>NW_025814834.1:4360000-7047500 GCF_022079265.1 Lynx rufus
AATTGCCAAGTCTGCGGGGCGCCTGAGTGGCTCAGTCGGTTGAGCGGCCGACTTCAGCTCAGGTCATGATTTTGCGGTCTGTGGGTTCAAGCCCCCCATCGGTCTCTGTGCTGACGGCTCAGAGCCTGGAGCCTGCTTCGGATTCTGTGTCTGCCTCTCTCTCTCTCTCTCTGCCCCTCCCCACTCATGCCCTGTCTCTCTCTGTCTCTCAAAAATGAATAAACGTTAAAAAAATTTTTTTTAATAAATTGCAAACTCTGCTTTTTGAAAGGTAAAAATTACACGGTGACACAAAAAACTATTTGGAGCCCGTACAAAATGGAGCCTTAGCCTTACGGAAACTTAAGAGCGTGTCCATGTATCTCGTGCACCGTTAGTAAATTTGTCATCCGAACAGCTCCATCCTTCTGTTTAGTTTCAAAACCCTGTGTTTATTCTAAATTTTAAACAGGAAGAAATGATTTGTGCTTCTGTCTTCATTCCTAACTTAAGCACAGAGTGTCTCAATCATTTTAAAAATGTGTTTTCAAGAGAGGGGTGTCTGTCTCCGAGTAACAATTACCTGGAGGAAGCAAACCTCTAGGAACGTCTCCCAGGTCTCTCCACTCCTCGGAGGCAGCGTGTCCGGCCGCAACGGGTGGGGAGCTTCCACGCTGACAACCATGACTCATTTATTTTTTTTTTTTATTTTTTTTAACCTTTGTTTGTTTTTGAGAGACAGAGAGAGGCAGAACGTGAGCAGGGAGGGACAGAGAGAGAGGGGGAGACACAGAATCCTAAGCAGGCTCCGGGCTCCGAGCTGTTTGTTAACGCAGAGCCCGACGCCCGGCTCGAAGTCACAAACTGCCAGACCATGACCTGATCTGAAGTCAGACGCTCAACCGACCGAGCCACCCAGGCTCCCCAACCGTCACTCATTTAAATGAGCGTAAGCAGAGCCAGCTAGTGGGAAATATTACAGAGGGGAGTTCTGTATTACGTTCTGAATTACGGAGTTCATTTCTACTTAATCTCCCTCTTTTGCTTCCTCAGGAACTTAACAGGCACGTTTCCTGACTACCCTCATGTAGAAGAAGGAGGGTCAGCTATTATTTTCTCCAACAAGACCCCACAACAGGTACGAACACGCTTGAGAAATGAAACATAAATATACCGCAACCGCGTTTCTTTTGAAGCGTAAGCTGGATGGGTTCGTAGTGTTACTAGGTTTGGGTTATTTCCCTACACGTGTTCACAGGGAACTACTTTTGGGGTTTCACCAATGATGTACTTTTAAATTTATTTCAAAATGAATTCCTTCTTTCTCCCATCTTGCCTCTCAAAGAGACGTGACAACGCGTGGGGCTCGCTTTCTTGGTAAATTCTGAGCAGTTTGACTTCAAGGGCCCCTTTATGCTCTGGCCCCTGCTTGCCTCTCAGGGTCGTCTCCTGCCCCATCTTCCTGCCACGGACTCCAGCGGCCACTCGCCCACCCTCCTCATGCCTCGTGTCCCGGCATCTGTGGTGCCTTTGTGTGCGTCGTGCCCTCCTCTCATCCCAGGGTGGCCTTCTGCCCCTCTTCCCCCACTTAGTTTCTGCTCACCCGTCCGGACTCAGCTCTTTGCATACTGACACTCTTCCAGAGAAACATCTCTATAGATGCTCCAGTGTCGTCCGATGCAATTGACTGCTAAAGCTATTTTTATTAATTTATTTATTTTTAAAGTTTTTTTCATGCATGGGCAGGGGAGGAGCAGAGAGAGAGAATCCCAGGCAGGCTCCACGCTGTCAGCACAGAGCACGACATGGGGCTCAAACTCACAAACTGCAAGATCATGACCTGAGCCAAAAACCAAGGGTCAGATGCTTAACCAGCTGAACCACCCAGGCACCCTTAGAGCTATTTTTAGAGATGTCTCAATAAACTATAAATAGAAAAAACATTCTTTTTTTTTTTGTTTTTATATTCATTTATTTTTGAGAGACAGAGGGAGACAGAGCACAAGTGGGGGAGGGGTAAAGAGAGAGAGGGAGACACAGAATCCGAAGAGGGCTCCAGGCTCCGAGCGGTCAGCACAGAGCCTGACACGGGGCTCAAACCCACGGACTGCGAGGTCATGACCTGAGCCGAAGTTAGACGCTTAACTGACTGAGCCACCCAGGCGCCCCAATAGGAAAACCATTCTTAACCTCAGCGTATTTATCATGGAAACCAAGAGAAGATTTGCATCATACCCAACAGTAGAGTACTACGAGCATTGCCATTAAAAGTGAAACTCATACTGATACACTCAAGCTGGTATACTTGACTACATAAAGCTCAAATGGCAAACAAATATATAGCATAATTCAAATTAAAATCGTACGATGAACTGGAGAAAATATTTGCGACATAGGTGACAGTAGCTATCTTTCATACATAAAGAGTTCTTAGAAAATAATAAGAAAAATCTAAACAGCCCAGTAGAAAAGAAGGGGGGAAAATGTTACCTTAATTTAAAAAATTTTAAAACTCACTAGCATCGAGACTTAAATGTAAAATAATGTCACTATATCTCTTTTCACCTATAGGGTTGGTAAAAATTTTAAGTCACGGTCATCACTGGAGTTGGTGAGCATGTAGAGAAAAGCCACTCTCATCCACTGTGGCTGGATACATAAATGCGTAAATTAGCATGACATTCTTGAGGGACGTGGGCCAAGTAAATATGAAATGTTTAATGAGTATACTCTTTGACCCATAAACGCTATTCAAGGAATTTACTCCAAGCACATGGTAAGACAAGTTGCCGTAGATCGGAGCCAACAAACTTTTTCCATAAAGGGCCAAATGGTCAATATTTGAGGCTGTGGAACAACATTCTCTGCCACAGCTGCTCAACTCTGCCATCCCAGCATGAAAGTGAACACGGACAGTAGGTAACGAATGGGCATGGCTGTGTTCCAATAAAACTTTATTTACAAACTGGGCAGCAGGCCGGATTTGGCCCCTGCGGTGTGATTTGCTGCCCCCTGCCATACACATGGTTGAACCAGCTGTCCGTGTCTGCCCCATTTGTAGCACTGATGAAGAAAACAGACTAATGCTCCTTAGAAGGGACCCAGTTAAGGAACACGAAGCACTACGCAGAGGTAAAAGCCATGCTACAGGTCAGGGTTTCTCACCCTCAGCACTACTGACCTCCCACCCCACCCTGTGCTCCCCTGAGTGAGCCCTCGGGGTCAAAGGGAAGCGCTCTTCCCCCCCCATCAGAAGCTGACCTCAGCTCCCCAGCCTTTGCTCCGCCCTCCAGCAGACTCCTGTCCTCCTCGGAACTCAGCGACCACATAACCCCCCCCAGCCCATCAAACCCTGCCTTGAGTGGCTATCATTTCGACTTGGTGCCATTTCTCGTTTTTACACGGTTAGGTCTTGTCTCTGCAGCTACGTTGTCAGGCACACGCTGTGTCCTGAAAGCCCACGGCCAGGCCCCAAATGCATTTCGTGTTAGTTTAGAAAGGGAGTGATCTCAGGAGGAAGAAAGTTGGTGCCGTGTCTAAATCGTGTACAAGAGACGTTCACAAGTAGGGCTGATGTCTACTAAAAACAAAAGAAACTGAGGATCTCCAGTTAATACATTAAAATAAAGCAAAGGAGGCCAGCCGCAAGGCAGCAGGACTTTCTTTTAATGTTTACTTATTTTTGAGAGAGAGCACGAGCATGAGCCCTGGAGGGGCAGAGAGCGCGCGAGAGAGAGAATCCCAAGCAGGCTCCGCGCTGTCAGCACTGAGCCCGACTCAGGGCTCGATCTCATGAACCACGAGATCGTGACCTGAGCTGAAACCAAGAGTCAGATGCTTAATGGACTGAGCCACCCAGGCGCCCTGAGGCAGCGTGACTTTTAAACATAGGTGAGTGAAGACTGGGGACAGCATAGTGTTGATGAACCAGAGTCCCAGCACTCACTACGTCCGCAGCCTCCCCTCGCGCCTCAGTTTTCTCCTCTGCAAATGGACATCCCAGCGGTGCCTCCTTCCCGGGGCTGATGTGATGGTTAGATGAGGTGACGTGCATCATGTACCTCAGGCGGCGCACGTGGAAATCTTGCAGGAGGTCGTAACAGTTGTCGCTAACGGAAGGAGGAGGATGAAGAGACAGGCCAAGCACAAGCATGGTCTCATGTACCTAAAGAGTCAACTTTACGTTTGTAAAAAACAAACAGTGCAAACACTTGCTACGAAGTGAGCATAATCCCGTTGCTACCAACTCCCCAGAAAGGCTGAGGACAAATAGAACCACAGACCAGTCTTCGTTACAAGTTTTAATGCAAAAATTCAAACCGAAATATCAGCACGCCAGAACCACTGACAACCCAGAGCCTGGAACCCGCTTCAGATTCTGTGTGTCTTTCTCTCTCTTCCCCTCCCCTGTTCGTGCTGTTTCTCTCTCTCAAAAATAAATAAAAGTTAAAATAAATAAATATTAAAAAAAACAAATTCAACAGCCATTTGTGATATTATGAAACAAAACAAAAAAATCAGAATATAGGGATACTTCTTTAACATGACAAAGTATTTCTTGGTTCAAGATCTAATATTGCGCTTAATGAAATTCACAAGCGACAATTCCACCGATGTCATGAAAAATACAAGGGTGGCCATTGTCACCACTGTCCCCTAGGATCTATCAAGCACGGTGGGACACGAGAAAGAACGTAGAGATAGAGAAATTAGAACAGAAGAGGCAAAGCGAACACTTTTTACAGGTTTGCTCTACACTTAGAAAAGCAATGAGAATAAACTGAACAGCCCCTTCACACAGTACGAGAAGGAAGACGGGGAGTTACAGACAGCAAAAGCGTTCATGTGTGCAAACAGCAGCTGGAAAGAAAGCAGAACAAAACGGTCTGTTTTCAACAGCAACAGCAACAAAACAATAAAGCATCCAGGAACAAACTTAATAATAAATGTGTGTTCTATGTGAAGAAAAGTTCAAAATACTGTGAGGGATGCAGAGGACAAGAGATAAAAGCACCCTGTGTTCTTAGGCAGGGATACACAGCACCATAAATACGTCAGCTCTCCCAAACTTCATCTGTACGTGTACTATGATCCAAACAAAAATACCAGTGGCATTATGGTGAAGGTGGGGTGGGCAGGCCTCACAGAATGTGACCAACCTGATTTTCCTGTTTTTTAATTTATATTTATTTTATTTATTTTTGAGAGAAACAGAGAGAGAGAGAACAGGCAGGGGAGGGGAAGAAAGAGAGGGAGACACAGAATCCAAAGCAGCCTCCAGGCTCTGAGCTGTCAGCACAGAGCCGGACGTGGGGCTTGAACCCACAAACTGTGAGATCATGACCTAAGCCAAAGTCAGACATTCAACCAACTGAGCCACCCAGATGCCCCGTGACCAACCTGATTTTAAACTTTAAATAGAAAGTCAATACCCAAGAATAACCAATAAAATTCCAAAAGCACAATGTAATGAGAAGAAACTAGCCCTACCCAGTATTGAACCGTGTCATTGAGAGCCCATTGCGGGGGCCTCGGTGGCTCAGCCAGTTAAGTGTCTAACTTCGGCTCTTCAGCTAAGGTCATGATCTCACGGTTCCTGAGTTCGAGCCCCACGTCGGGCTCTGTGCTGACAGCTCTGAGCCTGGAGCCTGCTTCGGATTCTGTGTCTCCCTCTCTCTCTACCCCTCCCCCACTTGTGCTCTGTCTCCCTCTGTCTCTCAAAAATAAGTAAATGTAAAAAAAAAATTTTTTTTTTAATTTCTTTTCCTAGGGTCGCCTGGGTGGCTCAGTCGGTTGAAAATAATTTTTTTTAAAGAGCCCATTGAAAGAGGCAAATAACTAAAAAGACGCATCAATGGAAAAGAATAGGAAATCAAGAAATATACCCGAATTTACGCAAATTTCGTCCATAATAAAGATGGCATTTCACCTTTCTTGGGTAAGGGGGAGAAAAGACCACTTAATAAATAGTATTAGAATAAGCAGGTCATCATCTGAAAAAAAGAAGAAAATTAAATCCCTGTTTCTTTATAGCTTCTACCAGAATGCTTCCAGATGGATCAAAGATGTAAACGTCAAACAAAACAAAAACACAAAAGAACTAGAAGAAGCCAAGGAAGAAATGTCATAACCTCAGAGTGAAAAAGACATTTCTACCTCTGCCGCACAACCCAGGAGTCATAGAAGAAAAAAATGAAATTTTAAATGACACACACACAGTTTCTAACCCACGTGGCAAAACCAACCCCAAGTGAAGTCCAATGACCAATGACACAGTAGGATAATTACTTGTAATGAGCATCACACACAGGAGGTCATTGTTTTCATATATAAAGAGCTCCTGCAGGTCTGTAAAAAAAAAGATCAATAACCTGATATTTTAAAAAGCCAAAGGATATGAACAGGCAATTCTCAGAAAAGAAAATGTAAATGGGTTTGAAACATAATAAAAGATGTTCAGAATATGAAAAGATTATCAACCCCATGCCTATAACAGAAACGCAAATTAGAACTGAACTAACAGACATTGCTCAATTGAACCTCATCAAAATTCAAAAATTTTACACCTCAAAAGATGCCATCAAAAAAATGCAAAGACAAAAACAGACTGGGGGAAGATATGTCTTCAGACATATCTGGAAAGGGATTTATATCCAGGATAAACAAAGAACTCTAACGTCTCAATAAGAAGCCTATTCAGTCAAAGAACGGGCAAAAGACTTGAAGACCATGCACAATGGATCGTATATGAATAGCTAATTAGCACAGGAAAAGATGCTTGACACCATTAGTCACTAGGGAGATAAAATTTAAAACTGCTATGAACCCACAATTGTATGGTCAACATACAGTTGCTTCAACAAAGCAGGAAAGAATATCCAATGGAAAAAAGATAGTCTCTTCAACAAATGGTGCTGAGAAAACTGGACAGCAACGTGCAGAATAAAACTGGGCCACTTTCTTATGCCATACCCAAAAATAAATTCAAAATGGATGAAAGACCTAAATGTGAGACAGGAAAAAATCCTAGAAGAGAGCACAGGCAGCAACCTCTTTGACCTCGGCCATAGCAACTTCTTACTAGACATGTCGTCTAAGGTAAGGGAAACAAAAGCAAACATGAACCATTGGGACTTCATCCAGATAAAAAGCTTTTGAAAAGTGAAGGAAACAATCAACAAAACGAAAAGGCAGCCTACGGAATGGGAGAAAATATTTGCAACTGACATAGCTGATAAAGAGTTGGTGTCCAAAATCTATAAAAAACTTATCAAACTCAACACCCAAAAAACAAACAACCCAGCGAAGAAATGAGCAGAAGACACGAATAGACACTTTTCCAAAGAAGACATCCAGATGGCCGACAGACACATGAAAAGATCCTCGGCATCATTCATCATCAGGGAAACACAAATCAAAACCGTGATGAGATACCACCTCACGACTGTCCAAATGCCTAAAATTAACAACGTAAGAAACAACAAGTGTTGGCAAGGATACAGAGAAAGGGGGGCCCTCTTGCACTGCTGGTGGAAATGCAAACTGGTACAGCCACTCTGGAGAACAGTGTGGAGGTTTCTCAAAAAAACTATAAATAGAACTACCTTATGATCCAGCAATTGCACTATTAGATATTTACCCAAAAGTTACAAAAATACAGATTTGAAGGGATACATGCACCCCAATGTTTTAGAGCAGCACTATCAACAATAGGCAAACTATGGAGACCGCCCAAATGTCCACCAACTGATGAATGGATAAAGAAGATGTGGCATATAGATATATACAATGGAATATTACTCAGCCAACAAAAAGAGTGAAATCTTGCCATTTGCAGTGACATGGATGGAGCTAGAATGTATTATGCTAAGTGAAATAAGTCAGTCAGAAGTCAGATAAAGACAAGTACCGTATGATTTCACTCGTGTGGAATTTAAGAAGTAAAACAGATGAGGGGCGCCTGGGAGGTTCAGTCGGTTAAGCGTCCGACTTCGGCTCAGGTCATGATCTCACGGTTCGTGAGTTCGAGCCTTGCATCGGGCTCTGTGCTGATGGCTCGGAGCCTGCAGCCTGCTTCGGATTCTGTGTCTCCCTCTCTCTCTGCCCCTCTCCTGCTCACACTCTGTGTGTCTCTCTCTCAAAAATAAATAAATATTAAAAAAAAGAGAGAAAGAAAACAGATGAACATATGGAAAGGGGAGGGAAGAAAAGAGAGGGAAACAAACCACAGAAGACTCAATGATAGAGAACAAACTGAGGATTGATGGACGGAAGTGGGTGGGGGATGGGCTAAATAGTGACGGGCATTAAGGAAGGCACTTGTAATGACGAGCACTGGGTGTTGTATGTAAGTGATGAGTCACTGAATTCTACTCCTGAAACCAATATTGCACTGTATGTTAACTAAACTTTAAATAAATAAATAATAAATACATGAATGAATGAATAAATCCTGCAATGAGACCATTTCATACCCACTAGGATGGTGACAATCGAGAGGACAGACAATAACAAATGTTGAGGGTGCAGAGAAAAGGGAACCCTCCTGTGGTGCTGGTAGGAACACAAAATGGTGGGGCCACTTGGAGAAAAGTTTGTCCGTTTCTTTAAAGTTAGATATAGGAGTGCTTGGGTGGCTCAGTCTGTTAAGTGTCCAACTCTTGATCTCAGCTCAGATCTTGATCTCAGGATCCTGAGTTCAAGCCCCTCATTGGGCTCCACATTGGGTATGAGGCCTACTTCACTAGTTTTTTTTTTAAAGGTTTTTTTTTTTATTTATTATTTTTGAGAGAGAGACAGACAGAGCCTGAGCTGGGGAGGAGCAGAGAGAGGGAGAAACAGAATCTGAAGGAGGCTCCAGGCTCTGAGCTGTCAGCACAGAGCCCGACACGGGGCTCGAACTCATGAACTGTGAGATCATGACCTGAGCCAAAGTCATACACTTAACTGACTGAGCCGCCCAGGCACTCCTGAAGCCTACTTTAAAAAAAAAGTTAAATATAAAGATGCCAAATGACCCAGCAGCCCACTCTCGGGCTTCTATCCAAGAGAAATGAAAATATGTCCACACAAAAAAGTTTATGTATGAACATTCATGAGACTATTATTCATAATAGCCAAAACTTTGGAACAACTTAAATATCCATCACGCGGTAACTGGATAGGGCAGATGTGGTGCGTGCATGCAAAGGAATATTATTTGGTGATAAAAAAGGAAAAATCAATTGAGATACACCACAACATGGGTAGACCTCAAAAACATGATGCAAACGCAAAGGAACCAGACATAAGAGACCACACGTTATATGATTCCATTTACAGGAAACATCCAGATAAAGTGACTGTATGGAGGCAGGGAGGAGATTAGCATTTGCCTGTCAAGGCATGAAGGAAAAGCAAAGGACTGACCACAGACATGAGGGGCTCACACTGGGGTGATGGAAATGTTCTAAATCGGATTCATGGTGATGGTTGCACAACTTGGTGTATCCACTAAAAACAATTGAATTGTACCCTTGGAATGTGTGAATACATGCTATGTAAAACATGCCTCAAAAAATTACATTATGATATATTATATTATTGTGAAAGAAACCAGGTGGCGGGGCCAGATTTGGCCCTCAGGCCCCACAGTTTCCTGAAAACATGGCGGCGGCCTTAGCAAAGCAATAAAGGGTCCTTCTGACTTTGGGAGGTTTTGCTAAAGTTGAAGAGCGTGAGCAAGATAAATTCAGCACTGCTATCGAGAAACAACTCCAGTGACATACCATTTGCTCAGCCGTTCGGGTAGCAAACATAAATACATGGGGTCACACCATGTCAGAGCATATAAGGAAAGAAGCACCCCCTTGCACTGCTGTGCAAGAGTAGAAGTTGGCAGCCCGATGGGGGCAGTGGGACTGCATTGCAAATGGACATACCCTTGACCCAGCCTACTAGGAACTCATCCTGCAGATAGGCCCACACACCTCCCAGATGATATTTGCATGCACTTATTCGTGCAGCGTTGCTAGTGAAAGCAAACAATGGGGAACAACCTAACTCCATCGGTGGGGGAACAGCCAGATAATCGACACTACACCTATAAAAAAAAGAACAAGGAAGCCCTTTACGCCCTTTACGCACTGCGAAGGAAAGACGGCCAGGACATTATCAGGAGAGAAGTTCACAAGGACAGTGGGTACGATACACTGACGTTTGTATAGAATGACCAGTCTATGTTTACATTATGTGTTTGTGTGTATACCTGTGTACACATTTGTGTACTTTGGAAGATTTTGCTAGGGTTGAAACTCAAGAGGAGGGGCACCTGGGTGGCAGAGTTGGTTGAGCGCCCAACTCTCGATTCTGGCTCAGGTCGTGATCCCATGGTCGGGGGATCAAGCCTCACGTCGGGCTCTAGGCTGAGCAGGGGGCCTGCTTAAGATTCTCTCTCTCTCTCTCTCTCTCTCTCTCTCTCTCTCTCTCCTTCTCTCTCTCTCTCTTCTTTCTCTCTCTCTACCCTCTCCCCCCACTCTCAAGCACATACACTGTCTCTCTCACTCAAAAAAAAAGATCTTAAAAAAAAAAAGAAAAAACCAAGAACAAAATAAATCCAACATTGGCTTAAAAAAAAGACAAACTCCAATCACACACCATTTCACACCATTGGCAAACATAACACAGCCGTGTGTGTGTGTGTGTGTGTGTGTGTGTGTGTGCACATATATTTGCATACAGCTATATAAAATGTCTCCAGAAGTATCTCCAAGGAATTGAGGCTGGCTTTAGAAAGCTGACTGGCTCACAGCATGGGAATGGAACATTTCACTACATGCTCTTCTGTCGTTCTTGAATTGTGGGCCATGTGAATGTATTTATTCATCAAATTAATAAACTAAGGATATGGAGGAAATAAATAATACAATGGAAAAGGCTTTCAAAGATACACTGAATTGTATGTTCCACAAATAAGGATGTCACCATTTTGTATAGCCACTCACATTTTATACATCGGGCTATTTTTTGAAAATTGTCTTTACGTTTCTGAAAGCTTCCAGACTTCCAAGGACCAAAAAAATATTCATGCTCCATAAGTGCTCCAAATGTAAAAGTCCTGAGCAGCCATGATTTGGGTCTCTGAGTTGAGGCGAGCCTGATCCCCAAGGAAAACATTGCTACTTGGACAAGAGACTTTTAATTCCATCCAAAGACACCCTTTTTATTACCATATAATGTGTGCAACACATACGTCACCTCTCACCCTCCCCAGCACCCTTTCTGTGAGCCTCATCCCACCGAGAGCTTCACTAGAGCCTAGGGGACGGGCAGACCTCTGGATAGAGGGAAGTAGGGCACATGACTAATGACTATGGTGGTGGTGTTGTTTTTAAGTCCAGATGGGACCAGAATATCCTGCTTGGTTCACAATAAAGCTGTATCGTTTATATTTTTAAAGGTTTGAACTAAGCTCCTAAAAGCCACGTAGGTATAAATAACAAAAATATAATACTAGAAAATAAACGTCAGCAGTGTCGTAAATCACTAACAAGGCGTAACAAGCAGCCCTGGTCCCAGGAGGATGATTTAGTACAACGTAGTAGAGGTGAAATGCTACTAGCCTTTTGGTTTAATTGCATACCCTGCCGTCCAGAAGAAACCACTGTCCTCAATTTGGCATTGGGCGTTCCCTCATATGTCTTTTTTACTTGGACGACATATGTTTGGATCCTGAAACTGGAGAGTATTATTTTTTTTTTATTGAACTATATGCGTTTTGTATGATAGGATAAATCGACCTACGCTGGGCACACCTTGCCTCGTTCCTTTCTGTGTTGTGAAATTCATCCCGGTTAGTGCCTCTTTGGGTCCCAGCTCTACACCCCCCAGCTGTGTGTCCTTGGCCACACGACTGAACCCTTTGTGCCCTGTTCTCTTACCGACAAAACAGGTTGGTGACAGCTCCCATCCCTGGGCTGCATTTAGTAGTAAATGAGTTCGTCTTTGTGCCGCTCTTAGGACCATGTCTGGTTTATCATATATGCAATGGACGCAAGTACCGACTTCACTTCAGAAAATGAAACTCGGAAACTAGGTCCTAGGGATGTCATGCCACTTGTCTCGGTCACATGACCAGTGATGGGCGGAGCCCCAGGGTCTAACAGGAAATGGGTCCTATCACTGGCACCCTCACATCTCCCAGAATTCATGGCTCTCGGCCACAGCAAATGGGAGCTCAGCAAACATCTGTTGTACAGAAGGGATTGTGTGATTTTTCACAAACCTTTACTAATTCTCTGATGAAGCTAATCTGATGTGAACCAGGTACTTCTTAAAAGATATTGAAAATTTGGGAAGAATAAATGGGGTTTTGTCACTGTAGGAAATAGAAATGAAGCCACAAGTGAAAGAAACCAATCATGAGGGGCGCCTGGGTGGCTAAGTGTCCAACGTCAGTTCAGGTCATGATCTCGTGTTTCGTGAGCTCGAGCCCCCGGTCGGGCTGTATGCTGACAGCTCAGAGCCTGGAGCCTGTCTCACGGTGCGTGGGATCAAGCCCTTCATCGGGCTCTGTGCTGATAGTGTAGAGCCTGCTTGCGATTCTCTCTCTCCCTGTCTCTCTGCCCCTCCCCTGCTCGTGCGCGCTCTCTCTCTCTCTCTCAAAATATTTTTTTTTCAAAATTTTTCATAAAAAATTAAAGAAAAAAAAGAAAAGAAAAGTTATTGGAAGGGCGCCTGTCCCACGGAGTCCAGGCAGGAAACCAAGGTAGCCTCAGCTCCACTGGGGAAAGTGTAAGCAGGTCTGGCACTAGGAAGCCGTGAGCTCTCCTGCGTCGGGACTGGGTTCAGAAATGTCCAGCCTCCCTTTCAACCGCCCCCAAGATCCGACGGCTGCCCGATAAATCCAGCCAGAGGCAGCCAGCAGCCAGCGATGTCCCCACGAGGGTCTGCCTTGGGCCCCGGAGCAAGGCAGGGAGGGAGGGGGCACTGATCAGCACACATACTTCCTCCAGACGGGAAAACCAGTCCTCATCCCGATGGGGCTCCATTAAAGCACGATGCTCATTTTGTGTTCCTTACCAGGTTACTGAAGATATTCTTGCAAGCCAAGAAGAGGAGGAGAAAAACAAAAAGAATAAAAAGAAGGCAAAGAAACCCAAGAAACCTAAGGAAGATAAGGAGAAGAAAAGCACAAGGGAAAAAAGCAAGGTGAGGAATTTGGAATTTTAGAAATTTTCTTTTAAGTGACTTTTTTTGCTTTGAATCCGCGACTTGGTCCCCTCCGGAGATGGCAGACATTCGTTTCCTAGGCAACCGTTCTTTCCTACCAACTGTTTTTCAGTATTTTTTTTTTATGCTGCTCCATCACCCGTCACCATCCTC
This sequence comes from Lynx rufus, assembly GCF_022079265.1. Taxonomy (NCBI): domain Eukaryota; kingdom Metazoa; phylum Chordata; class Mammalia; order Carnivora; family Felidae; genus Lynx; species Lynx rufus. The sequence goes on from NW_025814834.1 coordinate 4,373,342, forward strand.
TCTGTGACTTGTAGTAAATAAATATTAGGATAAAGAGTGGTTTCAAGGACTCGGACCCTGTACGTGTTTATTCATGTGTGGGATACCTTTGAAATTTTTATTCCTCAAAATCAGTGATCCCTCCGGTCTTTCCTCAAAGGTGGACATCAGGAAAAATGCTGGCGAACCAGATGACCACTGCAAAGTCAAAATAATCTTATCTTAACTGCTTTTTTTTTTTTTTTAATTTATTTTTGGGACAGAGAGAGACAGAGCATGAACGGGGGAGGGGTAGAGAGAGAGGGAGACACAGAATCGGAAACAGGCTCCAGGCTCTGAGCCATCAGCCCAGAGCCCGACGCGGGGCTCGAACTCACGGACCGCGAGATCGTGACCTGGCTGAAGTCGGACGCTCAACCGACTGCGCCACCCAGGCGCCCCTTAACTGCTTTAACCGAAGTGTGTTCGTTCAAATTTATCCCTTCACGTTGACATGGTGGCTACATTTTAGTGGGAGTTTTTCCTTCTTACTGTCCAAAGGAAATCAGAGTTCAAACAGTGTCACCTTGGGCCAGGCCTCCCCTCGTGCAAGGGGGAAGGTGGTGGCCGTGGCTGGATTCACCAGGTGCTGCTGCCTTGGGGGGGTAACCGGCGGGGTCTTCACCTTCAAGCCCGTGGAGAGGTGGGCGCCCAGGGCAGCGTTCTCCCGGCAGAAACTCCTTCTATGGGGGGTGGAGCTCAGGCTGGAAGCTGGCATCATCCTGAAGCGTGATTGTGTCTAAAGAAGCATTTCTGTATAGACAGTTCCTTCTTAATCTCCCTTGCACGATTGCAGCTACCCAGCTGGAGACAATTGCCCCTTCGGCCAGGTTCTTCTCCCCTTCTCCGGCACCGTGGCTGACAGAACCTGCCCCCATCCGTCTTTGTCCCTCTCCTTCACCACGCTGCATTGTGTGCTCTTGTTTTGAAGAGAAGAGAGACCTCTTACAGCTCGCTCGGGGCACAACCCGCTCCACCGCAACCCCAGCTCAGTCCCCAGCTACCCAGTGTGTTGTGCTGACCCCTCATCTAATTCCGCCCCAGGAATTGCTGCTCCAAGGCCACACCACCCAGGGACAGCCCACCCCCCTCCGTGGGGCCATTCTGAAGGGTTGTCCCAGCTCCCAGGCTCCCTGTGGGGTCAGCTGACCGCTCACGTCCAGGGGTAGCACGGCTCAGCTACATCTGGTTCTCTTCCCGGGGCTGCTCCCCTCCCGGTGGGTGGTGTTCCCAGTAGATCACCCCCTCGGCCTCCATCTGAGTGTTTCCAGGGAACCCAACCCACGAGGCCACCTGTCGTCCCTTACTCCTCGGCTTGGGTCCCAAAGCTTCTAATGTGTTGCAAAAGAAAAATTAAAAAAATAAATAAAATGAGAAGAAGAGAGCTTACTTGATACAGTTCATTTTTAAAGCCCCCCCTCACACGCTGCAAGATACTTTTCAAGCGGTGCCTGAGAATAAGGACAATTGGAAGGATTTCAATTTTATTCTAAGCATTCTCTTGCTCTAAATATGCATTAGGGAGTTTGACACTTGCAAATTAAAAATTCACTGTTAATGAAGCGTGTTCCATAAAAAAAAAAAAGTCTGAAATTATCAGCTATACAATCTGGTCTTTGTTGAGCGAAGGTATTTTATTAACTGGCAATTAAAGAGTCACTTCATGATGAACAGTTTGGGCCAGGAAGCAAACTCTGAATCCATCAGCATTTACGAAGTGGCTGGAAATGAAGGGAAAAATCCTTCAGAGCTACTTAGAACTGAATCTATTCATGAAAAGTACAGGTCTACCCGGTGACCTTTTGTATTGACTTTTAAGAGTCTTAATTTAGAATCAACCCCAAAGCATCTAAAAGCATTCCTGTGTCTGAGACCTGGCATGTTGACCTGTAGAAACAGACATCTCGAATTCATCCCGGTCCAAGAGTAAGGCAGGGGAGAGGGGAAACTGGTTTGACTTCGCTTGTGTTCGTGCTGACTCACCCCTAACTCTTTCATGGTGGCACAGCTGTGGGATTATCCCTCAGGTATTTTTGTAAACCTGGTCGCTTCTCTATTGCCAATACATATATATGGTCAGAAAACTTGAGAAAGACCTCATATTAAAAAGAGAAAAACCTGAGGATTATCTGAATATTTCCACTCACCTCTACAAATGGAAAATAGACTCTTGTCAACATATCACACAAGTACAAGCTTCATCAGTCCATAGAAAGGCTACAAATGAGCATATGTGGCCACAGAGGAGCTGTTGACAAAGGTCTGGAGGTGAGTGAATCAGAAGGCTGCATGGGGGTCAGGGGCTCCAGGCAGGATTCCAGGCCATCGCTGAGCCAAGGAACCAGAGGACAACTTCAGAGCAAGGAAGACAGAGGCCAGGGAGGGTGTGGGGTGTGGGGCTGGGGAAGCCTGGAGCGTGGCCTGCAGGTGCTTGGCGGAACCTTCTGGAGAAGATGAGAGTCACCCCTGGGGTAGTGACCTGAGCGGACCTAAGCTGTGCAAGCTGTGGTCTAAGGTCTGTGGTTCACGACCGTGGTTGGGGTGGCCTGTGGGTGGGGAAGTGATGGAGGCAGGGAGGCTGTTAGGTCCAGGCAGGGAGTCCCAAGAGACAGGAAGCAGGGTCCGTGCAAGCCCAGGTTCCACCCAAGGGCAAGTGTGGGCCAGGGGCCGGAGCTCCTCTGAAGTTTGCGTCCATCTCCATCGGAGAGCGCATTTAAAGTCAGACATCATCCACAAGGCTGTGAGTGAAGTGAGTTCTGTTTGTCTTGTTGATTTTTTGCAAAAACGATGAGGAAGGAAAGGCACATCCAGCTGGTGGTACAAAGATCTGGGCTCATAGTGAGCAGAACGGTGACACCCTGGCCTGGCTCACAAATACCCATGGTCATCCTTTCATGACTGCCTCCCCTCCCTCCTCAGCCCCTTCCTGGGGTCCCCTCCATCTGCATAAGAGTGTCTCAGAGTGCCCTGCCCAAAACACCTCTCCCGCAACCCTAGTGCAGCCGGGCAGAGCTCCCCTTAGACACTCTGTCATTCAGGACTCTGAGGATTAGTGAGCGTCCCTGTGGTATCTTGAGATGTTTGAACCTGGAGATGACCGGAAGGATGTTTAAGGGGTTTGGGTGTCCCTGCTTGGATTTCCAATTTTCTGGAGGGCTGATGGCATGAGAAGAGAGAGTGCCGTCAGGGTGGACCTCCGTAAATCGTGCACAGCATTTTAGAACAATTGTGGCGGGTGGTCCTACATTCACTTGACCATTTCATCAAGAAACGTCGCAGACAAGTTAACACTTAAAGCGTGAAAGTTTTCCATTTCTTATCTGGATCCGTCTGGAGACCCTCTCTGCTGAGATGCTGAAGGACAGAAGCCAGGAGATTGATTCATGGCTCGTTCACCTTCACCAGCGCAAGTAAAGGGAAAACATAAAAGCACCATAGACACCTTCAAAAATGAGCTTCCAAAAATTAGTTGTTTCATCCCCTAGAGAAGAAAACGAACTTCTATCCTGTACCTTTTCTTATGCAAAAATTAACTCAACACGGATCATGTATTTACATGTAAAACTAAAACCTTTAGGTACAAAGAGGAAAAACAGATCTTCAGGATCTAGCGCTGGGCAAACAGTTTTTACATTTGATGCCAAAAATATCCACAAAGGGAAAGATTGATAAATTGGACTTTATCAAAATAAAAATTTTTTTAAAAAATATAGGGGCACCTGGGTGGCTGAGTTGGTTAAGCGTCTGACTCTTGATTTCAGCTCGGGTCATGATCTCCCAGTTCATGGCGTCAGGTTCTGCACTGACAGCACAGAGCCTGCTTGGGATTCTCTCTCCTCTTCTCTCTCTGCCCCTCTCCCACTTGCGCTCGCTCTCCCTCAAAATAAATAAACAAACATTAAAAAAATAGCAATAAAAAAATTAAAAAAAAAACTTTTGCTCTTGGAAGAGGACAAAGAAATAAAGAGAAAATGGTTGCAGGCTATAGATCTGACAAAGGGCTAGCATCTAGAATACGTAAAGAATTCTCAAAATTTCACAGTAAGAAAAAAAATTAGTCTTCCTTTCTATCTTTGGTTTGAAAATCATCTCTAAAAGCGTTAAGGATCGCAGACGAGGACATCCCTGTTAAGAATATGTAATAGAGGACAATGCTAGTCTGGTCGGGAGAACGTTCTCTGCAAGCCAACAGCAAGCTTTGCAAACGTGCTTTCAACGTCAGAATCACGCCATTCGCTTGACAGTCGTCTGTGTGGACTTCACATTGGCTTTAGAAACAAAAACCCAGAGAAGGACCACCATGCGATCCATCCTTACAACCCTTTTCTCTTTGTTATCTTGCAAGCCATATGTTAAGCCATTTGGAACTATCTTAAATGGATTTTACCTGCCCAGACCACACGGTCATGTGATACTGAAGAGTCCTCTCTGCATTCACGTAACTTCGTGCTAAATCCTGGGAAGAGCCTGGTACCCACATGCAGCGCCATTAGCTTGAGAAGCTTCTGCTTGTCTGCAGGGCCACCCAGCCTTTCCGTGACCACAGCGCCTCTTCTCCAACCGCTTGGCCCCAGCAGGTGCTCCCTAGTGAACCATGGAGCCAACCACCCTCTTCTATTATGTTAGGGTATGTCAAACTAAATTTTGTCCTCCTTCACAAGGATGGAAAAGTGAGTGAATTTCCAGAGGCTGGTATCAGGAATAAAGGTGTCATTGTGGAAATGTCCGTATTGAGCATCCTCTGTGTCCACTGAAGGACAGCGAGAGAGGAAGATAAGAAGCCTCGAGCTGTAGGGACAGGAGCTGTAACCCAGGAAACGGAGACCCCAAGGATAGACTCCCTGCAATTGTACATAAACTTTTACATGAAAGCGTATCACTCTAAGAAGAAGGTGTGTGAGTTTTTTTCATGTTTCCTCCTATCTAAAAAGCTCAAAAAATCACCACTTCCAGAAAGGACATCATTGGTTATGCAGAAGGGCCAAGGAAAGCGCTGCGGGTTCAGAAAAGAGCGGGAGCGTTGTCTCCACCAGCCCTGGAGACAACGGAGGAGGCCTCCCCGAGAACGTGGCCTGTCAGCAGCCTTTCAGGAGCTCACACTCATAGCCCAGGTCTGCCCGGGTCTCCCCATCCCTGGGGTGGGGGAACCACCACAGCCTCGTGGCCGCCACTGCCTCCTCCCGTCCTGCCGTTCTGCCCCCTGTCACCCAGCCCGGCAGCCAGCGACCTGATGAAACCAGGACTCCGATCAGCACCCAAACAGTGCTTGGGGCTCAAGAGCTGGGCGGTAGTTCTTTCCAAAGGAATGCTGGATGTTCACCTGAAGGTTCTGGGAGGAGGTAGTGGGATACAAAGATGCACCAGATGCTAGAGACATCAAGAAGGGTGACTGGCCTGGGCTGGGTGTGGGAGGACGAGAGGGAGGTCAGGAGTCGAGGTGGACGCCAGGTGTCTTCGCTGAGATGCCACAGAGGATGAGGGACAGAAAGACAGGAGCTGGCTTCAGAATGACACAGATTGGAGGGTGGGACACCCACGCGGATGCATCACATGGTTAGTGGAAATTCCAGACAAACTCTGGCAAGATTCAAGAGGCCCCCCTGCACAGAAAGCCCCATCGAGGACGGGAGAATGGATGGGCTGTGGGAAGACCAGTGTGGGGTTAAGCTGGAGAATCAGGATGGCGTCCACAGAGGAGCGCAGGAGGAAGAGGGGAAACCAGTGAGAGAAGGCAGCAGCCTGGGAGGAGGGAGACATTCGGCACCCTGGAGACAGTGAGGCTGCCATTTCCTTTTCCAACTGTGCGAGTTGCTGGAAGGACGAAAGGAAGGTTCTCCTTCTGTCCCCTCCGCCCGGCTACCGTGAGAAGTGAGAACTAATAATACGATGGAGACAAGTCAGGAGGTTCTTTGAAGGGTGGGAACCACTGTGTGGAATGTTCCAGAAAAGCCAAGGAGGATGCTTGAGGAAAAGGTGCGTTGATGGACACGTCACTGGGACGCAGAGCTCCTTCGGCTATAGAGGAGCGCGGGCCAGCAGGTGCAGAAAGCAGATCACCAGCAGCAGACAGACTCGGGCTGAGACCCGAGGGCAGCTCATATACATACTTCTTAAGGAAATTGCCAAATGATCAACAAAGTCGAGACAGGATTTTACGAAGGGATAGAGCTAAGTGTTCAGGGACGGGGGGAATGCACCCATGGTGTGGGCTGGGGGAGGTCCCGGGGCAGCAGGCAGGGAGGAGATGTTGCCCAATAGAGTAAGGCCAGGGTTCTCTGCAGCAAAGAATGCTGGGGGAGAAGCCAGGAGAAGCAAAGGGTTTCAGGGGTGAGGAGAGTGTGAAGGGGAGGAAAACCATTTCACCCAAATGGCCTCCATCAAGAAGGCTTAAAACCCACGTGACTCTGCTCAGCCAGCAGAACAGACAGCCACACAGGGACCAGTGCAGGGTTCGATGGTTACCGCTACCCTCTGAACCAGAAGACGGGACCAGACTGATGCTTGATTGACTGACTGATTGATTGATTGATTGAATCAACCAGAATAATTCAGGTTGAGCGTTTTCACTGGACCCTGATTTCCCATAATGCGAGTTTCCAGAAAGATAACGGAGATTCCTTCCATTCAGCGTCAGAAATAAAGACCGGAGAATCCCCGGATGGTCCTTTGCTGGCCCTAGGACTTGGTTTTCCCAGACCCATCCCCCTGAATGCTCATCTAATTACCCCCATCAAGCAATATATAACAATTATCACTCAAGCAACACAAGTTCAGGGTAGAGGAGGAGAAATCGGGTTATTGATTTAAAAAAAAAGAGAGAAAAACAAGCAAAGGTCGCGTGGAACCCGTCACCCGTCATCATTAACATGGTGGTGTATATCCTTCCAGACACTTCTTTAGGCATCGATGTATACTAATTGTTCCTTACGCTGCATGTTTCTAGTGACCATTAATTGTGGCATCCTGAAATGGGATGCTGAAGTCAGGATAAAGGTTAGGAACAAAGAGGAGTGTTTAAGTGAACGCTCTGGAGGCTGAGAAAGCTGGGCTTTTCCCTGAGTTAAGTCTTCCTAAAGGGCAAGGAGCTGAGCCGGGTGCACAGAGGTAAGAAGGGCTTCCCGGCAAAGAGGCCCCCACTGGGAAAGCATCGCTTGTAGGTGTGGAGCCCGGACGGTGGTCAGGGGCCTCGGAGGAGGACATCAGCTGGCGGTTTGGAGGGCTGTTGTGAGAAACGTGGCATATTTCTTACCACCGTCATAATGGCCAGGACAATTTTTCTGACAAAAATTAAGCCTAGGTGCGACCAGAGAAAATCAGGACCGATGTACTTAGAACACAGCTACCCATTTTTTGACTTCACATTGTGGGTTATCTCAGATGGGCTGAATACCTTCTATGTAAGAAGGAACAGCAGTCTGAAGCCTGAAAAGGCAGGAATCATTTTGATTCTGAATCTCCATGGAATTGAGAGAACAGTGTGAGCAGAAAAGTAAAATGGCATCCTCAATTACCTTCAAGCTTGAAAATAGTTATGAGATGCTTAATTTTTTTGCAAAGAGCTCTCATATTATCTTGGTGCCTTTTTATTTTAAAACACGGTTAGTAGCAATGAGAGCTCCTGGGCTGATTTTCGGTTGTGGGTCTAGAATCCGTTGAGTGGGAAATAATCAGTCTCTTCCAAATCACAGTAACCCTACCCCCACCCCTACCCTGAGGACACAGACCCTAAAAAAATAATCAGATTATCTGATAGCCACTGAGTGACCGATCTGACATTTGAACCTATATGTTAAGAGGTATATGCTGAATGCATACCCCATTTTTTTAGAGGTGGGGGGAGAGAGGGCATGCATGAGCAGGGTAGAGGGGCAGAGGGAGCGGGAGAGAGAATCCCAAGCAGGCTCCACACTCAGCATGGAGCCCAACACAAGACTCCATCCAATGACCCTGGGATCATGGAACCCAACACAAGGCTCCATCCAATGACCCTGGGATCATGACCTGAGCCGAAATCAAGAGTCGAGCACTCGACTGACTGAGCCACCCAGATGCCCCCATGCCCCCATTCAAGAAATGTAACAGATGTGGCCCTGTTTGAACTCTGCCACTAATACCTGTTAATGTGCAGGGTCTCAGGTTCTCCTGGGCTGGGATTCTTGGACGCTCACTGAGCATGCTTTCAGACCCCCGCCCCATTATGTCACACCACGATCTCTCTTCCCAGACGCTGGGGCCGAGAAGCAGGTGCCAGGAAGTATAAGTAAATCCTACGTAGTGAGGAGAGAGTCTTTTTCACCTGGAAGAATCCAGCACAGCTTCACAGAAGAGGACACGTTTGCCTCAGACCTAAGAGGAATTTTCCACAAACGAAGATGGGAAAATGGAATTCTGATGGGAAAGAAGATGGGCACTTCCCCTCCACGTTCCGGGCAGCTAGATGTCCCGACAAGCCCGTGAGGGGAGGCAGTAGGACTCAGGCTGGGGATCACCTCTCAGAGCAAAGAAGGAACCAGAGCATAAGACAACAGGACCAAGTTCGGCATGGGGTGCCCCAGGAGGGGTGACTGAAACAGGGGAGCTTTAGCAGGCCTGTAGGCAGGGCTCAGTTTCTAGAATCATCCACACCCAGTTCATGGACACGGCACTGCCTGCTCAGACGGGCCAGCTGGAACACTGCCCAGGTGGGTGGGCAAGGGGCTGGACCTTTGCTCGTAACCTAGGAAGGAGCCTGTGTGCCTTATCGTAGCCCATTCACCAGGATGTGTGCACTTGTATTTCTAGTCTCAACAGATAAAGTGGGGCTGTAATTAACCAAAATACCATTCTTCTTTAACAGGAAGAAGATGAGGGGTGGAAAATGTCACCGAGTGTCTTTCTTCCTACGATGGAGGAAGGAAATAACGTATACAAAGGTTGGTTTAGGAGAATATACGTGTCACCCTGTCCACCCAGCATGACCCCCAGCCCTAGCACCCTGCCTGGGTGGGGAAGAATGAGGTGCTCAGTCATGAGAGACTGAAAACATGCGGCTTGTAGCCCAGATCTTCTGTCTGTCTCTACTGCAAAATTCCTTTGAGTCGCTTAAAAGGCATCGAATCAGTAAAAGGGCCAGATATGAATACCACGAGAACATAATCTCTAAACCTCCATGCTGGTTTTGCAGCTGAACGTCCTCTTGCTGGGAATGAAAGGGATTTGTCCTGGGCCGTTTCAATGAAGAAAATCAATACCGTATGTCCAGTAAAATGTTTTAATCCTGTTAGACCAAGACAGGTGCTCCAGAAACCCACACGTAATTCTTCTGTCCACTGTTCAGCCTAATTAGCCCAGCGATAATCTGACTAGACCTGCACCTGTAGGAATTCGTCTTTCAAGCATTTCTAGTACAATCTACAAGAACAATTACCCAATTCCTTTGGTTCCCCTCCGCCCTCAGGATGAATCCCAACACAGAATGACCCGTCAGCATGACCCCGGTCATTGGTGCCCTTCGGTAATTCCCGAAAAATGCAGTAAGCTTGTGAAGTCGAGTTTTTGCGAGCATCGGCCATGCCCGTGGTTCCTTCCCACTTCTGGTCTTGTCTGGACAGCACTGGTCCTATTATTTACTTACCACCTTTTTTTCATTGACTCGTGGTTTTTACCCTGCAATAAATTGAGCCTCATCCTGGCCAGCAACCCGAATGTCCTTTCGGGTTGGAGATGCTAGTTACATGAAATAAAAACGTCCATGCGCCACCCGAAATTCTCTCACTTACCACCAGTGGCGAGGGTCCCACGCCGCATGGGATGCTGAACGAAGGCGGAAGCTTGGGGGGAAAGGTGGCGTCCACAGGATTTGGCATCCACTTTAATCGGGGAGGAAAGAGGTCAAGGCAGTAACCCCGTCATGTTATTAGGTGCCCAAGACACGCGAGGCTTTGTGTTTTCTGTGCCCTTCTCATCTCCTCTTCCCGACAACCAGGGGGAGCAAACAAAGCCATCCCCCAGTGAGAAGGAGCCTCTGCCCACCCCCCCCACCCCCCCAGTTTGAGAAGTCATCAAGTCCTTTACAAACCGCAGTGCAGAGCAATCACCATCAGAAACACCGGGCGTGGTGGAGGTGGATGGGTGGGGACAGTGGCCTAGGGCGAGCGGCTTCCGCAACTTAGGCCGGCAGCAGCAGCATCCAAGGCCTCGCTGGGGACCTAGGAAGCGCGCACGTCACACTGCTGGGTCACGGGCCAGCTGTGGGTGCCACCAGAACTCAAGGTGTGTCTGCAACAACAGCTGCTACTTGGGGGGGACGTTTCTTTTGGCCTTCATGCCACCCCCGCTGGTCCTACTCTGCATGTCTATCCCCAGCCTCCGAGACCATTGTTCGCAACTTCCAACGCATCAGATAATTTGCCCCCTCGTGTTCTGCTGAAGTCCCCCCTCTTGGAGCCCTGTCACCTGTCACCCTGGGCCTCCCTTCACCTTTCCGGATTGTCACTCTCTCATTTTGGTGGAGCCCGCCCTTCAGGGTGTCTGGAGAAGCAGCTACCGCAGGGAGGCTCTAGGGGCCAATACATCTAAATATGGCCTTACACTTACGCTCAGCGGGACCATTTCCCTCGGCATTTGGGAGGCCTGGTTCCCTTCTCCTCCGAAATTAACTATCAGGAGAAAATAAGGGGGAAGGAAAGGAAGGTGAGAGATAGCCAACCCCTCATCTGCCATAACAGGAGGTCAGGGGCTCAAGTCTGAAACTAATAAACCAAAAAACAGCAGTATATGCACATTACAGACACAGAACAACAGAGAAGCAGATAGATGGCCTCGCACCCTCCTCTCGTGGGCCCTGTGCTCTGCCACCAGCAGGCCAGTCCCTCCCTCCCCAGAGACCTTGTGCTGGGGGTTCCCCTTGGCTGGAATGCTGGTCCCTGCAGGCCTTCCTTGAGCCCCGTGTCAGGTAACAGTCTCCAGCCTCACCCTGTCCCCAACCTGCTTTCCCTACCTCCGTCCGACGTGGATGTGGGTGTTCCTTGTCTCCCCACAGGAGGACGCGGGTCCCAGAAGGCAGGGCCTTCCACCGTCTGCCCAGTCTCATAGCAGAGCCTGCCCCATAATCAGGCTCAGTCAAGTTCTGAATTAAATAACCTACGAGTAAATCACATTTGTGGATAAATCTGAATCTGTTCAATGCATTTTTTAAATGAAGGAATGAATGCCATTGGGCAGTGTCACCGGAAGGCAGGGTCAGACAGCTTTTTGTTTATAATCCTTTCCCTATTCTCTGACTTTGTCTAAAACGATGTGGGTGTATGATTTTGATATAAGCAAACATCAATATGGGGGAAATCGAACGTTGCCGTGGGAAGCCAAGTCTTGGTACCTGCCGACCCACTCAGGAAAGCTCTTGAGACTTTCCACGCCGTTTGTGTGATATCTGTTTCCATGACGCTGTTTGTATAATATCTGTTTCCTCTAAGGCTGCGGAAAAAAAAAAAAAAAAAAAAAACCAAGCTGTGGTCACTTGGGAGAGGAACCGTGAAGTCCCATTTTCCTCTCTGGATTTGTGGCGTTTCCTGTGACATCTGCCAGGTCTCTGGTAACTGAAAGAAATTCAATGTCTTCATCTTAGAATTCTTTTCTCAAAAATCAAAGGTTTTCCTTTTCAAATAAAACATTAGCATTTTAATCACTGCCCACCCCCATGTGAGAAACTGCACCCGACTGCTTTTCACATTCCCAGGATGAAAGCTCTTGGGGCAGTTGTTGTGCTCTGAGGGCCCTGAATAGCTTCCTGCATTTGTAAATGTCCATGAAATTCTTGAAGGGATTGAGAGTGCCCTGTGCAAAAGTGTCATGAGAAAAGCAAAGTTTCTGCGCAAAACCAGGACCATTCGAATGGCGGTGGAGGTGAACTCGGCACTAAGCGCCCGTTTACTTGTGAACCACAGTTACAAGCCCAGAATGAGAATTTGGTGCCATTGCTTTTTCATAAATAATCACGTCGTGTTCCTCTCTGTTCAATGTTCTGTGTCTCTTTCTTTAGTTAACGCTGCTGCTCCCAGAGTTTAGTAAGCCTGTCTAGTGAAAAAAAGCACAGTAGCTTCCTGGTGATGACAAAGCTATTTCACTTTAAAATGTCTTAATGAAACAGGTGAGTTTTGTTGTTGGAGATTTAGTGATCGTGCGAGGGGGACACCCGTGAGACAAGAGTTCTCAGTGGTTGGCACGTTTTGACACATTTAAGCCTCTTCTAGGACTTTCAAGGGGGAAAGTTTGCAATTTCAAACACTTACGAAGAAGCATTGTATATTCTTACATTTTGAAGCTTTAAGCTCATGAACATTTCAGAAAATGCACTGAGAAGGAACAGTTACCTTCAGATGAAGAAGTAGATGTGCCTTGGGCACACACACACACACACACACACGCCAGCCACAAAACCCACCTTGTAGGGAGGTCGGGGGCTAAGAATAAAGTTCCAAATTAGGACCGACTGAAAACAACAAAACACGTCAATGGGCTGATTTAGATCACTTATGCAATGCGTATTTTTCATTCCCTAACTGTAAAACGCAGGATGGGCCTCTTGGGCTGGCACTCAGTTGCAGGATTGATTATTTAAAACAATAAAAGCTCAGCTCCTAGCTTTCCAGCAACTTCCTGTGTGCCCACTGCTGCCACAAGTGGCCTCCGTCAGTCTGTTTTGGGTCTTCTCCCTCTTGGTCTTCAAAGGAGTGTGAACCTGGTTCCAGGCTGGTCACCTGCCCCGCCCGGGTGATGGCATCCCATGATGTCCTCACCTCTGGGGTCACCCTCTGCCGGGCAGGCATCCGGGAGACACATGCCAAACCCATCCCGGACCCATCATTCCTTGCCATCATCTCTGCTCTAAAAGTAGGGCCACCTGTCACACGGCCACCCTGATGGGGAAAGACACCGAGGTGACTCAGCTCTGTGAAAACTGTTCCATCTGTGTGACTTAGTTCTTGTCTATCTCCTGTACGTCAACAGTAGCCACCCCAGAAGAAACTGGGGTCTTATCGTCACCCTCGTTTTCCAAAGTCTGTCCCCCCAAATTTGCAGAATGCGTGGCAAGACCCTGGCCAGCCAGCGACCAGCAGAGTCGTGCCTGTGCACTCCCCTCGATTCCCAGGTGGGAGGCTGGGAAGGCTAAGAGCCCTCGCTGGACCCGGATTCCATACAGGCTCTGCTCTGGCCCATGCTCTGTACTCCCACCATACAGCCAGGGAGTGTGGTGGGCCTGCCCAACCTGCTCATGACATCTTGCGGTGACCATTTCTGCCTCCAGAAGTGTCCACGCCAACCGCTGGGAGCACCGCGGGGTCTCCAGCCTGGGGCTAACACACTTGGAAAACTGGAGCTGCGTCTCCCTGTCCCATCTTCCTGTACGCTTTTCCCGTCCGAGGGGTCCCGACTGTTCGCTTTGGGACAACACGTTCACTGGCCCTCAGGCCTCCATCGCTCCTGCTTAGCTCTGGGCACAGTTGTCCTGCAAGGTCCGTCTCCCCTCAGGAAGTAGGACTTGTCGATAGGGCGGATGAAGAGCCAATGAGTGGTCACGTGGGGGTTCCACTTGACCCGCCACGAGGGCCGGACAGGCACGGGACGGACAAAGCCCTCGGGCAATTTTTTTGCCCCTTGGCCAGATTTGAGTCATGGGCCAACGTGTTCTGGCCCTGCTGTCCTTCTCTTCGGGATCTGCAGCTTTTCCCGGGTCCCACCGCCGTGTCTTTCCTTCGTCTCTCACCTCTTTGGCCGACCTCGGGCCCCTGGGATTCATTTGACTCCCTTCTCATTGGTTTGCCCAGGTGTCTCTCCAGGCACCTGCTCTGCCCTCTGTCTTCACAGTTGACACCTTCTTGGTCTCCACGGCACCCAGACATATGTTCCCGTCTGTGACTGTGACTGTCCCTCCCTTCTCAGGCAGCTGCATCAGGGGGACGCCCCCCAGGCCGGCTCAGGATCCCCAGTCTGTGCCCATAGGGAAGATGGAGGTTGGGAAGGTTTCTCAGCCTCTGCCCATTCATTCACACCCTCACCCGCCCACGCGGGCGCCTTTCTCCCCACATGGAGCCATCACCTGACCCGTGTGGGGAAGCCTCCGTCTGGCCCCCGGGGCCCTCAGCTGACTCCCCAAGTTGAAGGGCATCTCAGGACAAGGTCCTGGAGAAGTGGCCTTGCTGGGTGGTGTTTGCAGGCCAGGTTCTGGCAAGTTTCCATCACATTCTGAACACAGATCCTGGGACGAGACCTCACTTCCCAGACTGACCGTCTCACCTCCCATGGGGGGAGCCCCCCCCCCACTGCCCCAGTGCCAGGGTCCAGCTGACCTGCACACCTCCGCACACATCTGGAACTCCCCCTCTGAGAAGTGGGCTTCAGCTCAGCTTATGCCAGTGATACTAAATTATCCTTATTTCCTCTAAGGTCACATTTCTCCAGTTATCCTCTTGACTCTCAGAACAAGGCAAAAAGGAAACATAAAACACACATGATTTCCAACACATCCAAAAAGTAATTCAAAATTATAACCCTTCAGGGGACAGTCATGGGTGTTTGTACGTTCAGTGTTGTCTTTTAACAAGGGGCTGGGGTAAATCACTCACGAGTTCAGCTAGCAATAAAATCTTTCGTGTTTTAGGGAATTGTTTGAATAATGAAAGTAATCGAAAACATATTGCAAAAACAAGTCATCCCACATTTGCATAATTGTATAATCCCACAATTAATATATTGTTTATTACATGGCTATAATCATTAGGAGAATACCATTGCATCGTACTTTTTTATTTTTTATGTTTTCACATTAGCAGTTTTCTTCTTCCTCTTTTAGGCATCATACGAGCACGTTTTTCCCATTTGGGAAGTGGAAGAAAAGAACACAGAGCCGCATCACTCTCCCATCAATAATCTCTTGATTCTTCTATTCGAATTTGTGTTCCACGCAAGAGGATAGAGAATTAAACTTGTGTTTTATATTGCATTAGCCGTTTGTCACCCGTCCTCATGTTGAAAAAAAAAAAACAAATTCCTTTTCTTTTTCTTTATCCTTCTGGATTACAGACTTGTGGAGGAACAGAGACGAGTCGTGGAATTTCCCCCAGGACCATGACCCGGAACTGATCAAACAGGAGAAACGGAAGGAGCTGGAGTCAGAGATCAGAATACAGGTAACACGGCACTTACGTTGCCAGAAGACGAGTCAGCAGAAGAAAAGCCACAGGGCTTTTTCACAGTTTCCTGTCAATGACCGACCCAGATTTGACGCTATGTTTAAACTACACAAGGCACACAGTCGCTCGAGAGTGGCGTATTCTGTCCTCACCCAGGTGGACGAGCTGATGAGGCAGGAACTGAAAAACTTGAAACTGGCCGTGAACAGAGAAAAGGAGCAGCCGGTCAAAGCAGGGAAGAAGAAAGGAGGCAAAAAGGTGAGTAGGAGCAAGCACGGGAGGGCTGAGGCGCATACAGGTTCAAACCAGGCCCAGGAGGGCTGTCCAGGCGCCCGGTGCTGAGTCCCGGGTGCCACCTGGCACACCGGCCGGGCCCGGGTTGCCGTGCACGGAAACGCCTTCCTTGGGTGGCTTTGCCTCATTCCACCACGCGGCCCTCGGGGATACGGGCTCTTAAATGGGATAAATCCAGCAGTCTGAGAGTGACCCACCCTGCCCCTCCCCGCTGCAGATTCACGTTCCCCAAACCCCACAGATATAATGAGGACGATCAGGGGAGCCAGCGATGGGCCCAGATCTAGGGGAGGCCATCGGCAATGAGCAAGCGCTTTGGGAGCAGGGGAATCAGGTGAATTCAGTGTTAAAGTGCCAGCAGTGCATCTCACAGCATTTTGTTGGAGTAGCCAGTTAGATCCCGATATTCGACGTTCATTTCCTAGGGCCCTGTGAGATCATAGAAAACCTATATACGCGTCCCTACCTCCGGCTCCTGGCACAGAGCTCCTGAAGCCATTGTAAACTCTGAAGTCATGAGAGCACTTAGAACATCTTTTGTTCTATTGAGACAACTCTGGGTGGGCTCCTGGGTGGCCCCTCTCTGGGGGCTGGTCACCAGGAAGACCAAGGCAGGATGAGAAGCTTAGAATTTGCAGCCCCACTCCCCCATCCTCCAGAGAGGGCAGAAGGGCTGGCAATGGAGTTAATAATGAATCACGCCTGTGTGAGGAAGGCTCCGTGAAATCCCAGTAATGTCAGGAGGGTAAACACGGGCCTGTACCAGGGGGTTGATGCACCCCGACTCACTCCTGCACTCAGGACCCTGCCCGACCTCACCCTACGTACCACTTCATCTGGCCGTTGGTCTGTACCCTTTCTCACATCCTTTAATAAGCCGGTAGACGTCAAGTGTTTCCCTCAGTGCTTCGAGCCGCTGTAATAAATTAACCAAACTTGAGGAGGGGTCACGGGAACCTCAGATTTATAACCAGTGGGTCGGAAGCACAGGGGACAACCCAGATTTGAGGCCGGCGTCTGCTGCGGGGCTGGGGGAGTGGTCGTGTGAAACCGAAGCCATTTCTAAGTAGATAGTGTCAGACCTGACTCAAATTGTAGGACACCCGGCGGGCGTTGCTTGGTGGGGGAACCCCACACACACGCATCTGGTGTCGGAAGTGTTGTGCATGTGGCAGTCACATGAGAACGAAGGAGACACATAGGAGGGAAGAACTGGCCTCTTCCTCACCTAGACCCCTACTTTGACTTTCATCCCAGATCCAGCCCTGCCACCGGGGCCAGAACCCTCCAGGGGCAGGCCACACTTGCCCTCCCTGGCCATGTCCGCAGGTGCGTAGGCAACCTTTGCCCCCGTGATGGCTTTCTCAGGGTTCTCCGGCTCCTCGGCCCTTCTTGTGATTCACAAACTGTCCTGGAGCTTTTCACACATCCAGCTACACGAGTGGCTAGTTCCTCCAGCCCCTTGAGGATGACGCTCTCCTGATCCGTCTTGTGTTGACTTTACAGTTTCACAGTTTAACCTTGACTTTTCAGTGCGACGCCTGAATGTCCTTCGTGGCCCTCTTTGAGGATACATCCCTGAAGCCGGAGAGGTCACTGTCTGTAGGTCATGGTCTCATCAGTAGGTGAGGGCACTGACTGAGGAGACCACAGACTCTAGTAATGCCTTGCATACCTGCGTGAAAAAGTGATGTTTTAGGGGTGCCTGGGTGGCTCAGTCAGTTAAGCCTCCAACTTTGGCTCAGGTCATGATCTCATGGTTCATGAGTTCAAACCCCACACGGGGCTGTCTGTTGTCAACACAGAGCCCACTTTGGCAACTCTGTCCCCCTCTCTCACTGCCCCTCCCCCGCTGGTTCTAAATTAATTAATTAATTAATTAATTAATTAACGTTGTTAAAAAAAAAAGGAAAAAAATTGATGTTTTAGTGACTGAACATGGAATTCAAGCCAAACAAAATGGGAAATGAAGACAGGAGGTAGCTGTACACCCTCTGGCTGAAAATAGGCTTTCTCGTTTTACCCAACAAGCACCATTGGCCAAGCCCAAGGCCAATGGGCTTCCTCACCCTCCCGCACGACTGCCCTGTCTCACTGCCTGCAGTCTGGTGGCTGCCCTGTCCATGTAATGACTCACAGTATGTCACAAAGAGTGGCTGCTGCAAATTTCCCTTTTGGAATTAAATGGGTTGCATTCAGGGTACCCCAATAGCTTGATGGTAAATATATAACTATAGAGTTTTGAGTGCCTCAAACTCCAATTCAATGACCTAGGCGTAAACCTCAGAGACATAAATTGAATGTGTGTTTCTTTTCCCATTACATCAAAAAACTTATTGCATTGTGGTTTTAATTTGCTTTTCCCTAATAACTAATGCTGTTGAGCATATTTTTTAATATAATTTATTGTCAGATTCGTTTCCATACAACGCCCAGTGCTCATCCCAACAAATGCCCTCCTCCCTTCCCATCACCCACTATCCCCCTCCCCCGCCCACCATCTGCCCCTTAGTTTGTTCCTTAAAAAGGGTTAGTATCAAAAACTTATAAAGAACTTATCAAACTCAACACCAGAAAAACAAATAATCCAGTGAATAAATGGGCAGAAGACATGAATAGACACTTTTCCCAAGAAGACATCCAGAGGGCCAACAGACACATGAAAAGATGCTCAACGTCACTCATCATCAGGGAAACACAAATCAAAGCCACACTGAGATACCACCTCACACCTATCAGAGTGGCTAAATTGAATGTGGTTTTAATTTTGAAAGCTGAAGCTTAATTAACTCTACCAAATCCCATCCTTCAGAAGACCATTAGCAGAAGGGAAATAGTCCACCTCAACCATAGAAAAAAAGGAGGAAAAGGACTCCCAGGGATAGAATTGGGCAGTATTAATCCATCATCCAGAGAAAGTGACTTGATCAGAGATTGTACAGCAGCCTGAACAGTCCTTTCAAAATACAAATCTGATGTTATCACTCCATGCTAAAACCCTTCAGTGGTATCTTAATCCCCCAAGGATGAAGATGACGGTCTTCAGCCAGGCTTACAAGGCCATGTCTGACCTGGCCAGTGCCCTCTTCATGATCTTCAGCATTCTGACCTTCCTCTCTGTCCCCCAAACATACTATGCTCCTTCCCAACACAGGGCCTTTGCACATGCTATTCCCTCTCAAGAACTATCTTCATTCCCTTTCCCCTAATTCCTCGCATAGTTAACCCTACTCATCCCTATGGTCTCAGTGCAAGCCTTTCTTTCTCAAGGAAGCCTTCTGGGTCATCCATAGTAAGTCTTCTTTCTCTGCATACACATAGCACTGTGTACTATATCTTCCTGGTACTCTATCAGAGTTTTAATATTATATTTACTAGTGAGATCATTTTGTTGGTATCTGCCTTTTTGAATCTACGGAAGAGCTGTGAGTGCAGAAACTGTGTGATTGTCTTTTTTGATTGCTCACCATTGTAACCCTTTCTGGCACAAAACAAGTCCTCAGCACATATTATCAAATAAATCAATTTGTCAGATCTAGACCCCATGCAGATTGGTCCCTGTAAGCTAAATATGTGCTTCAGGATGTCACAGGATAGCATCAGGAGCGATTCACAGCATCCAGCCACCTCCCTTAGTAATGCCATAATCACCAAGCAACCTTCTGATGAGTTACTATAGTTTCATGTTGATTAGGAAGTTGGAAGTCTACAGGGTCTGTTTCTCTTGGCAAGTGTATGTGTCATTCTAAATCAATCTACTTACGTTACAGTCTGTTCCACCTTCTCCTGTTATTTGCAGATCCAAAATTAGGCTTGAGGAACAGATTGTCCTTATTAACTGTTTCATTCAATAAGTATTTACAGAGCACTATATGCCAGGAACATTTCAAGGCATTCGGGGTACAGAAGAGAACAACACACACAAGGCATCTGTGCCGGCAACAGCAGGTTTCTAGGTCTGTAGGACTGGGTCTCTCTGGATGTGCTGTCATCCCCATGATGACACCACTGGGTGAGGTCCTGCCTCTCAGGGGCCCTTTCTTTCCTGAGTTCCTCTCCTGTTGTAATCACAGAAATGTTAAGGACATAGGAGTTCCTGGAGAAGCTAAGAAACTCCTTGACAGTAAAATCCTTGGTTGACTCTCCTGCATTTCCCAGAGTGCCAGCATGTATAAGTGGGGGAGGGAGGAATGTCATATGCAAAAATAAACTGAGAACCTACTTTTAAAAGAAACAAATGAACATTCCACACCTGAAAAATGCAGTAGCGGAGATTAAAAACTCCTGGAACTGGTCTGACAAGAGCATGGACATAGCAGAAGACAGATTGAGCTTTTACCGGTCAGTAGGAAATCTAAACTGAAGCACAGAAAGAACAAGAATGTAAAGAACAGAACAGAGAATAAGAGACCTTTGAGACATGGTCAAAAGTGGTACTACATGTGTAACTGGAATCCCCCAAAAAGGAAGGAGAATGGGAAAGAAGCAATGTATGAAAAAGTACTGTCCATGAATTTTCCCAACCAGATGAAAGACACGAAGCCACAAGTTCAGCGACGTCACTGAGGTCTGACTGGGATGAATCAAAGAAAACTACATCTCGACACATAGGAGTCAGGATGCTAAAAGTCGAAGGTAAAAGGCAAAATCTTACTGGATTTTTTTTTTTTAAGATATATTTCCTCCATGGAAACAAAAATAAGGATGCTGACTTTCCCAACAGAAACCATGGAGCCAGAAAGCAATGAATGGCGTCTTTAGAGATTCGAAAGAACTAACTGCCAACCTAGAACTCCAGGCCCAGTGAAAACATCCTTCAAAAGTGGAAGGAAATAGAGGTGTTCCCAGACAAACAAAATTTTGGAGATCTTAGCAGCAGCAGACCCACAATGTGAAATACTTTAAAGGATAGTTCTCAGGCGAAAGGGAAAGATTCCCAGATAGAAACAAAGACACGTAAGAAGAAAAGATCCGCTGTTGAAAATGGAAATATTTTGGTAAATATAAAAGGCCACTTTTAGAATATTTGCTTTTGAAGGCAAGAATCATAACAAAGTCATCTGTGTTCATACCACACGGAAATGAAATATATGACAACCGCAACCAATAAGGTGGGCAGGGGTAAGTAGACTTGTAAGGTTATTGCATTGTTCAGGGCACTGTAAAATGCCGGTCTACTGTAATAAGTTAATAATATATCTTGCAATTCTCTAATTGATATTAAAATGTATAACAAGTGGGGCGCCTGGGTGGCGCAGTCGGTTAAGCGTCCGACTTCAGCCAGGTCATGATCTCGCGGTCCGTGAGTTCGAGCCCCGCATCAGGCTCTGGGCTGATGGCTCAGAGCCTGGAGCCTGTTTCCGATTCTGTGTCTCCCTCTCTCTCTGCCCCTCCCCCGTTCATGCTCTGTCTCTCTCTGTCCCAAAAATAAATAAACGTTGAAAAAAAAAAATTTAAAATGTATAACAAGTAATAGTGAAAATAAAGTGGAAAGATTAGAAAGAATACAGGAAAGGGAAAGGGAAAAAAAGAACAGATTGCATAATTAGAAAACAAATATAAAGATGATAGAGTTAAATTTAATTACTGGTAGAGAGTTAGATGCACAGATCAACAGAACAGAATGTGTACTCCCAAAATAGGCCCACAGGAATACTCCAGAGTGATTTTTGACAAAGGTGCAAAAATTCAAGGAATAATAACTTTTACAATATGCGGTGCTGAAACCATTAGATGTCCACAGACAGAAAAAACGAACCTGGATCTAGGTCTCACACATTGTACAAAAATTAACTCAGACTAGATCATGGGCTTAAATGGAAAATGTACAACTGTAAAACTTTTATTAAAAAAGAGAACATCTTTGGGATCTAAGGCTAGGCAGACTTCTTAGAATAAACGCCAAAGC
Source organism: Lynx rufus (assembly GCF_022079265.1). Classification (NCBI taxonomy): domain Eukaryota; kingdom Metazoa; phylum Chordata; class Mammalia; order Carnivora; family Felidae; genus Lynx; species Lynx rufus. The sequence goes on from NW_025814834.1 coordinate 4,394,732, forward strand.
AGAATTCATGAAAGGAAAATTTTGGCTTTGTCAAAATGAAGAACTTTTCCTGTGTGAAAGATTTCTATTAACAGCGTGAGAAGACAAAGTACAGACTAGGAGAAAATAACTTGCAAGCCACATATCTGAGGAAAAGCTGGTGCATACAGCATACAGAGAACTCTTAAAACTCAACAGTTAAAAACCAAACAACCTAGGGGCACCTGGGCGGCCCAGCTGGTGGAGCGTCCAACTCTTGATTTTGGCTCAGGTCATGATCCCAAGGTCGTCGGATCGAGCCTGTGTCAGGTCCCATGCTGAAGGTGGAGCCTCCTATAGATTCTTTCTCTCTCTCCTTCTGCCCCTCTCCCGCTCTCCCGCTCTCTCTCACACTCTCTTGAAAATAAGATTTTAAAAAATTAAAAAAAAAAAACAATCAGAAAAAATGGGCCAAAGACGAGAGGCATTTGGCCGATGGGGAGGAAGAAGCACAGGAAAAGACATTCGGTGCCATGAGTCATTAGGGAAATGCAAATTTAAATCACAATGAGAGGTCACCACCCACCCATTGGGATGGCTCAAATAAAAAATAATGGCAACACCAGTTGCTGGAAAGAATGGGAAGAAACTGGATCACTAATACATTAGTGGTGGGAATGTGAAACGGTATAGGCACCCTGAAAGGCAGTTTGCACTTTCTTTGCAAACCAGACTACTCTACAACCGAGCAGTTGCACTCATGGGCATTTATCCCAGAGAAACAAAGACACACACACACACACACACACACGCACACACATTTATGGCATCTTGATTCATAATAACTCAAAACTGAAAGCAGCAATAAAAAAGAATAATCATCGGTGCATACGATGACCTGGCCAAATTTCCTGAGAATTATAATGAATGAAAAGCAAAATGATACCAAAAAAAAAAAAAAAGTCCAGTCTGTGATTTTGCTGATCCAACATTCTCAAAAGGACAAAATCACAGAAATAGAGGAGACTCTCGTGGTTTCTAGGGGTTAAGGATGGGGTGCTCGTGGGAGGAAAGTGAGTGGGTCTGGGAAAGGCCACCTGAGGACCCTGGTGGAGACAGAAATGTTCTGTATCCTGACTCCAATGTCAATACCAGCGTCTTGGTTGTGATCTTGTAAGATAGTTCTATAAGATGTTACCATTGAGAGAAACCTGGTGAAGAGGACGCAGGACCTCTGTATTATTTCTTATGACTGCATGTGAATCCACTGTTTTCTCAAAATAAAAATTCTAATTTAAAAAAACCTGAGAAACATCAAGTGCAACCACATAAGTGAATCTTGCAATCACAGCATTGAATGAAATTCAGTTCTCTCTTTGAGAGAAAAAGAACATGAGCAGGGGAGGGGCAGAGAGAGAGGGAGACACAGAATGCGAAGCGGGCTCCAGGCTCCGAGCTGGTAGCACAGAGCCCGATACGGGGCTCGAACCCACAAGCCGTGAGATCATGACCTGAGCCGAAGTCGGACGCTCAACCGACTGAACCACCCGGGCGCCCCTAGACATACAGAGTTTATATTGTATGTGTAGAGGAATAGGCAACATGAATCCACAGTGACGTCAGAGGAGCAGCTTCCCACAGCAGCTTGAGAGACAGGTCAAGATGTCTAGAAGATGTTCTAGATGTTGAACGAGGCGGTGTTTGTATGGTTATATGCAAACTTTAAATGCAAAGGTTAGTCAGCCTGGATGTGGGTGATGCTTCACTGCACATAAGTTATATGTGACAAAAATAATGAACGAGTGAATGAGGACGTGGACGTGGAGGAGTGAGATGCTGGGACAGTAAGTGCCCGACGTTCAGTCTGCGTGACAGGGAGTGCGGGTGGCCCGAGGAGGCCTGAGATGAGGCAGGGAAGGAAGAGAGAGCCAGGCTGGGAGAACGTCATCCACCGTGCTGGCGAACTTGAACTTCATCCTGTGGGCAAATGGGGCGATACCAATGGATGCTGTAGACAGAGGAGTGAAGCGATCGGCGCTGTTGTGAAAGATCACGTCCCAAGCCCTTCCCTCCAGCTGTCCCAGTGATCAGAATGCAGAGCCCTCTGGGAACCAGATCTCGGGCTGGACGCTAACAGAGCGCGACACAGGGCGTTAAGGACGAGCACAACGTGATGGCCTGGGCACGTGGCGCTCTCCTCCTCTGTAGATGAGAGCCAGAGTGTTGGGCGCCTGCTGGGAATCAGGCCCCATGCAAGCTTCACAGTGGTGACCTCACTGTCCGCCCGGCCAGGGACATGCCCACACAAGCAAGCTGGGGGGTCCCCAGGCCAAACCCTATGTCCAGGAAAATGCTACACCCACACGCTCGGCACGCCACAATCGACACTCTCATCCCGTTCCCCGCCACCACTACCAAAACAGCTTCCCTTGCTAACTGCTAGAGATAATTTGCTCGCTTGTCTGGGCTAAATTGTTGGCTCTTTTCATTTTTTTTTTTTTTTCCAGAGAAAGAAAGGGAAGAAAGGCAAAAAAGGGAAGAAGGATAAAGATCTGACAGCTGACAGGTGAGATGTGCACAAGTGTTGCTGTTCTGCACGGCTAGGGGGCCCCCCCAGAGCAGCGCGCAGGTCTCTGCCGAAGTCGGCGGCCCCTGTCCCGGAAAGGCGCCCCTCCCTGTACACCACACCTCCTTCATCCTCCAGGCGCTGGGACCGCTCTGGCCTCCTACACTGGAAAGATGTCTGCCAAGGTCAGGCCCCATCACTTCTGAGATCATTCGACTTAAGCTTTTAAGACTCGTGGGGTTCTTAGGGCGCCTGGGTGGCTCAGTCGGTTGAGCGTCTGACTTCGGCTCAGGTCGTGATCTCACAGTTTGTGAGTTCAGGCCCCACGTCGGGCTCTGTGCTGATAGCTCGGAGCCTGGAGCCTGCTTCAGATTCTGTCTCCCTCTCTCTGCCCCTTCCCCACTCATGCTGTGTCTCTCTGTCTCTCAAAACAGAATAAATGTTAAAATAAAATAAAACAAAACAAAATTAAATTAAAATTAAAATTGTGGGGTTCTTAAGAATTTGTTTAAGAAATAGCATCCTGATCCAACTTTTGAGGGAATACTTAGACCCCTTCAGGGCAGAGACAGTTCCTGTGTCCTGCCCTGTCCTGGGCCCCACCCACTGAGGCACTTCCTAAACGCTCATTGAAGGAAAGGAAGAGGATTTGTCTCATCAAGGGATATTTCCATTTCCTTGAGCTCCGCTGGCCAAATGTCGATACTCATGAATCATTTTATTTTTTAAGCTTATTTATTAATTTATTTTGAGGGGGGTGAGAGAATCAGAATCGCACCATAAGGGCAGAGCCCAACAGAGGGCTCGATCCCACAAACCGTGAATCATGACCTGAGCTGAAACCCACTGAGCCACCCAGATGCCCCTTCATGAATCATTTTAAATGCTCGTTTTTAAGCTGAAACGGCCCTTCGGTGCTTTGACATTGGAAATAAATGGGACTTAGGTTTTCAGATATTTCCAAGGAATGTAGTGGAATCTAAGGAACAAAATAAACAAAACAAACGCAACAGAACAGAAACAGACTATCGATACAGGAAGCAAGCTAGTGGTCACCGGATGGGGGAGGGTTGGGGGTCAGGTAAAATGGGTAACATGAATCCAGAGGTACAAACTTCCAGTTACACGTAAGCCACGGGGATGTAACATACAACACAGGGAGTACAGTCAATGATATTGTACTAACTTCGTATGGTGATGGATGGTACCTAGACTTATCATGGCGATCATCTTGTAACGTATGTAAATATTCAATCACTATGAAATGCATATGAAACTAGTAGGATATTATATGTCAATTATACTTCAGTTAAATAAACAAATAAAAGTAAAATTGAATTAAATTAAATACCTAATAAGTGAATGTCAGAAATCATTTTGAGGGGCTCCTGGGTGGCTCAGTTGGTTGAGTGTTCGACTTTGGCTCAGGTCATGATCTCAAGGTTCGTGAGTTTGAGCCCTACATCGGGCTCTGTGCTGACAGCACGGAGCCTGCTTGGGATCCTCAGTCTCCCTCTCTTTCTGCCCACCCCCCTCAAAAATAAATAAACATTAAAAGAAAAAGAAATCATTTTGAAGGAATACCTTTCTTCCCGTGGGTTTTGTTAACGGATACTACGTGTTGCTCCCTGTTTGGGGTGTTTCCTAGTCCTCCCCTGGGTAGCAGGGATACATTCCCAAACTCTGTTTGAGAGAAGACCCATGAGAAAGGAAGCCCTTAGAACCATCCAGAAGGAAGTGGAGGCCAGAGCTGGTGCACGTGCCTGGAGCCCTGACACAAAGGCACAGAAGGATCTGGTCGTCTCATTCCTGGAAGATTTTTCATTTCAATTTTGGACAACCCTGTGTCTCTAGACTAGGGCTAATTCTGCCAAGACACAGGAAGACAACTTCCGTTTCTCTCATGAAGTTAATGTAAACCCAAAACCAGTGTTTTTACCATATTTAAGGTAGGTTTAAAGTTGAAAATGTTTTTTATTCCATAACAGAAGTTTGTTTCACTGGTAAGATCGAAATACGGGTTTGTGTCCCCGGTTTCTTAATATATTTTGTTCTGATTGTTTTGGAGAATCTTCAATGTTACGTTAAATATTTTATGCATATATTATATGTTTATATCAAATAAGTATTCTAGTTGGAAAACTACAGTTAGTGCCTTCTTGATACAGGTCAGATACTGTTATCCCAAGTACCATTACAACTTAAGCCTTAATTCACAGCAGGATTTTAAACACTTTTCATTTAAACACTATTGTAAATATATTTGAAAGAACAGAATTGCAGTCAGTCAAAGATTGGGGTCATTGAATTAACATGTATCCGAATGGTATTTGGCTTAAATATAACTGAGAATTCTTTATCACCCTAACCTGGATCGTAGAACAAAGAACTGGTTAAATATAGTTATATTTACAATTCCTCATTCTAAAGAAAGACTAGGGTAGAACTAAAGAATAAAGCTTCTAGAAATGAAAAGGGAATAGATGAGACATCTCAAAGGACTGTACTCAATACGTAAGCTTGACCTACCTGAATTCCTATAAGCCAAGCCCCAGTTAATTTCACTGGGACGTTCACTTACTAAGTGGGATACTGTCTTGATTTTTTTCTTCAATTACTCTAAATTACCAGTGCACTGGCTATATGCCCAAGGCCCTGTTAGAGTAGTGGGTTGACATCTGTAAACACTATGGAAAAGTATAATATCCTCCTAAAAAAATCATCACCCCCACTGCGTTAGACATTTCATCTTTCGGAGTAGAATTAGTTCCCCTCTGAGCCTTTGTTCTTTATAGGTATTTCTTTTGAAGTCTTATGCTGTTGGGGTAAAAGGAAACATCAGTTGCACAAAGGATTAATGATCTGCTGTGGCTTGCAGATGCTAACTGAATATATAATCGTGGGCCCATTGCACTGCTATTATAGGGCAATTTCTAATTCATATTTGTGCCGTCCCAAGGATTCATGAAAGGGCAGACTGCAGAAGCTGTAGCTGGTCTCAGATGCCCACAGATATAATTCTTATTAATGGGAAACGTCCGACGTGCATGTGGATGAGCAAAAGTATTATTTTCGAAGCCTGATGTGTCCCTCAATTGTAGCAATGTTTCCAAACACCGGCTTAGTTGCATAGACACAAATGTGCACAGGAATAGGTCTGGTGAAAGTTCTCTGCATATGTGATGATTAACAGAAATGCTGACTTTATGTGTCTGCTCATGGAATATCTCCTCTGCTTTGTCACCAGGACCATTGAGTCTCTGTACAAGGAGCTGGTGGAAGAAGGGTTGCTGATCCGGGCTCTGAACGTTAACCTCTCCGATTACATCGGTAAGGTACACCAAGAATTACGCATGTCTGGGTCGCATGTGTCGCCCCTCGGGTTTTGAGGTCCCAACAGCTGGAATTATGTTTCCTTGGTGGTTTTTCCCAAACCAAAACCTGGCCCAAGGCTCGGAGTAGATTTTTGTCTAATGGAATGGATTTGAATTCATTCCGTGCTGTGAGCTAATAGGTCCAGCTCTCCCCCCTCATGTGGTGGAGGGAGCTTTTTGAACCTACTCGCAAAGTTCCTTGCGGCATTCTGTCTGGAATAAGCTATATTGAGGAAATGAAGACTTGTTCGTATTTTCGTGTTGAAACAAAATGCCCCAGGAGGCAGCACCTGGAACTTGAACGCACAATTCTTACGGGAGGAATTCCTTCCAGAAGGGGCCGCCACACAGGTCACTGGAAGGAAGGAGGAGGGACATTTGCTGACACCATCTTCAACTAAGGTTTTCTTTTAATTTTTAAAAAACAACACGATGACCTGAAAACACACTTAAAGCTTAAAACTATTTGAAATGCCAGCACCCTAACGCAGGTATGATTTTCACTTTCCCGCACATGCCATGAACTAGGACATTCTCCCACATAACCACGAAAGGATAATCACACTCAGACAACTTGGCATCACTGAGATGTGATGCCTTCATAAGTTTTTGTCTTTCTGAATCCAAAATCCGGTCAAGGACTGTGGATGCAGTGTTCATATCTTTGCCCCTTTAATTTGGAACACCTTCCAACCTGACGTCTTTCACGCCGCTGACCTTGTCAGAGTCTGGGCTGTTTTACAGACTGTTTTTCAACAGAGGTGGTTTGATGGGTTTCCTCATGACTTGATTCGGGGAAGACTGTTTTTGGTAGGAAGACTTCATAGGTGATATTGTGTCCTCAGAGTTGCACGATGAGGGCCCATCGTGTCCCATCTCTGGGGGCGTTACATTTCATCACTGGCCAAAGTGCTGTTCCCCAGATTTCTCCACTGTCAAGCTTCATGTTCCCCCTGGTAGTTAATGAACAACCTGTAGGGGGGAGTCTTTGAGGCTCTGGAGATTCTGTCCCCAACTGGTTTAAAGGTTTTATCAACCACTGATGAGTTTTGCCTGCGTCGATAGCTGCAGCTATCCATAGGGTAGCTGTAAAATGGGGATGTTCTATTTCTGTCTTCTGTTCTATGTTCAGAAGGTGCCATTCCTCTAGGAAGAAATTTCCTTCCTACCCTTTTTTGAAATTGTTGTGGTGTCAGTGTAGAAACATGGATTCTCTCTTTTTTATTGTATTATAATCAATTTCCATCTTATTCATTCTGATGTTATACACTGACCTACGTTTGGCCTGTAGGAACAAGGAGATTGACATTTCCCTCTGATCAAAAAGTGATTAATGTGATCCCTTTGAAATAAAGCCACATGGGGCACCTGGGTGGCTTAGTCGGCTAAGCATCCGACTCTTGATTTTTACTCCAGTCATGATCTCACACTTGGTGGGTTTGAGCCCTGCATTGGGCTCTGCACTGACAATGCAGACCCTGCTTGGGATTCTCTCTCTATCTTCCTCCCGCCCCGCCCCCTGCCCCACTCTCTACCCCTCAGTGCACTCTCTTTCTCAAGATAAAAAGAAAGAAAGAAAGAAAGAAAGAAAGAAAGAAAGAAAGAAAGAGAAAGGAGGAAGGAAGGAAGGAAGGAAGGAAGGAAGGAAGGAAGGAGAAAGAAAGAAAGAAAGAAAGAGGAAGGAGGAAGGAAGGAAGACAGAAAGGAGGAAGGAAGGAAGGAAGGAAGGAAGGAAGGAAGGAAGGAAGGAGAAAGAAAGAAAGGAGGAAGGATGACAGGAAGGAAGGAAGGAAGGAGAAAGAAAGAAAGAAAGAAAGAAGAAAGAAAGAAGACAGGAGGAAGGAAGGAAGGAAGGAAGGAAGGAAGGAAGGAAGGAAGGAAGGAGAAAGAAAGGAGAAAGAAAGAAAGAAAGAAAGAAAGAAAGAAAGAAAGAAAGAGAAAGGAGGAAGGAAGGAAGGAGGGAAGGAAGGGAAAGAAAGAAAGAAAGAAAGAAAGAAAGAAAGAGGAGGAAGAAGGAAGGAAGGAAGGTAGGAAGAGAAAGAAGAAAGAAAGAAAGAAAGAAAGAAAGAAAGAAAGAAAGAAAGAAAGAGGAAGGAAGAAAGAAAGAAAGAAAGAAAGGAAGGAAGAAAGAAAGGAAGAGAGAAAGAGAGAAAGGAGGAAGGAAGAAAGAAAGAAGACATAAAGGAGGAAGGAAGGAAGGAAGGCTGACAGGAAGGAAGGAAGGAAGGAAGGAAGGAAGGAAAAGAAAGAAAGAAAGAAAGAAAGAAAGAAAGAAAGAAACAGAAAGGAGGAAGGAAGGAAGGAAAAGAAAGAAAGAAAGAAAGAAAGAAAGAAAGAAAGAAACAGAAAGGAGGAAGGAAGGAAGGAAGGAAGGAAGGAAGGAAGGAAGGAAGGAAAAGAAAGAAAGAAAGAAAGAAAGAAAGAAAGAAAGAAAGAAACAGAAAGGAGGAAGGAAGGAAGGAAGGCAGAAAGGAGGAAGAAAGCAAGAGAAAGAAAGAAAGAAAGAAAAAAGGAAAGAGAAAGAAAGAAAAGAAAGAAAAGAAAGAAAGAAAGAAAGAAAGAAAGAAAGAAAAAGAAAGGGCAGGAGGGAGGGAGAAGGAAGGAAAGAAAAGAAAGAGGGCTTGGGGGAGCATTTGTATTTTGCTAATAGTATAAGAATTTTACCAGAATATATACTGAAATGTGTATTGGGTTTCTGTTTATTTTGTGTATTTCTTGTTCGATTACCAAAGGGTCTTCTCCTAGATTCCCTTGATTGTGTTCTGTTAATTCCATTAATACAAAAAAAGGACGTTTTTAACATAATCCTGCCTCTTTACTTGTTGTTGAGATCTCTGACTTCTTGTCTGCTTTCTCCTGTGACATTGTGTCTTTCTGTTCAGCACTGAATTTCCAGAGTTTAGACAGTGGCACAAGGTAGAGTCTCCAAGAATAAATCAAGGGAAATATTTCTCCCCTTCTTGATGATTTCCTATCCGTCTTTACAATGATCTCTCTGTCCGTTTCCGGGCAGCATCTTTATGACGCCTAAGGCCAAAGTGAATGCAGTCAGACACTTAAGAGTGACCTCAGATGACGGTGACACAGTCTAACAAAATCAGTCAAATGCCACAAGGGCTTTTTCCATGTTTTCCTTATTTTTTCCCAGTTGAGATCTTTAGCTTGAAGGATGGCAGCGGATGGTCCCAAATCACCACATAAAAATAGCAGCCAGGGAGCAAAAACAAAAACCCACAGACATTTACATCAAACCTGAGTGACGAGGTCTCCCCTCCAACCCCAAAGTACAAGCCACCGGGGACACAGGAGAGAGGAATGTCAAAATAAGCCTCGGGCACTCACGGGGATGCGCAGGGGGCCAAGCCGGCAACCACAGCCGGAGCCAGTTTGCCCGCCTCAAAACAAGCACACCGTGTCACAGAGGGGGCTCTGTGACATTTCCCAAGCCATCCTGAGCCAGACTTCCCTCTAAACGCATAGAAATGTTTACTCACATAAATGTCAGCAATGGAAACGTCCAAGGCGAAAGCCCATGCAAAGTTTCTAGCAAAAAAGAGAGAATAAGGAACAAATGAACATCACAAAAAGACATGCCTGGGCTCGTGAGTGGCTCCATTGGTTGAGCGTCCGACTTCAGCTCAAGTCATGATCTCACAGTTCGTGGGTTCGAGCCCCGCATCGGGCTCTGTGTTGACAGCCTAGAGCCTGGAGCCTGCTTTGGATTCTGTGTCTCCCTCTCTCTGTATCTCTCCCCCACTTGCACTCTGTCTCTCTGTCCCTCAAAAATGAATAAACGTTAAAAAAATTTCTTTGTTAAAAAAAAATTTTTTTTGTTTAAAGACATGCCCCGTAAAGCAGGCGTAAATGGAGCCCACTCTTTCAAGCAAGCTAATGTGCATTAAGAACTTGGGATGAGCACTGGGTGTTGTATGGAAACCAATTTGACAATAAATTATATTTTTTATAAAAAAAAAAAAGAAAATTACAGACGAAATGTAAGAATACATAACATGGAATTAGAAAAACTCAGAAACGAGATCACAAAACTCAAGGAATAGTGGAAATAAAGAGAAAAAATCATTTTAGAAAATAAATTATAATGATACAAGGATGAATGAAGTCAACACAGAAGGGGCGCCTGGGTGGCTCAGTCGGTTGAGTGTCCAACTCTTAATATCAGCTCAGGTCATGATCTTGGAGTCGTGGGATCAAGCCCCACCTAGGGAATCTGCTTGGGATCCTCTCTCTCCCTCTCTCTCCGGCCCTCCCCCATAAGCGCACGTGTAGGCATGCACTTTCTCGCTCTGTCTCTCAAAATAAGTAAATAAGATTTCTAAAAAGTCAGCACATGTGGCTTTAAGAGAAAAAAAATGTGAAAGACAGAAACATCTCCTCCCCTACCCCTCACCTTCTGAAGAATACGTGTCCTTTCTGTAATCTTTCTGTGCCTCAGTTTCCACAACTGTGGGAACATTAACAGCTCCAACCCCATCAAATCACTGTGAGTATTTAATGAATTGGGTGATGGCATTCGGGGCCACACTTGGCACAGAGTTAGAGTGTCCTGCTGTTGGTGGTGGTGGCGTTCTCACCCCGTCTCTGGCACGCTCGGGGGTTGCCATCGGACGGCTGGTGACTTCATGGTGTCTTTGTGGCCCTCCCCCCACCAGTGCACGTCACAGAAGCACGGAGCACCGAGAGGGTGGCCACTGCTTAAGGGCCAAATACAGGAAGAACAAATACAAATTAATATCACCCTAAGTTAAGTTTTCCTGTCCTGTCCTGGTTCGATAACTGCATTTGGGAAAAACATTGACCCAAAGTCTGAGTCAGTGTTTCTCAAACTCTCCTTGGAGTTCAGAGCCTGCCCTACAGATGGGAACGCCCAGCAGGCTCTCCGCGTCCCATCTTGGAAGGTATGACTTAAATATTTACATATGAAACGCTGCCCCCTCAAAGCTTCAGAGCAGGTGATAACCCAGCAGGTGCACCGTCTTGGCCGGCCTGTCGCAACACAAAGTCAACCCGGAGCAGTCTGTCTGCTGACCTCGTTCCGGAAGCTGGGTGGCCCGCGTCCAACGTAACGTTCATAAACAAGTCAGCACCGCTGAATTTTAACCGTGTCGCCCGTGTCCCCATCCTTGTCGTTGGGAGATGGTGCCGTGTGCGGCCCTGACAGAGTCGGGGTGGGGGTGGCAGGATGTCCTTGTGCTCGGGGGTTGGGGGAGGCCCAAACACCGACCAGCTGTGTCTGTTCCAGGCCTCCAGTCCTTGTCCCTGAGGAACATATTTAGGAAGCTAGTACTTGCTATAAATTGCTCTGTTCTTGTTCTTCCTACTCTTTTTTTTTTTTTTTTTTTTTAGTTTATTTACTTATTTTGAGAGGGAGAGAGAGAGCACGTGCTCGAGAACAGGGGAGGGACACAGAGAGAGCAAGGATCCCAAGCAGGCTCCACGCTATCAGGACAGAGCCCGATACGGGGCTCGAACTCAAAAACCATGAGATCACGACCCGAGCCCAAACCAAGAGTCGGACACTTAACCGACTGAGCCACCCAGACACCCCTTTCGTACTCTTTTTAATGCTGTGTGGGGTAAAGTGGAAATTTTAGAGGCTGATCCACCCTAAATATTTTCTTGTTTCTCATGATTTTCTTTTAACGCTATTATGCCCGTCTTCTCTCCCATTATTTTACTCCTTCCACACTGGTTTGCTGCGGCTGCTATAACAGCTGTCACAACCCAAGGGGCTCAACAGCAGACACGTATCCGCTCCAGTCTGGAGGCCACAAGTGCCAGATCAGGATGTCACAGGGGCTGTCTCCTCCCGAGGACGCGAGAAGCTGGCGCTCTGCTGGGGCCTCCGCGCGCCCACCCCTCCCCAGCCCCGCGTCGGTCCTGCTCCTGACTGCCAGCCCTCCCGCCTGGCTGCCACACTGCCCTCCCGTCCCCGCGACCATCTTCACACGCCCTCTCTGAGTGCGCGTCCGTGTGCGCATTTCCCCAATTTATAAAGGACACCCGCCATATGGGCCTGGGATCCGCCCTGACGACCTCCCCTTCGCTCGTTCTCTCTGCATCGGCCCTATTTCCAAACGGGGTCACATTCGGAGATGTTGGAGATCTGGATTTCAACATAGGAATTTTAAGGACACGCATTCCCTGTGTCTTCTCCGTCCACTGGTGTAGGTTTTTTGCCCTCGTGCATGCCTTGTACGTAACACACCTTTTCATCCACCATTACCTTCCCCCCTCTCTGGCAGAAGACCTGCTATCTGTGCAGGGAAATCCTGAAGTTTCCAAGTTCTGCCTGAATAGATGGGGAGCGTTTATGGCTTCCACGCTGGGCAACAGCGAAACTCAGAGAGCTGAGTCTCAACACCTGGCAGGCAGCCGGGGCTAGTGTGTCCTTCTCTCCGTCAAAACCAACACTCCCTAATTCAATTTAAAATTCTTTTTAATGTTTATTTATTTGTGAGACAGAGACAGAGCATGAGTGGAGGAGGGGCGGGGCGGGGGGGGACACAGACTCCAAAGCAGGCTCCGGGCTCCGAGCTGTCAGCACAGAGCCCGACGCGGGGCTCGAACTCACGAACCATGAGATCATGACCTGAGCTGAAGTCGGTCGCTCAACCGACTGAGCCACCCAGGTGCCCCTCACTAATTCAATTTAATATGATGTGTCTGAATAAAGTCTGTGAGGTTCTAGAAAATATGGTGCATCTGGATATTAATGTGGATTTATTTAAGCGGGAAAATTGGGGTCACTTTCAGATCACCTCTAATGTCATGTTTATAGCAATAAGCACTGGATTTAATGGTGGCTACAGGATCTCTTCCTGCTCTAGTGAAGGCGAAATTAACCACTCTTCTATTTATTACCTGCTCATTAAAAAGCATGGGGATCGGACGCCGCAGTAGAAGCTTTCATTATCGCTCACTCTCTCCACCAATACCCACTGTCCTTGCCAAGGACTTTTTGTCACATGGAAGCTTTGAAAGCCTGCCCTGCACAACAAAACAGCCATCATTAGCTGGGTTTTAATTCTAATTTTCTTAGCATTCGAAAATACTTGTTTAAAGCTTCTCTTCCTTCACACACATGAAAACGCATTATATTTGACACACGCATATCACATGCAGAGCTCTGCAAGATCCTTACTTCTTATCAAAAGCAAACATCAGAGACAAAAACGATCAAGACACTGTGACTCATGCACTGAATATTTTTCCTTCAGACTCTGGTACACATCAAGAGAGAACCGCACAAGCATGTAAAGGTCCCTCCTCGTGACAAATGGAGACGGGCAAACTAATTTTCTTGGTGACCTTATCCAAATTAGTTAGAAGATAACACTTCAGATTTACGACGAGTTACAATTAAGACCTTTGATGCCTTCTAATTAAACCTGTAAAGATTTATTTCTATTATTATTCCTTTGGTAATCCTTTGCAAATGATAAAAATGTAAATGAATATTACCCTCCAAAGGAGATGTTTCTATTTGTCCTAAATTAGACTCCTTCCTTTCCAAGGATTGCGTTTCAGTTCAGATGCACACCTGCTCCAGTACAAATTCCACGTTGACCTTAAATAATTTACCTTTAAAGTTTGTGCAAGTGTTAGACACAGTCGCTCCGCCTAGAAACCGAATAAAATGCCACCACGTTCTTGTGCACTTTGTCTGTCCTGCATCTTGGAACCCTGTGCTACCTCACGTGTTCCACACGCAAAGGTAATCTTTAGAAATGCGAGGGGGTTGGCGTCAGACTCGAGAGACTCCCCAGTCACTGCAGCCGGGAGGCCTGGCTTTTCTCAAGCCTCCGTCCGAGAAAAGAGGTGTTCTTCATCACGACGCTCCGTAACACCATTGTATTTGCTCCGACATGTTGAGCGTGTATTCTGCGTTAGTTTCACCAGGGCCAAACTGATGCGGCTCAGAGCAGTACAGCCTCCCAGGTCCTTATCCTCTGTCTCTTTCCCCCCAGGAGAGTACAGTTACTTGGGAACGACTCTTCGCCGGGTATCCATAGAGCCCATGCCTTCCCTCCTGGATGTGAGACAGCTCATCGCCCTGTACGGGATCTTGCCTCTAGGTAAAGACTCTACACGCCCCGTTATGCTTCTCTTAGAAGCAGGGACGCCCTGCTTGGTGACTTGGGTAGCATCTTCCTGGCTGAACTCTTCCTACTGAGGATTTTGACCGAGGGTCTCTCTGTTGCGATAGCGCGTCCCGGAGAGCACACGCCGGCACCGCTTTGGGGTGCCTGCTTGACATTCTGGGCTGAAGGTCCAGTCGGCAGTCATGCGGAGAGATAATAACCGAAGCCAGCACCTGCGATTAAAATTAATCAAATTAGACGAAGGGCTAACATCAGGCTTGCCTTCTAGACATAGGCTTCCGTTACGAGGTCCTTAACAAAGCCAGCCTTTGGCGAGTCAGTGAGAAGTGTATTTCGTGGATCCGAAGGATCAAGGCTCCGCCGGTTTCCACTGATGGCCGCTGTAACCGCTAAGTAAGATTCGATCGTGATTGTTCGGACCGGCGGACCAGAGTCCTGCGGTGTGCCGACAGGTGCAGGCGAGTCAACAGAGAAACCTGCTGCTCTCAGTAGCTGTTATTATTTTATGACTTTTTTTTTTTTTATGACGTTTTTTATGTGCATGACCTGAGTCATCTGGGGCAGAGGTCGGAGCCCCAGCCAGGCTTTGCTCTGATGACAATTCCAAAATAGAAACCATGTTTCATTTAACTGGCTTTTGGATGGTATGCGAGGGGCGCCTGGGTGGCGCAGTCACTTCACCTCTTGATTTCGGCTCAGGTCATGACCTCACGGTTCAGAAGATGGAGCCCTGAGTTGGGGTCCAAGCTCAGCTTGGAGCCTGCTTAGGATTCTCTCTCTCTCTCTCTGTCTCTCTCTCTCTTTTTCTCCCTCTGCCCCTCCCCCACTCATTTTGTCTCTAAAAAAATTTTTTTAAATAAATAAATAAATGGTATGGGGGTGGTTTAGGCACTTATAATATTGTTCCACTTTGACTTAAATGTACTGGGAAGAAATAGCTCGTTCCTCTGTCAGAAGTAGTAAATGGGATTGGGGGAGTCAACATAAATTTCACACATAAAATTTACGTCCTAAATAAGCATGTATACTTGGAGGGTCAGCCTGACGTGGGGCCAACAAGATAAACACGCCATATTTACGAGGCCCCTGCAAATAACGTCACGAGCCCTCCGGCTTCATCATGCTGTGATCCAAGAACAGGACAGCAGGGAGCAGTGCGTTGTTTTCACGGGTCTCCTAACAAATGAGGGGAGGTATGTTCGACCCGTGGCTCGAGGATACACGGGGATAGATGTCGCTTGCAAGCTGGCGATGAAGCATCGGACGAAGGGGGCTCGGGAAGCGTCCCACCGAACCCCCTTGTGTCAACGAGGAGCCTGACGTCCCCATGGGCTGCCGACCTCCCCGGGCCCCAGAACGGGCAGGGGTTTGTCCTCGTGACCCGTGTGTGTGTGTGTGTGTGTGTGTGTGTGTGTGTGTGTGTGTGCAAGGCACACACAGGCCAGACAGGCAAGTACGCTCACAGATCTGCCTTCGAGAGCTTCATTTAAATGTCATGGATCTGAAATAGTAGCCAGTCACAAGAGGGAGTGTGTTCTTTGGGCCTGTTGTTCAGGTCACCGCTGGACCTGGCCAATAGGGCCACTGCAGAGGCCCTGAGGACCCACCGTGAGGCCTCTCTGCACCCAGAGCCTCCGCCAGGGATCCCGGGGTGAGGCGTGAGCTTTCCAAGCCCCTTGGGCAGATAAGGAAGTTCCCAGGATGCATCTGGTCACATTCCACCACCCACCCTCCCAGAAATATTACTGTCCCTCAGAACACAGAGGGAGAAAAGGAAGGGGGGCGGCACTCACGGAGCAGAAACGTCACGCTGACGAGTTTTACACACGTCGTTTCGGTCCCCGCTTTTGCAGCTGAGTGAGCCTTTCCAGGATGCTGAGGAACTTTCTCAGGGTCCAGGGGTAGGGAGTGACAGAGCTGCGTTTAGGAAGGGCACGGAACACTGGCCTCCTTGTGATTCTCGCATCCTCCGAGAGTTGGAAAGGGTGAATGCACAGAAGCCTGGACGTCTCTGTCTCTTGGGGATTCTGCGTAGTTTTAAAAACCTGCCACTGAAAGGCGATGAGCAGGAGGGGCCGTGAACACCGTGGCAGGCGTGCCCGCCCATCGGATGGGCTGTCCAGGGACCAGCCCCGGCGGCAGAGGCCTCCCCAAACCACCGCCTTCCCCTCCCTGAGTGACCTTGGTGACCACCGTCTTCCTCTAGCAGGTCGCTTCCCTAGAGTAAACAGCACATGTTCCCCTGGGTCTCCCCCCATCCTTGCGGCTTCCCTCCTGCTGCCCCCTCCTCAGAGTCTGCCCTCAGCACCGTTCTGTCCTCCCTCCACCCCTTCCAAGACCTCTCCCTGCTCCCTGGCTTCAGCCAGCAACCTTAGCAAACCTGCAGCCGCCAGCCACCTTCCAGGGACCCCTAGGGCTGGCCACAGTCTCCCTCCCCAGCCCCTTGCTGTCCCCTGCCCCATTGCTAGTAAGAACTACCTGCCCGAGTCCCACTCCAGGCCTGCAGTTACGGGGCCCCCCTCGCCTGGCTTCGCCTCACATGTCCCCGTCTCTACACTGTCCAGCTCGGCCCCTTCCGAGGCCACCCTCTCCCAGAAGTCAGGCCCGAGCCCCCCATCCCCCAAGATGGGATTAAGTTCTCTGAACTCTCCGAGGCTCACACGGATCTCAGCACTATTTGCCTCCCATCCTGGCTACATCCACTGAGGTTTAGCTCCCATCCTGGCCATAACCCTCTGCAGCAATCCCTGACTCTTCCACATGGGAACCCCACCAGCCCCCAGCCAGCAGCCCCCAATACCGGGTGCTGAACGGACCACCCCTGGAATGGTGTCCCTCTCCTAGCACGACAAACAGCATCTCCTTTATCATATTATGTTACCGTACCCCTCACTGACCACCAATAACACGTGCTTATGTGAGTGCATTTTATTTATTTATTTATTTTTTTGGAAGAGGGAGAGCATGAGCTGGGGAGGGGCAGAGAGAAAGGGGACAGAGGACGTGAAGGGGGCTCTATGCTGACAGCAGTGAGCTCGACGTGGGGCTCACACTTAGGAACCATGAGATCATGACCTGAGCCGAAGTCAGAGGCTCACCCGACTGAGCCCCCCAGGTGCCCCTGTAATTGCATTTTGAACAGAACTTGCTCAAAACTGGTGTCCAAGTTTATGTTAGGTAACCATAAAACAATGTTTCTGGTTACTCGGTAAATTCCCTATATCTTTTCAACGACACAAGGGGCAAAAAAAAAAAAAAAAAAAGGCACAATAATAATTGCAATATGGGTCTATTTACGGCTGATCGAAAAGTGCCCAGAGGTTGAGCAAAGCAAAGTCACGTGATAGGAGATGGTTTGATCACATTCATTCCGTTCGTGGTCTAATCACTTAGTGCCAGTGTGCTCTCCTCGCGTGTTCAGAACCACAGAAGATGGTCAAACCGAGTCCCGCTCTGCCCCGGGGGAGACGGACAGTGTGGGGGCCTCTGATGCCTGCATGGAACTCGGGTCCCTGCAACAAGTGTCAGGCTGCCCCTGCTACAGGCTAGAACCTCGGGCAGAACGAGGAAGCTTCCCCCTTTCCCTTCTGAGGATCACTAATGAACATTCTCAGCCTTCCTTAGCGGCTGTGTGTCCACATTCTTTTTCCCAAGCGTTCAAAGAATGTAGCGCCACTGCTGACAAGCAGAGAAATCCACACCCGCCCCCCCCCCAAAAAAATGCCAGAGGTGAGTTATTGCAGGAATGTCCTTTAAAATGATGAGCTGGGGCCAGGGCGGGGGCGGGGGGGAGGTATTCTAGGGTGAGGGGCAGCAGGGAAGCCATGTACCGAGACCCTCTGGCCCCTCCTCGAGCCCTGACATACAAATCAAAGGTGTCACAGCCCAACTAAGACAGAAGGTGGGCCTCCGGGTAGAAATGCTCTGGACACGTACTTCCCTGTTGCAGAAACGGGGGTCACGCAGTGGAGGGGCGGCCTTGAGGGGCTAAGAACTTGCTGAAGCGGGATTTTAGAGCCCGTGCCTCTGACTTTTTTAGGTTCCGCAACAGTGCACGAGAACGCTCCTTTGGTGAAATCCCTGCTGTTGGCAGGGCCATCTGGGGTAGGGAAGAAGATGCTGGTCCATGCCATCTGCACCGAAACGGGAGCCAACCTCTTCGACTTGTCCGCAGCCAACATCGCCGGGAAATACCCCGGCAAAGATGGCCTCCAAATGATGCTGCATATGGTCTTCAAGGTATTTACCGCAGTTCTTGGCTCCTAATTAATACTCCTCCCTTGTACAAATCATGGTGTCAAATCCTGCAGCTCGTTTCCGTAAGCCAGCGAGCGCGGACCCTCGCAGATCATTTCCTCAGGCTGACACACACATCTCTCTTCAACTCCCCCGTCGCGCCCTCCTATAAATTAGTTCATCGTTGCCTCTGGCCGAGCCTCCGACAGGTAGAAACAGCTGCTCTCTCTGCATAAACACCCTCGGTGTCATCCAGACCAGCCTCTTCCTGCCGCAAGAGTCCTTCCTGAAATGCCTGCATGCGTCGTTGAAATTGAAAGCCACAATTTCTATTTCCGGCCCACCTCCCTTCGATAATGGCATCAGTCATTCGCCTTTTGGGGGGATATTCTTCCACACGTGGCATGAACTGCCAAGGCCCGGTTCCTTGGGCACATCGGCTTCTCACACAGGTAACAAGGAGGAACCTGCAGGAGCGTTTACCCCACACACACATTTACCCCCACCCCCGCCACACACACACACACACACACCGTTATCGGGGTGGGGGGGCCAGCAAATGCTCCATGATATCTGGCTGGAGGATAGGGTTTCCTAAAAGATCCATATACCACCCAGCTCTGTGATCTTAGATAAGTTCTCCACCTCCCCCAGTCTCTGTCTTACGTCACCAAAATGAACCAGTCAAACCAAATGGTACCGAAGTGTTCTGTCAGCCCTAAAAGCGATGAGTCTCGGATATAATTTAGATATGAGTGATGGTGGTAATAGATGTTGCTAGGTAGGTAGGTAGGTGATAGATGGTTGAACGGATAGATAGATAGATAGATAGATAACATGCATATATACAGACAAGGATTAGCAAGTTTTCAAACATTTTGGTACCGAATATTTCTATTTAGTTTTAAAACTTCACAGGGTTTTGTTTTTATTTCGTGGACTGCCTCGAGGTCGTCTTTGTGCTGCTCGATTCACTCGTAGTTGTGAGCATGCCAGATGAGCCAGGTTTAACCATGGGAAGGTGTCCATGCAGCACGGCGACCCCATACCTGGGGTGAGGTACGAGCTGTGCCTCAGCCCTCGGGGGCTCAGAGGCACGGTTATCCATAAAGTTGCCCAAGGGGATGGTGCCTTTTCCGCATCACGCTGACAGCCATAGGGAGGATGTGATCGTGGTGGGATTTTGTTCTCTCGGCCTCGTGGTCCCCAGCGGTAGGTCGGGTCAGAACATTTCCATTCTCCCTTTCTCCCCCGCTTGTCCTGCAGAAATTCACAGAGAGAATTGTCCAGAGCTGGGAGACGGGAGAGGAAGAAGGTGGGTGGGGAGGAAAGACCACTAAGGTATTTCACAGGGCACCTCGTTCGGACCAGCTGTCTCACCTCTTTGTGTCATACATTGGACCTTCACAGTGGCCCCGCGAGGAGGCCATCCCCGCCCCGTTTACCGATAAAGAAACTGGGGCCCTGAGAGGGGTAGCAACTTGCCCAAGGCCACCGAGTCACGTGGCTTGGCCGGGGTCACCTAGGTCCTTCTCTTCTTGGCCCTCCTGCACCATTGTTATCAAGGTCAAAATTATATACGGTGAAATGCACAGACCTTAATACATTTTAAGTGCAAGCTTTGGAAACTGTGCACAACTTTACAGCCGCCATTTTCTGGTGACCGTCCAGTCCTTGTATACCTTCTGTTTTGAAATATCTGTCCAAGGCATTTGCCTACTTTTCACTACACGGTTGGTCTTGCAATTTGCAAGAGTTCTTTATACGTTCCGGACACAAGTTCTTTGCCAGACATACGTATTGCAAATATTTTCTCTTGTTCTGTGATCTGCGTGCTCATTTTTAAATTTTTTTGTTGTTCACATGTCCCATCAGTTACTGACCTAGCGTGTTACAACCTCCCACCGTGGTCATGGAACTCTGTATTTCTCCCTTCCGTTCTGTCGGCTTGTGCTGCGTGGACGTTGAAGCGCTGTTAGGAGATGCGCCCACATTTAGGATTGGTGTGACCAGCTGTTTAGTTATCTTATCATTGAAATGCCTCTTTTTGTCCCGGAAGTGCTCCTTGTCCTGAAGGCTCCCTGGCCTGATACTAATAGAGTCACATCAGCTTTCTTGAAAATGTCAAGAAAGGACATAGTTAAAGCGCATTTCTTGTGCAGAGCCCCTGGTTGAGTCTTGCTTTCTTATTCAATCTGACAACATATGCCATTTCATTGGAGCCTCTCCTCCGTTTACATTAAATGCGTCATTCAGACAGTTGTGTTAGGTCCGCCATTTTGCTCTTTGCTCCCCATCGCCCCATTTCTTCTTTTATTCTTCTGTTTGTCCTTTCCTGCCTTCCTTTGGGTTAACTCAATACTTTTTGTTACTTTATTTAGATTCCTGTATTGTCTTTTTAGCGATTCCTCTGTCTTAATCTATGGATTACAATAGTATTTTCAATTTAGCACCATGGACACAGAGCTCATATTGTACTATTTTACCTAAAATGTGAGAAAAATAGAATCCATTTATTATCCTTTGTCCTTTATGTTTTTCTCATGGATTTTACATCTAAAAGTGTTATAAACACCACAAAAAAGTGGTATTATTTTTGCATTAAATAGTCATTTGTCTTTTAAAGAAACTAGGTGGGGGGAATTAAGTACTTTACACCCATCCACTATATCCCTCTCGCCAATCCAAGCTCCCACCTGCTGTCATTTCCCCTTCAGCTGAAGGACTTCATTAGCATGTTTTTCAGTGCAGGTCTGCTGGCAACAAATATTTTTTAGCTTTCATTTGATTTTTTAAAATGTGTATTTATTTTTGAGAGAGAGAGAGAGCAGGGGGAAGTCAGAGAGACAGAGAGAGGGAGAGAGAGAATCCCAAGCAGGCTCTGAGCTACCAGCACAGAGCCTGACACGGGGCTCAAACCCACGAACCGTGAGATCATGACCCGAGCCAAAATCAAGAGGCAGGCGCTTAACCAACTGAGCCACCCAGGCGCCCCTCCTTTGATTGATTGATTTTTAAATGTCTGTTCAGCACCTCCATTTTTGTAGGCACATTTTGCTGGATACAGAACTCTGGATTATATTTTTGCTTTCAGCACTTTAAAGATGTTATTCCGTCATCTTTTTACATCCATATTTCTCATTAACAGTTATCAGAAATTCGAATTGTTGATCTCCTGGATGTGACGTGTCATATTCTCTGAGTGCTGTTAAATATTTCTCTTTACTTTGGTTTTCCTCAGTTTCACCCTAATGGGTCTGGGTGTTTTTCGGTTTTTCTTTGTACTTAAACTGCTGTGCGGCTCACTGTGATCACCGAATCCACAGATATATGTTTTAAACCAAATTTCAGAAATTTTGGCTACGATTTCCTCAAATATTTTTTCTGCCTCATTCTCCCTCCTCTCCTTTGGATGCTCCAAGTATATATATATTATGTTCTACAAGTCACCCGGGTCTTGTTCTCTCTAGTTTCCACATTGGATAATTACAGTTAGTCACTATTCAAGTCTACCTACCTTTCCTTCCACTGGTGCCAATCTGCTCTTAAGTCTATCGTGTGGGTATATTTTTTTGTATTTGATATTTTGTTTTCCAGTTATAGAATCTAATGTTTATTTATTTTTGAGACAGAGAGAGAGACAGAGCACAAGCAGGGGAGGGGCAGAGAGAGGGGGAGGACACAGAATCCGAAGCAGGCTCCAGGCTCCGAGCTGTCAGCACAGAGCCCGACGCGGGGCTCGAACTCACAAACTGAGGTCATGACCGGAGCCGAAGTCGGACGCTTATCCAACTGAGCCACCCAGGTGCCCCTTCAGTTGCAGAGTTTAAATTTGCTTATTTTTACAGGTTTTTATTTCTCTCTTGCAGTTCTCCATCTGTTCATTCAAGATGACAATCCTTTCCTTTAAGTCTTTGAGCTTAACAATTGGCTTACATTTCTTGTCTGCCAATTCCAATATGAAGGCACTTTGGAGTTTCTTTCTATCTGACTTTTTTCCCTGACCGTGTGTCACATATTGCTGTTCCTTCATATCATTAGTAATTTTTCTTTGCATGTTAGACATTGTGGATGGTATGCTGTTGATGCGCTGGCTTTGTTCTGACCGGCAGTTAAATTACTGGCTGATCAGCTTGAGCTTGCCGAGGTTTTGTTTTCCATTTTGTGATTGTGGGTCTATTTTGATTTTTGCCCTTAGCCTCAGGTGAACCTCTGAGTCCTAGAACATCATCTTCACTTGAACGAACCTTAAATGGAAAGCCTGAGGTGTTTAACAAGCGCTTTTAATGTGGCAAAGGCTAAAGTATATGCTTAGTAATTTCCCAGCTGTTGCTCTCCGCTGAGCTCGGAATCTTCCAGCATGCAGGCACCTTTCTGAGGTTAGCTAAGGCTCTGAACACGGGTTGGAACTTAAAGCCCAGCAGCCTGGCTGGTGGCCTCCTGTACTTACCCACGAAGCTCTAAACACCAAGTGCTTCCGTGGAAAAGTAAAAGAAACCTACGCTCTTGCCCTGCCCCCAAAAAACACCTAAATTCATCCATCCTCAACACCTAACTGCGTTGACGTTGTAAGTAACAGGCAGAAGCACATAAATATTAAACTATCGGCATTTCACCAGCATCTTGTTTCGTATTAACTCGTGCAGTCCTCACAACCACCTTGTGAGGTAGACACTATCATCATCCCCGTTTTGCTGATGCGAAAACTGAGGCGCAAAGCATTTAAGTAATTTTCCTGGCCTGCCGTGCTGCGACGTGAGCCTCCAGATGTGGTGACTGCATCATTCTGCCTCGGGCAGAGGTAGGGCTGACGTAAGCCTCTTCTCCCTCCTGCCGCATGGCTCCCCTGCTCCTGGCATGACACTAGGACAGAGCCAATGACAGGATCATGATGTTCTCTCGCTCAAGACATTGTTTCTTCTGCTACTGACAGGTTGTCTTGATAGCGGGTAAGCTGTCTTCGCATTTATTAAAACCATCGCGTACTGACATTGTGTAGGCCACAAAAGGCCGAACGTCAAAGTACCAGAATGTGGAAAACAGTGTATTTAGCCACCTAGGGCACTCTGTGCCTGACACACACCTCGTTAAGCCTCACCTTTACTGTGCGTATCACTGATTCCTGAGAGACACGAAGGTCTCGGGAGTGGGAGTCACTCAGCGAAAACTCCTGTGCGGTGAGGCCACCGTGTCCTGGCATGACTGACAGAGGGGCTATCTGCATTGCCAAGAGGTATGTGGCTTTAATTAACCGAAGAGGCGGGAAATGATACCTGTGCCAGGAGATCTAGGCCAGGCAGCCATAATGCATTCCTGTGGTCCGCGAGCCGTGGAATGGGCTGTGGCTCGCACACAGCAGAATCCGGCTCTTCGGCATTTGCTGCACAAGGTGAAGTAACAGAAGCCCTGTTACTTATCATGCCTCCTTCTGGAGAACTGCCATCCCTGAATCAACCTCTAGAAAGCCAAGCATGCAACTCTCAGGAAGCCACTCATAACTGCACCTCTGGCTGTTGTTGGGTTCCTCCCACCACACTCTGCATGCGTGAAAACTCTGCAGAAATGCGTCTCTGGTTTGTGGCACGGGCACAGATTCCAATCCGTGCTGTTAGCATTATTTTTGGAGGGTTCCTTTGTTTTACACAGTTTTTCTAGGGGGCGTCTGGGCGGCTCAGCCGGTTAAGCGTCCAACTTCAGCTCGGGTCATGGTCTCGCGGTTCGTGAGTTCGAGCCCCGTGTCGGGCTCTGGGCTGACAGCGCAGAGCCTGGAGCCTGCTTTGGATTCTGTCTCCCTCTCTCTGCCCCTCCCCTGCTTATGCTCTGTCTCTCTCTCTCTCAAATGTAAAATATACAGTCTTTCTCATGGATTAACAGCTTGGATAAGCGAATTCCTTGAAGAACTGAGTTGGTTGTACGAGTAAGCAACTTAGCTAAAATTCCCTCTTACGCTAAAGCTATATGCAGGAAAGAATACACATCTATTTATCAGGGAAATATTAGAAATGTATCTAACAATTAAGAAATGTGATAAGTGGGGGCATCTGGGTGGCTCAGTCAGTTAAGCATCCGACTCTTGGTTTGGGCTCAGGTCATGACCCCAGGGTCGCGGGATCAAGCCCTGTGTCGGGCTCCACACCGAGTATGGGATCCGCTTAAAATTCTCCCTCCCTCTCCCTCCGTCCCTCTCCCCTGCTTGCACTCTCTCTTTCTCTCTCAAGAAGAAAGAAGGACAGAAATGTGATAAACGATTACTATTTAATACGTATTTCGCGGACGAAAGAAGTCACCACGGCAAGGCACCAGCCTCCTCGGGTCTTTATAATCGGGGGACGGAGGAACGGCAAAGACTCCACGGGACTGGAGCCTGCCACGTGCTAAGGAGTCTAACACACACTTTCATTTTTAACTGCACCAATCCCTGATGAGACAGGAACTAAAGTCTCCATTCTACAGACAGAAAAAAAACACAAAAAAAAACCAACGAAGCTCAGAGTGCTTCATTTGACCCAAAATACAAAAGAACAAAGAGGCTGGCATCTGGATTTAAGCCCACGTCCGACTCCAGCTCTGTCAGAGGCTCCCGACTGGCCTCTGGGGGAGGGAAGCCTCCATCCGTGCCCGGCCTGTGGCAGCCATGCCCGCCCAGTGACCCAAGGGCAGGGACATTCCTGGGGCAGAGTGTCAGCTGGGGACGTTGCAGCGTGAGAAGGTGAAGAATTGGAAGCTATCGCGTGCTGATGGCACTCCAGCAGGATTCCACGTCTTCCGGATCCCCCCCTTCTCCTGAGCCTCCGGACCTCCCACGAGAAGGCCAAGCAGAGGCCAGCAGAGCTTGGAAGGTCCAGGCAGAGGACCGCTTGTCTTGTGCTCTGGGTCTGGGGAGAGATGGCTTCTCTTCCCCGTGGTCCTTGAGCCCTCCCTGTCCTCCAGTGAGGGCCCGACTCGGAGCGAGGCCGCCTCCCACGCTCCGCATCCGGTCCAGGCCACGTGGCCCACACCGGCCTGCATGTCTGGACAAAAAGAAGCCGTGATGCTGTTCGTGCCTTGGCACCGCTCGCCAGGAGCCCCTCGTTGGGCTCACAGCCAACAGCCTGTGGCCGCCTGCCAAGGGATCTCGCCCAGATGTGCTGGTACAAACAGCTGGTCCAGGAGTCAGGCCACGGAGACCCCAGCCAGTTACGTTCCTGTAGCTCACGGAAGCTCAGATTCCTCCTGATGAATAACGCAAACAAAGACACAGTTGCTATTCGTGGATGATTTTTTTTTTTCCCAACACACGGATATAGAATAAATGTAATAAATGTGGGAGTGTCACCGTCATAAGGTGAAATTCAATACGGATAAAGCAAACATGACACCTGACCCCAAAACGCAGAGTTGCTCACGGGAGAGAAGGGGAGGAGGGGGAGAGGGCAGGGGAGGAGAGTGGGAGAGAGAATCAGAATCTAGGAGCTCCGGTGGAGCACCAGGTATGAAAATGAAGGAAGGGAGGGGCTGGTGACCTTGATCCTGAATGGGTCACCTTACACTTGTTGTGGAGACAGTTTAGGCTGAGAAGGGAGTCCACATGCACGTCACAACCTTTTTTTTTTTTTTTTCCAGCGTGAACTTTGTATTTCAGAGCAGTTTTAAGTTCACAGCAAAGTTGAGCAGATGCCCCAGAGCGTCCCCACATCCCCATGGAAGGGGGGCCCCGGACCGCGGATGCCCCAAGCGTTGTCTGTCAGTAAGGGACGTGCAGGCATTCTGTGGGCTGTAAATCACCATAAATCTAGGGTCCGTCTGCTCTTGACCAGGGTCCACCCACAGGCGTTAAAGAATCGTTAGCCAATTTGGAAACACGTAAAGCAAGGAAGGCCTTGAATGTGGCTAAAACGTGCCACATGTTAGTGGAGACTGTAGATGGCCTTGCGCGTACGCATTAACCCTTGTGCTGCCCGAGTCTGGCTCGGTCAGTGCAGCCTGGCGTGAAGCCGTTAGCCCCGGTGTGGCTGGGAGTGAGCTGAGGAGGAGAAGGGGATCCAGACAGAACTCCGGAGGGCTTGAAAGCCTGACGCCTGTCACCATGCAGAGACCTTCCCTTTGACTACAGCCTGATAATCGGTCGAGCATCAACATGTTGGTGTTGTCAGCACTGACCTGACTCCCCCCACGGCACCCACCTGTCACAGTCTATCAACCGTGCCTGTATCCCAGCTCCTCCTGGTCCTCTCTTCTGCCTCAGTTTCCCTTCCTTTTCATACAGGGCCAGCCCAGCCGGTCTCCTGACTCTTTAGTACACCTCGGCTCGTCCTTTGAGTATCAACTTACGGTTTAGCCCAGCTCATACCCAGTGAGGACTTGAAGTAATTTCCGCCATCTCGTAAAAGACTGTAATTCAAGGAAATCAAAAATTTAAACACTATTTTTAAATAGTGGAGATGCAGAACGAAACGCCTTCACGTTTTAAGTGTTTAAACAGAAGCCAAGTGACCACAGTCTCGGAACGTGAGCCTCCCCTCTCCCTGAGTAACTCACAACTCTCCACTCCTCCCCAGCATGACAGCTCCCTGGTGGTTGCCTGCCTGTGCCCAGCAACTCTCATTCAGACACAGAAACTATACACTCTCCACCATGTCTCTCCTGCCTCCCCCCACTGAGCTTGGAATGTCACAGATGCTTGGCAAATAGGTATGGGGTGGGTAGTTTGACGGATGGATGGAGGGAGGGATGCATGGATGGATGGGTGGATGGGTGGATGGATGGATGGACGCGGGGTGTTTTCAGTTTGGTAAACTGAGACTCAACCACTGAAAAAAGTAACCTGGCTTTTCATCAGTTTCTCTAAGGCAAGCAAAATAGGACACTTTCGGAGAGAACTTCCAAAGCTTCCAGGAGTCATTTGGGCAAATCATATTAGTAATTTAAGTGTGCCAAACACAAACAAGTTTTCACCGTGGAGTCATTATATCCTGACCCAAGAGAATCTAATTCTGATGGAGAATGTTGATAGCGTTTCTTTCGGGATTAAAAAAGATCAAAGCCATAAAAATCACATGGAAGAAGTCTTTAATTGTTTGATGGAGCTTCCCAGAATTTGAAAAAGCACATGGTGGAAATTCGTTTTGATTCCAGATTGGACATGTAACTGAAAACCTGTAGTTATATTTGATGGGACTGAAGAGCCCTCTACTGGCAGCTGAAGTCAACTAGCCCGTGCAACTTCTGGAAAGTTCAATTATGAATTAATTACATCTAATTGCCCATGACCTCAAACTCTCTGTGAGTAATTTGAATGAAGGCTTATCATTGCTAAATGAAAATTAAAAGAGCAAAGGATACCATTTTTCATTAACAATTGGCAAAGAGTTTTTTTATTGTTAATACTCACTAAGGAGGGAGTGTGGAAAAACAGATTCGCTTATCCACAGCTGAAGAGAGTGTAAGCAGAGAACCTCTGGGGGGGCAGGTTGCCAACGTCGGCGAAAACAAGAATAACATAAGCCCTGAGGTCCAGCAGCTGTGGGTCTGGCCCCGTTCTAAGGGAATGACCTCGTCATGGGCCCCCAAAGCTCATCGAAGCACTGTTTGATTTCGTTAGAAGGCAGAAACCTTCCAAATGTTCAAAATCAGAAGGTTAGATCAATAAATTATGGGACATCATGTTAAGATGATGTTGGAGAAATACATTTCATATGGGGTAAACCAGAATGCAAAACGGTGTATGAGGAACGATCTCATTTTGGCAAATATGGGTGTCGAAGACGGTCTACGAAGGCGGGAAATACGTGACAATTCGCTCATACAGAGGAGGCAAAGAGTGTTGTTTATGTGTCTGAATACGTATCCTGAAAATTTTGCTAATGAATACTGCTTTGGCAGTAACAATAAGGAAGGGCCAAATGTCCACGAATTTCCATGTTTTCAAAGCTTGGCCTGTCCACCCTTTGTATCTGCGAACATCCCTCGTGTCACAGATGCCCAGCCTGGGCCAGCAACCATCCTTACCTCCTGCTCCCTGGGGAAGGAGGACAGCCCTTCTCCCTCCTAGGTCGTCCTCTGCTGGCCGCCCTCCCATCCCACACCACCTCCGGGCTCCGGGCTCCCCATCCTTCTGAAAGAATGCTCCCTGCCTCAGCCTCTGACCCTTTCACCCCTCAGCCCCTGTCACCTGGCTTCTCTCCCCTCCACGCCCCACCAAGGCCACGAGTGACCTCCAGATTACCAGCCCTGGCCACCGTTGCCCACTCCCTTCCTGCACCACTGACCTCCCTGGGCGGTGGCAACGGCTCCCTCTTCTGTGCCCTTTGCTGTCCCCAACGCAGCACTCCTGCCCCATCAGCCTCTTCACCCACGGCCGTCACCGGGCCCCACCCACCCTCCCCCTCCACTGGTGAGCTCCCACCCTCCACTCCCACATGCCCACCAACCAACTTCCCAGTTCCCCGGGAACAGCCCCCCAGCACGCCATGCTTCACACACCCACCAGAGGGATGTTTCCATACTGCAACTAGGATCCAAGTTCTTGATTAAAGTCCCTTACAGACTCTCCACAGCTTCCGGGATAAAAGCAAACTCCGCAGCCCTGCCACAGCCTTTGTGACTCCTTTGTGGCCCCGAGCAGCCCCACGAGGGCACATGTAGCCCTGTGCCCTGGCTCCCGTCTCTGGCATGGCCGACGCATCCCCATCTTCAGGCTCTGTGATCTTCTAGAGACCACTAGAAGCTCTGTGTGCTTTAACGCTTTGTCTGCAGTCTCCATTCCTGGTCACCTGCTTGACCCACTTCTCGCTCTTTCTGTCATTGGTGGCCCTCACCGACACCCCATTTTCCTAGGGCCACCCTCACAAGCTGCCCTCCCTTCCCCTGGGCAGGTCTTGAGGGCAGGGACCCCAGCACCGAGCACAGCGCCTGGCACATCCTCGGGAAGCACTAACGAATGAAGAAATGTGAGAACAGCTCTCAGTCTACATAAAGCCAGTCTTTCTGGCCCACGAGAGCCTTTCGACTATTTGAAAACAGCTAGCTTACCCCCTTGAGTCTTCTTTTCTCCCAAGACAAGTCTCATCCCTTCGATCCTCCCTGGTGGGAGACATATCCGCGTGGGGGTCCCGGATTCCATGCCTCTCTCATCTGTCCAGAACTGAGCCTGGCCACCAGATGTCCTCTGGCCAGCTCCCCACTGAGGAGGACAAGGCAGTGACGGCTTTAGAGTTCTCCCTGCTGGAATAAAAAGGGGCTAGAGGAGGAAACAGGTCAAGGGTAGTGAGATGCTTTGGAACGGGCATCTTGTCTCCCATGGAGACAGGGCAGACATTAACGCCTGGTTAACAAAGGCAGACCCAGGTCTGACTCTGGGCAGACTGACTCCAACATTTCTCCGGTGCTGGGGGGCATATTACCCCTTCTCTGCCCCAGTGACCTCACATATAAAGGGGAGATGCTGGGACGAGCAGGGCACAGTACGCACTCAGCGAGCGAAGGAGAAGTGGTGTCATGAGATCAAGGCGCTTTGCAAGGGATCATTCCTTGTATTGTTATTGTCAGAGAAATCGCTGGGGAAACATTTTCTGCTTCACTTGATTAGAACCGAGCCCTCAGAAACCACGTCACCACCAAGGTCCCCACACAGCCCCGTGTGCCCCGCAGCAGGTGAACGGTCCCGGCAAAGCCATTCCTTCACAGGTGCGGGTGACAAACACAGGAAGCTTGGAATTTCCCCACCAGCCCCGAACGCACACAAGTTCGGGAACAGTTGTTAGACTTTCGCATTGAATGGAATGGTACGACCAGAGACTGTTGGTCTCAAATTATCCCAAGCTAACAAGACTCCTGCCTTTCAAGACGGCTGGAGCAGCTTACTTCGTTAGAAGCAGAAGGCTCCGGAAGGGCTTGTGCTCACATCTGCGATTGCCATTGAGACGAGTGGATCGGCAGAATGGAGACACGCAAAGACTGGAAAGGCTGTCGCTTGCCAAGTGGACACAGGAGGGGAGAGGCCGGCTCCTTCGGCAAGCTCACCATTAGCCCGAGACGGGAGACAACGGCTTCTGTGCGGTGTTCTTCCAACAGCTTTCTGTTCTAAAGCTACGATTTTTAAGGAGTGAAAAAGAATAAGATTTTGCCTTTGTCATTATAAAGTGTGTCTTTTCTAAGAAGCTGGAAACCCAGGATCTCATTTTCTTATTTTCTTTAGGGGCTGGAAGCAGGGAAGCTTTGGACTTAAAATAGCTCTCAGCAGAACAATGCTTCCTTGGAGCCCACCCTCGGTCTGCAGCGAGGGAGGGGGCGGGCCACGTTGTAAAGTCGGGGGGCCTACGGCAAGGAACCCAGAGAACCGACAGCTGGCGACGGGGCCCGAGAGCCTGGCAGACTTTGCCGCCAGCAGCCTGGTCTTACATCCTGCTTCTGCCATTTTCAAGCTGTGTGACCTTGGACAGCTCACTTAGCGCCTTTCAGCCTTGGTTTCCCCGTCTGCAAACCTGGGTGAGCATCGCGGCACCTGCTTCGCAGGGCTGTGGCGTGAACCACGTATCAAGCGGAGGACGTGCTGGGTCAGTGTTGGCCCTGACCGTGAGTGTCCTGCCGTGTGCGACGCGTGTGGCCCTGGCCGGGCACACGGCTGCTCACTAACTGCTGGCACTCGCTGCGGTTATCACACCCCGCCGCCCCGCCTAGGAATTGGGGCTACAATTTGCAGTTCTTAAACTCTGTGGCTCTGGGTCTAAAAACTAATGCGTACCGAACAGTGGTTGGCAAGACGTGCTTCCCCCCTGAAGGTGCTGGCAAGTGGGGACCGTGAACGCACACGGCCCAGGTGTCACGCTGGCACCAGGATCAAGTTCCATCGGCTTTTGTCTTAGAGCGTGCATAATCTGCCTCACTAGGTACGTAACACTGGGGAAACGGCTGCAGCGAGCCTAGTGATTTTTCCATCATTTGTTAGATGCCTGTCTTGGTTAAAAATCATGCCCGCTGCCTTAATGAGGTTTGAAGAAATATAAAAATAGGAGTAGATAACACTACATTCGCTGCAGCCGGAGGCCGGCTTTCATCTGTCGCAATTTTGCACAAAGCACAGGTTGTTGCAAAAAAAAACCCTGAACTTTGCTGTCATGGGGGCGCTTTGAAGAGATCCTTAGGTGTGTGGCCGTGATTTGCCGTCCCAGCGCTGTCGCGAAGCCCCGCCCACCGTGGAGGGGCTCAGAGCCACTTCCCAGACAGAACCTGGGCCACAAAGGCACAGCCACACCAAGGAGAACAAAAGGCATTCCGGGGGCCCTTGTGCTGAAACAGCTTTTCTCACGAGGAGCAGGTCTGAATAAACCTGGGAGCTGCAAGCAGGCTGTAATTACAGCTTGAGACCCAAACACCCCTTGATTTTGTTGCAGCAGAAAACTGTCATTTTATTTCAAGCCAGACTGATTCAAGGCTCCGGGTCCTAGAGCCAAATGCACAGACCTCAAGGGTGTCCTGCCCGTAAGGTGGGAGAGGAGGCCGCGGTGGGGGCCCCCGCCCTGTCGTGCAGGAGGGCCAGGGTCGTGCAGTGGAGCCCCTCCGGGCCCCACTCCCCCGTGAGAGCCGTCTTGGGGGGCCTGCTGTTCGTGGTCGGGGACCAAGAAAGACAAGCATGTACATTTCCCCCTGCAGGTGGCCCGGCAACTCCAGCCCTCCGTGGTCTGGATCGGAGACACAGAAAAAACCTTCTACAAGAAAGTTCCCAGCGCAGAAAGGATGGTAAGGGCTTCTCGAGCATTTCTTCCTTTGGCCTTTTCTTTCCTCCGAGGGGACTCTTACCAGGAACTGTCTCCATTTTTCAAGGTCTTTTTTACGGGAGGAAGGAAATGAAAGGGCAGTCTCTCTCTCTGCCCTATACATGTCTGCATTTGAAAAAATTCAGTGGTCTGCTTTGATGAGGAATAATTTGGGGGAAAAAAAAGAAGAAGAAGAAGGAAAGTGTGGAAAGAGGGGGGAGGGGGAGCTTTGGACCCAAACATGTGACGCAGAGGTAAGAAACAATTCAGAGAATTTTGCTCAGTTAAAGCAAATGGCACACAGAGGAGTTATTATTAGGATTTCCTATTGTTCATAATAATAAATAGCAAGGGCCCGAAATTTATGAACAAAGGCCTTCTATAGAACTGCTAAGTGCCTGCATTTGGGGCCTCCAGGGAGCCGGCTTTCAACTGCTTCCTTCCTCCTTTTCTCTCCTTTAAACGGCCCCCCCTCCCCCGAACTTCCCCCCACAAATCACCAGCAAATTTCCCACAAGTTAAAAAAAATTTGCAGATACACATGATTGTTATTCGACATCAATTTGCAACAAAGCAAATAGTGGTTAACTGTGAATTTCTGATTAAATTCATAAGGATTTTAATCACTTTCGATCCTTATGCATTATACATCATTTTTAGCAGGTAGAGCTGATTTGGAAAAAGCATGAAAGCTCAATCTTTTCTTCCCCCAAATGAGCCTTGATTGCCCTGTCATTTTAGAAACTCTTAAGAGGACTCATTCATGATTTACCGGAATCTGGGAGCTAGCTCCCTCTGCTGGCCACTCTGCTGCAGTGAAGAAAGTCCCCACCTACGATCGCGTCGAGACAGGAGTTAACTACGGGCCAGATCAGAGATCTAAAGACACACGCAGGGCGCGTGTGACCCAAGGTGTCACACACCCGACGTCATCAGAAACTCTGTCCTGAGAGAGCAAGGGCTTCTCACGCTCCCGCTGGACATCAGCCTGGAGACTACGAGACGTGGGCTCTGGGCTCACCACGCCGTTCATCGTAGCTGGCTGTGTGGCCGTGAGCAAGTAACTTAACCTCTCTGGGCATCCACTTCCGTGCCTACTTAATTACAGGGCTCCAGCGAGCACAGCCTCCGGGTTCATTCTCTGCCATGACCCCCTCGGGCTGTGGCTCCGCTCTGAGCGCTTACAGCCATCGGCTCACCTGCACACCTGAGTCTGTGGGGAACAGGGCGACGGTGAACTGCTCACGTGTAAGAGAGCCAGAGGAGCACTGGGGGAAGCGCTGATGGCGGGGAACGAAATACGGGCTCAGCAGACACATCCCGTGGGCGGCAGAGGGGAGAGACCAGAAGCCCGTCTCCAGACCTCTCTCCTGAACAGGCCCTACTGTCGCTGATTCCCAGGGACACAGCACGACCTCCGGTTCCCACAAACACAGCCGCGGACTGGTTTGATTCCGGTGGGAAATGAAGACCTTTGGTAGCAGAGTCTTTGCGACGGATAAATCAGACCTTAATTCTGTCCAGCTCTGCATTAGAAGAGTCTGTCGTCTGTCCGGGGAATTAACTGCACTGGAGAAAATGGACCAGGCCCTCAGATAACTCCCGGGACACCTGACGGACAAGAGGCAGAATGTCCCCATGGCTGGCCGGGTGGCCCGGGCCATCCCAGGCCCAGACAGAGCCGCGGGGGGCCTGCACACCCCACCCAGCAAGAGACCGCAGGGGTGGGGGGGAATCGCTGTGTGATCCCCCAGACGTACGTGGGAATGTGTGTCCCCCCACGTCCTGGGCCTGCCCCTCGTGCTGCCTCCACTGTCTTCCTGGAAATCTGGGGCCAAGGCTGGTCCAGCTGTGCTCTCTCTCCCCCACACCCGGCCCCTGACTTGCGCTCTCAAGTCCCTCGGCCACCAGGGCCCGGAGCTGCCTCGAGCGTTGGCCGCCTACCTTCTGAAGGTGACCACTGAAAGCTAAGGGCAGCAGCCGCATCCACAGGGGACAGGAACCCGGGAGGCATCACAGCCAGCTTCTCCTCGGTCTCATCGGTCACTCGGCCACGCCAGGGAAACCCAGCAGCCTTCTTTCCGCCGTGGTCCAGCCTCTGTCCCAAAGGCTCCACGGTCCCAGAGGCACTGAGGCTCGGAGAGGAAAGTCCACCCGCAAAGAAAGCAGGAGGCTGCCTTGTCCACCGCCCTCAACTACAGCACAGACGGCACTCCAGCGGCTGCTTCTCGGACCCGAGGGATCCCAGAATCTCCCCCTGAAAAAAAGTCTCACCCACGGTGACTTGCTCCCCCGCTAGACGCCTCAGCCTTTAGGGTAAGGCCTCCCAAGGTCGTAAAATACATGAGGATCACCCCGTCGTCAGCCGCAAAGCAAGGAAGAAGTCCAGGCAGGCCGCGATCCCCAGGCCTAACACATACGACCGCCGTGCACAAGAAGAAGAGGTTCCCAGGGGCACGACGCCTCTGTCGGGGAAGCTCCCGGCCACCCTAGGAAGGAGGCAGCCTTGCCCTGTTTGGCACCAGAGGACAAAGGCTCCAAGAGAGCCACAGCGGGTTGGGGATAGCGCTGGGACCCAGAAGAAGGTGTGTCCGAAAGCCCTGCTCCCCGTCTGGGTGGTGCTCCCAGCTGGGACGCCACGGAGTGCCAGCCATGCCGCCCGCCCCCCCCCACCCCCCACCCCCCACCATGCAGCTACACCCGCATCCACCTGCCACACCTCCCCTCCCCCCGGCCGCTCCAGATCACATCCTGAAAACTGCCCGTGGGGCCCTCTGGCCTTAGAGGCCAAAGTGCCCTGCTCCAGAATTCCCACACCCCTGTCCCTTCCCGTCGTCCCCAACACCCTGAGAAGCCCTTTCTCCTCTAGACTCTCAGGAATGGCCCAGCTCCAAGTATGCCCCAGCCCTGCCACCTTCACAAACCCCCAGCCAGGCGGACGCCTGGGCCGAGCCCCCTTCCCCTCTCCTCCTCCTGGGAGCACAGCCATCATCTCCACCGTCTGCGGCCCAACACAGCCAGTCGGGTGTCTGTGGACGCGGCGAAGGCGTTAAGAATGAGGCAAGACAGTCTGCGGCTGCATTTTCTGCACCATTAGCCTTCGTTACTTCGTCTAGCAGCCTTCCCGACGTCGCAAGAGGCCTCCATGAGGGAATCTCTTGCTTTGTTGGAGCTGGCGGCCGTGTGGCTTTGTGGAGCTGACTGCAGAAAAGCAAATGGAAATTGCTGTGCGGATGCTAAGCACTGATTTGAAATTGCCCACAATAACACAGTTGTGTGGGGGCTGGCGGGACCGGCCGTAGAGGCGGTGGCTGCGGAGGTTGCCAGGTGACCGTGGGGATGTTGGCTGGCGTGATGGATGAGCGCCAGGGTCTCGTGCATAATGGACAGGCCTCTGAACTGGAACAGGGGTGGCCCGAGTGCAAGGGAGTGCTGATTGAACGGACTTGCCTTTCATTTTCATCCGCTCCTAATGGGACGACACCTCACCATCAGCGAGGATGTCACTCTGGATGCGGCCCAGGAACAACATTTGTTATCCAAACAGGCTAATTAAGTTCAGGTGTCCCTGCCATTTCGGGACACGCAGGTAGCAATATCATCTGCCTCAGAACAGGCAGACGGCACTGCCATCACCATGGCAACTAGGCTGCTGGGGATGGGCTCAGACCACACAAGCACGCCTCTTCCCCACAGAGTGCAGTCTCCAGCTTCACTGGGGCCCTGGGATCAGTCCTCCTTCCACCAGCCTTTGGGCAGCTCCCACATGCACCACCTACATCCCAGTCACCCCCTGCCACCCACTTTATTCTCCATCAAGCTTCTCAAAAGACCGGTCTATTCTCACCATCCCCACTTACTCCTCAACCCGCCTTCGTCTGTTTGCTGCCTTCCAATTCCGCAGAAACTGCTCTCAAAAAGTTCTTCTTTGACATCCATTTTGCCAACACACACTTTGGTCCCCTTGCTCTCCCTTTATGCCATGTTCGAGATGGCTACATTCCACCATTTTGTAAAACTCTCCCTCCCCTTGGCTTCCATAGCCCTGGCCGCCTCCTACCCCACCAACACCTTTTTCTGTATCTCCTCCTCCTGTGCCTTCTGTGTCTCCTTGAGTTTCTACCCCAGGCCCATGGCCCATTTCTCTCTACTGGCCCTCCTTGGGCACCGTCTCATGGCTTGAAAAACCACACCCAAACCAATGACTGTCTCCCCAGCCCATGGTCTCCCCAGTGCTCAGATGCAAACACCCATGGGAAACCTCCTCCACAGGGCTGCAAAGCCTGTCCAAACTCTCCTCCCCCTACCCGTTCCCAAACTGCTGCTCCTGTATTTTCAAAAAGTTGGTTTTACTTAATAT
Organism: Lynx rufus; assembly: GCF_022079265.1. Classification (NCBI taxonomy): domain Eukaryota; kingdom Metazoa; phylum Chordata; class Mammalia; order Carnivora; family Felidae; genus Lynx; species Lynx rufus. Next base: position 4,431,082 of record NW_025814834.1, read on the forward strand.
AACCACTCTTCATAAGAGGGCTTTGGATTCATTCTGGTAAAATGAACCCCGTATATCACCAAACTCTCCAAGCCTCATCTAAGCGCTTTGGATTATTTCCTGGCACGGGTGTAGATATTCCTATGAGGTCTCTCCTTCCAGAATCTCAGCAGACAGCTTTCTTCAGTGGCATGGGGCCCAGAAGGCAGTTTCTCAGGGCTGAGCAGAGGAAGACTTATCATCTAATATAATGGAAACTGATGGGAGCTTTTTACACAGTCATTTTGAGCTCTATTGGCAAATTGCTAGGCTCCTCCAAATTGCAAAGGCCCCAGTTTTTCTGTCTCTTCCCTTTAAAAACCTTGCTCCTCAACAGAGTGGACATGGCATTGTCTCCCACCAGCACTTGGATTTCAGAAGAAAACACAAATCATCCCTTAACAAGCACTTTGTCAGACAGACGCTTTATGCCATGCAATCTTCACAGCATCCCAGTAAGTTAGGCTCTCTGACTTCCCCCATTTCTCAGACGTAGGGATTAAAGCTCAGAGAAACTGAGCACCCTGCTCAAGGACACACGACTGTCAAGAGCAGAGCCAAAACTGCAATCAAATATGTTGAACCAAAATCTGTGCACTTAACCATTTGCTATATTATCTGCCTGTTATTATGGAGTTTCTTCCTTGGGCTTTTGTGGGGGGCGGGGGGGGGGGGGGTTGGGGGGGTTGGTGCACAGCCTGGTTCAGTATCAGATGAGATCGGGCGCGCTCAGGGTGGTATGGCCGTAGACCCGCCTGGTTCAGTATCAAAGTAAAGGCCCGACAAACACCCCTCCCTGTCCCAGGCCAGCCCGGAGGCTGGGTCTGAGAGATGACAGGTTTCTGCAAAGACCTGGGGTGGGGATTAAGGAGCAGCCCCTTTATGAGCGGGTCTTCATCCTCATGGTCAGAGCGCCATTTCTACGATTCCAGGAAGTCTCATTCCATCATGCCTGTCTTGTGCTTTCCCCTCTTTTAAGCTCCTCTGTTCTCCTGGGTGGAATCACGCAGGGCCATTGCTTCCTCCTGGTCGAGGCTCTGGATTCCTGTGGGCGCAGGAGGAAATGACAGGAAGATGCCTGGTGGTCTGGCCTCAGGCCCAGCCTACGGGATTCATTTTGCCATAAAAATTCCATCTCCTCTTCTGCTGTGAATTACTTTACAAAAAGTCTCCTCTAAACTGAATCCAACAACATAGAAAAAGGATTACACGCCATGACCGAGTGGGATTTACCCTGGGTTTAACATCCAAAAATCAGTTTGTGTAATATGCCGCATCATTGGAAGAAAAGACAAAAATCACATCATCCCAATACGTTCAGAAGAAGCATTTGACAAAACCCAGCACCCCTTCGTGATAAAAGACTCAGCGACATAGAAAGTGAAGGGAACTTCCTCACATGATAAAGGGCACATACTAACCTCCACGGGTCATGTCGTACTTTTGGCTTTTGGCTGAATGTCACCTCTTCTCTCCAGCATTTTACTGGAGGTTCTCGCCAGGGTGGTTGGGGGGGGGGGGGACGAAATAAAAGGCATTCATATTGAAAAAGAAGAAGTAAACCTATCTCTATTTGCTGATGGCATGCTCTTATATAGAGAAAATTCTAAGGAATCCACAAAGAAAGCATTAGAGCTAATAAACATGTCCAACAAACGTGCAAGATACAAGATCAACATACAAAAAGCAACTTACTTCCATACATGTGCAATGAAATTAAGAAACAACCATTTATAATAGCATCCAAAACAATGTTTGGAAATACATTTAGCAAAGGAAGTACAAGATTTCTACTCTGAAAACTCCAAAAGCATTGTTGAAAAAAGTTAAAGGAGACCTAGATAAAAGGAAAGATACATCAGCCTCATGGGCCGAAAAACTTAATATTGTTGAGATGGCAAGAATTCCCAAACTACCTGCAGATTCAACACAATTCCCATCCAGATGCCATCGGGCTTATTGGCAGAAATTGACAAGCTAACCCTAAAATCCAGAAGGAAATTCGAGGGACCTTAAATAGCCAAAACAATCTTGAAAAAGAACAGAGTTGGAGTACTCAACACGTCCCAGTTTCAATTTGACAAAGGTACCAAAACAATTCAATGGAGAAAGTATAATATTTTCAAAACATGGCACTGGGACAGTTGGATAACCACCTGCAAAAGAATAAAGCTGGACCTCCTACCTTACACAGGATTCAAAAATCAACCCATAATGCATCAAAGACCTACAGGTAAAAACTAAAGCTCTAAAACCCTTAGAAGAAAATAGAAGCACAAATCTGTGTGACCTAAATAAAGCAACGATATCTTAGCTATGACACCGAAAGCACAAACAACAAAAGGAAAAATAACCTGCCCCTCATCGAAACTAAAAACCTTTTTGCTGTAAAGGACATCATCAGGAAAGACGACCCACAGAATGGAAGAAAGTACTTGCAAATCATGAATCTATCTGATAAGGGACTTGTACCCGCAACATATAAAGAACTCTTACAACTCAATAATAAAAAGACAAATAATCCAATGTAAAAAGTGGGCAAAGGATCCGAATAGGCATTTTTCCAAAGAAGATAAACACACGAAGAGATGCTGAACATCATCAGCCATCAGGAAAATACAAATCAAAACCACAATGAGATACCCTTTCACATCCATTAAGATAGGATACATAATTAAAAAAAAAAAAAGGAAAAAGAGGGGCATCTGGGTGGCTCAGTCGGTTAAGCGTCCGACTCTCAGTTCCGGCTCAGGTCATGATCTCGTGATTTCATGAGTTCAGGCCCCGCGTGGGGCTCTGCGCTGACGGCGCGGAGCCTGCTTGAGACTCTCTCTCTCCCCCTCTCTCTCTGCCCCTCCCCCGCTGGCACTGTCTCTGCGTCTCTCAAAATAAATAAATAAAACTTAAAGACTATTTTTTAAAAAAATTAAAAAAGGAAAAAGAACGCGAAAAGAAAAATACATAACAACAAGTGTCCACAAGGGCATATAGGGAACTGGAAACATTGTACTCTGCTTCTGGGACTATGAAAAGGCACAGCCACTTTGGAAAGTAGTCTGACATTTCTTCAAAACGTTACGCATAGAGTAACTATATGGTCTGGCAACTCAATTCCCGTGTGTGCCCAAGAGAAATGTTCACGGTGGCACTGCTCACGGCAGTCAAAAAGCGGAAACAACCCAAATACCCATCAACTGATGGATGGATAAATAAAATCTGGCCTTTCCGGACAATGGCTATCGTTCAGTAATCAAAATGAAGTATTAACGCATGCCACAACATGGGGGAACCCCCAAAATATGCAGAATGAAAGAAGCCACGGACACACACACACACACACACACACACACATACTGTATGAGTCTATTTATGTAGAATACCCGGAATATACAAATCTGTAGAGACAGAAAGTAGATATCCTCTTGCCTAATCCTGGGCACAGTCTTTTGGGCCAGATGAAAATGTTCTAAAATTGGCGGTGACAATATTTGCGCAACTCTACGAATGTACTAAAAACCACTAAATTATACAGTTTAAATAGATAAATTGTAGAGTATGTGAATTGTACCTCAATAAAGCTGATGTGGATATATCATAATAATGATCTAAACCTAACAATACAATATAATACAATATAATAATAATAAACATATATTTTAGGTCTCCTTTGCAGCCCTCAAGTGGGATAGGCCCTTTCCCCAGGAAGGAGACTTGGGAGACACCCCAGCCCCCAGCACGTCCCCTCTGGGAGGAAGGGGACCCCAGCAGAGCAGAGGGAGGAGTGCCAGTCTGGAAGTCGGGGTCCTGCTCATCAACTCCAGGACTCAGGAGGTCACACAGCCTCTCTGGGCCCAGGGTCTCGAGGACTGTCCCCTCCTGGGGAGGTTGTGAGGACCAGGTGGAGAAGTCCATGCTGAGCAGAGAGAAGTACCTAGAACACAGTAAGCTCTCACGAGCTGCTCCTTCCTGGGATTACTCAGCTGGAAGACACATAACCAGCCTGGATGTAGAAGTGCTGAGTCCAGGGTCAATGTTGGAGAAGACCAGCTCCCTGCCTTGTCCTTGGACACCAACGGAGGCCTCGAGTCTCAAGCCTGGTTGGGACCAGAGCTCCCAAGTTCACGCAACTTCCTACCAGTCTTTCCTCCTAATGGCCCCGTGGCTTCTAGGCTCCTGCCTTTTCCCACTGTCTCCCTCCTGCACCTTGTCAGTCCAGACATGGAACCTGGCCTTCTCACTACCAAAAGCAACCACCGCTGTGGGCACTGCACGGCCAACAGCCCCACGACACACAGAGGACACCCCTGGGCTTCAGAAGAACCCTGTGCAGCGCCCCCCAGGGAGCCCCTTGCCCTTGCCCGGAAGGACTCCTCTCCCACCCCTCTCTTCTGGGCACCCCTGCCCTCCACGGCACTCGGTCGCACCTAACTCCCCCTCCCCTGTGCACAGCAGATGGTGGGCCCGTCCCTGACTCCCAGCTCTGCCGGGCCCACCAAGAGCCTCCTGGAGAGCAGGGCACCATAGCACATGATTGTCCCTGTCCCAGAGGCCCCGCAAACCATACCCAACGCTCTCAGCCAGCTGTGGCTCCAATACCCTGCCGTTCACCTTCATTCCTGAGAGCGGGATTTATCAGACACCTGCTCTCCCCCCAGGTGTTACCGGCCCTCCCTGTCTGCAGGGCTGTCTCTGGGCTGGGCTGCACAGGGACACGCAGAGACGCACAGGACCGCTCTCTGCTGGGTGTTCCCAGCGAGAGCTGGGATCTGCTCTGCTCCAGGAAAGCCACGTGGGGGCTTCTTTCGCTCCCACTCAGCTTTCAGGGTCTCATTGGCTCCGTCACCCCTCGCCAAGGGAGAGCGAAAGTGGCCGAGACCGTGCCCGGGGCTCCCCCGTGGACGCTGTCTCCATCACCCCAAGCATCGTCCTCCTCCTCCCTCCTCGTGTGGCTGTGCGGTGGGGGCTGATTGAAAGCCGGTGCGTTGCCATGGCGACGTGGCCAAATCTGACCCCCACAGCTGAAGTCCTCCTCCCTGGGGTACCTCGCGTCCTGCTCCTCTCCCTCATTACTGCTGGGACTTTACTAAAATGATACAGGTTCAAACCCTTTCCAAACTGCTTCAGAGAAGTTTCACACTCTTCTGTAACCAGGTGTCTTTCAGACGTGAGATCCAGACCTGCGGTGGCTCACTGTCAGGGCCGCCGGTGAAGGCGGTCTCGGGTTCACCCTCAGAACCACTCGGAGGGACGCGCGTCACCGCCGGGAGTCCCGGCACCAGCCAGCTTCCTTCCGTTTGCACATCGGCCCTGCGTCCCATTCTGGGGGTCAAGGGGCTAGAAAAATCGGTCAGGTGCTTCCTTCCTGCCCCCTTTCCAAGTCCCAATGCCAGATGTGGAGGAAAGGAAGGGTCTGGATTCAAACCACCCAGGCCAGGAAAAGCATCACGGCCTGGGCTCAGGACCAACTCGGAGCATCGTGTAATCGGGGCCTTGAGGCCGCCGTGACCCACGCTTGCCGCGATGCTTCCGAGAGTGAGTGTCCTCCCGTCCCGGATTCTGTCTCTGCGCGTGGCCTCATTTCCCCCTCTCTCCCCTTCTCCCAGATGGAACCTAAACGCCTGAAAAAACAGCTTCCAAAAATCCTGAGACTCCTGAAACCGGATGACAGGATTCTGATCGTGGGGACCACACAGCGGCCTTTTGATGCGGAACTTCAATCCTTCTGCAAAGTTTACCAAAAAATTATTTTGGTTCCCAGACCAGACTATGCTTCCAGATTCGGCAAGTACCTCCAGCCCCTTCCCGGGCACCGTGACTGGGGCGGGGCCAGGGTGGGGGCCTGACCGGAAGGTGGGTGCCCCTTGAGGGGCCCTGGGACGCCCACAGAGCCTGGGCCGTAGATACAAACCGCCCGGTCACGAGGGCAAGACGTGCATGTCTCTTCTGTTGTTAACTTCGTCCTTTTTACCCAAGACAAAAGGAAACTGGACAGGGATACTTATTTTGGGTCCCGAAGGGGACAGAAGTCCTTGCGGGTGCTAACTTTTCTTTCAACAGGTAGATGAACACCAGTCGTCTTGGACCCACAGTGATGGCGTCTTTCTCAGAGAGCATTATTCTTTCCACAGATTGATTTTTGTTAAGTTTTCCAGGCTCAAAGTATTAGCCCAAGAGCCTGTTGACTTACTTGTAATAACCATTGACGTTAACAAGAGCTTTTCCAGTTTTTTCCTCTTGAATAGACAAATTCAAGATCTATTTGTATTGAGATATATTTCTAAATGGGAATAACGCGAAACAAGTGTCCCCGGAGGCAGTGCAGGGAAACCGTAAAGGGCCACGGGATACGAGTTCTGAGGAGACCCGGTTCTGGGTCCCAGCTCTGCCACCAGATGGCCTGGTGACCTTGACGGCTCAGTTGACCTCCTGAGCCCCCACTGTTTCATCTGTAAAGAGGACCGTTTAGTCTCCAGGACTGTCGTGACCCTTATCTGAGGGGACGGCAGAACACACAGCACCGTCCCATCTCCCGCGAGAGCATGGGTGGTGCTGGGCACGAAGGGAACAAAGATGGTGGCCGTGGTTATGGAGAAGGAGTACAGGACTGGGCGGCAAGTGGCCATGGTGGGAGTGCTGGTATTTTCTGTTATCTACTGCTGTGTAACAAACCGCCCTAGTGGCTTAAGACAACAGATCATTCCATCCCATGGTTCAGAGGGCTCACGGGGTCAGCCATAAGGTTCTCCTTCAAGTATGTCGGGATGTTGCAGCCAGGTGTCAGTTTGGACTTCATCTGAAGACTCAACTGGGCTGGACAGCTATGGCCGTTCACTCCTGTGACTGGGGCCGATGCTGGCTGTTGACCGGGAGCACAGCGGGGGCTGCCAACCAGATAGGGTATACACCTGGCCTTTCCGTGTGGCTTTGCACAGCACAGTGGCTGGGTCCCAAGAGAGAGTGTCCTGAGAGCAAACGTTTCCAGAGGTTCTGACAGAAGCTGGAAGGATTCTCGTGACTCAGCCTCAGAAGTCACACACGATCGCTTTCACCAGACTCTACCGGTCAAGAGGAAGTCCCAGGCCAGCCCAGATTCAAGGGCAGTGGACTATACAAGGGTGTGAATAATGCAGTGTGGCCCGTTGAGGGGTCATCTTTACCCCTCATGGTGGTGGCAGTGATGGGCACGGTCGTAGATTTGGTATAGAGGTGGTGGTGGTGATGGAATGGACAAGAATGTGGGCACATGGGCACTTTCAGTGGTGATGGTGATGGTGATGGAATGTGCAGGAAATTGCTCCCAGTGGAGTAGTAGTGGGGATGAGGCAGCAGCTATATGGTAACAGTTAAACGTCAAGAGAAGTAATGGAAAGGACCAGGTCAAACCTGGTTTCCATTCGTCCTTCCCCAGTCACAATAGCATCCCCAAAACACAGGGGCTCTGCGGGCCTTTCCGGTTGGTCTTAAGCTCCCGGCCCATGTTACCTGCTAAAGGACGACCTTCTAGCCCCCACACAGTATAAACTTCCAGCTTCTCAACCACTCCATGTGCCCTTTGCATTCATTTCTATCTTGATAAACTGGGATCCTGGCTTCACACATCAATGTTATGCACAAAGTACAGGAGGACTTTGGTCTCGGTTCTTTCTTCATCATTTTAGTGGCATCTCCATCTTCTAGAGCCGCCAGGCCCTCCATGGGGACCTTCGTGTTCAGCTAGCACAAAAGGAAAACAGAGAAGACACTAGAGAGTATCTCACAGGAGATTTTAGGGACGGGGCCCAGAAGGGCCAGCTGTCGTTTCACTCGTGTCGCATCGGCCAGGATGACTCCCATGGCCCCAGTGAAGTTCAAGCGCACAGGGATGCGTGGCCCTGCCTGGAAAGACTCACACAATGGGGTCGGTGCCAGCAGCACGTGAGTCAGCGCAGAGCGTCCCATCCTCCTGGCCTTCTCGGAACTTTCCCGCTCTCATTCTGGTTGGTCAGATCTCCTCTCCCAATTCCACAGACTTTTGGATGGTAGGTATATATCTTAAGGCATCTGAATGGAATAAGGTAGGGTGTTATTAATTTTAAGGCACCAGAGCATTATTCTTGACTTCGGATTGAATAGTTTCTACTGTTTGACAAAACCATAGGCCCTTTAAAAATGAAGCTGTTGGTGTTATTAACAAGGACAGTTGTGGGGGTTTTTTTGATGGAACGCCGGGCATGTGTTAGGACACAGATCACATTGCAGTTTCCAACCTGAATCTCCCCGTGGCGGCATCACAGGGGAGGAAGGAGAAAGCATCCCCTCACCTGTGGGCAGATGATAACCTTGCGTGCAGGACTTTTCTCAGGCCCGGGGCTCTGTCCACTAAACCACATGCTTCTCACATATTTCTCCCATGGTGGGTGATTTGTTCAGGCCGCCATTCTTGCTGACATCATAAATGCTGTCCGGCATTTCCTCTGGTGACCTTGAAGTTTTCATAGCCCCAGTGGCTGGGGCATCCATCTTAAAGAAAGACTGTTCCTGTCTTTGCAGTGATCAAAAAGTGGTCTCTTCCAGCCCATGAAGCGTGGACTGCAAATCTATAACTTGGGCCTCTGTTTGGCCGTCTCTCTACCAGCAGCAGAGCGTGGAAGGTGTTCGGGAACATTCATGATCCTGCTTCTCAGATCCCTCGAGGCAGGGTTGGGGAGGGAAGGGTGGGCCAGCTTGAGGAAACACAGTCCTTAATGTTTACCAAGTAGAATTCAGTATCTACCTTCTTTCTCCAAATCAAGCTGTTTCCTTCTAAATGTCTGTAAAGAAAATCCACCAGCAAGGTTGATTAATGCCTTGACTAGTCCCCAGAATTCCCTCTGGGCCTCCTCTCCCCACGTTCCTAATGCCTTCTTCTCTGGCCTCTCTTCCCAGGGATCTGTTTCACTAATATCCCAATTCATCACAGGCCCCCACCCCAGACCCAGTGTCTAGTCAGATGAGTCCAGTCCACGTCTTCCGATTTTTCTCGCAGTCTAGTCTTCAGAGGCCAGAAGCTCATCCAAATCATATTATCCCTTCCTGTGCTTTTGTAAAACCACAAAATAAACAATGAATTTTAAGACACTACATCATCCCAGGCACGCAGTTGGGAGCCAGGGTAGAATCCGTGTGGAACGTCAGAAAAAGAGAAGGGGATTCAGAGACCAGATTCTTTTCAGCCTAAAGAAGGGAGAGAGGATGTTGATTCATCTGAAGAAGCGAGGAGCCTTTCACATCCAGGAGAAGGAAGGCAAATATGGCACTCGGTCTGGGGAGCACCTCAGTGTGGGAGCACCTCAGTGGCCCTCAGTGAGCTCCTCCACTGGTCTGCCCCCCCCATCACCACACCCACGGCCAGCCCCGTGTCTGTTGTGTTCTTGTCCTCTCTGCCTGCACCTGCTGGGCCAGATACTCGGCAGCTGTGGCTGCGGTGCTCCCTGTGGGGTTCCCATCTCAGTGAGCCCCTCAGGTTGTGACTTACTCTGCATCTGACTCCCCTCTTAGCCCCACAGCTGGTGGCTCTGTAACAGCAGTGGAAGCCGTTCTTTTAAAGGCAAGTCTAGTCCATCCAATATGAGAAGTCAAACTGATCCTCTTTCCTTCCCATTCTCTGGCTCCTGTGAAGGCTGTGGCTATGTCCTGCCGTAGCTGTGACTGCTTCCCGAGTCCCCTTACTGTGCCTCCATTAACAAATGGTGAGCATCGGGGGGAAATCAACGATTTGTGAATTTGGGAGTACCTTGACCAAAACGCTACATAAATATCAAGTATCATACATTTTAAAGAGTCAATCGTGTGTTCACGTGTACTTAATGGACCAGAGTAATTGTAGTTGTTTGCTCCGTTTGTGAAGAATCTTTACTTGGAGAGGCCCCTCGTGTTGATAGGCTGTGACCGTCATAGCCTAGCAGGGTGGCAGGGATGAGAGCTGGGTTTGGTTTCTGGGATCCTAGACCCTCTGCGTTTACCGACTGCTTACTGACTGGTCCACTCCATGCCACGGGTAAGAAGTTTGCCCGGGTGCACAAGTCTGAAGCTGTCTGAGTTTCCAGTCTGGGGTACCTACTGGGTCCTCAGCTTTAGGGGCTCTATCCCGTGACTCTGCATAAAGCATGCCCTCTCCTCAGCTTCCAGAGTCACCGTCCCGACCTGTTCGCACCTTTTTTCGATGTTCTAATAAATCTTGACAGGGGACACACTAGATCCCAAGGGATGCTGCCATCTGGTCATCGTTCTTATTTTTCCTATGGGTTGTATCTTCTGATTTCTAACATTTCCTCAGTTATATCTAGCTAAGGGTAATCCTCACCTGCTATGATCTGTTTTACATAAACATTCTTTGACATGTTCTGTATTTATTTCATGCTATCTTTTATAATTGATGTTTTAATGAGCATTAGGAAACTTTGGTACAAAATGGAATGACAAATAATAATTATAGTTATAATTACAACAACAACAGCAATACAGCTACAGAAAATAAAGTGCCCACCATATATTACAACAGTGCTTTGTCTAAATTCTTGTATGTATTTTTCACAGCAGCCTGAGATATAAATCTACTCCCATTTTACAGGTGAGCAGAGATGGATTAGAGCCCAAACAAACCCACCACGGAGGCAGGAGAGTAGATCCAGAGGGTTGGATGTTGCTTTAGGTCAACCTGGTGGCCCGTATGGCCCATGACACCCAACCTGGCACAGTTGGGAGACACTGAAGACCCCAGGGGGACATGCACCCCTTCCAACAACTCAGCTGACGCCAAGGCCAAAGACGACCCCCCCCCCCCGCCTCGCCACCAAAGAGGACGGTGGAGTTGGATTGTTAAAAGGACTCATGACCCAAAGTCTGACTCTATGATGTGACTCATAGATACGCTGAAGATCATTCTATTCCTGGACAGTAATTAGACTTTTTCATTTTATCAAGTGTTTTTGGATCAATGTATTTGGATGAGCTAGTCATTTACCAGACCTGACAGTGCTCAGATTATATAACAATGGTTATTTTTTTCCATTTTTTAATGTTTATCTTAGAGAGAGACAGAGCGTGAGTAAGGGAGGGGCAGAGAGAGAGGGAGACACAGAATCCCAAGCAGGCCCCAGAGTCTGAGCTGTCCGCACAGAGCCTGACACGGGGCTCAAACCAATGAACCATGAGATCATGACCTGAGCCAAAGTTGGACACTTAACCGACTGAGCCACCCGGGGACCCAATATTGGTCATTTTTTTAAAAAACTGTTTCAAGTATTCTTCAAAGAGGTCACAATGCTTGGGACGCATTTGACCAGATCTTTCCAGCACTGAGAGTCTTTCTGAGACACGTGGTCTTAGCAATGCGTCACCTTTCCTCATTGGGTACAGCTAATGTGGAAAGGATATAGTGCTCTAAGTGTTACAATATTTGAAATGCTGTGTGGGAGTCCAGTCTATATCTAAAGTTGAGTAATTTCATAACTCATTTTCACACCGTCCCTATGTTCTAAGTGAAATCTCTCTATTTCCCCAGGTTACACTAACCCGGAGAACAACCGGGCACCCACCGGGGAGATTTCAGTCAACCTCTGCCCATTTACAGCTGTTGGGGTTGGGGGAGAGAATACAGGTCAAACTGCACCCTGAGGGAACTGAACCCACTGGTGACGAATGGAGATTGGAATCTGCATTCCAATTCCACATATAAAAATAATGTACAAAGCCTTCGTAACTAAAAAAATTTTTAAAAAGGTCAAGCTCCTACTCATTCAAACACTTTGGAAAATGTAATATTCCGATGAGCAGAGATCTCATATATACCCTTATCTGAATTTCCAATTCTGGAAGATCTTGAACATCTTGGAAGGTACCACACTAAAACTATACTGAATGTGGTTTAATTTTTCCTTGTCTTGCGGATCTAGGACCTCAGGGCCATCAATATGTATGTCTTATGGTTGCAAATCACTCGGAGGGAAAAAAAGTATTTAGCTATATGGCTTCCTGCTCATTTGAATTACAAATAAAATGAAGTGTTCCTCCTGTGCATCCCTTTCTTGGTGAGATGCCACTTTGTACCAAGAACTAGAAAATCCTGCTTTCTCTGTGGTGACCCTGGTTCTCTGTGTCTTTTCCGCCATCTTGGACGCCACAGTTCTGTGGAAACAGATCATTCAACGCAATGGAGGCATCATTACTAATGCCTTGAATATTAGTTGCCTGGCGAAGGTCACCGATGGCTTCACCCAAGGACACATAGTCCAGGTGGTTAAAGGCGTGCTCACGGACCGCAGAATCCACCGGCAAAATTACAAACCACTTGTGGCGGCGGAGTTCATGGCAGCGCTAACCAGGATGAGCCCGGTGTACCAGGAGGAAGAAGAGAGCTTTAAGGTAAATGGAACGCCCATGTGGCCCTGTCTTAGCCACAAACACCTGTCACATGACCTCCTCCCTCTGGTTCCTGAGTTTCATGAATGTGTCATACACAATGAAATTTGGAAACTCGAAATGTTTCGATCACACATTCTTTCCAGTCTTGCCCGTGAACATGTGTCTTCCCGATTTTAGGAAAAAATGTGGTCTATGATCTTATAAACTAACAGCCGAATTGCAGAATTGAATAGCAGCTTCAAAACCACTGGATTTAAATATACACACACACACTCGCACACACGCACACACACTCTCAGGCATACACACACATCCACGCGTACATGTGTCGCGCCCGTTGTATTTCATGTAACGGAACAAGTTGTGCATAGAGAATACTATTCCCTAAATGGTGCATCTCAAGCCCATGCTGGTTATAGCCCATATTTTATCCCATTCTGTGACATTCATAGCATTTTTTAGATCTGGAGGAAACTGAGAACCAGCTCTTCCAAATCCCTGCTTTACAGGAGGAAAGGAAGTTGTGGAGAGCTCTGTGCCTTATGCAAGCAAGTCAACATTAGAGTCCTGGGTGCCCAGGCCAACGGGCACACCTCACACTCCTAATCAAAGTGAATATAGTTGTGTCCACTTTCTGGACCGGGAGGCAGTTTCCTTGGCCAACTGGGAAAACAAGAGAGGGAAATTATATCCGTACGATTATACCCACCGCAACATTGGCCCTGCAATCATCGGAAAAAGAATCAGAATTCTCGCGTAAGCCTTATTGTGTCTGGAAGCCTGCTTGAGATTAGGAAAACTTCCCTTGGCAATATAATAGTTGTCCACCAACTCTGAAAACCATGATTCCCTCCTGCTTTGCCACTAACGTTTCAGTCCAAGGTAGAAAATAGTCACAATACTGATCGCCAAAATAATGATCCAGCGCGGGGATTGGTAAACGTTTCTATAAAGGGCCAGATAGCAAATATTTTAAGCTTTGAGAGCCCTGCAGTGTCTGTCACAAGTATTCAATCCTGTATCACGGTACAAAAGCGTTCACACACAGTATGTAAATGAATGGGCATGGCTGCGTTCTAATAAAACTTTATTCCAAAATCATGCAGCAGGCCAGATTTGGCAGCTATAGTTTGCAAAACTGAAAAGAAATATTTCCAACTCCAAGCTGGAATTCCTGCCAAGGATTTGAACCAAGGCTCTTGTTAACTGTTTTCACCTTGTTAGAATTAATTGCAAATATTTATCCTCTGCACGTGATACGTCGTGTTCTCTTCTGAAACCCCCAATTTCTATTTGCCCTTCTGAAATAATCACCTTCCTCCTTGTTCTGAGGAGCTGGGTTTAGGGTAGCAGAACCTATGCTTTCTCTTAGCTGGCTTTTTAACCGTCCAAAGTGATTTGTAGATGTTTTTCTGTCACAGGTGCCTGAGGTCCAGTAACTGTAAGTGATCACACTTATTCAAGAGAAGGGTACGCCACCATTGTATAACCTGGATGAGAATATACATGCTTTTCACTTCCATTCTTGGCATATCTGATCACTTTATTCATTTTTTTTGAGGAAACGAAATCATTTTTTACCACCATTACTACTAGCCCCCTCGCCCCTTCAATTTCTGCTTCTTATCAATAGCTCGAGAGCTTGAGACAGTGCCAGGCCCCAACTAGAGGCCCAATGAAATCGTTTAGTGGCAAATTTATTGAACAGATGGATAAATGGACAGGCGCTGTCACAGTGCTGAATAACGTGATGCTGTGGCTGTAGCTGCTGGTGATCAAGTCCATCATTTCTGCCCTGAGAAATTTGACCTAACCGTGCTTCTGACATGTCAGACTAGGGTCTTGGCGATTCTCCAAACACATCATACCCTACCCCGTGGACACGATGGAAAAAATATTTAAGGATCATAATGGTACTAATCCTAATAACGTTAGGGGTACCTGGGTGGCTCAGCCGGTTCAGCATCTGGCTCTTGATTTCGTTTCAGGTCATGATCTCACGGTTTGTGGGTTCAAGTCCTGCATTGGGCTCTGTGCTGACAGTGCAGAGCCTGCTTGGGAGTCTCTCTCTTTCCGTCTCGCTCTGCCCCTCCCCCACTCGCACTATCTCTGTCTCTCTCAAAATAAACAATCTTTAAAAACATATTAGTAATAATCCTAATAATGTTAGCTAATACTTGTGACTACTTATGTACCAGGCACTCTGTTAACTCATTTAGACCTCATAATCCCTCCAGTTTTCAAATGAGGAAATTGAGTCATAGAGAGTCATAGAGTCACAGAGTCATTCTGTGGTAGCAGAATAGTGCCCCCGGCAATGACGTCTACATCTGAGTCCCTAGAACCTGTCAATAGGTTACACGGCAAAGGGGAGCTAAGGTTGCAGATGGAGTAAAGTTATTAATCTGCTGAACCTAAAACAGATTATCCTAACTTCTACTGGTGAGTCCAGTGTAATCATAAAAAGTGGAAGAAGCAATCAGAAGAGAGAACAAGAAAGTCAGCAGCCTGGGAGGGATCCGTTGGAACTCCAAGTAGCCCCGCGGTGCCAGTTTGAAGATGAAGGAGGGGCCACGAGCCAAGACAGCAGGTGGTCTTGGGAAAGGGAATAGATTCCCCCTGGTGTTCCAGAAAGGAACGCAGCCTGCAGACACCTAGATTTTAGCCCAGTGAGACCCATTTTGGACTTCTGACCTTTAAGACCGAAAGATAATAAATGGTTAGTTTTACATCACTAAGTTTGTGGTAATTTGCTACAGCAGAAAAAAAAAAAGAGCCAAAATGATTTGCTTCTAGTCACATAGCTAAAAAGGAGCAGAGCTGAAATTCAAACCATAGGCCAAAGACAAAGACCATATTCTTTTTTTATAAAGTTTATTTATTTATTCTGAGAGAGAGAGAGAGCACACAAGCAAGGGTGGGGGAAGAGAGAGAGGGAGAGAGAGATCAAGCTGGGGAAGGGCAGAGAGAGAGAGGGGGAGAGTGAGAATCCCAAGCAGGTTCCACGCTGTCAGCACAGAGCCCGACACCGGGCTTCATCTCATGAACGCTGACCCAAAATCAAGAGTCAGATTCTTAACCGGCTGAACCACCCAGACGCCCCAATACTGTATGTAAATAAATTAGTAGGAGTTCATCACCTGACATACGTGGCCACCTCACCTTACATGGAAAACAGAGCCAAAGCTAAAAGAAAGATGAGAAAAATCCCCAAGTGCCAGACAGAAACAAAGATAAATCTCAAACACACAGACAAGGCAAGCAGCATAGAGAAAAATCAGGGCTAGGAAACGAAAAGAGACTATACCTGCTGCTCCTTTCTCCGGGTCTGTGGTATGTCGACGTCACCGAGGAGCGTCATTATAAGACGTGCTTCCGGATTTTGGCTTCACAGAATTGTGTAGAAGCACTGTGAGAGAGGGAGAAATAAGGGAGATACAACGAATACAACCAAAACAGAGCCTCCTACTCAAAATGAACCTGAAAATAAAAATTCCAAAACATTTGAGGAAATCTAGTGCAACCTGACAAAGAGTTTAAATTAATACAATTCAGGTGTTCAAAATAATAAATGAAGGCCTCATTTCCATTAGAGATGTACACAAAGTTTTGAAACAGAGACAGGCAGAAATGGAATAAGAGATAATAATGGGGGGAAAAAATCACAAAAAGAAAGCTTAGATACAAAAAATAGAGGGCTGCCTGTCTGGCTCAGTCAGTGCAGCGTGTGAGTCTTGATCTTGGGGTTGTGGGTTCAAGCCCCATATTGGGTGTAGAGATTACTTAAAAATAGAAGTCTTTGAAAAAAATTAAAAATATATAACTTAAATGGCCAAAAAAAAGTAAGAGGGGTATGAACTCTAGACTAGACATGGTCAAAGAACACATTCATGGATTGGAGGATGCTCCCTCCGGAAGCAGCACAGAAAAACATAAAGATAAAAATCTATAAACTGCAATAAGAACCTTGAAGATATTGACACCCAAGCTAACAGAAGTTCTGGAGGAAGAGAATAAAAGAAATACCAGAGGAATAATGATTTAAAGAAATACTTGCTGAAAATTTTCTTGAATTAAAGACATGAATTCTTAGGTTAAAAACAAACTCCAAGTGACTGGCAGGACAAATAAAAATGAATCCACACTCACATACATTATTGTGAACCTAAGAACAAGACAATAAGCCAGTCTTCAAAGATGCTGGGTTGCCTATAAAAAGCCAACAATGGAGAGGCCAGGCGTCTCTTTAACAGCAATCCCTACCAGAAGACGGTACGATCATTTCTGCAAAGTGCTGAGGAACAGTAACTGTAGGCCCAACATATATCCCCAACTAAACTAGCACCCAGGAGACAGGAAGGAATAAAGACACATTAAGACTTACAAAGACTGAGCTATCTTCCCCCTCACAGCCACTCCAGGGAACAATTTAGAAATATTCAGTAAAATTGAAGATGCTCGTGCCCTACCATCCCAGGAAGCCTACTTCTCTGGATATTCTCCAGAGTTTTCTCATAAGTTTACAAGGAGATACGTAAAAATTGTGCATGTCAACATCATTCCTCACAAAAAGTTGGAAACCACTTATGTGTCCATTAATAGGAGAATTGAGAAACCACTTGTAAGATAGTCACTCAGTGAAATACTATTACTACTATAAAGTTTATGAACTAAAATGTTTCTTAGCTTTCAAATGAAAAGTGAACGTTGAGAAAATGCATTCTCAGGACCAGTTGTAACCACAAGACGCTTTGTTGGCACGTTGGCTCCAGTATTTCTGCCATGTTTTCAACAGTCCCCCTTGGCGTGTCTATGTGGCCTCCCCGTGGCCCCCGCGTAGCCAGCAGTCTAGCTTCTGGTGGCCATGTGTGAACCATGGAGGGCCATTCACATGACCAAGAAAGCCCATGCCCTCAGGATAGGGTAAGATTCCCCAGAAAGATAGGAGACTAATTGGGAAGGGCTGCTAGTCAGATTTGGTCTGTGATTCTCTGAAACCGTTAACTCCTTGAGGTGGAAGTTAAAAGACAGGTTGGAAAACCCACTGAGAAAGAATTTGTATTAAATATACATTAAATGCCCAAAGTTTAACGGCTGCTTGCCCCTTCCTTCTTAGCAAGTTTTTCTCTGTTTTGAAGAATATTCCCCTGGGAGGCACCTGGGGCCCGGGGGGGGGGGGGGGAGTCAGTCATTTGAGCACCCAACTCTTGGGTTCGGCTCAGGTCCTGATCTCACAGTTTGTGGGTTCAAGCCCCGCGTGGGGCTTTGCTCTGACAGCTCGGAACCCACTTGGGATTCTCTCACTCCCTCTCTCTCTGCCCCTCCCTCATTCACACTCTCTCTCAAAATGAATAAACTTTAAAAAAAAGAATATTTCGGTGCATGAGTGTCATTTTGATATTTGCCTATAAATCTGTTTTATTTCAGGACTGGTATGCCAAAACCCCTATGGGTAAAAAGCGAGCCTTGGCACTAACAGGAGGGATCACTAAAAAGGGGAAAGGAGAAAAGAAGGAAAAGAAAGGAAAAAAGGAGAGGACGAAAAAGTAATGCCTTTCTGAGGAACCATCCTCGAGTGTCTCAGGGATGGAGGTGGTCCTGGCTTGCCAGGGAAAAGGTTCACCATCGCCTGTCTGAAGAAGACCCAGGCCAACGCCGCGAGTTCGTCCGCCCCTGCGTTCACTCCGATCTTTGCAGGCTGTACAAGTTCAACGTCCATAGCAATTGTTTCTAGAGCTTGTAACTGTCTCTTAATCTACGTAAAGCTTCTATATAACCGAAATACACTCATTACACACTCCACAATCTTTCCAGCTCATCAATACCAGTCACCAAAACTAAAATGTGATATTTAGAAAATCCACTGATTTGACAAACTAGTAGGTACCTTGAGTCTGTCACCAGCACTCCAGCTTTCTATTAATCCGTATATACCGCATATTATCTTGCACATATTTTGATATATTAAGTCTTTGCTCTATTAATGTATTTTACATAATTGAATAAAAACCATTTTCTTTGAACTGACTCAGTAATTTGGTGGCTGAAGCTAAAAAAGACAAAAAACGATGTTTAAAATTCACAAGTTTCATCTTCTGACTTTGAAGGTGGGGAAACTAGGGCCCAGGGTCACACAGCGGACATCTGGGACAATGGGACCAAAGTTCTCCACTCCCAGCCTGCTGCTCTTGGGAAGCACGGGAATTTGGGCAGGCCAATGGCGGCAGAATAGCACTGTGGGAACATTGGGTCAATGTGGAGAAGAGGAAGCCTGAATGAAGAAGGAAGAAATGCTAAATGAGAACAAGACTAAGGCCACCCGAGTGGCTCAGTCGGTTAAGCATCTGACTTTTGGCTCTGGCTCAGGTCATGATTTCATGGTTTGTGAGTTCGGCCCCACATCCAGCTCTGCCTCCGTGCTGACAGTGTGGAGTCTGCTTGGGATTCTCTCTCCCTCCCTCTCTGCCCTTCCCCTGCTTGCACATGTACTCTCTCTCTTTCTCTCTCTCTAACTTTGAAAAAAATAGAAAAATAAGGATCAAGATATAAGTTTAAATTTTTTTTTAATATGAAAGGTGATTTGGTGGAAGACAGTAAGTAACTCACCTCAGAGTTGTGGTGAGAACGCCATCAGAGGAAGCAGACTTGAAAGGAATTTAATCTGAAACTTCAGAATATCCTATCCGATGGTTCTGGTCCCGCCAGAGAAAGCTGTAGAATCTCCCTCCCTATAGACCAAGCTGGCTCTCTGGGTTTTCTCAGATTCCTGGTAAGTTAGCTTTTCAATGCCTAAGACCACGTGTGCTTTCTGGGTGTCTTCCGGCCCCCAGCACAACCCCCTCAGCCTGTGTCTGCACAGGAGACGGGCACAAAGTAGGACAGAGAGAGGTGGCCATGGGCCCGTGTGCTGGGGACGTCCCCTGCACACACAGAAAGGCAGCTTCCCGGTCTGTGCGCATCAACACCCCCAGCTTTCCAACTGGCCTGCCACAGACTTGCCTCCTCTTCCTGAAGGAACCCCAGTTTCTGCAGACTGTGGGCCTGCTCCCCACTACCCGCATCAGCCTGTGTCTGGCCAAAGCCCAAAGTGGCCGGAGAGTTGGGCAGATTCCCCACCCAACCTCACTCCAGGAGCAGTTCAACTTCCACGTGTCCTGAGTGGTTGCACCAAGACCCTTCCTATCACGTCACATGGGAAACTGACCCTTGGCTGTGACTCAAGAAGAGACTTCAAGGCTCTAGAACTTGATGCCCATTACCAAAGAATGGGATCGGGATTGTAAAGAAATGAAAATCACGAGGGCTGTAAAGAAATAAACATTATTGAAATGTTACAAGTAGACAGTACCATGGAACTTGGTCTTCTCTTCATGACAAGCGCACTTGGTCATAACTCATAAAATCTGTGTTGGTAAAGCTTAATAAACAACAATTTGGGGGCACCTGGGTGGCACAGTCAGTTAAGCATCTGACTCTCGATCTTGGCTCAGGTCATGATCTCAGGGTTCTTGAGTTTGAGCTCGGGTTGGGCTCTGCACTGACAGCGTAGAGCCTGCTTGGGATTCTCTCTCTCCTCTCTCGGCTCCTCCTGCACATCCTCTCTGTCTCTCTCTCTCTCTCTCTCTCTCAAAATAAATAAATAAACTTTAAAAAAAAACACCAAAACAATAATTGAACGGCAGAAGCCCCCATCCAATAGAACTTCCCGCAGCGATCAAAATGGTGGTTGAGGTCTGTGCTCACCTACAGGAGTGGCCGATAGTCACACATGGCTATTAAGCACTTGAAATGTGGCTGGTCCAATTGAGGAACTGGATTTTTTACCCCACTGTTAATTTAAATGGCTTCATGTAGCCAGTGTGACTAATGTATTGAACAGCCCAGCTTTAGAGTGATTGGTAAGGATGACCTAACTTCCGTCCTCGGTGTCTCCTGCTCTTTCCCACAGCACGTTCACACGGAGACGTGATCTCTCCGGGTCACACCATCTTCTCCCAAACTATGGCCTCCCATCTTTCAAGGTGCTAGATTTTCACTTGAGTTCCCCGTGGCTTGACTCAACCAGCTCTACCTCCTGGTTCCTTGAGAGCTACGACGCTTCCTCCCCTTCACCCCCAGCGAGCTTTGCCCCACTCACAGATGCCCTCTGCTCTGCACGAGCAGACCCCTTGTATGTCCCTCCCAATTCCAGGAGCCCTCCTGCTTTGGGTGTGTGGCAGGAAATGCATGGAGACAGGCACGTATACTCACACATAGATATTTTTTACACAATTTTACACACTTTCTTTACACAAATGACTACATATCAGACATATATTTTTCTCATTGCTCTTTTCAATACCTGGGGTATTGTTTTATATCAGCACACATAGATTGGCCTCATTTTATATCAGCTACATAATGCCCCACTTTTTGGATATAGTGTAATCCAGATAGATAGATAGACAGATGATAGATAGATAGATAGATAGATGATTGATTGACAGATAGATAAGGGCACCTGGGTGGCTCAGTCGGTTAAGCGTCTGACTTCAGCTCAGGTCATGATCTCGCAGTTCGTGAGTTCGAGCCCCGCGTCAGGTTCTATGCTGACAGCTCGGAGCCTGGAGCCTGCTTTGGATTCTGTGTCTCCCTCGCTCTCTGCCCCTCCCCGACTCGTGCTCTGTCTCTCAAAAATAAATTTTAAAAACGTTAAAAAAATTGATGAGATAGATAGCATAATTATTTATTTTACAGCATACCCAGTCTTTGACACACATTTAGATTACATCCAGTCTTTTGTGTTCCATCAATGCCGCAATGAATACCTTCATACATCCATCTTGGTGGGCCTGTATGGGGGGAAAATTCTGTGAGATAAAATTTTAGAAGGGACGTCAGCAGGTCAAATTACCTGCGCATTTTCATCTGAGTAGCTCTTGCTGGGTTCCCCTCAGAAGAGGTGCCCAGCATACCTGTCCTGCAGGAGAATGCCCATTTGCGTTCCGTGTGCTTCTGACACGGACACAGGAGGAATGACGTGAGGAAGGGAAAATAAGGAGATGTGTGGGGTGGAGGGCAGAGGGGGCTGGCGGAAAGAAGGGCAGTAGATTCTTCTCGGGAGTTCTGCTGGGGCCTGAGCTATTCCTGGGCCATTATGTGGCATTTAGCTCCTCTTGAGCATGTTCTTAAGTGAAGGGGACAGTAATTAATGTCATTAACCCTCATTAAGAGAGTGTTCTATGGAATGGAATCTGATTAAAGTGGAATTAAAGCTCTTGGTGGCTCTGCACTTGGCCTGCCCTGAGGAATGAGAAGGTTTCGGGTTCAGAACCCGTGTGTGATGACATGGCGTTTCTTAAAAGGTGTTCCCGGGGCGCCTGGGTGGCGCAGTCGGTTAAGCGTCCGACTTCAGCCAGGTCACGATCTCGCGGTCCGTGAGTTCGAGCCCCGCGTCAGGCTCGGAGCTGATGGCTCAGAGCCTGGAGCCTGTTTCCGATTCTGTGTCTCCCTCTCTCTCTGCACCTCCCCCGTTCATGCTCTGTCTCTCTCTGTCCCAAAAATAAATAAATAAATAAATAAAAAAAAAACATTGGGAAAAAAAAAACAAAACTCTATGATTAAAAGGTGTTCCCGAGACCACCGGGGCTTACGCAGGCACCTCCATTTAAAACGACAGGTTTAGAACACCCTAACGCCATGTGAAATCTCTTCCTAAGCATAGGTCCACATGTAACAAAAAGGCAATACTTGTGGTAGGTGTCACAGGGCTGTTTCACAAGAGCGACACTTAGTTTCAGCCACTAATGAGACTAGGGGACACAAATGTCTGAGAGAAGTGGCTTCCTATGTCCTTGAAAGTCAAGACTTCCGGAGATGCACGGGGTGATGTTAACGACGGCAGAGGAAAATAAGAGGCAGTGGGCTTGAGCCAAGCTAGCAGCGACCTAAGCAGTGAGATTTGGAAAACCTTAAGGCCCTTGGCCCAAAACGGTGTCTCCAAGCCCCCGAAACCCCTCCATTAGAATCATTCCTTTATGCACGGTCCTGGAATGATTCATCTCATTAGAATTCACAGCCGCGGCAGCACAGGGTTTCTTTGCTCATCTTCCAAGTCTTGTATCGAGCGCCTTCTGGGTACGACACGGGGGTACAGAGCGAGCTGCTCCGCAGTCGGGTCGGGGAGGAGACATTCATAAAATGGTCATAGGACGAATGTGCGAAGCCAGATGGCGCAGCGGGTGTGTGTAACCGAGTCCCTGGGACCAGGCTGGCCTCTGCCTGGCTTCACCCCTGCGGGGACCCTTCTCGGATGGAGAATCGAGACTCCCTGAAGTGGCAGGACTGTCGGATTCTGTGGCTCTTCTGAACGGCTGCGCTTGGGGCCCGTGTCATTACCGAAGGCAGTGTGTTGAGGGGCCTTGGCACAGGGGCTCTCGGTAAGGGTTGATGGCCTCGCAGCTGCTCCGGAATACACCTGTCCCAGTGGGCTTTGGGGAGGGAAAGGGAGCCCAGGAGTCGGGGGTCGGGGGTCGGGGGGAGGCACTGTGGCCTCCTCCACGTCCAGTTTGCTGTCAAATCACCGTCTTCTGACCCCAAACAACTAACCCAGTTCCTCCGCCTGCCGGGAGGAGTGCCCCACTCTTTGTTTTGGCCGGGGGAGTAAGATTTTAGAAATCAAGTCCCTGTAGTCAAGTCTAACGATGGTTTAGAGCAAAGGCTTTGGAAGGCCCAAGCGCAGAGTCTCTCGCAGCTCTCGCCCTTGTTGGCTCTGCACCCTCCGAGAACCCAGAGGGCACGCATCTAGTCTCTGCCCCTCTGTGCCGCCGCGAGGAGGAAACCCAGCTATGACCGGTGCACCTGTCACGGTGCCCGGCACCACCTGTGTTCTCGGTGAACGTGGCTTGCTGCTCGATTACTCCCGATGCCCAAAGCAGGCCCGCAGAGCCGGCGTGTACCATCGTGAGCACGTGGTGCTGAGACAAAGGAGGGGGAGGGGAGAGCGGTCGGGGAGCCCCTGCCTCCTTGGGGCCAGGGTGCAAGGGTCTCGTGGGAAACCCGGGACTCTCTGCAGGGTCCCCCCCCCCCCACCAGCCTCCGCCTCCAGTGCTGTTTCCCTTTCCCTCGACGCTGTTTCCCTCGCTGGGGGCCAGTTTGGGGGGGTCTGGCAGACCTGGGCGCCTTGCCTCTTGGCCCGACCTGAGCTCCGCCACTGGCGTCCCTGGCTGGCCTCGCTCCAACCCTCCCCAGGCCCCGCCCCAGCCTGCCTGGGAAGGAAGACCGGCCAGCGGCACCGTGAAGGGGTGTGGCCTCTCTGGGGGCGGGGCGGGCCAGATGGGCGGGGCCCACATCCACGGGCCAGCTGAGTGACCTTGGGCCGGTCCAGCCACGCGCGCGCGCACACACACACACGTGCACATGCATGCACATACACGCAGCACATGTACACACACACACACACACACACACAGCTCACCACACACACACCACACCTACAGACCTGCAAACACACATACAAAGCTACACGTGCCTTCACCCACCCCACACATGTGAACAGGCAGGTGGACCTACACGTGCCCCACACGCACACACCCACACGCACGCACACGTGCACACACACACACCTCCCAAAGCCCCCATTTCCGCCGAAAGGCTGACGGCAGATGCCCGGGGCCCTCACCTCCCTGAGTCTCAGACTTCGCCCTGAGCTGCGGGGGGCGGGGACCAGAAGCGGCAAATGGGGGAGACAACCAGGCAGGTGCGCCCGGCCCCGGAGGGAAAACATCCGCTTCCTGCCCCTCACCACAGGAAAGGCTGACGCAGACCCCACGGCTCCCACATGCAGCAGGGAGGGGTCAGGAAGGGCCCGCTGCTGCAGGCCAGGGGGACACCGGGGACGGTCACCTGCCGGAAGTGCACCTCCGCCGAAAACCAGGAGCGTTCACCCCACTTTCCAGGCAGGGCGCAGACAGGTTCACGGTCTTCCCAAAGTCACAGGGCTGCCCCCCCACACCACGTGACCACGCGAGATGAAGACCGAACAGGGGCGATCTGGGGCCCGCCCGGTGAGCCCCATGTGTGTTTCCCCGACCACTGAAGCCCTGGGCGAACTCCATAAACATCCTTCCAGCTCTGAGTTCCCAGTGGCCTCAGGAAGGAAGCATTCCAGAGAGGAGGGATTTGTAAACCCTTAAGCTGTGACAGTCATCAGGGACACGCGTGACAAGAGCACCACGGCCGGGTTCACCCTGCCTCCCAAACCGGGGAGTTCCAGAGGCAGCCTTGAGAAGGCACCCAGAACATCACAGCGCCGCGTCCTTCAGGTGCCACCAAGGGCTCAACATCCACCCAGCACATGGCACCAGGGCACCAAGGCTTTTATCCTAAGGGATGTGAGACCCGGTGTTTATGAAAAGGTAAACAGCTGGAGCTCAGAGCTGCTCACCCCAGAGCACCCTCAAGTGTGGAAGGCAGCGCCAGTTTCCCCCAACGTGGCGCAGCCGGCCCTCGGGGTGGTCGCCGCTCTGGAGCGGGTGTCCAGACGTCAGACTGTGGCTTTAACTTCTTCTCCCCGCCCACTGCCAAGGTTCTCCACCTTTTCATATGCTTAGGGACCATTTGGAGCCACTCTTGTCAAGTGCCTGGTGAGTGTCTTGCCCGTTTCTCTGCCACGTTCCGTCTTCTCATTACCAGCTTTAGCGTTCTTTCTGTGTTCTAGAAGGAAGCTGTTTACAGGTGCGTGGGCTGCAAATACTGCCTCCCACTCTCCAGCTTATGCATTCATTGCCTTCGTGGTGTCCTGATAAACAGTTCTTTTTTTTTTCTGAATTTATTTTTATTTTTGAGAGACAGAGAGGGACAGAGTGCAGCCGGGGGAGGGGGCAGAGAGAGAGGGAGACACAGAATCCGAACAGGCTCCGGGCTCCGAGCTGTCAGCACAGAGCCCGATACGGGGCTCGAACCCACCAACCGCAAGATCATGACCTGAGCCGAAGTCGGACGCTCAACCGACTGAGCCACCCAGGTGCCCCCGATGAACAGTTCTTAATGTGAATGTAACAGAGCTTATCAATTTTTTCTTTGTGGTTACACCTTTTTGTGTCCTATGTAACAGCTAGTTTGTTCTTTGTGTCCTTTGCTATAAGTTTGCTGTCACATTTGTGCCCTGTTATCATGCTTCAATTTACTTGTTCTGAACCATGTGTAGTAATTGATGTTTTGAGTGTTAAACCAGCCTTGCATGTTCAAATAAAAGGTTGCATTTGAGGTGTCTTTTTTCTGTAATATTTATTTATTTTTGAGAGAGAGGAGACAGAGTGTGAGCTGGGGAGGGACAGAGAGAGGGAGACGCAGAAGCCGAAGCAGGCTCCAGGCTCTGAGCTGTCAGCACAGGTCCCCATTGCAGGGCTTGAACTCACAACCCGGGAGATCATGACCTGAGCTGAAGTCAGCCGCTCAACCGACTGAGCCACCCAGGCTCCCCCGAGGTGTCTTTTTGATAAGCATATTATCTTTGGTAATATTTTGCATAGAACATTTCCATCTATGCTCTTAAGTAAAACTCCTCTGTAATTTTCTTCTCTTGCAATGTTCTTGTCGGCTTTTCATGTGAAGACTTCACTGAATCAGTAGGAAAGAATTCTTTCTTTTTCTAGCCTGTCCAAGAATTTTTGCAAGATCAGCATTGCGTCTTCTTTCAAGTTTTGGTAGCATTCCGGGCGAGTTGAGTTTTCTTTGTGGAAAGGATTTCAGCTTCCAATTTAACTTCTTAAAGCGTTAGAAAACGATTCAAAATCTATTTTTTCTTCTATCAGTTGGGGAAGTTGTGTATTTTGAGGATTGCATTTAATTTGTCCAAATGTTCACACTCACTGACATAAGGTTGCTCCCAATATCCTCTTCCAATCGTTAAGGTCTGGAAGGTCTGACAAGGAATCCCATCTTAACCCCTGATGTCGGTTATATATGCCTTTTCTTCTTTTCCTTCGCCAGCCCCTTCAGGGCTTCGTCATTTTCAAAGAATCAGCTCTTGCAAGGTGTTCATTGTGTTAATTTTTATCTGTACCATTTCCTCCGTTCCACACTTCCTAGGGGTTAATTTGCTACTCTTTTTCTAACTTTTTGACGACAACTATCTCATTGATTCTTAGCCTTTTTTTTTTTTTCTTTTCAATATACACTTTTAGAGCTACAAATTTCCCTCTGAAAATCTCCCTTGGTATTTACCATGTTTAAAAGAACAGCGCCAAGGATGAACTGTGACCAGGGTGATGCATTTTAAGGTGGGAGCGCGGACAGGTGGCATGAGAAAAGTGGGCTCCCCCGGGAAGTGGGATTACAACAGTGGCGCTGCCCTTGACATTCTCCCGTTTTCCCAGGCTTCTGTCATTCAGTGCATACCATGATTAATTGACTAATGTGTTTGCGATTAGAATAAAGTATTTTTTTAATTTTTTTTAACATTTGTTCATTTTAGAGAGAGTGTGAGTGGGGGAGGGGCAGAGAGAGAAGGAGACACAGAATCATAAGCAGGCTCCTGGCTCTGCTCTGACAGCACAGAGCCTGCTTGGGATTCTCTCTCTCTGTCTCCCTCTCTCTCTCTCTCTCCTTCTGCCTTTCCCCAGCTCTTGCTCTCTCTTTTTCTCTCTCTGTCTCTAAAACAAAAGAAAAGTAAGGGGCATAATCACCCGAAAAGATCCACAGAGCAGAAATTCTAGAGAAGAAATGGGGACAGCAGGGCTACATAGCTTCCTGGAAGCCCCCACCTGCACCCCCAGGTAACAGCCACTGTCCCCTCCGGGTCCTGCCTTTGGCATTGTGTCGCATTCCAAGGCCTGTGGTTGGCCGTCCAAGTGTGAACTGGTCCCAAAGAAGAGACTCCGTGGGCCAAAGGGGAGCCCCAGTAACCCGCACCCCCAGCCTCCCCAGATGCCAACCCCAAGGTCCAGCTGGCCCTGTTCATTCCTTTTGTTCTCTGTGCTCCCTTGGCTTGGAGCCCAGTAGCCACAGACCTGCTAAACTGTCACCTCCGTCAGCTGCACGGCAGCCCCTGGGCCTCCGGGACCCCTGGGAAAGTGGAAATACTGGGTGCAAAGCAGAGCCGGTTGACCTGTGGCCTGGAGAAATGGGAACGATGTCGGGGGGGACATGGAGGGCAAGCCCATCCTTGACGAGAAGGCTGGGAGGGAGAGCCAGCCGGGAGACAGGTGCCACTCTGAGCCCTCTGACCTGGGACGGGGAGGCACCGTGCCACAACATTTCTATCCTTGGTAGCCAACCACCCGCCGTGAGGCAAGGGGCTTCACCCCGCCAGCCAGGTGCCACCGTTGGTGAGGGTCAGAGAGCAGAGGACCCGCACAGAAGCTGATACCAGCTGGACACACCCGGGGGGGCCGTGCTCAGCAGCCCAGACCCGCGGGGGTCCTGGGAGCCCCCAGGACCCACTGAACACACTACATCATCCCCACAGGTGAGTCGGCGCTTGATTTCAAAAGGCCGGAGAAAGGATGACATCCTCCCTCTTGAAAGATAGATTTCACTCCGCCTGGAAATTAACTGATCCTGCCTGAATTCTCCAACTAGCAGCTCAGCTGATGGGGAATGTTGCCTTTATGGGAAACAGTTAGCCTCCCACTTCAAAGCGTTCTCGAAGGGAAACGTAATTACATCCTCCCCAACGAGACATCCGAAATACCCGCGCTCAGCTTTTGTGTGTGTATTTATTCTAAGCACAATGCCCACGTCCTGTGACATTAGTATTTCCCTTCGCGGCATTGAAAATATGAGTACTTTGGAACTACTTGCAGCAAATTATAATGCACCCAGCCAGGCCCTTTTTGTTACGCAGCCCTTCAAAGGGGGGCGCTGGTGTGGACCTCTAAGGGCGGCTTGGGAACGCACGAACCCAAATGAGCCTTGCAAATTATTTCTGCCCTATGCAGAGTTTTTATTTTCCTCGTGGCATCGAGCGACTACATATGCACACACACACACACACACACACACACACAAGGGAAGGATTGCGGAGCCTTTGGATTAAATAACGCTTATGGTAATGAGCTGATGGAAAATGGGTTTTGTGTTCATCCCTGGAGCGTGGTGGTGCCATGTTCGGTGGGGAGAGAGCATCAGGGCTGCGGGGCCTGCGTTTGCTCCTACAGAGGCGGGCCTGTGCCGTCCTCCAAATGCCCCAAATCTGGATTGGAGTTGCATTTGGCCTTGGTGAGGCCCATTCCGGGTCTTTCTCCTCTCTCCGGAAAAGGAAGGAGCAATTGGTCTTCCAGAGCTCCACTGATGCTGAGTTGACCCCAGACCACACGGGATCCCGCTGTCACTCTGGGCCTGGCTTCCTGGGCTGGGCGCCCCACCCAGGGCCTTCGGCCTCGTGAGGAAGGTAGATCCAGCCTGTCTCCCACCAGTAAGAGATCGACCTGGGGTAGCCACCCCTGAGGCACCAACACCGGACAACTGGCCACCCCTGCAGAGACTGGGCCACGTCTTTCCACTCACGTGGCCCCCCGTGGCCAAGGACCCCCAGTGCTGTCTCTGTGCGGGGACAGCAGGCGTGGCGGTCGCTTGCCTCAGGGACTCCACCCTTGAGGAAAATGGAACCTCCTTTCATTTCTCAACCAGCACGTTGAGAGTTTGATGAAGAGCGGACCAGCGGGTCACTGAGCCAGGGGCCCCAGTTGAAGGAGACACCGGAACAACACGGGGATCACAGTGCCCTCGAGTGGAGACTTGTAAGCACTGCTCTAGTTCAAGGGACAGAGCCGGCACTAACCAGGCTCCACCCTTACCCCTCCCCCCTCCCTGGATGGGGCCCCACCTTCCCACGCACAGGTACGGCTGGGCTCCATCGACAGAGATAGGGTGCGGGAGATGATGATACAGGCACTCTTCCTGCGTTAGATGCTGAAGAGGCAAATCCTTGGCACCAAGAATCCAGGAATAGATGAATCCACCTTAATGTCTCCCCTTGAGCCCGAACACCGTCGGGGACCAGGTGCTTCGGGTCGGCAGGACCGTAGGCACCAGGTGGCAGGAAGACAAGACTCACCTCTGAGAACAAACGCTTCTGATAGTCAGGTGAAGACCCCATTGCAAGCTCAGTCCCCACCCTTCATAAAGACGCCCCACTTCATTCCAGGGGCATGCGTTTTAGTGGTGGAGAGAACAGGGTGCTAGATGGGAGGGGAAATTCAGTGAGGAAGGGGATATAACCTATTTTAACGTCAATGATAACTTACACATAGAGTAATTAACGCTGCAAAGACCTGATATTTCCAGAGATGTAATATTAGCCAGACAGGCTTTTTTTTTTTTTAATTAATTAATTTATTTGGAGAGAGACAGAGACAGCATGAGCAGGGGAGGGGCAGAGAGAGAGAGGGAGAGAGAGAGAGAGAGAGAGCATTCCAAGCAGGCTCTGCACTGACAGTGGGGCTCGAACTCGCGAAACTGTGAGATCGTGACCTGACCCAAAACCAAGAGCCGGAAGCTTCACCACGGAGCCACCCCGGCGCCCCTAACCAGACAGGCTTACTATTCAAACAGATTTCGAGGATATGCAGAAGAGTAGAAAACTTGACATCTGCCGGCTTCTTCTCTTCTGGGAACTAGGATTGGACGGGTCTTCTCCAAAGCTAAATAACTGTGTTGACACACGATTGTCTTTTTGTCTTGGCCACTTGTACTGGAGTATGACCACCGCCCTTATCTGATAACACCACCGTCCCTGCCCTACCAGACGCCTGTTCACAAGTGTGTGCACACGCACACACGTGCATGGCTCAGCCGACGTACGTAACTGGGAAGTGTTAAAGCCTAACGACTTCCCTCACACGTGGAGGGAAGAGCTGCGGCCCCTGGAACAGGATGCATTTTTCAAAGCCTTCCTCTGGTTGCCTTGATGAATCCCTACAAAATGGAGGTTGTCTTGGTGGTAAGAAAGGAGCCAAGCCAGGCCAGTGGGGGGACTTATTGGTGAATTGGGGCCAAGAAGATCTTCCTGAAAGTTGGCCGCTTGAAAACATGTAGGGGACCCCACAGAGCTTTCATACGGGTGTCACGCTGGCATTGTTAGGTCAATAAACTCTCGTAAGCTTTCTTCCTGAACATCATCCCTGAAGACCAGGGCCTGACTTCTATGAACGGGGGCCTGGGAGTGCTGGCAGCTGAAACTAGGTGCTGGTGTCACGTGACTGCCTCCAGGGTGCCTCAGGGTGGCTAGAGGTCAACAAAATGCCCTCAGTCCCTGCCCACCTGCCCCTGTCTCTGCCTGAGGTCCCTGGGATTTTAGGAAACACAGACAGTAAGGGGGAAAATAAGGCCCACTGCATAAAACAGATGCCCGTTGAGTAGGAAGAGTGCTTCATGGACCACAGCAGAGTTGGAAAGTGTTTATGCAACAGGAAACAGACCACCAGGGAGGGGTGGTGGATCATCAAAGTCACCTGAAAGGGAAAAGGATGAATGGTCCAGACTGGTCTTGAGGAACTGGCACAGGCACCAGTGCATCTCGAGAGGGCTCCCCAGAGCCCAACGCAGTTGCTGTCTGTACATGGTCACCTGCAGCCTAGGTGTCCTGCCGTGGCCTGTGCTGGCTGTGTCCCTGAGCAGTGCCTCTGCATGTTGGCTGTGCCCTTGGATCACCTATGAATCTTGTTAATAGGCAGACAATTCACCAGCAGGTCAGGATCGGGGCCCAAGATTCTGCATTCATGACAAGCTCTCAGGACGATACTGATGCTGGTTCCCAAAACATTATTAGAAATACATCATCTTGGGCTCCACCCCAGACCTACTAAATCAGAACCTGTAGTTTATGACATCCCAGGCGACTCAGATGCACGTGAAACTTCAGAAGTTCTGTTCTGGGCACCACTTATGCATGAGAATCAGAAAGGGGGCAAACCAGAGAAGGCTGCCGTTTGTTAAATAGCCAAATTACCACATGAGCGGGCCACACCCAGGAGAACCTGAGACAAAGTCCGTCTCCCAAAGTGCCTATCCATGCCCTGTCTCCCAAAGTGCCTATCCATGTCTAGTTAGACAGCCATCTGCCGGGTGGCATCTGGGGATGATAGGCTCACTCCCTGACAGAAGAAATTCCAAGATGATGACTCCATATGGTCCCACAGTTTGCTTGTTTCAAGATGACCAAGTCACGGGTGCTCAGGCATTTGCCAGACCGAAGACAAACTGGAACCCAGTGGAAACGGATCAGTGGCCAAGAAGATGTGGGTTCTGCCAACCTTGGTACCACGTGACATTTAAGACCGGTTTCCCAGGCGACAGGACCTCCAGGAAACTGACGTTCCGCTCAGGAAGATTCTGGCTTGCAAAACACCACCAACAACTTTGGAATGCTCAGATCTTCCCAGAGATCACCACTGCGGGGGACACAACAGGTGGGGCACTGTTGCAGGCTGGGACAGGTGACAAGGTGCTAGAGGCCACTGGCCTGGGTGGCAGTTGGAGACAAACGGCTCAAAGGAGACTCGGTGGTTCTGTCTGGTGGCCCTAAGAGCTAACGATTATTTTCGTGATTGGAAGATGTTACTGAATGGGTGCAAGAAGTGGGGGGGACGGGCGATGAGGATCAAAATAGACAAATTTCCAGATGTAAATAAGTAAGTCCTGGGGACGTAGTGCACAGCAAGGTGACTCTAGTTAACAAGACTGTGCTGCATATTTGAACGTTGCTAAGAGAGCAGATCTTAGAAGTTCTCATCAAAAGAAAAAGATTTTCCAACGAGGTATAGTGATCAGTGTTTACTAGTCTTGTGGTGGTGACCATTTTGCAAATATCAAATAATTATTTTACACGCCTGAATGTAATGTTCTATGTCACTTACATCTCACGAAGGAGGAGGAGAGAGCAGGAGGAGGAAGGGATCTTAGGCGACACCTCTTCTTGGCCTCCACCTCGGCACAAGAGCTACAGGGCCAGCAAAATGCCCTGTCCCCTGAGCCCTGCGCTACAGGCCCAAGGTCACCTGTCTCCACTCCCATGCGCGATATGCCCCACGGTACCTTTTCCTCCTTTGTCTTTCTCCAGCTGGGAATACACGAGGTCAGAGGTTCGAAAACAACCTCTTGGCTCCTGGTTGCATCTCAATAACACATTTTTTATCATTCAACATTCAAACCAAGTGCGCAGTCTTAACTTGCGTATGGCTAGTGGCCTGTAGGTAACATGCAAAAATATGGACAATTTTACTGGGAATAATTTATAAATCTCTTTTTATACACTTCACTCAAAGATCAAGTAATAGTTATAGCTGGAAACTGTGCAAATACAAACCTATTAGGTTGAACCCTAATGTATGGGATATCCTCATTCACTTTGACCTACGAAAACACAGACTTCATAGGGCGGGACTGAACAGGTTCTGTAAGCCGCAGAAGCATCTTTCCCCTTCCCCGTCCACACCAAAGAGGTAGAGAAAAGTGTCGGGAAAAGGCCAGACTTCCATAACACCGTCAATTAAAACATTACGTTAAACAAGATGTAACAATGCACGGTCAAAGGTAATCACTAGTATATTGCGGTGCATTTTCTCCCGATGTTTTCATAATGTTATACTATCATTTATCTATTTATACTAATAAACATATCTCAATAAAGCCGTTTATAAATGAATCAATGGTGCCCCTATATTTTATTTTCTGAACTTTGAAATTGACACGTAACACATAATGAACAAGAAAGGAGCCATATGGTGAATGGACAGCTCAGTGAGTTTTCACAAACTGAAGCTCCCTGTGTAGGCAACACCCAGAAGCTCCCTCTTGTCCCTTTCCAGCTCCCCCCTTCCCAAGGCCCCTCTCGTCCCTTTCTAGTCCCCCTCCCCTCCAAGCGTAATTGCTGGCATGATTTCTAACACTTCCTTTCACTTTGTTTTGAACCTAGTATAAAAAAGAATCACAGTCTATGTACTCTTGGCCCTGGCTTCTTGCACTCGAATTTTCTGCCGGGCTCATCCGTTCTATGCACGGAGCTATAGAATCGTTCATTCCCACTGCTCCATACTATCCCGTTGTGTGCACACGGCGCTGCTCGTGTATCTATGCTACCATTAGTGTGTCCGTGTGCTTCCCAGTCCCTTCTTCATGTCACAAAGAGCATTCTTTTTGTTGTTACTTGTTGCAAGTATGTTAGCTAACATGCAGTGTGATATCAGTTGCAGGAGTAGAATTCAGTTATTCGTCCAACAAGCGCCCTCCTTGACGCCCATCACCCATCCACCCCATCTACCTCCATCAACCCTCAATTTGTTATTTTTTTGTTAAGAGTCTCTTATGGTTTGAGGCACCTGGGCGGTTCCGTTGGTGAAGTGTTCGACTTCAGCTTAAGTCACGATGTCACAGTTCATGAGTTCGAGCCCTGCATCAGGCTCGCTGCTGTCAGCACAGAGCCCGCTTAACATCCTCTGTCCCCCTCTCTCTCTGCCCCTCCCGTGCTTGCACTCTCTCTCTATCGCTCTCTCAAAAATGAGTTTTAAAAAATCAAACTTACTGGGGCGCCTGGGTGGCGCAGTCGGTTGGGCGTCCGACTTCAGCCAGGTCACGATCTCGCGGTCCGTGAGTTCGAGCCCCGCGTCGGGCTCTGGGCTGATGGCTCAGAGCCTGGAGCCTGTTTCCGACTCTGTGACTCCCTCTCTCTCTGCCCCTCCCCCGTTCATGCTCTGTCTCTCTCTGTCCCAAAAAAATAAATAAAAACGTTGGAAAAAAAAAATTAAAAAATCAAACTTAGAAAAAAGAGTCTCTTAAAATGAACAAATCAGGAGACTATAGATGCTGGCGAGGATGTGGAGAAAGGGGAACCCTCTCGCACTGTTGGTGGGAATGCAAACAGGTGCAGCCGCTCTGGAAAAAAGTGTGGAAGTTCCTCAAAAAATTAAAAATAGATCTACCTTATGACCCAGCAGTGACACTGCTAGGAATTTCCCCAAGGGATACAGGAGTGCTGATGCATAGGGGCACTTGTACCCCAATGTTTACAGCAGCACTTTCAACAATAGCCAAATTATGGAAAGAGCCTAAATGTCCATCAGCTGATAAATGGATAAAGAAGATGTGGTTTATCTATACAATGGAATACTACTTGGCAATGAGGAAGAATGAAATCTGGCCATTTGTAGCAACGTGGATGGAACTGGAGAGTGTTATGCTAAGTGAAATAAGTCAGAGAAGGACAGATATCATATGTTTTCACTCAAATGTGGATCTTGAGAAACTTAACAGAAGACAATGGGGGAGGGGAAGGGGAAAAATAGTTACAAACAGAGAGGGAGGGAGGCAAACCACAAGAGACTCTTAAATACAGAGAACAAACTGAGGGTGGATAGGGAGTGGGGGAGAGGGGAAAGTGGGTGATGGGCATTGAGTAGGGCATGTGTTGGGATGAGCACTGGGTGTTGTATGTAAGCCAATTTGACAATAAATTATATTTAATATTTAAAAAAAGAAAAAAAAGAGTCTCTTGTGGTTTGCTTCCCTCTATTTTTTCCTTTCCTTATGTTCATCTGGTTTTTTTTCCCTTAAATTCCACATATGAGTGAAACCATATAATATTTGTTTTCTCTGACTGGCTTATTTTGCTTAGCATTATACTGTCTAGTTCCATTCACGTCATTGCAAATGGCAAAATTTCATTCCTTTTCCATGGCTGAGTAATATCGCATTGTATATAAAAGCCACACCTTCTTTATCCATTCATCAGTCGATGGACATTGGGCTCTTTCCATAACTTGGCTATTGCTGATAGTGCTGCTATAAACATTGGGGTGCATGTGCCCCTTCAAATCGGTATTTTTGTATCCTTTGGCTAAATATGTCATGGTGCAATTGCTAGGTCATAAGGTAGTTCTATTTTTAACTTTCTGAGGAGCCTCCATTCCGTTTTCCAGAGTGGCTGCACCGGTTTGCATTCTCACAACAGTGTAAGAGGGTTCCCCTTTCTCCAGAACCTCGCCAACATCCGTTGTTTCCTGTGTTGTTCATTTCAACCATCTTGGCAGGTGTGAGACGATATCTCATTGTGGCTTTGATTTGTATTCCCCTGACAATGAAAGAAATGTTCTTGTAGAAGACTTTTGGTTAAAACATGTGTGTGTGTAGAAAAAGGACACACACCCAGGAGTAGAATTGCTGGATGTATGTTTTATTATACATTTTCAGTGTTCATAGATGTTACCTAATGGACTTCTAAAGTGGTTATTCCAATTTGCATTTGACCAGCAAAGTACCTAAGTTTCACATGCCCCATACTCTTACCTACACTGGGATTGTGTGTGTGTGTGTGTGTGTGTGTGTGTGTGTGGTTTGTTGTTGTTTTGAGCCTTTCTGGTGGCTTACTATTTGCCATATTCTTTTATTTTTAATGTTTATTTATTTTGAGAGAAAGAGAGAGAGAGAGCGAGCACAGGTGCACAAGCAGGGGAGAGGAAGAGAGAGATGGAGAAAGAGAATCCCAAGCAGGCTCCACACTCAGCACAGAGCCCCACATGGGGGTCCATCTCACAACCTGAGCTGAAATCAAGAGTCAGACACTTAACCAGCTGAGCCCCCCAGGTGCCCCTGCCATATTCTTTTTTTTTTTTTAATGCTGCATTCACCCATTTGGGCTATTACAACAAAGATATCACAGATTCAGGGGCTTATAAACAGCACCCTTATGAACTAACCACCTCCCAAAGATCCCACTCCCAACACCGTCACATTGGGGGGTAGATTTCAACATAGGGATGCTGAGGGGACACGGACCTGCAGTCTATGGCCAACCCCAACTGGTAGAGGAATAAAAACAACATCACCAAGAACATGAAATGATCCCCAAGGTTCTCCAAGATCCTCCTCTGCATTAATCGAGGTCATCAAAAGGCTAAAGAAATGGACCAAAGGGCTCCAGTCCCTGCAGAAGTGATAAATCCACAACCCTTATAAACCCCTGCTCTTGTCACACGTCTGGGTTTGGAGCGTTTACCTGTTTTGCATAAAACAGCAGTGAAGACAACACCCACACTACTCTCTCATGTGCCTTCCCTAATGTCTTTTCGCCTATCCTTATGTGTCCTACTTCTCTAAGCATTTGCTTAGGCAACCAGACACATGCTGGAGCTTTGACCGCAAATAAAGTCACATGGCTTCACTTTCAAATTATAATACATTCAAGACCCTACATGCCACGCTTGCGGATGGATGGGTTTACATGTCCCTTTCTCCCTAAACATCTGCAAATCCCAGAGACGAAAGACCCCATTCCTGGAAGTTTTACCCATTGGTGTAATCCACCCATGAGCATTTCCTTGTCTACTGAGTCAAATGCTGACGCTGACCAGGCTGGTCCCGATAACTTGGTGACTTTACAGGCACCATGAGCATCAGAATAGGTGGAGGCCAACTTGGAATTCCAGAATTCCAGGCTACAGAGTGACAGAAGCATCTCCACCGGTGTAGAGAGACAGCTTGGCAGGACAGAGGTGTGTGTGTGCAAATTGGGAAAGGTAAAAAGGGTGACATAGGCATAGGCACAGAGGGGAGGAGAACCCCTTAGGTGGAGAGACAAAAGGAAGAGAAAGAGAGGCTGTGGAAGCATGGGGTGTGTTTGGACAAGAGAAAAACCTCTCCAGACCATGGACCAAACAATGAAAAATACAGAGAGAGCCAGTTTCTACCTTGCAAACAGCCTTAGGAGAGAAGATTGGAGTTTTCAGGATTCCACGACTTTCTCTGGGCCGGGGCCACCGGTGTGCACCCCTTAAGGGGAAGGAGCCAGCCCTGGAGCACAGTAGCAATCTCGGGGGTGCACTGGGAGAAAACAGTCCCCTCCCTCCAATACTGTGGGAAGAGAGTATATTGCCCCCCCCAAGGACAAAAGACCCTACAGGTGCCAGCCTTGTCAGCGGGGTGAGCTACCCCAGAACCAGGTCTGTGCAGAGCAGGATCCTTTAAGACATCAGGGTTTGAATCCCAGAAAAGCGCCTGGGAGGCTCGAGAGACTGTGGAGCAGGACAAGCCATTCACCCGCACTGCTCTGTGAGGGCCACCTGAACAGGGCGGTTTGAGACACCCAGTCTGGAAAGGAGAGATTGGGTGTCGCAAATTTTCCCCCCACCAACCATACAATGGGGCTTCAGGGAACAGGATAGCAGGCCCCAGTGGAGGCAGGACCCCCTTACACCAAACCCCACCCCTCCATGCATGGTAACTGCTTATATACTGGAATGAGACTGGCACTGACCGAACCAGACAGCTTCTCCTCCAGGCCAGCACAGCCACCAGTCCCAGGATCCAACAGACAACTGTCCTGCAGTTTTGCATTTTCTGATTTGATTTTTTGTCAACTGTTATTATATATTTTTCTCTCCTCTTTTATCTTTCTTCCTCTACTCTGGTTGTTTGTTTAATCAGGCATTTTTACTCTACTCTTTTTACACCTTTTCTGTATCTACCTCTTCTTTGTTTTCCTCTCTATCTTTCTGGATTAAGCCTTCTTATAGTTTCTTTGATTCTCTATTTGGTCTTTTTTTTTTTTCTGTTCCTGTCCTTTCTCTATTTCTATGGGATAAGGCTTCCTCCGCCCTCCTCCTTTTCCATTTTTCCAGGGTTGCTTCAACGAACAAATCAAAGCACACCTAGTGGAAGGTCTGAACCACCACTATGAGTAGTGGATAGAGAAAGCAACCATAGATGCGACCACAGAGTGAACACAACCCGCTCCAAAAACACTTCCTGAGGTGCCAAGACATGGACGGTGTATTACGCCTTTTTAATATAGTAGTACTCATGGGTACAGGACACATAACAACCTATTAAAACATGTAAAAGACAGAAAAGTAGCCAAAATGACAAAACAGAAGAATTCTCTTCCAAAGAAATTCCAGGGAGAAAGGACAGGTAGAGAATTGCTCAAAACAGGAATAAATAATATATCTGAACGAGAATTTAGAATAGTCATAAGACTGATAGCTGGGCTTGAAAAAAAAGCCTAGAAGACAGCAGAAAATCTATTGTTGCAGAAAGCAAGGACCTAAGAAATAGTCACCATGAATTAAGAAATGTTGTAAATGAGATGAGAAATGAACTAGATGCAGTTACAGCAAGGATGGAAGAAGCAGAGGGGAGAATAAGTGAAATAGAAGATAAAATTATGGACAATGATGAAGCCAAGAAAAAGAGGAACAGGAAATTGCTAGACCACAAGGGGAGAATTAGAGACCGAAGTGATTCGATGAAATGTAATCATATCCATATCATAAGAGTTCCAGAAGAAGAGAGAAAAAAAGGGACAGAAGGCTTATTTGAACAAATTATAGCTGAGAACTTCCCTCATCTGGGGAAGGAAGCAGACATCCAAGTCCAGGAGGCACAGAGAACCCCATTCAAAATCAACAAAAACAGGTCAACACCGCAATATATCACAGTGAAACTGGCAAAATACAAAGATAAAGAGAGAATTCTGAAAACAGCTAGGGACAAATGAGACTTAACCTACAAGGGTAGACACATAAGGGTAGTAGCAGACCTGTCCACTGAAACTTGGCAAGCCAGAAGTTACTGGCAGGAAATAGTCAATGTGCTGAATAGAAAACATATGCAGCCAAGAATCCTTTATCCAGCAAGGCTGTCATTCAGAATAGAAGGAGAGATAAAGGATTTCCCAGACAAACAAAAATTAAAGGAGTTCATAACACTAGACCAGCCTGCAGGAGATCCTAAGGGGGACTCTGTAAGTGGAAAGCATAAAAGACTACAAAGGACCAGAGACATCACCACCAGCATGAAACCTACAGATAACACAATGACACCAAATCCATATCTTTCAATAATCACTCTGAATGTAAATGGACTAAATGCCCAAAAGACATAGGGTATCAGAATGGATAAAAAACCAAAATCCATCTATATGCTGCCTACAAGAGATTCATTTTAAACCTGAGGACACCTGTACATTGAAAGTGAGGGGATGGAGAACCACCTATCGTGCCACAGGATGTCAAAAGAAAGCTGGAGTAGCCATACCTATATCAGACAAAGTAGATTTTAAACCAAAGACTGTAATAAGAGATGAAGAAGGGCATCATATCATAATTAAGGGGTCTATCCATCAAGAAGAGCTAACAATTGTAAATGTTTATGCCCCAAACATGAAACGCCCAAATATATATAAATCAATTAATCACAAACATAAGCAAACCTATTGATAGTAATACTGTAATTGTAGGTGACTTTAATACTCCACTTAGGACGATGGACAGATCATCTAGGCAGTCAATAGGGAAACAATGGCCTTGAATGATATACTGGACCAGATGGACTTAACAGATACATTCAGAACTTTTCATCCAAAAGCAGCAGAATACACATTCTTCTCAAGTGCACATGAAACATTCTCCAAAACAGATCACATACAGGGTCACAAAACAGCCCTCAACAAATATAAAAAATTGGGATCGTACCATACATATTTTCAGATCGCAATGCTATGAAATTTGAAATCAACCACAAGAAAAAATTGGAAACCTCCAAATACATGGAGGTTAAAGAACATTGTACTAGGGGCACCTGGGTGGCTCAGTTGGTTAAGCGTCCGGCTTCAGCTCAGGTCATGGCCTCACAGTCCGTGAGCTCGAGCCCCGCATCAGGCTCTGTGCTGACAGCTCAGAGCCTGGAGCCTGCTTCAGATTCTGTGTCTCCCTTTCCCTCTGCCCCTCCCCTGCTCATGCTCTGTCTCCCTCTGTCTCAAAAATAAATAAAAACATTTTTAAAAAAAAGTACATCATACTAAAGAATGAATGGGTCAACCAGGAATTAAAGAAGCAATTAAAAAATATATAGAAGCAAATGAAAATGAAAACACAACAGTCCAAACCCCTTGGGATGCAGTGAAGGCAGTCCTGAGAGGAAAATACATTGCAAGCCAGGCCTATCTCAAGAAGTAAGAAAGATCCCAAACACAGAACCTAATCTCATACCTAAAGGAGCTAGAAACAGCAAAGAAAGCTCAAAGCCAGGAGAAGAAGATAAATAATAAAGATTGGAGCAGAAATAAACAATATAGAGTCAAAAAAACACAATAGAACAGATCAATGAATCTGAGAGATGGTTTTTTGAAAGAATAAACAAAATTGATAAACCCCCAGCCAAAATTCTCAAAAAGAAAAGAGAAAGGACCCAAATAGATAAAATTATGAATGAAAGGGGAGAGATCACAACCAACACCACAGAAATACAAACAATTATTAGAGAATATTATGAAAAAGTATATTCCAACAAACTGGACAACCTGGAAGAAATGAACAAATTCCTAGACACCCACATACTACCAAAACTCAAATGGGAAGAAATAGAAAATTTGAACAGACCCATAAACAGTGAATAAATGGACTCAGTCACCAAAAATCTCCCAACAAATAAGAGTCCTGGGCCAAATGGCTTTCCAGAGGAATTCTACCAGACATTTAAAGCAGAATTAATACCTATTCTTCTCGAACTGTTCCAAAAAATAGAAACGGGAGGAAAGCTCCGGACTCATTCTATGAAGCCAGTATTACCTTGATTCCCAAACCAGAAAAAGACCCCACTAAAAAGGAGAATTACAGGCCAATATCCCTGATGAATATGGATGCAAAACTTCTCAACAAGATAGTAGCAAATCGAATTCAACAGTATATTAAAGGAATTATTCACCATGATCAAGTGAGATTCATTCCTGGGCTGCAGGGCTGGTTCAATATTTGCAAATCAATCAACATGATACATCACATTGACAGAAGAAAGGATAAGAACGATATGATCCTGTCAATAGATGCAGAAAGAGCATTTGACAAAATACAGCATCCTT
This sequence comes from Lynx rufus, assembly GCF_022079265.1. Lineage (NCBI taxonomy): Eukaryota > Metazoa > Chordata > Mammalia > Carnivora > Felidae > Lynx > Lynx rufus. The sequence continues at coordinate 4,472,312 of NW_025814834.1, forward strand.
TCTTAATAAAAACCCTCAAGAAAGTCAGGAAGGAAAGAACATACCTTAACATCATAAAAGCCATATATGATAGCCCCACAGCTAATATCATCCTCAGTGGGGAAAACTGAGAGCTTTCCGCCTGAGATCAGGAGCACGACAGGGATGTCCACTCTCACCACTGTTGTTTAACATAGTGTTGGAAGTCCTAGCCTCAGCAATCAGACAACAATATGAAATCAAAGGCATCCAAATTGACAAAGACGAAGTCAAACATCTACAGATGACATGAGACTCTACATGGAACACCTGAAAGACCCCCCCCGCCAAAAGCTGCTAGAACTGATACATGAATTCAGCAAGTTCACAGGATATAAAATCAATGTACAGAAATCGGTTGCATTTCTATACACCAATAATGAAGCAACAGAAAGAGATATCAAGGAACTGATCCCATTTGCAATTGCACCGAGAACCGTAAAATACCTAGAAATAAACCTAACAAAAGAAATAAAAGATCTGTATTCTGAAAACTATAGGAAGCTTATGAAGGAAATTAAAGAAGACACAAAGAAATGGAAAAACATTCCATGCCCATGGATAGGAAGAGTAAATACTGTTAAAATGTCGATACTACCCAAAGCAATCTACACAGTCAATGCAATCCCAATCAAAATAGCTCCAGAGTTCTTCTCAGAGCTAGAACAAACAATCCTAAAATTTGTATGAAACCACAAAAGATCCCAAATAGCCAAAGTAATGTTGAAAAAGAAAACCAAAACTCGAGGCATCACAATCCTGGACTTTAGCCTGTACTACAAAGCTGTAATCACCAAGACAGTATGGTCTTGGCACAAAAGCATAGACTAATAGAATATAATAGAGAACCTAGAAATGGACCCACAAATGTATGGCCAACTAATCTTTGATGAAGCAGGAAAGAGTATCCAATGGAAAAAGGACAGTCTCTTTAGCAAATCGTGCTGGGAGAACTGGACAGCAACACGCAGAAGAATGCAACTGGACCACTTTCTTACACCAGACACAAAAATACATTCAAAATGGATAAAAGATCTAAATGTGAGACAGAAAACCATTGGTATCCTAGAGGAGAAAACAGACAACAACCTCTTTGACCTCAGCTGCGGTAACTTCTTATTTGACACGTCTCCAAAGATAAGGGAAATAAAAGCAAAACTGAACTGCTAGGACCTTGTAAGATAAAAAGCTTCTGCATCGCAAAGGAAACAATCAACAAAACTAAAAGGCGGAATGGGAGAAGATATTTGCAAATGACATATCAGATAAAGGGTTAGTATCAAAAATCTATAAAAAAGTTACCAAACTCAACACCTGAAAAACAAATAATCCAGTGAAGAAATGGGCAGAGGACATGAATAGACACTTTTCCAAAGAAGATATCCAGATGGCTAACAGACACATGAAAAGATGCTAAACATCGTCAGCATCAGGGAAATACAAACCAAACCATATTGAGGCGCCACCTCACATGGGTCAGAGTGGCTAAAATTAACTCAAGAAACAGCAGATGTTGGCGAGGATGTGGAGAAAGGGGAAGCCCTTGCATTGTTGGTGGGAATGCAAACTGGTGCAGCCGCTCTGGAAAACAGTGTGGAGGTTCCTCAAAAAATTAAAACTAGAATTACCCTACGACCCAGCTATAGCGCTACTAGGAATTTATCCAAAGGATTCAGGAGTGCTGGTTCATAGGGGCACGTGTACCCCAATGTTTACAGCAGCACTTTCAACAATAGCCCACTTATGGAAAGAGCCCAAATGTCCATCAACTGACAAATGGATAAAGAAGATGTGGTTTATATATACAGTAGAATACTACCTGGTGATGAAAAAGAATGAAATCTTGCCTTTTGCAACAGCTTGGATGGAACTGGAGGGTATTATGCTAAGTGAAATAAGCCAGTCAGAAAAAGACAGATACCATATATTTTCACTCATATGTGGATCTTGAGAAATTTAACAGAAGACCATGGGGGGAGGGAAGGAAAAATAAGTTACAAACACAGAGGGAGACAAACCACAGGAGACTCTTAAATACAGAGAACTGAGGGTTGATGGGGGTGGGGGGTTGGAGGGTGCTGAGAAAACGGGAGATGGGCATTGAGGAGGGCACATGTCGGGATGAGCGCTGGATGTTGTATGTAAGTGATGAATCACGGGAATCTACTCCCGAAGCCAAGAGCACACTGTATGTTAGCTAACGTGACCAGTTATTCCAAAAAATTTTAAAAAGGGAATGCGTGGGGACCGCCCTCTGATGGAGCGAATGTCCGTCTTAAACGGAGGACACAAGTCTGACAGCTCAGCCCCCTCGTGTTATTATTGACCATTTTATGTTGAGATAAGTGTCGATTCCCATGCAGTTGTAAATAAATAATGCCGAGAGATCCTGTGTTCCGTTCACCCGGTCTCCCCCGATGGTAGCACCTTGCAAAAGTATAGGACAATATACAGTGTCCCAACCAGACATGGGTAAAGACACACTCCACTGGCCCTGTTCAGATGTCCCATTTCACTTGGTGTCGTGTACGTGTGTGTGCAGTTTTTTCACATCTGTGTTCCTGCCTCCGCCGCCACGTTCAGGACCCAGCGTATCTCCACCATGACCGTCCGTGGGGTTGCCCTTTTGTAACCCCGACCACCTCCCCGCTGCCCTCCTCCATGCTAACCCCAGGCAACAACAAATCCACAACTACGTTACCGCCTGTATCGACAGTCCTTTCCTTTTTATAGTTGAGAAGCGCTCCGTGGTGTGGATGGCCACAGCTTACTTACTTGGGTTAAGGACACTTGGGTTATTCTGTTTGGGGTTATTATCCCAAAGCAAAAAAGCTGCTATGGATATGTATGTAAAGGTTTTTGTGTGAACCTAAGTTTTCACTTCTCTGGGATAAACACCCAGGAGTGAAATCTCTGGGTCTGTGAAAATTTCATGGTTAGTTTCATAAGAAATTGTTGGGGCGGCTGGGTGGCTCAGTCAGTTAAGCATCCGAGTTCTGCTCAGGTCATGATCTCACAGTTCTTGAGTTTGAGCCCTGTGTCGGGCTCTGTGCTGACAGCTTAGAGCCTGGAGCCTGCTTTGAATTCTGTGTCTCCTCTCTCTCTGCCTCTCCCCCGCTCAGTGCGCTCTCTCTCTCTCTCTCTCTCTCTCTCTCAGTGAATAAACATTTAAAACAATTTTTTTAAAGAAAGAAATAAATCGTCACACTGGGGCACCTTGGTGGCTCAGTCAGTAGAGCATCTGAGTTCTTCTCAGGTCATGATCTCACAGTCCGTGGGTCTGACCCCTGCATTGGGCTCTGTACTGACAGCTTGGAACCTGGAGCCTGCTTCGGATTCCGTGTCTCCCTCTCTCTCTCTGCCCCTCCCTCGCTTGTGCTCTCCTCTCTCTCTCTCTGTCTCTCTCTCTCTCTCAAAAATAAATAAACATTTAAAAAAAGAAATTGTTGGGGAGCCTGGATGACTCAGTTGGTTAAACATCCAACTCTTGATTTTGGCTCAGGTCATGATCTTGTGGTTTGTGAGATCGAGCCCCACATTGGGCTCTGAGCTGACAGTGTGGAGCCTGCTTGGGATTCTCTCTCTCTCTCTCTCTCTCTCTCTGCCCCTCCCCCCCCTGCTCTCTATCTCTCTCTCTCAAAATAAATGAAAACAAACTTAAAAAAATTGTCATACTGTTTTCCAGAGTGGTGGCATCATTTTAAATTCTCAGAGGCGATGGCAGAATGGCCCGGCTTCTCTGCATCCTCATCAGCATCTGGTGTCGTCACCGTTCCTTACGTTAGCCACTCTGATAGGTGCCCAGCGATCCTTCACTGTCATTTTAATGTGCGTTTCCCTGATGGCTAATGATGTCGAACCTCTTTTCACATGCTTATTTGCCATCTGTATCTCCCTTCCGGTGAAATGTCTGTTTGTGTCCTTTGCCCACTTTCCCTCCTTCTAACTAACTGAATTAACTAAACACACTCAGTGCTGCTTTCAGAGGCATAGGAAGCATGCATCCTCGCCAGAAAAAAAAAAAAAAAAAAAAAAAAACATTGTCAGGAGACGTGTACCCTCAAACATTTACAGAAAGACCTACAGAAACAGCCTTTAGAACGAGCCGCACTTACGGAGCAACTATTGTCAAGAAAAGCGTCCAAACACATAAGCCAAAAGCTCAGTTGTTTCTGCCAGATTTCTGAAGGTTCTGGAAGAATATTTCTATACAATGCTCCTTAACAGATTAATGTCTGTACTTACGCGGTGGGGGGGTGGGGTGTTCACAACGCAGCTCACGGGTCCTGGAGGCTCCATTAGGATGTGGTCCTAATCCTAATACCCAGCGCCGACTCTAACACACAGTGCTATCAGCAGCATATTAAGATTCTATTTTGGTAGAAATGGACACTAAGGAATTCCTGGCTTCGCACTTTCCCAGACCACAATCATTTCTTCTCTGCTCCGCGTTGCAGCATTTTGGAAGACACCTGGGTATTCGAGAAAGTAAACAGATTGGAGCTGCTTGGTCGGAGAGAAGCCCCAGCTCTGGGGATGGGAACTTCTTCGGGCCCTCTGGGCAGGGGGGAGGGCCCACGATGGAAGCAAAGCACAAAATGGGCTCTTGGCACGTCCACACCCGTGTTCACAGCGGGATTATTCAGGATAGCTGAGACGTGGAAGGAGCCGATTGCCCGTCGACAGATGAAGGTGCTCTATCCACACAACGGAATACTATTAAGCCTTAAAAAGGGGGGAGATTCTGTTCCTTTTTTCTGTTCCGTGCTACAATATGGATGAGCCTTGAAGACGTTACGCCCAGCGACATAAGCCAGTCACAAAAAGGCAAATACTGTATGAGTCACAGAGACAGAGTCACAGAGACAGAACGCGGAAAGGTGGTCACCAAGAACCGGGGGACAAAGGAACGGGGGGCTAGAGTTTGCTGGCCACAGAGTTCCAGTCTGGGAAGATGAAAGAAATTCCGGGGAGGATAGTGGCGACGTGGCTCAACACTGTGAATGTGCTGGAACCCACTGAGCCACACGCCTAAAGATGGTTAACGTGGCAAATTTTGCGTTATGTCCGTCTTACCGTAATGTTTTAATGTGCTGTTGACTTTCAGACGCACTTCGACCTGTTCTTCCTGGCTGCAGCCTTGTTTGGATTCCCCAAACCTCCAGGAAAGAGCGAAGCATAACAACCTGGCATCCGCTTCTCATTACCTTTTGGAGCAAAGACTGTCGTCCTGTCTGCCAGCCGCTGGGTCCAGCTTGATTAGGTCTGGCAACACTCCCCTGGCCTTGGGAGCAGCAGGAAAGGCTGTCTCTGGAGCAGGGGTTTAACGGGAATCCAGGTCTTGTTGGCAGAGGAGATATTTGCTGATTTTTTTCTTTTTTTTTTTCTTTTTTTGTCTTCACCATACCTGGCGGACGCTGCCTTGGGGGATGCGAAGCTGGTTCAGGTATCAGGGGCTACTGAACTGTGATGGACCCTAGAGATCATTTAATCCAAGGCCACTTGGAGATACAGACCACACATCACAGCAGGAAGGGACAGACCCAGGCCACCACCCTTTGCCCCACAACCGGCCTTCAATATTTTGTGCTTTGTTTGTTAACACCGTCCCCTGGAGAGGTTGTCACTGCATGGAAAAGCCCTGGGAGGACGATGGCTGGACTTCTTACCTGCGGCCTCCCAGGGTAAGGGCCGAGCTGTGACATGCACACGAGCTATTAGCTACAGATCCACTGTCCCCTGCAAGGAAGGAGAGACACTCCCGTGCTCTCAAAGGTCCCGAAATGCCCTCTGTACGCACAAGGTGCCGTGCTCACGCCTGAACAATGTTCACAAAATCATAAAGGAACGTTCACTGAGCCCTTCCCACAGACCAGCACTGCTCATGGATCAATGCACCAGAAGCACGACATTCCTCCCATTTTCTGGATGAGATAACTAAGGCCCAGAAAAATCAGGTAACTGCCCAAGGCACGTGGCTGGTAAAACGTTAACCTAGACTGGCTCCGAAGGCTAAATTGGCAAAGGGCTCCGCCCCATCTCCAATTGACTGATTTAAATCCCACATCCTTGTAATTCTCTTACGGCAAGCCCCACTCCTCCTTCAGACGGACAGACAGCATCTTGCTGGGGGTGCCCTGTCACCACCTCTTCTCCCAGGCCTTTGTGCCCAGTGTCCCCGGCCTGGGTGTGCGTGAACAATGCGGGCCGCTTAGAGGATTGACCGCTGGCCGCTGCTGCCCCCTGCTGGACGGACTGGGCTCAACAACTCCCTTCACAGGGGCCCCCAACTCCAGGCAGCTGCTGTGGGCAGGTCTGCGCGCAGCCAGCGATGAGGGGTCATCCCTCCCCACTGCTGGTCCGTGGCCTGCCAGGGCATGGGTGAGGGAGCTATGAGTGGCTTTCGCAGCCCCCTGAAGACACCCACCCCCTGACCCAGCCCCTGAGGGAGCCCTGGACGGGAGCTCTCCTTCATCCCGGGGGAGGGTTTCCACACACATCTCCTCTGTCTTCCAGATATGTCCAGATTCCAAATCCCTGCCATCATGTCCCCCGCCGATGCCCTGGCCCAAGCCATCGGCTTTCTCCTGAATTGTTACAGCAGCCTCCTACGCGTCTCCCTGGTCCTGTCCTCATCCCCACAGCCCACCCTGAGCTCACCTCTCTGCTCCAGACCCTCCAGTAACATCCCATCTCCCCCAGCAGAGTATCCAGCGTCCTTCCAGTGACCATTAAGCCCCTTCATGACACAGTCCCCATTCGCTCTGTCTCACTGCACTGCAGCCCGCCCCTCCCCCCCACACACGTCCTGGTTGGTCCTCACACACACCTGGCACGTTCCTTGTTCAGGGACCTCCGCGCCTGCTGTTCCGCTGGCCTGGGATGCCCTTCTCTCCGCTGTGCGCATGGCTGTCTCCTCTCTCTGTGTCGCTCAATGTCACCTCATCAAAGGAGCTCTCCTGATCGTCCCGCAGCAAACAGAAACGGCCGCCGAGCACTTACCGTCCTCCTGTTTTCCTTCGGAAAACACCGCACCCTCGGATAGCTTTGTCCGCTCCCTGTCTCCCCGCGCCACGTACATTCACCCCGAGTGTGGAGACCTTGCCTCTTTGGTTCGCTGCTGGGCCCCCACCACCAGGGCCTGCACCAGAGGGTCACTGGGTGAGTTCATGAATTGACCAGTCCTGATCACTCCTTTACCCTCCCCCTGGGGAAGCTTGCGGCCCAAGCATCCTTACTAGGAGGGCCGCCCCTCTGTCTCTCCAAATCATGCGTTGCTCTAAGGCCAGGTTCACTCTCACCTCCTCCAGGAAGTCCTCAGAATAAATCCCAAACCACATTGATCTTCCTTCCTATGAACTCCTTACCTGCCTTCCGTCTCTACTACCTCTCCCTCTGGCGTAGTCCAGGAAAAATACTCTCCCGATTCATGACGAGTGGTCTAGTTGTCTTGTCGACACATCATAAAACCTAGGGAGGAGAGACTGTGTGGTTTTAGTCTCTCTACGCTCTTAAAGAGTTGGGAACACATCGCTTCTCGGCCTTTTGGCCAAGATCAAGTGTCAAAGGTTGGGAACACAGAAGGCATTGAGCGCACACTCGTTAAAGGTGATAACTCTTTATTTTGTCCCGCCCTCCACACATGGAAAGTCCCAAACCCAGAAGGGGTGGACTCCCACTCAGGGGGAGTCCTCCTTAGCAATGAGTGGCCTGGATCTCTGTAACCCCGGGCCGTCTGGCAAGGCTCCGGGGAGAGCGAGCCCCCTCTTCTTTCCCATTTCTCCCCACAACGGCAGAACCGCCGAGGCAACGGGATTCCCACCGCGTGATGGACTAGCCCCGTGGCCCATCGTTCTGCAGGAAAGGAACAGATCAGCAGAACTACAAGTTCCCAAGTGCACTTTTGTATGAAACCAGTGTCCCCTCCTTTCTATGTCCCCTCTTTGATCCCACCCAACTTTCCCCTCGGGGAGTCTGAACCACCCACAGAGGCTCCGCGGCGCTGCTCTCTCCCTGCCCAGCTGGGCGTGGACATCCACCTCCCTGACCGAAAGATGTCCTCGGTGACCTCGGTTGGTGCCTGGAAATTCTCAGCGACCCCGGGCTTTCTAATTGCCTCCAGACGCGGAGGCCCCGGACCTCTCATACTGCACTCCACCTGGAGCCCCCCATGCTCTCCTCCAGCAGACATGGGGGTACAGCTGAGGACACAGCCCATACCCAAGAATGGCAGCCTCTCAGAGAAGGTGGGAATCAGTGAGGACGGCAAATGGCGAGCCGATTTAGAAGATAGGATACGTGGGGAACGGCTGCTCGCCTCGGGAGTCTATGGTAGAAAGTACAGATAATTCTGATTGTTGACTTGCTCTCACTTCCCCTCCGCCCTCCTCCCCTCTTGCCCCCAACGGAGAGGGGGGCTGTGAGCCAGAATACATTTGAATGGCAAAATAATTTATGCTTAATTAAGGTGCTGGATTTAAAATTAGAAGTTTAAATGCATAATCACATGGATTGTTTAATCTCATTGTTTTGCCACGCATTAGCCACAACCCTTTTAGATGTCTGTGACACGGGGACCTGCCCCCTCTTCCGAGCCTCCCTCTCCTCTCCTTTCTATAAACCAGGCCAAATTAATCTTCCTAAGACCCCACTCTGGTCATTTCACACACGTCCTCTCAATAATTGAGTAGTTGTCCATAATAGCCAATCGCTGGCACTTAGGACCCTGCACGGGGACCCAAGCCCTTTTCTCGTAGCACCACATCCCCGCACACCTATCCCCATCCCCCCATCCCCCGGCCCGTCTACACACCTAGTGGCCCGTCCACATCCCTCTGCTCCCTCTCCTCCTCCCTCTGGGAGGGAGCCCTGCTACCTACCCAAATCCTGCCTGTTCCATAAGAATCTTTTTAATGAAAAAAAGCCACCTGCCTGTGAATCCTCCGATAATTACAACAAGAAGTCATCTGCCCCTGCCCTGCCACCACCCCTGCTTGGGCTGAACAAGTCACGAGTTCTACCTAGCTGGCCCCAGAACCAGGAGCCTTGCTCTCCAAGCCTTTCCGTGGCCTACAGTAGGGGCTCCCTGACGATGCTTTTGGAGCAAGAATTTCTGAAAAAGAAGTCATGTCCCTCCTTACTCCTCCCTGATAGACCAGAGGAGAGTAAGATGTGATGGGCTCCGAGCGGGATGCTTCCTCCACCGTAGGTGCCACAAAAACCCACGGGCTCGCGGTGTCTTCTATCAATTTTCTCTTTGCTCCTAATCAACCTCTCCCGTTGGCCACAACAGATATTTCTAACATTCATGCTATGTTCACACGCCCTCCCCAGCCTCCTCTCCCCTCTCTCAGCCACAGGTTCTCACTGTTATCTCACCCAGGGATAAGACACCATTAGAACTCTGCCCCCACGCATCCAGACTCCGGGGGCAAGCTTACCTCATCTTTGGGGCATCTCTCCGATCCTCTCTCACCAGCCCCTCACCAGCCCCTCTGCTCTGTCACCAGCCCTATGTCCATCACATATGTCCCCTTTCTGGAGTATTTTCAATATTTCTCTCTATATAAGGCTTTACCTCCTAGAACATAAAATGCTCACACGTTTGCATTTCACAATTATAGGTCCATCCTTGTGAAGGTTAATTTTATGTGCCAACTTGATTGGCCCCAGATAGCTGGTTCACCATTACTCCTGTGTGTGTCTCTGATGGTGTTTTCAGACAAGATTCGCATTTGAACCCAGAAGCTGGGTAAAGGCTGCCCTCCTCAGTGTGGACGGGCTTCCTCCGCTCTGCTGAGGATGTGAATAAAGCACAGCGGCCCAGGAAGGGAGAAGTTATTTTCTCTGCCCGAGTGGCCGAGTTGGGACATTGGTCACCCCGCCTACCCCCCACCTGTCAGTCTGGAACTTGCCCCAGTGGTTATCAGGTCTTTAGACTCAGACTGGAAACACAGCACCAAGTTTCCTGGGTCTCCAGCTGGCCAACCACGGATTATAGGGCTCTTCGGCCTTCATAATCACATGAGCCAATTCCTTGCAATAACTCTAGAGTGCTAGTTGGGTGATTGGAATGTGCCATGGCACTGGGCGAGGGCACCATCAAGGTTCCGTCTCGCCAAGTAGACGGTATGGCCTATGGGTCTTTACTATTTGGAATCCAGAGACCAGAAGTCCTCTCCCCGGGGCAGGGTTTGGCATTTTGTCTCTTGTCTTTTGCTGATCAACCCCCTTCTGTCTCCTTCTTGGATGTATTGATCCATCCAGCCATCTTAGAGCTTAATCTTGCTGACCAGAAAACCATTTCTATGTAAACTATATCTATTGTGTATTCTCTTCTGAAAGAAACAGGTGCTTGTACCAAAACATGCAACAAAGTGAGCAGAATAAAATAAAAAGCATCCTTCGAGTCTTTAAATAAATGCATATTTTTATAAATATTGGTTCACCATCTGCGTTGTATTGAAACAAGATTTTCACTAACAATAAACTGTAAATGAATTTCCATGCCATTAAATGTTCTACCATCACAGCATTTTTATGGCTTTGTACAACTCTACGAATCAATGTACCATAATTTATTTGGCCAATTCCCTATTGTTGGCTATTTGGGCTATTTCCAATGACCCTCCCAAAGAGAAATCACACTACAGAAATGGCTTGCAATTATCCAAGTGACACTATTTCAGCTTCAACAATTTTAAGATCTAATATCCACTGAGGACTATTTCTTCACCATCTCCCCTGTTCCCTTGGTCTTAACTCCCACACAGAATCACATTTCTAATTACACTGTCCCTTTGTACCTTCTGGGGAAGCTCTTGTTTCTTACGCTTCCCTCGAAGTCTTCTAAACTAGCTCAGCCGTGTATTCTTTTTTTAAAAAAAATAGCTTTTTCAGGGGCGCCTGGGTGGCTCAGTTGGTTAAGCGTCCAACTTTTCATCTCTGCTCAGATCATGATCTCGTGGTTTGTGAGATCGAGCCCCATATCAGCTTCTGTGCCTGCTTGGGATTCTGTCTCTCCCTCTCTCTGCCCCTCCCCACTTGTAGTCTCTCTGTCTCTCTCAAAATAAATAAATAAACTTTAAAAAATTAGTTTTTCAGCATGATTGCAAAAGCAATCATCTCACTATGGAAAACAGAAAATACAGATAAAAATCTAAAATATCTCATTTAGAGATAACCACTATGAATGCTTGAATTCCGTCTTCCCAATCTTTCTCTAAGGATAATATCATACATACTTTATCAAAAATAAATTCACACCAGACATCCTGACCTCCAGAAGTTTTTTCTACCCACTGGAAGTGTTTGTAAATGCCCCTTTTCTTATAGTCACTTCAACACACAAACACGCAAGTTTTTGAAACTTTGCCAATCTAATATCGTGTTTTAATTTGCATTGTTTGGAATACTCATGAAGTTTAACATCACTTTAAGTGATTTATTGGCATTTTAACTTATTTTTTGTGAAATGTCCATAAATATTCTTGGCTCTTTTTGCATTGGAGATTGGGTTGTGCTTATTGACTCTTAAGAAGCCCTTTACATATGAAGGTTTGTTCGTCTTTCATATTTCCCACAAGTGTTTTTCCCATTTGTTTTTAGGGCTTTTTGATATTTGGAAATTTAATGCTACTTGTTTGGGCAAATCTATCTTCTTCCAGATTCTACCTTCATTTTAATATTTAGGGAGACCTTCTTCATCTCAAGGTAATAAAAATATGTATCTATAATCTCCTTTAATGGTCACATGGTTTTATTTTCCTTATTTATTTTTTAATATAATTCATTGCCAAATTGGCTAACATACAGTGTGTACAAGGTGCTCTTGGTTTTGGGGGTAGATTCCCGGGATTCATCGCTTGCTCTTTTTAATTTTTTTAATGTTTATTTATTTTTGAGACAGAGCATGAATCGGGGAGGGTCGGAGAGAGAGGGAGACACAGAATTGGAAGCAGGCTCCAGGCTCTGAGCTGTCAGCACAGAGCCCGACGCAGGGCTTGAACTCACCGACTGTGAGATCATGACCTGAGCCAAAGTCAGACACTCAACCGACTGAACCACCCAGGCGCCCCCATCGCTTACTCTTAAATACAGAGAACAAACTGAGGGTTGATAGAGGGGACGGGGGAGAAGGGAAAATGGGTGATGGGCATTGAGAATAGCACTTGTTGGGATGAGCACTGGGTGTTATTTTCCTCATTCGAACTTTTAAATCATCTGGAGTTTCTCTTGGTGTATCAGAGTACAGACTTGATGTTTTGCTTTTCTAATTATCTCAATTCTATTTATTGAAATCCTTCTTTTCCTGATGCCTTAAGGGCCTGTATTTCATATTCTAAACCCACTTATTGGTTCTGCCTCCGAACTTTGTATTCCCTTCCATTGATCTTCTGTAGAATCTTCTGCCAATACCACATTTCAAGAATTACCGTAGCTTCCTGGACATTCTAATGAATTTATTTTTCCAGGATTCTCTCCTCCATACCCTGCCCAATTTTCTAACTTTGCTGGAATATAAATAAGCTATTTTTTTTTTTCATTTTGGAAGGGCAATAGACCAGCTTACTGAACATTTCCAGCAGTTCAAGTGAATATTTTTTCGGTTGACTCTCTCGGGTTTTCCAAATAACTGCATCATCTGCAGATAATAATTGGTCATTCTGATTTATTTAAAGGTATTTATTGTTCTTATTTCTTTTTCTGCTTATCACACTGGCTAAAACTTCTCGAGGAATGTAGAATACTGTCAGAGGTCTTCTCGGCCACGTGCTTCCATATGCAAAACTTGAACTCGTGAGATGCTTCTGGCCTCCCTCTCATCTCACATCTTTTTCCTTGGGAGCATTTTCTTGGTATCTTCAGGAAGAAGAACTCGCTTCCGTAGCTCAGCCCTTTCTGGATTCTCTTTGGGTCTGCCTATCTGAGAGGGTGCTCTTTGACCTCTCTGCTTCCTGGGAAGGTCAGTGCCACCTGGGTGTGGGTGGAGAAAGGAAGGTCAGAGTCACCAGTGACTGTGCATCTTGCCTAATTCGGGGATCGCCAGCCAGCTTCTCTGGCTTCAGATCTGAAGCCACCTTCTTCAGTTGGCTTTATCACCATGAAGCTGACATTTTGAGCCGTATCTCTTTGATGTCTCCACTCAACTGATTCCAAACTGGGACAGGGAAGAAGTGATGATACAAGCTTGCCTGTTTTGTTCTTGACCATGGTAAAAATATCTCTGTTCCAGCATCACGCATGAGGCTGCTTGTTACTTTTAGAAGAATAACCCCTACCACGTAGGAAAATGTTCTTTAATTCTAGCTTACTAGAGGTTTTAGTAAGAAATGGGTGTTAGATGCCATAAAACTTTATTTTAGCATCTATTGAGATCATTATATCGCTTCTCTTTTGACATATTATGAAGTAAAGTGTATTAGTAGATTTTTTTAAGTTAAACAAATTTTGCAGTCCACAATACACCCCACTTGGTCTTATGTATTATTCTTTCAATGCATTGGTGGATTTGATCTGTGGACATTTTACTTGGATTTTTTACAATTATATTTGTAATTGATGTTTGTCTACCTTTGTTTGTTGTTCCTGTTATGATTGTTACCATGTTTGTGGTGCTTTATCTCGGCCTTTTGTGAGCACTTCTTTAACAGAATATTTTTAGTTTCACCAACAAAATTGACGTGCTTTGGTTCTCTACCCTCTCCTTATTTCGTTTTTATTTCATTTCATTTTCCCCCCAAAATCACTCATTGCATTAAGACTCTCAGATGAGTTAAAATATATTCTTCCTGAAGATTTAAAACTATGTTCTATATCTGGATATAGCCTCTTTCTCCGTAAGATTATGTATTTGCACTTGTCCTCTTGGCATTTTATTGCCAAGAGGTACTTTTTAATACTGTCTCTTCAAAATAATGTTGACTTTTTAAATTATCTTCACTACTCTTCTATTTTTTCTGCGTCATACTCTCCTAAATCTGTTAGTCTGCTTTTCAGGGTTTATTTTTATATTGGTGTTGAAGTGAATGTTTAGTCCGATTTCCCTTCTTTTTTGTTTGATAATAAAAGCATTGAAGGCTAGAAATTTTCTTCTGAGGATGGCTTTGGCCACCTCCAGTAAACTTTGCTGTACCTCGCCCTTGTCATCCATCTGAAACAATTTCTCATCACTGACTTATAACCTGTGAGCTACTCATTAACAAATGCTTTCGTTTGTTTCCAATACCCAAGTGCTACAACCATCTTTGCTTGTCCTAAAGATATTGTCATATTTTCATTTTATCCACTTTCGTGGCCGGGGAATATAAACACACGTCTCTGGAAATCTGTTAATGTTTTCTGTATGGCCTTCCGTGGATGCGAACAAATGTCTGCACATCAACACATGTTGCAGGGACATTTGAAAAGACCACGTGTTGTCGATTTACATGCTGCAGAGTGCAACATGGATCTACTACGTCTATTTATTTACTAAATAATAACGGACTGCCTGGGACATTGGGCAGCTTCCTACTAATTACTGTCCGGTCTCGTCCTGGTTGAGAAGTGTTTATCTTCACACCGCGATTCCATCACAAAGTCTCATGTCCGCTTTTCCACTAGGCTGCCTACCTTTTGCTAATTGATTTGCAGGGCCTCCCTTTGTGGTGGGATTTTGAGATTTCAGACCACTACAAGTGAGTTTCCCACAAGTTACGAGTCAATGAGAGAGAAAGGAGAAAAGTGGACAATCTTGGAAACACCAAATATCACCCAAAGCAGATGCTGGTGGGCTGACAGGTGGACCTTTGAAACATGGGGTCTACAAGATGACCTAAGGGACCCCTCAGCCCTGAATCGGTCCCCATGGAGATTCCTGGTGTTCATAATGGAAAGCCCAGTGTTCTTAATCTGTCTCGGGTGGACAATACAGTCATCCATACTCCACCTCTCCCAGCCCATCATTTTTTGGTTTCAAAGTATGAATAAACTCTCAACAAAAGCTCTTGGGAATATTTCTGCCTTGTGTGTGTTTCAGTTGCTTTTTTCTTTGAAACGGTCCATTTCTATCTTTTTTATATTGTGAGGTACAAGATGCATATGGAAAAGTTACACACACACACACACATACACAACATAACAGCAATGAATTACCACAAACACCCTTGTAACCACCAAGGAGTTCAAGAAGGAGAACATTGCCTGAAGTCTCTCTATGCCCCTTCCCAAGCACTGCCTCCTCTTTCTCTTGAAAAGACAATCACTGGGGAGCCTGGGTGACTCAGTTGGTTAAGCGTCCGACTTCGGCTCAGGTCCTGATCTTGTGGTTCATGAGTCTGCACCCCGCATCAGACTCTGTGGTGACAGCTCAGAGCCTGGAGCCTGCTGCGGATTCTGTCTCCCTCTCTCTGTCCCTCCCCTGCTTGCACTCTGTCTCTCTCTCTCTCTCTCTCTCTCTCTCTCAAAAATAAACACTAAAAAAATTTTTTTAAGAAAAAGCAATCACTGTCTTAATTTCCATCTGTATAGTTTGCCTTTGCCTATTTCCAAATTTTATGTAAATGGTGTCCCATGGTATTTGTTCTCTTATATCTGGCAACTTTCATTTACTCAACATTATGGTTGTGAGAGTCAAGCACTTGTCCCAAGTAACTGTGGAGTATCCTCCCTCGTTACTCTACATGTCCCTTTCAGGAATACACCACATGTTATCTGTCTGTTCTACTGTGGGTGACATCTGCATCGTTCCTAGTTTGAAATGGCTGATGTGGGAAGCGTTTCTGAAGCAGGCATGACTGTCCTCCTGAGAAGCCACTCTGCCCACAGGTGCCAGGCATCAGGAACAGAGGGTGACGTGAGACACTGGTGTTCTGGGTGCACTCTTGTTCTCAGGGCCCCTCTCCGAACATGCTGAGGCAGGATCACCCCAGGGCTCCTTCTCTGCGTTCCCTTCCGCTCACACCCACCATGAGCTGGCCAGCCCATCCCCAATCTTGCCTGCTCGACTTGTTGCAAGAATCGCTCAAACTTTTTGCCCTCGT
This sequence comes from Lynx rufus, assembly GCF_022079265.1. Lineage (NCBI taxonomy): Eukaryota > Metazoa > Chordata > Mammalia > Carnivora > Felidae > Lynx > Lynx rufus. The sequence goes on from NW_025814834.1 coordinate 4,488,352, forward strand.
GATGCGTTCTGCCCTAAGTTCAACCACTGACAGATCTTCTCCATTTTTCTCCTTTTCCTTCATGTCTAAGATTATCTGAGATGGGAGGAGTTAACATTTGAAAGCAGATTACTGTCTCAAACCGCCCTTCCGCGCCCTCAAAGTGACTTTACGCTGTCCACTTTCCATCAGGTTGATTTTCACGCTTACTTCTCGGAGGGCAAACTTTTCACTTGCCATCATTATGCTTGACAGATGCATCACTGTCACCCGGCCAATGACACTGATGCACATAATTAGCTGTGAGACTTAATAAGCTGTGATCCTGGTGGTCCAGTCTCTTGCTTAGGGGAACACCATCCGGCAACCAAGGATTTTGCCTTTTTTTCTTTAAATGATGCCTCTCTTCATCCCCTTCTCACATACGTGATACTTGCTCCTAGACCTTCTTCTCCCAAAGTTCCCCCAATACTCCTGGTCCCTGCCTTGCCCTTGTGCATTTCTGCTTCCCTCCCGCTGTTTCCTCATTTTTTCTCCCAAGACTCCATCTGGAAAAAAGACCAAAGAACAGAAAGGAAAGATGGAGAAACAGACTACAAGAGAGCAGAATGGGGTCTGCAGGGAGGGGGTCAGACAGCCAAGATGCTCGACCAGGGAGTTTTAAGAAACAACCTAGACTGGTGCCTGGGTGGTTCAGTCAGTGAAGCGTCTGACTCTTGCTTTCAGCTCAGGTCATGATCTCATGGTTCATGAGTTCAAGCCCCACATCCTGCTGTCAGCATGGAGCCTGCCTGGGATTCTCTCTCTCCCTCTCTCTCTCTCTCTCTCTGACCGTCCTCCCCTCTCTCAAAATAAATGAACTTCAAAAAAATTTTTTAAAAAAGAAGAGGCACCCGTAGACCGCACATATTTGCACCTTAGCTTTGCCACTTAGCCACAACGGGACTCCAAGAAAATTGTCTCACTACTCGGTTTCCTCCTCTGCCGGGTGGTGATAATGGTAGACCTGCCGTGCAAGACTGTTGCAAAGGGAAAACGAGTTTATACATGCAACACCTTTAGACGAGTGCCTGGTGTGTGTCACGAACAATATCATCAGTGTGGAGTATATAGTCCCCTAGACTCCCAGCACATCGAGAAGTGCCTGGCAGACGCTAGGGCTCAAAAAGTGTTTATTGAATGAAACTCGTTTGTTTGTTGTTTTGTCTTTGAGAGTTACATTAATGGAAACGTCTGCATCTCCAATTGTACAACCCCATTTTTGTGCCATCATAAATCATGCCCCAACAGAAAAAAAAAAAAAAAAAAAACCCTCGCAAAAGTTGTAAATGGCTTTCATCACATCTCGTTTGTGCCCATATCCCATTGCGTTGTTTCAAGCCTTCGAAAACACAAAGGAAATGAAAGAGCCCTCTGTTTTCCCCTTGCACAAAGAGCTGCCCATAAAGACCACATAACAATGCCACTTTACAAAGTGGCTCCCCGTGGCCCAGTAGGTTGATGGGCAAGCCAGTCCCGCCACACCACGGTAAATACATTCACACAAATGTCCTGGTTGAAACCATCGAGCCCGAAAAGCTATGAAAAACCCATTAGAAAGGGATATAGAGGAAACTTCAGCCAAATTAAAAGGCTTCTGACCGCAGGGAGAAGCATCTGCGTTGCCGGAGACCGTGGAGTCGGGCTGCAGGCACCAGAGAGAGAACAGAACAGAATGGGAGACAGACGGTAGCATGGCCTGGAGGGGGCCGCAGGGCAACCCCGAGCTGGGAGCATCCACAGCTGGACTTAAAGGTGAGGTATGAACCAAGGGCGCTGGGGACCTAATGTGGGGAACACGCATGTCAGAGGAGCGGCTCTCTAGAACTTCAGGAAATAGCGGGGGCATTTCAGGCTCAAAGAAGAAATCAGTCTCAGAAGCGGATCCGTGTCAGGGTCACTTTGAATGCCTCTGGATATGCCCAGTGCCTGTCGCTTCCCCTGAGTTCGCAAAGAGGTCTGAGTACTTGTGACCCAACGTTTCTCCCAGACCGTGACCCTCCCCTGGCAACCTAGTCTCGCTGACGTTCAACCCTCACACGGTGCTGAGACCAAATGGGACCCAAACTGCATCCATTTACTTATTAAGCATTGTTATTTTGCTGCAAAAGAATTACAAACCAAGCCAAAACCAAAACCCGATTTTTTTTGTTTCAAGTTCTACGGCTGGCGGTCTCTGAAGGCATGCCAGGGGGGCTGTGCACCGTCCAACTTCTGCACCTGACCTCATTTGGATGCAAACCCGCACGACGTGGAAATCTCCAGATAATGTTTGTGCTTTTCTGTGACGACCTGTGTTACTAGTTCCCAACCAAACACATTTGCAAACAAACTGACGTGAGTCACATACAGTATATCACTGAAAATACGTGAATTGTGGTGCCCTCTGATGCTTATTTAAACATTAAACTAGAACAACGGAGCGACCTTTATCTGATTCAGAGAAAGCCAGGATCTGTCTACCACTGATTGCTTAAACACAGTCTGCACCTTTCAAGGACACTCACTGAAGGAGGTAGTCACGTATAAGATTTCCAAGAAGTGAAGGGGCCAGTACTGGTTCTGGGCTCCTTCCTCCTCAAATAACGTCAGGCTGTGGGACACTGAGGCGGGGTGGGCAGTGGAGGGGGTGGGCCACATGGGCTAATCAAAAAAGGAGAGGTAAAGCGAGATTCGAAGAGTTCACACTGAAATAAAGAAATTCGTGTTGCCTTAAATACAATTTGTGTTAGTTACATTTCAATTCCTAATTTATACATGGCGGGGTTGATAAAGAATTGCATTATAACAAAATTAGCCCGAATAATTAGCATAGTGTATGTGCTACTGATTAAACACCCAGCAGACAGCGTGGTAATTAAGATCGGAGAGTGCCGTATTTTGAGCTTTGTCATCGTATTATCTGCCTAACGAGTGCTTCATTTTTACCTCCCTTCTGATTTGAAGTTTGATAGCAATCTCTAATAATTCTCGGGTTTTTTTCTTTAAATCGCCTCACCCAAATTCCAGTAATTTCTCTCTGGCCGCTACCCTCCTTCACTCTGTGTTAACACAAACGGCCCTGGTGTTAAATTTTTTTTCTAAATGTAAGGCGTTTGAGGCTGCCAAGCATCTGTGCTTGGAGATTCAGGTTCAAAAGTCTCTCTCAAAAACCCACAATTCTTGGGCTGAAGAAGGAGCCAGGGGCCAACCACACTCTCTGTGACTTGGGTCAGACATCTGAACCCAAGGCTGATCCGCTGAGTGAAGATCTCACTTCTGGGCAAAGTCCATTGCCAGGGAATCCCAAGATGTCTCCATCAGGGTCCATTTTTTCTGCCCCTGGATGGCAGTCCCTCGAGTGGCCGTGGCTCCTTGCTCATTGAGGACCCCAGCCCACGATGCCACTGCTCCGTGGTTGAGCTGCTCACTCAACATACAGTGAGATTTTATCGTGGAAGGCAAGAGTTCAATTGCCAAAGACCAGAAGGCTCAGGGGGTTCATCCACAGTCTTTATTACAGGCTGAGCCACCTCTGTCCCATCTCTTTAGACTATCGGCACATGTCCGTGACTTTAAAGGTAGAGAGAACACACTACCTACGCTTTCAGCCGCAAGCCACTCATGAAGAGCGCATAAGGAATCAAGACAGAAAGTCTGGTGGTTGGCGGCCCAGAGCTGAGGCAAAGGTTCAGAAATGTCATCGAGAAGCCATCTCTTTCCCTCCTGTTCCCTTCCCCTCAGGGGGTCCTTCGTCTCATGACTGCCCCCTGGCTGTTAAGATGGCGGCCACGTCTCCACACATCATATCCACGTTCAAGGGAAGAAGGAAAGGGGAGCGCCCGCTACCGCTTCTCCTTTCAACCAGTTTCAGGACAGAATCTCACTCCTGCTAAAAGAAGACGCTGTTCAACAGGACCTACGAGAGCTCTCTTTTAAAATAGCATCCCTTTGCACTTGTCAGGATGAGCACTGGGCATTGCACGTAAGCGATGAATCACGGGAATCTACCCCAAAACCAAGAGCGCGCTGTATACACTGTATGTTAGCCAACTTGACGGTAAATTATATTAAGAAATAAAAATAAAATAAAATAGCGTGTCTTTTCCCTCTTCCCCCACTTACCAACAAGTCTACTGCCCCACCTCTAGAATAACCCTTAACTGAGGCCCTCAGGGAAGACGGATTCCCAGCACCCCGTGAAGGAAGAGACTGCCAGCCAGTGGCCCTCCCCAGCAGCTGCAACAGAGCCAAGTTTGTTCTATTTATAGCAATGCCCACAGTCCTCTGCGAACAGCTGTTACCGTTGGACTCAGTTGAGAAGAAGAGAAGTCTGGTCAATACGCAGACTTCGTCCAGCCCTGATGGCCTTCCCGATTACCCACTCAACTCAGGTTTAGTGAAGAGATTCAAGTCTGCCCTGGACGCCAGGGATGAGGAGAGAGTGAGCCACTTGGTCTGTGCTGAAGTGAGGCATGTGGACGCCATGATAGAACTGGACGAAAGACCCCTCGGCCCAGCCGCCCCCACCCCACCCTGTGCTCGTAGGTAACCACAATGCATCTGAAACTAAACTCCGCCTCTTGAGCGCGTGGGAGGGCTGGGCTTGAAAAAGGCACATGAGCAGTGCTTGGCCGCCTGGTTCCTGTTTATACACACACACTGTGCGTATCTGTGCGTGTTGCTGTGCATCCATTAGCACACGATTCAAAGGACTTAGAAAGAGGAAAAGTAATCCATGGCACCCCCCGTGCTTACAAGGCACCTGTTTTCAGTTTTGCCCTGACTTTGCATGTGTAAATTTCCCCAACTTATGACCACACGGTAGGCGTGACTGCCTTCTGCTCTGTTGAGTTACTATATCTAAAGTATTTGCCATGGCACTGCATAGCCTTCTGAATTTCGATCACCTATTGAGGTGATGAATCCCAAAATGCTTAAACCAAATGCCTACAAGAGGGGAATATTTGTTTCCATTTTCACTACTGTCAATAATGCTGTAACTGGCGTCTTTAGTAGCCTCCGGATGGCTTTTTTCTTATTCAGGGTATATCCTTAAAATAAATTCTTGGGAGCGGTATTACTGGAAGAAGGACAGAAAAATCACCGAAGTATTTCCTGAAAGGGTGTCTATTCCCCCTGCCGGTGAGGGTGTCCCGCTGCACCTTGAGCATTGCTGGTGACGAATATCTATCCTTAAGCCACCAACACAAGTGTGCCCTTGTCACGTCCACAGCCCGCCTGCCTATCTTTTCTTTACCGCTCAGGACAAAGTCTTATCCGTAGGGTTTTGTCTTTCTTCGTAGACCCCTTCCCACGTGACTTGTCTATTCAGGTCCTTGGGCTCACTCTCCCCATTTCTTTGTATTTTGTTCCGTCATTTCATGGAACTTCTGTGTATTACGCATGAGAGTATTTTCCCTCATGCAAGATTTACTCTAATTGCATGGTGCTGTGTTCTAACTTGTCACATGCACTTGGCCCCTGCGAGGTGTACCAGGCTTTTCTCCACGTACTAGACAGAGTCGCTCCCAACACACACGTGTGCCTGCACACGCATGTACCTGTGCACGTGCTCACATCCACGGGCACACACGCCCGCACAGACACATGCTCGCACATGCAGGAGGTATGCCGAAAGGGAGCATGTGTGGGACATTGGTGCCAGCCAGTGGGGCTGTCATGGGGTGAAGAAGGAGATCCATTTTGGAACGCGAGGCGGTGACCACCCATCCACTCCCTCGTGACATGGGTGCCGTGTACTTTCGGTGCTGCCTCTCACTGGAGACTTGAGCAAGCTGCTTTGGGCTTTAGGGAGAAACTATCTCCTACGTCCTCTTTTCCTTGGTTTTCCTGCTATCTAAGGCCATGATCAGGGCCAGAGCGAGGCCCAGGAGCCACGAGTCCAAAGAACAACACACTTTTGCTCCGACCTTAGCGTTGCATAGACAGGTCCTGCAGCCTCAGCAAGCCAGCGCCCATTACACTCACCGGTGCAGGAGACTGCCCTGGGGTGCAGGGAGGGGACCTTGTGGTCACCACCTGCTGTTCGGGTCCGGGAGCTTTGAGCTCTGTGTTTTGCATTTGTCCTCAGAGCTGCCCTGCACTCGACCTGCCCCGAGGCTGACCTTATGAACCACATCATCTGCCGCGTGCTCTCTGACTCCTCTTGGGCGCAGCTAATGGAAGGTGCTAGAAGCACAGGGAAGGCTGGGTACCTGCTCCCAGGCGTCCCCTCCTTGCCAGATCTCTGCTATAATCTGGCTTCATCTTTATGCCAAAGGCTCAGTTCCCGGGGACGGGGGGTCGCACTTTGACTGTGGCCACCTCTATTTGGTCTCCCTGAACCCTGCCTACCTTTGTTACACCGATGGTCACACCGTTTTCTGCCATGCTTAAAGGCAAGTGCCCCCTTTCCACATCCGCCTTCCCAAGCCATCCCAGCTGCTTGGGGAGCTGTGTATTCGCAATCCCCAGTTTCAAAGAGTATTCCTTTCACATTACTAACTGCCCTGCACAGTTTTCACTGTCCCCTCCCCACCCCGACTTGGCTGAACACTTGAAAGCAATGAAATTTGCGTTAGACGAGTGTCATTCTTTCCCACGATGAACCCCCTCCATTCTATACCATATACGGATATACTTCTCTCCACCAAACGGCACCATTCAAAGGGGCAAGAACAGTCTGTTGCTCGTGACACGTTTTAAGGACTTGGGTGAGTTCCGGGCTGTTTTCATTTCAAGACGATCACACACTGAATGATTCAGCGTGTGACCCCAAGGCACATCTTGCTACCAGTGACTCTATTATAGGGAAGGCAGGCTGGCCTTGAACCTGAGGGCAAAGAGTGCAACATGCTCAGGCCTGTGTTCCGTGTGTCACTCCGGACACGATGTAAAAGCAGCGTTTGACGGAAACAAGCAAGGGGAGGTGAGCCTACTTAAGAGGTGACTGAAGGCAGTTTCCAGGTGGCAGATTACAAGAGTCTAAACCAAGAGAGCAGGATAAACGCAAAGATAGATGACAAACAGGAGAACTGCATGGTGGGTCCATGGGTAGGTCTTGGTGACAAGTAGAAGCTAGTGTCACCGACCGAGACCGAAAACAGAGGGACCTGATTGTCATGAGGTGCTGAGCCTGTGCTGCGTGCCTGGCAGTGTGGGGAGTGGAGAATGTAAACAGAAGTAACACGTGTGACCGCCTCCCAGGCTCGAAGCCCTCTCCACGGGGTACTTATCAGGAGTCTGGAGAAGCTCCCGCCATGGGGTGGGACGCTCCAGAGGGAAGCTTGGGCTCTGCCACCAACAAGCTGTGTGACCGTAGGAAAGTAGCTTTCCCTTTCTGGGCCGGTGCCTTTACTTATTAGCTAGTACATGAGATGGGATTAAGGCTTCCGAAACAGACGTCCGTGGTGGAATGAGCTTGAGAGATGATCCTTGTTGAATCACACGCTCAGGGATTGGCCCAACGGTATGTGAAAAGCTCTGTGTGGTTTTGCCACTAGGGAAATCGGTAGTTTGTAGACGCTTTTTGGGAAATGCCAGCTTGGAGCTGCGTTGAGGTCCCGGCCATCTCCATGCTTCTCTGAGGCTACGATCCCAAAGATTCATGGTCACAGCCTGAAATGGTGCACGGGTTCCTTTTTGCTGAGCGCGGGAGCAATCGGGCTCTTTCTCCAGGTAACTGTGAGTCCTTGGGGACCATCCTTGGTGGGAACGAGAACTGTTTGGATTCAAATATACAGGTGTTTAGGATGCTTGAAGAGTGGCCAGAACCTATGGCAATACCTCGAAATGCAGCCCATACCAGGAATGAATACTGTGAAAATTGTAAATCCTCGAGAGAAGGAAGAAAACGGAAGACAGGGCTGAAACCAGCAGGGGTGGGCCAGGAATGCCCACCCAGGCCCCAGAGACACAGGAACCATGAAGCATGCTGGGCCAAAGCATCTGAGGAAGATGGGGAAACTTTCCACCCCAAGGACAACCTTGGTTGGCAGGTTTTTGAGCATCGTTCCAAGACGACAATTGGCAAAACTAAGAAAAAGTAATCATTGTTCTCTGCTTGTCAGTATGAACATGCCAGGACCTTGTAGCTGTCGGTGAAATCCCCACGTTTGTGGCTCTGTGAACCTGTTATTCCACCAAATGGAACAGAAAAATAATTATAATTTATTTTGAGGCCTCTACGTCTGTCACAATAAACGCATGGGGACTAAGAGACACCAGCTGAGAAAATGGTGGGTACAGCTTTTTCTCAGAAGTCTCCCCAGGTGTACATGTCCCCTCTTGAGAAGGACAAAAATCGGGGGAACTGAAGAGCTTAGCCCCGGCCGATCGTGGGGCAAAGTGCAGAATGGATCCTCCCCGCACGGCCCGCAGAGAGGCAGGGGAATGATCAACTGGGATCCCCCTGAACACAATGCACCTGTGTCCTCACATAGCCACCTGCTCCCCTGATTAGCTAAACAGGACCGAGCACACAGCTCCCCCATAATCAGCTCCCTTATCTGTGCCATCCGCCCCACTCCAAAAGGAAGCATGCCACCAGGGCTGCACCCAAATTCTGAGCCACGTGAGGGCCTCCTCCGCTCCCCTAGGCCACCCCTTCCTTCCAGACCCTTCGCTGGAAGGCCACCTCTGCTCACCTGGCCCACAGCCTCTCCATCGCTCCACGACGGCATAATGCCCTCAGTCTCCATTAGTTATTGAAACCCCTGGCCTTGCTGGGCTAATTGTTATACACCCCAAATATTTCAGACTTCAAAGCAACTCCTTAGGAGTGAGAACCTTGTCTGACACTTGGTATCCAGATCCTAGTACAAGGTCCCTGCACTGAGAAGGAGCCCAAATTTTGAGTGTCGTGCCTGGCACCACCAAGGACAGGCCGAGCTCCTTTGCTGACATTAAGCTGGACGGGCACAGACTGCTTTCCCACAGATACTATTGGGGTTAGTCTTCCCCCAAAGAAATATTTAATTCTACTTTCTGCTAAAAGCAAGTCTCTACTGTTTACTATTAGTGGCAGTCGTGTTATCTACCCTTGCATTTTTTCAATGCCTATGAGCTCCCTCACCACCGAGAACACGGGAAGGAAGAAAGACTGGCTGGGGGGCGGGGTGGCGAGACCCTCCTTGCCCCCAAATGCATCAACTGTACAATTTGGTAACTGGCGTAATCAAACTACTTAAGAAACAACTGATTACTAATTGCTATTATTAAGGATGTCAGCATTCCATGATTTTGCTGCTGATATATTATATACAAGTCAAGATGCTACTTGAATTCTTGATTGAAACAGAAAACTGGAGGCATTATGTTGTGTTTGGGGTAATGGTATTTAAGCATCTGGAGGCAAGTTAAAGAAATACTAATTGGGTGTTTATTAAGAGATCGCGCCCAGCAGCATGTATAGGTGGGGAATGAGTGTGGGGAACGTGTGCTAGGCATGTGCATACACGTCAAGGTGGGGTCTGTTTGGGGAATTCAACCTCTCATCCAACCAGCACCCCCGGCAGGCTTGACACTGAGTCTGCCATCACATGAGGGCCACATCCACCGCTCCTTCCCTGTGCGTGGAGGAGGATGTCACCCGGGGCAAACCGAATGGCCACATGTCTGGTAAATGAGCACAGCCCCTCCCTTATAGGAGTCATATTCAAACTAATGACAGGAACATGCACACGACTGGGGGCCCTGAGACATGATGTTGGGAACGGCAAGAGACTAACACTGAGGTGACCCGGGCTCTTGCCTTGCTCCACCACTGCTCGTGTGATCTTGAACTTGTCGATCCATCTCTATGAAGCTTAATATGCTCATTTTTTTTTAGTTTATTTATTTATATTGAGAGACGGAGAGCACGGGAGAGGGGGAGAGAGAGAGGGAGGAAGAGAATCCCGAGCAGGCTCTGCGCTGTCAGCACAGAGCCTGACGAGGGGCCCGAACCCACAAGCTGTGAGGTCATGACCTGAGTCAAAATCAAGAGTCAGATCCTTAACTGACTGAGCCACCCAGGTGCCCCTTAATATCGTCATTTAAAAAAACAATGGGATTGGTCAGGCCATCTCTTAGAGTCTTTATAAGTTGGGCTAACCAAGGTTTCCAGAGCAATGACCTGTGCTTCTGGAGGAGATTAACACTCCATTGCCTTCGAAGTGTGGTGCGTCCTAACCGAGGCCTGTGCAGACCAGGCCCTGCCTTCAAAGGGATGACTCACTCCACGCTGACCGGGGAGGGAAGGGATCTCCTGGAAGACTGGTGGGAGACTGGTTTATGAACTTGAATGCACCAAATAAGCAGCGAGCTGGAATAGAGCCTATCTTTTTCTAACTGTTAGAGAGAATACGTTCCCAAACCAGAACATGTTACAAATGGAACCGGACCTAAGTGGAGGCACAGAGAGAGGAATCACAGATAATGAGGACCTTCATGAGGTATGTATTTCCCAAGGGCTGGTCTTTCCCACTTACCCCACTGAGGGAAACGAGACTCTAAGAAATTGAATTTCATCCCTGGGGTCCCCCAACTTGTAGAAAGTGTGAATCTAATGCTCTTCCTGGTCCTTCTTGATGCCTGTAGTTCGTGCTATAGCTGCATTTTACAGATGGGGACACCGAGGCTCACATTTGTTCTTTGGTCAATAGCCAGTTAGCCTCAGTGTGTAAACCAGGATGTTTCCTGACTTTTAGTCAAGGGCTGTTGATGCCTCCCCCCCACCAGACACATTTTGCAGGAAGATCCATGAAAAAATTTCCCCACTGAAGCTGTTTACAACCCTTTGACTTTACCTTCCACACACACATACACACACACACACACACACACACACACACACATCAATAGCATGGAGTCCCTGGCTTCAAATAATGCAAATAAGAGCATTAAGAAAAAACATGGATGAATGAGTGGGGGGCTCGGCTGCAGAAGAAAAAAAGAAATGAGAAGCAGGAGGTCAGCAGTGACAGGGAAGGATAGGGACGAAAGCATTCCGCCATCTCGGCTGCACACCCTGAGCAGAGAATGTGGGGGCAGGGAGACCCTGCTCGAAGCAAAATGAAATTAAACCTTTCTAAGTACTTATAAATCAGCACCTAATGACACTATCCCACCACCAGCCGGAGCACTGCTCTTATTACTTTGATTCACAAGCCAGGGAAAGATCCGGAATTATGCACAAATTATTGTCCCATCTTCTTAATTAACACTGATTGCAAAATTCTTGCTAAAGTCCTTGCTAACAGACTCAATTATGTGCTGCCTGAATTGATTCACCCAGATCAAGTGGAATTTATTAGAAATACACTTTCCTACAATAACATCGGATTATCTTTGAATATAGTTAAATTATTTAGGAATGAAATGGCTCCAGCATCAGCCTTTGCTTCAGATACAGAAAAATATCTCCCACCACCCAGAATAAAGATATTTATTTGCTTTCAACCAGATACACACCCGAGGCTCTTTTCTTTCCCAGAAGCAGGTCGAATCACTATGAGATGAGATGCATGTCTTAGAGCTAATGGTCCAGCTTCAGAGCAGACGGGGCAGGGAGAAAAATCCTACAGGGTCATGTCTCAACTGCCCCCCTCCCCCAGTATGAATTGTCACTGCCTGTGGAACACGGTGAAATTGCAATTAGGCTAAATCAGGATATTTTCAGAATCAAAATTGAGAAACAGGCTAATAAGGAAATAATGTATGCTGATGACATAGTTCTATTAGCATCACTCCCAAGCACACCGGAGAGTTTCGAAAGAACAAAAAGGGAATGAGGACGAGAGCGAAGAGGCTTTTCTCCTTCCCAGCATGATGATGTTTCCTGCAATGGTGTGCTCTGCTCAGGAAAAATCACCCTAAGGCACTCGTTGGAAGTGGCAACTGTAGCCTGGTTCTACTTCCCAGTCCTATCGTCCTTCATCTTCTAATACCAAATTCAGCAACTGGGTATGAACCTGGACTGGGTTTGTCCTAGATGCCAGATCCTGGCACACAGTAGGCACGTCACATTAACAGACCAAATAGCATATGGAGGACACTAAAATCCTCTGGGGTTGGCCCTTGATAGATGAACATGTTCCTACCAGGCTGTGATTGAAAGGAAGGCAATCAAAATAAAGACAGTTTGCTCAACATGGTGCATACGGGGGGCATGCCGCCTTGTGCAAGGAAGAGGGACCCATCTAAAAATGAGAGTGTGTATACCAGAGCAGAGGGAGGGACTCCAGGCAAGTAGGCTGATAGTATTGTGTGAGGTCACAAATCCTAAACAGAGGTGTTTACACTTATCCAGAAAGGCAGTGGGGATGCAGCCAGCAACGGAAGGAGATCCTCTAATTTGAAAAACAAAACAAAAACTCTTTTACATAAGAAAGATGGAGGTGAAGAGACCGGTCCCAAGAAGGTGCCTCCTTCTTTACTAACTGAGTCCCTGAGGCAATACGATGTTCCCACCTCCCTTGAAGCTAGAGTTGGCCTTGTTCTAGTCAACAATGGACTTCACAGTAGATCCAAGATGACTGAAGAAAGTCCATCAATCAGAAAATAGATCAATAGAAAGTATCCGATTTGAAGAACAGAAAGCAAAATGGTAAAAAATAAAAAGAACGGGGGCAATTTAGAAGGACTCACATATCCAACTGGAGTCCAAGAAAGAAAGAAGGAAGGAAGACAGTGAAGCAAAAAGCACTACTCAGAGCACCGTGGCAGGCAGGCAGTGGTCTGCCAAGTGTTTGCCAGAAAAAAAATATTTAGAGAAATAGTTACCAAACAGGTCCCAAATTTGATGAAAGACATAAGTTTACAGATTCAAAAGTTCAGCAAACCAGAAGCAGGATGTAGGTAAGGAAATAAATCAACTGTGTGCCCGGGAACCTGCCTGCTCCACTGACTTTTGCTGAGTCAAGGTTGCCTTGAGAGTAAAGAGCAGGTTCACTGGAGTGAGAGCTGGCAAGGCACACAGAGAAAAGGATGCAATGACAGTTTCCTATTCAGAGGTGCACGTCTCTCCCCTTCCTCTAAACCTGCAGTGGCTCCCTACTTCTACCCCAAAAGTCAGCAAACTAGAGCCTGAGGGCTGGCTGCCTGTTTTTGTAAGTATAGTTTTATTGGAACACGGCCGAGCTCATTCATTTACATATCGTCAATGACGATTTTCACGCTATCAAGGCAGAGCGGAGTCGATGCCACAAAGACCCACAAAAGCTACGATATTTATTATCTGGCACTTTACAGAAAAAGTCTGATGATCCCCGTCGAACAGCTTCCGGTTCAAATTGTATAGCATGTGCTCAAGGGCCTGAAAGATGTGCCATGAGCTAACTTACCCTGCCTCTTCTCCCAGCATCCTTTTATCCACCTTGTACTCCAGTGAGTGATAGATAACAGCTAACAGCACTACTCAGAGCGAGGTGGGAGGCAGGTGATGGTCTGCCAAGTGTTTGCCATAGAAATTGACAGTTAGCTTTTAAAAACTTTGACAGCAACTTGACAATGAATGCAACAGTGTGTGATTACTGGGCTTTTTTCCCATTGTATTTTTTTCTTGTAATTAATTTTAATTGTGTCTTTACAAAGACTCAGTCCATGGCAAATTGAAACAAACAAACAAAAATCCCCAGTCCTTCACCTTAAGGTGTTTGAGAAACTCTGGTCCAAACCACACCCCAATGACACCATCAATCCCTCATACCCTTCTTGGCTCTTGGGCAGGCCATGTCTCTGCTCTCCTGTCCTATCCTGCTCTGACAACACATCTACTCATCTTTCTTGGTGGCCCAGGAGCCTCAGGGGCTCACAGTCTGACACTGAGTAGAGTTGGCCTCACAGGATGTCTGCTGGGCATGAACCCCTGTGAAGAGAGAAAGAATATCAGACTGGCAGAGGGGAAGCCAATCTGTGACACAGGCCCCACAGTGCCATGCATGGCCAGCCCTAGGGGAGCTCTAGAGCTGAGACCCTCTCCCAGTTTTCCCACACTGGGTCAAGATGGCAGGACCTCTCCCCACACCTGACGGATCTTGGGATCTGGCAGCCTCGGGAGATGTATTTTGGGATGAGGCGGCTCTCTGCAGCTGAGGCAAACCCTGAAGGAGTTGGTTGCCATCTGGGGCGACAAGTCCTCCCTCACAGTGGGGTCTGGGCAACCCATCTCTATGTCCACCAAAGGTCTCGTCCCTGCCACTTACCTCAGCTCCAACCCTTAGGCCCCTTTCCTACCCACATGCCTCTCTTGCCTGGCCCTCCCTTCCAGGTTATACCCACGGCCCTATCTAACACAGTCCTGAGGCTACACCTTGGCTCTGGTTCAGCCAAAAATAATAGGGTACAGCTCCTCACCCCCACCAGAGGTCAAGGGAAGGAAAGAGACACCCTCCAGGGGACATGAGTCATCCTGGTCCCTCAACAACCTCTGTGCTTTGCTCCGATGCCACCTGTGGAGCCAGCCCCTTCCATCCCTACTTCCTGTCACTCTAATGCTCTGCGTGATGCATTCTCCCCATCGGACCTGTGCCTCTAGCAGTGATCTCGTCCCACTCACTAGTTGCTGGTTGTCTCACCTGTCTCTCCCACCAAGCACAACACTTCCCAGAGGCAAGGACTTCTACTCTTTGCCTCCGTAGAATATTTCCAAATTGTACAGAAGCGCATCTTTCCACCTGTAAATGAGGAAGCATCGGATTCACCAAACTTCTCCAAAATCTATCGTTTTAAAAATCTTGTTATTTTAACTTGCTTTGAAATTAATAAAAGTGTATGTTGCGTACGTTTTTAATAGTCCTTTACATTTCTGATAACGTCTTTTCCCCCATCTTTCTGTTGGAAGCCCAAAGTTCTCATTTCTCACCAACAGAAAAATAAGTAAAGCCAACTTTAAACCATCAGACAAAACTGGCCCTGCTCTGCTCCACGCAGGGCTGCAAAGCACCCACGTGAGCTCACCAGGAGCCCTCCCTCCACAACTGCAGGATCAGTAAAGTCCTCGTTTCTAGAAGGGATATGAAGGGTGACAGGACATAACGAGCAGATCAAAGCAACTTCAAGAGAGAAGTATCTTGCTCCCTGTGTGAGGTTCATAAAAAACAATCAGTCTTAACATGCAATTTGTCTCAAGAGGCAGGAGCTGCTATTTTATCATGTAATTAAATCCCCATGACAGTCATAAAGAAACTTAGTCACCTTTATCAGGGAAAGCTTCGATAATATGCTTTCCAGCAACGTCCCGAGAGTCTATAAACGTCCTTCCAGGGCTATTTACTTGTGGTTGTGCATGCCAAGGATCTAGCTGCTCTGTTCCACAGTGGGTATGCCCCACTCAAGGGCACCTTTGTTTCTGAGCTTCCAAAAAAAGCCCTCCTGGGCTATGGATGAAAGCAGCACTTGACCTTTGGATGAGATCGCATTCCTAATGAGAAGCGACTTTGTTGTTTTGCACGATCCACGTTGGGTAGCAATGTCAGGAAAATAGGTTAGCGGGGTGTTCCCCCCACCACCATATTGTGTGCTTCCACAGGATGAGAATGAGATTTCTTAATAATGTGAAATCAGTACAGACAATTTAAGTCATTATTAATAGATACACTTGATCTGAAGAAGTAAGATGTTTTAATGTTTTGTTAAATGAGGTGTGCTGTGCTAACATTGTTATTCAGAGAAAAGGTTGAGGTATGTTAACATTTTTTATATTAACGTCTGTGTGACGAACTCTGGTAGATGGGTGAATGTGCTCTTAGAAGCAGAGTCATACACACCCGCCCAGCTTATTATTCTAAAAACTTTTTTTTTTATTTGAAAAAGCTACAGGGAGTGGGGATGAAGGAGGAGTGGCCTTTAAAATTAAATGGAGAGAGTGAGGACCAAAACAAGATAAAAATGATTTACAGCGAGAGAAAGACCTTAGCTATTGGCCAAGCAGTAGTAAATGTGAGTATCCTAGGGTCTGATCGGATTTAGTACGTGGCCATTTATAGAAACAACTCATGTAGGAAGTATGAAATTGACCAGGCTAACAATATACATTGGCATATTTGAGAGAGTGCTCAGAATCCCACGATGGCCACATGGGAAATTACTTGCTGCCCTAGCTTGCCCATTTATTTGGACACTTGACCTCAGAAGGAAGCAGACATTTGCCCAATGGCCCAGGAAAGAATCTACACATTTGGGTCTCTCCAGGAACATGAGGAAATGGCAGGGTATCTTGCAGCCTGGGAAACTCTACCCTGGGGCCTGAACACATGGAAAGTCGCTGTCTTGGAAAAACAGCCTGACCGCCTGACCCTGTAATGAAACCCACATTTCAGGCTCAGCCAGATTCTTCCACCGAGTACCAGCAGGGCTCATCCTCAGACACTTCTGAAGAAAAGATCCTTCATCAATTCAATGGCAGGATGCAAAGATCCTGATGTTACTTGAAAATAATAATTACCATTCATTCAAGCACTACCATATGTATATCTCATTATAATTTCAAGGTGGATTTCACTTCTTCAGCTCATGTGATCCTGAGGCAAAAACTCCCTCTCATTGCTATCTACACGTCAAGACTCTATATAGAGAGCCAGTTTTTGTGTCTTCTATGGACAAAATTTTACATTTATAATTTAAGTCCCAGAAAATATTCTGTGCAAAATTATATTCAAATCCAGTTGACTACCTGGATAGTTGTTAGAGAGATTTGGTCCATTCACTGAGTCATTGAGATAGAAGCTGGGTATCCACTCCTATTTGGATTTTTGTCCTTCTTTTCCCAAGTTTTCTCCACCATATGCAATAAAAGTCCACCACAATTAAATTTGCTTAGTTCTCTGAAATGGTCCACAGATACAAGTGAAGTTTGACAGTTCTTCTGGAAACTGGTAAGTACACCGATTTGGCGAAAGTTATTTTCATCAGAATCCCTCTCTTTCAAGAAGGGCTCCATATTTGTTCAGAAGAATTTCCTGGACCAGGTCCCTGGAGTAGAAGCTGAAACCACAGGGCCTGAGAATGGGTGGAGCCACAGTGAAGGGGGCAGGTGGGGGACTTCAGTGGCTGTGCCAGAGACAGAAGAAATGGAGACAGAGGAGAGAGGTGGGGTAAGATTGTGCACGTGGTGATGGACACTTCATATCTTCAGGATAGTTGCCAATCTCACTATGTGATGCTGTTAGTGGGATGGCAAACAAACCAACCAAAAAAATAATAATTCAGGAGCAAATTTTATGCCCCAATATGGGGGCAGGACACCATATACAGTCTGAGCAAACAGAGAGGTCAAGAAAGCACAGGTTCCCACCCCCCAGGGTTCCAGGGGAGGAGTCCAGGTCCTACAAAGCCCACGGTCTCAAGGAAGAAGGAAACTCAACCTGACACCTGACCGACACAAGGTACTCTGCACCGAGAGGCTCTGAATGGTTTAAAATAATGTCAAATATTTGCTGCATTTATGTCGCCTAAATTTGGGTACAAACATCGACAACAGCACCACTAACCTCTGGCCTTAAAAACAAGAAAAAGCACCCTCTAGTGCCACAAACAGGAGCCCCCAAGGGTGTGCGGCAGTCTCAGCCACTTGACCCACAAGGACAACAGGATCCTATGTGCCTGGGGTTTTAATGTTGCCGTGCGGCACCGATTGAATCAGGCCCATTGCTCTGGCCTGTTGAGATCTTTTGGAATTGTGATTACATCAGGCTGCATGTCACCCAACACTATGAAATGCACCCTCCTGAATGTTCACCCAAATCATCCATAAGCATGTATTGTACAGGATCAGACTGAAAACCTTGGCTGCACATTGGAAGCACCTGTGGGGTGAGGGTGGGCAGGTCTAACAGACAGACCTGATTTCCAGGCTGCACCCCCAACCCCTGACACCAGAGTCTCTCAGGAAGGGATCCAGGCATCCACATCTTTTTAATGCTTTCCAGGTGGTTCCATTTTACAGTCAAGACTGGAACCACTGCTCTGAAGGCAGTGTATTACTTCTCCAGCTGGAGTTTTTAGCAGGACTTTCCTAAAAGAAGACCCACATTTTGTCCACCTCTTCTAAAAGGTTTTCAGGAAAACTTCCACGGCAGGTTGAAACATGACCCATGCCGATGTGCCCTCTACATATTAATGAAATAACCATGTCACCAAGGAAAATGATTTTATCCAACCTGACTTGTTCCTAGTGACCCACAGAGTTCCAAGTACCCCCACTCCCTTTTCTAAATGTACCCAAACCGTCTTTTTCATCTTTAGAGATCTTGCCCAACACTGATGTCAATTCAGACTCTGGAAAATCAAATCCTTTACTTATTTGAAAACTAAAACTCTGGTCTTTCTGGTCCTTCTGTTGTACCACAATTCCTCCAGGATTTCGATACTTGCTCAGCAACATCATACACAAAGTCATTCTTAGAAGAAGCTGAGTTTTTCATCTGGACTGAAACAGGCAGAGGAGGTAAGGTTTGAGTGGCATCTTCGCAAGCCCATGCTTGATTAAGCTGAGTAGGGCGAAGACAACGAAAATGAAATTAAAATGGCCTGACCCAGGCAAGGTATGGATGGACAGAACTACAGTGAGCAAGAAGGAGCCCAACGTTGGGTCAGGAAAAGTGCTGTTCACCTGTAACTAAAGGACATTGTTCAGCTAGTGGGAAGGAGAGACTAAAGCACTCCTGTGGGTTGGGGTCTTGTGGTCACTGCTTTTTCCTGTGTGGTTCTCGGGGGCAGGGTTATTGTATTTTTTGTCTCTGTATCCCCAAAACTGAACGACACGCCATAGAGCATAATATTCCACAAATGTTTATTGAATGAATAGATGAACGAATGAATTTGTTTACAGGTATCAGTGGGGTCTTTTGCTTACTTTGTCCTATTTTGTTTTTCAATGTCATAATCACACATATGGCTATTGTTTTTTTAAGGCACCTCTGGAATTCTCCTGAAACAATCTACATGTCCTACTTGTAAAACCAATGCTGTCTCCCATGAGCTATTTTTGAAGCTCTCATAAAGAACCACGTCTGTTTCTGGACTACTACTCCCTAGCCACTGAAATCAAGCTTGGATATTTAGGGCACTGTTGACAAATATAACGCATGGAAAGCTAAATTTAGCATAGGATACGGGCCAGAATGGCTCTTATCCCTGCACTCACCTCCAGTTTTCCCATCCCTTTAAAAATAACCCATGACAAAATATATCAGGAACAAAGGAATTCTTCAGTTTAAAGTGAAGTACAAGTTGGGTCATATTATAGTTGTATATGAATAAGTCTTTTAGAAATGAACTAATCACAATCAGTCTGAGAAAAATAACATGGCAACATGACTAAGCTTAGAGAAATGAAAAATCTGAAGAATTAATATTGCTACTGAAACTGACAGAGCAACGTCATGGTAGGTAGATGAAGTGGGGAGAGTGGCTTTATTCCAGTGTGTAGTTGATAAGGGAAATGGTCGCGTAGTGTCACCTTTCATCATTTTCTGCATGCACGTGCCTCTTGTGTCCAATGGAAGCTCTCCATTCCTTGCAAACATGGTCTATATATTCCTTACCACTGCACTGTCTATAGCACCCAGCAGAGTTTTAGGCACAGAGGGGACCCTGGAAAAAAATCGCTGCTGCTCCACTGATGACATTGATTCTGTCTTTGCTGCTGCTGCTGCTGCTGGATACAAGGGAAGTAAACTTTAAAACATGTGAAATGAGGTTTTAAGGAGCCCTCACGGATCCATTCTCATGGACTGGAAGAACTAGTGCAGCTGAAATGTCCACACCACCCAAAGCGGTCTACAGATTTAATGCAATCCCTATACCAACAACATTTTTTTTACAGAACTAGAACAAATAATCCTAAAATGTACAGAGAATCACACACACACACACACACACACACACACACACACAAACCCTAAATAGCCAAGCAAGTCTTGAAAAAGAACAAGGCGGGGTGCATGGGTGGCTCAGTCGGTTGAGCAGCCAACTTCGGCTCAGGTCATGATCTCACGGTCTGTGAGTTTGAGCCCCGTGTCGGGCTTTGTGCTGACAGCTCAGAGCCTGGAGCCTGCTTCGGGTTCTGTGTCTCCCTCTCTCTGTGTCCCTGCCCCACTCATGCTCTGTCTCTCTCTCTGTCAAAAATAAATAAACATTAAAAAAAAAACTTTTAATTAAATTAAATTAAAAAAAAAAGAAACAGAACAAAGCTAGAGTGGAGATATCACACTCCCAGATTTCAAGATATACTAGAAAATTGTAGTAATCAAAGCAGTATGGTAGTGACACAAAAACAGACACATAGATCGATGGAACTGAATACAGAGTCCAGAAATAAACCCATGCTTATACGGAGTATTAATCTTCCACAAAGGAGGCAAAAACATCCAATGAGAAAAAGACAGTCTCTAACAAATGGTATTGGGAAAACTGGGCAGCTACATGCAAAACAATGAAACTGCACCACTTTCTTATACGAAACACAAAAATAAACTCAGAATGAATTAAAGACTTAAATGTGAGGCCTGAAACCATAAAATTCCTAGAAGAAGACATAGGCAGTAATTTCTTTGATATCAATCATGGCAACATTTTTCTAGATATGTGTCCTTTGGCAAGGGAAACAAAAGCAAAATTAAACTACTGGGATTACACCAAAATAAAAATCTTCTGCTGAGCAAAAGAAAGCATCAACAAAGGGCAACATGCTGAATGGAAGAAGGTATTTGCAAATGACACATCCAATAAGGGGTTAATATCTAAAATACATGAAGAACTTAGATAACTCCACACCAAGTAAACAGTAATAATAATCCAGTTAAAAATGAGCAGAGGACCTGGGTAGACATTTTCTCAAAGAAGACATTCAGATGGCCAACAAACGTACGAAAAAATGCTCAACATCGCTAATCATTGGGAAACGCAAACAAACAAACAAAAAAAAACCGCAAAGAGATGTCACTTCACACTTGTCAGAATGGCGAAAATCAAAAACACAAGAAGCAACAAGTGTTGGCGAGGATGTGAAGGAAAAGCAAACCTTGCGCGCTGTTGGTAGGAAGGCTAATTGGTACAACCACTGCGGAAAACAGTACGAAAGAAGTCCTGTTGTCTCTGTGGTGTTTACAGCTGCAGGATCCACGTAGCGACTCGACCCCACGGGTGTGTGTCCAACGCTGGGCCCACTGGATGGTGGCTGCTGTTATTACCCCTCCCTCGGGACCCCTGTGTGTGTAACTGTCCTGGGCATGTGTCCCACCGCTTCCGCTTTGCCCATCCGGACAGCACCCTCCTGAGCTTCCGTCCTCCCTCGAGCCTCTGGTCACAGGGTTTTATTACAACTCACACAGTGATGGCGAAGGATGGTACCACTCAATGACAGTGGCCCATTCTAACTTCCTAGTAGGAGGAGAAAAACAAGAGTAAGAAAAAAAAAAAGATGTAAGAACTGCATCTCACCTACATTATAAGAAAAAATGATTTCATTAATTTTTAGGCGAGAAAACAAAGCCCTTCACTAAACTTCAACGAGTAATTACGAAGCTACTAACAAAAAGCTATTACCATTCATTTAAAAACCAGAAACTGTGGCATTTCCCGTCTGCGGCAAGGGGGTCAGTCCTGAACAACTGGAAGAGACTCGCAGGCCACCAGGGACCCCAGATGATGCTCTGGGAATCTCTGGTGTGCCCTATGAAGCCTCCCACGCAGGGACGCTTGCCTAGAGCCTAGTCATTTGTAGCGTCCAGCTGGGCCTCCTTCAAACGTGCTCAGGGCTGACACAGCCCTCGGGGCACACATCCACCCACCCTTGTTCACAGCAGCAGAGAAAGTGATAGGTCAAAAGGAAGAAGACATCCTATAGAGCAGGAGAGAGAAGCCCCGCCCACTTGAGGGTGTCCGCCCTTGGGTGCAGAGCTGTCTTGGAGATAAATGGATGTGTCGCTCTCCGGGAGTTGAATCTATATAACCACAAGGTGGTGGCTGAGCACACTGGCATCCCAGTGGTCACACGATGCTGATCATATCAAGTAACCATGATCACAGCGGAGCCCGCAGGAGTTATAAATACACCGCCACCGAGCCCCAACTGGATAACAATTGAGTAATGACAATAGAAATAGCTCACACTCCATAGGACCATCTTTCCCCTTCCCGAAGAACTCTTCTGAAATCAGCAGCCTGGCAATGGAGAGATGGCCAGAGCCGGTTAGGGGAGAGCTTCACATCTTTCAGAAGATGGAGAAAGAGCTTCAAGCTAGAGCCGGGTCCCCAGTGCTCGAGTACCATGCTGCCTTGGTCACGGGAGACCTGAGCCGTCTTGAGCTGCTCATGAACGAGTTCTTCCAGGATGCCAATGTGGTGTTCGAGATCAAGAAGGATGAGATGGAGTGGCAGGTGAAATCCCCAGCCACGTTTGGACTGTCAGGTACCCCTTTTCCTTTAAAGCTCGGCTAGTTGCTTTTCAGGAGCCACTAACACTCCACTGGACATGTAAGTCCAGGGTGTAGACCGCTCACGGGGCCGCCACATTTCACACACTCGAGCAAAGGATGCTTATAAGTGAAATCTGGTTTCTGAGATGCGAGAAATCAAATTAGAAAGGCCAAAAGGATGGTAAGAAGTGCCCATCTGATGCTGGAAGCGTCTCTTGTCTTTCAAAGAGGGCATCGGTTGGGGTGCTCGCCTACCAGTGCCTGCACCTGGAATCCGGGGAGGCAGGAGACGGAGAAGGAACACCTCGCGTCCGAGTGCTCCCGGAGCTGTCCCCTGGCATGTAGCTCGGCTTGAGGGCCTTCTAGGAACCTGTGAGCACCACAGCTACAGCAGGGTGGCTGGGGCACAGCCAGCATCAGCAGAGGGAGAGCCCTTAGCAGGTGCTCCGCCCGGAACCCAAGGAAGCCAGAGAACGGGGGAGGGAGGGGAAGAAATCAGAGGTCCCTAAGTCGTATGTCTGAGCGCATTCTTGTAGCCTGAACACTGCTATGTGCTGAGACCCCCCCCAAGGAGAAAGACACCCCTTTACCCCACTCGGGATGATGAGACTTCCTGACCACCAGGCTGTTGCCAGGGCCTTCTTGGCTGGCACTCCGCATAGGGCACCCTTTTCCCAGGGGGTCCAGATGCAACACATTTACCACGAGGGTTCACGCGTTGGCACAACAGTTCTGCCAGACTAAGGATTTGAGACGCTGCGGTCAGTGGGCCGACGGCCAGCGTCCCGTGTCCCATGTGTCTGACCTGTGGGCTCCGGCAGGCAAAGAATGCGGAAGGTCAGTTTCCAAAGAACGGACACCGTCTTGTTTATACCCCACACAGGGAGAGGGAAATAAACCCAAAACACGGCCAAAGGGCTATACTCGTCCTCCTGAGCTAGGAAGTCTACTTACGGGGTCGGGGAGGGCTCGGTGAATTATTGAATGCTCGATTAATGCTAATTTTTTAAATTACGTACCACCCAGCCCTGGACACACTCAACCACACTCAAACGTTGCAGTTTCAAAGAAGTGTTGACTTTAACCCATGGTCTGAATCCAAAGGCTTCTTCCTTTTTTCTGCCTTAATCTTTCCACCTCTGAGTTCTGCTGGGTTTCTATGGTGTGGCACGCCCACACAACAGAAAGTTAGGGCAGGCTGACGGAGAAGGTGGCGAGCTGTCACCGTGGATGGGGCAGCCCTGAGTGCCAGTGCTGGCCTACGGCCTCCATGCAGACCGGGAAGAGAGGGTGGGTGGCACTCAGGGCTGCGACTGTCCGTGCTCCCTGGGCTCAGCCGCTCGACGCTCCTTGCAGCTGACCACGTGGCAGAAATGACCAAACACGGCTTGCGAACAGCACCCTCTCCCACATGAGAACTTCCTGGTGGCCAATCCCAGCCCCCCTGAAGGGAGTCATGGGGACGGAAGTACACCAGCAGGTTCACAGGGCCAGCCCCCCAGTACCTCGGTGCACCCAGGATGGAATGCCAGTCGCAGTCCAAGGACAGCGTTGGCATGAGGAGCTGACGTTTGGAGGGATGTGCCACGTGGGGAGAAGCCTGTGTCCACGTTCCTCCCGGTGGCGGAACCAGGACCGGGGAGTGGGCGATATAGGCAGCTGATTCGGGCTCTGTGGTCCACACAGCTGCCTCAGAACTCGGGTTTTCTTGAAGACCTTCAAGAAAGTGGAAGCCTACCACCATCTCCCAGGACCCGGACGGAGGTGCTGGCCTCAAGCTCCGGCTGAGCTCAACGCCCAGCCCAGACTCCTTCCTTCAGTCCTTGGGAAGACTCGGGAATCCAGGGGTGGGTGAAGGGAGCTATGGGGTGGGTGGAGTTGGCCTGGGAACTTGGTGTGCCCCAGAGAATGGAGTCTGGGTGCTCCCCCCCTTCCTTGCCCTCCCTAGCCCAGGAAGTAGACTTCCTAGCTCAGGAAAACGAGTCCAGCCAGAACCAGGAGCAAGAACGTAGACCACCGTTACCATCAGGGACCACATGCATCTATCCCCCTCCAAATCACGCCCGGTCTTCACTGGGAAGGGCAGACCAAACCCGTGCGGGCCCACGTGCCAGGGCCCAGCTGGCCACCACCTTCCACTGCCGGGATGACAGGCACATCCCCCACCTAAGTGTGCAACAACCTTCGGGCTGGGCCTCGGGGACACAGGGCAGGCTGGAACCCTGCACCACAAGCAGGTAGGTAATTATGAGTGGTCTTTCAAAACCTGCTCAGCATGGGTCCCAGGAAGGAGGTGGCCTGTGAAAAGGGTCTCCTCTGCAGCTCATTACAGCCATGGTATCGATTCTTCCATCATTATCAGAAGGCATTCCTGCCATGTGAAATCCTGTCCCTTGAAGTGTATTCACCAGGGACTGCTTCCCCCATTTCCACAAGCGCTCCTGGCCGCTAACAACCTTCCATGGGCCTTTTGAAAGCCCAAAGTTTTCAGAGAAGTACAATGTGTAGCACCTGCTCCATTCATCCGTCAAGAAAGAGCAACCCTATACACACACGCGCACACGCACACACACAACCCTAAAAAGCGCAAAGAAACAAACCAGAATTGTGCTGAATGTGGACACCACATCAAAGGGAGCTTCTGAAACCCAGTGGCTTCCAAGAGGACTAAACTTTCTAAGGCCTTTCCTTGAGCAACCTTGGTGCAGGGGGTCAGTTTGTTTCGCCGACTGTCTTCTCCCGCTAATGATAAAGGGATAAGTTTGGGGTTCAACGAGAGAGAGCTGGATTCCAGAAAAATCCACAGCTCACTTTCCTCCCTCAGGCTGTCCCTAATTCAGAGCCTGGGAAATGTGAATTCCTGGCTTACGTTCTCCCACCATCCACCTACTTGGCCGGCTCTCCATTCCTCAATTCCTCGCCTCGTCCTCAGTCGCCCCCCTATTTGGCAAGACCCCTCTTGTTTCTCAATACGGTCCACTCCCTCCGGCTCGGTTTTGGCCCCTATTAACCTTCTTTTTATTCCTTTTCTCCCTCCTGGGTCTTCATCTCCCTCTCCTGGGCCTGTGAGACTCTCCTCCCCACTTCCTACACTTCAGTTTTCCTGGAGATCTCTCTCTGCCCCTCTGCCTTTGTCTTTGCACCTGTCACCCTAGGGTGGGAGATGGCCCTTCTCCTCTTCTCCTCTTCTCTTGTCTTCTCTTCTCTTCTCTCTCTGTGCGCCTAGCTAGATCTGTGCCTCTAGCTGGAACTCACTGGGGTTCTTGGTCCCAATACATACCTCTATATCGTCTATCTTTCTTTATGTACCTACGTGTCCATCCGGTAGCTACTTCTAAGAGATGGTTTCACGCTAGCTGGGCCTTAAGGGACACGGCCCCCCACTGGTCCCCCACTCACTGTACGTCTCCTCTCCCCCAGGCCTCTGGACCCTGGAGTACAAGCGTGAGCTCACCACGCCTCTGTGCCTCGCTGCGGCCCGCGGCCACACGGCCTGCGTGCGCCACCTGCTCAGCCGCGGCGCGGACCCCGACGCCAGCCCCGGTGGCCAGGGAGCCCTGCACGAGGCCTGCCTGGGGGACCACACGGCCTGCGCCCAGCTGCTGCTGCAGCACGGCGCTGACCCCGACCTGCTCAGCGCCGAGGGCCTGGCGCCCCTGCACCTCTGCCGAACCGCCGCCTCGCTCGGGTAAGGACACGCGGCCCGGGCGGGGGCCACAGACCCTGACCCCATCCGGGGCCAAGGCTCCAGAGGCCGGCCACGCCCTCTGCCCCTGGCCCCGCCTCCAGGCTCCGCCCCAGACCCCGCGGCCTCCGCCCCTGGTCCCGCCCCCGGATCCCCAAGGCCTGCGCGGATCCTCAGGACCCAACGGGTCCCCGGCCTGGTCCCTGGACCCTGGACCCAGCCTCGTCCTGTGTCCCAGAATCCGGGACACACCTCGCGCCCTCACCGCACCCAGACTCGCGCCCCGGCCCCTGCCACCTCCGGGGTCCCCGCGGTCCGTCACGGCCTGCTCCACCTGGTCCCCCGCCCTGACCCCGGACCGCGACCCGTCCTCGGTCCCCACTCCCCACCACCCGCCCCAGACCCCGGCCCCCACCGTCAGCCCCAGACCCTAAGCCTCTGATCCCCGGGCCCGGGACCCCGGATCGACCTGAGCGCCTACCCCAGCCCCTGCGTCGCGACTCACACCCGGAGCCCCTAGGACCCCAGACCCAGACCCCACCGCTCCCGGCAGAGTACTGGATCCTTCTTGCGGCCCAGACCCCCGGCCCCCAGTTCGCAGCCCTGGACCCCGGCTCCCCCGGACCCCCGGCCCCCAGTTCACAGCCCCGGACCCCAGACCCCGGCTCCCCGGGCCCCCCGGCCCCCAGTTCGCAGCCCTGGACCCCGGCTCCCCTGGCCCCCCGGCCCCCAGTTCACAGCCCCGGACCCCAGACCCCGGCTCCCCGGGCCCCCCGGCCCCCAGTTCGCAGCCCCGGACCCCAGACCCCGGCTCCCCGGGCCCCCCGGCCCCCAGTTCGCAGCCCCGGACCCCGGCTCCCCCGGCTCCCCCGGCTCCCCCGGCCCCCAGTTCGCAGCCCCGGACCCCGGACCCCGGCTCCCCCGGCCCCCCGGCCCCCGGGCGGGTGTAATTAGCGCTTGATTGCGAGCGCGAGGCGGGAGGCGCCGCACCGAGGTAATGAGCGGGGTGATCACAGGCCTGCAGACGCCGGCGCTGACGAATGCTAAAAGGCCACTGGCGGCGTTGGAGGCTGAAAAATTAGGGTTTTTAATGATAATTTTATGCAGAATAATTGTCACAGTGTGACATAAATGGTTAGCTCCTCGGGCGGGGCCTCGGAGTCCCACAGGAAGCCGAGCTGCGCCCCGCGTTTTCGGGCGCCTGCCCAGGGCCCGGGGTTCGGGGAGTTGTGCAGCTGCCGGCCGACCCCCGCGGCTCCCCTTGCGGGGTGTCTGTCCCCGCGGGGCCCGCAGAGTCCCGGGAGAGGCAGGCGGCTTGCGTTTGCTCGTCGTGACACTCCGTCAGTCAAAATGGTCTGGTCCCTGCCCTCGGGGTTGCGATTTTCTATCACGGTGGTGGGGATTAAACAAAACCACCGTCTCGAGAGCAGGCGGGGCCGCTGGGCTCTCGGTGACCCAGGCGGGGCCACCAGCGACCAGTGTCACTCGAGATGAGAGCAGGGACTGAGAAAGACGTGAGAACCACCTGAGGGTGCCTGAAGGAAAAAATATGCTAACTATACGTATATGTCCTTTTACAGTTTATTTACGTAGAGAGAGAGCGCGCGCGCACCTGCAGGAGCGGGGGAGGGGCCGAGAGAGAGGGAGAGAGAATCCCAAGCTGGTTCAGCACAGCCAGAGGCAGAGCCCCACCGGGGACTCGATCTCACCAACCGTGAGATCGTGACCTGAGCCCAGATCAAGGGTCCCATGCTTGACCCCCTGAGCCACCCAGGCACCCCCTAAACATAGACTTTTTAAAGCAGCTCTCCTCAGGTGTCATTGGCGTACAGTAAATTGCGCCTGTTTTAAGTGCGCAATTTGATAAATCTGGACCTATGCATCCACGACAATATGCATTCACGAGATCGTCCCCACAATCAAGGGAGTGAGCACACCCATCACCGGCAGACGTTTCCCTGCCCCACTGTTATCCCCCCTCCCCTCCTCCATTGTTATCCCACTAATCTGCTTTTCTAGCCCTATAATTCAGTCTGAATTTGCCAGTGGTTTACATTTCATCTGGCTCCTTTCGCGCAACGCGATTACTTTGAGATTCAGCATATTGTGCCGTGGATCCCTAATTCACTCCTTTCCATTGCTGAGTGGTATTCCCCGGTATGGGACTGCCACAATGTGTTTATCCGTTCGTTCGTGTGTTGAAAGACACTTGATTGTTTCCAGTCTGGGGCTATTACCAATAAAGCTGCTATGAACATTTGTGTACTAGCCTCTGTACGGGTGTCTGCTGCCATTTCTCCTGGACGTGTGCCTAGGGGTGGAATGGCTGGCTTGTATGCGATTGAAAGACAACCTTTTAAGAAACTGCCAAACTTTCCAAAGTGGTTTGCCAAGTTGCACTCCCACCAGCAGGGTACGAATGTTCTCGTTGTTTCACTTCCTCGGTAGTGGTTGCTGATGGAAACTCTTTAACTGTAGACCTTCTAATAGGTATGTAGAAATATCCTGTTGTAGTTTTGAGTTGCAATTCCCTAACGACAAGTGATGTCGAGCATCTTTTCATGTACCTATTTGACATCCATCGGTCTTCTTCAGTGAAGTGCCTGTTCAAATCTTGTGTCCCCCCTTCCTTTTTTTTTTTTTACACTGGGTTGTTTTCTTAAAATCTGAGATTCCTTTATATATTCTGAATACAAGCCCCTCATCAGACATATAATTTGAAAATATTATCTCCCAACCTATGGGTTGTATTGTCTTCTCTTAAAAATGCCTTTTAGGAAAATAAATGCCTTTTAGGGGCACCTGGGTGGCTCAGTGGGTTAAGCATCTTCTCAATTTCAGTTCAAGTCATGATCTCACAGTCCTGAGATTAAACCCCCACCTCAGGCTCCACACTGAGCATGGAGCCTGCTTGGGATTCTCTCTCTCTCTCTCTCTCTCTCTCTCACACACACACATACACACACACACACACACACACACATAAATAAACATTTTTAAATGCCTTTTAAAGAATAGCAATTCTTAATTTTGGTGGAATCAGCTTGTCAATTTTTTTTCTTTAGAAATTACCTTGGGTTATAATATCTTTAAAAAAAAAAAAAAGTCTTTGCCTAACCCAGAGTCACAAACATTTCCTCCTAAATTTTCCTCTACAAATTTAATAATTTTACATTTTGCATTTAAGTCTGTGACCCATTTTTTTTGTTAATTTCTGCATATGGTGTGAGGTATAGATCGAAGCTTTCTTCTTTGCATGCACATGTCCGAATGTCCCGGCACCATTTGTCAAAGGGTCTTTCCTTTCTGCCCTGAATTGCCTTTGCACTTTTGTCTAAAATCAACTGACTACATGTGCATGGGTTTATTTCTGGACTCTCTTAAGTGTACACACAGGACAAAGCCTGACTGATTCAACTGGTAAAGAGCCACTCTTAAGTTCAGACCATTTATCACTTATGTACACCGTGAAAAGAGGATTGGCCAATGGTGCCAATGCCTCGTCCCACACACCAAGAAGGACAACTCCTGCCAAGACTTAGATCAGCAGGGGTTCAAGACCTTTGCTTGCACAGCCTGTGTGGATACACACAAGGTTACCAGAGCTCCGTGGTAGAGCCATTCCTCTATATTTGTCTTCTATTTTATTGGCCTGTTTGTCAATTTTGACATCAGTACCACATTGTATTGAATACTAGAGCTCTATAAGAAACCTCAAAGTCAGGTAGTGTAGGTTCTCGGGTGTCGTTCTTTGTCAAAGATGTTTTGGCTATTCTAGTTCCTTTGCATTTCCATGTAAGTTTGAAAACCATTTTGTCAATTTCTATTTTTTTAAAAAAAGCTGCAGGGTTCTGACTGGGGTCAGAATCAACCTTGAATCTCCCCCAGTTGACCCATAGATCAATCTATAGATTTGGGGAGAATGGACATAATAAACACAAGAAATGTCTCCGTTCCTTTAGGTCTTTAATTCTCTCTGCTGTGTGTTTTACTTTTCAGTGTACAGGGCTGGCACATATTTGTCAGATTTCTCCCTAAATATTTATTTTTGGTGCTTGGTAAATGGTATTTTTTACTGTAAATTTTTGATCATGTGTAGCTATTATATAAAATTAATAATTTATTTGTCCATATTGATCTTGTATCTTGCAACCCTGTTAAGCTCACTAATTGTTCTCATAACTCATTGTAAGTTCCATAAGATTTCTATGCAGGCAGCTGTGTGATCTTTGAATAAACATAGCTTTACTTCTTCAGCTGATGCACTTTATTCTTTATCCTGCCTTATTGCACTGGCTAGTATCTCCAGGGCAATGATGAAGAGAAGTAGCAACAGCAGACAACTTTTCTTATTCCTGATCTTAGAGGAAAGCCTAAGTCTTTCACCATTAAGTAAGAGATTAGACATTGGATTTTTGTAGATGAACTTTTTCAGATTGAGAGAGCTCCCCTCTATTTCTAGCTTGCTGAGAGTTTTTATTATTAATGGATATCGAATTTTCTCAAATACCTTTTCTGCATATTTAGACATGATCATACAGTGTGTTTTCTAGTCTGTTAGTATAATGATTTATATTGATTGTTTTTCAAATGTTAAACCAACCTCGCCATCTTGAGATAAACTACACTTGATCATGAATATTATCCATTTTAATAAATTATTGGGTCTGATTAGCTGGAAAAATTTTAATCTGTATCTATGTTCATGAGAGATATTGGTCTGTAATTTTCTTTTCTTGTAATGTCTTTATCTGGTCTTCATATCAGAGTGACACTGGCTTCAAAAATGAGTTGGAAAGTGTCTCTTCCTCAACCATTTTCTTGAAGAGCTGGTATAAAATTGTCATTATTTCTTTCTTAAATGTTTGGTAGTGGGACACCTGGGTGGTTCAGTCGGTTGAGCATCTGACTCTTGATTTCACCTTGGGTCATGAACCCAAGGTCATGGGATTGAGCCCCATATTGGGCCCCATGCTCAACATGGAGCCTGCTTAGAATTCTCTCTCTCTCTCTCTCTCTCTCTCTCACTCCCCCTCCCCCACCCCTACTCACACACTCCCTCTCTAAAAAAAAATTAAAAATATATTTGGTAGCATTCATCAATGAAGCAATCTGGGCCTGGAGTTTTCTTTATGAGAAGGTTTTTAACTATTAATTCAATTTCTTTAATAGCTGTTGTACTACTGAAAATATTTCTTCTTGGGTGAGCTTTGATAGCTTGTATCTTTCAAGAAATTTATCTCTTTCAGCTATGTTGTTGAATTTATTGGCATAAGTTGTTCTTTATTATCCTTTTAATTTTTTTTTTAATTTTTTTTAACGTTTACTTATTTTTGAGACAGGGAGAGACAGCATGACGGGAGAGGGTCAGAGAGAGAGGGAGACACAGAATCTGAAATGGGCTCCAGGCCCTGAGCTGTCAGCACAGAGCCCGACGTGGGGCTCGAACTCCCAAACTGCGAGATCATGACCTGAGCCGAAGTCGGATGGTTAACCGACTGAGCCACCCAGGTGCCCCTTAATCTTTAAAAGCTATAGTATTATCACCACTCTCATTCATGATATTGGAATTCATTATATTGTTTCTTTTATTTTCTTCCCTGATCAGTCTTGTTTTTTATTTCATTGATTTCTTTGTTTGTTTGTTTACTGTTTTCTATTTCACTAACTTCCACTATGGTCTTTATTATATTTCCTTCTTTGATTACCTTGAGTTTCATTTGCTCTTCTTCCAGTTTCTGAAGATAGAAACTAATGTCATTGATTTGATTTTTTTTTTATTTTCTAATATAGGCTTGCTTTTGGTGTTGTACATGTCCCCCCGTGTATTACTTTAGCTAAATCCTCAATGCTAATGTTATATTTTCATTTTCAATCTATTTTAAATTCTTCCTAATTTGTCTTTGGATTTTTTTCTTTGAACCATAGTTATATAGAAGTGCGTTATTTAGTTTTCAAATACTTGGGTATTTTCCAGATATCTTTCTAGTATTGATTTCTAATTTTATTTCCATGTGGTAGGAGAACTTACTTTGTATCTCTTTACTCCTTTTCAATTTGAGTCTTCTTTTATTATCCAAAATATATTCTGTCTTAGCAAATGTTCCATGTACACTAGGCAGGAATTTGTATTCCACAGTTATTGAGAGGGGTGTGAGAGGAGTGTTCTATATATGCCAAATGAGTCAAGATGCCTAGCACTTTCATTTAAGACTTCTATACCTTTCTGTTTTCTGCCTACTTGTCTTACAAGTTATTGAAAGAGAAGTGTTGAAATCTCTGACTATAATCATTTTGTCTATTTCTCTCTATAGTTCTATCAGTTCTTGCCTCAAATATTTTGAAGCCTTGTTATTAAGTACACAGATGTTTAGCATTATTATGTAGAACTGACCTCTATCATTATGAAAAGATATCTTTATCTCTGGTTTTATTCTTTGCTCTAAAATCTACTAAGTCCCCTATTAATATATCTAGTTGATGTTAATATAGATTTCTCTCGAATGGTGTTATCATAGTATATATTTTTCCATCTACATGAGTTATCTATTGCTGCACAAAAAATCACCATAAACTTAGAGACTTAAAACAACACGCATTTCTTATCTCAAAGTTTCTGTGGGTGAAAGTTTGGAAATCGCTTAGCTAGGTTCTCTACTTCAGAGTCACTCACAAGACTGCAATCAAGATGTCAACAAGGGCCAGGGTTTCATATGAAGGATCAACTGGGAAAGAATCTGCTGCCAAACTCATCAGCAGAATTCAGCTCCTCAGGGACTGTGGACTGAAGGTCTCAGTTTCTTGCTGACAAATGATTGAAGGCCAACCTCAGTTTTTGCCTTTATTTTTAAAGTAGATTTCTTGTTGGCAGCCTGTAATTGGATCTTTTTTTAAAATCCAATCTGATAGTCTGCCTTTTAATTGGATGTTTACATCATTTACACTTAATGTGATTTTGATATGGCTAGGTTCAAATCAAACATCTTGCTATTTTTTTCAATCCATTCTTTGTTTACTGTATCTTCTTTTTTCTACCTTCTTCTGTATTAATTAAGGAATTTTTATGATTCCATTAGTCTCCTTTTTTGACTTATTCTATAAAAATTTTGTTGTGTTATTTTAGTGGTTGCTTTGGGGTTTATAGTGTATACATCTATATCCACCTGCTCTCAAGTATTAAGTATACTATTTCATATAGAGTACAACAGCATACTTCCATTTCTCTCCTCCTAGCCTTTGTGTTAATGGTATCACATATTTTACTTCTACATACAATTCCTGCAATAAATTTTGTCTTGTTCTAATAGCCCATACTCTTTTAAATATATTGAAAGACTAAGAAAAAAAGTTTGTATGTTTACCCAGGTAGTTCTTCTTTCCAGTTTCCTTCATCTCTTTGTAGAGATCAAAAATTTCACCTAGTATCATTTTCCTTCTGCTTGAAGGACTTTCTTCAACATTTCTTATAGTGATGAATCCTTTCAGTGTCTGTGTGTTTGAAAAAGTCTTTATTTCACCTGTTTGAAAAGTGCTTTTTTAGGTAGAGAATTCTGGGTTGACAGGGTTTTTTTTTTCTTTCAGTGTTTTAAACACATAGCTCCACTGTCTTTCAACTTAACATTTTTTAGTGAAAAGTCTTCTGTCTTCTTTATTTTTGTTCTTTTGTAATAATGTCCTTTTCCCAGCTTAAAATTTTTCTCCTTATCACTGATTATAAGCAGTTTGGTAATAATGTATTTTGATGTAGTTTGTTCATGTTTCTTGTCCTTGAGATTCCTTGAGTTTCTCGGACCTGAGGGCTTATAATTTTCATCATATTTGGAAAATTTTTGGTAGTTATTTCCTCACATTTATTCTGTATGATCCCCTCCTCTCTTTCAGGGACTCCAATTACACGTATATGACACCATTTTAAGTTGTTCCACAGCTCACTGGTGCTGTCATTTTTTTTCTTCTGCAATTGGTTTATCTTTTGTTCTAAAATACCTGATCTGCCATTATTCCCATCTAATGTATTTTTCACCTCAGACATTATGGTTTTCAACTTTAGAAGTCCAATCTTAGGTCTTTTTTGTATCTTCCACACCTTTACTTAATATGTTCAACCTTTTCTCTAGCTTCTCAAACATACGGAAATGGTCTTAATAACGATTTTAAAGTTCCTGTCCACTAATTCTATCATCTGGGTCAGTTTTAATTGACTGAGTTGTTGTTGTTTTTTCTCTTTATCTTATTGGGTGTTGGATATTTTTCTATCCCTATCAATATTTTTGATCTCTACTCTGAAATGTAAAGTTACTTGGAAACACTTTGATCCTCTTGGGTCTTGCTTTTAAGTTTTGTTAGGCAGGATCAGAGCAGTGTTAAGACTAAAGTTAATTTTTTCCCTACTACTGAGACCACACCCTTCTTAGTAATCTAACCATGCCCCATTATATATGCGGTTTTAAACGCTGGTTGTTGAGAACAGACACTATTCCTGAACTTCTACATACCATGGGTATGATTCCCTCTCTTTTGGGGTGCTATTTCTCCCGTCTTGAGCAGTTCCCTCACACACATACACTAATCACTACTCAACTGAATACTCAAGGGGACGCTCTGCAAAGTTCTTTCTCTGTGAAGACACCCCCTGCCCAGTACTCTGCCTCGCAAACTCTACCTGCCTTGGCCTCCCCAGACCCCTATATCTATCTCCTTAACTCTGAGAGTCACTGGGCTCTGCCTGGGACCCCTTCACTCTGTCCCACTCTGGGAGCCCAGAGTCCCTTTGGGAGGTCAAGAAATTCAGTGTTTGCCAATCATGTTGGTAAGTTCAAACCTTGTGATCCATTTCTGTCCTCAGCTGCAGGCATTCTCTACTTTCTAGCTTACCTTAGTGAAAGCTGGGTGAAAGGCATTTGGAAATTCTCTGTGCTATCTTTGCAATTCTTTCCATAAATCTAAAATAATTTAAAAATAAAAAGAGTTTTAAAAACTAAGTTTGCTTCACACCTTAGGTTCCAGCCTCCTGCTTTACGGTATCAGAAAAATACTGCTTTTTACTAAGAAATGAGAAAGAAACACCTATTCAGAGCACAAAATATTGTGAATTCCATCAATAGCTCTCCTGACAAGCCAACAAGCTCACATCTGGATGTCATAAAGAGCTGAGATATATGCAGACCGTTAGGGCTACAGCTTATCCACTGTGTGATAGAAACTAATTTCCTGGCTTCAGTTGGTTTTTCAGAAATCATACAGGTCCAGGACATTGTTTAATAAGGACTTTTCAAATGCCTTTGTATTAACATGGAGCTTTTTAAACCTCTTTTCTTTTGTCTTCCTCTTTCTCCTCCTCCTCCTCTTCTTCGCATCCCTCGTCCGCCTCTGTCTCTCCGTATGAATCTTTCTCCCTGGTGATTTAATTTGACAGTCTTGACTTATTTAAATCCTGGTTATTGGGGGAAAGTTTGAGATAAGTGATGAATATACCAGAAGTTCAGGCAGAACTATGCAACAGCTGACTTAGAATCCCTTCGATATCAATGATTATAATGGAAAATGCTTGCGGATTCCATTGAACACCTCTACAATAACATAGCCAACTACCTTGAAGGATAAAAAGGTAATAGATGTCAGAAAGGGCTTGGGGTTTCGACCACAGCTTTTCAGCTCTAAAGAGTCCCCCTAAAGTTAGACTCCGAGGAGGTCTGGCTTCAGGTAGTATAAACATATTATCACTTTGACAAGAAAGAGCTACCTTCTCCAGAATCTTTTTATACATAGTAGATTTTAGGTCATCCTTAATTTTTTTACCTTACAGTAGAGAGGGGGTCGTTGACCTACATACAGAGCCATTTCATTTTCTTACTCTTGATGACAATGGTCTCCACACCTCGGGACCCACTTCTGCTCCAACCCCTTTTAGTCAGCAATTCACCATGGGTGCAGGACTTTAAAACCTTTGAGTCTCTGAGTTCCTGGGATTAAAAAAGAAAAATTATCTGTGCTTCCTTCCAACCAGCAAGCTTCAGAATTCAGAATTCAACACACAAAAAAGGATATCAGAGCTTTAATCTAGGAGCCTTTTGAAGAGATTTTCCCAAAAAGAAAAGTTCCAGTAAAGTTACTCTCTTCACGTTAGTAACCTGCTTGTCAGCCTCGCCCTATTTATTATCAGACTCCTCTCCTTGACCCTTTTTTTTAAATCTGAGATAATTAAAATGAGAAAAGGATGAGTAGAAGCCTGATTCTTTCCCCCCCCCCATCTGAAGTTATCTTGCTTTAAACGGAAGTGAGGAAGACTTCCTTCCTTCATGAGCATATCAGTAAAAAGCATGCATGTTTACTTTTTTCATCCCGGTTGGATTAATTTAACTTGGTAAAAAAAATCATTCAGAATCCAGCGCCAGACCTGTGGAAGCAGCTAATCTCCTTAACAATCACCGAAGAGAACTATTGGACAATGCTTTTCTAGTTTAGACGAGGCAAGCTGAAATCCAGGCAGAGAGAAAGAAAGTATGACTTTTCCCGAGGCAAGAAAGGCACTCTCTGGCCAGGTTCAAGCAGAGATAACTGTTCAAAGTCCTCGCACCAACTCCAAATGTCTCCACGGGAGGTTTACCTGCACAAGGTGCCAGGCTCGTGGGTGTTGATACATAATCCGGAAAACTGTGTGCTCTTTCCACACCCCAGAGGAGTGGTTGATTTATTGAGGGGAGGAAACGTGGCCTGATTCAACAGGAGTCTGAGGCATCAGAAGGATATTAAAGAGCAAGGTGTCATAGAGGGGCCACCCCCATCGGGTGATTTGATATTGGTAGAACTTCACGCATTCCTGAACACTTTCAACGGTCTTACTTCCGATGGTCCTCCAGCAGGCCCGCAAGGCATGAGAATTCCCAATCTACAGACCAGGAAACTGAGTCCCATCGAGGGCCCATGTTTTGCAAGTAAGGTGGCACACAGTGGAAATTGCCAAAAGCCAAGTGTTGGAAGAGACACCAATGCTGAACGATCACCTCTCCCTTGTTCACCTAAGTTCTTTTCAAACACCCTGTACAGTCAGGAAGTCCCTGCACATCTCCAGCCAGCACCTTCCAGACATGTCCTATTACAGGTGTCTATGCCCCTTCCCTGACCCTTGATGGCCTCTCAGGTAGATTCGTCAGTTTTCGGATCACTTGCCAAGTCCCATTTGAAAACCTACAACCCACTGTCAGGAATTAGAAGAGGTAATAATGGAAGCCAAGTCAAACCTTTACCCTCTGGGCAAAAGCCTTGATCAGACAATATGCAAATGGCCAAGATGCAAACAAAAAGGTGTTCAGCATCACTAATCATCAGGGAAATGCAAACTAAAACCACCAGGAGGGGCGCCTGGGTGGCTCAGTCGGTTAAGCATCCAACTTCAGCTCAGGTCATGATCTCACGGCTCCTGAGTTCGAGCCCCGCGTCAGGCTCTGTGCTGACAGCTCAGAGGCTGGAGCCTGCTTTGGATTCTGTGTCTCCATCTCTCTGCCCCTCCTGCTCCTGCCCTCTCTCTCTCTCTCTCCCTCTCAAAAATGAATACACACTGAAAAAAAATTTTTTTAAAACCACAAGGAAAAATTTCCTGCTTCACACCCATCAGAGTGGCTAAAGTCGAAAACACCGACAAATATTGAATCTCACCAAGAGTGTGGATCAGCCAGTACTCTTGTACTTTGCATAATAATACAATCACTTCACTAATATGTTCGGCAATTTCTTTTAAAGTTAAATATACACCTGCCAGCTCTTCCACTTCTACGTATTTACCCAAGAGAAACGAGAACATATGTCCACGAGAAGACTTACGCAAAGATGTTCACAGCAGCCTTATCCATAATGGCCAAAAAACAGAGATACCCAAATGTCCATCAATATCAATAGAAGAGGGAATTTGGAAATTGTGGTATATCCAGACAA
Organism: Lynx rufus; assembly: GCF_022079265.1. NCBI lineage: Eukaryota > Metazoa > Chordata > Mammalia > Carnivora > Felidae > Lynx > Lynx rufus. Next base: position 4,526,365 of record NW_025814834.1, read on the forward strand.
TTAAATATGGCTCAGAAATAAGAAAAATAAATAACGAGTTACTCACACACACAATGATATGATGAATGTCAAAGACATTATGCTGAGCAAAAGCAGCCAGACACCAAAAAGGAGAAAATTCTAGAGAACTAAACCATGAGAGAGATCAGAACAGTGATTGCCTGTGGGTGAAGACTGGCAGCCAACACAAGGAAACTTCCGGAGACGGCGAAATATTCTACATTTTGATTGGAATGTCATTTACACGGGCGCATTCCTTTGTCGAAATGTATACAACTGTAGTCTTAAGACCTGTGCAATCCTCCATATGCAAAGTTTACTTCACCTTAAAAATTCGTACACACCTGCATACATAAAACTTTTCTCTCATCCAGGTGTTGATGAAGGGATGCTGGTGAAGATTCTAGAAAGTTAGATACTACTTCAGGGGCAAGTGGGGCACACAGTGGAGATGACTTCGCAAAGTCTGTTCCTTAAATCATTTCTCAGTTTGCCAAAATGCAGGGTTTCGCTTGCAGTCCGGGGAGAATGTGCCCACAACGTCATCACCAGCCACAACCATCCGTCACTTCAGAAAAAATTTAAGTGGTGGCCATTGCTCAGAGAGAAACCGGAAGGATTGAAATGGCCGGCTGGTCTCTCTCTCAATCTCCCCCCTACCCTTAAGGGGGGGGGGGATTCACATCAGCCCTTTCAACTGTAAACATTTATGCCTGATAGTCTCACAGCTTAGCATCTCGGAAGAAAGGGAAAGAGAAGAAAACACAGAACAGAAAGGGGCGGGTGGCAGGTCCCCAAAGGAGAGCCTCAGCAGAAGGTCCAGGGAAATAAAGTGGAACAGCTCCTCCATCAAAGTCGTGGGGCAGTGGCTTCCCCGTCCCTCATTCGGAGCCAGCTGGGGAGTCTATCCACAGGAGGGAAACTTCTTGCAATGGCTTCATTAGAAAACACGGCTGTATTTTCCTCCCAAGTCTCTCCCCCGCGTCCCCTGCCCCCCACAGGCTGGCACTTGCCCAGCACCCAGACAGTCGCTCCCACCCCCCACCCATGGACCCCGCCCTGGGGCTCCAATCACCCTGCCCCGGGGACGTGTCTCCAGCCCATCAGCCCGCATGGCAACCCTGAGGAAGAAACGGAGCAGCAACGATGATCCAACAAGACTGCTTCGTAACACTCCCTGCGTATGTCATCTCGCATGAAACCCCTTCTGCCTGTCAGAGGGACTGGACAGCAATCGTGTAAGGAGAAGGGCGAAGGCAGCCAGGACTCTCCAAGGACTCCAGCGACCCCCCGGCGATAGGAAGCGCGGTTCCACGTTTTGGTGGTTGCCGGATCATGAAGCTGTCCAGTGATAGCTGGGGTTCCCATCCCAAGCGGGGTGTGCTGGCTGTGGGGTCACCGTCATCTCCCACGTCCCTAACCTTGAGATCACTGCCCAGACCTCAAAAACTGAGTCCAGCTGGGGAACATGGGAGCTTGCGTGCAGAGCTGCTGGCATGACCTGGTGAGAAGCAGGCTGTTGCTACCTGCCCCACGGACCAAGTCCACGAGGCTGGTGACCTCCCCTGCCTTGTCCTGCCTTCTGGGTCGTGCAGCAAGTTTATCCAGAAATTCTTGTGAAGCGCTCAGAGAAGACACACTTCTCCCCGCCCTGAGGGGCTGCATGGAAGATGTTCTCCACTTCCTGAACGAGTAGATCCATGACTGAATGAAAAGTTCAGAAGTAACTTCTGGAAAATGCCTAGCACGGTGCCTGGCTCAGAGAGAGAGAGTTTAACAAATGATACGGCAGGCGGGTGGCCTGACAGACAGCTCTGAAGCCAGAGTAGTTGAGATCTCCACCTTGCCGCTTCCTACCCATATGGCCCTCATGCAAGTCACTGGTCTTTTAAGCCTCAAGTTTCCCACCTGCAAATTCCACCTACCATGCAGATTTGTCGCAAAAACTACAGGTAACCTTTTTCAAAAATAACTTAAAAGATCAAGTACTAGAGACCTCTCAGCTCAGATCCAGACGCTGTGAAATACCTCCTTTGAAAGCTTTGTATAGACCGAGTAATGTGGGGGCGGGGGGGGGGGGTACGCCTGGGTGGCTCGGTCGGCTAAGCGTCTGACTCTTGATTTCGGCTCAGGTCATGATCTCATGGTTCGTGAGTTCGAGCCCCAAGTTGGGGTCCGTGCTGACAGTGTGGAGCCTGCTTGGGATTCTCTCTCCTCTCCTTCTCTCTCTGACCCTCCCCTGCTTGCTCATGTGCACACTCGCTTTCTCAAGAATAAATAAAAAAAAAAAAAAAGACGAGTAATGGGGAGGAGGGGGGCAGATGACGGCCAGCGTTGAGCAGGCCCGGCCTCACAAAATGCAGCGAGGCTTGGCGGGTCGTTGTCAACGGGGAAGAGAGCAAGTAAACAGCAGAAAAGTATTCTTGTGGACTTCTGCACCTGGGAGATTGCCGGGCAGTGCCTCAGGAAGATGCTGGAAGGTAGATGGGAGCCGTGTGTCGGACGTGGGCTCAGAGTCCTACTTCCCCACTTAGAAATAAGTTAAAATGACATTAATTCAACAGCCCTCGATGGGCTCATCTTTATTAACTCCTGCCTTGTGGCTCGAGCTCCTTTTTCTGTGTGCTGTCAACCTCAGGCCGCTGTAACAGCCTGTCACCACAATCATCATCAAAGACGGCGATGAGGGATGGGGGGTGTTAGTGTTTGCCCAAGCTGCTTTGTATCAGAGGCTGTTCAGACAATACAGTGTCTCCTTAATCCCCGTAAGACAGAGACAAGTCGTTCTGGCAGGCCGAGATGGGAATGTACCCTTGGTTCCTGACAGGGGCCGTCTACACCGGCCCCAGGCCTTCGTGAGTCGCCTGTCAGGACAGCAAGAAACCTGCTCACGGAATCTGCCCTCAGAGGAGAGGACTCAGCCGAAGCTGGGCTGCCCACACAGTCGAACCAAAGCTTGGGTGCCGCTGTCCTCGCTGGGCCGTTTCTTCTCCACTAGAGACACTGACACGTACAAGGTCAGGTCTGGGAGGCCCCCGAGACTGTTCTCACTTATCACCACCCCTGCCCTGTCCTTCAGACTCACCCTCTCGGAGGTACTCGGTACATACTTCCTGAGATCGCTGCTTATACCCGGACAGGGCAATGGAAAATCTGCGCATGTTCTGGGACCCTGGAATGCTAGCCATTTCTGAGACTCCGTGAACTGTTGCTGTGACTGGTGGGGGATGGGTTTGTTATCATCAACCTCCGTTGTTCCTGTTTCGAGCCATAACTCTGATCCATTATGGAAATTTCGAAGATACGGGCAGGCAAAAAGGAAAGAAAAGCGTCCCTCGCCCCATCATCCACAGGTAAACACACACCGGCCTATACATTTCTAGGTTTGTTTCTCTCTGTGCCTGTATGTATCTGGTTTTTTAAAAAAACAAGACTGTTCAGTGCTGTTTTGTAACCTAATCTTTTCCCATAACCACTGCAAATAGCTTTCCGTGTCATTAAACAGGCTCCCACACCTTCATTTTCGATGACTGCCCAGTGAGCGCCAGCAGAGATGTGTGCCTCAGTCAATTGTTTGTGTTGTTTTCTCTCGTGCGTGTGGTCTGCAACTTACCCCGCTACCTGCTCGAAGGAAGTGCCCAGATTTAGCCAATTAGAGCTCTTCATTAAAAATGAAAAGGGCACCCGCAGCCCTCCGGAGGATGGGCTGGTTGCCCTCGTTCTTCTGAAAGGTATCTTCGTTGCAAATAGCAACTTGGACATCAGCCAGTTAGGCTCTGGACGTGGAAGAGAGGCCGGGTTGTATTTCCCGGTGGACTTCTTTGGAGAGGCTGGGCGGCTTTAAAAAAAAAAAAAATAGTAGAAGGAAGTGTTTTTGCCATTGTTTGTGAGCGCACACAGGCTCAGCGGCAAAATGAGACGGAACCCTTGATTTCTAACCTCCTGCTGCAGTGTTCAAAATGCCTCCCAGAGAGGCAAAGAGGAAGCTACTCTGAAGCACTCTGATTGTAAAATTTGCATCCTCTCTTAGCTGGTTATTGTCCCCAAGGACATTTCACATCAAATTGTACTTGTTTGTAAAGATTTTTCACCCAAGACAGGCCACCTCTCAAGATAACTGCTGATACGGAGGCTAGAGAAATAGAAGGAATTAGAAATGCCGAGAGTCCCGGGGTAGAAATATACACGGATTTAAGGGCAGCCACTTCCAGCCTGGAAACCCTCGACGGATGATCTCGGTTCAGCCCCCCAGCTAAGTACGTAACAGGAAAAAAGAGCAGCGACATGAAGGAACGCTAAAAGACGTGCATTAACGAGATGCGCTAGTCCAACGTGCTTTCAGGGAATACCAATCGTGGGCTAGCTCTGCAACGGGCACCAAAGAGCAGAGACAAATAAAACCCCCATCTCTACACTCAAGGAGCCGACGGCCTCCAGAGAGGAGTCAAACGTGCTGATGAACACTGGAAACGTGGGGAGATAAATGCTCTGCCCCGAGGTAAATGACAACACAGAGGTATGAGCCTCTGCTGGTAGCACCGGGAAGGCGTCGGAGAGGAAGAGGAGGGGAAGAGAGGAGCGCGTGCGCCATCCGGTGAGGCACAGCCTCCCAGGAAGGAGGGGCCTGTGCAAGAGGCATGAGGGTCCTGTCACAGCAGATGTGCTCTAAGAACCACACCTGGCCGGCACAGGATGGAGCACCAGGGAGTAAAGCTGGTGAGGTCCACGGGAGCTGGGTCAGGCCACCTGGCTCGCACCTGAAAGGCTCTTTCTGGGTAGAACGGAGCAGGGGGCAAATTTAGAGTCTGTGGCAAAGGCCTAGGCGAGAAATGATATGGTCCTCGACAAAGGGCAGTGAGATGGGGAATGGAGAGAGGAAGCAGTTCCGGGGATGATAAAGAGGTGGAGTCCATGGGGCTGAGTGACCGGTGGAAGTGTGGGACAGCTGGGTGACAAAGAAAAGGCAAAGAACACATCACTTACAGAGCAAGACCCCCACGGAGGCAGAAGAGGGCCACACCTGGGGGCAGACGGTCGAGAGGGACTCCCTTCGCCAGACACACGGAGGAAGGACAGAAAGATCATTGCAGAAACGGGTTCTAGCAAATGTGTGTCACTCACGGGCAGAAGGTAGGATGGGTGGCCGCTCCTGAGAGAGCCCCCGAGCTCTGAATGAAGCAAGACTGGATGGCTGACGGGGAGGAGAGGAGAAACAGTGCCTCCAACACTGAATTGTTGGTGAACACAAGCTCCCCGAGGACCAGGGGGCCTGGGGGCCTGTATCTGAGAACCGGGTCTCCTCCAGTGGCACCCAGCAGCCAAATGGGGGACAGCAGGTGGATGACCGTGGGGCTCAACGTGGAAGACACGGCCCCTTGGGTCCCCTCGGTTCCAGGGAGCCAGGATGCCAAGAGAGTGGCCACAGCCCCACCCAGGAAGGAAGGAAGCCAGGCAGGGCTGAGAGATGAGGGGCCTAGGACTCAAGTCTCAGCAGACCAGGGATGAGAAGGGGACCCACAGGCCTGGACCAGCCAGCAGGAGCGGAGGCTTGGCCTGAGGCCGGCATGCTGGAGTGTTAGACTCCAAAGGTGAGGCAAACACGTTAACGGCCAGGTCGGGGAGCTGACCTGGGGAGCAGGTGTCTGAGGTGGGGCTGGTGTTTTGGCAGTGTCCACGAGGGACAAAGGTCAGCACGATGCAGGACTGGCCTCCTGCTTTCGGGGAGAGCTTCCCACTAGCGTCCGAGGCCCAAGGTCCAGCGTGAGCCTTGCCTGGTCATCAGCCTGCCGTCCCCGCTTAGGTAGGAGTCTGGGGTTCTCTCTCCTGGGAGAGGCACTGATGCCTGGGTAACAGGACACTCTGGGGATCCAGTCGGTGAACGTGGAGGCAGCACAAGACACCCACCTCTGGGGGACCGCAGTGTCCTGTGGGCGTCTCGAGTGGCTACAGCCAAGATCCACAGTCTCCAAGGGCAAGTCTGATTGAAACAAAGGTGGCCCCACAATTAGGCACGTTCCACCTACGCTTGCAGCCCTGTAGGAGGACCCCCCAGTGCCAGTCCGTGGCAGTGCCTTGAAGGACGGATGGATTCCCTCTGCGGAAGCGCGGCAAGCCTTGCCTCGCACGGTCACCAAAGCTGCGTAGCTTACAGGGTTACCTGCCGGCTGCTGCGGAAGAGCCTGCCGGTCTAGGGGACCCTCCTTAGCACAGGCCTCCCAAGCCCTCTGTGACCGCCTCCCATGACAAAGAGCCCAGGTAGTTAGTGCTTCGGGCACTGTCGTTTGAACCACATTACCCTCCAAAGTAGCACCGAGCACTTACAAATTCCTCCTAAATTCCAAGTCTGCACGTGGATCCTGAGGAAACGTTGCTAGCTATTTCCACCATTTGCAACGGGTTGGGTGGCCCCACCCCCACCCCCACCCCGGTCTGCCATAATCTCATTTTTTCTCCCCAGCTCAGTCTCGACTCCCATAGCCTGGGCACGGGCCGGCCGAACTCGGGTCCTTTCTCTCAGGGCCGCCCCCCGCTTTCCACGAAGTCAACTGGCGCTGGGGGTGGGAGCGGCAGCCAGGGTGCGGTGGGGCGGGGCGGGGTGGGGGGGTGGGGACAGGGCGCAAGGGCGGGGCAGGGGCGGGGCGGGGCCTTCGGGGGTCGCGCCCCCGCCCCGCCCCGCGCTGACCGGGCCTTGGCCTCCCCGCAGGTGCGCGCAAGCGCTACTGGAGCACGGCGCCTCGGTGCAGCGCGCGGGCGGCGCGGGCCGGGACACGCCGCTGCACGTGGCGGCCCAGCGCGGCCTGGACGAGCACGCGCGCCTCTACCTGGGCCGCGGCGCGCCGGTGGACGCGAGGAACGGCCGCGGCGAGACGGCCCTGAGCGCGGCGTGCGGCGCGGCGCGGCGGCCCGACGAGCACGCGCGCCGCCTGCGTCTGTGCGCGCTGCTGCTGCGGCGGGGGGCGGCGGCGGACGCGCGCGACGAGGACGAGCGCAGCCCGCTGCACAAGGCCTGCGGCCACGCGCTCCCGGGCCTGGCGCGCCTCCTGCTGCGGCACGGCGCCGACGCGGGCGCGCTCGACTACGGCGGGGCCTCGCCGCTGGCCCGCGCGCTGCAGACCGCAGCCTTCGCCGCGGAGGCCGCGTCGCAGCGCACGGTGCAGGCGCTGCTCAACCACGGCTCCCCCAGCGTGTGGCCCGACGCCTTCCCCAAGGTAAGGGGGCCCCCCGGGGACGGGCCTGCGGGGGGGCTCGCGCCGCTTCTCAGATTCAAGGGCCCAGCAGCCCTACCCGCGCCCCCCCCCCGTCCATATGCAACTTCTGATGGGGGTGGGGGGTGGGTGTGCATGTCTGACAAACTCCCGGGTGAGGCCGAGGGTGCTGGTCTTGGGACCACACTTAGAAGAGCAGGACCCAAAAGCCTCCTGGCCGGAGTCACTAGAAAATTAAGTTGCCTGGGGCGCCTGGCTGGCTCAGTCTGTAGCGCATGGGATTCAGTCCCAGAGTCGCGAGTTCAAGCCCCACCCTGGGGGAGCCTACATTAAAAAAGAAAAAAGGAAAATTAAGTTGCCAACCTGACTGTATCCGTCCATAGTAGTTACCTGGCGATGCCAGGCACTAAGTTCCACGACGTCATCATGGCCCAAAATATTTTGGCGGCTTACCTCTTGGTGTAATTGGTAAACAATAGGTATGGGTCTCCTGTGGAATCTGAAACGAAACACCCACTCTGACCACCTACCTTACCGATGAGATTAAGGAAAGTACTTCACACTGTTTGCAGATCTCTGCCATTCCGTCCACACCACACTCCTGGGAAATACGCCAGGCTCATGACGGTCTCCTACCTGCGTTTCAAGCAGGTGAAATGTCCCTCGCTGGGTCAGGGCTCTGTTGGGACCTCAACCCCGCTTTGCAGACTTCACTCTGAGCAGCTTGTCACTTTTCCCACGTGTCAGATCTACCCTGAAATGATAAAGATGACGACTAAAGATGTCCCATCAGAGAAAATACTTAGAAGGTGGAAAATGTTTCCAAAAGTTCCCCAAATATTGGTTGGGATAAGAAGATATTGTCCTCCCCATAAAAGACTTCACTGAAGGGAAGTCGTGCCATTAGATGTCAAATCGAGCATGCTTGATTTAAAAATTATCCCCAGGCTCGCCAGTCATAAGCAAGAGACATACTTTGGCCTGTTAAGTTTTGAACAAATAGCTGAAAAGCTACTACTTTTAAAGGACAGTACTCGGGGTGCCTGGGTGGCTCAGTTGGCTAGGCGCCAGACTTCGGCTCAGGTCATGATCTCACAGTTCGTGAGTTCGAGCCCCGCGTCGGGCTCTGTGCTGACAGCTCAGATCCTGGACCCTGCTTGGGATTCTGTGTCTCCCCTCTCTCTACCCCTCCCCTGCTCATGCTCTGTGTCTCTCTGTCTCTCAATAATAAATAAACGTTAAAAAAATTTTTTTTAATAAATAAATAAAGGACAGTACTCTAGGTGGGCTGAAATAGTAAAATTCACACGTTTCTCTCAAATGCTAACTTTGCCAAGTGTGTCTATCAAAACGTAGGTGAAACGTGGAAAACCCACCCACTGGACTCCCTGAGTGTTTCATTACCTCACCATCACAGTGACAAGTAATTCTCTCGTGGCACTCCACTGTGGCAGGATCTCAGTATGGCAGGCTCTTGACAGGGAAGGAACACCCACACTTTTATATTCTATAACACTTACATTTCTGAGTCATCATTTACATTGTAATGGGTCCCAACCTTCATTGGTCTTAGTTCATCGACCAATAAAATGGGATCAAGACCCACCTGCTGTCCCTCCCGTTCACACTGCGTTTGCATTAAAGCAAGATACTTCAGCCCTCGGGGCGTGAAACTGCATAAAGAAGGAAAAAGAAACCAGCAAGACAAAAGAAGTGACTTTACATGATGGACCAAAAGTGAAAAATATTTGCGGCAAATTCTTTAAAAGAAAAAAAAAAGGTCCACTTGTTTCAGTAGTGACCAGTAATAAATATTCCTTTGTTGGTCTTAGAATCACGCAATCTTTGTGGGTTTCCAAGTCCCAGGCACGACCTCACTGGGCATCATCCCTGGGGGCAGGGCGTCTAGCGCCTGAACTCTGTCTTCAGAGCTGTAAGTACCCTACCTAGACCTTGAGATGCAGGACAAGGCACAGGGCGCCCCCTCTGGGCCCCCGAGGGGCCCTCTCCTGGGATCCGCCCCCCACTCCACCAGCCCACAGGAATGTAACATGGTCAGCGGGCTGCAAGCCGCAGGTAGGTTTGAATGTGGAGGCTGTTTGTTATAGCAGGGACCAAGAGGCCCTGGGAAGTGCTTGGCTCCCAGAAGTGACGATCTGTCTGCGTCTGCAGTTTCACGCCACCTGCGAAGGAACTGGAGCCTCCCTGAGGAATCAATACTCGGAGGCATTCACAAAACAGCCGCACTGCCGTTGCCTCCCCTGCACGGAGGCACCACGCCCGAACCCGCACATCTTCAGTCCCTGTTTGCTGAATGAGTGCAGGGATGCCGGCGACTCCGGGCCACAGCGGCCTGTGGGTTAAACCTTTGGACACGGGGATCTGACTTCTTTGCGCTGTTCCCCACACCTCGAGGGGACGCCCCTGGAAGGAGCGCTGGTGGGGTCCGCAGCCCCCGGCCCCCGGCACTGCGGTCAGGAGCAGGTTTCAAAGGGGAATGCGTTTACCACCCCACTGAGAATCTTCTAAGCAAAGACACAAGCGCCTGTGTTGTTGTGGCCCTGCCCCGGGACAGCGGGGCAAAGCACGGAAGCAGCGTGCTCCTGCAGCCAGGCCCCTGCAAGCGGTCGGTCCGCCGGGGAAGGGGTCTGATCGCCACGCAGGACATCAAAGGGACAGACCCGACTCCGCTCAGCAGACTTGTGGAGCGCGCAGCAAACACTGAAAACGACTCTGCAGGCAAGACTCAGCACCATGGCGGGGCGTAGACAGAGGCACCAGGGAATGTCACAGAGCACGCCGTCCGTGGGCAGCAGCCGTGCTTTAAATAGATGTAAAGAGACACCCACGGAGCTCAGAATTACTGAGGCAAAGGTTTCACAGCGAGCTTATGACATAAATCACAGCTCCCCCAGGCCCAGACAAAGGCACCGTCGCCGCGGCAGGCGGACTCGAAGCATCCATTGGAGCCGTGCGCAGTGCTCTGCCCCGAAAATCAAAGTGGTGTCACAGCTTAGGAAGCAAGCGTGTTGACAGGAAGCCAGGACTTTCCGCCCGGCTGCCCGCTACTTAACGCCAGAGTCAGACGGCGGGACTCCAGGGCAGGTGCCGACGCGGCGGCCGGCCGCAGCCAGGTTTGAATTCGGGAATGCGTCGGGACAGGTGGGGCCCGGCCCACAGGAGAGTAGGCAGGAGTGTTTCTCTAAACACACACATGTGGACCCGACTTGTTCTGCAGCCGTCACCAGTGGACCGCGGGTCGGAGGAGGCCTGGTCTGCAGTGAAGGGCTTTGCTCACATCTCTCTCTCCTTGTGCCCCTGAGCCGGGCGGCCTAAATCATTCAGACTCAGCCCAGGAGCGCGGGAAGCACAGGGACAGGACCAGCAATGAGCCATCTGACCGCAGACGTAGGCTGTGCTTCCCGCAGGCAGCCCTTGAGCACTTACTCATTCGACAGACATTTCCGGGAGCTACTGTGCTCCGTGTTGGAGTCAGTGTTGAACTGTGGCGTGTGCATTTCCTGCCCTCACAGAGCTGCCTCACGAGAGTGGAGGACAGCCTTGACTCAGACAACGACACACTCAAGGTGAAGTCGCCACGGCCAGAAAGCTGCTAAACCGAGGCCCACTGTACCTTGAAAGTGCCAAACGGGGGGCCTGACGTGGCTGGGGGGGGCGGTAAGACGCTCCCCAGGCAGGTGCGGAATGAGCCTGGACCTGAAGGCCGAAGAAGCCGCCATGTAAAGGATAAAAGAAGGACCATTCCTGGCAGAAGGAACAGCACGGGCAAATGTCCTGGGGCAGACAGAGCACTGCGATGTATGCAGTTGAAAGGTGACCCGGTAGCTAGGAGGAAACCGGCCAGGGGGAGCAAGAGGCAGGGGTCTTAAGGGTGACGGGCTTTCGCCTTTGTCTTAAGACCAAGGGGAACGTGTTGCATCATGTTAAGCAGCAGAGGTGACACGATCAAATGAGTATTTGGGATGATATTTCAGCTCGAGTGTGGAGAACATGCCAGAGGAGGGGACTGGTGGAAAATCCAGGCGAGGCATGCGGGTAGCGTGAACGAGGGGAGAGAAGAAGGTTGGTGGCGAGAATGGCAGATTCTAGAAACATCTGCAAATCTCTGGCCTTGCCTCCCCTTCTGGGCACCGACCACGCTGAAAGCGCGGACCCAAAGTTTTGCTGTCTTCTTTTTGCCTGATTACAGAACGCGGTAAAGCGACCTCACAGGACCGCCAGCTGCACCAGGGGTTCAGTGGGAGAATCCTGGGGTAGCAGCAGCCACAAACCACACTCCCGTTTCCTGTCTTCACAGAGCTGTGTGTGCGTGTGCGAGCGTCCCCGGTGGGAGGAGGGAGGTGAGCTGTCTCCAGGAGCGCACCTCTGTTTTCCTTGTTCTTGGTTTATTTCTCCATCTACATACAGAGCAATGTGCCTGTGTGATTTTCCCCCTTAATTTTCTTTCTGCCGCCTCATTAGCCGAGGAGAGTGTGCATGGGCCCTAATGACACCGGGATGTCAGAGCAGTGTGGCAGCCGCATCTCCGCAGACAGCAAGGAGGCAGTGGAGATTTTTTAAACTGTGTTGGCGTAAAAATAATGAAGGCAGCCAGCTGCCTGGCAGACGTGAGGGGGCACGGGGCTGGGGGACTGGGGAGGGCCGGGGAGCCCCAGAGAGGTGGAACAGAGAGACAGGAAATGAATTCCCAGAGACAGGCAATAAGACTTGATCACAGTCTGTGACCCAGGAAGGAGGGGCCCGGAGGAGGGGGCGCTTCTGCTGAGGGAGGGCAGCTCGTCCTGGGAGGGGGGACGGTGCGGGGAGGCCTCCCTGGCGCCTGCAGTCGCTGGGAGCCATTTAATGTTTTGCAGAGAGTAAGTTTGAGGGCCAATCGCAGGGTCACTGGAGGGATACGGTTAGCCTGGGGAGGGTCTGAAGAAGCAGGCATTGCATAGGACACCATATACGTGTCACCAGACTAGATCTGGAGGGGTCCGGTGTGAACCGCTCAGCTTGACGGTGCGGTTTTCTCCCAGCGCAAAAGGGAGGCAATCGAAATCGGAGACCACCGTGCTCCAGGAAACGGCATGTTAGTGGTGGCTTCTGGAAGCCAGAAATAGCCTCACGCCAGGGGCACACTGTGTGCTGGTGAAGGGATAAAGGCGGGCTCCTGGGTTCGGGTGGGAAGACGTCTGCCTGCCCGGCTCTCCCTCTACCTCTCCATCTCCGGCATTCACCGTCTCTCTCCTTCTCTAACGCCTGCTTCTGACTTCGTAAGAGTAATGGATTGGGACAAAACACAAATTTGGGGTAGGACGGGGCCCAGAGATGATCATTCTTACAGTAGCACTGCGATGACCAGCTATTAAAGTGCAACTTCTCCTGTCCCCGTACTAGAAGAGCCGCCAAGACAAGAGGAGGGAAGGGAGACGGGAAAGGGAGCCGGGAGAGAAAGCAAATCCTCAGCACTGCCCTAAGTTTTCAGGCAGTCAGGCGCACATTACAAAACTGTGTTTAAAGTCGACCAGGCAGTAGGGGATGCCTTTGGAGATACAGTGCATTCTCGGAGATGGAGCAAAGTGCAAAGGTGGAAACCTAGGAAGCCGGGTTGCATAGCAACCTGCGAGCTGTGCTGGGAATAGGGTAGGAGAAGAGGGCTCCCAGGGGGGGGCGCAGTCACCAGGTGAACGTGCAGGCGGAACAGGGCTGGGCATGGTCCTCTCGAGCCTTCCTCCACACGGCCCCTCCAGTCTCCCACCGGGAAATACAGCATCACGGACCTCGCCCGCATTTTGACAGACCTCCTGTCTGGCTCTTGCCTTAATCAATGACAGATAGGCAGACATATAAATAGACTCATGAGGGGGGAAAGGGGGCAGAAAAACAACAACAACAAAATGCGGGGACGGCATCCAGGGAGTAGAAAGGAAATCCGTACCTCTCATCAAAAGATGCAGAAGAAAATCTGAGAAACTGTGTGCCGTCATCTACAGAGCGCAAGAGGACATAGCCTTTAAGTGCCTAAAGCAGAGCCAGTTAAGGGGACAAGGCAGTAGCATGATGTGACAAGGGGGATGGGGGGTGGGTGGGGACAAGGTTATACAGCGGCGGCTTGGACAGCACCTGAAGGGAAGCAAAAAGCAGAATTGATTCGTAAAAGGAACCAAGTCGGTGACGTAAGTGACGGAGCCGTGCTGTTGGCACGTGTGACCTCAGATCCACTCCCTGGCGTCCCTGCCTTCTGCTCTGCATGTTGAGGGCTGGGGACGGTGCGGCTAGACCCCTCGAGCTGAACTCAGAGTCCCATACCAGCCGGCTGCTGGCTGGCTTCGGCGAAAGGAGACCCCGTGAAAGGGAGGGAAGAAGCCTGCATTTCCAAGGCTCCGGCGCCCTGGATGGCTCCTCCCCATACTTCCAGCCTCCGTCATATCTCATATAACAAGAAATAGAGAAGTAAGGGCAGGCTTCGGGATGGATTGTTTCTGTGTCCCCAGGAGGTCCCCAAGGAACCAGATGTTTTCCAACCTCTGTGACTTGGCTTCGTCCTCAGGATGGCTCATCTCTTGGTCGGAAAATGGCTTCCAGCAACAACTGGGCCAGCCAGCTTCCTCGTTTCATATCCACTTGCTTTTTTCTAGAAGCCCGAGGAGGCTCCCCTGTGTTTCACTGGCCCCAGTTGACTTAAACCTGCACTTCCCCAAACCAGTCATGGCAAGGGGAATGGAGTTTTAGCGATTGAATTAAACTAATCCTTTGGAGTGTTGGAAAGTCAACCACAGTGTGTTAGCTACAAAGGAAAATTAACATTAAAAGCTGTTCCTGGGGCACCTGGGAGGCTCAGTTGGTTAAGCGTCCGACTTCAGCTCAGGTCGTGATCTTGTGGTTCGTGAGTTTGAGCCCCGCGTCGGGCTCTGTGCTGACAGCTCAGAGCCTGGAACCTGCTTTGGCTTCTGTGTCTCCCTCTTTCTCTGCCCCTCCCCTACTCACTCTCTCTGTCTCTGTCTCTCTCAAAAATAAACAAACATAAAAATTTTTTCAAAAGCTCTTCCTAAGTGCAAAAGAAAAAAACAAAACCAAGAAACTAGAAGAGAAAGTGGTGTTTATGAAGGAAAGAGGGTAGAAAGCCAACCCACAGATAAGTGATGTTGCTGAAGAAGAGCCTAGAACAAATGGATCAGAAATAGTAATCAGGGGCACCTGGGTGGCTCAGTCAATGAAGCATCCAACTCTTGATTTCAGCGCAGGTCATGGTCTCAGGGTTGCAAGATCGAGCCCTGAGTCAGGTGTGGAGCCTGCTTAAGATTCTCTTTCTTTCCCTCCACCACTCACACATACACACACACACACACACACACACACACACACACACACTGTTTCTCTCTAAAAAAGAAACAGGAAATAGTATTCAAAGACATAATAGAAGAAAACTTAGCTGCACTAGAAATCTTAACTCATAGAAGTCGAATGGATATTCTCTGCAAATCAGTGATGGGAGTCACACTCCTATATACATTCTAGCACAAGTGTTCTAAAAAAGCATGGAAAGGGGCACCTGGGTGGTTCAATCAGTTGAGCGTCCAACTTCCGCTCAGGTCATGATCTCGCAGTCTGTGAGTTCAAGCCCCGCGTTGGGCTCTGTGCTGACCGCTCAGAGCCTGGAGCCTGCTTCGGATTCTGTGTCTCCCTCTCTCTCTGCCACCCCCACCCCCGCTCATGCTCTGTCTCTCTCTCTCTCTCTCTGTCAAAAATAAATAAACGTTAAAAAAAAATTTAATTTTGAAAAGCGTGGAAAAATCTTGCAAAGTACCTGAGTAGAAAATATTCATAAAGGAATAAAAATTAGTCTAGGCTCCAATTTATCTGCTGCAATATTATCAGAAGACAATTAAATATCATCCTCAGATTCTTTAATCTATACACCCAAGGTGGGGCTCAAACTCACAACCCTGAGACCAAGAGTTACATGCCCCGCTGACTGAGCCAGCCAGACACCTCTCATCTTCAGATTTTTAAAGGAAAAGTTTGGTTGCTAGAATTTTAGACCCAGCCAAGGTGCTTTTCATTTGGGTGGTAAAAGTAAGACACTTGTGTCTTATCAACCTTGCCTTCCTAATGCATTTAACATATATATACTTGGGATTCCTGGCTGGCTCATTCTCATTAGAGAATGCTGTTGATCTCAGGGTTGTGAGTTTGAGCTCCACTTTGGGTATAGAGATTACTTAAAATCATTTGAAAGAAGAAAGAAGGAAGGAAGGAAGGAAGCTAGAAAAGGAAGTTAGGAAACAAGGAAGGAAAGGAGAGAGATGAAAAGAAAAGACAAAGTTCTACTTATTTATTTATCCAACAAATATTTACTGAGCACCAGCCATGCATCAACAACATATTAAGTGCTTTGGGTATAGTTCAGAAAAAAAAAAACAAAAAAGTAGTCTTGCCTTCATAGAGCTTACATTCGAACAGGAAGACAAGCTTTAAACAATGAGCATCATCAATGGGCCAATTAAATGATAAAAACTATAGTGGGGGGGGCAGTTGCAGTTTTAAGCGCAGTATCCAGGGTGGGTGGCTTTGAGCCAAGACTTGAGAGGTGAGTGCATCAGCTGTGCAGGTGTGCAGGTGTCTGGAGGGAAGGGGCCAGCTGACCAGCAGCCAGCCTATGGCCTGAGGCAGGAGTAAACCTGACCTGTGTGTGGAACAAGGGGACCAGTGTGGCTGACGGTAGAGAGAGCTGGTGACAGCAGGAGATGGGACCAGGGGTAGGGGAGGGGCGTGGATGGTGTGGGGTCTTGCGGGACACTGTCATGACTTTGGCCATCAGAGGGGTTTGAGCAGAGTGGCAGGACCCGACTAACATTTGATGGGGACCCTTCTGGCCTCCGTGCTGAGAACATACATCAGGGGAGGGGGTGCAGAAGTGGGGGGACGACTTAGGAGGCTGTTGCCAGGATCTTCTCTGATTCTGAACATATTTTGAAGACGGAGCCCCCAGGATTTCTTGACAGATTGGATGAGCGATGTGAGAGAGAGAGAGAGGAGTCAAAGCCAACTCCAAGGCATTCAGCCTGAGACGCTGAAAAGATGGGTTTGCCATCAGCTGAAATGGAAGGTTGTGGGTAGAGTAAGAGATCTGGGGGCTTGTTTTCAATACCAAGTAAGTGGTTGGCTGTCCAAGCCCAGAGTTTGAGAGGGCTATAGTTGAGACTCTGGTTTTTGTTTGTTTGTCTCTGTTCTTCTTTCTTCATTTGTTTTGTGTCTTCAATTCTACACATGAGTGAAATCATACGGTATCTGTCTTTCTCTGACTGACTTATTTTGCTCAGGGAGACTCTCCGGCTCCATCCATGTTGTTGCAAATGGCAACAGTCCAGTCTTGTTTATGGCTGAGTAATATTCCACTGCATATATGGACCGCATCTTATTTACATATGGATGGTACTGAAAGCCAGGAGACCAGATGGGATCACCAGGAAGTGAGAATACATTAAAAAAAAAGAAGAAGAAGAAGAGGAAGGACCTATGAATGCAGGGGTGTTCTCACATCAAGAAGAGGGAGAGAGGAGAAGGCAGCTGGGGAGAAGCAGCCGGTGAGGGAGGTGGGATGAGAGCATGGCTTCCTGGAGCCAAGTGAAGAATGTTACAGAGGAGGACCTGACTAACCGCATCAGATGTGGCCCACACAGCACAGGGAGAGGGGAGCACTGCACAACTGGGTGTAGCAGCCCGCTGTTGCTCATAGCAAGGGCAGGGTGTCGGCGGTATCTGGGGCTGAAGACCAATGGGATGGGAGTACTCCAGCGGACGAAGGGATAAGACGGAAAACCATCTCGGGGTTGGGAAACTCAAGTCTGAAGATTCCCTCCCCTCTGCCTTCTCCCTGTGTCTCAGCATCTTCCTCCTCTTTCCATCCTGACGGCCATCGGCTGAGTTTAGCCACCACCATCTCTCCTGTGGCCCTTGGACACGTCCCCTGAACTGGGCCCCCTGCCTCCAATATGGCCCCCGGAAACTGTTCACAACGTTGTAGCCGTGGTGCTATTTCTGAAATCAAAATCTGATCCTGTCACTCCCCCAGGGCTCCCCCGTGCCCTCCAGGTCGCCCAGCTTCATCCTGGAGGTCAGCATTCGGCCTGACAGCGCCCTGCCTCCCTCCCCAGTCTCTGGCTCACATGCCCCACGTCACGCTCTGTGCCCCGGCCAACATTTTCAGCATCTCCTCACCTCCCAGGTTTGGCCACTGTTTTCTCCACCCAGCACACGCTTGCCCTCTGAACCCGCCCTCCCTTCTGTAACTCCTACTCCTTAACTAGGTCTTAACTCCAGTGTCACCTACTCCACAGAGCTGGTCTTCCCCTGACCAACTCAGCCCCCATTGCGAATCCAAGTCTGACTTAGGTCCCACTTCTAGCACCTCGTGATCCCCCCACCACAGTTGCTATGGCACCTGTTGTCTATTAATGATTTTACTTTTATTTGGGACCATCTAGTTTGGGGCTGTAAAATTCTGGGAAGGCAGAGTTTGCCATTGTAGCACGCAGACATAACACGGTCCCTAGCTTCTCGTAGGAGCTCGGTAAATATCTGGGGTGAAAGGCTTAATGGACAGGTGGTGGGCATACAACTCAGGGAAAATAGAGACAACTCGAGTAATTGTAAGGCAGGTTGTAAAACTAAACGCTAATGCCAAAAGTTATCTCTGAAGGAAGTACACAACATAAAATATGACCTTGTAATAATCATGATCTGGAACCAAAACTCCAGATGTTATTGAGGAAGGAGAAGAATTGGTTAGGAGAAGACAGTGGCACATCTAGAGATGTGCCAGGGATAATGGCACATCTAGAACGCAAAAAATACCATTCTAATGTTTAGAAAATATGGGCCATTATTTTTTATCTTGAAGGTAACCACTAGGAGAATTTTAAATAGGATACATACTTCCAAAATATAAGAATAAACACAAGGAAAACACAAACTTGTATAACAGAAATCAGACAACAAAGGAACGGGCATAAACAATCATAAAAGAATAGGGGTACCCGCCATCAAAGGAGCGGGAGACTCGATCTCGGGGTCATTAGTTTAGAGCCCCATATTGGGTGTAGAGATTACTAAATACATAAATAAAAAATAATAATATATAAATAAACCTTTGAAATACAATACATTTCTTAGACTGCCCTGTTACCAACACAGAGACACTCAAAATACGTTAAAACCGGAACGAGAGGGTTAACAGAGGTAATTCTAGCAAAAACAAACGAAAAATAAAACGATGGATTGATACTAACACGCAACATAGAAGAATTCCCAGGAGATCCACTAAATGAAGGGATGAGATGCCCTGACGGTGAGATAAAGAATATGGTCCACAGTGAAGAGACAACCATCGGGAGCCTATGCGGCAAAGAAAGGTGATGTTACAACGGAGAAACTAACTGAAAAATAGTAATTCTAGGTGATTTTAAATTCACATCTCAGTCTCTCATAGATCAAGTGGCGGGGACGGGGGAGGAGAAGCTTCCAATCATACATGTGACAAGTGCATGTTGAACTTTGAACCCTGCCAACAGACTACAACTTCTGGTACTCCAAGGCAGATATCATTTAAAGCTGTAATAGAGGGGCGCCTGGGGGGCTCAGGCAGCTAACTGTCCAACTCCGGCTCAGGTCAGGATCTCACGGTTCGTGAGTCTGAGCCCCACCTCCCCCTGTGTGCTGACAGTGCAGAGTCTGCTTAGGATTCCCTCTCTCCCTCTCTCTCTGACCCTCTTCCAGTTGCATTTTCTCTCTCTCTGTCTCTCTGAAAATAATAAATAAGTAAACTTTAAAAAAAGGCTGTAATGCAATACATCAGAAATTAACAGCAAACAGCTAATTTTCAAAGATAACCTTTTGAAAATTGCATAGCACACTCTCAAAAAAACTATGGCATCAATACTTACAGAATTGCAGAATATTTAAGAAAGAGAGTTAGAACCCTGTGCCTCAAAACTTAGGACTGTGACCGTACCCACACCACTTTAAAAGTTGCTTTTAGGGGCGCCTGGGTGGCGCAGTCGGTTAAGCGTCCGACTTCAGCCAGGTCATGATCTCGCGGTCCGTGAGTTCGAGCCCCGCGTCAGGCTCTGGGCTGATGGCTCGGAGCCTGGAGCCTGTTTCCGATTCTGTGGCTCCCTCTCTCTCTGCCCCTCCCCCGTTCATGCTCTGTGTCTCTCTGTCCCAAAAATAAATAAACGTTGAAAAAAAAAATTTTTTTTAAAAAGTTGCTTTTATTATGACTCAAGTGGGAAAAAATGTTACTAAATTAACTGAGCAGTCAATCCAGGGGGTCAGAAAGAGGAACAAAGGCATTAATAACAATAAGTGCAAAATTTAATGGATTTAAACATTTGAAAAGAACTGGTCAATAAAATCCAATAGGTGATTCCTTGAAAAAACAAATTAGTGAAATTCCAGTAAGACTAAACAAGGGAAAACATTGGAAATACAACTACAGAATTTCTTTTTATTTTTCTTAATGTTTAATTTTGAGAGACAGAGAGAGTCAGAGTGCGAGCAGGGGAGGGGCAGAGAGAGAGGGAGACACAGAATCCGAAACAGGCTCCAGGCTCCAAGCGGTCAGCACAGAGCCCGACGCGGGGCTCGAACCTGTGAACCGTGAGATCATGACTGAGCCAAAGTCGGACGCTTAACCAACTGAGCCACCCAGGTGCCCCCAATTACAGAATTTCAAAGGAAAAGGGGTGCTTGTTCCTAGAGAGAGTGGGGATATCTCCCATCCAGAATTTCTCTCCACCTGCGTAGATAGATCAAGAAGGCCCTGGGCCCTCTGCCTTCCTGGGCTTCACCAGTGCAGTCTCCCAGCAGACAGTGGGAGAAGGAGGGCGAGGTCAGAGGAGGTCTCTGCTTGGCCCCCTCTGTGCCTCAGGCTGGCTGCATGTCCCCAACCCAAGATCACTACTCCTGATAGCCCACATGACTCTCCACCCTTCAGTCCCAGAGGCAGAAGTGGCCCTGCTCCCAGCTCCACATTAGTGTTTTGACTTCCCCTGTACTCACACCGGGCTTAATAGCTCCTGTATCGGTAAACCCTCCCGGGACGATCCTATATCAGTGTGCTGTCTCTGTCCTATTGGAACTCTGACAGATACACCTGCAAAGCTAAGTTTCTTTACAATGAAGATTGTTGCCATTTGCAACAACATGGATGGATCTAGAGGGCACAATGCTAAGTGAAATGAATCAGAGAAAGATACCATCTGAT
Source organism: Lynx rufus (assembly GCF_022079265.1). Classification (NCBI taxonomy): domain Eukaryota; kingdom Metazoa; phylum Chordata; class Mammalia; order Carnivora; family Felidae; genus Lynx; species Lynx rufus. The sequence continues at coordinate 4,546,840 of NW_025814834.1, forward strand.
CTCACTCATACATGGGATTAAAAAATAAAACAAACAGGACAAAAAGAGACAAACAGGAAAACAGACTCTTAACTATAAAGAACAAACTGGTGGCACGTCTGGGTGGCTCAGTCAGGTAAGCGGCTGACTTCGTCACCATGTCATGCGGTTGGTGAGTTGGAGCCCTGCATCGGGCTCTGTGCTGACAGCTGGGAGCCTGGAGCCTCCTTCGGATTCTGTGTCTACCTCTCTCTCTGCCCCTCCCCTGCTCATGCTCTGTCTTTCTCTCTCTCTCTCTCAAAAATAAACATTAAAAAAAAGAAGAAGAAGAACAAACTGATGGTTACCAGAGCAGGGTGGGGAATGGGTGAAGTAACTGAAGGGAATTAAGAGTACGCTTACCATGATGAGCACTGAGTCATGTTTAGAATTGTTGAATCACTATACTGTACAGCTGCAACTAATATAACACTGTATGTTAACCATACTGGAATTAAAATTTTTTTTTAAATAAATAAAATAAGATGAGATTGTTTTCCAGGAAAATAAAGATTAACAAAATGGATTCAAGAAGAAATCAAGGGCCGCCTGGCTGGCCCAGGCAGTAGAGCGTGCAACTCTTGACCTTGGGGTTGTGAGTTTGAACCCCATGTTGGGCGTGGAGTTTACTTAAAATCTGGGGCGCCTGGGTGGCTCAGTCAGTTGAGCGTCTGACTTTGGCTCAGGTCGTGATCTAGCATTTTCTGAGTTGGAGCCCCGCGTCGGGCTCTGTGCTTGACAGCTCAGAGCCTGGAGCCTGCTTCAGATTCTGTGTCTCCCTCTGTCTCTGCCCCACCCCACTCACACTCTGTCTATCAATCAAAATAATAAATAAACATTAAAAATTTTTTAATAAAAAATAAATAAAATCTTTAAAAAAAAAAGAAGAAATCAAAATATACCAATAACCGAGGAAGAAAGTGAAAATATTAAAGTACTATCTGCAGCATAAGACCAGGCATAGACAATGTTAAATGCAAGATCCGTGCCTTCTCGCTTCCAGGAAGTTTGCACTTTTAAAATCTTGGAATGTGCTAAAAGGAGAGAGATTTTCTAAGCTAAGTCGACATAAAGTGATATCAAAACCTGACACAAATAGCTTACAAAACTGAAACAACAAACCACATTTAGTTCTTAGAAGAGATATAGAAATCTTAGCAAATTGAATCTGGCATTTTCTTCAGATTAGTCAAATAGAGTCTGTTCTGTGAAGACAAAAATGGGTTGGTATTGAAAAATCTTGTATCGGGGCGCCTGGGTGGCGCAGTCGGTTAAGCGTCCGACTTCAGCCAGGTCACGATCTCGCGGTCCGTGAGTTCGAGCCCCGCGTCGGGCTCTGGGCTGATGGCTCAGAGCCTGGAGCCTGTTTCCAATTCTGTGACTCCCTCTCTCTCTGCCCCTCCCCCGTTCATGCTCTGTCTCTCTCTGTCCCAAAAATAAATAAACGTTGAAAAAAAAAAGAAAAATCTTGTATCAACTTGGTTAGAAAAAGGCAAAAAATAAAATTAAATCCTAAAATTTACAGTAACTTAGGAACAGAAAGACACTTCCTGAATTTAGAACAGAGAGTCTATCTGAAACTAATATCCAAGGTTATATGGTTTAGTGAAACATTACAGATAATCCTATTAAAATCAGGAATAAGATAATGATGCCTGCTATCAATATTGTTATTTAACATTGAACTTAAAAGCTCTCACCAATGTAATAAGACAAGAAAAGTAAATGTGAGATATTTATATTGATAGGAGAAAATACCATTATTTGCAAATATAAAGATATATTTGCAAAAATATAAAATATATTTACAAATCAATGAAAAAATAAACATACTATAGAAAATTGAGCAAAAAACATAATTTAGCAATTCACAAAAGAACACAAATGGTCCACCAAAACAGAAGTAAATATTCTATATTGTACCTATCAAATTTAAATAACTAATGAGATAATTTGGGTAGGGAGAAAGAGATACTCTCATACTCCATTCTTCAAAAAGTGTGCCAATTTGCACACTCACAATTTGACAGCATGTTTTAAAACCTTTAAAATGTACAGTCTCCTTGACCCTACATTTCTGCTTCCAGGAATTCAATGTCAGAAGAAGACAGAATTATCTTAGCTACATAAAGGGGGCGCCTGGAGGGCTCAGTCAGTTGGGCGTCCGACTCTTTATTTCAGTTCAAGTAATGATGCCAGGGTCATGGGATCAAGACCTGTGTGGAGCCTGCTTAAGATTCTCTCTCTCTCCCTCTGCCCCTCTCCCCCCCTTGCACTCTGTCTCTCTCTCTCTCAAAAAAGAAAAAAATAAAAATAATTTAAATAAGGATGGTTAGGGGCAGAAAGAGATAGAATCACATTCAAGAGTGTTCGTTGTTTGTAACATCAGTTTACAGTAGTTTCATTGAATACATTATAATATGTTCATATATTCATCAAATAAAATATTATATGGTCACTGAAGTAATGTTGAAGTGCTCATTTATGATTTCTGAATTGTGCGCAATCTGTTTTGAGTGGACAAAAATCAACTTTCAAAATAATATGCAAAGTATTAGCCCACTCTTACTGTATATATTATTTTTTTGTCCGAATGCATTAAACATTAGTATACTTAAAATGCTAATGGTGCTTATCTCTAAACAAAGATACACTAATTTCTTGTTTTGTCTTAACATTGTAAAAAGGGTTCATATCTGAACCAAGCTCAGTAAGTTGTGAATGGAGCAACCATACTGGGGGATTTAAGTACTTTCTTCTATTTGACTCAGTTCAGAGAGCCCCAGGGAGCTCAGCCTTTGGCCCTGTTTGTTAATTGCCTGCTGTAGATATTTGGTGCCCGATCTTAAGAAAATTGCTTAACCTCAGTTTTCTCAATGAAGAAATACTAAGAATAATTTTACAACCCTTGGTAAATCTTAAGCCTCAAAAACAGAAAACTATGATGTTGCCCTGCCCTTCCCCAAAATCAAATCTGAATTTGATGAATTTTCCAAACCCAACCATTAATTTACAAAAAGCAGAGGAGGAACATCGTGTCCCCAAACCCTACAGGAATACTGTGAGCAAAATCCCAACACTGTGAGACTCTACTGGACAAAGAACCCAGTTTCTTCAATAATCTATAACATGATACACAAATAAGAGATCTGATAATACATCATATCAACCAATCTCAACCCTGTTGGCCTTATTTCAGTTCTTATTCAGACAAACAATTTTTTTTTTTTACTATATAATGGCATTGAAGAGAATTGAAGAGAAATTTGTGAATTTAAACACTGGCCATATATTAGATGATGCTAAGAAACTCGTTAATTTCTCAGGTCGTGTAATGATGTGGTTTCTTCTAAAGCATCCTGTAAGAGTCACACTGAAATATTTACAGATGAAATGATAGGATACATTGCATTTGCTTTAAAATAATCGGAGGTAACGTGGGTGTGGATGGGGCAGGGTTGGCCATGTGTTGATGGGGGGGTGCATAGGGACTATCATACCATTCGGTCTACTTTTGTGTTCATTCACATGTCACAATCACAAGAAAAAGCTGATTTTTAAAAAGCAAATAGTGTTCTCATTTCAGTCGTAAAATTTGCAAATAAGAAAACAGGACTCCTTTGCTAGCAGAGACTGGAAATAAAATGGAAAGGCCAAGTCGGGAGGAAATTCAACGGCAAAGCGATCCTTCTCCCTCAATGTCCTGACACATTAGAAAATTGAGATAAGAATTTGTAAACACCATCCTTGGGCCAGACTGCCAACCAACAGAACCTCCTTCGTCTTCTCTGAGTAGCAGTCCGGAGGCCAGGAGAGCCCACGGAGCCATCGGCACCCTGTTCCTGGGAAAGTGAATGCGTAAGCACTTGGCCCAGACTCGGGGATGTGTTGCCATCAAGGGGGCTAAGATGGGCCACTTGCCTTGCGCTTGTCTGGGAACTAACTTCCGTGGCCCTGCTGTCCTGATCCCTCAAGGGCTGTTATCCCCGGTATGGCTGAGGTAGAGTGGGGTCACACAGCCAGGGAGTGGCCGAAGTGGGACCCAGACACCCCCCCACGTCTGCTGGCCCTTTCCCCACTTGGACCCAGAGCCCAGTCGACGTAAGTTCTGTCCCCCCCACTTCCGACCAGGTGCTGAAGACCTGCGCGCCAGCCCCCACGGTGATCGAGACGCTTTTCAACTCCTACCCTCAGCTCCGCGTGTCCGAGTCCTGGCGGGAAGTGATTCCAGAGGAAGTATTTCAGGTAAGGGAGCGCCCTTCCTTCCCCCTCAGCACAGCATCGCTGGGTTTCTGCTCACCCACCCGCGCGTGCGTGTGTGTGTGTGTGTGTGTGTGTTTCCTCACACTATACCCAGGGAAGCGCAAAGCATCAAAAAAGGACAGAGAAGGCAAAGTGGAGGTGTATCTAGGTACCCAACAAAGTCCACGGTCACTGTCGATTAAGAAACTGTGAGGACGTTTCCCTCCCCCAGCCCCCAGAAGCCTCCAGAAGCTCTCCCCTCACGTCTCATTGACTTGAGTTCTGTGCACATTGCCCAACAGCGAGTGCGCCGTGCAGTGGGGGGAGCAGAGCAGGATTTGAGGAGAATACCTGTGTTACCTGTGGTGTCACCCAAAACGGACTTCCTTCAGACCCCCTAGAACGGCACCTCAGGAAAATCCACGCGCCCCCTTGGTGGAGGGCGCTGCTGGCTGTCAGGTGCAGCGCTCGGGTTGATCTCCCGCCTGCCTTCTTTCCAGATGCACCAGGCCTTCTACCGGTCTTTGTTTGCTTTGGCCCACACCCCCCGCTGTCTGCAGCACCTGTGCCGTTGTGCCATTCGGAAGTTACTTGGCAAGAAGTGTTCCCACCTCGCGCCCCTGCTACCCCTCCCAAAGTCCCTGCAAAATTACCTCCTTTTGGAGCCGGAAGGTGTTTTGTACTGAAAACCAGAGCGCTGGGACTGAGGCTCTGATTCTCACTGCTGCCTTCTGTAGAGGCGGTGCGCTCGGGGGGGAGGAGGGGCAGACCTGGACGGCACCTGCCACGTCCCCTGGCGGACGCACGGACCTCACAGATTCCCGGTCACTTTGGAACAGAACTGGCAATAAAAGGCCTTTCTGCCTCTCAGGGTTGCTCGTGAGGGTCAAGGTTGTGAGTTCCACAGTACTGGCATCAGAGAGTACTTTTCAACAGAAGTTGAACGAAAAGATACCCATGTTTTCCCAAGGCTTGTGTCCTGCCTGCGGTGGGTTAACAGCCTCCATGCTGCCCATCAGACCATCAGCCTCACAGGCACTGTCCCACCCCTCCTGGAGCCTGGCCGCCTGGAAAGGCTCTGTGCCCTACATGTGAGAGGGGTACGTACTGAGAGAGAACACCTGTTTCCGTAACAAGAGCGCCTTTCTGGAGCCCCCTGGTGCTTCCCAGCACATCACAGTCCCGAAGTCCCTAAGGGACATTGGAGGGGCGGCGAGCCCAGCGTTCTGGTCCCATGTGAGTCTTCTGACACTCTCACCAAACCCCAAATGATTCAGCTGTGGCAACCTGCAGGAAGCCAGATTCCAGGAACAGACACGGGTTGGTAGGGGTTGCCATCAACCCAGCCCGGGCATCACATACACAGAGAGCTGCTCAAGGTGTCAGGACTGCATAGGCCATACCTTACTTTCTGTATTCTGGTGCTTTTGGTATCTGGGACCTGGCTGACCCTGGAGGGACTGCCCCTTCCAGGGCTGGTCGATTCCTGAGGACAGCAAACCGTTCACCCCCAAGCACGCTTTTCAAATGCAACCCCACCAATCCAGAGCTCTCACCCCCACCCGCCTCCTTTACTGGGCTACGGTCCACCTGTCCTAACGGTCCCAGGGCCAGGTGCCAGACAGGTAGGGACAGCCCTTATACCCCAGAGCCTGCCGAAATGACTCCCACTAGCCGATCCTAAGCCCGTCTGTCCCACCTGGCCCTGTTCCTTCCATGGAAACCACAAGAGAGGCTTTTGTCCACATCCCTTCCCCCAACCTCCTGACCAACCCTGGTGCTTCCCCACGTGCCCGCCCCATGGCATGCCGTGTCCCTTCTCTTGGGAATGGTGAGTAATAAACGATCTTTTCGATGGTAGATGTCCTCTAATCTGTTTGCCTCCACAAGCCCTCAGAGTTTTTGTCGATATACCAGATTGCGAAACAAGAACTCTTCACCACCATCCTCTGGGGATAAGCAGGGGCTCCATCTTTTCCGGTTTGAGCCAGCGCACGGGTGTGCTGAGACGGGCCTGGGGGGCGGGGCATGGCTCCCACGGCTGCCGATCTGGAAGGGAGCGCACAGCCTAGGCAGCACCTGCAGCATAGATGGGCCGCTGTGTGCGCCATGATGAGGCCTACTGTGGAGCTGCGAAGGGCACCAGCCGGGCCCCCCCCCCCCCACCGTGAGGGCAGACATCCTGAAGCAGGTAGCTGGGCTGAGTCTCGATTTCAACACAGTGGGCCAAGGGGGTGATAGGACGGCGTCCCCCAGCACCTTCAGCTGACCCACCCTCACACCCCCACCCCAAGAGGACGGCCGTCCCCAAGCCCCTCCTCCATAAACATTCTGCGGTCACCACTGTTTCGAAGGCAGGCTGCAGGAATGTGCAGGGTGTGGTGGAGGAACAGAGACCCGGCCTCCTGGAGGGGAGGGTCCTTGTGCTTTGGCAGCTGGACGAAGGAAGGACTGGACGGCATGGGGGCACATTGGGAGGGTCTTGGCTTCCAGACCAGGGCTTCTGAATTTCCCTGGGGAAGCCGTGAGGCTCCACGGAGCAGGTGCGCAGATGTGGTCACCACGGGACTCTCGGGAGACCGCTTTGTCCTGGAAAGGCAGACAGCACGCTGCGGGACAGGCAGGAGCCCACAGTGACACCCCGGGGAAAGGGTTGCGCCCCCAAGCAAGAGCAGCTACTTAACTGAAGTCAAATGTGATTGTCTCAACTGGACGGGGAAAGTGTCCATGCACCTCCTGTCAGGTCAGGATTCGGCCAGAGAACTGTCGCAAGGTAGGTTTCTCCAACTGGAAAAGGATCTTGTTGAATGGCAGATTCTGACTCTGGAGGTCTGGGCTAGGGCCTGGATCGTGTACGTCTGTGAACGTGAGGGTTCTTCACGAGCGTGGATAACAGCCCTGCTCTCGGGGGCGGGGGCGGCCCCACTGAGTGCAGAGACCGCAAAACCCCAGGTCCAGAGCCCGCCCAGGGAAGGAGCTCAGTAAATGGGCCCTTCTGTTACTATGACTGCATCATTATGAGATGAAAACAGCCTGATCGAGGGATAAGAAGTGGAAAAGCCAAGCCATTTATAAGAATAAGAAGGGCAAGAATACAGGGTAAGAAGTGCAGCCACTGAGGAGCCCTGTCCGCACTGGATTTTGCAAATGAGAATCTGAGCAAACATACTGTCCTTATAGGATGTAATTCTGAGCCACCCCCCCTCCATCCCGGCCACCTGAGAAAACAGTTCGGCCGTATTTCTGAAATGCATTACAATGTAAATGTTTTAGAGTCCTGGAACAAAGTAGAACTCCCTTAAAACATACTGGCTTTGTACTTCTAAAACTCTGCTAAAGGATGATCAACTGACAGGTTGCCAGGGGCACCGGGAGGGACTCAGTCAGTTGAGGGTCCGAGTCTTGATTTGGGCTCATGTCATGATCTCATGAACTGTGAGATCGAGCCCTACATCGGGCTCTGCGCTGACAGCTCGGAGCCTGCTTGCGATTCTCCCTCCCTCCCTCTCTCACCCTCCCCACGCACGCTCTTTCTCTCTCTCAAAAATAAATAAGCTTTTGGGGCGCCTGGGTGGCGCAGTCGGTTAAGCGTCCGACTTCAGCCAGGTCACGATCTCGCGGTCCGTGAGTTCGAGCCCCGCGTCGGGCTCTGGGCTGATGGCTCAGAGCCTGGAGCCTGTTTCCGACTCTGTGTCTCCCTCTCTCTCTGCCCCTCCCCCGTTCATGCTCTGTCTCTCTCTGTCCCAAAAATAAATAAACGTTGAAAAAATAAATAAATAAATAAATAAATAAATAAATAAATAAGCTTTTTAAAAAATACATAAACAAAATAAAATCTAGGCGTGCCCAAGAACAGCTAATCCCTAAAGTTCCTCGGGTTTAGTCATTCACGCACCCATTTAGCCATTTGCTCTTTGCTTTAACCAACTCTGACCGAGCCTGCTGGCCGCCGAGCCCAGCGCTTGGGGTTGAGGGCCCGTCACCAACCGGACAGGCTCACGGGCTCCTCCTCCTTGGGCAGCTCACAGCCAAGCAAAGAAGGCCCATTTGTCAGCAAGGCTCCTGGAGAGACCTGAGCACTTGGTGGGGTGGGTTGCGGAGAGGAAGCGCTTTCGATCTGGCTTCGGCGCCGCATCGAACGGGGGACGCCTGTTTATTCCCGGGGCAGGTGGAAGTTCAGGCACCTCTCCATCCATCACTGTCCTCACTGTGTCCCGTGCACAATCGTGAGGCTTCCGGGACAAGCTCCCGCAGCCCACTGCACCAGCCAGTAGCATCTGCACGTCGCGTACCTCCAGACTAGCACTCTTGGTTACCCTGGACCCCGGTGCGGCAGGAACAGAGTGACGATGCCGGGCGTCCTTCACTCTGCCTCCAGCTCATCGGGAAAGCGACATCACAGCTTCCCGAGAATGAGTAGAAAACAAACTGGCGCTAGAAATGTGCTCGGGGGCCATCCAGATGGGCTAAATACCGTTCCTGAGTTACGGTCATGACTGGAGGGGACAAAAATCCCTGGTGTGGTTGTTTGGGGCTGTAGCTTACTCATCAAATGGCGTGGAATTCATTCATAGTTTTTCAGAATGTAATTACTGCTAGCACTTGCTTTGTTTGGCAAAAGAAATAAAATACCTGTCCAAAAAAAGCGTGTTGTTTTGACGACTGTGTCTAGCTATGTTCCACGCTACATGTATTCAGAAGTTCTCAAATCAAGGAGACTTGCATAATTCCACAGAGGCAAGAAAGAGAGAGGGGGAGGGGGAGCTAGGCGAAATAAATATCAAAAAAAGACATTTCCCTTCCTTTTTTTAAAGTTTTTATTTTTAAGTAATCTCTACCTCCAACGTGGGGCTCGAACTCACAACCCTGAGATCAAGAAGAGTCACAGGTTCCACCGACTGAGCCAGCCCAGCACCCCAAGACATTCTACTTCAAAGCGAGAATTATCCTGGCTGACTTCCCTTCCAGTGAACAAAATGTACCCTGGCATTTTTTTATTAAAGGATCTAAAAATGTTTTCCATTCTTAGGCGGTTCATATTGGACATCATTACTTTTCTCTGGGTATATTACATAAACTCAATTCCCTAAGACCTAAATTGTTTTTTTTAACTTCGTATTTCATTTTTAATGATGGATTCACATGGTTCCAGAAGCCGAAGGTAACAAAAGAGTAAATGACGCTTCCACTAAAAAAAGATGACAAGAATCGTTTCCTTCCGCTTTTACTGAGTATCTCTGACGATACTACTTGCCATCTGACCACTGAGGATTTAAATGCAGAAGTGAGTGGTCCTGAGGAGGTCCGCCTCCCTGCGTCCTGGCTGTGCCCTGCACAGGGCAAAACGCCCCCGGCACAGCGGGGTGGCCAGACGCAATCCCCAGGGCACAGGCAGGCAGTCCCCGGACGTGGCAGCCTGTGCCTGTTAGGTTTAAAATTCTGAACACGGCATTGGGCCTCTCTGTAGTGTATTTGCGTCTTTTTAATTTTAAAAAGATACATGATAATCATCAATTCAGCGGGTTTTGAAGAAAATCAAAACCACTGACTCTTTAGGAAGCGTTTGCTAATCCCAGGAACTATATATATAATTGTCACATTTCCAATCTCTGAAATAACCCTTTAGACACACGCTGATGGGGCAGGCTGTTGAACTTTTGCAAAGAACACTTAACCCTCTACAAAAACGGTATAAAATACAGGCTTGGAGAATGAGCTGGTCTGCTCCAGTGACCGGTCCTGATGCGGGGCAACTGAGAGGAAGCTTAATCACTACAATTGCAGATATTATTAGCTTGCCAAGTGCTTTTCATCTCTTAAGGGCTGCCCAAGGACCAAGTGATAAAGCAGGAATATCGCAACCTTTAATTCCATTATTTCAAGGATAAATTATTCTTCCTCAAAATTGCCGTGCGCACCTGGGATATTCAGAAACCCCAAAGTTTCACCTGTGATCAATACTGCGTCTTGTTTGTGGACTCAGATATACTCTTCAAACCCCAGGACTTTGTCGCCAAACGTCAACATCGTCCTATTTGAAAACAAAAATTAATTTCATGAACTTGCCAAAATAAGCCTGAGGTTATTAAATTTCTGGAGCCCAGCAGAGGACTGCGGCGTTGAAACTCATTTTCATAGAGTCCTGCAGGTGGCGCCATAAGCAAACGGTGTTACCCTCATCCACCGACCTGCTCTCCCCAGAACTAGAAGAAAACAAGGTTTCAGCTCTCATGATAAAGGGGAGGAGAATATAGGAAACCTATAGGATTGTGACATATCATATAGGATTGTGCCGCTATAGTAAAAAATTCAGTAATTAAAATATCGATTATGGAATGGCCTACTCCCGTTTGTATTAAATATGCGCATTTTATAGGCAATGTGTTTATAAATAAATATAATTTTAAGATGACGCTTTTATGATGCCATAATGACAGCCCATCCTCATTTGTGTGTTAAACGTGTTCTTTAACAAAATTGTACATTCACCGAGGCAATGTAACTAGCCCAGTTCCCAGCCTCCATCTAATCTAACAGAATGGTATTTCTGCCGTCCTAACACTCTGCTTAATCACGCCAATAAAAAGAGTAGATTTCTCTGTAATGCAATTTGTAAGCAATAAACATGATTGAGAATGCGGTATTTGCTGTCGACTATGTTTAATGCAGGGTTTTAATTTGGTGTGTAATTATTCATTTAGTGGGTACTTTTTCCATTCACATTTCTCTGTCCTGCTCTAAAGAAAGTTGGTAAGTTTGCAGAACGTTGGGCAGACAGGGTCTCCCTGTACTGTGTGCAAACCAGAGTTCGATGCAGATATTATGGAAAAGGAATATTTTTTTTAATCTGCTAAAGACAGGAGGTCACATTAACTCGTAATACAGACACATAAAAATGTGATTATGGGTTCTAAACAGAACGCAGTAGGCTCCTAGTTAACACAATGAGATTTCTAGGAAGTGATGTGTAAATTCTTCAAAAATGACACATTTCTCACGTTTCATTCCAATTAAATTACTGAGGCAGCTAACAGCGATGAGCACAAAGTACGGGGGTAAAATGAGGGTTTCTTCTGGTAACTGTGTCACTGTGAAAGTCTATTTTTATGAGAAGCAGTTAATATTAAGCTATTATTTTTCAACTGTCCTGGAAGGGATGTGTGGAGCCTTTGTCGTACGCAGAGCTGTCCCCGGAAGAGTCCGGCTCCTTTGTTTCTTGAGTTTGCTGATAGGAAGCGAGAATGGCTGGGTACCGCCCCCGCCCTCGTCCCTAGAGGGGTCCCGGGTGTCAGTCCCCAGGGTCGGGCCCAATCGCTCCCCAGAGGCCTGCAGCTTCAAGAGCCAACGATGCCCTGCGCTGCACTCTCTCCCCTGGGCTGGTGCCCACCCGCGACCCCCTAGCGCTTGGGGCTCGTCCCCCCCGACCCCTGGGGCGCCCCGCTCCTGCCCTCGATCCCAAGCGCCCCGCGGGCCGCGCTGGGGGTCGCCGCCCAGCCTTGGGGGCTCTCGAGGGCGGGGCGGGGGTGGGGGTGGGGGCGCGGGGGTCCAGCCACCCTCCCCCAACCCCGTTCAGGGGCAGTGGGGTTCGGGACTGCTCCCCCGCGAGGGAGGACAGAGGGGGCGCGGGGCCGCCCCGGGGGAAGGGGGGGCGGGAGGGGCCGTCGGAAGACAAAAGGGATGTGCAGCTTTAAATTCAAAAAGATGTTTTTGAAAGCCTCGTCCTGGGGTTTGAAAGGCGCACCGAGGACAGCGGCGGAGCGATCCCAATCAGAAATGCGATTTGAAGTCCTAATGAACTTGATTGCGTGAACATTTATAATCCCCCATGGCCCTAAATGAAATCAGATATAATCAGGAGATACAGGGAAGGGAGTGTTTACAGCCGACGCCGGGCGGCTGCGGGACGGGGAGATGACGGCCCCGGTATTGATGTCGAAAATGATGGATAACGCGGGAACGGCAAATATACTATTTGTCTAATGGCTCGGCAATTAAATTCCCCTGTAAATGACCCATGCCTCATTTCATCCTAATCTATGGAATTTTGATTGAATTCGTCAGCTCTAATTGAAAAATACTGCACTTTAATGTCTGCATTGCAGTTTCAGGACGAGAGTGGTTTTAATGAGACGGTGCCCCCCTGACCCGGGAATATTTGAGACTTTTATTCGGAATTTAAAGCCAGAAGATTGCTCAACTGAGCGCTGCCGTTTCCTCTCCTGGACCCACGTCCATCCATCTCCAGGCGCGATTGAATAAACGCACTTGGGGAGAGATGCGCCCCCGACCCTCGCGCCCGCGTGGCGTCCCGGGGGCGGCCCCTCCCTCGGATGAGAGCGGGCGGGGTCCGGGGCTCAGGGGACGGCCTGCGCCCTCCCCGGGGCGGGGATTGGGGGTGGGGGGGGGGTGCCCGGTGCCCGGGGGCTCCGTCCCCGCTGCTGCTCTGGTCCTCGGGCCCAATCGCGGGGCCGCCTTCCCGGGCCAAACCCAGGCGTCCCCCCCGGAGGAGGAGGCCCAGCTGCCTGCGACCTGGGCACCTCAAGAGGGGGCCGGCCCCCGACGCGCTTTATATGCAAATGGCGAGGCGAAGCCATCCCTGAGAAATTAGCTACTTGCTGAAGCATATTTACTAGATTGAAATGAGTTAAAGAGAAACATTTTAAGTCGTTTAAGCGAGATAATTGGGCCACATTAAAACTGGAGATGTTTGCTCCTTTCCAAAAAAAAAAAAAAAAAAAGCTGGGGGGGGGCGGTAAAAGCGCCCCTCACACACACACACACACACACACACCCGAAACCAAAACGCGAAGCCCCTGCTGCTCAGAGACCGGAAGTGAGGGAGTGCTGGGGATCCGCGGCTGCGGGGACCTTGGTGGGGCGCCCCCTTGGGCGGGAGTCCCCGCAGCCCCGCTCCCCGGCTCGGAAGGACCGATCCCGGCCGCGGCCCGCAGGGGGCGCCCTCGAGCCAGGGTCCCGCCGCCACCGCAGAGCCCAGGAGCCGAAAGCGGCGGCCAGCCCTCGGTCCTGGCCGCGCCCCCGCGTCCGGCGCCCCAGCTTCGTCCGTCCCGGTGCCCCCAGCCGCGTTCAAACCTCCGACGGCGGGATCGCGACGGGAGCCCTAGGGACAGGGCGTCTGGGGGAAAACTGGAGGCCAAAGTGCACGGGCTGCCCGTCCCCTCCCCCAGAGAGTTTGGTTAGCACGTTGACAGAGTCTACCGAGCTTTCATTGAAAATAAAATAATCTGAAATGACCCAGAAGTCGTTTCCCTGGGAAGACAGTGCTTTGCGCCCTTCTGCGCAGCCTGGCGAGGAGAGCCCACTGCAGAGGCGGCTCCCAGGGCCAGGGACCGCCTCTGGAGCCTCGGTCTCCAGTCGTGCCGCGGGCGCGAGGGTGAGCCGACCCTGGGGCGGCGCTTTGGGAACGCCACCCCACCCCCACCCCCAGGCGTCGCGTGCGTTACACACTACGGTGCGTCCAGTTCCACTCGTGGCCTGCGGTTTGTTTTTAAATGCTCAAGAGTCTTGTGATCTGAGGCCGCCCGCAAATTGGTATTCTCCCTCCGAGCGCACAGGCTTGCGTCCCAGGCTGCCCCGGTATCCATCCGGCACTCTGCAACGCCCAGGGCTGGCGGTCGGCGCTGAATCAGTTACCCTACCGAGCAACGGCTCTGGGCCAGGCCCCCTGCCAGGGAGTGCTACGTGATCTGAAGCGGTTCCTGCGACCACCCGTGACTTAAGCGCTGTATTAATTACCCCCATTTTAGAAACGCAATCAGGAGGCTGGTGGAAGAGATCCCGGAGTTCCCGCCCATTACGCAGATGGAACCGCAGAGGCCGGCGCCCAGGATGGTCAAACCCAGATGTCAGAGGGTTTCTTATCCATCCACTTCCAGGATGGGGCTGCTCGGGATGAGTCAGAGTCAGGAAAACACGGGATTTAAAGAGAGCCGAGGTGGGGTTTCTATTACCACATCCAAAATCGGATCGTATTTCACTTTGTGCAAATCATGGAGGTCGGGTTCCCCCCACCCTCGTTTACGACAACGGCTTCTCTTGTGTCCTAGACGTTTATAATGAAAAGAAATTGGGAATCTGTTTCTTATGCAATTGTAGGCATGAAAAAAATAGACGTCTTATCCCCGAGAAGGGGAGCTGGGATCTGCTGAGTCTGCTCCCCAGGAACCTCGCAGCCCAAACAGGCTCTAAAGCAGATGCCATTACTTCCATGGCCTATAGGGGGCGGTGCGGGTCCCTGAGCGCTCTGCATACCGGCGTCACTTTTCAGGCTGTTAATCCTTTTGAAATTGTGAAGCCTTAAATAAAAATGTTTCCTGTCATTCCCTCATTAATTTATTAAAATATATAATTCATATTTGAGTTCTGTTTACAGATAGGAAATAACTTGGTTACATTATAAATTTAAAATATGCAATGTAAAATTTGTGTTGCAAAATACAATAAACTATTCAGTTTATTACATTTTAAAGTATAAATTTCCAAATAACATTCAACAGTACTGAATGAACTGAATTTGAATGCTTTTGGGGTTAGAATGAAGTTGAATGTTTAAGTCTCTCTTTTTTGTTATTGTTGTTGTTTGTTTTCTTTTTGAGAGAGACAGAGCATGAGTGGGGGAGGGGCAGAGAGGAATTTTTTTAAGTCTCTCATTTCTCAAGTTTCTTGGGGTTTTCTTGGGTGTCTGGTGTTGCTGTTATGTGTTTGTTGCAATTTAAGTGGGTCTGAGAGAAACTTAACAACAAGGGGAAATGATAATAACGAAAAGATTAGCTAGGTCTATCAGCACGATAACGACCAGATTCTAAAATACTCCTCAAAGAAATAAATGAATAAAAGGAGGGGACATGATGCCCAAGGAGGGGAGGGGAAAGTGCCTGAACTCAGTGAATGCATCAAATTGGTCACATGATGTCAATCACCCTCATTCTCTGAGCCATCATGATCAATTTCTGCTCCTTCTGAAGCTTCGCGTTCGTTATTGTCCCAGACTTCAGAGAACAGAAGGTTTGTCCGGGTGGAGATGAGCAGGATTGCTTCTGGCTTTGGCTCATTTCCCAGCTGAGCCTAGTTTCCCCACACATGCCCTGGAGAAGGAGAGCTGGAGGCAGAGGCCTGGTTTGAACAGGCAACCGACACCCACGGGGGGCGGGGGGATCAGAAGCAGTCCCCAAGCGGCTCTCCTGGTGTCCATGGCAATGTCCCTGCAGGCAGCAGTCACCTCAGTGCAGTCACCCACATGAGTAACTTCCCCTCGAAGGGTGTTTCAAAGTCACTGTGCAGAATAAACACTAGATAGTAAGGTATGAACAACACCCTTTCTTTAACTCTGTTCGTCAGAAAGAAGGGAGGAAAGAGGGAAAAAGGAGGGAAGGAAGGAAGAAGGAAGGGAGGGAGGAAGGAAGGGAGGGAGGGAGGAAGGAAAGAATGATGGGAGAAAGAATGGGAGGGAGGAAGGAAGGAGGGGAGGGAGAGAAGGGAGGGACTGTCAACACGCGTGCACACACATACACACACACACACACACACACACACACACACACACACACACAAGGTGCACATGAGGGCTCCTCTCTCCTCATTCCCTTTTTCTGCTGTGTGACCTACAGGCTGGCCCCTAGAAGAAAATACTCCGGGATGTCACAGCTTGCTCTCTACCCTTGCTCTGGGCTCCTTCTCTCCCTTAAGTTTGGGGACTTCAGACTACACCCACAAGGGAGACCACTGTTGGCAATATCAGGCAAATTCAGTTCCCTGTATTTTTTCAGACGACAGGTGCAGGAAATTCCAAGATTCTTCCGTTTCAAAGGCCTGGCAGGTCAGCATTTCCCACGAGGGGCTGTATACTGAGGGCAGCAGGGGCAATAGGGACCTAAAAGCAAGGATGCGCTCCTTCCGGTACCCCTGCAAGCCTTTTCTCGGGCAGTAGCAGGGAATGATAACAATAGTGAAGGTGTATGATTTGACTAGGGAATGGCTTTGGATTGTCCCAGCCCGGCAAACACGGGGGCCTGCTTTCGCGTCACTTCTCAGGCCTCACTTGAAGGCACTTGGCTCACTCCCTTGTGGCCCATGGCCTACACCTGACCTCAGGTCGCTGAGCAAAGGGGTTAGGTGAAGGGTTCAAGGAGAGCGGGAAGGGGAGTTGAGTCCCCGTGGCCGGCCTCTGCTGACTGCGGTGCTCAGTGAGTGTCTTTTTAGCCCCTCAAACAAGAGTCAAGAGTCAGAGATCTACACTGAGATCTTTCTCCAGTTTGGGGTGCGCCCATCCCAGTGGTTTTGGAGCATGCAATTTCTTTTCCCTGCCTCTGAAAGTTGGGCGCTCTGTAGTAAGCAGTGTCCCTGTCTGCCTTTCTAGAAGGGACTGGCATCAAGTGTTATCTTCCCTGAATTGTGGGTTACTGGAAGGGCTCTCCCCCGCCTGCATCAGCACATAGCCCTTCTGCCCTCTCTTTGGGAAAGCCTGACATTTAACGTGGCCCTCCATGAGCTGCTGTCCCTACCAGTCAAAACCCGTCCTTTGGGGACAGCTCAAGGGAGCCAGGTTGGTCAGTTACACACATACCTACCTGGAGTTTCTCTTAGCTTATGGCTAAGTGAAATTTTACAATGGCCTTTTCCGGGAAATCACAGGAGTGAGGGAGGCCACCCTAGGGCTCCCTCCCCAGTTAGCCAACCCCTCTTCCCCCAGCGTTTCCTCCCAATGCCTGTCCCCTGCCCTGTGACATCCTCTGCAGGCGATGTTTTCTCATCGGAAGGAGCAGTGACCAAAGCAAGTGCGGGCTCTGCTTTACAAGTATTTCTGGAAGGAGGAGAAACGGAGTTCTGCCTAAAAGCGACGGCTGCTTTCCACCCGGACCCGCAGAAGTTCAAGCTGGAGCGGCGCCCCCGATGCGGGTAGCTGTTGCTCCAAACGCTCTCTCGCTCCCTCCCGTGTGGTTTCCAAAGGGTTAAATGGATGAAGTCGAGGTGAACCGCTTCCTTTTTAAAAGACGACTCGCCTGCTGGGGTCTGGGCTGTCGAGGGGTGGCGGCAGGGGCCGTGGTTCGCGAGGACCCCGGGGGTCTCGAGACCCCCAGCCACCCGGGGAGACGCGCCCGGACACCGGGTCTCCTCTCGAGCGGTGGAAGCGCGTAGGGCGCACGGCTGAGCCCGGGCCCTGGTCGCTAGCCCGACGCTTCCCGCTTCAGCATCCATTAGACGCCGGCCGTGGCCAGCGGGCAGGACGGGACCCGGGGACGGTAGCGGATCCCCGCGTCCCAGGAGGCCTGCTCCTCAGGCGGTCCCCGAGGCCCCAGTGCTGGCTGCGCCCCTCCTCGCCCCTCCGTGCCCTCTGCCCGCCTCCCAGGCCGCCGTTTTCGCGGCCCCGGGATTAGCATATCTGTGAAGTCCCGCAAACAATGCCCGCTGTGCGGGGAGATGAAAGTCGGGCGCAGGGTGGCGGGGGCGCCGTTTGAAGTCCCCGAAAGGTGGGGCCGCGGGAATCCGAGGGCGCAGATGGGAGGAGACAGAGCCAGGTGAGAAACGCCACGCGGCCTGCGCCTCCCTCCCCAGCGCCCCGGGGCCGGGGGTTCGCGGACCGCACGGCCTCCCAGACCCTGCCCGGCCCGGGCCCTCGCTGCCCCTCGCCGCCCGCGCCCCAGCCTCCGTGTCCCAAATGCAGCCCTCCGGCCCGGCTCGCGCCCTCTTCCCAGCCTGGGAAACCGGGGCTGACCGGCTCAGTCCCCGCAGAGGATCCCCCTGCCACCGCTCCCCGCCCCCCACCCCCGCCCGGGCTGGGTGCTGCCTGGGCGATTAGCGTTGAGCGCGGGCGCAGGGCTTCTCGGTCCATCCAGTACCCCCAGTGGGTCACGCACTCGCCGCTCCAACCTGTAGGGCTTTTCGGAAAAGGAAGTAGGACCCCTGCCTGCGCCCTCGGACGCCTAGGCCCAGGCTCTGCAGCCCGAGCCCGAGGTGGGGTGACGGGTCAGCGCGTCCACGCCCGCAGTCCCCAGCGTCCCGGGTGGTGCAAGAACGCCTCATCCCGGCCCCCAGATCGCACGAGGGCACGGGTCGCGGGCCACCAGGCCGTGGTCCCGCCGGTTCCTCCGCACTGGGGTGGGGAGGGCGGCGCAGGTGTTAGGGGTCACGTTTCCCGCCCTTCAGGCCTGAGGGGAACATTTTCCAACCTCCTTCCCCGCCCCCCAGGAAAATGCAAAACAAAACAAAACAAAAGTCTCCTCCCCTTCACGTTTCTGGTGTTTGCGGTTTTGTTGCTGCTACTTTGAGGGTGGGGGACAAAAAGCGAAACTTTCTACATAAGAATGTCGCGGCACACAGCCCCGAAAAGTGTTTCTTCTTCAGGGCGCTTTAGAAAAACCCCCTGTCCTGCTTTCTGCATGGTCAAGGAGCAGAATAATGAAACCAAAGACTTTCATTTTATAAACCACTTGATCTTTGCTTGGGAAACTCTATTAATTGAATGGGTTTGCCTTTTTTGCCAGGTCCCCTTTATCATTATTTATGGGCTTTAAATTGTTTAAAGTTCCCTTGACGTTCAATTTACAAGTTTGGGGACTTTTTTTGTTCTGCCTTTTGTCCTGGAGAAAGACATCGTGTTGGAAGTGCTTTGAAAAGCCAAACAGGAGAGGTTGGCAATGAAAGGGAAGCGGGCGAGATCCCTTTTAATTCCGTCCTGTTAGTGAATGGCTCTTTTACATAATTGCAGGGGCTATTTCAAAGCCAGCCAAGGGCTGACTTCACTTAGAACCACATGGAGTCTATTTTGGGCTTTCAGATTAAAAAAAAAAAAAAAAGCTGAATAAAATAGTTAGAAAAGATGAGACTTCAATGCTTTCTGCTACTTGCAAATTGGTGTGTCTGATGGGGAATTTTTTACACAAGCACCCCTTTGTAAGTGCGTCTTGGGCTTGGGAGGGACTGTTGTGAGTTTGCTGGGTGTGAATCTCAATTGCTCTTCCGCAAATAAAAGCCATCCCAAGCTATTTCCCAACTATTGCCAGGAGCGAGAGCTAGTGCAATGACCGAATGATCAGGCCACTCAAAGTCTCTATAAATAAAAACAACACGGTTGCCAGAGAAACCAGTCGGCCTCCTGGGACTGGGTGGCGGGCGGGCGCGCCGGGCCCGGCTAGGTCTGCGGGTTTCTCCGCACCCACGAAGAACCTGGGGCGCCCACGCTGCCCCCTCTCCTGCACCGCCCGCGACCTCGACCCTGGCGGCTGCCTGGAAACACGCCGTTCGCCTCGCCGCCTCCTCCGGGCTGGACTCGCCAGGCCGACGCAAGTTTGCCGCGTGAATATTCATCTACTCGTACACTTAGCATCTTGTACTCAGCCGTCACACACCTGCGTGCAAGCGTTGCCTGGGACAGCCCCGAAGCGCGGAGACAACTTAATTACCACCACTTTTACTGACGTCTGGGGTTTTAAGTGGCTTAATACGATCTTGGCACTGGCCGAGGAAAGTGCCCGAGGGGTGGGCCAACTTCTTTGCCGGAGCTTTCCTGGGTAGGGGTGTGGGGGGGGGAGTTCGCGGAAGTTAACTAGAGTTGGAGGACCCAGGTGTCCCTTCGGTGGCGTCCTTCCTTCTTCCTAATCCCAGGGAGTTGTTGGTGGAGGACCTCTTAAGGCAAAAGTTGCAAAGGTCTGTGGCGGCCGGTTTTCCTGCGCAGCCTGGGCCGAGCTGGGTCACCCCAAGGGCTGTGCGGTGTGAGGCAGTTCCGAGGTAAGCAGGTAGGAATCCGAAGGATGGGCAAACCACGTACCTGTCGCTCGCTACCCATAAATCTCTCCGAGGAGACGGGGGGGAAACTCTACAGGCTTTTATTAGCCGCAGTCTCCCACGCTCGGCACGCTTTGCAAGGTAGCTGAGGTGCCCCGAATGAATCTTGTTAACCACGGCGAAACACGAGGATCCTTTTATGACGCGAACAGTCGTTTTCTAAGTAGTTAAGCATTAGATGAGAAAATATTACTGCGCTGCATTCGGGAAAAAGCACACTAGTAAATAAAATTCATATTGATGAGAATTCTCTGAACTCACTAATAAAAGAAGATTAGTATTATAACCCCCGCAGTCAATACTTTCCGGAGCAATTTATGGATATGCAAATAATATGCCATCAAATTATTTCAAGTGTAGCTATAATTCAACGGACCTAAATCTTCCTGCTGAACTTTAAATGTAGAATTACCACCAAAATAATCAAAGGAATCCCGGTTTCTCGGAGGGTAATCAGGTGGCGGAAGTCCCTAGAACAATATTTTTTCGGGGAAAGAGCAAAGTGGATGGCAAATCGGCCTGGGTGAGATGAGTAGGTTACACCCGCGCGCCGGTGTCAAGCGGGAAAGAGACCCGACTGCAGCGACGTAAATCAAGCAAGGGAGTCGAACATTTTTTCTTAGTATTCAAACAACACGGTAACCACACCAGAGCCTGTGTGCCTGCAACTATCTCATAATGAGAGGGAGTATTTATTATGCTCGTAAAGAAATCAGCCTTTTGCCCTGGGCTTCGATTTGGTGTTTTTTTGGTTCCCCCCCCCTTTTCTTCTCTTTCTTCTTTTGTAGGAGTGGAGAAAGAGGGATAGAGCTCAGAGACCCCACAGACACTTCCTTCCCCGTGGATTCCAACGATCCCCCTGCACACCGCCTAAGCCACCTCGGGGTCTGGGCGTGAAGCGAGTGGAGGCAACACAGCCAGCAGCGTCCTAATGAATTCCTTTCAAACCGCCTGCCGCCGGAGCCATCTATTACAGCGGCCTGGAGTGGGGAAACGCGCTCGCGCTCGAGACGTCTTTGTCCGGGTGGCGGTGGGGCGGGGGGTGGGGGGGTGGGGAGGGGATGGGGAGGAGGCGAGCAGGGGGAGGGCGGCTGGCGGCGGGGCCGGCGAGTTTGCCCAGCACTCAGGGGCGCCGGGGATGCACCCTCCTCTCTTTCTTTCCTCCAGGGCCCTTTGGGTGGGCAGGGGGTTTCTGGCGGAAGAGGTGGTCTGGAATTAAGACGTCCCCCTGGGGGCCTTGGGGTTACAGCGGGGGAAAGAAGAGCTTCAAAGAATAGGGTCGATAAATTCATAAAGATCGATTTATCTTTATCTCCCAATTAAATGTGCTTGTAAGTGATACATAACACACGTCCAACACGGGCCAACTCCCCAACCACTAGCTCCTCGGCGTGAGCGGATTTTTAATGACTGATATAACAATGCCCTTCTCGGCTCTCCTCGCAAGCCAGGTGCTTGTCGGCTGTTCCCGGCGAACGTCTAGACCCAGGAAGTTGGAGCCGAGGCCCTGGAGGCGCGTGGAAGCCCCGCGCGCGCTGGCGCGCTTTGCACCGTCTGCCCCGGCCACGAATTGATTCCCCTTTTAAAGAGAACACGAGAATCGGAAGTTTGTCTTTTTGTCACAGATTAGGGGATGAGAACATCCCTAGCTCCCACTCCCTCCCCGCCAGTTAGTCCCCTCGCTCCCAAATTCTGGGGTGTTACCATCGTCGAGACAGGGGAAACATCTTGAGGGAATCGGCTCCGTCCGGCAGTAGGCGGAGGGGACCCGCGCGCCCTCGAGTCCTCGCGCAGGAAACCGGGTGGCGGCGCCGGGGTGAGCGCTCCCTCCGTTCTCAACGTGCTTAATTAGCGCCTATTTACAAAACGCAGCTTTTATTTGAGCAAACATCATAAAGCTTTCATCAGGATAATCTCACGTTATACAATCTGGAGGCACAGCAACTCCCCCTTCCTCCCCGAGGATGGAGCAGATAAAGGACTCGCTTTATTATCATAATTATCGTGGCTGTTATTTTGGTGCGCGCAGGCAAAGTGTGTAAATAGGTGCGATGATTAAGAATGTCATGAAAAATGAGAAGGGAGCGCTCGCAGGAGGGCCCAGCTCGGGATGGGGGAACCAGCAGCCTCCTCGCCCCGCCCGGGAGCGCGGGGGGCGCGCTCAGAGACCCGGCCGGCTCCCGCCGGTGGCTAGGGCCTTCCGGCTCCCGACCGGCGCCCTGGGGGCGCATGTGAAGGGGCAGGACCTTGCTCCCAACTCCGGGAACCTCTTCTGGACCACGGGCGCAGCAGCAGCACCCAACGCTAGGGTGAGCCGCGGGCAGGTTTGTTCCAGCGCTAGGAGGAAGAAATAAAACGCCCTCGGCTGAGCCGCGGTAGGTCCTAGCCCCGGAAGCTGCCCTTGGACGCGGCCTCGACGAGGCTGCCGGGCCACGGGGCTCGAGCCTTGGAGCTTTGGAGGCAACAGCCCCTTTCAAGTTTGCGCGGCGCGGGCCCGGCGCGCAGGCTCCGGCTCTCGGGCCCGCGCGCTCCGCCGGCGGCGCCCGCAGCCCGCTCCCGGCCAGCCCTGGTGGAAGGGGCGGAGCCCCGTTTTCGCTCCGCCTCCTCCCGGCGCAGCCAATAGGCGGTGGCGTCCGGCCCCACGTGACGTAAGCCCGGCCGGGCAGCAGGCAAAATGTGAATGAGAAAGAGGAGCGCGATTTAAAGGTGCTGGCGGCGCCCGCCGAAGACAAGTGCGCCAGCTTCGCGCGCTCCCCAGCGGCCCGCGGGAGGCGACGGACTGCGGATCGGACAGACGGACGCACTGACGGCTGCGAGCCGGGGCCGAGGGGGGCAGACGACACGCGCGCGGGCTCCGACGGGCAAGAGGCGGGCAGCGGCTCCAGCGAGCCCGCGGGGCCCCGGTGCCCTCTCCACTCCGGAGCTCACGACCTCACCCCGCGCGCTGCCCGCACCCGCTCCCGCCGGGCATGCAACCCGCTCAGGGCTGAGGGTCGGCGGCGCCTGCTTTCAGGGTCCGGCTCGGCCCCTGCGCGGCGCACCCGGCTGTGCTCCCGGCGCCCGGCGGGCTTCCTGGCGGCGGCGCGGCGCGGGGACTTTTCGCCTCTCGCTGGCCTCTTCCGAGCGCGTCTATGAGCGCAGCGTTCCCGCCGTCGCTGATGATGATGCAGCGCCCGCTGGGGAGTAGCACCGCCTTCAGCATAGACTCGCTGATCGGCAGCCCGCCGCAGCCCAGCCCCGGCCATTTCGTCTACACCGGCTACCCCATGTTTATGCCCTACCGGCCGGTGGTGCTGCCGCCGCCGCCGCCGCCGCCGCCCGCGCTGCCCCAGGCCGCGCTGCAGCCCGCGCTGCCGCCCGCGCACCCTCACCACCAGATCCCCAGCCTGCCCACCGGCTTCTGCTCCAGCTTGGCGCAGGGCATGGCGCTCACCTCCACGCTCATGGCTACGCTGCCCGGAGGCTTCTCCGCGTCTCCCCAGCACCAGGAGGCGGCGGCCGCCCGCAAGTTCGCGCCGCAGCCGCTGCCGGGTGGCGGCAACTTCGACAAGGCTGAGGCGCTGCAAGCCGACACCGAGGACGGCAAAGCCTTCCTGGCCAAGGAGGGCTCGTTGCTCGCCTTCTCCGCGGCCGAGGCGGTGCAGGCGTCGCTCGGTGAGTCGGCGGCGCGCGCGGCCGGGGCGCGGGGGCGGGGGGGGGGGGCGGGGGCGAGCCCGCTCCGGGTTCCCGCGGGCGCAGAGGGGGCGAGGCCAAGCCCCCCACACGACCCCCCGACCCGGCCCCCCTCTCCGGAGCAGCGGGAGGACGCGGCCGAGCGGTGCCGCGAGGCCTCCGGGGGGCATTTAGAGCCGAGCAACAAGCTAGGGCTTAGGGGTAGTAGCATTTAGCCCTCGGGGCCAGCTGCTGCGCCGGGCGGCTGTTCGTCTGTCCGGCGGCGAGTTTGGAGGAGTCTGTCCCCCCTCCCGCGCGCCGTGACCTGGGGTCCTGGATGAGTTTCAACCTTTAGGGGTGGCGGGCTGGGCTGCGCGTCTCAACCGTGCGTGTGCTCAGGGGCGCCCAGACCTATTAACCCCCTTCACTGGGCTTGGTGCTTGCCCGGGAGAAGCCGATTCCCGGGAGGCTGTGCGTCTGCGTGTGTGTTGGGGTGTCTTGTGGGAACTTCTCCTAAGGCTACAAAACTTCCCTTTCGCCAACATCATCTGCCTCAAAAAAAAAAAAAAAAAAAAAAAAAAAGACCCGGTCTGGGATCTCCACCTCCCTGTGGCCCCACTTTGGCTGCGATGAAATCGAGGTTCACTGAATCTTCACTGGGGGGTGGGGGGAGGCAAGACGGATCGTGAATTTCCCCCTTCAGTCCTCACCCAGCCCCCACCCCGGGGACAAAGAGGATGCTGCTCTCTTGGGCCTCACGCCTCCTGTTACTTCTGCCTTAAGCTGCCGGAGGCTGGGAGGGTGCAGACGCGGCCTGGCGGCCCCTTGAGTGATGGTTCTGGGCAAAGGGCCGTCGCCTGTCCTGTCTCCTCTCCTCCTTTGAGCTTTCTCACGCCCCCCCCCCCTTCTCTACCCCTCAAAGGCCAGGAAATCACAATGTGTTAATGTCATAGAAAGACAATCCGCTAAGGGCGGGGGAGGCCCGAGTGGCGGCGGGAAGGGGAAGAAGGCCAGTGTGCGAAATGTAATAAAACGCCGTTTGGTTTTGCTTTCAGTCGGGGCTGTCAGAGGGCAAGGGAAAGACGAGTCAAAGGTGGAAGACGACCCGAAGGGCAAGGAGGAGAGTTTCTCGCTGGAGAGCGATCTGGACTACAGCTCGGATGACAATCTGACCGGCCAGGCGGCTCACAAGGAGGAAGACCCCGGCCACGGGCTGGAGGAGGCCCCGCCGAGCGGCGGCGCCGCGGGCAGCACCACGTCCACGGGCAAGAACCGGCGGCGGCGGACTGCCTTCACCAGTGAGCAGCTGCTGGAGTTGGAGAAGGAGTTCCACTGCAAAAAGTACCTGTCGCTGACCGAGCGCTCGCAGATCGCCCACGCCCTCAAACTCAGCGAGGTGCAAGTGAAAATCTGGTTCCAGAACCGCCGGGCCAAGTGGAAACGGGTGAAGGCTGGCAACGCCAATTCCAAGACAGGGGAGCCCTCCAGGAACCCCAAGATCGTCGTCCCCATCCCCGTCCACGTCAGCAGGTTCGCGATCAGAAGTCAGCATCAGCAGCTGGAGCAGGCCCGACCCTGAGGGCCCAGGGAGAGCCAGGGCCTGGACCGCCGTTGGAGAAGCTACAGCTCTGGAAGGAAACCACGGTGGCCTCTGCCATGTTTGAAGCAAAACTCAAAGTCACCCCCCCCCCACACACACACCCAACTTTGGACATCCCAAGCACACTGAGAGTATATTCATTCAGAAGGCTGAAGACTGCTTTCGAAGGGACTACAGCTGTACCTGATGACACAGTAAATATTTATTATACTATCCTACTTTGTACATAGATATCTATATAAACTGGATCTCAGCTGCAGTATTTTGAAAGTTAGAGGACCAAACTGCCCTGTAATATTCTCCACTCACATTCCAGAAGAAAACAGAACCTCTGCTGTAATCCTCCACGGATAGCAGCCACCTTTCCATACTTTTCCAAAGGTAAACATAACACTGAAGAACAAACCCTCGTTTTTGTTTCTGTTTTGGGTTGTTTTTTTTTTTTTGGTTTTTTGTTTGTTTTTGTTTTTGTTTTTGTTTTAAGTTGACCGAAAAGCAGACGTTTTGGGGGCAGCCTGGAAATTTGCTTTGCTTTGGTTTTGCCTGGCGTTCTTTCCTGGGGTTGCACATCCTATCTGAGCCATGTTTGGAAGCACGTCTCTGTTGTGTTTAATTTATTTCAATGTAGCTTATTTTCTTATAAGTTATGACATTTAAACAATCGCAGTCTTGTGAATAATAAAAAGGAGAGAGAGAGAGAAGGAAAAAAAAAAAAAAGACCAATCTCTGGGTCTCGTGTGTCCAGATTTCAGTGTTTACAGGGCACCACGGGAGAATGGCCAGGCAGCTGGTCTGGGACCAGCACTGGATCAAAGTCCCCCGTCCTGGTCTCCGCAGGCTGGCGGGACACAACACACCCCGCACCTTCCCAGGTTTCTAATTGGCGAGCAAGAGCTCTAGTTGGGTTATAAATTTCAGGGAGCCTAACTTTCACCTGAGAAAGCTGACATCTCCCCCTTTTGCATGGTCTAATCGCTACCTAGGAGGCTGGCAAACTTGGGCCAGAGGAAGAGGCGGGCGCCCGGAGGAGGGAAAGCGAGTGCGGGTACTGGCGGCTTTTCACTAACTCCCGATGCTCTAAATCGACCACAGCCAGCGAGGAGACGCGTTCCCCCCCCCACATCCCCGATCCGAAAAGAAGCGGTGCTCGCTCCCCAGGCTGGGCCGAGGGCCCATAAATCAGGCTCCGGGCGTTATCTTCCGACAGGCGCAGAAACCCACCAAACCGAGCAGGGCTTCCGGGCAGCGCTCCGCGCGGAGGCGGAGGCGGGCCGTGAGCGCCAGCGGGCCGGGCACCTCCCTCGGCGGGCGGGGTCGGAGGGGCGGGACCCGACCACCGCCCCACCCCAAGGGCGCCGGGGCGGTCGGCAGCACAAAGCGGGGGAAGGGAAGAGGAAGGCCGGCGGGTGGGCGGCGGGCCCGCGGGGGTGCCTGAGAGCCGGGCGGCTGCCCGCCTCGGCCCGGAGGCCCACGGGGCGCGGGCGGGGCGTGCCCCGACCCCCTGTCCCGCTCCCCACCCCACCCCCCCCACCGCCGGAGCCCAGCCCGGGACGCCCGCTCCTTTCCCGACCCCGAAGCGCCGGGCCAGGCCCCCTGGAGACAGTCGTGGGCAGGCCCGGTGTGCTCGGGGGGCGTGGAGCGGGCGAGCGAGAGTGAGCGAGCGCGGCTCCAGAGCCCTGGCCGCGACCAGCAAACCTGCAGCCCGAAGGGCGAAGAGAAGCCAGAGGCTTCCCCGGCCTCGGCCTTGCCGGTGGGGAGCGGGTGCCGAAGCCGCCGCGCGCGGTACCCACCGCGGCTCTCTCAGCCCAAGAAGGGGGAACTCGTCGCCCTAGGTCAATACTCGTATTGGCTTAATTTACGCGGGGACTGAGGCCTCCACCGGCACTCCGGGCACAAGGTGAGGGACGGACGCGACCAAGTCACCGTTTCCCGCCGCTGTTCCCAAGACTTCCAGCGGCGGAAGATGGCCCAGACTTGGGTTTTGAGCACAATAAAACGGAGTGGCCGGTCCTCCGAAGGCCTCAGCCGGCTCTGCGGGACGCGGAGAGCTTGGGGGCTCCTTCCTGTCCCCCACCTAGAACCCTGGGGCCTTTCCCTGCCCTGGCGCCTGGTCCGCGAGGCCCGGCCGCTCCCCCTGATCCCGCCAGTGGCCCGCCGGTGAGCGCGCCCTGATCGCCCGTGAGCGTCATCTGCTTGGGGCTGGTTTCCCCTGGCCACACGCCGCCACCGTGCATTTGAGGCCAGCGGAGACACCGCCCCCACCACATCCCGTTCCCCCGCCCCCACCCCGCACACCTGAGCCAGCCGGTCCCTGGCCGGGATGGATGGAACAGCGGCTGGTGGTGCAGGGTCCCAGCCGCAGAACCGGGGGAGCGGCGGCCTCCCCGGCGGGGGCGCCCCCACTCGGCACTCTTGGCCTGGGGGAAGATCGCTGGATCTCGAGAGCGGGGTACCCCCCCCCGGCAGATTCTGGAGGGCCCCCACCTCCCATATACCTTTTCAGGGTAACAGGTGTAACTCCTACCCATCTTCTCCAAAAGCCCGTGGTACGGATGGAGGGCACAGAGGGACCCAGAGCCTTGGCCACACAAACCCTGCGGGGAAGTGAAGTTCCCTAGAAACTGGGGCCACCTTCAGGAATCCTCACCCCCCCCCGGGGGGGGGCAGGGGGGACCACGCTCCCCGGCCCTCCCTAGCTGCACTTTGGGGGCAGGAGGAGAGGGCCTGGGGCTCCCCCAGCCTTGCAGAGGTGGCACCACCACCAGCCCCTCTGCCCTCTGGGGAAGCTGCCCCTCCTCCTCCCCAACCCCTGAATGCCGGGGCGCCCCCGAGAGCCCGGTGCGGAGGCCGAGGCCCGGGAGACAGGCCGAGGGGAGGAAGATAAACAAGCGGGAGCTTGATGGCCGCTGTCATCATGGCCGTCATCATGGCTTTCATTTGGCTGCCTAATGAGTCACATCACAGGCAGAGAGAAAAATTGTCAATCGCCCGGGCCCTAATGAATTTTTTTGCAAATTGTAATCAAGCCAGGCCGTCTCAGCTGGCTGATTAATGAGACCCACGAGGCTCGGCCAGCACCTCAGCTTTTTATTCCATCCCGTCCTCCCTGCACTAAATTAACAGCAACTTGTCTGAGCTTCAAATTAACTCCCAATGATTAATTCTGATGGGGGGGCCTGAAGAATAGCTTGTTCTAATAGGCTCTGGCCTGAGATGCTGTTGGAAATTAATACACTTCCCCTTTGGCTGCCGGCTTTAATCCAAGGTTGGGTTTTGACATCACTATATTTGTTGTTACAATAAATTCCACTTACATCTGCAGATCAAATAATTACGCTTGGGAGTGCCACGGCCCTGCGCCCTCAACCATCCGCTAGAGCCCCCCCCCCCCAGGCTGTCCACACCCCGGTCCACCAACCTGAGCAGGGTTATGTAGTGGAGGGGGGCAAAGGAACAGCCACCCCACCCTCTGCCCTAGCTCTCCCGCGAGCTGGGAGACCCCCATCCTTTGGAGAACCAAGGGTACTTTGAAAACTCAAAGCCAGATCCGTAGGGTCCTTGAGCAGAGCCCTCTGGAGATTGGTCTTGGGCCCCAAGCAACCTCCTCCTCCCCTCCCTGCAGGGGCTGGGGATATCCTTGGAGCGGCCTGGACCTGGACCGGCGCTTGAATCTTCCCCAACCCCAGCCCACGAGGGAATTTTTGAGATGTGGCACCTGCTTCTACACCCAGCTTTCGCCTCCCAGTCTTCAGCCCCCAGGATGGTTCTGTGCAGGACTTTTTCAACTAGATAGCGTGCGGTGGGGTGGAGTGGGGGCCCTCCAGGCCTGGTGTGCCTCCCGAGATCATCCCGAGTCTACGGCTGAAAACAGTTCGCACTGGGCCTGCTGCTGGCCCAAGCACCTGCATTCCAAGACGCTGGTTCTCTTGGGGTCAAAGCTCGCTTAGCCTTGCGTCTGTTTGTTCGAGCTTAATTGGCTTAATCACTTCGGCTGTGTCTGGCTAGCACCGGGCCTCCGCTGCTGCTCCCTCTGCCCCAGGCCTGTCCCAAGCGGAGTCGCTCACCCACCCCCTTGGCAGGGGGGTTCTGGATGCTCTGGAAGCCCGGCGGGCCGGGGGGGGGGGCGCTCTGATGGTCACCAGCTTCCCAGATCCTGGGCCTTCCTGGACCCCAGTGTCTGTCCTCAAAAGGCTGGAGCCCGGCTTCCGAAGGCCCTGCGGTAGAGTCATCCTCTGTTCGCTCTCCTCTCGCCTGTGGGGAACTCGGGGGACCACGCAGCCGAGTGGCCTGCCCGCGCCCAGCCACGGCCTCCCTGGGAAGGAGGCTCCCTTACACCGGCCTCTGTTTCTGTCCCGGGAGACCCCAGGACTCTGCTCAAGCGCACGCAGTCTGAGCAGGCGGCCTGCTTGGACCCTCTGGAGTCCCGGGGTTTCCTGGAAGGCCCCGGCAGTCAGGGCCTCTTTCCCCCTAAGCTCGGCCGCGCCGGGCCCTCGGGTAGCGGGGCTCCTGGGGTCTAGGGGGGAGCTGCGGTCTGGGGTGTACCGGGAGCGGCCCCGGGCGAAGGGAGGAGGCATCCATCTTCATTTTGGGCCCTTATGGTGTAAACAGGAGAAATATGATCTTAGTAACCAAACATGAATGCAAATCACACCGTCAGAGTAATAAAGCACCTAAACCCCGACACACAAAAGCAACACCATATGTATGAAGACAGCCTGCATAAATTATAAATTACATCATAAAAATTGATTGCCTATTTGAATAGTTCAGAAGTGAGGGACCTAAGCTGACTTCCGCCCTCCGTGGCTTTGGGGGAAAGGTCAGGGAGCGCGTGCTCCCGACTGGCCGAGGACTGGGGTGACTGGGCCTAGAGTGTCCTGCCGGCGCTGCGGCCCAGCCTGGTGGCACGGGGGGAGGGGGGAGCGCGGGGTGGGCGGCGCACTTGACGCGGGGCGCGCCCCGCCAGCTCCGCGCCCGGAGGAGGGGACAGGCCCGCAGCCGTGGATGCCCGGCGAGGCCCGCGCCGGTGGGGCGAGAGCGCCACGGTCAACGCCCAAGTTGGGTCTCAGGAACCCCTGCCCCCAGACCGAGCGAGGCTGCCCCTCAATCGCAGCCCCTCCGGCCAGCGAGTGGTACTGCCCCGAGGGCGCTGAGCCTTCTAGCTCGGACCCCAAGGTCCCTGCGAGCGCCTCCCCCTCCCCACGCGGTGGGCTCTACGGCGAGCACGGGTGTGATGTGTGCGCACGGGTGGGTGTGGGCGTGCAGTGGTAGCGTCTTTGCAGCTGTGCGCTTAACCGGCTCCGTCTAGCCCGGCCCCGCCGAGTTTCTCGGTTTTCCCGGATCCCGGGCTCAGGGGTTCCAGAGTCCCACCCCACTGGAGCAACCCAAGACGCCGTTCCGGGTGCCATTCGAAGCCGAGCGCCCACTGCGCACTCGGGTCTGCGCCTCGGGGCTTCCCCCGACTCGTGGACCGCCGGACGCCCCTTCGAGGGGCCTGCGCCTCCGTGCCCCACCCTGTTTCTTCTCCACTGCGCGGAGGCCCAGAGTCTGATCTCCGGCCCCCACCCCCCACCCCGTGGTCCGTGTCCCCTCGCCCCGTTTGGCCTCTGAGATCTCCCCACACACCCCCGACCTCCATCGTGCGGGCGCACCCCCCACGCCCACTCTGGTCTCTGGGATGACCCCCTCCGCAGCTCACCACGAACACCCCCACCTCCCCCGCGGGAAGCCGCGGCACCAGTGTTCGCGCCCTGGCCTACCCTCTCCCACCGCCGCGCGCAGGCCCACTCTCTGCGCTCTGCCTGCAACAGGCCCCGAGGACTCCGCGTGTCAGCCCCGGAGCTGGCGACGCGCTAGGCTAGGGAGGGGAAAGCTGAGGCCCGGGCACCTCAGGGAGAGGCCATCAGGGCGCGAGGAGGGTCTGTCCTGCCCGAACCAACGTGCGCGCCTGGGGCCTCAAGGGACAGAGGAGCAGGTGGGGTCGAACCCGCACCCCCCCCCCCCCGCCGGCCCCGCAGCTCAGAGCCCGAAGGGGGCAGGGAGGCCGTCGGTGGGCGCGGCCGCCCATCCCGCGTGCGATTCACGAGCCCGCGCGGCCTGGCTGGGGTAGCGACCCCGGGTCCTGCGCCCGCAGTCGGGGGCCCTGCCCAAAGGCGCGCCCAAGGCCAGAGAGAGCGGCCTGGGGTCCAGGCTAATGCCTGAGGCAGGGCCCAGCGTTGGAGGCGACGTCACGCTGCGCGCCCACCCTCCCTCCTCCACCCGCCTTCATCTCCTGGTTTCCCGCCACTGGATCCCTCGGGGCCTTTGTCGTGCTGGTCTGTCTCTGGTGTGGCCGCGCCGTCTTCTTAAAGGGCCCGGCCCCCCAGCTCGGTCTCCGCGGCCGTCAGAAGGACAAAGGCTGAAATGGGATTACACCAACCTGATCCCATTAAGCCGCCCTCCCCCACCCTCGCCCCCACCCCCACCCCCGGCCGGGGCTCTGGTCACTCAGATCCCCCGCGCGTTCCCTCTGTCCCCGCCCCCAGCCCGACTGCGGCCTGAGCACCTGGTGCGGCGACCCTGCAGCGAGCTGAGCGCTTTGGGGGTTTGGAAGTGGCCGCCTGACCCCAGGGTGGGAGCGCGGCCCTGGCTCTGAATGACAAAAGCCGAGCCCGGCCACACCATGGAAGGAGACAAGGGGTTTGGGAGCGCGCGGGGTGGGGGAGGGGGGGTGGGAGGAGGGGAGGTGACCCCACCAGGCCTTGGACTCGCCTCCCTGCGGGCAGGGGTCGGTGTAGCCCGGATTGTCTGAAACCGAGTTGGTGGTTCTGTGTCGAAGCTTCCAGAACACCTCGTTGGCCGCGCCAGCCAGGTAGCTAGCTGGGGCCTAGAAGCAACGGCGGGGGGACTCTGTACTCAGCGCTTTCCCTGCGGGCTCTCAATTCGCAGCCGCTGGGGAGGCAGGGGTGGGGCCCCCTGTCTGCAGAGGTAGTACCTACACCCCGCGAGAAAGGGGCCTCAAGCAAGGTGGAGCTGGCAGCGGGTTCTGTCCTGGATCACTCCAAACCCCGATCTCTCTCTCCACAAGCCTTGGGTGCTGAGGACACCACCACCGCCCCCGTGTCAGGGGCGGAGCCACCGGTCTGCTGGGGAGAGGGCGGGAGGTGGAGGCCAGGGGAGGGAAAGAGTTTGGGTGGTGTGGTGGGGGCTGGGGGTGCTTGGTCCTGTTTCAAGTTTCCCTTTTTCTTAACAGAAGCCAGCATCTCTCTTTGAACTTGGCACGGGAAGGGCGGTCAGATCTTGGTAGAGACTCCCCTGAGCTAAACTGGACCAAACCAGTCCACCCATCTGAACCTTTGTTTCCTCACCCGATGACCCACTCAGGGTGCCTTCTGGGGAGGTTAGTGACGTAACACAGGTGAGGTGCATGGTGACCTCAGGGCCATGGGAGCGCCCACTTCTGGCCGGGTGCACAGCTTCGGACTCAGACCGCCTGGGACTCAGACCTCAGTAAGGTGACTCCTCCTTAGCCCTCGAAGACCACCTCAACACGTCTGGTGCTACCCTGGGCCCAGAGTTGGCAGCCCGCGGGGCTGACTGTGGCTAGACGCGGGAGTCCTGCTGTCTGTTCTTGGTTTTCAGCGAGCCGCCAGCAGGCAAGGGCTCCGTGGATGCGTAAATCATGACAAATGACATGAAGTCTCGTTTCAGAAAGGCCTTCATCATTCCTAATATGTGCAGTGACTCCTTTGCACAGACACCATCTCCCTCCAGAGGTGTCTGGTGGGATTATTTAGAAAGCCGGTAGGAACACTGCAAAACTGAGAAAAGGACTGTAAACGTGGCGGTGCGACTGTCCTTGGCCAAAGGATCTCCGAGTTGTGTGAAACCTGGCTACGCGAATCCCTGGGTTTTCCAGTAACGTCGGGGCTCTGTGCCGTCCAGACTGTTGACCCCCATGGGGTCGTTTGGAACTTGCCGAGGCAGCCATGCCACATACAGGCACGTGATTATTGCTCTATAGACTTCAGAGTATTGATCCTGTTTCAAATGTTTATCAATAGTTTTGAAGCGGATCCCCATTTTCCATGACCATGGCTGGAATTTTCTCCCCAATAATTTCCATATTTCGGCATTTTGAAAGCTATAAATTGCCAGAAAAGAATGATAATCGCCCATCTTTAAATGAGAAATTGTTAATTTGGGATTTATAAAGGACTTTCCTTAATGAATAATAGTGAAGACAGATCTGTCTTCCTGCCTCATTTTGCAAAGCCACATTTGTAAAGTCGGGAGATTTCCATTCTTCCCCCTAATTATTCTCTCCCTCCAGAAGGCAGTTGTGCAGCGGAGTGGAGGCCTCCCCGGGGACAAGAGGAGAGACTGTAGCAACGCCCTGGGCTCCTAAGAGCGCCTCTGCAGGCTGCCCTCTGCGGACCCCAGCACCACCTGTTTGCAGAGCGCCTCCACCCAGACTGGCCTTGGTGGGACCACGGTCCTTGTGGTATGGGACTGTCCCACGAATGCCAGAGGTACACGCGACAGAAGAGCCCTCGAGGAGATGGGAACAGCCGCCAGTTGAGAATGGGTCTGTTGGCACTGTGCTAGGCAGGGGGGACCCAACAGGCCCCTGGGGGCCATACACACCCTTGGGCACTCAGAATCCAGGCAAGACAGCCACTTCCGGCATGGGGAGCCCAGTGCGCCCCGAGGCTCATGGCAAGGCCCTCTTCCCCTCCAGCACGGGCAAGAAAGGTACGCAGGGTGAGGACGCCTGGGCGGAGGCCACGGATGAGTGGACATTCACGAACACCTCTCCCAGCTCCGCAGGGGTCTGTGGAGGAGTGACTGGGCCCCCGGGGCCTACAATGTCACCCACTTGAGCTGAGCCGCTGGGGTGGCTACTGTGGAATCACAGCTGGGAGGGCACCCACGCTTAGAGCTGGCAAGGAGCCCCCCTCATGGGTGGTCTCTCTCTCTCTCTTCAGAGACACCTCCCTCTCTGCAAAGGTTGGGACGGCACTTGCTTGGTTCAGCATCCCTCTGCCTCGCGTTGAGGACCGCCATGCCCTCCGTGGGTCTCGGGGACACGAGGGCCTCCGTGGTGGTCTGCCTGGGAAGCCCTGAGCTCTGGGGGCTGTGCTGGCCCTGCTCTCCACCGAGCCGCTTGGGCCTTTGGGGAGCTTTCTCAAAATGAGTGAATACTAACAATACTAATAACTACTAGTAAAGATAATGGTCCTTCCACCCACATTACTCTGCTGCAGCCGCCTGACAGCCAAGTAAATGGAGGGGTTTTCAACCTAATTTGGAGACATTTAGCCAAGTCCGTGGTGACGTCAGAGCCCTCGTATTCCAAGCAGTTCAGCACATTAAGCCTGCAGCCGGCCAACACCCCTGTTCTGCCACTGTTTCGGCTGGAGGAATTTGATGATGCTTTCAGGAAATTTTCCCATTGGCGTGATTTCTTTCTGGCAGGGGTGCCTTGGTCTTGGAATGATGATTTAGTAAGATGACCCCCCTCTGCGCCCTCCCCCCCCCCAGCCCTGAGGTCAGAACCCCCCTTCCCTCCCCCGGACTCTCCCTCCAGGCAGGAGCGTTCCCAGATGCTTCACCCTGCTCCCCCTCAACTCTGTGCAGAAACATCAGAAGAGACTGGAGTCAGCTGGAGACCAGCCCATGGCTGGAGAGAACAGGAGTCTTACAGCCGCCAGGGCTCCCCAAATGAACTGATCACCTCAATGCAATCCCACCCCGAGTTCCAGAAGACTTATCTGAAACTGAGCACATGATTTCAACGTACATCTGGAAGGATAAAAAGATGAATGTGGCTGGGGGATTTTTAGAGGGAATCCTAACGAGGAGGGGTACTTGCTCTAATATGAGCAAACAACCAATGTCCGTGGCGACGGGCCCTCTTCTGAGCGCTTGACCTTCATCAATTAATTGAATCCCCGCGACAAGCCTGTGAGGTAGGTATTGTGTTTAACCGTATGAAATGGCTGGTGTTTGCTAGCCTTTGGGACCTACAAAGTGGCCACTTTGTATTATTGTCACCCACATTTTGCAGATGACAAAAGCCGTGCCACAGAGCAGTTAAGTATGGTTCCAAGTTCACACAGCTAGCAACTGGTAGGTTCAGAATTTACATCCACATAGGCTGGCTGCAGGGTTAGTGCTCATAAGATTACGTGATATAATCGGGCCGCCTGGGTGGCACCGTGCGGTAAGCAGCCAACCTTGATCTCGGCTCAGGTCATGATGACACAGTTTGGGGGTTCGAGCCCCACATCGGGCCCTGCGTGAATGGCATGGAGCCTGCTTGGGATTCTGTCTCCCCTTCTCTCTGCCCCTCGCCCGCTTCTGCTCTCTCTCTCTTTCTCCAAATATATACATAAACGTAACAAAAACCATTCCATTATATAATTGACAGACTACATACTCAGCAATAGACTGTAGAATATACGAAGATTTAACCTATGGTAAAGGAAGGCCTGTGAGTTTGTGGAAAATGAAGAATTATTGCATGTTGGGGATTTGCTAAAACCGGCTAATTGGGGAAAAAGAAGGGATCTTTACCTCCCATGTTAACCAGGTATCAGTTACAGATGGATTACAGAATTCAGTGTATGAGAGGAAACCTTCAAAACCTAGGAAAGAGGATTAGCTAAATAATAACCTGCTGAGGGGCAGGATGCAAGGAAAGGATTGCAAAGCTGTCTACATAGAAAACGGAAGCTCCTGTTCATTAAAAAGATCATAAAACAATTAAAATATCAGGAACGACCGGGAAAAATACTTGTCAGAAACATGACAAGGTGGATTAATCTGTTTCCACACCAAATGGCTAGAATGAAAGGGGAAGGGGCATGAACGGGCATTTCATGGAAGGTGAAAACCAAACTCACTGATCGCACAAGTATGTACGGGGATACGTTATGTCAGACACTGTTCTGGTCTTGGGGTGTAGCTGGCATTCTAGGGGGTGCGACATGACACAGAACAGTAAGTGAATGCAATATAATATCAGATGTTACTCAGACAACTAAGTGATTGGAAGGAAAACAAGGCTGGGTAGACTGGCAGGTGCTATTTTAGATGAGGAGGCTCAGGGTCAACCTTGCTGCTAAGGTGAAAGTGGGTAGCTCCCTGAAAGAAGGAGGAAGCAAGAAATGCACAGAGTGGGGGAAGAACATTCCAGGCAGAGGGACCAGAAATAAGACGACTGTGCCTGGGGCAAACTGGCAAGGAGGAGAGTGGTGGGTGAGACAATGGGTCGTAGAGGTAATAGCCAGGCACTTGATCATGGAAGGCTTTGGAGGTTTTGGGAAGAACTTTGGATTTTATTTCAAGGGATACAAGAAGCCATTGGAGGGGTTAGAGCAGAAGAATGCATGCTTTTTGCTTTAATTGCTAATAAACACACAAAATTGGTCAAACTCAAAGAGAAGTAAATTAAAACCAAAACGAAGCAATACTGTAATCCTTTAGCGAAGTTTATAATATACAAATATTATACGAATTAGTAATATAAAACGTTTGTAAGACCAGACACTGACACAACACAGTGAGGGGACACTCGTTCATGGCTGGAGGAAAAGCATCCATTCAATAAATAATGATTGGGCAGCCACCGTGAGCCAGTCAGACTTCAAGGAGCCAGAGAAGTGACTGTGAACAAGAGAAACAAGGCATCCAGGCTCAGGACGTGGAGCACATTTTTTCTCTCAGTTTGTTTGTTTGTTTATTTGAATGTTTATTTTTGAGAGAGAGAGACAGAGTGTGAACAGGGGAGGAGCAGAGAGAGAGGGAGACACAGAATCCGAAGCAGGCTCCAGGCTCCGAGCCGTCAGCACAGAGCCCGACGCGGGGCTCCAACTCACAAGCTGTGAGATCATGACCTGAGCCGAAGTCGGACGCTCAACCGACTGAGCCACCCAGGCGCCCTTCTCTCAGTGTATTTTAAATGTCTTAAGCTTTACTATCAAAAAACAAATAAGAAGACTATTGTTACTACTTTTAGTCAGCATTGTAACTAGAGGTCAAAACCAAAGCAGTAAGATAAGAAAAATTAAAAGGCATAAGGATGAAGAGGGAGGGAAATGAAAGCGTACATTTAACAACAATAAAAATATAAGATACTTGGGGAAAATTGCAACAATTTCTTGACAGACATTGAAGCATATAAAAATACATGGAGAGAGACACAATGATTGTGGATGGAAAGATGCAGTGTCATAAATGTGTCAATTATTCTCAAACCGGTTTATAAGATTCAAGGTCATTCCTATCAAAACTCTAGGAGGAAGTTTGAAGAACTTGGGTTAAGAAAAACCATGACATGCCTGAAGATGAAAATAGGTGGTGGTGGGAGGGTAACCTATAAGATATAAAGTCTTATAAAGTTCAGTAATTAAGGAAATGTAGTATTGTCATGGGAACAGACAATTTGAACAGTGAAAGGGAATTGAAAGCCTGGTGCATACACCCCATGCATATACAGAAACCTGATTTATCAGAAAATTTTATTTTTTTTTAATTTTTTTTTCAACGTTTATTTATTTTTGGGGACAGAGAGAGACAGAGCATGAAAGGGCGAGGGGCAGAGAGAGAGGGAGACACAGAATCGGAAACAGGCTCCAGGCTCTGAGCCATCAGCCCAGAGCCCGACGCGGGGCTCGAACTCACGGACCGCGAGATCGTGACCTGGCTGAAGTCGGACGCTTAACCGACTGCGCCACCCAGGCGCCCCTATCAGAAAATTTTAAATAAACAGTGCTGAAGCAATTGATGATCTCCCTAGAAAAAATGAAACTGATGCTTCCCTCACATACCACACACACAAATTACAAATAAAGATATTGGTGTAAAAGACAAAATTTAAAAAAAAACTAGAAACATTTATGGAATAATATTGTTTCTTTTTTTAAAGAATGATGTTTTTAAATGTTTATTTACTTTTGAGAGAGAGAGAGAAAGAGGAAGGGCCAGAGAGAGAGGGAGACACAGAATCCAAAGCAAGCTCCAGGCTCCGAGCTGTCAGCACAGAGCCTGACGCGGGGCTCAAACTCGTGGACCACGAGATCATGACCTGAGCCGAAGTTGGACACTTAACCGACTGAGCCACCCAGGCGCCCCAGGTTGGCAAGTAAATTTATAAGTACATGCTCAATCTCCGTTGTAACCAGAGAAATTTACTTAAGGCCACTCTGAAATATCATTTTCGTCTATCAGATTGGCAAACATTTAAGAGCCTGATAATACCAAGTAGGAGCAAAGGTATGGAGACCTGGAACCCTCTCATACGAACGTAAATTCACACAACCACGTTGGAAAACAATTTGTCGATTATATTGTAAAGTCAAACATGTGCAGAGCCAACGAGGCAATTTTACTTTTCGGTATTTATTCTAGAACAGTGGTGCATTCAAAGACTGTCCAAGGAGGAACGAGAAACTGATGGTTTTAAGGAAACCTGAGTCAAACTTCCTAATGTCCTCCTTTCTCTCTCTTCTCCTTTCACCGAGAGCCCCTCGTCCACTTTCCGGCCACCACGCCCAGTCTTTCCTTTGGCGCATCACCCCAGGTTGTAAGAAAATACTCTGGGCTGTCAGGCAAAGGGGCAATGAGAGATTCTGGCATCAAGGCTGTAAAAAGAGAATGACTAGTGACTGTCGAATAAAAACTTCTGCAAGTCAAGTCGTTTCTAATTCATCGTTTTCTTTCTTTCCTTCCCTTCCCTTCCCTTCCCTTTCCCTTCCTCCCCTCCCCTCCCTTCCCTTCCCTTTCCCCCTTTTCTTTCTTTCTCTCTCTCTTTCTTTCTTCTTCCATTCTTCTTTCCTTCCTTTCTTCCTTTCTTCTTTTCTTCTTTCTTTCTTCTTTCTTCCTTTCTTCTTTCTTCTTTCCTTCCTTTCTTCTCCTTTTCTTCTTTCTTTCTTTCTTTCTTTCTTCTTTTCTTTCTTTCTTTCTTCTTTGCTTTCTTCCTTCTTTCTTTTTTCT
The DNA here is from genome assembly GCF_022079265.1 of Lynx rufus. Taxonomy (NCBI): domain Eukaryota; kingdom Metazoa; phylum Chordata; class Mammalia; order Carnivora; family Felidae; genus Lynx; species Lynx rufus. The sequence continues at coordinate 4,586,126 of NW_025814834.1, forward strand.
TTATTTCTTCTTTCCTTCCTTTCTTCTTTCTTTCTTTCTTTCTTCTTTCTTCTTTCCTTCCTTTCTTCTCCTTTTCTTCTTTCTTTCTTTCTTTCTTTCTTCTTTTCTTTCTTTCTTCTTTGCTTTCTTCCTTCTTTTTTCTTTATTTCTTCTTTCCTTTCTTTCTTTCTTTCTTTCTCTCGAAAAAGAGAGAGCATGAGGAGGGGAGGGGCAGACAGAGAATCTCAAACAGGCTCCATGCTCATTGTGGCTCATTCTCACAACCCTGAGCTCACGCCCTGAGCTGAAATCAAGAGTCAGTTGCTGGGCGCTTGGGGGGGGGGCTCAGTCGGTTGGGCGTCCAACTTCGGCTCAGGTCATGATCTCACAGTTTGTGGGTTCGAGCCCTGCGTTGGGTTCCGTGCTGACGGCTTGGAGCCTGGAGCCTGCTTCGGATTCTGTGTCTCCCTCTCTCTCTGCCCCATCCCCACTCATGCTCTGTCTCTCTCGGTCCTAAAAATAAATAAAACATTAAAAAAAATGTTTAACAAGTAGAGAAATAAGGCCACAGGAAGTTAAGATAAATTAAACATTTGTGTTATATACATATCTGCATGGCAGAGACGTGTCATAGCATGACCAAGAAATGACCGTTCAGGATACAAGCAGTAGGATTACATTTTGTGGGGAGAATGGAAGTACAACTTCAAGAAAAAAGAGGGGGTAATAGAAAATTTCTGAGCTTCGAGGACCTCCGTCATGTAATTTTAAAGGGGGTGATGACCGACAGGAAATTGTCATGGTGTTTGCATTCCAGTGGGCGCATTTTTATTTTTACTTATTTTTTATTGAAGAGTGATTCGCATACAATGGTATGTTAGTTTCAGGTGTTCAACACAGCGAGTTGACGATCCCATCCATTCCTCAGAACTCACCACCATAAGCAGGGTCACCATCTACACCGGACACGTTTTTTAAAATGGGGTAGCTTGAGGAACTACAAGAGCTGGCTGTAAACCGAGACAAAAACAATGTATTTATTAGCCATTAACCATCACACTAGATGTAGTCATCCTTCTTCGTATCTTTGACAAAATTCCTTATTTTTTCTCTTTTCCTTATAAAATAGGAATGATGTTAAGGATAGTGCACTTGGAATACAATGAAATAAAACTACTTTATTTGCAAAACTACTGCCATTATTTTAATTTTATTTATTTTTTAATTTTTTTTAACGTTTATTTTTGAGAGACAGAGACAGAGCAGGAGTGGGGAAGGAGCACCGAGAGAGGGAGACACAGAATCCGAAGCAGGATCCAGGCTCCGAGCCGTCAGCACAGAGCCCGACGCGGGGCTCGAACCCACGAACCGTGAGATCATGACCTGAGCCGAAGTCGGTGCTTAACTGACTGAGCCACCCAGGCGCCCCTGTCATTATTTTTAAAATGTTAATATTTACAATGTACCAAAATTATGTCCTTTTCAACTCTTCTTTCTTTTTGACGTTTATTTTGCGAGAGCGAGAGAGGGAGAGAGAGAGAGAGAGAGAGAGACTGAGCACATGCACGTGCACAAATGGGGGAGGGGCAGAGAGACAGAGAGAGACAGAATCTGAAGCAGGCTCAGCACAGAGCCTGATGTGGGACTCAGACTCATGAACTGAACCGTGAGATCATGACCTGAGCCAAAATCAAGAGTTGGATACTTAACCAACGGAGCCACCCAGGCGCCCCTCTTTTTTCAACCCTTAAGCTCATGATAAAAGTTGAGATTTCAACTTTAAAGGATGGGAAAGGATACGTAATTTTTCAAATTTATTTAATTTTAGAGAGTACAAAAGGGGAAACTCGGAGACCACAGAGCTGCAGGAACTCATGAACACCTGCTCGGGAAAAGCGTGTGAGGATATTCTTGGCAGCCTGGTTGGTGATGGCAAAAACTGGAGAAATAATGAAAATCAGGAGAATAAATAAATTGTGGTCCATTCACATTCTGGAACAGTGCAAATGGATGAACTTCAGTGACACACGGCATAGAGAAATCTTGGAAAATCTGTTGGGGGGGAAAAATATAGGACTCCAGATTTATAGAACTCAGAAGCAAATAAACCCAATGTGGTATCCAGCTAAATTTTTATTATTATTATTATTTTTATTATTATTTTATTTATTATTTTTAAGGGTTTTTTTTTTTTTGTGTGTGTGTGTGAGAGAGAGAGAGCACAGGAGTGGGGCAGAGAGAGGGGGAGAGAGAGAATCCCAAGCTGACAGTGCAGAGCCCAATGTGGGGCTCAATCCCATGAACTGTGAGATCATTACCTGAGCCGAAACCAAGTGTTGGATGCTTAACCGAATGAGTCACCCAAGTGCCCCTAAACTTTCTTTTTTTAAAGCAAGAAAACAATTAGCATAAATTCAAGACAGTGGTTACCTTCAGCAGAGGCACCGGGATGGTGGGTTATTTAATTTTTCACTTTCGTGGCTTATAATAGCTACTCCATTCTATTATCACATGTTATCTAATTATAAATATTCCCCAATTCTAATTTTGAAAGTCTTCAAACATATACAGAAAAATTAAAAGGACAGCAAGTGAACACCTGTACAGCCTCTGCCCCTCCATTGTCCACTTAATATTTAATTTTTATTATTATTTGTTGTTGAGTTACTCGAAACCTTTGTGCATTTTCTGAGAATAAAGACATTGGCCCATGTTACTCTGAAACGATCACCTGCCTAAGACCATTCACAAAAATTCGCCCCATTTATTAAATGGTTCATATTTTCTACTGATATGAATTGCTACTTTTGTCATATTCTAAGTTCCCATCTTTTTTTTTTTTTTTGGTTCATTTTCTAGAACCTAGATATAACTCTGATCTATTTGTTATAGGACAAGGAACAGAACGGGAGAGGGAACAGCCTGTGCAAAGACGGGTAGGCAATCAAATGGCACATTCAGGAAAGAGCAAGGTCAGGGGTCCTCCGGAGGTCAGAGGAGAGTTGGGCAAGCTCGCGTGGGACTTTAGCGAGACAAGGTGACCAGCCGGACTTTATTCCGGGGATGCTAGAAGCCATCAGCGTTGAGAGCGCTTTTTCAGGTGCTGACTTTCATTTTTAAGAGCGTTATTCTGGCTTCCAGACGGAGCTTCGACAAAGGGTCCGGCAGGGGAAGCGGGAAGGGCATCTTGGGGCCACGGGAGTGACCGGGTGCTTGGGTATGGGTGCCGACCCAGCGGGGGTGAGACGTGGTCAGCGCTAGGATGTATCTCTGGAGATGGCAGGACAGGCTGATAAGGAGAGAGAAGTCCCGGTGGCTCCCGTGCATTTGGGCAAGAGGTGCCGGTGAGAACTAGGTGCTGCCCACTAAGATGAGGCGTATGTGGGGGGGTTGTGTTGGGACGGAATGGCGGATTTTTGTTTTGAAAAAGTGCGCTTGAGGTGACTGTTAGATATTGGAGGCCAATTATGGTTGGTTGACACCTATTCCCAGCCTTTATTTTCACTTTCCCACCCACCGGACAGAGGCTGGAAAGGACAAGGTCCTCGACTTGCTTTTGTGGCCCGTCTGAAGATGGCCATGTGACCAAGTCCTGGCCAATGAGACAGTCATGAAGGGAAAATTTGCTGGAGAGTGGTGGGAAATCTGGGAATGTCTTTGTTTTCCTGATAAAAAGGATAGATATGGTCTTGCCATCCTTTTATCCCAGGGATGTGAATGCAATGTCTGGAGCTGTGGCAGCCATCTTGCTAACAATTGTAGCATGAAGGAACCTGATTTTTTTTTCTTCAATAACACTGCTGAGCCACAGCACCAGCCCCGGACTGTCTGCCTCAAAATATTTTCTGTGATACAATTAAACCTCTCTCCTCTCTCCTAGTATTTGATTATTTGTAGCCAAAATCATCCCAAGCTCTACAGCATCCAAATATCTACTTAGCAGTGGAAAGAAGAGTCTAGAAGTCAGGAGAGAGGGAAGGATAGAGAAAACTTTGGAAGTCAGGGGCAAATATTGAAAACCTCGGGCCTAGATCATTTAGGGAGGTCCTGGAGGCATAGGATAGGTCAAGGACCGAGTCCTGGGATTTCCAAAATTTGAAAGTCAAAATAGAAGATGCAGCAGCCATCTAAGGAGACCGAGAAGGAGAAGAGATTGTTGTACTTGTGTGTGTATGTTCACACAAATACACCTTTGTTTTGGGGTCACTTGCTACATGTCTGTGCACTGCTTTGCAACTTGAATTTTTTACTTAACAGTGTATCTTGGAGACCTTCCCCTGTCAGAACCTATAGGTCTACCTTATTCTTTTTTAAAATTTTTAATGTTTATTTTTGAGAGAGAGAGAGAGAGAGAGAGCGCAGAGGAGGGGCAAAGAGAGAGAGAGAGAGAGGGGAGACACAGAATCCCAAGCAGGCTCCGGGCTCGGAGCCATCAGCACAGAGCCCAGTGCAGGGCTCGAACTCACAAACCATGAGATTGTGACCTGAGCCGAAGTCGGACACTTAACCGAGTCACCCAGGCGCCCCCCTACCTTATTCTTTTTAATGGCCAATTACCATTCTATCACATGGAAATTCCACAATTTATGTCATTCATTAAAAAAGGACTTTCATCCTGTTGTTTAATACATGGACTTGGTAAAAAAAAAAAAAAAATTTATGGAACCGGTCTGATTAGCTAACCATTTGGAGAAAATTAAATCTTCACAAATGGAAGAGGGATGAAAAGTTTAACTGTAACAAAGTAGCAGAAAACAAGGGGAGTGTGGTGGAAGAGAAATGGAGGTTTATACAATTGTGGACTTTCTAAGTGTAGCACGAAGGCCAAGACTCATAAAAGTAAACACTGATTTGAGGTCACAAGTGTCAAAATTCTGCACATGAGAAAATCGCCGAGTTTAAAAAGAAAATGAAACAATGAGAAACACTTTGTGGCATGTAACATGTAAGGGCGAGTGCCCTCCAAGTTCACACATCATTAAGAAAAAGATAAATCCACCAAAAGAAAAGCCAGCAAAGAATACACCAGGGGAGCAACAGGAAAATACAAAGTGTCATTAAACATAAAATATTGCCACCCAGCCGTGTTGAAATGCAGAAAAGCCAAGAGATCCTAATTTTTGCCTTTAAAATTGGGGGAAAAAAACTTCAATAAAATGTTAGTCCCATATTAGTGCAGTGCCGGGAACAAGGCAGCTTCATTCCCTGGCTGGTGAGTGTTTAAATCATATTAGCTATTTTTTTTTCTGACATGAAAAGTTGTTCATATGCTCATTTAAGTTTAAAGAAGTAGGTTATCGTGACAATTAAGGGCTCTGTGTGATTATTGATTGGATCTTGGATGAGAGGAAAATCAGCTATAAAAGACATTATTGGGACAATTGAGGAGATTTGAATATGGACGGCATATTATATCATATCAATGGTAACTGCCTGGGGAGGGATAATGGTCTTGTAGTTACGACAGAACGTCCTTGTGCCTATTTATTTAAGGGTGAAAAATCATGATGTTGGTAATTTACTTTCAAATGGTTCACCCTAGTGTGTGTGTGCATACTGTCATCGATCTATCGTCTATGTGTCCTCTCCGTATCATCTGTCTGTAGATCGCCAAGATGGGAAATTGTTAGTAACTGGTGAATGCATATGGGGCTTCTCGGGGCGTTCGCTGAAATCTCCCATTCTTCGGCTTGTCTGTCGGCTTGTGAAACTTCGAGACGAATATTTGGAGGGACGAGTAGGTTATCACATAGTTGGAAGGATGTTATTTTATGTTTTTAGTGAAAGCACACGTAAGTGTGTATTTAGAAGGCTGGGGGGGCTCACATTCAAGTGCCAGTGGGCGGGGTGGGGTTGGTAATTGTTTCATTTTCTGTAAAAAATTTTTTGGCTTGTTTTTGAGAGAGAGAGTGACAGAGCGGGGGGGAGGGAAGAGAGAGAGGAGACACAGAAGGCGACGCAGGCGCCAGGCTCCGAGCCGTCAGCACAGAACCCGGTGCGGAGCTGGAACCCATGAACTACGAGGTCATGACCTGAGCCGAAGTCAGACACTTAACGACTGAGCCCCCCCAGGCGCCCCCATAATGAGTCTTAATACCTCCTGTGGGCTCTTTAAGGACCCAGCGCACTTCTAAGTCCTCCCCATTATGCACTCACATGGAAGACGACACCCATTTCACCGACGTGCGCTCAGAGGGCCTCGGGAGCCCAGGCTGTCTGGGTGCTCGGCCCCGCCTTCACCAGCCCAGTGCGTGGCTTTGGCAATGAGCGTGGCGCTCTGTCGTTCGAAGGCAATGCTCCGGGTTCCACGGCAAAGGGCGCGCGGCCCCGAGGCTCCGGGGGGCGCGGCCTCCGGGCAGCAGCTTGTTTTCTGGAAGCCGCTTTCTGGGGTGAGGTTTGGCGATGCCCAGATGAACTCCACGGAAGGAAGGGACCAAATCTCTGCGCATTTTGAAAGTCCGCGCCACCGGGGCACAGGCCCTGGGCCTCGACCATCCTGGCGTCCCCCGGCCTGCGCGGTGCACAGTCACCCGCACGGGCCGCACAGGCGCGCAGGTGCCTCCGACACAGCGTGGGCGGGATTGGGCCCCACACGCACGGAGGTCCTCGGCCAGGCCCAGGCAGGGCCAGCTTCCCATCACCCCTGCTGGTGTGTGTGCGGGGGCGGGGTGCGTGTGCGGTACAGGCACGTGTGGGGTGTGTCCCCGGGGGTCAGTGGTGTGTGCGTGGCGTGTGCAGCATGTGTGATGTGTGTGTGTGTGTGTGTGTGAACCTGTGTGCGCGCGGTGCACGTGTGTGTTGCCAGTGAACCCGTCCCGTGCCGTAAGCGAGACCCCTCTCCCTGCGGCCCCAGGAAAGGCGGGTGTGGAAAGCCAGCGAAGCCGGAGATGGGTCAATACCGTATGCAAATAAATAAGTGCTAATTGCCTGCAGTGTCTTTGGGTGTCAGGTGCGGTTATTGGACCACATTTATGGGCCAATTAGGCGCCTTACCGGACTCAAGTGGTGATGGATTGTGGCTCGGCGGCTTCTGGAACGTGCAGGAGACAAGGGGCCACCGGAACTCCGTGCTCACTGCTGGCACGCGCCGAGAGGCTTTTGTCCCCGCGCAACTGCGCGGTAACCGTGCCCGAGCCCTGTGGCCCACGGCAGGGGGCAGCCCAGGGCCCAAGAGGGCACCTCCGGGGGGGGGGGGGGAGCAGGCCAGGGGGCGCGCCTGAGGGAGGCCCGAGAGACACATGGACCACTGGACCAGGGCCCCGGCACCCACCACAACTGAGGTTCTGCCGGGGCACCTTGGGGTGGCTGTGGGGATGTGACCGCCCCGAGTGTTGACCCCGGGCACGCCTCAGACCTGTCACAGTGACACCGAGGCTTGGTGTCCTGAAAGTCAGAATGTTGGTACAGGTGGGCCCTCAGTGCCCCGGTGCCCCAGGCGGGGCAGCCACTGGTGGTCAGAGTTTGTTCCTTTTCTCACGCACTTGGGCAGGTTCCGGGGGGCCGGGGGGAGACCAGACACACCCAGCCATGGATCCAAGTGAGGCTCAGGAGGGGGAGAATTGTCCCTCAGAGAAGCGCACAGGGAAGGGCAAGGAGGGCGCCCGTGCACGTGCAGGGAGTCTTGACTGAGCCGGGCTGGGGGTGGGGGGGATTCCCTCAGAGGGAGGGACATTTCACCTGAGACCCCAAGTTTAGAAGGAGCTGGCCACAAAGAGTGGGGACCTCCCAGGGGAAGGGAAAGGTGGACCTAAGAGGGGGATGCTGGGACTGGGCTGGAGCCAACAGTGAGGGGCAGAGCTTGCTGTCAGAACAGTGGGGAGTGGCGAGGGGTCTCGGCACCGAGGGGCAAGATCAGATTCCCAGAAGGGTTGTTTGGGGGGGGAGGGAGAGCAGAGGAGGGGAGCTGCTGTGGTCCCCTGGGGGCAGGGCTGGGAGGGTGGAGAGCACCTGGTGTGGGGGAGGAGGCTTGGGGACCTGGGGCAGCCTGGCCTTCTGGAAGGTTCTGTGTGCTGGGACTGCTGTGATCGGTCTCTTTGAACCTTTTTCCTCTGGAGTCTGTGAATTATGGTGTGCTCCTAGCCCGAATGCTTCCTGATTTTTAATCAATTTGTTTCAGCCTTTTATGAATCAGTTAACCATTTCTCCGATTTTAGTATAAGCAAAAATTATATTCATAAAAAACCCAACCACTGTCTTCAAAGTCAGTGGCAAACCATGGGTTTTTAAAATGTACCTCGAAATAACTTTTTAAAAATACTTTCTTATGGAGAAAAGGTGGACAGTATAAGGAAGAAAATAGACACAACCCGGAACTCCCTGTAGAGAGACAGCGCTGCCTACATTTTGGATTTTTTCCCCCTCAATACGAAATAAGCATATAAAAATACCTTTGAGAGACCTTACATTCTTTACTAGCGGAGTCCATTATATATTCTGTATCCTAATTTTTAAGTTACATGGTGTCATTTCTCCATGTGATAAACACATTTGGAATGACTGATGTTTCCATACGGTACTTTATATAACTATCCCCCTCCTGTTAGACTTTGGGCTCGTTCCCTGTATTTTGTTATATAAATACCACAGCCACAAACATCTTTTTTTTTTTTTAATTTAATTTTATTTGAGAGAGAAAGAGAGTGAGTGGGAGAGGAGCAGAGGGAGAGACAGAATCTCGGCCAGGCCCCATGCTCAGCGTGGACCCCGACGTCAGGCTCGATCCCACGACCCTAGGATCATGACCTGAGCTGAAATCGAGAGTCGGACACTCAACTCACTGAGCCACCCAGGCGCCCCATGAACATCTTTTATGCAAATGGGGAAGTAGCCATTTCTCCTTGGCCAGATTCTTAGGTATCAAATTCATTCATGTAATCAACACAAATTTACGGGATGGCTTGTTGTCTAGGCCCTGAGCTCCTGGGCCAGAGGGAAGGTTTTCGGAACCTTTGTACACAACTCCGTATTGCTTTGCAGAAATGGTATTTCACTCTGTCTCCACCAACTGTCCCTTTGCAGCTGGGTACCATGACTCTCACAATCTTGGCTACTAAATCCAGACATTCAATCTTGCTTTCGCTACCTTGCCGGTCTGACCGAGCTTTTCAGGGAGGGCATTTGGCTCAAGTGCCTTGGCTTGCAAAGGTTGAGTGGGCCGGAGAAGCCGTCACCTGCTGGGACTGGATGGACACTCTAAGACTGACTCTGGAGCACTGGATGGAAGGTGGGGACAGAGTCCTGGGAAGCCTGCCCACGGGCATCTCTCTGGGGGAGCCACTGTTCTGGGTATTGACAGAGGGTATTTTGGGGAGCCAAAGGGTGAATGGGCAGGGACCGCTCACACCCCTCTGCCTTACAGCCAGACCCTGCCCCACTGAGCCACCACGTTTCCTTCCCAGTCTCCTTTGCAGCCCTGATTGACCTCGGCCCTGTGTGGCTGATGTGATGGGGCGTCAATAGAGTCCTAAGTGGGGCTTCGGGGAACACTGAATAGGAGAGGCCTGTTCAGATGCCTCTCTCCTTGTCCTTTCTCTCCTCCACGCGTGGAATGCAGAGGCCAGCGGTGGAGGGGCCCTCATGTGGGTGCCGGGAGGTAACACCCACCCACGAACGATGGTTGACCAGATGGCCGGAAGGAGGCTGGGCCCGGATATCCTTCTGGATTGGTTCAAGCCGGCCCTGGCTTGCTCTCTTTGGGTATCTTCTCTGACGAGGAAACACAACCCCTTCGTCCACTTAAGCCCTACGTTACCAGATACAAGAGGACCAACACGCGTGCAAGTGGAACTGATTTCTCCTAAACCTTTCCTTCGTCCTCCTTCTTTTATTCCCTAGAAGACAAATAACTCCCGTAACACTGTGCATGTGGTCTGCTGGGGTGTTGTGACCCTGTTGCCGAGGGGGCCGCGTGACCTTGGGGCTGGGTGGGACGCTCCCCCCGGGGGGCATGCTGTTGGCTGCCTGTGCCGTGGGAAAATCTCTGCAGGAAATGTAATGGGCTCATGTGTCTGTATATTTATGATCTGCAAGAGTGGGTGAGGGGAGGCCATCTGCAGAAAGAAGTGCCTGGAAGGTGTTTGCCAAATTGCTGCCAGGGGGGATGTCTGGGTGGCGGCATTTGGGTGTTTTAATTTTCTGATTTTGGCGCTGGGGGGGGGGTAAAGATAATAAGTATTTTGTATGAGAAGAATGTCACACTATTAATAACGACACTATTCATAACAGCGTCCTGGAATGGTTTTACTCCCTAGCCACCTGCTGAGCCCTCCTCACACGTCTGGGGCGGTGTGGTCCAGCCAATCTCAGGCTGGGGAAACCACTGCTCCTTAGAGTGGCTCGTAGACGAACAAGTTGGAAGAGATGCTCCTTAATGTCCCCTCGCGCCACGACCACAGCACCCACGTGCCGACTTCCTCATGAGAGAGGCCGCCTGGGCCTTGCACACTCCCTTCTGTAATCACCTCTTCTCTCGGATTTACCTCGCCTGAGCGCCGAAACCCAATTAGTCGTGACAAATGACCAACATGTCCCCCCGCTCCCCCCCAAAGCCCGACAAAACCTCCACGGAAAGCAGTGTAGACATATTTTCATTTCTTTATTAGAAAGAGGCCTCTACACTATAGCCACCTCTCTCCATTACTTTACACATTTTTCTCTTTCTTTTTTTTCCCCCTTAGAATACTGTACAGCCGACACAAAAAATCCCAATGCAGGAAAATACAAACTGGCATATTTAATCAAAACAAAATCATAAGAAATAACAAGCAAAGTGAAATGTCTGTCAATGGTTTTAATTACAGTACAAACAGTATAAATAAAGCGTCATTGAGTCCTTGTGAAACAAACTTGCTGAATGAGGTAATAGAAAAACAACCAAAAAAAAGGAAAAAAAACCCAAAGAAACCAAAGCCGTCTCTGGATAAACCCTGGGCCGCTCTTCTGTCTTCTATACATTGCTATTTACAGAAACAAGACGTGCTGGGAGGTGGGCAGGGACCCGGCCTTCCCTGTTCCCTCCTAGAAATGCCTCCTGGCTGCCACCGTTGACCCGCCCAGGCTCCCGTTCAGAAACACACCCGTGGCCACACGAGAACCCCATTCGAGGTCATGGGCAGGAGAGGAGGGGACTCTCTGGGGCAGGAAGCTCTCCTGGAACCCACGTGGCCGTGCCCGTGGCTGGCGTGGCCCACCCCTCCAGCCCTTCCCGGGGCAGCCGGCCCAGGCCTCCCAAGGCTTTGCAGAGTGCCCTTGGTCAAGTGCACGTAGCATCCTCCCCAGCACGCGGGTGCTCAGACCGGGGCAGGGGTGCCACCTCAAGAATTCGACAGATTTTAGACAAAAGGACAGCTGCAGGAGGGGAACCGCGACCTTTTCAAGGGTTGGAGAAGACGTGATTTCTAACCTCGAGATGTGCGAACGGCCGCAAAGCGGTTTCTAAGCATATCTGCTGCCCATGAGCCGTGTGACAACCCAGTCCTCTCTCAGATCTGCCTGGGCACCTGGGGGCGGGGCTGGAAGGCGTGCTGTGTTCCTGAGAGTGGTCAGTGAGCTAACTCCTGGCTCTGGCCCATGCACCCTTGGTCCCCACTGTCCCCTGACCCTCCAAGGGCCCGGGCAGGATGCACATGTCCCCCAGGCCACTCAGCGGCATGTCAGGTGCAGAGCAGGGTGCAGGGGACATTGGCTGGGCTGCCCACTCAGGCTTTCAACATCCAGGTGCTAAGCTGGAAAGCCCCGGGACGTCCTTCGTCCAGCCCGGACACTGGCCATCTTACACGAGGAATCCCTAACTGTGTGGGCTTCTGGGGTCGGGGCCCCCCCATCTTCTTCACACGAGTTTGGGCCAGCTCAGATATTAGCTTCCCAGGCCAGTGTTGACACCATCTGGGGAGGTACGGGGAGGTCAGGGCAGACTCTGATTTAGGGGCAAGTGCTCCCAACACCGGGCTGTTCCATTTGGAAGATTCCCCAAAGCTCTCACATCAGTGTGGTTCCTTTCTTTTACCCGCGTCTCAAAACAGAAGACAGGATATCCCTGCCACCAGGGAATATTCCAGAGGGGACCTAACTCGACCTTGACAGGCGAGTCTCTAGCATACAGCTCCAACGTGACCCTCGGAGGACCTTCTCTACAGAAGCCACACACACCAGGCCAAAATAAAACACAAGCCCTGAGCTGACCCCTCGCACACTGACCAAGGTGGCTTGCCCTGCACGTACCCCGGGCACCGCAGGCCCTTTGGACGGAAAGGCCTCGGAGAAGGGCATTTTTACCAACCGGGTGCAAGCCCCAGAACCAAATGCCGTCACATGAGAACAAAACGAGGGCCTCATTAGTGAAACGCGGTAAGAGCGGTTTTCAAATCTGCGGTCCTGACTCATTGCTTTGGGACGGTGCTTCCTACACTGGTGAAACCAAACTCCTTCTAGAACTTGGGCGTTTTGAAGATCACAGACTAAAAAACAGACTCTCTGGTTTTGCAGAATCCCATGCTGATGGCTGATGAATTCGTCCTCTAATTGCCACTCTGGCCCAAACCGAAAAACCGGAACTGGAAAGAAGTGCCAATGTATGTTTAAAAAGCAGCAGACATCCAAAATTAAACAGGAAGTCCGTTAATATTGTTTAAAAAAAAAATCTATGTAAGGACAGCCCTTCTCCTCCAAGGGTGTTTTTGAAATATGAATTCTAAGCTGTCACCTGTCCTTTCTTCCTCACGAAGGGAGAGGTGAGGGGTCAGTGGGGGCGTGCTGACCCTGAGTGGCGCTGTTTCTCTCTCCTCGTGAGGGGCCTGGCCATTCTGGGTTCCAGGGACAACTTCCTGGCAACAATAGAAATAAAAGTCTGTTTCCATCTAACCTGCCCCCCACCTTCTCTCCTCTGCGTAACTGGAGTTGGATATTTTGAATATTCAATTTTGAATATTCTGACTGAAAGGCAACCTGATTTCGATGCCTGAACGATGACAGAGCCATCAGGGTGTAGGGCACGGAGCGGGCGGGGGCCCACACCGAGGGCTCACTGACCACAGGGCTTCCAGAAGAAAGCCGCTTGGGAATTCAAGCAGGAAACGTGTCGATAATGGCCCGAAGTGAAAAATCCAAGTCTGGATGCCAAAGGCCCTTATTTAGCTTTTTGGTGAAGGATGGGGGTGAGAATCACTTGAAGACAGGACGTCACAAGGTGTGAAACCCCCATTTGAGGAGGCCAGTGAGAAATAAATCATATTTCCCGGGAAAGAAAGATGTGATTCTTCAGCACATTTCTATTCGAATTCCTTCCTGACTGCTTTTCAATTTGTTTGCTTGAAGGACATAAATACAATCCAGGGGAGTTCTAGAAAGTCAGGCCGACCTTGTGGGGCGCGTGAGGGATGGAAATAGCGCAGAGGGGGGAGGGGGGAAGGGCCCATCGAGGGGTAATGGATTTGCTTTCCAATTATCTTTGCCTTTTGAGAAGTTTTTGAGGCCTGACCATACTTACTCTTAGAGGCTCTATATTGTTGCAAGGCTTCTGAACCTCCCTAGGCGGGAATGTGGACTTATTTCCGGAACATTCTAAATGCGAGGAGGAAGGGTGGGCACAGCTGGAGCCGCGGTGACCCAGGTCATCCTCGAGCACAGCTCGGGCTGGGGGCCGGGTAGGACCCAGTGGCCACCCTTGACGGGGAAGATGTGTTCCCCAAGTGCAGGGACTAGACAAGCCGAGCCTGATGCCAGCCCTGAAAGGGACGGCCGCTCCAGCGAGGCCCCTCCTCTGACACTGCTCCCAGCACACAGGGGTGGGGAAGGGCACTGACTGGCCCTGCAGAGGGGAGGCCCAGAGGCTCAGACGGGAAGGGGGGGCCGTCACCGACTCCCTAGGGGCCTGGCTGGGGGACGCACCGCCGGCCTGGGGGCAGCTTTCCAGGCCTGGGTTCTGGCTTTCTGCTCTCGGCATTTCTGTTCTAAATGAACAATCCCATTTCCTGAGCATCCAGCCTCTGGCTGGGTGTCTGGCTGGCTTTTATCACATTGGTTGGCAACCGACTGGTCATCAGATCCCACAAGGCCACCCTGGTTTCACAGATGAGGAAAAAGATCCCCAAAGCTGAGGGCCTCTGCCCTAGGCCACACAGGAGGGATAGGAGAGCCAGGGCTGTCTTTCTCACCAGACCACACTCTCCCCTATAAGTTAGTGACCGCTGCTTTGAGGATGTAGAGAATGACCCTGAATGCGTGCAGGTGTCACAAAACTGCAAAGAACAGTCCCTAGGCCAGGCGGCAGAGGCTGGGTCCAAGGCGACCCCATCAGGCTAGACAAAGCTTCAGAAGGCAGTGGTGCTGGAAGGGCCGCCGCCCGGGCTCACGGGCAGAGAATGGGCTCCTTTCAGGATCCTGGTCAAGAGCAACCCAACGAGAGCACCCGACTGCCGCGTGATCAGCGAGCACCCCCTGCCTCCCGGGATAATTACGCGCGGTGTGCGTTCACTGGGAGACCCACAACTGCACCTGCTCATGGGGCCACTGACTCGGGAATCTGTCACCTGCTCACCCTGGAGCCGCTCCTCTCCTAGGATGACAGGAGACGGGCGGGGGCCGGGGCCCCATGACTGGGGCTCTGGGCTTGGAGAGCCACCTTTCCGCCCAGTACCGGAGATCTGCTCTCACGGGGTCAGAATCAAGGCTCCTTTCTCTGCAGGGTTTCTGGGGCACAGAAGGAATCCAGCCAGATCGTGAAGCTACCCTAACCCGTGACCGCGTGCGTGTGTCTTCCCCAGCACGTGGTTTCTCGGTAAGGGGAGTTCTACTTCTGAACAGAAGAGGCTGGACTATGCATTGGTGTCCTCACGGTCACTTCGCAGAACTTCCACGAGAACCAACGAACACAACTCGACCCCCTTCTCAAATTGGTTATTTCTAACACTAGCCCTGGGTTTTGGCTTCCTGGCCTTGGTGTGACGTAAGGCTCTAAGATGGGAATGATAGCATCGTTGGCGAAGAAAGCCCTTCTGGTCTGACACTATTGAAATATAAACAGATTAGCCATCAGTCACTTTATTTTAGAGGAAAACCCTTGAAAACCACCACTGCCTTTCCTCTGTTGCCAAAACTCGGGCTCAGGAAAGCAGGCTGCCTCCCGAAGCATGGCTAAAAATAGCAGAAGAAGGGTCAGGTTTTCTGAGGAGGAATCAATGACGTCCCCGTGCCGGAGAGAGGGAAGGGGTGCGGTGGAGGAGGTGGGGGGAACCCGGTCTAGCATTCAGGTCGTGAAAGGCTAAGTGAAAAAAGGAGTCATTTGGGAAAATATTATATTATAAACACATATAATAATATGTACACACTCATATACATCTCAAAGAGAAGCCTTACAAGGAATTCTGTTTCTTTTCAAAACGAGGCTTCGCTATATGATAGGGTGTTCCTATAGTGGGAATTAACTACAGTGAAATAATTTAAGAATTTCATTTATACTATATCTGCGTTCACTACGTGAAGTCTACGCTAAAGGCTGTGCGGAGGAGAATGTGTCCAGGTGGAATAGAACAGTAATGAGTTCTTCAAAAATAGGCAGTGACATTTTTTTCCCCTATTCACATTTAAAATAACTACACAGTGATGAAACACAGAATTAAAAACCAGGGGGAGGAGCAGGGGACCTGTGGTCAGGGCTCTCAGCCTTCTGAACCTATCGTTCCTGGAGCCCGCTGGGCTCCACGCAGAGGAAGCAAGGTTACAAATGTCCATGAAACACTGACCCACATATAAATTCTGTGTAAAGCTTTATTTTTTCCCCACCTACTTGAATTGTGTTTTTTTTTTTTTTAAAGTGAAAGAAGAGGGAAAACTCTTACAAAATAGAAGGTTTCATATATGAGAGCAGGGGACTTCCCCGGGGTGGGGGGAGGGGGCGGCCACTGGCCTAGCGTGGCCTTGGTTTCTGTGCTACAGCAGCCCAGAGGCGCCTTCCCATTGGACGACCCTCTCCTCCCACATACTGCTAAAGCGCTCCAGGCAAAGCTGCCCCTTTCCTTTTTAACCCAGGGTGTCACAATCTGGCCACGTTGAAGGTGGCTAACGTCTGAAAGCAGCCCCGATGGCACACAGTGACGGCAGACCAGGGGACGTGCTGATAACCCAAACGGAGGGCCTGGCCGCCAAGTTAAGCCTTAGCGATTCTCGCCGGCCGGCAGGTGCCGCAGAGCCGTGGGCGGCCGGTCGTGACCTGCCTGTGCAGAGCACGTGGGCCTGGGATTCGCAAAGTCGCCCCCTGCTTTGCCACGGCCCCTCCTCTGGGTCGGCAGAAGTGCCATCAGATCGAAATGATGAGAAATCACATGCCGCCTTCCTCTTCTCTAAAATGCTTCAGTGTCTGGTTTTTTTTTTTTCCCCCTTTCTCGATTTTAATAAGCAAATTGTACTACTATCTTCTTCTGATGTGTTCCTTTTTCAAAGCTGTCTATCACATTAATGGAAGTGTTTGCTGCTGGGAGTGTTTTCCATGTACAATGATCTGTAACCCTCTCATCTCAACTAGTTGCACATTATTAGTTCACATCTAGTTCAGTTTATAAATTAACAGAGGTGACATTTGTCTGTACAAAAATCAATGCATATTTATGAACTTCTTTTATTCAAATAGATTTTCACAATCTTATCTAAAGACATAACACAGAAGCCTGGGTGATACTCCGGCGTGGCCCAGGAGTGACTGAGACCCAAGACCTCCACCTTGGCAAAAGGAAGTAAAAGACCTCTGCCGTTTGGGGCAAAAAAAAAAAAAAAAAAATAGCCTTTTATGCCTTCGGTTAGTTCACTACGTGTATTCGAAGTGTTATTATTAGCTTGGATCCGTGATTTCCTTTTGAATTTCCGAGTTACCCTTATTTATTTTTTCCATTTTGTTTTTGCACCAAGGAGAGCGACGGCAGTCAAATAATACTCAGCAACTGATTTCCTCTCTTTGGACTGAAAAATTAAACAGATACTAAATTATGACAGTGAATTTAGAAAGAAGGGCTCCAAGGGCTCGAAAGAACATGTCTGAGATGATATGATGCTTCTAAGAAGTATTGCAATCACATCGTGGCAAGCATCCGAGCGTGCTGTGTAACTACCTCCTCGGCTAATATGCTTTTTTCTCGGTGATGACTAATCATGTTCTATTAAACAGCGGTAATGCTGGAAGAACTCTACTATACAAGTGTAATGAAGCCAGTATTCTCCCCGGACAGATTAGCTACAACTGATTTGACACATACCATCATAGGGGCTTCAAACCTGACAAACTCTGCCTGCTTCTGATTTATGCCGTCAAGCTCCTCGGAGAAGAGATGAAATCCGAGTGTTCCGTTTGGTAGAGGTGAAATGTACTGATGTGCTTAACTGCCAGTTAAGGAGAGTTACCCTTCTCCTTGCTCCTCGCCTCCCCTCCCCCTCTCGTCCCCGTCCCTTGTGCCGTGCTCTGTGTCCACAGGCTGCCGGGCCGGGGGACCTCGCGGTGTGCTATCAAGAAACCAAGGCCCCCCCGGGCAGCCCCTGCTCGTCGCGGGGGGTGGGGGGGAGTTCGGGGGGGAAAAGGAGTCGGTCCTGCAGCCTCGCGGCCTCCGCTGCGCCCCCCGTGAGGACGGTCAGGCTTTTGTGATTGCGCGCGGGGTGAGGGCGGGTGGGCGGCTGACCGCCAGGAGGAGTGGGGACGCGACGGGACTCACGTGTCGTGACTTCTGGGCGAGGGCGCGAGGCTGCGGGGGCCCGGCGGTCCTCAGATGATGGTGGGCACCCGCCCGCTGCTATTGTTGCGATTATTGTTCTTCCTGGACAGGTTGGGGGTGGCCATGAGCACGAAGCGCTCGTCCGGACAGCCGTACTGCAGCAGGACGTCGATGCACTCCTGGCTGGACGCCTGCCGGGCGTAGGCCAGCGCCGTGTTCCCGTGGGCGTCGCGGGCCATGACGTCCACCCCGTACTGCGGAGGCAACGGAGAGGGCCGTTAGGGTCGCGGGGGGGGGGGTGCCGCCGGAGGAGGGGACCAGGCGCCTTTCTCCAAGCCGTGCGGCAGCTCGTGCGGGGGGGTGGGGTGGGGACGGACCACCCCGGGAAGGACTACAGACGAGGTGGCTAGGGACGCGGATGGCCAGAGGCCACAGCCGGCCCCACGGCGCGTCCTTTGAAAGAAACCATGCGCTTTTGACACCCAGAAGGCCCTCCTTTCTGCAGGAGACCGAGGGTAATCCTGGCTTTGTTAGTTCTTTTCTGCCTTTCCGATCGTAAAAACAAAAAATAAGCACTTCTTGATCTTGGAGGTGATTCCCTTTCATTGGGGGAAATCTGTATGTAAAACACAAGGGTGCAGAGAAGTCCTCTGTTACCGCTATCCAGGTCCTACTATGGGTAAGCACTGCCATCCGCCCCTGCCGGGGACCTCTCGGCAGGCTGCCTTCTGTCGCCCTTCGGTGGGGATGCGCGGTGGCTGAGCCCCAGAGGTGTGCGGGTCGTGCCACCGTGGGTGTGGGCTGCTCAGGTGCCCGCGGCTCTACACACTGTCCCCCTCTTGTCGCCATTCAGGCTCCATGACGAATGCGTCCGTAGAAATCTAAGAATAATTCTTCCTAGGGGCGCCCGGGTGTGCCAGTCGGTTGAGCGTCCGACTTCGTGTCAGGTCACGATCTCACGGTCCGTGAGTTCGAGCCCCGCATCGGGCTCTGTGCTGACAGCTCAGAGGCTGGAGCCTGCTTCGGATTCTGTGTCTCCCTCTCTCTCTGCCCCTCCCCTACTTGCGTTCTCTCTCTCAAACAAACAAACAAACTAACAAACAGAATAATTTTCCCTAGTGGAAGTTAACCAGAACAGTCCAGAAGAAGCCCTTTGATAAAGTCCTACCATCAAACTCTGGGTCCAGTATTTCTGGGTTGGGTAAAGGGAAAACCATATAAACTAGCTGTATTCTCCCCCTCCACCCCCCTCCCAAACACAGGACGGCAGTTGGTTGTAAAAGGAACAGGACAGACACTCCACCCGCACCTGACCCAGAAGGGTCATGGGACAGATGAGCTCTGCAGACACCCAGTGAGGGAGGGCTGGGCAGAGCAGGCCCCGCGGACCCCCTCCCTCCCTCTGATCGGTCCTCAAGCGGCGTCCTCACACAGGGGAGCCCGGCAGCCAGGGGCCTCTGCGCCTCAATTCCAAGTTCCCTACTCGTGTGCTTCCCATCTTCAGACCCGCCGCCTCCCACCAGAAAGATGCCCGCAGAGCAGAGCAAGGCGCCCGCGGCTATGCTGTCCTGTACGCGGCGACCTACCCAGATCAGGAGCTGCGCCAGGACCACGTTCCCCTTCCGGCATGCCAGGTGCAGCGCGGTGCGGCCGTCCCCCTCTCCACACGTCTCGTTCACCTCGTCCCGGGAGCCGTGCGCCAGCAGCAGGATGACGGCCCGCAGGTCCTCGTCGGCGGTGGCCCGCAGCAGGTGCTGGCCCAGGGACAGCTCCGTGCAGGGCAGCGGGGCCAGGAAGAGCTTCTGTTCGTACTTGGCCCGGATCCACCGCTCCTTCTCTTCCCTGCAAGAGTCCCCACATGGGTGCGGTCGCAATCAGGAAGGGTGGCCGAGGCCGAAACCCCTCTGCTCCAGAACCCACGTGGTCCGGGGGCATCGGGGAGGAAGCGAGATAGCAGGAGACGAGTTATCTTCACAAGGAAGCCCCCTGAGGCACGGGCTTACTTTTTTTTTTTTACAAAGTGGGGTCCGTGACCAGCAGCAGCTGGGAACTTGCCAGAAATGCAGAATCTCAGGCTCCGCCCCGGACCTCCAGAGTCAGAACCTCTTGGGGGGTGGTTGCAGAACCTGCAGGGGGGGGGGGTTCTGATGCCGCGGAAGCTGCGGCCAGGGGGAACCACCCCCCTGCCCAGGGTCTGGCACGAGGCAGGGTGGATGCCACAGGCCGGATAAGCAATGACAGCGTTTAGTCGGGATCAGGGGACATTGCGGAGCGCAGCGGACAGGATGGCCAGTGGGCTCCCCGCACCTGGGTGTGACCTTGAAGTCTTAGCTCTTAATTCCTCCCCACGGAAGGGAGTATGTGATCCCCCTGGGATCTCCACATCCTTCGGTTGAGGAAAACCTTACTACAGGCCCACGGATGAAACCGCACGGATGCATGGGGGCATGTGGAGGTCTAGAAAAGACAAGCAAACTAAGTTCCTACGTGATTCTGTAATCTCTCTGGATACGTGGGGGACATCAAGATGTTCTAGGGCCCAGCCCAGGAGACAAGGCAGGCGGCCCGAGGCGAGAGCTGAGCTAGGGGTGCAGGAGGGGAGGACACTGGGGAAGGGCGGGGAAGGGCCTTGGGATGCAGACAGCAGCCCCAGGCGTCCCTCCCCCAGCAGCACTGGGCCTGCTGAGAATGTGCTTCCTGAACTTTGGGGGAAGGCGGGGTTCAGGGTCCAAGCGGCACAGGATGCTGCCTGTGACATCTGGAAGGAGGGCTGGGGAGGAAGAGGAGAGCGCAGAATGGGAAGGGAATGGGCAAAAGGAGACAGAAAGGAAGAGACCCACAGCAAAGCGTGTTCATACCGTCCGAAGCAAAGGTCTGTGGCTGCTTAATGAAAGGAGAAAAGAAAAGCCCTACAGAGAAGAGGGACTCTAATGCCCCAGAGACTTAAATGATACACTGGTTCACAACTAACCCCCCCTAAAACCCCGCATTTTCTCCACGAGAATAATCAGGGTGCAGAGCTACAAACTACACAGAGAATCACTTAGGGCTTCCGCGACACTCTAGAAAGAAAACTCATTAACCATGACATTTCTTCTTCCGAAGGACAGAAAAGACGCCTTGTTTACACCTTTTACTCGTGTTTACACTGCTCCCAGTGATCTAGTGTCGGGTTAGCCCTAATCTGTTTTTAAATACTTAGGCAAACAGATTCTTCCAGGAGCAAATCTGGATTAGTTTTGCTTCATTTCCTGGTCCATGCGAGTGACCCCAGGGTGACCCCCCGACCCTTTTCATTCGGAGATTTCCAGGACAAACACTTGGCTACAGCTGAGAACCCACCCCCGCAGCCCGGACGAGGCTGAAGCTGGACGCGGCCGCACCCTGTCCCCGCCTGGGCCCAAATACCGGGCACTCCAAACAAAATCGTGTTTCTCGTGCTATGAAAAAAACCGCATTTAAAATGTATTTAACATACGTTGGTGCGTTTCGTAAACCGCCAAACAGCAAGAACAAAACGGGAATGAAATGAAAAGGGACAATGGTGAAGGGTGCATACAGATTTTCAAGTCCCCACTTGCTAGCTCTCGTTTTTTGGTGGGCATTAAAGTCAGAGCTGTTTTATTCTGCTCTGCTTGGTTTTAATTCGCATTGCCAAATCACCCAGGGATAAAACAGGGAACTGAACACTGGAACTATCGTCCTAGCTGTAGTTATCCAATTCTCTTTTTTTTTTTTTTTTTTCAACGTTTATTTATTTTTGGGACAGAGAGAGACAGAGCATGAACGGGGGAGGGGCAGAGAGAGAGGGAGACACAGAATCGGAAACAGGCTCCAGGCTCTGAGCCATCAGCCCAGAGCCCGACGCGGGGCTCGAACTCCCGGACCGCGAGATCGTGACCTGGCTGAAGTCGGACGCTCAACCGACTGCGCCACCCAGGCGCCCCTCCAATTCTCTTTTTAACATTCGGACATTCCAGCCGAAGAATGAAGAAGGCCCCCAGCTTCTGAGTCCTCTCCTGCGGGCGGTGTGCTCTCCTGGGGAAGTGGGGCGGCGGGGGGGGGGGGTTGGTTTCTGCCCTGGGATCTGGTCACCCCACAAACAAGCTCGCCTGAATTCACTGAAATTGAAGTCGACGTGTGTCTGAATGATTGTGTTCAAACCGCTTCTTGCTTTTATTTAAAAAAATTTTTTTCTTTAATGTTTATTTCTGAGAGAGAGACAGAGCGGGAGCAGGGGAGGGGCAGAGAGAGAGGGAGACACGGAATCCGAAGCAGGCTCCAGGGCTCCGAGCTGTCAGCACAGAGCCCGACGCGGGGCTTGAACCTATGAGACGTGAGATCGTGACCTGAGCCGAAGTCGGATGCTTAACCGACTGAGCCACCCAGGCACCCTCCCCCACCCCACCCCATTCCTCGCTTTTATTTATTTATTTTATTTATTTATTTTTTTTTTAAACTTTTTTTTCAACGTTTTTTATTTATTTTTGGGACAGAGAGAGACAGAGCATGAACGGGGGAGGGGCAGAGAGAGAGGGAGACACAGCATCGGAAACAGGCTCCAGGCTCTGAGCCATCAGCCCAGAGCCCGACGCGGGGCTCGAACTCACGGAGCGCGAGATCGTGACCTGGCTGAAGTCGGACGCTTAACCGACTGCGCCACCCAGGCGCCCCCATTCCTCGCTTTTAAAAGTCAGTGCTGTTTATAATTACGGAACAAAGGTGGGTCCAGATTTCATGGGGCTGAATACCAGTTTGGGAGCTTCTTTCGAAGGAAGACTCTACTGTTAGGTCTATAAAATTAGGAACAGGGTCTTGGAGGCCGGCGGTTGGCAGCCTTTACGCCTGATCCACCTGTGACCCTGCAGGAGCGGGAGCAAGGGGACAATTACCAATAGGGCTGCACGGCCTCCACCGACTCAAATACAGAAAACAGGCTTGATACTGGGGGCCGTCCCCGAGGAATACCGCAAGGAGACAGAACAAAGCCTCCACGTGGCCTTCTTGGTGGGGACTGCCTCTTCCAGCCCACGTCCACCTGGCCCCCAGAGCTGTTTAATGTATGGCTTTCATCACGTGACGGAAACACGGCTCTTCACCAAAACTTCTCTGCCGTTTAAAAGCAGAAGCTTTCCACGCCGGCTTCTGGGCCCTACGGGACTTCGGCCCCTCGCTGTTTTTTCGGATACCGGGAGGGGCCGGAGCGCTAAGCGAGGCCACTTCATGTCTGAATCGGGATTGCTTCTGTTTCGCGGCTGAAATCCAGCGAGTAGGAACGGAGAACTCAGACGAGGGCGTGTGAGGGTTTTGCGAGTTCAGGAACCCCTACTTATGCTCAAGCACTTGCTGTTGTTTAGAACCCGTGTCCTGTGGTCACCGTGCACCCCGATACACCGGGCGGGGGGTGGGTAAGCTTTACCCCGTGTGCTTTCCGCGGTGGCCGAGGGCGGGAGAAGAGAATCGCCCCAAGGCCGGTGGGGCCACAGGCCTTGGTTTTGGCAACGGAGAGACGGGATCTAAGTGCCTGCTTCCATGGTGTAGACTTCCACGCCTTCAGTGACTTCTCGGGCCGTCCCTCCCTCGCCCATAAAGCGGGTCTACAGAAGGCAGGGTGGTTTCGGGGCTGAGGCTGCGTGTCTGGAGGATGTGCTGGCCCAGCCGTCACTCTGCAAGTGGCAGCTGTTGGTGCTGCAACGATGGAGTCAAACAGCAGCTCTAATGACGCACAGTTGCCATCGAGCACCTGAGAACGCACCTGCGGGGGTGGTGGGCGTGACAAAGGTGGCCGTGGTGGCCAAACGCCAGCTGGACGCTCAGGGTTCTAAGTCCGGGCCGTCAACGTGCTCGGCGGGGTGAGGTGGGGACTCTTGGCCAGGGGCCCCGACAACTCCACCAGCGTCCCTGGTGTGTGTGACCCCCACACCCTACCACGGGCAGCAGAGGGGCTCGGGATGCTGGGAGACGGGTGCCCAGCCGGCGTAAAGGACCGTGTGGCTGTCAGCGGGTCTGGGGCCAAGTGCGGTTAGCCCCTGTCCACAGCCTTGAGATATCCCAAGTCTTCTTGGACTGAATTGTGTCTCCTCCCCGCCGCCCCCCAATCCATATGCTGAAGCCCTAATCCCAGTGTGTCTGTATTTGGAGGCCAGGCCTCTAGGGAGGTAACTGAGGTTAAATGAGGTCATAAAAGTGGCCTTATGAGACGAGGAAGAGACACAGGGATCTCTCCCCGAGGGAGGGCACAGCAAGACGGCACGGTCTGCAAGCCAGGAAGAGCTCTCACCAGAAACCAGCCCTGGCACCCTGACCTTGAACTTTATGCCTCCGGAGCCGAGAGAAAACACAGTTATGTACTGGAGACACCCAATCTGCGGTATTTCGTTAGGGTAGCCCAGTCTGACCCGTAACATTCCGGACACCCACGGCCTCCACCATTGTCCTCCGGCTTCCGTGCCGACATGTAACACGCGAAAAACGGACACTCCGGTAGTGTTTCCTTTTCTACGAGAATATTCTAAGACCGTTTGCCCTACGAAGCCAGGATGCCAACACACAATACTCTAATCGTTACTCTGATGTCCCAATCTTCCTTCTGGGATCCCCAGCTTGTCTTGGCCGAGCCTTTCATTTTCCCCAAGGAAGGCCAGTTCAAGAGCAGCGTGGCTGGCAACAGATCACTTCACCTCGTTCCAATCCCCTGGAGGCCTGCTGCTCACAGCCTCCGTTAGCTAATGAGCTAAAAAATGACTTATTGGCACGGCCGGCCGTCAGCAGAAAGAAGGCGGCCCAGCTCCTCATTTGAGCCCCGTGCTGACACACCTTTAAATAAATCAACCGCACGGGAGTGAGAGAAAATGAGAGAACGGACGACTAATCAGAAGAAAGACACTGACCCAATCCCCCCAAAATAAAAAGGAAAGATACAATCGAAGGTGCAGTAGTAAATATTTTCTTCTCTTCCGGCCTGAAATGAAGCCCCTTTATTAGGTGGCCCTCCACCCCCCACCGGCCCCTGAGCCGGGAAACCGCCTGGTGGGTGAGCTGTGGGCCGGTCGGGTACCGAGCACAGGATTTGGGGGTCAGGGAGCAGGTGGGGCCCCCGCGGTCCCCAGCACCGTGTGTGCACAGAGTCTTGAAGGGTCTGCAGGTCTGGGATGCACTCTGGTCCTGCAGCCTGACAGACAGGCTCTGCCGCACTTGACCTTGATGTGGCCAAGGCTCCGTGTGCCCCCCGAAGAGGAGTCTGGGACACATCCCAGCTGCCACCTGCATATTCAGTGCTTGCCAGACGGAAATGACGTCATTCCCAGGCGCCACTAAATACTGCCCGCAGGTCCCAGGAGCATCTGCTGTGGCGATCCTGAGGGTGATGACGACGAGGAGGAGGGAAACCACCTTTCCTGGTAACTCCCAGTGACGCTGGGCTCATCAAGGGCCCCCGAGCATGGTCCCCGTTCCTACAAAGGAGCTACATGTCAAACACCGAGCAAAATGCACATGTGATCGCAGAGTCATGGCCATATTTTGAGAGAAATTATGACATTTTAAAAGGAAAGGACTTTTGGGGTGCCTGGGTGCCTCAGTCGGTTGAGCGTCCGACTTTGGCTCAGGTCACAATCTCACGGTTGCTGAGTTCGAGCCCCACATCGAGCTCTCTGCTGTCAGTGCAGAGCCCGCCTCAGATTCTCTGCCCCCCTCTGTCTGGCCCTGCTCGTTCTCACTCTCAAAAAAAGGACAGGTCTTTTCCTGAAAAGCTTCAAAAGAAAAAGAGACGGGTCATCTGCGTTCCAAGTTTCAGAGAAGGCGCAAGTGTGGGTGGTGTGCAACGAACGGCTTTTCCGAGTTTGAAATAGGGCGGCTGGACCGTGAAGACACGGGGGGGCCCGGGGTGGTGCAGGCAGGTCGCAACGTGGGAGGAAGAAGCTGCCGGCAGGCGGGGCAGAGCCAGGCTCCCAGACCAGCCCCGGCCTTCGAGATGGGCTTTGGGGACCGGCTGCAGCCGGGAGCTCGGTAGGGTTGGGCCACAGTCCCGCTCCCCTCGGCCGACCCGGGGACCGGACGGAGAGGGCGGAAGGGCACGGACGCTGGTACCATCCTGCCGGTGTGGCACCAATAACGCCCAGGGTCTATGAAAATAAGCCAGGTGATGCACACCGGCAAGGACAGCTAACTCAGCGGATGGCAAGATCAAGGTGAGAGTCAGGAAAAGACGATGAAGAGGAGGTGGGGGAGGGGCAGAAAGGAGCATTTACATTCGCAGAGAAAACGAGCTGGGTCGGGGTGGTGGGAAGCAGAGCTTTATCCCCCTGTGTCTGAGGCGAGGACCCGGGGATGGGGCGGCTTGAGGTGTGTGGGCTGCCCTGGGCTCTATCTTGGGTCACGGGGCCAGTCGTGGGGTGAGGACCGCTGTGCCCGGTCCTGGCAGTCCACTGCAGTGCCCAGCTCCAGGGGAGACACGAGGGTCTCCGACTGGCCAGCCAGAGGTGTCTGGAAGCCGAGAATGCCACCAGGGCGAGACCAGCCACACCTGATGCCGACGATCACGATGACAAAGGCCCCGAGTGTGAGGGTCATCTGTCCCCAGTAGCTGAAGGGGTGTCCCGGGAAGGGCTGGGCGTCCGTGGCACCTCGAGCCGCCCAGCACTGGGCTGGCGCCTTCCAATCCCTGCGAGCAGAGGCCTCCCACGTGAAGTCCCCAGGATGCCACCCTCCACGCCTGCTGCTTTCCACCGGCCTTGACCCCGCACCCTGTTTCCACCGCTGTTTCCAACTCTGCCTGAGCCACGTGTGGGCCTGCGGTGATCCGCCTGTGGGCACGCGCTTCTGTCTTGACTCTGTCACCCAGACGAGGAACGTGACCGCCGATGTCACAGCTACAGTTTAAGGACTTCTGATGCGTCGGCCATCGGGCTGAGCCTTTCGTCAATTATGTGGTTTCACTCTGACGACGCCCGGTGAGGTAGGTCCTGCCCCGTTTTAGAAGGGGAGAAGGGGAGCCAGAGAGAGGTGGGTCCCCCGCCTGTGACGGCCAAGCGGCTGACCCCGGTGGTCACTGTCTCAGCTCCTCCTCCGGGCTCTGCTGCCTTCCCAAGAAGGGGAAGCCCCGATCCCAGGCCACTGCCCCGGCAGGGTGTCCCGGTCGGGCCTGCGGCACTGGCCTGCTCACAGCCCCTCTCTGACGAGCTCAACACCGGATCCTCCCTGTGGGGAACGGTTCGATGGGACTCGTGTCAGAGAATCGAGAGCTGAGCCCCGTCCCCTCCCCCCCCCCCAAGGGGCAGCATGAGCCACGTGCTGGTGTCTGAGTTTAATCCGAGTAAAACAAGATTGCTCCGTTGCTCTAGACAGGCCTCACACACACCAGGCGCACCGGCAGCTGCTGTCTCGGACGGTGCACGTGATCTGGAACGTTCCCACTGCTGCTTGCAGATAGGGCCCATGGAGACGATTGGTCATTTCTTCCCTCCCAGTTTTTCCTTACCAAAATGCTCTGGCATTAAAAACAAATACGGAATGAAGAGAAATGAAACCACAGATGTCTGAGGGTAGCGAGTGCGAAGGAAACGACACGGATACCGGGACTCGCGACAGAAGTGCTGTGAGGGGAGGTGCCCGGGCAGCTGGGTCCCAGAGAGGACCTGGGTCACCGTCAGTGTCAACGACCCCGGCAGTCAGTGAGGAGCAAAGGGCAGGGCAAGTCTCACGGGCCCACGGGGAGACCCGGAGAGCAAAGGAAGAGCACGCTAGGCACAGGCCACGGTCCTCAGAGAATCGTCTGGACGCGGTGCCCCTTTCTCCGCTCCCCGCGCATTTGAAGGCGAGCTGCGAGGATGCAGTCGCACGGAACTGCCACCGGCCGCGTTGTAAGTCTGGCAGGGAGGCCTCAGCAGGCTGCCAAGGGGTAACGAGGTTAATGGGTTGGATTCGCAGAAAAGAACGTTTTCGGCGAATAACCACAAAGCTTTGGGTTGGCTTTCGGCACTGTTCTGTGGCACTACAGGACACGGGTCGTGGGGGGAGGCAGACCCTGGACGGTGACCAGACGCCCCACTGGGTCCTCGAGGGTGTCGTGAGCAGTGGTCCCCGCTGGTTTTGGCCGCAGCCCTCCACTCCCCACAAACGAGGCTTTCACTGGATGCCTGTGTAAGGCACTGGCCAACAGCGGCCTTTCCCGAAAGCCCTGTGTCAAGTCTAATGTGTTCATTTTTCTGGGAACCCCTCCCCCAAACATTAAAAGGCCAAGAACTTTTTTTGGTGCCTGTCACTTGTCACAATGTTCCTCTCGGGAACATCTTTCTTCCCACTCGGCGGGCTGGGAGAGGATTTGTCAACGCTGATTAAAAAAAAAAAAATTTTTTTTAATGTTTATTTATTTTTGAGAGAGACAGAGAGAGAGAGAGAGACAGAGTGTGAGCCGGGAGGGGGAGAGAGAGACAGGAAGACACAGAATCCGAAGCAGGCTCCAGGCTCCGAGCTGTCTGCACAGGGCCCGACGTGGGGTTCAAACTCACAAACTGTGAGACAGTGACCTGAGCTGAAGTTGGACACTTAACTGACTGAGCCACCAGGCGCCCTTGTCAATGCTGATTTTAAAAGAGATTCTGTAGCAAAGTATATCGGAGCAAAGGAATATCCTCAGCAGTGATAGAAGGCCTGTGTGGCTTACACGGTGACTGGGACAGCGATGGGAGAGGAAAGAAAGAGCCAGCTAGCAGCAAGGAATTTCCAAAGTGTCTTTCTGCCTCGAGCAAAGCAGGAACTGGGAGGGAGGCACGGAAGGGGGGCCGGAACAATATGTTAGGAAAACAGGGGGCTTCCTCTCTCTGCAGGAGAAGACCCCGGCCCGCGGCAGGCCGCCCCTGGCACGCATGCCTTCTCCCCTGGCCGCGTTGCTAAGGAAGGACGGCCAACAAAGACCGATGGATATTTATTCCTTAATTACCGAAAGCTTTTAAGAAACTGGCCACTGTAAATCCCGCATGCAGAGAGCAGGAGGCAACGGACAAGGATTTATGCTCACGGGGCAAAGACAAAATAAATATCCCGCCTGACTTCTGATCAATATTATGAGTGTTTTTGCCAACCTGCAGGGTGTTTTATGAGTTCCGAGGAACGGAACAGAATCATTATTAATTAAATAAAGCCAACTATATTAGGCTTATTACTTCTGTGAGTCATAGTTAGCGGTGCCCAGCTGTAGGTGTTGGGGGCGGGTGGCTCAGTGCGCAGGTGCGGCCCGGGGCAGCCCGGGAGGCGGGATCACGTGCTCAAGGGCACGGCACGGCCAGTGCCCCCTCGGGTCCCCTTCCACCTAGACGGCAGCGGATGAGAGCACTAGCCATACGCAGAGCTGGCTCTCCCCGCCACACCTCAGTCCGGGGTTCAGGCTGAGTCCTGGGGCTCCTGGGGCTTTGCTGTCATTAGCGCTGGGCACCTCCCAACACCTGTCTGTTTGGAACCTGGCCAGGCCGAGCAGAAATACGCACCAGGCTACAAGCAACAGGGCAGAGACAACATCACCCCTCTAAAGTTCTGGGGCAACCTGTAGGAATTTTACCTGGAAACCTCAAAGCAGGCACAAGTGCGAGCTGGCCTGGGAAGGAGGAAACATTCGGCTAATCGTGGACAAGACCCAGCTCAAGACTCACCCCCTTTGGTCGTCTACCAAGCACCAGGTACTCACAGAGAACAGACCCTGGGCCTCGATTTCCCCTCTGGGTGATTTAAAGGCCTACTGAGGTCCCACAGGAACATCCACTTGAGAGGTAGCTGTCCAGGATGGAACGAAGGCAGGGGCTGAGTCACGGGGCTGGGAGAGCCCACCCCGCCGGGCCAGGTGTCCGCCCAGGCCTTTCTCCTCTCGCCGGGTCCACTCAACGGGAGGCCTCAGCCTGGCTTTCCGTGTGGACAAACGCCACCTCTAGAACACGTGGCAACCGTCCGCTGGGGACCCGGCACGCGCCCACTGCCATAGGCAGAGGCAGCCGGGGGGCCTCTCCCGTCCGTTCCTGTCCGACCTGTGGATGCTGTGCTGCCACCAGCACCGTGGCCGAGGAAGGCGCAACCCCCGCCTCGGCTTGCGGCCCTCCACGAGCGACTCCCGCCTGTCTGCTGAGAGTGACCCACGTGCTTTCTCAGGCTCTCTGCACGGGAAACGAGTCCCAGGACGAGAGAATCTGCTCACGCTTACTTTCTGGTCCCTGGAACCATAGCACGGACCCCGGAGCCCAATCCTCTCCAAACCTCTCACTGCCCACTTGGGAGGCGGCCAGTTCGAAAGGGTGGGTGTGGGTGGAAGGGGACGCAGGGCCTGGGGGGCTGTCTGCCTGGAACCCTGGACAGAGCTGGGGCGGGGGGAGGGCCCAGGCAGTGGGGGCAGAGAGTGGGGGCACTGAGGGCAACTCAGAGCAAGTCTGTCCAAGGAAATCCTTTCGGAACCTCGTTATGCTATTAGAGAAGGGCGGGACACCCAGACTGTTCCAGAAGCAGCCGTAATATTTTTATTTTCAGTATTTCCCGCCCCCCCGGCCCCCATTTTCTGATCTATTGTCCAACAGCACAGCGAAATGCGGGACGTGAAAGGAAAAACCACCCGAGGTACAGATGCCTCAACTGGGAAACTTCTCACCGTCTCTGTGCCCCAGGGTCACGTTTCGCTCCCAGGCATATTATCTCGTTGGAACTTTAGCAGACACCTTTATTAGTCTGTGCAAAGCTAGTCTGACAAATTAAGTTTGTGAATTAATTTGCAAACTGAGTGAGTGTTTTCACATTGGAATCGCGGCTAAGCTACAGCGGCCACCCGCACGCCGCCGTCTCCGGGCTTCAACGTTAGAGAAAACGCGAGCAACCGTTTTAGAGCATAAATGCCGATAAATCTGTGCCAAGTCGGAGGGGACCTGAGCCAGTCAGGTGAGGCGGTCCTAGATCCCGCGTAATGTGTCATGAAACGGGACGCGCCTGGGCAGCCCTCGAGTCAGCCCTGGTGGTAGGACCCCCATCACAGCGAATTAAGTTCACCATAACAGTGGCTGATGGGATCCGCTTTGGAACATATCGCATCATAAACAGATAAGGGAAGAGAAATGGCCCTTTTCCTCCGCTCGGAATAGTGTAAAATGGATATAAGCCTCTGCTGTACGTGCACCAGTGCCCTTTAAACACCAGGGAGCGGACACTCCATGGCTCTTCTTAAACGAGAAACCAAGGGGCAAAACGCAGTAATTGCAGAGGGCCAAGCATGACCTGGTGGCTTCTCGGAGACCTGTCCGCTACGTGGTTGTTCAATAAGGAGAGAGAGTGGAGGCTGCAGGTTACGGATTGGCGACAGCTGCAGAGCGATACGAGCTCTGAGCAGGGGCTGACAAACGGCTTTGGGGACCACAGACTTCAGCAATACAGCACCTTGGGCTAAAATAATTTTTTTTCAGTGCTTATTTACTTTTGAGAGAGTGCGTGTGCGTGAGCGGGGGAGGGGCAGAGACAGAGGGAGACACAGAATCCGAAGGAAGCTCCAGGCTCCGAGCTGTCAGCACAGAGCCCGACGCGGGGCTCAAACTCACAAACTGTGAGATCGTGATCTGAGCTAAAGTCGGATGCTCAACCGACTGAGCCCCTATGTTTCTTTCTTGTTTTTTTTAATGTTTACTTATTTTGAGAGAGAGAGACAGAAAGAGTTTATGCATGTATGCAAGCAGAGCAGGGACAGAGAGAGAGAGAGAGAGAGAGAGAGAGAGAGAGAGAGAGAGAGAATCCCAGACTCCAGGCTGCCAGCACAGAGCCTGATGCAGGGCTCAATCCCACATATCCTGAGATCATGAGTTGAGCCAGAATTAAGAGTTGGCCGCTCAACCGACTGAGCTACCTGGGTGCCCCAGTAATATTACGTTTTTAAAGACTAATGATTTTGAACACTAAAGAATCTCTTAAAAAAAAATTTTAACATTTATCCATTTTTGAGAGATAGAGACAGAGTGAGAGCAGAGGAGGGGCAGAGAGAGAGGGAGACAGAATCCCAAGCAGGCTCCAGGCTCTGAGCTGTCAGCACAGGGCCCGACGCGGGGCTCGAACTCACGGACTGTGAGATCATGACCTGAGCCAAAGTCAGACGCTCAGCTGACTGAGCCACCCAGGCGCCCCTAAAGGATCTTCTTCATGTAGTTTTCCTTTTGATTTCGGCGGGGGGGGGGGGGGGGGGAGGTGGGGATTGGAACAGTCACGTGGTTTCTCAACGGCCAAACAAATCAAAACAGCAATAAGAAAAACAAAACAGATTTCAAAAGAGGAAACACATTCCAGACGGTATGTGAATGGGAAAGGCATTTAAAATGTACGTGCACATGAGTTTTCTTGAAAACATAAGCCCATGCGCAGCCAGCTGGACTGACACGCTCGCCACAGAGGGGGCGGTCTTCCAGCAACCATCCACACCAGTCAACGTGGACTCCTCCCAGTGTAACGACAACTGAGAATGTACGAAAGGCTGGGCGTCCCTCTTAGAGAAGACCCAACAGATGAATAATGGCTGTTTCTTCTTTCTTAACCCGTCTCAAATGGGGACAGGATCAGAGCCAATCGACACCCCCACCAAGTACTATTTTCCCTAAGTTTGGTCCCACAGTGAGTGGGTCATCTTGGGAATGACTCTCCACAGCGTATGCGTGAATTCTGTAGAGAAGGGACAGGATGATTCTTTAACAAGCTAAAGTTAATTCTTTCATGAAAATCAACTAACATCTGTCTAACTAATTGGGATCAGGAGGCAGAAACCGGTCAGATGTTTTATGTTCCACAACCGACACCGCGTTTAACTTGCCCAACGCCATGGTCGTTGATAACGCCACGTTAAAATTCTGCCCGGCTTTTTCCTGGAGAGGGAATCCCGAAACACTGGCACCAGGGAGGACTAGACACTGGGTTCACTGGCCCAGGCCGGCCTCGTGGGGGTGCAGACGCGCAGGGCCCCTGACCCAGAAGGAGCCCGCGCTTGGGTTAATGTTCCGCTGTTCTGAAATTCCTGATGGTTACCGAACAGAAAACCACATATTGATTCTTCACTGGGCCCCACAAATTCTCTGGTTGGTCCTGGACAGTCCAGTTGCTTTAAAGTATCGGTTGGTGGCAAAGCCACCTCCGGTCCACCGAGAAATGGCAGAACACGAACCGTGCAGTGGGGATCTTGCAAAGCTAAATTTGTAAGTTTACAGGGCACGGACGCTTCTGAGGGTAGGTCCTTCCTATCATCTGGATGCGAAACGCCCTTTTGTGAAATGACGGTGACAGCAAACGATTCATCATGTGTCCTCTGCATGACAAAGGTAGCAACCAGCTACCTTCCATGTTACCTGGGAAGCCCTGTCCACCCACCCAGCCCCTCTCCGCAGAGGGCCTCGCCCAAAGAGGCCTTGCTCGCTGCAGCCCTGTGGTCCTGAGAGCTTGTCCCTTCCCTTTGTCCTCCTGCACGAGGGTGTCTGAGGCCCTCTAGAACAGGCTCCTTAGAAAAAAGGATTTCTTTGAGACAGTCAGCACTGTTTAAACGTGTCAACAATCCAGAAACTGGGACAATAGTACGGCAGGCCCTCACAAGGTGAAACGCAGTGTTACTGTGAGACCCCGCAAAGCCACTTCTGGGGTGTACAGGCAGAGCAACTGAAAGCTGGACACTGACGAGACATTTGGACGTCCGGGTTCATAGCAGCATTATCCACAAGGGTCGAAACGCGGAAGCAACCTAAGCGCCCGTCAGCAGATGAATGGGGAAACGCACCGTGGTACATCCAAGGAACGAAATACTGTCCCGCCTTAAGAAGGAACGGAATCCTGTCACGTGCTGCCACGCCGGTCAACGCTGAGGACGTTATGCTGAGTGAAATAAGCCAGTCACCGAAAGACAACTATCGCGTGGCTCTTCTCCTAGTCGAAGCCATAGCGACGGAAGGTAGGCTGGTGGGCACCAGGGGCTGGGGGAGGGGGGCGTGAGTCAGTGTACCGAGCTTCAGTTTGGTACGATGAGAAAGTTCTGGAGATGGATGGTGGTGACGGCTGTGCAACCACCGGGAGCATATTTAATGCCACCGAAATGTGCACTTAATAAATTAAAATGCTAAACTTTATGTGTATTTCATCACAGTGAGAAAATACTCCAGGGTCTAAGTGCCGTCGTGTCCTGCATAAGACACTGCTGTGTGACCCTCAGTTTGCGTGCCCGTATCACAATGGCCCTTATCATCAGAGCCAAGCAACTTAACGTTAGTAGAGTGTTACTGTTGACAACACGTGGTCCGTACTCCGTTTTCCCCACGTGATCCAGACACCCTCTAGAGCCGATTTCTTCCAACCAGGAGTCAATCGACGGGGCCAGGTCTATCACGTCTGGTCCCTGGGCACGTTCATCTCCATTGATCTGACAGACCTCCCAAGCCCCTCCCCTCTTCTAGGTCTTCCATTATATGGATATTTTTGAGGCATCCAAGTATGGCACAATGTCCCCCAATCTCGTTTTGCCTGATCCAACTCGGGTCACTTATTATCGGCGAGGTCACCACACACGTGTCACCGCCCCCCCCCCCCCCGTCACATCATCACATCGGGAGGTAGACTGGGGGGTGGTCCCACTACCAAGTCAAGGCACAGGTAAAGCAGTGGCCTCCAGGCCTGTCCTCTGTCCAGAACCTCCTCCCCTGTATAACTAACAAGTGACCGGGGATTGATTCCTCTGGACGCCAGACCTCCTATTCCTCAAGACCTTTCCCCAAAGCGCCACAGCATGGGCTGATGATGCCTGTGGGGTCAGCTGCCGTGTCCTCGGGGGCAAGGCAGAGATTCAAAAAAAAATTTTTTTTAATGTTTATTTCTGAGAGCAAGAGAGCACCAGAGGGGGTGGGGCAGAGAGAGAGGGAGACACAGAATCGGAAGCAGGCTCCAGGCTCTGAGCTGTCAGCACAGAGCCCGACGCGGAGCTCGAACTCACGGACCGTGAGATCCCGACCTGAGCCAAAGTCAGACACTTAACTGACTGAGATACCCAGATGCCCAAGACAGAGGTTTTCCAGTTCTGATCACTAGTTGGCATTTTCTGTCCAGGAGAGCCCCTACCCCCACCCCCACCTTGTGCTTCCTTTTGGGACTATCACCATAGACCCACAGGCTTTAAAAAATTTAAATGTCCTAGAACCTACTACCACCATTATTCTTTCTGATGTTTATGTTATTCCAGGGTTGGCCAACAGGAGCCTCCTGGAGCGGCCCCTGTTGTATGTGATGTGTCACCCCTAGTCCCTGCCCGGTGCTAGGCTTTCAGGAACAGCAACATGCTCCAGGCTGACCTTATCCTTTCCCAGCTCTGGGAAGAGCCCTTTCCCTCAGGAGTCCTGACCTTTCTACCAAAGCCATCATTTATTTTGCTTTATTTAACTTGTTACTTAACATTCGAGATTCACCTGTAGTTTGAAGACCTAACGTGGGGAGATGGCTTCGCTGGTTTCCCTCAATGGTGACATCTTGAGAAACCACAGTGCAATGAAACGGTAGGGTACTTTGACAATGACACATTCCACCTGCTTGTTCAGATCTCCCCAGTGTTACTCGGGAGTCATTTGTACCTGTGTGTGTATCTGCTTAGTTCTACGCAACCATACCACACTCCCGTGTCACGTTCCTATATCCGCCGTCACGGCCAAGGTCAGGGACATTTCCAGAACCAGGGTTCCTCTCATTCACCCTTCTATAACCACAGCCACCTGCCCGATCCCTCCATCCCTAACCTCCTGTTACCGCTAATCTGTTCTCTATCTCTGTAATCCTGTCGCTTCAAGAATGCTCCATAAATGGAATCATATGGCATGTAATCTTCGAGGATGTGCTTTTTTCACTCAACGGGATGCCGCAGATCCCTCCAGGCTCAGCTTGTGTTCGTCAGCAGTCCACACCTTTTCGTTGCTGAGTGGTGTTCCGTGGTACGGTGAACTATAGCCTGTCTCACGATCCCACCGAGGGACCTCTGGGTTGTTTCCCGTCTTGGGCTATTAGAAATAAAGCCGCTATGAGCATTAGTCACAAGGTTTTTGTGTGAACGGAAGTCTTTATTTCTCTGGGATAAACGCCCAAGAGTGCCGTCGTCGCTGGGCTGCATGGGAGCCGCATGTTCCGTCGAATGAGAAACTGCCAAAGTGTTTTCCAGAGTGGGAGCGACGAGTTTTTAACAGCGCTATTCCAAAAAACTAAATTCCGTTGTGAAAAGTGAACGGTGGGGAGCCCTACGATTCGGAAGAACGTGACATCGCCTGCATCTAAACCAGAGCAGGGTGGGCTGGGTGACCGGGGGCCACCGCAACCCCCACCCCTCACTCCTCCCAGAGTTCCGGACGCAGAGGCACAGGCGACTCCAAATTTCTACAAGCCGGCGGCACCTAAAAACGAGCGCAGGGATGCGAATGCGTGCGTGTGCGTGGAAGACGAGATGTGCAGCGGTCGAAAGCGTGTTCGTAACATACGTACACGTGACCATGACGTTTCCAAGGCGGGTCGGTACAAACACGTGAAGCCAGGTTTCGACAGGGACAAAAACGCGATGAAACCGAAAACCTGGACAATTGAAAACACGTTGCAGGAGAAGGGCCTCCCACACCTCGCCGTCCTGAGGTCTCGGCCGAAACGGCAGCCTCTCGCTGGCCTGGGAAAGCTGTGTTTGTTTTTCCACACCTTTCTTTCTGCTCCTTCCCACTCTCTTTGGGGCACATTTGGAAATTATTGAAAAAGATAAAATGCCTCTAATCTGTTACCAATTAGAAGACACATGTGAATATTATTTTCTAATTTGTGACTCTTGAGTGTGTGTCTCAAACACCAGAGAGAAGTAATTGAAATAATTACGGCTGCTCCTGAATATTTCTATTATGTTCCTGAAATTAAAAAAAAAATCCTCTTTGCATGATGCGCCCGAGGGTTGAATGTATCCACGAGAACATCAAAGCCTTGGATGCGAACGACCCCCGAACTGCAATTCCACGAACTGCAATTTCCAGCCAGCCCATCGGTGGCCTGAACAGCTGGAACCCCGGGGGGCTGGCAAGCAGGTCGGCAAGACGGTGCCAACCGGGGTCTCGGCGGAGAGCTCTGTGGAGCAGGGGTGCGGAGAAGCGGTGGGTTTCCCTGCAACTCCCCTCGTCCCAAACTTCCCTGTCCGGGGGATAATTTGCAGCTGGAGGGCCGTGCTGTACGAGGCATAAGCCTGATTTATAACATGAGCAGCGTGCACTTTTTTTTTTTTTTTTGAAACCCAGTTATAGTGCGACTTGAGTGACTAACTCCTGAAAATTGGTAATTTCTTGGTGGTTAACAGTAGCAGGTCCACCAATGACAGGCGAGACGTGCTAATAAATTTATAGGGCGTTATATGCCAATTAGACCTCGTCAGCCATTCAAAAGGCAGGGATACCAATCAGGCCGTCATTCCACAAATGCACTCTTTATTGCTGACATTCTTGCAATTCAATCCCCCATTTATATGTTTGAAAAGCAGCATATTAATGCTGACTGTACAGGAATCTGTAATTTTCAGAGCCCTTCCGGTTAAACAACCTCCCTCTTCTATGCAAACTTCTCTTTGTTCTCGAGGGGTAAACAAGGACCCGAGATGAGCATGAAGTCGACGCGGAACAAGAGTCACTTCCACGTTGTGGGTTTCCTTCTGTTGGGGGCCAGCCATCAGGGAACCTTCTGGTCTGGTGGTATCACTACCTTCAGTCAGGCATCACATAGCCTTCCGCCAGGATCTGAGGTCTGGTAGGTGCTCACCTCTGCCACAGAGTTGCTGGAAAGCACCTCTGTCTGGAAAGAGCCAGCGTCCTGGCAATCGGGAGACCCACAGGCACAGAGGTAATATTGCCCCTTCTGGAAAGGCGAGGAAATATTCAGATCTGCCCAAGGAAAAAGCGTGGAAATTCTCTCTTTGCATTAAAGCAATGGACTAAACTGATTTTAATTTTGTATGTTTTCTTTGAAAAAAAAAATCAGAAAAGAAGTGCATGATCTTTAAGACAAAGTCAAGTGCAGTGTACCTGGGTGGCTCAGTTGGTTAAGCAGACGCTTAACCTAACCACGGCTCAGGTCATGATCTCGTGGCTAGTGAGTTTGAGCCCCGCGTCGGGTTCTGTGCTGACAGCTCAGAGCCTGAAGACTGCTTCGGGTTCTGTGTCTGCCTTTCTTTCTCCCCTTCCCCTGCTTGTGCGCTCTCTCTCTCTCTCAAAAATAAATAAACGTTAAAAAAGATATTAAAAAGAAAAGAAAAAAAGTCAAGTGCATAGACGTGTACAACATGGGGTTGGATGCGGCCACACATGTGAGTGGTCTGGCTTGCACCCTATCCTTGTGGGCATTTTCAGCTCTGTGCAGCACCCCAAATCTGGTCCCCCGTCTTCTCATCCCACTTCTCCAAGCGATGGATGCCGACATCCCTTCTACCTCTGTACTTTGAAATATAATTCTTTTTTTCTCTTGGCTGAAGTGAGTTCTTGGAATTTGATTTGATTACCGCCATCATCCGATGCCCTATTAAGCATTCATTCTTTCAAGAAATATCAATTGAGCACTCACTAGGAGTTAGGCACCGCACTGTGTTAGGTTCTGGGCTACAGGGTGAATAGAGGCAGATGGATAAACACGAGGGGAAAAGAGCCGCATTTGCGGTATGAGCTGCTGTAATTTCACAGGAACAAAACATGCTGAACAAAAGACAGAATCCTTGTCCTCTTGGTTTTTACTACGTGGACAGCCCTGGATTTCGGGTACAAAATTCAAAGTGCAGCTAACCCATTGGAGAAAAGATCACTATTTCCTGCAGGTTGAGAACACAGAATGGGGGCGCCTGGCTGGTTCAGTCGGTAGAGCGTGTGGCTCTTGATCTCGGGGTTCTGAGTTCGAGCCCCACATTGGGTGTCGAGATTACTCCAAAATAAAATGTTCGTGTCAGCGGATCGATAATTTGCAGACAGCCTGTGAATCACTAAGACCAACATTTAAGTTCACAGAGGCCATCAACCTCAAGATACACCTATCATCCACTCACTCAACAGTAAGTGCAGCCTTTTTGGAAATGCCGGCCAACTAACAGGCGTACTGGAGCGTCTGATGTTTCAAGATGGCGGCACAGAGAGGTGGCACCAGACCCACACCCACAGATGCATGCTGCGGAGTGGTCCCCTCCCTCTTCCAACAGAGCTGGAGCCACGTAGCCTCTTCTTCAGTGTGCACAGAAACTCCTTCAAAGCACGACACGAGAAAACTCCTCCTTTGCTAATTTCAAACGCAAAGTGCTTATGGACTCTCGGTACGGTTAACAAAGGACACCACTGTCCAAGGACACCTAATGCCCTGTGTAGGACTCAAAACGTACAACACATGCCTGAGAACATTCCGAGAATCAACGAATGTAGGAAAAGGACTTCTCTGAATGACTCTCACCTGCCTACAAATAGGTCTTCCATTGAAAAGAACTCAACTGTGGTCAATCTCTGCCCCGAGAGGTACATCAACCAGGGAAGGTGGGCTCTCACCACCGGAGAGAAATGGGCTCCACACCCAAACCCTGTCACAGGCTATTAGGTCTCCCATCTATTTTCCTACGGGCCCATTTATCCTTTCTACACATCAGCTGCTCTCCCTGGAGTGGCCTTTCTCCCCCTCCCTTTCCCCTGTGAAGAGAGCACATAAGCTCTCAAACCTCTCCACCCTTTTGGTATTCACGTCCTTCTCTGATGCCCGCCCCACAAATGCAGGTTAAAAAAAACCAAACAAACCAATAAACTTGTATGCCTTTTATCTGGTTTATGTGTTGTCAATTTAATTCCCAGCCCGCACCCGCCCCCCAAATGCCCACCCCAGCCATTGAACCCAAGAGGGTGGAGAAGGCCCCCCAACTCACTGCTTAGTTGGGTGGCACTCTCTGAGACCCGGCAAGGCTGGGACAGGGACCCAGGCAGGGAATGTAGCTGGAGGTCCTGCAGTGCCCAGCATGGGTGAGGTTCAAAACGAAAGAGCAGTAGCTACACTACTTCTGGGAAGGACTGTCACCGAGTCTCTCCTGCCCCAGAGGGGAGTCTTGTCAGACCAGCACATCAACGAACTGGACAACCAAGCCTTTGTGACCCATCCCTTGGGCCAAGGGACACCGAGCATGTGTCTCACTTGCCTTCCCTACCCTGGCCTGTGCCTGGTGATGTTTAACCCGACGTGCCATGTCTGGTCACCTTTGTGGGGAGGCTGACCAGCCCTCGAGGTCTCTCCACACCTCCGAGCAGGTAGAGGGTGTGAAGCACAGGACAGTCGAAATGCCCCTCCCCGCAGAGGTGGCCGGACCCTCACCTCCCAGAGCCCGTTCTAGAGTCCTGGATACCGATCACATCTCATTCAACTGAGGTCAACTTTCCCTTAGCTTGGTCCTATGTGGACAAAGAAAACAACGGCCGGTCTCTGGTTGTCTAACAGATATGGCCCTGTAACTGGCCTCAACAAACTGGCCACGGCACCACATGTACATTAAAATAAAAAAAAAAAGCTTTTAAAAATGTCCATGATCGTGTTATCAACCTACGGGAAGATCTTCGTCCAGAACCTCAAATTGGTCCAGGTGGGTCCAAGCCATGAGGTGGCCATCCCTGGAGGAGCATGTTCTGGGGTTCGGATCCCGCAACCTGCCGCTTCAGCAGGGTCTCTGGGAAGAGGGTGCAGAAGATGCCGGCAGAGGGGTGACAAGTGGCAAACAGGATGTGTTGTGACAGAATAGGTAAAACAAACAAAAAAAACGCTCCTGAGAGATGAGGTTCTCTATTCTTGTGGTCTTTTCTTGGGGGGGGGGTGGTGGGGGTGCACGACTCTTTCAGTGAGCACAGGACGACCCCCCACCTGGGGCTCTGGCCCCCTCACTCCCGCCCCAGCCCCCCCGAACGGCCCTGAATGCCCCGCCCCCTGATGGGCTCCATAATGAGAAGCACGCTGTCAATCTCGGTTCCATTAGCCTGGACAGACTTTCACTTCCTGAAACAATTTATTGGATCCCCAGAAGCAAACGGGCCTTCTTCCTTTTCAGCTCTGCTTTTAGGGAGCTATTCAGACGGGAGTGTGTGTCCCTTCTGTTCCTGCTGAGCGGCCTTTGTTTTCCTTCATTTACTCATGAAAACAGTTTCCTGACTTTACCCTGCCTCCTCTGTCCCGGGTTTCCCGAGTGTTTGCCAAAACTTTGTCCCCCCCACTGCTCAGTTACCGCACAAAACCGCCAGCTGTTTCCAGCTACTGAACCAGGGAGGGAGCTGCGGATTTTATTTGCAGATGTTTGGAGGGAGGCTGGGCAGGGGGGTGGAGGAGGGGAGGGGAGAGGCACATACTTGAAGAAATTAAATTCAGGTGAAGAAATACAGAAAACGAGGCAGAAGAATGGAGGGCAGCGATGCCCTCCTCGGAGGTAAGTCCGGGGTCCTGGCCTCTCTCCTGTTGTCTCGTTTCCGCAGAGTTAAAGAGGCCCCAGATGAAATGTATCTCCGGGATATCTAAAATGTTTTTTGCACCGTCTTCACACTTCTAGGGTCTATGTAACGAGCTGACAATTTCAGTTCTACTGTGATAACGTTTCCAACTACTTAAAAAAAAAAAAAACCAAACCCAATAAACTTGTAAGAAAAGGGCCGGCCACCACGTTTAAAAGGTCCGTAATGTCTCTTAGTCTCCGAAAAGAAAAAGATGATCCAAAATTATATAAAATAATATTTCTCCTCTCCAGCTCTTCTTCAAGAATAA
Source organism: Lynx rufus (assembly GCF_022079265.1). Taxonomy (NCBI): domain Eukaryota; kingdom Metazoa; phylum Chordata; class Mammalia; order Carnivora; family Felidae; genus Lynx; species Lynx rufus. The sequence continues at coordinate 4,627,579 of NW_025814834.1, forward strand.
CACACATTGTGCAACTGCGCTGGGGCAGTAAGGTAATACCCTTTAAGCATGAATCAGTTTAACTCTTAACCTGGGAAAACAGAAGAAGGCAGAGTTCCACCTCGCCCTTCTGAGAATTTCACGTCAATAGTAAATTGGGGGGCACGTCAGGGCCTCTGAGATCCGAGCAGGGTAAAATTATGCAGCCACGTAAGAAATAATATCTATTAGGCTAATTTAATCACCGAATACTTTACAGATGAATTAGAATTTAGAATCCAATTATTTCCAACATTCAGACTGTCAGAGCCTGTTTCTAAGCAGGAGGGAAAGAAGGGGGAAGATTGGGGCGGGTTTTAAAGACGCAGTGAATGGAATGGACCCTCTCCTGCTCTAAGGCTGCAATAAAAGCAGAGAAATGACAACAGTGATCAGGGTTTTTGCCATCACCCCACCCCGTCGGGCCCAATGAACCTAAGACCAGGACACGGGGTTTGTTATCTCTGACGGACAGCCATTGTCCCCGCCAGGAGCCCTCCTCGAGGGTGGCAAGCCTTTACAAAGGCAGGCGGCTGGGCCACATCCTGGGGTGGCCCGTGGAGCAGGGCAGCTCCCCAGGCCTGGAAAACCACAGGGTGCCCGCGGGGGCCACCGCAGGGGCCTGGTCATGCCCTGGGCCTGCCCATCCCTCTTCAGCAGGCCTCCCCTCGGCTCCCTCTAGGGTAGCATTTCTTTTTTTTTTTTTTTTTTTTTGACAGTGAAGGCTGCCAGGGGCTGGTGCAGAGAGGAGAGAGAAGGAAGCAGTGAAAGGAAGCCTTCTGGGCCTCTGGGATATACAGTGGCTGGCTCCCCCACACGGGAGGGGGTCTGTTGTTCCATGTGTGGGGAAACTGAGGCCCGGGCTGCGAGGTTAGCATTATAGACACTGCAGCAAGGACAAAAGTAGCCCTGTACGGTGTTTCTCTGCCAAACAGATCCCAGTACCAGTTGGGGGGTGAGGGGGTGGAGGGGAGGTCGGATAGGAACAGAGCACTTTCGGATTTACATCTGTGCTCCAAAAGGAAGAGTCAGGTGTCTCTGCCTGCCCTCCACTCGTACAGGCCGGTTCAGGCAGCAACAGAAATGGGTGAGCATCTCACAGTGGATCCTCGCGTTATCACTAGGGAGACGGGGTTGGTTTCAGGATTTTCAAATCTTTAAATCCAAAGAGAGGTTTCTCTGGAAGAGAATGACTAAAAAACATTTTTTTTTTTTTTTGAGACCAGAAGTCTGCATTATGGTTGTTTTGCAATTCTCCAGAATCTCCCATGCTCCCAACAGCAGAGTGGGAATGTCAGGGAGAAACTGCCACTTGCAACTGCATTCCAGAACCATCTTCACAGGGCAAGACGAACGCATGTGCTGTGCATTTAAATTTTAACGTGCCGGCGGGTCCCATGGCTGGCCCCAGCCGTCAAGACTGAATACACTTGTTTAAGGGCCGTGCGGACCCCGCCTCCCCAGGAAGGCACAACTCACACCAGCCCCTGTTCAAGCCCAGACCCTGTTGGGGCCTCCCAGCCCCTGTTCCCTGGTGGGAGGGAAATGCGGTGTTTACAGGCCACGGGGGTTTTATGATGGGGGTGCTTCCTGTCCGGCTGAACACACAGGTCCAACCCTACGGACTCTGTGAGTTCTCCCCGTTTTCTTCCACCTGCACAGAATGCGTCCTTATTATCCCTTTAATTACCGAGCTGGACCGCCCCGCTCCCTCTCGAGTCGAACCTTTGTGTGTGTTTGAGTGTGTGTGCGCGTGTGTGTGCGCACGCTCACATTTATCTCTTTGATTCATTTAATTGAGGGCAGGGCGCGGGATGGGATCTCAGAAGAGGCATTCCTTGTTCTAGGATGATTTATTACAGCTCTTGAAAACACCTGTTCATCAATTTATCCTTTTGTACAAAACTCAGACCTCCTAACCAGTCCTTAAAAAAAAAAAATCTTCCTATGTAATATATATTTAGGAAAAAAAACCCTCACTTAATTGTAACACAAACAAACTCTAAGAATAACCGTAAGAAAGCCTGCCGTATCTGGGCGATTATTTCTCTGTGCATGTACGCGCACACACAGACAATTGTGTGGGATTCTAGGAACGGTTTCTCAGTAATAATGAGTGTTCTCTATGTGAGAATGGGAAGCAGGAACCTGCCTGAAAATGAACCGGCTCTTCAACGCACCGCGATGGGAGAATCCCTTGAATCTAACCGAGGCGTCAATTTCAATGGGTACAGACCAGAAAAGTCGCCACCTTATGATATAAGCAAAACAGCGCTTTAATCTTTCCTCCAGGGAAAAAAGTCAGCCTCCAAAGCCACGGTATCGATGTAACGAACCCTCGGAGGCGAAGCGACACTTCTGTGTGACAAGGACAGCAGCAGTACAGGCAGTGCCCTAGACTGACTGAAAAACCCAAGACCAGGGCCAACCATCGATCGCCACTTGCTCCCCAGCTCACGGGCCAGGCGAAAGGGAAGGTGAGGCCTTCCTTCTTCCGCTCAGCTTGACGCGTCACCACTGCGGGCACGCTCTTCGCCCCGACAGGTCCTTAAGGGGTTTGTCTGCCTTTCTGGAGGGGACGGAGCAGTCTGCTTTCCCACCCCTAATCCTGCCTGGGTGCTTAGGAAGGGCTCTCCCTCCCGGAGAGATCACATGGGCAGCAGCCTGGAAGGGGGACCTGGTCGGTGAGCCACAGCCACATGCCTAATTAATGGCCCTGCTGGTCGCAGCTGGAAGAGCTGAGCTGGGGGTGATTAATTAAATTAGCTGGCAGAGGAAATTACAGTGGAAAAGCCAAAGTTTGATTGCTCCATAATTAACCGCAGTGCAAATAATATCTGCATCTATAACTTCCAGCGATGAGATCAGAAGCCAATTGAATTTGGCACTGATTGAAGCTGTAAATATCCTGTGGTGAAAAATGATAGGTTTGTTCTAGAGGGAAAACTTACAGAAATGGACATCTAGCAAATGTGATCAGGGGAAAAGGGCACCAGGGGAAACTGCAGGAAGGAAGCCTTACCTTTCAAGCTGCCTTTTTCCAACATTAAAACAGCCCCCTTTTTTCATATTTCTTTCGGATTAGTGACGAGGCCTGCTACCCTACACACCTTGTCTCTAAATTTCAGATGTGACTTCCCATGCATGGAACCTGGGTTAGGGTTCCATTTCCCTTCCTTGTTCCAGGGATTAAAACTCAATTCTAAAATAATTTCACAGGCTGATACAGGGGGGTGACTTTCATGTCCCCGGAAGAGGAATATTCTATTTAGACCATCAAATGCGAGAGCTATTGCTGCTTTTCTGGATAATGACATTTTTTCCCTCTTTGTAACAATTTCATGTTCAAAATACGGTTTCATTAGCAATAGGATTCTACTTGGGGGGGAAAAAAAAGTATTTCATACAGATAATTGCCCAGCAAAACCCTGCAGAACTTTAGGTAGATGGAAACATTACATTTTCTACCAACCACGTATTTTCAAGGAGGTTATTTCAAGGCAGAAGTCACTGATCTCTACTAAAGAAGCATCGACTCAAACCTTGGTGGCTTCTGACCAAGAGGTGTGGTATCTGCCTGGCAGTTGGTCAACATTGTAGCCTACTCTTTTTATTTTGAGAGAGAGAGAGAGACTGGGGGAGAGGGGTGGGGGCGTGGAGAGAGGGAGAGAGACAAAGAGAGAAAAAGAGAGAGAGAGAGAGAGAGAGAGGGACTGGGGGAGAGGGGTGGGGGCGTGGAGAGAGACAAAGAGAGAGAGAGAGAGAGAGAGAGAGAGAATGAGAATCCTAAACAGGCTGCATGCTCAGCATGGAGCCCCACGCGAGGCTCGATCCCACAACCCTAGGATCATGACCTGAGCTGAAATCAAGAAATCAAGAGTCGGATGCCCAACCAACTGAGCCACCCAGGCGCCCTGCCCACCCCTGACATACAAGAGCTCTCAGTTCAATGGAGAGAACAGAAAAGGTGACAACATTTTCAACGTGGTATAGTTCAGAGATCCATCCCTGGGCTGTTCTCATTGGAGCTTTACGACCATCTGGTGGGTTGGGGAGGGCAAGTGGTGTTGGGCTCCTTTTGTTTTTTGTTTTTGTGAAGAAAGTTGAGGCTCTGGGCGGTCCGCAGTATGGCAGAGGCTGACCCAGCCCGTCCTGCCCGATGCCCTCCTTCTAGCCTGGGGCGCTCCTTGTCCTGACTCTCCGTGACCTTCCTTACAACAACAGATGGCTGGCTCTGCACCCCAGACTGAGCTATGCCTACAGACAGCACGTCGGGTGGAGAGAAACACGCAGACGGGGCCGAGCGCGTGGTGGGGGCCACGGCATCTAGAGACAACACGAGGATGCGGCGGACACACAAAATGTCCCTAGAGAGGTCCACGTCCTGATTCCTGGGAACCCACTGCCCCACCTGGCGAGATCACCGGGAGGCGGGAGGATCCGAGTCAGAGAAGAGGTGACGACAGAACCAGAGGACCGGGGCTGCGGGGCCACGAGGCAGGGCGAGGGGGTGGCCTCCGCAAGCAAACGCATGCAAGGGACACGGCCGTGTGGACCCGTTTTGGACTCCCGGTTTCCCGAACTGCAAGATAACACAACTGTTGTGTTACGGCCCTGAATTCGTGGTCATTTGTCACAGCAGCGGTGGGAATCCAGTACCCACACCACCAAGGAGAAAGGCGTGGATGAAACACGCAGACGACACAGCTTGGCAAGGAGCTCAACGAAGCACTTGACGTTGGGCAGCAGGAGGCCTCGCGGCCACGTGCTCCCATGAAGCCCTCTGCCTTCGGCCCAGGGATTCCACAGGCCCCCAGCCCTATCGGGCCGCAAGCCGCCCTCATCTCTTCAGGGCTGCCCCTCCTGCCCGAGTAAGGAAGGTTCTGGACTCTCACACGTTCTAGACCGGAGACACGATGGAAGAGACCCTCTGACCCCGTCTGCCTGTCTCTTGTCGGGAAACGGGTCTTCAGAGGTCGCTCCCACGTTCTCTTGTCTTCCCAGCAGAGACTCGCCTGCCCTTGCTTGCTGATTATCCTTCTATCGGGAAGGTCTGCACAGGCTCCCTGCACCGGAGCGTCTCTGTCGGAACGGAGGCAAAGGTGCTTCCTGTCCACTATTACACACGTGGGTTCCCTGAGCTCAGGGCAGTCCACTGCGTGCCCGGGTGGCACGGGCCCTGTTCTATCCTCCCACAGGGACTGGGCAGGGAGGGCTGGGACACCCACACAGCTGCTCTGGCTGACAAGCTTTTCTTTGTCTCCGGCCCAGGAGTTGGATGCGTTTGACCAGCTCCATGGAAAGTCAGGAACCGTCTCAGACCCACCATGCACGCTCTCTCTCTCTGTCTCTCTCTCTCTCTCTCTCTCCCTGCTACGACCTGCCCGGGATGCACGTACGCGTGTTCTGCTGGGCCCCTCTTTCACGCCTCTGCACCAGCAGGTCCCTCTGGCTGGACCAGCCTCTCCCAGTCCCGCCAACTTCCTGCCTCCTGTGCCCGCTCTCCTCGGTGAAGTCCCCCTGGACTTCTCCGTTCCCCTTTGCCCTGCTTCGCTGTTTCCCCGGGTCACATCATCAGACAACTTTCAGCGTGTCTGTGAGACCCTGGGGGGCAGGCGTGGCGTGCCTCGGCAGCACGGATCCGGCCTCATGAGGACAGGACTGGAACCTCACTGCTCGAGCCCGCGGGTCGCCATCTGTCGCCAGACCTGCCGCTGGAATGAAGAGCTGAGCTGGGGGTGAGGAAGGAAAGGCGGGGGGTGTGGTCACTTGTTTGAGCACAAGGGACGCGGGGTGGCCCGGGTGCAGAGGAGGACAGAATCCGGGCAACAGCAGGAGACAGGCTCAAGTGCAGGGCTCTATGGCGAGAAGGGGGCTGGAGGGCAGACCCCATCCGGTCTACAAAAGCACTAAGTCACAGGAACCAGAAATCTACGAAACCCGTCTGGTATCAGGCGATGCCAGTGAGTTGTTCAAGGTGTCATCTCGTGGTCACACACATCCAGGGAGATTATCCTTTAAAAGGCGAAAGGGCCCAATAAAACGCACGTCCTCCCCAAGGACAGACAGCTTGCGGCTCTGCTGGGGTGGAATTCTCTGGGCAGCTGGAGCCATGGCAGGTCTAATGGTCAATTTCATGTGTCAAGGTGTCCAGGCCATGGCGCCCGGTGATCGAATGAAACACCTGCCTACGTGTCGCTGTGAACGGTTAACAACGTTAAGTAAAGGAGGTCACCCTCGACAACGTGGGTGGGCCCCAGCCAAGCCGCCGAAGGCCTCAGGAGCAAACACCTGAGGTTTCCTGAAGAAGGAATTCTGCCTCAAGCCTGTCGCGTTAACTTCTGTCCGAGTTTCCAGCCCGCTGGCCTGCCCTGCAGCTCAGCCACCTCTTGCGATCGTGTGAGCCAATCCCTTAAAATAAATCTCGCTCTCTGCGTGAGCACGCACGCACACATGCCGTTCGTTCCACGTCTCTGGAGAACCCTGACGACGGAGGAGGTGAGCGAGCAGACGTGGTCAAAGCAGTGCCGTGGGACCACGAGCCGGGAGGTGCTACGCGGACCAGCTTCACGGGGTGAGGGCACGCGGGTAAGGAGGGATGCGTGGGGGCGGGGCACCACCACCTTCCTGGAGAGCGATTCAGTGCCGCTGTGACATTTCCCAACAAGTCCACAACTCTTGAGGTAGCTGGGCTCCTTTTAGGAAGCCATCCAGAGGAAAGGATGAGCCGTAAGCCCCTGAGACGCACACACAGCGTGTGCCCCCCCCCCCACATATTCCAGTTGCCCCATTACAAGGATTCCCAGTGTCCACAGCCGAATGGCTAAGGACTGGCTCAGCCATCAGATGGATTACCGTGACGCCGTTAAATAGTGCTTTCAAAGAGATATGTGACGTGGAAGGAGGTACGTGACATGATGCTAGGCTGAAAAGGGCTTTAAAGTGGTTTTTAAAGGATTCTTTCCAGAAAAACGTACACACGAAGGGTATACATCACACGTGAACCTTGACTGGGGATGGAATCACAGAGGTGTGGATGTGGCTGTCTGCATTTTCAGCTCTCCGCAGAATACCGTCACTTCCTAAAACGCGGCCCTTGGTCATTAGTAGGTTATCTCTTCAGGAAGCGTTCTGTTGTCCACGCAATCTGGGGGTTTGGCTGGGATGTTACAGCCCAGAGCCTCTGCCCCTTACTGGTTTGGGAAGCTGTAGGCATCGTAAAGAAGCCGCTCGAATGTCGTTTACTTCGGTTCTCAAACACAACTCTTTTTCCAGAAACATCTATCATCGTTTGCCGGAATTAAAATTCACAGGAGTGTATTCTGGAAATCAGAGGGCTTTGATACGGCATCCTGGTTCTTTGCTGAGAAGGTTGGGCCGATTTATGGACCGTGTTGGAAGCATTCAGGAAATAGGTGTTTTCAAGACTTAAAAAAAGAAAACCCACAAAAAAACCCCCACATAATGATATTCTCCTGATTGTGAAAAGAATCTTATTTCCACTTTCTAGATCTTTCTGCGAAATGTATACGAGGACGGGTCTCGGTGGAGAGCAGAGCCCCCCTCGCCACCCCCCCCCCAGTGTCCTGAGGCCCGTGTGGGCATGTAAGACGCCTTGACTCCACCTGCCCCACGGCCACGGCTGTGCCCTTCCCACTGAGGCTCCCCTGGGAGGCTTTCGTTTCCCAGATACACTTCAGATTCTGAACCACTTACCCTGACACAAGCTTTCAAACCTAGAGTCAGCGGTGGTGTCTTCCTGACGCACAGGACATTTGCACGGCTGCCCTTGGTGGTGGAGGCCCCTCCGGAAGCAGTCAGAGAGGGAGGCACGTTTGCGAGGTTGGGGAGAGTGTGCCGTGGGGAGTTCCCAGCGGGGTCCCGCGGAGGGACAGCAGGCCATTTCCAGCACTGAAGAAAGAGGCCCCCAGCAGCTTCCATGTTTACACGAGAGGCTTTGAAAACCAAGGAAAAGAGATCCTTCCTCTCATCACAGGCTGGGATATGGGTCACTATTGCGACTGCAACAGGGGACCCTTTTGTGGCTTTGCCCTCATTGATGCTGCCTCTTTGTCTTGGGTTTTCTTCGGTTTTCTTAATAAACCAAGAGCTCCCGGGGTGGGGGAGGGCAGTGCTAAGGCTTTTTTTCTTCCCCCAACAGCTTTATTGAGGTGTAGTTTACAAACCATAAAAATCACCTATGTTCAGGATATGATTCAACGGTTTTTAGTAAACCTAGAGAGCTGGGCGACGATCACTGCTTTAGAACATCTCTGTCGCCCCCAAAAGATGCACCTGCAGTCCGCCCTGGACCCCACGCCCAGCCCCCACTCGTCTGCTTCCTGCGTCTGCATGTTCACCTCTTCCGGACATCTCACGGAAACGGACATGCCAGGTAGGCCTTCTCCGTCTGGCTCCTTTCACAGGGGACTCGAGTCTTGACGTGCGTGGCAGAGACGACAGGTGAAGAAAAACAGGAACTGCCAATAAAAAAACCCGTCTGAGAGAAGGTGTTGCACCAAAGTCACGTTTCGGCCGCCGTTCAAGTCGTTTGGTTTATGCTTCGCAAATTTTCTACACGTGTATTTTGGCTTCGTGTGGCTCAGAAATATCTACTGCGTGTAGGCATTAGGTTTTGTGCCGACTATCGCTTAGTAAGAGCAAACGGACCTTTCTGGTATTTAAAATGAACCTGAAGTCGCCGAGTTCCAACTTCTGAAAGTCAGGACCAGCCTGTGCCGTGTCACATAGAAACTGATCGGGGACGTTCCAGACTGCAGGGTGCGAGCGGACGCCTCAGTGTCTTTGCGCGCTAACCCCATGAAGAAGCTGTCCCCTTCTGAAGAAAGTGTCAGGGGATTCCCATGGAGCCACGGAACAGTCTCTTCCTCACGGCGTCTTGTTCTACACTCACACCAAAGAAACATCGAGGCCTTCTGTCGCGGATTACGGCTGGGGAGGGAGAGGAGAGAGGTCTGCAGACTCTTCAAGCTGGAAGGGGGCTCCCTGGTGATCTTCCGCTCACCGCCTCCCTTTTCAGAGTGACCCGAAGTTAACTGACCTGCGGCCCAAACGGGCCAAGAACCTGCAGATTCTCACCGGAAGTCTGGGGTTTCCACTTCCTCCAGACGCTCCCTCTCAGTCTGCTGCTACGGAAGGACTAGTTTGGGCGGACTTCTCATCAAGGACGTCAGGGCAAACTTCTAATGAAAACCGTCCCTGGATCTTTAATGGGAAGGAGGGTCTATTCTAAAGGACCGTCTGGAAGTCCAAAATCATAGGCTATCTCTTCCCAGGGAGGTCTGTAACCTTCTCCACAATCTCCCTCTGGCTTCTCTGGGCACAGCCGTGAGTTCCTTCGGGAACTCTGGTGGCTCTGACCTTCCCGGAAACGATTCAGCAGATACATACAACACCCGGCCAATAGTGGAGCCAGGTCTGTGTTTGGGGAAGGGGCCGGGGAATGAAGGTGGTGGTCATCAGGGGCAGACAGACTGAGGGAGGAGGCTCCGCTGGCCCAGGAGAGCCGTGGCCACGTAGGACTTCGAGTCCGGGCAGGTGGCATATAAGGCCTCGAGATCGCCAGTGGTGTTGATACACATATATACATCTTATGGACCCACGTATTACGAAAGGGGTTTTACACGCTTCTAGAGCTATGAACGGCCCTATGAAGCAGACGTTCTTCTCTCCAGGGTACAGACAAGGACACCAAGGTCTGGAGAGGCTAACGGACTTGCCCAGAGCCACGCATCTAGTGAGCGAGGGAGCCAGCACTCAGAACCAGGCAGTCTGCAGAAGCAGAATTCTTGGTAGGCTTGCACTGCACTGCTCCAATCAGTTTATCAAGGGACAGCAGTTAAAGCTGCTCGGAAACCCGAAAGGCTACAGAGCTCACATTGTATGTGTGGATAGTGTTGGCAGAGACAGCGGTGATGATGCATGAGAAATCTGAGGGCAAAACAGAAGGCTGTTCTCTCCGAGAGAAGAAACCAGTTTCTGAGCACTGGAAAACCACAGGTTATCTGTTTTGTTTCGTTTTGTTTTCCTCTCGTGGGTATGGATTTAGTTTGCTCCTAGAGATGGCCACGGACGCCCACTGGAAGGAGAATCACCGAGGCCATGAGCACCAGCATTGATGGCCAGTTCTCAGTTCTCGCTCGGCAAAGGTGGATAATTCCAGAATCCGGCTTGGCTTTCAAAGTTGAGGTCTCCGACTTGGCGTCCCCGACACCCAGAGCCGCAACACCCACCCTGCGCTGCCTGTGGAGGCGGCCGGGGGCTCGGAGGAGACCCAGGAGGGCGGGACAGCAGAGAAGTTCCACCGCGATGTCAGGAAACACCCCTCCCCCCGCCCCTTGCCAGGTTTTCTTCTTAATTCTGTTACTAAAACTCTCACCTTTAATCGATCTCTTCCAGACTCCTTCACCCACATGGCCTCACTAAGCCGTTAGCAGTCAGGTAGCTGTGGATGATGTGGTACTTCCTGCTTCACCCCCAGTGGCTCGGCTCCCAAGCTCCCCGGCCCGTAGCAGAGCCTCACCGCGTTCGCGGAGCTGGTGTCCCCAGCGCAAACAGGACACACGCCAGGGTTTCGATAACACGGCTCCAGCGCGGGTCTGGAGGCGCTGGGTGTATATACCCACGCGGTCAGGCCCCGACATCCCGGCCGTCTCCTCGGCTGGACCGGCAGACCCCCACCCCGGGCAGCCTCAGCCTGTCCTTGTGCAGGGCTGACGCCCCCTGCAGAGGCCAGGGTGGGAGGTGAGCAGCCGGAAGCCACTTGGACGCACATCTGGGCTCTGACTCGGGCACGACCGTGCCAGAGGGTTCGCAGGTCCCTCCTGCTGTCGCAAACCGAACGCCACGGGACGCTTCAGAAATCCCGCGTGTTGACCTTGAGTGGCGCTCTGACCTTCCGCACAGATTCCGCGGGGATAAGGCCACGGACGCCAAGCCGTTAAGCAGTGCTGCCTTCAGAGCCCGGCGGCTCGGCTGTTCCCGCCTGGCCCTGTCTCTGCACTGGCGATGCCCGGTGCTCTGCGAACGGTTACTGTTTGCCGGGGAAACGTGATTTTTTTTCCGGCCTCACTGAAAGCTTCAGAACCTGCCGCCTTTTATTTTTCTCCCCACTGAAAATGTGTGGCATATTTTTTTTTTCCTGATCTAACTGACGGCTTTATCGAGATGTAATTCACATACCATGGGATTCACTCATTTAAAGCGTACAATTCAATGGGTTTTTACATTGTCACGGCTGTGCAACCAGCACCACAATCAAGTTTAGGGCACGTTCGTCCGCCTCCCCCCCACCCCCCACCCCCGCCCTGTCCAGAGGGATCCTGTTCCCAGTAGGGGTCACTGCCCATCTCCCCCCCGCCTCCCCCTGCCCCAGCCCCTGGTAACCACCAGTCTATTGTCTGTCTCTGTGCAGCAGCCTATCCTGGGTGTTGCATGTGAACAGAATCATACAATATGGGGTCTTTGTGACCGGCCCCTCTCACTTAGCATGGTGTTTTCGAGGTCATTCATGTTGGAGCATGAATCGGTACATCACCCTCTATATGGCTGAGAAACAGTCCATTGTGCGGGCAGACCACACTTTGTTCTTCGGCCGATGGACATGTGGTTTGTCTCCACTTTTTGACCACATGCAGGACGCTGCCGTGAACGCCGGTGAACAAGTTGGCACGTGGATGTGTGTTTTCATTCCTCTCGTGTATAGACAGAGCATGAGTGGGGGAGGGGCAGAGAGAGAGGGAGACACAGAATCGGAAGCAGGCTCCAGGCTCTGAGCTGCCAGCACGGAGCCCGATGTGGGGCTCGAACTCACGGACCGCGAGATCATGACCTGAGCCGAAGTCAGATGCTTAACCGACTGAGCCACCCAGGTGCCCCTAGTGGCATCATTTTTAAAGTCTTCAAAATGCTTTACTCATACATGCCTTTTATGTTATGTAAATAGATATCTTATTTGTATACTAAAATAAATAACTTATTTAATCACCTTTTTTGGAATCCTGCTTTATTTAAAATTTTTAACTTTGGGGGTTACCTGGGTGGCTCAGTAAGTTAAGCATTTGACTCTTGATTTCGGCTCAGGTCATGATCTCACAGTCGGGGAGACTGAGCCTTGCGAAGGGCTCTGTGCTGACAGCACAAAGCCTGCTTGAGATTCATTCTCTCTCTCTCTCTCTCTGCCCCTCCCTTGCTTGTGCTCTCTCTCAAAATAAATAAACTTAAAGAAATTTAACTTTGGAACAACAATGCCATGAATATCTTTGCAATGAACTCCTTCCTCACTGCCTCTTTGTTTCGAATGCGTGTGAGAAATACTGATAGTTCAAAAAGTATGTCATGTGTTTTTTAAAAATTCTTTAATGTTTATTTATTTTAGAGAGAGAGAGAACGTGCAAACGTGTGGCAGGGGAGGGGCAGAGAGAGGGAGACAGAATCCGAAGCAGGTTCCAGGCTCTGAGCTGTCAGCACAGAGCCCGATGCGGGGCCTGAACTCACGAACTGTGAAATCATAAACTGAGCCAAAGTTGGACACTCAACCGACTGAGCCGCCCAGGTGCCCCACAAAGTATGTCATTTTGAAGGCTGTTTATACATATTGCCAAGTTCCTTCCAGGAAGATTTTGCCAGTTTTCACTCTTGCCGGCGGAGAAGGGGGGGAACATGGGTACATGTCTATGAAACCCTGGCTAACACTAAGCATTATTATTTTAAAAAATGCAACTACCTTCTTTACCCGTAAGTTGTTACCCATTGATGTGAAAGCCAATTACGTGATTTCAGTAAGAGCCACTCCATTTCACAGCAACACAGACAACACGCCCTTCCCTTCGCTGGACCAGCCAGCATTTAAGACTGACGGCTGGCACCAAAAGACCGGTGGCCGTGATCTGGAACATCCGCATCCCAAGTGGCCACTGCTCCTTGGCTTCTGTGACCACATGGGAAAATCACTCGTGATTCCTGAGTCCCACCTCACAGGTTCAGAGCATGCAGGCTGCAAAGGATGAGAAGGATGTCTCTAAGAGACAAGGCTGCCTCCCCAGAACCGGAAGAAGAAATGTCACTTTATTCTCTTCTTCAGATACGTGCCACCTGGAGTCTTAGACACAGAACTCGGCACAGAGTAACATGGATGATTTTACATTATGTCATAAGAAAGTCATTGGACTGTCTTTTGAGACATATTCTTGTCTGTCCCAAAGGGGTTGGCACAGTACTGGGTGTTACGGGAGATACTGATGAAGCGTGCTGATCACTTGATTCAGCACACTGTAGCAAATACACTGTGTGCACAACTGTAATTTTCAAATGAGCTTGTTGAACTAGACCCCGAAGTATCTGAACTCTTAGTATTTTTCCCCGTTTCTAACAAAAGCTAATAGATGACATTTGTCTACAATTTTGACCTGTATTTAGAAGATTAGGTATTCAGCCCTGTATTTCTCGTTTACTTCTCAGAACCATCCTATGGGGCAGCTATTATAATTATTGCTACTTGCAGATAGGGCAACTGAGGGACAGGAGAGGTCCGACAGCCCAGGATACATGACAAGTCACTGTAAACTAAGGGTTGACCCTTGGTCAGGTGAACCTGAGTCTGAACTTGGACTTCAGCTTCTGAACCAGTTCCACAAGGAACGCATCCGACATACACTAAGCTCTTAGATCTTGGCGATTAAACATTTACAAAATGGGAAAAACCATGCTTGAAAAACCATGAGCAACTATATTCCAGATATTCTTTTGAAAGAATAAAGCATACAAAAGAACACACCACCGATAGAGCCCTAATACTTTTCAGTGTAGTTTTTGAGGGATAAAAGTCAGTCACAAAAAAAGTACATGCCATATAATACCATTTACAGAAATCTCTAGAACAGGCAAAAACTATTCTGTCCTGATAGAGATCAAGTCCATGACTGCTTCTTAACAGAGAGATTAGCTGGAAGGATTATGACAGTGAACTTCCTGGGGTGTGAATCACACAGGTGTATGCAGTGGTCAACAATGACAGGACTGCAAGTACGTCCATCAGGGCTGTTGGCCTGTAGTCCTCTTGTTCTGTGCTGTCTTTATCTGGTTTTGGTATCAGAGCGATACTGACCTCAGAATGAATTTGAAAGTCTTCCTTCTTCTATTTTTTGGAATCGTTTGAGAAGAATAGGTATTAACTCTTCTTTTAATGCTTGGTAGAATTTCCCTGGGAAGCCATCTGGTCTTGGACTTTTGTTTGTTGGGAGTCTAATTTTCTATTTCTTCCTGCTTCAGATTTGGTGGGTTATACGTTTCTAGGTATTTATCGATTTCTCCCAGGTTGTCCAATTTGTTGTAACAAAGTAGGTTTAGAGGGAACATATCTCAACATAGTAAAGATCATACATGGAAAACTCACAGCAAACATCCTACTGAATGGTGAATAACTGAGAGCTTTTCCCCTAACATCGGGCATGAGACAAAAACGTCCACTCTCACAGTTTTATTCGACATAGTATCGGAAGCCCTAGCCACAGCAATCAGACAAGAAAAAGATATAAAAGGTGTCCAAATTGGTAAGGAAGAAGTAAAACTGTCACTGTTTGCAGATGACATGATACTGTATATAGAAAATCCTAAAGAGTCCACCAAAAAACTACTAAAAATGATAAATTCAGTAAAGTCACAGGATACAAAATCAATGTGCAGAAATCTGTTGCATTTCTATATACTAATAATGAAGCAGCAGAAAGAGAATTAAGAAAAGCAATTGACAAATACATCAAAAATAAGATGTCTAGGAATAAATCTAACCAAAGAGGTGAAAGACCTATACTCTGGAAACTATTCAACGCCGGTGAAAGAAATGGAAGATGACACACAAAAAAAGGAAGACATTCTACGCTCATGGGTTGGAAGAACAAATATTGTTAAAATGTTTCTACTCCCCATAGCAATCTCCACGTTTAATGCAACCTCTATCAAAACACCACTAGCATGTTTCACAGAACTGGAAGAAATCATCCTAAAATTGATACGGAGCCAGAAAAGATCCCGAATAGTCAAGGCAATCTTTTTTTTTTTTTTTTTAGCTTTTTAAGTAAATGCTTATTTATTAATTTTGAGAGAGAGGGAGAGAGTGTGCATGTGTGTGCATGAGAGTGGAGGAAGGGCAGAGAGGGAGAGAGAATCCCAAGCAGGCTCCCTGATGTCAGCACAGAGCCCGACGTGGGGGGGCTCCATCTCATGAACCGTGAGATCATGACCTGAGTTGAAATCGAGTCAGATGCTCAACCGACTGAGCCGCCCAGGCGCCCCCAAAGCCATCTTGAAAAAGAAACGCAGAACTGGAGGCATCACCATTCCCGACTTTAAGCTATACTTATTACACAGCTGTAATCATTCAGACAGTGTGGCACTGGCACAAAAATAGACACATAGATCAATCGAATGGAATAGAAAACCCAGAAATAAACTCACAATTACATGGTCAACTATCTTCAACAAAGCAGAAAATTATATTCGAAGGGAAAAAGACATTCTCTTTAACAAATGGTGCTGGGAAAGTTGAGACATGCAAAAGAAAGAAATTGGACCACTTTCTTATACCGAACACAAAAATAAATTCAAAATGGATGAAAGACCTAAATGTGAGACCTGAAGTCATGAAAATCCTAGAAGACAGCACAGGCAGAAATGTCTCTGACGCTGGCGGTGGTAACATTTTTCTAGATATGTCTCCCGAGGCAAAAGAAATAAGAACAAAGATCCAGCACTGGGACTACATCAAAATAAAAAGCTTTTGCACAGCAGAGGAAATAATCAACAAAACTAATAAAAGGCAACCTACTGAATGGGAGAAGATATTTGCCAATGACTTATCCAATTAAAGGGTTAGTATCCAAAACATAAAGAACTTACACAACACAACACATTTGCCAATGACTTAACCAATTAAAGGGTTAGTATGCAAAATATATAAAGAACTCGCAACACAACACACACACACACAAACCCAAATAAGAACGGACACTTCTCCAAAGAAGACGTCCAGATGGCCAACAGACACATGAAAAGATGCTCAGCATCACTCATCATCAGGGAAATGCCATCAGAACCACAAAGAGGTATCACGGCACACCTGTCAGAATGGCTAGAATCAGAAACACAAGAAACAGCAGGTGTTGGTGAGGATGTGGAGAAAAGACTCATGTACTGTTGGTGGGAATGCAAACTGGTGCAGCCACTGTGGAAAACAGTATGGAGGGTCCTCAAACGGTTAAAATTAGAATTGCTCTATGATCCAGTAATGGCACTACTGGGTCATTTGTTGCAAAAATACGAAAACGCTAAATCAAAGGGATACACACACCGCTATGTTTACTGCAGCATTATCTACAATAGTCAAATTATGGAAGCAGCCGAGTGACGATCCATAGATGGATAAAAAGGATGTGGTATCACACACACACACACACACACACACACACACACACGTACCCACACACATGCACCCACACGATGGAATACTGTTTAGTTAAAGAATGAAATCTTGCCATTTGCAACAACATGGATGGAACTGGAAAGTATAATGCTAAGAGAAAGAAGTCAGTTAGGGAAAGACAAATATCACATGATTTCACTCACGTGTGGAATTAAAGAAACAAAACAAATGAGCAAAGGCAAAAAAAAAAAAAAAAAAAGTGAGAGACAAACCGAAAAACAGACTCTTAACTCTAGAGACCTGCTGGTTACCAGAACGGAGATGGGTTGGGGGATGGGAGAAATAGTTGATGGGTATTAAAGATTGCACCTGTCATGATGAGCACCAGGTGATGTATGGAAGTGTTGAATCACTGTATTGTACACCTGAAGCTAATATTACACTGTATGTTAACTATACTAGAATTAAAATCTTAAAAAAAACATTTTTTTTACATTTATTTATTTTTGAGAGACAGAGACAGAGCACAAGTGAGGGTGAGGCAGAGAGAGAGGGAGACACAGAATCTGAAGCTCCAGGCTCCGAGCTGTCAGCACAGAGGCTGACGCGGGGCTCGAGCCCACGAACCGTGAGACCATGACCTGAGCCGAAGCCGGACCCTTAACCGGACCCTTAAATGGCTGGAACTGATCACACACTCAAGATGTGTGCCACGCACTGTGTGCAAAGTTTTACATCAAAATAAAAATTTTTTTAAGTAGGCGCCGTACCCAACGTGGGGCTGAACTCACGACCCTGAGATCAAGAGTCACATGCTCTACCGACTGAGCCGGCCAGGCACCCCTCAAAATAAGTCTTTAAAAAATGACCCCTCCCCTGTCTCACTAAATAATCCAATGATTCCAAGAGTTCATGATTCAACTCAACAACCTGAAAAGGATGGCTTTTGGGGGAGTCTCTGGTTTATATTTGGATTTTTAGAGTAAGGCATTCATATTTCTGACTTTTGCACACGCGGGCGTCAGCCTGCACGTCAAAGCTTCGTGCACTCTGTCTCAGCAAATGGATTTGCAAAGTGGGTGCCCTCCCCTGAGCTTGGGAGGGTGGCCATGTGATTGAAACGGAGAAGGCAGAGAGGATCCCTCTTCCCCCAGGGGAGAAGCGCAGGGAAGTAATGGCCCGAATGTGACCCTCAGACCTCAGGACCTTCCTCGGAGCGGGGATTTTCAGGACACACAGCCAAGCTTTGGAGCACATCCCACTGAGGTGACGAGCAGTGACACGGATGTTGCTGGCTGCACGCCACCCACATGACGGCCATTGCACAGACTCCCAGGGGGAGAGACACCGAGGGGCTCGGGGGGAGGGGGGGGAAGCCACAGTGACCTGAAAGTTCATGTTCAACAGCAAAGGGAGTATCGCAGCTGATGAGGAGTATTTCGGCATTGGAAGGCCATGCTAACACCACTTCTAGAACACAGGCCCTGGACTTTCACAGATCAGGTGGCCCAGCTGGTTATGACAGGGCTCTCAAAGTCAACACAAAGCAGTCGTGAACGATCCCACCTTTTACTTACTTATTTAAACAAATTTTTGTAATGTTTGAGAGAGAGCGAGCGAGCAGGGTGGGGAGGAACAGGGAGACAGGGAGACACAGAAGCTCTGAGCTGTCAGCACAGAGCCGACGCGGGGCTCGAACCCATGTACCGTGAGATCACGACCTGAGCCGAAGTCGGATGCTTAACTGAGTCACCCAGGTGCCTCAGAGATTCCCCCCCCCCCCCCCCCCCCCCGCCCCTTTTAAAAGGATTACTTAGGTGAACCCTTCCGGCCACGATTGGACCCACTCCCCCGCGCCGGGAAACAGGGCTTCCCTGTAAATAACGGGCGTTAAAAGCGTTGTTCCTTTTCTTCCGTCCATAAGCACCCAACTGCCCACGGGCCGGCCAAACACCATCCCCGTCCCCGAGAGGCCGCCGGAGCGTCAGCGACGTGTCAGCAAAGGCTTCCGGGCTGAGAGCAGAACATTTAGGGTAGCGTTCTTTGATGGCTGCTTCAACAGCCAGATGAAAACCGGCCACGAGGGGAGAGCATTTCAGAAGCGAAGCTCGGCCAGTGGATCGCGGAGTAACAAGCCCGCGCCACAACAGGGTGGCCGGCGCTCCAGAACCGTGCCGACGCTCCTAACTCAAAGCCCACGCAGGTGCCCCGACGCTCCTAACTCAAAGCCCACGCAGGTGCCCCGGCGCTCCTAACTCAAAGCCCACGCAGGTGCCCCCTGCGCTTGAATAAGTTCTTCCGCCGCACCTGGCTCGGCGATCGCCAAACCACACGTGCGACGCATCAGGGGCAGAGCCTTTTCAACACCGCGGAAGCCAGGGGTTCTTTGGGGAGCCTGCGATCAGCTCGGAACGTCTGTGCCCGTCTCACCTGAACGTGAGCCACCTCGAGGGGACGAGCCCCCTCACTGTCGGTCTGCAGGCATCACTCGCCTCGAGAAGGTGCCACCGGGGCAAGGCAGCCCGCTGCTGGGTTTGTCTTCCGGTCTCCGCCGGCTCCGGGGCCCGCGGGTCAGGCCGGGGCATCTGACGCTCTCCCCGGCCGCCCTGAGGGACGCACGGGGGTCGGCACTCGGCTGGCTTCATCTGAGGCCCTCCCTGCGGGGACCCGCTCTGGGGTTTAGGTGAGGGGAACTGTCGGAAGGGGCCTTGGGGAATTTAGGAACAGGGGCAGTTCGCGCTTACAGAGGAGGGCAGGCCCAGGGCTCAGGGGCGGCCGTCCCGTTCCGTGGCTGCACGGCGCACCCCGACACCCACACGGGCTGCCCTGGGGGCCTGGGGAGAACACGGGAGGAGCGGCCCGGGAGCCCCGGCCAGCGGTCAGCACGCAGGGCTCTGCAGCGGCCCAGCTCACCTTGCCGGTGGCCTTGGCAGCTGGCCAGCTGCCCCCCTGGAGAACTCAAGGGAGGAAGGTGGGATTAATCAAGACTCTGCACGTCTTAGCAAATACGGTTCGTCTGGCAACGTGGCTGCACTCCAGGGGGCTTGGAAAGGAGGGCCGGAAGGGACTGTGGAGCAAAGCCTGGTCTTCCCTTTGCCTGGAAACGACCCTCTTCTACCTGCAGCTGTAGCACCTCCCCCTGGAGCGTGGCCCATGACCTGGGGGCGGCCTGCCCCCTCCTGGCCCTGTTCGGCCACCCCTCGGACACGCTCTCTGCCCATCTCGGAGCTGTAGGTCCGCCGGGAGGGGCCGGTGCTCCCCGAGTCTTATCCACTCGAGGCCGTCAAAATGCCCAGTGTCTTGGGCGACCCAGCCCAAGGGATGGTCAGGTGGCCTAGACCTACCCCCAGGGGAAGAGCTGGAGGCCACTTACACCCTTCCACCAACCAAGCCAGAGGCTAGAGGCCGCAGCAAGGCAGCCAGAGAGGGCGGGCTGGAGGGACGGTCGAAGGTGCCTGGTCTGGCCCTCATCCTGCCCGGTCCCTCTCCTGCTGAGCCCAGTGCTGGTCCTGCTTCTGCTCACGCGCCCTGCACAGGAGCCTGTCAAGGGTGGGCAGCCTCGAGTCCACAGAAACCTGTAAGGCAGTGACTGTCCCAGGCTCTGAGGGCTGGCCCTCAGAAGCACAAGCTTCTTCCCAGAAAGCCTTCCACCATGCCGGGACAGGGAACCCGGCCTGCCTCTGTTCCGTCCTCAGGGCGTGGTGGCCTTGGTGCTACAGGCATTGGGGCTGGGTAACTCTGTGGTGGGGTCCCTCGTACATGTCGTAGGATGTTCAGAAGCCCCCCCCCCCCGCCCCCCGCCACCGGTCCACTTGTGACAATGGTAAACGTCTCCAGACACTGCCAAATGTCCCCCACCTCAGCCTGTCCCCCGTTGAGAACCACTGGTCTCTTTCCACAGGTCATCTGACCAACATCCCCACGTCACCACGGGAGACGAGTCAGAACCTCTGTGTCCCTTCCACACGGAGCTTCCCGACCCAGGAGGCGGGCGCTCTGGTTCTCAGCTTACAGACGACAAGACTGAGTGTGAGTCTGGTCTGTGAACCCGCCAGGACAGGGAAGCTCGAGACCCAGAACCCAGCTTTGGCCTCCTCCAGAGCCACTTACTGTTTCTGTCCCCTCCCCTCCCGAGCTGCCATTTACAGCGTCTAAGACAGACCGAGGAGAAAAGCCATTATGCTCGTTATCTTGGTTGTATCTTTATCGCCTTCCAGAAGCTTCTCCTGGCATCACGCAACGTCTCCCGGCCTTTCCTCGACTCTATCAACCCCGCAGGAGGCTTTCTTCCCACGAGGACCTGTTGTCAGAAGAGCCATCCTTGCCTGGGTTTCTGAGCAAAATCAGTATTTGCGATAACATCACGAAACGTTCCTCTTTTCTGCTCTTTCCTCATACAAAGCGCTCAGCGGACCCGTGCCCCCTTCCCCAAAGCAGACGTGGGCATCCCGGCAAACTCTGCACAGCAGACCTGTGGTTCCTCACCGCGAGGAAGGGAGGTGTGACCCACAGGCATCTGGGGAAGTAAGAACGCGCCGCACGACACGCTGACTTCTGAGACGAACCACTCGTGTCTGTTTTTGCTAAGCCTGAAAGATGAAATAAACATTTCAGATGATGTGTTTTTGGCCACCCGTTGTCTGTGGTGCTCAGACGCATTACGGTCGCCAAGCACGGGAAAGAAGATGGTGTGCCAGGGGGCAGGGGTGGGCGTGGGAAGCAGCGAGCCCTCTGCCCCAAGCCGCCCGTTTTGGAGGGGACGGGATGCAGGGACTCAGGCACGGACACACCGCCTCGCTGACGTCCTGAGTCCCGTGGACGCGGCCAGCCGCCGCACCGTGTCTCACTGCCGTCCAGCGTCACACGCGGTCACCTTTCGGTCGCCAGCCCGAAAGTCCAGCAGCACAGCACTGAGGCTCAGAGCCTGGGCTGTGGGTTCCTGGACACAGACTCCTGCCGTGTGGCCTGTGTGTTCTCAGCTGTAACACGGGGACAACAACGAGGCCTAAGTAGCAGGACCGTGTAAAGTGCTACCTACAGAGGCCGCGTTCATGGCCACAGGGAGAACCAGGTGCCGGCTGCCTGGAGTGCTGCTTAGGACAGCGAGCGAGGGGCCAGCCTCTCCTGCCCCAGGAGCCACCGGAAGTGAGAAGGCTGTGGACGGCCGGGCGCACTTGGCCTTTGTGGCATCGATGGGTCTCGTGGTTCCCGGTGGTTGCAGTAGTATACGAACACCAGCCTTCCTACCTACTTAGGTCAGAGCTCCAGGTGACCCCAGGCCTTTCGGACCTGTTCGGTTTATTTCTGACCTTGATGCCTTCGGTGTGCTGAACTTGAGAGGTGAGATGCCAGAGGCCACGGTCTGTGTGTGGGGGAGGGGATGAAGCCCACCCTGGAAGTAACCTTGCTTTGGGCCACAGGATCTTTCCGGGGGAAGACTCTTGTAAGCCCAATGACCGCGTAAGCAGCACTGGCCTTTATATATGACCGCACATCCACGGTCATCACCAAACACGTGAGCCCGGCTGGGTGGCATTTTATTTCATTATTTATTTTTAGTAGCTTCACGACCAGCTCCGAGCCCAGCGCAGGGCTCGAACTCGTGATTCTGAGATCAAGACCGGAGCTGAGATCAAGAGCTAGCTGGACGCTTCACCGGCTGAGCTACCCAGGTGCCCCTGACCGGGCATTTTGAATCTTCTTTCCTTCACAGGACATCCCGGCCCTTCGACTCCTGCACGTTTCTCCTCACTGCTCCTTAGCACTTGGTGCCTTGCCATCTTGAAAACGGTCTCCTCAGTGTCACCATGATTCCGTTTCAGGCCCTCACCACCACCTTCCTGCTCGCAGAGATATGGACCCCCTTGGCATTTACTCCATCTGGACAGGGTGCTCGGCTGTTATAAGTGGGTCCAGGAAGGGGCGTCCTCACTCCCTATGGGAGGAGCCGTCGCCTCCGGGACAGGTGGCGAAATCATCCTCCGATGCCAGCTCCCTACATGGCATTGCCAGCGGCTTTTGTTGCACTTTGGAAAACAGGGTCGATCCCGGAGGGGGGAGGGGGGATTAAAAAAAAACCCTCAAGATGAAATGTGGTCGTCAAAAAACAAAACTGTCGCAGACAGGACTGCGGCGAGGGCACGAGAACTTTTAAATCACAAGTAATTTTTTTTTTAACTGTAAGGTTACCTGTGACAGAGAGTGATATAACATCCCACCTATTTTCCCGGGGCAAAGTCTGCTTGTTATTACAAATTTCAGCAACTGTACATTGATCTGTATTTGTGCTGTGGTTGGTCAGCATGCTTGCTGGTCTCGTGTTACTCTAGCTGCATGGGGTCTGCCGTTCCCACGAGATTAGAGCCCCCTCGATGGAATCTGGATTCCATTTTTACCGCCTATTGTCCCAGAAACACTGCTTCGTACACAAGTCTTAGGATGCTCTATGCCTTACACCTGCCTAAACTGTCTTCTGAGCTTTTAAATGAGTCTGCACTCTACACAACTGTACGTAGCTGGGGCACACGACTCTGCCATGTCTCCTTCTCCAAGAACAGACATTCACTCTATTGTGCATGTGGAATCTTCCATTGGACGGATACACCCTGGGGCTTTTTGGTGGCCGCTTCCTTTTTACTGTTCACCTACTATGGCTTCTCTGGAACTTTATGGAGTATCATCACGTGATTACACTCATTTCACTTAATGCATTTAGAAAGGTGCAGTTTGGCCTTCTAGAACGAAAACGTGTTCGTCTCTGTCAGTTCGTCCACTGCCCCCACGGAGGAGAAATCTCCGGGGAAGGGGGATGGCTTCCTGGAGCCCTCTGTTGGAGGGCTTGGAAAGAACCCCAAAGGTCTGCAGGGGAGGGCTGCTTCAGCTCCTTCTGAGCAGTGCGGATTTACTTTGTGGCTGGCTCTTCCTCGTTCTCCTCAGCACAGGGGCTACAGTCACTGTGGGTAAAGCAATTCCTCCTGTTCGGACTTTAGCATCCCAGCCCCCCAGCCTTACACCCTGCCCCATGGTCAATTCCAAATGTTTCCTGGCCTGAAAACCACTGGAGCAGTGGGAAGGCATGGCCCGAGGCTGTGGTCGGCTGTTGACAGCATTCCACGCTCACAAGCCATGCGGTAGACTTCTCTTACGGGGCCTCCAGATGTCAAGTCCGTGAGCTAGTCCTGCTCCAAGGCTGGATCAGATTACAGATAAGTCGTTTTGCGCACATGGCGGGGGGGGGGGATCCTTTTCTCTGATTTTAATTTTTTTAATGTTTATTTTTGAGAGAGAGAGAGAGAGACAGAGAGAGTGTGAGCAGGGGAGGGTAAGACAGAGAGAGAGAGAGAGAGAGAGAGAGAGAGAGAGAGACAGACAGAATCCAAAGCAGGCTCCAGGCTCTGAGCTGTCAGCACAGAGCCTGACACGGGGCTCGAACCCACAAACCGTGAGATCATGACCCGAGCTGAAGGCAGACGTTTAACCGACTGAGCCACCCAGGCGCCCCAGTTTTTTCCTCTTCTCTGATTTTAAGCAGGTATCTTCCAATTTCATTGAGATCGTGAGGACCCATGTGAAAACATACAGGGCAGCACTTGGAGGTCCTTGAGGAGAAAGTCACGGGTAAGTTACCATGATTATGTATTTGTTCTCCACGGTCATTTGTATCAGATCATCAGCATTAGGGATGCTTTTTATAGGAGCGAGTCCCTAAGACGGAGTGACGTGTACTTCAGGTAACATTCGTCTTCTGGACCCCCAGGTTGGTGAAATTTAGTATCGGTTACAAATGACAATTTCAGTATTTGAAGATTTAATGGTGTTGCCACTGCCATTCCCACTCTCTGGGACCACAAGCAATTTCTCGGGAGAAATCAGGGCTCTGTTCTGCTGCTTTTGGAGGGTGTGGCCCCGGGAGCCCAGAGATCCTGCTCCAAAGCCACGACAGG
Source organism: Lynx rufus (assembly GCF_022079265.1). Taxonomy (NCBI): domain Eukaryota; kingdom Metazoa; phylum Chordata; class Mammalia; order Carnivora; family Felidae; genus Lynx; species Lynx rufus. Next base: position 4,651,978 of record NW_025814834.1, read on the forward strand.
ACAGGCCTGGCTGGGCCCCGTCCCTGGCTTAACCACCACCTCCTCAGCTTTACCTTTACTGACACGAAATTGATCGGTCGGGATCTCGTGACTGAAGTTACCTTGTTTGCTCTGCTAGTCCGTTAATGGCCTCAGCCATTGTCCTACAGCCCAAGGAAGAAAACTAGTCAGCACTGTGTATGCCTGCCTATCCCAGCACCCACATTCAGTTTGGGTACCGGTGCATACGGCAGGACCCTCCTGGGTCCTTTTGGTCTGACTCCGCCTCCCAGGAAGGGTCCTGCCACCAGCGGGACCTGGGCCAGATTTCGGCTCCTGCACTCAGGCCAGCTCCTCGTCTATCATGACGGAGAATGATGTCGGTTTGTCGTGTGGGTTCTGTGACGCAATGGCCGGGCCGGGCCTGGCCTCTCGAGGCTCCCCTGGAGCCCTGGCAGGGATGATCCCAGATTCCGGCTCACTCGTGCACCTGGACGTGAGGCACCGCCTTCTTCAACCTGGTCTCACTCACCTCTGGACTATCTTTCCATGGGCACAGGTTCCGGCTGAAGTATGACCACTGCTCAGAGCACTGCACCAGACAGACTCCTCCACGGGCCCCCCGTGCCAAACGAGGGGCCGATGTACCGACCGGGCCAACCTTTCCCCCACACGTAGTTCTGCACCTTGGCCCACAGTCTTTGTGGAATGTCCTGCTCCGCCTTTCTCCTGCGAAATTCCTTCTCATCTTTTTGTTTCCATTGACATAATTTACAATGCCATCAAATTCATCCTTTAAATGTGTATAATCCGGTGGTTTTTTAGTGTATTTACAAAGTTATACTGCCATCGCCACCATGGACATACGGGTCCTTTTCAGTATCCCCCAAATGAAGTCACTCCCTGTAGCTCATTGCCCTGCCTCACCCAGCGCCCCCATAAGCACGAATCTACCTTCTGTCTCCATGGATCGGCCCGTTCTGGCGGTCCCGTATAAACAGAATCATTTAATGTGTGGCCTCTGGTCTCTGGCTCCTTTCACCAAACACGATGTTTTCAAGGTTCACCCAAGTTGTAGCACGTAAGGTCTTTTATTCCTTTTTATGCCTGAATAACATTCCATTGTCTAGACAGGCCATATTTTGTTGAACGACCTTTGGTGTTTTCACTTTTTGGCTATTATGAATAACGCTTCTACGAACACACATGTACGAATTTTTGTATGGACATGTGTTCATTTCTCTTAGGTACGCACCTAGGAGAAGAACTGCTTGGTCACATGGTAACTCTTCTGTTTAACTTTTTGAGAAACTGCCAGGCTATTTTCCAAGGCACTGTGCCATTGACTGTTCCCACCGACAGTGTATGAGTGTTCCAATTTCTCTGCATCCTTGCCAACACCCACCACTGTCCATCTTCTTGAGTAAGGTCATCCTTCGTGGGTGTAAAGTGTATCTCAGTATGGGTTTGATTGCCATTTCCCTAGGAAGTGAGGATGTCTGGCATCTTTTCATGAGTTTACTGGCTATTTGTCTATCCTGCTTAGAGAAATGTCTCTTCAGAGTCTTTTGCACATTTAAAAATTGGGTTGTCTTCTTATGGTTGAGTTGTAAACATTGTTTATATGATCTGGATACTAGACCTTATTAGATATACGGTTTTTAAATATCATCACCCATTCTGCGTGTCGTCTTTTCACTTGCTTGATATTGTCCTTTGAAGCTTGAGACTTTTAAGTTCAATGAAGTCCAATCTATTTTTCCTTCTTTTGCTTGTACTAGAGGTGTTGTATCTAGGAAACCACTGCCAAATCCACGGTCACAAAGATTTATCCATGTCTTCTGAAAGTTTTATAGTTTCAGTTTTAAGTCTTTGATTCATTTGGAGCTAATTTTTTTGGTAGATGGCACGAGACAGAGGTCTAACTTCATTCTTTTGCGTGTGGATAATCAGTTGTCAAGGCTGTTTCTTTCCATTGAATGTTCTTGGCACCTTTGTTAAAAATCAATTGATCACAGACGTATGGGTTATCTCAAAACAGTCAGCTCTGTTCTGTTGATCTGTATGTCTATGCTCAGCCCAATATCACACAGCCTTAGATTAGTTTTGTAGTAAATTTTGAAATTGTGGTGTGTGTGTCCTCCAACTTTGTTATCTTTTTCAAGAGTGTTTTGCCTGTCTGGGGGTCTCTTGTATTTCTATATATGCTATACAATCAGCTTGTCCATTTCTTAAAAAAAAAAAAAAAAGCAGAGATTTTGAGTTGAATCTATGTATCAATTTGAGGAGTATTGATATCTTAAGAATATTAAGTCTTCTAGTCCATGAACATGGGATATCTTGTCAATTACTTAGGTCTTCTTTAATCTCTTTCAATGATCTCTTTAAATTGTCAGTACACAGGCTAACTTATTCTAACTATATTATTCTTTTTGATGCTATAAGTGAAATTTTATTCTTAATTTTATTTTGGATTTTCATTGTAAGTGTACAGAATTACAATTGAGTTTTGTACGTTGATTCTGTACTTTTCACTCTTGCCGAACTCACTTACTAGCTCTAATAATTCACTGTAGATTCCTTTAGATTTCCTACATACAAGATCATGTCATCTGCAAAGAGAAGTAGTTTTACTTCTTCCTTTATGATCCGGATGTCTTTGGTTTCTTTTTCTGGCCTAATTCCCTGGGTTGAACGTCTAGCACAATGTTGAACAGAAGTTGAGACAGCAGACATCCTTGCCTTCTTCCTGATCCTAGGGGGAAAGCCTTCAGGACACTATCATTAAGCAGGATGTTAGGTGTGGGCTTCTCACAGATGCAGGCTGAGGAAGTTCCTTTTTATTCCCAGTTTGCTGAGTGTTTATATCATGATAGGGTACTGAATTTTGTTGGATTTATTTTCTGAATTTCTTGAGATGATCATGTACTTTGTGTCCTTTATTCTATTAATGTAGTGTGTTACATCCATTGATTTTTTTTTTTAAGTTTATTTATTTACTTGGAGAGGAGAGAAAGCGTAAGCAGGGCAGGCGCAGGGGGAGAGAGAGAATCCCAAGCAGGCTCTGCACTGTGGGGCTCTGTCCCATGAACCGTGCGATCGTGACCTGAGCTGAAATAAAGAGTCGGACGCTTAGCCGACTGAGCTACCCAGGTGCCCCTACCTCGACTGATTTCTGTGTGTTGAACCAACCTTGCATTTCTGGGGAAAATGACATTTGATCATAGTGTATAATCCTCTTGTACTGGGGCCAGACACAGAGATCTTCTCCCTGGGTAGTAGCATCTGCTGGGTTGGCATACTGGATATGCTAGGGCAGACAAGCATCTGGTAAAGAAAAAGGGTAGACACTTGGGTCTCAAGATGTAAGGAATGAATTCCAGGCACTTGGGCTAAGACAGGGAGTGGACTCCAGGCAGGGTTGTGGATATCTACTTATGCTGCTTGGTGGAGGTGTAGACCGATGCTTCTCAAATTTTAATGTGCATAAGAATCTCCTAGAGAGTGAAAGCACATCGCTGGGCCCTACCCCAGGGATACTGATTGGGTAGGTGTGGGGTAGGGTCCAAAGACGTGCACCTCTGGGTGATATTGATGCTACAATAAACCGCTCTATAGACATAAAGCAAAATAAACATGAACCGTATCTTCTACATCAGCAGACCCTTGCCAGCACCCGAGAGGGCATGGGCCACTTGTCTCCATCAGCCCGTAGGACCCAGGTATAAAGCTGATTCTGTCTTCCAGATAAAATGGAACCTAGGAGACTTCATAAATATTGTTTTCTTTGAGCATTAAATGTACATGACCAAGTGGGTGGAAATAATGATGAGTTTCATTTTAGAAATGAGAACGTGCCTTCTTGTTTTGTCTTCAATCAAAAATCTCAGAAGGTGCCGGTCACGGAACCCAAACCAGAAATCTTCCGGCCTGCCTGTGCATTTCATCATGCAGATAACAAACAGGATTGCGGTTTGTTTGTTTGCTTATTTTATTTTTTTTAATGTTTACTTATTTTTGAGACAGAGAGAGACACAGCATGAGCAGGGAAGGGGCAGAGAGAGAGGGAGACACAGAATGTGAAGCAGGCTCCAGGCTCTGAGCTGTCAGCACAGAGCCCGACGTGGGGCTCGAACTCATGAACTGTGAGATTGCGACCTGAGCCGAAGTCGGACGCTCAACCGACTGAGCCACCCAGGCGCCCCATGTTTGTTTGTTTCTTTAAATACAAGCCAAACGTTTCAACAGGCAACACTGGGGCAGGGGCATGAACAGAGGGAGGTTCGGGCAGGGAGAGGATGTAGTTACGTGAAAAGGCAGGGCTCAGACCACACATCTATGGTGGCTGATTCAGATATTTAGAGCTCTCAGCCCTGTTTTCTGTAGAAGCTCTTGGGATTAGCACCAACTGCAGAGAATTAAGACTTTACAATCATGGCTGCATGACTTAAGAGATCATGTCTGCCACATGAATGCAAAAAACTAAAGTGGATGATGCTTTTTTATACCTAAGTTACGTAAGCAAGGCCACTGGACTTCAGGAGTGGAGATAAATGGCAGTTAGAGTATCACGTATTACACCTTTACATGAGTAACACATACACACGGAAACACCACGCTAGTTTAAGACTGTGAGCCGGGCCCAGGGGAAGAGAGGAAGGGGACACCAGTATCTCTAGATGCGACAACCGGCCGCCGGATTTGGCCACGCGAGGCTGAGACAGCAAAGACAGGAGTCGCAAGAAGGGACCACGAGCAGGTGCCAGTGGTCAGATCGTGAATTCAAGAGATCTTTCCCGAAGTCCTGCGTGCGACCCTGCACAGATGATTCGAGGTGGTAAGTAACTCCGCGTTTTCCTCAACTTGGAAAACGGGGATCGTCCTGTGTCACAGGATGGCTCCGTGCTAAGGGAAAGCGCACAGCGCCGCGAAGCAGAAAGGTTCCTCAGGGGCCAGAAAGTTGCCGGTGCAAAATAATCAAAACGACACGGAAAGAAAAGACCCTTCGGAAAACGCTCTGCTGTTGCAGGGACCCAGGCAGAGGCAACTGTTTTAGAAAGTATTTCCAGGCCCACGTTTAGAATGTCTTCTATGGTCTGTACTTCACACCCCGAAAGGCTAACCTTAACATCCCATTCCCTTATATCCGCTCACAAATGGACAGAGGCTCAGGCGTGCCCAGGACACCTAGAGGCTGCTGGGTTTGCATTTTCATGTGGCAGTGGTAATGACATTTCCTAGAAACAAAAAAACCCCTTAACTGTCTCCACTGCTACATTTCAGGGAGTACACGATAGGGATTTTCAGCTCGAGACAGCTCCCTGGGAGCAAAACCGGCTCCCAGGACACATTTGGTTTCCCGCAGGATCAAAGAAATAGCCGGGGATCACGTGCAGCAGGCGGCCATAAGACGCCAAGAGCAGTCTCTCGTCCACCTGGTTCAAAGGCAAACGTAAGGTACACTTATCGCGCGAAAGGCAGATCCCGTTTCACTTAGCCGTAAGGAGAATCTTCTTCGATTCCCCTTTCTTACAGTTGGAGCTGGTCCCTTAACGATACCTTCATCGGAGACCGCTGCCACCAAGTGCACATTCCCGCCACGCTCCCCGACCGCGGATTACTGGATGAACTGCTGTATCTGTTGTCAACTGTAATCTATAGGTATTTATGTTTGAGGCAGTGTTAAAGCACTTCTCATTTGTACGTTTTCCTAATTGGCTTAATATTTATGGTGGAATATTTCTGATCTGGGGAAAGCTCGGGTAAACTCAAGCATTATTTAGCAACGTGCTAATGAGGGCCGTCCAGTCTTGGAGGGGTGCGAAGTGAGTTATGGTGCTCGGAGTCCGAATCCAAGCCGGCCTGTTAGGGGGACGTCGCTAAAATATCTGAAGTAAAATCCGAGGTCCCCAAGCAGCTGTTGGGTTTGCAGAGCTGTGGCCACATAAACTTTATTGGCAGTAAACGTCGCCCCTGCACGCGGACGGCGTGCCTGTGTCCTCGCTCGCTGGGGATACTGTCCCCGCCTGGACGGGGAGGGCCGGCCGCTCTGACGGCTGGGGCCAGGGCATGCCCGCTGACAGGCGCACCACGATGACAGAAATTCACTCTGAGTTGCAATTAGTGGCACTGTCATTTTCGGGGGCTCCTGCCAATTAATTAAGCCTGTCAAACAGCAAAACCACAGCGCTCACATGATAATTTATATCGGAAGAGACGAGCCTCATGCAATGCAACGTCTTCCTCCACAAACAGGATTCTCCCTGAGAGCGCTGAAATAAATAAGGCAAAATAAATAAAATAAAATAACCCAAAAGTGCGTGCGTTGTGGTGTTGGGGGGTGGTGGTGGTGCGCTGGGCACGGGGAAGAAGAAAGTTAAGCTGTCCTTGCTCTAATTGTTAACTCTGATCGCCGGAGTAGGAGACAGGCTGATTAAAACTCCAAACGAGCCCCCAGCTCCCTGAACCCTCTGCGTCCGTCCGGGATGATAGAATCAGAGGAGTTTATTCATACCATTAAGCCCCAGAGAACTTAATTGAAGGAAGAGCACAGCCCGGACCTTGACAAGCGGGAGGTCACAGTAATTGCTGCCGGACATATTTAACATTAAGATAATCAGGCCATTAATTACCCTTTGGATCATTAAATCAGCCAGTTGCAAAATGAAATTTCTGCCTCTATTACTCACTTGAGAGACCACAGGGGTGGCCTTTAATTTATCAGTGAGCCTGAGATACAAAGGCTGGGGTTGGGGGAGGGCAGGCGGGGAGGGGGCCGCGCGGTGGCGGTGGCGGCGGGGGCAGGGCATCAATCCGCCATGCTTGGTGATCGTGGCAAATTAACTAGGTAAGATAACCTCCGCTTCCAAAGGCAGAAGCTGGGGGTATGTAAATAGATGAGGGCAGACAGGGAGATCAGAGTCTGTGCACCACTTAGCAGGATAATAAAGGAAATCATCCTTGATTATCAGTGCTAATTTGGACACTGCCGGTAGCTTGTTATGCGTGTTCTGAGTAGCATTTAATTAATTCAATTGCTTGTTAATGAGGGAAGTGACATGTGGGGAGCAGATGCCACCCAAGTACAGATGGGTTCTGGTCATCACGGCAGAGTCCTTTTTTTCCCCCCCATTCCTCCCCCTGCCCATTTTTTTTTTTTTTAAAGAAAGAAAATAGGAAAAGGTGGCAAGCATAGAGGAACACTCAAAAGAGACAAAACACTGACCTCGGCGGGCCAAGAACTGTTGAAAAATAATAAGATGAGATAATCCTGGGGCTGTGCGGGGACTCGTGTTCCCTGAGGCCACATTTGGAACAGTGCATCTTTATGCCAGAAATTTGAGCTCGAGATTACTACATTGTGATCTTATGATCAAACCTAACGAGACAAAGACGTGGCCAAGTGGTACTGCTTTTAATATCTCAGAGTTAGCGGTGGGGATCCAATTATTTTCAGTTTGGATACATTTCCCCTTTATCAATATCTCCGTGTGCATAAATAAGATGAAAGTCGTGTTCCCAAATCAAAAAGGACCGGAACTCGTGTCACTGGGCAGACTTGGTCCGTCTGCAAGTGTGCGGCCGGTCTCTCCCACGCAGATTTCTGACGTCCGGCCCCAAATCTTCCTCCCGAAGGTGGCATCTTTTTATAGGTTAAAGACAAGAGGGGAGTTGAGGCATGCAGGTGACAATGACAGAAGGAAAAAGAAGGCTCAAAGAGGCAGAAGAGTGTCTACTAAATCAGCGACGCGGCTCCCTTCCAAGTGGGATCAGAAGGAAGGGGGATTTCAGTTGGGGTTCAAGCTTCTCCCAAGGGCTCTTTATAGCACCGAAAACACACGTCCAGGCTCCTCTGATTGCCGAGACCGGATCGGCTGGCTCTCAGACCACCGTGTAAATAGGCTACCTGCCCCGAGATGCAAACGGCTACCGGTCCCTGCACACCCTCGCGGGCCAGATGCCTCGATGCTGAGACCCTAAGACGGGAGTCGGGAAGACAAACCGGGCAGCCGGGCAGAGTCCAGCTTCGGCCGCGAGGAACACGTCCCAGAGGGCTCCGCTGGGCCCTGCTAGGAAACTGCTGTCACTGCAGTCAACCCGGAAAGCTTCCAAAGTGGAACGGGGAATAGGAATAGAGAAGAAGGACACACCACAGTGAGGCAGAGTAGCCACCGCGTGGCCGGGGAGGGGAAGATGTCAGAGGTCTGCAGGGACGGACGCCTTCGCCGCGTGCTGGCGAACATGGGAGCCCCAATTTCCTCCACGAACGCGCGAGGAATTTCGACGCTCAGGTCAGCAAGAGCACTGGACACGTGAGTTCCAAGCGGACCCGTTCCTGCTTTGCCCCATGCGCTCGTTTGCTCGTTTGTTCATTCACTCGAGAAACGTGCACTTGATGTCTCTGCCTCCGAGCCTACGATTCCTTGATTTGAAAGGGTCACCAAAGAGCTCCCTGACTTTGCCCTATGGTCACAACGTGCGTGCTAACACTGGGACCAGAGTCCTGCCTGGCTGCCGTAGGCCCCACACCCCGACCGCACACAACAACACAGCGTATGGTGCGATACGCAACTCGCACGCCAAGCGTCCCGGAGTCCTCGCCCCAAAGACAGCCTGCCGCTGCCCCTCCTTACGCCCCTAAAATCTAGTAAATTCCATCCACTGTCACCGCCGCTCTCCTACTTCAGCATCTGCACTTAAAATCAATATTTTAAGTGTGTGCTTAAATGATATCAATAGCAATTAGAGAGGGGAATTCTGATTCCACCCCAGATGTAGTTAATTGTCGTGGCATCAATATCCTCTACCCTGCTCCTTTCTCTGAATTAAACCTCCATTACCGAGGGGGGGGGGATGAAGGGCATCCTCTCCCCTCCTGAGACAATAAATTTAATATCGAATGCACTGGGAAAAAATGGCAGTTGTTGCAGAATCCGTCCAAAAAGATTTTTTTTTTTCTCTTCCTGGGAGTAATTAAAAGATGCTTTTCTTGACTAATGATTCCCCGGTTTAGGAAGGGGAAGTCAATACCGCTTCACCGCCGTCAGCTTCGATTGATCACAACGCTGCTCCAGCTTGAACGGCAGTTCTCAGGGCGGCTGAGAATCCCTGGAACCAATTACGAGCCGTCCGAAGCTGCCCTCATCAGGGGTGCAGGGACAGCGAGCAGAAGGCCAGCCAGCTGGTCAAAGGCGCCTGTTTTCCTACCTCACCCGCAGGCCTGGGTGACGCCAGTACGAGGTGGTTTCGGGGAACCGGTTGTTTCTCTGCAGAAAGATGGGCTGTATTCTACTTCCCCACGGTCCTAACTGTGTGTGTGCGTGCGCGCCGTGTGTGTTTGGGGAAGAACGGCCCATTTCTAATTATATTCCACTGTCAGAATGAATCTTCTGAACAAGACGGAATGGACGGGGCTGCTTGGGAACGCAGCTGGGCCCTTTTCCAAAGAATTCCGAAGATTCTCTTTTCCAAAGAGATCCAAAGCTGGATCCGTGGCACTTGGCCTATCCTTGGATAGGAATAAAAATTTACTGAAGTATTTCTTTTTAGAAATTACCTTAGGGCCAGGTTAGAAGACCTCCCCCCTCCCCCCCTGCTGTTTGGACTAACGATCACGATCACGGTCTCTGCAGAGACCACAGGTGGTGGGCGTCAGCGGGGGGGTGGGGGGGTGGGGGGCATGTTTCCTTGTCCCGGGACAGCGGGATCCAGGCTCCATACCCACTCTCCTTTCACAGACCGAATTCCACGCGGAGATTCTAGCCCCAACTTTGCGTTTTTCCTTTCTATGTGAGGAAACTGCACGAGGCAGTGAAGATGGTGAGGGTTTGAATTATTGGTGCACCACTAATGCAGAGCTGTTTCTTTGTTTTTGACGGTGTATATCTACGCCTTTCTAGGTATAACCCGCCGGGACCACAGCCTTCCAGCTGGCCTCCCTGCCTCTTCTCCATCCTGTCCAACAACGTTGCTAGCTGCCTTTAGCACTCTTGGATCAGGTGGATCACACGTGAACCCCTAAACCCTCACCCTCTGGCCACTCCGGAGGTGCTGTTATAATACACCCCAGCTCAAAGGCTCTCCCCAGTCTTTGCTCTGCTTTGGCCCCAACATCCCCCCTCCTCCTCATTTACCTGGTGGCCCAGCTCCATGGGTGGTGACTCCCCAGTTTCTGTACTCCCCCACAGGCCCTGACTTTGCCCAGGCCATGCTCATTCCCCCACACACCCCACCCTCCCAGGCCTGGACGTCACCGCACATTTGAAAGTCCAGTTCAGGTGCCATTTCTCCAGTGAAACTTCCCTGGGACACACCGGCTATAGGAATCCCTCCATACTGTGAATTCTCCTGAGTCCTGGAACCCTCAGCTGGCCCCCTGGAACATTCACAAATCACTGTAGGTGCGAAATCATCATTTATCGCTTCTTTTCTACGAGAAAGCGCTCACTGAGTAACAGCTGAATATAAATTAAAAACAAAACTCCCTGGGAGAATTACTAAAGGCACGAAGAGACATTCAATTCTCAAAGCTGTTCATCCTCTTAGACATTCCAAAGCTCCCTTTGGAAACACCACGTTGCAACATCACCATCACCACAGCCTTAGAGAGAGGGCTGAAACTCAGCGGCTCTTAGCCAACAGCGAATGGGATCCAAGAAAAGGTGGGATTTTGCTGCAGTCACTTCGTATGTGAGAAAGGAAGACTATAAAACATGTCCAAAATATAAACATGGGATGTGTACAATGCTGGAGAGAAGAGAAAGTTATGCACTCAAGAACTTAACTCAAATATACAAATTAGAACAATCAAGTTTCTGTACGCACACAACCTTCACTTATGAATGAAGATGAAATTAATATAAAACACTTATCAGTTAAAAGTATCAACCCGTATCTTTGAACACTCTAAACAGTAGCTAATTATGATAGATTTAGAAAAACAAACTTTTCCAATTCAGGGTATTACAAATAACATATCTGCTCCTTTTACACACAAACAATAAAATGCATGATTAATTTTTTTTTCCAACTTATCTCAATGTTCTCTGCACTCCTACATTAAGCTCAATCTGATTTCCAATCATATTTCGCTTTTAGACCTAACTATCCCCCAAGGAAACCATATCTGTGAAAAAATAGATATTAATAATACATAAATTTGCCTTTTAAGAATGCTCCTACTCGATGGCCTGCTAATTTCTATGTTAGCGTTAAACAGGTCAAGATAAAAAATTCAGAAAAGGGTACTGGTTCTTCAGTTTGTAGTTAAGCTGTCCCCGTAGGCACTGCGTGGTGGAGTTCACCCATGAGCAGCTCACCCAGCCAACTGAGGCAACGCCAGACAAATACGCTTTGGGTGCTTCTTGCTCCCTTCGCCCCCCTCCCCACAGGACGCTTGACGTGAAGAGCAGGTTAATAACACACTAGCTTCATTCTCTAAAGTGAACCGAAGGTGGCACCACAAATTCATTTTTCAGCGTTCGTAAAACAAAGTCCACCGACGCTGCGCGCATTATGGTTGCTCAGCGGCAGAAACCGCCTTCTCACGCCTCAAGTGGGGCACCACCGCAGACCGCCATGGGCACTTGCACACGGTCTCATCCCCAGCAAAACAAGCCATAGGGCTTTAAAAAGTGCTAATGATGGGAGACCCCTTCTCTCCGTCCCTCTTTTCACACACCCGAGAGGCCAGAGCGGAAAGCGAGCCCCTTGCCCCTCCGTCAGAGGTGGAGACGTGACCCTGGACGCCTCCTCCTGGGGGCAGCCGCCCGCCGAGATGGAATGACCCACTCTCCTCGATGAAGCAGGCTTTCTCGGAAGACATGCCATTTTATCACCTCTTAGGTACATTAAATATGTATGTGTACTCAAAAACGGTTTATAATAGCTGTAAATGAAAAATGAGAAAATAAATGGGCTCAAAATAAATGCGTTTTTTACACTGCGTAACAATTAACATTAATGAGGACTCACCATACGTTATGCCGAACTTGGCTGATTAAAAGTGTTAGAAATATATTTTAGGAAAATAAAATATATTTTGTTACTATAAACTCACTTATTGTGGGTGTGTGTGTGTGTAGGAGGGGCGAGGGAAACCAACTGAGCAGATGCTTATCAAACATATAAGAATAACAACATTAAAGAATCAAAAATTCGTAATTAGTGTTAACAGCACAGCTTACACCTATTAGAAATGTATTAATTAAAGTGATATATTCATAAGGTCGGAAGCTTAATACATTTCTAAGAGGGAGAGAGGAATCCCCAAGGTGTAAAAACAAACATAAAAAATTAAGGAGTCTGAATTATCCATGTCTGCTGAACACCAATTTTAAACACAGACATTTCTGTGCGGGCTCCTCACTATTCCTACAGGTTGCCAGGGCCATCCATGTTGAGCCTGTCGGTAAGCAGTAAGGTCATTTCCAGTTGTCTAACTGTTGGCGGAATGCCCCTGCGCCATACACCTTCCCACGTCCCCTACCTTGTGGAGTCCAGCGAGGGCTTCGTCCGCCCCTGGCTACTCTCCTCCCAGACGCTGTTGGCCAACTCATTCCCAATGGATGACATCACCTTGATGAGCTCGATGGGCCAGTCGTCGAGGTCCAGAGACCGGACTCGAGAAAGGTGGGTGCCTAGGTTCCGGTGGATCCCCGAGCACTCGATGCACATGAGGGCTCCCAGGTTCAAACTGGCCCAGTTAGGATCTGTGGGAAGAGGAACAGGGGGTCAGACCATCACCGACTCATTCCAGCCGCCCTTAGGATCTCAGGAACAAAGAGGCCAGTTGCTAGACCTCACACCCAGCAGTCCCTCCCTGGAATCACGTGGCCTGGAAATGCTCCCTGGCCAGGACTCCATAGTGTCTTAGGCATCTCAGAAGGTTTGATGATACGTTGGGGGCGCCTCTTAACAATCTCGCTTCGGCCAAAGCCTAGGAATTTCCCTACATGATAAAAACAGCTGCCGGCAGTGATTTGGACAGAGAAATGCATTTCCCAGTCCCCCGACAGTAGCATTCTCGAGAGCGCAGATGCACGTGGAAAAGAACCATACATGACTTCCATCTACTGTGGACGGCTGCTGATGGAAGGAAAGAGAGCACTCGAGAGCGCTACGGTATCCCTTGTAAACAACTACCTCAGCAACCACAGGCATATCTGAGTTCTCAATAGTCATAAAATGGACACATTTGCAGATTTCAAAGACAAAAGTCAGGCAGGCACACGACAATGAAGACATGGTTTTCAGCGATCTTACATAAGGGGGACCACTGGAGTAACTCCGACTTATCTACTACTGCTGGCAAGATGGTGGGCAGGGTCCACTGGTTAGGTGATGACCTCGCTGGATCAACCCTGACCTGCAGAGTGAATGGCAGCGCTTTAGGCTGTGACGATGCACCAAGGGCGACGAATGAGTTTAGGGGATACAGCTTGAACCCTTGAGCTGGGTCACTCCCAGTGTGAAACTGGCTGGCAGCACTGGAAGACTGAGAAGGCAGGCCGCAGGTTGGCTGCGTGCCAGATTCTAGAGCTGAGGCGGATTTGCAAAGATGGCTCTCACCTTGACAGCCAATGGCTTTGACCACCGACAGAATCAAGTAAGGTTTAAGTCATCTGGGAATAATCGGTATTTACTCCAGGTCCCCTTGAAGAGTCAAGGGGCCTTGTACCCATTCACCAGAAATCAGCCAGCCATTTGTTTCGTATCTCATATACACCATGGAAAGCAGTGATGGATACCATGGGGGAGATGGAAGAGAAGAGAGGTCCGTGACTCAGAGACACTGTGGTCGGGAAGAGGAAACGTACGTCCCAACTAATGACAGCAATAGTCAACCATAAAAATAAACAGAGTAAGGAAATGCAGACTAAACACTGAAGGGTACAGTTAAAGAGTAAATGTACGGGCAGAGTGGGAAGGAAGAGGTTGGCCATCACAGGTGAAAGAAGGAGGGCTGCATGGAGGAGGCTTGGCCTGGGCCTTGTGGGATGATCAGAGAGGAGGGTGGGGTGGTGAATGTTTTGCGGGACACCCCTGCTGCGCCTCTTCACAGCCCTACTTCTACACCCACCACCTCTGTGTCTGTACCTCTCGATCCCAACCTGGCCTCTATCCCCACCTTTCCGCTGGAGCAGGGCAGCCAAAGTCACCAGGTCATGCAAAATCTAAAGGGCTGTGTTTAACCATCATTTCACTTGATCTCTGGTTAGCCCTCCTTACAACACTGCCTCCAGATGCCTTTTTGGTCGGTACCCTCCCTGGATCTTTCTAGCACTTGTCTGGCTCCCCATCTTGATTTCCTTCCCTACTTTTCCTCCTGAACCCGCCCCTTACCTCAGGGGGTCCTGTAGGCTTGTCTCTTGATTCTATACTCTTTCCTAAGCCAACTCAATGCAACCCACAGATCTCGTTGTTACCCGATGGTTAACAACTGTCCACAGATACCATCTGCCTCAGCGGTCACAGATACGCTCCTCTCTCCGCGCTGCACATGTGACTACCGTCATACATTTCCACTTGGAAATCCTGCAGGGACCTGCCCGTCCACGTTTCACTGAACGTCGTCTCCTGCCAGGGGCAACCCCATGCCAGCAAATGGCACCGGTTCACCGGTTATTTAAGCCGGGATCCTGGGACTCGACCCTGATTCTCCATCGCTCCCACAGCCAGCCAATCACCAAGCACCTCAGTCTCTCAACGTCCGCCCCCTTCCTCCTGTCCCCGGTGCTCCCCACACGTGCCCCGTTTCACGGCACCTTCCCTGCGGAAGGGGTAGGGTCAGGGGCGCCAACCTCTTCCCGTTCGTGACCTCTCCGCATAGCTTGCCCCGGTGTGTAGTTTCAGGTGGAGAGAACAGCCCAACGACAGCAAGGGACCTGTCCCCAGGGCTGGCGTGAGGCGGGGCGCACGTCCTAGGAAGCCATGAGGTTCCCGTGCCCACCTCCACCCACCACTGAGCACTGCTGGTGAATACTTTCACACACTGTCCCCACAGTCACCACATGCCGCTCACCTGAGCCGTGGGAAGAGTCTCTCACCAGGAGCCACTGCCCGCCCCACCACCGCAACCATTCTCCAAGTTCTCCTATGGGCACAGGACCCCACCACCCCCAACCCCCGGTTTAGAACTCAATGCACTGTCGCCTTGCCCTCCCCCATGAGCTTCAGAGGCCTCCCTGCTGTGGTGTCCCCAGAAGGAGGACAGCACGCACAGGACACAAGTCAACGACCACACGCGGATCTCCGTGAAAGCTAGAGAATCAGAAATACCGAGGGCGAGAGGGGAGTAAAGCATTGCTGTGACCTGGGGTCACCTAAGTCCAAGGGCTGCAGGGACGTGGCCTTGTCTGAGTGCCCTGCCACTGGGGCCACAGGAAGGATGGCCTTGCCTCTGCTCCAACAGACGAGAACGACAACTTAGCAGGCGTCAGCAGAACTGACCAGTCACACCCCCCCGCACCTCCCGGGACGTGTTGGGGTGTCGCGGCCCTAGGCTGCCACTTTAGGCCTACAGGTGAGGCCACACGGCCTGGCAGCTCTGAATCATCTCCTGTCTCCCCTTCCGGCCTCAGGGCCCTCCCTCTCCAGCGCAGGGACCCCCACGGGCCTGTCAGCACACGCCCTCCTGCCCCGTCTGCCCCTTGCAAATGTCTCTTGCTCTCCAGGCCGTGGATGGAAATGAGGCTAATGAGGCCCGTCCCCGTGGGGCTGTCCGAGTGTTAGATGCTGTGAGGTGACCACACATGGAAACGCAGTGCTCCGTGTCGGCTAGAATTACGTTTATTCCTTCACAAATCCACCGCTGTTTCCGTGCCAGGTTCGGGGGACGGAGCAGCAAACGGAACACAAACACCCCTGCAAACAGAAATGTGGGACTTGGGTTCTCCGGGGCAGACCGACAGTAAAAAGCGAGAACAACACACACAAACACACGACGCGTTGGTAAGGGTGTGCCCCGAGAGAACCCCACCAGGGAGAAGAGGGAGACGGATTCGCGTGTGTGATTTGAACCCAGGGGTGGTCAGGGAAGGCTTCTTTGAGGCGACATTTGGGCAAAGACCCAAGGATGTCAGGCTGACGGTTACGTAATTTGCAGTTCCTGTCTATGCCTGTAGGAGAGAGCAAGCGACAGAAGCCGGAGGTTGAACGTGCTCCTACTTTAGGTTTTTCTGGGACGTCTAGAGTTGGGGGACTGGGGCTGGTGTCCCTTCCTGTGTGCGGGCCTGGGGTCCACAAAGATAAATGACGGGGCCCCTGAGATCCAGGGGGACACAAGAGAGAAAGGCACTGACAACGTTAATACAACATGGCGGGAGGAGTTCACGCCAGTGATTTCCATCCAGGGCGTCGCAGACCAGCCAGGAGGGAGGGATCAGCTCTGACCGGGTAGGCAGCAAGGCATCATGGATGAGGGGGCCTTGGGGCAGTGGAGAGGCTGAGCTGCCTCTACCAGCCTGGCCATGAAGGTCAGGCATGCTGGCGAGATCCACGCCAGGGGTCCAAGCTCTCGGGTTCTCGAGGGCTCTCAGGGGTGAGACTTTCGTTAACGTGTTCCCGGTGGACGGTTGGCAGCAGGGGTTCTAAACAAAGGCTTCCGAGGAGTCTGGACCCTGTTTGATAGTTAGCTTCGCTGCAGGATTTCCTAGAAGCACAGATATCCTAAGGCACGGCTCCTCAAGAGGTAGATGCTGTGGGTTTCCAGACTCCCTACATCACGGACTCCCTCCACCGATGGGCACCCACTCTGGGAAACAGGGTTCTGGGGTCTACCAGCTGTGCGGACAGTGTCTCCACGCAGTCTGGCACATTCTCAGGAAGAACAAGTGGGTGGGGGCTTCCACAGCCCCAAATCCCAAGTGACACAGAAATCCCCAAGCCCTACGGGGACACAACTGAACTGGAGATGGGGGGTATGTGTTCACAAGCCAGGGGGGATCACCCAGAGAAGGGGATGTGGCATCTGGAGCCCAACGTTCCTCCCACATGACCACGGGACACAGTGGACCTCCCACAACGTTCCTCTCACATGATGACTGGACACAGTGGTCCTACCACAACATTCCTTCCACAAGACCATGGGACACAGTGGACCTCCCACAACGTTCCTCCCACATGACCACGGGACACCACTGGACCACTGGGCCCCACCCTCAGAGGGGACAATAAGTTGCCAATGGGGGGAACCCACATCCTCAAGTCCCTCTCAATATTAAGACCCCTTTATAATTATAAAAACAATAAGCTCATTTAAAGAAACGTATAAAGAGCAAAGAAAGAAAACTTTAGAACTACCACCCCCTTCCGTTACGGTCAACTCATTTTTTTGACCTGTGCATATTCACGTGCAAGAAAAAAGCTTTCTCTTGCTTTTGCACACTTAACGATATCCAAAGTACTTTCTATTGAAAACAGTGCTTGGGGAGCCTGGGTGGCTCAGTCGGTCAAACATCGGCTCTCCATCTTGGCTCAGGTCATGATCTCACGATGTGTGAGACAGAGCCCCACACTGGGCTCTGCACTGACACCGTGGAACCTGCTTGGGATTCCCTCCCTCTCCCTCCCTCTCTCTCTCTCTGCTCCCTCTCCCATGCAAATGTGCTCTCTCAAAGTAAGTAACTGAACGTGGAAAAAAAAAATTCTTCATGTTGTCACAGTTCATTGTGTAGCCACCGTCATGGCTGGTGACGGAGGCTGTTGCCACCTGTCTCCAACCACACGGTGGAGGACAGGAGCGTGTGCCCTGCTCTCACCTCTGCCCTGCCCCATCGCAGGTTAGCGGGCAGCCGCTTTCCCTGGATTTGATCCTGTCCCTCTCCGAGGTGGGCGTCACATCTGCACCGGTACCCTCTCTGGCCACAGATCAAGCACGGTTGGCACTGACAGTCTTCCGTCCGGGTGGCCCGTGCCTCCTGTGGCCATCAGCACTGACCCACCGTTATCTCGAGAGCCAGGCCCTTTGCCAAAGCTCTGGGAGAAGGGACCCCAGCGGGGTGGGCCCCTTAGGGCGTCTCTGCCTTCAGACAACGGAGGGAACCAGGAGGCAACCCCCTGAGCACTGCTAGCTGATGGACATGCCAGCCAGGGCCCGCTCTGTTCCTGCAGGCCGGCACGGAGCCCCATGTCGGCCCTCTGTGACCAGCCACCCCCCAGCGAAGCTCCGTGCCAGCCCGTAGTGCCATGCGGGTGCCACTGGGCTGTGCGGAGGGGCTCGGCCACTTCCAGGGCTCCCAGAGAGGCACAGCCATGCTGTCGCCGATGGTACACAGTCCTGAAGGCAGCTCGCCGGGGCGGACACGGACCTCTTCCTTTGCGTCGTGGTTTGATAAGAACCTTCTGGAAGTCAAAGGAGCTGACAGGCACAGCATGGCGAGACTATAGCGGAGAACGCACAAAGCTACCTGGGACCAAAAACAGTCACTGTCTGTCTTGGCTCAATTTCTCTTTTCTCGACAAAAGAAAAAAAAAAAAAGAAAAGAAAAAAAAGAAAACAAAATGGAAAAGAAAGCCCTTTAGTCAGTAAGAACAATAAAAACCAGCCTCGGCTCCGTGCCAATGAGAGGTCCCCGGGGCCCAGTCCCCAGGCCCCCCTTGAAGAGGGGATTATGGCGTCAGTAGAAAACAGGAGCCCAGGCCCCGTGATGTCCACGGAAGCCACAATTGTGGTCTGGCAGGCCCACCCCCTCCCGCCAGACCCCCTGGAAGCACGAGAGATGACCTCTCAGCTCGGATGCTCAGGGCGCTGGCGGGGGGGGGGGGGTCCTGTGCGGTCCCCAGGAAGGCTCAGGCAGGGCCAGCTCCCTGGATGGGAGCCCGTGAGGAGCAAGCAGGCTCTCTCGGGCCGGCAGAGGGCTGCAACCTTAACAGCTTTTCTTCTCCAACACCCAGAAACAAGAGCCTTTTCTCGCGTTTAACGTTTGACCTCATACTCGCACACACCAAAACACAGACCACCCAGTGTGCGATTTCCTCCGCATCCGCGCTCACTTATAAAATAATCGAGACAACCCCCATCACAAGGACCCTACCGCTCAGAGACAAGTGGGGTCGACGTTCTGGAATGCATCCTTACAGATCTTTTCCGCCTAAATACCGAAAATGATTCACTGGGCTCTCCTTGACTCACTGACTAAATACTCTTGCGTTTCCAGTACATTCCCAAGTTTCTCCATCTCCATTCGTGTATTTTTTACACGACTTGTTCAGGTTGCACATTATTTCACCGAGAAGACATCCCCACGAACTGTTCTTCCGGTTTTGCAGACGTGGGATGTTCCGACTTTTTGCTCTATAAAGAGCGCTGTGTCGAACACCTTTGAAGCCAGGTCTTTGAGGCCCTTTGCTCATCCCCACGGGCTTGGCGCCTGGAGGGCACAGCTGGAGTGTGGGGCGGCCACTTGCTTACGGCTTTTTATGTACGATGCCAAACTGCCCTGTGGGAGTTTCACAGTTCATCATGAGGGTGTGGGTGGTGCACTTCCCAGCACTTTCACCAAAATCGGCTATTTTCGGACTTTCAGACGCCCCATTTCCTCCCCTGTACGTGGGGCCCACGGCCACACCAGCATTTACAGTCACGAGCATCACAGAAAACGGGTGCGGGCCTGGTGGAGACCAGGTGTTTACGGAATGGGATCCCGTGATCTCTTTTTCCTCTGCAACTGTCACACTCGGCCTCTCCTTGTTCCCTCTGTCCCTGAATATCTGCTTGGGTGGTGCCCCCCCAACTCGAGTGGCGCCCCCCACCCCCGCACCAGCCTCCCTTCTCCCGCTGCTCTGTGTCTCACCCCCCACACCTTGGCACTCGAGCGACCTACCTGCTCTCAGAAAGGACTCTTGGCCTCCAATGCACCACATACCACGGAGCCTGTGAGCCACGGAATCGGCCCTTTCCAAGGACTCTAGCTCTATGGCGGAAGCAATCGTAGGTGCCTTTCCTGGCGGAGGTTCTAAGAGCTTTCAGATTTTGTGCTTTTAGAATTCTAACTCTAAAGACTTTGTGATAACAACACACAGGTCAAATAACTACTCTCTTGGAACTTCATCTCCTGACACGTTTTGAAAGCAAAATTCAAAAATTCAAACAAAAGATGCTTCAAGGAAGTGCGTCAAGACACCTGAAGAAGAGACCCTCTCTCTCACGTGGGGGCTGTGGACGCTGGCCTCAGGACCTTTCCCGTCCCTGCCTTGCAACACAGTGGCTGCTCAGAGCGGATGTGTCCCCTTTCTTTTTTTTTTTCTAATTTTTTAAATCTTTATTTTTGAGAGAGAGAGAAAGCGGGGGAGTAATAGAGAAGGAGACACAGGATCCAAAGCGGGCTCCGAGCCGTCAGCACAGAGCCCGACGCGGGGCTCGAACCCACGATCAGTGAGATCATGGCCCGAGCCGAAGCCGGACGCTCAACCGACTGAGCCCCCCAGGCGCCCCAAGCACGTCCCCTTTCCTGTGTGACAGCCCCGAGGTCGCGTCTGCTTGTTCTGTTCACGGGACCACCCCCACGGCGGCCTCCGCCTCCCTCCGTGGCTCGATTCCAAGCCGCGTGGCTCAGAACACATCTCACCTCTGCTCTCACACCGGGAAGGAGTTCCCCGTGTCTACGGATGAAGAAGAAAGGCTCCTACGTTCTCCACTCAGCACCCTCACCCCCCTCAGCTCCAACCAGCTTCCAACCCAGGCAGCAGACACGCTGGTCGTCAACGTGCGAGCGCCACTCCGCTGCCTGTCCCGCTGCTCCCCGGACACCACGACTCCTGCAGCCACCTGCTCACGTCCCACCGGCGCCCCCCGCTCCCTGCAAACCCCGGCTTCTGCACAGAGGCGGCTGGAGGCGCTGGGCGTCCGGAAACGGCCGTTCTCGGCGGTGGCGGGTTCTGTGGTCTCTGGGTCCCGCCTCGCCCACCGGGCTCGGGCTCGGGGACGGCCAGGACCGCATCACACGCCTGCGATTCCCAGGTGACACCACGGCCGGTGCCAAGGCCTCTCACCTTGTCTCACCTGTCTTTCCCTCTCATCAAAACACACCTTCATGACACAAAACATGGCCGGAGAAAGTTCTACCGAATGCGCCCAGTGCTGTGTTGAGGGCTGGGGGTACAGAGATTTAGAAGTCGGTCTTTAACCTCAAGGATACAAATAACAAAATGACTTTCTCAGAGGGAAAAACATATTCCGTACTGGACAGCAGGAAGCACCAAGCAAAACTGGGCTACTCCAAGGCACCAAGAAGTAATTATGAAGTCTGGGAGTTCAATCAGATGCTTTAGCGTATACTGAATTTAACATTGCAAAAAAAAAAAAAAAAAAAAAAAAAAGAGAGAACTGTTTTGATGCCAAGATGATTTTGAAATTACAAAACAAAAAACCCCAAACTCCAGAAATCTCTGGGCGGGAATTAACAACGGCACTGTATTTTTATGGAAAAGCAAACAAGCACATGATCATTGATTAAGCAAAAGGTTAATTCCTGGGTTTGGCACAGAAATCCGGGCGCGCGGCCAACCCGTGGCGTGGGGTGACTGCCGTTCCTCGGAATGCCGAGGCCCGAGGCCTAAGCGAGACCTGGGGTGCCATCAGTGGGGCTTCTGGGCGAAGGATATGGTGGTAAAATAAAATCCAAGCGAGAATGTGTCAATTCCTTAAAAGCCCCTACGTGACACAATATTACCCTCACACGGGAAACGACAGAAGCGGGGTTGCTGTGACGGGGGGCTTTGCCGGACCATCCCGCCGCCCTCTGCCGGCCCCCGAGCCCCCCGCCCCGGCCCACACTTACTCTGGGTCTCGCAGTCCACACAGTGGGAGTTCCCTCGGATGTTTCGTATCGACTGCAAGGCCATGGCCTCACTCTGGCTCGTCAGCCGGGACTGCGCATGGAGGAAGACACACAAATGCGAGAGGTAAGAACCCGGGACACGTTTCCACGTCCGCTGGAGACGTCGGGGAAAAACCAAACCGTCCGTCAGCAGATACAGGATGAGGACCACATCGAGCCGTCCCTTCCTCTCCCGAGGTCTCTGGGCAAAAAGCGTAACTGATGGAGAAGGCTTCCTGCACCGGGTCAAGACCTGGCAGATGAGAGGACTCCACCGGAAAGGAGGACGGAGGGAAGTTCTGGGTCATTCGAGAGTGGGCACAGACCAGCTGCCGCTGGTTAACACGCCCCGCCGGGTGCCTGCTTCCGTAAAGGTGAGAGAATGAGAAGCCGCTTTACAAGCCGCGGATCGGGGCTCAGTTAGCGCTGTGAGACACAGCCCGGGGCTCCTCGCCGGGAAGCCACATCCAAACCACACTTCGTCCCTTGGAGACGCCCCTTCCACATGGAGACTATCTCGGCTACCACAGCAACTAGGGCACCGATGCGGGTGGGGGCGGGGAGCGGCGTTTGTTTTTAAACAGACACGTAACTGTCTTCCCTCAACACGTTGAAAAAAATACAGAAGGGAGAAAGGAACGATATAAAATTTGTAAGTGTTGATGTGATCGTCCATACTTTGGTTTTATTAACATTCTGATATCTATTCTTCTAGCACGATCTGTACACACACACGTACTTATTGAAAAAGCCGGCATATATTGCTTTAGAACCTGCCCTTTAAGTTTATTTTTTTTTTAATGTTTATTTTTCAGAGACTGAGAGAGACGGAGTGTGGGCAGGGGAGGGGCAGAGAGCGAGAGAGGGAGACGCTGAATCCGAAGCAGGCTCCAGGCTCCGAGCTGTCAACACAGAGCCCCACGCGGGGCTCAAACTCACGAACCGCGAGATGGTGACCTGAGCCGAAGTCGGACGCTCGACCCACTGAGCCACCCACGTACCCCTAGATCTGCCTTTTAGCCTAATGACTGTCATTTCTCAATGCCACCATGCTGTCCTCCAATGTCATCATCTGAAGTTGTTGTTCCACTTACAAGAACTTCTTTATGAAGTTTTCTTTGATGGACATTTCAGTGGCTTCCAATTTTTCTCCAGGGTAAACAGTGCTGTAAAGAACTTGCTTATTGCTAAAATTTGCCTGCTTCTGTCATTACTTACTAATGACAAATTTTTGGAAGCAGAGGTGCTCGGTGAAACAATATATACTGTCTTTTTAAGCTAACTTTTGTTTGTTTGTTTGTTTGTTTAAGTAAACTCTACGCTCAATGTGGGTCTTGAACTCACGACTCAGATTAAGAGTTGCATGCTTGGGGTGCCTGGGTGGCTCAGTTAGATAAGCGTCTGACTTCGGCTCACGTCATGATCTCACGTTTCATGGGTTCGAGCCCCACGTCAGGCTCTGTGCTAACAGCTTGGAGCCTGGATCCTGCTTCCGATTCTCTGTATCCCTCTCTCTCTCTCTCTCTCTCTCTCTCTGCCCCTCTCCCACTCATATTCTGTCTCTGTCTCTCTCAAAAATAAACATTAAAAAAAATTAAAAAAAGAGTTGCATGCTTTATGGACTGAGTCAGCCAGGCGCCCCAGGATATGTACTGTTTTTATTTTTTATTTTTTTAAATATGAAATTTATTGTCAAATTGCTTTCCGTACAATCACCCAGAGCTCATCCCAATAGGTGCCCTCCTCAATGCCCGTCACCTACCAACCCCCCCCCCCCAACTCCCATCAACCCTCAGTTTATTTTCAGTTTTTAAGAGTCTCTTATGGTTTGGCTCCCTCCCTCTCTTTTTTTTTTTCCTTCCCCTCCTTTTTTCTCCCTTCCCCTCCCCCATGGTGTTACGTACTGTTTTTAAAGGCTTATGGTGTGTCAGTTTAATTTGGGACAAACCCAAACAAATTTCAGAGGACACTTAAAATAAGCTTGATTTTCATGTCAGAATGCATAAGCTGAACCAACTCATGTCAACTGTTTGATGGGAAACGACTGAGTGCTCACTACCTAGCAACAGAAATTATAATTTATTCACTTGTACTATGTAATTAACACAATGCACTAGGATTTTAATCCCTTTGGTTAGACACCCAAGTATTCAAAGTGTATTTAACAGTTTGCGTTGGCATCTGGACTATGTGTACATGTGCCTACCTGCGTCTGTCTACCTGACTTCCACAGTGTGTGTGTGTGTGTGTGTGTGTGTGTGTGTGTGTGTGTGCCTATGCCCGCCACCAACTCTGAGTTACCCACAGGCAGCTACAATTTCTCAAGAGTTCATTCTCAACTAGGTCTGCATTTTCCCTCCAGCTATTGGGAGAGAAATTGGACAGGATTTCCATGCTGGACACTCTGACACTCAAACATCCAAGGTGAACAGGTGCGACCTCGTCCCCCCAGGTGCTCCATGGGTCCCCCCGCCCCCGCCAGGGAGACCGCTGCCCGGGTGCACACGGCTAGAAGAAAGGGACAGCATTTTAGGCTGGTGTCTGCGTCAGGCCCAGAAGTGACGCCGTCTCTTCTCCCAAAGAGCTGGTAAGGGTCTGGAAAGTGTGTGAAATGGAAAAAAAGGCAACGGGAGATTCACTTCTTCCTGAATCTGGACGACGTGGGCTGGATTCAGAGCCTAACCTGAAATACTGTGATTGTGTACAAAGCCTGGGGATGCGTCTGTCTGTGCAGCCACGCGCTCTCTGCGCTCCGGTTTTGGAACTAGACTCCCATGCTTTGTGTGGGACGTGTGTCACCAACCCCCACCCTCGAGGAGATCCGGAAGCTTCCCCGCATTCGCCTCAGGAGTCCCCATCTGTGGATGTGACTCAGTAAAGCCAAGGGACTCGGAAAAGGAAAGGCGCTGATTCTCCCCACCCTGGGTAAAAAACATCTTTACAGAAGTGAAGCAAATCGCATTATAATAATAATGGCTGTGGCCTGGTTTACCCTGGTGAAAGAGGGGATCAAGTAGGACATGCCACCTTTCTGAAAGACAGACTCCCTTCTCAATGACAAAGCTGAGCATAAATCATCGGCAGAAATTTCCTTAAATGGTTACGAGTGAAACTCTGCCTCTGCCTCTCGGTTTCCGGTCGCTCGTAGTTTGAACAATCAAAATGCTCTTCGAGACTCTAAAATGTCCCAGAGAAGGGTTTGAAAGCATCCAGGCCACTAAAGTCAGGAATCGGAGGGAAGCCCTCATGGGAAAGATGAGTCCTCTCGGAGGAGTATCGCCGGAGGGATCTAGAAAATGCAGCTTAAATTTTGTTTGTTTTCTGGCTCAATGACTGCCAAGAATCCCGTCTGGGTTACCGAATAAAACACGTATCGGGCGTCATCAGCCAAGTCTAGGCGACGGACCCGGCGTCCTCGCCAAACTCCCCGGACGCTCACATACGTGCCTCTCCTCCTCCCGGACGCCCATCTGTGACGACTTGGGTCTTCCAGCTTGACATGGGTTTGAATTTGGCGCACTTGTGAGGAGGGAACAGGCTAACGTTTTAAGTCTGCCCCTCTTTTCCCGAGCATGTTCTGCGTAAAACAAAATCAATGTGGCTGCGTGAGCCTAACTAAAAGATCCCATCGTGCACCACAAGGAGGTCAACGCTTTACATTTGGGATTCGCTGAGAGAGAGAAGGTTTAGAATGTGCTGCCGCACGGACGTGGCTGAGCGAGGACGCTAACACGCGACACATATCGACACAAAGTGTTTTTTTTATCTTTTCAATTATTCAGCTTGTGGCTCAGGAAGGATAACTGGGTCTTGCCCATCACACACATCACATGACGCTTCCCCTCCCTGGGGCATCACTCCGGGGCCTTCACTTCCCTTTAACGATCAGCGGCTCTTGATTTCGGGGGGCGGCATGCTAAGGGTCTTACCTTATTCTTGCTGCTCTCACAGGACTGTAAGCTGGCTAGGATCTGGCTCTCGATGGCCTGGACCCACGCATCTCGCTCTTCATAAGTGGTGGCTTCAAAGTGCCACGTCTGGCCAGTGAGGGACACGATGATAAACTCAAAGTTTTCTTCTTGTTCTGAAACACAGAGTGGTGGGGATGAAGACTTTAGCTTTCATGCGACCGCGGCCCCTCTGCCGGGCCTCGGCCATAAAAGCGCCTTTGGGTTCAATCGCGCCTGCATGGGGCCAGCAGCACACGCGGCGGAGATCTGAATCCGCCGACCTCCAAACACTCAAGGTTTGGTTCCTAAAGCCAGCGTGGGTTAGCTAGGGTTCAATCGATGCTCAGGGGATGAGGAAAAATGAAAACCAGTGAGTGATGTCAGCGTCTCCGTGCTGGGCACAGAGGAAGCGACTGCGGGAAAAATAACACTGCAGCTCGCTGCACCGTCGAGGTATCTGTGGGGCGAAAATTAAGTTAATACCCGCCAATGTCGGGGTACACTCTTGATTTCTCTTAGCGTCTGCGTGGAGATCCGCGGATACCGCAGCGGCAAACGGGGATGCCTGCGGGTTTCTGCTCTTTGACGGCACAAGAGTTACTGCGGCGGAAATTTCGTCCTATCACCTCCCGCCTGGAGAGCGGGCGGGACTCCGGGTGACGGGAGGTGACTTCACGGCTGCCGTGGGGCGACCGTCCGCACGGAGAAGAGGGGGACCTGCCATGAAACCCTGCTGTAGCACCTGCCGCAGTGGGGTCTTTGGGACAGAGTCTCGACTCTTCCAAGGCTCACGTGCGTACCCTGAAGATGAGGGGAGAGGTCACCTACTCCATAGTGTCACCCACTGGCTAAGTGACGTGTGCCACTGAGGCTGACAGGGCCTGGGCCATGGGAGACGCTCTGTTCTCTCACCCCCTCCCCTCGTTACTGCCACAGAGAAAAAAGGGACCGCGTGACCAGTTACCAGCAGCCACGAAGAAATCTTGAGCACGAGTTACAGGCACAACACCTCATTTGGTTTGTGGTTTCCAGTCACCAGTCGTGAAGCTGCATGACAACTGCCCGGTGAGAAGGTGGTATTCGTGATGAGCACCACCTATGGCCTGTGCGGCAGACCGCGGTTTCGATGACCGCTCTGCACGTGGTCACGTCTGCGGCACCAGACCCCCCATCTCGCACGCTCTCAGCTCCCCTAGCCCAGCTCCTGAGCAGCCCTCACAGCCCCTGACCTTCGCCTGGCTCCCTGCTGCCCGGGTCAGCCCGGCCTCCTCTGGGCTTCCCTCCCAGACCCCTGCCTCCCCGGGAGCCCCTGAGCCTCGAGATAAGGGTGCCATTCCGCTCCGGAGAGCGATCGCAGCCTTCTCCAGCTACCCTTCCCTGCTTCCCTCTGTCTCAGGAGAGGCGCAGCCTCAGCCACCGAGGCGGAGAGACCCCTTCCGCCTGACCCCGTCGATGCCACCAACCCCTCTCCGGGGATTCTCAATGCACGGCCTGCTCTGGGGAACCACTCCCCTAAACGACCACAACCTGCTTCGGAAACAGGGCCGTGCCGCTTCTACGCAAAATCCCGACACGTTCTGATGACTCACGGTAAGGTGCTCTGAGTAAAGTCAGCGTTGCTGCAGTTTTCGGATTCAGCCCGCTGGGGAGCTGGACCTCGCTCTGAACAGCACCCGAAGGTACGTCCGTTGGCAAAACTTGCTGAAAGCCTTCTCCGATGAACGCACCCGGCCTTAGGGCACGTGAATGAGGTTCGTCTGGCAAGAAGGCCCACGGCTTCCCCTAGCTTCTCAAAGGTCCGCGACAATCCTGGAGTCGCTAAAGGCTCGTGTGATGAGGGTGTGTGGTGGGGTGCCGGTGCTGAGTGGTCAGGACGGGCCCTGGCTGAAGCCCATCCCCCCCCCAAGCTGGGCTTCACTTGGAGAAGACCCAGGAAAGCTTGGGGGAAGGAATGGGTGGGGGTGTCCCAGGAAGGGGAAGGGGCGGGCCATGGGAACACAACAGTGGAGCCTCAGGGGGTCCTCTGCTTGCTTGCAGGGTCCTTGGGCATCATCCCATGCTCCCTGACTCTCTCTGGCTCCTGAGCTCTGGAGAGCTAGTGATAAGAGTTCAGAAAGTGAGGGGGGCCGTCAGAAATTTTACCCCAATGTATTGTGCTCTGAGTCAGAGAACAACCGACCCCCGTGTTCAGGCAGAAGTGGAACACCACACCTGCTGTGGGAAAGACAGGTGGGGCAGGAAGCCTCGGGGCGTCCGCAGGACCCCCGCCCCCGGTCACTCGCGGCCTTGTTGGGATTTTCATTTTCAAAACCAGCTGTGACTTTCCAACAGGTTTGTCCATGACTGACCCGCGAGCACACCTTGCGGTTATTGGCTGAGACCCTATATCCGTGGATTTTTAAACGTCCAGCGTTTTGATCCACACGGTTTTATGTCCCTAACGCTATAAATTACAACGTCTTCCACACTGAATTTTGTAATACAGAGCCCCAAATTCATGCATTTTATGCAAAATTTTCCCAGGGAACTGGTAGGCAAGATAAGAAAGAACGAGCTAAGTCACCGCCGGGCCGTCAGGAACACGTGCTAATTCACGGGTGGACTGTGACAGCCGCTCATTAGATCTACTCAACAGGCTCACGCTTTTCTGAATATGTGAAATTCAAGTGCGTGACAGAAGTGCCCCCTGATCAGGATTTATTGGCTCTTTCAGTGAAAAAAAAAAAAAAATGACAACCATTAGCTTCCCAGTTAAAGTTCTGCACAACTGGTCTGCCGTAAAGCTTTCTAGCCTGAATCACGGGCTACATCTTCTTGAACGAAGGGAGGGAACTGAGCTCGCCTTGGGGCTCAGTCACATGGCTGCCGGCTACCACGCAGGGGGCAAGGGTTCTGGCATGCAGGACACACGGTCCGGAGCCGGGAGGGCGGGCACACACACACTGATACAAAGCTGATGACTGAATACAAAGCAGTGAAAACAATGGTGGGGGGGAAGGGATGTGATCTGCGACACAGGGACATCGACACTTCGTGTTTCATTCCAGTGAAGTTAGTTGGCACTGAGCGTTTCCACTAATATGCTGGTCATACCCCATGTGAAGGCAGAACTTTCAAATTCAAGTGCTGAAGTTTGGCTTTGCCCTA
Organism: Lynx rufus; assembly: GCF_022079265.1. Taxonomy (NCBI): domain Eukaryota; kingdom Metazoa; phylum Chordata; class Mammalia; order Carnivora; family Felidae; genus Lynx; species Lynx rufus. The sequence goes on from NW_025814834.1 coordinate 4,680,872, forward strand.
TTTAATTACGTGAACAAGGCTCACCTGCGCAGGTGAGATCTCCTCTCGGGCACAAATACATTTAAGCATTCACAGGAACGTCGGAGTTCATTTCTTGCAAGTTTCCAAATGTACTGTCCCCACAGCATGTCCTCTGTGGCTTCTCAATCACCTTAACGGTCAACTCCAGCACCTGTCTTCTCTGTCTACTTATACCGGATACAAGTTTCCTTTTCTAGTACCTTCTAGGTCGCGAAATATTCCTGTCTGTACTTGCAGAAGGGTCTCTCCCCCTTGGGGCTACCCACAGATGCAACAGCCAACTTTGGGTCTCTGCACCCTTGAGGAGTTCAATCCCTTGTTGTGTGTCCTCTTCTAAGGGAGCCTGGTGGAAATTTGGCATCTCAGAGGCGACCCATAGGGCCTTTCTACCCTGAGATGCTATGGGAGGGATGCAGGACAGTTCTCAACCTTTTTGAAACAGTTCTGGGCAGCTGCCAAGAATCCGTGTTGAGGATTCCAAGGCTGGCCCCAGGCTCTTGGAGAACGAGTGCTACAATCAACTAGCAATGTCTGCCCCGCGGGAAGGAGGGATGGATGGGTTCAGTACCGTCTTGCCATAGCTTTTTCATACTCAGCTAGAGTTTTCTTTATTTTTTTTAAAGTTATTTGTAACGTTTATTTATTTTTGAGAGACAGGAAAGCAAGGGAGACGCAGAGAGAGAAGGAGGACAGAGGATCTGAAGTGGGTTCTGCACTGAGCCCGATGTGGGGCTCGAACTCGCAAACCGTGAGATCATGACCTGAGCCGAAGTTAGAGGCTCAATCAACGGAGCCACCCAGGCGCTCCGCTATCTTTTAAATCACAGCTTCTTCTTGCCTTCCCTGGCCCTTCTTCAGGCGGCCAGGTGTGAATACATACCCTGGGCGTTTATTTCATGGCCGTGCCTCACCACTTCTCAGGGCTCCTTTCCTTCTAACGCTTAGACAGTCACTTCTAACTTATGCGGACAATTCTCAGGTCTGTATCTCTGACCCCCAAATCCAATCACTTAGGGATTTTAAAAAATGCCTACAGATACTCTTTAGATACTTTGGCCTCGCACCAAATTAACATGCATGGAAACACATCTGCTGTCATCTCTGAAGGCTCCTTTTTGGTTTTCATGATTTCTGTTGATGCTTACAACGCCATTTCTAGTCATAAACCTTCAGACTCACCCAGATTCCATCCTCTCCCTCTTCCCACTGCTCCCTAATCAGCTCAACACTGCTTACGGAGGCCGGCTCTGTACCACTCTCCCCATCTCCTCCTTTCGGCCCTCACCTGACCACTTCACAAGTCGTGGCTCGGCCTGAACGGTCCCTCTGAGCTTATGCAACACACGCGTGCTGCACTCCTGACACCAGCAGGTGAGTGCTCCTGCATCGGCCTGGGCGTGGCTTCCACAGCCCTGGGTGTGACCCCGCCCCTTCCCACCAAACCTTCCTGTCATGCGGCAGACAGGTGTGTGGGGCTTTCCTAGGAAACACACGTGTTATGGCGTCCATGGATGTGTAGGAAGGCATCATCTCTAAGCCCGTAGCCTACCCTGTCTCCCCCTCCCCAAATCACACCCATGGATTAATAAACCAGAACTGCGAGCACTGGGTTTTAAACGCCTGCAGGTGAATGCTCCCCCCCCCCCGACCCCCCCGCCCCACCCCCAACAGCGATCCGGAAAGGAAGGGGATACGGGCTCAGGTCTGCAGAACCTCCTTGGCTCCCGGCACCTCCTCGGAGGGAAAGCATTCCACAAAGATCCCCCACGTGTGAACTCAGAACCCAAAACACCGAACACACGGGAGACGGGGGAGCGGATTTAGATCCGGACGATTTCAGGTACAGAATTCAAAGTAATTATGCGCAAAATGTTTAAAGAAATGCAAACACGGGATCCTAAATTTTCAAAAAAAGGAGACCAGGAAAACCCATCAGGCAGATCATTAAAAAAAGGTAGACCTTTTGGAAATTCAAATTATAATGGTTAACAAAACAAGCCCACCAGGGATGGGGTGAAGAAGGAGCTGGTGGGGGGGGCTGGTAAGTGCAGAGAGGAGAGACCTGGAGGGACTGGCTGAAACAGTAGACAAATGAGCAAGGACCCTGTGGGTCAGAAATGACGGGTGCGGGGAAGGTGCGACACACACATCTCACTGCCGGGCAAACGGTGGGAGCCGCGCGGGGCTGTGAAGCGATCGGAGCTCTAGACACGGAAATGACATCCACCCAGAAGGATCACAGCAATGAAAACCACACCAAAAGCTTAGGAAACTGTGGAAAACCAAAGACAAAAAGAGGCCCTTAAGAACACAAAGCAGGAAAGGGTGGATTGCTCTTAAAAAAAACCAAACTGGCAGCCATATGATGACGGGCGTCTCAAGAGTGACAATCGAAGCTGCAAGACAGAGGAATAATGTCCTCAGAGTCCCGGGAGAAGATAATGTCAGTGTAGACCTGGGACCCAGGAGAACCTTCCGTGAAGAAAAAGAATGCAATATATTTTATACAGGAAGAAAAACAAAAAAAAACCCCAAAACCAGGGACGCCTAGGTGGCTCAGTCAGTTGAGCATCCCACTCTTGGTATTGGTGCAGGGCATGATCTCACGGTTGTGGGACCAAGCTGTGCGTGGGGCTCCGCACTGACTGTGTGAAGCCTGCTTCAGATTCTCTCTCTCCCCCTCCTCTGTCCCTTCCTGTGTGCGTGTGCGCTCTCTCTAAATAAATAAATAAGTAAATAAATAAAACATTAAAAAAAAGAACTATGGAAAAAGCCTATTACCAACAGATCCTCGCTAAAGGAACTACTGAGATAAGCTTCAGAAGATTCTAGAAAGAAGGGGAGAGCTAGGGAAGGACTGGTGTACAGATGAATAGACAGATATGTCGATATGTGTAAGCAAAAACTGTGTCACAAACTACTTCTGACAATAACGTCTCCTTTAGGGAAAACGAAAGAATCAGAGATGTGCGAGTGGAGCCGACGTGTCCAAGGGCGGCACATGCTTCCGCAGGGAGGCCAAGAATGGACGTAGGATTTGGGCAAGTGAGGCTCACATGATGGAACATGAGGGTCGACCTTGATGAGAAAAGCAGCAGAATGTGCACCTTCCGAATCAGAGGGGGGGAAACACTTAAATAAGAAAATAACTGTGACCGAAATCTTTTATCAAACTAGGAACAGTTTGTCCTTCTGTTGGACAGAGCACCTATCCGCACCCCACCGCGTCATTATTCTTCACGATGAAATGTTACAAGAGTTCCTTTCACATCAGTTAAAGGGTGCCCAGGGTGGGGGCGCCTGGGGGGCTCAGTCAGCTGAGCATCTGACTTCGACTCAGGTCACGATCTCATGGTTCATGTGTTCGAGCCCTGTGTCGGGCTCTGTGCTGACAGCTCGGAGCCTGGAGCCTGCTTCGGATTCTGTGTCTCCCTCTCTCTCTCTCTCTGTGCCTCCCCTGCTTGCAATCTGTCTCTCTCTCTCTCTCAAATATAAATGAACATTAAAAAAAAATTTAAAAGGTGATTGAGGCAAAGCAGCTCATCATAACAGTCTCTGTTCGACCCTGCGGGGCAATGCGGTAAGACAACATAGAGAAATAGAAGATCTGAAGACTGGAAAGACACAAATTCATGGATTACAAGACTGTTTATGTAGGAAACCTCAACAACTGACAAATTCTGAGACATAAGAACATAGAACATGGACAAGTTACAAGACCAGTTTACAGAAATGCCACCAGCAAAAAAAAAAGAACAAGGATTAGAGAGCAATTGCATTAAAAAAAAAAAAATATATATATATATATATATTTAACATTGATTCATTTTTGAGAGAGAGAGAGAGCACGAGCTGGAGAGGGACAGAGAGGGAGGGAGACCCAGAATCCGAAGCAGGCTCCAGGCTCTGAGCTGTTAGCACATTGCCTGATGCAGGGCCTGAACCCAGGCTGGTGGCATTTCTGTACCCTAAAACAGAGATCATATTTGCATACATCTGTTTATAAATACATTTCTTTCCATCTGTGAGGTAGGGAAGGAGAGATACAGAGAACAGCGGGAAACTCCCCAAAAGCAACAATATAAAGGATGGCCTGGAGCCTGCACTCATTACACAGGTGGTGAGGAGCGGACCCCGTCCCGAGCTTTGAGGTGACGGGTCAGAGTGTGCAAGCGGCCGGGGCGGGTTTCACGCCTCGCCTCCTGGCAGCTGAGACCCTGGCGGGGCCTGCTGATGGTAACGAAGCACCGATAAGCCTCAACGGAGCAAAGAGCAAATAAACGGATGCAGGACATCCCGGGAGCCGGGCCTGGCGGACACGCGCTCTTGAGGAAAGGCTGACGAACAGCCGGAAGAACCCTGGAGAAGACGAGGAACTTTCACGACCCAGTTCAGACCCAACTGTACCCACACTCAAAACCCCGATGCGTCTGAGACAGCGTGCTTTTTAGATGGGAAGGCCTGTCCGCCTCGAAAGGCACCCGCTTCTAGAAATAACGAAGCCACGAACGGGGACGGCAGGTGGGGCCACAGTAAGCGTCGTGACTGGTCACTGTGACGGTCTGTGAGTGTGCTGTTTTTAAGGCGTGTGGGAGCACGCACAGAGGCCCCCTCCGTCACGGGGCAGGTGTGGACGTCAGGACTCATCCCCGAGGCTATTCTGCAGCGACTGTTTCCGTTTTAAGCTGAACCCCGGGCCTAGAGTTGGCAGAAGACAGACGCTCGGGTCTTGCCCCTGTGGGCTCCAGCAAGGCTCCTGAGGGCTAAGCTGGTGGTGCCTCTGATGCTGGGCCCGGCCTCTGCCAGGTGGGCCGCCCGGAGGAGAGGGGTCCAGCTCACTGTGGACAAGGAGGGTGGAACCCCACAGCTACTCAGCCTTCTTGTAGATTCTGGGCCCTGGCGAGGAGATGTCTTTATCAGAAGCTGGGTAGCTGGGATGCCTCGTTCCCTGAATAAGGGATTGAAACCTGGGCACGCGGTCTACTACTTGTGGTCCACACCCGCCACCCGCCGCAGGCGCCCAGCTTATGCTTACGGCATCCCGCGTTTCCCCAGATATTACTGTCTTTACGTGTTTCTTTTTTTTTTTTTTTTGAGGGAGAGCAATATGTTAATACTCACAGATATAGTTAGAATTTCAGAACTGAATTATATCTACCGTATGGCTTTTCTCTGCCTCCCAAGATTAAAAAAAAAAAAAAAAAGAACAAGGATTAGAGAGCAATTGCATTTTTTAAAAAAAAATATATATGTTTTAACATTGATTCATTTTTGAAAGAGTAGAGACAGAGAGAGAGAGAGAAAGAAAGCGCGAGCTGGGGAGGGACAGAGAGAGGGAGACACAGAATCCAAAGGAGGCTCCAGGCTCCGAGCTGTCAGCACAGAGCCCGACGCGGGGCCTGAACCCACGAACTGTGAGATCATGACCTGAGCCGAAGTTGGACGCTTAACCGACTCACCCACCCAGGCGCCCCTGAAGAGCAACTGCATTTTCAATCATGTTACATATAATTTCCAAGAAGGGATACTTTGTTTCTTTGTAATGAATCTACTTCATGGAATGATAAATATAAAAAACAATCCTGTTGGGCTCTAATTCTGTGTCAGGAAAATAGCTGAGACCTTATTGGCATTATTTCATTACATTTAATTCTTCTCTCTTTAAAGTGGGCAGCAGTGATCTTTGTTTCTTAATAACCGATATTTATTTACCTTTGAGAGAGAGAGAGAGAGAGAGAGAGCAAGCGCAAGCAGGTGAGGGGGAAGGGCAGAGAGAGAGGGAGACAGAATCCGAAGCAGGCTCCAGGCTGTCAGCACAGAGCCCGATGAGGGGCTCAAACCCACAAACCGTGAGATCATGACCTCAGCCGAAGTCAGACGCTTAACCAACTGAGCCACCCAGGTGCCCCTTAATAACCAACATATAAAGGAAAGGAACTCTCATGAGGTGTCCAGTGGGAGAGAGAAGGGGGTCCCCACTTCCCACTGCCTTTTTCTGCTGCCGATGTCAGAAAGTCAAGGTGGTGTGTCTTTTACTTTTTTCTAATTTATTGAGGGAGAGAGAGAGCGCATGAGTTGGGGGGAGGGGGAGAGAATCTCAAGCAGGCTCTATGCTCAGCGCAGAGCCCCAAGGGGGGCTCGATCCCACAAACTAGGAGATCAGGACCTGAGCTGAAATTAAGAGTTGGAGGCTCAACTGAGCGAGCTCCCCAGGCACCCCAAGGTAGTGGGTCTTTGGAAAGGAGTTTCCCAGAAATATCTACCCAGCTTGTCATTAGTGACGACTCTGAACCTGGTCCTGTCTGGAAAAGGTCGAGGGACAGGATGATCGGCTGGCAGAAGGCATCTCATCTGCCCTGCTGTGGTCACAGCTCCCGTGACATGAGGTCCTGATGTGACAGTCATAAGCCGGGGACTGTCCAGCTGACGTCTTTGGTGATCAGTCAGCACCGGGAGGAGGGACAGTCCCATCTATGCCAGGACGATCCGAGCACGTGGCTGCTCTTCTCTAGTAGGGGTCACGTGTGCCACGTTTCCTTCTCCAAGCTTCCGTAGCTGGGTTGGGGCCACAGAGCACCTTCCTCTCTAACCTGGGACTTGGTAAGACGCGCCCTGCGGGTACAGGAGCCTTTGCGCCTCCACGCCAAGGAAAACCTCTGGGACTGAAGCCCCTGCCCGCGAAAGGTGAGAAGGCCGCTGTCCAGCAGTGAGAAGAATGAAAGTGCCCAATATGCTCCCGGTTCCGGGGTGCAGGGGCCCCCGGAGCCAGCTGGAGTTGGCGTGAGCCTGCCTGCTTCCTTTCTTGGTTTAAGCTCCTTTAAATTGGATTTCTGTCGCTTCCAAAGCCAGTCCTGACTAATCCAGGGGAGAAAAGGCCTCGCTCTGGTGGGGGGCACCGACCTGCCCACGGGCCATCCTGTTAGGTCAATGCCTGGTCAATCTCTGGACTTGGTCCTCGCTCATGGCAAGCGACTATTTGCACCGATTAAGTAAACAGCCGATTTCCGGGCCCCCACATTCTCCCTTCTTCTGTAGGGACAAACACTAATACGTTCCTCCTCACGCTCAGAAAAGAATTTCTACCAGATGATACTGGCTTATTCAGGTCGCCGCCGGGCCAGAAGGATTCCATCACATCGTGAAGTGACGACGGTGACGTTTTAGTTTTATGCATACCAAGAATAACCGGCAGGTGTGAGGCCAGTCAGGGAGACAGACTGGACGTTACTCTCCCCTGCCACCCTCATTTAAAATGTGCAGAGTGGGCATTTGGACCGTCGGAAGGGACCGTTGCTGGTTTTCCATTCGAGTGGTTTCATTTCGCTAATACAAACCGCCTGCTTGTGACAATTATGGCGGCTCACACTTAATTCATCCTGCAAAAATAGAACTCAGGTTGCAAGGAGTCTTGAGGGCATGGACATTACGAGCGTGTTTTCTTGGTCTCAGATGCACAACGTCATCAGCAGAATCCAATCCCCGGCCCCTCGACAAGGACAAATCAGAGTGCCACCCACACCCTGAAGCCCTTGATGAAGAACTGTGTTGTCTCACGGCATGACATTCCGGGGCTGAGCTGTTGAATAAAGTTTTGTGATTGGGCTCGCAGGGATTTGAACAGTTTTCCGTGTTTAACAGTTAGCTGCGGAAAGGTCCACTATAATAGTATTTTAGCGCCATGAACCTGTCGAAATCAACCTGCCCAATTATTCCAAACGACATTAATAACACCGGATATTACACTAATTGCGTCCAGTTTCTATGCAGACGAGGCCCCGTGGGGCTAATTTTGCCTCCTTAGGGGCAAGCAAGTCAGCCATCAGACCGATTTCACAAGGAATCCCTCCTCGTTACACAAGTCTGGGCTGTCAAACTTTTTTTTTTTTAAAGGTTAATGGGCCAATCAGTCATCAATTATTTTTGCGGAGCCTGAGCAGACAAAGGGTTAAAAGGACTCAAAGCGGCTTCAACTGTTGTACATTTGGAAGCTGTTTGCAACAGGAGATGGCTGACGGGGGTGCATTTTGGGCGAGCGGGTCAAAGGGGAGGGGAGTCGGATGGATGCGCGCCTCTGTCCTCGGCGGTGGTTCCAAGAAACACAGCAGCTGCGCTGTTTTAAACGCAGAGGCCAAGGCGATCCGGACCCTTGTGCCCAACGGATGCACAACGGCTCAAATGTCTCTGAGATGCAGGGGTGAGGCGAGTGACGATATCGAGCAGATTTGTTCCTCTTCTGAATTTAGAAGGGCTCAGGTGTCTGCAGCTGTCTCCACCGGCCAGGCGGAAAATCGGAGTCCATTTTCTGGGGAGCCCCTACAAACCTGGACCCTAGACCCCTGATGCTCGGCGGTATCCGGGAGGCCAAGCATCCTTCCTGACATAGTTAACAACGGACAGGATGAGAGTGTGTTATCTAAGCCGTGCGGTGAGGAGACGTCCGGCATAGAGGAGAGACACGCCCGCTTTCCAGAGGCGGCTGATACAAGTCCGGGGTCCACAAAGCCCAGGGGCTTCCGGGTGGTCACCATTTAAGTGATCTGATGATAAAGCAGCCAAGACTTGTAGGGAGACAGCGGTCTTCTCCACTTCAGGCTTCCGTTGTTGGAGAATTAGGACTTTCGTCTTAGGGTATGCCGCAGCACCCCGATTCATGTGTTCATAGCGACTTTACTGTCTGGCCAAGTCATTTTTCCTCACTATCAAGCGAGTATAGCCATGGGTCTCCCCCAGTTTCTGCCCAGAACTCCACGCTGTCTTTCCTTCAAGTCCTACCGATTTTGGGGCCCTCTCTGGGAACACGCTTCCCTCTACCGCCCTTCCCGCTCTGCTCCCCTCGGACTGGGAGCTGCCAGCTGCCCGCCCCCTGCCCCCCAACTCTTATCTCAGCGTCCCCCACTCTGATCTCAGCGTCAACTGGGAGGGAGGCATTAGGCTGGACTAGGATGACGAAGGCGTGCTGTCCCTCCCTTTCTTTTGCCAGAAGAGACGTCCACAACTTCCCAAACCCCCGACACAGCCTCAGAATCCTTCCCAACGCAATTCCCCATGCCGCCGTTATCAATTTGTTGATGCTGGAAACAGAGAGGGGACGCATTTGCCATTCGGCCCCCTCTCTGGGCCTACCACGATCTCCGCGCTACGAGATCGCTCAAGGTTATGTGGTACACAGCCCCAGGCTTGTATGGTAATTTTTGAGCCATACATGTGGTAAAATACTACAATATTTCTGCTTCCAAAGCATATATGAAATAGGCATGTGGTTTAGATATTTTACTCGATTATGAAAACCACACGTTTAAGGTTTCAGTCCAAACCCACCATGATATAAAAAGTCAGTTTTTATTTATTTTCAATATTTCTCCCATTTTCGTAGGACAAGATAAATGTGGAAGAAAGCCTAAAGACTATGGTCCAGGATTGTGGAGAATTGAGACCCATGGCAACAGAATAATACATAAGAAAACACTCCCTCCTCCCGCTTGAGGAGTTGATTTTAAGCAGAAAGGGGAACGAAAAAAAACCAACCCGTGATTTCTGGTCATTATGAACACACGAGGTTCATGGTTCTCAGGTAAATATTTCTGCAAGCTCTGAATTTGGTAAATATCTTTGTTTAGCCCAGAGTCCCACAGAGGTTTTGTACAGTGGCTTAAATTAGGACAAGAACGGAATTAATTCTGGGAATAAGTGAGCCCCCAGAGGGAGGTCACAAAGTTAGGGATGTTTACCGCTGTTGTCGCAGGAAGATTCTCGTGAAACACAAAGGAGGTTTCTGTTTTCCAAACACATTAGAGAGAGCTGGGAGGGCAGTCTGAGAGCCAGGCACCGCGAAACTCTATTCTATTAGCTTTGGCTTCCAGAACCGTGGGACACGAGGCATTTCTGAAATTAAGGAGGGTATCTAAAACAGAGCTCCTGAAAAAAATAAACGGTCCGATCCAAAACCGACAACACTTCAGGAGGGGGAGGAAGGTTGTGTTAACATTTTCCTGGTGCTTGCTCACGGTCCAGGCACTATAGGAAAGCTAAAGGTCCAAGCTCTTGGTTTAGAGAGAGAAGGAAAACCCAGAGGTACCTGCTGTAATTTATCTGGTCCCTAAGCAGTGCTCTACAGTTACCATTTGTCACTCATTCCAACTTACATCCATCACTTTCCAGGGTCCCCGATCTCCTGGTGGAAGGATTGCGTGGGCTCTGCCGTGCTGGGCGGCTCGTGCACTGCCCGTGTGGGGTGCCCCCCCCCAGCCCCCCATCACCACGGGGATGGCCAACAGTACTGTCATTCTTTTAGAAGTCGAGGGCTGGAAAAACAAGCAACCTTGCTTCTCTCCCCCGAAAGTCAATTCTGGAGTTATCTCCCATGAAAGGGTTTCCCAAATCTTAATTTATCTGGATGAGTTCTTAACCTGGGCCGCTCGCCATTGGCCAGTGCCTGCTTTGGCCGATTCCGCCTTCCACTGATACATTCAACAGGCCTAAAAAAATGGTCCTCTGGATCCTCTCCATGGGCTGTATTCTTGGAGTTATTTTCCAACGAAGCAAGTCTTTCTAACAATTTAACGGCGAGCCCTGTGGTCACCCTGACCGGGGGCCCAAGCTCTGTGGCGAGAGATTTGTGGGCGTCTGTCTTCTTCGATTACCCTTCGAGGCAGGCTTTGTGTCTTCATTTTGGAGAAAGAAAGCCAGGCGGGGGCAGGACAGCCGGGATCGGCCAGGCACGACTGCTCCCGACGCCAAATTTCTGCCTCTGATGGTTCCTTTGACGAGGACAGTGATGGAACTGGGAAGGGGTAGCTTTAAAAGTCTGGAAAAAAGAGGCTCTTACGCTTTCAGGGCAACACCTCTTGCTGAACGTCTGCTCCTCGCCATGTGAACGTTTTCTCAAGCTCCGAGTTTTCTGTGAATGAGAGAATCTGAGGTACTCTGGACACGAGACAAGGACTGGCAGGGGCGCGCGTGGACCCTGGATGGGTTAACGTGCCGACTCCTCGCCACGCCTGCGTAGGGGCCGTCGTCCCCCCCCCAGTGTGCAGATGGGGGGACAGAGGAACAGTGGGGACTCCAGAACTGGACGCAGACCTTCTGGCTCAAGGGTCTGGGCTCACAAGCACTGCCCACGCTGCTGCTCACAAACACGAGGTCTGCAAAATTTCTGACCAAGGATCAAAGTGTGACTGGAAGTATCTGGAGTGACTTACAGCGAAGAGACCTGAGTGTAGACGGCAGCCTCAGGCGGTGGGGCCCTGGGGCCGGGGCCGGGTCCAGACACCACAGGAGAAAACCGGCCACACCTGCTAAGGAGGAGCAGCCCCGTTTCCCTCGCTGCGGTGAGGTGACGGCTGTCCACAGAGCATCGCGGCCCCAGCAGGGCGTCTACACCTCTCCGCTCAAGCCTACGTGTGCTCCGTGCTTGTGGCTGAGCCCACGTCCAGGGTTTGGGCTGCGGCTTCAACCCCAGTGCCCAGCCCAGTCTCCACATGCCAAGGTGCTTTCCAGGGGCACGGGACCGCCCTTCCCCACGCCTCAGTTTCTCCTTCTGTAAAATGTGGAGGATATGGCCTCCCTCGGGGGTGGCTGGGAGTCACGGGGCGGGGTGCCAGGAAGCCGTCCAGAGCTGTGTTCAGTTGTGGCTCCTGTTGAATCCCGTGGACGGCGAGGCCGCTCCTGAACCCCTCCACTGCACGGAGCTTTGCTCTCCACGGACCCCCAGGGCGCCCAGGGCCTCCTTCGGAACTTCTTTTCCCTCCCTGCGTGCCAGGGTCTTCGCCCAACCTCCCGACCTGACGGTAAGCCCTTCCGTTGTCCCCCTGCCCAGGACCCACCCAGGCAGGGACCTGAGACCCCAGCAAGCCTGTCATGCCCTCACGTGTGAGTCGTAAACATATGCCTGTCATCTATTTGCCTCAAACTGAATGGGGCGGAAGCCTCGGCACTGGGACCGGGGACACTGGGTGGTGAGGTCTGCTCATGTGAGTGGGGACTGTCCCCGCCATCCGGTGCAGGAGGGGCCCGGACACAGGTCCAACGCGATCAGCTGTGCTGGTCTCCGAAAAGCTTGGGCTTCTCCACGTAGGGCCTGTTTGCGATCACAGTGCCTGGGACCCCTGGGTCCCTCCATTTGGCCCACTGAGGCGCGGGGAGGCAGTCCAAACAGGGCTCACAGGCCTGTCGCTGGGGCAAGTTCCAGATCCACGGAAATGCACCCAAGACAAGGCTGAATTGGGACTTCAGGCTAAAACTGAACCTGGCTGGGACTTGGGTGAGAGCATCATCTGTGGCCTGAGGTGGCTTTCTCAGCTCACAAAATGCGCGTGGGCCTCGCACCCCAAGAAATACCCCTTGCTCCCCAACGCATCTTGCCTTTGCCCATTAATGCTTCATCACGTGTCCCGGAACAGTCTCTCTGTTCCCTCTGTTCATCCCACAGGGATGACAATCGCACCTGTCTCCAGGTGTGCAGGGAAGCTGATGCCTGAAGGCAGCGCCTGGGTTCCGTGTGGCCCCTGCTCTGGGGGACCCGCTGCCCACAATGCAACAGGCCTTCCTTCCACGTCTCCCAGACGCAGCGTCCACCTTCTGCCCAGTTCTCTCTGTTCTTCCTCGGAAAGACGCGGACCATGGAGGCGAACGCTCCCACGTCTGCCCTCAGCCGCCTGGCGTGGAGGTGTTTTCCCTCTGGGCTCGGAGGCAGCGACGAACCGGGGAATCCAATCACCGACACACCTTCCATCCCCATTTCACCAACCTCTGAGATGGCAAAACTCCAGCTCATTCTCGTTGGAAGAACTTAAATCTCACCAACCCTGGCAAAGAGTTGAGTTTTTGTAAAGTAACAGAGATGTAAAACGTAGCCCGACATCAAAGATCAAGTTTCCATCTCGGTTTCGGAGATAATGAACCCAAACGGACAGAAAAGAGGAGGAGAGAGCACACTTTTGTCTGTTGTCTAACCTCGTCTGGGTGCTTCCCTCACTAGCTCTGGGCGGTCCGTGTTGGTCCACATCCAGGTCCCGGAGCTGAGCTATCCGGACGCGCACTCTGCCTCCGGGATTCCAACGTCCCGTCTCCGATGTGGTACCTACCGGCAGGGTGGCACGTACGGGAGCTGAAATCATGCAGCCCAGGGGTCGGAAAAGAGTGGACGCAGGAGGAAAAGGGCTTTGGAGAGAGGTCACGGGGTTCAAGCCCGGTCCTGCCCATCTCTCACCAGCCTGAAGCTCCAGGCAGCCTGAGCTGCACTCTGGGTCTGGAAAGTGGGGGGGGGGGGTGCGGACGCCCCTGCCCCGGGTCGCACGGAGGGCCGCTCGTAGGAGTGGATGTGCTCCTGGGACGGTGCCTGGTTCACGGTGCGTGCCCTCCCGTAAACTCCCGAAACTCAGCTTCTAACTCTCTCCCCAGGAAACTTGGGCATCAACTGCACTTTGGGTGTCCGGAGGCACCTCTGTGTGTATCACGCAAGGGACCCCTTCAAAAAATACTCGACCTGGGGATGGGGACATTTAATGGAATGCTCAAGACCTCAGGTGACCACACAACGTGGAATGCTCAGGGAACGAATTTTCATCAAAGATCGTCTTACAGACATGATGATGTCACACGGCAAAAGACTGGAAATCAGAAGGGCGTCCTGATAATTCATATAACTACACGAATTTGGTAACGTACAGTTAAAAGTGGTATGAAATGAGACTGTGCATACAGAATGGATCTGAGACCCAAAGTCAATGAAGAAAGACCATGCCGCTCAATTAGAGATTCACACGTGTAACTCGACACTGAACAGAAGCGAGAGAAAACGGGATGCACCGTAGGCTCTGTGGTCGTTACTTACTCCGATATGCCCAGGACTGCCTGCCTTTAGTACCTGTTGGCAACCGACTGTGGGACCCCAAGATGCAGCCTTATCTGGCATTTACAGATTTCAGGGAGCAGCGTGTGCGTCACTGTCCCTCCCCGGCCAGGAGCACTGGGCGGGGCAGACACCGCAGATTACCTGATTGGTCAAGGTGAGAAGCTCCCACTTCTGCACATCGTACGTAACACCTGTCACACCTGTCGGCCAGTCTCCAGGAAGGCCCGTCAGCAAGTCCCAGGGGAACTGTCTGTCTGCCTCCTTACTGTCCCCCAGCTTTGTATACAACCACACGTGAAACCAGACGTCACCTTTTTTTTTTTTAAAGGCTGGAAGTCAATAAACAAATTTGTTGTGACAAATGCGTACACACACAAGAGGAAAACATATTTGAAAAGGACACAGGGAGAAGAAATGATATGCGGCCTAAGTTGAAAAACTGACACCCAAGAGTAGGGACGGAGTACATGTAACACCCTTTAAAACACAACAAAAAATGAGGCTGCGTGTGAGTGTTCTTAACAGTCTATTATTTTTCTCTCTCATTTTGTCTTTCTGGAATGAATGCTTTGAAAGAAGATACCAAGGGGGTCAAGCTCCATTGGTACCTTCACAGACGACAACGTCCCCTTGAGGAATGAAAAAAATTATGATTAAAAAATAGGCCTTTAACAAGCCATCGTGAAAATGTAGTTTTGTTTTCCAGATTCATTTTTTTTTTTTCCTGGCTGAGAAGAGGCCTTTCAGCAGCAAGACAGGAGTAATTGTGGAAGGAAGGAAAAGAGGATGGTGATATAAATCAGCAAAGGTTAATGATCAGGATGTGAAGAGAGGGACTTGTTTACAGAAATAGCGTGCAATTTAAAATTTACAAGAGATTTAATGCCACTGCTTGGCAATCGCTAAAATCAACAGCCCAGAAAACAGTGACATTAAGAAAAATATTACAGTTATAATCATCCCCAAATAAGTCAATTAGTGTTAGGGCACGAGCTGGCGATTACTTGACCCATTTGGCTTGCACTTAAGTGAAAAAAAATGTCCCCCTATTATACTAAGATCGCTGGATTGTGACCTATTTTGCATCGTGCTCATTGTATACCAGCCTCCCTTACAAACTCACGTGGGCTGACGCTGGTTTTCCTTTGCCTGGCAACAAAATAATTCTGACCCTTGACATTTGCAATCATAAAAAAAAAAAAAGAGGCAATTTATAATTGTGTTGTTCCAATGAAGGTGGGAAAAATTCAATCTGCTATTATACAAAAGCAGGGGCGGCTGTCTTCGGTGGAAAAAGCAACGCAAGTCAATTTGTGAACTTTGGCACCAGACGACCTTTAGAAACACAACAATATACTGAATTTACAAGCAACAGCAGCCCCATGCAAATGACCCGGGCCTGGCTGCCTCTGGATTAGAGCTGCACACGGCATTATGGAGTATGCGTCCACAAAACAAATTAAGACTGTTACTTAAATGTCACGGCACACTATTGTGTTTGGCTACAGATCATTACACCTGATACTAACACTTTTAAAAACTGTAATAACTCGGGAAATATTACATTGAGTGCCCGCATGTATAAAGGGAAAGAAAAAAAGAGGAGAAAATAGGTTTCTGAAGTAATTTAAACATCACTACTCTAGGACTGAAGCGAAAGGTCAAAATTTAAGTAAGCTGAAAAGTAACATGAATGGCAAAATCAAGCACACGGACGGGCGATGGAGACGGCGGGGATGAGTCTGCAGACACAATGAGGGGCATGCGGCTCCACGCGGGCGCGAGGGCGGGGGGCGCGGCGTTACCTTCGGTGTTGGTGCCGCTGCTGCTGTATATATTTCGCAGGCTACCAACACGGTTTAGTTTCCATGCCTTGCGCTTGGCTGCATCCCGAGAGCAGAGAAGGGGGCGGGGGGAAAGAGAGAAAACAAAAAGGAAAATAAAACAAATGAAAAGGGGAGAAATGTCAAAGCAGCTCGTGACGTCCCCTCCGAGCCAGCGGTTCCTGGGAGGCAGGTGTGCACCGGGGTGCGGGGGGGGGGGGGAGGGGAGGGAGACCCGCACCCCCCCACCCCCGGCATCCCCCTTCCCCCCACTGCTCCTGGCACAGGGCGATCGAGAGTGGGGGAGGCGTGCCAGCCGGCATCATTAGGTTGGCATGAAATCAAACGAAGGCCCGGGCAAGGAAGCCCATGCGTCGCTCCCGCCCTGCTGGGCTGGACACGTGGCCACTCCAAACAGTGCCAGGCTGGCCTTCTTGGCGACGGGTGGCGTCTTTTGAAGGAGCTAGGATGCCAGCAGCCATGAGCCCTTTGATTTGGCAGAATGCTGGGAATGTGTCAAATCAAAAGAGACCCCGGTGACTCGCGGTTCACGTGTATGCTGCAGAAGGTAGGGGCCCTGAATAGCCGGAGCCCTTAACACTGGACTTGTTTCCCCCTCGACACGCGTTCATCTGGACAGCAGCCTGCGCCGGCAAAACTCGGCTACCATCTTGCTGTTGTCAGAGGGTGGAGGCCCTTCTCCTTCCTATGGGGGCCTCTGGAGGCTCTGAAGGGAGCTCTGAGGGACCCAGAGGACACGCCCCAAGCTCTCAACTCATCAAAGAAAGCATCCGAGGGGGGGAAAAAAAAAAGACAGATGGCCAGTTACCCACGGAAGAACCCTGGGTTTGGGAGAGAGCCGCAGCATGAACCTGCCACCGTGTGCAGAGTGGGGCGGGAGGGGTCCCCGACCTCCTCAGGCACTCTTCTCCGGGCACACATTCTCGCCTCACCTGGCCCCCACCCTCCCAACCGCACACTCGGGGCCGAGACACCTGTGGCGGAGAGGCTGGCTCGGGTCAGCCCTTCAGAGGACGCACTTCATCAAGAGCGAAGGTTAAGTAGGGAGCCTCCTGTGGTGCAAGTCTTCCGGCTGAAGGCACAGCCACAGATCCACGGGCCGGACGGCCACCACACGGGCACGCACGCCAGCGTTGTCCGTGGCGGACGCGGTCACCCAGGTTTCGGAAGAAGAGGCACGCCGGGCCATCTCTCTCTCTCGACCTCCACGGCCAGGAGAAGAGAGCCGTCAAACCCGCCATCAGGCTCTCTGGGGCTAACCGTTTAACGTTGGGGGTAAGAGGCGCTCCTGGGGAAGCCAGGCCGACCCTCCGGTTCACGGACTGACGCAGAGACAAGGAACACGCTGGCCAGGGGTCACCCCAGCACGTTCCGGACTCAGGACGGTGCTGGCTCCTGCTGTCGTGTTCAAGCCCAGACGCTCGGTCTCCAAGAGGGTGGGCTCAGCTCTAGCTGTGCCAAGCCCGGTGGTCGCGAAAGGAGCCCCCGTGACGACCAGGGCTCTGCGAGGAGCTTTGCTGCTGAGCTGAATCCCAAGCACTTCTGTGCACACGGGGTTTACTTGCAGGGGCAACAGGAACTACGTGTGAGAAATAAGGACACTTACGGAAGCAAGCACAGTGATTCTCAAACAGCGTACATCCGGGATGCAAATTTTATGCTAATGAGGAAAGCAGAAAGCAGCTGTAATTTAGTGGTCGCCCGACTTAAAACCGGGAAAAAGTAAGCTATGACTAAACACACCGAAGAGTTACTTGGTAGCTTGAAAACCCACTGGTAATTTAGTAGGAAATCTAATCTCTAAACTAGTGGGCACTTAAGGTTGGGGATGCAGGCCCTTCTACCGTATATGGGCCTGAATTTAGTCTCGCCCCGGTGAGAAGCTCCCCTTACCTCCGCATCCTCGAGGCACCAACTACCTACAGGGTGTCTGTCCCAGGTAACGTCACGGCCGGCACCCTCCGGTATGAACACCAGGCACCCGAGACAAAGGAAACCAAACTAGTCACGGTTTTCAAATGTTTACTTTAGAAACGTTCAATGAATATTTATCCGCTCCCTCGGGTACAGCGGACGCTTTTGCAGAATTAATTGCGTGTTTAATTATCTCAATAGATGATGCTCTGGTGTCCTGGCCCCAGTTTTACAAGTTCCAGAAAGCGGTGGCCACGAAAGAGGCTGCACTCCCCAGCCTCGAAACTTACCTCTTTCTCAAACATTTACATATAAATAGGCAGAGCTGAGGCTGGGCACCCTTCTGGAGGGAGTGGTGGGGGGAGTTCTAGTGCAAACCTCTTCCCTCACCTGCATATGCCTTGCATTTTTCATGCTCCGATCTCCCATTACCGTTTGGATGTAGAGGTAAGAAGTGAGCTCGCAGTCTGGTTTTCTATTAACCTATTGATGAAATAATCAATTTTAATGTGTAAAATGCCATGCCTTTTCCTTCCTCTTAAACAAATGGACTTTTTCGGGATGATACCAAGGTCCCGACACGTGCATTTGTCTCCTGGGGCATCGACTGCTCTAGGTCCACCTGTTTCGAAGCTTCTCAAAGAGAAAACACAATCGTATTATCATCGGTAAAATCTCAGGTTGTGCAGGGTGCTGCCGCCCGTGCTCCCTTCTGCAGGAAATGGGGACACTGTGCCAAACGGAAGGGCACTGCATCCCGACGCTGCTGGCTGGGCGCCTCGTTCCCCAACCACGCGGCCATCACACACCGCGGCCGCCACCTTTGCAACAGCAGTGACGCTTGAGGGCTGCCTCACACGGACTAGCTCAGAATGCTACATTTTCTGGGCAATCTTTACTTTTTTTTTTTTTTTTTTTACGTTTATTTATTTTTGAGAGACAGAGTGAGACAGCGCGAGCAGGGGAGAGGCAGAGAGAGAAGGAGACACAGAATTGGAAGCAAGCTCCAGGCTCCGAGCGGTCAGCACAGAGCCCGACGCGGGGCTTGAACCCACAAACCGCGATTTACTTTTTTTTTTTTTTTTAATTTCAGGGATACAGTTTCTTCCATTTCAACACAGGCTAACTTATTTTGATTTCCGTCACCAGTGTGACTTCTCACAAAACTACGGAGTTTCACATCACCTGGAGGAAAGGCAGTGGGGTGCGAGCAATCCTCCAGCAGTTTGCACGCTACTGTTGTGCTTACTGGATAAGCAAGTCCTCTTCTCTAAACAGTTTCGGGTGCCTTACGTGGCTATTTCAACAGCCCGATGTCTCCGCGCAGTCTCAAATGTCGACAGCACAAATTCAAATCTCCCTGGGTGTACAACCCTACATCGTGTAATTTCAGATGTGATGGAAGCTAACTGTGAGCCCGAATGGTAGGTGGGGAGAGGGAGCTCTTCTCACTACCTGCAAATTAAGTGGAACTTTCTGAACCCCAATCTACCTCGGCAGGAAAGTCGGCGGGCCCGGGGCGGGGGAGGGGGGGCAGCAGGGGACAGGAAGCCATTAGCAGGACGGCATTCTCCCCATAATGGTGTCAAAATGCGAACCGTGAGCTCACGTTCAATACCAGACTGTTACGTGAATACCACAGCAAGAGGCAGTGCATGGGACACATGGCTCACGCTCGAGAATTAAAACAGAGAGGGACGCGGAACTCATCCTTATACGGGTTGGAATGTGTTTCCTAACGATTGAAAGGATCACAATTTTGAGAAAGACAGGGTAAGATAGTAGGGACTCCTCCTGCAACCTATGCGAACACAAAAAGCTTACTGCCTTTTAGTGCCAGTGGCATCATCAACTTCCCCTTCAAATTAACCAAGAGCCCTCTTGCATATGAGCACCTTGTAATCTTTGGATTACAAAGAAAGGAAAAGACAGGTGAGTGGTAGTCCTGGTACCCGAATCCTAATGCTGACAAGTGCACCTGCACGTGTGCTCTGGCTATCTAGTGACATGGCCCCTTCCGGAAAGCTGCCTTGTGGACACTCACATCCGGAGGGTGACTCATTTTCTTGGGTAGCGGGTGACCACACTGACAGCTGGGGGTGGCTGTGACCCAGCTCATCCGGGTCTCAAATGCTGCTCATCCTGAGTCATTCGCATAAAGAAAAGACGCTGCTATAAACTTCAGTTCGCAGAATATTTCTTTAAGGTATCTGATGATAGTTAGATGCGTTTTGTGTCCCTGTGTCCAAAATGAGGTCTGGCACAACACACCCGACTCCTAATTACTAACAGACAGTCATGATCTTTTCAAAGGACAGCGAGCAAAGGGGGAAAATGTGCAAATTACGGCTTTCCACGAAGTTAGGGTAGCTGGAATCATTTAGAGTTAACAACTCCCAATTAGGACACGTCTCCTGATTTTTGCAAGCTCTGCCTTTTCATCCGAGTTCACACGATGATTGTGAGGGACTTACGATTTTATTTTAAAGGGACACTTGTTATTTTGTTTCTCTAAGCAAAAAAATAAATAAATAAATAAAAAAGTAAAAAACCAAAATTCTTGTATTTTTAACTACCGCATGCAAATGAATGGCTAAGAACTGACGACAGACAGCCGAATTTCCAAGGTGAGAATCTTTCGACTAGCTCTTTGCAAGTGGAATAAAAATGCACCTTAGTCTGTTGGCGTGCTCAGACGAGCCTGGTTTTCTCCTGAACTCTTCCTCCATCAGTGTGCCAGGAGACCACAGACTTATATTAATGTCACCTCTGGTCTCCTTCTGACAGCGCTCTTTGTTGATTAGATAAATATTCCTCAGATAGCTGATTAAAAAATGATGTAGCTGTGAGGTTGTATGTCCAAGCCTTGTCAGCCATGTTGGACGTTCAAGTGTGCATGAATTACATCCGCGGCGTGCAGCGAACAGGGCTGGTTAAGTAAGGCACGCTGCAGCCCTCACAATCAATTATGAGAACAAATAGGATCTTTTTACCTACACGCAGGAAGGGGCTGGGTCAGAGAAGGCGTGTCACTCATTTCTAAGAATGTCTTGTCTCGGAACGAAACAAATAACCCTCTCCATTCACACGAGGGATTGCAAACTTGTACCTCTTAGAGAAGGCGAATGATAACCTTGTCAGATAGCACCCACTCCCTGTCCACACCAGACGGGTATTTATTTATTTTTAAGATGCCATCAGTATAAGTGCCACTCGTGCAGAGGGGACCGTCTCTGCTCCACAGAGAGGCCACATAAAGACCGTCCCCCCAGGAGCCCCCCAGCAGGTGGGGGTGGGTCACACTGCGGTTCCCTATCACTTCCAGTCTAGCGTCCCCAGTACCCCGCAATCTTTTGTTGGTGGGGATTTCATTGTGAGGTTAGAGATTGGAGATTTCTGTTGTGCTGGCCATTTGAACGTTCATTTGCTCAACAAGACTGTGTAAATCTTCTGTTCTCTTGTAAAGAGGCAGTGGTTTTTTTTTTTTTTTTTTTATTTTTCCCCATAAGATGCGACCCCAAAGATTCTTACGCTATGTGAACTCCCTACTTTAGCTGTAAAGGGGCTTGACATAATGGTTGCTTCCCAGAGGCGGCCACACAGAGAAGTAGTCACGTTGAAACGTCCATTAAAAGGGCCTTTGAGAGGATTAAACAAAACCTGAGGCCAAGCAAATATAGGACATATGTTCAGGAAGCAAAATAACTTCGTCGTTACCAGTTTCTGGCAAGACTGGTATAATCTTTTTGTAACCTGAAGCTCCTGAATGCAGGAGCTAAAATACCCAACTCAACAAAGCCCTGAAAGAAGTCACTGACCCTTAATTATAAAATTTTAATTCACTTTCCAATAACCCATAATGGCTTTCTTTACAGCAAATACAATCTCCATATCGGCGGCTTCTTTAAAGCTGCGAAGGCTTGGAAGCCGCCGAAGGCTTCCGCATAGTGGTTAATGTAGACGTGCACAGAAAATACCATTAACCCCAGAAAACAGTGAAAATAAAAACTAAGCGAAAGCTCCAGGATACGCCATAAAAACCAGAAGTTCCAATTAGGTGGAGGGCTGGTTTTCCTCTTGGCCTAGAAACACACTGTGTTGCAGAGCAAGGGTTCAAGCGCACCCAAAATTAATTGGGTATTTCAGTACGATGCCAAGAGGGTAACTTTTAACAGGGACTAAAATAAAATAGGAGTTGAAGTCGAATATACCTTTGTGATACATTCGTAATGTAGATTTCAGGTCGGGCATGTTCTCAGACGGAGATTAGAAATACGTGAACACTTAATGTTAACTTCTTGCCCTGTCTTCATGGAGTAGCTATTCATTTTGAGAAGGAAGGGCTTTCTGGCTGGGGGGCAGTGGGGGGGGGAGGTGGCTTGTTAGGATATTGATACGGGGCCCCTCGGTCTCTAGGCTTCACCCTCTTCCAGACACATGATCAGGACACGAGAACAGAGACTAAGCATGCTGTAGACTTGGGAGGGGAGTGGGTCCCCAGCCTTTTTTTTTTTTAAAGGTCTGGTTACTCCCCGAACAGGGCTTCAATATTGCAGGACTGGGGCACCTGGCATTGCAGATAGAGACAAGAAGCAAACCAAATTCTCACTTAAGGAAAAAACGAGGTTCAAACGAGTTTTTCCAAGCTGAATGATGTGTGCGAAATGTGTGAGATCCGTTCATCCGGGTTCACATCGGCAGGTTGCAGCAAAGCAAGGGCTGTCCTGCCCTGGCCGTATCTCCTGGCCCCTCTCCGAGGGCCAGCTCAGGGCTCGGGGAGGTGGGCGGCAGGCCAGGGGCGAGTGACGCTGGGAGAGGGAGGCTGGGCACCGGGGTGTCTGAGCTTCTTACCCCGGAAAGGAGTGATAATGGGAAACATTTATCCCCCTCCCCTCCCCCCCCCTTCCCTTTCTTCTTCATTTTCTTCCTTCTCAATCTCCTCTAGGAATATATTGCAGGCTTGTCTTTGGATTTTTTTTTTTTAACACAAAATCTTTCTCCAACAATTCCAGAAAAGATAGTTTTTTAATAAAACTTTAAATCGTGCTATCATATTTCAAAGGCGATGACCAGTTAAAGCAACTAATCAAAGGCATAATTATGTAATGATGGCTGCTCGTGCTCCCTCCTGGGGCTGTAATTGAGGGGCTGTGATCACTGGACCACCAGCCTCAACAATGGCGGACACTGCATTTGATCTGACATCTTTGTAGTTGACTTCCTACACCTGCCTGAGTGAAATGGGACACTTCAGGGTTATTCAGTCAACCACAGTCCCCTTATACGTGGCCGAGTCGGGGAACACCACTGAAAATATCTTCTAGAAAATATTTGTAACCTTACGCATTTCAGGAGAACCTCCCCGGAAATTCCCGATAGCATTCTGATTCGCAGTTTCAGAAACCTCGGAGGCTTTAACATACGTGGGTATTTACTTAGTCAAAGTCGGGTACAAAGAGCAGAGTGGAAAACAAAAGAATTCTAATCATTTGATTCTTTTCTGCTATTATGGACATACACGCCTTGAAAGACTAACAGACTTCTTCCCATAAAACTGCTTTGACCATAACTTCACAACTTTTTACTATTTTGAGTAATTAAACAAGGTCATGATTATCCTAGGAGGGCCCAGGAAAGTGCTGTACTCACACAGCACAACAACGAAAGTCTCATTTTTTTCTGTAAAAGTAACTTAAATACACCAACTTTATTCAGCTTCAAGCAAGAACACAGTGGAACACGGCTTCAATATTATTGCAGAAGCAAAGTTAATTTCATATTATTTTAATATTAAGAATATACCATGACCAATCTAACTATCCCTTCAATTTTCCTCTTAAAGTTCTTAACCATATACACGAATAATGACCACACTTATGAGTACGGCTTCTATGAAGACCTGTAAGGTGTTAGGTTAGGATCGTTTTCAAAATTATCCTTTTTAACAGTGGCATCGTGGAGACAGCATATCACAGTTCCTTACCATTAAGCACTGAGTTATTGCCAATTTCATGCTACTAAAGATGCTATCTTCTCTTGAACTTAATATAGATACAGGTGGTCACATATAGAAATATTTATAGATATGTGTGCAGACACACACATGGATTCCTTTTCTCTGCTTTGTCTGCTGAGAGCCAAGGAGGAATGACAAGCTAGTAATCTAGCCCACAGAGCTCAGTCTCTAATACCATTCTCCAATAAAAAGATCCAGGGCTCCTTGGGGAGGTGGCCAATTCTGGGACCAGGGCAGGAAATGTAGAGGTGAGCCTGGGGCATTTCATAGATCCCCCGCAGTGAGGAAGTTGCTAAAATAAACAAACAGACCTGCCCTACACTGATGGGGGCAGGGGCTTCCAGTGGCCGAAGCCAGAATAATTCGAGCAAGAAGATAAACACAGCGGTACTGGATTATAGCCTAAAGTATAAAATAAATAATCCAAGAGTCCATGCAGATGTAAAGAAATGATTGAAGAAAATAATAAATGGGGAGAAGAGACAAAGCTTCCCAAATAGTTTATGTTGATACCCCACCCGAGAGGAAGAGGGGTATGACTCCTCCCTCCGAGGTGAGGGCTGGACACAGAGGCTTCCTCCCAAAAAGGACCGCGTGGAAGTGGGGAGGGGACAGAAGTAACTTCACAGAGGGGCAGTCTGAGGAACACAACCTCAAGCCAGTGATCAAGGTCAGCACTGGCAGTCATAAATGGCGGTGGTACTATGTTCCCTTGACATGCTGTCATAAAAACAGCTCTTGTCTCTGTGACCTTCCTTCCAAAAATCACGACCCCAGACTAATCCTAAGGAAAACAGCAGACAAATTCCAGAAGAAGGGCATCCTACAAGGTCAGGAGTACCTGACCAGTACTACTCAAAATTGTCAGGGCCATCAAAAACAAGGGAAGTCTGAGAAAACATCCCAGCCAAGAGGAGCCTCAGGAGACGTCACAACTAAATGTTATATGGGACCCTGAATGGCATCCTGAAACGGAGACAGCAGTGGGTCCAAACTAAGGAAATCCAAAAAAAAGTACAGACTTTAAGTTAATACTAAGGTTATCAATACTGGTTCATTAATTGTAAGAAACATACCATACTAATTAAAGATGTAAATAGCAACGGGAAATCATGTGCACACATGTGTGTAAGGGGACGTCATTTGGGAATTGCCTATAATATCTCCTCAGTTCTTCTAGAAGTCTTTTCTAGAAACTACAACTTTTCTAGAAAATGAAGTCTACTAAAAATACTGTAATAAGCACCTCTGGGCAGGAGTATGAGTTTTTTTTCCTTTCAGTCATTTGAATGGTTTCCTCAGAATGAAATGCCAGCAGTAACACTGCCATATGAAAGGATTATCCTGTAGCTTGGCATATGTACAGAGGAAATTTACCTGGTCGTAATGTATCACTTATTCTCCTTAAATCAACTTTTACAAATTAAAGGCAATTTGAAATCTCTGTGTGGCCTAAACAGTATGTGTCAGATGTACTAATAGAAGCTCTTAACAATGTGAATGCCTGCTCCATTGGACAGTTTTGCTGAGAGATAAGCTGTTTAATTTATGATTGTGAATGCAGGTTTCATGGTATGTTTGTGAACTAATAATGTCCTTTCCCTTTCCTTGCTTTTTTTTTTTTTTTAATGTTTATTCATTTTTGAGAGACCAAGAGAGAGAGCAATTGGGGGAGGAGCAGAGAGGGAGACACAGAATGTGAAGCAGCTCCAGGTTCTGAGCTGTCAGCACAGAGCCCGACATGGGGCTCAAACTCATGGACTCGATCTCGAGATCAGGACCTGAGCTGAAGCTGGACGCTTAACCAACTGAGCCACCCAGGCGCCCCTCTTCATTTTTTAAGTTTTATTTGTTTTGAGAGCGACAGAGACAGCACGAGTCGGGGAGGGGCAGAGAGAGAATCCCAAGCAGGCTCTGCACTGTCAGCACAGAGCCTGACACAGGGCTCAAACCCACGAAACCATGAGATCATGACCAGAGCCAAAATCAAGAGTCGGACGCTTAACCGACTTAGCCACCTGGGCACCCTTGAACTAATGTTCTTTAGAGGCAGCAATCCACCCAGGCCAGTTCTTCCGGATACTATGCTGTCTCCTTGTATTTCATTTGGAATTGTTGAACTTGCAATTACGTTTGCCCCCCCTTCAGTGAATTACAACGTATATTTTTAAAAAGCGTACCAAGTATGAGTTCTCTTGTTAACTTCCAGGATTAGCTTATAAGAATTAGAAAATGGGCCTGAGCCGTTGACAAAAAAAATGTCTGCCCTCGTGCTGAAATTTAGATCTTTGCTTGTAATCAGCACACACACACAACAATCCACCTCTTCACTAAAAGCAGAAGAGCTCAACGAAGTTAAAGACCCGAATCACGGCTACTCTGGTTTCAAGAGATCCGTGGAGGCACACACCTGTGGTGAATTATCTGCTCTGGGGGAAGGTCTGAACTCAGGCTCACAAGGGTCAGGAGACAGAACCAGCACCGTTCTTAAATACGAGTACTGATAAAATCGTGTATGAAAAGCAAGTTTGTAATCACGAGTTCATCTACAAAATACCATCCCAAAGTTCACTTGGGCACAAGATAGGAGGTGAGGCTATTCTCACCAAAGCCCATTTCGTACGCAAAAACCCCAAACAAATCGCAAGAAACAGAACTACTAAACTGGCTCCTTCCACAGAAGGACAGAGTTCATGGCCTTATGGTTTCCAGCCATCAGTTTCATGAATGAATATGGAACATATGAAACTGTACCAAATATGCATTATTTGAAGGTTTTCTTTTATTATTTCTTTTCTAATTCTTTTGGGGGGAAAATGATATTTTACAGATTGCGAAGAACATGCAAACTGCCAAGAAAAAAGTGTCAGGATGGCAATGAGCTGCTTCCTTCACGGAGGAGAGGTGGCTGCAGGGCGTTGCTGGGTCTCAGTGGGTCAGTGGCTGAATTTGACCCACGTGGCAACGTGCGCCCTCTTCCCAGTGCTGCAGGTACGAGGGAAGGTCATGGACAACAGAGAAGAGGGGGAGGCGGGAAAGCTGGTGCTCGGGGAACCGAGGCCGCCCTGCCTGGCAGAGGCACAGGGTGGCCAAGGGGTGACTCGGGTCCGTGTCCCACGGTCCCCTTCCACCTCCAACCCAGGGCTGCCATGAGGGGTGAAGGAGCCACCACAGCAAGAGGGGCACAAAGTCAGTACGTGCCGGTGTCTTCCCCTTACCGCCTAAGCGAGATCAAGACAGTTCAAAGCAGACGCATCCACAGAAAGAAAATCTCAAACAGCTGGCTGAAGTGCTATCTGAATAACTTGCTAGTGAACTTCTGTATTTGTTCTAAGAGCCTTCACCCCTTTCTTCCAGTTAGTCACTCACCCAGGAAGGGCAGGAGGAGGCAAGAAGGTCCACCCTCAAACACCAAGAGCCTCTAACGGAGAAATACAGATGAAATTCTTTTTCACCAAGAAACTATTTAACAAGAGCCGGGGACTCCCTTGTGGGGTGGGGGCGGGGTGCCTGTCCACGCACAGTGTCTCACACGCGCGTGAGGGAGACGACAAGGAAGGGCGGGGGAGAGGGATCCCAACAGTAGGGACTGAACCAGTATGATCAACAGGGGAGACCAGAACCTTCCATCTGGGTGGGCTTTCAATGTTTCAGTTAGCAAGGAGATGGGTTTCTACTGGTTATCTCAGAGACGACCGCACTGAGGAAGCTGGAGATGTTCTCCAAACTACTTCTTCTAGAACAATAAACTGGACGAGAGATGTCAACACGCGGCCAACCGCTCACCATATGCCGTGTGCAGTTATCTTGATGTGGATGCCACGAGAACACAAGGCACAAGGTAAGTCCCAGCCCTCACGAAGACGTATCACCAAGGAAAAACACGCGGAAGATTAATCTCAAGATGCTATGGAAACAGTTTTGAAAATGGTACAAACACGATTCAGAACGATTTGTAAAATTACAATATTTTTAGAAGTCTCCACTACAGACATGATGTATGCACACAGGTGCACAGACACACACACACACACACACACACACACACACACACACCCTTCCGCTCCTGGCCAAGTAGAGCTCTGGCTGAAAAATCAAGTAGGGTCTCGATGATATAGAAATAAACTAAGTGATTTTTTTTTCCTCTTCTACTTTTACGTAGTGGTAGAATTGTATTTTCTGATAGATTTGAATAAAAAAAGCAAAAAAAAAAAAGGCCAAAGATCCATCTCTCAGTGTTGTTTTATTTTTTTTTAGTTTTTTTTTTTAACATTTATTTATATTTTGAGAGACAGAGCATGAACCGGGGAGGGGATGTGAGAGAGAGAGGGAGTCACAGAATCCGAAGCAGGCTCCAGGCCCCGAGCTGTCAGCACAGAGCCCGACGTGGGGCTTAAACTCACAAACCGTGAGATCGTGACCTGAGCTGAAGTCTGACGCTCAACGAACTGAGCCACCCAGGCGCCCCTCAGTGGTCCTGTTTTTAAACAAATATGCAGGCCCCTTCTGATGACCATGATTTGGCAACCTCGTAGAGTAACTTTGCTTCCCATGAATCATGGTATCGGCATACACTCCCTCCGTCTACACAGGCCCACCTGTGGACTCTAGCCGCTGGCGTCTACGAAGGGTTGCTTATCTGCAGGCAGGAGCCATGGCTCCGTCCTCCTTCCTCCCTCCGGATGAACTGGGCTCTGAGCTCCAGAAAAGTCCGGAGCGGGTAGCCAAAGGGCTCTATCACACGTTCACAGTGACATGAAAGACTTAGGTGTGGACAAGAACACCTCTTCCCTGCTCCAATCAAGACAGTTGGCATTTCAATTAAAAGGCAACAATCTTTTAAATGAAACACCCACGGGGACGTAAAAGAAAAATGCCCCCCCCCATTTACTGATCTCACACCTAGAAACGAAATATGTGTCAAAGCATGACTTCAACGAAAACAGGAGATGCCCGCCAGATACCTATCTCTAATGTGCCAAGTGGCAGTGACCGGCAGGCAGACAGGTGGGAGGAAGGCGCCCTCACCTTGTGGACAGGTGCCGGGCGGCCGCTGAGCCGGCAGCAGCTCTGAACCGGTGACCGTGGGTGACTGAGTGACAATGGCTGGCTGCTAATCGTTGATCGAATAATGAAGCTGAAACAGCTGATAAAAGGTTTCAATCTTGAGAAAAATGATTGATCGTTTTTCAGTTTACTGGCACCGCTATTTGTGTGACAAACGGCTGCAAAGCCCCCAGTTAATCTCGGCACACCTCCAAGCCCGCTGTGGCAGCTTCGGCTCGCACAGCCAGATAATCAGCGAGAGCTAATAACACCACCGCGCGGAGGCTGCGAGGGCGAAACACTGGTGTTTTATCAAGCCCGATCTCCGAATCAATTTGCACGATGGATTTTTTGGGCGATGGGCAGGGGAGAGGAGAGACCAGGGAAAGAAAGGAAGCAGCACAACAAGAACAAAGATGGATAAGCCGGGCACAGAGAGCATGGTCCTGACACAGAGGCACGGGATCGTCAGGAGAGCAGAAGGGCTTTCGATTGGCTCGGGAGAGCTCACAGATTTTCTCAATGGCAGAGTCTGATCTGTTGCATCAAAGTGTCCCATCAAGATTGTCTGTCATTGGACAGTGCAGGGCTGCTGTGCACAGCCAGCCTGCCTCCTGTCCCCGTCGCATGGAGTATGTATGGTTCTTCTTTAGGTCGATTTTCTTTCCTTTTTTTTTCCCCCCCAATGGGAGGGGGTAGGTAGTGTGGCTTTAAGTGAATTAAAAGTTGTACTTCTGAACGACGCTCAAAATAGCACAGTCGTGGGGGCGCCTGGGTGGCTCAGGGGGTTAAGTGTCCGACTTCAGCTCAGGTCACGATCTCACGGTTGGTGAGCTCGAGCCCCGCGTCAGGCTCTCTGCTGTCGGCACAGAGCCTGCTTCGGGTCCTCTGTCCCTCTCTCTCTGCCCCTCCTCTGCTTGTACTCTCTCTCTCTCAAAAAAAAAAAATTAAAAAAAGTAAGTTATTAGAAAATAACACAGTTGTTTCTATGGCACCATATGCCGAGTCTCATCCTAACTTTGATAAAAGTGAAATCAGTTCAACACACTCCCGAGAAATTCATGTTAACACGGAAGCCAACACAACTTAGCGTGTTGAGCCCTCTAGTCCTGCTTAATGCCTGTACCATCAGGTTGGACAAAAGTCAGGATTAAATACGGTCATGCATTGAGTACAATTAGTGTACGTAGTGAACGTAGATAATAAATATTAAATATAATGATGATAATGACTTATTTCTCAACTTCCAAAACAGAAAGAAGTGAGCCTCCATTTATAATATTCTCATGTCAATCAGCACATTCAAGATATACAAGCACCAGAACTGAAAGACAGTATTATCTCCATCCACTACTGAACAGCAGTGAAAAAGTTGGAGAAGAATCCTAAATGTAACTAGCTTTCAGGAGTGCATCAAAAGCATATGTGTGGAAAAGATGCTAAACGTAAGAGATTCAAGCAAAGATAAGCCTTCTCTAAGATGACCTGAAATGAGACAATGAAACCACACAGTTATGAAAAAGGACACAAAAGTGAAGCGGGTTGTGTAATTTCAGATTTGAAATGTGAGCTCTAATTCCGACCCAGAGCTCCACAGGAATTGGGAGCCAGGGGCCAGGGGCCAGGCCCGCACCAGAGCAGTCCTGGGAGGGCAGCTTTCCAAAGCTAAACAAGCACTCAAGACCTCTGTGCTTCTGAGAATGTTCTGGGTTTTCACACGGGTGAAATCCCACGTGCTCTTTCCCAAATTAGAAGTGAGGACACTTCTAATCCAACAGGCCTTCCCATAAGGCTGTTGGATAAACAATTAAAACACTGTTCTCCTGGGGCACCTGGCTGGCTCAAGGGGTGGAGCCTGCAACCCTTGATCTCGGGGTTGTGAGTTCAAGCCCCATGTTGGGTGTAGAGATTACTTAAAAACGTTAGAAAAAAATCTTATAAAAACAAAAAACACTGTACTCTTTGGTTTCAACATTTCCCAAAATGTGTTCCAGAACAGAGTAATGGTCCTGAGGACTGAACTAGAGTTTAGATGGGTATGGCCACACATGTTTGGTATCACAGTTTAAACAAGTTAAATGAGGCTTTTGTTTTTCTTCTTTTAAATGGAGGGCTTCCAAGAGACTTCGACTTGCTGGGGTCTCTACAACCCCCAACAGGGAGACAGACTAGGCCACGCTCTCCAAAACTTTTCCTTCAGTGCATCTTGTTGGATTCATAGTCTAGAACACACACTTTTGGGGAACACTGGTTTAGATCACATAGAGCCAATCCATAGAGAATAAATGCTTTGGGAAACCAGGGGCGCCTGGGTGGCTCAGTCGGTTGAGCGTCCGACTTCGGCTCAGGTCATGATTTCACAGTTCCTGAGTTCGAGCCCCGCATCGGGCTCTGTGCTGACAGCTCAGAGCCTGAAGACTGCTTCCGCTTCTGGGTCTCCTTCTCTCTCTCTCGGCCCCTCCCCTGCTCACACTCTGTCTCTCAAAAAAGAAATACTTTGGAAAACCAATTAGAACCTCCACGTGGGCCCAGGGAGGTCCCCTCCCTCCTCTCCCCGGTGAACTGCCATATGCCTGGAGCACAGCACATGCGTGCATGGTGCCGGGCTTTCGGGGGACACAGCAAGTATCTGATGTGTGTCCTGTCTTCTTGGGCTTTCAAAACAGTTGGAAGAGCAAGATTAGCCCATGTGAAATGTTTCCAACAAACACGTCATGGACAGAAGACAAGACTGCCCTGGGCAGAAAGGAATTGTCAACTGAACGGTGTAGAAAAATGAGGAAAAAAATCAGCGTGTTCCCCTGTGCTCACCCCGAAAGGGCCAGCCTGTTTGGCTCTATGACTGTGAACTGCGGGCCTTTTAGGGCTCCTGCCGACAGTGCTGAGGGAAACAACTCCACCGGAGTCCTGAGAGGTGGAGTCGGTGTCAAAGCCTTTTGCAGGCCATACCAACGAAGATCTAAGCCTGAAAATTAAGTCTTTTCTTTCCCCCCACCTTTGAGGTACTTTGGCCACTATCCTATTCGGGAATTTCCAATGTTAATGGCAGTCATGAGGGCGCGGTTTTCAGTTCGCCTGTGTGGTGGGACGGGCTCCCTGGAGGAGGCGGGGGACGGTGCACGGTCTGCACCGGAGATCCACCACGAGAGGCCGAGAGGAGGCTGAGGAACATACCAGTTCCACGTGGACATGGTTTTTGTCCACCCCAAAGGGCGACGGGGTGGCCACTCTCTGCTGGTGCCTGCCACGGGCGGGGAGAAGGTTCGCAGGCAGGTGTCCTGGGGGTGGGGAAGAATCAGCTTAACAATTCTGGTCAATGCTATTTAGTGGATAATCTGTCATTGTTACTGTCCGTGACATCTGAAATGCGCCATTTAACAAGTGGGTCTCATTTTGGGGATGAGCACTGGGTGTTGTATGGAAACCAACTGGACAATAAATTTCATATTAAAAAAAAAAGTGGTCTCTTAAGTCAGAAGATAACAAACAGGCGAGCAGAGTCTCGCTGGTTCCCGGAGGAGGAGAGAGGAATCTGGGCGCTGGTGGTCCCGGCTGTTTTGTTTCCACGGACAGTGAGTGTCTAAGCATTTTTTTTTTTTTTTAGAAGTTTGATGCCATGGAGAATCTTCACATTTTTTTACCCCTGACTCACAATTCATATAGCAGACAATCACAAGTAAAAGGAACATTTTCCACAGTCAGAGCAACGAGGGGAAATAAAACCCTTCGGCGAGATAATTCAGCAAAAGAGAAATTTCTTCTTCTTCATTAGAATAAGGAATGGCGGAGTGAAATGCTTTAATTACCCATGAAGCAAGAGAACCTTATGTGATTGCCTTCATTTTAAGTGCACTAGAATGGAGAATGCCCACTATTAAGTGCTCGTGTCTTTCTCCAACTGTTGGAAAACGCCCAGTGCCATTGACCAAACTCTGAGAATAATTCTATGCAGCATTAAATTATTAAAAAACTTTTTTGTAGTTCGTCTTCTTTATTTGAAGCCGTGAAAGCCGTATGCGCGAAAATGACCATTTTTTTCTTGAGTATCCCTTTGTATCTGGTGGGTCTCCGGACCACCTTTAAAAATGGCACGTTTTCTGATTCCATAGTGCTACTTGGGAAGGATAAATCCCATAATACTGGATGACAATTGTATGTGGGGCAACAAGCTAAGAGATATTGAAATACTTTTATATTGACTCTTCTTTTAAAGAACGGAGAGAGAAACGGAGAACTGCTCTTTAAAAGACAGTGAAATATTCCCACAGCTATTTCATCACTAAATAATTGCAACACAGAAATCAAGGTAAAAGTCAGCTTGTTTTCAGCAATATAGAACATAAAATGCATATAGGTCCCTACATTAACTGGGGACAAGTGCTGTGTTTAATGAAGCCACTGTAACTATAGTGAGAACATGATTCTTTTGCCAGGAACATAACAACCTTAGAGGGCCACCTGTTCCCAGCCTCTCCTCTTGGGTCTCTGCTCCAAGGTGTCCTCAGCGAGCCTTCTTGGCCCCTTTACCCATCATAGAAAATAACCTTGCCTGCCCCCGGAGGTCCTCAGTCCTCCCGCTCTGCTATGTCTCTTTCCATTGCATCGATTGCTATCGCGTATTTATTTACTATCTGCGGCAAATTTTCCATAACGGTAACAGCAGTATTCGGGGTTCACAGGCTCTTCTAGAACCCTGCCACACTCCAAGCAAGGGACAGAGTCTCTTTCTCTACCCGGAACCAAGGTGGGACTTTGTTGATAGGTTACAGGAGAACTGACACCCTGTGTCCCCTGATGCTTAGGCACAGAAGGAAACACGGATGGCCTCCTCCTGGCTATGCAGCTCTCCTACAACGCTTGCCCACTGTGTCGGGAGGAAGTCCTGGCCACGTGGAGAGGTCACGTGCAGGTGTGCTGGCCAACAGCCCCGGCTGAAGTCCTAACAGGCAGCACCAACAAGTAATGGACAAATATTCCAGAGGTTTCCAGCCTCTGGCAAGACAGATAACGATATTTGAGCTTTTATAGGTCTGAGATTTGATTGAAACCAGTAAAATAAATAGGATCAAAATAAAAACATAACGAACGGAGGATACGTATGACGAGCCACGTGGGGCGGTTTAATCATCAGACACTACGAGAACGTCTTCGGGGGCCGGCTGGGTCCTGGCATGCGACCGTCTGTCTGTGTGGGTGTCTGACCCTTGGTGATACTTGTCCTACACACAGCCTACTCGGCCTTTCCCTAAACACTGACTCTGAACCCTGGCGGCATGCGTGAGTCACCCGGGGCGCGGGCTCTCTCAGGCCGGTTCCCCAGCCCCACCTCTAGAGCAGACATCTAGAACTTGTCCAGAGAGCCGGCCGCTCCGGCCCTTCCTGTGGGGACACTGTCACGCGTGTCTCTGATCTCCCGGACTCCAGACCCCCATCCTCGTGGCCTGCTCCCCGCTGCACCCTGGAGGCTGGCACAGCCTCAACTCTCCTGATTCTGTTTCCGTGTCTCTCACATCTCCTCCCGTGGCCCAGACAGTCTTGCACGGCTCATGCCCTCACGGTCACACAGGGCTCTCCTTGTCACCACCACCACCGGCCCAGGACGCACCCTCGGGCCTCTGCCCTGCAAGTCGTGCTCCTTTAGCTCAGTGTGTCCTCTCCGATGGCCCACAGGTCCCTCGATGCGTCATGGTGTAGCTGCGGACCTGACGTCACCATCAGCATTGCTGTCTCCGACCCACCGCACCAGCTGAGATGCGGTTTCAGGGATCTGGATTTATCCAGGCCCCTGTGACTTTACAAAGTCCCGGAAGGGCCACGTGCCTGTGGGCTGCAGGGTCCCGGAGGGACGATCTCTGGTTCTCGGAAGCAGCACAGAACAGCGTCCTCTCGGTAGCGAACGGGTAGTAAGCGTTCGCTATGAATGTGAAGTGAAGATTCTTACAATCCAAGGACCGAAAGGAGGGTGCTGGAATAACCCGGTGTACAGGCCTGCTATTGTCTCCATCTCGCAGTCACTTTTACTAATAATGACAATAATCCCACAGTTTTCTTTGAAAGATAGAGGAGAGGAGGCCTCAGGGGACGCAAACTCTGAAGGACAGAAGGATAAAAAACCCTACGACTGCAGAGAGGAACACGCAAACACGGAGCTCACGGCAACCCGACACATGGCTTAGGAAGACCCACGCTGAACTTTGTAACGACCTATAGGCAGAGACGCACAGGACCCAGGAGGTCGCCACCGTCCAGCCCAAAGTCATCTTGAAAACTAAGTGACTGGCACCAGGCAGAAAGCACACAGAAATCATGTGCTGGGGAGTCTTCTGAGGAGGACGGGGCAGGTGATCACAGGGACACCCTACCCAGCACGGAGACGTCGGCCACAGCGAGATCGGTGGGCAAACACAGGCGGATAGCCGTGAAGTCACTAATTCGGAAGAGAAGCGTAAAAGCTCGTCTTGGCCAAAGTGGAATCCGCAGAGGTGAGGAATAATAATCTCTTGTGTTTAAGGCTCAAGGCAGAGAAGGGAAAAAGCTGGCCTCTGCAAATGAGTTCTCACGGTGAAGCAATGCCTGCATCCACACCAAGGGACAGGTGCGACAGGAGCGCGGACACAGGAGCGCGCTCTCTGGGGACGATGCCCTGCGGCTCCAGGAGTCCGGACTGGTCGGGAGGAGGCTGTGGTCTCAGGGAGATGCGGAGTATCTCCCGCAGGGTGTGACCGAGCTGTGAGGCAGGCGTGGGGTCAATCAACACTCACGTACCAACGAAAGGAGCTTTTAACTAAAAGTATTTAGGGCTTTTTAAAAAAAGGAAAATAGGGGGGCATCTGGATGGATCAGCTGATTAAGTGTCTGACTTTGGCTCAGGTCACGATCTCATGGTTCGTGGGTTCCGCGTCAGGCTCTGTGCTGTCAGTGCAGAGCCCGCTTCGGATCCTCTGTCCCCCCCGCCGCCGCCTCTCTGCCCCTCCCCCACTCGTGCTCGGTCTCTCTCAAAAATAAACCAACATCCAAAAAAATCTTAAAAAAAGTAAAATAGAAAAGATTTTAAAACACGTCAAAGTCATATATATCTTTGTAATTAAGAGAAACAAAAGTTGATGCACTCAATTGTGGGAGAGCCTTCAAATCCATGTTACAGATGAGGAAGAAAAGGAAAGCAGACAGCAAAATGTAAGAAGAGACGGAATCCAGCTACTCTTCGAAAAGTTAAATGTGCTCTTACATGTCTGCTGCAAGAAAACTGACAAGAGGGACTGATATTTTCTGCCGATGTTTAGTGCGATGCTATACGACAGGCGAATGTGGAAACGGTTCAAGTGTCCCTCAACAGTTGAACAGGTAAGCAAGACGTAGTCTGTCCACACAGCGGAACATTCCTCAGCCTTAAAAAGGAGTCAAGCCCTGCCACCTCCTAGAGCCTGGATGAGCCTTGGAAACATGCTGGGTAAAAGCAGCCAGTCACGAAGGACAGACACCTGTTGACAGAACACATCTACTTCGGGCAGATCCGCAGAGCCAGGAAGTAGGTAGACATTCCCTGGGGCTGGGGGACGGGGCTTGGCTATGCAGGTTTTTGGGGCCATGATAAAGTTCTGGAAATCACCAGTGGTGATGGCTGGACGACACCGTGAATGTAACCGATGTTAGGGAGTTGTAACCTCAAATGTGACAAACTTCCTGTTATATATTTTCTCACAATAAAAAGTATATACAACGGGGTATTATTCGGCAATCAAAATGAATGAGATCTTGCCATTTGCAACTAAGTGGATGGAACTGGAGGGTATTATGCTACGCAAAATTAGTCAGAAAAAGACAAATACCATATGACTTCACTCATACGAAGACTTTAAGAGACAAGACAAATGAACATAATAAGGGAAGGGAAACATAAATAATATAAAAACAGGGAGAGGGACAAAACAGAAGAGACTCATAAATATGGAGAATGAACTGAGGGTTACTGGAGGGGTTGTGGGAAGGGGGATGGGCTAAATGGGTAAGGGGCACTAAGGAATCTACTCTTGAAATCATCGTTGCGCTAGATGCTAATTTGGATGTAAATTAAAAAAAAAACAATGTTCAAAAAGTAGCAAAACATAAGGAAAGAGAGTAAGAAAGCAAGGGAGAAAAAGAAGTAGATTAAGGGGTGGATGGGAACAGAGAGAAAACAGCAAGAAAATCCCGGATGGAGGAAGATGGAAAAAGAAAGAAACAGGAGAGGAGACGCCAGAATGAGGGACAATGGAGAGAAGAGCTAGAAGGGAAGAATGGAGGCACGGGAAAGGCGACAGACGTGACCACCGGTCGTTCACCCGCGACGCAGCCCTGCTGGGACGGACGCCCTCCCGGCCCTGGTCCTTCCCCAACATCTCCGCTGAGGCTCCAGCTTTCCCTGCCGGGCCCTAGGTCCCACCCCCATGCAGCCCCAGCCTCCCGGGAGCCCCAAGTTTCCCCTGACACAGGCTTCCTCTCCCATCCTTTCCATGGAGACCACCTGCAAACAGCCCCGCAGCGGTGAGTGCCTTTACGCAGACCTTGAGCGCTTACGGGATGTTCCATCACACTCACATAAGGTACTTGTCGACAGTGCGGACAATTTGAAACACTCTGGGGTTTGGAAACAAAGTTAGGCCAGGAACTAGATTTGGCCTATACATTAATGGCTCTCAAATCTGGTCTTAGAATTCTTCAAGCAAAGGAACTTGGGACAGAGTCCTCCGTGGGTCAACTAAGCTGAGAAGCTGTGATCAGAAATTGAAGGTAATGAGTTATTGGGGCATCTGGGTGGCTTAGCTGGTTAAGTGTCTAACTCTTGAATTTGGCTCAGGCCACGATTTCATGGTTCATGGGTTCAAGCCCTGTGTCAGGCTCTGCGTTGATAGAGAGGTGGTGCCTGCTTGGGATTCTCTCTCTCCATCTCTCTCTGCCCCTCCCCCACTTGTGCTCTCAAAATAAATAAAATAAGCTTGAAAACAAAGGGGATGAGGGAATGAGTTATTGACACCAGCAACATATTCATCTTCAAGTGTTCCAAAGGCAAGAAGACCAATGGCCCCCTTCACTGCCATTTTGGAACCATGTGAGGGTTGGAGGTGCTCCTTTCGAGGAGACAGTGGCCGAGGGCTGGCTTTGTTTCCTTTCCATGAGTACTCATGGTGGGGTGTTCCCCCCCCCCCCATTTTGCTGCTCAAAGCAAAATGGCCAAACCATGGCTATGTCCGTTTCTCCCCGGCTGGCAGAACTGGGGGGAAATTTGCCAATACCTGTCTTTAGCATGCCCCGAGAGCCAGTGACAATACGGGTTACATTCGTTGTTATGAGTTGTTCAAGAAGACGGCCCCAAACCACCAACCACAGTGGTGGCTCCTGACAATCCAGGCACAGGGTCAAGGTTACTACAGGCAGGTGAATCCCTCCCTCCTTCTTGTCTCCTACCTTCAAGAGACTGATCTCCCAACAGTGAGAAGAATCAACATCTGGGGGTGGGGGAGGAGGATTCAAGAAAGTAGATGATTCTAAATTGTTTACATCAATTGATTGGCCTGTTCAAGGTAAATTACATGTTAATTACAAGACATAGTCTGCATTCACTGGTGAAACTGTATACATTTATTGACTCTATTTATTTATTTATTTATTTTACGTTTTATTATTTATTTTTGAGACAGAAACAGAGCATGAACAGGGGAGGGGCAGAGAGAGGGAGACACAGAATCTGAAACAGGCTCCAGGCTCTGAGCTGTCAGCACAAAGCCTGATGCGGGGCTCGAACCCACGGACCGTGAGATCATGACCTGAGCCGAAGTCGGACGCTCAACCAAACAAGCCACCCAGGCGCTCCTGACTCTTTCTCTTTAAATGTAAGTACTAGATTCACCTGTTCAGGTAAACTTACGAGGCCGAAAAGAGATCACACTGTATGCCAGCTAAAATTATGGCCTTTAAAACTTGCATTATTTGCTAATTGTGGATTTGGTATTTTCCAGTTGTAAAAATACATTTTGTCAACCTGTTGAAACACAGCCATGGGTAAAATGACAATAGTCTTTAATGGCTTGAATATGAAATGATTAAATTAAGGAATATCCTTCTGACAGCCTATTACAAGACCTTTTATTTAATATGAATTTATTCCTTAGGATAAGTCCTAGAGAGCCACGGATGTGGAGGATGTGAACCCAGAGGTTCCCATGGGGGGTTGAGAGGCTACAGACCGGGTTTAATCACCCACACATTGCAAGGAAGCAATTATTGCAAGGCTGCAATTATTGCTGCTAAAAGATGGTCAACTTTGATTTTGTTCGTGATTTTGTCTTTTAAAGAATCATCACTAAAATCTACACTGATAGAAAATACTTTATTTTCATGATATTGAGAAAGGAAAAAGCCCTCTGTGTGTGTGTGTGTGTTTGTGTGTGTGCACGCACGCGCGCTTGTGTGCTCAGAAAACATGAAGTTAGGGATTCTGTTAAGTTCTCCTATGGCTGTTTAGTAACCTTGCCTACAGTGAATCATGGCTTCTGCAGAGAGCCACTGAAGAGGAAAATTATTCCCACCTGCAGAAAGCAAGAAAGCTCTAAATGAAAACCAAGTAAAAGAACAAAGCTACCTATTTACTCAATTAAGAAGAGTCAAGTCAGGTTACTGAGGTACCCAGTGGCGAAACGGTATGGTTCCCATCTCCGGTGTCAGTCACCTCAAGGACCAGAGGCCACTGAACACAGAGCCTTTGGTGGATTCAAGATAGATTTCTAGAAGCATCCCACACCGACCCCCTGGCTTTTCCACGTCCAATTTCTCAGTCTTGCACACGTGTTAAAAAGAACTTTGAAGTTTCCCTATCCGATGATTCTGAGCCTATCTATCCACCAAGAACCTGAATTGAGAGTGTAACACGAGGAAGCAAAAATCCCGGTTTAGTTTATGACCGTTTTCTCTTATGCATATTACCATTCACTTAATTGCGTTGGCGTCACAATGGACAACATTCAGTGATCATTCTGGTAGGAGAAATCCCATCTTTTCACATATCACTTGGCTTCGAGATCAGTAACGGGAGGGAAACGACAGCATGAACTATGTGCTAACAGCCCTCCTGGGCACCAGGCAGCGAGCACGCCGGGCCCAGCTGTGTCGATGCGCGCCCCACAATTACTTGCGACCGGCCGGTCAACTGTAGGCTGCGTCTGCTACCTTATTTCCCTGCCCGTGAAAATATCTCTGGGTAATTAGTGCTTTCCGGCCAAGACGGAGACCCATCCCCTAGAAGCCCGGAGCTTCACCTGGACCAGCCCGGGAGCCCGGACACGCTGGCCGTGTCATTGAACCTGTCTTCCATGCTCAACATGTGTGCCTGGAGGCAGACGACACAGAATATCTTAAATATTATCAAACGTTGTATCATTAAACAGAAATTAGACGGAAACAAGGGAAGCCCAGAGATTGACGGGGAGTTCAGATGCTCTAAATGGCTAATATGTCCATTTTTCACCTGAAGCCCTCTCCAAATGCAGTTTTGCTATTAAGCAAAACCCAAAGAAAGGTAATCAATTCCAACTAAAAAGCACTTATCCTGGGATGATGGTGTGCAAGGCACTTCAAACCCCTGGCTGCCTGCCAAAGCCCAGACAACACCATCAATGTTTCTGACTATCCGGGAGCACAGGGGCCATGCATAATTGACTAGAAGATGGGCTAAAACTGTGCCCAATCAGTGTGTGATCAAAAACGCGTGGAATATTCAGCACCACTTGATTACATGGAGGCTTGTCCTTTTCTCTCTCCTCATGAAATCTCTTCAAGGTCCAGAGTACTGTAATAAGATCATTACTGTCAACCGCTACGAATCGTAGGCAATGAGTCTTGGGATAGGAAGTCATACTTCACAAGCTCCCCTGGTCTCTCTCTCTCTCTCTCTCTCTCTTTTTTTGTATTTTACTGCACGCAGAGGCAGCAAGGCGACGAGGTGGCAGATAATGATCACATCACTGTGTGGCAACTAGAAAGGCACTTTTAAAGGAAAAGCAGAGAGAAATCAGCTTAAGAAAAACTAAAACATTCTCCCTTTGCTTTTTTCCCCCCTTAAAAAAAAATTAAATAGAATTAAGCTGTGTGCAGTTTGTCACTTTTCATGAACTCTGGTATAATGTCATTGAATTTAACCATTTGCGAGATTTTCATATTGCCGCAAAGCCCATTACCCCACAGACAAATAGCCAATTTTCTCCATGTCCCGAGTACAAAAGGAGCCCTTGATAAGTTGTGTGTGTGTGTGTGTGTGTGTGTGTGTGGACGGCCATGCCTGCCGAAGGGCTCGCGGTGCCTACTTCTTTCATTGGCGAGGACACCCCGAGCTCAGAGCCTGGCGCCCACGGCGCAGCTGACACGCGAAGGGGGTGGAGTTGAAAGCAGGAGGTAACGCATTAGCACAGATTACGAAACAAACAGAGCTGGCCTCAAACCACACCAGCTCCGGAGCCTCCCCGGCACATTCCGGTAACGCAGGAGCGCGCGGTCAGACCCGGGGAGCCCGCGAGGCAGACATTTGATTAATACATAAATCGGCAACGCGGGGTTCAAGCAGACGGTGGGGGGGGGGGCTTCATCCACGAGCTTCCCTCCTCCCTCCCATCTTCAAACCGCCTCACTGCCCTGTCCCCCCTCCAAAAAGGGGGCCGTCCTCAGGACGAACATAAAAACGCAGGTTCATGGCATCGCAGTTACACGTCCCTACCGAAGTTGCAAAAAAAGTTTCCAGAGCGATGCCCCCTCGTCACCGCCGGGAGACAGCCTGTCCTCTAATCCTGCAGAGTAGCTGAAGCAGTGACACCCAAATTGCACGTGAATGCACCAGAGCGTGCAGGCATGCACACACGAGAGGGAAGAAACAAGTGTGCCGAGAAGCTTGCGCCACAGCAGGGGTGCTGGGGACAGATGGACAGCACAGGCCCCCGGCACACGTCCTAGAGGCCCGAGGCAGACCCCGGATTCCTGTCACCTTCAGATCCTGGGCAATTACTTCACTGAACCTTTTCCTTCACCCGTGAAAATGGAGGCACCCGTCCCGCCCGCCAACACCACCGGGGCGTTTGAAGGCCGCGATGACGTAACACGTGTTGAAGAGCAGACGGTGAATCAACGCTGGCTTCCTTCCTTCCAGATTAATGACGTGTCCTGACAAGGGTCCGAGGCCCCGGGGACGGCAGACCCGTTTCCAACCTGACTCACCGAGTCCCCGAAACACCTTCTTTAAATGGCATGACGGGGCACAGTCAACCCACAGTCAGTCACAAGGAACAGAAGGTCACAAGGCTGTACAGGCTGAATGTCTGTGCCCTTCCAAAATTCTTCTGAAGGCTATGCTTCCGGAGACGGAGGCTTGGGGAGGTGACGAGGGTTAATGTGGAGAGTGCGGGGCCTTCGGGATGCAGTGAGTGGCCTCCTATGAAGAGGAAGCCCGAGCCACAAGGAGGAAAGGCCACGAAGACACGGCAAGAAGCCGGGAATCAGGTCCTCCCCAGGAACTAGAGGGGCCCCATTCCGCTCCCGGATTGCAGCCTCCAGCATGGAGAGAAATGAGTCCTACCCCCCAAGCCGCCAGTCTGTGTTATCTTGTCCTGGCGGCCCCCGTGGACTAAGATACAAGGTGTATGCGCATTTTATTTATACTTCCCGTTTACTAAGTTGCCTTTAAAAAAATTTTTTTAAGTGTTTATTTATTTTTGAGAGAGAGAGAGAGAGAGAGAAGGAGACAGAGTGTGAGCAGGGGAGGGGCAGAGAGGGAGACACAGGGTCCGAAGCAGCTCCAGGCTCTGAGCTGTCAGCACAGAGCCCGACGCGGGGCTCAAACTCACGAACCAGGAGATCACGATCCAAGCTGAGGCCGGAGGCTTAAACGACTGAACCACCCAGGCACCCCCCAACTTGTCTTTACGTAGACTAAGTTTTAGGTTTAATTGCCACCTTTATTCTGTTTTGTTTTACATCCTCAGGAATGAAGTCCTCTCGACACATGGTTTCCATCGTTGCCAGCTCCGGGAGGGAAGACGCCGTGAACTGCGCTCCAACCTCCGACACAGAGACCTCACAGGTGCCACCACGTCCCCAAGTCCCCTGGGTGTAAGCATCTAATGCGGAACGCACCGACGTCTGCGGCCCCCACGAGGCCGAGACACGGGAGTTGCACACACATCATCACCGCTTTCTTCTGAACATCAGTTTCAGTTGGCAGCCCGTGCTCTTTGTGGCAAGATACACGCGGCAGAGCGAAAGCGTAAAGAGTGCCCGGAAAACCAAGAAGGATCACCCGGGCTGAGCAGTGCTGACTCTGCCCAGCTCAGGAAGCACAGTGCATCACACCGTGGTCTCAGTTCTGTCGCAGACCTAAGTGACAACCGAAGGCCCCGACAGCTCTAACGTCCTGAGAACATTAAGCAAAGGACTTCGAGGGGTTATCCTGACACCCACCGAAAGGTCACGTGACCCGGCGTCCCAAATCTCGGCAGCATTCCAACCCCAGGGCGCCCAGAAGGAAACACGCTGTCTCCCGATCTACTGATGGATGCTGGAGGCCGTGGGCGACTCCCGCCGGCTGAACCCCACTGCACGCCAGCACCCCTACGTTTGGGGAAAAAAAGAGGCACTGAGGTCAGTCACGCGCCTGTATTTTAGGACAGGGACCTTGAAAGGAGTTCGTGCTTCTCACAGGGGAGCCCGTGCTCGTGGGTGGCAGGAGACAGAGGAGGTCCAGCCGTCCTGTCCCACGAGGAGTCTCCTTGGGACGCCTGGACCCCCAAAGTGCCTCATAACAAGATTTATCACATATCCGCTATTCGTATTCCCCCTCCTTTTCCGGAGCAGCAGATGGTTCTCTACGCGGCCGGAGGCGGATGAACGGCTCACCTCTGCCGCCGAGCCTCCCTTGGGGGCCCCAAGGCGCCGGGTGCCTTGGGCTCC
Source organism: Lynx rufus (assembly GCF_022079265.1). Taxonomy (NCBI): domain Eukaryota; kingdom Metazoa; phylum Chordata; class Mammalia; order Carnivora; family Felidae; genus Lynx; species Lynx rufus. The sequence continues at coordinate 4,724,529 of NW_025814834.1, forward strand.
TGGATGGGCTGCTCGGGGGCCACGGCTGGTTTCCGGACGTGCACGCTCCACCTGCACCTGACAGTGGGCATCCTGAAGGCAGGGGCCACCCCACTCACTTTTACATCAGCACCAGGCATAGCTCTGGCCGTGCAGCAGGGGATCAATGCACTTCCAGGAACTGAATCTCACTCTTTAGTTTGTGTGTACTTGAAAAAAAAAAACATGATCAAAAATCCTTCTCTTGTTGTCAGCGCATCGTGATGGGGATCCTCTGTTCTGGCTCTTCCTGCTGTGGTCGACTCATCTTTGTTTATTTCCGACCCGCCGGCTTCCACAAAGGACCCGTGTGTGCCTCCAGCTCGTGTGTGTTGGGAGGTCTGTACCCTGCAGGATGGCTTTTGAGTCCACTGTGCCCCATCTATAATGTCAATGTCCAGAGTAAGCCCACAGCGACTCCGTTCCAGCAAGTCTGTTCTCGTGGGAGCCGGGGTTACAACCTGAGAACTCTCTTTGGTAAAACAATCCGGTTTGTGGGGAGTAACAAGTCCCTCCGAGTAGGTGGCGTCTCCTCTAACTTCCGGCTCGAGGGCGAAGAAACACAGCCACCCTGGCTGCCTTGTCCGAGTTACTGTATTTTAGGAGTGTCTTCCCGGAAGAAGTTTGAATGCTTGGCTTTTCCACATTCACTCTGATCAACTGCTCAACTCAACGACTCGGAGGCACTAAACCAGTTTAAGTAATGAGAAAGTTCCATCAGGAAGTCCTTATTGTTACAGAAAAATCGCTGGCATTTATGGGGGCTTCTCATGCCTTCTCCTTTTACGCAAGGTGGCGGCCACAATTAAAACAAGGAGCAGACATGAGGGGGGCTGCGGGAATGTTCCTGAAGGTTAACAGGCGCAAACCCAAGGTGACGTGTGACAGTAATGCCTGCATGGCTTTCATAAACCTCCCTTCCCTCCCCCTCCAGTGACCTCGAGACAACACGAAATTAAATGAGAAAACCCTGCGGACAGGAAGCAAGGCATGAACCACTTCCTCGGCCCTGACCCCATGCTGGCCGTGTGTGCCATCGCAGGTGACAAGGAGTGGCTGGCTGTGGCCAAGGAGAGAGGAAGAGTGAGGACGTCATGGGGACGAGACACTTCTGTGACAAAAGGAACAGACTGCCCCCCAGTCACGAGGTGCCAGGCGCCCCCAATGGCCCAGCGATGCCCCAAACTGTGGGACAGTCAACGCAGCCTGCTGGTCACAGGCTAAGAGAGCTTTCACGCACCTGGGTACTGCTTTCTGGTAATTCTAAGTATCCAGGAAGAAGCCTGGACAAGGCTCGTGCACAGTTCTTTATTTTCTCTCCAAAGTGCCTTCCAAAACCTCAGCTACTGAAGAAAAACAATTTTTTTCCTGAGGTAAAAGGTAACTGGTCCGGTACGGCCACACCCGTCCTCTTAGGAGTAGCTCAGTGAAGGCCAAAGTCCGTTTTGTGCCAAATCCGATCATCACCGGTGGGGCTTTAAGTTGTTGTGAACAGAGGATATTTGATGAAAAGGTGATGCTTTCTGCAGCACTTTATTAGATGAAAGAATCACGGGTACTCAATCTGCAGAATGTAAAATTAAGCTCTACAGCACATTACCTTTTCCTAACTTCGCTATTTTGTACTGCTTCAGAACGACCCAGGCCTCTTTTTTTCTTTTTAATTAAAAAAAAATTGGGGCGCCTGGGTGGCGCAGTCGGTTAAGCGTCCGACTTCAGCCAGGTCACGATCTCGCGCTCCATGAGTTCGAGCCCCGCGTCGGGCTCTGGGCTGATGGCTCAGAGCCTGGAGCCCGTTTCCGATTCTGTGTCTCCCTCTCTCTCTGCCCCTCCCCCGTTCATGCTCTGTCTCTCTCTGTCCCAAAAATAAATAAACGTTGAAAAAAAAAAATTAAAAAAAAAAATTTTATTTATTTTGAGAGAGAGGCAGGGAGAGAGGCTGAGCAGGGGAGGGGCAGAGAGAGGCAGAGAGAGAGTCTCAAGCAGGCTCCACGCTATTATCAGCTGTCAGTGCAGAGCCTGATGCAGGGATTGAAGTCACAAACCACTGGATCATGGCCTGAGCCAAAATCAAGAGTCAGTTGCTTAATCGACTGAGCCGCCCGGGTGCCCCTACCCAGGCTTCTTTAAAGATGGGTTTAAAAGGTAGCCGGTCTCTTGTGTAATGTGATCTCCAAGTTAAGGCTCTAAAGGACTGGAGGGAGAGAGAGAGGGGAGGGAGGAACGGAGTTTCACTTCTCGCGGGTCTCATGGAGCCCAACACATAGTGCTTCCTTGCTGCTGGCTGCTTGGTATTTGATGAAGAATAAGATGACTCACCACGTCAGGTTCTTCTGTGAGAGAGGGAAGGAAAACTCTGTGTGGCCCGACCTTTGCAACTTACAGTTAATGAGATTTGTACACAGGCTCGGGCCTCGCCTCCGATTGCTCAGCGAATGCAGCTGTGACGGCTTTTCTTTTTTTTTTTTTTAATTATCCTAAACGGAGAGAGGCCCTTGTGACTTTTCCTCCACAAGATAATATTTCAGTATCCATCCAGGATCAACCACACAATGGTTCTATAAAGACCCAGAATGAACAACCAAGGGATAAAATAAATTCTCTTCTGAGACTTTCAGAACAGAGGGCGGCGAACCCAAGGGGGAAAGACACCCGTCGGGATTTCTGCATACCCTCCTGTATACTAAGATTGGGCAAATCCAGACTGGCTCTGAGTTTTTAAAGGAAGGTCTCTGCTACGCAACTTCTGGATGTCATGATCCATATGAAAGGATCTTTACGTGGAATCTAAGAAATGTCGAGGAAGCGACTCTGTCTGCCCCACTCCTAGATTCAAAAGCCGCTCCACATACCTCAAAGACCTGCTTTTTGCCTGGTGGAAAGAGTCTGAGGCAGAGAATCAAGAGACAGTTCTGTCACCTACCAGCAACCTGACCCTGGACAAGAAAGCCACTTAACCTCTCTCTCCTTCCACCTTTTCACTGGGGAAACAGGGAAATTAGCACTTGACGCAAACTTGTATCCATGTTGCAAAACTAACGAGAACCACCAGAACTGGCACCAGAGAACGAGACTGCGGGGTCCACGGTTCCGTTTCAGAGATGGTGAGTCCCCAGTGGACCCCGGGTACGAAGTGGCCAAGGCAGGATCGCCATTCAAAGACGGTGCCAAAAGACGGCAAGTCGTTAACGGTCTGCGTGGTTCCCGCTGCCCAGGGGTTTCTGGGCACGTGCCCTCCAGCTTGGTTCTGTCGAGCCCAGGGCGTCCTTCTAGAGCCGGAATCCACCGCAGCCAGTGCGGTGCCCACTGCGGGGGACGGTGCCCCCACCTCTCAGGGTAGCCCTGACTCTCACAAAGTTTCCCTTTTAATATCCGAACCAAAATCCAGCTTCTTGAAGCTTCTGCCCAGCGGCCCCAAAGAAATCTACTCCTGGGCCAGCCAGGGTCCCTTCCATTATGTGAACATAGTTCGTGTCTCTCCTGCCACCGTCCTTTGTTGCAGCTCTTCTCCCACTCACTTCAAAGGTTCCCTCCGTGACATGGGCTGTCCCCACGCCCGGGCTCCCTGCCCACATCTGAATTGACCTTCATCGGTCTATAACCATCGTAGCGTACGGAGCCCGGATCTGAACATACAACGCTTTCCGAAATGTAATTAATTCTGAGCAAATCAAATCCAATTTAAAATCAAGATCACCAATACTTTAATATCCAATGTTCCCAACGGTCTATTAAATAGGAGTACGGGTAGAGATGGGATACGTGAATTTTAAAAAAAAAAAACGTAGTAACCACCTGCCCCTCTTTTATGGTGGTTAGAGGATGTTGGCTTCTAAGAGGCTCCCTCTTCTCAAAGTTAATCTCAGTGAGAAGGTGTCCTATGCCCGCCCAAAGTTAGCAACCTCAGCTATCAGCACTGGGAGCAACCAGGCATCCATCACTCTCCTGGAGTACTCTGCTTTATGTGACATATGGTGTCACTCTCACAAAGAGCGCACTGCCCTGGCTTGTACCTCACATTTCCTCCACGCCACAAGGAAGGGGCTCGATCGCTTTTAATTTTTGACTCTTTAAATGACACGAATAGTTATACATGAGCCCAGTGACTGGCTTGATCATCCAAACATCTGCTCTAGGGCTCATCATATACATCATGCATATACATACACAATCGAGTTGCGATTTGGAACTCCAAATATACGTAAAGATAAGGAATTGTTTTATGTTTATACTTCTGAAGATCAGAGTATCTGCTCCTATAACTTACTAGATTTCACCCCATTCATTTTAAGTTATAAATATATGTAAATGACTGTTTGACAGGTTACAGCACCTTTTTTTAAAAAATTTATTTTTGACAGAGAGAAAGAGAGAGAGACAGAAGGAGGAGAGGAGGGGCAGATAGAGAGAGAGGGAGACAAAGAATCCAAAGCAGGCTCCAGGCTCTGAGCCAGTCAGCACAGAGCCCGACACGGGGCTCGAACCCACGAGCTGTGAGATCATGACCTGAGCCAAAGTCGGACGCTCAACCGACTGAGCCCCCCAGGCGCCCTGGGTACACCATCATCTGCCACTGAGTGTGGAGTTTAATCGCTGTTCTTCAGCATAAGAGAACTAGGATAACTAACCACGAAAGCTGATGCTGCAAAAACCTGGCTAGAAGGGAGGTCCTTATTTCTATCAGGTAGACCGAGAGCCCCCGTGTGGACACAGGGTTTCTGGCTTTTGAGGCAACATAAATACTGATGATACGCACTTTTAGCTCATACTTTGGGAACACACACGCCACCGAGTTGAGGAACATCTGGCACCAGAATATTTGTGCTTGGCTGGGAGTCTAGGAAGGCTGTGTGGCGGGCTCCTTCCTGCACCCGGCTGGGAAATGATACCAAAGTGCGTTTAGGAAGCTCCGACCGCCCCGTTGGCCGGGCTTCGGTCAGGCCCTCGGGAGACGGTGCTGGGCAGTGCACACCCCTGCGCGAGAGGCTGCTGGTCTCCTACATTCCTGCAAGTCAGTGGCACGGACTTCCCCAGGGATTGCTAAGAGGCACGTAAGAGGCATGAGTCCCTGGCTTCCGTTGCCTCGTCTCTGCCTTTTCTGTCTCTGCCTTGAACCTGGACCTATGTGACTGGTGCTCTTTGGTTTCCGGTTGGGTTTAGTCAAAGCGGGGAGGAAGGGGATCAGAGAAATCAGGGAGAGGAATGAGGTTAGGGTGATCCTCTCGGGTCCCTCCCCACAGGCTGCATACGTCCCTCTCCTGAGGGTCGTTGTTCCCGACCGGAGGCGTTCTCCAGACAGCTCTCCCTCTGGGCCCTGATAACTGGCCCCCCCCCCATTGGCCCCTGGGGTTCCACACCACCCCTATAGAGATATAATTAAAATTAAACACTATCCTCTAAAAAGCAAACAAGTACAGCTAGCTTTAACTTCAAAAACAGATGGTTCAGTTAGACGGTTTACACTATTTACCTAAAGGAGCTACTAGTTTGTCAAGACTGTTAAAAAAATATTGTGTATCATTGAATCTAAAATGACCTCAATTGCAGGTTGCATTATGACTTCAGAGACGTTACAACGTGGGGAAAAAGTGTACCTTAGAAATAACGCAATATAGCGTGTCTCACAAAAATGACTCATTTACTGTTTTGTGCGTAACCTTTCCTAGGGAAAAATGATACGTTTTCTTTCTATAGAGAACCTGTTGCCTTATTTTCTACTGAAAAGATGTCACGGCCATTGGCGTTACAGGTACAATAATCTCTTAACTAGGAAGTGAGGGGCACAGTTTCCCTTCTGATCGTTGGTGTTGAATTTGTGAACACACGTCAACCATTACTCATCATCTATCCTCTCGACACCATTGTGACTTCTAATTTGGGTGTTTCTGTGGTGCCTGGAAGTCTGTCTTTCTGTCTGTGTCATCACCTCAGCAGTAACGCCTTTTGATGAAAGGGTCCGTGGTTGTTTTTGGATCGAGGATCTGTCTCAGCCTTATTACACGCTATTGCTCAGAGCACAGGGTACGATCCCGGTAACGCACGAAATGGGCTGGAAGCTTCTTAGGTGTCCAACAAGCTCATGGACACTTCTCAAACTTCCTTCGATTCCCCACTGGCTGACTGGGACACTGGTTTTAAGCAGGAGTCCAATCACACATGAAACTACTAATTCACTTTACGGCTGTATCTTATTCGCATGGCTTTCACTCTGTCAGGTGGGTAGGTGGGATACTTGGAAAGTGTGACGTATGGATAATGTACATTATACGTCGACCTGACAATCAGTGTCTACCAAGTGTCGCTCCTGGAAAAAAGTCATCAGTCTGAAACATGACACACCCAATAAGGTGTTTATCTGTGACCCGGACAGGAAGCCTTTCCCTAAAGCAAATCTTACTCTGCCCTTGGGTATGTGTGGCACACGTCACCCACCCTCATGAGAGGCCAGGCTTCTTCCTGGTTTTGCTCTAAGCCTCCTGTTAGGGTGGGGCGTGTCCACACGCCCCTGGCTATGGCCGGGGGGGGGGGGGGGGTGGCCTTTGCTAAAGGGCTGTTTGAAAGAGTCTCAGCAAGGCTCAGCATCTGGGGCCGATTCTCTTCCAGTGGGAAGGTCAGTAACGTCTGGGTGGGTGCTGTGATCCACAATCGTTATTTTTCACCACTGCTGATAGAACAGAATCATCCTCATTTGTCATAACAGGAAAATGTCGGTCTTTATTGGCTGAACTTATTAGCAGGGAGCCTATGGGAGGCAAAACGGTAAGAAATGTAAAGAAGGGCTTTCAGGCTCTTCCCCACTTGGCCGCCATGAGAGCAAGCTACTGGCCACTCTGAACGTCTGACCCCTCATTATGCAAGAAACCACACCGCCACTCAGCTCCCAGAATCGCGTAAACATCAAACTCTGCGCGTGCACCATAAACTCTGTTCCTTCCTTACTAGTGGATGCATTGTGGGCTTATAGGCTCCTCGCTGGCTATTAGGAAGGAATAAGCCACTTTCTCGAATGCTGCAAACTGTACTTCCGGACCAACGGGCAGAGGATTCAGAAAAAGCACGGCAGAAATGGGGAAAGAACAAGAGTAGAAGTTATAAAAGTATTTCTGGTGTGTGTGTGGAATCCTTGTTGAAAACAGACCCCTTCACTGCGGACGGTGCCACAAGTAACAATTCGTGGTCAACAAGAATGCTATGAAATTTTAATTTTCCTTTGAAGTATTTCTTCAGCTTGTTTTTTTTTTTTTTTTACAACTTCATTCATTTCGCCTCTCATAATGGGATGTATGTGTGTGTGTGTGTATCACCACTTTGTATCCCTGGAATAACAACATGTAAATCCATCTGAAGGAGCCACTTCAGAAAGGTCACATCTGGCCATCACCGAGAATAAAAATGAAGGACTTGACGTAAGCGAAAGGAGAATCAAGCCAAACCGTGATAAACCGTGACAGCTGGAGTATTAATAGAGGCCACAAAACAAAAAGAGTGGATAGACACTCACAGAAGGAGCGTGTATTCACAACAGGTGGCCAAAAGCCGGAACTGAGGTAGCTGTCTCGTAAGGATTGAGACCAGCCAGTATCAGAAAAGACTCCTAGAGTAGGAGAGGCAACAACCTTTATTGGAATAATACAACATGGCGCACCTCCCAGTTGGGAGTGGACGTGCTCGCCCCAGGGTGTGGAGGGAGGGCAAGACGGAGAACCTGGCCAGGCGTGTGACAGGGAGACCAGAGTTGCCTCACACCAGAGGACTGCCAGGAGGTAAGACAACTGATTTGGTTGAAAAATCTCGAGAATCAGTCAGCGACGAGAAGCTTCCAAGGGCCCCACTAGTGCCATCCTGTACAAAGAGGGCACACGCGGTGACCTGCGCTGCTGTGCATCTGTGGTTCTAAGGGTATGCGACTTCGCCAGTTTGAAAAAGAAAAATTAATTTTCCGAAATGCAGACTCTCACCCTGAAGTCCCCGGGAAGCCTTACCTTCAGCAGTGCCGGAGAGACCATCGGCCTTGAAGTTGCTGGTACTTTTCTTCCTTCGGTGCTTCTTTCTGTTGGCGTGAGGGGAGGGGGGCGGGTCGAGCTTGGGGCTGGTGGTGCTGGAGATACTTGGGCTGGAGCACACGGAGTCGCCCAGCCCCGTGTCTGCCATCAGACCGGAAAAGGCAAAAGAACGCAAAAGTTAACACTCGAAAAGAGGCAGGCTTTGCAAAAATATGAAAGCAATGTTCCTCCAATATCATATCAGGCCCCACAGGTACTACGTTAATGTGAGATCACTGGGTTGGAGGCCCAGAGCATCCAGTATTCAAACGTCACGGGGCCACCTGCTCTCATGCACCGCCTGCCATTCAAAAACAAGGCCTTTATTTCTGGATCATCTGTAGGCTGTGGAGAACTTAAAGTTCTCTACTTTGCCCGACTGGTGTTCTGGAAAAGGAAAGTGGGGAGTTCATGCGTTTCATTAGTTTATTTTTCTCTTCCCATAATTACACCGATACATTCATTAAAAGTAACTTAGAGATGTACAAGAATGCATAGAAGGCGTCCTCGTGGGGGGGTCTGGTTCTGTGCGTGCACACAGGACGGAGGGATTCCCGATTCTCGTAACTTCCACCCTCAACGTTAACACGACTGCAACACCCGTTTATTATTATCGAGAAATGGCACGCCACCTCACTCTCCCACCACGGCGGACCCGCCGATTCTTGATCCACTGAAGCTATTTATACAATTTTAAAACCAGTGCCCAGATGTGATAATTCACTACAGGGGAAACTCAATTTCTTATGTCCATTTTCCTCTTTATCAGAGAGAACAGCAGAGTAGTTCTCTTTGTTCAGGGAATGAACATGTAATTCAACCAGAAGGAGAAAGTGCTTTGAAAAAGTGATGGAGAAACACAACCAAACACCCGCAAAGCCTGAAGGATTCATGATTCAGCATCTCGGTAGCTCAAAAGACGGAAAGTTTGCTGCAAAGTACTTAATTTGTTCAACTAGTACGTTCTGCACACCGACTGTGGGCCGTGTTTGTAGAAGCTTGGGATCCATCACTGAGAAAGACAGAAAAAGAGTCCCTCCCCAGATACATTAGAAGGTGGTAAAGTATCATGAAAAGGAGCAGGGCTGCACGGAGGCTGGGCCACCCCAAAGTTCCCGCAGGGTAACCTGGGAACATCTGATGGCACGAGACCCCGGAGACTGGTCAACAGGGTCCACTGAAACACTGGCAACGAACCATTTTAAGGAGTCTCAGGAAGAGTGACAACTGGATGTCTCAGGGATCTGCCCTCCCCCAAAACTGACTTCCCTCTACTTGCCCTCCCAGGCCAGACATCTGGTAAACCTCACTGGGTAACTTTGCCCAAGGAGTAGCAAGCAGGCCTGAGTCCCCTCTTGGCTGCTTCTGTCCCTGTTTTGGGTGAGGGACACAGGCCTGAGAAGGCTGGGGCTAGAAGAGGAGTCTTTATTCACAAAGTCACCATTTCTTTTTGGTATGGCCTTTCGAGCTCGCCCCTGCTCTCCATTTAAGCCACAGTTGCCCTTGGTCCCGTCCTTGCCCCCCCTGGCCTGGACGGAGCAGCTGATGTGTCTCTTTTCTTCGGGCATTCTGTCTTCTTTTCCCAGACTTTTTTCTACAATATTCATCTTCTAAAAGCAGCAATTCTACATATTTTAAAAATACTAGAGCCCACTGGATAGCAGATGAAAACTGTAAATATCCCAGAGAAAAAGGCTATTCTAATTAACACGTTGCACACAATTTCAGAGAGTTCAGAGTCCGCCTGGTGCTGCCAAGGGGTGTTGGGACAAGAGCGTCAGCTGGTCCTAAGCCTCCTAAAGCTGGTCCAACCCACTTAGGATGTTACTCCACACTCACACCTTATCATGATTTAATTTCTGTCCATTTCACCCATTTTCCGCCCAGATTTCAAAAGTCTTCATTCACTCTCTGACCATTAAGGGTTAAGGGTCTACCCTGTGTCAGGCACGGGAGCATAGTTGTCACAATGACTGTCCCCACAATAGGAGAACAGTTGTCACGATGACCGTCCCCACTATCCATCCTGGAGGTGGATGAGGAAAACAGGCAATGACAACTGCCCTTGTACTATTTTACTCTGGCCCTTGGGCACCCACTCAATTCAGAGCACCATTTTCATTCCCAACTGTGCGTCCCAACCCACATGTCACCCCCACTGCTGTGACGCTCTCTCCCAAACTAACATTTCTCATCCCTGAACCACTGACCCCGAAGATGGGCTTTCTGCACGTGGACGTCTGTCAGTTACCTGCATCTAAGTGGCACGCCTGTTCCCTAGGGCAGTTAGACGCCCGTTTCCCCCATATGATACTGAGCGTGGAGCGGCTGCCCCAGGTCCCTCCCATTCTCTTTTTCTTTTAAAGTTTATTTATTTGTTTACTTGAGAGAGAGAGCGAGAGAGCGAGAGAGAGAGCGAGCGTGTTGGGGAAGGGCAGAGAGCGAGAGAATCCCAAGCAGACTCTGCACCGGCAGCACAGAACCTGACATGGGGCTCGAACTCACAAACACTCGCGATCACAACCAAGGGCTGGACTCTCAACCGACCTGAGCCACCCAGGCACCCCCCCCCCGCCCCAGTTCTTTTTTAAGGCACGTACCAACACTTCTGGATCAGATGCTCAGAATACACATGCGAGTTGTGCATGGTCACAGAACAGCTTCCATATGTGTGTGGTGGCTCTATTTCTGGGCTCTCTAGGCTCTTCCAACACTCCGCCCATATGTCTCTACGGTAGCAGCATGTGATCTGGAATGCGACGGCTGGGCCATCCTGGTTCCTCACAGGGTAGGGCAGGGCCCTGCACATCATTATCCTTCACGACTGCCTTGCCTATTTACTCCTGGCTGCCTCGAGCACACAACTTCGTACATCCACCCAAGGCGACAGAGAAGACATTAAAGAGGGAGGGGTCCAAACCGAGCCCCAAATTTCAGAGGCGGTAATCCACACCAGGAAGCACCGGGGAGACCGGCGAACGAGACCCGGGTACGGCAGGTCACCTGTGAAGCCAGCTCCCGGATCCTCGGACTTGCTGATAAACCACCAAACACTCTTGTCAAATACGTGGGCGTCCAACCTAGTCATGTTTTTGATGATTTTAAAACAACAAAGGGAAATCTATGTAATGTTTTTTCTCCTCAACGAACTATTCTGCTTAATTAAATTGCTGTTCCCTTTTCTATATATATACAAAGCACTTCTCTAACAATCTGTTTATTTTTAATGTTTTATTTATTTTGAGAGAGAGAGAGAGAGAGAGAAAATCCTGAGCAGGCTCCGTGCTGTCTGCGCAGAGCCCAACGCAGGGCTCGATGCCAGGAACCTCAAGATCATGACCTGAGCCCAAATCAAGACGCTGATGCTCAACCGACTGAGCCACCCAGGTGCCCCTCTCACAATGTACTTTAGAATCCTACTTGGGAATGACCTTGCGCTCACGGGTATATTGGTCATAACTCACCCTCCTGTGGAACAAAACGACAGGTGTCTGTTTCTAGGGATGCCCCTCCATTCCAGATTCAGAAAACTGTTCCTAGAGATCATCGTCAGGGACACGGCGATCTCATTACCGAGTTATCTGGGCATCTTGGGATATCTGTAACTCAGGGAGAATTCTCTGGCTGACTCGCTTGGGGCAAGTAGCTGAGTGGCAGTCTTGAGAAGGAAACGCACCAGTCATGACACCCACCCTCCCCCGAGGGACCAGCGGCAGCCTTTACCGCAAGCCTTCTCTTCCATGGGGAAGCTTCAAGGCCAGCGCGTCATCCGCCTGTGGCTCCGTGTTTCCACTAAGCCACCGGCTCTCCATCGGAAACCCCTGCCCAGGGACATCTGGTCACGTCTGCAGACACTTTGGGTTCTCGACAGAGACAGGTGGAGGCGCTCCAGGCACGGACTAGGGAGAAGCCAGGGACGCTGAAGAATGCGCCAGGACACAAAGGACGGCTCCCGCCACAAAAACCCGCCTGCTCTAAAACGGCCATGGTGAGACAAGTGCGGAATCAGAACTGCTCTTTTGTTCTTCATCGCCCTCTCAGACTCGTCCGGGAGTTACGGGCTGTCCGTGCAAACTCCCTTGCACGAGCGAACTCCTCGGGACGCTCGCTTCAGCTGGTAGGACCTGGCTCTCCCCTGGGGACACACCTCTCAGGTGACGGCACTGGTAGCCCCCCCCCCACCCCCCTCAACCGGACACACAGGTGCGGCTTGCAAGCCACTCTTCCTCCAGCCCCGGCCTCCTAGACACCATTCCCTGGACGGTTCCGCTCACACCCGCCACGCCGACCCCCTGGCTTATGCCCCTTGGCTCACGGACTGCCCGGCAGCCGCTCACCCCATCCTCACGAGTGATGCCGTCCAGATCTTCCGAGGTGACCCCCACTGCAGCGGCCTGGCCTCTCGAGCCTCCCCCTTGCTAAGCTCTTTCCTTCCATCCAGCCCTCATGGTTCTAACCCAGACCCACCACCACGAGCCGGCTGTTCTGGGTCTTATTTTTGTCTTCCCAGCTCACTTACACCGGGACCCACACTCTGAGGGTTATGCTGGTGACACTCTCCTCCCTCTGCCTTTCCTGACCCTTAGCCCGACTTGACTGCTAGTTTCCACCCTGCACCTGGCTCAGCACCTGTCCTCAGGCCCCGTGGGGGGGGGGGGGGAGGGAGGAAACAGCCTCACACTCACTGGCCTCCTCTATCTTTATGACCCCCAAACTGGGCCAGGCTGGACTGGAGGCCAGACCTCTGGCCTGCCCTTGGATGCACGAGGAAACTGAATAAAGCCACTCCCTGCTCTGCAAGAGGCTGTACCACACCTTCTCCATTCTCCTTAAATGCCCCACACCTCACTCCATCCCCCACAGAGACATCATTTTTCATTTTGCTGAAGACAAAAGAAAAATCCCCCAAAAGCAGCAATCAGAAGTGAGCATTCCCCTTCCTGTGCCGGTCCCTGATGGACCTGGGACCTCCCTGCAACTGGGAGCTGGATTCCACCCCATTTTGCCGCTGGAGTGTCTTGGCCCCCAGCCTCTCCTACCCTCCCCGGGCTGCATCAAACGTGCTGTATTATTGTATTGTCTCTCGTTTCTAACAAAACCCTCCATGACCCCATGCCCTCGCCCAGCCACCACCTGATTTCTGATCCTTTTCAAAGCACAGCCCCTCTCTGCTGTTTGTGTCTGGTCATGGCTGACCCCTGCTCCCGTCAAGCCGCTGCCCCAGCCCCAGCAGTGGACCGGCCACAGAGGGACTGTGTGGGTCTTGGGAGCACCCCACATAACTCCTCACCCCCTCCTTCATGGGGAAGCCAAAGCGAGCTTGACGCTTGTCAGATTACAGGGGAACTAGGAAGGCGCAGGTCTTAGAAGTCCAAGGAGAGGCCCCTCGAGAGGCTCCCCCATTCCGGCCACGGCCCCCAGCTGCCTCACATCCAGCCCCACCCGCCTCACGTGCCAGGTGGCGCTCACCACGTGTGACAGCGCATCACCCACACACGCGTCTCCTCGTTGACAAATGCCTCCTGGAGAGTGCGCGAGCCTCACGAAGGCAGGGACTTGGGCTCAACCTCGTTACCGGGACACAGCCTGGAGGAGACACTGGATGAAAATGGGACTTCTGCGCGTATTTGTGGAATTAAGTTTTATACAGAACTGACGACCTCCCTTCCAGAGGTGCTCATGCAGGTGGATGGTACTACTTCCCGGAGGATAACCGAGAAGTGCGATCAACTTTGTGACTTCGTTTTAAAACCACAAGCATGCTTGTGTCAAGCCAGCTGTGCGACTTTCCAGCAGTCCGGGACCTATTTTTCGGTGAGCATCTAACACCCGGAATGAAATCTATTTACGCTGCGAGAGTATTTCCCTTAAAGAAGCCGTACAGGTGACACAAACACTTCACGGGCACCGAGTACTCTATGAGCCAACTCTATCCAGGCACCTGGGGTTCATCAAAGAAAAAAGGGGGGAACCCCTGCCCCGCGGAGCCAATTTCTAAGGAGCAAATGGATGCCGATCTAATTTCTTGCTTGGTGCCTTCACAAAAGACTGCTTTTCTGGGGCCACGCTACTCAGAGAACGAAGAGAGGGATCATGTGTCCAGGGAGCATGTCAGCTGCACGGGTGTAACGGTGGGCTAACACAAGCACCCCGGCACGCAGACAGAGGTAAGGTAAGGAGCCGTCTGAACGCCCACCTTCCTGGGTCAAGCAGGCAGGCCAGCCCTGTGGCATCCCCGGAGAAACAGAAATGTGACTCGGGACCCCTGCCTGGGCTGTCAGGACTCAGAGATGGAGAGTGACAGGGAGACAAAGGACCACTGAGTCAGGAGGAGGCTCTAGGGAGCGGTGGGGGGAAAACCGGAAACACGAGCCCGAACCTGGCCGCGGGAGGGAGGCGAGTGTCTGAGAGGACACAGGGTTGTCATGAGAACGCAAAAGCAGGATCAGCACCGGTAAGCCCCGTACATTCCACTGCAGATGAGGAATAAACGATGTGCACACAGTACACGCGAATCCAGCAGTCCTTCCCATCCGCCGCCTGACCTGCTGCTCGTAGGGGCTGGGTCCCACAGAGAGTGCCATCCGTGCCCCGATTTAGAGCTGACAAGCTGGGGCCGTGACTTTCCTCCGTCTACCGTCTCCTGTAGACGCTTCCCGCCTCTGTCCACCACCCTCTCCCCGCCTGTGTCGATGCCCCAACGCCCCATGGCCCGGGCCCTGGAAATTTCATTGCACGGGTAGCGGCCACCTGGAGGCTGGGTGTCTCCGGAGGGTGGGCCGAGGCGGGGCGGGGCCACAAGTGCCTGGAAAAAGCAGATGATCCGGGCCAGGGTCAGCGGGAGCAGGCGCAGCTCAGGAGTGGACGCGAGGGGGCCACAACCGCGGCACAGAGGAGCCGATCCCGGTGGCCAACAGACAGGGGTCGAGGAGGGGCAGGGCCCTGGGTCAGGGAGGCCGCGGCAGGAGACAGGACTCTGGCCGGCCAGCCTGTGCTTGAGGCTGGGGCTGGGTCATGCCGAGAAAGCTCCGGTTTCTAGTTAAGTGGGTCTCGAGCTGCCGTACCGATGCCCCTGGCTTCCAGATCCCGAAAACTCCCTTTCAACAGGAGTTGTGTAACATTCCTCCGGTTTAAAATATGAGCAATCAAAACGTACTAGGCTTCCATGCTGTGCTTTTCCATTTCCGACGACTCTTCCTGCCTGACAAGGTATCCCTCAAAGTGAAAGAGGCCCGGAAAGCCCAGCCTCAGACACTGTAAATGAGCTCTAGCCACAGCCCACGGAACGCAATCCGCTCCTCCTGACTGAATACAAATAATGCATTTTATTTTGTATCAATTACTGGGCACCGGGACAGGCGCCGACGGTCGACGGCGCTAAGTACGGGCGGGTCGAAGCGAAGGGAAGGGAGGCATGCCAAATTAAAAAAGGCGAGCGCCTCATTACTCCACATCTAAACCGGCTTTGACGGAGGGCCTTGGGAGTCCCCAGGATGCGCGGCGCGGGGCCGGGATGGGCTGGTCCGCTGGCATCCCGCGTGCTCAATGCCAGCCATTAGTTCTTCCCAATCGGGCATCAATGTTCAACGCACACCCCAAAAAATATATAATATGAGCAATAATGATAACAATCTGCAGTCTCTCCAGGCTCCGGGATGTGAAGTAGGAGTCAAAGACGCGCCTCACTTTTCACTCGGGGAGCTGACAAGCATGACCAGAGGGGAATAAAATAACATTCCGTTCGCATAAATATCAAGCAGCCTGCTGGAGACTGATGGCCAGGAATGTATTCTTAGCTATCATTCCGGCAGACAGGCCCAAGGACACTCATAACTTATTTTACAATCATTTAGTTTCAGCTCAAGTGGAAAACGTGACAACTTATCTCTGCTGACAAGATGCCATATCGAACCTTACAATTAACTCTCCTCCGATTATCTGCCCAGCCGATCATTAGCTGGGCCATTTCTGATGAACTGTTGCAGGGAGCTTGCCTCGGTGAGAGCTGTCACTGCCAGGTGGGTGTAGATAGGTTTTTGATATCCCGGCTGATACTCCCATACACGGGGGTTCCGTGCATGTGATTTCCAAGGCCCTGCTGCTCCCCAGCGTCTGGAAACGTGTCTGCCTTGGGGGAGGCGTCCTTCGGCCCCGCGCCGGAAAGGGGCGGTGTCCCCCCGCGACTGTGTGACCGCACCCGCCACCTGCTACCACTGTTGCCGTTGGCCGTCCCGACACCCATCCCCGGTCCCCAGCGCGGTCAGAGGTCAGGCCGTTCCCAGACTCTGGAGGCAGTGCCTCTCCCCACTCTGCCTTAGTGGGCCTGGTTTGGAGAAGGGACGCCAAGAAGTTGCTGCAGGAAGCCACCCACACCACCGGACGTGCTGCTGGTGGTCCCAAGGGCTGGCTGGCTGTGAATTTCCCAGGTGTTGAAGAGAGACAAACACACCTTACAGTTTATACTGAAAAGGAGGATACGGATCTGTAGAAAAACAAAGGAACAGGAAACGGGAAGAGCACAGGTGGACGGATACCAGCCCTCCTCTCTCTCTCTTGCGTTCACATATACCCTAACTCACTCATTTGGCAGTATCAGGTACGAGATATTCCTAAAAATCCTTTTTATTTTGGTATTAAAAGAATTCAAAGTGATCAAAGGCAGGGCTATTTGTCGGGGCTGGGTTGGGGCTGGGGGCATCAGTTGAGGGCTAAGACCTTCCAACAACTCAAGATGAGGGCATGTAGGAGCCAGTGAATTAAAACACATTTCCTTCGAGACAAGGCCGACGATATAAAGCTAATTTGGATCTTTAAGAAGGGCTCTGTCCTTTCTGAACCTCAGAGAGATGTGCAGGCTGGTAAATAAAGAACAGGCCACCTCTGCCATCCAAGGAAATCACAACATCCCGGCCTCTGTTAAAAGGTGAGTGTGAAGTGAAGTTCAAAACCTCGCCCCTTCTCACAGTCCTTTTGACGGGAGCTTTCAACAGGAGGAGGTTTACTTGAATCCCAATCTCTGAAGATGTTTCAGAGACTGGTATATTGTCCGGTTCCCTTTGCCGCTCACGGCGCTCACACAGAGGTACACGGTGTCAGAAGAAGGGGCAGCGGGGACACGATGGGGGTTCGAGGAAGATGACAGGTGTTGGGGGAAGGAAGAGACACCACAGTGTTAGACGGAGTTACAAAGTGGGGAGGAAAGGAACACAATAGGAGGAGGCCAGAATGGAGAGAAAATGTGGGGGAGAACCATCTCCTACCTGGGCCGCGTTCAGTCACCCCAACACGGCTCCGTAAATAAAGCTGAAGCGTGGGACGCGATCTTCATTTACGTGAAGCCCTTACTTACGGAGACGTGTTTCTGTGACAGCCTTAAGCATACAAGTACAAGTTCTGATCACTAATTAGGGTACAGGATTTTTTCCCTGAGGTGACGGGAACGTTCTAGGAAGGACCGTGTGATGGTGGCGTACCTCTGGGAAAGCGCCGAAACTCCTGAATTGTACACTTTACACGAGTGAAGTGTAGCGTTACGTGGCTTTTATCTCAATGAAGCTGTTAAAAAGAAAAAAAAAAAAGCGGGGCGGGGGGGATGGTCACTGTGTTAAGGGCTAGGAGACAAAGAAAACAAAAAAGGTCAACTTCACAGTCTAGCAAGATGCAGATGACATCAGAATGAGGTCAGGACGGGGGCCTGGGGACACTCACACACTTCAGCTAGAGTCGCCATTCACTGGACTTGGGCCTCAAAGCTGAGTGGGGGACGGGGGAGCGATGTGCCGGTCTGGGCCTCCAGCCACCTGACAGGACCCGGCTCTGTGCTTCAGGTGAATGGTAGGCCCTGGAATGTTCTGTCCTTCCCTGAGGGAGCTGTCCCAGTTTCCCCCTCATCCTACGGAGCACAGCACACACCGGCGGGCAGGACGGCCTTGTTCCTCTCAAGTCTCTTTGGTTTTCTCTCATGCCGGATGGCCAGCTTGCGCTGAAATATCACAATCTCATCTTAGGGGATGAAAGGCAGGGTCTGCAGTGGTTGGGCAAGGCCGACGGCCTGAAGGAGCCAATGCTGGGAACGTACTGGGAAGGGGTAGGCTAGGGAATGCAAGTCAGGATTTCGCACTCGAGGGTCAAAAATCAAATTGTTCTCTGGTTGATTCTGAGCTGAATGCAACATAAAGCTTAAATTAATCCAGCTCACTCCGAGGGGTGCAAGGGCGCTCTGAGCCGTTGGGTAGAGATGAAATCATTTCAAGAGGTTCCTGTTTCTTTCCAGCCTTATCTCTTTTTACATAATCAGCCACAACCATTTCTCGAGTTTGGTGGTCGTGACTAGTCAGTTACAAAAGAGATTCTGTTTCACGTGGGAGGGTCTACCGGCCGGCCAAGCAGGCTGGGGGAAGACTGAGCGTGTCTAGAAGAAAACTCAATTAGAGAAGTTAATTAAATGGACACGCTCCCTCTTTGATAACGTAAATTCCCCTCTTTAGGAATTTAGCAGTTTCTCCTAAAAGAGACGTGGAGTCAAACTGCCAACTGCTGCCCTAGGAAGTGTCCCTGCGTGAGGCAGAAAAATCTAGCTTTTCAGTTAGGCAAGGCCATGGAGGGCTCTGTCCAGGGTCCTGAACACGTTCCATCCACCCGTTCTGTTCAAGGTACAGAAAGGCACCAAACTAAGGCTGCTTCTTCAGGGCACATCCCTGTTCTTAACCTGCTGACATCATGTGGTTTGAAAAAAAAATAAGAGTCCTGGTGTCCTCAGCTTTAAGAAAACCTGATACACAGACGCCCAGATTAGAAAAGGAGGTAATCTGGTCGTGACCTATCCCACTGCTCCAGGGTCAACTACAGGTTTAAAAACAAAAACAAAAACATCAGAAAGAACAGAGTATGTCTCTTACTTTGCTTAATTATTTCACTACTGCCTAGTGAAATAATTTTGATCAAAACCAACACTTGCATACAGCTTGATCTTTGGAATTATTACATTAGGACAGTTTTCAAGGCGTGGGCATAAGAAAATAATTATCTGTGGGGCTCTGGGTATGTGTTGCTAAGCCGCTTCTAGGAATTCCACGCTTCTCTCACTAGCTGTGCGTGAGGTCATCCAGACCACCAAGTCCTTGAGCTTGCATACTGTCTGCTGGCCAATTTTCATTTCAGCTCCTCCCCTGCCCACCTCCACGAAGATGCTCACGGTACTCCAGAATGGCCAACACCAAGTGGAATGAGACAGAAGCATATCGAGGGCAGGGGGGCAGCCACAATGTGTTCCATGAAGAGGAACCAGCACAGCTGCAGAATCAGAAAGGCAGTTCAAAATCCTAGCCTGGCCACTGGCTATGTGACTTAGGGAAATTCATCTCCATCAGTCTCAATTTCTTCACGAGTCAAATGGGCAAAACAGCCCCCTGAACACCTGCTCTTGGTCCGTCATACTCCAACCTGGTCTTTCTCTGTCTTGGTCGATAGCAACTCCAGCTTCCTGCTGTTCAGCACAGGGGCCCTGGGTTGCCCTGCCTCCTCCCTTCCTCTTACACCCCACCCCAACCCAAGAGGACATAGCACCACGCAGTACTTTGGCCTGTGCTCAGTGTGGTGGCAGTCAGGTGCCAAGCAAACGGACAGGCAGAAGCACTCGGCAGCATCATCAGGCTCTCTTCTGGAACTGTAACAACACAAGTACACAAAACACAGCTCCTGTCCTAGATGGCTTACATTTCAGTGCAAAACTATTACCGACACACACAGAACACACTCACACACATTCACACACATCAGTGGAATGGTGGTAGGTGCTGTGGACAGACGAAACACAGGGGCAGAGGCGGAACCTAGGCGGAGGCTGGGGGGGGCAGTTGCTGGCACACCTCTAGCTGCTCTGAATCCTGAAAAACATGCTAGCATGGCCACAGAGGGTGGTCAAGTTTTCTAGAACAATCATCATCCAAGAAGCTGAAAACTAAGGACTCTCAACACAGAAAACCACACACCCCAATACCAAAATATTACAAATGTAAGGGGGAAAGTATGGCAACTATTTGAAAGGATCTTGGGAGATTTACTTTGAGAAATGCCACAACTAAAGCTAGACAAACTATAGTGCTGGAAACAGGCAGGGAGAGGGCCAGACGATCTTCACCATGACCTCCCGGCCCCTCTTCCCACCCCCTTTCAACATGGCCCTCCTATCTTTGCTTTCTGAGAACTGTGATTTGGTCTGTTGGTGTTTCCCTTATGCGGTAGCGTCCCTCTGATTTTTTTGACTTCTTCATGTGTGCCTAGTAGCCAGTAGGCATCAACGAGCAAAAATAGGTACTCAGTAAAAAGGTCTTTCAAAAAAAGAACGTCTCAAGACACAAATGGTAGTACAAAGAACATAAATTTGAGTCAAGTTGTTTTGAAAGCCAGAGGAAACAAAAATCCAGTCTATCTAGAGCTGTGCCTTTAACACCCGGGCATTTTAAATATTATTTAAATGCCCGCTGAAACTATCCTCACAGTTTTAAGCACTTTGCAGAATAAATTTATTCTGCAAAAATGATAAATTGTATCTTCTTAAAATGAGCTCAATTCCCCTCAGGCATCCCATGTAACATTTTGTTATGTTTGAAGTCAATGGTGGTTATTTTCTTCTTGAATGAAATCAAATGCTAATTTGCGAAGTCAGAAACGATGTCTTGTCGCCATTTAAAAGAGTACTTGAAAAACTTCTTGCTCTATGTAATTCCACTACTCTCTCCTAAGCCGGGGGACAGGCAGCTTGATTATGAAAAGGGACCCTTAGGGCTCCCAAGCTTTTACTGATGGCGGGTGGCATGCCATCAGAGGAGTCAGTGATTGTACTGTGGTATCAGGTGGCTCAAACGGAAAGCCTGGCCACCTGAAAAGAGGCCCTACACGCCTCAGAAACTCCATGCCCTTCCGCCACACCTGGGCCCTAACAATAGCTCCAGTCAATGGGCTTGAGGTTACTGAGCGGGACTCCCCTGCTTCTTGAGCCCGCTCAGCCCGTGGGGGAACTTGGAAGGGTTGGGTTCCATCGGTAATCCATCCACAGGAAACCCTGGAGTTGACGGGAGGGCAGCCTTGCAATGACTCAGGACCACAGGTGATGATGGAGTTCAGCACTCAGAGGGGCCTGACCTTGACTATACGTTCAGGGCATGCGTGCCTGTGCATGTGCAGACGCCAGACGTTTACAGATTCAATAAACAACTACCCAGTGCCTGGCTTGAGGGGGGTACTGTTTAACGCCCCGGGGAAAGAGAAGTGAACCAAACAGAAAGGTACGAGGGGTTTAAAGGAACACAGAAACAATTAACCTTGCAAAACCCTAACTGATCCAACTGTAAACTCCACATTGCTACAGGTCCATTTATGGGGATGCAGAAGGCATCAAAATACTTTAACCTAAATTTGCATCACAAGCTGCGTTGGTTACCTGTTTTGTATCCAAATAACCTTTTAACAAGATAAGCATTTCTTGAGGAAAATAGAGGGAAAAAAAAAAAAACTTCCCATATTTAAATGTGAAGATTTGTCCCACAAAGTTTTTATTTTTCTTTTTTGAAAAGTGTGACACGACCCCCTTAACAGCCACTGGAAGAGACTATTTCTGTTTCCTGCTGTTTCAGAATTTTGCTAACCTGCGGCTAATGCCTAATGACTGTGCTACATATTTTATGTCGCTTCCAAGGCTGGGGTTGATCTCTACCTCCTCTGCCTGAAAACTAGGTATCACCAACCCACTCAAGTCTGTAACTGGTGTGAACTGCGGCAACGCTCATTTGAATAAGGAAGTGAGAGACGTTAAGGTCATCTGTTCCTTGAATACCGGAATCCATCTGGTATGATGTTAAGGAGAAGAGAGGTTAATGACTTCTCACTTTTGACACAGCTACTAAAAACACTGGCTTCAAAATATTTACCAGGTCACAAGTATGCAGCAGGTAGGATGATAGAAGGTCCCCCTAAACCAGATGACAAACGAGTAGATCAGTGCGGACGGTTTTGTTTCCATCCAAAATCTGTAGTTAAGGTTTTTCCCTGTTGCAGAGGAGCCTGTGGCCTACGTGTGGCAAGCTCTACGTTCTAGGGGTGTCAACACGGCCCAGTCCACGGAGGGCCTGGCAGGCTGGCATGGTGTGATGCATCTGGCCAAGATCGAATCTGCCAAGATTCTGATCATCCCGAGAGAAAAGGATGCTGATTTTGTGCCAGCATAAAGTGAGGGATTCCCATGGGTGGTACCCCTGAGAATCCGAGGCTACCCCTAAGGGTACCCATGTGAGCCACCTTAACTAGGGTGACGCTCATCCTGCCTTGCCTGGGACAATCCTGTGTATGCCTGTTCCCCACCATGATTATTAACACGTGGGCACCATAATCTTGATCCCCCTCTGCAATCATTTCCAAAAATGAGAAAAAAAAAAAAAAAACAAGAACAAAGGATATCTAATAATTATGACTATTAAGTTTTGGGGCAAGTGTGGGGTTTCATGAAAACGCATGAACCGCTCTGAAAACCTGCCCTAAATTCTGGTGTTCTGTATGACTGAATCTCATGAGAATCTCACGTCAATTGCCAAGAAACCCGCCTGCACTGGTTAAGGGTAGGGAAAGTTTGTAACATGACAGATAATTTTAACTTGACTGAAAATCTGTCAAATATTATACCCGGAATAACTGTCTCCACCAACAACCCCATGGATAAAGATACCGTGAGTAATATCTTCATTCAAAACCACAGTCCAAAGATCACTGCGTTTCTGAAGTGTGCAGTACAACCTTCCTCAACAGATAACACCACTGGTCAAGTGAGTGGCTCTTGTCTTTTCCACAAAAGCAAGAAAACACGGTCATCTCTAAAATCACTGATGGCGTTTAAAAACTAAGATTCCACTTGCTGCGCACAAAGAGTAGTTAATAATTCAGCATTAATTCTAGAACATTCTTTTAAGATAAAAAAACAAAAGAACGGACTTCATTGCTACTACAACAGTTGTTTTTTTTTTTTTTTGTCAATAGTCCTTCCACCACTGTCTTGGAATACAGGCTTTGTCCTGGCAAAAATAAAATAAAACGCAACATCACAAAATTCAAGTGTTGGCGGAGATTCTGAGTTGGGTCGGCTTTGGGTTTAAAGCATTTTCTTCATCATGGCTAAAATTTTGTCAATCTGGTTCAATCAGACACTATGGTTGATCTTTGGGGAAACGGCTATGAAATAAAGTGAAGGATAAGACTGTGTCCCCAAACATAGTAACGGGCATTTTTCTCTTTTTCCTGAAGCAGAAGCCCAGCCCCCTGTGGCTGACGGAAGGGTCAGTGGAAGGGGCAGCAGCCCCAGCGGAGAAGTAGAATCTGCCGCTCGCTATTCATCAAAGATTCGCTCCTTCCCATTCTTCCCTACTGTTGCCTCTTATCCCCTGGGGCGAGGTTAAAAGGAACGACTGGCCACCAGCCTCCCCAGGAGACGTGGGCCTCCTCTACCTCTGCAGCTCTGCCCACCCCTTTCCTCAAGAATACATTTCTTTTCCCCTTCTCCCTCCACCTCTGCAGAAGGTAACCTTCTCCCGAAAGTTGCCCATCATCCCTGCCCACACACCCTGGGATGGCGCCCGGTCCAGGGTGGCCGGGATTGGCCATCTCCGGTCTTTGGGGGTCTAGGGCTGCAGAAGTCTCTGAGTTGTCGCCGGGAGGCAGGGTTCCCCAGGTCCTCTGGGCGTGAGACAGTCTCTCACTCCGCGTTTCTGAGGCCCGCACATTCACCCCACTTTCCACGGCCGCAAGCTCTGGTGAGGATGTGTCCGACCCCAGCTGGCTTTCACCACTTAACACCTCCCCTCCCCTCCCGGCGGCCAAGGATTCTAGGGAGCAGCCCCCTCACTAGTTTCTAGCATCCTCTCTGACTCCCTGGCTCTGGCCACAAAAAAGGAAGAAACGGGTCTATGTCTTTTCTTCTGTGAAATTCGAGCACGTTTTCCCCATTCTAGGTCCAGGGCACTTCTTCACAGGTGAAGCTGAGTCCCGTCTCTGGGCACACCTTGTCACGCTGCACGAAAGGAGACTCTGATCTCGGGAGCCGCAGCTGTCTGAGGGACAAGAATGTCCCACTGGCCGAGAGATCCAGCCTGGCCGGGCCAGCTCAGCTCTCCCAGGGTGTGTGTGCGTGTGTGTGCGTGCAGCTAAGGCAGCTACAGATACTTTGCTCTCATTTTCTTTACGAGGCTGAGTGGAAAACAGAAAAAAGGAGACGCTGGCATTAGTGAAAAGAGTGTGCCAGTTACGCGCTTCATGCAAAACGGGCACAGAAATGGAATTTGCGAGGTGTCCTCACAGTCACAAGTCCATGCAGCCTTGGATGCTTGGGGGATTTAAGTGGATCTGTTCCACTGTGAAGAAAGAGCACAGAACGATGACAGGGAGACGCGGTGCAGAGGAACGGGCTGGGATGAGGCATAATTGGGAATTTCATAGCATTTTCCAGCTCCTTTGGGAAAGCACGGCCCACTTGCGAAGTGTGATGGCTTCAGTTCGTATGAATTCAGCTTCGATACGCATTTGCAGGCAAACACTAAAAAGGAAATCGCACAGGAGAGCAGGGGTCTGCTCGTATCTGACTTCACATCTGCGGCTTCTCAGAAACAGGCCTACGTGTTCGAGTCGGGCTTCGTGGCTGAGGGAGAAGGGGACCAGGCACCAGCAGGAAGTCAGGGCCCAGCTCCTTGTCCAGGCCGACGACCATATTCACTGGCCAGGAAGCCCCGCAATTTGCTCCGGAAACCGCGAGCCGCGATGCATCCCACCGTGGCCAGTTCCTGCGTGTGAACAATCCCACTTCTGGAACGTTGTCTGCCGGGCAGCAGACGGGACGGGGTCTGCAGAGCTCCCCCATGATCTCGGCTACTGGTTCCACGTTCGGCTGGCATCTCTGTATCTGGAATTTTTCTCACTGCGTGGCAAGTGGCAGAATGGGGGCGGGGACGCCGGTGTCCCGCCTCGCCCACTGCTGCCCCCAGAGTCCCCAGTGTCTCCCTGTCTTCTCCCCTCCACAGCTAGTCAAGGACCCCTTTCTGTTATCGCCAAGAAAGACTCACTGCTCTTGCGTTTTGGATAAATGAGAGAGTCCCACAGAATATACCTACTGACAAGGTCCAGGTGGAAATCCTCAAGTGTTTACCTCTTAATGTGCGCTTTCTAACTACAGGGTTCATATGTGAGATAACTTTCTTCAAAACATTTTTTTTTTTAACTTAAGTAGGATATACTCATTACTGAAAGATGAAAACAGAACAGGGAAAAACATTTACTATCTTCCACGACTCCTTATTCTTTCCATTCAGGTGACTTTTTTTTTTTCTAAATTTTTTTTTTTTTAAGTTTATTCATTTATTTTGAAAGAGAGGGAAAGAGAGCAGGGGAGGGGCGGAGAGACAGGGAGAGAGAGAATCCCAATCAGGCCCCACACTGTCAGCGCAGAGCCCAAGGCGTGGCTTGATCTCACAAATCGTGAGATCATGACCCGAGCTGACATCGAGAGGGGCACTTAACCGACTGGGCCGCCCAGGCGCCCCGAGGTGACTTTTTCACACACACGCGTGAGGGTCTGGCCGGGCCCATAGCTCTGTGCTATGCCTGCATCACACATGCCCCTCGCTGGCTGTGTGACCCTGTGTGAAAACCCTGTAAGACTGTTTTCTCATTTAAAAACGGGGCGGACAGTACCTCCTCACGGAGCTGTACGGTAAGTTTAACCAGCAATCTACAAAAGGCACCCAATTCAGGGCGACCACATGGCAAACAGTAACATTCAGCCGTTCGTATCATTACATAAAACCTGAGGAACGTTCCCTGGGTGGATCCTGACCGAGGCAGGTCCTGTTTCAGGCCTTGGGGACAGAGACGTGAGCTAGGCGGGGTCCTCCCCCTCACAACCTGGTGGCGGAAAATGGCAGGTAATACACTCGAGGAAATCACAAAGGCTGCTGGAAGGAGATTAGCGGTGCAGGGGAGGGGGGTGTGGGCAGTGGGTGGGGGTCACCAAGGCCTCCTGGATAAGGTGGTCTCTGCTGGGGCACGAGGGTGGGGAGGCCAGGTGTGCTTGGGGGGGGCGGTGGTGGAATCACACGAGAGCAGAGCTAAAGCCCCTTCACAGAACAAGGACGCCTAGGCACATCTTTCCAGAGAGAGCAACATTTTCACGGCTACATAGTACCCCCTTGCAGGGAGTTCCCGGGACTTCTTTTCTAGTGCCCTGCTCCTGGTCCTAGAGGTTGTTTCCAATTTCTGAACCGTTTTTAGACACAGTGGGAAGTTAACAGGGTTACAGCTAAAGCCAGTTAGGATATAATCCAACTTCGGAAATACGTAAGAATACAGATACAACTGGAAGGGTGTGGACTTCCAACACCGTAACTCAGGGTGGCGAGTCTGTTTTTCAAGCAAAAAGCTTCTCTGCATTTTAAATTTTTCGAGGGGCACCCCGGGGGGGTTCAGTCCGTTGAGCGTCTGACTCTGGATTTCGGCTCAGGTCACGGTCTCACGGTTTGTGAGATCAAGACCCAGGTCGGGCTCTGTGCGGAGCCTGCTTGGGATTCTCTCTCTTTCTCTCTCCCTGCTCGCTCGCTGTCTCCTTCTCAAAATAAATAAAGAAACTTAAAAAAAAGTTCTAAACTGCTATGTTTTATAGCTAGGGAAACACGTAAAGTTATTATTGCAAAAATTAATGAAGGAAAATGGTAGTTAGCCAGTTGCCAGAGAGAAGGAGGCAAGCTTACCAGAACGCGTTGACGTATGGCTCGCCCACCCCAGCGTCATACCGTGTTCTACCACAGGACAGGTGTCCCGTCCACTTATGGGACTCTTTTACACTAGTGCGTCTACTATCTGTGTGTCTAGGAATCAAAGAATCTCTTACATGAAAACCCGAGCATAAGTAATACAGTTTTAAGGAAAAAAGAAAGGCATGTTGTATGAAAAGACAAGTACTTTCCTTTTTAAAAAATAACGAGTTGGGGCGCCTGGGTGGCGCAGTCGGTTAAGCGTCCGACTTCAGCCAGGTCACGATCTCGCGGTCCGTGAGTTCGAGCCCCGCATCGGGCTCTGGGCTGACGGCTCAGAGCCTGGAGCCTGTTTCCGATTCTGTGTCTCCCTCTCTCTCTGCCCCTCCCCCGTTCATGCTCTGTCTCTCTCTGTCCCAAAAATAAATAAACGTTGAAAAATTAAAAAAAAAAAAATAACGAGTTGTTCAGGAACTTGTGTTAATGCGATCTGTATAAATGCGGTTTATAGTTTGCCAGCGCCCCCCGGGAAGGAAGTCGTGGATAAAAACCAGGCGCCGGCTCAGGTAATAACCACCCACACCTTGACAGCTTTAGATGGTATCATATGATGATAATTCTTCCAGAATGTGCGGCCTGGACGGATGCTGTGGCCACATACGTCTCATCTGGGGGCCCGACCCGCGTGTCCGGCTGGCCTGACTGATGGGGGCTGACGTGCCCCCAGACTTCAACTCCCCTCTGAACTCCCGGCCATCAAGGCATCTCGCATGGAGCAGTGCTTCTGGCCACAGGCTCTGAGACCAGAGGCAAGCGCTCCCGAGATTTCTGGCGGGTCGTTTCGGGACGCTAGCTTCTGGCACCAATGCAAAGCGTGGTACGAAATGAGACTCAACAGCTGGTTGAAAAGCTGGATTTCCAGTCTCGGAAAAATGAGCTCAACGTTTTGAAGTGCATTAAATAATTCTGTTCTCTCGTTACATTACACGTGGAAAATACTTCCAGAGTAGTGAGCTGTATCTCCCTTGCAATTCTGGAGGCCAGCGGGGGGCTACTTGCTTACACACAGTCTGAAAGAGAAGAGTGCCCATCTGCAAAGAAAGCTGGCAAGGCTGTGAGCCTGGGCACACGCAGACCGGCCCTCACATGGGAGGAACCATGGTCCCGAACCAGGACCAGATGGCAAGCCGGGCTGTGGGAACCTCACGGCACATGCATCCGTGACACCTGCCCCCCACCCCCAAACTGTATCTCAAATGCAATTATGATTATTTTCCTGTAAATAAGAATGCATTTTAAGAAACTCTGCGATATACGTAGAAACATTTCCCTGCAAATGTAGTAAGCTTTTAAAAACCCCACTGCAGAAATAATGTAGCAATTAAAATAGCATTTATAACCACGTATGTTTAAAATGTTTCCACATGTAAAAGAATAAAATTTTAAGTCATTTAAAATAACCATCTGTTTCCCCATGATATAAAATTTTTAGTATCGTTGTATAATTAATATTAATACCACTTTCTGTTAATAATCTTTTCTGTCAGATAATAAAGCAAAAGATGTAACAAAAGATGTATTCGGTGAAGGAAGTTGAAGAATGCAAAACCAAAGCAATACACAAAAGCTAGAGGAAGAAATACGGAGGGTTTGAGGATGGTGCTGACCACCTACACATAGCTGTCAACTCTATCTGTCATCTATCCACCCGTCTGCCTACCATCTATTACCCCCCTACCTACCCATCTCATCCTTCCACCCATCCACTCTATCTATCTATCTATCTATCTATCTATCTATCTATCTATCTATCTATCATCCTACCTATCTCAGCCATCCATCCACCCACCAATCTATCCATCCATCCATCCATCCATCCCTTCATCATCTATCCATCCATCCACCATTCATCCATCCATCCACCATCTATCCATACACCCACCAATCCATCCATCCATCCATCCATCCATCCATCCATCATCCATCCATCCCTTCATCATCTATCCATCCATCCACCAATCCATCCATCCATCCACCATCCATCCATCCATCCATCCACCCACCAATCCAACCATCCATCCATCCATCCATTCATCCATCCATCCTTTCATCATCTATCCATCCATCCACCATTCATCCATCCCTTCATCATCTATCCATCCATCCACCCACCAATCCATCCATCCATCCACCAATCCAACCATCCATCCATTCATCCATCCATCCCTTCATCATCTATCCATTCATCCACCATTCATCCATCCCTTCATCATCTATCCATCCATCCACCCACCAATCCATCCATCCATCCATCCATCCACTCTACCTGACATATCTCCTTCTAACCATCTCACAATTATATTTTTATAGCCACTCCTCCTTCCCTCTTACTTCTACTCCTTTCTTTCTTCTTGGCACCTAAAGTTTTTTAAGCCCTTTAGGTCTTTTTGTTCTTGCATGCAGTTGTAAATTCGATAGCAGGGAGCATGGGAGGCACTGAAAAAATTCTGATCAGGTTTTATTCTAATAATGGACAGTCACCAGGAAGATAGTGTCACTGGAGTTTTATAAGCTACTGGATTCCCAGGCTGACGACCTGAGCAAAACACAGAAATACAAAACGAATATTTTCCTGGCTCAAGAGTGATATAAAACCATGAGAAAAAGTCCTATGTTGCTTAAAAATATACCACGATATTACATCAGGTGTTTTAATGGTGCCAGCACAAAAGATCAATTAGAGTCTTTCTAGTTGGAGTAGCAACACACCCACCGGACAGACCTTTTTATACTGGTCTACCTGCATACAACTGGATGCTGGGGTGGTAAATGACGCTTGTCTCTTTTTTAAAAAATTTACTCTCAAAATGAACGTTTGCAATGAAAGCTGCAGGGACCAGACACCAAAAATAATAAAACACTAAACAATTTCATAACATTTTAGACATCGGTGTTTTAGGAAGCTGGAAAATGTAACACATTGTTGTGTGGCGGCCGATGAGAAATCCTGTTACTAAAAACACTCAGGGGGCGAGAAACTCAAGTCTCCGGGTGTCGTCTCCACCAGAGATTTCTAGACTTCCTGGAGAACCGCGAGCTGCCCGGACCGGGGTGTCCCCTCACCCATTCTCTCTCTTCCCTTCCCCTTCTGCAGACCCAGGAGCTCTGCCTGGATGCCCGCTCTCCCCCAGGGCCAGGGCAGTGGCTGGGACAAGGTAAGGGGTCAATAAATACTTGTGAGATGAAGTTAGGTGAAAGATTAAGGAACGACTGGGAGCCGCACCTAGATTACTCCTCCTGAATGCAGCAGTGATCTGACTTACGATTCCGAAACGGGCTGAGATAACCGAAGGTAGGAAATGCAGTTTTAAACCTAACTGGTAACTAATTTTAAAAACGTGTATGGCATGCTCCCGGCGGTCCCCCGCGAGTGTTCTCTGTGGACAGGTGTGTGCGCCTCGTTCACCGCGCTCTGTCTTGGGCAAGGGGCACCGACTCTGTGGGTCGGCCGTTTCCAGAGCACCAGGCAAAGCCTTTCGTTTAGAAAGAAACATCTTGAAAATCCAAGGAATTCTGTCGCATCGGACTGGTAGAGGCCTCGGAGCTCGTCCTGCAAGCCCACTGTGCCACCCCCGGCACGTGTGGCCCGTTCTTCTCTGGGGGTGGGGGAGCTCTGCTGGCGACCACGCGAGTTCCTTCGAGGACTCGTGAGCAAAACCAGCAGCGCAGGGAGCAAACACTGGGACAGCGTGCAGGGCGTGGCCCCTGGGACTCGGGGACGCAGAAGACTCTTTCCTGGTGGACTTACTTTCTTGCAGGAGAAGACAAAACAAACAGGAAAGCAAGACAGGGAGGTTTCAGACAATACAACGTGGTGACTGGTTAGGAAATGGCAGGGCAGGGAGACCTTCTGATGGGGTAGGAGACTGACAAGCAGGGGCACCGTGTCAGCCAGGTCCCGATAAAGCCGCAAGGAGAAGGAAGCCTGGGAAGGGCTTGGAGGGGAAGCAGAGGAACCGGGAGGGGGGTGACATGGGCACACGTGAGCTCACCCAGGTCTGAGCAGAGCAGCGGGCTGGAGACAAGGACGGGGAGGTGGGAGGGGCGGGTGGGACACAGGATAAAGCAGCATCGGGGGCCAGACCAGCTGGGGCCTTGTCAGCCAGAAATAAAACATCAGGAACACAGTCCGTGTGCAGGGGTGGGGGGGGGGCCACTGCAGTGTCATGTGGGGGGAGTGGCAATCTGATTCATGTTTTTTTTTTTTTTTCCCAGAAGATGAGTCTGGCCAACCTCAGGGAAGCAGAAACACACAGCAGGGGATGAAAGGAGGCCGACAAGGCAGAGCCACAGTGGGACCCGTGGGCAGAGGAGAGGCAGCTCAGCGGGCAGCCTGGGGTGCCCTTGGGGAGAGAGCAGAGAGAACCGGCCACAGGAGCGGATTCAGCGAGGTGACGGTAAGAGGCCGTGTGGCCTGAGCTCCCAGGAGCACAAAGTGGAGGGTTGCAGAACGAAATCTCGAGTTCCGCTCTGGAAATGCTAAGTGTCAGTTACTCAAGAGCCCCTCCAGTCGCGGGCTGGTTACGTGTGTTCAACGGAGGCGAGTGTGGTCCAGCCGGGCGTATGAACGTGGGCGTCCTCTGTGTCTGGACAGACGTCTAGGCCCACTCGGGGAAGGGGGGCGTGCAGGGAGGAGAGAAGGCTGTGGCCGGAGCAGCGTCAGGGATCTGAGGTCTGGAGTGGAGGAGGACGACGCGGAGAGAGAGCCAAGAAAAGAGCAGGGAAATGCAAAGAAGGTGTCATTGGAGAAGCCAAGAGAAGAAAGTCTCAAACGAGTAGACGGTGAAGGGAACCAAGGAGGGCCCTGGGACTGACAGGGTGAGGGGCTGGCCATGGATGACACAAGGGTTCGAGGGGCTGGGAAGCAGGATGACCCGGACGGGTCAAAGAGAAAGGGGTCAGGGGTCACCAGAGACGGTGAGGACAGACAGCCCCCCCCTCCCCCCCCGGGAAAGCTTGCCGAGAAGCAAGCAGACCGAGTCCTGGTAGCTGCAGGGCCCTGGCCGGCTCCGGGAGGAGAGAGGTCGGGTCTGCAGGCTCCAGGGCGGGGTCTGATCACCTCTGGGGGCACAGGAAGGAGACGGGATGAATGCGGAAGCAGGGTCCTTTGCAATGGAGAGGCGGCGGGTCCAGACGTGGAAGAGACACCCCGCCCCTTGTGCAGGAGGGAAGCAGGGCAGACCCTGTACCCCGGGTGGGTCTGGGGTGGGGGAGCCAGTGAGCCCCTTGCCCTAGACCCTTGGTAAAGCACAGAGAGGGTCGTCAGGGGAGGAAGACAACGTAAGAGGCGGGAAGGGAAAGCCGGAACCGATGTCACGTGACTTCATGCCACTTTGTGTCAACACTGTCACAACACTCCTTCCTGTGACGAGTCACTGCCCCTGGTTCTGTTCTCGGGATGTCTACAGAGTAAGGCTCATGTCGCTCATCGTGACCGTGAGGCACACACCCTATTCACACCCGCCCCCCCTCGCCCCCCCCTCCCCGAAGGCTGGACCTTAACTGTGGCTGCACGTGAGAAACCCCTGGGGGAACCTTCTGGTGCTGTTTCACCCCAGGCCAGGGGAGCCCATCCCCAGCCCTCGGCCCCAGGAACTGAGATTTCTAAAAAACAGCCTCAATCCTCAGATGTGGAGCCCAGTATGAGACACCCCCCCCCACCCGCCACGGAGGCCCCTTCCCCATCCCTGTCTTCTCTATCTGATGTGGGTTTCAGACCCCTCTGCCTCCCCGTCCGCTGCTCTGGACACCTCCCAGTATGCCAGGGGCCTTCTGGAAACGTGGCCCCGCAGGAGGCTCCGGCAGGCCCAGTGAGGTTTGGGCGGAGGTGAGCACGGGAGGTGGTCCGAGGGCCCCCACTCTCAGGGCACAGCCAAGTCGCGACGGTGTCTTGGCTGACGAGCAGCGTCTAGGTCGGCCCCACCAAGGTCGGTCACCCCGTTTGTACAAATGCCGTGCCAAACCCGAACTCAGTATTCTAGTTCTTGGTTTCACGTTGTTAGCTTAACTCACTTCGTGGCGTCTAAATCTGGAGGGTGCCAGGATCACGCCCGTCAACGTGTGTTGTCCACGCCTCCCCACACAGGTAGCAGACGGACCCACCGACAGCCGAGGCCGGGATGGCCCAGCTGCAGACCTTCCCTCCGTCACACAGCGCTGCCGGGGGCAGCTGAGTGGGTGGTTAAGAGGACAGCGTAGTGCCTGAGACGGAATCCAGCCCGGCCAGTACCTGCTGCCCTCTCTGCCTCATCTCAAATGGAGATCGCGGGGTGCCTGGGGGGGGCTCCTTCGGTTGAGTGTCCGACTTGGGCTCAGGTCATGATCTCATGGTTTGTGGGTTTGAGCCCCGCACCGGGCACTGTGCTGATGGCTCGGAGCCTGGAGCCCGCTTCGGATCCTGTCTCTTCCCTCTCTCTGCCCCTCCCCTGCTCGTGCTCTCTCTCTCTCTCTCGAAAATAAACATTAAGAAAAATAAGAAAAATAAAATGGGGATCGCGCCAGGTCCTCATCTTGTGGGGGCCCTGGTGCCTGGAGAGCAGAGAGAGTTTGCTGGACGCCAGGGAACATCCTGGCGGGCACAGCGGCGGCAGGACTCCGGGGGACGCGGCTAGCCTCGGTCTTCCGCCTGGGGGATGGTCTGAGACCAAGCTCAAAGTCTTGCTGGGATGAGGCACTGCCTTGGGTTGGCGGCTGTAATTCCCTCGAGTAAGGAAACGGGCTTCCTTCCCTTTGGGGAAGGATTATTTAATTCATGGTGGAGCACAGCCAGGGTGGCTGGGAGGGGTCACAGACCTGAAGTTGTCATTGCCTCGGTCAGGGTCTCTCAACCTTGGCACTGCTGACCTCTCGGGTGGGATCACTTTTTGAGGTGGGCAGGCTGTCCTGTGCGCTGCACTTGGTAGCCTATTACCCGCGAGGTCTCAGTAGTGCACCCTTCTGCCCCTTGGCGGGGACAACTCAAAACGTCCGCAGACGTTGCCAAATGTCCCCGGGGGTGGGGAGAGGGGGCAGAATCACCCCTGGTGGAGAACCGCTGGTCTTGATGAAGATCCTGAGGGCCAGAGGGGCTAAAAGACTTAGTCCAGGTGCCAAGGCAATTGGCAACAGTATCCTTCCCTACTGTCTGCCTAAAATGGTTCCTAGACTTTTGCTAAGCAAAGTGGGAACTGTTGGCCTTTACGCATGAAATCCAGTGCTCCTCGTCCTGGTATCGGGGGCAGTGTTTCCTCTGGTCAGCACCCGCTGCTAGAAATAGCTGGCAGGAAGGAACTAAGGAGACAAAGTACAAAGTAACAGCGTTTTGATTGAGAGGGAAAAAAAAAAATACACCTTTTACCCCCTGTGGCCAGTCACCCTAGGAAGCCTCTGCTCTCTCCTTGGCCGCATGCAGAGAAAGGAAAGCAGGCTCGGAGCACAGAGGGGACCGGGTCATCCCTTTAATTAGGCCGACCGGCCCAGTGAGGGGGGCAGACCTCGGCAGCTGAGACAGGGTGTCTGTCCAGCTTTGAGAGATGACAGCCCACGGGCCCTTTAACACTGCGCGAAGCTGAAGGTTGATGACAAACCCCAGGGAATGGTTTTTGAATGCCAGCCAGGATCCGGGAGGAACTAATGATAAAGGGAAAAGTTCAGGAGAACCAGAGAAGGGAAAACGCGGTTTCCTTTAAAAGCAAGCTTTATAAAGATAAACAACTTTTATGATGCAATGTTTTAATATTAAGCATCCGTCCCCCTTAAACACACACACACACACGCACGCACGCACGCACGCACGCACTAAACAGCACAGGAGGAAACTATCCACTCTAGACTCAGAAAGACCCGGGTTTGCATTTTGGTTAATTATCGTGAGTGTGGTCTTGGGCTTCTCCGCCTTTTTGAACCTCAGTCATCAAACAGCACTAGTGATTCTCAGAAAATGCACATTGGACGTCAAGCTGCTGGAACAGAGAGGCCACTGACAACAAAGGCGGTCCCCACCTTGGGCTTCTCCTTCCCTCAAAAATCCTCCTAC
This sequence comes from Lynx rufus, assembly GCF_022079265.1. Classification (NCBI taxonomy): domain Eukaryota; kingdom Metazoa; phylum Chordata; class Mammalia; order Carnivora; family Felidae; genus Lynx; species Lynx rufus. The sequence continues at coordinate 4,759,445 of NW_025814834.1, forward strand.
AAATTAAGCCTCCTGGTCCCAGTGGCCGTGGCACACTACCACCACCTGCTGGTGACATGCCAAAATTGTCAGCATAATATCGAAACAGAGAAAAAAAGAGCTCTAACTGTAACAAAATCGACGGACGGATGGACGTAAACATCCCAGCACCCCGTTACAGCACCCTCTCTGTCAGGGCACACGCGGGGCCGCCTGAGCACCCTCGGGCCAGGCCCCGGGGATGGGAAAAACAGAGGGAAGTGTAGGAGGCGGGAGCAGCGCTGAAACTTGTGTCCAACCTCTATCCTTAAAACAGCCAGGCAAACAAAGAAACAAAATGTTCCTAATGAGAAAGACTGTTTAGAAGTTACAAGAAACCCAAAGGCTTCGGGTTCGGGATCAGGGGTCCGACAATAGATTCTAGCAGATTCTGGCAGAGAGAGGAATAAACCGCTGGAAGGAAACACGTGCGCGCGCACACACACACACACACCCCTTTGTGGAGGGCAGTGCGAGTGGCTGCGGGGTTTATACCTGGCGTTGACGAGGCTGTCTGGCGGCCGGTGGAGGCAGGCTGAGGGAGGGCTGAAGGGAAGAGAGTCGTTTGGAGCAGTGCAATATTCACGGGGATGGCCAGCCAGAGCAGCAAAGATGAACTGTTGGAATAGAGCAATCGGGGGACGGGGTGGAGACATCTGAACAACCTCGAAAGGGGTGTCGGGGGGATGGGGAGGGGGTTGCGCGTGGCCATGGCAACAGCAAGTCACGGCCCTTGGCCCAAGGCTGGCACTGGCAGAGACGGTGTGGCAGGCCTGCCCGGCCTGCACCCTCCGCAAAGGTGTGATTCATCTGAAAGTGCATTTTGCCCCGCAGCAGGATATGACAGCCAAGTATCTACAAACGACCCCCTGGGGTCCCCCCCCTCCGCCCCCCACCGCTACCCACAGGAATGCGAACTCTTGGCTAACGCTTTAGAGAAAATTACCTATAGAGAACATGATTAATCCCCCCGAAAATTACAGGCTCCCAATCGGATCCAAGAAAACTCTCGGCCAATAGCTGTTGCTGAGATAATTGTTCTGAATCTATCAATATGGCTGAGCTGCCCCTTCATTGACTGCAAACAACCATTTCTTTCACCCAGGATTATAAGTTGGTGTTCACAGGCTCACCGCTGCCATTACGGTGATAAACAGTTTAAACCACAACAGGGTCTGACGTGTAGATCAATTCTGGGTCCATAAAGAATCTCTACACAACAGGTTCCAGGACAGGAATTTACAGCCACCAGTTTTTATTCTCTCTTGCTGCAAAAATTACTTCTGTCAAACACTTAGGAGAGTGAGGAAAAATGTAAAAAAATTAATTTTTCATGTACTACTGGAACAGCCTTTTCCAATGCAGGGGCTCAAGATGAATACGCTTCTGCATTTAAAAAATTACGCCGAGCAGCATGTGGCGTACCGCCGGAGAGGGACCCAATCCTCTGCGCCGCTCGCAAGCCAGCCGACAGCAATTTGAAACCCTGAACTGAGCTGTCTGGATTTCCTCTAAGGGCAGATGCGGGTCTCATGTTAGCGACGCCAAATTATATTAGACGTTTAATTTTAAACCTCAGGTACTTAATGTAAAACCTTACAACAGTAATAGTCATAAAGCAGTGGGGCATTCCATTTCACAGAATGGATTCTTCTTCTCTCTCCCCCCCCACCCACCTTTAATTTCACCGGAGCCTCCTGTTTTGTGGTTTTGCACACTACGTAGTAATCTATCTAATTAGGAGTTGCTCACAGCTGCTTAAAAGAGAGAAAACCCCCCGGGGTACCTATGGGTGCAGAGGGTCAGCCTTTGAAAACTTCTCTGGAGCCAAAGTCTTAATTTAGTGCGGACGAGGGGGCAGAGAGAAATGGACTCCCAATGTTGTTGTTCTCATATTTGATAATAAGAGTGGATGACAATGGGAAGGCGGGTTCACCAATTCAGGGGCATCTGGATTCAAAAGCCGCTTACCTTCTCCCTGTGCCTGCTGCTAGCACAGTGTAAGCTTTCATGATTCTGACACCCACACCAGAGACTTGAGGGGAAAAAAATAAAAGGATTTTAAAAAATTTTAAAAAAAGGAAAAAAAAAGAGGGTGGGATTTGTATTAACTGTAACTCAGAAAAAGCACGAGAGAGAGCTCTTAATCATGTTTGTTTCTTTTGTGATTATTTTCCAACACAGCACAGAATGTTGATGCCCAGGCTGAGGTCTGGAAATCCATTCATAAACACGTTTTCTTGAAGTCGCCTGTCAGAGCCCGTGCCCTCGTGTTCATTAAAAACTGCTCTGGGTCTGGCCACTTGATAGATCATGGAAGGCAGGGGTGGTGTTCACCAGCAGGAAGTCGTGATGCTAGCCTCGCTGGAGGTGGGCGGGGGTTCTCCTGCGTGTACCCGAGCACCCCCGGGGGTCCCGGGAACACGCGGCTCCCACCCGCCACCCAGCAAATCTCGGTGGAGTCTGGGTGGCTGCATTTCTTGCCACAGCGGTGGTTCTCAAACTTCGGCACGCAACATCATTCCCCGGGGTGGGGGGGGGGCTTGTTAGCACATGGGGTGCCGGGACCTGGCCCAGTGGGTCCACGATGAGACGAGGAATTTGCACTTTTAACCAGTCCCCGGGGGGCTGCTGCTGCTGCTGGCCCGGAAAGCCCATCTGGAGAAGCACCGGCGTGGAGCTCAGACCTGGAATCAGGCCACCCAGGTTTTCATCCCGGCCCCTGCCGGGGTGTGACGTTCGACAGGCGGTACGTATCCGGACCAGAGTTTCCCCACCCATCAAAGGCGTCTGCTCCCCGAGGATCGAATGAGATAATCCACGTGAAGCCCTCATAAATAGTATCTCTCATTATTATTATTATTATCACTGCTACTGTTCCCCTTTTCAACCGAATCTTGGTTGTGACGTGCCACCAACCCCTAGGAGATGCAGGAGATAAGGAGGGATCGTGTAAGACGGCAGGAATCTTACTCCCCAGCAGCACTCTGCTGTCTTTCCGGATCTTTGCTATTTAAAGTGACGCCAGCTCTACGCCTTAAAATTGAGACGCTAACTGATTTTGCCATTCTGACCTCCCCATGGTCTTCTTGTCCCGTCTGCACCCAGTTAGCCACGCGCGTACCCGCCGACCCCATGTCACTGCCACCCCCTGCCTGTTTCGTTTCCCCTTCTCCTCCTCTCTGAGCCTTTGTCCAAACTTCCTCGATGCTCAGAATAACTTCCTCTTGCGGTGTGGCCGCACACGTACAAAAAAGCACCTGGTCCTTTAAGCGTTGCTCAAGTCTCATTCTCTGTTGAGAAGTTTTCTTTCACGGACTCCAACAACCCTTAAAACGACCTGCACCATTCCAGCCCCGGGCTTCCTCCCGAGCTCTCCCTGCGGATCCCCCGGCACGATGTGGGGGCAGACTTGAGCGCCCCATCGCCCGTGCTCAGGGTTCAGGCTCCGTGGCGTCAGGGAGCCTAGCTAGTCGCTAACAGGCATGCCGCGTGGAGGAAAAACGGACTCTCGAGGGCGTGAACACAGGAGAGACCGCTCTGTGGGGGTAAGAGCAGCGCACGAACGTAGGTGATCTCAGGCTCTTACAGGGACTTTACAAATGTGTGTGCGCAGACCGACGCGATCATCTCCTGCGGGACGACACTTCCAGCCAAACCGAGGGTCTGGACATCACGGAGTCCCGTGCTTCGGGGCGGCGGAGCGCCCCGCGTGCGCACGCCTAGCCAGACGCAGAGAGCCGTGGCGAGCACCAGAGGCAGAACTGTGCGGAAGAAAGCTTGCGGAGAACGGATTTAGATGAATATGCTGCTTCCCATGCCCTTCCTAGAAAACATTCTGCGTAGGGGGAGGCAAAGCTGGGGGCGATGGTCTCTCTCAGGAACCTAGCTCTTTTATTTTGCTGCCTTCCCCCAGACAGAACTCCCGCTGCGCATAAGGAGCAGAACTTGAACCCCGTCACTCTGTGCAGGCTGTGCTGGTAGCCCCACAATGCGCTCAGAGGAGGAAAGCTCTAGAAGGTCGCTGCCCGACAAGGTGCCGTGCACATTGGGCTCTGGAAACACCTCCGCACAAAGGCGGCCACAGAATAAACCCAACTGGCTGGTTAATACTGACTGAAAAGCCACCGGATGGATCCCGAATATTGGAGAATGCGGTGATTATGTGAACTGCTTGCTCCCCCTGGAAAGGAAAGTCACTGCGAGAACAAGAGCAGGCGTTTAGTCACAGAGGCCACGGGCCACACCTGTGCTCCAAGCCCAAGGATGACAAGGGGCGGGGGAAGAACGCCCACTCACCGGGGTCAGACAGACGCTCCCGGGGGGGGGGGGGGGGAGGGCTGCCTGGCGGTGGGGCGGGGGGAGGGGTGCTCTGACCGGAGCACGGGCTGTACGATGAGAAGGCCCAGGCAGGCGGCAGCTGTAAGTGCGCGGATGGCACGTTCCAAGGGACGAGACCGTAGGTGGTTAGTTTTCAGGGACTCGAGGACCCCCTTGGCTGCGGTTCAGACAAGAGGCAGGACGCCCGGAAGAGTCCCTGGAGACGAGGAAGCAGGCACACGCACCTGCCAGGGCATCGTCCTTCGAATGAGGAAGGGGCCCTGGGGGCGGGCGCGTGCTGGGCACGGGGCAACGCTCCACCTGGGCCCGCAAGCCGCAGGCTTTTCCGGCAGCCCCCCACAGACTCAGTCTCTCCCCCGTGCCCAGGCTGAGACGCCCTCGTTTACAGCGGTCGCTTGGCATGGTGCGATGCCAGAGGAAGCCGGGCGACTGGAAGCCAGGATTGGGTTTACCCACGGCAAACGTCCTGCCGCAGCAGCTGTTGGGTCTACGGGGAAGACCCGATGCTGAATCTTTTAATTAGCACAAATCGTGCTAAAATTACTTTAAAGCCCTGTCTGATAGATAACATCCAACAGTGGGGATTTCCGTTAAATACCGGTGAACGGGCCGTCGACAAAACGCCACGGGCAAAGCGTGTGGCGGCAAAGCCAGCACCTAACGCACGTCTGCACACACGTGTCGAGACAGGTTCCGACGTCCACACTTACGTTCCCCCCCACCCCGCCGTCCCCAAAAAAGGGTGGGAGGGGAACGCTCCAAAATTCAGAGGGTGCATCAGGAATTGGGGGAAAGTCGTAAGGAGCACGAATTGCGTGTTTTCCTTTGACGAGAACAGGAGACAGACGCGCCCCCCCCAAGCCCCCACGACGTAAACTGCGCACCGGTGGTGAGAGTGCACACGGGGTCACACAGGCAAGCGTGACGAGGCCGTAAATTCTGCATTATTTCCCGGTCTCGCCGCCTTCCCGTGCGTGGCCGTGGGGAGGCCACGCGCCCTGTCTGCAGCCCCGCTTCCCAAAGCCGTCAGGCGGGGATGCGATCCGCTCCTCCCTGACCACCTGGAACACGTGGGGCGACGTGGGTGGCACCTCTGTCAACCTCTGTCAAGGACCCCACGCTCCACGGATGGAACGGGACGCGCGCACTGCTCCCGCAGCTGCCCCGCGGGGCCCGCACTCAGCGCGCGGGCGGTCAGGGCGCCACGTCCAGCCCCCGGCTCGCGACCGAGGACCGCGAGGGGGCCGCGCCCTCTCTTACCACTGCTGATGGCCGAGTTTGCAATGACCGTAGCCTCACTCCACTGGTCGGCACTGGAGACAGAGTAGGAGCGTTGCTGCATGCTGTCCGGCCGGCTGCTGAAGGAGCCCAGGCTGATGCCGCTTGCCATCTGAGACCCAGACGCACTAGTGACATTCCCTAGGAATAAACAAGTCAGGTGAACACCACCTCGGACTGCAGACCCCAGAAGCCAGCACGAGTTAGTCTAGAGGCCTACGTGCTTACACACGAGTGCGCCCCGGCACCGAGAGCGGCTGCGTCCTAAGTGGAAAACGGAAGAGTCGGACAAAACGGTATTCGAGACGAAAGTAAGCGGGGGGAGCAAGTCTCGGGGGCCTGATGACGCCCCGTAAAGGAGCCTAGCCACACGGCACGGTCCCAAACGAAGATGCCGACACAACGTCACGTCTAGGCGGAGCAGGGGTGAACACGGAAGAAGAGCCACGGTCCCAGCAGGCCGGCGAGACGAACCCCACAGGAGCCCCACCGTGGCGACGCGTCAACCGAAACGAAAACGGCCACGAGAGGCAGCCAACTGCCTGATGCCACAGGACGGCTTTCGTGGTGAAGCTGTACTGGACGATCAGCACAAACCAAAGCTCCTAAATGTGACATCGGAGGAGACGCAGGCTCTTTTGAACCAGGTAAGTTTACTCTTATCCTTGAAGAGACCGAGCAGAGGAAGAACAGCCTCAGTGAACGCACGGCAGAGGGGCTGTGATGGAAAGGGTCCCATCACACGCTTAATGATATGAGACAGGTGCTCAGCATCAGAATGAATGATGGTCTGGTCACACCAATCTTAGACCCCAAAACATGATTAAGTGCCTCTCTCTAAAGCCGGGCCAATCACACCTTGCTGGGAGCGAAGTCGTTTGTCGGGTTTTGCAGACTTTCAAAGGCGCTAGGTCTGTTTTGTTTTCAACTTTCCCCTGATTATTTTAGTTTAGAGCCAATTAAGTTCTCGATTGCCTTAATAGAAGGTTTTCATAGCACAGGATTTTAAATACATAGGCTGGATTAGTAGTTCCCAAATCTGGCCAATTACCAGAATTACCTGTGGAGCTTTTTGAACGCAGAGGCTTCAAAATGTCTGCATTTTGATTCGGGAGGCCTGGGGGTGGGGCTTGAAAGAATGCACGTCTCCAACAGCACCTGGTGATTCTGGTGCCTCTGCTGCACTGGAGGTGGGGACCAGGGCTCCACGCCAAACAACGGACCCCACCCTGACCATAATCCCACGGAGCGCGGCAAAGTCACAAAATCATCTACTCAAACATAACGAGCCAGTGATCAAGGAACATGAAAGATTTTGCTTCAAAAAAGTGTATTTCTACCTTAAGAGGGGCGCCTGGGTGGCGCAGTCGGTTAAGCGTCCGACTTCAGCCAGGTCACGATCTCGCGGTCCGTGAGTTCGAGCCCCGCGTCAGGCTCTGGGCTGATGGCTCGGAGCCTGGAGCCTGTTTCCGATTCTGTGTCTCCCTCTCTCTCTGCCCCTCCCCCGTTCATGCTCTGTGTCTCTCTGTCCCAAAAAATAAATAAACGTTGAAAAAAAAAAAATTTAAAAAAAAAAAAAAAAAAAGAAAGGAGGCTGGTTTTAGGCTGTTATGTGAACTGGGCGCATCTGGAAAGTCATAAGGGAAATTATTCCTAGGCAGGTCTGCCCGATTCCAGAAAAAAAGAAAAAAAAGCCGAAAGCGACACCTCAGGAAAGAAAAGACAGACCCAGATCTTCCCAAGAGTTAGGAGCACGTCAGAAATGCAGACTCCCAGGCCCGGCCCCGGCACCTGTCTTTTCAGAAGATCCGCAGGTAATTCTGAGCGCACCTGCTAGAGCTCAGGTACCCGGAAATCACTACGGACATGGAACAACACCGACGGCCAGAGTTCCTCATCACCTCGAGCTCCTGTATCAGAGATGCCCGATGGCAGTGCCCAGGGCCGTGGTCGGGAGCCGCCGTCCGGGCTCCTCTGTCTACCCACAGGGTCAGGAGCCAGTTTAACTACATCCCTCCTAAGCACCGAGGTTCTGATTTTCAGGCTCGCTCAGTCCCTAGAGTCCTGGAAACACACATCCCGAATGACGGCGCTGGCTAGCAGTCCTGCACCTGCTGCGGCGCTGATCCCCACGGCATCCTGGGGAGGGGGGCCAGGTGTTTGGCATCTCAGACACAGAGGAGCAGCCCAGGCCGGTGGGGGTGGCGCTAAGGGGGAAACCGCACGCTCCTCCAGGGGTCCGCCACACTCAGGGTGCCCTTAGCGGTCTCCTGGATGTGCTCGTCCTTGGCCAGATCCCTGTGACAACAGGGCAGCGTCTGGGCAGCCGACAAGCTTGCTCCCATTGGGTGTCCCCCGGCAGCCCACGTCCACACCCGGGTCCACCTGCCACCTTCCTGCCGCACCCTTTCTTTGCCCTGCTCTCCTGGGAAGGCACCCACTGGCCTCAACCAGTGGGGAGCGGGTGCACGCAAGGGGTGTGAAATGGTGTGTGTAGAACCAGGCTTCCTCTGTGAGCTGCCGCGGGGGGTGGGCAGTCCCCAAGCCTTGCTGGGGCACCCCTCTCCTGCTCCCACTGGGCCTGCCCGGTCTCTGTGCCATTTCTGCCCGTCCTGGTGCCCACACCTTCTGACCCTGGGCCTTCTCTTCCATTCGGGTACCCTCATATACACCTCCACTCAAGAGCCACATTTGGGACTACCCCCCCGCCCTCACCCCCCAGGGGCCCTTGAAGCCATTCCCCCCGTCATCACGTGAATTCTCAGCAGACAGGGGCTTCAAGGACACTGCCAACATTTCTGCGGTAGGGGGAAAGGGAAAGAGGGAGGACGCCACGAATTCCCACCCCACTGCTGAGCCAGGCCCCCCGAGCCCGAACCGCCCGCAGGTGCACCTGCCGTTTGCCGAAACCCACAAGGAGACGATCCTTCGCCCTTATGCTGCCCGTTCACACCTGTGACGCGTCACGACCCAGTGTGCAAGCTGCCCACAAGACATCACCTTACACCAGCTTTCCGCACACGAGGCCAAAGCAGCTGGGGAAACCAACACAAGTTCACGGTCTCTGCCGACGACGCCAGGATGACACTTCCCTTGTTCATTTTCCCGGGAGTGTGGCTCCCAGAGCACAACCAGCCTAAACCGCTCCTGACACGCTTCCCTCCAAAGGCAGAGGATGTTCTCCAAGTGCGTCTGACCCTGCGTACACGTGACAGGACTCCAGAGGGACCTGTGTGCACAAGCACAGCGGAGTCAGTCTGACCTCTGACAGGAACACAGGCGGTATTCTAACGGAGGTATGTGACAAAGAGCTGCTCTTAGGTTGACAAATTCTTCGTCTCCAGGCCAAACAGCCACTATAGAAGGCGGAGAAGAGATTCCTTGAAATGGACACACTAAAGCCAGTCTACCTGATGGTGCTGCTCACGTATCTGCAGCTGGTCTGTTGGTTTTCAAACTTCTGGCTGTTTGTCAGACGAAATACTTTTTTTAAATGTTTATTTGTTTTTGAGAGAGAGAGAGAGAGAGAGAGAGAGAGAGAGAGAACGAGCAATCAAGCAGGGAGGAGCAGAGAGAGAGGGAGACACGGAATCTGAAGCAGGCTCCAGGCTCTGAGCTGTCAGCACACAGCCCGATGTGGGGCTCGAACTCATGAACCTTGAGATCATGACCTGAGCTGAAGTCGGTGCTTCACCGACCGAGCCACCCAGGCGCCCCATTGTCAGATGAAATTTTAAGCACAGGTTCAGTATTTAAAGCTGCTGGGGGTTTGGCTCCTGAGGGGACCCCCCCCCCAGGAACCAAACTGGGGCCTATGGGGTGAAGAACCTTCTGGCAAGACTGTGCGCTCCTGGTGTCTGATTGTGGAGTTGGTGTGAGACCCAATGCAGCTGTACAAAATTCTTCAGAAAGCTGAACCTTAGGGCCCTCCCGCCTGTGAGGGTTTCCTTGTGCCAACCACACCCAAGTCCCAACTGTTGGGACTACAGGTAAACCCCACGACTGAGTTCTGGCCACAGGACTGCACGTTTGTGGACACATAATCACAAAAGTAACGTTTTAAAACAGATCCATAGACTTGGGGCCAGAAGTCTGGGGTGGGTTCACGGACGCACTTCTGCTAGGTACACAATGATTTCTTTTTTAAAGTAGAACTGGGGAGATTTCTTCTGAAAATACGTGGTTTCTGGCATTGTTTGAAAACTTGTTTTAGTATCTGGCAGCAATGGGATCGTGCCCGAGCTCTCTGAATTGACAAGGTGGCAGCCAGGGCACCCGGCCGCCCTCCCGCGCAGCCCATCTAATCCTCATCTTTGGCAACTGCGAGCTATGAAATCTTTCACAGTTACGCATAAGAAGAATCTCATTTCAGAAGTAAAACGTTTCCGATCTTCTCTCAAGAGAGGAAACCTCTTTTTCATAAACATTCTATTTTAACATCAGTGAAAACTTTTCCCAGTATCAAATAACAAAAGATCAATGAGGGGTGCCTGGGTGGCTCGGTGCGTTAAGTGTCCGACTTCGGCTTAGATCATGATCTCACGGTTCGTGAGTTCGAGCCCCGCACCGGGCTCTGTGCTGACAGCTCAGAGCCTGGAGCCTACTTCGGATTCTGTGTCTCCCTCTCTCTCTGTTCCTCCCTCCGGTCACACTCTGTCTCTCTCGTTCTCTTTCTCTCAAAAATAAAAACATTAAAAAAAAAGAGAGAGATCCATGAACTGTGTGACATAACAAAAAAGTTATGAAGGGTTAAAAAAAAAATATACTGTTTTTGCCCTAAACATACAGCTTGGGGATCGACACAAGCAGGCACGTGCCTTTAAATGTAAATACATGAAGACACAGGTTTTAACTCTGAGGCAGACCAGTGGCCCGCAGACTGGTCACGGCCCCGTGAAAGCAGTCTCACTGGCTTGCTGTGGCCCGTGGAGCGTTTCACCCCGTGTGAGCGGTCCTGGGCCAGTGGTCACTCTCTGAGGCCTTTCTACTTGCTCTGCGTGAGTCCGCTGGTCCAAGAAAGCGACAACCCCCAAGTGTTTTCCTGAATATCTTCAATGACTATACAGATTCAAAATCTAATTACGGCATCATAGGTCACTTTACACACTCAGGCCATCCAACAAAGGCTAACGCATAATTTCACGTCTATTCCCGAGTAAATGTCACCAATTGTCTCCGGTCAGGCAACGCTGTCCCCTGCTTCTAGATTTTCATATGTACGCATCCAGCGATGTCTGCCCTGTGTGTCACCACACAGGGAGATGTTTTCACCACTTGTGAAAATACCTCTGAAGCATGTAAGGGAGATGCTATGCTTAAAATCACTTTATTTTCTCTCCAAGTACTCGAGGGCTGCATCTTTGAATGGATGGTAATTCATTTCACGTTAACAAGTTATTAATTAAGGCTGAGGATCTGGGGTTCTCAGCTGGGAAAGACGCCCATGACTTCTCGGATTTCCTGGCAGTTAAGGATCAAAGACCAAGGCCACCTGGGATGCAAGTGTGGCCTGAGCACTGTGCTAAACGCAGTCAGAGTGGGCCTCAAGTGCAGGACGAGGCTTCGGGCAGGCTGAGTGGCTCCGGCAGGTGCCCACCTCGACGCACGTCCGTTTGCTGCAGAACTCCGTCAGTGTGGCTGAGAAACCGGGAGTGTGGCTATCAGACCGGGGAAGAACACAGCACGTGGGTGGGAACCACTTGTCTGGTGGCCGTGGCGGCGTGTCCCCGGAGGGGACAGACTCTACAGGCTGGATTGGAACATCCTCTCTCTTGGGGACAAGAGGCAGGTCTCGCTAAGCTCTAAGCCAGGGTCAACGGACAAGAGGGCTTAAAAGGAAGCCAATGGGATACTCCCCCCTCCTCCCAGGGACAAGCACCAGAGCTGAGGCCTCCTTGAGGGCGGGAGGAGGGGTGCCGTCTCTTCTCTCCTGCCCTTCCTCCACCTCATCCCCGCCTTCCATGCCCCCAGTGCCCGACCAGACCCCCGCCCCATCACTGCCGGTAGACTGCTCCATGATCTCCTGTCTCTTCGAGTGGTGGGGCACAGGCACTGGCGCCCTTTTGTTGTCGGTGATCTGTTCAGGGACGTCTGTACGGTGAACAGACTTGGACGGCAGGGATACACGTCTGCCTCCAGAGGAGGGCAGGTTTGTTTACCGTCCAGGGTAACGGCATCGCCTTCCACGGCACGGGGTCGGGCAGGCTTGCGTGTCTCCCACTGTAAAAGACTGGGGTTTCCTAAACTTGGGGTTCCTCTGCTGTAATGCAGCCCAGCGTGCGTGCTGGCGTTCCCTGGCCCTTGGTGAAACTGGTGCACGACAAGGCCGATGCCCTGGGCACCTGCTACGGCCGCGAGGATTCACTTGAGGCCAGGACTCTTGGCATCTCAGATACAGGCAGGCTGGCTCCTTAGCTCGCCGGCGGGGTGGAGGCTTGCCGCCCGTCCTAGCACTGACCTCCTAGGCCTCCCCGTCTCCCTACCCTGGACCCGCGGATGCCGTGTGCCGGGCACAGTGAAGGAAACAGAGTCTGCGCCTTAGAACACGGCTGTACCGGGCCAGCCCACACATGGCCAAAGACACAAGGCCAAGGACCACAAGGGCCGTGAGAAGGTACGAGGGGCGGGAGAGAACACCTGCTGGAAGGTTCTGGACAGACTCTGCGGGACACTGCAGGCTTATTTTAGATTTGGGAAACGGAGGCCTCTCTCTCCAGAATGGTATGGAAAGAGGGGTCTCGCACTGTCCCAGGACAACCCAAACTCCCTTCTGATGGACTCACCTCACGTGAAGTGTCCCCTGAACGGTCCGATACGAAGTCTCTCTCTCTCTCTCTCAAGGTGGCTCTTTGTGTTTGGCATCAGTCAAGAACGCTCACAGCGTCACCCTCGGGACGGCCCGCACCGGGGCTGGCTGGGTGTCTGCCCACCACGGGAGCCCCACACACCGGGCGGGAGGGATGAGCTACTGACGTGGCCACCACAGGACGAGCTGCACAGAAAGGACGTGCGGAAGAGACCAGGCACCGACTGCTGGGACGCCCGCCCGACGGCCCACGGCCAACAGGCAACGCGGGAGAAAGCGCGGTGACCACCTCACGGGAGCGTGCGTGTGTGAAGAGGGGCAGCAGGGTGGCCACCCACAGGCTCTGCTGTAACTGAGGACTGTGCGCTTTCTGTGTACGTTCTCGTGATGCGACGTCTCCCCAACCCCCCCGAAAGGGTAAAAGTAGGTCATCTGAATGGTTTGTGCACACACAGGTCGGGTCGGCGAGCATGAGAGACAGAGCTGAGTGGGACAAGGAGACAGGTGCACTGGCCTCAATCCTCAAAGAGGGGCCCAGCCCTTTGCCGGAGGAGACGGTGCTTCTGTAGGTGGGGGGACACGAGAAGACCTGTTTGTGATCTGCCTCCCCCGAACATTATCCGCATTACCAGGAAACACAGGGTCGACTACCTGGCCCATTCTGAACTCAGAAGGAGGGTCTCCTCCAACGCCCCATCTACCGATCAGCTGGCTGCTGGCCTTGATTAGCAGGGGGCAGCTCCATTACCATGCTAATCCACGGGGCCTCAGCCCCATCGCCTTGATATGGATATGCGTGTGCTCACGGGCCGGCCTGATTAGCGCGAGCTTCCATGTGTCAAAAGCGCCAGATTCTTCCCAAAGAATAATTCTGGCTTTACTTACATCCCTAAAGTGTAAGAGTTGATTTGAAAAGGTACTTACCTCCACCATATGCTATTTTTCTGAAAACAATTTGCATTTCAAAGTGACTACGGCATTTATATCTGAATGAAGATCAGTGTGTTGCCTGAACTGGTCTCAAACGAGCCTGAAAAAGACGCTGGGTCTCTATTGAACGCGGATGTTTTCGTCCGCCAAATGACATCAAAGACAGCATTCCTCTTTTAAGCTATAGGCTTCTTACATAAAAAGTAGCTTGCTCTGGTTTTTTAAAAATATACTCTGAGATATAAGGTCTTTCACAGCATTCAAATAAAGATTCGTCAACAGTCATTTCTTTTAAGTACAGAATTTTGCTCGTTGCACTTTCCGTTCTGGTTCGTCTTCACGAACAAGCCTGGCCTGCCCAAAGGCTCGAACTGGAAAAAGAATATTTGGCGTCTGAATGATCGGTTACGCAGCCAGAGAAAGAGCAGCAGTTGGCGACAGGTGATAGATCACTGAAGTTTCCTGCGCATCGAGCGAGGGGGGCACGAGAGCCACGGAGGGGTCTCTGAGTGCGTGGGTAGAAACCAGACCTTTATGTCCACTGTGGAGTCTCAGACCTTTTAAAAACAGATCATAATTACAGGACAGGACTGATGGGAGCTCCACCCTCCCCCCTTGGAGTCCTCACTCTCAGAAACACACAGGGATTATTTAGTTATTTTAATGTTTATTTCTGAGAAAGAGAGGGAGAGCGCACACGCGCCCAGAGGAGGGGCAGAGAGAGAGGGAGACACAGAATCCGAAGCAGGCTCCAGGCTCTGAGCTGACAGCACTGAGCCCGACGCGGGGCTCGAACTCACAGACCGCGAGATCATGACCTGAGCCACAGTAAGATGCTTAACCGACTGAGCCACCCAGGCGTCCCCATAGAGACTGCTTTCTTAGGTAAATTCTCATTCCCACCTGGCTTCTGATGTTACAAAAGCTTGGGAGCTTGGGTGTGAGGCTGCCCTGCACACCTCCTGGGGTGTGGACCCCCGCTGCGTGTGGGCGGGGAGACCAGTTTGCTGGAACCGGAACAGGACGGCGGAGGCTACTCTAACGGCCACGCCACTTCAAACTAGGCCTTCGCCATCTGTTCGTCCTCTAATTATAAACCCAAAAAGAATATAATTCACAACACTACCATAAAAAGTGAGATACGGGTGATTTAAGTGCCTATGAGCAGGGCCGTTGCCTCACTATTTGCATTGGAAATCTGCCCTCCTTTTTGGCAACCAAGACTTCAGGCTAAGAGGATTTTTTTTCCAAGGACACATTCGGTGTCTTAAAGATGTAGGCGTCCAGGATTCTGCATTGTTGTAACGTGACACTTGTTTTGTGAAAGGGTGCATTCAACACATCTACTGTTGAGACCGAATCGTGGGCTTCTGAGATTACCAAGTATCTTTTTTTGTGATGTGTTTTCCACACCAGGGAAGAAAGCACGTACGGGGTCCACACTGGGCGGTAACAGCAAGTGTGACTGCCACCAAACACAACCGCATGGCCACACTCAGAACGACAAGTCTTGGGATCAGTTCGCAGTTATCTCCTCAAATGTGGAAAAAGCTCATTTTACTCTGACTTCTCCCTCTTCTACTTATGATGCCAAGGGGGAAAAAAATGAGTCAGTTCTATTGTCTTTAAAACTTATCTGGCAAAATTATATAGATAAAAATGACTGAGATAAACAAGAAGTCTACCAAAATCTCATGTCACAGAGCAACTCATTTTGAACATGAGCATCAAATGTTCTTAGTGGCGGCTGCAGAAATGGTGTGATTTTAGATTCCGCTTCTTAATTACAGCTCTCTAACCATTTTCGCACGTGGGCCCATCATCTTTAGAATAATTTTAGATACGTAACATCTTGCTGATCTAACGCAGTTTTTACACTGCTACTTTCCGACTTCCGGATCGCTTCGTTTCCAATTTCTCACTGGGGTAAACAACACTGCAAAGGACATCTTTTATTCACGCTTTTCCTCTGGATAAAATCCCAGGAGAGTCATCACACAGTCAAACAGCATTAGTATCTTCCTGGCTTCTGACGTGTGGCCTGACACACGTTGCTGATTTTCTTAGGCCAGTGGGCTAGAAGAAGATGGAACCCAGGCATCGTGAAAACAATTCAGCTCACGATTTGTAAAGTGGATGTAATAACAGCGATGGTGACAAGGAAGGAGGAGGAGGAGAAACGGTGATACTAATGACGAGGACACGAATATACCTCACGTGGCTGAATGACACAAAGATCGCGTTGTGTGAAGCGCTGGGTAAACTGAAAAGCTTCTGCAGACAGGAGCACTTGTTAATTTCACCATTGGTGACTTTTCCTTCTCTCTGTAGTTTATTTAAAAATTTTTTTATGTGGGGCGCCTGGGTGGCTCAGTCGGTTGAGCGTCCGACTTCAGCCCGGGTCACGATCTCACGGTCTGTGAGTTCGAGCCCCGCGTCAGGCTCTGGGCTGATGGCTCAGAGCCTGGAGCCTGCTTCCGATTCTGTGTCTCCCTCTCTCTCTGCCCCTCCCCCGTTCATGCTCTGTCTCTGTCTCAAGAATAAATAAACGTTAAAAAAAAACAATTTTTTTTAAATAAAAATTTTTTTATGTTTATTTATTTATTTTGAGAGAGAAAGAGAGAGACACCAACCATGAGTGGGGGAGGGGCAGAGTGTGAAAGAGAGTCCCAAGTAGGTTCCGCACTGTCAGCACAGAGCCTGACGTAGGGCTCGGTCTCACGAACCGTGAGATCATGACCTGAGCCAAAATCAAGAGTTGGATACTTAACTGACTGAGCCACCCAGGCACCCCTCTATCGTTTATATTTTAATAAAAGCTTAAAACGGTGACATTGCTAAACTTGCCTGTTTCTAAATTCTGAAGAGTCTGTCTCCCTCACGTTTTTCTCGTGATAGCATCTCCTCGCGGTCACCTGCTCACGCCTGTGTCTTGCTGGTATCGTCCTCCTCACAATGCGGGAGCCCAAGTGCACGCTCAGCGCTGGGGCAATGCAGGCACGCGCCTCCCACCCTCGGTCTTCCAAAATCCCCGAAGTATTATGACCAGTTACGCCCAAGGGGTCAGAGGCACAGTTTATAAAAGGAAAGGAATAAACGAAATCGTGTGCTTGGGACACGGTGCAAGCCGTGTGGATGCTGGTGTAACCCGATGGTGAAGAAGGGGAGCCAGGGAACCCGCGGGCCTGCTCACCCCCCGCTTCCGGGCTAGCGCTGCACCCCGGGGGATGTCCCAATTGCTGTCTGGGACAATTCAAGACCAAGATATTAAGCACACCAGAAGGTCAGTTCTCACTTAAGTGACTGTACTTAGAAATAGGTTTAAATTTTTTTTTTCCAAAGGCAAAGTCTGTCTATCCCAGTCGTCAGGCACCACGCTTGTCGCTGCAAAAACACTCTTTGCATCTTGCCCGATTTTCTCTGCTTCAGAACACCTGCTGCTACAGACTCCTAGGTGTTGATGGAGACCTGCGTCAGTCACCATGCTTCCTTGCGCTGGCTTACACAACGCGCACCTCGTGCTTGTTTGGCTACGACCCATTACTCCTATGGGTGACACGGCCAAGTTCACTTGCGATGCAGCAGTAACGAGGTATGGCGCCACCACAAGGAGGAAAACAAAACTAAGGTTTTCTTTTAAGCAACAAAATATGATGACAGCATTCGTATAATAGGGTTCTGTGAAACAGAACGCCGAGACGTCCGTATCTTGCCCTCCATACTCCCAACCACTACATTCAACCGTTCGCTTTCTTCCTTGGTGATGGGTAACGGTTCCGTCTTTGAGATGTTCTTTCTTCTTTCTTTGGTAAATACAGTATGTGCTTTGCACAAAATCCATTTTGACTCGCCAACACCGTTCTGAGAGCCAATTTCTCTGGCTATCGCTACATTTATTCTCCCTTTCAGGGAGGAGGCCGAGGTGGTCATGTGGGTCTACTTTCAAAGTGCCCCCTTCCCTCTCCCTTCCAGTCCTCGTGAAGCCGGTGCTCGCAGAGAAACCGCGTCAGTGGCGTGGAGGTGAACTGCTTGGCTGTGGATGTCCTTGGGTTTTACCACCCCCCAGAAATACTCCAGAAAGGCGAACGTTCTCCATATGAGCGGAAGCCACGAAACACTGGACCACAAGGTTGGGAGATGGCAAGCGTCATGACTTCCCTGAAGATCCTCCTCTGCCAGTGTGGGGATGGGGACGTAGTAAGGGGGCCAATCGTGGCCTCCCCTCTATCCCAGAACGGCTCCTTCCTCTATCCCAGAACGGCTCCTTCCGAGGCCCAGGCCGGCACTCAGCTGCCTTCCTGATGGCTGAGGTCCTCCCTGGCCCCGCCCCCTCCCCCCCCCCCCCCAGCCTCTCTCAAATGCCGACCATTTGCTGGTCCAGCTGGAAACACTATTTGTCACCAAACACACACACTTTTGAAAGGGAGAAAAAGTTTCCAAACCTGTTCTTTTACTTATAGGTGTGTCTGTCCCCAGAGTGGCAGACAGCTCAGCGTTTCCAGGGTTTTTAACTGAAATCACCACGATCGAGGTGCTTTTGGCAGTCCTTACAGAAAAGAACACCCCACTTAGAGTTCAAATAATTGAAGACGGCTTCCAAAAAATGGAAGGCAGGCTCCTGAACTTGTCCCCAGTGGTCCTGCCCACAGGGTGCTGGGCGGGGGAAAGCAAACAGTGCTCATCCTCAATGGTTACCTCCTAGATGTCACCTGGCGGGTGACGGGCACTAGTATGGACTCAACAAAAACATAATTTGTGAGCTCACGAAACTGGGAGGGGATAACAGAGAATTAACGGTCCACGCCTGGAAGAATGACAGAAGCAACAGAACGGATATTTGCCTAAACCTCAGTGGGAGAAACGTATAAACACAGAAACAGCTAGCAATAAGAATGCATGTCTCATAGAAGCTGCAGATGTCCGGGCTCTTCTAAAGGATAAAATAATAACTTTCACGTCTTTTAATTACAGATGTAGCTAACAGAAACCCCACAAAACGTTTCTTCCTTTTCCTAAAAATAACGGGTTGTTAAACAGCCATCAAAACCCACTCCCGGTAAACCCTAGTGCACGGATGCAGATATCACGGGATGCTGCTGTTTGGATTTTTTTTTTTTTTCGAGAAATAATTCTCAGCCAATCAGGCAAGTGTTCTACCAAGGGGCTAGGAGGGGGTTTAGCGGCGGCGCCCGATTTATGTATCAGAGGATGAACGTTGTAAACAAAGTCCAAAGTGTGCGACAGGAAGGGGTGACGGAGGCCGGCACGCGGTGAGAAGCGAGCCCCGGGGTGCTGACGAGGGGTGGCCCGACAGACCGGGAGACGCACGTGACCGGCACCGGACCATGTGAAACTAAACAAAGAAAAACTTTGCTTCTATGAGACAACAACGGATCGGGTTTTGATGTTGCGTTATTATTATTTTTTTTTTTTTGGTAATAGCTATTACCGCCGTAACAGCAGCTTAGCGGCTCGGCGTCTGCGGTGTGAGCAGTTTTGATAAACAGCCTCTGTGGGCCACACAACGGGGATAATGTATCCTTAAGTACCGCCAATGAGCTGCCATTCTGCACAGCCAATTACTTCTGTGCGTCTGTCACTCAAAGGAAAAATGACTGAGCCCATTAGATCAAACCTTTGTCACTGTTCCTAATGCACTCTTAGGCCTCATTAATCTCCGGGAGCAGTAACAGAGCCGCCGGTGTCTCATTGCCTCCCCCGAACAGGCCCACGTGAAGCCTCTCATCTCTCCCCCAAGTGCACCGCGTTAATCAAGCTCTCCTTATTACCCCAGTCCCTGTCACGGCGGAGAGCGCGCTCCCTCTTAAATGCTCTCATTATGACCCATCTTTAGAGCCGGCTAAGTGGAAAAAAAGAGAGAGGGAGAGAGGGAGAAAGAGGACGGGAGAGAAAGAGGAGAGGAAAAAGCAAGTCCGATCACATTAATATTCATGACAATAATTAGTATTCTAGGTCACTGAATATTCATGCTATTAGTTTGGTTTTTTATGGGTTTGCTGGATGTCCTGATTACTGAAGTGTGGAGGAAAACAGCATGGCGGAGACTTTAGATGTCAACGGCGGCTCGATACTCAAAACACATCCAGATCCCCGCCCCCCACCCCGGAAAAGCAGCCTCAACCCTCCCGACGGCTTTCTTTCGTATTTTGAAACCGCCGGGGGCCAGGAGCGGAGGGAGGGAGGCAAGGGGGCAAGGTCTCCCCCGCTACGAAGGCCCACGCGTCGCCCCGGTGCGGTAAAGCACAGTCGTGGTCCCGAATACTCAACAAAGACACCCTTTCAGGACAGGGAGGTATGTGGCAGCTCAGAACCAAATGTGGCAGGAAAAAAGAGACGCTGGGCCACGGCCCGCGAGCCCAGGGCCCTCGGAGATCCCGGAAAGCCCCGCAGAGCGCCTCTCTGCCCACCGCTCTGCCACGGCAGGGGGCACGCGGTCTGCAGGCGGCACGGGTTTACGGTGTTGAACCCACAACGACTACACAGAGGCTACAGAAACAACAGTGCGTGGCATGAAAACAGATGAATTCCAGGGGCACCTGGGGGCTCAGTCGGTTAAGCGTCCGACTTAGGCTCAGATCATGATCTCACGGTCCGTGAGTTCGAGCCCCGCGTCGGGCTCTGTGCTGACAGCTCAGAGCCTGGAGCCTGTTTCGGATTCTATGTCTCCCTCTCTCTCTCTGACCCTCCCCCATTCATGCTCTGTCTCTCTCTGTCTCAAAAAGTAAATAAACGTTAAAAAAAAAACTTTAAAAAAATTAAAAAAAATAAATAAATGTTAAAAAAATGTAGGAAAAATTAATTCCGCAATTTCTTCCTTTTCTTCACGGGGGACAAGCACAGCTGTAATGACGGATTCCTGAGACACTTCTGGAGACTCGCCCTGGGCCACGCTTTGGAAAGGCAGCACGCGGCGTGTTACCCTCACAAGAGCGGAGGTGGGCCCGTTTTCCACCGTAACGATGAGGAAGAAGCTGACGTGCGCAGAGACACCTGTTCAAGGTCCCGAGATGGTGAAGGTGGGACCCAAGTTAGTGTTTCTGCCTCCCCGGGCCCGACCGCTGGCCATTACACTGTCCTGTTGTCTACTTCAATGTCAGAGGAACTTAAGGGCCTGATAGGAGTCTGCATTCCATCATCGGTGGATACCATTCTACCACACCAGCCTGGCCAATAACTCAGGCCGGAAAACAGTTCCGGACATCTGACCGTCTTCTCTGGAAGCATATCTGCGATTACAATTGGGTGGATTCTCAAAAATGTGGCCTGGGATTAGAACGGCCAAGTGGGTTCCAAGCCAAAGCAATGGAAAAGACGGATGACGCCGCAGACATCCTGCGTGAGTGACCTTGGAGGAGGGGGAGGGTTCCCTGGGGAGGGGGAGACTTAACCAGGCCTGAATAAGTATCTTCTGGATTCTTCTTTTTCTTCTTCCTCCTCTTCTTTTTTGCTGGAGTAGATGCTTAAGCGGATTTTTCAAAAAGTCACTTGGCTTCTGTATGCCTATACGTCATCTAAAACAATTCTTTTCTATCGTCATACTTGATCGATAGTAGTTTGGCCCTGCATATAGACGTCTAGGTTCAAAATGATTGGCCCTTAGTGTTTTAATTGCTTTAAGTTTATTTTTATTTAATTTTGAGAGAGAGCAAGTGGGGGAGAGGCAGAGACAGAGGGAGACAGAATCCCAAGCAGGCTCCCTGTTGTCAGTGCAGAACCCGATGTGGGGCTCGAACCCACAAACCGCAAGATCGTGACTTGAGCTGAGATCAAGAGTCGGACGCTTAGCCAACTGAGCCACCCAGCCACCCGTAAGTGATTGGTCCTTAGAAAGGAATTCTTCCGTTACTTTTTAGCACGTGGTGTTTGCGCTGAGAAGGCGACAGGCCAGAAGAGTTCCGTCTCTTGGCGGGTAGCCTCGCTCTCTCCTCCTACCTGGGATGCTTTCTGGGATTTTCTCTGAGCTTTCAGAGCCTCCTGTCCCCTCCAGCTTCATACCAGGCTCTTCGGACAAGAAGACGCCAACATATGTCTTCTTCTGCACACCTATGTCACCAATGGTATCCTTGGCCATGTTCTTTACAGTATTTTTTTTTTTTTTTTTTTTTCAACGTTTTTTATTTATTTTTGGGACAGAGAGAGACAGAGCATGAACGGGGGAGGGGCAGAGAGAGAGGGAGACACAGAATCGGAAACAGGCTCCAGGCTCTGAGCCATCAGCCCAGAGCCCGACGCGGGGCTCGAACCCACGGACCGCGAGATCGTGACCTGGCTGAAGTCGGACGCTTAACCAACTGCGCCACCCAGGCGCCCCTCTTTACAGTATTTAACCTATCTACGGAATTTTTGATTTTTGTCATCTTTTTCCTTTAAATTGCAAGAAGTCTTTCCCCCCAGGTTTTTCATATACTCTTTAGTTTGTTGCATTTTATGAAAACAGTAATTAATCTCTTCCTTCCTTCTCCCTCAGTATCACTCCCTTTATTCTAGGATCACTGGTCCTTTTGTTTCTCTCGGTCCCTGTTTGCTTTTACTGCTGGATTCCACAGACCTCTTGGTTGTCTGTACTCGTATTTATGAGTCAGAGCCTGAGGGTCGATCAGGCCGATGCAGGGGTTTCCCTGCGGCCTCTGGACACGGGTGTGGCACACGCTGACGGGTAGGTTCAGTTCAGATCGACGGCCCAGGGTTCACGGGCAGGCTGGTGCCCTTCACTTATGTCCCTCACGGTCAGAGCGGACATTCCTTGCCACTTATTTACATTTCTCTGTGACTGTGCAGAGCTCTGAGTTTCCCAAGCTGCTCCCTTCTCTTTCAAGCATCAGCATCCACATCAGGTTGGAGGCGGGGATGCCCAGGGTTGGCTCTTCCGGAATGTGTCCCTGAGCCCGCCATGCCTGCATTCCACAGCTGCCCAACAGGAGCGTGGGGCCACCCCACCTTCATGAAGGCTCATTTACTCTGCTTAACTGGTGAGCTCAGTTATTAGTACGCAAGGGAGCTGCTTTGACATGTTTCTCTCCTCTTTCCCGAGCCCAGGGCAAAACCTTACATCAAGATCATCACGTTTCCAGCATTCTCGTGTGTGAAATGTGGTCAACATTCCAAGACTGGCAAAGCATTTCCCAATACCAGGAATAACATAGGACCTCCCTGCCGCCCCCGCCCCCCCCAGTGATCTTCTAGCCCCTTGCCTCCTTTGTCCTTTGAGCATTGATCGCCAACTTCAATGGCCTTATCTGTTTCTGTTTCTTCTGTCTCCTCTGCCACCACTGTGGAGTACAAGGCCCCTGGAGGGAAGGCGTTGTACTGCCCCCAAGTCTCCAGACCACTCATCAGGACTGGGCATACACACGGCAGACCCAACAACGATGGAAGATGAAGCGTACAGGAAACAGGAAGCGAAGCAGTAAAGTACCCAAATCATGACATTGGATGTAAAGGCTAAAAACCAAACTGACGTACAACGAGGCACTGTAATATTTGAAATGCAAGATGCATTATGACCGTATACTAGAAAATGAAGACACACATCTGAATAAATACTCCAACTAACAAGAGTTCAGGAAGACGGCTGGAGATAAAAAGTATAAGGACTAGGAGCTTTCTTATTTCTTGCCAAGTAAGTGATAGAATAGACAGCCCCCTTCACTCTCCTCCCCCACCCCCCAAAAAGATCAGCTTCACACGTCACCAAAAATGAACAGAACGGATCCGCACGATACATCTAAACGAAGTCCTGGAACTTTACTGAGGGATGTATATTAAGTTTGAGCAAGTTGGGCAAGACCTGTGTTCCACGACAAGAAACGCAAACATAGTCGTCAGTTGCTCCAGTTAACTGATAGGTTAGAAGCAATGCCAGTTAGAGCCACCGTGGGATTCTTTTCTGGGGGGAAGGGGAAGGTCTCAAGTTACTCTGAAGTTTACTGGAAAAAATAAACGAGTGGCAACAGTCAAGAACGACAATAAAATGAACGAGTAATATTGCTACCAGATAACAGATTGAGTCATGAATCTGAGACACTGTGGTAAACCCATACATGATAACATCATGTGGAGACAGTAGGTCAACTGAATAGAGTCTCAAGGCCAGAAACATGGTGAATTTGATTAAATTAGTTGTACAATAAAGGTGATGCATACAGTTATAAGAAAACAATTCAACACAGAAAGGACAATTAGTTATCAATTTGAATAAAAAGTTTGATTAGATTTATTCTTGCACATAATTGACCCAAACAGATTAAAGATGGATTAAAGGCTAAATATTTTTCAAAAACAGGCAATAAAATTGTGAAACTCAGAAATACATTATGTGAATTGTTAACTGTTTTCAGGATTTCAAGAGGCCTTCTAAATATCTAAAGTAGAAACCACAGAAGTAAAGGACTTCTGATTTGATTCTGCGTATATATTTTGATCATATGCTAAAAACGGGGAAAACCTCTACCTGCAGATAAGACCATAAAATTAAAAAAAAAGCAAATAATAAACTGGGGAACTATCTGCAGAATGTATTATAAAGCGCTAATATCCTCAATATATAAAGAGTTCTTACAGATCAATAAAAAAGACAAACACCTAGTACAAAAAAGGGAAAAGACGACATCTAAACAATTTCAATATAAGAAATACCTGTGACAATAAACGTGAGATGGCCAACCTTAGTCCCAACTGAAGAAATCCAAATAAAGCAGGAGATATTTTTATTGCTTATGAGATTACTACAGATTCTAAAAATGATAATAGCAATGCCACAAGTGTGTGGGGGTGAAATGGGAACTCACTTTATAGGTGGTAGGGTATTTGTATAACAAAACCTTTCCAGAAATTAATTTGGAATGTATATCAAGAATCTCATGAGTGTTTATATTCACTGGCTGAATCGCTTCACTTATGGACCTTTATTCTAAGACAAGAAGTGTTATGCACAAGGATTTAGGGACACGCAAGTGTCACGTCTGTGCAAAATGAAAAAGTTACTAGAAGGGAAGGTGCACAAGACACTTATCTACTCCAACAGCACTGAGGTAAGAAAACAAATAAAAAGGAACAGCATAAAAAGAAGCAACCATGACCAGTTAACTCGGAGCTCTAGAACAAAACAGCAAAATTCAAAGGAGTTGTAAAGAAGGATACTGTTAAGCACATGGGAAGTTCTTTGGCAAAGAGCTCTAAAACAGTTACAATAATACCTATTTTTAGCCAGAAGTCCACCCCGTAAGTGTAACGCCAGTTCACTGCCAGGTAAATTTGCTGTGTTCAGGTGAGAGAGCACCTGGGAAGCAGGGAATGGAGGGCCGCCCGCCGATGACGTCACCTGCATGCTGAGACAAGCGTGCCATGACCACGAGACCCTTTCTTCCCCCAAAGGGGCACTGTGATCCTGCAGATGTCACACCCCCATTTCCTCGTCCCCACTTGTGATGCAAAGGAGAGGAAAAACCAAGCAGGCTCCCTTTAAGAAAGCTTAACTTAGCGGGGCGCCTGGGTGGCTCAGTCCGTTAAGCGTCCGACTCTTTTTTTTTTTTTTTTTTTTTTTTAAATTTTTTTTTTTCAACGTTTATTTATTTTTGGGACAGAGAGAGACAGAGCATGAACGGGGGAGGGGCAGAGAGAGAGGGAGACACAGAATCGGAAACAGGCTCTAGGCTCTGAGCCATCAGCCCAGAGCCCGACGTGGGGCTCGAACTCACAGACTGCGAGATCGTGACCTGGCTGAAGTCGGACGATTAACCGACTGCGCCACCCAGGCGCCCCAACGTCCGACTCTTGATTTCGGCTCAGGTCATGATCTCGTGGTTTGTGAGTCTGAGTCTCACTTCGGGCTCTGTGCTGACTGTGGAGGCTGCTTGGGATTCTCTCTCCCCCTATCTCTGTCCTCCCTGACTCATGTGCTTTCTCCCCTTCCTGCTCTAGACAAATAAATAAACATTAAAAAAAAAAAAAAAGAGGAATTAACTTGGCTTAGGGCTGAAAGAATGCGCTGTAACCAACTGGGCTTGTGAGCGTGGAAAAGGGGTTTCGGCATTTCCCCGCGCCCTCCCGTCCACCCAAGGCAGGGGTGTTAAAAAGAAATGGGGGCACTGAAAAACACTCCTTTAACCCAGGCCCAGGCCATACATAACCTACCGCATGGGACAGGACATGGTTAAATGGCATTCTGTACTTTCTGTTTACCAAATGTCACATTTTTCCTTAGGAAAACGAGCAGTGGCACCATGGGATGCAAGTCTCAAGATTAAGGAAGTTAGACAGCAAACCTTACGTATTCACAACTTCTCCACCTCGGAGGCTCCTCTCCCACCCTAATGCCTGGCAAACTCCCTTCCTTTGTTTACACTCAGCACAGGTGGTGCCCCAGCCCTGAGGCCTTGCCCCGTCTCCTAGGGTAGCGCTGAACACATCACCCCTGGGCCTGCAGGCCCCCGTACGTACTCCTGCCGTGGCCTGCTATGTGGCACTGCGTTTACTTGTCTGCTCGTCTGTCTTCCCCACCAGAGGGTGAGATTCTGGAGAGTAGAGATGACGTCTTAACCTTCTGCGTCCCCAGGGCCCAGGACCAGGCCTGGCATACGTCAGAAATGCCATACACGTTTGTTGACTTGAAGAAATAAACGTGTGGATCTGACACGATGGGTTACAAGGGGAAGTGGAAAATTAGCTGGTTTGAAGAGGCCTGCCTCTTGCAGAAGTTCTGCGGATCAGGGACCCTGTATCCACAGCACACACCATTCCTGGCACAGAACAGGTGGTCAGTAAATATGTTTTGAGTAAATTAATAAATACAAAGTGGTGAAGACGTTAGCTTTTCATTCAATACAGAATTTTTGTTTTCCCTTGGGTGGTTCTTTTCTCTCTTCTAATCCCAGCATTAGCACACCACCCTGAAGAGGGAAACTTCATATATGTCTTGGAAGGCAGGTCAGCAGGTCCTAAGAGACCTTGTCACCACTCTGGAATGAACTGATGTCTCCTTTGATGGCAAGCCCAGCCCAGTTTTGTTTTGATTGGTGATAACGGCTGCTGCTTGTATTGTACTTTATGAGTTTCCCAAAACTGTCGTATGTGTTATCTTACCTGCCATCACATCTCTGTGAGGTAGGCAGGCCAGGCAAGATCGACCTGATGTGGTGGTAAAACCTGGCTGAGTGAGCTATCCAACACCACTTGGCATCCTGAAGTAAAGCCCAAGCTATGGCCCCCAATTCTGGCCCCTTTCTCCTACCCTGCTTTCACCAACCAATGTCATATTTATGCCACAGAACCGTGGGGTTAGCATCATCCCTCTTTAAAAGCACTTAACATCTCAGAAAGGGGAAAATGCAGCATTTTTAAGAAGCAAAGACATATGCTAGAAAGTGCCGCATAACCATAATTTATTTTGAGAAGACTGGATGTAGGTTAGAGAGGAGAAAGGGACTTTTTGCTGGGGAAAACAAATCCATGTGTTGAAGTGTGTCAGAAGGAGGACTCCAGCCTTTTCTCTGATAATAATCACCAGAAGGTTAGGGCTGGGGGCAGTCATTTGCAAAGATTCTTAAACAAGAACGACCCATGACATTTTGAATGGCTTGCAATTGCACACAAAGGCCAGGAATCTCTAAACACGTCTAAATTTGAGAAAACACGCTCTCTGATCCCGAATTAAAAAGCAAATGCTCCTTTAAAAGAGAACAGGAAAAATTACAGTTGTGTTAAAGAATGACCCGACAGTTACCATACAAAACCGAGAGAACGGAAATCTTAGGTCCAACGGTTTCCTTGAAATCTTGCTCCAAATAGCTCTCCTACTTTTATCCACTTGGTCGCCACAAATGAATACCAACCCTTGATATCCGCACGATTAATTTACGTATTTTACAAGGCCCTCGAATCCTCGATCATATGTGAGCCTCGACTTTCAACTACACAACTAGGGGAGGACCTCGTGGTTTGGTCTGGGCGGCCATGACTCAAAATGGCACCAGGTGCTGGCTGGCAGTCACAGAACCACCCACAGAAGCGAAGAGGTTTCTAAGCCTTAACGTACAATGTTAATGGTTAAAATCTCACTTGACCGCAAGGGCTCCGCACTCTCCTGCAACCAGCGACATCTACTGCCGTCGTCACGCTGGATTCTTCAGCACGTCCGCTGCGAGCTTACCTGAATTTGGGGAGATGTGTAAACTGCTCATGTCCTTGGACAGGCCATTGGTTTTAGGGCTGGAGATGGGCGCACAGGCCGACGTGGCTCGGGGTGGCCTCTTCCCTGGGACTTTCACAGTGGTTCTCAGAAGATCAATCTCTTTACCATGAACATTCTGCATGTAATCCTGTTCAAAATGTTAAACATCCAAGAGATATTAAAAAGACGACCTTTCACAATCTAGGACACAAGGTTCTATCAGACACCACGAGTTGTAATCCTATGACCCTTCCACTGTGGCAAGCACTTTAAAAATAATGAGGTTTTGATCTGTCTACTATGGTGGCATCATCGTTATATTGAAACCACAGTCTCTTTGTCCTGAACTAACCCAGGTCCCTCAAATCCAAGCAGACACAGGAAATGCTTCCATCAGGGGGATTAGAAACCAGCTGGAGAAAACAAGTGTCCACGTGAAATCGTATTTTATAAACTGCTGCTTATAGAAGGTGCACTAGGACCCCGGGGTCTTCCTGTAAGTTTCAGGTAAAGTTCCAGGGAGTAGGGAGCTATTTTATAACACCTGTTCTGCCTTGGATGGCAACACCACGAAGCCTCTAGATAAGAATGAAGCGGTCTGTTGGGAACTCAGGTAAGAAACTCCTGAAATAAAAGGCCAAGCATTTTACTAATAAGGACCAGGAAAATGTCTGAGGGCGTCGGTGGTACGGTGTGGAGAAAACGTGGAGCTCGCGGATGGGTGTGTAATGGCCAGATGTGATGTGGAAAAAGAAAGAACGTTCTTTGGTACTCAAACATTGTGTTTCTCCGAGCGGCTCACCGTGCCCAGAGAAAGCATCTTTGTGTTCTCTTCATGCTGGAGGTGGATGACCCAGTTAACAGGGAGCCACAGGGATGTCTAGGTAGACAGGGATGGTCTCTGTGGGGGTCGCTGGACAATTCCGTGCAGAGTAAAACATTATCTAAGAGTTGGTTGTCGGGTGGGGGGAGAGGAGAAGCAGCTGAGAGTCAGGGTGAGGGGCCGACTGGTGAGTTAGGAATTACTGACCCTTCAAAATGCATTTTTTTTGGCAAAGTGCCCCCTGGCCAAACATGTAGACATGTTAAATCGACCTCACACATTAAGAAAGGGCATATTCTAAAACATTCTTAGGCAAATAGCACGTCAAGTGTTTTAAGGCTAAGCATGAAATGCAACAAACGCATTCCTTCCTTGGCAGAATCTTGGTAGAATTCCTTTCAGAATATAAAGGGGAAAAGCCAATAAATCTGTAGTTAGGATGAACGATGAAGTTCTTGTCAATGTAATTTCAGAAGAACCGCCAAATAAACCAGGGTGTGGGCCGCCAGGGACCCAGGGAGGCTGGAAAAGTGAGTTGTAATTGTTAACCTGTAGGGTCAAGTGACGCAGAGAGAACCGGATAAAGTCCTAGAAGCACAGCACAAGGGACAGAGACCCAGGCTGTGGGATGAGGAAAGTCGGCCGAAGTCTACCAAGGGAGGCAAAGGGGGCCTGGAGAGCAGCAGGGAAGCCGAGGCAAGGATCCCCCGCTTCTAGAAAGCAAGCTGCGGAGCCTTTAAGTTCACGTGCCAGCCGGTGAAGGGGCGGAGAAGCAGTCACTGGGTCATCAAACAGCAGGACGGTTGTGGACAGAAGCCACGACACAAAAAAGGAACCAGAAGCACAAGATTCCAACACAGGGGAAGGAACCCGCACGTGGCTCCTCAGGACAGACAGCACGAGAAGAGGCATCGTCCCTCCGCAGTCTGCTGCAGGGAGGGTCGGCCTCGAGTGTTAAAAGCAGAGACCTCACCCCACAACACAAGCACTTACGGGGCACCTGGGTGGCTTAGTCGGTTCAGCATCTGACTCTTGGTTTCGGCTCAGGTCATGATCTCATGGTTCGTGAGATCGAGCCCCACGTCGGGCTCCGTGCTAGCAGCACAGGGTCTGCTTGGGATTCTCTCTCTCTGCTCCTCCCCTGCGCTCTCTCGATCTCTCTCTCAAAGTACATAAATAAACTTAGAAAAAAGGTGGGGAGGAGGGGCACCTGGGTGGCTCAGTTGGTTGAGTGTCCGACTTTGGCTCAGGTCATGCTCTCACGGTTTGTGGGTTCAAGCCCCACACTGGGCTCGCTGGTGTCAGTCCACCAGCATGGAGCCCACTTCAGATCCCGTGTCCCCCCTCTCTGCTGCTCGCTCACTTGCACTCTGTCAAAAATAAACATTAGGGGGCGCCTGGGTGGCGCAGTCGGTTAAGCATCCGACTTCAGCCAGGTCACGATCTCGCGGTCCGTGAGTTCGAGCCCCGCGTCAGGCTCTGGGCTGATGGCTCGGAGCCTGGAGCCTGTTTCCGATTCTGTGTCTCCCTCTCTCTCTGCCCCTCCCCCGTTCATGCTCTGTCTCTCTCTGTCCCAAAAATAAATAAACGTTGAAAAAAAAATTAAAAAAAAAAAAACATTAAAATAAGACAAAATAAACAAAAATCCCTATTCTGCCACGCTTTAAAAAAATGAGAATTATTTAAAAAAAAAAAAAAGAGAGAGAGAGAGAGCACTTAGAGGGGGGCACGCGGGAGCCGACCCAGACTCAGGAAAGAGGGCGTGGGAATTCTCAGCAGAGGAGGAAGGGCAGGAAGAAAAAGCCCAGAATGGGAAGGCCTGGCCACGGTGGGGGGGGGGGGGGGGGGGGAGACGTTCTGATGAGCAAACACAGAACTCTAGAAGGTTTGAAAAGCACCAACCCAGAAGGAAAAGATGCCACAAGGTCCCTGATGACTTCCTAAGGATACAACTCAAATGGCCAACTCTTGGTGGCAAACACACACTCACAAGGCCAAGCAAGGCCAGAGCCAGGAGGAATCTGGGACTGAAGACGGCCAGAGAAAGGATCGGAGCTGCACCAAAGCGGGGCAGATACAGACCAGCTCTTCAGAGGCAGTGGGGAGGCTGGGCCTTCATCAGCACTTGTAAAACCAGCCATCCGGAGAGCGGCAGTGGCATCCACAAGCCTCCCGTGAGCCATGGAGGCCAGGAGCAGAGGTCCCGAGGCATGCTGACCCCGCAGGACGCGCTGCCTGGAGTCAGTCTCCGCCGTCCAACAAGACTGAAGACTCCACGTGGAAGTCAAGACGCTTGGGCAACACCCCAAAATATAATCAACCATGAAAGAGCTGTGGTTTTGGAAGGATATGGACCAAAGACAGAAAGACGGTGGTTACGAAATCAGAGTGAAGGAGCAAACAGACCCAGACGGGAAGGAATACGGGAAGACTCATGACTGAGCTCAAGGTTCTGGGGATGTGAACAAAAAGCACCAAGGAAGCCATCCTTGCTTAGTGGAGGGCAAAGTGTCAAGGTCATTAAAGAAAAAACAAAGGTCATCTTAGACATCTTCAACGTACTTCCATTAATATCCAACGAAAATGGGCAAACCCAAGCTTCAGAACCAAAGTCAAGGCTTGTACAGAATGACTTCATTCTCCCACACTTGCTCTTTCAAAAATATCAACTTGCTATAACTTTCTTCTTTAATGCCAATTCTTAACAAATTAAAATACAATAACAGGAGTGTAATTGAGCATTTATTGCTTATGGGCTCTAAAATGAGGCTAATCAGATAGTGACTAAGCCTCAGCATGGGCTCTTTTAATAGGCATGTTTTAACATACAATAACCAGGATATTTTATTTAAAATTATTATAGAAATGTACCAAGAGTCTGCTCTTTGGATGTGAACGCGGCAAGGGAACACATTTATCTTTGGCTCAGCATGGGCCAGGGAATCTGTTTCCTCGCTTGAGTTAGGTGTCGAAACTTCAGAGGAACTAGATCTAAAAAAAAAAAACCCAGAATATGAACTTGGCAATTCTTGCGTTGCAAGCCACTGTGTTTTTTTTTTTTTTTGTTTTTTTTTTTTACAGACCTTACAAGATACATCTCCTAATCCACGAAAAGCCCTTGGAGGTGGTGCTTCAGAAACAGTGGAAGGCAAGGAGGCCTGAGTATGTGGCTTCTGGGTTCCCCCAAGAGAAACGATGCTGAGTTTCCCGTGTTTGAAAGAATCCATCCCTTTTCATGTCTCCCCAGCTTGGCAGTTGAGGAATTAAAGCCAGAACCAGTATACAACGTGGCCTCCTCAGAAGCGGGACGTGCGGCCCTGCGGGGCTCGAGAGAGGGACCTCGCCGGGTAAAATAAAGCCAGCAAGCTTGATTTTGATTTTGATTTTGATATGCAAATGCTACAGATACTACCCTTCTTGTGCTCCTCGTAGAAAATGCTGATCGATGATAAAAGGGGGAAAAAACCCTTTAACGAGGCATGAGGGTAATTCAAAGCCAAGTACTTTTAAACAGCACGTAACAAGTCCCCGGGGCCCACTCAAGAGCCAGGCCCCTCTGAGGCGCCATCTCCCGCCCCACAACAGCTTGAAAAAGTAGTAATTGCCAACCTATTTGCATTTTTCTTCTCAAGTTGTCCGCGCTCTTGTCTCGAGGATTCTTTTTTCCAAGCAGGCGCGGGAGCACAGGGACCCGTTCCTGAACGTGTCGATAGCCTTGGTGACTGTGCGCCGGGTCCCCCCGCAACCCGGCTCCCACACCTTTGCCAACCCTTGTTTTTTACCTCTCGCTCCTAATTATGTTGCATCTATTGCCGTACACTTAATTAGCTGCATTAATGTGATTTCTTTTCACATAGTCAAGCAATTAAGAGCTATGATTGAGTTTCATTCAATTAGCCTCAACAAACATGCTAATTGATGTCCCAGATGCAAATGAGGTGCAATGAGAGAAACCTGCGAGCGACTGGGAGCCGTGTCAGATCCACAGCTTTCAGCCTGCTGACGGAAGCACAGCTTAACACGGCTCCCACCTTCTGGGGGGCCGCCTTCAGGGAGGGCCGCGGAGTCATTAGCGCCGCGGTGCCTCCGATCGCTCCCGGTACGCAGGATTCATCTGATCTGCCGCCATACGATCCTGTCCTAAAAGCTCACAGCTACGCGTTACCAGGACCTGGAGGTCATCAGCTCGGTGACGCTGAGCTCCTGCAAGGAGAGTAAACCCTCACCCAAACGCCACGAGAGGCTGCTAGAATGACACAGGGGTTCTCCCCAAAACCGCACGGGGCGGGGAAGAAGGTGCGTCTTGTCTTGGTGACCTCAGAGCCCTCTGCGTGCACGACGGCCCCACGGTTCTCAG
This sequence comes from Lynx rufus, assembly GCF_022079265.1. NCBI lineage: Eukaryota > Metazoa > Chordata > Mammalia > Carnivora > Felidae > Lynx > Lynx rufus. The sequence goes on from NW_025814834.1 coordinate 4,792,185, forward strand.
CAAATGGTGAGTTCATCTTAGTCAGCTCTGGGGCATCTGGCACTCGAAGTTAAGCTCAAAATACAGCAATCCATCAAGAGTCCCTAAAAATACCCTTACTGTATTGATTCTCCCTGCCTCCCATCCCGACGTCACCTTTGGCTGTCTGCTGAAAGATGGGTTTGCCCTATGTGTTCACGGGGGTACAAAAGCAGTTAACAAGATCTGAAAGCTAACCCAAAATGCAGAAACGGTATGATTGGCATCTCAGAATGAGAGCATCTGAATAAAAACCCATGGCTTTGAAACCGTACTCTCTTTGCAGAGATGATGCAATCGACACCACTCTGCTTTTACACACTGGGTTGTTTTGTTTTTTTTTTTAAAGTATGGAGACTCCTCATTTCCATAATTAAGTGATGCAAAAAGAATCACAGAAATTTTTGTTCCAATTAGGTTTTCCCAATAAGTTCTGGTTTCTAACTACACATAAATGCTCAGAGATTTAATATTTTATGTTAACATGTAATACTTTCTCTGGGGTAGATAACTGTTAGGACAGACTGATGACTGGCCATGGCCATTAGATCGGATTTTTCCTCTCTGGATAAGCTAGCTTGTTAGTCCTCAAAGTGTGGTCCCTGATACCCGATCAAGGGGTTCACAGGTTCAGTACTGTTTTCAAAACATTCCAAGGCACTTTTTGCCTCTTTCACTGTGTTGAAATTTGCTTTAATGGTGGCTAAAAGTGCTGGCCCAGAGCACAAACCAAGGCTGTGGCACCAAATTGTATCAGTCCCTGTTGCTGTTATAAGATTCATTGCCATGCTCTCTAAATAAAAACAAAAAAAAAGTTGCACTTAAGAATGCTCTTAATCAACCAACCAACCAGCCCCCAAAAAACAAGCAGCAAAAAAACCAAACCAACCAAAAAGCTACAGATTCATCAATATTTCAACCCTGAGTACATACATGCCTTTTTAATTTTCTGCGTAAGGACACGGTAAGTACGTATGAGTGTCTGTGCCACACACACAAGCTGGACAGTGTCCTGCAGAAATGCTCTTCTGCAATTGCTTGGAGTTGCAAGCTGAACTAGCCAGTTTTTTGGCTGGGACACACTTTTACTTGCAAGAATGACCATGTCAGACATGAACCAGGCTTATTCGGTCTTGGGTCTTTGGCAGGTATTTTCTTGAAAATGAACAATGCAAGAAAAATAGCACACAGTATACGCATCCAGCGTATAAAATATAATTTGAGCTTCCAGTGAGCATGAGAACCTTGGAGACTTGTATCTCTCACCATGTGCCTGACACTTTCCAAATACTTAAGGCCTTTGCTGGTAAGATGGGCAGTGATATAAATGAATGCAGCTTCTGGATATCATCTGATGAAAAGTGTCACCATTTGGAAAGCTGCATACCTCAGTTAAACAATATTTTTGAAATGACGCATGCACGGTGTCACATGTGAGGCTGAATGAATTTTAAGGGAGCAGAGAGGAAAGATTTAGCGGTAGCTGTTCAGATTCTGTGCTGCGTTCCTAAGTTTTGACAAATTGTCACGTTGCATTTTGGTGTAGTAACCAAACAGAACACCCACAATGATCAGAAATGTCTACTGGAATACTCTTCCCTTTTCCAGCAAAATGTCTGTACCAGGTGAGGGTCCTTAAGCACCAAAATGACATAACATAGCGAACTGATGGCAGATGACGGTATGACAACCCAGCTCTCTCTTATTAAGCCAGACATCAATGAGTTTCGAGAAGAAAACAATCTTCTCTCGTCAAGATTTTCTTTCATTTTGGAAAAGGCGTTTTTCATAAAAATGTGATTTATGTAATCATATTACAAAAGGGCGATTTATTATTATTTTTTTAAACGTTCCTTTATTTTTGAGAGAGAGAGGCGGAGAGACAGGGAGACCGAGAACCCCAAGCAGGCTCTGCCTGCCAGTGCAGAGCCCATTGTGGGGCTTGAACTCAAGAACCACGAGATCATGGCCTGAGCTGAAATCAAGAGTCAGATGCTTAACTGACTGAGCCATCCAGGCGCTCCAGATGGTTTATGATTTTAAATGAGTTATGTGAATATTTACAAATTTCCTTAGTTTTGAATTGTAATGTGCTACGTATCAATTAGATACAACCTACAGAAACAAAAGCACTTTTGGATTCCTCAGTTATTTTTTAAGAAGGCAAAGGGGTCCTGAGGCCACAAGGCTCAAGAACCACTCGTCCAGTTCAATGTTTGCAAAATGGCCAACGGCTACGCACACGTGACTTTATGCGCACAGCACAGATCTACGCAGAGACATTAGAGATGTTCCTCAGGTTGTTTGTCTTTTCCTGGAGGAAAGGATTGACTCATTCTCCTGATTTTCACTGCACTTCATGAATGTCCAGGTTCAAAGAGGAACTGTAGTTTGTATAAGTTCTATTTTTAAAAATCCTTACTTCTGCGCTCAAAAAAAAAAAAAGTATGTAAGAGAGCCCATTGTTAGATGCACTGCTATTCCCAACTCCATTTAATACTCTTTTCAAAGGAAACTAATCTATAAAGACACACATAATACCGTCCATTCAAAGAGACTAAGCAAATGTTCAAGTCCAACATTTCTGAATAATAAACAATAGCCTCATCTATAGTCATGGGCACAGAGGAAACCGACACCCTAAAAATACTATGGAAATATCGTAAAACTATGAGAAATCTTCTGGCCGTGTCCTTTCAGATCACATAACTCAAAGAAGACAATTTCTCCTTCTCTCCAAAGGACCAGTCACAATAGCGAGGTAGGAGGCAGCTTCAAAGCGAAACACCCTATGAGCAATGATTTTTGTTTCCCCAGACAGCCAACAGAATTGCAGGGTTTCGCTTTCGGAACTGCCTTTGTGAAGACCACTCGACCAAAGCTTGTGAGCGCACGTCAACGTGACGTGTGGCCACCACAGGAAGAAGGTACCTGGTGAAGTGGATGTCTACCGGTGACGGAGACGAAAGCCCACGGTTATGACATCCAATTCTTTAGTTAATAAAAGCTTTACAGGGCCAGGGAGTCACATAAGACCGGGTAGGAAGGAAGGCTGGTGAAACATCATGAGGGATCAGGGCCAGGTAGTGACATAAGACTGGGTAGAAGGGCAGGCTGGTGAAGCATCACGGGGCATCGGAGGCGGTGCACTTTGCGCACCATGGACAGCTCCAAACATGCCAAGGGCCCACCTCTCCAGTCTGGTGGCTAGCCTCCAACACACGTGGGCTAAAGTCCAACGTTAGCCCAGGGGGGTGGGTTATTATAATAGAAGTCAAAACAGCAGAAAACTCTAAATTGAATAATGAATATACCTTTTGCTCCCTGATTGTATCTGTCTTGATTGACCTAGTCGATTGAGCTTTCCACTGCAAGAAAGATTTTCCTCATTTTAGGTTAAATTGAATATTACCCAGTTGTAACCCATGCGTGCTCAAACCCAGCCCGTACAAAATGAATGTGTCGGTATGGAAATGGCTTCCTGTCTTCCCAGTCACTGTAGGCCTCTTCGAAAGGCAAGCATGAGTGAAATTTCATGACGATGAACTCAAAGGAGCTAGCGCCTTTCCTTGGCTATATGAGTACTTTAATAATTAATTATGGCTTGAAACAACTGGACCGGCAGTTAGATCTGGGAAGTTTAGAATGAGATAGGAATGCTCGTCATAACGGTATCAGATCTGAAGCTCTTTAAGATTCCAGATTTCTCACGATGAATTTGCCAGAAAAGCAGATTTTTAAGGACATGGTCTGTCCTCGGGGGGCGGGGGGCACTAATGATCGCTATGCTTTTTCTTCTACCAGTTGACCCAAAGTAGGACAGAAATCTCCCATATCCGTTGTTGCCCACCACAAAATTTAAGGACTTTTTTTTTTTAATTTTTAAAAATTTATTCATACTTAAGAGACAGAGCAAGCAGGGGAGGGGCACAGAGAGAGGAAGACACAGAATCCGAAGGAGGCTCCAGGCTCTGAGCTGTCAGCACAGAGCCCGACGTGGGGCTCGAACCCATGAACCGTTGAGATCATGACCTGAGCCGAAGTCGGACGCTTAACCGACTGAGCCCCCCAGGCGCCCCAGGACTTCTTCTAGCTTTGAAACATTCACCACACCCGTACGGAAGTCTCATCGCTTCTTTCCTCCTGATGCCTTGCTTTAACAGGAGTTCATCCATTTCCCTGATGTTACTGCTGCCATGGTGGTTTACAGTGATTCGATCAGATTCATCTCCAATGAGGAGCAGTCAGTTCATTGACTCTTGAGACATTCTGATTTCCTAAACTAAACACGTCTGCCGAGGACAAAGTCAGCCTCCTTCTGGCCAGAGGATTGCCTTGGGGACCAAGCCCAGGATCCAACCTTGGAGTTGTGTCCTCAGACCTGCTACTTAATCATGCTTGGTCCCCATTTCCACATCTTTAAAAATAGGGGGATGAACAGTTCTTACCTCATGTGCGAGGATCACCTGAAATAATGTGCGAAGTGTCTGCGAGAGGGTCAAAGCTCTCAGCGAATGACGGCTCTGCCTACTGTGTCCAATAAAAATTCTGGAATATTTGCCCTCTGATTTTATGTGGGCATTTCCTGAGTCAAAGGTGTTGTTCCAGGGGCGCCTGGGTGGCTCAGTCGGTTGAGCGTCCGACTATGGCTCAGGTCATGATCTCACGGTATGTGGGTTCAAGCCCCACGTCGGGCTCTGTGCTGACAGCTCAGAGCCTGGAGCCTGTTCTGGATTCTGTCTCCCTTTCTCTTTGCCCCTCTCCCCTGCTCGCTCTCTCTCTCTCTCTCTCTCTCTCTCTCAAAAAAAATAAACATTAACATTTTTTTTCTTTTAAAAAGGTGTTGTTCCCACTTCGGGTAGCAATTCTGACATGAGAAGTCACTGGGGGTGACCCTCAAAGTGACTTTTCACTTCCCAGCATAGGAAAAAAAAATAATTGGCCTCTGCAAACGCAAGATGGTTTCTACTTTCTCTTCTTTTTCTCCCCACCCTTCTTCCTTCCTTCTTTTCTTTTTCTTTCCCCTTTTCTTTCCTTCTTTTTTTTTTTTTTTTTTTTTTTTTTTTTTGGTGGGGGAGGCTTGTATACGGTAGTCAGACATTTTTATTGCAAAATGCCGTCTGGAAAAGATGCAAAACAAAATTGCCTAAAATGCAAGGGAGAAAAATCCGGGGGAAAACAAAAGGCCCCCTTCCCCTTGCTTATTGAGTTCAAAGGCATAACATGCAGCGCCCTGCAGCAAATGGGAAGCTACACTAATTTTAAAGCCATAAAACGCTATCAAGTGCCCTGCGGGGCAGGACTACACTGAAGCTAGTGGCACCTAAATAAGATACGGTTCATTTACTCCGCAGCTTAGCCTAATGTAATCATCAGCGGATTTTAGCCTAGAGTTGTAACAGGCAAACAGCCGACGCCGCGGAGGTAGCACTCCCAGCCATTGAGGGGGCCGCGGCTAGATTGCTGTTGATTAGAAAATTTTTCAGTTTTGACAAGCACTTAATGAACATAAATCGCACCTTGATTGGTTTCCATTTGGGGCCACAGGCACACCTGAGAAGCGGCGGGCCTCCACCTCCACCCCTCTCCTCCTTGCAAGACCTTAGCGACAAGCCGGCAATTGGGTTACGAGCCGCAGAAGAAAATATTTATAAAACGTAATAATGGGATTCCATTTCTTAGGAGAAGTGAAAGATTTCCTCACTACCCCCCACGTCCGTCCTCTCCCGCGGAGTCCTCGGCTGTGACTTACTGTCAGTTGAAGAAAACCAATGGTTTTGATTTATTTACCTTTTCGCGAGAATTCTGGCTATGGTTAAGAGTACTAAAAAGACCAAAGATGGAAAACAAAATGATACAGATTGGGCTCAAATGATGAAATATCATGCTGTGTATGATAGGACAATGTCCCATCGACTCTACTAGAAGCTTTCAAGACTCCAATTCACAGGCTACGTTTAAATCTGTGTATTTACAGAAACACACATATACTTTTTTTTTTTTTTTTTTTTTAAGAAAAGAAGGCAGAAGGATTTTTCAATGTTGAAAAAAATAGGTTAGGTAGGATCTAGGATATTTGGTGGCTTAATTTTTATAGAGAAAGAGGACTTTTTTTTTTGGTCTGGTCACGCCCTACACACTGTGTGATCAACACGAGGAACCTGTTCCATAGCGAGCATGCATTTTGGCCATTTTATTTGGATATCTAAACACTTTGCAAACCTTCAGGGCTCTATAAAATAAATAAGAAATTACTTAGGCAGAAATAAGACTTTGATGAAGAATCTAACTTTTTTGTTTATATGCAAAAGGTAGGAGTGTATCAGTAGTCATTTTTTTAAAAAATAAATTTGTTGTTTAAAATGATTTTTTAAGGTTTATATACCTTTGAGAGACAGAGAGAGACAGTGTGAGCCGGGAGGGCCAGAGAGAGAGGGGAGACACAGAATCCAAAGCAGGCTCCAGGCTCCGAGCTGTCAGCACAGAACCTGGCACAGGGCTCAAACTCATGAACTGTGAGATCATGACCTGAGCCGAAGTCGGACGCTTAACCATCTGAGCCATCCAGGCGCCCCTGCAGTCATTCTTTTTAACAAAAGTTGTCGATATTCCCTGAAAATACTCAGAATACCTTGGCAGTATCATTGCACGTGTTTGAAAGCACTGCCATCTGGGAAAAACGGTTCATCACCCCATCTGAAACTGATGGGTGAATGCCAGGGATTGTTCCCAGGTCATTGGAGGCACAGAGGGGACCGCGTCCCCAACGCTCAGAGGGCTCCTGACAAACCCATATGACTAGGGCCGGGCTGCTGCTTTCATACCCCAGGGACCCCTCCCCAGTTCACTCTGTTCAAGACCGCACCCAGCATATTCCACCGCAGGCCCTGGAGAAGGCTGGACGTCTACAAAATTCAGTCATCCTCTATAGTTTTTGCGTGTTGTGGTTCAGACAACGAAACCTCAAGAGGCATTCGCACACCCACGTGCACAGCAGCACTATTCACGACGGCCCGGAGGAGGGAGACACCCAAACATCCCTCCACAGATGAACGGACAAAACGGAATGTTCTCTATACACAGAAGAGAATATTATTCAGCCTTAGGAAGGAGGGAAGCCCTAGCCCCTGCTACTTCAAGGATTTTCTGCTAATGAAAATGCGTCAGTCACAGAACGACAAATCCCGTGCGATTCCACTCACGCGAGGTAATCAAAGAGTAGAGCGAATTCACAGAGACCGACAGTAAACGGGGGTGCGGGGAGAGAAACGGGGATTTGGCGTGAAAAGCACGCGGGCTCAGGTGCTGCAAGATGAAGAGGTTCTGGAGACTGGCTGCACAAGGAGGATACACTGAACGCTGAACTACACGCTGGAAAACGGTGGAGGTGGTAAACTTCATGCGAGGTGTATTTTACAATTAAAAAACAAGACACAACGAAAACCTTAAGCTCTTCTCCCACCGTGGGGACCTTTTCTTCTGTTTGCAGCAGGTGGAGGCTGGGTACGGCTGTGCCTTGTTTCTGTGGCTTGAAAGCATCAGGAGGCGGCTTCCTCTGCTTCTGATTCCAGGAACCGCAGGCCCGCAGGTGTGAGGACAGCCCACGCGTGTGGCCACTCGAGCCTTCTTCTTCGTTCGACAAGACGGCGCCGACGTGAAGGAGATGCAGGCAACAGGACGCCAGAGGTCTCTGCTCCAAGAGGCTCCCAGTCTCGTGGGAGAATCAGGCAGCGAGATGAGCCAAGAGAACAGAGAAACGACGGAACACAGCAAGGGGAGGGCACGCACAGCAGGTGCGCCCCAGCACGCCCGGTGGAGGGAACTCCGGAGAAGTGACATTCAAGTCTGGACCGATGAGCAGAGTTTGTCTGGCAAAGGGGAGGGACAGGAACGAGCATTTCTGGCGCAAGCGGCTGTATTTGTTAGGGTCGGGAGGCCAGAGAACACGGCAGGGGGGACCAGGCGAGGCCTGGGGAGGTCTCAATAAGGGGTGAGGCCTTCATCCTAAGCAGAGTGGGGATCTTCTCCACCATGGAAACACTTAAGAGAATCAAGTAGAGGGAAGGAAGTAACAATATGATGAAAAGCACAAGGTGATGTGGACAAAATCACAGGGAGAACTGCCCTTCCCTGCAGAGCAGACAGTGGCTGAGTTCTGGAAACCCTGGTGGGCAGGATACCACGCTGGCCAAATGGAGCAGACGTGCAGGTCTGAAAGTCTGGGAGACGTGGGGTTTCGGAAACCACCTGTCGGTGGGGCTGCAGGCAGAGGTCCTCCCAGATGAGTTCCCAGGGAGCAGGGAAGGCGGAGATCCATGTGATGGTGGAGTAACCAGAGTCCTGGACCTTGAATGAGGGGCTTGGGGGTTCCCAAAGAGGGCCGCCAAGTCCTGGTGCTCCTCGGGGCTACATCCAGGCCATCGCGGTGTGGAAATCACAAGTGCGGGTTTCAGCTGTGCATCAGAAGGAATCAGCACAGGAAACTGAAGGAACCCCTCAAGGAAGGAAGGAAATCAAGGAAGGAAGGAAGGAAATCAAGGAAGGAAGGAATTTTAAGATGAATGGAGGTAATGGTGTTCTGAAGGCCAGAGACCCATCATATCATGACTTCTTTCTCTATGTAAAACAAATTCAAACGAAGTTCTGTGTGTACAAGTATGGCCTATGTTCTTAGGTGACTATGTGTGGTGGGTTTTTTAATGTTTACTTTTGAGAGAGCGAGGGGGGGGGGAGGGAGAGAGAGAGAGAGAGAGGCGAGACAGAGACTCCCAAGCAGGCTCTGCACTGTCAACACAGAGCCCTACGCAGGGCTCAAACCCACAAACCGTGAGATCATGACCTGAACCTAAGTTGGACGCTCAACTGACTGAGCCACCCGGGTGCCCCCGCAGATGTATGCTCTTAATTTACTTTCCCGTCAACTGTCTGTCCTAAGCTGCCCGAAAGCCTTTCTTGGAAAGAGGCAAAGCATTAACTGCGATTTGAAGCAAACAAAACCTATACGTGGAACTCCTCGAGGCGACGTTCCCACCTCGGGCTTGGAGGGCCAGGTCTGCTCGTGAAACCACTCACACAGGACAACCCGACAGCGGTTATTCCCGGGGGAGGCAGACAACACTCCCAACTTCTACCTTAACCTCAACAAAGCCGCACCGTATCCCCCTAGGGGGTATCCCTTTACCCTCATCACAACAAACTTGGGGTTTTTCGGCTTCCCCAGGGCTGACTCCAGCCACTCTAGAAACTTCCACCCAGTTTACAAACCCATCCCCATTTGCTGGCGGTCAGACCACAACAGAAAGGCTCACCCGCAGCCAGAGCTCCAGATCGCTGCTCCTCAGTAACTACCTATTCTCCTAATCCACTTTAAAATGGCTTGTTTGGGGGAGGGGGGGATTCCAGCACTGGTTAAAGATTTCGTGGCTTTTGTATATAATACCACGAGTGTGTGTCCCCCTCCCCCCCACCTGCCCTAAGCTAATCTACACCCAGGGAGGTACGGCTGTGCAACACGGTTCATCTTCTCCGCCCCAGTCTCGCTGTGATTTTCAAAGTAGAGCCAGGATCATCACCCGTGAGGCTCTCAGCCCAGGCCGTGTAGGAGCAAGGACATCGCAGGGGTCACGTGACTGGACTCTATGCCACCCACACTAGCCCTGGGCCGACAGTGGGGAGCAGGGCACAGTCCTTGCCTTCAATTAGACTAGGCTAGACAGGGGCAGTTCAGATGCTGGAAGACACCAGAACAGCTGGTCTGCCAGGCAATCAGGGAGGACTTCTTGTGGAGGAAGGGCATGAAGGTCCCCCCCGACCCCGCAGGATGGACAGCACGCTGGAAACAGAAGAAGCCAGGCTGGAAGAGAACACACAGACCGGAAGACAGCTTGTGGCACTGCGGCTTTTTATAAAGGGGAAGCAAGACCAAACAGCTGTTCGTCACAGAAGGAATCACGCTTCGTGGAGTAGCGTGTCACAGACGGGGCGCGTCTGACGCTGCCGTTCTCGGTTAAGAACGGGGGACACTGTCCTCAAGATCATCAGTCATTCTATCGCTCAAGACGTTGCGCATCTAGAAATTTGGGCTTTGAACTGATCTGCCTCATCATGTAGACTCAGGCTAGTCTGACTTCTGCAATGTCTTGGGGAAACCAATGAAGAGTTTCTCTTGACCGTGACTCAGTGTTCACGGCCTCGGGAAATCTGAGGTCTACCTGAGCAGGTGTGCAAAGCTAGCTGAAGGGGCTGATCACGGATTCGGAGCGATTCCTCAGTGCTCCAGGAAAATGTCCTTCTTCGATGTGAAGGCTGTGTGTATTTTAAATGGTGATCACCAGCAGTGGGTACAGGCAAGAGCTGCTGTTCTCACAACGTAAATATCTTCCTTTTCCTCTCGTGTTATTTCTTTTGAGATAAATACCCACTCAGGAAATCACCCCGGATCTTTTCGTCTCTTTTGCATCAGTCAAGAGGTGGATTTTCCACCTGATCAGAACCTGAAGATGTGCAGAAATCAGCATTCTGATGATAACTCAAGAGTCCAAGTCTGACTCTCCCCAACACGGAAAAAACAAACAAACGTCAACAGCATTCAGAATCAGAGGTGTTGTGCAGCGGGAGGGCCTAAGCCGCTCAGGGGGCAGTGTTGCCGTGAGAAGGGCAAGTCCAGTTCTGTGCGTCAGGGAGAGCGGACAGAAACACGGCTGCTTCCAACTCGGGCCCCGTGCAGAGTGAGAAAGGAATCCCAGGAGAAGGTTTTCCAAAGTGTGAGCAATGTGAGCCCATGTCAGCCAGGCGGGCTCCTCCAGCCACCCCGTGCCTTCAGAGGAAGCCCGGGCAGCCTTCCCGGGCGGGGCCCCATGAAGTCCTTGGCCTGACCGCGTGGCCACGAGCTCACTCTTCGGAATCCCGGCGCGTGCACCTCTGTCAACCGTGCCCTCGACGGCTGCTCTCTCGACACGGAAGATGAATAGGCAGCGATGCTGAGATGTGGAGCCCCGAGGTCTGAGTTCTATCTCATTATCCCCTCCGTTTTTCTATCAAGGTGCTCCCTAAGGCTCCTATTTAAGTCCACACAACAGGCCGCCCTTCGCCCAGCCTGACCGTGATCCGGCCAAGTGTCACACACCAGACACACGCACCCTGTCTCCCCCGAGAAAGTTAGGCAGGGAGGGCTTTTTAAAGGTTTGTCGGTGTACCCATTTTCAGAGACCTGAAAACACCGACCACCAAGCAGCCTGAGAAGCCTGCCCCCCGCACAGTTTAATCTTACGAGTTTGGGGCTGTCTGTAGAGTGCCCAGTGGAGGTGGAGGCGGAGCTAAGCTGGTCAGTTCCGGAGGGAGGGTGGCCACTAAGTCCCAGGGGGCCTGGACCTCCGCCAGGTCTCAGCAGGGACAGTCCTGCGGCCTGGGCTAACCTGTGCGGCTGATCACCCGACGGGAGCATTCACAAACCCAGAGCGGCGTCATTATTTTGGTTGCGCCTTCGGCCTGTTATCTACACCGAGCTGTAGGTTTGATTTAATGACAGGCAGCATCTTGAGAAGGATGAATCGAGTGAACTGGGTTTTCCTGGGCCCCGGGCTTCACACCTGCCCACGTGACTCCCTGATCTCACTCAGCAGCTCTGCCCTCGGGAGTCCAGCTGACTCCATCGGCCTCGGTTTGCTGAGGTTTGGCGGGGGGGAGGGGGTACCTCTGGAATCGGAAGTGACCTTGGAAGACACCGTCACCCAACTTTCCACCCAGGGGATTCTTCTTCCAGATTTCCAGGGTGGACACCGGCCGGCCGGGTCCTCGATGTCCACGGTAACAGGCACGGCCCGGAAGGAATGCCGAAGAACACGGACGTGGGCTCAGAAGGTCCGGGGGCAGGTTCCAACCTGTGCAGAGGCGGGTGGCCCAGGCCCACCGTCGAGCAGCTGTGGCCACGCTCAGGCGTGGAGCCGTCGCTCCGCACCTGCGGCCGTCCCCACGCTGGCCAGAGCGCCTCCTCGGCTAGCCGGCCCCCGTCACCGCACCTGCGACGGCTGAGGGCAGCCGGTGCGGGAACCACCCGTCCTGAGGAACAGCCGAGACTCACGGTCACTCCCGTCGCCTGTGCCGCACCTCCCACGGCTCCCCGTGACGCAGGCGGTGTAGGGACCCATGGGCGGGAGGCAGTCCAGCTGACGGCTCCTGAGCCTCTGGGGACGAGCCCGAACAGGAGAGGAGGTGTGGCAACGGGTGGGGTGGGTCCACACTTCACGGAGCGCAGAGCGAGCAAGTCCGGAGCCTGGAGATACTGCTGCGGTCGACTTCCGGGACACTTTCTCAGTCTGGGTTGGGTCAGTCCTTTCCCTGTTTGCGCCTCATCTCCAGAGCGACCGTCGCCTCCTACGGTCTGGCCACGCACACGCAACTCCACCCTCTGCTTCTGGACAAGAGGGTCTCTTGTTCAAGGTTCCCAAGGGCAGGAAACAGGGCCGGGGCGAGAGGCTTCCTCTCAATGACTCCCACCTCCAGCACAGAGAAAGCCCGCGCCATAGGAATGACGGAGCGAGGCCATGCTGTGTGTCAGGGCACCGGGGCTGAGCCTGGGGCTCAGGACGGACAGACCCTTCTAGGGATGATGCCACAACCCTGGGAAGAATGAAGGCCTGGAAGAAGAGCTGACTGGGAAAAGGATGGGAGGGAAGGAAGAGGAATGTGAAGCCTTGAGACCGGTGGGAAATGACACCCTGGGGGCCCCACCCCACAGAGGTCCCTGCTTAATGTCCCTGTGCCTGTAGAACCTGCCCGAGCACCGAGATCGGCAGGCAGTCCTCAGAGACCGGCTTCCGGGAGCTTCCCCAGTAGCTGACCCGTTCCAGGCACACGGCGAGCCCGTCGGCCTCACGCCAACCCCACCGAGGGCTGCAGGGCCAGGGGCCCCCAACTCATGACCCGCAGCCTGTGTCCTAAGCCACGGTTTCAAAAAGCTCGTCTTTCCACCGGGATCCCGTAAGCTCGGCCCACAGCTGGGGACCACGCACTGACGGTGTGTTCTGTTGAGGGGCTGCCTTCGTTTTCCACCACACCAGCGTGCACAGGACCCCTCCTTGGGGCTCAAACTCGGGGTTCGTGTCTGAAGGACGATCTTCTACGTGAACACTTCCACGGACAGCGGCGTCCTAAGCGAATGGCATCGGCGTCTTTAAGGATCATAACTCACTTCTGGCAGATTTTTTTTTTTTTTTTTTTTTGAGAGAGGGAGAGAGAGAGAGAATGAGCAGGGGAGGGGCAGAGAGAAGAGGGAGACACAGAGTCCAGAGCAGGCTCCAGGCTCCGAGCTGTCAGCGCAGAGCCCGACGCGGGGCTCGAACTCACGAACCTCGAGATCACGATCTGAGCGGAGGTCAAGAGCCAGACGCTCAACCAACTGAGCCCCGCAGGTGCTCACAATCTGAACTTCTAATGAAATGATTAGGGCCCTCACCATGCTGACCTACTTCCCTTTGAACTCGATTCAGTCCCTTACTCTGCTCCAATCTTCTCTGGGTGCAAGACCCCCATCCGGCTCCCTGGGTTTACCACGATCACCAAGTTGAAGGTGGCTGCTGCTGGAGTCCGGGTCCAGCCTGAGGGGAGCGTGAGCAGTAGACACGCGCACAGTAAGCACACGTCTGCGCCAGTGACGAGAGCCACAGGGCGACACGTGGGTTGCGAAGGGGCCGCTGTGCGGCCCCACCCGGTACCTGTCTGAATTCCCCATGTTTCGTGCATCCTCAAGCCCGGTGCTCTCAAACCCCCACAGCTCACCCCATTATGGAAGCATCACCTCATTAGAATCCCATGTGCAGAAAAACATGCCAGGTTCCTTTTTGGTGAATAAATTACCTAACCATCGAAAGTCAGGGGTACATGCCAGCAGCTGGCCCGGTGACTCCACTGCTGAGAAACACTGAATGTTTTAGAAAACTCTATCTAAATACACCAGATGGTTTAGCCGGGTTCTTTTCCTTTGCTCCCTGGAGAGACGCGGGCTGTAGGCTATGCTATTTCAGCTCAGTGCAGACGCCCTGCTCGGGACCAGTAATAGGGGTGATGGTCAACGGTAATGAAACCCAAAGCCACCAATCTGGGCAGATTTCTCCAATATTTCACCCACTTGCAGCAGACGCATCCTTCGTGGGTTCCAGCCATAGTACAGCCCGGGGGCAACTGAGAAAGTGGGTGTTACAGCGTGATCAGTTTAACTGGTATCACTGCCTTCTAGCACCTTTGGCGTTTCCTACACTAAAATAATGGGGACGTTCTATACGGTCTACAATTTTAAGACTTGAATTTGCGACACATCCCGCGTGCTCCCCAATGTCTTACGAGAAAAAGTCTGGCCTCTGCCCATGGGTGTTCCCTTGATGGTTCTTCCCGTCGTGAGCCAAAGAATGCCAGACTCACTCCACCGTGAGGGATCTGCAGCTCTCCAGCAACTTGGAAGAGAACACCTACCCGGAACTCACTTCCTCTCCAAATTTCCAAAGCTTGGTTGTGACAACATCAGAGGAGGGTTACAACGAAGGCTGTGCCCTCTCTCCCTGCTCTAGTAATTCAAGTCTATCCCTAGGTGACCCTGCCCCCTTGGGGGGGTGGGGTGGGGCGTGTGTATTTGCATCAATAATTTCAGTTCCCGGGAGACCGGCATTAATGGAATTGCACTTTAAAACGATTGGCTCTCGCTTGCCATGTAATTATAAAACAAAGCCCTGCTGAGCTCCTCTTCCGTACTCCGACAACATCCACGCATACACACGTATTGAAGAAAAAAAAGGAACTGGCAAACACGGAGGGGCACCACAAGAAGCAGCCCATGTGGGAATATTTTCGAAGACCGAATGGTGATGACATTTACGGAGAGGCTGGGATGGGCAGGGACATACCGTTGTGACACGTTTCCCCCTTGGCAAGAAGGAGCAAACGTCCCTCTGACCAAGCCTGAGCTTGGATGGCGAGCGTAAGGTGGCCTGAAATGCTCATCGGTCAGACCCCACTTTTTACTGGTCGGTGAGTCCGCGGCAAGAAGGATATTTGGATTACTCTTCTCTCTCTGACTAACATAAAGCAACTGGGGCAACAGTCAGACCTCCTGTGCTCCCTGGCAGGGTCTCCAGAAGAAGGGAGCCAGGTAGAGGGCAGCTCCCTAGCGGATGGGGCCGTGCTGGGGAGAGAGGGGCAGACCCAGCACTATCCTGGCGCTCCCATGCAGGCGGGCAGCGGGCTGCGGGAGACGCGGGAATGGTCACAGGCAGGCCTCCTGGGACTGGCATGAAGTCCCTCTGATTGGGAGGCCACCCAGAGAAGCAACCCGAATCTATTCCCAAATAAGCCAAAATAAGGCAAGCGCAAGGGAATCCCCTCAGTACAATGAAGAATTTATAGCTCTGGAGGCTTTGGAATGGTTAAAGCATGGGAGGCGTCCCCATCAACATCAGAAATAAGTCAGAGATGCCTAACGAAACACCCGTTTTTCAACACGCTCCTGAAAGGCAAAGGCAGAGCTGTAGGACACAAAGGAGAAGAAAGGAATTCACCCCAGGAAGCAAAGTAAACAATAAGGATGCCACTCGTTACTTATCCTAGTGGAATATCATAGATACATTACTGTGAAGGTAAACGTTCATCCGCGTGCAGGGTAAAAGCCCTCTGGTTTCCTGCCAGAGGAGAAAAACTGATAACTCTTTTCAGGAGTCTGGCAACATATGCCCAAAAGCCATGAGAGGGCGAGACTCTTCAACTAAGGAAGCCGATTGCTGGGCATCAGGGGGAACACAGGTAAAGGCAAAGTGATGTCAACAGAGGACACTGATTAGAGTTACTCAAAACGTTAAAAGTAATTCAAAGTAAACATGCCCGTTTTGGAGACACTGTTAGACCGATGAGGGCACATCCCCACGACGGATGTCACGTAACCGTCAACAATGGTGGCACACGAGTGTATTTGCTGACGTGGGGACGTGCACGTGATCTGTCATCATCTAGGAAGGTGGACCCCAGACAGCGAACACAGGGTGACTGCGTGGTTGTGGGAGGAAAAAGCACATACGCATAGAAATGGCTGGGAGTGTATACCCCAAGTGCTAGCAGTCATGTTCCCCAGGTGGCCCTCTGGGAATGATTCTAAATCTTCTTCAATGCCCTTATGTCTAACTTCTGGTTCATAACTGTAATTTTTCAATGCAAAGCTTAACACAGTGATACATCCAAATGAGCTATATAGTCTAATCTCCACATTGACCTACCTCAAGACAGATTATCATGCAAGATTCATGGCATGTGTTGTTATAGAAATATCATTAGCGCCCCATCTTCAGATTTTATCAAAGCTTTCTAAAGCCTTGCACTTTCCCCCCAAAGTGACATTGATTCTGCTTTTTAATCCATCTTCTAGAAATCGCCAACATAATGCACTTTACATGAACACATGTAGAAAGGGGGCTCTTACCTTACAATATGTGCTCTTGTCTGACAATAAAAACTGAGTCACGAACTGCGCTTAACTTACTGTTTTTCTCAGCTGCTCAGAGCCGATTCCTGGGTTCCAGTGCAATCATTTCCTTTATTCTAGATTTGCAGATATAAGCTCTCTTGTCTCTTTTGCTACCTGCTCTTGTCTTTTTACTTCCATTTAAAATTTCACTTCACCTGTCCCTTTTATTGTAACTCCTCGCAGAATCAGAGAGCCAGAGATCGGCTGTTAGGAAGGGGAAGAGAGAGACATGTGGTCCGATGGAGAGAGCGAGGGGCATTTTATTTATCTCGTGATGGAGTAGGAGACCCAATACTACTTTAACTTCAAACGGGGGCCAGAGGCCTGACGCTGTGGGGACCCCCAGCCCCCAACACACACACACACACACACACACACACACACACACACACACACACACACACACGCCCAGCGTGTGAGCTGAGTTCTGGGCCTGCTGACCGAGCCAAGGGGCCATACTCACATGTAAACTTGGGTGATAGGTCAGCACGCCGTTGTCACACAGGGTGACGTATTTCTTCTTCCACTCCTTGTTCAAAGATTTGCCGCTTCGCTTCAGCAGCATGCCCTGAAGCAAAAGGAGCCAAATATAAATTCACAAAGTCTTGTGTGAGTTTTCTTAAAAAGCAGACAGATAACGTTACCAATCTGAAACATTCATTTCTCTTATCATCTTAAAATGGAAACTTTACACTTATTTTTCACTTGGCAATTTGGCTTTTCTCCTCTCTTTTACGCACAGGACATATGTTCAACCAGTTTGTGTGTGTGCGTGTAGAACTTCACTTTGGGAATCTCATGAGTGCTGCAGAGGGGACCGTTTGTTCAACAAATACGATACCAACCGCCATGAAGCCACCGTGATGTATGTGCCCCACACCCTTCCCATAACTAAGCGCATTTGGAACTAAAGGTATGTTTTATTTATTTATTTATTTATTTATTTATTTATTTATTCATTCATTCATTCATTCATTCATTCAAAAAATTTTTAAACAGTTTTATTTATTTTTGAGACAGAGACAGAGCATGAACGGGGGAGGGTCAGAGAGAGAGAGGGAGACGCAGAATCTGAAGCAGGCTCCAGGCTCCAAGCTGTCAGCACAGAGCCCGACACGGGGTTCAAACTCACGGACCGTGAGATCATGACCTGAGCCAAAGTCGGACGCTTAACCGACTGAGCCACTCAGGCGCCCCAAGGTATGTTTTAAAAAAGGAAACCTAAGTTCCTTTTTCTAAAAATAACACATTAACTGAATTCTGAAACTTATGATATTTACAAATAAGCACATCTAAAAAATTTTTTTTTAATGTTTATTTATCAGAGAGAGAGAAAGAGAGAGAGAGACAGATCATAAGTGGAGGAGGGGCAGAGAGAGAGGGAGACACAGAATCCAAAGCAGGCTCCAGGCTGAGCTGTCAGCATAGAGCCCAACGTGGGGCTTCAACCCACGAATGCAAGATCATGACCTGAGCCCAAGTCAGACACTTAACCCACTGAGCCACCCGGGCTCCCCCAAATAAGAACATTTTGTTTTATAGTTTTTCATTTCGGATTTCTAACTTACTAAAAACAAAATTCCACTTGTAAATTTAGTGGCAGGATTTAATAGAACAATCGTGTATAATCAATCTGCCTTTAATGAAATCGTGTTAGGACTTCCTGAAAACCATTAGGAATTTGATGCCCTTGCGCTCTGAAGCATGTTTAACGAAGGCTCCCTGGACGACTGAAGGAGCTCCCTCCTGCTTGAATGCTCAGTTCCCCGCGAACCTCCCACGTCTTCTCTTGGCCTCTCTGGGTTGAAAACTGGTGGCCAGCGCTGAGCTCGGCCTTGACTTTGCGCTTGCCCTCCCTGGTAGGGCTTCACGCCCTCCCGGGTCGGACTATCTCGACTCGAGCTTCCGCACTGGGACCGTTCGGCTCCTGACCTCGTGGAACAAGGAAGACTGGAGAGTCTCCCGGCTTGCTCTTCCTCCCCAAGTCCACTTTGGAACTCACAGGATGGAAACCACGACTGAGAAGGCCCAAGCATGGTGCGAGTTAATTCACCTGGACCAAGGCCCAAGGCAGGTTCTCGGTATGAGATGGAGTCTCCTAGAAGCAGACGCCCCTGAGTCTCCTGGGGAACTGGGACCTGCTTCCTCCGACCTCCTAACTGACGCCGCTATCCCCCCAGAGCCACAGCGCAAGAAAAAATCCAAGAAACTATCACGTAAGCACTTTTAGGCGATAATTAGGTTCGAGCTCCAAATAATTCCTGATCCTGTGACAATACTGCTTTGTCTCTGAAATTTCACCACCGTGATGGATGCTGAGCCAGCTGGGGGGTCCGGACACCGGTTAAACGTCGTTTCTGGAGGAAAGTACTCCTGAGGTTGCAGAAACGCACAAGGGAACCTTGCTGGAAGGTCATTTCTTTGCGGGGTCTTCTTATTTGAAGAAAACACAAGGCAAAGCTCAACGTACCTTGATTTCTTAGGCCCTACGAAAAACCAACCTAATCCAAATATGGCACGGGGATCAGTGAACAGAAGCCGGATGCTGGTGACGAACCAGGACGATTCAGGTCCCACTGCACAGTGAGCACCAGGCAGAGGGCAAGTCACTATTGGTGATTCGACGGTCAACAAGCCATCACTTAACATCATTAAATTTCCCTCTCCGGCGGATTTCTCAGATTTTTAAACTTAGCTCAACAGAACTTCACAGAGGCTCTCGTGTGGGCTCACATTTTCCCAACGCCCGTTTGAGATGTAATTGTAATACCAGGCGCAGGGGTCACCTCGGTGTCACTGGTAGCTGAGAGCGGTTCTGGGCTTCAGCGAGCTCTGGCCCGCCCCACACAGACAAAGACAGAGAGGCACCCCATCCCCGGGGCTCCGTGCACACGGACCCCACCGCTCCTGGCCAGCTTGTGGTACTTTCGTGAGCAGATCCCACACACACGATTATCCTCTCCCCCGTGAGGGCTGTCGGGACTTCCTCCTAAGGGGGTAAAGGGAAATAGTCCAACCAGGAGGTGACGAGAAGAGATGACATCGTCGGGGAACTACCCCAGGTGGACTGATCTTGGGGCTGGGAAAGCTAGAAAACGCACGTCTCGACAATCTTAAATAAATTCTACGGTCCACCTTGCAGGGTAATCCTCTCTGCTTACGGTTCAAATGCTGTAGGAGTCAGCAGGGTTGAAGAACACCCCGGTGTCCGAGGAGCCGTGCCTCTGTCCTCCGGCCTGGGCCCCGGCTGGGTTCACTGCCCGGCCCCCTGGGATTTCTGTGGCGACAAAGCCGCCCGGCCGCCCCGCTGCCCCCAAGTTAGGGCCCGCCAGCCCTGGACTGTGTGAGCCTCCACGTTTAGCCAGAACACTGGACGGGCTGGTCGCCGCACCCCACCTCTCTGCGACTGTCAGCAAGGGCCCAGCCTAAGAGGCGCCGAGAGACACACGCTCTCCGATGAGCAGCCAAGGAGGCTGCAAGGCGAGGCTTCGTAACCAGAGGCTCGATTGGACGACGAATGACAAGACGCTGCAAACAGCTTCAGTGGATCAAAAGCACGTTTTCTCTCAGTTTCTCCCCCTTCCTTTTTTTTTTTCTTTTTCCTGACAATTAATTCCAAACACTGATTTTTTAAGAGCATTTGTACCAAGGGGAAAAAATCAGGGCATTTCGGAGTCTAAACAGACACCAGAAGTTAAACCACTCGATCCTGAGTCCGCTAGACTACTATTTTGCACGATCCGGGTCCGGAGTCACCCGGTCCTGCCTGGACAGCACTGTGCCAGGGGGCCCGTGGGTCTGGACAGCTGGGGCTGGCGGAGGAGTCGTCTGTTTCCAGGGGGAAGCGGGGGGGGGGGTGGTGAGGCCGAGCCTGGTTCTGGGCCCTGCAGCTACACGAGACGGGGGGTCCCCCTTCAGTTGCAGTCCTGCCCTCACTTGCAGGAACCAAGGGGAGCCACCACAAAGTCCCAGCGAGAGACCCCACCCACCACGTGCCTACACACCAGAACGCCTTCTTAGTCCCAGACTCTTCGAGAAGCAAAAGGTCCCGGTGGCTCTACCAGTGTGGGGCCCTCCTCTGAACACGGCGCCCACCAATGTGCCCAAGAAAAGACTGCAAACCCACCGTGCACCTTTGGGACGGAGTACTACGCACAGGAAACAAGCACTACTCCCAGCAGCCCCCTCGCGGCATCAGGCGGAGCCCCTCAGGCTTCGCCTCTTAGCTTTGGCCGTCCCGAACTTACACACTGTCCACCGAAGTACCAAGAAGATGGAAAATCTAAAAAGAGTTCATTTTCAGCTGTTAAAGGACACGAAACCATGGTCTCACCAGCCAGAAGATGACACAGGCCAGAAGGCTCTCTGCCAGAGCCACACGGGGGACAGTCCTCGTCAGCCAGTGCAAACCAAACAGTCCTTACGATCCTAAGCCTCTTTGACGCTGTGTGACCCAGGGCAAAACTGCACGGGCGAAGGTCAAGATGCACACCTGGTCTTTAGATGCTACTTTTGCACCCACAAAACCCGCCTCTTACCTAAGACCGCTTCTCGCTGGCCAGCTATCACACTGTAGACATCAGTTACAGTTACTGTTTCATTTGACCTTTATGTGGCTTATGCATCTGTTTTTAAAATTTTCAGTTTCCAGACACCTGGGTGGCTCAGTCGGGTGAGCGTCCGACTTCAGCTCGGGTCACGATCTCGCCGTCCGTGAGTTCAGGCCCCGCGACGGGCTCTGTGCGGACGGCTCGGAGCCCGGAGCCCGCTTCGGATTCTGTGTCTCCCTCTCTCTGCCCGTGCCCCGCTCATGCTCTGTCTCTTTCTCTCAAGAATAAATATTCAATTAAAAAAAAATTTTTTTGTTTAATTTTCACTTTCAAAACAGTACTGGGCCGTGAGCCAGGTGCTGCTCTAAGGGCCTTACAAGGATTAACCCACCAAAAGCTCACCACCTGATGCAAGTAGTTGCTATGATTATCCCCATTTTACAGATGAGGCCAATGAGGCACAGAGACTTTCTGTAACCTCCCTATACAGCTGGCATGGCGGCTGGTCTCCAAAGATGGCTCCCAACACACTGCTTCTAGGTACACGTGCCCCCGTGAGAATCACCCCACCCCGACTCGGGGATGCCTGAGCCTCACTTTCAAGAGAACTGGTAGAGACGCGATCTACACTGGTTTTTCACGTTCACAAATCTTGGCAGCTTGCAGCTTCTGTTGTGGGGAGGTCGGAGACGGGAGCCACGCTGTGCCCTGTTGTGGTCCTGAGCCACGAAATTGTGAGAATGATGGTTTTCTCAAATCGTTAAGTTTTGGGGCAGATTCTTAGGCAACAACAGGTAAGAAACACAGACTTAGTAGCTTCTACTGCTTTGATAAAATCCACAAACACGTGGCACTGGCCCGGAACCAGGCAGTTGGCTGAGGCTGGCAGGAACAGAACAGCTATTCACAGAGGCTACAAGGACAGGAAGGGAAATGCTACCGGAGTTTGCCTAAAGGGTGCCCAAGCTGGGCACTGGCCGAGCCAACAGCAGACCTGCTCCCTGCAGGAACGTGGAGCACAGCCGGGGTGCCTGGGGAGCACGGAACCGGGAGAGGACATTTCCGAGCAGAACGTGCCCACTGTGTTACTGGTTCTGATGAACCTGGGGGTAGCGGGGAATCAAGGCTGCTTAAGGCAGGTTTTCGGTAGAATTAGAGAAAATACTCCCGATTTAAACACCAACAGGAGAAAAATCGTTTCTTACTCCCGGCTTCTTCTGCCAGCAGAAAACTCAGGGTAAGAACTCTCCTCAGAACAAAGATCTAACCCAGGGGATGCCAGGAGATGTGATCTCCGAATGAAGACCCAGCAAGGTTGCGGCCGTCGGACCCCCATCTCAAGAACTCTAAGACTTAAGGCAGGGCCTCTCAGACCCTTCCAATTAGAGAGCACGTGTGGACCACAGACAAGGATCTGTGGGTTGGCTTTTGTCTAATGGAATAAATTACAATTTGATACAAAGGACACCCACAAGGATTTTAAAGGAATTGTACCAGGTTAGACTACAAGGCATAGAGACAGAGTCTGAAATGAAAAGAGTCCCCTGACCCTCAAACTAAGACCAGCAGGAAGCAGGCTGAAAAGCCACACAGCTGCAAAAAAACAGGCCATTTCTTACGGAAAAGGAAGGGCGGCTGAGACAGCAGAGCCCCGGACCCAGTAGGAGGCCCCAGGGGGAGGACACACACCCTGTAGCCAGAGTAGGGTGATCAGCAGTACGTGCCGGTTGCGTTCAGAGCCGCTACGGACCAGTAACCGCTGCGGGCGTCCCGCCTCTCTCCTCCTTTTGGATGAAAGGGCACCTGCTTCAGCTCTGTCTCGTGTCAGCACTGGGTAGATGTGAACGTGTGCACGTGTGTGGAGGGCACCTTGTCTCTGGAGTCCCCAGGTCTTCAGAGGGCAAGGATCGTACCCAAAGAGCCTCCTCCAAACGTGCCCCTGATGAAAATGACAACCCCAAACGTCGAGCCTGAGCCAGAGGCCATGGTGGGATGAGAGGTTTGCGAATCCAGGGGCAGCGTGAAGGTGCCTTGCACGTGGGAGGGCGGGCTGAACTCGCTGGTCTCCAGAGATGACCCTCAAAAAACTGCTGCTGTGTGGTACCCGGGCCTTCTGACTCCATTCAACCAGCAGAATGTGGTGCAAATTATTCTGGGCCCGTTCCGGCCAAAGCCTTCAGAAAAATCTGGCAGTTCCTGTTTTTACTTGCTTGGGAGCCCCGGGTTGGCCTGGTAAGAATTCAGACTGTCCTGCTGGGGAGGCTGGCGAGAGGGAGACCTTGGGGCTACGGGGGGGGGGGGAGGGGGGGAAAGCCGAGGTCCCAGCTGCAAGACTGCCCCTGAGCTGTTGGCTCCGTGCCCAGGCCTCTGAGCCACGTTTGGTGAGGCACCAAAGACGTCAGCGAAGAAACGATCTTGGCCGAAAGCACCCGTGGGGCAGGGACGTCCCCTTTATGCCTGGCACAAATTCCTCACCCACAGGAGCCTGAGAAATAATAAAATGGTTATGGTTTTAAACAAACCGCTATGATTTGGGTTAATTGCCCGAGTAGGGGACCAGCGTGGTAGGACGAGCCAGGAGCAGCGGTCTATACCTGTGACCCCAATGCCAGGCTGCCTCTCCGTGAATCACTCTGCCCTCCCAGACCGATTTTACAGCTTGGATCTCTTTTACTTGTTTGCATAGTAGGCAACGGAAGGGCTCTGTGACCGCTCCAACGTTCCTGTCATCTCATGTGGAAATGTCACGTGCTGATCTAATTGCCGCCACCTAGTTAATTTGCTGGCGCATCAGAAAGACTGTGGTTTTGATGATCTACGGCCAGAACACCGGGATTCCGGGCACTTCCGCTTTTTTTTTTTTTTTTTTTTTTTGCTCAAGGAACTTTTCCTGCGGTGGGGCAAAGGGTAGAACTGTCTTTGGGCCGCAATCTCTTTATTAGTCACGTGTATTGTCCGCCGCGTCCCAAGAGGTCACTGAAAGCCAAAAGCAACGTTAAGCGTACCAGCTTCAAATAACTTACAAAGTTAACGTACTGAACGCAAGTGCTGTCTGAAATCCATCCCTCGTGTTTGCCGCAGCCCCGAGCTGGGATAAGACACCACTCGTAAATTTGTATTGAAACTCTGCTCGATCGCCAACTATTTACCAGCAAAGATTTACTGACTGCATTAGAGACTGGGGGTCTTCGCCAGGCACATCGGTCTTTGTTTCGAGTCCGAGGGACCGGGTGGCACCGGGGTCTGTTAGCACAGAGTTCATCATGACACGGGGGGACATTTAATGGCCGGGGTCCCACGTGGCAAGGGGGCATTAGCCGGCTGCGGGCTGCTCCGTGGGAAGATCAGACCACGTTTTCTCCCGAGGTGGCATTTCTCTACCTGTGTGAACAGCGGCTGGAGGCCACGCACGCATGGAGGGGAGCGTGTGCCTGACCTCGCAGTGACATGCATGGAATTATCCTGCTGCACTGAGGGGGGTCCCGACAGCTTCCTAAATTACCAAGTTTAAAAACGCAAGTTTCTCCACCCGAGTTCAGAAAGGTTCAATGTTTCTATACTTCCAAAAAAAAAAAAACAAAAACAAAAAAACAGTGACGTTCGAGTACTTCTTTGGTTCTGTAACAAACACCTGTTACAGTTCCTCCGTGTTTTATGATTCACCTTCTTAACAGGGCTGAACAAATTCACATTATAGCAGGTAAAGCTCTCAACGTACTTCTGAAACGTTGCAGAGAAACGCTGGTGTAACGGAGACCCACTGAGTGTGAACGCCAATCGCTCCATCTTCACATTTGTGTTTTTTACTTTGATTCTAGTTGAGATTCTTTTTTCCCTGTAACATGCATTAAACTTGTGGCTTATTTAAGATAACTGACTTAACAACAACAACAAAAAACACCTAGAAGGGCTCCTGGCTGGCTCAGCGGGTAGAGCACGCGACTCTTGACCTCAGGGTTGTGAGTTCGAGCCCCACGCTGGGCACAGAGCTCACTAAACATCGAACCACCTAGAAAACTGTATCTGGGTGGGTGGAAGGTGGACGGAATTTCATCTTTAGACCGAGGAAAGCACGGGGGTGGTACCAGGAGCAGGGACATTCTTCGTCCACGTCAAAGGCTCCCTGCTGTCCCTCCTAATACCTAGCTACTCTTCCAGAATGAAAACTTACCTGTCCTGCCCCCGCTCTCCCCTTTGCTAAGCTGTCCCTCGCAAACAGCAAATGCACACTGTCTGAGAGCGTGCCTGGACCCAGACGAGTGGAAAGTCACACACGTAGCACCTGATGTGATGGTAAAGTCTCCCCAGGCCTCACCCCCGCGGCCCCCCATCACCGACACACGGGCCTAGCGCTGATGGCCGCAAAGTCTGCGTCGTGATGGGGGACCCTGAGCCCTCTGTGCACTGCTGTTCGACAGGATCTCCCAGTCCAGGGCACTCGAACATGGGCCGTTGGTGCTGGGAATCCCACAGGACCCGGGGCTTGCAAAGTCTGGCCTATGGGCCAAATCTAACCTTCTGCCTCTTTTTGCAAATGAGCTCTAATGGGAACAAGGCTACCTCCACTCGAAGGTGTGGCTGCCTTCACCTGGCCAAGCTCAGGGCTTGCAGAAAAGCCCCAAGTACTTGCTCTCTGGCCCTTGACAGAAAAAGGGTGTGCAGCCCAGCCCCAGGACACGAAACTGCGAAAGCAGCCAACGGGGGTCACTTGGAATTACAACTGCAAATTCTCTTCTCCCTGAAACGCCCTCCTTGCTTCGTCCTCTTCCTCCCTTACCGTCCAGGTGAACACGGCCCACCCTTCAGCCCCGAGGTGCGGGTCCTGGGTCCCGGGCTTCCATAACCTCTACTGAAACCAGCGTCACCCAAACCCTTAGATACTGGCTGTTATGAGCTGAACTTCACGTGTGGAAGTCCTACCATGCCCACCATGCTTCATGATATGACCGCGTGTGGAGACAGCATCTTTAAAAAGGTAACTAAGGTTAAATGGGGCCGTGAGG
The DNA here is from genome assembly GCF_022079265.1 of Lynx rufus. Classification (NCBI taxonomy): domain Eukaryota; kingdom Metazoa; phylum Chordata; class Mammalia; order Carnivora; family Felidae; genus Lynx; species Lynx rufus. The sequence continues at coordinate 4,818,257 of NW_025814834.1, forward strand.
ACGGGCCCTAATCCAGTATGGTTAGTGTCCTCAGGAGAAGAAGGGGGGAGTCCCTACAGCTCCCACGGGAGTCTTGCTTTTCAGTCCCAACAGGATGTCCTTCCCCGAGGGTCTATGAGGTGCCTCTAACCCCTGGTCCCCAAACAGATGGGACACATGGGTCAGGTCCCTCCAGTGCCTGGGGGTTCTATGGGGGGCTGGGCCGTTCGTGCAGGTGTGGGCTCCCAGATTCCCTTCTCAGTACCCGTGTATGGTCAGTCCCCATAATACTTAGCCGAATTTACAAGCCAGCCCTAGTTTTAGGACGCCTCCAAAAATCTAAAGTGTCCCCAAACATGCAAGCAGTTAAAAACCAAACATTAAAATGTGGGGAAAGAGTAACATCTTTGCCATTCAATGAAAACACTGTCAAGTTCAACCTGGACGAGTGAGAAGAGGGTTTAAGAGAAAAAAAGCAAGCGTGGCAAAAATGACAAGACACCAGACACGCCACAGGTCAGAACAGCTTGTCGTTCAAGGTGTAGAAAACGCTGATCTTGGGTGACAGCAGGAAATCAATAACATAATCATTCACCGCATGCAGGAAAATACTCCCAATTAACCGGTCTCCCCAGATTCTCCTCAAATGGAAAACTTGCAGCAAATCCACAGACACGATGCCTGGACGAGAGCCCGGGCAGGAGACGGACCAATTTGGCCAGCACAGGGGAGCTCGGCCACAATGAGACCATCTTAACTTTCTTCCCAGTTTCAAGTGTTTCCATAGAAACGACAGGAAGGATTCCCCCCCCCCCGCCCCCCCAACTGAATTTCTGTTTGTTTGCTTTTTTCGTAATATTTGTGCCCCTTTCTCTCCTCCAGAGGATCTATCATCCCACAAATGGAGGCTTTTCTCCCAGCCTGCTGTTGCCGGGAAGGCGTGGGGGAGGGGGCGGAGGAGCCGGTTCTGAATCTCTAACCCGCTCCCTGGTGACCCCCTCCCCTCGCTGGTTAGTAATATTCCCGTTATTCTGCCAGGCTGTAGGGTACAAAGGGTTACCCTGTAATTGAGCTGTCAGCATCTCCGACAATCCTAGAAAGCCCCGATTATGCACGGCAGGGTTAGTGCCACACTTGTTATTGTGGATGCCCTATTTGTGAAACCCAAGCCTGCGCCACACACAGGTCAGCTCACCCGCGCGACCTTGCTGTCATTAGCCGCGTCTATTCCTACCTCACTGCTGAGAAAATCACACGGCGCGGGCTTCAAAGCGCCGGCCCGGACTGGATTCGACCAGGAGCTAATCACCCACAAATCCAGCTCAAATGGCAATAATTGGCTAAACCGATCCCCTCTCCAGAGCTCAGCAGTAATTTGGGATAATAAAGAAAGGAATTATTCAGCTAACTGCCCCGAAATGGATGCTTTGTGACCGACACACTTCACATTTTAATAATGATGGACACGGAATCCGATTTAATACCGTGTCCACGGAGTAACAAAACGGCAAAGCGGGGAAAAAAGTTTGTTGGGTTTCTCCCCTTTTGGGCCCCGCGTCGGCCGTGAGGCCGCGGAGATTTCCGCCTCACGTTGGCTCTGGCTGGAATTCTTAAGTCCCAAAGAGAGAACCAAATGGATTCTCAACGTGGGCGGGGAAAAAACCCGCCGAAGCCGCCCGTGTTGGGCCCCCCGCGACCACCACCTTCACAAAACGCCTCCCTCGGCCACAGAAAAGGAGAGGCCGCTAAGAAAGGAACGTGTTTGCACCGGGACTGACAGATCCCTTCTTGATTTTTCCAGTTAATATTATCTCTTGATCACCTCGTTTTTCTTGCCTTTCAAACCTGCCCCTTCCTGTCACCAGGTTTTCAGCAGCAGGGATGACGGTATCTGCACTTAATGGCTGCGGGGGGACATCCCCGACACCGGCCGGAGTGTGGGGGGCTCCCTGGGGCTCCACGGGGCACAGTCACTCGCCCCCCTGGGTGGCGGCCTCTCCTCCCGCCCCGATGGGCCCCGGGGGCCAGCACGCCACTGCCTGCGAGTGGCTCTGTGCAGCCGGGGGGGTTCTGTTTTAGCTAAAAAAAGAAAAGAAAAGAAAAGAGAAGAAGCTGAACTCCATCACCTGCCCAGGAAGCCAGGGCACCCGCCCCCTCAAGGCAGTCCCAGCGAGGCTAGGGATGGAGGGGCCCGATGCCTTCCGGCCACGGTGGGCATTTCGCAAAACCCGGTGTGCGCACCTGCATGGGGACACGGGGGCACCGCAGAGAGGGACTCCCGTAAAGCCTGCGGCTGCTTCTTTGTTCGAGCCAACGATCCCTGAGCCATCGTCTCCACACACGCTGCACAGGCTCTGGCAACTGTCCGTTAACGTCCTTCCGAGGGCCAGGCTTGTGCGCTGAAGTCGGGCGGAACGAGAGTGGAAAGCCGACAGGTCAGGCGGGCTGTGGAGAAGACTTCACGTCCGCAGAAGCTCTTTGGAAGTTCTCTGCACGGGAGATCCGTCCACCAACGACTGTGGATACTATGTTCTTCCTGGGAACGCACCTGTTCCTGCTCCGAGTTTCTCTCCTGTGTTTCTGCCACTTACTCACCTACCTGACTCTCAACGGCTGCCACGCTCGGAGCTTAATTCTCTCGACCGGTTACACTGTTGCCCTGCAAAGCCTCACCATGGCTGCCCACAGCACGACCTGGTGTCCCACAGCAGTGCGATCTCAGCCTGTGCAGACGGGAGCCCAGAACGCCCTCCTCCTCGGCTGGTGCCTCCCTGTCCGCGTCAGCGGCCCCTCACTCTGGACCAGCTCCATTCTGAGGGCCACCGCGAGCCCCACGTGACAACCAGATTCCACCCGTGGTCAGTTCTGACCGACGTACCCACTCCCGAAAGCTTAGGAAGAGAAAAAGATAACTTTTTATGTTGATTACACATTGAATCAATTTTGGATATGTTTGCTTATAATAACACGTTAAAACTTCACTTTTTTTTTTACTCTTAGGGTTTATTTATTTATCTTGAGAGGGAGAGAGAGCGTGCACGAGTAGGGGAGGGGCAGAGAGAGAGAGAGGGAGAGAGAGAATCCCAAGCAGGCTCCGCACCATCAGCGTGGAGACGGGCGTGGGGCTCCAACTCACAAACTGTGAGATCATGACCTGAGCCGAGATCAAGAGTAGGGTGCTTAATGGGCTGAGTCACCCAGGTGCCCCTTGTTTTTGCTCTTTCTAACGTGGCTGCCGAAAGAAAATTAAAATTGAAACGGGGCACGTGGTTCACATTCTGTTTCTGTCGGGCAATGCTGTGCAGACGGTGCCAGCCATTCGTTTCTGCCTCACTCGCGGAGTGACCGCAGGGGCCACTCTCGTCTTGCCCATTTGTTTCCTGTCACCTGGCAAATAGCAAGTGATCAAAATATGCCCGCTGAATGAACGCACAAGTAGCCGAAGGGGCAGAACCGTTAGCACGAGCGAGGAAGGGTTCCGTGGAGATAAGATAACTGTGCAAGGCGACGTGACCAGGGAGCGGCAAAGCCCGACTCCGAATTCACGTTGTCTGTGGGGCTCCGCCTGCACACCTGTTGTCGCCGCGCGCGTATGCCCTGCACCGCGTGGGGAAACGGGTCGGAAGTGACACGCTCATCGAGCGATCTCATCAGAGACCAAAGCAGTACAAACAGTCTTACTGCCCACACCCTAAGTGTAAACCACGACTTTGCACGTGGGGAGGCTTGCCGAGAAACACTACCCAGGGTGTGGCCCTCAGGATTCTTCCCTTATGGAGATTAAGATGTGGCCCGTAGGGAGTGGAAGGCAGTTCAAGACTAGGACGGAATTTCTACTGCAGAAACCAGAGGAGGGAAGGATTCCTTTTTCCTCCTGGTCAAGGACAAGAGCGAGGTTTGTGCCAACAGCCGTGTTTCGATTTCAGGCCAGTCCTTACCCAGGGATGGCGTCCCCTTGGCATACGGGCTCCCACTTCCCTCGCCTGGACTGACGGCACAAGGCACTTGTCATGAAGAGCCTCAGAAGCTGTCAACGCAGTGCTCCCGGTGGCCTCTACTGTCTGTCCCCGCTGGCACGGACAACGAGTCCCACGGCGGTCCCTGAGAACGCCAAGCCCCAACCTGCAGAAACTCCCGCGGGCGTATGAGTAGCACAAACATTTCCTTCTGCGGCCAGTCCGATCACAACAACGAGACGATGACCCCCACTGCTGCGGCTACTTAGTTTCTGGGAAAGTCAATGCTATCACCAACGGATTGGAAATTCTTTAAAAAAAAGAGACTGTGCTTCTGGTAAAACAAATCCAGTCAGTGTCCTGCCCTGGGGCTGTCTGTCCATGGAGCTATCGCCAGGACAGCAGGGTCCCTGGTGGTCCAAATACGCTACGAGGCTGGTTTCCTCTTTGAGACGGCCACCCACCAGGTGCTCGGTCCCCAGGATGTGCCAGCTGGAGGGGGCACCCGTGCTCCCGATGTTCTGCCTAAAGGAGTAAGTTCGAGCAAGGAATAGGGCAGGGTTCAAAATGGTTCCGTTCCCCCAGAAGGTCCGTTTTAAGTTGTGCTAACGGCACAGGTGTCAGGGAGAACTTTTCTACAGATTCCAGGGTCTTCCCCACCCCTTCCACTTGAGGAGATGACAGGCTGACGGAAATCGTGATGAAACGGGCACGCGCGTCTGTGCTCACGAACACGGACCTACACAGACATGGGTGGAGAAGGTAAAGGGTCATCCCCAGAGTCATCCTCTCGCTGAGTAAGAACGAGTGTTGCTGCCAGACCACCAGCTGCCCACCAGGGACCCCGGTGGGTCTTTTCACAGACAACAAACCCGGCCGGCCTGTCTGCATGCCTCTGCAGCCAAGGAGAGGGGAGACAGGTGTTGGCACGCACCCCCCGAGCCACAGGCGGGGGCCGCCCCCCCCACCAGCCACAGGCAGGGGCTGCCCTGCCAAATGTACGTAGTGTGTCGGGGTGACAGAGGCGACGCGGAACGTGGGCGGCCCGGATGTGCTTCCCTTCTACCAAATGTCCCCCGCGAGCGTCGCCTCTGTGCCAGCTCCGAGGCCGCGACAAAGGCAGACTGCTGCTGCCACAGACAAGGGAGACCTGCCCCAACCAGGCAGCAAAATCGAACGGTGCCTGTGACGGCTTACCAAGAGAAAACGCCTGAACCCAACTTCTCAGCACTGGCCAAAAATGCAGCAAGGGAAGTGGGCCCACAGAGCACACCGTAGCTGCTTACTCCGCTCTCGCAATTTAAAATACGTGACGGGGGGCGCCTGGGTGGCGCAGTCGGTTAAGCGTCCGACTTCAGCCAGGTCACGATCTCGCGGTCTGTGAGTTCGAGCCCCACGTCGGGCTCTGGGCTGATGGCTCGGAGCCTGGAGCCTGTTTCCGATTCTGTGTCTCCCTCTCTCTCTGCCCCTCCCCCATTCATGCTCTGTCTCTCTCTGTCCCAAAAATAAATAAACGTTGGAAAAAAAAAAAAAATTTAAAAAAAAATAAAATAAAATAAAATACGTGACGGGACGAAGCAGCGTCCAACAAATCGGATTCATCGCGTTCAAAAAGAAATTACTCCAGGGGTCCCACTAGAGAAGTTGACTGTTAATCAGGACAATCCAATGATGAAACACTGCAAACATTGTGTCAGCGTGTTAAAAATGGCCTCGTTGTTTCGATATAAGAATCACTTAGTACATACTATATATAAAGTGTTGTATTTCATGCCCCATTTGCTGTAACATATTAGTGGGTGCAGATACTGGGGAGGGGGGTCTCCAGTGGAAGAATAGCCCTTGGAGTTGCAGATGGCTATCCGCGGGTACAGAGATTCGGTCCTGCTTATTTTAGAGGCCTCGCAACACTATTAAATGATTGCGTGTCTACGTTTCAGCAAATAACACAATCTTGGTGAATACTCATTTTTTTTTTTTTTTAAGACGCAGCTAATTGAAATACTATTGGACACGTTGCTCTTCATTTAATTATTTAAAATTACTCAAAAAGAAGACTGGGTAGCAGAGCCTTCCTGCAATTATTTGACTGATTCACTTCACCGTTAAAATGTTAGAAATAGGGGCGCCTGGGTGGCTCTGTCGGTTGAGCGTCCGACTTCGGCTCAGGTCGTGATGTCATGGTTCATGAGTTCGAGCCCCGTGTCGGGCTCTGTCCTGACAGCTCAGAGCCTGGAGCCTACTTCCGATTCTGTGTCTCCCTCTCTCTCTATCCTTCCTCCACTCACGCTCTGGGCCTGTCTCTCAAAATAAATAAATTTTCAAAAATATTAAAAAAAATAAAAATAAATAAAACGTCAGAAATACTTCCTAGAAACAACAGATTGCAATAGCTACCACCTGTCCGCAAAGCAAAAGCACGTACACTCTGGAATCTCAGTACTTCTTACATTAAAAAACGAAACCCAAAATACAGAATAAGACAGGACGTGTTTCACCTGTTGGGATTCTCTTTTATTTAACGCTACCCTAGATACTGTTTTATTTATGTATGATAGGAAAGGAGAAGGTACAAGGAGAGGGTGGTGACGGGACACTGTGCAATCAGAGAACGCTAACTCTTTTGTATTTCTCCTTGAGGTACGGGGGCGGGGGAAGTAACTGTAACCTATGGTTACAAGTCGGTTAACACAAGGTTACAGGCTCGTATGTAGCAATCGCTTCCAGCAGAGCTCAGGACAACGGTTTCCTTTTTGCCTCCAGTGCCCGGATGCTCACACGCCGGCTGTGTTTCAGAGTGCAGGTTTTCCGGCATAATGCCTTTGCCTTTTCCTTCGTAGCCCGGCACCTAACTCTCTATTGTTTTAATGAGTATCTGGGTTTCTTTCGGTGTAAGGCAGGAGTTGAAAGAAGGAAGAGGGGAAGAAAAACAGTGGAGAGGCAGGGTTAGCCCCTCAGCTTACCGTGACTCAGGGCATGAGAAAGCAATTAGGAGGCTGGTTCGAGAAGGGAAGTTGACCTGAGTGGTGGGTGATCCCAGCCTCGTGCCTTCCTGAGAGCCGACCCCAGCAGACACACGACCTCTGCTCGGGGGTGGTGGACGGGCGTCCGTGCACAGGCAAGACCCGAGCTGTCCTAGAATCGGAGCTGTTTGTGACTTCTTGCTGCCCAAAGAGGCTACGCTCCAGGGCGGAGGCATTTCATGCTTTTGAACTGCTTGCAGTGCTGGGCAGGCAACAGCTTTTCAGACAATAGTTGAGAACTTGTTCAGCAAAGCTTGGGTTTTTTTTTTCCTTCAAAGGATGAAATTTGTTCTACAGATAAAAGTAATGCCTTTGGGGAAAATAACTCTAAGGCATCTGTGACAAATGCAAGTGTCTCCAAGCATCAACCCACTATTGTGTCAGGGTACAGTCTGCTATGGAAATACAGTTGGAAACGGGAAGCCAGAAGTTAAAAAAAAAAAAAAAAAAAAGGCTCAGAAAAAAAATCAGAAACTAGAATAGGCTGCTCCTCTCTGAAAGCTTGAAAGATCCCTAAAAGTTTGTATTTAGAGGTAATGTGCTCCCATTTTTGAAAGCGGAGGGAACAAAAACGAGGGGTTTATAGATTTTAGGGTGCAGCCTCTAATCGGACAGGTAACAGTCATTCCTCCCCCAAGAACAGACAATGGTTCTCTGGCCTTGGCAAATAATTCCTTCCATTTAACTTCCTTTAAAACTTCTCATGGGTGGACAGGGAGTTAATAAAAGAAACAATGTGTATAAGAAAATGCAAGGTGCCCAGAGTACGGCTAATGGAATTTGATGCTGGCTTTAATTTTAATGAAGAAAGTTGCCAGTAGCAACAAAACTGTCAGCAGCCGCCGAGCACCATTAATAAAGACGGAGACGACCGTAGTGCCCGGCATCCCTACAAAAGGTTCCCCTCGCTTCATGCTGTGCTAAATTGGCTGCCCAATTTTTCTTAAGTGTCCATTCTATTTAGAAGACAATTTATTAATTTTTGCCATTCATTGTCAGTTGACAGGCCATCATTTTGTAGCCCGAATTTTAGATGAAAACTAATTGAAAAGACTGGCAGTATTTATGAGGGGTATTATTTGTCAATTACAGCAGCAAATACTCCCTGCTACCACCAACTTTGATGCCCCTGTTCTCTGGGTGTGAGGACTGTTACTGCTGGCGTTAAAATATGAGTAAGTCTTTCCCGGCTCATCAGTTCATCAATTTCACAGGCACGGAAGGAAACCACCTTTCATGTTATATGGACCTTTCATGGTAGATGGATACGTTATAACGTTTGACAAAGGGGAAGTACACACCAAGTAATGAGTACATATAATTGTGCACACAAAATATAATTCATTGTGAAATAATTCCTATTCATTACTTTTTATCATCTCTGGGGTAAGAGTCTTAGGAACTCCTTAAAAGGTCTGCTTTCTTAGTCTTACATAGTTTTAAAATAATTTCCTCCTAAATCACTGTATCTTAAATCAACTCAAGTAGACGTATATGTTCTGAGCATCAATTTGCCAACTTGAAGGCTCAATGTCTTTTGAAAAAGAAAGAATAAACTTTATCTTTTTTAAGGAAAAACACTTTTTGTTGCTAAAAAGCCCTCTAGAACTCTGCAGCTATAAAGTTAGATACATATGTTTCTCCAAAAATGTTACATTCATACTCTACAGAAGCACCTTTTCATTTCTGCACTCTACCAAAATGCTGGGTAACATGCGTTAGAGCAGTGAGCAGTCATGGGCTTACCAGCCAAAGAAAAAATTAATGAATTATAATCTTTCATGCCCTACTTAGGCTCCCTTCCTGTAGTCATGTTGACGATGGAATTTGTTAAGGATCGCCATACAGCCTGAATTATGTTCGGTGTGAATTCATACAAAGTTAAAGGTCTTAGCAATTAAGAGACATACTTTCCCACAAGGGCAATGCTAAATTAAATGCCCGTACAGCCACGGTGCCCTGTCGGTGAAAATTCCTTGCGATCAACCAGGCACCACGGCCAACTGCAGCTATGCTCACCTAATGCATTACAAATGGTCTAACAAAAAACATGCACGGCAGCACAGATCAAAAGGCGTATTTCAGGAGGAACTTCAGCAGACTTGGCTTCCTCGGTGCTTTTAACTGGAAAACCTGTCTCTGTACTCAATTGATTCCCAAATGACTTCTGTGCTGAATTCCTGGAAATCAGTTACAGACATACATAGAAAATGCTTGTCTATTCGCCTTTCCTTATCACTAACTGGCCTCGTGTTTGCTACTATCTACAAGCTGGTAGGCTCCTCTGTGTCCTTCATGCACGGTGCACACGGGGAGAAACGCAAGGTCTGTGTGTGATGTGTCACACGGTCAAGTTTTGTGTGTATCCACTCTCGTTGCTTCTGTTTTAAGAGAAATGTCTGCAAGAAGGGTGCACGCTCCTCGATGGACGTGCTCTGGGCAACCTAGGAGGGTGGGGGACAGAAGGCGGGAAGGACACCGTGTCTGAGGCCTCCTTGGGATGCTCGGGAAGGCTCCAAAGAGAGCTGCATCCCACGGATGGAGCGCCTCCCCCCTGAGCTACTGACTGCCGAGCCAGAATCTAGGGGACTCCAATGGGGGCGTGTCACCGGGAACGCCTGGCTGCCACATAAACAAACCCGGGCCCATTAAATAAGGAGCAATGGCGTCTGTGTACCTCTCTGCTCACCCATAGCCATGTCCTCTCAGGCACTGCTCACACACTTACGACGCCCAACCAGACCACAGAAACCAAGCAGCCTGCCACATACCAGAGCTCATGGCACGAGCTGACCCTCAACAAAAGGTCTTCCGGGTTCAGCCTCAAGCAGGCAGCACTACCCGATGTTTTGAAGTTTTAATGGTAGCTCTGGGCAGGGGAAGGTGTTTTGGTGGCTGTCCTACATCCTACCCCGAATTCACGTGGCTGCAGGTATCTGACTTTGCACGGGAACTTGGCCTTTTCCCATCCTGGCCTGTGTACTCTGGGCCAACATGAGGTCTTACATCAAGGTCGTTGCCTGGCCGCTGCACATTTCATGCCCGAATTCACAGGGACTAGTTCAGTATTAGACTGCAGGCGGGTCCACACGGGGATGCCCACAACTAGAGAAAACCATTTCTGGGACTTCTGTTGGGAGTCTACTACCGGCTCACACGTGCAAAGGGTACGAGAACCACACGTGCCTGGGTTTCAGCACACGGAGCACAAGAATGTGCAGGGCCCAAACCCACAAAGATCAGAGCCAACGGGTGCCTCCCGCTGCCCTTATTTGGGGTCACCCTTCCACCTCAGTGAGCCAACAAACCCTTCCTCGCGGACACCGGGAAAGGTGCATTTTCTCACACACACACCACCCAGGTAATGCTGGGTGAGCCAACGGGGCCCTGAACACATCTAAGACAAGGAGCGACAGCCTCAGAAAGGCTAACTTAAGGTGAAAAACGTAAATGTCTTTGGTATTCCTGAGACGAGGTTGGCTTCCTAGAAACGCGGCCGCCTCTAAGCACGGAAAGACCCTCAAAAGGTAAAGAACCCCATGTCTCTACAAGATGGTCAAGGAATTCTCCTCTCCACCCGGAGGCCTGATCATCCATTTGCCATCACCACGACTCGTCCAGCTCCACTGGGCATCCCCAGGCTTGAACTAAGAGAGGCAGCTCGGGTCTCCTGGTGTTGCCAGCATTGCGGGGGCAAGAGGATGAGGTCTGAGTAAACATGTACTTACGCTATGAGAACCAAAAGCTCAGGGCAACGAATCTAAAGGAAAGCAAGACTGAGACTCTATTTATATCTAAACCTGAAATCACTCTGTTTTTGATTTAGTGTAACTCAACTTTAAAGTTTCAAAAATATATCTAAGATGAGATGAGCTTACAATCAGGTCCAAAAAATGATAAACCCGAAATAACTACGGGTTTAATAACTACGTCTAAAAAATAGTGACGCTATTTAAACAAAGGACAGCAAAGGGGATTTAGAATTTCAGGTGATGTCGACTTCTGAATCAAACATATTGCTGACTGAATTGGAAATGCCTGCCATGCTACCATTAATTCCTTGCACCTCCAAGCACTCATTTTGCACACGGACTTTCACCGCTATCCCTGAGATGCTCAGACCCCTGTTCCCACTCCCCCTTGTGCCGCTCCCCCCAAGGAACAGAGGAACTGGTGTCAGCAATGCTGACTTTCTACGTGCCCAGCCTGAGAACATCCCAAAGGACTACCTTCGTCATTTCTTCCTTTAAACCTTTTCTGCTTGTCCTTCACACAGTTGGAAAGGGTTCCCTAGTGATCCCAGTTTAAAATAAGGGAGGTTGAGGGGTGCCTGGCTCTTGATTTCGGCTCTGGTCATGACATCACGGTCCGTGAGTTCGAGCCCCGTGTCGGGCTCTGAGCTGACAGTGAGGAGCCTGCTTGGGATTCTCTGTCTCCCTCTCTCTACCCCTACCCCACTCTCTCTCTCAAAATAAACCAACTTCTAAAATACAATACAATAAGGAAAGCTGAGGACTCAGGTGACATCCCTGTAAAGCAGGACTGAAAGGCAGGACCTCCCTCGAGTGACTCGATCCCACTGAGCGCGGCCCGAGGGGAGGGCTGCCCACCGCCCAGTGGGACTTGGGCCCTGGAAGTGACCTGGACTGTCAAGGATGCTTCACAGAACACTGGCTCCAAAACTAAGGACGTCTAAAGAACTGTTTCTTGAAATCTGTCCCATTAACTTCTTGACGGGAAAGAACAACAACAACAAAAGTGGTAAGAGGGAAACGCAGGGCAGAACCAGCCATTTTTGAGACGCTGCCATGAGACCGCCGACAATTCCACTAGTTCAACACACGATGCAGGTGAAACTCAGATGGGCTGAGACGCTTCCCTAAATCACGGCTGACACGCAGAAGCGGCAGGGACCGGGTGCCAGGCTGGCGGGGGGTTCAAGGCCCCCCGTTCCCGCCAGTCTCCAGGCCCCCGAAGCATCCTGAGGTCGAGGAGGCTGTCAATGTGCGTCGACAACCCAGCGGCTGAAGGCAGAACCATGAGTCGGTTGGCCCGTCTCCGTGAAGAAGGGCAGAGCAACCAGCTGGGAAGTGAAATCCACGGGGTGGCCCATCGGACCCCACTGAGAACCTCACATACCACCAAAGGGACGGGAGAGGGGCGGGACGTGTGAGAGCCGTCCGCTTTGCGCCTGTGGTTCGCACGGGGCCGCGACGCACGATTCAACTGCAGGCAGAGAAGGAACGTGGGCTCCCGTGCGCGGTGCCCTCCGTCAGCAGGACTGGAACAAGGAGCCCGGCTTACGCTACCCCAGCTGGGACAGCAGCTGATGGGGCCTGATCACTGGCTTCCACACTGGGTGTGCTGGAGGTGATCCCAAGAACTCTGGTCAGCAAGGCAGTGCCACTTGCTGTAGCTGAGTGATTCTGCATCTTGGTGGCAAACTGTCCCCGGAGCCTGTGCATCCGACTCCTTTTGCTCCTTCCACAGAACACGAAGAACTGATGCATTTACCGTATTCGCTTCCTTTAAAAATGAGTCGCTCCATGTGGCTCAACGGTAGCATCCAGCACGTGTATACCGTTTGAGTCTGCATTTACCAGGAATGTCTGCCAAGAACGGCACTGGCCAAGTGACTTCTGAGGACCGTCTGTATTTGTAACCAAAGCCAACACGAACCACCAGCTACCGTCCTGAATGACCGCGCATCAGCGTGTGGGTCTCCTGCCTTCCTCCCCACAAAAGTGAACTCGTTTGTTCTATAAATTTCAGCACTTGTAAACGCACTTATCATACTTTACTCCCTAAATGAGGTTGAATAATATATTCCGTCTGATTAAATTTTCATTAACATTCAAAATCATTACTCAGTCATATCGTCTGCTCAAACATTCTGGCTTGCGAGTCCCCAAATAAGAGCTGGTACCCGGTTCCGTACCCGTAGCTCTCGCCCGGACGACAACGGACAGCGGCCACAGACGGCAAGGAGGAGGACACCTGCTGACCTGCCGCACCCCCTGGGGTGCTGGGGGGCTTACCTGTGCCTGCCCGGGGGTGAATCAGAAACGCCTAAAATCACCAGGAAGTGGCATTATGAGCCCAGAGTTTTTCTAATTCAGTATCCTCAGCAGCAAGAGGGCCACGGCCTTGTCCTGTAAAAAATTCCTCACTTAACCTGCCTGAACACAAGATTTCTAATCTTCCAGCAGGGAAGGCAGGAGGACGCTGCCCCGCTCAGTGTGCGACATGCAGCGAAGACCGATCCCCTTGCACAGTCTCGGATGTTAATGCCTTACGTGCTCACCGCTGTTCGGACCCCAAACACGCAAAGCTCCGATAAATGGGATTTTTTTTTTTTAAAGGGCTCCTCAAAGGGAGAGGGCAAACGCTCTTTGATTTCCTCCCTTTGTGCCGTGAATTGCCGGGCTATAGAAATTAAGGGGTCTTTTGTAAGTTGCCCAACTTTCTGGGAGAGCACTCGGCTTCTCCGGCTCTACCTTCTTTAACCTCTTTGTTGGAAGGTGTCAAAGGTCTATCAGAGACGCGCCCAAGTCAGGGACGGAGCGCGGCAATCTGCGGGCTATCGGGCCGATCTGGAGTCCACCTCTGTGCGACTCCCGCCGCTAATTCATCACGGCCCGGACAGCTGGGCTGATTAGGGCCCTTCCAGCACAATGCGGGCCGGCTGACCACCCTGGGCCCCGGCCGGGGGAGGGCGGGCGGCGCGGGGCCGCGGCGGCCCGAGATAAGTGCGGGCTGTCAGCGCAAGGACAAAGAAGGGCAGGCCCTGGGGAGAGAGAGGAGATAAAAAAAAAAGATTCCTCACAACTGCTTTATCTGATGAGGGTTATGGCTAATTAATTATAAACTCAATTACCTAACCCTTACTTCAGCAGTCTCTATTCATTAAGAGATAAAACTTGACTGACGGCTAACTTTCTCCCCGCACGCAGATGCGCACGGCGGGCTCCCGTCCGCGCACCCTCGCCGGCGCCCGCTTCCCCTGCAAACCCCTCCGGGGGCGCCCACAGCCTGCCGGCGCTGGCCGGCCCGACGCGGGGTCCCCCGATCCCGGGCGGGGGGAGGCCCCCCAGACCCCCCCCCCCCCCACGCACACGCCACGCCCGGCAGGAAACCGCGGCGCCCGGTCGGGTCGCCAGACGACGGACGCGACACGCGCGCCCCTTCCCGCGGGCCCTCCCGGCTGGGCTGCGCTTGGAGCGGGTCTGTGAGCGTGGGAGCGAACACCGGGTCGCGGGCTTCCTCCTCCCGAGGGCAGCTCCCAAGCAGGAGGCGGGGGTGCAGGGGGGGAAGCGGCGCGCACGCAGGCGGGTAAGATTTTCAAATCTAAATTCCCGCTTCCCCTCGAGATTCTGGACAGGCCTGACCTCCTTTTTCAGCTCCTAACACCTTGTTTCAGAGCCGGCGGCAGCCCACAGGCCTGTCTCATCAATAGGCTCTATTCAGCGAGGGTTGTTAATCTCTTTCACCCTCTCCGCTTTGCCCCCTTTAATGTATTTTCATGTCTATAAGTTCTTTTAATAAGCTGGGAGGGTCCGCGAGAGAAATACTTCAGGTTTCCTTGCTGCTTGTCGCCAAAACTGCCGCTGGCGCGCTGCAGACGAGACGTGCTCGTGGCGCGTCCAAACAGCCGGTTCCCCTCCTTCCCGGACGGGAGGCCGCCGGGACCCCCGGCGGCGGAGGCGTCTCCGCGCGCTTATTTTTCTGGGGCTCTCAGGACGCGCCTCCCACGCCCGCCCTCCTCTGGCCACGTGCCCCTGCACCTGCCCCTCTCCGGCGGCCTTGCAGGTGGCTTTGGGCATGGGCCGCGCTGCGGACCTTGTGGGCTCAGAGCCCCCCGCGTGGAGCGCCAGCTCCAACCCGGGGGACGCTGCCCGGGAACCCCGCGGTCGGAGAGGAGACGGACACGGTGGCCAGTGAAGGAGGCCGTGGGGGGCAGAAGGCCCTGGGTCGGGGCCTAGCACGGCCACTGACCTGCTAAATGCCCCTGGGCAGGTTCCCCCCCCCCCCCGCCCGGGGCCCCCAAGTGGACGCAGACCCTCAGGACTGGACTGGACAGGACTGGCCTGGGCGGGCCTCACTTTGCAGCACAATCGCTGTCTTTGAGCCGGCGTGCTGGCATAGGGCCCGCTGGGCAGGGACAGCGAGATCAGGGTGATCGCGCACACACAGCCGTGATTCCGAGGTGCCCCGGGGGGGTTCTCCACAAAGCGCCGCCCCCGCCCACCAGCAGCCCCAGGTGAAGAAAAGCCTCACCATCATTTTTCAAACGCGGCCTCCGAAACTAAAGCCGCCTACAAGGACTACCCCGCCAGCGTGCTGACGTGTGACGCGGATAGTTCCACGCAGAGCCCACGACGCACAGGTGCGGGGGGCCCACAGGAGCAGGTGACGCCCCCAGGCAGGTGATTACTTTTTAGAACATGAGAAATGTCACTCATTTGTAAGTGTGATTACAAAACAGGCAGCGGTGAATAACTCGTGGCTATTGATGTTTCCATCGCACTTAAATAAAACAGAATTTCTCACGTACACGTTTGACTCGCTCTCCGGGCGGGTGAGAAGGGGCGGCCCTTCCTCCGTGTGTCTCCACTCCTCTGGCTCCTGTGTCCCAATCTGCGTGTCCTTCGTGGTCACTGTACTGACTCACGTCATGCTTGTGTTCTCTCTGCGCCCCAAGGAGGCGCGGCTGAGGGACGCAGCCTCAGGGTGGGGACAGGGGCCCCTGCGGGCCAGGGCTGGGGTGGCAGGGGAGCTTTCTCTAGTCTTCCTTCCTTTCTCCTCCTAGTCCTCCACTGAAGGGGGAGAGCCAGCGAAGGAGACCGTAGGAGTGAGGGCAGGGCAGGAAAGGTGTGCGCGAGTAGGCAGAGCATTTCCAGGTGCGAGAGTATTGGGGACGTCAGGTGCCAAGAACACATCTCCCCCCACCTGGAGGGCAGGGAGTGGGCTGGCAGGTGAGGCAGGAAGAAGGGCGTCTCCAGGTGTCCTGGAGAAGGGCGGGGCGAGGGAGCAGGTCAGATGGAACCTCCAAGCCCCACAGGTAGCCACCTGCAGTGGGCAGTCCCCACCCTCCAGCGCCTGGAACGGGCAGAGCTAATGGTGTATTCAGGAGAGCTCTCAGGGTCACAGAGTGAAAACCTGTTGCCCAGCGTTGACTTTCTGGAAGCCTATACCACAGGAGGAAAGATCACGAATGCTAAATGGAACGTCAGTATGTTTACATCATCAACACCGCTCCCGTAGAGGAATCACTCTTAAATTTGATTGGAAACGATGAATACTTGGAGAGGCATTCAGAGAAAAACCAGTTAATTATAGTCATATGCGTGGTCATAATTGGCCCTTGTTGGCCAATAGCAGGGAGACATTTGCAACTTTTCCCAGGAAATTATATTCTAAATCCTTCACGAGGTGGGCCTCGTCCTTTTTCTGAGAAAACTTGATGGCAGTCTTTAGTATTCACTGGCATAATTAGGACTGCAGTTAATTTCATTAAATTCTCTTGCTGCTAAATGAAGCAGATTATGAGACATCTTTTATTGCAAGGCGTGAAATTACAGCCTGTCAGCTGCCAATGGTGGGGTGAAACTAATGAATTACAGGGTAAATAACACCAGAATTAACCAGCCAATTTAACATAGCGCCATGGAACAAAGTCGTTTTTACTTAGAGCTTTGGGGAGCAACATGGCCAGCATACCCCTAAAACACACACGTGAACGGCGGGTTCCATCCACCGAAGACCCCAGGCCCTGAGGGGCAGGCGGCGGGCGAGGAGAACTCAGCCACGGACGCAACTCAAAACCCTCTCCGATACTGCAAAAGCACGAAGAGCCCAAATGAGAGAAACGCCTCCAAATATTTACAAGAAGGAGCAAAAAGTTGAATAAGTTAGTAAGACGCAGCGGTGAGTTCTGTTGGAAGACCAGAAAAACTTTGTGTGCGGTGCGTGCACTTGTCGATGCACAAACGTGGCGGGGGGGGGGGGATGCGGAGAGTGGAAAAGAGCTCTGAGAACAGCACCTTACAAGTGGACGTTATCCGTATGCTCGTGGGCAATGATCTCATCATGGCCATGACGGGCAACGGACTATTATTTTCACCGTGAACTGTTTTGTCCTTTCGTTAAATCCAAATCTTTGTTGAGACAGTGATTATTTCCCTCCTTTCCTTAACCACGCTCTGAGACGGCATAGACACCAGTGTGAGAACCCAACTACCGGCCCATGAGCATGACTTTGCCCGCCATGCGCTTACCAAGTGCAGACTCTGCCCCAGGGGCTGAGCTGGGGGAGGCGGTGGAGACACGGCCATTCCCTCAACCTGTGAACCACTCTGGTAGGTGAACACACATGTGCAGATTGTGCAGGATTGACCAGAAACTGTTTTATGTTAAAGGTTTTAATGCTGCCCCCCCCCCCCCCGCCCCGCCATTGTACTGACCATCCTGTGAAACTAGAAGACCTTCTAACCCTGGGATGGGAATGGAGTTTAAAGGCACCTGGTGAAGTCCAACTTCTCGTACTGACCGTGTAAAATGTATGTCACAAACCAAGCAACTCTGTGGAATCTTGCCCTACTTGGTAAAAGAAGCAAATAGCTCAGGCTGGTCCCCGTGGACGAGACGCCACGGGTCAGGCGTCATGTGTGAGGGCCACGGTCTTGTCCAGCAAACCCGGAAGAGCACTGGAAACATGCCTGCAGTGGTGGATATGATCCCTTTACTGGGCTAGCACCACGACTTGTTATGAGTATCCAAAAGCATGGAAATGCTTCTTATTTGATAAAATGACAGATCGAATTACTATGCTTAGAAGAGTTTTATGGTAGATCTGATTCAGTTTAACCCCGTCGTATCTTTTCAAAGGCGTAATTTCCTACAGAGAATGAACTTCAAGCTAAATAATTTATGAAGGGGTTCACACTGCTTATGAATTTAATACAGCCTATGTACACAGTGCCCCGAAGCCTTTCCATAGTGAGCCGTTTTCCTTTTGGACCAAGTTGCAAGCATAAGTCACATGAATGGAAAGAGGGCTCTGGATTTGGGGATTGTATGAAAGTCTGAACGGCTGTGCCTGCGGGAAAACAAAAGATGATCGCGTGTTTTTTGGTCCCAGCTTCCTTTCAAGAGCAGCGATTTTTTTTTTCTGAACGGAGCCATCTTTTTCATTTGATCTTAGCCCAAACCAGAAGCCCAAGAAACTATCTGAATGGTCTCTTCTTCCTCAGGTTCCAATTTTGAGAATAGAACGGTCATCCTTACGGGCACCTGGTCTCACGAGATGCTCCTTATTTCGACACGAGATTCACGACGCCACGGAGTTCTGGAGTGCGTGCGGGTCAGCCGTCTCGGGAACATTCCTCCCCTCATGTGGCTCAACACGGTCAGCCTGGGGAATGCCCACCGGTCTGTGGCTCTCAGGTTCCTGCCTGCTGGGCAGCAGCAGGATTCCTTCTGAGAAGAGAGACACCTACTCTTACACTCCACCTGGGTTTCAGGGGGTCTGTGAACTTCAGGGAAAGAGCCTACAAATGGCTTTCTTCAAAATCTTTTTTCCTCTGAGTCCTTGATCCAAATTTCCAAACAGGCAGTAAAGTGTTTAACAAGACGCCTCTTTAAACTCACCAGCCTCCAGACAGAAGCTCACCTTCTTATATTTTTTCTTGATAAGAAATGGTTAAGTGTGAGGAAAAGAAAGTTTGAGCATATCGCGAAACAAAGGTTTCCAGAAAGGAGGTGGTGAAATCTAGTCTTGAGAGTTGTTGTGCTGGGGGGTCCCCAAGACTGTCCTTGGGGTTGCTCACTTGCTGGGAGGGCCCCGGGAACTGCCTGCAGCCATGTGTGCATCTGTGGTTTATTTCAGTGCCAAGAGGTGGAGTGGTCGGCAAAGGGAGAAGTGCCGGGGGAACCAGGCAGAGGCTTCCAGGAGTCCCGGGACACCCCTCGTTCCTCCAGCCACAGGCTGTGACGATGCATGTGACATCTGTCTACGGGGACGCTCATTAGATGCCCGGCGCCGGGGACCTCACGGGGGGCTGGTCCATAGGCACCCTCTGCCTGGCACATACCTGAACTCCAGCCCCCCGGGAGGAGAGCGAGCGCTGGGCCTCGACCGTGCTGTTTGCACACAGTGTGGGCACAGCCGGCCACTCTCGTCAGTCCTGGGGATGCTGGGAAGCCCCCAAAGCTCCCAGATGCCAGCCGAGGGCCACCTCCCAAGCAGGCTTTCCCAAGGGTAGCAGCCGGGTCGACAAGTGGGCAGGACATGGTCAATGTCCAGGAATGAGTAGGGAAGGACAATATACAAGAGCAGGGGCAGTCCCTGGTTCCTGACCCGGTGACTCCAAGAACGTCACGACAGAGATGCAAAGACAAGGAGAGCTAGGGGCTTGGGAACAGAGGGGTGAGAAGAAAAGGTCCACGGAGATCAGCAGGGCCAGAGGTGAGCCACGGCTAAGAACAGTGTCCTTGGGCGAAGGGCTTGCCCAGCTCCCCGACCTTCCCCCGCAGACCATTTTCCCGTTAGGAAGCGTTGGGCACAGCATGACTTTCTGCGCCCCTGTCCGTTAAGTACCTGCACTCATAGATGCGGGCACCAAGTCGTTTCGGCTCCAGGTGAACACATCCCAGATGTGGTCTGAGCTGCACGCATCACAGAATTAGCCTCATGGCCTGGTCTGACTCAGGATGTGGTAGCCACCCCCGTACTCTCTGCCGGCCCCTTTCCTGAGATCCTGCGATGGCCTGGCTTTAACCGCCCCCGCGGCTCCCCAACATGCCTGGTTCCTGGGAGAAAGCTCCAGCCTGGTACACATGTCCGTCCCTGGTCAGGTAACCTGCCTGGCACAAAGCAGAGCCCGCGGCTCGAAAGCTCCTCGCTGCCTGTTCGACAACAGAGCCCGGCTGCCCGGTCCCCACGAGGTCCTGGGGACACCCCAAACAGTGAGCTGTAACTGGGGCCCAAACGAGAAGGGCAGTCCAACGGGGGAGGCAGAAAAGATCGTGACTTGTCATTACGCAGCGTGACAAGCGCAATGGTGTTTGTGTGCAGAGGGTCATTTAGGGAATGAAGGGATAGGGCAACGCGCACAAAAGGGCATCTCCTTGGGCCGTGGAGAGGAAAGCCAGGAAGGCTTCCCGGAGGACGCAGGCCCGGGCCAGGCGGACGAGTGGTGGTCAGCCGGGACGCAGCACGCGGGCCCGGATGCGGGCAGTGGCGCGGCTGGGCCGCAGCAGCTGGGCTGGAGCTGGAGAGCAGAGACAGGGCAAGCCGGCCCGACGCCGAGTTAGATGCAGGACATCCTCCGGACGGTGGGGAGGGCCTGGCGCTAAGATCCGGCCCCGGGAGCTCAGGGGCTGCTTCCAGTCTACTGATGTGCCTCCATTAGCCCTTACGAGCGCTTCCCGCGTCGTGCCATCAGTTGGCAATGCTGAAAAATGGCAACATTTGATACGCAAACCCAGACTCCTGGCTTCCTTTAAAGACTTGGGCCATCTGGGGCGCCTGGGTGGCACAGTCGGGTAAGCGTCCAACTTCAGCCAGGTCACGATCTCGCGGTCCGGGAGTTCGAGCCCCGCGTCGGGCTCTGGGCTGATGGCTCAGAGCCTGGAGCCTGTTTCCAATTCTGTGTCTCCCTCTCTCTCTGCCCCTCCCCCGTTCATGCTCTGTCTCTCGCTGTCCCAAAAATAAATAAACGTTGAAAAAAAAAAAAATTTAAGACTTGGGCCATCTGGGGCGCCTGGGTGGCGCAGTCGGTTAAACATCTGACTTCAGCTCGAGTCATGATCTCGTGAGTTGGGAGTTCGAGCCCCACGTCGGGCTCTGAGCTCACAGTGCGTAGCTTGCTTTGGATTCTCTCTCTCTCTCTCTGCCCCTCCCCTGCTGGCTCTCTTTCTCAAAAATAGATAAACATAAAAAAAAAAACAAACAAAAAACAAAACAGGCCCATCTGGGAACACGGGCCGCAGAACAAGGAGTGTGGGGGTGACTACGGCTGCCGTAGGTAGGAGATTCCCTGCCCGTGAGCCAAATGCTTAAGCCCCACCCTCCGAACGTGCTCTTTAAAGGTGCATCTGTCTGGCCCCTATAATGCATTATGCTTACAACTCCTGCGTTAAATATTTTTATTCACTTGGCCACAGATAACCCAAGTCCAAGCTGTCCGCTGATATCCTGGGGTCAGGTGGAAAGGCGGTGGTGGAAACAGTACTCAGGGGATGGGGAAGATCTCCAAGGGCTACGGATCCTGGAGTGGACAGGCTTAAAACGGAGGTCTCTGATTCAGGGCACCGAGGCACCAAGGGCTGGGAGCCCAGAGACGATGGAGGGCACCCGGTAAGATGGGGCAGGGGAAGGTTGCCACGGAGGCTGAGAAGGTCGGGAAGGGGAGGTGTAGCAACCCCAGGGAGGAAAGTCACGCGGGAAGGAGACTGATGTCACCGTCACATGCTGCAGACGTCAGGCTCCAGGAAGAAGGGGCGTTGCTTTTCTGGAAATGGGACTGTCACCCAGTGGCCCCAGTAAGCATAGTTCCACCGGGAGAGTGGGGCACAAGCAGCAATTCTGAAAGGTCCACGAGGGAAGGACGGGAGAGACGGTGTGGGGCGGGAAGGGAGACACAGGGCAGCGAGACGCCAGGAGGGGTGGGCAGGTGCCTGAGCCACGGAGTGGGACCCTGACTGAATGATTCCTCTGGCTTTGAAGGGCTCCACGGGGCAAAACTGAGAAGGGGCATCACAGGACAACAAACATCTCTGTTGAGTTTTGAACACCGTACCTCTCGTCTTACACGCAACTTTATGCATGAGATGAAAATGTTTTCAGTTTACAGAATTGACAGGAAAGCTCGATCCACCGGCAGCCTTGCTCCCAGCCGGTGGAGTCTTGGGAGGTACTTCCCAGAAGCCCTCTTGCAAGAACACCACCTTCAAATTCACGGGAACACGAAAGAACCAACTCGACCTGAATACAGTAATCCAAACTTAACACCGATCGGCGGCAGGTAAACAGCGTGCCCCTTTACTGACACTTCAAGTAAGACCTAGCGGCAGCCTGGCCATTCTTCCACACGGTGAGCGTGTAAGGGACCCAATCAAACTATCTGTGACAATGACCACGTGAAGGGAAAATGTTCGCGATTTCTGTGGGTGACGAGGTCACAGGCTGTGTTACCGCTACTGCGGGTTGCTGCCTACATTCGGAAGGAAATGCTAATGTCCCAGAGGTTGGGAGGCATAGAGATGAACGCCCCCTCCGCCCCCATCCGTGTTCTCAGATCCCTCAGGTCTCTGCAGAGTGCTCGTTAGGGACTCTGGCTCGGGAGCTGGCATGCCTTCCTTGCTGTAGCCAAGTGGGCTGTGCTCTTGAACGTGAAGAACAGGAGGGCGGCCAGCGCCAGGAGAACGTCGGGGAGGGCCGACCACCGGCTGAGCTCCTGCTTCCGGAGAGAGGACCTCCTCCCCTCCAGTGGCACCTTGCGGGAGTAGGCGCGGATTATCTGCCATCATCGTGGACTGGTGACCACGAGGTGTCTTTTCAGGATGCAGATGCTTCCCAACACGGTGCTCAAAGGCCTTCTACTCACTGGTGAGGGCGTAGGTGAGGCCACAAATAACAGCGGGAAAAAGCGGCGCCTGGAGCTTTGGGGGAAGGAAGAGGGTAGCGGCGGGTGGGTCAGGTCACGGGAAATCACGAGGGATGACGAGGACGAGGCCGCGAGGAGGGATGCACGCTTGAAATCATGGATTCTTTCAGCACCGACAGGAGACCCCAGGAAGTCACAGCTGTCGGGGAGAGACGGGCCTGTGGAGGAAAGCCCCTGGATCCGGAAACGAGAAGCCAAACCACGACGCCTCGCACGTGGTCGGTGCTTCGTAAACACTGGCGATTATTCGTGTGTTGCTAAATGGTAAGCGAGTGACTATTTAAAAATACACGTATTTCTACTCAAGGGTTTCTGAATGAGTGAGGCTGCCGAGAGCAGTTTGTTCGCACGTTGTTTATCACCACGCGCTAGGCGGTAACTCCGAGACCTATTTTTCTCTGTTTCACGGATCAGGCTGCTTGTAAGGTCGTCCACACTCGCTGTCCGGCGTCTTCCCTGCTGCTCGTCATTCAACAGCCTCTCTCCGTGGTGCCACTGACGTCACTGATGGCATCACTGATGGAGACCTTGTCACCCCCCAGCCAACCGATACCTTCCAGTCCTCTTCCTAGTTTCTGTCTGCAAAGGCCACGTTCTGTCTTCCCTACGACGACACGGTCTCGGAGGCTTTCTCCTACTTCTCTGGTCCTGTTTCCCGGTCGGCCTGTTCTTAGCGTGCTCGTGTTCCTGAGACGCCGCCCCAGCCCTCTGCGCTCATTCTGTGCGAGCCCGCACGTCCTATCCCCTTAGGTCTACGACCGCCCCGTCCATACGTGCGGTCCCCAAACACACACTTCAGCCCAGGTCTCCCCCAGCTGCAAAACATCCACCAGAGGGGCTTGCTTGGCTGTTCCAGGGGCTCCTCAGACGTGGATGTCTAAACCACGTGACGCTGCTTCTTCTGGGGCCCCATTCTCCCCTCCCCACCGTCTTCTCTCATCCCGCGACAGGACCGTCTTCTACGACGCTCACTGAGCCAGAGACCTCAGCGGCATCCTTCTTCCTCCTCCTCCCTCATCCTGCACGTCTATCAGCCGCTGCCGCAAAACTCCCAGGTGCGTCCCCTTCCCTCTACTCCGGCAGCACGGCCTTCGCGAGCCCTCCCCGGGCTGCGCCAGCCTCTCTCACTTGGACCGCTGCTCTGCCTCCGTCCTCTCTGGGCTCCTGCTCCCTCCGGCCCAGCCTCATCCTGCAGCCAGAAGGGCAACGCTGAAGTACATCACGTCTGAATGCTGCTACTATGCCAGGAAGACCTGGGCCAACGGACGCTGAGCCTGGGCCCCTCATCTGCAAGGCTTCCAAAGGAAGGAGCCAGAAAAGGAGCGGAGAGGGAGGCCAGAAGACAGAGCGGGTGTCTCCAGAGACTTCAGGGCAAAGGGGAAAACAGGGCGGGGGACGAGGAGTGTCTTCTCCCTCCCTACGTAAACGTCACTAAGCCGTTTCTTTCCTTAAACTGTTTTTCAACCGTTTCTTCACAATGGCGGAAGCCTCCAGAAGGGCTGCCGGTGGCTGGCGGCTTACTGTCGTGAAAGACTGGCCATCCACAGATGTGTCACCCCGGGGAGCCTGCCTGATGCCCGCCTGCCTGTAAGCCCACGAGGAAGAAACCAAACCCACGGACTGCAGGGGGATCGTGAATCCCCCAAAGACCACAATACGGTCTGATTACAAACATTCCTCTCAACCATTTTGAGTAAACAGCTAATATACTCTTAGCTGGAGAATTATCTTGCTCATAAATTATTTCAGATTTTAATTTTCCCCCTTTCTGGTTATGCTGCCTCTCTTCACTGACTTTCTCATTTTAAAAAGAAGTTCGTAATTCTTTATAAGTTTCTCTCATCCTGTGTTGGTGACATCTATTTCTGAGTGGCAATCAAGCTACAAAAATGTCTTTCAAACGATGATAATCTGTAACTAAGGAACGATTTCACGTGCGAAAACAGAAATACCCCTCCTCCTAGGAGTCCCTGATAGGAGGCACGAAGCAGCCTCCTCGTCGCTGCCTAGGATTCCCCTAAAGAGGGACATCTCAACGGGGTAGGGTGGCTATGAAAACTGGTGACCAACAAACCCCCCACCCCACAAGCCCACTTCCAAAGCCCGCCTGGCTCCCCCAACGTTATGTTGATGGAGCGTATGTGTGATTCTGCATGTGTGCACAGAGATGGGCGCAGATACGTCTCCAAGATAGAAAACGATTGGCCCGAAGGCTCTTCCGAGTCCCCTGTGCAATATTTAAATGGAAAAGAACTACCCGTTGTTCTCAGACACTGTATTCCAAGCTCATCCTATCGTTCTTAAGCTTTTTACACAAAAGATTGCTTCACGCTGAGCACAGATTAAGGTCCCGGGGGAGAGAGAGAAAAATACCCACGTGCACGTCTTGTGGTCTCCAGACCTGTGTCACATTAAATATCCAGCACGGTTAATTTGTTAAATACTGAAACATCCACAGTGTCTCTCCTGAACCAATCCCATGTTCATTAGAGGAGGCTTAAAGATGGCTTTATGTTTCCAACTTAAATTCCTGAGGGGCAACATTTAACCAGAAAGTCTTAGAAACTGGATTTCTACTATAAATAAAAAAAAAAAAAAAAAAAAAGCTTTACATTTTAATTTATGCTTTAAAAGAAGTCTTCAACCAATTAGGTTCCAAGAGAAAAGGCTTTCTGTTCATGAAACGTCATCTGTGGTAAACACTCAAACGCTAAGGACAGCCCGTATAAAATGCAGAGCCGGAGTGAATGCTCCCTTCTGGGCTCCCCCGGCCCTTTCTGTCGTAGCGCCTGATAGAGTCTGATGCATACTGCAGACGCTGACAAAATCCTGGCTTTCTTGCTAGGTTGTGAGTTCGTTCGTGATACTTTGGAGCAGGCTATTTGGAATTAATTCCGTTTTCTAAACTTAACTTATACATGGGAAAAAACCGCAAGAATGAATGCTTTGGAAAGCACGGCTTCTGTCCTTCCTTCTAGTATGTGAAATGTTGCATCGGGTAATTTCTTCCTCCCTTTTAACAGAATGACTTTGAAGGCACAGACCTATCTTCGTCCGTGGTGCCATCTGAAGGCATCCGTCGGCTGTGTCGGCCGTCAAACATGTTTACGGCTTTGTACAGTAACTCTGCCAGTCCACCCTAACACAACCTTGGAGCCTGTATTCCTCATCTTCCATTTTTATGCTCGCTTAAACTTTTTTCATTTATCTGAAATTAAAAGCAATAAATTTATTGGTGAGAAAGAAGGATCTCCTCCCGCAGGTAATGACTATGATCTGATAAAGTTGAATATATGGTGCTTACGTACATTTGCTTTTGTACGAACGCCAAGAGGAGGAGGAGGACTAGTGTTTCCTGATCGGTTACTCTCTGCCACCTGCCTTATAGAGCTTACCTATTCTCTTCTTAATCCACCCAATGACCTTGCAAGGGGACTGTTCTGTCATTCCTATTCTACACAGGAGGTGACTTGGGTTTGGGTGGGGGGGCTCACACCAGCACTGTCTACTTTGATCCTTTATACCGAACATTCCATCTCAGTAAACACTTACCAGTGCTGCTTCCTTTTTTAACGTAACGCTGTGATCATATCTAACCTGAGCTAGTCTGCAAACCCTTGACCCCACTATCCATCTGTCTGCCTGGTTCGTGCTCTCCAGTTTTATACCAACATTCTAAAGAATCTGGAGAGGTAGCCGTGAAAATAATGGTCACTGGTGCAACACATTTCTTCCCTTCTTTTTGTGCTCACGTCTCCCTTGCCTCTCGGTTCTATTTTTCTGTCCCTTAGCTCTAAGCAAGGAGGCGACTGCAGAGAAAACCCCAAGGGGCTGGATTCTTCTGGAGCTGTCAGGATGCAGACATGCCCGTCGCACCAGCGAGGCAGGGGACTTAAAGTCGATGAGCCCAGAACTGCTGGAATCAGCCATCTAAACTGGTGAATTTTAAATGCCTGCTCTTAAAAGCATGCTGTGCTTCTACGCGGTCTGAAATTGGGAGGATCCGAGAGAAGGAAAAGAGTGTGACGAACAGCAGGTTTCAAATTTCCGGCCAGCCGCCTTGCTGCACGTGGGCTCAACATTTACTTTGCTGCTTTGACGCGAAGCATTATCAAGCGGCAGAATTCCGATGCGAGGATTTCGAGGGAGCGGAACCCGCCTCCCACGGGGCCGCTTCTGTAGGACCTCTCCCCCGTGGCATCCCCACCAGACGCCCCCCCGGGGGTCACCGTCACCTGCTGCGGGGCTCTAATTCGACTATAACTCGGCGAGTACTGCTTCCGATCGCCGCACCTTCAGCGAAGAATTAAGGTAACGGGAAATTTACAATACACATAGCATCAAAAGTTTGCTTCGTTCAGAAACCGGCTAAAGGGCTTCAGAGGCTTGCTGTTCAGTTTACTTTTTTGATTGCTTTGCGACTATGTAAATCAATTTGTTAATGTTCCTTACAAAATGCATGAGCCAGTTATACTGACAAACACACAAAGCTCATTCGTAATTAGCAGTTAATTAGTAAGAAGGAACAGATGCTGCTAGAGTTTCAGCAGGCGAACAGGTTCTGTAAACAATGCTTATAAATCTCAATGAATTTATTAACCACAATACAACTGTCAACGTTTTGTTGGCAACCATACAAAATATGGCGGGATCCCCAAAACGTCTTTACAATGTATTAATAATGGCGGTGACAGCCAAGGACTCTCCAGTCACCGGCTGGCTCTTCTCAGCCGCGCGTCCTTTTGTCCCGCTGAGATGTGGTGGCTGAGTCGTTCCTTTCTGCCTTCAACGTCTACACACACGGGTTGGTAAACCACACAGGCGATGTGTTACGTGGAGCAAACTTTCTGCATTTCGACGTGCTAGCCGCGGTTGAAGTCAAGGACCCAGAGCCCCCCAGGAACACCCTGTCCCTCGGGGAGCCAGACATGTAACCCCCCCATGGTGTCCCCAGGGAAAAGTTAGCCCGATGTGCCAGGTGACTTAATGAAGGCACAAAGTGCGAAGAGGGACAGCGGGGGTGGGGACATCCATAAATACGGAAGGTTTCAAAGGAGGGGGGCTCCACGGGCAGCATCTTACAGATGTGTTTAGGTGAGGGGTGAGGCTGAAGGAGGCCGCACGCTCCTGGCTCACGAGACTCTCTGCGGAAGGCGGGGAGGCTCCAGACGCACAGGGTGTTAAGAAACCGGAAACGGTGGGGAGGCTGCCTGAAACCAGATCAGGGCTGCCCGGTGGAGGAGGGCTCCGGACCCCTTGGTGCACGAAGTGAGGAGACGCTGAAGATCCGAAGCTAAGTGGTGACAGAATCAAACTGGCATTTTCTGAGAGCAATCTCTGGCCCCGGCGTGGGACTCCGGTGCAGGGGGAACGTGGGGGACGGGCCGTCCCTCCAGGGAGTCTGTCTCGCAAGACGGGAGAAGGTGGGGAGGCATTCCCTGGTGAGGCGTGAAGCAAGGTCACGGCTGGCTGGGGTGGGGGTGGGGGTGGGGGCACGGGCGCGGTGACACCAAGGTCTTAAGCAAGTCCCTTCTCCATGGAGCTTCTCAAAAGTTTCGTCACAATTAATGAATCAAAGGCTCCCATGTGGCCTTTGTTGTAACTTAGGGGCGCCTGGGGGGCTCAGTCAGTCAAGCGTCCCACTTGGTTTCGGCTTAGGTCACAATCCCAGGGTTGTGGGTTCTAGCCCGCATCAGCACAGAGCCTGCTTGGGACTCTCGGTCTCCCTCTCTCTCTGCCCATCCCCCGCCCGTATGCACGCTCTCGAGCTCTCTTTAAACAAGTAAGTAACGTTACACAATAAAATAAAAAGTGTCCTGCCTTGGAGTCTGCCC
Organism: Lynx rufus; assembly: GCF_022079265.1. Taxonomy (NCBI): domain Eukaryota; kingdom Metazoa; phylum Chordata; class Mammalia; order Carnivora; family Felidae; genus Lynx; species Lynx rufus. The sequence goes on from NW_025814834.1 coordinate 4,846,717, forward strand.
TGCTTGCTCACAGGGACTCCCACGGGGCTCCAGAGAGAGACGCTGCACCCTTGGTCCCATGGCAGGACCTCGGCGTCCCGCCAAGCCCCCCACAGAGCAGCCTCCCTCACCAGCCTTCTCGCCAGCTGCCTGAGTTCAAAGCGTTTCCTTCTCGGTGGCCTTTTCCTGTCCTCTCGTGGAGACCTCCTTCAGGACCGTCTGCTGAGTAACCAGCGAAAGTCCATCCCAGCTCCAACAGACACTGCCCCCCAAAACTGACGCTCTACATAAGGCGGGCATGGAATTAAAGGTGGTGGTGGGGGTGCAGCCCTGGGGTAACGGGAGGGCTCTGTCCCCTGGCACTCATCCACCAAGGCGCCCCTCTGCTGGGCCAGTGGGGCGGGTCAGAAGTCAACGTGAGGGGTGACTCCACGGAAAGACGGGACCATGCACGCTGGGAGGGCAAACACGGGCCCTGGAGCCAATGCCATCAGGACGGTGTGTGCAAAAAACGTGACTCATGCCAACAGCAGGCCACGGAACCACCACCAGGAGCCATAAGCAGCACTCTTTAAAAAACAGGGCGGGGGCGCCTGGGCGGCTCAGTGGGTTTAACGACCAACTTCAGCTCAGGTCGTGATCTCACAGTTCGTGGGTTCAAGGCCCACGTCGGGCTCCGTGCGGACAGCTCAGAGCCTGGAGTCTGCTTCCGATTCTGTGTCTCCCCCTCTCTCTGCCCCTCCCCTGCTTGTGCATGCTCTTTCAAAAATAAATTAGGGGCGCCTGGGTGGCTCAGTTGGTTAAGCATCCGACTTTGACTCAGGTCACGATCTTGCGGTTTGTGAGTTCGAGCCCCACGTCAGGCTCTGTCCTGACAGCTCAGAGCCTGGAGCCTGCTTCCGATTCTGTGTCTCCCTCTCTCTGCCCCTCCCCACTCATGTGCTCTCTCTCAAAACTAAATAAGCATTAAAAAGAAGTATAGAAACCGATTTGACAATAAATTTCATATTAAAAAAGAATAAAAAAGAAAAAATTAAAAAATTATAAAAAGTTAAATTAAATAAAAAACAGGACAGAAATGGGGAGGCTGGCAGCTCAGTCAGTTAAGTGTTCGACTCTTGATTTTTGTGTTAAACAAACTCTGAAGCACCGGGTAGAAGTGTCAAAGAGAGCTGGCTTTGTGGTGACTTTTGTAACCATCACGGCATACGAATACGGCCAAAATGAGCTCGTACGGTTCCTTGCTCTAATTATATTCTGGAATGTGGAACGCACATGAAAATGCAACGCAAGAGTCAAGCCACTGAGGTCCCGGAGAGGGAACTCACTTGAAAAAGCAAAGGGATGTGATTAAACACCAGGCGCTCCCGAAGTCTCGGCCTGTGGTGCCTGCGGGGCTCCTTCCGCAGCTCCTCCGGCAGCTGACTCTTCGGGAAGCTTGGCCATCGGTTGGCCTCCAGCAGGAGAAGCGGGAGAGGCCCACGGAGGCACTTGGGCCTCAGGGCTGTTGCACTGCCTCCGGAGACCGGGCAGCTCTCAGCACCGCGGGCCCCGGGGAGCGAGGGCTTCGCGGGACCTTAGGGCCCAGGCAGTCACCTCCCTCCACAAGGCCACTCCTCCCCTCTGCCTAGGTACCCCCTAGTGTTCAGCCGCCAGACTCCTAGAGACCAGGTTTCTGGGGCCTCTGCCCGAATAGCATTTCAGCCCAGGTGTGATGTCACTGGAAGACCAAGGCCACAGGGACTGTGTCCAGACCACAAGCCCAGAGGGACCCAGAAGACCCCAGCCTCACACATCCCTGCCACCTTGGCTGTTTTGCACAGCATGAGTTTACAATGCTGGCCTGGGGGTCCCCGACCCCAGCGCTTATGAGCTGGGGGACCTTGGGCAAGCGACACCACCTCGTACAGGTGCCTTGGAACTCTGCAAGGCCACACAACGGAAGCAAACTGATACCAGCACCCGGCCTATAGCACGCCCTCCGAACCGGTGATGAGTGTTACTTCTCAATTTGTCTCACGTTCGCGACCTAACCTTCTCTTCGTTTGACCCCCTTGCAAACCGACGGCCTTCCTGATAACTAGCACCAATTCCGTGGGGACAGAAGGAAGGGGTGGGACAGCACTGGCTCCCCTCTCAAGGTCACCTACAAACCATTCCTCCCCACCCTTCCATAAAAGCCCCTCTCCTACAGATTTTAAGGCTTAGTTCAAAACCTGTACTTGATGGAGTACAGCGTGGACCCCACCAACGGAACAGAGATGGAGTTTCCGAGACTCTGAGAGCTTACGGAATGTGATCAAGGCGGCATTCGGACGAGCAGAAAGTGGATAATGTTCCCCATCGACAGAAGGTTAACTAGCTGAAGGAAGCAAAGAGGTCAGCGGGAAAAGGATGAAGTTCCAGAAGGACTTGGGACAAGAGAAGACCTTTAAAGCGTAATAAAGGAGGAAACACAGTCTTAAGAAGACTTGACTCCAAAATTCTGGAAAAACTGGACTATGCCAAAAATTACCACAAATAAAATGGAAGCCAAAAGGTAAATGAAGAAATTGTGAGAAGTATGTAAGAGCAAACAGCTGGGGCACCCGGGTGGCTCAGTCGGTTGCGTGACCGACTGTGGCTCAGGTCGTGATCTCCAACGGTTCGTGAGTTCGAGCCCCTCATCGGGCTCCAGCTGTCAGCACAGAGCCTGCTTGGGATCCTCTGTCCGCCCCTCTCTGCTCCTCCCCCGACTCGCGCTCTCTCAAAAATAAATATTAAACACACACACGCGTGCACACACACACAAGTGGCTGAAACGGCTAACAAATAGTGAGTTAACAGGCCAATGATGAGAACACCAGTGGAAAAATGAGCCGACAGTCAGACATGTACTTCACACACAAAATAAAGGGAGCCAATGACAATAATTTTTAAAATGGATAATAAAGGAAGTTTGTCTTTTTCAAACAGGAAAATGTAATACTAAACAATTCTTAGAAACCCGTTTGGATGAAAACACACACACGCAAGATACCCAAATGTAGACGTATGTAGAAAGATTGCTCTTAAAAGAGTAAATTTTTTTTTCTTCTGGAGAACAACTTGGAAATACATATCTAAAGATTCGAATCCCTATGCCCTTTGACCAAGCAAATCTATTGCTGGAAACTTACACCAGGGAAGCTGGGAAGAATGAGCACAAGCGCAATCCGGCTGCCTGGATGTCCCTGCACCCCTTCTGCTGCCCAACAACAGGAGCCAGGAGGGCAAATGGATCTGTGGATAATGAGCCTCAAAGAACGCCTCCGAGGCCCAAAGGCTGGCAAGCAGAAGCAGGTTGGAAATGGCCCACACAGCGCGATCTCGTCTCAGAAATACAACTGAAGATACACCAGTTACTATTCCATCCATGCATTCAAGAAGCATTTACTGGGCACCATTATGATATTAACCATAACCAACAGTCACCATTCCTTCCCTCATGGAGCCCAGAGCAGAGGGGACCAACCCGGGTGACACAGATGTTCTGTGGGGGCCAGGAGACGGGGGTGAGTCTGCACAGGTGCAGGGGACAGGAAACTCCAACAGGTGTCTGAAAAAGTGGTAACCACTGTCAGCTCAGGGGTTAGCAACACGGATGACTTTTCTTCTTTCTCACCATGTGTGTTTTCTAATTTTGATACAATGAGCCCGAATTACTTTCGGGCTTTTTGTAGTTTGCAACAATTAAACCCAGCCCTCCCGCTCTCCTCCCCCATCCTGGCCGTCTGTGGCTCCTCTCCACCCTCAGGGGAGCCTCTTCTCCCCACCCCAGCTCCAAGCCCTGCCAAGCAACCCCCCACATTTCCTGGCCTCCCTCCAGTCTCCGAGGCTCGCAAGGTGCTCCTGCTGACGCCCTCACCCTGGCTGCAGGCCAAGGGTCCTTCTGCAGTGCTGCCCGGGTTGAGAATCCCTGCACCCAGCAGCCTGCCTGCCTGCTGAGTGCAGCAATCCTTCCTCCCTCTCTCCAAAGACACCTGACCTGCTCTAAGCTGCCTTGTCCCCTTCTGCTTAGATCCCCAGCCCATCGGCACCCCTAAGCCTCACTACCTGCGACTAGGTCCATGCCTCGAGAATCAGATGTGATGGGGTCTCAGCCAAAGGCGATCCTGCCTTTTGGGGAGGTGCGGCTTCCCATAATATGCCTGCGAAAAAGTGGGGAGAGCCAGCCAGCCTCCCCCCGGATACCGATCTGCATTGTGTGCTGGGGCTTCTTATCTGGGGGTGGGTACGTTCCCCCTTGCACAGGGTTACTCTAGCCAATAAACACAGAAGCAAACAGGCCACCGGTTACTCCCCCAGCTGTTAATTACAGATGTTGCCAGTGACATGGGACAGGGAGGGTTATTATTCATAAGAACTTCTGCACATTCCTGAATGCTTATTAATTAGAATTAAGTTTAGAACGCCTGTAAGATATTGCTTATAAGGTATTTCACCCGTTCTAAATGTGGCACAATGTGTAATAAAGTACTTGGAAGAATTGCACAGGCTTCTGACCAATTGTGTAACACAAGAGTTGAGGATTCTGAGGACGCATTTCCATACCGTGTAGAGTGGCTGAAATGCATGCAAGCATTCTACTAACCCCTAAAGAAAACACCTGATGAAACACTACAGGCAAACCGAACCAGCCCAACATCACAGGGAAAGGGGCACACTGATACTGATGGTGGGGAGCACGGAAGGATGATTATTAGAAGGGAAAGCAGGGGAGATCAGAGAACGAGAAGGCAAGCCACAGGCTGCCACAGACACCTCTGATAAAGGAGCGCTAGCCGAAACGTACAAAGAACTCTTAAAAATCAACAGGAGGAAAACAACCCGCTTCGGCTGGGAAGTGAGAAGATCGGGACAGAAACCTCACCAAGAGAGATGCACGGATGACAAGCCAGCTACTACGGAATTGCGGATGAGGACGGCGAGATAGCCCTTCACACCTGTGAGAACGGCCCGCGTCCTGAGCAGTGACGACACGGAGCGCTGGCGTGGACGTCGATCAACAGAAGCGCTCATTCACTGCTGGGGGGGGGGGGGTGCGAGGGGTGCGGGCGCTCGGGAAGACCGTCTGGTCGCTTCTCACCAAACTAAAAATGTTCCTACCGTGCAATCTAGCAACCACACTCCTCGGTATTTGCACAAATGAATGGAAACTTACATCCGTACCAAAAGCCGCACGCAAATGTCTGTGAGAGCAGCTTTACTCAAAATGCCAAAGCTCGGGAGCAACCAAGATGTGTCCTTCAGTAGGTGAACGGATACACAAACGGTGTTATGCCAGGCAACGCAATGGTATCCAGCACTAAAAAGAAATGAGCTATCAAGCCATAAAGAGGCGTGGAGGAACCTTAAATGCGTGTTACTAAGTGAAAGCAGCAACTTTGAAAAAGCAACATGCTTTATGATTCCAACTGTGCGACACGCAGTTCTGGAAAAGGCAACAGTACGGTCACAATAAAAAGGTCAGCGGTTTGCAGCGGTGGGGGAGGAGGGATGAGCAGGGGGAGCACGGAGCATTTTCAGGGCAGTGAAACCCACCGTAACGATGGGACATGTCACCGTACGTACGTGCAAACCCACAGAACGTACACATCGAGGGACACTGTGAACTCTGGGTGACACTGCTGTGTCAATGCAGGCAGGTGCTGCTGTGGTTTGGGTGCTGGCGGTGGAGGGGGCTGGGTGTGTTTGGGGAGAGAGTTGGGGGAACTTTCTGTCTCTTCTGCTTGATTGTGCTGTGCATCTAAAACTGTCCTAAAAATGAAAATCTATTGGTGATGATGAGTAGAAAGAAGAGGAAAAAGAGGAAGAGGTGGAGGAGGGAGAAGATGGAGAAAACGGAGGAGAGGGAAGAGGAAAAAGAGGAAGTGGAGAGGGAGGAGGGGGAGAGAGGGAGGCGGGGGAAGAGGGAGGAGGGGGAGAGGGGGGAGAGAGGGAGGTGGGGGAGAGACGGGGAGAGAGACAGAGAGGGAGGGGGGAAGAGGAGAGGGAGGAGGAGAGAGCCACCAACAGCTCTCATCACCGCGAAGAGTGTCCGAGAGGTGCCAGCATCAGCACGAGTCCTGTGCCCGCTCCTGGCCACGAGACGTCCTGTAAATGTATGCCGTGCCAGCCTCACACAAATGCCTTAACTCACCTACTGGGGACGCATGGCGACAATATCACTCCCCACTGACATCTCCCGAGTCCCCGCCCCTTTCTGGTCGTGGACAACTAACGACCAATGTCTAAGAGCTGCCCGCTGGACTCACTGACAGGTGCATCTGAGAAGGACGTGACCGTTCTCAGCATCCGATGGAAGACAAGCGAAAAATCCCATGGAAGAAGTGATCTGTAAACACCTTCACAACCTGCTGTGAGGAGGGTGGTGTGGGCAGCTTGTTAACGCGGGGGGACGCCCCCGGGGCCCGGAGACCCTCGGGGACTGCCTGGGGACTGCCCCCAGCCCAGGCCGGCTCTCCGAAAAGGAAGCCTGAGTCCCCCCCGGCCTGCAAAGCATCTTGTGAAGAAGAACCTTCATCTTTCTGAACGGTAAGCTTCCCGACCTGCACTCCCCTGAGGCCAGGATGCTTAGCGGGGGTTTTCTGAATCACTGAACGTTCACGGAAAGGAATTCTTTGAAAGAAAACCAATGAACGTGTCTCCTGCTTCAATGGCCTCACAACCAGAGGAGACTCGGTGGCTGGTTCTGCCCGAGCCTGACGGCATAGATTCCCTCTGGTGCCTGAGAGCACACATTCGCTCGCCGACATCACCGAAGTGCAGAGAGAAACACAAGCTACCACGTAACTAAGCGGCCTGGTGAAACACAACTACTTTGCTAAGCCAACCAACCCGCCACGGCCACCAAAATAGCCAAGGCCAGTGCCAGCCACCTGACATCATCACGACAACTCACAGAGCCGAGGTGGCTCCCGTCCACGCCTTCCGAGGGCGTCCCCACTCGGTTCTCCCACCTCTTCCGTGGGTGGGGTCATCACACGTCTGTGGAAGCTCCCGCCTCAGGTCCCACCTGTGTCTCCAGAGGTGGCGCTCCCCCCGCCATCCAAGCCCTGCATCACCCACTCCTGACCCTTCCTGCCATTTGCAGAGCGTCCATTTGCAGGTCTGTCTGTCACCATAAACTTGTCATTTCCCGCAGCCCCTTCTCCTGCCCCCCACCACGCACCCACTGCCCACGGCACGCTGTTCACGCTGCCCTTTCCGCCCCCCCCCCCTCCTGGGAGAGCGTGCCCCAGCTCTGGGTCACACGCCCCCCACGCTGAGGTCTTCCTGCCCCCGGCACTGGCCCGAGGGAGCCTGCTGTCCGTCCCGCGCCTGCCGCACAGCCCAGCACAAAGCCACGACCCAGCACTGCAAGGACGGAAGTCACGGTCGTGCTTGGACACCAAACGCTCCCACGTGCGTGGGATTTCCCACAAAGACACAGATGGAGAAATTAGGTATGTGGTCTGCAAAACTAAAAAGCATTTATCGTCAACGTTAGAAAGAAACCTCTTTACGATGTATAAAAAGCCAACGATTCTCCCCGCAGAAGGGAAGGAACACTACCAGACCCCTGCTACGTGAACGAATCCTCTGCGGCAGTCAGTGCCTATTTGGCCAACACTGACTCAGACACCCAGCCGCGGCCCTTTCTTGCTCAGAGTTCTCAGGCAGTCAGAACCTGGTTAACACGGCACAGGGTGTCCGTCCTGAAAAGACGTCCGCCTTCGGAAATCAAGGTGACACGGTGCGGAGGCTGCCCCGTGCTATAAAGGACACGAAGGAAATTAATCCGTGACCAATAAAATGGAATTGTGACAAAGGTCACGAGTGGCCCGGCTCCCCCCGCACCGCCAGAACCCGCTAGGAACGGGGGCAGCGGAAGGCGGTCCTCTGCAGGCCCCAGGACAATGCTGGCCGAGGACGGCCAGGCTCCGCTGCAAGCCCGCAGCGTGGCGAACCGTCGAGACACGCGGGCTGTAGGGAACGTCCTGACGCCACCCTCCCGGTCCACGCCGTCCCAGATCCCGAGACCGACCTCTTCCCAGCAGCCTGTCGAACGACAGCTCCAAACGGCAACACCTGATTCTCCAAGACTGAGGACCGAGCCCCAAGTGAGGTGTCCTGCAAATGAGGACACGAGCTCCGCCCTTTCTCGGAGGCACCCGCAGGGGGAAGAGCGGTAAAGGTGCCGTGAGCCCCGGGAGAAGGTACCCGTTACCCTGGCGCGGCCCAGCCCGTGCTCAGCCGTGCGCCACCCAGTGACACGCACGTGACACGCGGCCTCTGCAGTCTTCGAGTGCACTTGGGACACTGCCCAGGTGAGCGAAAGCTCCCAGAACTCTCTCCACCTTCCACTCTGAGGTCAACTCGTTGTCCAGGGAAACTCGAGCCTGAATCCTACCTTGGCCCATCCTCCAGCCCTCCAGCTCCAGAAGTTTATCAGCTAAGGCACCCTCCACTGGGCGGGTCCTCGCTGAGCCTCCCCGGGTCCTTCCAGAACAAACGTGACTCCTGGGAAGTCACATAATGCCCGAGCCTCGGTGATACCACTTCCAGGCTGTGTGACACTGAGTGAGCGACTTGATTTCTCCGAGCGCTCGCTCGGTCTGGAAAATGGGAAGTACGCTATTATCCACATAAGGTGGTTGTGACCACTGAGGGTTTTTTCCATTCAATAACTATTTATTGAGAGCCTACTGTTCTAGAGGCTTGGGATACACCAGTTGCCAAAAAGGTTAAAAAAAAAAAACAAAAAAACCCCAAACAAACCTTGTGTGTGTGTTCGAGCAGGCTGACACATGGACGGGTCAGCCCCAGGGCCTGGCACGGGTCACAGCATCGGTTGGCTCTTATTTCGTTGTTTTCAACAGGTTTCCTCTTGTGGCAAATCTTGCGCCCAAGAAGGTACCAGAGTCATGTCCATTACTTCCCGGAAACCCAACAACAAACCAGAAAACCCTCGTCCCCCAAAAAGCAAAGTCACTACGATTATCTGCACTGTCCTCTCTTTGGGACATCTGTCATGATCCTGTCCAATCGCCCCCACCTTCTAGCGCAAACACACCCCATCATTGGGACCCACGGTGGCCCAGGCAAGCTTCGGTCCCCGGGAGGCCTCGTGCACCCACAGCGGGAGTGTCCCTGAGCCGCCTGGTCCAAATCTCCAGCATTTCCAATTCCTGAAGCTTCTCCTGACCCGCAGGCCCCCCATGGGCCCTCTGCCTCCCAGCCAGACACAGCCACCACTGTGCAACGCCCTTCCGCTCATGAGGCTCAGGCTTCTCAAGTATTCTGACAGATTTCAGTGCAAGCAGATGATTCTGAAGGGAGATCCTCTGCAACAGACCTTGGAAGCGGGAGCCAGCGCCTCTGACCCAAGGTGGTGACGGACTTGACTCTCAAAGCCGGTGTCTGGTGTGGCACCCACTATTTACAGCTCACAGAGAGCCCGTGACTCTGGACACTCCACTCTCACCCTTCCTTTGGGGGGCCGGGGCAAGGCCTCTTGGCAGGCCAGAGAACTTTTAAAAGTCATTGATAAGGTTCATTAATGTATCAAAATGTCACCTACTCAGTGTGAACCATTAAAAATTATTAGTACAAGTATTAGTAGAAATAGTCATTAAAGTGCAGAAATATCATGAGAAATATCATGGAGAAATATTCATCACCTTGGAGATTCACTGCCAGCCCTCACTTCCTGCTCCAAATCTCTCAGTCCTTGCATGGCAGGAGATGTGCCTATGATCTGTACCTGGGGTGCTCAGGTCAGGGCCCTGGTAAACCTCGGGGAGCTCAGGTCAGGGCCCCGGTAAACCCTGGGCATTCATGTCAGGGCCCCGGTAAACACTGGGGAGCTCAGGTCAGGGCCCTGGTAAATAAGCAAGGTGAGCTTTAGTGAAGCATGAACTTCACTCAAACATTGGGAGACAATCAGCAATTTAACCACAGAAAACATACTCAAGTGTAAGATACACTTATGAAGCTGGAGATAAAAATCACATATATTTAAAAAATACAGCGTTTAGAGCTGTGTCCTTCTAATCCCTCGAGGGGACGTATTTCTTCTCTGCAGTGTGGAGAGAGGCACAATTCAAGACTACGAAACTGCCCAGGCTTGTGAACTGCCCCCACCCCACTTCAGGGTCAGTGATGGGACCTGGTGCTAAGTTCTCTACCAACGGAGCCACCATCCGTGCCACCTGAAAACGGAAAGCAGTTTTCCAACTCCAGCAAGGTCACAGGCATTGGGGAGGGGGCTATAAAACCACCGCTTCCGGGGTTGCTAAGCTAAATTCGGGTCATTTTGAAATCATCAGTGGAGGAAAGTGATAAAAGGTCAAGTTCCCGAGGAACCTGCACGAAGAACTTTCAAGATGGCTGGCCGTGCGAGAAAAGATTGAAGACGGGGGGTAAGGGGAGTGGATGGACTTAGACGGAGTTAGAAATAAACAGAACCACAGTGCACGACGGTGAGGCTGGGCACACACCTGTTAGCCTTAGTCAGGTGCCAGGTGTGCCCAAGCAGTTACCTCCTGGCAGAGGCTGCATTTTGCCTTATGGGCCCCAAAAGAACCACGAAAACGAGGGGAACAGCAGCCACCCCGTTTGTGGGCAGCGAGAAGGACTCCCTCTCGAGCTCAGGGCACACACAAGTATTCCCTGTCTGCCCACCAAAGCCAACGACCGGCCAGGCGGCTCTTTCGCCAAAGGGCATGCTCAACAGTAGCCCAACGGAGGACGCCTCTTAAAACTGGGAGGGCTTTCGCATTTCAGAATCAAGGTTACCTTCTACTGCCGTACCTTCGTACTTTTTAATAGAGACAGGGCTGAATGCAAACACGGTCTGCTTTGCCCAACTGAATATAAATCATCATCACAGGTTTTTAAAAGCAGACGCTGAAATGCACATCCACTGCCCTGAATTTAGCCAAAGCATAATGATGCTTAGTTAGACACGTCGGTGATGGGGGGGGGAGGGCAACAGAAAATATAACCGACTGGCCTCAGATTAAGGTAACCCTATTTGGTAAGGAGTCTTCTATATCCCCTTTTGGGCCCCAAGTACAGCCAAAAGGTACGAGAAATGTGTATGAGGCCACCGTGTCTGGTCTCAAAAGTCCCGAAGGACGACGGTCGCTGCCTCCCGCACAGAGCAGCATAAATTCGTACACGAAGCCCAACGTCGTTTCCCGTCCGTCAGCCGGCAGGAGGGGAAGGGGTAGCCCCGAGGCAGGCAGCCGGGCCCCAGGCGCTCCCCCTGCCAGCCCGTGGGGCACAGTGCTCTCCTCTGACACACCCTCAATCGCCACAGGAGAAACAGGCCTCATCCTCTCCCAGTATCATTTCTAGGAGCAATCTGCACTTTCCTACAAATGGCCTTTTGTACGGTTATTCTTGCTGAATTGCAAACAATAAGACTTCCATAAATCAAGTCTGCCAAACCTCTTCCACTGTTGATAATAAAATGAGGGCTTCCATTAGGAAAAGGGGGGAAAAAATCAGAGAAACCTCCTCAAACACGAGACATAAAAATGCGCTTCCTTTTTGCTGAAATTATCCAGCCCCACAAATGCACGCGCTGGTTACCTTGATGAGAACACATAAAACAACAATATGCTGGTTGTAGTTAAGGCAGGTATTTTTTTTTTGGTTCTGCAAATACGAATGCGAGCAGTCTGATGGAAGGACGTAGCTAATCTAAGTGTGAAAAATATTTTTATTGCTCTGGGAACAGTCACCGTTAACTGAATACAACAACAAAAAAGGGGGGGGGAGAAGAGCATACAGACCCAAGGGAATTACCAAATCAATTAACAAGTAATTCAGGAACTAATTTCTATATTGCCTCTTAGCACAAAATTGTATCTTTAATTTCTCCTACAGTAAGCATGTCTATGATGGCCCTGACACACACTGCCGCCGTAAATGAGTTTACAAGGATCTCTTTTTGATTGGCTATACAATATTATTTCTTCACAGTTCAATGCCGCTGTAGCCAAGTGCTCTGAAATATTTAATTATACTGGTAGCTACCAGTTACCAATTTGCAAGACCCACAGTGAGTACAGTACATTTTAAAGAACTAGTAATCAACTAATTAAAACCACAGTGAATTCCAGATACTCCAATTACAAACAACCGCTGCGGAATATACTTAGAGGGTTTCTGGAACGGGGGGCGGGGGTGGGGGTTGGGAAGGAGTTGTCGCGGAAGGTCTGGCTGTACCGTGGAGCGCGGGTGCCCCCAGCCGAAGGCCCCGCCGTGCCGGCGTCATTTAGGAGACGCGGCTGCAGCGGCCTCTGGGTTACCCGGTGCCTGGATGTTTACTGTAACCGAGGGAGTCACACGGCAAGCTCAGCCGGAGATGAGGCCATTAACTGCGAAGACCGGGGGCGGGGGCGAGGGGGGAGCTTTGGAAAGAGGCAGACGTGGGTTTGAATCCCGTCTTTGCCTCCTACAGGCTTTAGGAAATCGTGCGAGCGAAGCCTCACCTTGATCATCTGTAAGACGTAAAGAAAAGCACCCCCGAGTCTCACTGGGTTGCGGTGGGGGCATCGGCGAGCCTGCTGGATAAATAAATGGCACAGGAACCAGGTCCTTGCAAACGTGATCATTTTTAGTTATTCTCTTCCTCGTTTTCACAATAGTGAGATCAAACAGTAGGGAGCTTTAGGACGCAACTTAGGAAAAAAGTGGCCAGTCGCAATATAATCAGGGTATGTGCAAACATTATTTGTTATTTCTACCTATTTTTAAGCCCAAGGGAGAAGAAGATGCCCAGGATGTCTGTGTTAATAGTGGAAAGAGCGCTAGAGTGAGCGTCTGAAGAGACGGGTCCTGGATCCTGTCACATAATGAGGTGGAACCCTGGGCAAGTCACAGAACCTTCCCGGGGATTCAGTTTCCCCACGTGTAAACCGCGGACCTCGTCTGGCTTTGGAAACAGCATGCTTGTTACGCGAGGCCACTGTAAGTCCAGTATGAACACCAGCAGAGCACATGATTGTTTGGGTAAAAATGGAATGATCAGGAGGGGAAAAAAAACCTCTTACGGTTAATGCATAGCATTTGTTTCTATTAATATATTACAAAAACACACAGATATGTGAATACGTAAGGAATTACTTAAAAAAAAACAGGAGAAATCTCAAATAGAACTTCAATTTTCATGCAAAAAAAAAAAAAAAAAGATCTGAGATGAAACCCAACACACGTTGGTTGGCAGAAGGACCTGCATGAAGTTTCCTGCGTTGCACCAACCTGGCATCGCACCTGGGCCAGAGTGGCGCTCAGAGCTTTACTCGCTCTTAGGATCCGCTGAGAACCTACCGTGTGCTCACCCTTCAAGGCCACAGCCTCCGGCTCCCTGTAAGTTTGCAAACTGCCTCTGCACTCTCACCTGGTCCGCTCACACTCCCAATGCGGACAGCCCCTACTTGCCCTGGGGGTTCCTCCCCGCCCACTTGGGGCTCCTCCTCACCTCCCCCACCCCACCCACCCCCTCCAGGCTCCTCCTCACCCTGGGGCTCCCCTTAGCTGTCCTTCTGGGCTGCGAAATAATTTTGCGTGGTGCATATTACTAAAAGGCCAGTAAGTGTTTAAGAGCACTAGTGTATATGTAGCTACTGACGTTGAAATTTCCTTGATTGGAAGAGGCATTTCGTGGTATTTAGACTTCTAGCTCATTCCGTGTGAAGGAGGGGAAATTTAGCTTTGCTCTACTTACACGCGCGCGCACACACACACACACACACACACGCCACCCAGGGCATTTTATTCAAGACAATACACATTGATCAGAAGGAAATTGTCTTCATTTTTTAAAACCTACTTATTGAATGCAACTTCTATCATTAAAAACGTTTTTATAGACTATCACCGTGGTCTCAAAGTATTTCCCCAAGATATTCATCAATTCGTTGTCAGCAAAGGGAAAAATAATCACTTCTTACAGGGAACCCTGACAGAGCCCACCCTAGCCAAATGGCCAAGGTCAACACCACCGACAGGAAGCTGCGTGGCTCTCACGTGCCCCCTGCTGAGGGCACCCAGGACACGACGCTCCTGCGGTACCCCAGCCCAAGAGGCCCAGCCTCAGTCCAGTCACTCCAGGCAGGGCGTGCTGAAGGGCACTCGACATACCCCCGATCGGCATTCCTAAGACGGCAGCGAGCTCCGGAAGGTACGGAAGACCGCGGAACACTCTCGGGGTGGAGGTGGCCAAGGGGGTGAAGCGACCCCACGCACGCGGGGACCCCGGGTTGCAGCCAGGTATGGAGTCAGAACAAGGTCTGCGGAGGAGCTCAGCACACAGTGCCGCCGTCTGCGCCCGGCGGTGATCGCTGCGCTGGGGTTGTGTGCACCTGCCAGCCTGAGGGGGTGCTGGGCGCGGGGCTTGGGGGACGCTGTTGCTGCAGCTTTTGCAAAATTATTTCACAACCAGAAGCTGAAAATATTAAAGGCCTTCTTTGTTTCTCACTGTCTTCCTATTCACCCAACTTTAAACCAAGTATACATTTGGTGATCTGATTATTATAAATACACAGCTTTACGCTCTCCATGATTATTTCACAAACACTTGTCACACCTCTAAATGGTCTCTGAAAGTTCCAGACGCTGTCTGCCTAGCACTATTAGCTGACCATCACTAATTAAGTCCTCGCTGTGGGACATCTGTAGTTCCCAGGGTTTTGATATTATAAATAACTCTGCTATGAACATTTTTGTACATCTAAGATTCTGTCCCTTTCTCTTGGTGAATCATTCATTCCTTTGGGATAAATTTCTAGCAGAGAGATTAATAGGACAAAGTGAATAGGATTTTTTACATCCTTTATGTACTGCTACATCATCCAATGTTCAGTAACACAGCAATGCGTTTCTAAAACATTCTTTTTTTAAATGTCTATTTTTGAGAGAGAGAGAGACAGAGCATGAGCAGGGTACAGGCAGAGAGAGAAGGAGACACAGAATGTGAAGCAGGCTCCAGGCTCTGAGCTGTCAGCACAGAGCCCGACACAGGGCTCGAACTCACGGACCGTGCGATCGTGACCTGAGCTGAAGTTGGACGCTTAACCGACTGAGCCACCCAGGCGCCCCTAAACATTCTTGTTAAACTAACTTTTGCTAAGAGTAGAATTTTATCATGCTTTGTTAGTTATAAAACAAAGCATAAAATTACTTCTCATTGTTTTAAATTTCCAATACTTTGGGTATTAGCAAAGAAAGGCCAAATATCCATCCATGTTATTTGCTTCTTGCGGCTTTTCATTTCTGAATTGTCTCCTGAGGGTTACTTATAGCCACAGTGGTATGTCTGTACAACAGATACATTTATGTATCTCCATAAAATTTAATGCACATTAAAAATAATATGAATTATTTCCCTATAGAATAACATTGTGAGGATAAACATATTCTTGTTTCAGCACAAATTACAATCACGAAGGCTGTAGTTGACGTAGAGTGAGGTAAAATCTGGGGTAAAAATGGGGTAAAAATCTGGCAATTACAGAACACTCCAGTGTTATGAAAATTTGCAGGTTTGACATAAAAAAAATTCTTACAAACCAAGTCACATAACGAAGATACTTAGATGGAATTTCTTCTGTATGAATGATAAAAAGTAGCAGAGAGGTTCTAGAAAAAAAGTTTTTGAAAATCATTTTGGGGGCGCCTGGGTGGCGCAGTCGGTTAAGCGTCCGACTTCAGCCAGGTCACGATCTCGCGGTCCACGAGTTCGAGCCCCGCGTCGGGCTCTGGGCTGATGGCTCAGAGCCTGGAGCCTGTTTCCGATTCTGTGTCTCCCTCTCTCTCTGCCCCTCCCCCGTTCATGCTCTGTCTCTCTCTGTCCCAAAAATAAATAAACGTTGAAAAAAAAAATTTAAAAAAAAAAAAAAAAAAAAAGAAAATCATTTTGGTCACTGACAATGGTTTGCTTCTTTGAAGGTTAAAAAATGTACCTCTTGGGGCACCTGGGGGCTCAGCCAGTTAAGTGCCCAAATTCGCCTCAGGTTATGATCTCACAGTTCGTGAGTTCAAGCCCCGTGTCAGGCTCTGTGCTGACAGTTCAGAGCCTGGAGCCTGCTTTGGATTCTGTGTCTCCCCCTCTTTCTGTCCCTCTCCCCCTTGTGCTCTCTCTCTCTCTCTCTCTCAAAAGTAAATAAACAAACATTAAAAGAAAAATTTTAAAAATGTACCTCTCGTGTCACACCTAAATATAGTATTCTAGGTACATGCAAGAATCAAACATAAAGAACGCTGAGTTAAAATTTACGCAATTTTTCAAATATAGACCAACGCTGAGTACAACCTCTCCAATGGAACACACTCTTCACAACAAACATCAAAGTTTACGATAGCGGCCTACTCGTCTACTACTTCTACTCTCCCCCTACTCACCACTGCAGGAGAGGAGCTCCGCCAGCCAGCACCCCTGCGTAAGCGTGTGAGCAGGCAGGGAAGCAGATGCGTGAAGCGCACCAGCGGATTCATCAGACAAGATGGCGGCCAAGACCCCAAGACCTGATGAAGTGTCACTGGAAGGAGGAGGGCGAAGAGCCATTACCTCTCCTTGAGGACAAGGCAGGTTTTTGTGGAACAGAAGGCATTCCACTTGGGCCCCAAAGACAGGAAGATAAAAGGGACCAGTAGCAACCAAAGCCATACATGTTCAACGAGGGAAGGGAAGGAGTCCCAAGTGACCCCATGTGCCTAGACGGGTGAAAATCTCTCACGAGCCAGCCCTGATCAATCGGTCAACCTCAGGGCCTGAAGGTGACCCTGGGTCATGCTGCCACATGGGTACCAGGGTCGGTCTAAGTGCCAGACAGCACACGCTTTCGAGGATGGCCCCGTGTGAAACATGGAACCCCACAAGGCAAGGCTACCATCTACTTGAATTTTGATCCGGTTTAGAAAAGACGGTCGCTGTGAGGACACTTTCAGTCAGTGGGAATGGGGCAGGGAAGACTTTTCTAGAAAGAAACTCAAGAGAACTCCTGGATTTGAATCCCAGCTCTGACACCTGTTAGTGCGGAGACCTCGTCTACGGCATGACCTGACCTCCTTGGACTCCTCGTCTGCTGCCGGCAGGAGTGCCGCCCTAGGTCGGCGGGGAATTAAATGAGCTCATCTCATTACGGCCTCTAGTACAGTAACTGATGCGCAACAGGCACCCGGGGAAGGAGGCCTGCACTGCTGTTCTAAACCCAACACAGCAATAACCTGCCTAATCGTGCGGACTTCCTAAGCAGGTGGAAATGGGAGCAGGTAAATACGGCGGGGTGCAGGTCTCACGGAATCGGGGAAGACTAGGTCTGGGGAGGCCCTGAGATGTTCACTGTTATCTATTTTGCCTGTCCAGAAACATAACCGTATTATTCGGTACTTTATAAAAGATGTCTACGTACAAATACACTTCCCGTGCCTAAACCCTTCCGTGCTTGTTTTCTACTATTTCGTCAAATACCTACTTATTTAATTACAGCTGCCAGCTTTGGTACTAAGGCTCTGAAAACCTGGTCACCGCCAAGTCAGCTGGAAAGAGGTCCCCTTGGCGAGACGCGGGAAAGGAGAGGGTGCTTTTGCTACTCAAAACTACCTGGTGAAAATGTCACTGCCTGCTGTCTTTCCTGAGAAGAGGGCCCCTTCTCTAGAACTCGGGGACCCCTTCTCTAGAACTTGGGGACCGCTTCTCTAGAACTCGGGGACCCCTTCTCTAGAACTCGGGGACCCCTTCTCTAGAACTCGGGGCGAGAGGCCCTGGAGCCAGCACCAAGCAGGAGCCCGCCGTGGGCCCAGAGCGCGCGTTGGGGCCACGGTGGCCCCAGGACGCCTGGGGTACCAGCAGGTAAGGCCTGGGCCCCGCCCCCATTTTGGGGGGAAAGTGTCCAGTCTAGCAGCCAAACGCCCCACGGGGTTCCACTCGTGCTGTTTTTTACACAAAATGTGCGATTTTGATAGCCGGTGTGACTCCTCTGGAGGACAGGTGTCCACGTTCTATTCACAAAGGACAAAAGCCAGCTTGGGAGGAGTCCCTGTCTGTGGTCGAGGTTCTCACATGCAGAGACCCCGCATCTTCCATTCACAGCTGCTCAACGGAACAGAAATGAAGTCAGACTGTGATGCTAGGACTTCCTCAGGCGGCGTCGCAAACCCTCTGTTTCCATGCGGTGTTTGCAAACGTGTGGACTGTGGTGAAGGGTCCGCAGCCACGCATCATGCGTCGGGATCCGAACCTTCACAGGGAGGTCCTGGCGTTCCTGCCAACCCCTTTCAAGAATGAGATGTATGTCTCTCTGGGCCTCCCCTCTACCTGGGATACACTAACACACAGCACTGTGGCCTCTATCAAAGGGGCAGGTCAGGTGACTTGCGACACAGTGTGTGTCTGGAAGGCCAGCAGGGGAGCTGGAAGATAAACCCCAGAACCACAGGCACTCACGGACTCAACCAGCGTTTCCTGGCCACTCCCAGCCATAGGCCTGACATCTGCTCATTGTCCCAAAGAGCTACCTTTGCCCGGGAAAGCATCCACCGAAACCACGGACTATTTCAGTGTCTCTTTTGAAAAGCCATCTGAAGGGTCTCCACTGCCTTAGCGACTATGAGATGTGCCGCACACAGAGGGAGCTACGTGCTTGGTGACAGCACGCGTTCCCCTACGTCTTATTTCAAGCGACCACCGTTTACTGAAACTTAAGAGGATTTATGCTGAAACTCTCAAGCCAGGACATTCTGAATATTGTGTTTGTTGACCAGGACACGGAGCCCCACAAAGTGGGCTCTTTCGATTCTCCAACATACGGACAGGAATACAGTGGCCTTACCTCGTAACATCTGGAAGGCCTAAGGCAGAAGAATATCGTAAAGACCGTTGCAGGTGGCCCTGTGGTCACGCCCACCCGAGCTCCTGTCCCAGCTCTGCTATGATCGGCCCCACATTATGGGCTGATTTATGTGTCCCCCAAATCCAGATGTTGAAGCTCTAACTCCCAGTGGGACCATACTTGGAGACAGGGAACCTCAGAGAGTAATGGAGGTTAACTCAGGTCCCAAGGGTGGGGCCCTACTCCAGTATGACTGGTGGCCTTTGCAGCAGAGGAACAGAGCCCAGGAGCAGCTGCACAGAGGAGAAGCCGTGTGAGGACAGAGCAGGAAGGCAGCCATATGCAAGCCGGGAAGAGAGGCCACACCGGAAACCAATCCTGCCATCCCCTTGATCGCGGCCTTCCAGTCTCTAGAAGCCAACGTCTGTTGTTGAATCCCCTCGTCGAGGGGGTCTCTGTCATCCCAGCCCTCACAGCCCTCGCAGGCTAAGTCACTGTGTGATGCTGGGCAAGTTACTTTTTTCTCGGGCCTTCCTTTTCTCATCTGTCGAACGGAGACAGTTTCTGGCTCTCAGAAACAGTCAGCGTTGGCCACTGCCGATACTCTTACAGATTTTAAGTACCCGGCATCATAAACCCTACGGGATAAAGTAGCAAGAGGGAGGAGACCCTCGTATTAGGAAGCACAGTGGCCATGATGGCTCTGCAGAGGTTGGCCCTCGGGGACACTGCCTGCAGGTGCAGTCCCCTTATGGGGAGCCTGGAGCCCCGAGCTCTATGCTGTCCTAAGTCTCCCACTCCCACCCTACCACTGTGCGGAAACACGGCAGGACGCCCCGCAGCGGACACGGGGAAACCAGCACCCCTCCCAACATCCCATTAAGGCCAGCCAAGGCCTTTGGCCACAGGACATCCCCAGCCCTTCCAGACTCCCCTCCTCACATCCTCTTCCGGCACCCCTCCTTCCCGCCACTCTGCTCATTTTGTCCCCCTCCTGCCTCTGGTGGCTGCCTCCCCATCCCCTACCCTCTACCCTCCTACCCCTCCTCCTCCCCACCTTTCCGCCTCAGTAGAATCCATCATTCCTTAGCTCCTGGGGCTCCCAGCGTCCCTTCCACACACTTATTCACCAGGACTGCGGTCTTCACCGCGCCTCTGAGCCCAGCCTGGGTCGTGGACATCTTCCCCAGCACGGAACCCAGTGCACGTCTACACAGGAGAGCATGTGACTGCTATAGGCTGACTGTGCCTGATAAGAACCAATGCCCAGAACAAATATCACTGATTCATCCCGACAAAACCAAATTCTGGCAACGCCTGCCAACATCCGCTCTGGGGAACGTTCCTCTTCTCGTGTGTGAGCTTATGTTTCTGAGCTCGTTGGGAATTGGGTTTCACCATCACTGTTGAACTTTTAGAGAAAATAAACAACATTTTGCTGAAATGAATCACTTAGTCAGATATTATCCCAGCTCCTGGATTATGGATACACAGAGGACACATTGAGTCTTCCTGGAAAGAACATTATGTCTGCACGGCAGTTTACAACGTACAAAGCACTTAGGCACACACGGCTTTGTATTACCTACCCTCCTGCAGCCCGGCCAGCAAGACCGGGGAGGTATGGTTTGAAACTGCCTCGCAGATTTATATTGAAATGATGGGTTCGGCATTTCGGTTAATGTAATTTCTTCAGGCATTTTTTGTACAGACCGTATTATCGTCCCCCTACATTATCACAAAGGGGTCTGGGGGTGGGGGGGAAGCGTGTCCCATTTAGTCAAAGACAGACGACTGTAACTTCCTGCCGAGGCATCCAGACATTCTGCGCTGTTTTTCCAACGACGGTGTGATATTTGAGGAGTCAAATTAAAAGCATGTGACGCACCCACCTGACCCATTAAATTAATAATCGTAATTGGCTGAGTCTGTCGCGAACCAGGCCAGATGCAATGCTCTCAGGGAGTTGTTCACCCGAGTGAGGTAAATTAGCTTTCAGGGCACTGGGGTCCACGTCAGTAAATTATCTGCTTCTGGGGAACTAACCGGGCCCCTGATGCCCGCGCAGACCTGATTTGCCACATGGGTGAACAACGTATTCTCAGGGCGCCTTTCGCTCACCTTGGCTCCTCTGTGGTCAGGCCTGACCGCCGTGAGCCATCGCGCGGACACCTTGCAGGTGCTGTGGAGAGGGCGGCGCAGGCCCCCAGAACCGGCCTCTGTCCTGCGCTCCTGGGAGGAAGAACACGGCGTCCCCTCCTCTCCCTCAATCTCCCCAAAGTCTCAGCCTGGTCTCCAGCGTGTTCCCTCTCCCGACGCACCGGCTGGCAGTCGACCAACCGGCCGCGAGCGGTGTCCAACTCTGAGAGGTGAAAGTGAGCGTCATCAGGGGGCTTTTATTCCGTCAGCCCCACACATTCCACCCCCTCGTGCTGATCCCGGGGACCAGACAACACGGGTCAGCGGCCTGCGGCAGGCTGGCCGAGGGGATTAACTCCAGAGGCGCCTTTCACTCCATCGACAATTGCTTCTTTCTACTCAGCTGAGAATCAAAACCGCGCACTGCTTCAAACAGTTCCCATGCCCGTCGGCGGAGTGCTACCGGAAAGTTCCACGCCGGTCAGCGCTTCCGCTCAAGGCTCGGGAAGGGTTTTCTGGCGGCTCCGGGCGGCCGTTGACAAGTGCCCACTCTCCCCGGCCGACTGTCCGCTCCGGAGGGGACCGTGACAACCAGGTTCAAGGTCAAAATTAAGACTTAAAAGCAGGTGTTCCGAGGACACTTCATGCCTCTGGTGTATCCGTGGGGCGTCACAAACTGAAGTGTGCTGACCTCGGCCCGCAGCGGTACCCCGCAGGCCCCCGAACCCGGAAAGGGCCTCAGCCGGATTCGCAGACCAAGAGCCCACGGCCCGGCGACTCCCATGTGACTGCCACGGCGGCCACCCCACGCAGCCTGCCCACAGACACCTCTCTGCTTGCCTTTCTTCAAAAGCCACAGAGACCAGCTCCTCTCAAAATATCAACCAGTTGATGAAACAGATTTAAAAAAAAAAAAAAAGAAAAAAAAGAAAAAGCTTCTTCGAGCAGGAAGCAGACGCTGTGTTTTGCCCACGAATCTACAAGTCCCTGATGAGGCCTGCAGGCACCTGCAGCTTCGAAAAACAGACCAGCGGGCCAGGGACACCCTCGTGATGACGGAGACAGGCCTGCGGGGGCCCGTGGGAGGGGTCTGCACCGACGGAGAGGGTTCTCTGCCGCAGCCTGACTTGGATGGCCCCCTACTTCCAGGACCTCTCGCTCCTGACGGAGAACGGGCATCCCAGGGAATACCTACCCCGCTTCGGGCGGGAGACTAACACCAGAGAAACACTGGTGGCCTGCCTCAAGGGGGGGGAGACCAGACTCCACACAGACGCATAATGAAGCAAAGACAGTTTTTACTCTTTGTGATTCTTCGAGGTCTTGCAGGAGAAAAACACACTCTCAAAGTATTCAGCGAGGGGCTCGTGCGTCCCACCAGATAAAACACGTGTGTGTCTTTCAATTGTATAAGAAGCACAAGACAAGCGGCCCAAGGTCGGGGATGTTGAAACAAACCACAGTGCCCGTTACTGGGCGGGAGGCGAGGTGAGGCCCGGCTCCGGCCAGGAGTCTGCCGGGAAGGGGAGAGGCCAGGGCCGAGGCTGTGTATGTGTACCGTAATATAGAGATTAAAAAATGCCAAAGGGAAAGAAAGAAAGGAGAGCACACAGCTGCCGTCCCCCAAACAGACCTCCCATCTGCCACCCACGATTTCCATGTCACCTTCTCCGGGCTCATTTGTACTTCATTAACTGCCATTGACTTAACAAGATTTATGCAAATGACACCATAGGAGCTCCCTAACTCCCACTGCAATCAAGTGATTATGTATGTACAACTCTCCACAGCAATGAAAAATTAATACGTGACAAGCCCACTCGCCGCTGAGCCGGGCCTCTGGCTTTTTTTTTTTTTTTCTTGCTTTGCTTTTTAATTTTTATTCCAACAGACTTTATCTTATTAGTTAAAAAAAAAAAAAGAGAGAGAGAGAGAGAGGAATAAAAAAAAGGAAAAACAGAACTCTCTGAACCAATTCTCCTCTAAGGCCCCAGAAAGGACAAAAAAAGGAGAGGTGGGCCCGGGTCCTCGAAAAACGAAATTACTTTGCAGAAAAATCAGTTATGTTCTTGATGAGGAATCTTTAACTGCGGAAAAGGGGAAGTGAAGGGATCCTCGCCCGTCACGATCCAGCTAGCTCCCACGCTGGGGGAAGGAGCCGCTGTTCCCACAATGAACGAGCTGTAAAACGTGAGCAGAACATGGTGAAAATAATCCACTGGAACGTGAGCGTTCCACAGGAACATGAGTCGGCCTGCAGCGCGGGCTGAAGACCGCCTTGGCTTGGGTCTTCCCGGATCCCCAGGAGGAGGGGCAGGAAGGAGCCTGCCTCGATCAAACACACCAGCCGGAGCGACACCCACCAGCCTCACCGGCCCCGGGGTGGGGGGGGATTGGATCACGGAGGCTCCGGGGCCATCTCTCTGCCGCTGGGCAAAGGGCCCACGAGCTCCCCCGGGCAGAGCGAGTCTTGAACACGGCTGTGCGTGAGGACCAAGTGCCCGGAGAAGGGCAGGACTTGCACAGGCCACCACCGGGGTTGGGGGGGGGGGGGCGGGGCGGAGGGGGGAGGGGAGTGAGTCCTCCCAAGCCCAAGCCCGGAGCGCGAGCGTGGCCGCGTCGTCCCCGGAGGGACGTGTTGTGGCCTCTGGAAGTCTCGGACGTTTCTTCTTCGTAGGCAGAAGGTTTTTGTTTTTTTGTTTTAAGATCTGTTCATTCTTTTGAGACAGAGAGGAGGTGCAGGGGGGCGGGAGAGAGAGAGAGGGGAGGGTCTCCAGCAGGCTCCGCGCTCTCGGCGCAGAGCCCCATGTCGGGCTTGATCTCACAAACCGTGAGACTGGGACACGAGCCACATCAAGAGTCGGACGCTTAACCGGCTGAGCCGCCCGGGCGCCCCTGGGCAGAAGGCATTTTTGTCTGAGGTCAGGGCTCACGTGTTTCATTTAAAACACGTCACTTTGCTTTCTAAGCTTTCTGAAGGTTTTTCACCCACAGGCCGCGCAAGGAGCAGAGGCGCTGGGCTCCGAACCCTGGCCCCCTCGCTTCCCTAAGCCGCCCGGTCTGGGTTTAGACACAAAGTGAGAGCGACACGGCCACCTCAACGCGGCAACGTGGAGGGTTCAAGGGGACACGGAGGGAAAAGCGCGTAAACCGTAAGTGTCTTTTATACTGTTTCCTCGACAACGGGTCTGGCGAGCTCCTAGAACATGCCGGCCACGGGCTCCTTCCTCCGCAGCCCCGGCTCCTCATTTCCTCTGGCTGGAGTCACGACGCTGGGAGGGTTAGAAATTCAGACCATCTCTAATGATCTGGGCTCCTTTATAAACACGGCACACACGGGCGTGGGAGACAAATCTGTATGACCGTCTCTGGACCCACATCAATCCCGGTGACCCACAGAAAGGCTCCAACGAAAGAACCCCGAGCAGGACTGATTTGAAAATCCAGTGTTGCTGGCATTAAAAAAAATTCTCTCTGGAACGTCTGCATCCTGGCGTTACGGGGGACGCCGGTATCATCCTGAGCCCATTTAACAGATGAGGAATCTGAGGCCTGGAACATTCTGCCGCAGCGGGGGGCTCTGACAGGTGTGCACTTCCGGGGAGGGGTCCACCCGTGGCTGCACGTGGGGGCAGCTACGGGGGACAGAGAACTAACTGCACGTGCTCCCCAACTACGATTCCTCGGGAAATCAGACCATGATTTAGATTTTGACGTGATTGTTTTGAACATTCACAATTGAAAGGCTTCCAAGGACTGGATAATACTCATTTTACGCTTGATGGTCAACTCCAATCGGCACACGTATTGGAAACCCGGCCCGTAAAGCACCCCCCACCCCCCGCCCGCTGCAGACGAGCCGGGTACAGATTGAGTGAAGGTTCCAATTACACCGGGGGCCTGCCCGGCTCGCGCAGAGGACAGCACCCCCCTCCTCGGCAATAGGAGTGAATTAAGGAAACAGTCTGGAATTAAGTTTTAATATTCCCAAAAGGAAAGGTCCCAGGACCGATGTTTTAAATGAGAGAAAAATGAGTTAAACGGTTTTCATAATTCTGGTTGAAACGGCGTCGGTGGCAGAAAAATCACACGTTGAAATCGCCTCATTAGACGGCTCCATTTATAAATGAAGGCACACAAAGAAAGAAAAAGTAACTGAACGTCTCTTGTGAAAACACCCCGTGGAGTGCCTGCTCGGGCCTCACCCGGGATGCCAGGGCTCTAGCCAACCTGTTCCGGTACGTCCACACCGAACCTGCCCGGCCCCTGCGGCTGCACTCCTGATGGCGCAAAGGTGTGTGTGCGCCAGACTCTGGCCCTTTGTGAGGGCGGCCGGGGCCGAGCCGGGCTGCCGAAGGGTTTGGGAAACGGCCTAGGTGCCCGCAGTAGAAGCTGACAGAGAGCAATCACCCAGAGGGACAAACTGGTCACAGCCGTGTTCTCAGGAGGCAGAGTTATTATTCTGCCCACAGATTTTTTTTTTTTTCCCCTCCTCTCTCTCTCAAGCAGAATGCACTCTCAATCAACTGGACTTCGCAAATACTTTCACAAAGTAAAAGACGCTATTTCCAGGAGCCACAGCGCTGGGTCGAAGTCTTTATTTTTATTTTCCTTGGGAACGTAACAGCAAAATACGTCACGTGAATTCCCACTTTACTTGAGACACAAAGTCATTTGGTTCCCGGTTTCTGGGCTAATGAAAACCTATTCCAGGCTAGCAACACAGGCCAAAACAAATGCTTGAATTCAAGTCCTGTTGTGTAATGAGGAAGTTTAATTAAGGCCCCACATTACAGCTGTAAATGTTCCTTTATATAATAAGGTCTAAATGAAACTGAACCTAATCAAAGTTACAATTCCTTCATTAGCAAATTACAAACAAGAGCGCGCAGCTGACACACCGGCTATGATTATCACAACTAATTGCCTCGTTGTTACAAACCAGCCTGAAACAGTGTTCAGATGTCCGTCTGCGAGAGCAAATTAGGGCCACATCGGGCTATTCCTGTGATCACAAGGGGCTCTTGTACAGCGATCTGATTTACCCCTGTCGACTGGCGGCCAGCGG
Source organism: Lynx rufus (assembly GCF_022079265.1). Lineage (NCBI taxonomy): Eukaryota > Metazoa > Chordata > Mammalia > Carnivora > Felidae > Lynx > Lynx rufus. The sequence continues at coordinate 4,872,748 of NW_025814834.1, forward strand.
CCCAATCAAAGCCGAGCTACAAAGGCGGCCTTTGAAGCCAGCTCAGCCTCGAAACACTCTCCATATGCAGCGGGCAGACTGTACTTCATTAGATCTGTTGTCACATTTTCCCTCTTCTTATTCTAATGATCCTATTTTAATACACACAGGAACCTCTTCTAATTGATGTCAAGTGAGTGACTTCTACATTCATCAACAGAGCACATCAAACAAACCTTGGTGCACGAGCCAGCATCATAGCAAGGAGAGACCCGAGGTGTGCCTCCAGCACCAGGAAGGGAAGAAAGGGGGAAACGGCGTACCTGTTTAATTGGGATGGCTCGACCGCTCCCGATGCTGTCTGCTCGGCCCTCCAGGCCTTTCTTCTCTTTGTCTGGGTCACTCCCTTTCCGAGACTGCAAAGCAAAAATAAAGTTAGCATTTGGGTGAGAGCTGCGGTTCACGGATCTGCAGGCCTGCCCTTATTTGAATAGTTTCTGCACACCCATACGGAGAAGCCACGGACGGCGTGCGCGTGTATGCACGCACGTCCGAGAAGCAGACCGTTTAGTACTTTGAATTTCCACTGATCTTTCATTTTACACAGGCGTTTCTCAACTTTTCTCCCTACTTTTCCACCGCAGAATTACCTTTTAATTCTTTTTTTTAAAAGAGTTCAAAATTCAATTACTGGAAACCAATGGACCATATAGCGAAGCAACACCCAACAGGAAAACACGTTCTGGGCCTGCAGTTAATACAGCCAAGGAGCAGAGGCCTCCTTCCTTGCAGCTTGGTTGAGAAACCGACCACGTAAACGTATATATTTAACGAACGTCTGAAGGATTTCTAAATTCTGCTAACAACGGAGCTGGGCGATTGAACAGTACACCCTTCATTCGTAGCTAGGTGCCGTTAATGTTTTTTATTTTTTAAAATTTTTTTAGTGTTGCTTTTGAATGGTTAGAAAGCAACACCCTCGACATCCAACTGGCCTGCCACACCGCAAAACATAACAGAGGGGAAAGAAGTTGAAAGTATCTCTTCTGGCAAAATACCAGCGCCTGGGAGAAAACGAGCAGCTTGGTCGGCCAGGTCGGTCGAACAGCCTTGTTGGTGGAGTTGTCCACGTTCCGTGAACGGCCCCGGGCGCGGGCGACCGGCGGGGAGGGTGGCCGCGTGCTGCCCGGGGAAGACGCGACCCCGCGCACGCCGTGACTTCGGCAAGTGGAAGGCGCGCCGCGGCTCAGTCTCCGTCTCTCGATGGCATGAGAGAGAGTGTGAGCACAATGATTTTCTGACAGATTTATTTTATTATGAGAGAAAGATCTGAAACTCGTCCTCCTTAATAACTGTGCTGACAAGTGACAACTTCACTCCATTACTTTTCAATGGGAACATTACTCACGCAATATTGAAAATGGAGAAACATTTTCATGTGCTTTTCAAATCGGAGATGATATATGAAATGAATAGACTTTGCGGTGTCCAGTGCTGCAATGAAAAGCTAATGAAATCCAGTTTCCGAGGGGTGTAAGACAGGGCAGCTGAGTTTTTTTAAATATTAAAAGGGGCAACGTCATGGGGTGAGAGAGGAAAGTCCCCGCGATAAACTCAGATGTGGCGCTTCAAAGAGCATGTGTGCTCGTTAGGGAACATGCCACATTGCTGGTGTAAGAGCCAACGTTCACTGAACACCTACTACGTGCCAGACACTGTGCACCTTTTTTCTTTAGGAGGCTAGAAGCCTGGCATGGGGTAACAGGACATAAAACCAGCAGCAAAGAGAAAGTTGAAGAAAACTGTAGAAGAAAGTTTGTCCATTTGGGCTAAAAGGGAGCCCATTCCTTGTCATGAATTTTAGCCACAGGGTAGGGGCTCACTCTTCTAATTAATTCTTTAATTAATAACGTACAGTTACAGCCATGAAATAGCCCTAAAGTCTCCTTTTGCCATATCCTAACGTGCTCAGGCAAGTCGGAACTCGAGGTTTCTATTTGTAAAGTAAGATTCAAAGCTCCCAGTGATAATATTTAAAAAAAAAAAAAAAAACAAACTTTTTTTTTTTTTAATCAACAGAGATCATTAATGATACTTCTGAAATCTGGTTAATTCCAAATTTCCCAATTTGAAAAATCCACCTTCATTATTCTCTATTAACCAGAATAATTAACAAAACAAACAAAAAATTAACATCGTCCTCAAGGCAGCACATCTGTCCCCACAGTCCCCCTGTCTCTGAGCAGGAGACTTCCAGATCCTGCGGAAGCAGGTTCTGGAGAACTAAACTCAGTGTCTGATCATGCACTGGGAGGTGAATGACCTTGAAAGTTAGTAAGACTCCACCGCCAAAATGCCCCAGAGGCTCCCGGACGGCTCTAAGGTTCTGGTGGAGACGGCCAGAACACGGACGTCTCAGGGACCGCGATCCTCAGTCCCACGACTGCTGTCCCCCAGCAGGCTGCAGTACCCGCCAACAGGACAGAGACCCAAGGGCCACACGGAGACAAACCCGCCGGACATAAGCACCGCGACGCACGTATCTGCAGTAAGATCCCCTGAGCCATCCGCCAGCCCTGAGACGACACCAGCCGCAGCGCATCCTTGTGCTCGTGCTGAAATGGCTCCGTGACAGCCTCCGGTACAGAGCGGCTGCGGGCGCCAGCTGCGCGTGTCAGGAGTCACCGCGCGACGCGACCGGCCAGGTGCACACAGCTGGCGCCCAACAAGGGCTGATCACACTCCGCAAGGGGGTCGGCAGCGGCCCGGAGAGAGACCTCCACCCTCGCCGACACCGAACACGGGGGCCAGGAAGAGAGAGACAGCCCCGTCGCCACCTCCGTCTTTGCAAAAATGTTTACCTTTCCCCACGTGATGCAAGAAGCCATGGAGGGGACCCCCGTTGCCAGCTGCGCACGGGGACAGGAAGCATCGCTGAAGAGCCCTCACCGCCGGACAGAAGCCTGCTTTTCCCCTGCAAGCCATCGCCAGTCAAAGGCTGCCGGGCCACACGGTGACAGGACCCACACTCTCCTCTATGACACACAAAACACAAACGCGTCTATTCACACCATGAACCTCGCTGCCTGTTTTTACGGAGAGTTTCTTGGAGTCTTTTCACAACGTGGTCACTGGGTACGCCTGGCTCTGTTCTAATGGGATCGGCGTGACAGGGTGAGGTTTTGAAAGGATCGTGTCAATGACACTGTTATTTTAACATCTGAAAAGAGGCAAGGCAAGGCAGCGCGCAGTCACGGACACATGCCTTAGTTGCAGACACGGATACAGACGATAAACACCAAACTCAAGGTCATGCTGATCCTCAGACACGCGGCAGGGGTGGGGGGGGGGGGTTGGGGGCTGTATTCAGGACGCACACCTGGAGGGCTTCAACTTTTACCCAAGACGTGTTATTTCTTTCGTAGGAGCAGCAGCGGCAGCAAAGTGCTTGTGTTTGATGAGCTGGGTGGTACGTATGTGCACGTGTTTTTTACTCCTCTGTATGAAAATATTTTCTCGTACATCTTAACCACATGTACTTTAGTGCAACGACACGGAATTAACTGTCCTAAGAACCTATATTAGAAAACCAAACACTGAATGGACGGAGCCTTTTAATACTTCTTTTTCTCAAAACCGTGGTTTTTTTTTCCAAAGCAAAAAGCAAAGTTAAGGTATTATTTAGCTTCTGATGGATCCCTACTGCAAATGTAACACGAACTGGCTACCACAGGAGCGATTTTAAGTTTATTCTAGCTTGTGTGTTTATCCCAGTTTATTCTAGAGTGCATGTGATTTCTGTCTAAAAACGCACGTATATGCAAACAAACATCTGTGACCGCAAAACGTGAGCCCGGAGTGGTGGGTACGTTACAGGTCTATTCTGTGAAATTTATAAGCACGGTATTTGAAAAATGATGTGTGTACTACTTAATTAACTCTGGCCTCTTTATGACGGTCTAATAAATAAGGTGGACAGCGCCCCTTCACCCGGGTGTTACAGTTCCAGGCTGTAGGGATCTTTACTAAGATGTTCGCCATAAGGCACATCTGTCCTCCTACTAGACGCTTTTAGATAAATACACGTTTTGCCAATTTGAGCCCATAATTACCAACGATTGCCAGGTATGAAGAGCCTGCGAATTTTACGTATTTAAAAATAGGTGCACGCTACTAGTAATGAGAATCTAGTTCCCTAATTGCTACAATTTCAAAATTAATTTGCCGCTTTTCATTCCTTGGATGACACTGACATCTAGTGGAGTTAATATTTCTAAGCTCTTCACCTTAAAAATACGCACACGTCACCATCACCACCGCCACGGATTGGTTCGACGACAAACCCAGTAATGGCCCACATCTGGCTCCCGCCTGGGATCGCAGCCTTTCTCCTTAAACACCATGAGGCAAACCCACCGTGGCGCTGGCTTCTTTCATGACCCCAAGTTTCTGTTCCCGCCAAGAACAGCAGCGCAGCTGGACTCAATTTCTGAAACGGTTTACTCTCAGACTGTTTTCCAACATTTAAAGAGAGAGTGGGCAGGAGTAACTAACACGTCCACGGGCAGGCTTCTGCGTTATCAGATACGCTGCTCCTGGCATGACGGAAGGGGGTTTTCAGTAGCCCTCGGGGGGCACTTTTGCTGGCTCTCGCACCTGCCTCGCCTGGCCGGGACAGCTGGGGGTCCGGCCTCCTCTCGGACGCACGCACGGCCCAAAGCAGCAGCAAAAGGACCGTATCCTCACCTCTCTGCTCTCTCTCGCCCCTTCTTCTTCTCCACAACACTTTCCCTTGAACGTGGGTTGACTCTGGCAAGAACTACTCCTGACAGAGAGGAAAACCAGTCTCTGCAGACGGCAAGGAAGTATGTATTAACTGAGTTATTATTACTTGCATTCTTCCTGCCTTAAAGTTTTCTCCTTTGTAAGCGACCGGGGTTGTCATGGTCACCTAGTGGGCAGGGCCAGGGATAAGATTTTCTGGCATGTTCCAACTCCAGAGCCAGCCTCGTAAGGGGCAGGAATGGGGATGGGCCACCGCTCTCTTTATCGATAGCCCCCTTTTTAACGATATTCCCTGGCTTCTCACCTCTTTCCTTGGAATAGAGACCAAAGCCAGTGACCGGTAAATGTGACCCTGGGAAATGACGGTGAGCCTGAGTGTCCTTTCTTCCTGCTGGGCCCTAACAGGTGTGGCAAGGATACAGAGAACTTCCTGGTCCGTGTTCGAAGCCCTCACTGCTCCCTCACTCATGCCCGGGGGGCGTCCTGCTCACCGTCGACCCTCCCCGCGCCTTTGGGACTTGGTGTCCTGAGTCCACGAGTCCCAAGTGAGCACACAGCCTGTCTGTGGGTGACATCTCCGCAGCCAAAGACCCTGGCCTGGGGTGCACGGGGCTCCCAGTGTCGGGCCGAGCTGGGGACTGCTATCACTCTTGGGCGTGTAATTTCACTACGCGGCCTCTGAAGCCATGAACGAACTTAAGCAAACCGGACGCCCGCCTCCCCTCCCTCCCAGGCTGTCACGTGGTCCTGCACCTGCTTTTGCTTCGCGCCGTCCGAAATCCTTTTTCTGACTGCAACAGCACCGAGAGAAAAACAAAGGCCAGGCCACGAAGGCCCTTCGCCCCCACGGGGGATTCCTCCAGCAGCACTGTCCACAGAGAATGCCGCAGTTTGCAGCTCAGAGAGGCTAGGCAGCTCGCCGAGGGGGACCAGCGGCCAGCAGCGGAGGCTGGGGTCCGAGCCTGGTCTGTCTGGTCCTCGCTCTGGGCCTCCCGCAGCAGCAGCCTCTGCCAGAACCGACGCGGTACGGCACAGAAAAGGGGCGGGCCCGTTGGCAGCCGACCTTGGCGGTTATGACCATCCAGTGGGAAAGTGGCCTCGAACTTGGTAGGAAAGGTGCGGGGGGTGTTACCGTGCTCGGCAGCCACACAGGTCACCAGAACGCCATCTCTAAATAAGGGCAGCAGGTGAGCAGGGCCCCCAGCCACCCCTGCAGAGCCCCCCTTTAGGTCAAGACAGGAAACACTGGGCTTATCCGCACCTCGGTCAGCAGCAATCCACCAAAAGGACAAGTCCGGTGGGTTAACACGGGGCACCAACTGACATTAGGGGCCGGGTGACTCTCTGGTGTAGGGCTGGCTGGTACTTGTAGGATATTTAGCAGCAACCCCGGGTGCTACCCATGACCCGACCGGCTCCCAGTTGTCACAACTCACAGTTTCTCCAGAAACTGCCAAATATCCCCAGGAAGCAAAAACACCCTGGTTGACAACCGCTACGTTAAAAGCATATACTTGGGCACCTGGTGGCTCAGTCAGTTAAGCATCCGACTTCAACTCAGGTCATGATCTCACAGCTCGTGGGTTCGAGCCCCGTGTCGGGCTCTGTGCTGACAGCTAGAGCCTGGAGCCTGCTTCGGATTCTGTGTCTCCCTCTCTCTCTGCCCCTCCCCTGCTCGCACTCTGTCTCTCTCAAAAATAGTCATAAAATAAAATAAATAAGACAAAACAAAAGCATGTATTTTTAATGCACAGACCTGGTCCCAAGAAAGAAAAATGTTCTTCTCAAGTCAAACGACTCCAGTCACAGGACATTTGTTCTGCCTGGAGTTCTGGGCTCAACTGCAGAGCCTTTCACGATTGATTGGTAATGTCTGCCGTGTGTACGGGAAGGGATTCAGTAGTAGCACCTTTGCCTCCCCCCTAGTTCAGGGGTTCTCTGCCTCCCAATCGTCCAGGGAGCTTCTAAAAACTACACATGCCTGGGGCCCACATACAGGCTCTGAGTTCATAAATCTAAGCCCAGACAGCTGATTTACAGTTTCTAAAAGGCTCCGTAAGTGACTCTGAAGAAGAGTCCAAGAGGAGAGCCTCATGTCCACGAGCCTCTAAAAACACTGAAGGCTCCTGGTGCCGAGAGCCACCCCCAGTGGTAGATTCTTAGGCGCTACAGCCTGAGAAGAAGGAGGGGGATCTGTGCATCGAAATGGCTTATGTGTCTCACGTGCAGGTTACAGGCACACGTCTGGGAATTCTGGCACAGTTTTGTCACCTCCTCGTAGCCAATGTGACCAGTCTTTCTCTGGAGACGGAGACGATCACGAGGTCATAAATACTGTCCACAAGTCCTCACTCTTCACTGGGACACCCGCACCCGAATGCCCCGCGCCCCGCGACATGCACGTTTTACTCAGTACTCCAGCCTCTGCCTCTCATCATTTTCCTAGGCTTCCACAGAAATCAGTGCTCCGCTCCTTAACTTAGTGTGGATTCTACAACTAACAGGTGGACGGGAACTGAAGTTGTGGGGAGTCACCCTCCGGCCTCCTCCCAGGGACGACACTCACGGTGAAAAGGTTGGACCGGCGCTTGGACTGCTTCCGGACGGGTGTGGGCGTGTTGGCCGTGGGAGGGACGTCGATTCGAAGCTCCTTCTGGCTGGTGCTCGGCGTCGACGGGACGGAGGAGGAATAGTCGCTTAAGCTCCCGCCTCCGTTACTCGTCTGCAACAATGAAACACCAGGGTTTTACTAACGGCACGCTCCAGGAGCCCAACGCCACCACCTCGGTGGGGTCATAAGTGACAGGTCAGCACGTCACGCCAAAGAGACGCCCGCGTGACAGGTCAGATAGCTTCTCAGACGTGGCAAGTTGATTAGCATCACATAGAACACGGCCTAACTCTAGAACATCCCTATCTTCTCGTAAAGTCGTTTTTTCTTAAGAAAAGTGACTTAAGAAAGAGAAGTCTCTGTCATTTGCTTTAAAAATGGTGGGGAGCGGGGCGGGGGGGGGGAGTGAAAATGTAATTATTTTCTACTTCCTCTGAAAAATGAAGGGCGTGGCTGAAACAATGGGCCCTATGGTTCCCTCATAGATCAGATGCTGAAAGAGCGTGGTTTTGTGCCACAGAACCCAATGCGCACTCTGAAAATGTGAACGCTCGGGGGAGGACGTTTAAAGAGGCGCAGAAAATGACAGAGGCCTATGGTGGGGCCATCAACATCTGTGACTCCATAGGCCCCTACTGTAAACACAATTACCTCCTGATTTCCCAAGGAACCCGAAAGCGTCCTACCAGACCCTCCCGCTGCAGCCCGTGCCAACGCCACGCCTGCCCAAGAAACGTTCCTCGAAGACATGTGACGCAGGCAAAACCGGGTCCACGGGATCCTGAGCAGGCGGTGGGGCTAGTTCTTAAGTGACCGTTACTTCGTTTGCTTCCAAGTAAACGATTTGCCAAAAGGTTACTACGGAGAGACAGCGGGGTCTGGAGGGCCCAAGGGCGACGGCAATCAGAACGGAGGGCGGCTACCACATTCGAGCACGTAGTGGGGTCAGCCGCTGAGGTTCACCCACAACCGTTCAACCCAGAAGCGGACTGGGAGCAGGACGCACGCAGGGTAATTTAGATCACCAGCAAAGACCGCGGGGCGCCCTGGACACCTCGGGTCTCTGGCCAAGCCAGCAGGCCTCATAACACAGGCAGCGTGAAGACAGGCAACGGTAAAGAATGATGCCCGTAAAACCCACTTGACCACGGCACTTTCCGAAGGAGACGTTCCGTCAATTACCAACATGCTGTTACTCGTGAAGTGGAAAAGGAAAAAAAAAAGAGGAAGAAAGAAATCCACTTCGGAACGGGCTGAGAGCGCTCTAGGGACCGCCACGCGCCCCTCGGTTCGGACTTGCCTGCCCCCCCCACCCCCCCAGCGTACCTGGCTTATGTGCACAGCGGACACCTGTGCGGAACAGACAGACGAGTGGCTTGGGGAGTTGGGCAGCGACTTGCAGGGCCCTATGGACAGCTGCTGCTTCTTCCTTGTGGCCACAATCTTCTGGGCAACTAGTGGATGGGAGACACAAGAGATCAGCGTGAGGCCAGCTTCCAAATACGGGGGATGTGGCAGAGACCGCGAGCTGTCCCTGTGGCCCGCCGCTCCCTTCCTCCGCAGCAGCCAGGCCCCTGGTTCCGGGCCGCGGCTGGCAGCAGCGACCGCACGTTTCCCAGAGCCTCCTCCACTCTGTCCTGCCGCCCCCCGACTAAGGGCGGCCGTCCCAGCCAGCGCTGGCCGGTGGGGTGACGGCTGGAGGGGCATGGGGCAGCTTCCAAGAGTCTTCCCTCAGAGGGCTGCCCTTGGCCCATTTCTTCCTTACATCTTTTCCCTTCTTGCTGCTTAAAATGCACATGTGTGAGCTGTAGCCCCTGCAGCCACGCTGGGGACAGAAGCTGTGATATCAAGAGAAGCTGGCCCCCTGGCTACACCAAAGGCCTCAACAGCCCTGCCCAGACCACCTCGTTACAACGAAACCAACAAAAATACGCACCTGTCCCGTTCAAGTTATTCTAACGTGATTTCTTCCAGTTACTGGCAGCAAAAGTGATGCCAAGTAAGATAGGATCATCTAATGAACCCCATCCCACCCGGAGAATCAAAAAACTGGGTTTTGTGGGGGTTTTTTTGCACAGCCTGAAGAATTACTCTTAACTTTATAAGCTACTGCACAGAATTACTTCCGAGGACATGTAATTATATCAAAGACTTTATTTAAATACATCACCTCACACATTGGGAGTTTATCTTAATCAATACAAATCTAAATTCAACCAGCCATAGCCTCTCTTGGCAAATAGGCTCGCTGATAAAGCATGCCGGATTTAATTGGAAAGGAAGTCAACAATAAGAAAACTCTTCCCACACCAATAGGTGTCAGTACAGAATAACTATAGCCTTTGTTTGAATAGATGGGTGTCTTTGGGGACTGGCTGTAATGAAGTTCAATGGTATTCAATCCTTGTCTTGGGCTGGAGGGTGGCTATTTTGAAAGCCACCCGTGCAAAGGAACACAGCCCTCGTCCCTAGGGGTGGGTTCTAACACTGAACGAGCACACGGAGTGGCCACCGACAGTTTCTTTTCCGAGTGAACAAAATTTTAATAAGGAACTGGTTTGCCCACCGCTCATGGCTCTCGTGGAAATGAACGATCGTGTAAATATGATTACGTCAAAGTGCAGGATATAAAAAATGGCTCTTGGAGACGAAGCCGCAGCTTCATTAGTTACAACCCACCTCCAAGAGGCCTCCTATCCTGAAAGGATGATATCAATTAATTTATCTTCCCGCAGTGTATTGATCATAACCTTCATCAGCTAATCATGTTTAAATTACAGAGGAATATCGCAGCATTCTGTCATTTCAAAACCATTGGCGTATTGATCTGGGGGTCTTTGAAGACATATATTAGAACATTTTAAAAATCATTACGTGAACTCAAAAATAAAATCTAAGCTCATATTCCAACAGCTGCAAAACATGTGTCATTTGGGTGAAATAAACTTCCAAAGACCAAAAGTAAGCAGACTTGAAATCACGATTGTTTGGGTGATTGCTAATGTCCTTCTTTTTTTGAGGGGAGGAAGCAAAAGGTGTGGGGGGGGGGGGACTGATTATCAACGATGACGCGCTTTTGTCTTCTTCCCGGCCTCAGAGTTGCTGTTCAGCTGGATGACCACAAAAGGTCTAAGGGCTCTTTGGGCTAAGGGCTAAGCTCTTTGAAGAGCTCTGTAGACATTTTCTCTAGATGATTTCTATGCTAAGAGGAGAGTTGAGAAACTCTCTAAGGCAAGTCAAGTATGTTACAAAATCTTCATTTTGTGAAAATCCAAGTGCAAATGAGTGTTCTACCTCTTCCGGTTGGAGGCTGGAGGGAGAGAGCTCGTGGCCAAAAAGAACATTTCTACAGTGAGGCTTCTCCCCCAGTGCCGGATGGCTGTGCAAGGCCAAAGCCACACATTAGGTACTAAAATTCTTCTGTCCGTTTAATTGTGGTTCTACCACATTAATTACATAAACTGAAGCTACGACTTCTAAGAACTGTAGCACCTTTGTTTTTTCTTTACTAGAACTTTTATTCACGTTTGTTCAATTTCCCCATAATTTTTGTGGCCTGCCTGCCTCCATAAACAAACGGCAAAAGGAAATGGTTTACAAATATCTTGTTCTGAAGTACACAGACTGCTTCAGAGCCTAGGATAACCCATAAAAAACAGGGTGGAAACTGAATGCTGAACAATGAAAGCAGGTGACTCAGAAGAACACCCAGAGGGAAAGGGGAAGGTGCAGTGACGGTCCCGTAAGGTGCGGCCATCCTCCCCCTCCATACTGAAAAGCAAAATCTACCCTATGGTTAACTGCTCCTACGGTTACTTGCTGAATGTCCCAAGGATGCGACCCGAGGGGTAATGTCCCTGTGTGCCTCGCTTCAATACTTTGCCAGGTGAATCGTCCAGGTGTGCAAAAGCTAGAGTGACCACTGTCTGCCAAGACAGTGAGACGGTCCATCCCTTGGATCACCTTGCCAAAGTCAGGGTGAATTCACAAGAGCTACCCCCAGGGTAGCCAGGATGGACCGTCTGAGTGGATAAGCCCCCCTCCGGAAGGCAACGGAATACCAGCCGGAGTGAGGCAGCACTCTCCTGAACTGCCGTCATTAACTACTTGTGATGTTTACCACACTGAAGTGTTAACAGATTTAAAACATGAGTATCACCCCAGATGACAGTGGCTGGGCAATTTTGAACTGAGTTTTTGTCTACATGTGCTTATTCAACACATGGAGTATCTTACATGTTTTAGATAAATACGTGGATGTGGGGACGCCTGGGTGGCTCAGTCGGTGAAGCGTCCGACTTCGGCTCAGGTCATGATCTCGCGGTTCGTGGGTTTGAGCCCCGCGTCGGGCTCTGTGCTGACGGCTTGGAGTGTGGTGCCTGCTTCGGATTCTGTGTCTCCCTCTCTCTCTGTCTCTCCCCCTCTCATGTTCTGTCTCTCTCTCTCTCTCTCTCTCTCAGAAATAAACATTAATTTTTTTAAATTTTTTTAACATTTATTTATTTTTGAGACAGAGAGAGACAGAGCATGAACAGGGGAGGGGCAGAGAGAGAGGGAGACACAGAATCGGAAATAGGCTGCAGGCTCTGAGCTGTCGGCACAGAGCCTGACGCGGGGCTCGAACTCGCGGACTGAGAGATCGTGACCTGAGCCTAAGTTGGCCGCTTGACCGACTGAGCCACCCAGGTGCCCCTAATTTTTTTTTAATAATAAATAAATAAATACGTGGGTGTTAATGAAAGGATAAACCAATCACTTGAGCTATGAATCCGGACTCTATCACTGGGAGGTGATGCTTCCTCCATTTCGGTGACATACATTACCAACCTTGGTGACATGAGCTACACCTGAGTCCTAACCAGTGTCACCACTATGTAGTGAAACATTCGCTCTCTCACCAGACGCTGCTAACCAAGTTCCTTAACCATTTGATCCTTCAGTACCAAGGCTCCATGTTGTTTTAAAAGTCACTTCTGCCATCACTCGGAAATTTTATTTGGATGACACAGATATCCCTTAACTAGGGTACCCGTAATCAGGGCGTAAGGAGTTCCCGGGGGCTGGTAGTGGCTCTTGCTTGATGTGAGTGACCACCCAGAGATCACTTTTTAAACCACACTCTTACGCAGACATTCATACAGGTATTTCCGTTCTTCAGTATAAAAAGATGTTTACTGAAGAACTTCAGCAACGGTCAGGGCACCTGGGTGGCTCAGGTGGTTAGCATCCAACTTCAAATCAGGTTATAATCTCATGGTTCGTGAGTCGGAGCCCTGTGTCGGGTTCTGCACGGACAGTGCGAAGCCTGTTTGGGATTCTCTCTCCCTCTCTCTGTTCCTCCCTCCCTCCCTCCCTCCTCCCTCTCAAAATAAATAAACTTAAAAAAAAAAAAAAACTTAAGGAACAAGAAAAGTGAGTGACACATTAACTTTCTCCACAAATTTAAAATTTCTTATCGGAAAATGATAAAGGGCACCCTCTAGTTAGCGATAAAAATAAAACTCTCTGATAGTTCCCAAATAAGACTTCATTAAATCCTGGCACGATGCCCCATTTCTGCTTTGACTTTATTTTTTCAATCATTCGCACTGAACGAGGAGACGAATGTCTGGTCACCGTGGGAGTCGGTCCAGCAACCCCGCGTGTCCTCCTTTCCGTGGCGGCTTCCATCTGGACGATGCACCGGGCAGTCCCCTCCGAGAGCTCACTCAATGCCCACAGGCCCTGGTTCCACAGATGAGGTCAATAAAGCAGACAGGGGGCTGAGCCGGTGGCAGAGCTGGGGTTCCGGGGCAGCGAGTGTGGCCGTGTCACGGCGGGTGGCAATGCCGCCTGGCGACGGAACGCATTACCCGCCAGCATCCCCACGAGACTCTACCTCTCCCAGGACAGAGTCTATGCATCCTTTCACTTTGCGTCCTCCCTTTCTCCACAACTTTCGCTTTTTGTTTGGATGGCAGATAAAAGAGAGCCAGCGTGGTGACTGGCACCCAGGAGCTGCTTGGCCGAGGCTGGTTTCATCGCGCTGTTGGCCGAGCTCCATTTCCAGTCAGCCCTCCCCCAGCAGGGAGCTCTCTGGAATGTCCCTCTGCTCTCTGACCCCTGCAACCCGGCTCCCGTCTCCACCCCCGGGGCTGAGCCTGCCCCCCTGCCAAGACCACCGGTGACTGGCTGACCAGAGGCCGCCGTCTCACTTGACCTCCGGGCAGCATTCGGCAGTGCTGAAGGTTCCCTTCTTTCCTGAGTCATTTGCGTCCTCCCAGGACACCGGCTTCCAGTCGTCCTCCTCCGGCTGGAACTTCTGTTTCTTAGCCTCCCTCTCTGGCTCTTTAAACGTGGGTGCCTCCAGACTGCCTTCCTTAGCTTTCTTTGACCTCCGTGCCCTCCGCCGGGGCAGTCTCCTCCACCTCAATGCCAAAGGCTCCCCAATCTGAACCCCCGTTGCTTTCTAGAACGGCGTATCCAATTACCAACTGCACTTCTCCCAGGGAGAGTCCACATGGCCCAACCTGAGCCTCACGCTCCTCCCACCAAACTCCACGACTGTACCGCCACCGCAGGGGACACGGCAGATTACTGATTCTACCACCGGAATCTCCCACTCTTCATGGCCACTGCCTTGGTCCAAGACCTCGCTTTTCCGTGGCTGGTTACTGAAACAGCTTCCCCAACAGTCCTGTTCACTGCAGCCTCCCCCCCCACAAAAAACACTGCACGGCGTCTGTTCCGAAGGCAAATCTCACCCTGGCCTTGCTCCGTTTACGGTTCTTCGAGAGCTCCCGGAGGACGCACATTATGACCGAAATTCCTTAGCAAAACGGGACTGTTTGGTGTCTCTGCGGAGAGGACTCTCCACTCCAAGTTATTTCCTCCCACAAAGACAGATTCCCACTGCCCGAACACTCCTGGCCTCTGAACGGGCCCCCCTGTACAGACGCCCGACCCCTGGCAGCAAGCTGTCCCTTCTCCCCCCTCCAATCTGGGGGCCTGTGGGCCTGGGGCTCGGCGGAGGGGTGTGGGGCTCCCGCGCGGCATGGAACCTGCCGGGTAACACAGTCTGTTTCCGGTTTCCACAGAAGTACGAGCCTCGTTTTCCCAGGACAGCTTTACCAGTAAAAGGCAGCAATTTAACCTTCTTCATCGTTGGTTCAGAACCCGAGGGAGGACAAGGATCCCTTCAAAACCCAATGCTGCCACCTCCCCAGCCTCACGGCCAAGCCACGCAGGGCTCGCCACAGAGGTCACAAGGCGCTGGGGGCTCGGAAGGCCGCTGCACGAGTTGTCGCCACCGTCCCGGGTATGGCTCCCCTCCTCCTCCAACTCCTTCTCAGAAACCATACCTTCCCCCTCCCCCAGGGAGCCTGCCTCGTCCGACCATCCAGATGGTCAGTGGAGGCCCACACCCCCGATACGCTCCAGTGCCCGGATGGCTCCTGGGAGGGTCCCCACGCCGTGAGCGAGCATCGCCGAGCGCGCAGCAGCATGCACACGTACGCATGCGCACACAACTCGCGTGAACGCGGTCAGGGCCGAGTTAAAGGGCTGCGGCCCTACTTTCTATACCCCTGGATCCCTAGCGCCTGGCCTACGGGATTGTCAACAGACGACCGTGTAATAAGCAAGCCCGAACCAGGCATGTATTGCTTCGCAGAGAAGTCTGGCCCCCTGCTCTCCACTTGTAGAGAGATTCTGGGGGCCAGGGGATGCCCGTGAGCTCCCTGCACGGCACCGCCTGGCTTCTGCAACATCCACAATTAAGCACCTAAATTAAGCTTTTTTGTTTCATTGACGATTATGACATTTTTGGCATAGTCCAATACATGTTAGTAAATTTAATCGCTGAATATCTCCCCCCATTTAGATGATTTGCTTGAATTGATCAATGAACGGGGACTCTTCAGCCAGCACCTACAGGCCAGCAAAGTTAGGGACCGAGGCAGGGGGAGAGGAGGATGACCTGGCCCCTCGCCTCAGCGAGCTCCCCACTCCAGGCACATCGTCACCCCACGTCGGTGGTTCCCGTTTTCCCACCAGAGATAGGGCCACTGAGGACAGCCTTGTCCCTGGTCCCTTCTTGACTCGTGATCCGCTCAGACCCCCAGCAGAGGTCCTGAGTGACTAGGCCCCAAGGTGGTGGGGTCCCTTCACCCCGATTGCTAGGTGAGCGACCAGCCAACTGATTTCACAAAGCTCTGCTCTTAAATCTACGTTATTACGTCCTTCACGACATGGCTTCTGCTACCTGAGTGCCGTCAATCTGGAGTAAGTGCCTTTTCTGGAGTAAGCGGGGCTCTGGGGTGGGCCCCACGCACTCGGGCTATGTTGGGGAGCAGGGAGTGGGGAGCACTGGGGGCTGTAGCCAAGGATGGCACCTTGAAAGCACGTCGATTTGACGGACACCGAAGAGCCCCAGTGAGATGTCACGTGGATATTTGGTAGAAATTGAGCCAAATTTGAGGAAGCAATGTGAGACGGGAATTGAAGTATGCACGATGCATTTCATAAGAATAGTCTTTAAAACGTCTACGACAGACACACTTACAAAAATTAACTAGCAGGGCGCCTGGGTGGCTCAGTCAGTCAAGTGTCCAACTCTTGATTTCAGCTCAGGTCACGATATCACGGTTCTGGAGTTCGAGCCCCGTGCGGGGCTCTGTGCTGACAGTGTGGAGCCTGCTTGGGAGTCTCTTTCTCCCTCCCTCTCTTTGCCCTTACCCCTTTGCTCTAAACAAATAAATAAAAAAAATCAACGAGCATGAGGTTCTAATTCTACTCCAGGAGAAGTATTTTAAAAGCATCGTGTGAGGATGGGGCTTCGTCTTGGCCTCTGGTGCTACCACCCCAAGGCAATGTCCGCCGTACCGTTCACGGCTGTTCCTCTGGAACCCGCGAGGAGAACCCCCATAAATAATGGAAACCACCAGGGACCGTAAATCTTCCAGGAACAAATAAAAGATCCTCTAATGTCTCAACTCAGTGTTAAATTACAGTTCAGTGATCATTAAACTATCTTATTAATTAAGAAGAAATTAATTACCAAATTACCTACGTAGTTTCGAATTTGTGACTTCGTCAGGAATGACAAGAAATCGGGGGTGGGATTTTTCTCACTGTGAAGATCTCCAAGTTGGTGAATGTTACCGGAGGTGTGTATTCCGTTTTGTTGGTGTCCCTGTTCCCAACTCTTAGATTTGTTTCCACGTTATCTGAGTTTGAGTAGAGGTGAAGCTATGCCAGAAAAACAAGTATAATAAAAGAGGGGGGGGGCAGGGAGGAGGGCAGTGAGGGAGACGTGAGCTCTTGAAGGCCTCTTGGGTTGTCGGATGCTTGATGACGTTAGCGAACCAGCAAGAACCACGGCCTGGCCTGGAACCAGCACACCGGTGGAGACCTTCTAAGACAGTGGATCAATTCCACAGGGCTCCAAACTATTCCGGAAATGCTGGATACCGAGCTCCATTCACCTTCCTAGGGCCAAGGTGTCCCCGACACTCGACAAGCACCGGCCAAGCGGGTCAAGGAGCGAGCAGACGAGTCTCATGGCGGGTGAGAACGTTAGGAGAAGACAGTGGGGGCAAAGCTCAAAGGGGCAACCGCATACACATTTTTAAGGGTCTCGTATGCAAAGAGGAGTGAGCAGTGTGGACTTTATCCCCGAGGCAACAGGGGCCAGCAAAACACTCAAGGAGCGGTGACGGGATCTGTGTTTGAAGGACAACTGGTGCGGAACGGAAGTCTCGGGTCCTGTCGGTCTGGACGTGACCAAGGGAGCGTGGGGCTGTGCGGTGGGCGAGGGGCTGTGCCAGAGTTGCTGCGGCCAGGACGCAAGAGCCTGGCTCCCGAGGCTTGGAGCGGCATGTGGACCTTCTGGTTTGAGACTCCTCTCCAAAACTGTTGCCGCTCTCCTTACACCTGGTTAACATTCTCACAGGGTACGGAACTCTAGGCTGGCCGTGCATCCTATCGCGATTCAAAGCTACCGGAAGGAGCTCTCCTAAGGGGATCTAAGCTCAGAGATAGAATTTAGGGAAACCTCCACAGTTTAAAAACTTTCAAAGCAGCTGGGGACACAGGAACTACTCTAAGTTACGGTTCCTGAAACGTGAGTATATCGTTCCCTTTAGAAAGACAGCCTGGGGGCGCCTAGGTGGCTCAGCCCGTTAGGCGCCCGACTTCGGCTCAGGTCATGATCTCATGGTTGGTGAGTTCGAGCCCTGTGTCTGGAACCTGGAGCCTGCTTGGGATTCTGTGTCTCCCTCTCTCTCTGCCCCTTCCCTGCTTGTGCTCTGTCTCTCTCTCTGTCTCTCACAAAGAAACATAGAAAAAAATTAGAAAGACAGCCTGGACCCTGTTCCTGTTTTCTGACATACGTTAGATCTTCCCGGTGGCACGGGTGACCCACAGGGGAACTGGTTATCCTCAACCTAGCGAGGCTTTCACCTTTTCTGCCTCTACCTGGAAGACCACCCCACTGCTCTCTCGGAGGCTGACGTGTCCCATGCCACCCGCCGTCTGCACCGACACTACACCTGTCATTCCGTAAACAGGCCGATGGTTTCCACGTTCCACCAAAAGAAACCACAAACCACCAGGAGAGCTTTCTAACCGTACCAAATATTAATAAGGAAGGAGAGGTACCCCGTAACTGAGCAGGTCACAAAAGTAACTTAGGGGTGTGTGCAAAGTACGTGCCCTTCTACACGCCTGTTCCGTTTCCTTGTCAGTGACAACAGGACAGGCTCTGGACAAGAATCACCTGCTGGCAGCTGTGCCCTAAGTGAGTCATCAGGAGAAAGGGCGTGGGTGTGTGTTGGGGGGGGGGGATCCTTTATGACTTACCTTATGTGTTCCTCGGCACAAACCATGACTATATCTCTATTACACTGAAGAAACGCTGCAAATCCAAAACAGGCCGTGGTTTAAAAAGCCAAGGTCGCTTTTGCAATTTTTTTTTGGAATGTTTATTTTTGAAAAAGAAAGAGAGAGAGAGAGAGAGCATGAGCGGGGAAGGGGCAGAGAGAAAGGGAGACACAGATTCCAAAGCAGGCTCCAGGCTCCAAGCTGTCGGCACAGAGCCCGACTCAGGGCTTGAACGCACGAGCTGTGAGATCATGACCTGAGCCAAAGTTGGACGCCCGACTGAGCCCCTAAAAAGCCAAGCTCACTTTTGTTTCTTCTGGTGAAGCTCTCAAGTTTTCCATGAAGTAATGAACTCTGAATTCTTAATCTGAGATTCAGTTCTTGTCTGTATTCTTTTTATCTCGTTGTATTAAAACAAATTTATCTTCATTTATGTCGCAATTACCTATTAGGCTTGTTAATTTGCTGGAAATGAAGCTATTGTTTAATTGCTCCTATTAACAGGGGGATTTAAACGCCGACTGTAATAAACAGTTACCTTCAGGACGGAGCAAAGTCATGGCTGCCGACATTAATTTCAGAATTTCAGAACGAGGGGGGAAATTTCTACCGTGTCCAGGGCAGCTGGATTGCCTTTCTCATTTCACCGGAAGTGAAAGGACAGATTAAGAGAAGCTCACGCTGAAATAAACGTGGTCCATTCAATGTTTTTTATACACCTATGTAATTCCCATATAGAGTTGTCAGCTGTGGCCAGGGGGACATCAAATCCTCCCGCAGGAAACACGCCTCTCTTTTACGCATCTCTTCACAACACAACTGTCCACTAAAAGGCGAGTCCCAATGTGCACCTGCCAATGCGAATGTGAGTCCCACAGCGGCCGTGCACACCGGGGACGTGAGCCCCATGGGGGCCGTGGACACCGGGCCGGTGGGCAGCGGGAACCATGACGCTGACCGCCCGCTGGGTTCTAGGTTCCAAAGGACTCAGGGCTCCTGTGTCCAGCCCCACGGACCGCAAACACTCACTTCTCTGAGAAAGAAGTGTCGATCTATCCCAACACCGTATTGTCAAATGTCTTCCAGCTGGTGTTGGCTTCAGGCAGTCTGGGCATGGGGCTTCCGGGGCTCAAATGTGCTCCTATCGGCATCTGGCCCCAGGAGAAAAGGAGGGCATTCCAAACGGCACTGCCTGGAGATCCCCCCGCCCCCAAGACCGCACCTCAGGCTCTGGCCTGCCCCCTGTGCCAAGAGAACAGGACGGTTAGTTGTGGACATTCTGGGGGATCCCTCAGCTGCTCTGTCCTCCGCTCGCCACGTGCCGTCCGGTCTTCCGTCAGCCCCACGCTCGCAGCCACGCTCTCTCCAGCTGACGGGCCCCTCCAGCAGCCTGGTCTGAGACCTTCACCACATCATCCCTAGTCCCTGTGCAGGCGGCTGGCTGGTTCTCCTCTCCACGCACCTGCCCACTTTAGAGCTTCCGCAGGTCTGCGTTGTGCTCAGGGATACGGGAGGGTGTTCATCCGAGCCCATCTCCAGCGGGAGGGCGCTCTCCTGTGTCTCCGGCCGGCGGGCCAGCACAGGGGGTTTAGAAGGGACACCACCACCCCCGGCATCTGGCATGAGCGTGGTGCTCGGCGAATGCCCAGAGAAGCAGGGCACCAGGCTGGGATGGCCGTGCGCCCCCCAAAGCGCCGGCCACGCAGAGTAACTTGCGCTGCTTAGCTCCTCGGGGCCCCCAGGGTCCCCCAACGGGAATGAGCACCAAGGACCCCAGGGGCCACTCAGGAGGAGCAAAGGGAGGAAGGAGGCATCCCATTTCCGCCCGCCCCCCCCACTGCCCTCTGCCACCCCCTCTGCCAATCACTCACACTTGGGGGGTGAGCCCCACCCCTCAGGGCACAGGTGAGGATGGGGTGAAACCCGAGAGGCACGCGTGACCCGGAGGGTGTGGCATGGACACCAGTGACGCAGGAGGGCCCCCAAACACCCCCGCTGATGCCCGAGCACTGACCATGCCATGCTCGCTCTGGGGGGTTGGGGAGGCGTCCCCACCAGGCTCTATGGCATCCCTACTCACTCTCTGTTTATTCCTTCGTTACGTCACAGAGCAACTAGTATGTGCCAGGCCGCCTGCGGGGCGGGGGAGGCCGTGCCACCCGCTGGCCCCACCAACGACAGCGGTGACCGAGCACGGCCTGTGCCCTCCCCGTCAGAGCACCCCCGGCGGAGAGACCGTTCAGGCAACTTTCCAGGACGTTTCACTAAGGGGTCAAGAAGCAGAGCTCGAAGGTCTTGGCCTTGGACCCCTGGACCCCCCCCCCCCAATCCCTGTTCCAGAATTCGGCACGGCGCTCTGGGCACCCCAGTGTCAGATCCCTGACGGCTGTGGGAGCACGAACAGCTTTGAAGGAAGGCCCATGTTCAGAGTGGAAACAACGTCGGGATAATTCTCAGAAGGGAAATCCTGAGAAATTACAAATCCTGCAGGAATACCGAAGAATCCTTAAAAGCAGGAAGAATCTGGAGAAGATGGCCGAGAAGGCACAAACCACTAGAAGCATCACACCCGCGGGGCGGGCAGTCAGAAGCATGGGACGAGCCCGCCTTCCAACAGACGTGGGGACGGTGTGGGGCCGCTGGCCGGGCGCTCAGCCAAGAGGAGGTAGAGAGTCTGGGTGCTGACGAGCCACAGCCAGGAGAGGCGAGGGGGCCGCTGCTGGCCACGCGTCCCAGCGCTGCTCTCTGAACATCGCCAGAGCGAGATGCTAGGTGGCCGGAGTTGGTCCCTCCGGCAGGTGTGGAGACTCGGGCAGGGGGGCTGGGATGCCGGCCGGTCACCTGGACCTTGTGGACAGAGGGCCTTCTCCTTCGGGACCTCGCCAGCTCACAAGAGCACTGTGCTCTTGTGCTATCGTGGGGCCGTAAGACTACAGGCTGAGCAGCATTTCACTCAGCGTCCATCTAGCATTCGGTATTATTATTATTCCACTTAATCGAATACCTGATCACTAAGAGAAGTCAGCAGGGCCAGAAAGTAGCTAATGTAGGTTAGGTTAACCTGAAACACAGAACAGAGGAGCCAAAAGCATACACTAGAGACCTTCCAAAGAGGGAGGCTTTCTGGACTGGGTCACTAGGATATTCCCCCCCGAACCTCGGTCCACACAGCGCCGAACACAAACTCTGGTTAGAAAACATTCCAAATGCTACAATTAGAGGCGGTGCAAATCTGTTCAAAAGGCCGAGAGACGATTAACTTTCTCTCTCACTTACCCTCACGTTGGATACGAATCAGCGTCTTTCAAGACGAGGCCAGTGAATATCCCAATAAATTGGCAATACAATTTAGATGGCAGGCAAGGGCCTCCAAGATAAATGGCTTAAACAAAGGGGGGAAAAATGAGCCTGTCACTTCTTCTCAACTCATCAAGCTGTCTTGCAGAGAAAGTTGATGATTCCGGAACAGAAATGGCTCTGACACCCCCTGCAGGTGAACACTCACCCTGGGATTCTTCTCCCGGCCCGGCGAGCCTCGCGCCTCTCTTGCGGCACCGGGGATGGCGGCGGGACTCACCGTTCACACCCACCCCCTTTTAAACCAAATGACGGGCCACGAGACAGACCGAACACGGTTCGCGTGCTCATGACAGCCTCAGGGCCAAAGCGGGTAAAGCAGGGACACCCGAGGACGCAGCGTCCCACGCAGGACTGACAGAGAAGGACAGAGACCGCAGGACGGGTTTTTAAAACACGGACACGGGGAAGACACCACCCAAAAAATGAGAAAAGCATGAAACTGATCGTGCTGTTACTCAGGCCCAAGGAACTGCAGCACAGTTTAAAGAAGAGGAGAGGAGGGGAGGGGCAACGAGGACCAGACAGAAAGGGCCCCAAACGAGAGGATGCGTAAGACATCCAGGCCACGTACGGACGCTGCAACCAGGGAACCCGAGACGAACACAGGGACGTACCGCCACCGGGTTTCTTTTCCCGAAGTGAACAGAGTTTGATTAATATTGGCCTCGCCCAATTTATCGGGTCTAATTTGCTTCCTATTTGGAGATACAGGTTTAAGGAAGAAAGAAAAAGGAGCTTAGACATCTCTCTAATCTCCCGGTTTGCCACAAGCACGTTCCCCGTCGGAGAGCTTTTAACTTTCAAGAAAAATGGACTTCTCTATCACAAGTGAATCTGTTTTCCTATTTCCAGAAATAATTATCCTTACAACAATCTCCATAAAAAAGACATTTCCCTCTTAAAGTGGGAGAGGAGATGTCTTGGCTGGAGCCGGAGAAAATTATTCCTCTCCCCCGGCTCCGTTAATAACGAGCCAGCGGTGGTGGGCCCAGCACAAGAGGCCTTCAAACAAGTGACAGTGACACACAGGCTGAATTATACAATGTAGTGTGATGCAATTAGGAAGAAGGATGATGTGACAAAACGGATTTCCACTTGGTCTTCAACGGGGCTTCGTGCATTAAGTCATTGTAACGTTCTCCCTGCCGCCCATCAATTATTATTATGTAACTAGGACCACCACCCAGGAAACCCACCCTTTCAAATGTGCAAGATTCCTTCCTTGCGGCAAGTCTTGCCTTTTGTGATACCACAGCAGTATTAGGCATTTCAGTTACATGCCTTCGAGGGCCCAAACAAAGAAATGCTATGACAGTTTTATTTAATTAGCAGAGAATTCTGGAGAATTCTTTCCCACAGATCATGGCTACTGAAGAGTTAAGCGTATCACGTAGAGACACTTTCTGTGTAAGTTTTTTTTTTTTTGTTTTTTCTCTAACGAGAAATTAAGTTTATCAATTGCCATTGTAATTACTCACAGCACCTCAGGTAATTAAAAAGGATCTAAATCTAATTTTATTTACATTTAGAATACCTGAGGTCATCGCCGATCAAGATTTCATGTTTGTGACTAATAATGTTTAAGCGTTAATTAGAGTCCAGTGGAGAATACGGATTGATTTTGAATTTGTAATCTGCCGTGATTTAGTGACCGTGAGGAAGTTACACTATCCCTCTCCGTTACCGCCAGTTTCTATGAATTATTGAAATTCTTCAAAGAATCATACATGCATTTTAATTCCAGACTAAAAAACCCATTTAATTCATCTTAAAAAAGAGAGAGAGAGCTCACAATGACATTGCACACCTCCATCTGTGGGTGGGAAAGTACGTCGCATGAAGTTTAGTTTCTTTGGACCCATCTTAACGTAAAATACCTTCAATAATATTTTATATATTTTTTTAATGTTTATTTTTTGAGAGAGAGAGACAGAGTGTGAGTGGGGCTGGGGCAGAGAGAGAGGGAGACACAGAATCCGAAACAGGCTCCAGGCTCCGAGCTGTCAGCACAGAGCCTGGCACGGGGCTCGAACTCACGAACCGGGAGATCACGTCCTGAGCCGAAGTTGGGACGCTTGACTGACTGAGCCACCCAGGCGTCCCCCTGCAACAATATTTTAAATGGAACAACCTGTGTTTTGATTTTTTCCTCCTAAATTTTTCTAATGCAGATTTTTAAACCTGCCCCAAAAGTTGAAAGAATGACTGAACGCCCATCCACACACCACCTGGATTCTCTAACTGTAACATGTTGCTACCGCGGCTTTATTACATACCCACCCACCGAGCCATCCATCTTAGTTTCTGATGCATTTCTAATCCGTTGCAGACATCAGTTCACTTCACCCCGATGCATTTCAGCATGCGCATAATTAACTCACTCATTAACTGGTTAGGGTTCTTTTTTTTTTGAGATGAAACACATGTACCGTAAAAATGCAGAAACCTTAGTTGTTCCATTCCTTGAGCTTTGACAAATGTCATAGAACTCAAATCACCATGAAGATTCAGAGGCTTCTATCCCCTGGGGGGGGGGGGGTCCCTTGCACCTCCACCCAAAGCAGTCCTTTACTCTCACTTCCCCAAAGCCATCCTTCTGAGTTTTTCGGCCAGAGAGGAGTTTCGCCTTTTGTGGAACCCGATATAAATGCAATCATCCACTTGGCGGCTCTTCACGTTCTGTGGATTCATCCACACTCACAAGTTTTCCAACTAACTTCATCACCGTTGTGCCAACATACTGGAGTCCTGAGAGAGTCCCAGCGAGACACGATGGTCCTTCACTCCCTTCTTAAACAGGTGCCTACAGAAGATGGTGATCTCCTACCGCAAATGACACCTGATTATCATCGACTTCTCTGGGCCAGCTAGGAGGAGAAAGGGACTCAAAGTACCTATGTTTTTAGAACAATAAACCTATTTCTAAATTTATCTGACCTGGGGGATACGTGTTGGCTGCAGAGAAAAGTTTATAAAATGACCCTTTAGGTCCTAAGCTCGACACCCTTTCTCCTTGACTCAAAAGTATTGTTGTCACCCCACCCTAAGAACATATCCTTCACTAACACGAGACTAAGGAATGCCGTCCTTGATGTCCTCATGGATCAAACTCACCAAGAAAAATGGCGCCAGAAAAACGCATGGTGGGCACATTGGACCCAAGTCACAGAATCACAGACTCAATTCTCATACGGCAACCAGCAGGTCACAAGAAGTTATCAGTTGGATCCCAACAGTTTAAGAGGTTAAAAACTCAAAGGAAGTCCACACGGCGATGGCACTTACAGCTGAGACAGTCACCTCCTGTCCGATACCTACTGTACTGTTTCGGGATGCACAGAGCCTACGCTTAAGAACACAAGCAAAAGGCACACCTAAACTTCAACACATTCCCAGGTTTATCCTAGGCTCAAAAAAATTATGAAAATTAAATCCACAATATTGCTGCTTCAGCACCATTCAGGGGCAGTATTTAAAGAGAAAGGAAGTGATGGCAGGCGCCTGGGTGGCTCAGTCAGGTAAGCATTCAGACTCTGGATTTCGGCTCAGGTCGTGATCTCAAGGTTGGTGAGTTCGAGCCCCGCGTCGGGCTCTGTGCTGACAGTGTGGAGCCTGCTTGGTTTTTTTCTCTCGCTCCCTCTCTCTGCCCCGCTCCCCATTCTAAGTAAATAAAAAAACTTTAAAAAACAAATAGAAAGGAAGTGATGGTGACTTCTTTATTCAAAGAAGGCAGACTTTACCCCTGGGGTCTGAGGTCCCTCCACTGATACTGGTACACATCACATCATATCTATTAACAACAGGTATGTTCACAGACAAGCTTTTCTAGTGAAGCTTTTGGGAATTCATTTTAAGAGGAAAAAAAAAAACCCAACACGGATAGATAAAAAGAACTCGAGTGTATACTGGTTAATAACTCAAATCATTAATATCTACCTCCAGAATTAGAGAACTTAATTTAAAAGGAATATCCTCTCTTCACCGAAGACCCTCAAAGTACATCTGTGAACGAGAGATGTAAGCAGGAGGCAAATTCCAGCCCAGGAAATTTAAAAACACTAAATGGTAACGCTGTCAAAGAAAGTTTAGAAAATCTGGGTACTTATTTCCTTCCTCCAAAAAACTACAATCTAAATGAGAAAAGATAACAGTATTGTCTTTCGTCTTTAAAAAACAGATTTCTCTCTTTTTCTTTAATATGTATTTTTGAGGGAGACACAGCGAGACAGCATGAGCGGGGGAGGAGCTGAGAGAGAGAGGGAGAGAGAGAGAGCAGGGGAGGGGCAGAGAGAGAGAGGGGGACACAGAACCTGAAGCAGGCTCCGGGCTCCGGGCTGTCGGCACAGAGCCCGACGCGGGGCTCGAACCCACGAACCGGGAGATCGTGACCTGAGTCGAAGTCGGACACTTTAAGTGACTGACCCACCCAGGCGCCCCCAGATTTCTTTCTGATGGGCAAAAACACACCAAAAAGATGAGGAAAAATATAAAGCGTACAGCAGGGAGCTCTATCCTTCAAACGTATTAAAGAGGCACCTGACAGAGGCTTTGCACGAGATGCACATGAGGCAGAGGATGACACTGTGCCCCGTACCTTGCACTGGCGACTCTGTCCACGGGGGCACCCCACCCACCCCCGGTGGCTCTCCAGGGCTGCAACTAGACCCTCCGGGAGGAGCCAGTCCCGCCATCCAGTCACACGCCTTCCAACGACAAATCCACGCCCGACGAGAGCTGGCCGGCAGACAGCCAAAGGAACCTCATTGTATCCCTGGGTCTAGAAGGCAAGGAGAGTATCACAGCGGCCATGATTCACGAATACGAGCCTCCTTGATCCCGGGAAAGGGAGGCCAGAACTTGTCCTAAATCAAAGGCATTCCATCAGAGAAAAAGACATCTGATGAGATTAATTTACATCTCAAAAGCAAACTGGTGATGGGAGCCGTAATTTGCTGTGTTTGTATTTTTGAAAACCGCGGCGCGGCGGGCTCCGGAGCACTGGATGCCACCCTTCGTGAGACAGCTTTCAGGTGCCTGAAGCCCATTAACACTGGGATTAACAAGTGTCCACGGGAAAGATGTCTGCATTCGGAAAGCATGATTTAGTCTCCTATAAAGACTCAACTCTGCATTGGAGACTTTCTGGCCTTTATAAGCGTTTAGCTGCCATAACATCTATAATTCAGCCCAGAAAAGGCATCATAGAGCATTTATTATAAATCTTACAGAACATATAAGGCCCCTTTGCACTTCAATCATTTGCTAACAGTTACAATAAGATTGTATTAAAAATTTAAACTGCCCTACTTAAGCAATTTACCTTCAAACGTCCATTTCCAGGGAATGAATCCAAGGGATATGAATGTCGAACCCTTGGTCAGATTTATTGCACCAAAGAATATTTCTCCTGATATAGCTCTGATGAGTGAAGGCTAATGACTTTAGTTTTATTACTTTTTAAGCACTTAATGGGAAAATTTAGACATTTTCACAAGACTGAGCTTAAACAAGAATGGTGCATTTAAAAATGGCAGGCGGGAAGGGCTCTGCGAGATTACTTTGGACATACCCAGATTAAATACAATCAGAGGAAGTTTTAAGGCGACGACTCAGATCGCAGACTTGCCTCTACCGTTATTAGTATGGGGTTTTTTTTTCTCCCCCTAATGTCTTAAATATTTCAGAGAATATTTAGCAAAGGGTAGCCAGAGAGAATTTTATTATTACACGTGTAAAATTTTAAAGCCATTTAAAAAACCCCACAGTATTTAATTTTTGTTTCCACACTCATAACCACCCACCATAGGGAGGTCACAGAGGAAATGCCGTAATTATCTCTGTGTAATTACCCACGCCCTGGCAAGGAGCGCCCGTTTCTACCACCAACCACACTGTCAGCAGGCAAATTATCTTTAAAACGTTCAGAAGCAAATCTAAAAGTTTTCCTTTACTTGAAGTAATTTTTCCCCCTAACTTAAGCCCACAGCTGTGATCCCTCAGATTTCAATTAATGCCGAGGCAGTAATCCTATCAATCACCAAGGACTATAAATTTCTTATCTTTCTCATTAACTACACCGTTGCACGGCTTAAATATAAACATACCTTGCCACAGGACTGTAAATTATTCGGCAAGCGCGACTCTACCCACCGTCAGAAGGGGTGGGAATGATTTCAGCAAATCCGTGGTGCACTTGCTATACTAAAGCTGATTTACACGTCTCCAAAAAAATAAAAAACCACCGAGATTCACACTGACAGCGGGTCTCTTTGAGTTTGCTTATTTGGCTTAAAACCGGTAATGACCTGTCTTTATTAGTATTACTAAGTTTTATGTGCAAAATCCAATTTTCTGTGGAAATATATTTTTCGCTGTACCTGCCAATAATATCCCGCGCGGTTACCTGTGGCTATTAATTTTTTTAGGCCTAAATTCTTCAACTTACTTTGAAGGCTGTTTAAAAAAAAAAAATCTTGACATAAAATTGGGCACGACCGTATCGAGAGATGGCAGACATGGGGGTTGGGAGGGACACCTCCCCCCGTTACCGCGTGGGACCCACTAGCTTCTATTTGTCGGGCTGGCATGTCAACACCTTTACCCTGAGCCTTACGTGAGCTGCCCTGTCAAGCAGTCTCTAATGAGATGGCGTAGTCCAAACCTGTCACGAAACACAGGCTACGGGAGTGCTTTCCCGTAACACTCGGAGCAGAGTTCGTATTTGGCCCGTGGCGAGGAGTCGGAACGTCCAGCAGCTGACCAAGCTTCTGCCACGAGGTCCCGGTTCCCTAGCACGTCCACTTTAGGCCTGATCCAGTTAATCGTACCTTTCAAGTTAAAATGGATGTGGCGCGTTAACTTCCCACCTTGGGCCTGCACAGCCCACGGGTGGCTCACTTCACCTGCAGGAAGCCCGGGGCGGGCGTCTCTAGCCGGGACACTGCTGCCACCTAGCGGTGCCCTGAGCCGCCTGGGCTCTGGGCCCACAAACCTTGGAGACCCGCAGAAAGCCGCCGAGTTCTGACCTGTTCCGGGGCAGCCGATGATGCTACTGAAAGAACTTCAGGCGAAGAAGCTAGGACGAGAAACATCGACTTCACGCGGTACGAAGAGACGAAGAGCACACCGTATTAATCGCCAAGCGTTTTCAGATTACAAACACCCCAAGAGAAGATGGGACAGAAAAGGAAAGCCAAAAACCAACCTCCAAACCAGACACAAGCAGGTAACTCTGATGGTAGGTGACTTACGTTTCAGTGAAGCTGTGACTTGAGGAAGGAACGAAAGAAGGGAGGGAGGGAGAAACCCAATCCCTTAACGTTTCTGGAAGGATTTCCTTTCCTAAGTGCCGCAGAGACCGTTTATTAGGCCCCCGATGATTCTTTGGTAACGTACTCCGTTCGCACTCTTGGCAAGTAATTACGTAATTACTGATCCCTAACGAAGGTGGTAAGTGTCACAGGAAAGAGCATGGGCGTCCGAGCCAGACATCCGGGTGTCCATCTCAGCTCGGCAACTGAGGCCCTGGACCCACGGCGGGCGATCTAGCCATTCGGTGACTCGGCTTCTCTATCTGTATGTGCCATAGGCAGAAGGACCACCATGGTGCCAAGAAGACGGCGTGGCACTGGGCACACGGGTTTGAGAACGAACACGGACCTTGTTCTCACGGGGTCTCAGTAGGTACGTTGCGTAGATCATCCTCGGCACTGAGCTTGCCGAAACCCTGGTTCTGTTGTCAGGATCTGCTCTGGGCATTCTGCCACGACTAACTCACAGGTACTCTGTGTCACCCCCGTTTACCAGCTGAGGAAACTGGCACCTTGCCCGGGTGCCTGCGCTCGGGGTTCCCATCCAAGGACCCAACTTTCCTGAGAAAGTGGCACCGGAGCGTTGGCCTCCAGGAGGAAAGGAAAGCAAGGCTGGTGGGGGGGAGGAGCCTGGAATGGGGAAGGGGAGGAGCCTGGAACACAGGAGCCCAGATGCAGACACCAGTCATTGATGGGGGGGGGGAGGGGGGAGGAGGCGTCTATGCCCCAGCAAAGCCGGGAGGCTGAAAAGACATCAGGGGGCACCCTCTGATTATATGTGAATGTGTTATTTTTTTAAACTTCTTTAACTTTTTTTAAACGTTTGTTTAATTTGAGAGAGCTAGACAGTGTGACTGGGGGAGGGGCAGAGAGAGCAGGAGACAGAATCCGAAGCAGGCTCCAGGCTCTGAGCTGTCAGCACAGAGCCCGACTCGGGGCTCGACCTCGGGAATTGTGAGATCGTGACCCGAGCCGAAGTCAGACATTTAACCAACTGAGCCCCCTAGCTGCCCCTGATAACACGTGAATTTAAAAAGCCCCTCTGGCCACACTGTGAGAAGGACTAGGGGAAGGACACCTACCAAGCGTACAAAGTACAAGCAAACCTGGTCGACGGGCGGTGGCTCCAGCCAGGGCACGGGGGTTGGTGGCCACACGAGACACGTGACCAGACAGCCATGTGGTCAAACCAACACACCTCGGTGACTGGGCAGGAAGGCAGAGAGAGGAGTCAGAATGTGCCCCAGCCATTCAGCCTGAGTATCGGGGTAGGTGCACAGGGACCGCGGCACAGAAGAGGCATGTGCTCAGCAGGAAGTGCCTCTAAGATGCCCAAGAGATGCCAAGGAGACAGCTGATGACTGTCTCAAGCTCCGAGAAGCTCTCAGCCGACAGGGACCCGGAAGCCTTGGTTCAAGGCCACACGATGCCGCCTGGCTCGGAGAGGAAAGAGAAGGAGGGATGCCAGCCCCACACAGAGCCAGGAGGGGCCACAGAAAGCCCTGCCCCCCAGCCCCCATTTTATCAGGAACGTGTTTAAGCCTACGGTAAAATTTAACCAACAGTACAAAGAACAGCGAGGAACCCACCACTCACTTCCGACAAAGCAAATACTTTCCCGTGTTTGGCTTTTTTGTTACCCGAATGAACTGAGTCACAGACGTTATTTCCCTAAATATTTACTTCAACACGTTCCTTCTCAAAATAAGGACATTTGCCAACACAACCACTACACCATTGGCGACTTGGAAGTGTCCATACCTGTGCGTGGGAGAGGCTCCTGCCTGCTAGGTGACATGCTGGGAACAGTCACAGGCGGGTTCTGTCCAGTTCTGGGGGCACCACCAGCTGGGGGAGGAGACCTGGGAGCTTCTCATCTGCAACAGTGGCTTTGTCCCCAAAGAGCAAGGGTATCCGCTGATGAGGACGAGGGAGGGGAGAGCTCAACCCCGTGAGGGCTTGTCGCAACTGTTTTTCTATTCTTGTTTGTCCCCCCTCTGCTCTCTCCAGGACGAACGGCTCAGGAAATCCCTTCTGTCTACACATCCTCTCCAGAGAGTGGACATGCAGGATAAAATGTGCTGAGAACTCACCAAGTGAGGCGCTCCTTACTTACTCCCCAGGTAGAGCCGCCTTCCCCGTAAGGCAGCCCGATGCGCCAGGAGCACAGGTGTGCAGAGGAGGGGATGGGGCAGGGAGGACCCTCAGCTTCTCGCTCCCGACGAGCTGCCCCCAGGGGAACAGGACGGCTCCCCGGAGGCGCTCTGCCATCCATGCAGAGCTGCGGGACAAGTGCATGAAGCCCGCGGGGGTGGAGGCTGTTGCAGTCGGTAACTTAGGCTCCCATCCCTGCCATCAACTGTGCATACTGCTCTCCAATCGAGGAAACCTTCCCAGAGAGCGGCTCACGGTCACAAGCAAGTGTGAAGACCGTGGAGGTGGTGGGTGCCAGGAAGTGGCCGAGACTCGTGAGCAGGACAGACTCGTCCCTGAGCTGCAATCTAGGCCCCAGAGAGATGAGGGGCAGGATCACGTGTCTGGCTCAGGAAGGTGGGCTGGATGCGAGACCATCACGGCCACGACACCGTGCCAGACCCCATGACCAAAATTTTGAAACTGACCCACTTCCTGCTCTCGTAGAGCTTATCAAAGTAAATCATCTCTACAGAGGATCTCACGTCCAGTACGTCCTCAAAACAAAACAAAACAAAACGCACTCTCCTTTAGCTGTCCAATGTCCCACGTCCATACTTCTTAAAAAATTTTTTAATTTTTTTTTTTTTTTGACAGAGCGTGAGAGAGCAGGGGAGGGGCAGAGAGAAAGGGAGACCAAGAGTCTGAAACAGGCTCCAGGCTCTGTGCTGTCAGCACAGAGTCCAACGCAGGGCTGGAACCCAGGAACCTTGAGACCATGACCCACTGAGCCACCCAGGCGCCCCTCGTCCATACTTTTCCAAGGCACCGAAGGAATACCACAGAAGGACCACTTAAGAACTAGACTTAGCAGACACACACAGTAACCTGAGGCACCAGGAAATTTTAAAGTTCAAAAGGAATCAACAGGCAGTCTTTAAATTAGATTGTACGTTTATATGGCACAGGACAGCGCCACGTTAGGAAAAAAAAAAAAATGCCCTGAATTCCTAAAATTTGTTTCCAACATTTTTCCGTCTTGGAATACTTCCAGGAGATTGAATTTTGGATTGATCACACAGGTGTACAATTTTGGCCAAAGGCATGGCTCTTCCATCGTCTGAGGGTCCCCAGGGAAAACCTGGACCAGCACAGGGCAGCCAGGGGGTCGGAGAGCGAGCGGAGTAGACTGGCTCTGAACCCTGGTCTCCGGGAGGAGGGTGAGGAAGCGAAGGCATCAGGAACCTCTCGGAGGACGGAAAACCCAGGTGGTGACGGCCAAGGAAGTACCGTTTTGCTGAGCTTTCTGTGGTGACCCGTCCTGTCTTGAGACAAGATCGATCCTGAAGCCATTGGTTTTCTTGTTCCGATGGAAAGAATGTGAGTACATCCACGATTTTCAGAGAACAGTCTTCATCCTTCTCTCAACAGCACTGTGTCTTTGTTGGCTTAAAATGCTTTCATGACCGTCAATTTCAGCTGTCAGGACGCCAGATGAGGGTGATATCAATGCAGGTCTCCTCCCACGGAGGGTGACCCTCCAGGTAACAGCTCTGTGCCCGGCGGCGGGCGAAGACAGCTGGGACCGGGCAGATTTGCGCGGGGTCACCG
The DNA here is from genome assembly GCF_022079265.1 of Lynx rufus. NCBI lineage: Eukaryota > Metazoa > Chordata > Mammalia > Carnivora > Felidae > Lynx > Lynx rufus. Next base: position 4,905,397 of record NW_025814834.1, read on the forward strand.
TGCATCGCCGGTCCGTCCCCCACCACCACCGGCACTAACCCAAGACCACGGCTACTCGAACCACTCCTCAACCTTCCCCAGACTTTTAGCCGAGGGAACCCCTTCCACGAGAAAACAAACTGGTCTCTCAGAAGGAGGCGGCTCTGAATTTTCCCAGGTTGACACCGTCACACGTAAACTGCGGCCTCCTCGGGGTGCTGTGGCCCAGACACCGGCCAGGAGCCACGGGTGAAAGGATACAGCGGGATGATGCCACCACTCGGGTCACCTGGCTGGCACGTCCCCCCCACGGCGTGCACATCTCTCTTTCTCATTCTCATTCCCTTTCGCGGGATGAGAAACGATTCTAATTACTTAACGGCTGCATCTGTTTCCTACTCTGCAACTTGACTGAAAACACCAGAATCCGCTCATTCGAAAGCTCTGATTGGAATCAAAGCCCCGCCATAAAGATAAAGGCGGCCTGCTGTAGCAGCGGTAAGTGGGAGCCGCCTAGCAACTATTGTAATTACTGCACTTAAACCGGGCCCTACTTCAGAGCCCTGGCGTTATTTCCATTTTAAACGCTCCATTTCTCAATCCGTGATCGCTTCCCTATCAGCAGTTCTTAGGCTGCACACTCGAAGGTTCCGAGTTTTTATTCTTGTGTTCCCACTGGCCTGCGTGGGACACCCGAGGCTGCGTGTGGACTGGACGGGGGCGCTGGAGTGACCGGAGGGGCAGTGCCCACGTCTTGGCAGCCCCAGGTGCACCGTCTAGGCCCGGCCCGTCCTCCGTAGACACTCCTGTCCCCTCACCCAGAGAAGGGAGATAACAAACACCAGATTCCTAGCAAGGTCGTTTCTGTTCTCTGCATTCGCCAGACGTGGGTTCCTAAATCAGGTGGATCCCATATTCTGGGGTTGGGGTGGGGGGAAACGTGTGTCCTTCCCAGAGAAAAGCTACCTATTATTTGAATCTTCTTTTCAAGCCTTAATATACTAGGTTCGTGGGGGCACCTGGATGGCTCAGTCCGTTAAACGTCCGACTTCGGCTCAGGTGATGATCTCATGGCGTATGAGTTCGAGCCCCTCCTCAGGCTCTGGGCTGACAGCTCGGAGCCTGGAGCCTGCTTCGGATTCCGTGTCTCTCTCTCTCTCTCTGCCCCTCCCTGGCTTGCATTGTCTCTCTCTCTCAAAAATAAACACTGAAAAAAATTTTTAAAAAATACAGTAAGTTCGTGGGTCTGGATATTTAATTGCAGGACCATCTGACCATCTATCAATGTGAGCAAGACTAAAGAATTTAGCTTTTTGTTCAGTGGTAACTTGTAAGTGTTGTCAATGCCGGGTATTCGTGCAAAGGACCCCAGAAAAAGAACTGGGTGGAAGTGACAGCAGGTAAGAAGGTATTTACCTTTAAGCAGGGGCGGGGGGGGGGGGGACCCTCTCTGATGAATTTTGGTAATTTTGTCAAGAGAGACATTTTTTAGGTGCCAAAACAAGAAAGGAAACCAGCGTCACTGCTCAGTTAATGAGTAACCGACCATCTCGAGGAACACTGCTAGGGGAGAGCAGGTCCGGAGAAGAGTTCTGAAGGCGTCAGTCCATCTTAGTTAGAAGGGTGAGAGCTTATGCTGAGTTAACCTGCTTCCAGAACACAAGGGGAAGACCTGGTTACAAAAAAGTTCAGTGTTGTGCCCCACATCTGGACAGGTGAGGAGGGAAAGGCCCAGAAGGGCACTCTCCCTTAGGGCCGAGCCAGACTGGCCTCCCTCGGGAAGGAGTCTACGTAGAGTGGATGGATCCTACGGTGAATCTGTGCTTTTGCTCAGAATCGCTCCACCTTCCCAGGCTTTCCATTACTTTATCATAGGCGGGTGTTTTCCTTCCGAGCCCTCCAAGCACGTGACAGCTGTGTTTCGTTTGTTACAGGCATCCCAAGAAGTAATAAACGGAAGACCTACCCATTTCACAGCTGGGTAAACTGAGGGGAGCAGCTGAATCATCGTGCAGACCGAGAAGATAAAGACAGAGCCCAGCTCGGCCTGCTGCCCTGCGTTTATCCGTGGGCATCCGGGAGTGACGCTTCCTTGGTGACTGACTCGGCAAGAAAACGAGATTGTGACTCAATAATCTGAATTCACACGCCTGTGGGCGAGCGGATATTCCGTAGCAGCTGTCTTTACGGAATGAAACAGGAAGTTTGTCAACAGAAGCTGAAGTTTCTCAGCGTGTCACGTCATCAGCACCGGCTCAGCCTGTCTGGTTATTGGCAAAGTTACCGGAGACATCTGGGTTTCGGCATCTTCATTTACTTCGACCGAGTTCCAAACACAACGGCTGAATACTTCCGTCCGAGCTTTGTGGTTTGTCTTTGAAACCTCGGATACAGGTTTCATTTTCTCTGGTGCTCGTTTCGGAACAGAAAAGGCCGGAACGGCAAAACACAAGACACAATAAAGCAAAAAGGAGAAAGTGTTCAGACTCCCACTCAGGCGTTTTCCTACCGGTCCCCACAGCCTCCCACAGCAGCAGCATTCCTGTCGACAGGTTTTTCTCTGTTCTGGAAAGACTAGCTGGGGCAGAGACCCAGCTGCTGGGCGCTGGTGAGGCTGACGGGCAGGGTACGGCCAGTCTCTGCTCCAGCTGGTCGGGGCCGTGCGGACCTGAGGTTACGCACCTCGGCGCCTCTGGGCACCGGACGGGGCTCCAGCGTCTCGTACGAGCAGGCTCACGTCCACACACGGCACCCAGCAAATCCCTGCTGGGGGCAGTCAGCCTGAGCCCCCAGTTTCTCGCTGCTGCACGGCAGAAGCACCGGACATAGTTTCTTGCCCATAACATGTCACGGAAACGGATCTGGATTCGGTGACCAGTGTGGAGAGACACGTGGTGGCCTGGGACCAGGTCTCCGTGAGGTTCATCACTGAAAGGCTGTGCAGAAAAAAAAAAAAAAAAAAAACCCACAGAGGAGAGAGCGCGGCTGCCCTGGGAGTTACAACAACACGAGAACAGGGATGGGGAGCCGGTGTGACAGGACGAAAGGGTGCGTGTGGGTCAAGGCCGCCAGGGGAGGGCAGGATGAGGACTGACCGTGGCTCCCGGGTCCAGGAAGAAGGGTCGCTGACGAGGAGGGCGAGGTGTGGGGGGAGAGGGGAGGAGTGGGGAGCAGGAATCACGGAGCTCTCCGCTCTCACGAGGGGTGGGAACTAGATGACGGTACCCCATCTGCAGCAGCTTCCCGGGGCCGCCCTAACGAGGTCCCACAGACCGGGGGCACAACACAGCAGAAACGGCCTGGCCCGGTTCTGGGGGCCGAGTCCCAATCTGTATCACTGGCCGAGCCAGGTGCCGGCAGGGCCGTGCTGGCCCCGGAAGCTCCAGGGGACAATCAGCCGCCTGCCTCACCCAGGTTCCGGGGGCCGCCGGCGAGCCCTGGCGTGTGGCCGCGTCGCCCCAACCTTCACGTCTCTACCCGGGCGTTGTCCTCTCCCCGTGTGCGGCCACGACTCTGCTCCCTCTTGCCAGCCACGTGGTTGTGGCTCAGGGCCCGGCCCCTCGTCTGAGGATCTTTAACCACATCTGCAAATGCCTTGATTCTGCCATAAGGCACTGTTCACGGGCTGCAGGGGTGAGGCTGCGGCTGTCTGGGGGGGGGGACCAGCAGGGGCTCACCACCACACGTCTCAGGCCGTGGCTCAGACACCCTTGGGCCCTGGAGTCTGTGACTTCGACACTTAGTACCCTCACGCGGACCAATGAGCCACCAAAGCCATTCTGTTTTGTTTTGTTTTGTTTTTTACTCAAATCTACCAGCTTTCCTAAGTAGTTTTTTTGTTTGTTTTTTTAGTTTTTATGTATTTTTTTGTTTTTTTCTTTTGACAGCGAGCACGCGAGCAAGCCGGGGAGGGGCAGAGAAAGAGAGATCCCAAGCTGAGAGCGCAGAGCCCAATGTAGGGCTTGAACCCACGAACTGCTGAGATCATGACCTGAGCCAAAACGCTTAACTGACCGAGCCACCCAGGAGCCCCTCTGAGCAGTTTTAACAAAATTACCAAACGATGCTGAGTGTTCTAAGACTTGCCCTTCAATTTGAGCCTCTGTTTTGTTTGAATCTTTTGAGTTTATATTTGGATAAATGGATACATGAGATTTAGAAATGGATCTTTGCAGAATCTGTCCTAGTTCTGTTGATTTGCCAGAAAGTGGAGGGGGACAAAAAGGGCCTATCCGGTCCTTTGTAATTTTTGTCTCATGTATATTTAACGATACCAATTCCTTTATTTCCCATAAGAAATATACGGTGCAAAGAGAGAGACTCCCAGGTTTTCGGGCCAGTGACTTCTGGTGGCAACGACTATCTGGAGGCCGGTTTGTGGCCGCAAGCTCACTGGTGACCAGGGACGCGGGAGAGGGGGCCCCGTGCACACACGGCGGGGCGATACAGACGCCTATGCGGGAGTGCGTCCCTCTGCACCCAGTGCTCTGGGCAGGACGTCACAGCTGACCGCACCCGGGATCTAAAAGGTAAGAGTCGAAGACGTTCTCAGCCGCAAGCGGGCATTTCTGCCAGCCGGCAGGCACCCAAGAATTCTTTACGGAACAGGTCTTGGAAGGTGGGTCTCAAGACCAGCCTTCTGTCTCTGGATTGGAAAATCCATGCTGGTAACACACAAGTTGAGGGAGGAATGCTGTGGTGTCATATCAGAAAACACAGACTTTAGAAGAAATGAAACAACACAGAGTAACTATTTTCGGGTCTTTTTAAAGCAGGTTATTTAAAAGAATATAGAATAAGGTCCCAATTTTGTTTTGAAAGTATTGAAAATCGACTCAACGGGCATTCAATAAAATGTTTCTTACTAGGTGGTGGGATCACAGGCGATTTTAACTGGCTCCTTTACAGTTTCCTGTATTGTTATAAACGGCTGTTATTCTAGTGAGAAATACTAAAATGTTTAAATAGATGTAAATAGATAACATACAAAACACGCACAACTGTGTATTTTAACAGAAACGGACCTGAAAACGTAACTCTGAAAAGCAAAATCCATACACAGGATGTGATGCTATTTTAGCAGCCGAGGGTCCTGCCCTCCTGCCTCACGGGGCAGACTCACTCAAGCCACAGAAAGTGCTAGCAGCGAGCTTCGGCTTCCACGCCGTTACCTGAGCAGGAACACACGGCAGTGGCACATGGAGCGGTCCTTGCGGTCCTTACGCATTTGATTGCCTTTTCCCAACGGTCCCTCCTTACGTGAGCCATCGTATTTCATAGCAATTAAGTTAGCTGCGGGTTACCCAGAAGATTCCCTCTGCGCATCACTTCACGTCTCCGAGGGCTTCCCGATCGTCTTCAGACTGCACAACAGTGTGAGCTGGACGGACTACCTGTTTGCATTTCTTTAAGAACCTTTGGGGGGCAGAGCCGGTCGAGGACAGAGAGTAGCAAACAAAAGCAGGCGTCCTGCCCGCCACCAGGCCCCTAACACCAGCCCTCAGGCACAGGCTGACGGCACGCACGCAGGACAAAGAACCCGAGGAAGGGGAGCCCCCGGGAAAAGATCCGGGGTTGTCCGTTTAGGATGCGACGGGGATTTGCACTCACGGCTCTTCTCAGTGGCCGCACTGGCTGGGCTACGTGCGGAGGTCTATCATCAGGGATTGTTTAGGAGCTCAATGTACTTCTGCAGCAGGATTTCCTTGCTCCCTAAAAAATTCCATCACGCAGCTCTGGTGAAGAACGATCCCACTGTAGCGGTCAACAAGCGTCTGGCTTCAGAGCCGTGCTCATTTCCTGCGGGTCCCGGGCACCCGCCTCAGTGCCTTGCAAATGGATGAATGCAGACTTTACTAAATGCAGTGGAAGAAGCATCTAGAGCCTGGGCCAGGACTCCGCCTACACGGCCCCTTCCCCCAAATTCTCGTCTTTCAGGGGCCGGTGCAACACCCTTCCACGGCACTAAAAGACTAGACTGTGAAACCTGCTGTCCCACAGCAGAAATTTCCCTGTGTTATCTCACTTCTCCTGTTGCTCAGTGTCCGGCTGTGTTTACCCCACGCGGGGGACTGGCCTGTAGAACTCTGGGAGTTATATTTACTTCCTTATAAATTCCAAACACTCAGTTCGTAAGTAATCTGATAAAAGACGCCATCTGTATAGAATAGCCTGTGATGTGACAGGTTTCTCATCTGACGTAGCAAAAAGGGGAGGAAGTCCCACTGACCACGTAAAGAAGTTGAAAATGTCATGAGCTGAGGCTCAGCTGGTTGTGCGGGACTCTTGATCTACGAGTTGTGAGTCGGAGCCCCATGTGGGGCACAGCGATTACGTAAATAAAATCTAAAGGAGCACCTGGGTGGCTCAGGCAGTTAAGTGTCCGACTCCTGATTTTGGCTCAGGTCATGATCTCTTGGTTCATGAGATCGAACCCCACATGGGGCTCTGTGCTGACAGCACGGCACCTGCTTGGGGTTCTCTCTCTCCCTCTCTCTCTGCCCTCCCCCTCTTAAATGTTTTTTAAAAATCTTGGAAAAAAAAGTCATGAGCTGAGCTGCTACAATTTCTAATGGAATTTATGTAGTGGGAGAAAATAAAGGGTAAAAGCCAAAAAAAGTAAACAAGAGGAAAACAGCATTGAGAAGCCCTCAACTTTGGGAAAGTAGAGGAAGGAAAAAAGAAAACCCTGAACCCCAAAAGTGAGGCTCTTCTACGTGCCCAGCCCACTGCAGGGCGCACGGAGAAGCAGCAGATGGGAGCTCTCTGAAGGGCCCTCAACTCCTTCAGGGACCATAGCCACTCCTCACCACACCCCGCCTCACTTCCACAAGAGTATCTACATTTCCCAAAACCGATTGACTCCCTTCCCCCTGTCCAGGAATTCCGGCCCATGGAGAACCCACAGCATCCCACGCAGTGGGGAGGCAAGAGCCCAGCAGAGAGACCGAGGGCAGTGGCCTCACCCCAGACCTGCACGGCCACCTGCTCAGACCTGGTGTTGGACCAATGACGCAGACCCTAGAGTGGGACATCCGGGCTGTCATCAGGCCAAAAGAACTCTTGGGGAGTTCCATTAAGAGTATGACAGACTAGGGGCGCCTGGGTGGCTCAGTCAGCTAGGCGACCGACTTCGGCTCAGGTCATGATCTCATGGTTCGTGAGTTCGAGCCCTGTGTCTGGAGCCTGGAGCCTGCTTCGGAGTCTGTGTCTCCCTCTCTCTCTGGCCCTCCCCTGCTCATGCTCTGTCTCTGTCTCAAAAATAAATAAATAAAAACATTAAAAAAATAATATGACTAAATAATAAATGTTTATTATACTCTAGTAAAAAAAGTACACATCTTTTGACAAATTTTCTTCGAAGTCTTAAGTTACATGCAAGGCAAAAAAAAAACCAAAAAACCAAGAAGGGATTTGGGTCCCTTTAACCACAGAATGTATCATTTCATCTTTATTTTGTCCTCCTCCCCATCCCAATGAATGAAACTTTCCTTCTGTATTCCTGTACTGCTGATCCAGTAACTTCACACGCTTTATGGACTGTATCTTATTACAGGCCTAAATGATCTCTTAAACCACTGTGTTAGTTTTATTATGTCTGTATTCTCCACAGTGACAGCAAAGGGGAAAAATACGCCAGCGAGAACCATCCTTACGAGCTCTTTTGATGCCCCCTGGTGGCATGTCACTAAATTACAAAATCAAGTACTCGAAAGCAAACATTTCCTTTCTGCCATATTTTCATGGAGTCTCAGAGACCTCTTTATAGATCCAACGTTCTATTACCCACATATTCTATTACGTGAAGACAGTATGTGCAGATGAACTTTTATCACACGGCTTATCGCAAATAATTCATATGTTGATTACAGTGGTACATGTAACCCCAAATTCCCCAGTGGGGATGTGGCTCAGTTTTATTTAAAATAACTAAAGGAGCGTCTTCATTCACTTCCAGGTTTTAAAATGTAATCTGCGGGGGCACCTGGGTGGCTCAGTCGTTTAAGTGTCCGACTCTTGGTTTAAGTTCGGGTCATGATCTCATGGTTCGTGGGATTGAGCCCCATGTCAGGCTCTCCTCTGACAGGGCAGAGTCGGTTTGGGATATTCTCTCTCTCTCTCTCTCTCTCTCTGCCTCTCCCCCACTCACTCACTCTCTCTCAAAATAAATAAACCTTAAAAAAATGTAATCTGTGGCCTTTAACATTTCCAGAACAAAGGTAAGACCATGTGGCTGAGACAGACGCACCTAGTCTCTAGTTTCTGACGGTGCTCTCTGGCAGGATGGCCTCGCGGGCCCCACCTGTTCATCTGCAAAGTGAAGGGCCAGGCTAGCCAGGCTCTCACGTCCTTCCAGACATGATACCCTACCAGTGTGCAGTTCAGGCAAGAGATGAATTTAAATGCAAAAGGCGCCTTGGTGCTGCATTTGATAACAAAATTTTGGCCCAGGTACAGGAGTATTTCTAGCATCCAGACGACCGCGTCAGTGTTCAGTATTTTTTTCTTACGGTTTACACACGAAGTAAAATGTGAGGGAGCTTCCTGAAATTCCAAAACTCAGACCAAAAAAACCCTTGGACTGCAGGAGGACAGCTGTGGGAAGACGGAACGCAGCGCCCCCTGCAGGCAGGCACGTGTACGAGGGAAAGAACTGCAGAGCGCCTCAGGGGGGCGCCACCTGATGGCGCGGGGACTGGGACAGAGAAGCTCAAGGTGCCATCGCCCCGCTCTCCTCACGGCGCCAGGCCTGACCATGCGACAGCTGGCCAGACGATCCCCCAGACGGCTCCCTTTTCTGTCAGACGGGGCTGCTGTTTGCTCGCGGGCCCAAGGCAGGGGCCAGCGTACGATGGTGGCTGAAAGTGGGCGGCATCTGAACGGCAGCCTTGAAAGGTAAGGCCACAACCACGTGCTTGAGTTACTGACGCCGGTGCCGGCGAGCCGACTCAGGATGTGACGGAGGAAAACGGATGCACGTTTCTGCTTTCGTTTGCAGAAAGGGCAAAGATGAAATGGTCTTCTTCCCAGATTTTGACACATCTAACGTGAAACGATGAGGTAGGATCTTCACGTTCGCCAGCGGGGACATGCGCTTCAAGGGTTCGGGGAACTGGTCCAGTTCGGGGAACTGGTCCCCGGCCACCACTGCAGAAGGACGACCCCCGGGGGCAGTGCACCCGCGCTCCGGCTGCAGGCACGGCGGACCCGTCCCGGGACCGGGGCGGGCGCGGCCCTTCTCGGGAACTGTCCTGGGTGGAAACGAGGCTGGGTTTCCGGGGCCCCTCAAACCCCCCGGGGCACTGACACGACACGAAGCTCCGGGAAGGGTTTTCTCCACTTCCCTCAGAAGGCACCCCGCTGCGGGCGTCTGTCTCGGAGGGGACACGCGGCAGCGCACAGGTAACACCGCGGAGCCAGAAGGGCCGGACGGGGGAGGGAACCCCAGCTCCGACATCGCGGCCACACACGGAATCGGGGGCGGTCTCTGCGCCGCTCCAGCTGCAGAGAACCCCCTGGAAGCACCGAGGCCACGTCTTCAAGAGCAGCGAGGCCCATCTGCTCCCACGTGTCACCTGCCACGCCAGACCTCCGAGCCCCATCTCTTGACCAAACTCCTGCCTGCCAAAGAGGAGCTGCTTTTTACACTGAGAGACAAACCTAGTAAAAACAGTATTTTGAAGAATAAAAAAAAAAAATACCACTATGATTCTTTTCTATCTATAAATGATGAACGTTTCTAAACAGAAAATACCCAGTGTGACCAGGGTACAGAAAAAGGAGGCCTGAGCGGGGACGACTCCCTGGACGATTTTGGGGACAGTGAGGACCGAAAGCCATAAGGCCACGCGGGCCACTGAGCCGGCAGTCTCCCCTCCAGAGCGGTCTCTTAAAGAAAGGATTAAGGATGGAGACAAAGACTTAAACAGAGAGCCCTCCACCGAGGCCCTGAACCTGAACCAAATACATAAATGGGGAGGGGGGACGACCAAATACCTACTAGGCGATTGGGCCAAAAAAGTAGTTGTATTCACTTAATGGAATGCAATGGAATAATGAGAAAACTATTGTAGAAAAAGTACGGATGTAATCAAGCAGGCTCTCCAACGTCGCGAGGCCCGATAACCCACTTTCTCCGAACACGCGGGCATGCACGCGGCCACACACCCCACCCCGTAACAACGACAGCCCCCGGGCAGTGGCGTTGGGGGCGGTCTTTACTTCCGTATCTCATATTCTTTAAAAACCTCGTCTTTAGCAAATCGCACAAATCCAACTTAGTCATCAAAGCTTTTAGCCTATTTTTCTTTACACAAACACGGCTTCAACCCGCTCTGCACGGCGGACTTCTCTCTGAAGCCCGGGAGATTCCATACACCTGCCGGTGTGCCCTCTTCTCTTCGCAAAGTCTGCAGTGACGCTGCGTGAACCACACGGGCCAACCGCAGACCCCAGGCCTGCCTCGGGGGAGGCCCGGCACCTGCTCCGAGTTGGACCCCCGGGCACTCTTGGAGGTGACACTGACCAGCACCCTCCCCCGCCCAGCTCAGGAGTATGCACAGGTATCAGCGCCCGTGGAGTAAAGCTACGCCTTCCAGTGTCAAAGACTTTCACAACTTTCCTCCCTGGAGGATTCCTCTTCCTTCTCTCTCATGAACACAACATATTGGGGCTGCTAATCCAGTCATTAGCGGACAATTCCTCAGTGAATGGAGGCTACTCAGAATCTGGCTGTGTCCGTATTCTCCAGGGGGAAATAATGTTGTAAAATAAACCAGACTCCACAGTCAGAGAAAGACAAATATCATATGACTTCACTCATATGTGGATTTTAAGAGACAAAACAGAAGAAGAACATAAGGGAAGGGGAGCAAAAATAAATATAAAAAGAGGGAGGGGGACAAAACCTAAGAGACTCAAATACAGAGAACAAACTGAGGGTTGCTGGAGGGGTTGGGGGGTGGGGGGATGGGCTAAATGGGGGAGGGGCATCAAGGAAGACACTTGTTGGGATGAGCACTGGGTGTCATACAAGGGGATGAGTCACTGGTATCTACTACTCCTGAAATCTTTATTGCACTACACGCTAACTAGCTTCGATGTGAATTAAAAATATAGAAAGAAAGAAAGAAGAAAAAAAATTAACAGAAGATTTCAAAATAAATTGGAAACACCAGCTACAAAGTAGAACAATTTCCGACTATGCTTTTTAAGTAATATTTTTGTATTCTTTTGATCAGAGGCGGCGGAGGGTGAAATAGGTCAAAAAGTACATCACCGTTGCGTCATTTTAAAAACATTAGGAAGGGCACAATCCCGTGGCATCGTGAACAGATTATGAACAAAAATAAAAGCCATTTGTATGCACTAATGATACATCAAGCTAATTCAAGCTGGCTCAAGCCGTTAACAGAATCCCGGGGCACATCCCAGCTCCGAGGCCACAGCGCAGGCAAGTATTAACACAACCATTTTCTGTGTCATTGATAAAATCAATTCCAGGAGCAAAAGACAGGGGTCTTAACGTGAAAATCAGGATAAAGCACACGTACTAGGAGCGTTGGCAGTGTGTGAGTTAAAGCAGGCGTCTATGTGCACACGTGTGGGGACCGGTGCCCGCACGAGGCTGCCGGTAAGGGAAACACAGCACAAAATGTTCCCGACTTAGGGTAAGAAACCACCAGGGTGGAGCAAAGCCTCTAGTAACACGGTAAGTCCACAAAACTGTGAAACAGAAGATTATTTATGGTCTCTTGTTGTTTGTAATCACATCAATCTTGGTATCAAGACTTTAAGAGGACTTCTTTGGATGTTATTTTTGAAAGAATCAAAATGCCTTTTTCCTTGTAATGCTCCCCTCCACCCCACCATAAATGAGTTTAAGAATTATCGACTTTCGGGGCACCTGGGTGGCTCAGTCGGTGAAGCGTCCGACTTCGGCTCAGGTCACGATCTCGCGGTCCGTGAGTTCGAGCCCCGTGTCGGGCTCTGTGCTGACAGCTCAGAGCCTGGAGCCTGTTCAGATTCTGTGTCTCCCTCTCTCTCTGACCCTCCCCCGTTCATGCTCTGTCTCTCCCTGTCTCAAAAATGAATAAACGTTAAAAAAAAAAAATTATTGAGTTTCACACATAACTCTGTATCGTCAGGGCCAGCAGCTACAGTCGGTGAATCATACCCATAATTGAGAATATTGCCCCCTACCTAAACATTTTCCCTTTGGATATACGATTTTAGGCGAATCAACTGATATTCAAAGGACATAATCCCTCTTGAAAAGTCCAGCCTCTGGGTCCACTGATCAGTTCAACGGGTGAGAGGAAACTCTCAAAACGGAGCTTCTGGACAAAGAGACTCCAAACAAGAAACAAGCTGATATCATACCTGTGTCCAATTCAAAACAGTATCTTAAGACACTCGGATTATTCCAAGGTCATCACCTTCAACAAGTTCTCAAATGAGCCCTGACAGTGCTCCCTGTCACCCGGTCACTAGTCTCAGCTTAACTTAACAAATTCCCCGTTTGTCAGGTAGATCAAGTGCCAGATGTCTGGCTCGTCCAGAACACGTGTGTTCACAGCTTCTCAACTCCAAGAAGTTTTTAACTCAAACTTTTTTCCCCTGAAAATACTAATTCAAAACTTCTTTTGTTATTCTCTTGGTTTTGCTTTTGCTTTTTTTTAGCCCCTGAGAATATGACTTACCACAGCTAATGCTGATTATTTTAGCTTTGGTATTATTTCATTTTGTGATTTAACCTCGTTATAGAGGTTAAAGCATCTCTGTAAGAAATAAACCAAATTTAAAAGTGCTGTAGCATACAGGGGCGCCTGGGTGCCTCAGTCGGTTAAGCATCCGACTGTCGATTTCAGCTCAGGTCATGATCTCACAGTTCGTGGGATCAAGCCCTGCATTGGGGTCTATACTGGCAGCGTGGAGCCTGCTTGGGATTCACTCTCTCCCTCTCTCTCTCTCTGACCCTTCCCAACTCATGCTCTTCCCCTCTCTGAAAATAAATAATAAACATTAAAAAAAATGCACATACGGGGGCGCCTGGGTGGCTCGGTCGGTTAGGTGTCCAACTTCGGCTGAGGTCATGATCTCGTGGTCCGTGAGTTCAAGCCCCGCGTCGGGCTCTGTGCTGACAGCTCAGAGTCTGGAGCTGCTTTGGATTCTGTGTCTCCGTCTCTCTCCACCCTCCCCCGCTCATGCACGGTCTCTCTCTCAGAAATAAACATTAAAAAAATGCACGTATATAAAGGGTACTGACAACGTCATGCTTCATACAACGAATCAGTGTAAATCATTCACGCACTTTCCCATCCAAACATAACCGAGGGCTACGGCAGAAACAGAAAGACCCACCCAAAGCTACAGATTCTTCCTCACCGTGCATATACGCTTCCCACCCACAGCCTCGACCCAAAGTCTACTTTGTGTTAACACCAGCTAGGTATCTCTTCCATTTAATGAGAGGTTATAAACAATGGGCCAGACATGGCTCTTTTGGAATCAACTTGCAGGTTCTAACTTCCATGGGATCCGACCACATTAGAAGCCGCCAGGCAGCGACAGGCAATGACGCTTGTGGTTCATGACAGCAGAACGACGGCCAAACTGGGGCCACGCCCGTGGCAGTGGACTCAACCAATTCCCTGTAGAAGAACCTGTTGAGTGTTTTCCTTCTCTTCCTTTCTCCCGTTTGGGCCATATGTACGTAACTCTCACCCTTGTTCTTAGGAAGTTCTAAAATACTAACCCCCTAGGGGCACCTGGGTGGCTGAGGTGGTTAAGTGTCCGACTCTTGATTTCGGCTCAGGTCATGATCTCACGGTTCGTGGGCATGAGCTCCGTGTCAGGCTCTGCACTGAGACTGCTTGGGATTCTCTCTCTCCCTCTCTCTCTGCCTGCCCTCTGCTCTCTGTTTCTCTCTCTCAAGACAAATAAATAAACATTAAAAAACAAATTTCAATATGAACGCCCCTGAATAAAGTGTAATTTAAGCAGCTGAAATTTACCCTGTCATAATAAACTAACTAACTACCCATCTGTCCCAGGAAGTCTTGAATGTACAACTTTTCGGTGCAGTACGGGGGCAGTGAGCATGCTCCAAGGGCGGGGGGGGGGGGCGGGGCATGGGGACACGGGGCCAGCGACGGGCACAGAGGCACAGACAAAGCCATGGTCAGAAAAGGACACGCAGGCTGACGTCGGCGGTAAACAGGGCCTATTAAGATCTACTATTTGAGGGGCGCCTGGGTGGCGCAGTCGGTTAAGCGTCCGACTTCAGCCAGGTCACGATCTCGTGCTCCGTGAGTTCGAGCCCCGCGTCGGGCTCTGGGCTGATGGCTCGGAGCCTGGAGCCTGTTTCCGATTCTGTGTCTCCCTCTCTCTCTGCCCCTCCCCCGTTCATGCCCTGTCTCTCTCTGTTGCAAAAATAAATAAACATTGAAAAAAAAAAATTTTAAAAGATCTACTATTTGACATCAAGTCCTTGGAGTGTGACATAAATATCAGTCATTATTACAAATGACAAAAAAAAAAAATACAAACGAACAGACACTTCAGGACTCAGTTCACCTTTTCCGTATGTATTATTAAATGCCAATGTACACAGACATACGGCTTGCCTTTAAACGTGAAAAATCTTACTTCTGAAAGCACTCCTCTGGAAAAAGAAATCTACCAAACATAAAAATAAATGGACTCCAATCTAATCTCAACACAATAAAGAGAAAAACAGCAGCCACAACACAAATAATAAAAGAGGCCACCCCCACAATGGAAATTACGCTGGTTCCAAGAAAGCATGGAATGGGCCTAATTGACACATCCTTTAGCGGCACAAACAAAAGACGGCGGCGTCAGCAAAACACCACGCGGCACTCGGAGCAAAGTCCCCGAAGATTGCTCCCACTTAATGATGCTCTAATACATGCAATTAGGTTGTACAAACCGGGCTCGTGAACACAGCTACTCCCAGGCTGGACGCTCCCGTAATGAGGACCAGGCAGCCGCATACAATTCATGGCAAATGGGATTCTGTGCACATCAGGATTTCCGTCTTTGGGAGCGAAGGCCAGAAAGCAAAGGGAGGCTCCCTGACTTCCTGAAAACCCCTGGGCCAGTCACACAGCCCCTCCCGGCTCAGCCCGTAGCACGGGGGTCCCCGCGCCCAGGTGAGCCATCCGCCGGCCGGGGGGCACCTAGGGGAACAGCTTCTTACGAAAGTGCTTTCCAGAGCGTGAACCGCAACACGGTTGTAAAGAGCTGGCGTGACGGTGCCGGGAGCCTGATGTGGGTCCTCCCAGAACGGGACCACGCCGTCAGACAGAGGCCCGTCCACAGGACAGTGCACGTCGGCGTGTAGCTCCCGGAAGCCCGAGCGTAAGCCCGGGTTATGGCAGCACCAGCAATGGGCAGACAGAGCCCTCTAATGCCGTCGCCCAGCCTCTCCGCCCACACGCACCTAAAACCGAACCGTTTCTTATGAATGCAACGCAGATCATCTATTCTAGAGTGAACAGTCTTCCACGTGGGATCGCCGAACTGGACGGTGTCCAGTTTGTAACTGGATGACACGGTGACAAAACTCAGCAGCCCTGGGGAGAGTCAAGCTGACAGATGGTAATTTGTAATTTATCCAGATCTTGGTCAGTACGGATCTTGACCGGGTCTGACAATTACTGTCGGAGCAGAATAGGTTGCAGACAGGCTTTCCTATCGTCCTATGAATACAAGCTGAAGAAGGTAGGGAGTTTAAGCTTTCCAGGGGAGTGTGATTTAACGTCTAATAGGATGCTTTTGGTGGGATTTAACAAATGACTACAACTTCAGAATATATGTGCTCAGAATACTGAATTCGGTATACAAAACAGCCGGTGTCCAGATGCATTACAGGAAACCCACACAGAAAACGATACTGCTTTACAATACAGGCAAATCTATCAGCTCATTTTAGGAGAGGGAGAGAGGGCAAGGGCATAAAAGGGCTTGGGTAAGGACAAACTAAATTCTTTTATACTACCACCAAAGTTCTACTCATTCTGTACGAAAGGGAAACCACTTTTCTTTAGACATCAGGGATCTTTAAAATACCACATACCAGTCAGATCCCATCATTAAAAAATATAAAATATACTCCCCCCCCAAAAAAAGTAGGGGTTCTACTGGCTCTATGCCAAAAAATGTCAAAACAAACAACAAACTGGTTCTACCTCCTGCTTAGTTGGAATGAGGGAACCACGCTGTGGCAGTTCACTACACCCGACACACGGCCATCACACAAGCACCGTCGTCGAAGCAAAACAAACTATAAGCGAGGACATTCAACGTAGGATAGGAAATTTTCAAATGTTCAAAAAGAGAACATAATTCACCATTTCCAAAAACCCACTTGGAGGGAACGAAAATCCCCAATGCTCCGTCATGAAGATAAGGCGGCAGGGTCCACTTTCTTCCTCCCAAGATGGCGCACGTTGATGGTCTAAGGGGCCCTTCGACAGCTTACACACATGAGTTTTTACCTTTCGGCACTGCTCGGCCTTCAAGGGGAGGAGTCTATTGTTGTCAATAAGTCCTAAGCATCGTAGGTTGTCCCTGAACATCTAGGTTGAAAACTCCCACCACCCCTAGCCGGAGACTCAACTAACATGGCACAAAAGATGTGCCACTGCAAGGCCTTCTCCCACTCAGCTCGTTGCCTTAGGAAGTGAGGGAAACCCTTCTTCAGTAAGAATCCTAACATCAGAGGAATGACGTCTACCGAGAATGAACTTTATTCTCCTGTAATCCTGTTTCTTCATGTATCCAGGCCCTGAGAGAACAGACAACCAGGGGCTTCTGAAAAATCTAATGCTGACCCAGACATCACCATTATAATGTTAAAAATACAAAAGCTTGTAGCTGATCTCCCAGACACGACCGGGGGCAAACAGAACTGCACAGAATTAGACAGACTGAGAGACATGGGGGGTGGGGGGGAGGGCACGTGCAGCCCCAGGTTGCCTCAATCCCCTCTGGTCCAGACTTTGGTGGCCCAGGGCTCCCGTAGGGCTCTCCAAACAGATGGGTAACCACGCCCCCATGAGACCCAGCAGCCCAGATGCAGAACCGGTGAGCACGTGCATTCTCAGAAAGTGAATCTTATTTATAAGACTCCCTGTGGGGGCCAGATAGTTCTGCTGTGCGAGCCACACACACTCAGCAGGAGTCGGGTCAAGGGTGATCCCGAACCTCTGCGAGCAGGTGACAAAAAGCAACCTTGTCCGTCACTCGCCCCCTCCACCCTAGGGCAAGGTGCAAGCTTAGGTCTCTGGGTACTTGAATTTTCACCTCACCAAGGCCCTCCCTGTTCTCTACCCCAAACCAGAGGCACGGTGCAGGCAAGGCTGGTGCTCAGGCGAGGGACTCAAAGAATAAACAAATGAACAAATGGATCCATCTACCTCCCTGCCTCCTGACACCGCTGGGGCTCGTAAGGATGCTCCCTCCTGAATTACTTTCCGAGAGCCATTTGAAAATGACACCACGGACAGAAAAGCAAACATCCTGTCTTCAGTTTTAGGACACTAAGAAGGCAAAGTTAAAGAAGCAAAGACTCAAAGTCCCTGGTATCTTAAAGAAGAAACCTGGGGAGCCAGGGGACTAGAATGCTTGGCCGGCAGGGGCAGGTACAAATAAGGTCTTGCTGGGTTAACAGTCCGGCCTCCGTTTTTTTTCCAGCAATAAGCTAAACCTTACAAAGAAACCACGTGCCCCTTCTTTCTCTTTATATGATGCAACAGTAAAGAGTGCGTAAATAAAAACAAGTCCTAAGGCTTGCCAGAAAACCGAAAGACAAATCTACACGAACAGTGTCTGTGAGCGGGCAGTGAACCTGCGTCCCTGAAGCCACTCTGCCCAGCCTTCCCCCAGGTGAGTGGGCAGGACCCAGGTCCCTGCTGTGTAATGACAGGATGGTTAAGGCTCTGGGCTCGTGGTCCCAAGACAGGCGTCCAATCCAGGCCCAAAGTTTTTGGTCCAGCTACGTCATTTTTCTGAGCCTTGATTTCTTGAACTCTGAACCCTACGGGGTGTTTTTTCCTTAAAGATTAATACAGATTCTTAACATTCACGATTTCTAAGTACCAAGCACAATCTCCACTCAGTCAAGAACTTTTATCGGTAACAATTAAGGAGTTTATGTATGAACCAATAAAAAGATATACCACATAATTACCCTACAAAATAAGAGTAAACCCTTATTTTTTTTTTTAAGTTTTATTTACCTATTTTGAGAGAGAGAGAGAGAGAGAGAGAGAATCCCAAGCAGACTCTGCCCAACGTGGGGCTCAAACCCACAAACCGCGAGATCATGACCTGAGCCAAAACGAAGAGTCAGTTGCTTAATCGACTCAGCCACCCAGGTGCCCCGACTCTAATTTTATTTCTCAAACTTATCTTCATATAAAGATATTTTAAGGACAAAATCACAATAGTCACAAGCTGTCATATCGTGAGCCTTATTTCCTTTTCTGACTCTGTACAATCCAAATGTTTAACGGGAAGGCATTACTTCTAAAAGTAGAAGTAACAAAACGAACGTATTGAAAATCTCCTAAGCCTGGGAAAACTCCCAAGAGCATAACGTGCTTCACCATTCAAATCCCAACAACAGCAACACCTTAATATTACGTGAGATGATGATGTTTGGAAAGGCCCTTCCCCTCCCCTTGCTGGCATCCCAACTTGCAGACAACAAAGTGCTTCTGCACACACTCTGGAGGCAGGGCAGGGACGCATAACAATCTTGGCCTCCCCTACTATTTACTAATTCTTAGGATTATGATGTATGCGTTCACTTACTTACGGGAAGTTCACGTTTGCGATAAACGCACAAGTAAGGCAATCATTGCGGAGAATAAGCTCACCCATACAAGGAAATTCTGAACATCCCCATCAGGGACCGACATGTTTTCCACCAAGGGCCAGAGGGTCCCCGTTTCAAGCTTCGTGGGGCCCTGACATCTTAGTTGCCACCACTCAACTGAGCAGTGGTAACAAAAGCGGCCCAGCCGGGGCCACCGAAACCACTACTTACAGAAACAGGCTGTTGGCCAGATTCGGTCGTGGGCTCAAGCTTGGGGACCTTCACATGTGACAGTTTGGTCGCACAGGGTTTGAACTGCTTGGTGGAACGGGGAGCCTGCCCCGCGGGACACCCTCCCGGGACCCCACACGCTTCCGTGCAGGGCTCTTCACGGGCGACCCTTCAAGGTGCTGCAAACACGGGCCTGCACGGGCACCACAGGGGGCCCCCAAACGTGCAGGGCAGGAGGAAGGGCCGGGAGACCCCAGGACCCTCGGCGGGATACTGCGGCTTCCGAGCGGGCCCTGGGGAGACAGTGAAGACCGCGGGTACAAAGGTCTCTGGAAGACACGTTGTGAGAAGGGGGGAGGGTGGGCCACTGCAGGAAGAAAAGAGGCCGAAAGCCTAGAGCATGGCGGTGCTTAAGGGGAAGAAAACGTGCTGTGTGGAAACGGTCACCTTTGCGATGTAATGAAACAGGTCACAGTGTGCAGTTCCTACAGCCCCGACTGAAAACGAATCCGGACATTTAGACGAGCGTTCGCACGTTGTCCCGCAAGTGCAGCCCTGTCACTACTATTCGCACTGGTGCCCGGCAAGGCCGGGTGACCCGGCGGCTCGGGCGGTCTGCTCTGCCGCCGCGGATGTGAGCCCGAGCTGGGGGGGTGACCCCGGATTTAGTCCCCACGACCACGACCAGAAGCGGGACCCTCCAGAGGAAGCGGCTTTCCCCCAGACCTTCCTGACACCCCCCTCCCCCCTAGACCAGAGAAGCCAAGTCTCCATCCACCCCACCCCCTTCCCAGCCCACACTTGGCATCGGAGTCTGTGCCCGTGGTGCTGCCCCCCCCCCCATATGGAACCCTGCGCTGCTCCCGGAGAGCCTCCTGTCTGACGCCCCCTGTCCCGGGGGTCCGGGATTAGCAGGGGGGTCACTAATGAACTCAGTCACAAAGAAACAATTCCTGCCCCGTGGCGCTGGCTCCCAGCCACGGGTCGGAACGATGTGCGTTTGGGCTTTTGTTCTGTTTTGGGTTTTTTCGGTCCACGCTTGGCTCTCTTTACTCTTTCCGTTTATCCTCCTAAAAGCCCAACATGCGATACGTAGACCATTTTTAGGAACAAGCCTGAATTAAGAACCAGTAGCCACGGTGGAGAAGAGACGGCAAACGCATCAAGTCCGACACACCGCGCGCAGAAACCTGCAAATGTCTGACCCTGAACGCCAAGGTCACGGAGCGCCTGCGAAGGGGCGGGGGGAGGGGCTTCTGAACATGCGCACAGGCAGCCAAAAGCCCCCTCTGGACGGGGGCGGGGCCAGCGGTCACGTGGACGGGCCCCGCCCACCGGGGAGTCGGTGCTGCGCCGGCCGCGGGGGGGCGCTTACCGTCCTGGAAGACGCGCTCCACGTTCAGCCCGTACGTGGCACACGTCTCGTAGTACGTGCACCTCTTTAGGTCGCTGGACAGCTTCCGAGCCCTGGCGTCGTCGATGACCCGCGGGTTCGTGGAACTTATGGCATCTGGAACAGACGAGCAAAGGCAGGGTGACCACGAGTAGCTCGGGTGCTTCCCGGAACTTAAGGACCTGGGGTTGTTAAAACCTAGCTTACCCTCCTAGTAATAATCTCAAACATTTTATTAGAGTCATCCTTTGTAAAAATCCGTTTCAGAGGATCCTGCTTCTGAAATTTGGGACAAAAGAACGCCTAGGAAGACCAGAAGGAAGGCGTGAGAGTTAAATGTGGCTCCGGAGGAAAATAAAAGGGAAAAAGACACCCCACGCTCGGTATTTGCAGGTGACTTTTGGTGCAAGAAGCATCCTGCGAAATGCGTTCTATGAGCAGAATTCCTACAGGTGCAGCCATTCACCCGTTCGGTGCATGTCCGCAGAGCCGCCCT
Source organism: Lynx rufus (assembly GCF_022079265.1). Classification (NCBI taxonomy): domain Eukaryota; kingdom Metazoa; phylum Chordata; class Mammalia; order Carnivora; family Felidae; genus Lynx; species Lynx rufus. The sequence continues at coordinate 4,926,343 of NW_025814834.1, forward strand.
TAGGTGTCTGGTCCTGTTCCAGGCACAGGGCTACCCCAGTGAGTACACAAAAATCTGTGCTTCACGGAGGGGCTACCAGGTCAGCCAGGGAGGGAGAGGTGGGCCGGGGAGAGAGGGGTCAGCTGGGGAGGGAGGCAGAGAACGGGGCGCAGATGGGGAGGAACCTTGAACCATACAGTGTGGCCACCAGGGCCACGTCAGGCAGGGAAGGAGGTCGAAGGTCCGTGTGCTCAGTGTGATTTTCAGGGCAGCCCCATCTACAGGAAGGTGGCAGGGCCAACCAGCCACTACCTGTGGGGGAGAGCACCTGGTGTGTTTAAGGGAGACTGAGGCAGGAGTGGGAAGGGAGGTGGGGCAGTCGGGGGGTGTTGGTTCCAACAAAGCCGCTCCTGGGCAGACCCACTTCCTACAGGATCTATGTACAGATGGGGACGTCTGAGCGGCAAAGCAGACGTGTCAGGCACCTGCCACCAGTCCCCGAAAAAAGGAAGACTCAGCCCTTATTAGCTCAGTGTCCCAGATGCGTCCTATCATGAGTTCCCAGGGAGTTGCTAAGTGCCAGCCTCGTGCCTGGCACACGCCAACGCAGGAAGGCCAAGATGTTAAGGCTACGGAGCTAGGTGTGAGACAGCAGGCACTTTTCAGGGACTTTTCCTGCCGTGAAGCTTTCTCAGCGGCATAAAGGCTCCCGAGCTACAGGAAACGCCCAGCTGCTCTTTAAACAAAAATCCACTGGTGGGATTTTCCCTACTACCCAGAGGAGGTGCAGCACAAGAGAAGACCTACGAGGCAGCCACAACCTTATATGTTTTGTTTACTTGGGGGCAGGAAGTGCATAAAAAAGGGGCATCTTAAGGGAAGAATTTATTCATTTTTTCCCTCTCTTTCTCTTTTTTCTTACTTTGCTTCCTATCTTATCTTCAGCCCTATGGAACAGGCCTGACCTGACAGTTTCCCTCAGAGAAATCAAGACTAACTCTGATTCATACCTCTTTTGCGGACAAAGACCTGCGCCATCTCGAGAGATGTTCTGGAACATTCCCTGGCAAGGTCTGTTACAGGGATTTGTTCAAAGAACATCTATCTTGCCCTGTCTTGCCTTACAGGTTAACAAATTTGACTTAAATTTCGCAACACTTAAGAAAAAGATGTATTTTTTTTTTAAAGGTGTAAACATCTTTTAAGGAAACAGGAGGGAAAAAAGCTTGAAATCTGTCAATCCGGCTGATGATTTATCGCCACCTGGAGTCCCGGACACTTCCACGGCCCCCTTTCCTCAGTGGGATGCCCGCCCCGCTTCTGTCCCGTCTCATCTTCCCAGGTACAGCGACACGTCACGGGTGTGGCCGTGTCGTATCTGCACCTCGTTTCGGTCAGGGCGACACAAGCCTTGTTTTTCTTTTTTTTTTTTTTTTTTTTTTTAATGTTTTTTTATTTATTTTTGGGACAGAGAGAGACAGAGCATGAACGGGGGAGGGGCAGAGAGAGAGGGAGACACAGAATCGGAAACAGGCTCCAGGCTCCGAGCCGTCAGCCCAGAGCCCGACGCGGGGCTCGAACTCCCGGACCGCGAGATCGTGACCTGGGTGAAGTCGGACGCTTAACCGACTGCGCCACCCAGGCGCCCCACAAGCCTTGTTTTTCGTTCCATCCTAACTCTGTATCCTTTCGGGGCTCGTGCCTTTCTCTCAAATAAATTTAGTCTGCAGGCATTTAAAATAGAACCTGCTCGTCAACCATTACACAGCCGCCTCATTCGGAAATGTCTTGCGCCCTGACGGGACCTTCACACAGGCTCCCTGGCTCCACGAGTGGACACGTATTCCCACAGAGCCCCTCCTCCCGCCTGTGGATGAGGCCGCGCCACGTGCCAGGCGTCCTTAGAGAACGAACGTAATGGTTCATCTTTCCCATTCCAGAACCTCCTACCTCCAGGCCACCAACCCCAAACACCGGGGAGAGAAGCTCAGAGTCCCTCATCTATAACCTGACCCACCTTGTATCTCCAGCAGCCCACAAAACCTGTGCGAAAGCACAACAAACGAGCAGGCTTCACAGAAAGCAAGTCTGTGAGCAGTAAAAAGTACCTGGGAGTAGAACCTTCCAGAAAGCCCACACTCACTCCACCATCTCGCCACTGGGGGGCGTCTGGGGCACTCTGGAAATGAAAGGTCTGATCAAGGACCAAGAGGAACTTGCCTAATTGCTAATACTCACGTCCCGTTCGTTTGGGACGGGGCTATGCTGAAGTATGAACGACGTCTCACAAACGAGTGTGAGGAGACTGCCAGGAATCCCTCCTCCACGCGGGCTCCCTGGCTCGGGTGCTCACTCACCCGGGGCCTCTTCAGACAAAATGCGCTCACTCAACAGATGCCTCTATCGCCAGCAGGAATAAAAAGGGGTAGGTCCTTGCAGTCAGGGCCCACGTCAGGGCCTCCCCAGAGCCTCTACGGAGCCTTCCGTCAGCCTCCTCTACAAGCACATGGACCATCCTGGTGGGGGACATGGATATGCCCTCCTTCGGCTGAGGTGGGACACAGACAGCCCCGCTCGTCCCCAAGGAAGGGGACAGAGAGACAGACGTGCTTCTGGCATCCCAACCAGGACCTCACCAAAGCTGATTACTGAGCAGCAGCCACTTATCTTACGTGTATGTGCCCACGGATGCTTCCGGTGCCTTACAGAAGTTCCTCCACTTAAACCCGGCCACAGGAGGTGGCAGTCAAGGTCACACAGCCAGGATGCCCCGATGCCAGGACTGCGTGGCCCCAACACCCAGGGACAGGACACTCCGCTCCACTCTCCACTACCCAAAACCTGGCTGTGTTAAGACGACAACTAATGATCGCATACAGCCTTCTGGCCTGGGCTGAACAAGTCCCTGCTCCCTCTCACAGCGAGTCTCCAGAAAAAAAGGCATTCTGAGTCGTAAACAGAAACCCCTTAACTCGGGCAGGCACTAAGGAGATGCCCACACCCGGTCTCTGATTTTGCTCAGAAATACCCTGGGCTGGGCTGCCGGAGTGGTGCTTGTTGGGAAGGAGTCGCTGCATCTTCAGGGAAGCTTTAAAGCAGGATCTGCTCTAGACGGGCCACCCACTATAAAACACTACTAAGAATTTTCAGGATGCCACCTCAAACATGCCAACTCCGTACTGGCGCGCCCTTGTTTCCCAGGGACCACTAGGGGGCGCTCGGGCATAAAGAACGTCTTTCCCATCGGGCTGCGGGTGGAATCCACCTGCTCTCAAGGCTTCAGGGCTGGGACCACTTGCAGCATCGGCTGCAAGAGGGCGGGGGGGGGGGGGCTCCCCATGAAACCCTGACTCTAACATTTCATATCTAGCACACAGATGATGCTTTCAGTTGGTTCCTTGCTACTTCCATTCTTGTAACACACACACCCGCCCCACGCCCCGGGCTCATCTGCCTGAGCTCACTCTCCTCACACTGGAGCCGGTATCACACAAACAACTTCTTCAACACAGCCGAGTGCCTGTTTAGAAAAGTGTCACATCAGGGCTTGGAGAAAGGGAGGCCAGATGTGGACGTTCTAACAAAAACAGTGTATGAATAACAACAACAAAAATGAAGGTATAATCCAAGTTTTCTTGACACGATTATGTTTTAAGTTGCCCCCGTTGCTGACAAAGCAGTTTTTAAAGTCAACCTGCCATCTGGTTCTTAAAGACATTCTTTCTATGTGGCCTCTTACTGAAGACCCAGATGCAGACACCGGTACGTCAGTGAATCTGATTGAGAACAAGGACACTTAAGGGCTGTGGCTCTGCTAAGAGGCCAAGTTTTAAGTGACCCAGAAGAAAAGAAACATACTCATACAGGGTTAATTCTAGACTCTGAGGGGCCTGTTAGGTGGGAAAAAAAATTAGCTACAAATCATAACACCTAACAAACGGAGCAAAATAAAACAAAACTCTGCTGTGTATAAGAAATTGGTAGAATTTTAAAGATGCACTAAAAGGTAAAATAAACTTTTTAATTGCTTATTAATTGGTTTATGTAACCAAAAGAATTAAGATACCCCTCCTACAGAAAACGACAGAAAACAGATTTTATTTTCCCTAGAGTACTGGGGGAGGGTTTTATTTTGAGGCTGCTGACCAAGTGATTTCTCCACAGAATCAATTCAGGAAATGTGACAATTTCAGTTTCGTGGATTCTCACTGGAAAAAGCCTTCAGGAGGAAACTATTTGTTCTTCGAAGCATTTTCAGATTCCTCCACACCAAAAACAGAGGCCACAACTCCACTCGCTGCTCAAGTGTTGGAATCCTTTAAACTCAACCTGCGTGCAGATGGCACTCACCCTGGGTCCCCACGAGAACCAGAGGGATCTCGCTCGTGTTCCGGTAGGTGGCCATCCGACTGTAGTAGTGGTAAACAGTCTGGAAGCTGATCTCATCCTCTAAGCTGAAGACAAATATAACAGCATCCACCCACATGGCAAACTGGGGAGAGAAGAAGGGGAGGAGGGAAGAAGGAACTGAGTGACGAGGCTCGGGGAGCAAAAGGGTGGGAACAGCATCTTCATGAGCAGAGGACACGTGGCCGGCAGACCCCTCCGTCAGGCCGAGTCTGAGGCCGGACTTTGGCTGTAACACGTTGCTGTGGCGTCACTGCCGTCCTTCTCGTAACAGCCTGGAACGGGACCCTCACCCCCTTCGCACCCAGGCCACCCCGTCTCCAAGGAATGCAAACCAGACATGCCTCCCCATGGGACCCTCTACCCTCCGTCCTGATCCAGCCAATGGCGGTCCCACAAATGTGAGGCAAACCGAGCCTCGTAGCAGAGCCTCTCCAACTCCACAACCACCTGACTCTGGGCCATTTTGTTCTTGTTTTCCACGCATCCAGGGGAAGCTACAGCAAATGTGCCTCGGGGCAAACAACTGCGCTGCCAGGCGCGGACAAGCCTGTTCAGTGCGCATGACCGCCTTGTAAGGCCGAAGCAGACAGAACAGAAGGTCCTGGAACCTCAGCGGCCTCCCAGGGTCGCACGTGATTGCAACAGCAGAATCACGAGCCGGTCAGGCCGGCACCAGAGATCCTCCACTTTCCAAGGGAAAATGGAAAAATCAGTAATAGTAACGTTAATCCTGTTTCCTTTCTCTGAGAAGCCACAGCTCCTAAGTAAGTTTTTACAGCCAAGGTACCAGCTTGGATATACATGGGGGAATTTGGGGGGGGGGAGGGGCGGGGTTAAGCTCTGACTTCATGTGTTAACTGAAAAGCGTATTCGCTTATATGTGGAAATTCTACGTGATAAAAATGTAAATATACGTAAAGTCCAAATGAAAAACTGAGATGAGATCAAAATCTTGGGAAGAACGGATCCCGGGACAGGCCCGCCGCCCCAGCAGAGCACCCAGGACCAGGCTGACACGGGGCACCTACCTTGCCCTCTCTCTATCTGGAGGTATGTTTTTCCTTTCTCTTCTGAGCAGTGAGGTGAGGTGTCCCCACGCATCTGAAGAGCAATCGTGGACCCGGGGACCAGACCGAGGCTGGCAAGTGCACGCCACACCTCATTCTCCCAAGGGGGCGCTCACTGCCCAGCGCCTAGTAGGTGGTGAGCACTCCGTAAATCCCCCCAACCCACCCCCGTGGCTCCCCCGGCAACTGCCACACACAAAAGCCAGTTGATTGGCAGAGTTTTTACACAACCCTAGGATGACACTAGTAGCCACAAAAAAGTCCTACGACTTCATTCGTGAAGCCATTATGCTTGGGTAAGCTCCAGAAAATATTCGGAAACAATGAAAACAAAGATCATGCCTCCACGTGCCTGGGAACGGTAACTTAAAAACAGGACTCTCTCCCCCTTGAATATTCAAGCACGCTCTGCCTAATTGTGTACAAAATCCTGTCGGTCAGCTGTAAAAGGCTCCATACTGACAGCCCCCCATGGTAGAAATCTTTAATGAGGGGAAGCCGTTGGGCTAAATAACGCCCCTGAACACAGTACATCCGGAATAAAGGACTGGTCCTCAGTTAACCGAGTAAACGTGTTCTCACGGCAAGACGCCAAGACTGAGACTCCAGTGGCGGGGGGAGTCATGGTTCTACCCCCAGGTTGGTGCCATTCACAGGCAGAGCCCCGGAGTCTGTGCCCCTTCACCACGTCCATCCTTGGGCAAGAAGTCCCGGCCTCGGCATCCACGGTGGAGACGGGACTCCTCAGCACACTGTCCTGCAGGGTCGTCTCGAGGATTACATGAGCCGACCCACACGGGGCAGGCATTCGCCCACCGTTCCTGGATTCAGCTCCCAGTATGCGCTTGGCCAGTAAATTATTATGCTAGTAAAATGAGGCACTGGAGAGCAGGTAAACCGCCACCTGTGCTTTTGGATTTCCAGGATGCCCAGCCTTCAGGGAACTTCCGGAGACACCACACTGGGCTGCACGCCGGTGTTCAGAGGAGGCGCACTTGTGCCAAGAAGCCCAGTGAGCAGAATCCCCCCACCCCCAACATCGGATTTCCCGATTTCGGACCAGCCACTTTCTCAATGCTCCTGCTGCTCTAGGGAGCAAACCGCTTACAGGGAACGGGAGAGGACTATGGGTCTTTCCAGAAGTCAAATCAACGGAGTTGACAAATGAGCGCAAATCGTGTCTTTCCTTCCTTCTTAAAAACACAAAGTGAAAACCAGCCACGCAGACCCAACTTCGCTCTAGGATTTTGTCTGAAGGAACAACAGAATTCGTTTCTTGGAGAAAACAGGTTCGTGGGGCTTTTGCATCACCTTTCTTGAGCACACCTGATTTCCAGAGCCATTTCTGTTGAATGGGAACCTCAACGCTGAAGCAAACGTGAAAGAGAAGGCTGCTTACCGCTTGCTTGTAATACTTACCTGTGCCTCTGGGGGGCCCCCTTCATCTCTAATCAGCAGCAGATAGCTCTGTCCGTCAACAACGATTTCTTTCTTGAATCTGCCACCTGCCACACACAAAAAATCTCGTTATACAAGAAAGACCGGGAGTGAGGAGGGCAAATAGACGTGGGCTTCGCTTGTGGAAAAATACACCCTTGGCTGTCGCCCTGGAGGCATCTCTCAGTATTTAGGACCAGCAACCACTGGATTTTAAAACAACTACTGAACTCAGATTTAAGTGTTTGTCTTTAAGGACCCGTGTTCACTTCTGATTAGAGTGCACAGCCTCCCGTGCAATGCCAGGATCACCCGTGGCCGAGAAGAGAAGAATTTTAACGTAGGCTTTGTTTGTAAATTCGGGAATTCTCTCTCACTGGGAACACGATGCACAGAGTTCAGAAACAGAGAGCATTGAAATGATCATTCTCTTGTTGGGTTTTGCAAAACGGGAAAGAATTTTTCATGCTGAACAGGTGCCTAGTGTACAAGATTTTGATAAATTCAAGGGCTGAGAACCTGTATTCTCCTCAAGAGAAACCCAGTTTTTGAAAGGAAAACACAGAACATGGGAATGGTGTTTCCGTATTCACGGGGCACAAGTAAGGGAAGGATGCTCAATACTACACACGTGTTAGACACAACTACTGGATGGTATCTCCCCACGGGTCGAGACAGAGCGGGGCAGCTGGCTGGCGGAGGGGGGTGGGGTTAGAGAGCGCGCTGTGTTAGCGGGAAACCACCAGGGACCCTGCCGGGGCGCCGTGCGTATACAGAGGTGGGGCGGGGGCTGGCCCTCCACATCTCGGCCCCGCACACACCCAGGTGGGGCGGGACACGTCAGGGTCCCGTGCAGCTCCTCGCAGCACCCCGTGCCACCTCGGGTGGACAAGAGAACCGCCAGGCCTCTGGTGGATGAGGGAAGTGCGCGCACCTCGGGGTCCCTCTGCCGTCTCCAAGGACAAACTACCTTCCGAGATTCCGGGCTCTGAATCCACTCTAGCTAATAATCAGCGGGATTCTGATTTCTTGTTTTTGAGAGAGGAACACATCATCACTGCCTGCTCTCATTTTCAGGCCTTGGCACAGACACCTTCCAGAAACGCCACCTACACCCCCAAATGACCACCCCCTGGAGAACCAGGGGGGCAGAGCTTCCCCGGCCCAGAGGCTGTGTGTCCGCCCTCCGCCTCCAGGGGTCGCATCGGCTCCGGGTGGGCTCATCTTCCAAAGCGAGCACACGTGTGTGCACAGACAGATGTGCGCGCACACAGACGCACATGCACACAGACGCACACACCCACTCCCTTCCGGGCACCGATGCAACACGTAAAACACACCTGCTTTATCTGGTGTTCAGTCTGCTCCCATAAGAAAAACCGAAGAAAACTTTCCAACATTCAGATCAAACACATAAACTCCCATTCTGATCCCCTGCGTGGGCACGACACTGAAGAAAGAGGACAGAGGACAGAGAAGGGAACAGGCGTGTCTGCGCCTGTCGGAAGACTAGCCGATGACTTCCGGTCCCCAAATCACAGACTCCTTGTAGGTAAACGAGTATGGCACCCTTTTCCCAGCCGAGCTGTCGTGACTATAAAGTGAGCCAGGAAACGTGTGGCACAGAAGCCCCCTACCCCCCCGGTGCGACACGGCCACAAGACTGCAATGCTGGGGGACCCGGCCTCCCTTATTCACCTCTCTCTCTACCTCAGTGTCCCCAGCTGTAAAATGGGACCACCTCATCCTGCGGGCAGGCGCCCACCTGAAGGGCAGTGCCATTGGCAATTATTACTAGCGATATTCAAAGTTTCTGCCAAGGGTCATCACGCGCTTTTATAAAAGACACACTTAACGTTTAATAAACCTACTTGTAATAGAAAAGTCAGCCCAAGTTGCGATAGTAATCAATATCACTTCTGTATTTTCCACAACTTAAAAGAACCCGCTATTTCTTGGCGAGATGAACTGAATTTAGCCTTTCGTGAAAATACAATGTTAGATGCGAAATCTGTACTGGGGGAAAAGCCTTTTTCTTCCCCTCTTGTTGCCAGAGGTCTGACAAGTCATACTGAGAGCGACACGGGAAAGCCAACAGGTATTTGTTTACAAATTCAAAAATCTCTCCTCTGGTTCCTGGTGCCTCGATCCAGGCTCCTGAATGAGGGTGACAGTCACCGCGAACCTGCCCGAGCTAACAGTGCACTTCAGACCAAGTCTGCCGAGAGAAGATCTGACGCACGTTTTTCAAGCCCTCACATCACAGGAAAATATTTGTGCTCGCAGCTGAGTGGTTTCAAGGCAGGTCATGTGATGTCACATCAGCGGGGCCCTCTGCAGGGCGGGACTGGTCTGGGCAGCACCTTGCATGTCCTTTCGGCCACAGAGTTCTGCCTGTGCTCAGGGAAACGGAGACCAGTGGTTTCTTGGTGGGCACGGGAGCCGAGCGGCATGGCACCCTTGGTGTCCCAGCGGGTATTTTAAAAACCCCGGTGATCGTCAAGCATCCCGCAATCTGCAAGTGGCTAATTATCACGTCCTAAAAGAGCCACATCAACTTCATGCAGTGCATTACTGCTATTATGGGTGGAGCTGTGCACCCCCAAATTCACACGCTGAAGTCCTAACGCCCAGGGCCTCAGAATGTGATCTTAGTTGCAAATAAATCCACTGCACATGTGCGGCGTTAAGATGAGCTCATACTAGCACAGGATGGGCCCCTTAACCAATGACTGGTGCCTTTAGGAAAGGGGAAATTTTGGTGAAGATTAAGGCAGGGGCTTTGTAAGCCAAGGAACACCAAAGATGCCCCCAAACCATGAGAAGCCAGGAGACCGGCCTGGAACAGGTCTGTCTCGTGAGCTCGGACTTCCGGCCTCCAGTATGGCGGGAGAACAAATCTACGTTGTGCCGAGCGCCCCAGTTCGTGGCCCATTGTTACAGCCGCCCTGGCAAGCTAAAATATGCTCTGATGCCAAGTTTCTGTCCTGGTGGTCCGCCATCCCCCAGAATGAGTTCGCACACTCTCTCTCTCCACCCAGCTTATCCCTAGAGCATTTCAAAACCCCCTTTGTTCTCTCCATCCCAACTGTCCATATTCATTGAAATCACCTAGGCTTCTCAGCTAGGTTTCCGCACGAGTTTCCTGCCTGCCTCACACCTGCTCTCAGCCTCAGGCCCACCCCACAGCACCCCACAACCTGAGGGAACCGCACAACGCCGCAGAGCTGGCCCCGAGCCCACGCTCGCCCTGGGACCCTGCCTCCCCGCCAGCAGGCCCTGAGCCCCCAGCACCCAAGTGCACAGAGGCCTGCCCTGGGCATCCTGGCCACACACATCCGATTCCTCACTAGTCCGGGTCGTCTCCGGGCAGGAAGGGAGCAGCGGAGCCTGTCCCTGGGACCACACCCGCTCCCCAAGTCCCAGCGTCCCTCCGCTGCCCAGCTGCCTCCCCCACCTCTCCAGGGAGCAAGAACCCGCTGGGCGTCAGCACCCAGTCCTCCCGGAACGGCGTGGGGCTGACTGAGGACCTCCCCCTTGGACGCCCTGCTCCGCGGCACCTGCGGGGTGAATTTCACACCAACTCTTTCGTTCTCTTCTCTTCATGTGTGTTTGTGGAGCCTTGTTCACAAATGATGCTTCCAGATGGTTCAATCATCGTATTCAAGTCAAGAAGGGTTTACACCGACCCCTCTGTTTGTTCCTCCATAATCCCTGTCTTTGTAACCTCAGCAAAGGATTCTAGACCTCCTAAAAGGAGGGGTGATCCTTTCTTCCACCCGGAAAGACCCCTCTCAATTCTAAAATCACTTTACATCCCCCCCCCCCGATATATAATTAGTATGTCTTTTCAATACTTTACAACTACAGGTATTAGCTTCCTGTGATTGGCTGATGTTATTTTTCCTGGTACTATACATACCTCAGGAAAAGAGATTAAATACTCCTATGCATTTGTCATGAACCTGAAGATTTAACAATTAGATAAAATTCAGCCAGGTGCTTAAGCATTAAGAATGGGGTCAGTAAAAGTGATAGATAAATAAGCTCCTACCACTGATCATCAGCAGACTCGACTAGCATGGGGCCACTGTGTACTGGGGAGACGCGGTCTGGCATGGAAATAAAGCTCATTTTCTACGGATTTTTTTTTTTTTTTAAGATTTTATCTTATTTTTTTAAAGTAATCTCTACACCCAACGTGGGGCTTGAACTCACAACCCTGAGATCAAGAGTCCTAAGCTGTAGCGACTGAGCCAGCCGGGCACCCCTCTACCGTTTACTTCAGAAACAAAGGGGCAAAGCCTCAGGAGGAAACCGTGTTGCTCCGCACTGGCCCGCATTCAGCAGAGGCCACCACTCTTGCTACTTAAATTCGAACACACCGCCTGGTCCCAGGCATCAGATCTTTTCCTCCCAAAATCTTAGAGGACACCACCAACACCACAACCTACTTCGCTTTTCATGTAGATGTGTTGATGCCTATTTTATATTCCGATTTCCAATTACTTTCCTGCAGGTCTACGCGACCCAATTCTGTGTTCCTAGCACGCAGCGCCCAGTCTTCCCCGCAGCCAACACGATAATCCGCATTTATTATGCGGGTGCCGCTCAGCTTTCTGGGGCTGCCGGATATCATGATGTAACATCAAATTACTGTTACTTTTCCAAAGTGTCCCCCAACCTGACCTCGTAGTGGAAACCACCAACAGATGTCTGGCCCGGCACACCTGTCTACAGGTGCAGAGGGCGCGGGGGGCAGGGGAGAGCCGACCCCGGGGGCCACAGAGCCCACACACAGCTGCTGATCTGCCGGCCCTACCGTGGCACCAGGGCCCCGTTCCCGTGAGGACATGTCCACGAGAACAGAAAACTGACGCCCCTCGTCCCTTATGTCCATTCCTTCCAAAGATGTAGTGAGGCCACCAGGGGGAAACGGCACCACGTTAAGCACTCGGCAGAGAGGAGCGGCTCTTCTTGTCCGAACTCAACCTCACGTGCGATTTAGTGATTTCTCTGGTTCACCCAAAGGCAGGTTTTCAGGCTTCCCAGAAAACTTCCCTGTTTACCTCTGTGTGCCCTTGGGCTTGCGTTCTTAAGCGAGTCCCCTTCATTTCTTCCCAAAACGGGTAAGAGGCGGCAAGGACTGTACCTCCCAAGAACAGGGACGCGGATGTATGTGTGTTGTGAACAGCACACCAGGAATATGGCAATTCTACACGTCTTTCAAAAAGACTCGAGGAAGTCTCTTACGATCCAACGTGATCAATTACTCTAAAGGTCTCAAGGTTGAAACGGAGTCCCGCTCTCATTCCTGGGAACCAGTTTTAAATTTGGGATGCTTAGGGTGAGTAAAACAACTGGTCCTGAGCAGGACCTGGGTTCCTTCTAATATTTAATTCACGGTAGGTGGGATCGATCTACAGTGGAGGGCGATTTACACGGAGAGGTCTAAGTGCTCATCTTTGTTGTCATTCTGCTTTAAGGGGGGGGAAAAAGCAAACTAAATTTTCCTATTAAAAAGAAGCTTTCTTGGGAGTGATCACTGCCAACAGATATTTGACATTTCTGTTTCTATCATTTTGTCTGATGGGACTGAAAGCTATTAATGTATCGTTAACAGTTCTCTGAGCAAGAGAAAGCAACGCTAATAACAGAGACCTAGAACACGCGATAGATCACAAAGCACTCTTCTTCCCACGTGGTCTCCGCTGTTGCCGAGGACACAAACATCACTACTGACATCCTCGTGTCCTTGGGGAGGAAAAGGTCAGACGCTGACCAAGCCCCCACGCCAGCGCGTGGCAGGAAGGAAACCCAAACCCAGATGTGCCCAGAGATCCCTGCACTCCTCTCTCCCACGTGAGATTCTGCTCAGACAGGGTGCACGTGACACCACCCAGGCCACAGATGCGCCTCGCGGCCTTTGCGCAATCTCCCAGCACCCAGGGGCCACCTGGGAACACGGGGGATGGCCCTGTCCTTGCTCTGCCCACAGCTCCAAGATCAGCCCTGTACTGAGAGCACGAAACAGAAAACTGCTCACCGTGTTTGTTTGTTTTTCTCCTGTGGATTTTAATCTTCACTTTTTCATGCTTTGGCAAAGGATGAAAATGATTTTTTTTTTTTTTTAAATTTTTTTTTTCAACGTTTATTTATTTTTGGGACAGAGAGAGACAGAGCATGAACAGGGGAGGGTCAGAGAGAGAGGGAGACACAGAATCGGAAACAGACTCCAGGCTCCGAGCCATCAGCCCAGAGCCCGACGCAGGGCTCGAACTCACGGACCGCGAGATCGTGACCTGGCTGAAGTCGGACGCTTAACCGACTGCGCCACCCAGGCGCCCCGAAAATGATTTTTGACTTTCAATCTGCATCTGTAGAGTATATCATTTCCCTTTTCCAAGGGAAAGGGGAGGGGCATCGTCCTAGCCTCTGATAAGGACGTGGCTGGGATCCGAGGCTTCCCGGAGGCACAAGCCGGCCTCGGGGCTGGTCAGCAATCACGGGCTGTGGCTCGGGCTGGGACATCAGGGACTGAGCCCCCTGCGCTCACCACGCAGACATTCTCGGCCATGAAAACCTTCCCAACACTCGCCTGAAGTGTTCTTCTCCGCATGGCCCCAACAGAACGAGTATCTGCAAATTTTGTTGTTTCCTAATTATTTAAGACAAGTGGAATGAGAGGGACACTTTGAAAAAGACTAGGATTTTCTTTCTCCCTGGGAGAACATTAAAAAAATTCATCATGAACATGCCAGAAATTTTTTAAAGTTGACTTTGTCTTTTTAAGTGCGATGAAGATACCAAAGTCAGCAACTTATTAACATGGAGGTTTTACAGAGGTTTTGTACTGTGACATTTAAAAGGAATTTTGTTTGGACCGTGTATTATTTTTATGCTAGGAAAAAAGTTTCATTGGTAATGTATTAGTTTACAAAATTTAACAGAGTCAGATTTCATTGCCTCTGCCAATTTTTTTTAAAACCTACATTGTTTACAAAAAAAAAAAAGTAGCAACTACAGAAACGGACCAGCGGATGAATGCGGTGGTTGCTAAATACTTCCCTGGGTAAACGCTCAGGGTCATGACTCCAGGAAAAAGAGGGGTTAAGCATGGACACGGTATTTCCTTGGGCAGGCCTTGGTCTCTCATGACTTCATTTCACCCAGATCTAAGTAAAATAACAAAGGAAGATCAGGAAAGAAGTCAAAGTTCTAGATTAAGAGAGCAGATGTGAACTTCGCTATCACTGGATTTCCTTTTCTTTATTCCTAATAAAACGAAGGGAAGAAACTAAGCAGCAGGAGGAAGAACATTCACTGTCCACAGAGAAAAGAGGTGTAGCTTCATAATAAAACCTCGAAAACAGTGGCCCTAAGATGAGAAGGAAGACTCCAGGGCTGGGCAGGACAGGGCTCCTAATTCCCACCCCCTCTCCACCCCAGGGGTCAACAACAGCCCCCCCAAAAGGCAGAGGAAGAAATGTGGCAGCACAACCACGGATGTGAACGGCCCTAAGGCTCTCTGGAGGCGAAAAGAACTCCAGGATGCAGGGGGCCCCTGGGGAATGACAATATGTAGTCCATCTCCCCCCCCACCCCCACCACCCCATGAGTGCAGAGAGCCCGGATCAGGAGATTGGCACATTCACAGGAAAAGCAGAGCCCATCTGTGGCCGTGGTTTGGACGTGGTTCCCTGAGAGAGGAGAGGAAAGGGATGGGAAGGGCGGGATGATGCATTTATACTGTATTCTCCAGGAAAATAACATCCAGCCTCAGGGAGGTGGCCGAAGCACCTCCCTGCAGGGGATCTGCGTGCAGGACCGAGGTCTGGTTGGTGGCAATGTGGACAGAGCAGTCCAGCCCTCTGGTGCAGGACACTCAGACTGGGGGTGACTCCCACCACAGGAAACCAGATGGTCAGGGGCTCTCCACACCCCATACCTGACTTGGAATGAGAGAAGCCTCCTCGGTGGCCCCAGCCAGTGTTGGGGACCCTGCGGGGACCCCAGAGCAGAGCCAGGACAGCACCAGTCTCAGCAGAGAGAAGGTGTGGGCAGACGCCCAAGGAGCAGGTGGCTGGAGAAATGGTAAGGACATCATGCAAAGACACTACTGGGGGAAACACGGGAGGAGGCGACAAGGGAGACAGGAAGGAAGCACGCAAAACACAAGAGCCAATGCAGATGAAAACAAAACCCAAAAAGCAGAAGGAAACCCATCACGAGTGCTTCCCTCTCTAACACAGCTCAAGAACACGCTTTCCACACGACACGAATGCCAGGGGTGAGAATTTCCAATAGGAGATGAAATGGAAACCTCTAGAACTGAGAACCAGCGTAACATTTTGGAACAAATGAGGAAGATTTGAAACACATACGGAACAGAAGAGACACGGCTCAAAGCTGAGTTTCTGACAGAGACAGCTTGAAATAAAACAGCTGGTGAGATCAGCAAGCTGGAGATAAAGTCCTTGGGCACAAGTGAGCAGACAGGAAGGCAGACCAGTCTGACAAAAGGATAAATACGGCCGCTAACAACAAATTCCTCCAGAAAGAACTACGAGACCCTTCAGAGATAAAATGCAAAGGAATTTTCCACAAATGCAGAAAAGATCTGAATCTGCTGATCAAGAGACCATAGGATGTTCCAGGAAAAAGTGACACAGACCCTCCACGTCACTTTAAAGATGAGACAACAGGGGCGCCTGGGTGGCTCAGCCCATTAAGCGTCCACCTCTTGGTTTCAGCTCAGGTCATGATCTCATGGTTTGTGAGTTTGAGCCCTGTGTTGGGCTCTGTACGGACAGCTCGGAGCCTGCTTGGGATTCTCTCTCTCCCTCTCTTTCTCTGCCCCTCCCTAGCTTGTGCAAATGTGCTCTCTCTCAAAAATAAGCAAACATTAAAAACAAAAAACAAAGTAAGAAAACAGGGGCCCTGGCAAAACACTGCCCCTGCCGGCAAAGGTGGGGTTTCTCAGCAAGCAGCAGGGTTTCAAAGCTACTCAAAAGGCCTTCTGTCCAGAGAGGCTGCCAGGCTTTTAAAAATGGTCAATTTGGGGCGCCTGGGTGGCTCAGTCGGTTGAGCGTCCGACTTCAGCTCAGGTCACGATCTCACCGACCGTGAGTTCGAGCCCCGCGTCGGGCTCTGGGCTGACGGCTCAGTGCCTGGAACCTGCTTCCGATTCTGTCTCCCTCTCTCTCTGCCCCTCCCCCGTTCATGCTCTGTCTGTCTCAAAAATAAATAAATGTTAAAAAAAAAAAAAAAAAAACTGGGGCGCCTGGGTGGCTCAGTTGGTTGGGCGGCCGACTTCGGCTCAGGTCATGATCTCGCGGTCCGTGAGGGCTGTGAGTTCGAGCCCCGCGTCGGGCTCTGTGGTGATAGCTCAGAGCCTGGAGCCTGTTTCAGACTCTGTGTCTCCCTCTCTCTGACCCTCCCCTGTTCATGCTCTGTCTCTCTCTGTCTCAAAAATAAATAAATGTTAAAAAAAAAATAAATAAATAAATAAAAAATTAAAAAAAAAAAAAAAAGGTCAATTTGGGGTGCCAGGGTGGCTCAGTCGGTTGAATGTCTGACCTCAGCTCAGGTCATGATCTCACGGTTCGTGGGTTCAAGTCCCATGTCAGGCTCTGTGCTGACAGCTCAGAGCCTGGAGCCTCCTGCTTCGGACTCTGTGTCTCCCTCTCTTTCTGCCTCTCCCCTGCTTGCACTCTGTCTCTCTCGCTCTCAAAAATAAACAAACATTAAAAACAAGTGTTTGTTACATGGTCGATTCAGTGAGCATTTTCATATACGCACAACTGGTTCTGGAACTGTATCACAGTTCACAACAAATCAAGTACGTGGTGCACACAGATCTGAGTGTGTCCAGCAAACTCCAATGTAAACTCAGACACCCACCTTCTGGAATGTCAGGAGAGTGGCGGCTTCAGACTGGCCTTTTAGAAACCTTGTCCTGCACGTGTCTGCGCCTAAAATCTATGCGGACGAGCGCCTTGCTACGCTACGGGACACGTCCCGCTTTCTCATGACCGACAAGCCGGGCACAGGTGTGGTGACAGCCTTCCGTGAGACAGAAGTCACTTGAAAACAGTTCACCGGCTGACTCGGGGGTAGGCCACGGTGCGTTTAGTGCTGGCCGTGACGTAGGGGGCCCCGTCTGGACGATTCTGCGCGAGGAGAGCACTCGCTTTCGTTACTGCAAGGTGGGGGCTGTGAAAGCACAGCCATTCCTTTTCCTTCAACACTCCGGGATCTAGTCACTGGAAGGGCACCCCGAAAGAGCACACAGGTCGCTAAGGTACTTCTTTGAAGTGTCACTCGGGCAGCTCAGGTTTTCTTGACCTCACGCCCACAGCACCAAAATTAACCGGCCGGAAAGGCAGACAGGACGCTGGAACCGGAGAAGCTGAGGCGCTCTTTCGTGTGCACAGAGCTCCTCTGCCGCCCCTGACGAACAGTGTGACCGGTGGACCCCCGCGACGTGCCACGGGCCCCACTCAGGGGCTCTGTGGAAATCCGCAGCTGCTGCTCGAGCAGAAGGTGGAAAATTAAACGTCTGTGGAAGCGGTTTTGCTACTCCAAAGTTCTCGTTTCCTCACTCTTAGCTTCCAAGGGCTCTGAGGGATACGTACACCAGCAGTGTTGTAATATGTGAAACCTACGGGAGAGTTCTCTCCCCCAGCTGATGTCGTTTTTAAGGCTAAAATAAACCTAGCAACTCCGGGCAGGTGTGTGGGGTGGGTGGCCCCGGCCAGTCTCCCATTTTCAAGATCTAGTGACAGACCCGGCAGCATTCTCATTAAGTTTTATGGGTTCCCCCTACCCCACAAAAGCACTCTCTAGAATACGATAGTACTATCCCTCCCCCCCACCCCCCCCCAAAGTCCTCTGTGATAAGAGCACCAGAAGGTCAGCTCTGGGCTGTCATCAACTCCAGAAGGCAGGGGGGCCACAGAGCCCAAGGCACCTGGTCTCCTTCTGCAGGTGTCCGGGGTCCGCTTTGAGACGCGGGGAACGCCGTGCGTGCGAATGACTTCCCGCCCGCCTGCCCTCACCGCACGCTCCAGGCATAATGCCGACCACCCGGGCCTCTAGCCTTGGGTCCGGCCTCTGTTTCCAGCCCTGGCGTCACGAGCCAGACCTCCTCCGGCACTCGACTGGCCCTTGGGCTCAGAGCCCGCCCCTCCTACCCCCCCCACCGGACCTACTCAGTCCGCCCTGGCGCCACACACTCGGGATTTTCCTGTTTGGAGAAACTAGGACCCAAAGCCCAGAGCTCACTTGCACTCCTCCCGTGAACTCGGTATTTTCCCCAGTAACTCAGTGCCAGGGGTCAGGCACCTGCAGTGGACGGCAGAGCTCAGCACACGCAGGGACCCCGGCTCCTTCCGAGCGCCCTGAGCCCAGCCGGCGATCTGCAAAGTCGTGAGGTTGGGTGCGGGTGCTTCCGGCAACAAAGGGGAACAGACGCACAGCCGCCACCGCGGCCAACCCCGGGCCCCCACCTTGAGTGGTTCCTGTGAAAACTCAGGTAATGGCAGCCCCTGCGGCCATGGGGAGGGGGCACCAGCTAGGTCACGCCAGCTGCCCGCCAGGGTCCTCAAACGTCACAGGGGCCTCGCACACATCAGCTAGAAACCGCTACGCTATGTCACAATGACAGCTCTGTGATTTCCAAAGGCAAACTCACACTCAGAGGGGCTCACCCTGCAAACTCGGTGAAACCAGAGGGCACCAAGGCAGCGGCAACCAGACGGCCGCAGACGGTGCTCCGATTCGCACAGGAGAACCAAGACTTGCCCCGTACGTGGTCCTAACTCCACGTGTTCCAGAAGACCTGGGAGAACAAAAGTCGAAACAGCAAGTCCTCTACAGCGTTTCTCCAAATGCGCGACAGAGAAGATGCTCCAAGTCTCTCCCAACAGAAGAGACTCTCACCTAAACATAAGGTTGTGTTTCTAATCTCAGGCCAGGCTTCCACGTGAGCAAGTGATAAGGGAACAAAGGGATAGAAGGCATCCGATTTGCACTCTGATGACACTCTGGTTCTAGCTAGCAGCAGGCGAGTCGCGGGTGTCGCCATGTGTGATCCTTTCCTTCAGCTCCACTTGGGACTTGCTTCCTGGCCAATTCTGCGTTTCCTCCTGGCACCGGGTGGACCGAACCCTGGTCTGAACCACCACTAGCACTGAGCAAGCCCCACCGGGGGCCACGCACAGCGTCGCTGCCGGGGAGCGAGGGAACAAGACAGAACCTGTGCCCTCATGGACTTACCGTCAAGGACAGCGGGCAGGACAGGAAGCGGGGAAGAAGGGCCAGGCTTGGTGGGGGATGGGCAGGGGAGGGGGATGGGCACCATGAGCAGGTGCAGAGCCTGCCCCCAGAACCCAGAGCAGATGGGGCCGGGGCTGGGGCGCCCGGTCCCGAATCTGCCGTCTAGAGAGAGCAGTCACGTAATGACGGGCCCTGCTGACTTATGGGCAAATCAGTAAACTGTTTATTACAAATGTTCCAGTACCCACCGCTGTGGTCATGCCTGAACATTCCAGCATCCACTGCTGCCCCTGAAATAGCTTGTGTGGTGACACCTAACAAAGTATATTTAGTCTTGCACGTTTGTTTCTTTGGGGTAAAATATACTGGTGGTTGCTTTATTTTTAATATTTTGCACATTTATTTTAAGCATTGAGAAAACGTAAAGGTACAGACAGCACTGCAGATTTGGGCACAAACTCCCCGCCCGGAATATTTAAACAAGGCTTCCTGGACCGGCGACACCCCAGGGGCCTGACGTGCATGTTGAGGGCTGGAGGGTCAGGACGTGAGCGACAGCGAGCGGGGGAACACAGCTCCCGGCGCGCTGGCTGATGGCCTCTCAGTCCCTCAGACTCCTTGTTCTCAGCTAGTGTTACCCGTGTGAAAATAACCTCCCGTTAAAGACATAAGCTGTCGTCACGTAAACTCTATTTTAAAATACGCAATCCGAGAACCGAATACGTAAAAGTAGTATCTTTAAGGAATGCTCCCTCACCATTCTTTGATCATCAGTCAGGTATCTGCTTCAAGAAATTAAAAAAGGCTGCTGTTAGATGGGACCCTACGGAGAAACCAACAAATCCTACATGTTTCAACGAACTGACGTCATTTCTATGCTCTGCAGAGTGAGGGGTCAGCAAACTGTCTCTGTAAAGGGCCAGGTACCAAGCGTATCGGGCGCCGTGGGCCGTATTCTTTCCTGTTGGGTGTTTACTGGCTTATTTTTACAAAGCTTTAAAAAAGCAACAAGTCTTTCAGCTCATGGGCGTAACAGCCCGAGCAGGGGTGAGGGAGCCCTGCTGGAGAGTCCGTCTCGCCTCTGCCATTTCTGATGCTGATGCCGACGCCTGCACATTGTCCACGTTATGATTCAGACGGCTGTTTTCCAGCTTCTCTCTGCAACTGTTACAGTCCCATGGAAACAGTGTATTTACTTAAATGGAAGGAGTCCAGGAGGTTCTGCGTCCAGGCCTGTCTCCATCCTTGATAGAGGGAGGCTTTCGTCCCCAGGAACACCTGAGGTGGCCAGCACGGAGCGTGGGCGGGGCTGCACCAAGGCCTGGCAGGAGACAGAACTGCCCCGGGCGCCCTCACTGATTGGGGTGGGGGGGGGGGGGGTCCCTGTGTGTCACTGCCTCTGAGGCCGAAGCTGACCTTGCGAGGCCCAGGAAGCTGCGTCTGGAACATCCCGGAACGAGATTAGCTTGCAGCGGCCACTGGGGCACAGTCGGGCGCCGGCCCAGGCCGGAGAGCGTGCCAGGGCGCAGGGCCCCGGACGAACCACGAGCAGCCAGCACCCTTGACGGGGCCATGGGGGGCCTGGACGTATGGTGCCCGCAGCTCCTTCCATCCATCCGTCCGTCAGCTCCAGCCTCCAGAGCTCGTCCCCACACCCCGCTCCAGAGCCAGGCTCCAGCAATGGCCCGTCAGGCCTCCCCGACTGCCTCCAGAAGGCTCCTACATCAGCCATTTCTCACGAGGGCCCCCAGACTCACAGAGCAACTGCCCTGACCCACTGTCAGGCGATGCAGGGATCCCCCGCCCCCGCGCTCTGACAGGCCCTCCCCTCCCCACCCCCCCCACCCCCCGTGCTGGGCCGGGCGCTGACCCCCTGCTCGGTGCAGCCCGGACCCGCTCCCCTCGTCCTGCAGTACGAAGAGAGACGGTCTGTCCACAAGCCCAGGGGTTCCACACTCTCCACACCATCAACAGACTCAAGTGGCCCTCAAAGAGCAAGAGCTGTTTTCTTCTTTTGTTTGTGACGTTATGGCTTAAAATAAACAAAACACTTTTAAGAAAAATGGAGGGGCGGGGCTCAGAAAAGGGTAACGAGTGCCGGCCGCACCCGGTGCTCCCCGGGGCCACGGGAACAGAACACAAGCAGCTTCCAGACCCAGGACAGGCATCACCTCCTCATCACGCTTCATACTCTCCCTGAACTAGGTCCTGCCTCAGAGTCTCCCAACACACCACCTCCAGGAAGCCGGCCAGGATGGATAAAACACGACGCTGAAGTAGAATCTGGTTTTCACTTCTGGCCTGGGTCGGTCGTCTGCGAACTCACGTGAACCATACAAAATTGTGACCTTTAGCCACTGGTAGCTGTGCACGTGTGCACGCGTGTACACACACACACGACCGGCCCCGGTCCTTCCCAGAGCACACGGCCGGTTCCTGCGGATGCCCTGCCCTCAGGCCGGAGACGCCTGACTCCTGCAGGAGCACAGGACCCAGAGGCGAGTTCAAGGGCACTTTCAGGATACCACAGACTCCCCTACGGATTCTTCCTGGCACCTGGCCTATTTCACGGCTGCTGACTTCTACCTCCCTCTCGCTGAGTCCTGCCCCTGGAGCTGGCCACGAGCCCAGAGGGGAGCTCGCGCTCAGAGCCGTGAGGTCAAGCGAGTGCGGTCTCACAGGATGCAACGTTTTCTGCCGACGACGACGCCGACAGCTCCACCTCTAATCGGCCACGACTGAAAGGTCAGCTCCGTACTTTCAAGTTCACTCCCAGCCTCCTCTCCCTCCACCCTGACCCACGACCACGCAGGGAGCTTCTCCCAACCCCCGCCTCCCTCTCCCGCACCCTCCTCTCTGCCCCGGGCACGGTGTGTCCCTCACCCTCTTCTCTGTTCGCCCCAAGGCTGGCCTCGGCCCGGGATCTCTCCCTTTCTGCACTGCCTTCCACAGAAAACCTCTCCGCCCCGATGGTCAGATCGCCCTAGCCAAGGAATGGTTACAGGTACGTGATCTCTCCCATTTCCCAGGACCCATGCAACAGAGCGAGGGGGAAGGAGAGGTGGTGAGTTAAGAGGACAGTGCAGAGGGGGGTGCAGGAAATCGGTTCTGAGAGCTGCTACCTTAGGATCCAAACAAATGCCTAACATTCCAAAGTTCTGTGCCCCTGAAAACCAAGAAGGAAAAGCAATGCCCGAAAAGCCCCAGGTCCGCAGCCAAAGGGACACTGCAGGAGTCACAGGGAGAGATCCGCCGGGGGCAGCGCTGGGGTGAGTTCAACCGTGCCCGCGGCATTTCCAGGGCACCTGGTTGTCACAGTGCAAACAGAGACGCCCGACCCGTGAGTCAGGGGAGAAGAGCTACGAGCCCCCCAGTGGTTACAACACAGGAGGAGCACGGGGCTCCAGCAAGGCAGCCGGGGCCGTGTCTGACCGGCTGCCGCAGCCACGGAGAGAAACAATCAACCCTCCCCCATCTGCTGTGAACACTAAGGATCACGGGCTCACGGGGCCACCCACGAACTGCCTGCCACCAAGGGGGGAGACCTAGCTGAGCACGAAGCCCACGGGGGCAAGAAGTGGGAGAGGCGGTTCCTCACGAGCTTACGTAGATCAGCAGGGCTTTCCAGAGCTAAACCCACGCCCTCCGCTGCTCCCGGTCCTCAAGTAAGTCAATCTCTGCTCTACTGAGGCGCACTGAACCTGCTCATCCAGTCCGTCCCTTCCGCTCGGGGGTCTAGGCTAATACAACACACGCGGACCCCGTGGCTGCCAGACCAGGGCAGGCGCCGCCCGGGCCGGTGGCAGACGGTCCCACTGCCATTCGGACTCCCTGGGATGGGCGTCAATTGCCAAGATGACGAGAACCTGGGCCCAAGACGGGGACAGATGTGGCAAAGGTCGAGGGCGAGGGCACCTAAGTGGCCGGGAGGGGGGTTCAGCTTTGACAGACCCAGTGACTGTTTTCTCCTTTGCAGTGCAAAGGTCACGCGTTTAAAGCCCTGAAAAAAACACCTTTGGTGCTAACCTCTCCGTGGGAAAAAATCGTCTGTAATTTCAACAGTGAAACGAGTCCTCCTCTCCTCTTTCCTAGTAAGGAAACGGTGTGGTGACAACAACGTGTGACGTCAAGAGGGGTCTCAGGAACGCAGAGGCTGTGCGGACAGCATGCACTGGACCGCATGGGGGCTCCGAGTCCCGTGGCACAAGCCGGCACGCCCCCTTCTGGGTGCTCAGAGACTCACCGGCCACGCAGCAGTCGCTGCCGTGAAGTATAGCTGTTTACCCAGGAGGCTCTTCTGCTCTCCATCTAGAAGGTAGCGACTCTCAGTAGCCCCGCAGTTTCTTGTTTCCGAGCCATCAGCACAGAGCCCGACACGGGGCTCGAACCCACGAACCGCGAGATCACGACCTGAGCGAAGCAGGACGCTCAACCGGCTGAGCCCTCCAGGCACCGCCCTCCTTATTCTTAGTTTACAGCTTTCTTTTCCATAGAGAATATGCCTCTCTTTTACTGTTTCTTGGTGGCTCTACTAAGAATTTTAGTAGCCTTCACCTACTCTGGACAACATCACCTAAGCCTCCCTATGGCCTAGCTGGGAGAGGACAGAATTAACGGACTGTTCTATGGACGGAAGGAAGGAGAGCTCAGTGAAACTTCCACGGTCAGAAGCTGCTTTGAAATAGTTAGGGAATGTGAAAGACCGGACTTCTGCTCGATCTATTAAAGCAACCTACTGGCAGGCTTCTCGTCATCTTAAGGGTTACAGATAATCCTCGTTAAAAAATTATCATGTACACATAATCACTTGGTTACGAGTAACATGCTAAAATTATGTTGAAAACATTTAAATGGCTGGGCTTCAAAACAACTCAACTTTTATTAGAGTTTACAGATTTTTTCATTGGAACGTTAAACAGCACAAAAGGACGTGTTTAGAAATAAGCCCTAACATCTGTTGAGCAGTGGTAGTGGACAAAAATTTTTTTTTTTCACGTTTATTTGATTTGGAAAGGATTTTGGGGGCAGACGGCCTAAACACATTTCATGTGTCCCAGAAAATACGGCTAAGTGTTTACCACATGGTTTGTTTCTAAGCAACTAAGTAAACATTCATTAAAAAACTATTTCGGATACATGTGCTCCTGAGAACCTATCTGCTGCCCAGAGACCGACGCAGGCAGAGTCCTGCGGGCAGGAACGGGGGAGGGACGGCCAGCTCGCGGGGACCTTACCACCAGCAAGCCCTTGCTGCAGGGGGCAGTGACCAGAGAACTGTCCAGCTGCACGTGACACCCACAACTAGGGACGGACACCCTGGCACCTTCTGCCCTGTTTAGTTCTGGTACTTTCTTGAAAAATTAGCAAAGAGCAGTTAATCTTATTATCCCAGGAAGGAGGGTCCACGGACATTCTTAAGCCTGTCGGGGTGCCTGGGTGGCGCAGTCGGTTAAGCGTCCGACTTCAGCCAGGTCACGATCTCACGGTCCGTGAGTTCGAGCCCCGCGTCGGGCTCTGGGCTGATGGCTCAGAGCCTGGAGCCTGTTTCTGATTCTGTGTCTCCCTCTCTCTCTGCCCCTCCCCCGTTCATGCTCTGTCTCTCTCTGTCCCAAAAATAAATAAACGTTGAAAAAAAAAATTAAAAAAAAAAAAAAAAAAAGCCTGTCTCCACCAACCTTATAATCTCCCACTCAATCCACTAGACAGCTGAGTCTCATCTTAGCTCTGGGCCCGTCCCCTACCCCACGAACACAAAGGCAGCTCTGGGTGTGAGGTCCCCGGGCTCCAGATGCTTCGGCACGAGCCATCCGCACAGCTCGGCAGGGCCCACGGCATGAGGGAGAAGAACGTAGGGATGTCACGGAGACAGGGTCTCAGGGGAACAACTCCGTTTCAAAGCTCCAAGTGTCTCCGGGACGCCACAACCCACAATCTTCCAGCCCGCCCGGGGTCAAGTGGCTCGGGGCAGGTCCACAGTGTCCATCAAATTCCCACTAACCCTGGAGAGCCTGGTTTCCTCTCCTGTTTTCCTTTTCTCAGTTTTGAGGGGAGAGAGTTAAACGCCGAATGGTGGTCACGGAGGTCTGCGGTGGGGAAGGAGGGATGCACCGTGAATATTAAGCACCTACACGAGGTGGAGACTCTAATTCCATGCCCAAAACATCATTCACAATTCTAATTCGCAGCCATTAATAGGGCGCTGAGAGCAAAGGGGTCATTTTCATCTTCTCTCTACTGCAGGGGAACGGCAGCCGTGAAATTCCCATCACAGGTGTGAAGGTCACACACACACACGCTCATCTCGTGTCCGTGAGGCTCCGGGAAGAGCGGGGGTCGCCTCTCACTCCTCCTGCCCCGGGAGGGAACAGGGCAACTTCACGGCGCTGACTGCAGCTTCTGCTCACACATCGTGTGCGCAAAACACGGAGGGTCATTCGTGGGTTGGAGTCCAGCCCCCAAGAGAGATATTCGAGTCCCGGCCCCCGACACCTGTGACGTGGCCTCATCTGGAAAGAGTGTCTTGGCAGATGTGATGAAAATGAGGTCAGACTAGAGAACGGGGGGATGAGGGGGGACCCTACACCCAGTGACTGCCGTTCCCACGAAAAGAGGGAAATCTGGACACGGAGACAAGGGCACCGGAAGAATGTCGTCGCATGAAAGGGACAGAGATTGCAGTGATGGGTCTACGAGCCAAGGAGCCAAAGGTTGTCAGCAGCCAGGCACAGAAGAGACTCCCGCTCAGAGCCTTCCAGAAAGAACCAACCTCATCAACACCTTCATCTCAGGCTTCTGGTCTGCACAGCCGTGACAGTGAAGTTCTGCTGATTTAAGCCACTTGGTTTGTAGTAATTTGTCAGGGCGACCTTAGGACTCAGACACACACACGCACACACATGCACATGCACGGCTGAACGGATATCCGCCTACACAAAATTTTACTCCTTGGATTCCTCTGATGGGATCACTGGCTCCCTGCTGAGGTGCCCACTTTTGCATTGCTAATTTACTAATTAAAAAAAAAATACACAAAATATTTAAATCCGTCCCTCATTTAAACTGCATCTTTAAAATTACCGAAATCGTGTTGCTCAACTCTCTCTACTACGAGGATAAAATACCAGCGAGAAGGAATCACACGACTAAAACACAACAGCTGTTATCCTCAGAAACCCAGCTACAACCAGTCTGATGCAAAGTACGTTCCGGCAAACGTCTGGGGTCATCCCATGCCAGAGTTTTCTACGGAGAGCACACTCGTCTGAAAACAGCAGGCCTTCACCACCTCACACAGCCAGCAACCTACAGATCCTGTGACAGGTCAGAGTGACGCTAAAGGACACTGCACACTAATTAAATCAAGGGACAACCAGGTGGGAACAGGAGAGCTCCAGGAGGGTGCCAGGTGCGCAAGCAGACCTCACAGTCCCAGCAGCAACAATCCTCGTGCCTTAAGTCACTGCCTGCGTGCGGCCAGAGGCAGCTGGTCCCCCGGCAGCTGCGAGAGGAAAAGGAGGACAAGCCAGAAGCAGTGGACAGGCCTTGCAGCTCACCTGAAGGGCACCACCCCCAGCGTGGCGATGGAGATGCCCGTCAGCAGCTAGCTGCCCTCGAACCTGACCTCTGGCCTCTGTGAGCTGTGGCAGGTGGGGCTGAGCTCTAATCGGCTTCACCTGCCGTCCACACTCGTGGGACGGGATTCCGTTGCTCGGACGTGCTCCATAAACCTGGGCAACGACTCTGGTACGTCTCGACTCCAGAACGTTCTGAGTGTAAAGCTTCTCAATGAGGCGGGCACAGGCACTCGGTCGATGTTAACACATCCGACAAGAACTATAATTACTTTCCAGGTACAGACTCCCTGGTGGTGAGAAAGAACTTCAGTGTGGCCAGACGGCGAGAGACCCAGGCTTTCCTTGCTCGTGTCCTTTCAGAAACAACCGGATTCTCCTGCAGCTCTGAAACTCACCCAGGCAAGTGGACAGGAAGTGGGGGGCGGCTCCCTGGTGCCCCTGCACGAGAGGCCCAGGCAAGTGGACAGGAAGTGGGGGGTGGCTCCCTGGTCCCCCTGCATGACAGGCAAGGACATGGCCACATGCCTGGTTCCACGAAGGCACATGCAGACAGCTCCTGGGAAACAAAGATTCACTGGGGCTTATGGGGTTTCCAGGCACAGGGGGGCACCTGCCCCAGTTCTTTCTGCAGCCAGCGGCCCTGATGCAGGTCCACTGGGGCCACCTGGCAGCCCCACCCATGACCTGGGGTCACATGAGAAGACAGGTGGGCTGAGCCCTTGAGAAAAGACCACTGACAGTCCTTCCCCTGGTCCAGGGGGCCCTGGGCACAGGCGCCACTGGAGGAGGGGAGGGGGGATGAGACTCTGCCGACGAGGACAGGGACGGCCTTTGGTGTAGTCACACGCTCTCCTTTAAAATAATGTACTTTTGTAACTGTATGCGATGCCATGAAATTTTAGTAGAGTAAAAGGTGTCAAGCAAGTGGGTTCATTAGAGACCACAGTTTAAGTCACCCCACTGGGTACAAATTTTACTTTTGAAGTATGAACGTTCAAGAAAAATGCCTTCATGCTCATCAAAATATAAGGGCCCCCGGCAAAGAAACCACAGGCCCAAATGTGATGGAACAGACCGAAAATAGCAAGTGGGAAAACAGCAGAAGCTACAATAATGACAAAACAGCACCACGTGGGGACGAGAACGGCATCCACGGCTCAGGGACTGGTGTCCCAACGCCAGAGCACTGGCAGCAAAACCAGGGGCCCACACCACATCACCGGCGGCCCCTGGTGGAAATCAGAGCATCTGAGGAGAGCGCGAGTGGATTTACTGGAGGAGGGGATCATCTGAGGTCAGGTCAGCCAGTCCTTCGGCATCTGGGGTCACCGACCTACACAACACCTAACCCCAACGAGTGAGTAGAAAGCCCGAGAAAAATGCTCTGACTCTCCAGGTGGAATCAAAACGACCATGGCTACATTCCACGCTCGGATACCAAGGAACAAATCCAACACCAGCACGACTCAGGCACAGGTCCCAGGAAAGACGTCAGAAAGACCTGGAACCTTCTCTCCTCCCTGCACCGCCCCCCCCCCCCCCCCGCCGACCCCTGTCTCCAAACCATGCCATTTTCTAGCAGGTATATACGTTTTCCATCGGATAGACACCCTGCTTCCCTTCGATCCCCGCCCAGGAGCCTCCACGACCCATCTCCCTAAACCCCCCTCTCCACACGGGTAACGGAAAAGCGGGCGTTTCCCTGAGGTGACCACCACGAGGCCGTGATGACAGGGTTGCAAAATTCTGCACAGTGACGGCAGAGCCCTGAAGGGCCCCAGAACGCCAGCCTTCCAGACTCTTCTGAATGGTTACACGGGATCCAGGACAAGAGTTAAATGCTAGAACAGGTGTTACAGGAAACATGGGAAGCTACTCAGGACTACTGCTAAGAAGACATCTAAGGGACAAAACAGGGTGAAATGTTTAACTGAAATAAAAGGATGAAATGAAACAAAATCGGATGATACACAGAACGAGGAGGCAAGGGAACACTACAGTGCGAAGTTGTGTCTCTCCTCTCTCTTCCAACAAGACAAGTTCTGCCATGAAGAAAATGTATAGTTACCTGCGTCCATATCTGCAAAGAATGGAACAGCCAGTAAGAAAAAGAAGGAACCAGAAATTCAGTGTCTCAGAGTTGGATTTTAAAAGGTTACACGGAGAGAAAATATAACTCAGAAAACTTCCTGTGAACTCTACGTGGATTAAAGAACACAGGGATTACGTGGCTTCCTGTCACTGCCTTAACTCTACTTAAAGCAAAAAATAAAATGTGAACATGTTAACTGAAGAAGCAAATGCCTAATGGCAAAAGAAATCTCTTACTCTCATGCAAAATGATTCTTAAATGTTCAGAATACAATATATGGGGGAAACATACTCAAACATACGGTGGTGGTAACCTGAGAGGCTCCTATCTACCACTAGGTAACAGTACGTGCAGATTATGTACAAACTTAGTATCCGGAACAGACAAATGTCCGAGTCACGTTTAAAGGGGTGACCCTGGATTAACATTTGAAACGCCAGGACTGCTAGATAAGAGATAAATTCAACAGCATTTCAAGGCTCTACTCTACGGCTCCAAATGCCAAAGAGAATATCATCAGTTAGCTAAAAATACTACAAAAGAAACAACATATCTAAGGACTTTCACTGCCTGGTATTTTATTCTTTCTCAAAACGTGTGATGCATCATAGTAACGATTTAGAATACGCTACAGAAAACTTTCGTAAGCTAAACGCTCCTGAGCTTGACGTGGCCTGCCACCCAGCATACCTTCGGGAGACTCCTCCTGGACGTATGTGCCGGTCAGATACCGGTGCACCAGGGCCGACTTTCCGCTGGCCAGGTTACCCACGATTCCCTGAAACAAAGAATCGGACGACCGTTCAGTATCATTACATCACTCTGCTCGTCGATCTGCAAACAGGGGGAGGGGAAAACGTAAGTCTGAGCGCGACCATAGGCAAGCAGCGGCTGGAGGGCCCGAACCCAGCTCATTAAATTCTCCTCCGCAAGTGGAAGAGATTCCCGTGCCCTCCGTTTGCACCTCCTGCTCTCATCGGCCTTGCCAGCTCAGAGGGCGTCAACGCCGTGTGAACCCACAGACAGCGGCTTTCTTCCGACACCGTGTGCCGCGGGTGTATCGGGAGAGCGTAGGCTGAGTCGGCCCGTCGACACGGACTGCGCACCCTCACCGTCCCGGGCGGGGTTTGCTGTGTCGAACGGGGCGCGGTCCAGGACAGAGTAAAATGGGAGTGAGAAGGGTATTCTGGTACATTCCACCAGACTCGGGGGGGGGGGGGGGTTCCGGAGCCAGGCCAGCTGAGAAACATCTCAAGAGGACGGTGTGGGGGAGGGGCTGCAGGGGCTCGGCCCATGGTCAAGGCAGCAGAGGGGTCCGCACTGGGTTAAAAATGCCCATCGAGAGTCAGGAGGGCCACTGCTCTGGCAAGGCAGCAGGCTTGCCAGACGAGACATGGACTTGAGGGCAGCCAGCCCCTTGGGAAGGCTTCCCTTCGCCTGTGCTGGGGACCTCACGCCCTCTGCCTTCTCTGCAAGCAGCCCATCGGCGACCCCCCTCCTGTACTGTACCTTCCCCACCACATCTCTCCTCTCTGCGTTTAAGCACGCCCAAATCAGTTCTTTCAGAAACACAAAACCAGAGCCCTGCCTCCGGACGCAGGTGGCCTCCTACGAGCCTGCCTCCCCTTTCCCACCAGGGCCAGGCTCACAGCTCACTCCCACCCTCCTGGTCCCGCCCTTGACCCTCACAATGTCAAGTGCTGATTGATCCAAGAGCCACAGGGACGCTGGCCCTGAGGTCAGAGATGACCTCATTCCTAAAAGTGCTAGCCTCCCTCTTGCTCCTGACCCAGCCCATCACCGGAAGCCACAGACCAGACGCGCTTTCTCCAAACTTCCTGCCGGAGCGTCCTCCTGGAATTCCTGCTAAGCCCACGTGAGCACTCTCCAGGTCTCCTGGTTTCTTCCAGAGTCTCGACTCTCGGGCCCCGGTGCGCCTGGCCACGTCCCGCCCTCCCGGACCAACCTGCTGTTCCCAAATCTCGTTCTCCAGCCCCCCCACCGGTCGTCCGCATGCACCCCACGCCACCCAAGCTGGTGCTCGAACCCCAGCACGTCCAGATCGCACGTTCTCGCCCCGGTTTGCTCGTCACCCTCTATGGCCACACCTCACCAGGCTTCTCAAACCGGAAACGTGGAAACCATCCCAGATTCCCGTGGAGCCCTGGTGCTCCTAAGCACTTTCCCAGTCACACTGGGTCACGGGGCAGATGCTAGCTGGCCTGTCTACAGGCTCCCCCCTTCACCCCAGGAATAGCAGAGACTCCTGGAAACTGCCTCGCCCTGACAGGACTTGCTATCTGTCTCCAGACACCTGGACCTTTCCTCATCAATCACTTCCTGAAATACTACTCCGGCTCACTGCTCAGCAAGCGGCTCAGAGGTCACCTCCTCCGAGAAGCCTTCCTAAAGCACAGCCTCAACCGGGAACCTCTCCTCAAAGCCCCCTTAGTGCCCTCCTCACAACGCCGTCTCGTGACCTCTGTGTTACCAGCATCACTATGCGGGTCTGTCGGAGATGCTGACAATTTCCGAAGGGCAGGGTCTGGGTCTCTGTTCCCTGGGTCCCAGTGCTACACCCGGCCCGGGAGTCTCCCAACGGCACCCGCTGCGTAAATGAGCAAACGAGTGAGCGGCTCCAGCACCAGGACAAACAGAGATGCTTTGTTACCGGGGCACAAAGCCAGGTGACGTGGGCAGACCCGAAATAGAGATGTTTCCCTTTCCGACGGGACTCCTGTCTTCTTTTTACCTGGGGCCTCTATAAGCCGAGAATCTCTACCTATTAATTATTCTTTTGCTCAAGGGCACCTGCTGTTTGTCAGCTCATGCTGAGAAAACCCAAACCAGCGTGCCGCAAAATTAAATTTTTAATTAAGATCAGACGTTCTCTTTCCCGAGGAGGAAAATGCTCAAAATCAAACACTGCTCGGTCTGTGCTTCCTGCGTGTGGCACATTGCTTCCTCCTCGCACAACAGTGCTCTGCAGAGAATGAGCTTCCCCTTCAGGAGAAAAGTCAATGAGTCTTGTGGGTGGCGGGGGGAAGGCCACCCCGGAGACCTTCTACTGGCACCCCATGGGCCTTGTGTTAATTTGAACCACTGGCAGAAACAAACAGCCGGCTGTGAGGAGGAAATAAAAAGGGACGAAACGCTTTTTAGGCGGTGAAGCTCCTCCGGGTTCCACGACCGCTTCTGGATAAAAGGAGGAGAGCTCACCCTCGCCTACGGGCTTCACACGGAGCCGCTCAGGAGCACAGGTGAGGCGTCCGGAAAATGACACGACGGCAGACAGACGCCGTCACGGTGCCACGGGCCCTGCACCCGGGGGAGGAGCCCCGACTGTCAGGGCCACTGCTCCACGTTCTCCAGCGACAAGAGGGAAAGAGCACCGTCTCTGTTCAGACTGATTTTTCTGTCATCCTAAACCTCACCACTTACCTGCTAAACTTAGTGCAGTTTGTTGAAAAGAAAATCAAGGCCGTCCATAAAAATCCCAGCTGGGAATCCAAAGAAAGCCCACAGGAGGGTGTGACAAGTGCCTAACGCTCCCTCTGCGGGCGAGACGTCGAGGGCGTATTTCCTGTTTCTGCCCAGATGTGAGCAGGGAGCACCCACTGCCTGCCGCCCGAGGACGGTGACCCGCGTTCGGATCCAAGAGCAACTGATCATTGATTATCCAAGCAGAACACAACTTGACAAAACATGAGGCATGGTACCACCACGCTTGAAAAGAAAGCAAACACTGAGATTCTCTTCTCTGACAGATTCCAGAAGATTTATTGCAAAATATCACATAAAGAGTCCACTTGAGGCTTGCGATTATGTCATTTAATTGCTGCGTCTGTGACACAGAAGTCAGGGATCCCGGAGGCGCTGACCTAAGGGGCCACCTGTCTCGGGGGATGTCGTGCGAGGGCGCGGAACAACGGCGGCCCTGTGGATGCACGGGGGGCTGCCTCTGAACAAAGGAGCACTTTCTGGAGACGCGGAGAACTCCTCGGCACAGAAGGGACCTGCTGAGGACAGGCAGCTGCCCTTGCTCGGCGGGAGGGCTCCCTGACCGGAGCGGGGCTGTCCCGCCGGGGTCTGTCCATCCACACACAGGGCAGGACAAAGAGAACTTCCTCCGCATGAAGGCAGAGTCCTGGTTCCTCATCCACGGGACGTAGTCAACCTCTGGCACGTTCTAGCAAGCCTCGAAACAGTCACCCGTCAGGAGCACAGATCCATGCTGCCTCCGAACATAACCCTTCCTACACCTCTAGGCATTCACTCCAGGAAATCACATGCTTCTGAAACACCAGCAGAAAACCAGTTTTTAGGAGTGACCATTCTCAATTACGGGCCGGCACGAACATGGGGGCTCTGGCAGAACCCACCCCCCCAAACTCCCCAAATCAGACAGCTCGACACTCAAGGATCACAGTCAGACTGTTAACACCGTCACAAGGGGAGCCGCCGGCCTCATTCGGCTCCTTCGACTTAACTTGACTGAACGTCAACGAAAAGTTTGAACTCAGCTCGTCAGTCGCACGGGCCACCCTGCAAGCGCCCAGTGGCCACGTGGGGCCAGCAGCCTGGGCAGCAAGTCAGAGGAGGTTCCCGCTGGTGCAGAAGCGCAAACCGCGTTCAAATCCCAGGTCCGCCACCTGCTGACTGTGTGCGGCTCGTGGGGAGACTCTCAGGATTCGGAGGGCGTTTCCTCATCTTGCAACGGGTAACAACGGTACCCGAGTCATGGGCAGCAGGCGGGTGAGCGCGAGATGCTCGTGTGACGCCCTCACAACATGCCTTGCGCAGAGCAAGCGCCTCCTGGCGCGGCCCGCGTCACCGTCACCCCAGCATCGTTCCGTCCTGGCGCTCTGATCGTGGACCATGCAGGCGCTCTTGGCGGTTTCACAGGAGTGGGGGCGTATCTGCAACTGCTCCATCTTCCCCCAAACCTCCCAGCAACAGTGCCGCCGACAAACTTCATTCGACGGGCATCTCCTGAAGGCGCCTGGTGGGACCACTCCTGTGCCAGGTACCGTGGTTACAAAACGCGAAGCAGAAAGAGGTGGCCGTTTCAAGGCAGAGGCCCGGCTTCGGGAAGGGGGTGGGACCGACAGATCTTACGTCTCCCACCAGGAAGGAAACCCGCTGGCAGGTGCTACAGAGGAAGGTCAGAGCTCCGGCGGGGACAAGATGTCCCCCGACCAGGACACCCAGCGGTGGCAGCAGGGACAGGCACGTAGGAGGGGACAGGAGGGCACGGAGACCGTGCGGACAGATCTCAGCATGCCTTCCCGCGTCATCCTTTGTTTCTTCGGTTTAAAAACGTGTTTTTCGGGGCGCCTGGGTGGCGCAGTCGGTTAAGCATCCGACTTCAGCCAGGTCACGATCTCGCGGTCCGTGAGTTCGAGCCCCGCGTCAGGCTCTGGGCTGATGGCTCAGGGCCTGGAGCCTGTTTCCCATTCTGTGTCTCCCTCTCTCTCTGCCCCTCCCCCGTTCATGCTCTGTCTCTCTCTGTCCCAAAAATAAATAAACGTTGAAAAAAAAAAAAATTAAAAAAAAAAAAAAACAAAAACAAAAAAAAAACGTGTTTTTCCTGGTGACGAAAGTTACATATCCTCTGTTCCAGGTCCAGAATGTTCCTTGTTGGCTCCGTCTCTTCATCTCAGGAGTGAGACACCCGAAGGGTCGTGCCCCTGCCCTGGGTCACCCACAAAGCACCACTGAGGTTGGGGCCCAGGAGGAGAAAGCATCCAAGGGCCTCCGGGGGGGTCGCTGGCACACAGGCTGGAGCTGCTAAAAGCAACACGGAACTCGGGACAGAGGGCACAGGAAGGGAAAGGCTGAGCGCGAGGGGCAGGGAGAACCGAGCGGGCCTGTGCCCAAGCCACCCGTCACTGCTGGGAGTGAACGAGAAGGGCCTGCCTGCCCGCGTTCTATCATCAGGGCCCAACGCTGGAGTGGCTCGAAGTGGACGCCCACGCCACACCCAGGTGCAAACATACACGTATACCACACAACTACACGTGTCTGCATGTAAACATACAGACACACGCATAGCACACACCTACACACGCATATGCATATACGTGTCTACGTACACACACACACACACGCATATAAATACCCCAGGCAAATACACACACATCTGTGTATACAGACATACACACATGCACACACACAAAAATACGTGCACATACGCAAAGGTATATACATGTGTATACAGGTATGTATACTTGCACGGACATATAAACACACGAACATACGCACACACACATACGTGTACACACACACACACACACACACACACACTTCTCCCAAATGCTGCTTACGTGACAAAGAACATGATTATTTAAAAGTTATACTGGTCCCTTCCCTCCATCCTAACACGGGGAGTGTGTAGACTACAGGTGCTCCAAGGTGTGGTTGCAAAGAACCAAGTCACTTTTTATAGAAGGCAATTTGAAGCTTTAAATAATCTCAATGTAAGAATAAAATTCTTAATACACAAACTCTTCTTTTGATCTTATGTCATTCCTCTGTAACACGGTGAACGACCAGTTGCGTGGTTTAAGCCATGAATTCTGAAGCTTGACGGCTCATCACAGAAACCGCCCATGACATCCCGGCAGAGGACAAATAAAGCCCTACTTGTGCATGCGTGTGTGACACGCTCTCTCACACGCGTGTGCACAAGGGCAGGAGAGACAGAACGATGGACGGACGGGTGTGGCCATCCCAGGCACACTCAGGGCTCCGGTCCCCAACGGTCAGCTACACCTGGCCCTTCCCAGGGACATACCCAGAAGCGTGCCCCCCCCCCCATCTGGGCCCCAGGGACGAGCAGGCCCCCTCGGGATGCAGGCCGAGCGTGCTCACACATCACATCCTGCCTCTTACAGAGCCCCGCTCTCCTGCAGGGTGAGGAGGTGAGGAAGGAAGGACAGCCACTGAGGCCGGAAGGACCACTCACCACTTTGAGCTCCGGGACAGATCGACTCAATGTCCATTCCTGGCTATTCACAAAGGCATCTGTAAAACAGGAGGTAAAGCAAAGTCAGGTGCCACAACTCACTTCAGCGCAGAGTCAAAATGCCCCCAACGTGCCATTTCCCCAGCCAGAACAACACCGAGGATGGTACAGACCAGGTTCTCATGCTACTCCGGCCCCGTTCCTGCTCCCAAGTCTGCATCTCCTAAACCATAACGCACGCTCCATCCAACCCCAAGGAGCTTCTAGAACTTGGTCCCTCCCCACCTCGAATGTCCCCGTTGCCCGAGCCCCACAGGACCACACTGTCCGGGGGTGAGTTGAGACCCTCTGATCCTGCTCATTTGTCATCAGGAAGACCGAGGAGGTCCCAGGCTTTCCCAGAACTGCCCCTATAGCTGTCAGTGAACTTCTGGTCTGTTTTTCACTAAGGTAGTCTTGTCTGAAATCCCACCAACAAAGTCATGCAGAGAATGACTGGGCTTGGAAAATCCCCATGTGCACAATACAACAGCCATTGACAGTTCGGAAGACCGTGCTGGGGTTTTGGTCCTCCCAAACACAGGACACAGCGGAGATCCAGTCAAGACTGTACGATACGTACGAGAGACGAGGGGTCCCCAGCCGCCGTGGGGACTCCACAGAGCCAGTCCCACCCTGGCCAGAACACCGGGGCGGCCATCACGGGTGCAGGTCAGGTGCGCCCACCCACAACAGAGGACACAAAGGACCGGATTCCCCACGCCTCCCGCTCACCATCTCTTGT
The DNA here is from genome assembly GCF_022079265.1 of Lynx rufus. Classification (NCBI taxonomy): domain Eukaryota; kingdom Metazoa; phylum Chordata; class Mammalia; order Carnivora; family Felidae; genus Lynx; species Lynx rufus. The sequence goes on from NW_025814834.1 coordinate 4,962,932, forward strand.
GGACGAGACCCCACACCACCATGCACACTATGCCCTCGTCAACAGACAGAGTGAGTCACAAGGAGGTGACAGCCGTTCCCACTACGACCAGCTGAGGGCAAACACCTCTCACTTTCTATGTATTTTCCGCAAACTCAGAAACGTTCATCGCTCCGTTACGTCCAAGAAATAGTAACGCGATTCACAAAATACCTAAAAGTCAAGCAATGCCACCAGTTTCAAATAAACACGGGTGCCGGGATAGAAGCAGAGGGCATAAGCGTGCAGTGCTGCTGGAGGGTATCACGGAGAAGGACGAGAGATGTGTCTGAAGGGAGCAAGGTGAACCCGATCCACAGTGACATGAAAACGAGGCGGGTGGCCGCCCAAGAAACCAGCCTCCGCTGGCCCTGCAAAGACGCTTAGGAGGTGGGACGACCCATCACAAAGGACCCCGTGCTCAGGAAAGGACGGGTCAGTGGAGAAGACGGGCGGCCACAGCAGATGGGGATGCGAGGCTGATGCATGTGCCTCGAATCCTCAGCTGGAAGCTGGAAGTGACCGGTGTTCAACACTGGAGACACTGGACCCCTGGGGACCCGAGTGCCTGGCCGGCAGGCAGAGCGATGGACAGAAGTACATCGGCAGGAACTCAGAAGGAAAGACGTTCGTGAGAACGAAGACCGAGAGCTGCTTCTGACCCCTCCCCCAATGGGGCCAGCACACTGGGGGCTAAATACTGGGGGTGCACCTGAACACCCACTCTTTGGTGAGCCCAGCAGCCCCCAGAGAAAACACAGCCTGCAAACAGATAAACAATGATAGAGCCAGCACGGAGATGACCCCGGGTAGGCACTGGGAGAATGGTAACTAACACCCTCATGAGCGAACAGCATTACTTATCAAGTTGCAGAACACGTCTTTTCCGTCACCGACTGCTCTTTTTGAAAAAAATGGGGACGTGGCCTTATAGATCTACAGGGTGACCCCAATGATCCAGGGGAGTCAACATGAACCGCACACTCACAGAGCGTCCCAGCGAGTCCCCCTGTCCCTGTCACTTGTAACAAACCCAAAGCTGGCTTAGGTAGATTTAGATATACCCACATAACGGAATACTAAGTGGCTGGGAAAACGAAGCGTCAACACGCAGAAATGCAACCGTTCCCCGCGTAAGGGGATACTACACGTGGAAAATACATACACAGGCTTGTTCGAGAATATTTCCGGTCAACAGTTCCTGACTGAAGGTTTGGGAACTGGGTGGCTTGGGGGCAGGGGCAACGAGGAGAGTCTTTTCACTGTTACCTCTCAGAACCCTGTTAAACTTTATCCCATCTGGCATGTAAAAAATATATACAACATAGTTTTTAATACGAACCACAACAATGAAGCAACAGGCATAAAATGAGAATTGAAAGGAGCGTGATTCACGAACAAACTGCTGATTCTAAATCAGCCACCACCTAAGACTGTGTTCATCACAACAAATATTAAATAGGCATTAGACGGGGGTGCCTGGGTGGCTCGGCTGGTTAAGCGTCCAACTCTTGATTTCGGCTCAGGTCCTGATTGCACGGTTCGTGAGTTCAAGCCCCAAATTGGGCTCTGTGCTGGCAGTGTGGAAGCTACTTGGGATTCTCCCTCCCCCTCTCTCCCTGCCTCTCTCTGGCTCATTCTCTCTCTCAAAAGAAACAAATAAAAACAAACCAAAAAAACACAAAAAACAAAAAACCCTGATCGCTGGTCAGAACAGAATGCTGCCTCAGGCAAGGCTAAATGAAAAATAACCAAAAATTTGCGAAGATGGACATCCCAGGACAAGCCTTTATCCTTCTCCTCCGTCGAGACCTTTCTGAGGGCTGGAGGCTGTGGCCCCTGCCTGGGGGAGCTGGTCCATCTCATGGTGAGCGGGCCAAGACCAGGCCGGCTGCCCGATTTCAATTTCCCAGGGCAGCGACACTGGAAGAATGAACATGCATTGGGGGCACGAGAGGGAGGGAGGGAGGGAGGGAGGGAGGGAGGGAGGGGGAGAGAGACAGAGAGAAAGAGAGAGAGAGAGAGAGAGAGAGAGAGAGAGAGAGTGAGTTTTCAAACCACTAGAATCAAAAGTCATTTAAGCTGCATCTCATTTTCAGAAGAGACCACTCTGTGCCCCACTCAATTCCCCCCTCTTGGATAGACAGGACTAAGAAAATGCATTCTCACACGCCGGCTTAAATGCTACGCAACTTGAATTTAAAATAAAGCACAGTGGTCACCCCCGATGGACGGCTCTCAGCCTGTGGGCAACACTGGGGCTCCCTCAGCCACCGTCTCTATGGGGCAGAAAGGCCCCAGCTGTTTGGTGCCGTGGGGGATCCCAACACAGTCGAAGAACTGAAGGGAAAGAAGACATGAAAGCATTTCTTCCCATTAACAAGGCACCAATTCAAATTACGGGACTTAAATTTAAGTCATAATATTAAAAAGAAAACGCTCAAAGAACTCCAAGATTAGGGACCATGAAGTAATAAGGAACTTTTATTTGGAGTAAAACACTGTTAGCTTCTCTGGAACAGAATTCTGAAGGCAGACACACGAGGACACAGCCCTAGAGGGGGATGGTTAATGCAGAGTCACAGGGGTGGGGTCGGTAGTTACATGAAGAGGCAACCAGTTTCTCAACAGCAGGGGGAAACGATGTTTTCAATTAAACAGAAATTCTGAGTTGATAACCAAAATATGTGAAACTGAAGGAAAACACCCCAAATGCCCGCTGTCAAAGTGGCACAGATTCCCCAGGCCGTACCCATGGCGGATTACTGTTTTGGTGTTCCAGAAAGTTCTAAACAACTACAGGTGCGTGCCAGCAGAGTTCCTTCCCAACTTAACTTCGTGTTAAGACATAGCAAGTCCGATACACCTCAGACTGTGAGGATGCTTGGTAACCACAGGAATACACCGGGGTCAGGGTCATCACCACAATGCCGAGCGGAGAGGCCGCCCCAGCAGCACTGCCGAAGGTGAGGTCCCGGAGGTTCGGAGAATTCGCGCTCACGAGAAAGGTGCGATTCAAAGTACCTGGTCAATTTCAGGGTATCTTTAGCAGGTTTTTTTGTGGCTTTGGCTTACGTGTATTTTTCACAGTCGACTTTCCTTCATTTTAATCATCTTTTTAAATATGCAAGGTCTGAGCCGGGACTGTCATTCCACGTTGGGCGAGGCGGCCTGAGACAGGAGCGTATTTATACTACAGTGCTTTATTCCCGTCCGGGTCCCCCGCACGCCCGAGGGGACAGGCACTCACACACGTGGCACGGACGTGGACGAGACACCGATGGAGGGCGGCTTCAGGGTCAGAGCGGAAAGGCTGCCCGCACTCCTGCTAATAATAGGTACATTCACCGTCCGCTTCCAGCAGGTGCCACACGGAGAAGGACCGCTCGGCACCTGCACAGGGGCCACCAGGCCGCCGCCAGCCCTGCTCAGCACCCCCTAAGCTCCTTTCCTTCCCTCTGAGGGGTGAGCGTGACTCGGGACTTCCTAGCACTGAGCCCATGCTGCCGGTGGTGCGGAGGAACGCGGTCACACAAACACGGAGGGGAAAGGCCCTGCCCCCTGTCCTCCAGGCAGGCCTCCCCCCTCTCAGGAAAGGGCGCAGAGGTCCAAGGCATCCCCGTACCGGTGTCCATCTGGCTTCCTCCTCCCGAGGTGCAGGGCCGGCTGACCGGGTCTGATCTGCAGGCCGCGAGCAAGAGAGGGCCTTCCCACGAGTCCAAGAACAGCTCGGACAACTTGGAAATGCAAACAGAAGCCTGCATCCACGTGCCAGAGAGAGGAGCCTCCAGGTGGGAGCTGCCCTGTTCTGCTGGCTCCACTACCCGCCTGCCTCCACGCCCCTCGCCACACCCCTGCACGACACAACCGCCTGCGTCCTGCTAGGCTCTGAAACACACAGACTGGACCCTCTGCAGAGGACACACACACACAGACCGGGACCCTCGGTGGGTCTCAGGAAAGCATCTTCCGCGTGTGCCCCCAGACATCCCAAAGTCCTGCCTTGTTCCTTAAGAGACCCCGCTACGGAAGACGCGCAGCTGATCTCAGAGAAAAGCTCCTCTCCCCAGAGTCCAAGCTGCTTTTCTTTAGCATAAGAGACTCTTAAAAACTGAGAACAAACTGAGGGTTGATGGGGGCTGGGAGGGAGGGGAGGGTGGGTGATGGGTACTGAGGAGGGCACCTTTTGGGACGAGCACTGGGTGTTGTATGGAAACCAATTTGACAATAAATTTCATATATTGAAAAAAAAATTTTTTTTACATTTATTTATTTTTGAGGGACAGAGCACAGGTGGGGGAGGGGCAGAGAGAGGGGGAGACACAGAGTCCGAAGCAGACTCCAGGCTCCGAGCTGTCAGCAGCACAGAGCCCAGCGCGGGGCTCGAACTCATGAACCGTGAGATCATGACCTGAGCTGAAGTCGGTCACCCAACCGACTGAGCCACCAGGCGCGCCCCCTCCCCCAAGCTGCTTTTCTAAGAAAAGCACTAGAGAAAAGCCAAGGGGCAGAGAGCCTGTCTTTCCAGAACCTCCCCTGTCCAGCCACACCCCAAGACAAGACTCTGGACCCCAAGGAATGCAAACACCCACAGACGCTGACAGGTAAGGGGACGGCCCTAAGAGCATCTGGAACAGGGAGCCACAGGAAGAAACCACCCGGTTGTTCATTTATATTTTTACTCCAGGAAGAATGGTGAGGTCCCCCTTGCCCAGATTTTCTTGAAATTCGTCCTGACTACTAAACTCCCTTTATTCTCTGCTTGCTACTAACAGTAACCGAGGAACACGGCTTTAGGTCTGCCCTCAAAAATATTCATATGCAGAACCACCAATTTAACCGGGAATTTTAAGGCCCTCATTATACTACACCAAAAATATATGTTCCAACTTGAAAGCCAGGAACATTCCTTTTTGGAAACCCCCCTGTGCACCAAAGAGCACGCACAATGGGGCGCGGGTGGAGCTGTGGGGTCACGTGCCTGCGTCCCAACGGCTTCATCAGCTCCCTGCTGCCCATCAGGGCTCCCAGATCGATCATCTAACTCCTAATGGTAGGAACGCACGTGAAGAAAGGACCCAGCAAGCAGACGGAAGCATGATAATTCCGTATTAGACTTCAGAAAACCCGTGTTCCCCCCATTGTATTTGGTACCACTGCGGCACCGACCCTTCCAGACTCTTCCACGCTCTTGACGTATTAAAGGCAAAAATTCAGGTCCTGAAACGGATAGAATTTTGCAAGCTGGCTAAGATATTGCACCTTGTCCTTCAGCACTTTCCTCCGACACCTCCGAGTTAATTTAAATGCGGGGCATGAGTGAAGATGGCCACAGACCACATTAACCTTTCGGTTCCGGCAATAACCAGGAATGCTGGGGGTAAAATCTACCAGTGAAATTACCCCTTCGTTTGTCCTATTTTTGCTGAGCCTGGACCAAGCAGTTACACTTGGACATCAGAAAAACATCAAGCTGTAATGTGACTTCCTGCATGCTGAAAACGAGCACTCTGTAGGAATAAACACACGAATCTACTGGAGTAACAGTAAATTTCATTTAAAATAATAAAGAACAATCTTATTAGCATATCAGGCGGGGGGGGGGGGACTAAAGCCAAAATAAAAAAGGGACACGCTTTAGTTTCTGCTGGACTTCCTGCCTCCACCTCTCCCACTGACACAGAATATTCTGTCTCGCCCGTGACACCGTTGGGAAAGACTCCTGAGGAGCGCAGAAATGAGTAAACGCACGTCTTCTTTACCAAATGCAATTACATTTCTTTGTGATACAGGCACACAATGCAATTTTTCCATCACAACTAATTTGGTTTGAGACAAATGATTTCACTCATTTAAAAAAAGCAAACAAACAAACAAACAAAAAAACCTGGGACACCTGGGTGGCTCAGTTGGTTAAGCATCCGATTTTGGCTCAGGTCATGATCTCACAGTTCGAGAGTTCCAGCCCTGCGTCGGGCTCTGTGCTGACAGATCAGAGCCTGGAGCCTGCTTTGGATTCTGTGTCTCCCTCTCTCTGTCCCTCACCTGCTCATGTTCTATCTATCTCTCTCAAAAATAAACAAACATTAAAAAAAAAAAAAACAAAACAGAAACTTAGAAGAACATTGCCCAGAGTACATGTGACTTTCCCACTGTCCATCAACCCTGTACATCCATACTGAACGAAGCACACAGAGAAAATACAGCATTTCGCTCGTGTTTTACGACTGAACATGTGATACTGATGACCATCTCCTGAGCACCTGCGATGATCCAGGCTCATGAAACAGCACAGGAGGCCGAGAGTAGGTTCTCCCTCCTCCAGGCTGCTCCGCACAAGGGTCAGATCAGTGGTGGCAGATCTCAACTCCCTCCCTCTTTACCTTCGGTGTTCCTCAAAGTCTACCCCCCACCCGATCTGCCTCAGACTCCAGCTCAGAACTTCAGGGTCTTGACAGGAAATACGGGTTGGTGGGATGTGCGCCGTCGGTGGGAAGCCGGTGCAGCCACCGTGGAAAACAGCGTGGAGGTTCCTCAAAAAATTAAAAACATAAATACCAGGTGAGCCGGTAATTCCACTACTGGGTATTTCCCCCCAAAGGAAATGCAAACACTAATTCAGAAGGGTATCTGCACCCCCGTGTTTACTGCAGCATTATTTACAACAGCCGAGACGTAGATGCAACCTGAGTGTCCGCAGACAGGCGAATGAGTGAATGAAGATGTGCTATGTATACACGGGAATATTGCGCCACCGTGAGCGTGAACGAGACATTGCCACTTGCAGCAACACAGACAGACCTGGAAGTTTGATGCTACATCAGTCCGTGAAAGACAAATACCATACAATGTCACTCATACGTGGAATGGAAAAAAAAAAAGAAAACAAAAAGACAGAAACAAGAATCACTACCAGTACAGAGAACGAGCTGCTGGTTGCCAGAGGGGATGGCGGTGGGGGATGGGTGAGACAGGCAGAGGGGACAAAGAGGTACAAACTTCCAGTTACAAAGTAAACAAGTCACGGGGAGGAGGCGTTGAGACGTACAGCACGGGAGTAAGTCAATAACACTGTAGTGACACGTAGGGGACAGATGGGGACCACACTTAGCCCGCAGAGCACCCAGTAACACACAGGCCTGCTGAATCACGAGGCTGTACATCTGACATTAGTGTGACATCGTGTGGCAACGATACACTTCAACAAAAGAAGAAAGACCTTCGGAATCTGCATTCCCAACAAGCTCCCCGCAGGACTTCCCTGCTCCGCTATCCCAGTTCTTCAGCTTTTCAGAATCTGCTCGGCAGTTGTCGCAAACGTAAAATTGCAACGTTGGGAATTCAGACCGTGGCGGGGGTGGGGAGCCCGGCTTCTCCCACCTGGCTGTCATCCCGACGTCCAGGGTCCCAGGGGAGAGGGAACTCCGTGCCAGAGCCTCAGAGACAGGAGTCCCGGTTGGCGGTGTCCTCAAACTAGGTGACCTTCTGAGTCGGACCCTCAGTTTCCTCACTGGTAAAATGCAGGCATTTCCCCCCTGTGAACTCCACAATGACCTAAGAGATGATGCGGCCTGTGTCCAGCACAGGGTCTGACTACCCACAGGGGAAGCCTTCCTGCTGCCTCTGGGCGTGGGATGAAGGACAAGGCTTCAGGTGCCCCATTTCCGGGAGTGCTGCAGCCACGGGGGTGGACGCACGCTAGCTGTGTTGGGGCCACAAGTGACAGTGAGCCGTGGGGGAGCCCGAAATCACACGTGGCTCAAAAAGCACCGGCCAAGCTCTCACAGCACAAAGCAACCTGAAAGTCTAAAGTGAGTAAAACCAGCTAAAAGGTATTGTCGGTTAGTTTTTGACCCCAGCCCAATTGCCATGACACTGAACCAGGTGTAACTGGGGTTGAAAGGGGTTGACAAATGACAACTTCACATGGTTCAGCCTATAGCCCACGAATGCACAGGCAAAAATCATATCCGTGTGGCATAATTACTGACATAGAGGGGAAATGCTGCCAAATTCTAAAATCCAGAAAATACCTACATTCAGAGCAATAGGGCAGGAGCACTAATAAGCTGAAGCAAGAGCTCTTCCAAGGGACTTGAGCGGAGATAAAGTCCCGCCCCTAAGCCCCGCCCCATGAGCCCCGCCCCCCCGAGCCCCGCCCCCCAGCCCATGAGAACCGGCCTACCTACCCAAGAACCAAAGAGACAGCTCAGCTCCCACTTAGGCTCCAGCTCCTCTCCTGGCCCTGAGCCCTTCCTCGGGGCTCAGAGCCTGCAGCTAAAGGCTCGCCAGTGACCTTCATTGGACAACAGAGAAGAAACCTCATTTCCCTACATTAAACTCGCCATCATTTGGCTGGTGGGCTCAATCCCCAGCAGAGCTATGGACTCTCATTTCTTCTTCCAAATGATCAACCAGAAGCACCGCATGTGGCCACAATTAGAACGACCTGAGGGTCTCTCCTTCCCCCTGCGATCCCGTTTGGCTCCAGTGACCACAAATACAGGTTCCCAGCAAAACTTGTGAAATGATGCACAAAGGGTTAAAAAAAAAAAAAAAAAAAAAGGAACCTGAAACTGCGGGTGAAATTTTACAAATAACGCATTACCTCAGGGACAGAGATGCTTATTTAAAAACCTTATATTTCACAAGGATTTTATTTAAAAAAAAAAATTCTTTTGAGCAACAGAAGTGAAGGAGCATTTATTTTTACTTTAAAGCATTCGTAATCCCAAAATATAAACCGGAACAATGGGAAACAGCATGCACATCCACACGGAACAGGAGCGCGGGCGGAGGCCGTGGCTCCCACTGTGGCATCATTTCTGTGCTGCGGAAGGACATGCACGTCCTTAATAAAATAAAGAACTCCATTTCAGCGCAGCAGGAAAGAGCCACGCCGCAAACTGGCTAATACATAATACGCTGATGTCTCGTAAATGGAGGATTAACAGAAGCTCACTGGCACCGTTTGCCATAGTAGGATTTAATTTCTTATTTGAAAATCTCCGGATCTCTATGGTAAATGGGATAAAGCGTAAACCACTGGGATGCCAGGTTTGTATTAAGGTTCCCCGGAAGTTCAGGTTGCTTTCTTCAGTGGCCTCAAAGATTCACGAACAAGACAGTTTCCCACACCCCTGTTCCCTGCCAAGGTGCTGCCCCTTCATAAGCCCCTCCCAAAGCAGGGTGACCAGTGGGGCCACCAAGACACCCCCATCCCACCACCAGACTCGGCGTGCAAGGCAACCCAGGTACCTTTCCCCGAGCCCTGATGTGACCCAAAACACTTCGCGGCGCTATTCACAATTAGTGGGACCCTTTCTTCTCTCCTAAAGGGCCCCCAAAGCAAAATGGTGCCTGCCCAGATGAACTCCAGGGAATGTGCCAAGTTCTTAACTTTTCAGAGGATCATGACTCCCCTTCCCTACACTGTCCCCAACAGGGTTCCTATCCCCCTTCCCTACACTGTCCCCAACAGGGTTCCTAAGTGTATCACAGTGCACCTTGTTCCAAAACCCTGAGAACACCACTGTTGTGCCTGGTGTGCAAAGAACACCTTGGAAGATGTGTCTGAGGATAAGAAAAGTAGAGGGTATGAGGACCTGTGAAAGAGAACACAGAGGAAGAAGTCTCCTTTCTCTCTTCAAACATGAAAACAGATGCCCATCAACAGCCTCAAGGAGGACAGGAGAGCCAGGCAGGAAGGGGGGGAGGGGGGGTCCTCTGTGCAGCTCTGGGCCTTTCTAAGTTCTCTGTTTCCTTCAGAAGGACACGCATTTCACTGCTGATGCTGCTTCAGATAGCTGATTCATAAACAAGAACTAAACTAAAAGCCTGGGCCCTGATTCCACCTGATTCCTGGTCCACTGTTACAAAACCAGGGTGGTAACAGTTCCAGCAGCAAACATCTTTCGGGGGCGGCTTTGGCTCCCCAGGCCGGATAGCCCTATGTCCCACCTCTTGCTAACCTGAGACAGAACACAAGCAATTCAACATACACAGGTGACAGGTCTGTCTCCAACTCAAAACGGGCCCTGTCTCAGCACGGAGGTCCCCAAAGAAGCACGTTCCCCCAGCACTTCTGGCAGAACACCACACCTGCCACCTCCTTAGTTCAGCGGGGCCTCATCCTAGTTTTCACTCCCAAACCCTGACAGCTCAGGGACGAGTTTAGACACCATCACTGGGAGTGAGATGCTGCAGGAAAAGCAGGGCCCACAAAGCCTCGTGCAGAAAGAATGCGGTTAAGGCACCAACAATAAAACAAAAACCGTTTCCAAATGTGGGTTTTGAGCTATGCTAGCCTTATGGCAGCAGGATGCAATCTGGACGTGGCCGTTCACTTCTCGGAGCGTTATCTCATGGCTGTCAAGCGTGAATTCTGGCCGTGCAATGCTCCACAGGTTTTGGAAAGAGGGACAGACTCAACCGGGGGCTGGGGAACCCCACTTGACCTGCGGGGATTCAAAGGGGCCGCAAAACTTTCAGGAGAAAAAGGACATTCCCACGATCAAATAGGTATCTGGGTGGCGAACTACCGTGTTACGAGAAGTCAGCCCCAACCTGCCCTGAAACAGAAGCTAATCCAGCTACTGCCACCCAAAAACCTTATCCTCTACATCACCACAATCCCAAACCGGAGATACTGCCTGAGGTCTCCCTGGTCCTGGCCACAAACCAGGCGGACACAGCCTGTCCCACTCGCAGGCAGTAACACCTGACCCCCGCCCTCCCGCCTCGCAGAGTCAGGAAAACTGTGGGGCAAGGAGAGCACGGGTCCAGACGTGGGGTCTCTGTGACACCTCACCTACCCCAGCTCTTTCCTTCTTTCGTGCCCACATGAGCCGGGGGTCAGAGCCTATCGGATGCTCATGGTGGTCCGGGCCACCAATGGCCACCGCGCGGCCCCCAGACCAGTCAGAGGGACAGGCCCTCCGCCCTACTCTGCTCTACCGCCAGGACACTGCCATCCCAGGCTCTGAGCACAGAGTAGGCTCCACACTGTCCTTCAGGACTCAGGTCGGGGCCTTGGGTCACAGCTTCCATAACGTGGGTAGGTTAGCAAGGACTTTAACTTGTATGGCCGGTGCGATCAACAGTTAGGACACATTACTGATGCCCACGACACAAGGGCTGCAGTGAAGTGTCCCCGACACAGCGACCCTGGCAGCACGCCCCACCACAAACACGCCTGCCCTCACAGCCAAGGACACAGAGCCTCCTGCCAGCAGCTCCCGGCATAGCCAAAAAGCCGGGGAACATTGTTGCTCAGATCGGTCAGAATCCCACGTTCTACAAGACTTAAAATTGTAAACAGAACTGTTAGGATTCCTGAAAACAGGTTAATGCCTAAAATGAAGCGGCAGGATCCCTGAAAAGGAAAACGTTGAAATAAGGACAATTTAGGAAAAGGTAGGAGTAAGACATTACGAGAGAAAACAAAATTGGTAGGAGGTTAAATTCACAGCCATTTTTCCGAGATGGCTTACAACTGATTTTCTTACTGAGGTCTGAGTGGACACACGGATTGCAAGGGAATTTCTGCCACGCGGTTTAGATGCCCCAGGTAGGCAACAACCACTGCATTTGTGGGCATTATGACAAAGCTGAAATAAGCAAACCTTTCCCTGGTTAAATTAAATGCTAAGGAAACAGGAGAGAAGGCCCAGATATTTGGAATTCACATGCAGAATTTCAGTCAGTCCTGTGCTGGAGAGAACGCGGCCAGGCAATTTTAATTCCACAAAAAATTGGACACAGTCAGTGACATTTTTAAATTCACGGTGCGATTAATGTTTATGATAAGAGACGGGCAGACAACAGATGACAACGGATCCAAAGGTGATAGGGGACCAGCAATCAGAATTTACCGGGTCCCTACAGCCCCAGCCAGGGGGCCAGGGTCACCTGTGCCCCACGGCAGGGAGAAGGGCACAGAGAGGCCGCTCATCTGTCACCACCACCTACAGAGAAATGTCACCCCTCTGGAACTGCGAGGAGTCCCGTGGGGTCAACCACTTCTGCAGGAGATTCATGGGGACGGACTCCTGGAAACACGGGACAGGTGAGCTGACAGGACAGGTGGGAAGCTTGCTTCAAATCTGCGCTCCGCACCCAGCAGATGTGCGACTTTCAGCCAAGTCATTTAGGCTCTTTGGGCCTCAGTCCCATCGTCTGTAAAATGAGAGGGCTGCAGGGGGTCCTTTCTGACTCTCACAACCTGGAATCTTCTCTTCTAGAACAGCCTTCCGTGCAAACCCACAGCTGCTGGCGCCTGGGGTGGTCCCAACCCCTCTCACCTCAACGAGCCCACCCTGACCACCGGGGAGGCTACTGAGACCCCGGATCCTTCACGTGGCCTCGTAACAGTCTTCAGCTAAAATTATCCTCTATTTAGGGGCACCTGGGTGGCTCAATGGGTTCAGTGTCCGACTTCAGCTCAGGTCACGATCTCACAGCTCGTGAGTTCCAGCCCTGCATCAGGCTCTGTGCTGACGGCTCGGAGCCTGTTTTGGATTCTGTGTCTCCTCGCTCTCTCTGCCCCTCCCCCGCTCACACTCTGTTCTGTCAAAAATGAATAAATGTTAATAAATAAATAAAATAAAATAATCCTCTACTTAATGCCAATAAAACTCAAACCAAAACAAACTTTAAAAAAAAAGGGATATTCTCTTTATAGGATGGAGACAGGGCTCATCTTGAGAGTTAGCCTGAATGCTCCCCCCCACCCCCCACACACCCCCCCCCCCCCCACACACACCCCTGCAGCCCATCAACAGGAAATGGGCAGTGATCTCACGGCACCACTGCTGATTCTGTGGCTGTGTTACAGGATTAACACGCTGCCCATTAGCCTGCGATGCCCAGCAAATCTAATCTGGTCTGCTGTGCTGGCCAACAAACACGGATCCGCCTCTCTGTGGGCTTGGTCCCCGCCTCACATCCAAGACTCCGCCGGCAGCTGCAAAGTCCAGAAGCCACAGGGTCATCTCCGTCATCAATATGTAAATGCCTGCCGTGCACTCCAGGACCCCATGTGACGCCTGGGTTCCCCTCTGCCGCTGACGTTCAGGGTCACTACTGGTCGTGGGCAAGAATTAAAAACTAGAAAACGAGGTGCACCAGGGGAGCTCAGTCGGTTGGGCGTCCGACTTCAGCTCACGTTATGATCTCACGGTTCAGGAGTTCGAGCCCCGCGTCGGGCTCTGTGCTGAGGGCTCGGAGCCCGGATACTGCTAAGGATTCTGTGTCTCCCTCTCTCTCTGCCCCCCCCCCCGCTCATGCTCTGTCTCTCAAAAATAAACACTTAAAAAAAGACACTGGAAAACAAGCACGCCAACTCCCTCCCCACCCTGCACTGCCCATCATGCGCCCCCCCCAACCCTAGCACGCTCCCTTCTCCACCGTCCTCTGTTCTCCGCACAAAAGAATTACGCAGAAAGGGGCTGGCAGCGGTCACGGGCATCAGTGGCAGGCACCTCTGCCTAACGATGCCGTGTGGGGTCTACAAATGCCCACCTCAGTCCGCTCAGGAGGCCCCCTAGGAAGGACGGTCACTACCCTGCCCATCTCCTTGATACCTGGGCTCAGGGCCCATGGCGTCCTATGCACGTCAGCGCTCTCTCGGTGCCACCTGTGGCGTGTGACTCACGCCCCACCTCTAACCTCTTTCCTCCAGCACGGTTCCCCCAGTGCACCTGCCCCCGCGCCCTGCTCGGCTCAGCAGTCGCTGCTGCGACGGCACGGATGCAGACCTCCCCCCCTTTCCCCTGACAAACTACCACACCCTCAACCAACCCCAGCTGTGCATGGAGAAGCCCCATGGCAGATGCAGCATAATACGCCGGGCATCCAAACGGAGTGACAGAACACGTCCCCTGAGCCCAGGGTCACACACCGGGTAACTGATTGGTTTGATAGCATCCAACAACCGAGAATGTGGTCTAGAGTTTCGTCCAACCGATCTCACAGCAGGGGGGGCGGTTTATCTCCATTAACGATTTGGGTCCTGCTTTAATTCTCTGCCACGGGCACGTATTATTTCTGTAATAAGAAAAGGCAGCAACGCTTTCTCTTTGTACGCCTCCGAGAACCACAGTGTCGGGGGCGCCTGGGTGGCTAAGTCGGTTAAGCCCCCGACTCTCGATTTCGGCTCAGGTCGTGATCTCACAGTGGGTGGGATCGAGCCTGGAGTTAGTGCTCAGCACGGAGCCCGCTTGGGATTCCCTCCCTCCCTCTCCCACTGTACCTCCCCAGCTGATGCACGCAGACACGCACTCTCTCTTGGGGGGGGGGATTTTAAAAAAGGAAAAAAGAACCATAGTGTCAGATGGCCCATCCTCGTGGTGATCAAGGAGGCATTCCGTGGCGCCTTCAAAGGTCAGGCTCAGCGTCCAGGCACCACAAAGCATAACGAAGAAGGAAACACAAGGAGAAGGTCTCCATCATCTCTGCGCTCCTTACTCCTCAGACTGTGACTGTCAGAGATTCTTACCTGGTTACGAAGTCCATGGAAGGTAACAGCTACGAGCTCTTTTGCTACATCTACTCTCCAATTCTCGGGCCTGTGTCACCATCTCCTGCCCGCCATGAACACACTCTGCCCACCTGGCACAGCTCACAGCCACGTGAGGAACCAGGCCGCCTGGGGGAGGCCCTGACGGGCATCCCGTTAACCCCACGCACGCAAAACCAGGTTGAGCCGGGAAGAAGAAACCTGAGTCCCCACGCCTCCTGGCGCCTACTCACTCCTAGTAGCATGTCCTGAGTGTGAGGCGTGCTGACCTTCTAGTGACACCAGGAACCAAGCAGGTGCACCTAATCTGGGTATTCCTCATTCTTTACACTACTAACCTTAAAGCCAAACCTTAACCTTATAGGACGGTTGCCTATACGCCTTCCGGTACCAGAGAGCGATTTCTCTCACCTTTTATAAAACGTTCACGGTAGGTTTTGCAAAATTAGTAAGACGTCCAAACGGCTAGGTTTTCCAACTGGAAACGCCATTAATTACCTCCTGCTAGAGAGCAACTCGTAAGACCGCTCTTACTGCAGAGGAACCGAAAATATTTCTAGCAGATAGATGATTTTCTACGTGTGAGTAAAAAAAAAAGCTAATTAAAGTCGATTTTCCCTTAACGCAGTACGATGGCGAGTACCGCTTCTGATGGGCTTTTAAGGGGTTTCTAGAAATACCTGCACGTGATCATATGGGCACGGCCCCATCCTTCCCTCCAGCCCTCCGTGCCTGCCTGCGGAGCGCTGGTGGCTGACCACTCCAAGCTGAGACCCCTCCAGTCACTGCCCTGGGAATGAAGACAGTGGTGTGATCCAAGGACATGACCCCCGGAAGGCACACAGATTGGTCATGGGTGTAAGGGCCCAGCCCCCTTACCTAACTTGGGACAACTCTGAGAACTGTCCACTTCCAAAGGCCTGCTTTGTCCACCTTCTCGGGGTGCCTGAAGTCCTCTGGTGACCGCACCGTGGCCCCACACCACCCTCCTCCCGAGAGCAGGCCTCGGGGAAAGTCCTGCATGGTGCTCTCCTTCCAGAACCTGCTTCCTAAGGAGCTGACCTCCCACAACGGCCGGACCTGATGGGAAATGCTGCCCACCGGGGAGGTTCTGGCACCACACAGCCACACCCAGGGGGCATCTGAATCTGATACAGGTGACACAGAGAACAGCACCCTGCCCGCTCACGGCACCCGGCCAGCGTCCTGACGTTGCCGCCCACGGCCGTGTCCCGTGCACTTACTGACTCATTCATTCACCCGGAGCTCCTGCAGCCAGGCCCCAGGCCAAGAACGAGAGCGATACCCGTGACCGACTCCTACCTGATGCCGCCCTTGGGAAGCACCAATTTACAGCAGATGACCAACAAGCCCAGAGAGACCCGTAGAAAAGACCACATGGACGCGAGGCGCGAACACAAGGGACCCTGGTAAGGGGGACGCGGGCTAGGGGAAGGCCAGCCAGGAAGGCTTCTCTGAGGTGCTGGCATGGGGAAGAGGGGGAGGGGCAGTGCCCACTCAGGAGGGCAGTGAGCAGGGGGGCGGAGGGGAGCAGGATCAAGTGTGGCCTGACATGAGGTTGTTGGAGCGCAGAGTGGATTTTATCACGATGGCAGTGGAAGCCACCTGGTGGCTTTTATGGTGGGAAGACGACCCGAGTCGTGCCTTCTGTTCTGGCTGATGTGTGAGGGCTGACTGTGGAGGGCAGGCTGGAAGGCCCCTTCTGCTCCTGCAGACCCAGGTAGTAGAGGTATGGAAGGAGGAAAGTAGACGGGAGAGGAGTGGGGGGCCGAAGAGAAGGGGGGAGGAGGGAGGGCTGCACCCACAGAGCCGCTGGGGACCTGATGCAGGAGAAGGCCAGGTGTCCAGCTGACAGAGCACAGGGAGGGTGGACCCCGAGCTCCGATACGGGTAGAGGCTAGAAGCACAGGGCTGGGGCGGGCGGGGACCTATGCAGAGGTGTCCACACCTGCCCATGATGATCACTGACCACGGAGGGGCTGGTTCCCATGGAGCCCGCCAACGAAGCCCCCTCACTTTCTGGCTTAGGATACAAAAGCTCCTCGGACGGACGTGCAAAATCAAACCCGATATGCGTATCTGGTGTCTGAACTTACTCTAACTGATTCACATCCTCTGAAGAAAGTTTTACGACCCTTGGTCACGTGGTCTACCTTGCAACTAGCTATCACGATGGTGTCTGAAAAGTTTCTCGATACACTGCACGTTTGTTTGTGCCAGGAGACTTAACTTCGCGTCCCCAACTTGCCTCAAGCTCCCTGGAGGTCATCAGCCACTGTCCCTAAGCCAGGTGAGTGCTTCATTTCCGAGGGTGGATCGGGGGCAGGGTGGAGAAGGGGCCACGTGAGGGAGGCCACACTGAGAAGGGGAGGGGAGGGAAGGGGCCTGTGCAGAGGGGCACCCAGAACAACAGTTGATTTTCTTAGGGAGTCCCCAGTGGCATCCACCGTGCAGCACCAACAACGGACCGTGGTTATCTAACCATTTTAGACCCAGTGCTGCTGTATGGTGGGTCAGGGAGGAGAAAGAGGCGAATCACAGCCAGTCACAGACCCCCGGAGGCCTTAACAGGATGCTGGCACGTCTCAAACGATTCTCGGTTTTTTTTCATTTTTAAGTAGGCTCCACCCAATGTGGGGCTTGAACTCGTGACCCTGAGACCAAGAGTCACATGCTCTACCGACTGAGCCAGCCAGGTGCCCCTCGAATGATTCTCTTTAACTTGAGGCTGCAAGCAGATTTTCAAGATGTGTTCAGTTTACTTTTGTTTCCTGTAATGGAAGTGCGTGGCAATTCCTGCCTAGGAGACTCTGTCACCGGCTAGCACAGCCTCTGGAAAGGCCCACCTGTCCCCTCCCTGGCTGAGCAGAAGACACTGGCCTTCTCCCCACAGGGCAGCAGAGTACCCCACAGCCCGGGCCCCTCAGTAAGGGGAACACCGCCCCCCCCCCTCCCCGCTCCGGGCCCTGCCTGGCCTGGGAATGGGATCTAGAGGGAGGGAAAGAATCTTCTACGAAACAAGCCCTACCCCAGTGCTCCAGCTCTCTCTGATCTCCCTCTGAGATCCCAAGCTCACAGCCTCATCAGAGGAAAACCAGCAGCGAGTGATTTCCAAGAAGGCTTCGGGCATATTTAAAATAGCAGCCACGACTCCATGCCAAAGCCTCAGGCTCAGACTCCAAGTGTTTACACGGCTGGATTTAGAACTCTGAAAATAAAACCAGTGGTTTGCTCTCAAAACCGATCTCGCTGCTGGACAGAAGGGAAGGGCTCCAGTCAGGAGCTAAGAATACACCGCGCTTCGCTTCTTGGTTATCACCTTTATTTAAAACTCAACCTGCACCTAAATGTCCCGGACGTAGAGTATCAAGTGCTCCCATTAGGGCTCTGCTTCTGGAACAGAACACAAGCCTGCAGGCCAAGAGGGAGGGAGGTGAGGGGCGTAGGGCGGGCCGCCTGCACCTGCCCGCAGCCTCAGGAGCCCACCCCTACCAGGTGCTGCTTTTACCTTCAAAAGGGGAGGGGTCAAGGCTGGGAGGTGGGGGTCAAGGTCCCTTCTAGCTCTAACTTCCCAGGCCATCTTTTAGAAACGTGTCCCGAAGTCCTCCGAGAGCTACAAGGCAGCATTGGCCGCAGGTGTGGGTCAGGCAGCAAGATGCCTCCTCACCCAAGGACGAGATAAGAGAAGCCTTTGGGACCACCAGGGACGAGGAGAAGGGACACGTGTCAGTACAGCCTGAAAGCCAGTGAGGACCGAGGGGCTTCCGGTCACCCACGCATTTACAATCGCATCGGACCCATCCAGCACCTGCCAAGCATTAGATCCTTGGACGTCACATCACAGCAACCTCGTCCGAGGAAAACCGGCAGAAAGAAGCACTTGAGAAAACACAGTACACCAAATAAAACACCTGAAAACAAACTTATTACCAGGGAGATGAAATCGGTAAGACACTGATGAAAGAAACCAAACAAATAAACGCAAAGACATTCCATGCTCACGGACTGGAAGAATCAATAGTGTTAAAATGTCCACGCGACCACACCGAGCTACAGATATAATGCCGTCCTATCAAAATACCAACAGCATTTTTCTTTTTTTTTTTTTTAAGGTTTATTTATTTTTGAGACAGAGAGAGACAGAGCATGAATAGGGGAGGGTCAGAGAGAGAGAGGCAGACACAGAATCGGAAACAGGCTCCAGGCTCTGAGCTGTCACCAACAGTATTTTTCAAAGAAAGAGAATAGCCCTAAAACTTATATGGAACCACAACAAAAACGCCAAATGGCCAAAGCAATCTTCAGAAAGAAGAACAAAGCTGAAAGTATCAGAATCCTCAAGTTCAAGATACACTACAAAGCTGCAGTACTCAAAACGGGATGGAAGCAGACACACTTGTCGGTGGAACAGAAGAGAGAGCAGAGAAATAAACCCACGTCTGTACAGGGAATGAACCTACGACACAGAAGACAGGAATATCCAACGGGGAAAAGACAGTCTTCAGTAAATGGTGCTGGGAAATCTGGACAGCTACGTGCAAAAGAATGAAGCCAGGCTACTCTCTTACACCACACACAAAAATAAACTCACAATGGATGTAAGACCTTAATGGGAGACCTGAAGCCTAAGAATCCTAAAAGAAAACACGGGCAGTAATCCCTTGGTCATCGACCTTAGCAAGGTATTTATGGATAGCTCTCCTGAGGAAAGAGAAACACAAGCCAAAATAAACAACTGTGACTATACCGATATAAAAAATTTTTTTGCACAGTGAAGGAAACCATCAGCAAAATAAAAAGGCAATGTACCGATGGGAGAAGGTATTTGCAAACAACATATCTGATAATGGGTTAGTATCCAGAACACAGGAAGAACTTAATACAACTTAACACCAGAAAAAGAAATAATCTGATTAAAAATGAGCAGAGGACCTGAATAAACATTTCTCCAACGGAGACATCCAGATGGCCAACAGGCACATGAAAAGATGCTCGGCGTCGCTCATCATCAGGGAAATGCAAACCAAAACCACAATGTGATCCCACCTCACGCCTGTCAGAAAGGCGAAAATCACAAACACAAGAAACAACAAGTGTTGGCAAGGATGCGGAGAAGCAACCTTTATGCGTTGACAGAGGAAATGTAAACTGGTGCAGTCACTGTGGAAACAATACAGAGGTTCTAAAAAGGATGAGAAATAGGGGCGCCTGGGTGGCTCTGTCAGGTGAGCGTCCGACTCTTGATTTCAGCGCAGATCATGATCCCAGGGTTGTGGGATCAAGCCCCGCATCAGACTCCACCCTGAGCACGGGGCCTGCTTGAGAGTCTTTCTCTCTCTCCCTTCGTCCCGCTCTCCCCACTGTGTTCTCCCTTAAAAAGAGGAAAAGAATTAAAAATAGACCTATCATATAATCCAGTAATCCCACGGCTGGGTATTTCCCCAAAGAAAACGAAAACACTAATTCAAAAAGATACATGCACCCCTATGTTTACTGCAGCCTTATTTACAATGGCCAAGATATGGATGTGGCCTGAATCCACAGATAGGTGAATGGATAAAGACGCACACGTAAACACAATGGAATATTACTCGACCATTAAAAAAAATGAGATATTGCCATTTGCCACAATATGGATGGACCTAGAAGGTACTATGTTTAAATAAGTCTGAGAAACACATAGACTGCATTTCACTTATGTGTGGAATCTAAAAAACAAAAACAGACTCACGAAAACAGCAAACTGGTGATTGCCAGAGGTGGGGAGCTAGTGGGATGGATGAAATACGCGAAGGGGGTTAAGACGTACAAGTTTCCCGTTATAAAATAAGGCGCAGGGATGAAAAGCACAGGACCGGGAGCGGTCGGTCACACGGTAATGACGTTGTATGGTGACACAGTAACTACGGTAACCACTCCCCGGTAGCATCGTGCCGAGCGCCTCAGTAATGTATAGACTTGTCCAATCACCGTGCGGTACGCCTGCAACTAATACAACACTGTGTGTCGACCACGCTTCAACAAAAACTTGTAACAACCGGGGGGCGGGGGCGCCTGGGTGGCTCAGTCACTTAAGCATCCAACTCCTGGTTTCAACTCAGGTCGTGATCTTGCAGATCGTTAGACCGAGTCCCGCATCAGGCTCTGTGCTCACAGCACAGAGCCTACTTGGGATTCTGTCTCTCTTTGTGCCTCTCTCTCTCCCCAAAGAAATAAACAAACATTCAGAAAGAATTTTTTTAACCAAAACATTGTAAATACCACTCAATGTCCTTAAGTGCCCCAGACAGTCTGGAAAACAAAGTATCCAGCCTGACGCCTCAAGCCTCCCAGGCAGGGAGGATAAAACTCCAGCTCACTGCCCAAGTGCTCAGACAGCAGCCCCAGCCCTGCCAGCCAGGTCTCCACAGGTGCCCACAGGCCTGCAGAAGATTCTACCAACACCCTTTAGGAGTTCCAGGACTGCTCTGAAAAGCAGTGGAAATGTTACCGATCTCTTACTGGGTCTGAGATGCAGGAGGCAGGATGGGGAAGACCCCTGTTGCAGACTGCCAGTTATGAGGCCCATCAGAAAATATTTGTCTGACGGGGCGCCTGGGGGGCTCAGTCGGTTGAGCGTCTGACTTCGGCTCAGGTCATGATCTCGCGGCTGGTGAGTCTGAGCCCCGCGTCGGCCCCTGTGCTGGCAGCTCGGAGCCTGGAGCCTGCTTCGGGTTCTGTGTCTCCCTGTCTCTCTGCCCTTCCCCCACACACGCTCGGTCTCTCCAAAATAAAGCAGCATTAAAAAAAAATTAGAAAGAAAAAAAAAAAGAAAATATTTGCCTGAAATGGAATCAGTGGGGGCAGGGGAGGGGGCAGGGAAGAAACAGACTTGAGACCTTCCGAACCTGCACAGGACAAGACCACCAGCAGCACCACGCTGTAAGCTCCCTGTGGCTCGCGAACACTCCCCCATTCTCTTGCACCAGACTCCCTTTCTGAAGTCCAAAAATGTTAGGTTCTGGGGCTACAGGGAGACATCCTGCGGTCTGCTCATTTCTGCACATTAACAAAGGCACCAATTCTTTTTTTTTTTTTAATATAATTTGTCAAATTGGCTTCCAGACAACACCCAGTGCTCATCCCAACAGGTGCCCTCCTCAATGCCCATCACCTGCTTTCCCCTCTCCCCCACCCCCCATCCACCCTCAGTTTGTTCTCTGCATTTAAGAGTCTCTTATGGTTTGCCTCCCTCCCTCTCTGTTTGTAACTATTTTTCCCTCCCCCTCCCCCATTGTCTTCTGTTAAGTTTCTCAAGATCCACATGAGTGAAAACATACAGTATCTGTCTTTCTCTGACTGACTTGTTTCACTCAGCATAACACCTTCCAGTTCCATCCACGTCGCTGCAAACAGCATGATTTCATTCTTTCTCATTGCCAAGTAGTATTCCACTGCATATATAAACCACATCGTCTTTATCCATTCGTCAGTTGGTGGACATTTAGGCTCTTCCCACAATTTGGCTATTGTTGAGAGTGCTGCTATAAACACTGGGGTACGTGTGCCCCTATGCATCAGCACTCCTGTATCCCTTGGGGAAATTCCCAGCAGTGCTATTGCTGGGTCATAGGGTAGATCTATTTTTAATTTTCTCAGGAACCTCCACACTGTTTTCCAGAGCGGCTGCGCCAGTTTGCATTCCCACCAACAGTGCGAGAGGGTTTCCGTCTCTCCACATCCTCGCCAGCATCTGTTGTTTCCTGAGTTGTTAATTTTAGCCACTCTGACTGGTGTGAGGTGGTATTTCAGTGTGGCTTTGATTTGTGTTTCCCTCATGATGAGCGATGTTGAGCATCTTTTCATGTGTCTGTCGGCCATCTGGACGTCCTCTTTGGAGAAGTGTCTATTCTTGTCTTCTGCGCACTTCTTCACTGGATTATTTGTTTTTTGGGTGTGGAGTTTGGTGAGTTCTTTATAGATATTGGATACTAGCCCTTTGTCCGATTGGTCATTTACAAATATCTTTTCCTATTCCGTCGGTCGCCTTTTAGTTTTGTTGACTGTTTCCTTTGCAGTGCGGAAGCTTTTTATCTTCATGAGGTCCCAGTAGTCCATTTTTGCTTTTAATTCCCTCGAAAGGCGCCAATTCTGCATCAGAGATCCGGAGAGCCTAAGAAGGGCGGCACGTTCACGTGGGGCCATCCGATGGGGCAGGAGGGATGCAGCCGCTCACCCTTCCCACGTGTCACTGCAGCCCCAGTGCCCGGGGCCTCGGGTTTACCTGTGCATCTCTCCACAGATGACCCGCTAACCCTACTGACCTATGGGGTAATAATTCACTTCGCGAGGTTGTCGCTGGAATCAAGGACTCGCACCCAGCCCGCACACACTCAGAGGGGGTCGCCGCCACCACTGTGCTGTCGTTGTTTTACCGACCCAGAGCAGCAAAAACAGTCTAAAAACAGCAACCAGATCTGTTCTTCAAGTGGCAGTTTGGTGGCAGGAGGACCATACTGCAGGGCGGAGCACAGGGCCCACGCCTGGCCCTGCGGCCCACAGGCTCTGCTCCCGAGCCGTCCCCTGGACAACCCAAAGGTCACTCCCTGCACCTCCACACACGGTGACTTCCCGCCGGGCACCCTGGAGGGCCGCGTCCACTGAAACAGAGGACAGTTTTCCTTTCAGTGGCAACTCCCTGTGCTGGCCGTGTGGGCACCAGCCAGCCCAGGCACGGTCACGACAGAAACTTCAACAGAAAGGGGAAATTCCAGTCCCCACGGCTACCCCCACCCGACTCGGGAAATGCTCACAGCAAGCCTGGGCAGTGACGAGGTGGGACGAGATGTTCCTGAAAGCGGGCTGGCGGGCTGGGCACACTGAAGACCTGGGGGAGGCAGACGGTTCCAGAAGTGTGTCTGAATCAGAGGGGCTGGCAACCTGAAAGGCATCTGAGCGAACGAGACCCTCGCCGACTCCCGGGACAGGACCGTGCTTCACGAACACACACGGGAGCCCACAGGCACACGGAAGCGGGACCCACAACGTGGGCACCTCAACCGTCTGCAGAGCCTTGGCGTTGAGGGCGAACGACCTTTCTGGGATTTGCGTGGCATTCTCTACACAAACCTCGCTGTCCCCGCAAAGGCCCGTGTCCTATAAACGAGGGTGGGGTTTCAAAGGCCGACACAGGGATGGAATTCTGGAGAATAAAAGGTTCAGGTGGGCGGGTCCCACCCAGGAATGCTGAACCCAAACTGTGGCCCAAGGAACCTGACAATTTAACCTCCCGCCGAGGGATCAATATCTACCTCAAGACTTTAAGGAAATGCCACAAAAATCTCCTGCAGCGTGGAAAATTAACTGCCTCGGGAATGTGGATTTGTTTGAGGGCAAACCCCTAGAATCTTCTGTTGAGAATCATGTCTCTGGACACAGAGGCCAAGGGATGCTGTCGGCCGCACCCACCTGACCTTCAACCCTGCACATCAACGGAATGTCAGGTGAAGGAACATGTAAGTAACAAAGCCTTGGGGAGTCCTCAGGATCTGGGCCGAGGAGGGAATCAGGAACACGGTTATTCAAAATGCCTTCCTGGGAACAAGAATTTGAAAGTGGTTGTATCCAAACTGCCTGCGAATATCGTAAATACTTTTTCTTATTTTTTTAATGTTTACTTATTTTTGAGAGAGAGAGAGAGAGAGAGAGAGAGCGAGCGAGCAGGAGAGGGGCAGAGAGAGAGGGAGACTCACAGAGTCTGAAGCAGGCTCCAGGCTCTGAGCTGTCAGCACAGAGCCTGACGTGGGGCTTGAACTCAAGGACTGAGAGATCATGACCTGAGCGGAAGTCGGATGCTCAACCGACTGAGCCACCCAGATGCCCCAACGAGCACCGTAAACATTTAAGTGTTCTTCCCAAAGGGACAGCACAGTGGCCTCGAGACCCTGGTGTTAACTTTTCAGTTCAGGGCTACTTTGCCTATTAAGGTAGTCATAAAATTTAAAAGTTACTGATTTCAATTACCCTAAACTACTTTTTAACGTACAAGTTTTTGTATTTATATAACATAAGTATTATAGAAAACAGTAAGTTGTAATAAAATCTTAAATATATATAAAAATAAAGACAAGTGCATTTAAAAATACAAAAGTCAATGGATTTGACTGTTACTTCTGAGGGATTTTTTTGTTTTTTAATGTTTGTTTATTCTTGAGAGAGAGAGCACAAGTGGGGAGGAGGCAGAGAGAGGGAGGCAGAGGATCTGAAGCGGGCTCTGTGCTGACAGCAGAGAGCCTGATGTGGGGCTCAAACTCATGACCTGTGAGATCATGACCTGAGCTGAAGTCAGAGGCTTAACCGACTGAGCCTCCCAGGCACCACAGGATCATTTTTACCCATTCCATCTCAAGGGGAAGAAATTATTTTTTATTTTTCATGGATAGAAGAGCTCATACATGCAGAACCTCACTTTCCGAGCTGGCCAGGGTGGCAGCAGTTCCTTCCAGAATGTTCCCTGTTGTTGGAGGCGGATTGGGGGGGGGGTCACCACTGAGGGGGCCAGAGCAGATAATGGGGACAAAACACGTACACCCCGCAGTGCCCTAAGTCACACACCCACACATATCCCTGATCCCCCTACTACTAGCCCAGGAGGGCAAGTGTCATTATCAATACTCATTTTCCAAATGAGGAAACTGAGGCACAGAGAGAGTAAACAGTCTGCTCAAAGACACTCATTCTGGAAAATGGGAAGGACAGACATCCGACTCTAGATGCCCTCCTCAGCCGGGGAGCCGCTTGGGCCCTAGGACCAGCCTGAAAGGAGGTCATGGCACATTTATCACTCCTCCTCTGTGGGAACAAGCGAACGAAACACAGCAGAGCATCACCACAGGGCAACACACGCAAACCAGGTCCGACCCTCCAGAGGTCCCACCGCCCCTCTACGTGCGCAGAGGATGGGAGACCCACAGGACCGTCCTTCTGCACCTGTGCCTCTCTCTACTGTCACAAGCCAGTAACCCAATGGTGCCGCAGGCACGCCGGCCCGTGGGCGCCGGTCCAGGCAGGTGGCAGACACAAATTCGCGGCAACCACGTTAGCCTGTTAGGTTCTACTGCATTTGACTTTCGCTCTTGGGGCAGAAACTTGAGATCTTAGCTCCAGCACAGGGTAGGCGAAGTCTTCAAACGTGAACAGGTCTGGGAAGAGACAAATGCCTTCCCAAGGGTCCGTGTGTCTGTCTCGGGGGAAGGGAGCGGGCAAGGCAGTTAACTCCAGCGGAGTGGGGCTCAGGACCGGAGCGCTGGATTCAAAAGCCCCCTCTCCCAGGGCTCACTCCACCCGCGGGGAGACCCGGGGAAGGGCCGTGGGGAGCGCGAGAGGAGTAGAAGCTCTCGAGAGGCAGCAGACAGACTGGGGAAAAGGACGAGGAGAGAAGCTTGTGGCCACCGAGTCTTCAAGTACAGCCATGGGCGCTGGCCACCTGACCCGGCGCCACGGCCCTAAGACAGCCCGGTGTTCGGACCAGCAGTGCACCTGCGGGGACCACACAAGCGACGGAGCAGAGCCTCTGGGGCCCTCGGCCACTCTTCCCACGAGACCCAGAGGGGACACTCCGACGGTAAGAACCGGCAGAACAAGCATGCCGACCCGGTGAAGCCTGGGCGTCAAGCACAGGTGCCAGGGCGCCACGAGAAGGCACAGGGCACACGCCAGTACCAGTCACGAGGCATGTCACCTGCTGCCACACGGAGACAAGGCCTAGGGGAGGCCAGACTTCCGCCCGCAGTGCCTGTGTGGGGACTTGAAGAGGCCACCCGGGTCCCGAGATGTGGGCCGGCAGCGGCCCCCCGTCACCCAGCGACCACGGGGGTCAGCAACCAATACGCGGCCCACCGCTCTGCGTCCACACGGACGTTCTGTCACTCCTGGTACGGCATTCAACACGTTACAAGCACAAGCACAAGCACTCTACCACGAAATAGGCTTTGGGTCAGACGACTCTGCCCGACCGCAGGCTGACGTGAGCGTTCTGGGCTCACTTCAGGTGGGCCGGGCCCAGCTAGGATGCCCAGTTCAGTTCAGCGTCTTACGTGCGTTTTCCACCTAGGATGCTTCCAATTACAACGGGTTTACCGGCCCCGCACCCCATGGCTGAGCCCAGGAGGATCTCCTTGTGAAGAGTGAGAACGTCGGCCCCAGAGCAACACAGGTCCAGTGACACCATCTCTGTACCATTATGTTGGCAAACCAAAGGACTTCGAGAAGACGTGGAGCGCTCCAAACGACATTTGTTACCAAATACTCCACCGAACACACTGGGTAAATACCAGCGCTTATCACGTTGAAGGTTACACGTCAGTGGCAAGAGGACGATCCGTCACCACTCACTGCCACAGAAAGGGGCGTCGTCCTTCAGGTAGGAGGCGGGGTCCTCTGTCCGCCGGGCAGCGCACTCTGGCCACCGGCCCTCTGGGAGGAAGCGGGAGCGCTGCGGGAAAGGCGCTGCGAGAAACCAGCTTTCTGAGATGCACACGCCCTTGGCCTGGGTCGGGATGACGCGAACCCATGTGCTGCAAAGCAATAATCTTCCAGTGACGTGAATGAAGAAAGAGGGGGGACGATTAAGCCAAAGAAGAAAGATGACTGTCTTCTCCCGCCTGGTAATTTTCAGGTACGATGGCCAATAATTTAAAAAGCTGCAGTTACACCGAGCCTCGTGGGAAAATACAGGGTGACAGACTAAAAACAAAACCCGGGGTCAGTGTATCCTTGCTGTAGCGTGAGGAAGGCCATCAGCCTTCTCCGCGGCACGTACAAATCCAAGCACGGCCACGCGTTTGGGATTTTCCGCCTCGGAGTCTCCTGCGAACTTCACAGAGGCAACCCCTGTAAATCCAAGACGATGCCGTTGAACCACGTGCTTAGCGCCTGCTCTCACATTCACTCCTGGTCATCCAGAGCGCCAGCCAGGTGCGGGGTGAACCCCTTACTTAAATGGATGAGGCAGATGGGGCGCAGGGCAGTTGGGTACAGGACCCGTCTGAGCATCTGCCAGCCGAAGAGTTGTAGCCGAGACTAAACCCACCCCCACCTAAGCCTGCTTCCTCCACGTGGCAACTTCCCATCTCCCAGGATGCACAGGACACTTCTTCCCGCCACCATCGTGGCATCCCCCACGTACCGGCGAAGGCACCCAGGAAAGCGAGCAAGAAGGAAAAAGCCACAATGTCACGCTCAGACGTCCCCCGGCACCCTGGGGCCCAAGGGACTAACGGTGTCCGTACCTCCAGGGGATCAATGGCCGAACAGGAGCCCAGGAAGAGTTAGCTGGGGCCGAGGGGGGTGGGGGCGGGGAGCCACTGGGGAGACAGTGGAGTTGGGGGCAGACAATTTCTGACTGGCAGGCAGATTAGCCAGCAGAACAAAGCGGGAGCCACAGGGGGAGCCAGGCAGGGGCAGGGAAGAAGACCAAGAAATTACGGACAAACCTCCCTTTAACTTTGGGAGAAAGCCGCTTCCTAGGAGAACAGCAGGTGCAAAACCATCAAAATCCTCGATCCTGAAGGGGCTCTTGACCTGAAAACTGGGATGAGGCCTAACGAGCAACTGCAAACCCCCACACAGCGAACACAGCACCCCTTCCAACATTCCCTGACTGGCCCAGGCGTGGAAGCCTCCAGAGACGGCGAACTCTGCACACAGGAAGGCGGCCTGTTCCAAACCGCGAGGGCTTGTGACAAGAGACTGCCTCGTTGTGAGGCAGGATCCTTTTCCACTGGGTCCCTCTTATGTCCGCTTCTCAAATACCGGGAGACAAGTCTTCACACTCCCGGGCGTCTCTTTCAAAGTAAAAATCTCCGGTGTCTCCAATGTACTTGGCTCCCAGAATCTTCCATGAACCAGATCAGGAAAGCGGATTAGGCACCTACTCTTGAATGCAAGAGATATCAGACTCTCAGAAGGCTGGGATTCCAGTTTGAGAATGAAAATAATCAGAAGAATAAGCTCCAGGGGAACCTAGGTGGCTCAGTCGGTTGAGAGTCCGACTCATGGTTTCGGCTCAGGACATGATGTCACGGTTCATGGGTTGGAGCCCCGCGTCGGGCTCTGTGCTGACAGCTCAGAGCCTGGAGCCTGCTTCGGACTTGTGTCTCCCTCTCTGCCCCTCCTCTGCTCATGCTCACCCTCTCTCTCTCTCTCTCTCGCAAAAGTAAACAAACATTAAAAAAAAGTTTTGTTTTGTTTTGTTTTTTAAAGGAGGAGGCGGAGGAGGAAGGGCTCTAAGTATCTGGGAGCTATCGATGAGCTACCTGTGTGGCACCAAAGGAGACAGAACCAGCCCTGCTCAGGTCTCCCACACCTGCCCGGTGCTAAGGTAACAGGATGTAAGTTGCAGGAAAGCAATCAAAGGTGTGCATCCCTAAATCAGGATCCTGTTTCCGGTGCTTCACAGACCACCCGGTGTCTGGTTGTTCTAAAGCCCTTGCTACGTGAACAGAAAAGCACAAAGCGGATAAACGGCCCCGGCTCCCCATCCCCATCAATGGAAGAAGTGGCCGTCGGAGGGACTCTGACCTGGGCTAAGAACTGGAGAGGAGGGCAGGGGCTGCACCAGAAAGGCCGGAGGCATTGTTCACGGCCTCCGCTCTCAAGGGTCCGTCCGCAGGACCAGCGAAAGGAGCCCGTGCGATGACAGGCACAGGGGAACACAAGACTCCCTCTGACATCCACTCGAATGAGCTCGCGTCCCACTGGCACCCACAGACAATCCACTGAACAAAGGGGGCGGGGCGGCCCCGTGTCCTCACCAGCACAAGTGGCATGCTACCTCCTGCCAAGTCCTGGACCTGCTATCGCACCAGAAATACATTCCGCCCTTGGTAAGGTCCCCAACAGAGGACTATGGAGGAAAGTGACCCTCGTTTTCCCTCTCCCTCCTGCCAACTGAAAATGCACCTCTTAAGATTACCTGCATTTGTTAGATACAGAGAGGCCAAATGAGGCCTTCGCAAGCCTCCCGCTGGTGTGTGCCACCCCCCACCCCACCCCCACCCCCGGCACCGAATGAGGGAGGAAAGTCCACTTCCCAACCCAGGAGAGCAGATCTCTCCCCAAGCTCTGAGTCTTTAGGCCCAGGAGTGATGTTAGAACTGAAAACCAACCCTGGAAACAGAAATAACGAGACTGTATAAGAAAAGAGGATAACGAGAGATTATGAGAAAACCAGCCAGACGTGGACTGTTAACATATTCTGAATTTCAGAGGCGTCTACATTAATTCTTAATTAACGAGAGACTAGACAACTAACGGGAATGCCTCTGTCAACTGAAAAACATCACAAGAAACAGAATTTTAAAGGCCGTCGCCTACAAACAAGTAAACATCAACACCCCAGCAGACTCTAATCTGGGCTGAACAAAACCTAGAGCAAAACCATGGCGGGCAGATGGTTCTTCTCTCAAAATGATGCAAAGACAATAATCTCCCTTCTTTTTTGCTAATCTGCTGACCTTAATACCAGTTCTGTTCACCACCTGGGGATATAACAGCAGCTGTACACGCTTTATCTCAGTCACTGTCCTTAATAAAAGCTTTACTTTCCTTCATTATCTTACTCACTTTGACATCATTTTTTTTTTAATTTTTTAATCTTTATTTTTGAGAGTGAGACAGAGCGTGGGCAAGGGGAGGAACAGAGAGAGAGGGAGACACACGATCCGAAGCAGGCTCCGGGCTCTGAGCCGTCAGCACAGAGCCCGACGTGGGGCTCAAACCCACAGACCATGAGATCATGACCTGGGCTGAAGTTGGACGCTCGACCGACTGAGCTACCCAGGCGCCCCTACTGTGACATCAGTTTGATGAACTATTGTTCCAAATCATCGCAGAGGAAAAAAGAAAAAGAAACAGCCTGAAAGAGATTTCCTATGAAAAACAAACACCTTATGCTAAAAAAGCAAAACAACTCACTGTGGAAACCATAACATCCGCTTTTATGCCTGATGTTGGCGAAGAGGAATGATTTCTTACAGGTTAACTCCAGAAATCCCAGCCAACTTGCTGACGGAGAAACTCCTCGTTTCCAGTTGCTCAACTCCTAGTGATCCGACAAGACCCAAATCCTTTTACCCCTCGGTGAGGTCTTCACTAACTCCTTCTCTTGCTCACGGACCCTTGCTCCCTTTTTTCTTTCCGCCAGCCCTTTCATTAATTCCTGCCACAAACGCTTAATAAGAGTCCAAGTGGAACCACAGTACCCTTAATTCTGCCGTACAGACAGGAAGAACACAGGCTTCGTTTCCTGCCCAGGAGGGGCTCACAGTCAGAATGGGCACGTATGCGGACGAGGTTATTATCATACGCTGGGATTAGTAGTGCTCTAACGGAGGAATGCGGTGCAGAGAAATGCAGTCGACCCTTCCCCTAAGTATCCCGTGAAGCTTCATAGGAACCTCTCCCTCCCCCAGCAGGCTGTCGGGCCTCTGAAGACAAGAGCTCTAGCCCCCTGCTCCCGCTCGGAACATGCCACGGAAACGCAACAAATATTTGTTGACGCAACAGAAAAACAAGCAACGAACAAAAGGGTTAAGCACTACCACTGCCTCATAGCTGAGTCCTCGGTCTGTGAACTGCATGACCAGCCGGATTGCTGCAATGGGCTGACGTGACACCGGAAGATGTCCTTGGCAGGTGGACTTCTGAACGTGCCTTTGCCGGCACGATCTTCCCGGCCGGCGCCAACAGGTGACTATGCCGATACGACGGGCTCCACGTGGAGAAAATTAACGCGTCAAGACACAGTCCGAGCCTCCCGTGCCTGCTTAGGGCGTCCCTGGCTGACCTTCAGGGGCTGCTCTGTTCTCCAGGAAAGCAATCCGACCTCACGACAAAAACAACGAAGGTTTTCCTAAATTACTATCTAGAGTCATTTATAAAAAGCATGCGATCTCCCAAATACGGAGCACCTAATTAGTTTTAAATGCTTCGCATGAGAAACTGAATTATGCTGTTTCTTTAAAACCATGCACGCCCTTCCCAATAACAGAGCAAGTTAACAAAAAGGTACCAAGTTTTTTCAGCAATTTTATTTCACTTAATTGCTGCCTCCTCTCTTTCTCCACGAAGGTGTTGTGCTTCAATTTTTTTTTATTTTATTTATTTATTTATTTTTAACCATAAGACAGTCCACCAAGCTGCGCGAGCTGAAAGATACAAACCAGGGGAAGCAGAAATTAAAGAACGAAGCCACTCCTAAAAATGTGCTGTCACATCAGTTGCAAATTACTAATTTAAAAAGCTAACTAACCTCAGTCGGGGCTATCAATGAATCACTTTATTGTGGTAATCAATCCTCCTGGACAGCATCAGAACACCCTACAGACACCTGCCGCCCTGGCAAACAGGAGGGGTGCAGAGAGCACGCAATGGGAGGGGACGCCCTACAGGGTAATTCATCATTTATTATTTGATCTTTTTTTGCATTAAATTATACTTGTGTCAACAGACTCTGCCCCGGTACATGTGCATCAGGTAATAGGAAACTGCCCTTGATCTGACACAGAGCCCCTCTGAAACGTTCTAGGGCTCCAGATGATAATGAACCTGACAGAGAAGCCTGCCAGGGGTCTCTGGGAGGCGGATGTGTAACGAGGAAGAGGAAAAGCCTAAATAGGTGAGCATGACGGGGATGAAGAAGTACAAGAAAGTCACCCTACAAAGGTGGGTGCTCCCATCCTTTCGCCCTAAAGCCTGAAGAATACAGGGGAGAGGCACCTGGGTGGCTCAGGAGGTTGAGCGCCCAACTCTTGATTTCGGCTCACGTCATGATACCAGGTTGTGTTCAGCAGGGAGCCCGCTCAAGAATCTGTCTCTCCCCCTCCCTCCCTCTCTCTTACCCTTTTCTGCTCCTCTCCTCTGATCTTTCTCTAATGTAAAAAAATTTTAAAACATACAGAAAAACCATACGCACGTGATGTGTGAACCTGTGTTTTAAAATAAGATTAACCCGGGGCGCCTGGGTGGCGCAGTCGGTTAAGCGTCCGACTTCAGCCAGGTCACAATCTCGCGGTCCGTGAGTTCGAGCCCCGCGTCAGGCTCTGGGCTGATGGCTCGGAGCCTGGAGCCTGTTTCCGATTCTGTGTCTCCCTCTCTCTCTGCCCCTCCCTCGTTCATGCTCTGTCTCTCTCTGTCCCAAAAATAAATAAAAAACGTTGAAAAAAAATTTTTTTAAAAATAAAATAAGATTAACCCTCTTCCTTCCCTACTACTGGCATATAGGTACCTCGTCTAAGATGAAGCTTGTAATTCCAAGAAGTCACGTAAACTATTTAATGTAACAGTTACTTTGTCTCTTAAAGTTTTTTTCCCCCCGAGGCCAATTCACAAGGGCTGAAAAAGAGTCCAACAAAAGGAGAACCTGTCCCGGGTGACAAATGTCCTCTAATTCCCCTTAGACTTGAAAGAACTTCGAATTTTTTTTTCATGTTTATTCATCTTGAGAGAGGGGGGACAGGGGGAGAGAGAGAATCCCAAGCAGGCTCCGTGCTGTCAGCGCAAAGCCCGACGCAGGGTTGGGGCCCACGAACCGTGAGATTATGACCTGAGCCGAGATTGAGAGTCAGAAGCTAAACTCACTGGGCCACCCCAAGAACTTCAAAGTGTAATACCGTGTGGCCAAGACTTAAAGAAAGCTAGAGGTGCTGTTCGTTCTGTATGCTGCATTTTGGTTCCACGACGGTTTAGCCGCAGTGCTGAAATCAGAAAGGGGCTGCAACGTTTCGCGGACTCTCAATGGCAAAACTATTTCTCATTCCGAATGGGAGTACCACACACTTGGCTATGTTCTGTAACACACAGCACCTCACCTTCCTAAAAGCAAAATTCTCTAGGTCTTGTAAACCTACCTGTCCAAACCTGGTTTAGGCAAGACTTTGTACTTTGTGGACTTCTGCTCTATGGACGTTTACGGGGAAAGTGAGTCTGGGTTCTGCTGTGTCTGAACGTCACCTTACAGTATTTTACCTTGAATTCAGAGCTTCACTTAAATAGCACCTGAATCTGAACACTGTGTATCAGAGGAAGCAAATCTACAAAAAGTAGGAAAGTGTAATAACATGAAAAGGCCTGAAAGCTGTGGGGACTGCATCTTAACCTGTGACAGACGCTGACTTTACAATAAATAACCCCAAGAATAGGGACACTTCAGGCCTTTTAGCCAAAGGCAGGTGAGGGACGTGGCCTTTTTTTGTGTGATTACCTCAAACTCCAGAATAAAGTGAGATCCTGGAATTCAAACTGTGTGTGCCATAACCCAGCTCAGAGACATTCAGTTTTTCTACTCAACCCACAATGCTAACTAGTGTTATGTCTCAGACCAAAGCAATTCCACCGAGAGGGGTTGGCCACAAGAAACAAACAAAGCGAGTGTTACTCTAATTATTACTATTATAATCTTATGCCGCCCTAGAGGGAAAAATTCCAACACGCCTTACGCCTCTACTTTCCAAATCTATTATCAATCCACCTGACCGGCGCCCAAATACCCAAACCCCAATACTTCTAACTTGTATCGCTAGGGACCACGAAGAAATGCATTCTTTCTAAACCGTGCGTGTGCCCTCCCTCCCCTCCACGGGTGCTTGTCCGGAACCCAGGCAGCTAATCACTATTTTCGCCAAACCCAGAGCAAAGACGCAGGCCTGCTATCTTAGGGAGAACCCGGCGGTCCTGTGGATTTGAACTTCCACCCAAGGAACGCAAAGGACGGCAGGAGCAACTTTACACAAACCGACTTCAACAAAGTAACGCCCATCATTTCTGAGTATCTCAAAAGCATCCAGGGAGGGGTGGGTAATGGCTGGAGTCGAACACAGCCCCTTCTCCAATATCCCAAGGCACGTTCCGCCGCAAGGTACAGGCAGCAAGTTAAACTAGAGAAAGCCTGCAACAAGTGACTTTGTATTACGGCCTCACCTTTTTAAAAAAAAAAAAAAAATCAGACTTAAACTCTACTGCAGGCTCAAGTGCTTAATTCCAAATATTCTCTAACACGTTCCGAGAATCATTAGAAGCACATGAGAACGTGACAAGGTTTAGCTCCAGTTTACCTTCAAACTAGTTCAGCGAGGTCAGTGATTTCTCTGTGCTGGTGGTTTTGAGACAGACCCTGGGCAGCCAGCTGCCTCATGAGGTCCGCCGGGGAGGACCCCGCACTCCAGGGGTGGTGAGTTACCATCTGAAAGCCTCTAATTAAAAGCACACACCGCAGGGTCTCAGCTACCCCTCATCTCCACCAACAGCAGGGTTAGGTGATCAGCACACGGATTTCTCGGCGGCGAAATGCATGGGGACCATACCTTTAAGTCTCCCCTCTACCCCCAACATCAGCAGGGGGTTAACAACCCAGCCCCTCCACTCACCCCCAGTCTCTTCCCTTCAGGGTGATTGACCCCGCACGTGGAGAGAAGGGGATCTGTGTGTCGCGACTTCTGGACGATTCTGACTCCCAAATGCTATCAAGCTTACCTAATTTTTCCCAGAGAGTATGGTCACATCTGCCTTCAAAACCTTCCCTGCGAGGCCCCTGTTGGAGGGCCTAAGGCGAAAGGGAACCGAAATTTCAGAACGGGCTGCCGGGCTGTGATTATCCTACCCGCATAGGATACGTTACTAGCAAACGGAATCCTGCCCCAGACTCGCTCTCCCGCTGAGACACCAGAGGCTGTGGGGACAGGCCTGTATCCCTGACGGCCGGGGTGAACAATCTTTACCGGTATGGCAATAGGTGAGCGCCGTCCAATCAGTGGGGGCCACGCCACCGGCACTCCCAGACTGTAGCGCCTACAGGGAGACTAGGCTTGAGGGTGGAGGAAAACATTAACCAGGAGGAACGCGGCTGCCGGAGGCCGGGCGCACCACCTGTGCGGCTGCTTCCAGGCCAAGTCCCAGGCAGCCCACAGGTACCACAGCCAGGGAGCCCACGGAGCTCATGGCCCCGCTTAAAGAAGGCGGTGCCAGCGCCTGCCCTAGAAACACACCGCTTGGCGAGGTGATCTCTCCCCAGGAGGACACAGACCCTGAAAGGCACCACCAGACACGGCCGGAGGCAGGGGAAGCCAAGATCTTCCCGACCGCAGCAGCGTTCCCGGGGAAAACCCCGCAGCGCGCGAGCCCCCACCCGGCGTGGCCACCCGCCGGCTGGCGGCCGGAGACGGCGGCTCCCTTAGCCGCCCCCGAGTCCCAGCGTCCTCCGCGCGGGCCGCTGCGGCACCAGGCCAGTTCCCACCACTGCCCTCACCTCCCCGGCCGCGCTGCCCACCTCTGCGCGGGGACCCGTCGATGCTCTCGGCGCTGGACGAGTGCGCGTCGGCCGGAGCCCTGCGCAGGCTGAAGTAGCCGCGGGACCGCGAGGCGCCGCTCCGGGGAGAGGGACCGCCGGGCGCGCCGCCATCCCTGCGCGCGAAGATGCCGCTGAAGAAGCGCAGCAGCCGGCGCTCCGAGGCGCCGCCAGGGCCCGCGGCCGCCGCCCGCGCGCGCTCCAGCCGCTGCAGGTCGCTGTTGTCCAGCGTGCGGTTCTTGCTCTTGCTGCGCTCCCAGCGCTCCAGGTCCGAGAGCGCGTCGTTCTTGCTGAGCACCTCGCCCACGTCCAGGGTGTTGCGTTTCTCCGAGGCCGGCGGCGCGGGGGCCTCCGCGGGCTCCAGGGCGGCCCCGGGGTCGGCCGCGGCCTCGCCGCCCGGCGCCCAAGCCAGGCTCCCGGAGCTGCTGTGGCGCCTCCCGCGGCCCAGCGCCCGACTCCGCGGCGCCTCGGGCCCGCTCCAGTGCCTGAAGCTGAGGCTCCGCCGCAGGGGCGCGGCTCGGACCCCCTCCACGTCGGGGCTGCCGGGCGCGGGAGAGCCGGGCCCCTCCTCCACGGCCGGGGGGCTGCCGGCCAGGTCCGCGGGCTCGGGGCCGCGTGCGCAAGGCCGGAGCCGCCCGAGCTCCAGCTGCCCGGTGCTGCGGGTGCGGAAGGTGCGGAAGTCCCAGGCGCGCGGCCGGCGTTCCTCGGGGTCCTCAGCGCCCGCCGCCGCCGCCGCCGCCGCCTCCTCCTCGGCCTCCTCCACCAGCCGCCCGGGCGCGTCCGGGGAGCGCGCGGGCCGGGGCCTCCGAGCAGGGCGCGGGTCGGGGCCGCCGGGGCCCGGCGCGGCCAGCTGGTCCTTCCTGACCATGGTCACGGAGATGCGGTAGACGGTCTTCCGGGGGGGCGTCCCGCGCGGCATCGTGTCCGCGGGCGGAGACGCGGGCTCGCCGCTGCCGTCCAGCAGGTACATGTCGCCCGGGGCCGTGGCCGCCGCGCCGCCCGCCGGGGCCCCGCCGCATCCAGCGCGCCGCGGGCCGGGTCGGGCGGTCGCGGGGCGAGGCGGGGAGAGCGGGCGCGCCCGGGGTGGGCCCACGCCCCCCCACCCCCGCTCGCCTCGAGGGCTGCGCTCAGGCTGCGGGGACGGCACCCCTGGCGCCCGCCGGCCCGTGCGCCGCGCGGCCCGAGTGCGGGGGTCCGGGCCCGGGGCGCCCAGCCATGGGCCGGCGGGGCCGGTGGGCGGAGCGGCGGGCGGGCGGTCAGGCGCGGGGACGGTCTCGCCGGCAGGTGCGGCCGCGGCGCGCGGGGCCCGGGGCGGGCGGCGGCGCCCGCGGCTTCATTGTCTACGGCGCGGGGCCCGCTCGCATCTCCAGGCCTTTTCTGCACAGTTCGCGGCTCCGCAGCCTCCGCCACTCCCCGAAATGGGCCGCGCGGGCAGCTGCGCCGGCCGCGGCCGAGGGGCGGGCGGGCGGCGGTTTAAAATGGAAATGCGCGCCGGGGCGGGGCGGGCGGGGGCCGACGTGCAGCGACCGCGGGCCGCGCGCCCAGCCCGGCGGCCGAGTCCCGGGAGCGCGGCGGCGGCGGGAGCGCGGCCCCGCGGGCAAGGCAGAAGCACCGGGCTGGATTGCCGCCGCACGGACCGGAGCCTCCGGGGGGCAGGCCTGGCACCGGGCCTGAACCCCCACCCTACACTAACCCTACACTCCAGGGCGTGGCCCGCAAAAAGAAAACATGGGCCGGTCTCACCAGTTTATTTGAAGCATCTGTCCTCCCCGTAGAGCTCTGTGGAGGATGCAACTCAAACAACGACTTATTTAAAAAGCGAGAGATCTCAGGTGCTTGTTACCCCTCCCAAGTGTACTTGCATACTTGTACTCGGAAGGAGCAAGTGCATGGCCTGGAAGGAGGGAGCAAGGGAGGGACCTTCTTGCTTCCTGTGATGGTGCAGTTCACACCACTGCCCTCCAAGTGAAGGACCATGCAGTTTCACTCCTGAAATACTGTTTTAGGAGTAAGTTCCCCAATGTGTGGGAAATGCCCCTGCCGGTTTAAGAGGCAGGAGAACACAGTGTTGCAAATGTGCGTGTCCAAGCGTGTCCAAGCCTGTCCGCCACCTCACCGTCTCCTATTTCACCTGTAAGGTGGGGAGGAAGAAAATCGGAACTAAACTCTCTGCGGTCTTGTGAGGACTGAATCAGCGAAGGTGCTGTGTGCCAGGCAGTGTGTGGGAGTGCTAAACGCTGCCTGCTGGGTTTCTCTTCCATCAGATTTCCCTGCCTGCTCCCTCCTGGCTACATAGATCCTGGTCCTTGATATGACCTGATGCAGAACAATATTCTTATGCAGATCAACCTGTTAGTTCTTCCTGAGGTCTCGAATGTAGGGCTTTCCATTGGCTTCTTCCAAGTGTCAGAAGGAAAATGTCACGAAGGGTCCGCTAATCAAACTGGATGCTTACACAGGCTTCTCGAGGCCTGGAAATGCAAAAGACACAGGAGACGCTCTTTCTGAGGGAGAGAGCTCCTTGGCAGGCCACCACCATTCTGGGATTCTGTGACTGCTGGTCCTGGCCTCCCCTCCTTGCCTATCACCAAACACCGTGCCCAGAGCACTGAAAAGGACACAAAGATGCACGACGAGGCCTCTTAGGAAAGAAGTTATAGCTGAGGAAATCTGGATTTTACTCAGAGTGAAATTAAACATGCGGATTTAGTGACACAGATCAGAGAGACTGCTGGTTGATTCTATTTCCTTTTAAGAAGATACTTTAGAACAGAGGATTTTTAGAGTGGGGAAAATATATGATACCACATAAGGGTAGGCATGTGTCGTTACACATTTGTCCAAACACAAAGAATACACGGCCCCAAGAGTGAATCCCAAGGTAAACTATAGACTCTGAGTGATAATAAGGTGCCAACATCAGTTCATCGATTATACCAAACGTACCACTCTGGAGGGAATGTGGATAGTGCGGGGAGGCTATGCATGGGTCGGGGCAGGGGGTACATGGGAACTCTCTGCATCTTCTGTTCAAAACTGCTGTTAACCAAAAACTGCTCTAAAAGATAAAATCCATTAAAACAAAAGTTTAAAACAATTCTGACCACCCCCGGTGGCTGTACCTGGACACGACTGCCACAATCACAGATCGTTGCAAGCTCTGTCCACCTACTCTTGGCGCTCAAGGTTTCAAGGGCAGTGCCTCTAACATTCCTCGAGTGCAAAAGTAGGGAACCCCAGAACAGATCTGGCTTACCTTCAGAGTTTCAATGAAAAGCCCTCTCTGATAAGACCCAGGAACCAGCAACTTTCAGAGCGGCACACAGACCCTGATCAGCTCTCAGAATGAGGTTTCTAGAGCCCATCAGCTTAGGTGGGTGCAGAGGGGGCTCAGAGAGGGTGGGTGCTTTCCCCGAGGCTACACAGCTCACTGCTGAGCGCGGAACCCGGGGTCTTTTTGGGGGGGGTCGCACTACCTGTGCCCATCCCCCTTGCCACCGTGGCATTTTTTTTGGTCCTTGCGAGCATCGCCGTTTGCTTTGTTAACAGCAGAGAGAGAGAAATGTGTAAGGCTGAGCTTGATGCTAATCAGATGTAAATAATACCAACATCTAGCAAGCTTCCATGTACTCATTCACTTTTCTGTTTGCTCATTTATTCATCAAATGCATGTTGGACACTGACCGCAACGCTACACAGTGAGAAGGCAGGGCCTCTGTCCTCAAAGAACTCACAAAGTTGTGGGAAAAAATGGTGTTTCAAGGCCACGTGGTTTCACACAAAGCCGGTGTGGGGGAGGCACAAGGATGGGAGACAGAGCAGGTCTGTCTCCAGGGTGAGCGCTAATAACACTGGGTGGGGTCTACCCTTTCAAGGCTGTAGCTGTGTGGACAGAAAGGTCAGGCCGGCTTTAAGTGGCGACTCAAACCTCACCTGCAGAGAGGCAGGGGCCTCTGCGTGCGCGGGGGGAGGGGGACTCATGGGTAATCAGAACCCAGGGCTCCTAACTTCCCCTGGGACCTATTCTCACTTTTTAAGACCAAGGCAACTTTCAAGTTTGGAGATAGGTTTTCCTATGAAATTAGCCCATCGTCAAGACACAGATCCTGCTTGTCATCCGAGGTATTCGTAGAGCCAAACGTAAAAAGTAAAACCCCATTCCTAGAGCACTCCATACGAACTGCTGGGGTCTTGCACGATGCCGGCAGGGTTATCCTGAATCCAGCCCAGGGTTTGCACGTTGCTGTGGGAGGACTCAGTCCGCAGAGTAGAAGGTTCCATTTGATCCACCTTACATGACCAGGAATCTCTGGGATGGTGCTAAATGAGGGGACCTCTTTCTGCCACGGCCCGGGATGCCCACTGACTCACACTGCTTTCGCCTCACAGGAAAGCATTTATTTTCCACACCAAGCACAATGATCCCGCACCAGGCCTGACTGTCTAGGCTGAAACAACCCGGGAGAATCACCTCTCCCTACTGCCCTGGATACATGGGCTCGCCCGATGCAAAGAATCAGAGGCTCAGACAGATCCTGCCACTCCAAAATCTAAATCCTCTTTTAATGCAGCCAGACCTGCCTTTTAAAAATAGAAACGGTCATGCTATGTATGTTCAGGTGGCACTATGCTTTCTTTTTCTGTTGCTCTTTAAACTGACCCATCTAGACAATCGTTTCTTAAATTTTTCTGTGCCTTAGAATAGATCACCATTTTGGCTTATTAAAAAAAAAAAAAAAGTCTGTAGGTGTTATCAATACTCAATCAAAACCAAATCGAAGGCAGGCAAATCCTCAACGCTGCAGGGGCTCCTTATAGAGAAGGAATGCAGAGGGATCTAGGAATGGGGAGCGGCCGTACGTACACCCCGATTCCAGCATCGTCCCCCCCCCCCCCCCCCCCCCCCCCCGCCGCAGCCGGCTTTGCACTCCTATTCCGGGTTTATGGGATCTTTTGGCCACCTTCCCACGACTTCCCCCGGCCTGGGCCATTTCTAGCTATCTATAAATTAAACATCCTCCATGAGAGTATTATTTTGCAAGTGTTACTAGAGCTGATAAGCCTTAGTCAAAGGGAATCTCTGGTAGTCAGCAGAGCCGTCTGCTCCTGGAGCTGACTTTCTAAGTCACAGAACTTGCCAGCTAGTAATCACATTTACAGCATCACAGCAGAACCACGTGTGTGGGCCACTGCAACCAGCCAACCACTGACCTTGCCGGGCTCTGCACTCCCACCCCAGCAGCAACAAAGCCCCTCCCCCAGTTCACGGGGCACTCTCCAGACCGGTTTCTGGCAGCAGGTTGACTGAAAGATACAGAAGAAGCAAAAGGAAAGGCATTTGTGCTCAACCCACAATTCCCCAATTCACCTTCTGGCATGAGACTCAAGTCAGACCACCCCGGGGGGGAGGAAGGCTTTCTTTCCGCTCTCAGATCTACTGTGTTGCTCGGCTTCTGCAGAAGGACGACCCTGCGGTCAACCCTGCCTGGACTGGACTCATTAGGGGCCCCACTTTTCTCCTTTTATAAGCTGGGGGTTAAAACAAACACAAAAGAGGTAAGAACCTGACAAATCACGGAGGGGCCAGTGGGCTCGGTCCCTGAGGCCATGACATTCTGGTCTAGCGGGAAGAGGTCTCAGCACTTACGTCCTACCTACATTTGTCCTCGGGGGCCAACAATAATGCAGCCACGGCCACGCCAACCTTGGACGGTCCCACGCATATGAACACGAAGACCCCGGGAGGCTGTGCCTGGGCTCCACGCTCTTTTCACCTTTTTTTTTTTTTAAAGTTTATTTATTTTTGAGACAGAGACAAACAGAGCATGAACAGGGGAGGGTCAGACAGAGGGAGACACAGAATCTGAAACAGGCTCCAGGCTCTGAGCTGTCAGCACAGAGCCCGACACGGGGCTCGAACTCACGGACCGTGAGATCATGACCTGAGCCGAAGTCGGCCGCCCAACCGACTGAGCCACCCAGGCGCCCCTCTTTTCACTTTTAACCGGAGGCCCCACGGTGTCACCTCAATGGGCAGCACCAACCACGCTCCTGATGGAAGGAGCCAGAACAACAGGTCAGCAACTACTTTAATCAAAACCGAATTTGGGTTGACTTCACGGGGAGAGGGCTTTTCCAGTCCACTTCCCGTTGGAAGGCATCTGGAGATCAGAGAATCAGGCTGTTTTATACGAGGCCCAGAGTTGGGTGCCCCTGTGGGAGGGGTGGGGCAGAGGGGGAGTGAGAGACACCCCCCCAAGCCCTGGTCTGTGGCACCCCAAGTTCAGCTCGGTGGCCTGCAAACGAAGGGCTTCTCTGGGCAGCCTTCCCCTGGTTCTGGGCGCCAGGTGAACACGACGAGACGCTGACACTCGGCAGGACACCTGCGCAGGTGCACTTTGCTCACAGAAGATTCGGCAAGGTGAATCAGAACCGGCGACCCCGGCGGTCTGTGACACCCCCCCCCCAACCTGACAGCACGAGGCCACCTGCCCGCACATGTTCTGCTCCCCAGCCAGATGATGGTGTAGAACACACGGACTGTGCCCAGAGCAC
Organism: Lynx rufus; assembly: GCF_022079265.1. NCBI lineage: Eukaryota > Metazoa > Chordata > Mammalia > Carnivora > Felidae > Lynx > Lynx rufus. Next base: position 5,005,363 of record NW_025814834.1, read on the forward strand.
TCTGCTCGCTGATGGGGTAGCTGGGAGGTGAGGGGACACCCAAGTGTCCTAAGTAAACACTATCCAGAAGGAAGTGTTACATAGGATAGGAAGGAGGCAGGTAAGAAGAAGGCAGAAAACGGTTGTTTCCTGCTGGAACATTCAAAAACGGCTTCAAGAGGGAGCGGTATTTGGTCTTCACCCAGACAGGGTGGTCAACCTCAGCGCCACAGACGCTCCGGACTCGGGTCCTCTGTTGCCGAGGGCCCATCCTGGGGATCATAGGGTTCTGAGCAGAACCCCTGGCCTCCCCCTACTCATGCCAATACACCCCTCCCCCAAGCCACGGCAGCTAAAAATGTGTGCAAATATTGCCAGATGTCACCAGGGGAGAACCACTGCTCCCAAGGGACAGGCAAGGCACACTTGCGTGAAAAGGGAAGGGGTGGTTCCCGTGTCTCCGAGTTCTCATTTTATTATTTTATTGATGCAGCCATCCTCTCTTGCCTCTGTATATGATACGAGAAAGCTCTACACGGTCCCTCTGTAAGAAAAGAAGCAATTATTTCCAGTAACCCTTCCCCAGATAGGGAGAAGAGCAAGAGTGACAGACGAGGCCACCAGGAGTCCTCGCTCGGTGACTGAGGAGTCCTCAATTACCATTGGTTTAAATCAGTTAAGTATCATGGACATGATGACAATGCGGGAAAGGAAATAAAACTAAGTTTTGCCGAAAATGAGTGATTTAAAATCCAAAGCATCGTTGTGTCGTTCTTAATCAGAAAACACCCTAAGCATGATGCGTGAACACTCTGGGCCATGAGCCGCCCGTGGGGGAGACGGGCCAGCACGTACAAGGGGTCGACGGAGCGCATGAGCACCTGTGATCGCAGGTAAGCTCGCTGGCTCGCCCTGCAGGGAGCTCCCACAATGAGCCTCTGCCGGGACCTGTGCACGGGGCTGCTCCGGCCAGCGTACCCCCGGTCTGGAGCTGCCCTGACCCACCGTCCCCTCCCGGTTACTCCCGCACGAGGCCACGCTGGCATCCTCCACTTACAGCAAGCGAGGGCTAGAAGCAACCTTAATCCAGCCCATTTTACAGATACGGCAGATTCCTCCACACAATCTGGTGCAGGGAGCCAAGAGGAAGCAGAGAAAACCAAGCTGAAAGCTCACCCGCACTTCCGTAGGCCAAGGGAGAAAAGCCTTGGCTTTAAAAATATTCCCCAAAGAGTCCCTCATGAGTAGCTTCGCACTCCGCAAACAAAGGAAAACGGCAGAAATTTCTTGGTGGTCCTTCTTGCTAAACACCAGACAAAGGGGACTCAAGATGAAATTCAAAGCACACATATTAAGCGTCGCTTTGGTGAAACGAACACACACACCACACTCTGTGGTTTGCGTCACAACCACAGTGTCCCCCGCGGATGGTCACTCTTGAGGTGCCGGGCACTGGCTGCGGCCAGAGCTTCCCCCAGGAATGCTCAGCTTTTCTCTCCAGTCCTCGGCGCTCTGGGGACACACAGCTGAGGAATCAGGAGGATTTAATCAAGGGTAACACTCAGCTGTGCACCTGTCCCCCGAACAGCTGCAAAGAAGCTCTGGAATTTGTGTGGAGAAAGACCAAGAAATTCCTACCGATTACCTAATCTGCCCCGTCTTCAAGAGCACACGGGACCGGGCCTGTCGGGTCGCGAAACTTCCCCTGCAGGATCCGCCGGAAGAGATTCTTCTAATAATACCATCTGCACAATCATCTTCCTACAGACGTTACAATTAAAACACGAGGAGGGTCCGATCGGGTCAGAGACGCCCCCGAATAGCCTCCAGGAGTGGAAGCAAATACCATGAGCTGTCAAACAGCCACTTAAATATGCTTTGACAACTTCTGGATGCTTACCAAGTTTGTTTTCAGACCCGCTGACCACCCCACCCCACCCCCGCCCCGCCCAAGATTTGTGAAGTCGGGGACTTCTACGAAAATAAAAAACATCCAGGCCACAGATAACACCCTGGGAATTTCTGTCCGTACCATTACAAAGCTCGAGAAAAGCCTCTTTGGGCAGAGTTATCACTTCTGCACCCCTTTTGGGATTTGGCTGCTGAGATATCTGGAAATCTTTTATCTGTGCCCAGGGGACCTGAAGGTTTGATATATTTCTCTCTAAATGTGGAAAACAACATGACTAAGAAGTGGGTTCAGAGCCCAGACCCCCCACCCCCACCACAGTCGGCAGTGGGAGACACGTGACCACCCTGCTGCCTTTATTAGCCAATGTGTCACCAGCTCCCGCACTCCCCGGGGGGGCGGAGGATAAACGCAAGCTGGTAGCAGCCGCCACCCCCTTGCTCCTTACGATTTGCATAAAAGCTCCTGAGAAAGAGGAGAAGTGGGTCACGGGGACCAGTTCTGACACAATAAGATGAAATAAAACATCCGTGCCGTCTCATCTTCCTGCCACGCACGGCTCATCAGCAACCTGTGGGCACAGAGCAGGGGGGAGGCGTCCCTGCGGTGGGAAGACGCTGCTCTGGCGGGGGGGGGGGGTGCCAAAGAGCCGCGGCAGCCCCGGAGCCTCCTCCCTGCGCCTTGATGTATGTTGTGCTAAGCTCGCCTCCTTGGGGAAAAAAAAAAAAAAAAAACACCAGCTCCAGAACCTTCCATGAGGGCAAGGGGAGGGATGATAGACAGAAGTGCCGTGGCCCAACAATTTGTGGGGCGCAGACGTCTTTCCTGACCCTCCCCTGTAGCGCCACCTCTGTCCCTAGGAGAGGTGCCGAAGACAGCGGCATGGCTGGTTTGGTACCAACGCAGAAGTCCTCAAATCCGGACAAGGACGTTTGTGGCCCCTGGGCCATCCAGCTCAGGACACTACTGTCGGGGGATCGCCAGGTGGCCTGGCAGTGAGGGGGTGCTCATGCCGTGCCCCAGGTCCCCTTTCCTCCTGTCACTGCCTGGCAGACACCCCAAGGGAGGCGCCTAGAGAGCACGGCACCCATGCGGAGAGCCAGGCCACACTGCCTCCTGCACTCAGGTCTTGCCCTTCGCTGTTTCCTAAGGCCTCCTCCCAAGGTCACGCCCTGAACCACCCAGGACTGTGCCCGTCCACCCTCCCCTCCTGGCCACAACCATCCACGACATCCATCCGTCTTCTCTCTCATACTCCTGCTTCAGGAGGCTCGGCTGACACATGTGTCCTTCCCAACCCTGCAGACCCTCCTCTGTCCCGCCGAGGCCACGGCACGTCCCTTGTCTAGTGCCGGTCCCTGACGCCCGAGACCCCACCGTGGACTCGGGTGGGTCCATCCGAACTCCAGCCCGCGGGACCAGGGCGCCACAAACTGTGTCCGCGGAGCAGACAAGAGCGGGAGCACGGGGCCCCACTGCAGCTGCCCACACAGTGAGGGGGCCCCGCAGCCCTGGTCCCCCACGATCCCATTCCGACGACGCAAACCCGTAGGCTGCCCTGAAAACACGGGGTGCCACAGCCCGGAGCTGCTGTCCTCCGGGCCCCCCAACCACACTCGCCTCTCCTGCTCAGAGCTGGCCACCGGACCACGTTCCATCAACCACGATCACCTCCTCTCCCTCAGCCAGCGCTGAAAACACTCAGTGATCTCCCACTGAATAAAAACCAAACAGAGGCCTCCCCTCCCTCCGTGTGCCCTCTGGCCCCCTCCCAGGCGCCTCCCGCCTCCTCGAGGGTGCACTGTGCTTCCTTCCTCTTCACCCTTCACTGGATTTCCAGAACGAGCGGACAGCCCAACCCAGCCCTTCTGCAGCGATGGGAGCCCAGGCCACAATTCCGCTCAGAGACGCCCCGTCACCTGCAGAAGGAAGTGGCCACTCCTTAACCTGGCATTCCAGGCCTGGGACAGCCCCCTGCCACCCCTGCTGGGCAGAGTGGCTAAGGGGCTGAGCTCTTAGGCCAGAATGATGCGAAGCAAGCCCTGTGTGACTTCGGGAAAGTGACCTTGAGTCTCCGGGCCCAGTTTCATTTGGCAGGAAGGCCGTGAAGACAGGGGAGATGTGACAATGAAATGTGTATGAAGCATCTGTCCCAGTGCTTAGAACAAATGTGTGCTGCCTGCTGCCTCCCAAGATCCTTCATTCCTTCCCAGGCCTTTCCAACTCCTTTCTAGTCCTGACCACGCCACACCCGGTCTCTCCACGGTCATCTGCTGGGGCTGGCAGGATCAGCCAAGTCCACCTCGTTGCTGGGGCCTGGCCACCCCTTCTCAGTGTCAATCCCCTGTCTGACCTCACACTTGCCCTTTACATAACCACCTCCCCGAGAAGACCTGGGTCCTTGAGACAGGAGCAGCAACTTTATCTCTGAACCCCGGGCCCTATCAGTGTTCTGCTTGATAAATGGTGCCGGGGGTTAACTTTTACCAGTCCAGGCGGCTGATTCGAGATCAATTCTGGAAGGGAGCAGTGGTGCCTCGGTCATGTTGCAGGTAACAGCAGAGGTCGGCTGATGCCCGTTTACACTGCTACACCACCCGGCAGCCCCCAACCCCCATGAGTTTATCTTCGAGGTCTCCAGCGGTGAGGGAAAGGCGTGGAGGGGAGGGTGATTCACTTCTTCCCGTGGCCACAAACCTCCCCCGCCGCAGCTGATCTTGGGTGGCCGCCCCTGAGAAAACGTGACCCTCCTTCATGGACCACATGAAGCCATGCTTGGGGGTGGGGAGTTTCCAGAGTGTGACTGCCCTGGGGAGGAAAGCCTGCCCGCAGCTGGCCAGAATTGAGGGGGGCAGGGGGCAGGGTCTGGAGCCTCAAGTAAGCACTCCAAGGAGGGGGGGGATCCCCTGGTGGGCGGCTCCTTCCTTGCCCGCCCATCCAGCCTGGGCCACGCTCACTATGCAGAGGAAACAGCCAGGACGAGAGCGGGTCAGCTGGTTGGCCAAGATTCAGCTAGCAAGGGCTGCCTGCGGGCCCTGGGCCTTCACCGAGATAGAAGGAAATGCAAGCCATCGATCCTGGAGTTCGGGATCCTCACTAAGACCTAGAACACCTGAAATAACTTAGAACCATCTACGGAGAGGGTAATGACGAGTGAACCCACAGTTAACACAAGGATCTAACGGCCCGGGCCTTGGCACCTGGCATTTCGGAAGTGCTCAAAATGATGGGTTTTCGTTTTTCAAATGGCACATTCCGGAAAGCTGTCGGGAGCTGTGAGGGGACCCTGCGCGGGGGACTGCACGCTGAGAAGTCCCCCATGAAGAGGGCTGCACGTGTGTGTGTGCAAACACCACCCGCCACTGTACCATCAAAGAATTTCCAGAGAAGCATCAGAAGGCACCGGGCGTTTCTGGGCATGTACAACGGGACGTTTGCACAAAAGGTCTTTTTCCCTGGAAGAACTCCAGGGAATTAGGAGTCAACATGCAAGGAAATCTAACACCCGAGATGGCCATTGACCCAAGCAGGCTACCCAGACTCCCCACCGCTGCTTCGGCACATTCCAGCATTCACAGGACGCCATCGAATGCCAAGGCGAGGGGATAAACGTGGGGCCTCCAGCCCGCTCACACCACTTGGGCACCACGCAGGTTGCCTGGGTCCACACTCTGCCAACCTGGCCGGCGGCAGCCTCGTTCCTGAGAAACAACGTCCAGCCGCGGTGTGGCCACGAGACGCACACCTTCCGTGCGCCTCCTGGCTTCAGGGGAGATACAAAAACATGTGCTTTACATTGACTGGAGATTCCCAGGCCCAAAAAAGCCTACGTGTATGGGGCTATACTACCTACCAGAAAGGGGTAGCCTGGGTTTAAAGGCACCAGGCGTCAGCTGGCCCACCCCAAGCCAGACCTTCTAGCCCTTCTGCCTACACGGCAGGAGCCTGCTCACCCTGACCCTCCCTCTGCAGCCCAGGGCCCCTCGATGGGCCTCAAGGCTCAGCCAGACCAACTCTCAGCTGCCCCTTCCAATCCTCGCCAAGGCCAGGCTCAGCCGGAGGCACTTGAGAGACATTAATTCGGCGAACCCAGCTTATTCCCCCAAATGCTCCTGTGTCATAAGGACTATTATTATCCCTCTTCTAACACAGAGAAAGTTGTAGTCGCCGGTGGGAAAGGGGGCCCTGGATCTCAGGGTTAGGGGTGGAGCTGGACTGGAGCGCAGCCCTGACCCCCAGACTCTCAGGAAAAGCACCAACTCCACCCAAGAGGTAAGGCTGACACGTGCCCCCCACCCCACGTGGCCCTGCCTCTAGGGAGAGCCCAGCGGGTCCGCAAAGGGAAGCAGCAAAGGCAGTCAAGGTGCCTCCAATAAAATCCTGAAGGGCTTTGCTGGAGCTAGTCCTTCCGCTCTGCTCGGAAGGTGAGGGTGGAGAGGAGAGGGAGGGAGAGAAAGGGGAGGGGAAAGGAGGAGAGCAAAGTGGAAATGACTTTGGGAGCAAGCAGAGAAGGTGGTTAAAATACACACACACACACACACACACACACACGCCCCTCACCCTACCGCCCTACTTCCCAGGGATGGGACACCGAAAGCCCAAGGCAGGCTGGGGTAAAAGAGCCCGCTTTTCTGATCTGTATCTCAAGGACAGGTCCCAGTCCTGAGATTAATATTATCCCCAAATTCCCCTTCAGGACTCTGCTTTCCTTCTAGAGCTCCTGGAAAGACTGAGTAAACCCTCTGCTACCCTGACCACCCCCTGCCCCCCCCACCCGCCCACCCCCTGCACTGGCTTCAAGCTGGCTTCTGTTACTCTGCCCGCCCAACCCCCCACGCCCTGCACTGGCTTCAAGCTGGCCTCTGCTTCCACCCAGGTCTCCAGGGTGGCCTCGCAGGAAAACCAAAGTGGCTAAATCCCCATTCACTAAATCCACTGCCCAGCCCATCTGCCGGCCCCACCTCTCTCTGCCTGAGATCCCGACCCAGTGGCCTCTCCCTCCACGTTCTCGCCCTTGACCTTGACCCTGGAAGGCCACAGGAAAGTCGGCCAATTGCGGAGGACCTCCCTTCCTCAAAGCAGAAATACTCACTCATAAATAAGCCATAAATTCTCACCATCAGACACATTCCGGATATAATGAGATCAGTACAAAGGCCTGGGCTTTTGGAAAACGGAGCGCTTCGCAGAAAACACGGAGACCTTCTGAGGTCTGTCAACTCAGTCCCTCCAAAGGGAGCGTTAGCAGCATTATTTCTAGAGCAAAACATCCTGGGGCACCTGGGTGGCTCAGTCAGTCATGATCTCACTCAGGGTCTGTGAGTTTGAGCCCCACGTCGGGTTCTGTGCTGACAGCTGGGAGCCTAGAGCCCCCACTCACACTCTCTCTCTCTCTCTCTCTCTCAAAAATAAGCATGAAAAAATGTTTAAAGCAAAACCTCATTTCTAGTAACAAAGACATTCTGCTAATGAAAAAGTGCGCACAAAGGAGCAAAAACGCTTTAAGATCGGGGTGAAAGTGTGAAGGAAAAATTTCCACAGATGTTTCATTGGCCACCAAGGTTTTAATAACCTTAACCATCGAGACAAATTTTTCAATTTGTCTGCTCATAGTCTGCTCTGGCTGCTACAACAGGGTATGACAGACTGCGGTGGGGGGTGAGAGGGGGTTAAGCAACCCGAGTTTATTTTCTCCAAGTTCAGGGTGTCAGCAGGGCTGGTTTCTTCTGAGGCCTCTCTCTTTGGCTGGTAGATGGCGTCCCCCACCGTGTCCTCACGTGGTGGTCCCTCTGTGCCTGCCTGTGTCCTAATCTCCTCTTATGAGGATGCCAGTCACAGATTAGGGTCCATCCTCGTGACTTCAATTTTCACTTAATGACTTCTTTAAAGACCTCTCTCCAAAGGCACCTGGATGGCTCTGTCAGTTAAGCCTCCGACTTCGGCTCAGGCCATGATCTCACAGTTGTGAGTTCGAGCCCCACGTCGGGCTCTGCGCCGACACCTCATAGCCTGGAGCCTGCTTGGGATTCTGTGTTTCCCCCCCCCCTGCCCCTCCCCCACTCGTGCTCTCTTTCAAAAATAAATAAACACTAAAAAAAAAAATTAAAGACCCTTCTCCAAATAGTCATATCCTGACATACTGGGTCAGGGGGCCTAGAGCTTTAAACGTTCGAAACAATTCAGCTCCTGACAGTTACGATTCTTAAAGTAAGGGGAGCATTTGGTGTATAACATTTGGATTTGCAAAACACTTTTCTTTGCCTCCCCCAGTAAGATCTCAAAGCAACCCCGCCATCAATAGGCCCTTCAAGGCACAGCTCAGCTCCCGGGCTGCCCGGTGCTCCCGCTGGAATAACAGTTACTAGTCGGGCAAGAAGCCCGGCTCCCCCTACGTGATGACCCAGTACAGCCTGCTCCACCTGGAAGCAGGGGACACCCCCCCCCGGGGGGGCTCCCCCCCCATTCAGTCTCCCTGCCATCCTCTCACAGAAACCGGGGAAATCAACCACACACGTGAGAGTTGGGATCGGTTCGGGTTTCTGCCTTTCCCTGGAACACTTTACTGGATTCATCTAAAAGCAAGCATGTGTCGCTCACATATTAAACCACGATCCGTGTACACGGTCGGCAACGTCCGCTGAAGACCCCCAGCACGAGGCCGAATGCAATGCTCCGGTTTCTTTTATGCCATTTTGTTAAACTGCGTTATTAACATACACAAATCAAGACTTTAGGCTTGAAGCTCTTGGTTCTTTTTTTTTTTTTTTTAAGTTTATTTTATTTGTGTTCAGAGAGACAGAGAGAGCATGAGCAGGGGAGGAGCAGAGAGAGGGACAGGGAGAATCCCAAGCAGGCTGGAGCGTGGCCTGAGCCGAAATCAAGAGTTGGAAGCATCACTGACTGAGCCACCCAGCAGCCCCGTTGGTTTTGTTTTGTTTTGTTTTGAATGTAGCTCTAAAAACAGGGATACGATGACCAATGACCCTGTCGCAAAGAAGGCGTCTCTTTCAGACCAGCATATCTGCCTCCGAGGTGGAAATAAGGCCCCAAGATAAATGACAGCAATATTCTCTCCTGCCTCATTAGCAATCATCAGCAGGCTTGGGCCAGTAGGAAAACGGGGGTTGGAGTCTTGGGTCTTACTTGAGTCTTTTTTTTTTTTTTTTTTTTAAGAATTGGTGTATTTTTTAAAAAAATTTTAACACTTATTATTTTTGAGGGACAGAGACAGGCAGAGTATGAGCAGGGGAGCAGCAGAGAGAGAGAGGGAGACGCTGAATCCAAAACAGGCTCCAGGTTCCGAGCTGTCGGCACAGAGCCCGACGTGGGGCTCGAACCCACAAACCGTGAGATCATGACCTGAGCCGAAATCGGATGCTTCACCCACTGAGCCACCCAGGCACCCCTTGGGTCTTACTGGAGTCTTAAAGGACGACCTGTACATCTGTGCAGGGAAGGAAAAGACATGCCAGGCACTACCTTCTGGGTACATGATGCCCAGCAAAGTCTGTGCCGCCCTGCCAGCCGCTTCCTGGAAGAATCAAAGCTCCAAGGGCCTAGCCTCACTCTGCACCGGCCCCTCCCTCTTCCTTACAGGTCAGGATCAAAGACCAGGACCTTTTTCCAACAGAGAGCCCCCATGGCATGCAGGACAGACAGAGCCTCACTGGGGATGGAAAAGAGGAGCTTGGAAATCTCCAGTGAACAAATTCAAGCATGAATAAATCACACTTTCTGAAACGTCATTACAAATATGTATAAGACACTGCAGCTTACTTGCCCACAAAGTCAGGAATCCTGCTCCGGGGAGGCCAGGGGAACACAGGGAAGCCACCTGCTCTTGTCAAATGCAGCTGCCCAGCACTGGGGACCAGACCCAGCCACAGCCTGGCCGGAGATACACTTTAATTGTTCCTGGGCGATCAGGTAAAAGCTTTCCCTTTGGAAACTGGGGGCAGGGAGTCCAATAGCGGTGAACTAAAGGGACGGGGACACAAGAGACTCACAGAGAAGTGAGGCCATCAAGGCTGGGACAGACGGGGCTGTGCAGATCTAGGATACTGGGACTCCCAAAGAGATCCCCGGGCATCGTTAGGATTACCATTCCTAGAAACAGATTCGAGACACGTCACTTCCCAGTTCTGTATCTGTCACGGCGTCCGCCCACCCAGGTTATTAATACGCAGCAGGAAGACTGCATACACCCGACAGCCAAGGATGACCTCCCAGTGGAATAAAGTGCCTCACGGAACAAAAATAGAGGCAGTGCCCCTTCTTCTATCTTCCGGCTTCTGTACACTTCATTAATTCCATGTTCTCGGTTCCAGCATGAATAAATTTTCAAAGCATATGTCTGCTTTTAAATCTCTGCTGACCTTGTGTGGAACGCGCAAATGTTTCTGTTAACACAAAGCTAAACACAAAACAAAATGAAAAAACTGGGGATCACTCTGGGCTCGGTAATTAATATTCCTTATTCATGAAATTGCTTTGTTTGAAATTATAGGATTCAATCAGAAAGTCATTCTCTTTCCCAGTTTGCTGGGCTTCCTATATGAATGCAAATCACAGTGACAAAGACACAACGTAAGGATTGAAAATGCACTGCTTACTCCTTAATAAATGTTTAAATTTGCTCCCCATCTAGCTGTGAGAAGCAGCTCAGAGACTCGGATAGAATATGTTGGATATTTTTATTCTAATTTTCTTGAGACCATTTGCCTCCCCGGAAATACAGCAGAGATCTCTGACGGGGACTCTTCAGAGGAAGTCATCCTCAAGCCTATCCTGCGGGAAGGCAAGAAAAGAGAAGATCCTCAGAAAGCCCTGTGGGTTAAGACTGGACCAATGTCAACTTCAGGACTGGCCCGGGGGCACTACTGACCACCAATACCCAGTTCACGTCACTTGTAATGTGTCACTGTCCCGAGATCACTTCATCTCCACTAAACCCACGCAGGGACGTCTGAAGATGACCCTCGGCTGGGTGACCCCACTCTTTATTCCGGTCTCCACCGTGCGACAGTGATGAACCTATTAATATCTTTCTGCCCCTCACACGGTCTGCAGCGTACGTGATGATGTGGTTTACTGTGACCCTTTTCAATCCGTCATGTGTTAAGATATTCAATTGGAAAATCTGTTTCCTTACCATCGTAGCTACGCAGTTAAGCAACCCCAGCTGTCCAGGAAATACCACCGCAATGAACACATTATTGGGCAGAGAAGAATCAATTGGGGTTCCTGTCAACGATTTCACATGCTGCACAGAGAGGCCCAGGGAACAAGAAGAAGAAGGAAAAAGAGCCCACATGACATTAAATACACGTTATGAATAAAACCCCTTCTCTGCATCTACCACTTCCCCTGGTCCAGACCGAAATACCCAGCGAGAGAACATTCATTATAATCTCCTCCCAGGAACTCTGAAGACTTCTCTTCTGGTTCTTCGTACTTTCTAAACCTGAGTTGTATTGTTTTTTAAGAGAAAGGTTATTTTTAATTTTTCAGCTTAGACGTAGGCTGGCTTTTCAACAAGTTTGTTTATGCTCTGAACAAAATATGATTTTTTTTAAGTTTATTTGTTTTTGAGAGAGGGAGAGCGAGCGCATGAGCGGGGGAGGGGCAGAGAGAGCCGGAGACACGGAATCCGAAGCCGGCTCCGGGTTCCGAGCCGTCAGTACAGAGCCTGACACGGGACCTGAACCCACCAGCCGTGAGATCACGACCTGAGCCGAAGTCGGACGCTCAACCGACTGAGCCACCCAGGTGCCCCTAACTGATTTAAAAAACCAAGCATCTTTCCATCTACCCCCCTGTGTTCTACTTGTGCTGACCACCTAGAAATCCTTCTTGGAAAGTTCCCCCTTTGCTACTTCATCCCCCCACAATATGCTAAGTTGGGACAAATCACAGAGAAGAAACCAGTCAATCGACACCCCTTTTCCTTAAGTAACAAAGCAAGAGGGTGCCCCACACAGCAGCTGGGCACGATTCCCTCTTTGCAGAGGAGGCAGGGGCTCTGAGAGGTCAAGGACTTGCCCAGGGCCAGCGAGCTAACACGTGGATGGTGAGGTATGTGGAGCCCCGAAGCGAGGCTCTGTCCCCTCTCGGGGCTAAACTGCCATCCCACACCTGTCAATGGGGGAACTGGTATTTGCTTCCACTCTTGTTCATGCCGGGAGCCGAGCCCTCTTCCCTGAGGGTTCAGCGAGGTCTGTGAAAGGACAATGGGGGATCTCTGGCTTTCCCATGTGTGCCCCTCCCCAGCCCCCCAGTAGAGCGCTGTTCTCTTTGGGTGTGATTGGGTTGTCACCTTCCAGACGTGTGACCGGCTCACTTGCTTAAGGCAGTGCCTTGAGGTTGGGTGACCCAACTGGGAGAATGTAGAAGACAGGGAGTCTCGGGGAAACAGGGGCCCCGGGGAGGGCCTTGGGCTGGAAGGACAGAATCGCAGCCTGCAGTACACAGAGGCTGGAGAGTGACCAGATGGCCCAGGTGGCATCCCTGATAAACATGGAAACAGGGCCCGGCCCCAGGGGGGGTCAGGCGGGCTGCTCCCAGGGGGCGAGCTTGTCCACAGGGGCACTCACTGAGACCCTTTCCTCTGTCTTCTGGGAGGCAGGTCAGAGAGTCTCTTGCTCAGTCAAGGTACTTTGTAAAATGAAGGTCAGCTGAACCCCTTTGGTATGCTGAACAGTCATTATCACTCTGTATTTCTCTCCCAATTAAATAACGATTAAAAAATCAAGTGTAAAAAACAAACAGGGTGCTTTAAACCTTAAGCATTTCAGAAGACACCTGGTGTGATGTAAGACTAATTTTCATCAAGAGAAGACATATTCAGAGATGGTATCTTGCCTTTAAATACCCGCCCATCCCTGTAGGCTGTTTTATATCCTTTCTCAAACAAGACAGGGTAAAAAATATAAATCGACCTATCAAGCACCGTGAAAATCTCTATTCCTTTAGCTTAGGTTCCTAGAAGCATAGTTCCAGGGTCACAACGTACAAACCTTTTATCAATTCACATTTCCAAACAGCTTTCTAGAAAAGGTAAACGATTTCAACTCCATGATTACGAGGGTGGGAGAGGAGGGCGTTCAGGGCTGCCCACGCACACCCTCACCCACCAACACACCCGCTTCTTCCTACCCCCACAGCAAGGCCAAAGAAGAGGGGGTTTCTATGTCACTGTCATCAGTGGTTTTAATGTCTGCTTATTTGCTCAAATCGTATCTCAGATTAACTGGTTTTTGTCCATTCCGTCTGCGGCATTCGCTGCAAGTATGTTTTCCTTACCGTGTCAAAATGGGGATCAGCATACATCAAAAATAAAGAATATGAAGAATGCTGCTGATGTGAATATTCGGGGCACTTCTCTCGGCAATACGAGTCTCTCTCCCGCTGGCATTACGCATCCAGTGGTCCCCATCTTGTGTTGGCTGACTCTGAATGAAGCCGAGAGTCGCAGAGCCTGGGGCACAGGCTAGAATATAGTTTTTCTAGACTTCTAACTGCCACTGCAGCTAAGCTCACAGGTTTGTAATTTGCAGAAACCACACTTTTTTTCTGCTCTGAAAACTGGCACTTGTTTTCATGTTGAGCTTTCTGTGTGCTATTTGCCAGGTACTCCAGAGCAGCAGGGTGGGAGGGGTAGAGGACGAGCTCGTGTGCAAGCAGCCCCAGGACCTCAGAAGACACTGCATACCATACAGGAGTGTGCAGAGTTCATTTTCTTTCTTCTCTGCCTACTGTATCCCCAGTGCCTGGAACTGCCATGGAGAACAACTAACATTGGATGGATGGACGGACGGATGGATGGATGGACGGATGGATGGATGGACGAACAGACAGATGGATGGACGGATGGATGGACGAACAGATGGATGAGGTGATGGGACATGGGGAAACAGAGGGAGGGGAGCGTAAGGGAGGGGGGGATGAGGGGATGAATGAACCCATAAACCCACCCAGCTCCCAGAGCAGCAAAGGGCTCCCTCCTCTCAGGTCTGCTCTATGCATATTTTCATCGTCTCCATCCAAAGATCATGCTCCAATCAAAAAGACATTTTTCTGATCGCCCACCAGCCTGGTCAGTCATCTAGTTTGGCTTACTGAATTCTGTTGCTTTGGAAACTCCGTAAATTAACCCAAGCTAGAAATGACAAAGCCTCTACTTTGATACAAGAGGCACTCCAGAATAAATACCAAGAGAAGCTAGCCTATGATCTAACGGAAGCACTGAAGTATTTCTAATTGATTTCCCTTTCGTCAACCCCATGACGCCTAGGCACACCCCCTGGTCCCTACATCAGTGACACATCAGGCAGTGATCCTGAGCAGTGCCATTTGAAATCGTGGAGCCTCTAGGCACTGCTCCTTGGCATGTGGTCCCTGGACCAGCAGAATCTGCAGAGAACGTGGCATGGGTGTTACAAATGCAGAGTCTTGGGCCCCGGCCCACGTTCCCAGAATCAGAATCTCGGGGGGCGGGACCCCGTACTCTGTTTCAAGAAGCCCCTAGATTCTTCTCATGCATCTCCACACAAGTGTGCAAAGCACCGCTCCCGGGCACGGAGTGTTGATATCTTCTGTGACATTTCAGATGTAACAGACTACGTTTTAGATAAACAACTGACTAAATGTCTTAAAATGACTGATTTAGTAAAAAGCCAAATGTTCTCTTTTTCCCCACCCTCCCTCCCCTTCCCCTCAGTTTTGGAAGAATGGTACATCATTGAAAGGATCATTAAAGTAACACATTTTTAAAAGACATACACAAGCGTGAGAGGCTTTTAAAGTATGACAAAGGCAATGATGGAATAATGGAAAAATTAAAATCTTTGGAAGTAGAGACAGAGCTGCACCCAAAAAGGTCACCAGAACTTACTCTGTCATAGAAAAATAAACCTCTCGGCTAGACTCACTCCGTGGTTTAGGAAAAACTGACGTTCCCCTCCGCCCCACAAAGTCCTCCAGGAACTCTCTGCCCAGTGACCACACTCACCTCCCCATCGGGGGAGGGGGGGGGGACACCTCCTCCAGGGAGCCCTCTGCCCGTCTCCCTAAACAGCAATACCACTGTTCCAATGCATATCCAGCACAGGGGTTTAAAAGAAACCTTTTAAAAATGTTTAACCATCCTCCTTTGGGACTGTCACAAAAGTCACACCGCCCTGTGTCCGCCAAGATCCAGTCGGAGGAGGCACGGTACCAGTCAGGGATCAGCAGGGCGACGACAGGTGGGACCAACACCACCACCACGGAAAGCTAACGCAGATCAGGCGCTCAGAGCATCGCAGGCGCCAGGGCGCGTGCATGTCCCACACGGTGGCACTTGGTCCCCAGCAACTCCCCGAGCAGGTACCTCTACCCGCCAACTTTTTCCCACAACAGGCCAGGGGCGTAGAGTCACTCGAGCTGCACAGCAGAGCGGGAAGGGAGGGCAGAGCCGTCTGAACTCGAGTCAGGCTGGCTCCAAGACGCCAGCTCCTGATGTAAGAGCCGGAAAACGCTCAGGAGGGGAGGATGCTCTGAGCAGGGCCGCCGGGCACAGGCCAACCACCGCAGCCCTCCCTGAACGTGGCTTTGGCACGGGTGCGGGGAGGGCGTGCTCCTGGGGCTGGGGCTGAGTTCACGAGGGGAATGGAAAACGCTGTTTGCACAGCGGAACCTCGCCCACCGAGCCTTTGGAGCCCGACTTCAGGCATCTACTTCAGGCAACTCTGAAAATGCCACGTGCAGACTCTTCACGGGACCTTACTACGTGGGCCCGGGCTGGCCCACCGATGGCCCATCCCTGGCCCCGCTACAGGGACGGGGGGACACTGTCACAGTCTCAGGACACAGCCCAAACAAGAACAGGGCAAAGGGAAAGATAAGAGTCTGAAGATCACTGCCTGCGGAGGCAGAGGACGGAGAGGGGCAGGCCTGGGGGGGACCTGGACGTTGCAAGAAGACAGCGGTAGGCGGAGGTGGCCTGGTGCAGACACAACAAACACGCTCCCAGACGAAGCCTTCTCGGCACCAGCCCACAGCAGTGTGTGGCTGTCGAAGAACACTGGGAGTGGGGGTGTCCTCAAGGTAAGAGGTCATCCGTGCTCACCTCAGTCACCCCAGTACTTTCCAACCTTCTTTGATTAGATTTTGTGTGTGTGTGTCGGCGGGGGGGGGGGGGGGGGGGCATTAACCGAAGGATTTAGTTCTTCAGAAGCGGCAACAACCTGCTGTGATGGGGGACGTGGTCCATGATGGGGGGTAGGTGCCCGCAGGGTGGGGGGCGGGGGGGCGGTGCCCGCACCACACCGTCACGTCCTGGACGATAAAATAACGACGAGATCAGGGACCCCTGGGTGGCTCAGTGGGTTGAGGGTCCGACTCTTGATTTCAGCTCGGGTCACGATCCCCCAGTTTGTGAGTTCGAGCCCCGCGTCGGCTCTGCACTGGCAGCTCGGAGTCTGCCTGGGACTCTCTCTCCCCCCGTCTCTGCTCATTCTCAATCTCTCTCTCCCCCCTCCCAAAACAAATAAAGAAACTTAAAAAAAAGTGACAACGATGATGAGATCAGGCTACACCGTGGTAGAAGTGGATCCCAGATGTGGAGGCCCCACCCCGTCAATACCAGGATTCGTTTGGTCGGCGACCGCAGTGCGATTCCTCAACTGAAAACCTCCGTAACGCAGGCTCGCAGGCCTCCTGGCACAGCGGGGACTTTCACATTACTCAGGTGCCCTCACGTATCTTCTCCCTGCTCAGCAAATCACTTAAATGCTTTCACGGCAGGCAGACTGCGATGGGTCGTCAACAGGACTCATTTCCACGCGCTTGTGACCAACTAGCTGGCGCTTCAGAAAGCCAACGAGGCCGCCCTTCATGTTGCTGGGCTACCGTCACGGTCAGGACACCAACCCCACGCGGACCTTCCAGGTCAGGATGAACTCGCCCCCCTAACCTCCTTTTACGTTGGCGACGTCTGTCTGGGTCATCAACTCGGCACAGTTTGGTGAACCCACCTTTCACTTCACGTACAGCCAGTGACAGTTCAACCTTGACTCTACTCTGCTGGCCTTGAGGCACTGGGGTGTGAGATCTGGAGCCCTTACCCCCGTCAGCAGTGCCCCCTTATGCTTGAACGTGCTCGGCAGAAAGTCACTCTTGAAAGACAGACACGATGACTATCAAAAAAATACTTCTAAGGGGCGCCTGGGTGGCTCAGTTGGTTAAGCGTCTGGCTTCGGCTCAGGCCATGATCTCGCGGTTCGTGGGTTCGAGCCCCACCCGCATCAGGCTCTGTGTTGACAGCTCGGAGCCTGCAGCCTGCTTCGGATTCTGCCTCCCTTGCTCTCTGCCCCTCCCCCACTTTCTCTCTCTCCCTCTCTCTCCCTCTCTCTCTCTCTCTCAAAAATAAAAAAAAAATTTTTTTTAATATTTCTATGTAGGTCAATCTATCAGAAATCCCAACTGAGGGGCACCCTGAGTGGCTCAGTCGGTCGAGCGTCCAATCTCGTAGTTTGTGAGTTCGAGCCCCACATCGGGCCCTCTGCTGTTACCGTAGAGCCCTTTTTGGATCCTCTGTCCCCCTCTCTCTGCCCCTCTCCAGATCTCTCTCTCTCAAAAATAAAATAAACTTTAAAAAAAAAATCTTGGGGCGCCTGGGTGGTTCAGTTGGTTAAACCAACTTCAGCTCAGGTTATGATCTCACGGGTCCCAGGTTCGAGCGCCGTGTCGGGCTCTGTGCTGACAGCTCAGAGCCTGGAGCCTGCTTCGGATTCCGTGTCTCCCTCTCTCCTTGCCCCTCTCCCACTCACTCGCGCACGCTCTCTCTCTCTCTCTCTCAAGAATAAGTAAACATTAAACAAAGTTAATTAATTAAATAAATATATCAATCAACAGGTCGTGGTATACCAATGGATGCGATGCCACCTGGCGGGACCTCCCCACCACGGTCCACTATGTCAAACCCCAGAGCCCTTTTAGCCAACTTCTCACAGGTCACCTTGTGGACCGAATGCCTGACGTGGCTTTGCCTCGTGCTTCTTCAACGTGGACGTCTGAATGATTCCCTCCCAGTGGAGGGACCGCAGTTGATCTCCCGTTCGGGGGGAGAAAGACGCTGTGAGCAGACTGTTTATTCCAGAGCCGAGAACGATGAAGAGCCTCTCATATAAACGGGGGCGCTCCTCCGGGGCTGCAAAGCGTGGACTCCTTGGAAACGCCTGTGTAAGGACCAGCACGTCCAACAGACAAACATGAACAACAAACTCTCAGGAGAAGTCCCCATGGAGACAGACCTATCAGTGGACTTGCCACATGAGCGGGAGATGGGAAAGAGAATGCACTGGCAATGTGCTGTTTCCTCCTTCCCACTCCTCCTCGCTATTATCTGATCTGGAAGAAATCTGGCTGCGCTCCAGGATTTCTTCCCATCCTATCATCTCGCCTCCAAGGACTCCATCCAGCACCTCCCAGCCACCTGCGGCGGAAGCAGCTCAAAGAGCCCTGTGACATCTGCGAGGCTGACTTTCCATGGCTTCTAAAACTCCCCATTTCCAAAACACGAACGAGCACCCCCACTTTGTGGCTGGGGGCGCCACCCCTCCGGCCTTTCCAGCCCTCCTCTAGCACCGGCACAAAGCGAGGGCAAGCACACCGCGGGGCTCTGTCGTCCGCTTCCTTTGGTTCGATAATGTTTTCCCGCAGTGGATGATCACAGGACTCAGAAGACCCAAATGTGCCTGTTGGCTCAGACATCGGGGACCCGCTTCAAGAGACAGTATGATGGGGAAGATAAGTCTGTCTCTAAATTACGCTCCAACGGCACGCTTCCCAGTCCCAGGCTTCCCGTCCGAAGTCAGGGAAATAGGATCACACTCACAACGACCCACAAGGTAGATAACCTGACCCCCAGGGCCCCTGCAGACGGGCAAGGTAAATCCCTAGGGACTCCCCAGTAAAGATGTGCTTGTAACACCGAACAGGCAGATTTCCCTTACAGCAAACAGTTAGTTTCTTCCCTTTCTTCCATGGCACTATGATCACTCTTGAAGGACGAAACACAATTTAGAAGACAATTAGGGAGGAGCGCCTGGGTGGCTCGGTCAGCTGAGCATCTGACTCTCGTTTTGGCTCAGGCCATGATCTCACGCGTCGTGGGATCAAGCCCCACGTCGGGACTCTGTGCTGACAGCGAGAAGTCTGCCTGGGATTCTCTCTCTTCACCCCTCCCCTGCTAGTGTGCATACACTCTCTCTCTCCCTCTCTCTCAAAATATATAAGCATGAGAAAAGAAAAAAAAAGAAAAAGACCATTCGGAGGAAAGCATTAACGTCCTTTACGCTCTCCAAGAACCCCGGGGTCACGGGCACCCTCTCCCTGGGCCTCGGTTTCCTCCCCTGCAGCGTGAAGGCACAGGAAAAAGACGGTCACGGAGAACTTTCCCAGCCCGCCTGAGGGAATCTGCTGCAAGGCCAAACTGCTCCTCGAGTCGCATTTTCTTCCTTTGAAAGCCAAGCGTTCCGTCTGTGCTTCCTCACAAACACGGCCCTCCACCCCCTGTGACTTCCTGAGGCCAAAGGACCTTGGCTGCGGGAGCCGCAATGATGCACCTCCCGGCGCGTCAGCCAAGCGGAGGTCACGGGTGGGCCTGTCTTGGGACAGCTGGCCCCCGCAGATGCCTTTGCCGACAGCCGCTGGGACACACGGAGGGCGGGAAGGACAAGTTCAAGCACTAAATCCTGGCTGACCCAAGCCCGAATCCCCAGGCGCATGCCCCGCTGTGGGAAGGCTCTCCCGGAGGACTTGGCTTGCTGCCTCCAGATAAACGCAAAAGGCTCTCACTACCTGCAGGCCAGGCTTTCCTCGGTCAGGAAAACTCTCTTCCCGCCAACGTCCGTGGTTGCCGCCCCGGGAGGGTGCGTGCGGAAGGCAGAAGGCCCCAGCCACATGGTTCTTGGTAAATCCTCCCCACCAAATGCCCCCAAACTGCAGGGAAGAAAGAAACGCACACCCCCCCCTCACCTGCAAGGTGAGGAAACCTTGCAAGGGGAAACCCGCCCCCCCCCCACCTGCAAGGGGCCAGATGGTCTTAGGAGAGGGTTCCCTGGTGCGGGGGTGGCTGAGCTGACTTGCTGAGACCACGAACAGGGATGCTCTGGGACCCTCGGGGAAGCAACGCGGAACACAGGAGCACGCAGACCCCCCGGGACCCACTTCGGGACCGCACGCTGAGTGAGAACACAGCACAGAAACGGCCGGTCAGTAGGGAACAGCCTAAGGCTCGTGGCAAGGAGAGGGAGACAGAAGCGGGGGCAGAGGCACAGTCCAGGGGACCCTGGGCCACATGAAGGGGATGATCCTGAAGGCTCGGTTGTGCAGCAGAACACCTGTCAGCACGGCCAAGCGGGGCCACGCTAAGGTCACGCCCGCACGCAGAGGAACCAGGCTGGAGGACGGCGTGGGGAGAGGAGCACAGGTAAATCAGGCTGGGGAGAATCTTCTTCGCTGATCGTTTCCTGTACTGTGGTAACAGGGCAGCAATAACGCCGTGTGCAAAAGAAAATGTGCACTTTTTGCGTTTAGAAGACGACGTCACTCAAAGGAGGAGGGAGGACAGCGAAGCCTTTGGACAGATAGAGCACAGGGAGTTCTCGGGGGCCACTAAGCGGCAGGCAGCCCGGTGGGGGACAAGGAGTGGCACGACACAGCCCCTGAAACGCGGACGCGGCCAGCTCGGTAGCTCCAACCTTCTGACATTTACCAAGGTGCCGCCTGCACGACTGCTTTGGAATGAGAAGGCAGGCGTTCTCGTTCTGCACACACACGCCCCATTTCTCTTCTAATTACAAGTTTCCCTAGAATACAACCAGGGCACATCTAAAGAAAAAAAAAACTCCACGTTTTGGGGACACACACACGCTTGTGTATGGTTTGATTTGCCTGCGCCTGACTGTAAGATTAGAGAGCATTTTTTTAAAGTTCAAAAGTGCCATTATACATTGTTTCGGGTAATGTGTAGGTCTGCCCGACTGCATTTCTGTAATTGGCTGGTGGGCAGGGACATGTGCTTCGGCTGATTTATGGGAAATACCCTCCCATCGGAACCTGAATTAAAATCCCAGCGGAAAAAAGCACTATTGTAGGCACGGGCATCAGGCTGGTCATTACAAAAATGCCAGGCTGGACACGTTGTTATTAGGCCAGAGAACACGCAGGGGTCGACTGGGCCACTCCATAACCTGCCTCGACCCCCAGCTACACAGACGAGGACTTTTCTCCCCCAATGCACCAAACTCTGGACGGCTGCCTCACCCTCTCAGGCGGGCTTACTACCAAAGGGAAGTTCAAAGAGTCGGCCTGCCAAGGTCTTCAGAATTTTCTCCCAAGACATTCCCGTCAGGTGCCGAAGGGATAGAAAGAGTGGCAGGTAACAGAGCCTGCCCGGCTCCCGGCTTCCCCCTCGGTGGCCCCCAATTAGACAGCTTAATTACAGACCCTCGCTGTTTATGGACTAGAACAGCCAGCAGCCGACCAGGAAGGGCAACTCCTTACTGGCCTCTAATTAAGCTGAGCCTGTCAGGCCACACGGGTGGGGAAAATGGTACTTTGGAGTTTTAGCATTTCCTTGCTTCTGGGTTTTGAGACGGGGACTCGTGATCTGGGAGGTAACACACAGTTGGTCCCCTTTCTGGAAGATAACCCTTCTGCCTGTGTCGGGCCAGCCTCTCCTGACCCCTGAACTCCGGGAGGGGGGCGAGGAACAGCACCTTCCCTTCTGGCCGGCAGCCATAATGGCCATTAGGAATCGTTTCTCTTGTGTAACTGCACAATAAAGCAGCCAGGATCGTGGGAGATGGGCCAGCCCGGATCAAGCAGAGGGCAGGAAACGTTAGCATCTCAGGCTGGCACAGCAACGTCCACGTGTGACCCGGGAACCCGGCAAAGACGGCCAAGCGGATCCCAGCCCGACACGGCTGTGCACAACCGGCCACTTTCGTCAGGGGCCGATGGCACCAGTGAGTGATGGTGTGGGCATGCCTCGGGGTGGGGGGGGGGGGAGGAGAGCTGGGGCGTCTGCCGACAGGGAAACGGAGTTAGGTTGCTCTGGAGGCTGATACCCCCTGCCCTAAGGGGACACCAAACACCGGAGGAGACCCTCACGTCCAGGAAAACCGTGAGTGCTTTTTGAGCAGCGGTGGGCCCCCAACCTCGTTCGTAACGGACGAACCACAGCGGCAAACGTGCCGATGTCCCAAAGGGGAAACGGTCCATTCCTGACAACGTTACCAGTTCCTGAATAGGTCAACACCCCACCATCCCAAAAGAAAGGCCTGGGGCAGTGGAACCTGCCCTTCAGGTGTTTTCCACAGCTCTGAGAAGCCGCAACGAATGGCCCAGCAGCAGGGAGCACGGCACACGACGTTTGGTTTTCCAGACGGAGCCGTCGCAGGCCAGACTCTATTTCCCAACAGTGAGAGAGGTTCTCTGTGCTGCTTCTGCAAACAAAAAAACACACCTCCTACAGGCCCAGAACGCAAGGCCGGCGAGTACTGAGCGGATGCAGGGGGTGGGCAGGTCCCACCACACATGACGTCACCTCGCCACGCGTTCACGTCTGTCCGGGGGCCTCAGCCTCCCCGCCCAGCGGTCTGGTCGCTGAGCAACACTTCTGGCCGGAGAAACAGATTCCCGCCTCAGCCTCCCCGTCCCCTGCCCGCCCTGGAAACGCTGGGATTCTCCAGGGTTCTGTCTCAGGCCCACTTCTCATGCTACACAATCACCCTGGGTGAGTTCATCCACCCCCAAGGCTTGTTCTCGATCTCTAGACAACCTTCAAATGCTCTGGCTCAGATCTGAGCTCTGGGGGGGCGCCCGGCCAAACAGCCTTCCAAACAACCCCCACTCAGCCGCCCCCACGGGGACTTCCTACTCGGCAATGGCATGGCCACAGCAGAACACGTACCGGACCCTCCCCGAACCCGAGAGCCACGGTTCCCCGTCCAGCCCCGAGCCTCACTTCCCCCTTTTGTCCCCTGTGCCAAACCCAGCCGACCGCTGTGGCCCCAGGCCAGGAGCGAGGGTGCTGGTCCTCCAACCTCCCTCTCAAATCTCTCCAGACTGGCCCCCTTCCTTCACCTCCACTGTTGCTATCTTAGGACAGTGGTTCCCAGCAAGCCATTTTGCTCCACAGGGGACCCTGGAGATGCTGTTGGCTGTCACATCTGCGAAGGGGCTGCTGCCCGCACCTGCTGTATCCAGAGGACAGGGAGCCTGCTAACACCCTCAGGAACACAGGTCAGCCCCCCGAACAAACAAAAAAATCATCCAGTTCAAACTGCCTCCCGTGCCCAAGTTGAGAAACCATATTTTAGGCCAACTTCCTCCCTCTGCCGGATTACTACAAACCTCCCGGCTGGTCTCCCCCCCCCTTCCTGTCTCCGCTTTCGCCCAGACTGTTCTCTAGAGGGGAGCCAGGGTACTCATCTGACTCCCAGACACATGATCACGCGGTTTATTCTTCCCCCAATCCTGGAAAGCAACGCCAGTGACTTGTAATCTCCCCGCTCACTGATGGCTACTATTAATGCCGTGAGGTTTTTCTGTTCGATCCTTTATCTGAGTATATACAGAGCTTTTTATTTTTGAAGGCTTATTTATTTATTTTGAGGGTGGGGGTGAGGGAGGGGCAGAGAGAGAGGAGGAGAGAGAATCCCAAGCAGGCTTAGCACTGTCAGCACAGAGCCTGACGCGGGGCTCGAACCCACGGACCCGGGATCGCGACCTGATAAAAAGTCGGATGCGTAACCGACTGAGCCACCCAGGTACCCCAAGATTTTTCCTAATTTTTAATTTCACTAACAAAATTGAGAGACCAACCTGTTTTGCAATTTGTTTTAATTTAATAAAGAGACATTAGCATCCCTGATGTTTATCTTTACACTCTTCACAACTTCTTCTGGGAGCTCGCTCCGATCTCCGCTGTTTGAGCCACTGTGCGTGGAACACCTACTACGTGCAGTGCAGCAGACAAGACTCAGACAGGCACCTCCAGGCGCTTCCATTCCTAGGGCCGCAGCCACGACACCACCACATTCACCTTCCCATGGTCAGAGTATCTCAGGGCTGAACGTGGCCATCTAGTCCAACTTCCTATCTTCCAGCCAAGGACACTGTGGCCCAAGGAAACAGGAGGCACATAGCCAGGCCATACGGCTAGGATGGGACGTGGCCAGTTACCACCTACCTTTCGTGGCCACACAACCACCTACCGCCTACCTTTCGTGGCCACGCCTCTATAATGTGGCACTGCTTCACCTTCCCGTGTGGAAAGGCCTGAACGTTCTGCCTTCTGGCCCAGAGCACCTACCTTCACGCTCCTCTTAAAAAGAGGGACGTTCTGAGATGCGACGAGGTGCTGGGTACCCTACAACCCTATCAGCAAGGCTAATGCTCGCTGTGCAGATAAAGGAGCTGATATCCAAACAACGGCCGCATACAAGGGGCTGAATCACACAGGGAGTGGGGGGCCGAGGCGGGTTTGCGTGTTTGTCTCCAAATCTCCAACCTTTCTGTAAGAGCACCTTTCTCAGGACCCACCCGACTCCAGTAAGGCCTCATCTTCACTAACGACATCTGCAACGAAGCCTCTTCCAAACAAGATCACACTCTGAGGCAGCGGGGGTCAGGGCTTCAACACACGGAGTTTGCGGGGACACAACTCAGCCCATAACGAGTGGCGACACGAGGATTCGGTCAGGCTGACCCACCGCTGAGCCGGCAGGGTTCTAGACAAGCCCTCTTACGTCCCCAACGTTACCCAGACTCGCATCTGGACATCCACTTCCCGTCCCACAGCTATGACCACATCCACAACTAACGAGCTTTCCCTTCCCACTCCTTCTCTGAGCCCAGTGACCCCACCGAAACTCAGGGGGAGGGGTGTTTATCCTTTAGTATGGTTACCGCCAAAAGCACAGTGCATGGGACACTACCCCCTCCTCTCCATGAGGCCAAAGTCCTAGAAAGACGCCCCAAAGATTCAATGCACTCACTGAAGGAAAGAAAACTACAGCTGAGGTGGGTGACAATTTCAGGACCAACCTTATTCTTCAGAAGCCTATTCTCCGGAACGTGAGCCCTTAGAGCACAGAAAGGAAAACCGTCCCGCCCTGAAGGACATTCTTCAGCCATCCCCACCAAAGTCTACGTCCCCCGGGGACAGTGGCTCCAGCAGCACAGCTTTCGTGGAGGGAATGGCAGAGTCCGGAAAGGGCCCCGTGGCTGCTTGCACCAGGAGAGTCACTGATCTAGCTGATGGAATCTTCTGAATGATGGATGAAAGAGTTAATCCACCTTACACACCTGAGGACGGCCAAATACACAGGGCAACCTTTTTTTTCTAGGCGGGTCTATTACCAAGCATGATGAAAGGCAAATCCCATCAAGCAGAGGAAAAGAGAAAGGGAAATAGAAAAGAAATACTGCCTGCATGTATGGGGAGCTTGGTGGTGAACACGGTGTGTTCACGGAAGTATACCACTTCCTTCCTAAAATTACTTGGGGTAGGAGTTTAGGGGTACTTATTCTCATTCCCTTTGCAGACGAGGGAGAGGCTCAGAAAGGTTTCACGCCTCAACTACTGATGTAAGATTGGGCTACAACGTCAAGACTCAAACTCGGGACACCTGTTACTTATATGTCAGGCGCTGACCACCTGAAGGTTGGAGAAGATTCCCTGGCAGGGAAGAAACGTTCCTACCTCTGAGGGAGAGTTGGTTCTGGAGCTGAGGAAGCGTCACGGGACACCCACGCGGATTTGAGGTCATACAGGTGGCCCCCATCGGTGACAATTCAGACCATCTCGACACCACGAAAAGATGGTATTGTGACCAACATAAAAACCCAGTAGTCTTGTTCTCAGTTGCATGACTACAGTGGGAACGTGGAGAAATCTGGGAGAAAAGCCCCACTCGGAATGGGGGCGCTAAGGAAGGGCTGGCTGACGTCTGCAAACATTCCAGAAAGATTCCCCGAGCCCCCCGGAGGGTGCGGCCTCTGGCGACCCACAGTGCCTTGCACACGGCTCGTCACGGCACCAGGTGGCAGAATGGATCAGAGGTGGGTGAGTTCACAGCCTGGGCCACCAACTCTCCGATGGACAATGTCCAGGCTCCGGCTCCCATGAGAAGCTCCACAGGCACGGTCTCCAGTGAGACCCAGTCCCAAGTAAGGGGACCTTCCAACGTCTGGGCTCTCTACTGCTCTGAACAGAACCGCACGCGGGCTGTATAATCACGGCGGTGACATTGCCACTGCTGTGGTCAAGGCTCCTAAGGAGGCAGAGGTGACAGGGCATCAAACACAAATGGTTACCCTGTCCCTACACAGAGCCCTCAAAAGCAGGACTGGCATCGAGCAGTGCACCGATGCAAGCTCAAGCAGGTATTTCCAAACGCGCATGATAAATTATTACCAGAACTGAAAGAAGAAAATCCAGAGATACATGACTGACGGGAAAGCCCCACCACCTGTCTTAAAGCCACAGCGGCTTCTTTCCGTCAGTGACCGGCCAAGTGCAAGGGTGCACCCACTCACAGGTTTGGGAAAATCTGGGCACCGGGCTGCAGCCTCTGGGGGAGGGGCTCAAGCAAAGCAGAACTCAAGGCCGCCGAGCTCATCCAGAGTGAGAGGCTAAGACTTCGCACGAGGCTTCCGGTTCTTAAAGAAACAGAGACACCCTCCGGCACAGGCAGGGGCAGCCAGGTCTTCCCACGTGGCTCCCTCCGTTTTCCAGCCACTAAGCACCTGAACCTTCTGCTAAAACAACTATCGATCTAAAGAGGAACATCAAGGGGTGCCTGGGGGGCTCAGACGGTTGAGCGGCTGACCTCGGCTCAGGTCATGATCTCATGGTCCGTGGGTTCGAGCCCCGCGTCGGGCTCTGTGCCGACGGCTCGCGGAGCCTGGAGCCTGCTTCGGATTCTGTGTCTCCTTCTCTCTCTGCCCCTCCCCCGCTCATGCTCTGTCTCTCTGTCTCTCTCTCTCTCTCAAAAATAAAATAAACATTTAAAAAAAATTTTTAATAAATAAATAAACGGGAACATCAAGGTGACTTACAGGGCACGTTTTATATTCCACGCGCCAACATGCCATCGGGCAAGCGCAAAAGGAAGACAGCAGATGGTCGGCCTGCCTGCACGTCTCCTGATGACATTGGCTGGCGTGGTTTCGGAGGACAAACACGACCACCTAAACCGAGGAGAGACAACAGAGCCTGGATCCCCGGGGAGAAGGCAGGCTCAACAAGACAACCGAAGCATCCGAAGGTTCTCGCTTGCAGCCACGACCTGTATGTGCCTGCCCGATCCCAGCTCAGAGAGCAAGCCGTGTGAACCGTGGCCGTGGGCAGATGGTCCTGGCCAGCCCCAGGTGGATTTCAGACCGGCCCGCTCACCAAAGCCGGGAGCGCATGCAGAGTTCACACGGCTGTGGCCGGCACCGAGACAAAGTGGGGGCTCCGTGCATAGGCAGGGGGAAGCCTGGGGGCTCCAGATTCCCCCCCCCAGGCTCTGCCCTGACAATTCCCCCTAGCCTGGCCAGCCGCTGGGCACGCCCCTGGGAACGCTGCTCCAGAGGTAAGATCCACCGAGAGCCGGTTTGTTAATTTACCTGCAGGGGCAGCTCACCTCTCGGGTCCTGCGGAGAACACATTCTCGGCCTGCACATTAACTGGATTTAGCCACACATGACTGAAAACCCCAAAACAACAGCGGCTTCACAAGAGGCAAATATGTCTCTCTCCCATCAGTGAAGTCTCCAGGTGGGCAGGAGGCTCCAAAAACCCAGACCCGTCCCAATTCCGATGTGACTGTCACTGCCTGGGCCCAATAAGGGGAAGGATGGGGCAAAGGGCCCCACCCTTTCTTTTGTATTGAGATTTACCAGAAGCTGCCAGGTAGTACCTCCAGTGGGGTCTCCAGGGAGCGGCCACAGGTAACAGCAGGAGAAGATCTATTCTAGACCCAGCTCAGGGCTGGTTCTAACAACAACCTGTACTTTGTCAGCGTCTCCATGCACCACATGTGTGTCCAAGCATTTTTCCAGGCCTCGCTCGCTGAATTTTCTCCACAACCGTGTTTCATGGATGCCCCCCTTGTCCAGCTGAGGACACCATGGCAGAGGGGTTAAGTCCCTTGGCCAGGCTCCTACAGAAGCCAGCTCAGGGAGGCTGGCACTGGATTATCGTAAACCCAGGATTACTGCCTGGAGGAAGCAGCATGGGGGAGACTCGACCCCGAGGAAGAATGCCCCCTGAGCCCACGGGCCTTCGGCAGGCAGCGCCAGCCAGCCACGGCAGGAACAACCAGGACCCCGTGGCTTGGTCCTTGGACACAGGCCCCCTCTCGACCGACAGCGCCCTGGTGGGGCAGCCCCCCCAGCCAGCTTCCATCTGGCTGTTTCCCGCAGCCTGCCCGGTCCACCCTCCCTCCCGCTCATGCCAGGCTCCAGGCGTGCGTTGCCCAGTTAAACTCCCCTGAAGCAACCCTTCAAATCTTCAGGGAACCCCCTTGCGGCCCCAGGATCCGACAGCACTAGAATCATCAAGCTGGCTGCTTACACATCAGAAGGAAAACACGCAGAGGGTCTGGGCGTGTTTATCTGCAGGAGCGTGAACCCTGACGACGTGGGTCGCCCCCTCTGTGGATTGCGCCCGGAGCGTGGCCCCGGTATCCAGGCACTGCCTGCACATTTGCATACGAAGGAGCTAGACGGGAGGCCCTGTCAAAATATTTTTTGACAGGCCAGAGACGCGTTTTATGACACGATCCTCAGTTAGCAGCGAATGTGTTCACAATATGTTTCCGCAATCTGCCCATCTCTCCGAGGCGGGCTCTTTGTTTTGCTCAGGCTGCGCGGGCTGTCGCGGGGATTCATGCATTATGCAGGCCCGGGCACCGAGCGGGGGCCTCGCTGTCACATAATTAGGGGGAGGGACGAGATGGAGGCGGCGGGGCAGGGCGTTGCCATGGAGGCGGCAGGGGAAGGTGGTAGCCTTGGGATGGAAGACAGATGCGCCCCGACCCAGGCCGGGGCTGAGCCCGGAGGCACTGCGGCGGGGACTTCAGGTGGAAACTGAAGCACGATGCGTCCCATTGGCTCCTCACCAAATCCAGGGTGCGGAGAGCTTGGATGTGCGGGACCCCACATGACGGGGAAAGTACCTGTGCCGGCAGGCTCCAAACCCGCTCTCAAGCATCTTCAAAAAAGCATAATGTGCAGGGGCACCCGGGTGGCTCACTCGGTTGAGCGTCCGACTTGGGCTCAGGTCAGGTCACGATCCTGCGGCTCGTGAGTTCGAGCCCCGCATCGGGCTCGCTGATGTCAGCACAAAGCCAGCTTCGGATCCTCTGTCCCCCTCGCTCTCTGCCCCTCCCCTGCTCATGCTCGCTCGCTCTCTCTCTCAAAAATAAAAATAAAACTTTAAAGCAATAATAATAATGATAGGGGTGCCTGGGTGGCTCAATTGAGCATCCGACTTCGGCTCAGGTCATGATCTCGCAGTTCATGGGTTCAAGCCCCCCATCGGGCTCTGTGCTGACAGCTCGGAGCCCGGAGCCTGCTTCACATTCTGTGTCTCCCTCTTTCTCTGCCCCCCCCACTCTGTCTCTCTCTCCTTCAAAAATAACTAAACAAGGGGCGCCTGGGTGGCGCAGTCGGTTAAGCGTCCGACTTCAGCCAGGTCACGATCTCACGGTCCGTGGGTTCGAGCCCCGCGTCGGGCTCTGGGCTGATGGCCCAGAGCCTGGAGCCTGTTTCCGATTCTGTGTCTCCCTCTCTCTCTGCCCCTCCCCCGTTCATGCTCTGTCTCGCTCTGTCCCAAAAATAAATAAATAAAAAACGTTGGAAAAAAAAAAAAAACTAAACATGAAGAAAAAAAATTTTTTTAATAATAATGATAATAATATACAGAAAAAATTGTTAGGAGAAATTCCACCAACTTTTCTTTCAATATGTGTTTTAATCGCCACAAAACCTTTCTACAGGTCCCTATTTAAAGTTCCATATTAACATATTACTACCCTAACGGGACAAAGAAAGTGCAATGAATTGTTCCATGTAACGCGACGAAACAGGGAATATCTGCTTCAGAAGACGACGCGGTGATTAATAAAGTGTCGGTACAATCCAGCCTCCAAGTGATGGTCTTTTGCTGCTGTCCATGAAGTCCGCTCACGTTGCTTATTAACAGCGGTCACCATGCTGGACCCCTGGCCCCACGCTGGAGACGCCCCTCCTGCACGTCTGCCCCATTCTCCTCCTCCTGGTCTAGAGGGTCTGGCCATGGCCACGGCAGCCTGTGTCCCCCTGGCTCCCCAAGTCCGGTCCCGCTGCGCCTCCCCCGAGAGCCCGTCCCCCGGTGCTTCCTTTCTTCTTCCCTCAGACGTCCGGCCCTCGGCCCTCAGAGGTCGCTGGGCCCTTCCCTTCTGCCAGGTCCATCCAGGAGTCCAGGCCCAGAGCTCCTCCTTTCCGGGCCCAGCCCAGCCCCCGGGAGGGGGCTCCTCCCTGTGTGCTTTCTTCCCTCCGCCCCAAAGAACTCACCCAGCACGGTCTGGAGGGGGGCGGGGGGGGGGCCCGACTCACCACAAGGCTCCTGTGCTCCCCTCTCCTCCCACCAGACACAGCCCCCCAGGTACCGGAGGAGACTCACCGGCAGGTGAGTGGGGGCTTGGCTGCGAGAGGTATACCCACCCGGCTCACCCCCTTCTTGTCCAGTGTGCCGTTCTCTTCCCAAGTTCACTACCAGTGACCCTCTTCCTCCTCCGCTCGAGGAGGTTCGGGGACATATCTTTCTATTCTGACTTCATCCCTCTCTCCTGTTGGCCAGGACTCAAAAATAACATTCAAACCACTGAGAGTAATCGGGGGGGGGGGGGATCCACCCTCAGCAATAAACGCGAACCCCACTATGGAGTCTCCTCACAACACGCGTGGCGAACAGCTCAGAGACAGAGCATTCTACTGTGACCGTCCTGGAATCATCAGAGGGTGCCCCAAAATGTGTACAGGCAGAACCGGACTTGGTCCCGTGACGGAGAGCCCCCGAGGCTACCGAGATCAGCACACCCGACCCACGAACCCCAAACAGCCCAGTGGCCGCTGTCCACACATCAGAAGGAAGACCGGTCCCCTTACAGGAGAGACGGGATACTCTTCCTAAAAAGGGGCTTCTACAGCATCGATGTAAATAACAACACACGTGGCCTCTTTTCAGCGTACGCAGTTTGAAGTTTTGCTTTATGAGAACACTGAAAACAAATCAACACGCCTACAGGTCTTGCTGGATTTCGAATACTCAATCTGTCAGGACACAGGTCAAAAACGAGGGCCCCGGGGCCAAATCCCACCCACCGTGTGTTTCTGTAAATAAGGCTTTACTGAGACGCGGCTGCGCCCACGTGTTGACGTACTTCCCGCTACAACAGCAGCTCAGAGGTTGCGTGGGACAGGACGTCACGGCCCGAGAGGCCAGGTCCCGTCCAGACAGTGCTTGTTGCCCTCTGAGCCAGCACCCGTTGCCTCGCTGCGCTTTGCCCCCTTGAGAAGACGCTGTGAGTGCCATTCAAGTAAACCCTTCTTAACTCTGCCGCGGGTGGAGCTTGAGCTCTCGCGACCCCGAGAACGAGAGTCCCAGGCCTCCCCGGGCCAAGCCCACCAGGCGCCTCTCGTTAACTTCTTTTTAAGTAGCCTCAATCGTGGGCTCAGTCGGTCAAGCGTCCGACTACTGGTTTCAGCTCAGGTCATGACCTCACAGCTCACGGGTCTGAGCCCCGAGTCGGGGTCTGCGCTGACAGTGGGGGGCCGGGTCGGGATTCTCTCTCTCTCCCTCTCTCTGCCCCTCCCCTGCTTGTGCACGCTAAGTACTAAGTAAATAACTTCATTTATGTATGTAATACAAGGTCACTGAGGAAAGCAATATATACTTAAGAAAAACGTTAAGGGCCACAAGGGCTTGCTCGGTGGTTAAGCATCGGACTTCGGCTCAGGTCATGACGTCACGGTTCGTGAGTTCGAGTCCCACACTGGGTGAGCTCGAGCCCCACTTTGGGTGAGCCCCACTTCTCTCCCTCTCTGCCACTCGTGGGGTCCCCTCTCTCTCCCTCTGCCCCTCATTCACTTATGCCTTCTCTGTCTCGAAAAAGAAAAGTGAAAGGGGAAAAAATGATCCCATAACACCTACCGTGACCTCCAGTCACAGGCTGGTGGACGTCCTTCGCGACCTCTACACAGAATGTGCTTTTTAAAAATAATGGCATTAACCCACGTGCCACACACTCACCAAGTGCCAGCCGGGATGCTGCAGGCCCCACCTGGGGTCTCCCCGTTAAGCCACCAAACAAACATCCCAGGGAGCGCACGCACCCTGTATTCGGTGATTTCCACCCACCGCTCAGCGAAGACAGAAACCGGGATAATATCTACGTTTTCCCAGGTTTTCACTCATAAGATGCAGCAACTAACCCCCGTGCATTCTTCTGACACCCTCTCTGCTGACCTTCGACCTCGCTTTATGCCTTTCTCCATGTGGAGTTTCTACATCAAATGTGTGAACATTTCTGAAACAGTGCTCACAGGTTGTCACGTGCCCCTCCAGACGGGTCGGCCAGTGCACACTCCTACCAACAGTGACAGTGTCCTAAATCACCTTTCAGATCACACATCTCACTCCTGGCACAAAGCGTCACAGCCAACGGCGCATTTGGAAAGGGGCACGAAGATGGTCTGAACGCTCACGCACCCGTGTTTACACCGTCATCCCGTAATTCCCTTCCGAGGTGATGTTTTTAACGAATTAAAAACCTGGTGACTCGTAAATGTGAAAATTGCTATTTTGTTGGGTTGCTCACAGTGCCTTTTCACAGAACAGTTTCGCTCTCTTTTGGACAATCAGGCCTACGATTCCCCCCCCCCCCCCCAGGTAGGAATAACCCTCTCTCCCAGCCAGGCAGAGCCAGCCCTGACCCCAGCTGCCCGGTTGCCTCCAGCTGCCCCTGCCAGGCTGTCAACCGCCCAGGGCACTCAGATCGCCACACAAGCACCTACGCTCCCTGCTGCTAGGAAGGCTTCGATCCCAGAGCCCGCGATTGGGCTGTCTGGATGGCGTCCGGAAGCAGCCCAGGTCTGTGCGCTTTCCTGCTACATTCGGAGACCTCAAGGTTAGGGAGGAGGAAGACAGAGGCACCCCAAGTCCCTTACCCAGAGGCTGGAGCCATCCTGAGGGCCCTCCCATCAAACACACCCACACGGTCTGAGAGGCTACAAACTCATCCCTGGGCAGGACATGGGTCCCCTCGGCCCCCTCCGCACACGTACGCAGGCACTTAGCACAAGTCTAACGCAGGGACACGCATACGCGGCAGGAAAATGTTTTTAAACACGGAAAATAAAATTTCGTAAGTCTTTAAAGAGATATATTGAACTATGAAATAAGTAAAATTCTAAAGGGGATATTCTATAGCAGGTAAAATGAGAAACACACCGTTTTCCATTCAAACTGCACAAGGGTATCTTCAGCATGCAGGTTCTTGCCCCTGGTACACACAGAATGCCAGATACCGTGTGAGGACACACACATCACGGTTTAGAAAGACACAGATGGTGGGAAAGGCACGGCCGTCTTCAATGGCGAAGGGGAGCAGGGATGGGCCCCCCAGTGGGTCCACGGCTCTTTCTTTCAGAAACATAAACACAGGGGTGCCTGGTGGCTCAGTCAGTTGAGGAACCCACTCTTGATCTCGGCGCAGGTCATGATCTCACAGTTCATGAGTTCGAGCCCCGCACTGGGCTCTGGGCCGAAAGTGCAGCGTCCGCTTGGGATTCTCTCTCTCCCCCTCCCTCTCTCTCTGCCCCTCCCCTGCTCATGCTCTCTCTCTTCCTCTCTCAAAATAAATAACCTAAAAAAAAAAAAAAAGCATAAACACGCACATACCCTCTACAGAGAAAGCAAACAAGGCAAACTTTTAAATCAGGGAGCTGCATGGCAACACCCATCCTGGTCTCCTCTCTGGACTTGAGTACTGGAATCATTCAACGCTTTCAAAAGTTAGGATATAAAGCTCGCTCAGTTAAAGTTTCCTCTCAGCAAAATGTCACTCGGGACGCAGGCTGCAGAGCTAATGTTTGGCCACGCTCTCCGGAGTGGGCTGGCCCTATTTCGGGGTTCTTCTGTTAGTAATTAGTGGTGAGAGATTTCCCCCAAGGCCCTGCTTATGGACACACTCGGTGTGATCTAACTTATCCATGAGGCAGCCTGCTTTGGAATCATCTTCAAAACGGAAACAAAATTTTCCTCTTGGGGGCTATACCTTATTAAATACGACCTTTTGCCATATTACAAATACTAAGCGTTTCACGGATATTAAAAAACACTACAATACTCAAAAAAAGAAAAAAATCTGGCATAGGAAGGAATGACCTAGGGTGGCAGAAAGCAGAGATGTGTCATTCATTCAGAGAAAATGTCTCAAGTTGGGGGGGGGGGGGGTTAAAAAGCCAAAAGTCAAGAAATACACCCCAAATGTGTCATTGGGAGGCTTCCAGAAGTGTAAGTTCAGAGGCCTACAACACGGCAGCCTAGACTTCCATTCGTGACCAGCCTTGCCGGAAAGCCCGCATACCTGCAGGGGGCCCATGGGCACCAGTGTGGAGGCCAGTGGCACAGGGATGGGGACAGAAAGGGCGCTGAGGAAGGGGCTAAGACCCAGGTCTCCACCCAGGACAGCTCACCACACCCTGAAAACTTGCAGCAGCGACTTTCAAAGCTGCCACGTGCAGAGCCAATGGAGTCTAATAACCCTCCATTTCCAAATTAGCTCATTTTCTGTCCCCAAAACATGTTTTGCTAGCATGGACACCAGTTGGCATGAGGCAAAGCAAATCTCGCTCCACAAGCTGCCACCCGCAGATCTGTCTGTGCACAGCCCACAGAACGTGCATCCGTCCCCTGAGCGGTCCCTCCGTTTGGATGCACTGTTTCTGCAGCTCTGTCACAAGTCCCAAAGGAAAAGAAAGGCCCAGGTAGGTAAAAATACCAGCCATGGCGGCCTCTGAACGCAGGGCAATCAACGGAAAATGAGCACGACCCTAGAATACGCTCAAATAACTGAGGGCCTTACTGTTGCCTCCCTACTCCCCCTCGCTTCCCTCCAGGGTGAGGGCAGGGAAGGCCAGGAGCGTGGGTCCCAGCCCACCAAGACCCGCACCTTCCCACGTCCCATACCCCCTGAAGCAGTGCTGACTGGCAGGGGAGACCACAAGCATCGTGATTTACTTCCTACAACTGTCCGGTGTGCATGACGTGCGAGAGACACGCATTTCCCGAAATCTTGCCGTGCAACAGGGGTGGGGTACGTGACTGAGTGGTAAGAACAGACCGGCCCCTAAGTGCTCAATAAACATTATGGTCCAACTGACTCCTAAGACCGGTGTGAGTGGCCACAGAACCACCTGCTTCTGTCCCGGCCGGGCTCCCAGGGTTAGAGGTCTGGTTTGCAAAACGGACACTGACCGAGGGGTTGACTTTGGGGAGTCCCTGAACAGGAGCAACGGGACCTACCAGAATTCAGTTACAGAAAAGGCACAGCAAGGCCAACGCTGTCCTCTCCAACACCTGTCTTTAGATCATGCTTACCTGGCTCTGTGGAGCGAGTCCAGGGACAAGGTCTAGTCTCCGTTCGCCACCCCAGGCACGTGTGGGCACACAGATGACAGGGCGGTGCCCGTCTCGCGAAGCTAAGGTGACTCTGGAGGAAGAAGATACCACCGGCCACTGACTGGCCGGACAGCGTAAGAGAGAGTTCATTAGCTCGTTCCGGAACCTGCTGACAGGCTAAACCACAACCAACACTCTATAAAGCCAGCAGGAGAGCTAGGGTGGCCAGCAGGCACTGACCATTCTGGAAAGTTGTCTTCTCAAGGCTGGGAAGAACACGAAGGGAACCATCAGCTGTTAACCTGAACTATTTTACTAAAACTGATTTTGGGGCAGCCAAAAAAACCAAACCAAAGCAACCAAGGATGTGTCATCCCATTGGACAGCTGTCTCCGTGTAACCTATTCGCCACACATGAAGGGAAGGTCGAGGCATTCTGAGCCAGTAAACAGGATTTAATGACGGACAGCAGCAGGCCAAACACTAGATAGAATGCGTATTTGCGTTTCTGCTGCAAGAAAAGGGGCCGAGTCCATAAGAGGCAACACGAAATGTTCAGAAAGCAGGCCACCATTCCTCGGCGTGGATGGCCACCTGAGCAGCACCCTGTCCCACATGGAGCCCGGACATCAACAGCTGCCCCCGGGGACATAATCGTGCTCCCTCCTACTGCACCGGGAACACATCAAAAGTAACAGCTACAGTTCCTCTGTCTTCAAATACTCGGGATATAAACCCGTGCCAAGAGCAGGCCATCCAATTTCTAACACAGGAAATAAGCACGGACACGGGGAATGACTCATCCTCCTATCGGAGCGACCAGTGGGGTCACTGACATTAAGTCAGAGAAGCCTCCAAAGCACAACGGGTAGGGGATCTTTCCCCATTTCCAGGGGAACCACACCAGAGACGTGACGGATCCCTAAGGAGCTGGATGGCATCCCTTGACGCAGACACAAGAACTTGGGGGGTGCCCAAGGTAAGGATGGCGAGAAAGACCACAGTGGTGGTTTGCACCCACTGCTCTACGCGCCCATGTCACTTAACCGGCGCACCTGCTCTGAGAAGGCGGGACTATAACGTGCCAGTGTTACTAGCAGATGAGGAGACTGAGAGTCACCCAGCCAATCTGGGAGCAGAGCCAAGATCCAAACGGGGCTCCCTGGCTCCAGAAGTCACAACGACCCCCAGACTTCATCACCTTCCCAGCAGTGAGGAGGGGGTGCCAACCCCCGTCACCAACAAAAGTACAGGTGAGGGGGCGCCTGGGTGGCGCAGTCGGTTAAGCGTCCGACTTCAGCTCAGGTCACGATCTCGCGGTCCGTGAGTTCAAGCCCCACGTCGGGCTCTGGGCTGATGGCTCGGAGCCTGGAGCCTGTTTCCGATTCTGTGTCTCCCTCTCTCTCTGCCCCTCCCCCGTTCATGCTCTGTCTCTGTCTCAAAAATAAATAAACGTTAAAAAAAAATTTTTTTTTTAAAAGTACAGGTGCTGTGGCTCAAGATCCGTCCACCACAACTGAGGAAAACGGGGCTGTGCAAGATTCACTCACCTGCATCCCTCGCAAACACGGAGACGGCACCTGCTAGGGGCTGGACCCCCGCCTCCACGCTGGGAACAAACCGATACGGCACCTGCTGGGGGGAACCCCCCCCCTTCGTGCTGGGGACAACCACGGAGACGGCACCTGCTAGGGGCTGGACCCCCACCTTAGTGCTGGGGACACACTGGGCACTGACCAGCCCTCCCGATCTCATACTCCATCCACAGCAGGGAAAGAAAGGAGCACTGTGTGCCTGGGGCTGTGTTCCATGGTGAAGCGTGAGGCAGGGGAAGGGAGGGGGGCTTTGGTGGGGGTGGTCGCCCAGGAGGTTTCTCCAGTGACACCTGAGTGAAGGCTGAAAACAGTGGGGGCTGCGCCCCAAGGACACTGGGGGAAGGCCGTCCGGGAAGAGGAAGGCAGACCAAGACACTGACGGGCAGAAGAGCTACTGTGGCGCGTGGAGGGGACAGGAGGCGAGCGCCAGGGGAGCCAGAGGGCTGTATCGGGCCTGGAAAGCCAGGGGGAGGTTCTGGTCGGAGGGGGTCACGCCCTGACTTGGGCTTCGAGGGCGCCCCTGGCTGCTGCGCGAAGCCAAACGTCAGGGAGGGCAGGAGCAGTGGCCAGAAGACCAGCAGTGACCCACCGGGCAGTGATGCTGCCCAGGGCCAGGGCGAGAGAGCTGGTGCCTAAGGAGGTGAGGAATCTGGGCACAGGCAGGGCAGGGCAGCGGGTGTGAAGGAGGAGGGCTCTAGGAGCCAAGGGCGGGCGCTGCAGAGGCCCCAAGAAGGCAGCGCCCCCCACGGGGGGGACAACACTTTTCTGCTGGAGACGGCACAGGCGGCCAGCCCGCATCAGAAGGGCCCGGAGGGCACCGAGACCGGCACCGAGACCGGCACCGAGGGCACACGTCCCGGACAAAGCGGCACACGGTGAGGCAGAGCAGAAGGAATCGCCCACATCTGAACGCTGACAAGGGACATGGGCTAAGGTGACAGTGAGCAAGATGCCTGGTGGTAAGTCCCTGCACCCCGTCAGTTTCCTGCTGCTGCTGTAAAGAAATTACCACCTACGAATCGCTTAAAACGAGAGCCTTCGTATCTCACACCTAAAATCAGATGTGGCTAATATCAAGGTGTCCACAGGACTGTGTTCCTTCTGGAGGTTCTGGGGGAGAATCGACTTCCTCATCTTCTCCAGCTCCTAGAGAAGGAGCCCCTATTCCTTGGCTCCTGACTCCGCCCACATCTCCTCCGGGCACCCTGACCCTCAGGCCTCCCTCTTACAAAGACCCCTGTGATGACAGTGGGCCCACCGGGATACCGCAGGCTAACCTCCCCTCCAAACAGCCTTAATTTAGCTACATCTACAAAATCCTTTTTACGGGATTGAGGTCACATACTCGCAGGATTAGGATGTGGTGTCCTTGGGAGCCATTCATTGTTCTAATATATTCACCACACCCCTCCCCCCAGGTTATGTTTTTGTTTTTGGTGAATATTAAGTGAGATTATACAAGCCATTTAACCACAGCTTGATAAAATTTAAATACTACTATTCAGAGCTTATTAATAATAGGCACGATTAAAATTAAGTCTTCCAACTTAGGGTACATTGTCTAAATACGAGCTTAATAATCGATCTTATTCATGGAAACAAGGAAAAAATAATTAAAGCCCCTGTAGTCTGTAAATCCTTACCCTGAACCTTGTTAATTTGTGCCTGAACTGTGCCCCAAAATTTCTGCATCGATGTAAAATGGGTCTACAGGAAATTCAGTTAGAAAAGAAAACGTGCTGCAGGAAGCCAATTAAACTGGATAGATCGGGGCGTAAACTTGCAAGAACCGACCAGGTGCCCAAAAATGATGTATGGCTCGACAGAGCAGGGGTGGGGCCCACAAAAGCCACTGCTCTCCCAAATCACCCACAAAAACCTACTGGAAATTTTCAGCCCTCGTGGTTCAGTAACGACCACACAGAAATCACGAGTATCCCATGACTTTGGAGCTCTGGGTTCCAACCAGAACACAATCAGAAGTCACATTAAGGGACAGGAGTTTACAAATGAAAACTGCAGTTAACAGGAAAAAAAGAAAAAAGGAGCAAAAATTTTGTGCATCCGGAAGACTGAATTTATACAACACTTCGGGGCATGTGCGTGGCTCCGTAGGTTAAGCATCGGACTTTGGCTCAGGTCACGAGCTCACGGTTCGTAGGTTTGAATCCCACGTCGGGCTCTGTGCTGACAGCTCGGAGCCCGGAGCCTGCTTCGGATTCTGTGTCTCGCTCTCTCTCTGCCCCTCCCCCCACTCGTGTTCTGTCTCTCTCTCCCCCTCTCTCAAAAGGAAATACACATTGGGGCGCCTGGGTGGCGCAGTCGGTTAAGCGTCCGACTTCAGCCAGGTCACGATCTCGCGGTCCGTGAGTTCGAGCCCCGCGTCGGGCTCTGGGCTGATGGCTCAGAGCCTGGAGCCTGTTTCCGATTCTGTGTCTCCCTCTCTCTCTGCCCCTCCCCCGTTCATGCTCTGTCTCTCTCTGTCCCAAAAATAAATAAAAACGTTGAAAAAAAATTAAAAAAAAAAAAAAAAAGAAATACACATTAAAAGAAAAAAAAATTTGTACAACCCTTCCAAACACACATGTGCAGTCAAATAAAGACGTGAGCCTCCTGAATGCTGGTGTTCTCAAAATTAGACAAGTCACATTTGGTGGATGCTCCGTGAAGTGTTACTTAACCCACGGACCTGGACTCCCTCCCACCCCCAGCCCACACCCCCACCAGAGACCCAGGCTTCCAGATTCACTGTCTTAGGACTTGGATTCAAAAGTAAGTTCATGCACTTGCTAAAAGTAGCCACTGCATTCACTTCCACAATAAAAGGAAGCTGATTTCAGAGGATTTTTTAAAGAAGCACATGTCTTACAGGTAAAATCTGTTTCTACCCAAACCTTTAGCCACATCACAGATCAGAGGTGACCACTCACGAGCCAACGTTCTTCACAAGGCAGCAGCAGCAGCAGCGGCCTGCCGCCGATTTGGGCTTAATTATTTCAACCACCATTTACCTTCCTCTGAAACTCCGGCGTTTCAACATTGCACAAAGAGCAACTTTCTGCGCTTCAGACACACGGAACAAAATCCGCTTCTCTGGACGTGTGAACCTCGTTTTTAAAAATCGTTACTTTTATTACCGTCGCTCACTAATTTGCACATATCTGTTCTGGCTTTTAAAACATTTTTCCCCCCCACATTATAATGAATCCTTAAAGTCACAATCCCCTGGTAAGGCCGCCCCAGCGTGCCAAAAATGAAAGGAAATGTTTCCCTTCTTCCCTGCAAATTCATAAAATGTGGGCCCTGCCCAATCCCCGGAGAATCTGTGACTCTGACTTTCTAATTCATTCGAAGTTTAAAAAAAAAAACACTGAAGATCCACATTTGCTCATTTTATAAGCATCTCTAGGGAAGTTAAAGGCATTTAAAAATTACACAATACGTCCCCCCTGGCTTCAAAGACGCAACAAAAAGGGCATCTTTCCCAAGCTTTTGTTAAACTGCAAAGTGGTTTTCTAAATTGTGTGTTCAAAAAAAAAAAAAAAAATTGTTTTCTTTACCATTAATCTTGACCAAAAAAAAAAAAAAAAAAAAAAAATCTGTTCAGGGCAAAAACATTCAGCGGAGGGCCACCCCATGCTAGGCACGGAGTGAGGTCACACGGACCACAGCTGGGGAGGCAGAGGCGCCACGTGGGGCAGGAAGCCATAAACGTATGCGGTCTCTGTGCACCGGACGTATGTGTTTGTATTTAATGGGTTGGATTGACCAGGGTTAAGGGTTGGCAGGCACAGGTACAAGTGCTCAAAGGCTACATACATTTTTTTTTAAGGCTTTTATTGCACTTTGTCCATCCCCCCCCCCCAAGAGGCTATCCTGATCGACATTCTTTCCACTAATGCAAAAGGGTAATGCCATGACCTACACGTGTCTCCCCCGAATCTGTAGGTTGAAATCTAACCTATTAGGTGCTATCACGAGCCTCGTGAGCAGGGTTAATACCCTTAAGACAGGTCCAAGGGCACCCCCTCACCTCCTTCTGCCATGTGAGACACGACCAGAAGTCTGCTACCTGGGAGATGGCCTTCACCCGACCACGCGGGCACCGTGATCTCAGCTTCCAGCCTCCACAACTGTTGAGATCTGAATTTCTGTGGTTTTTCAACCACCCACCTGTGTTTTGTCACAGCAGCCGAAACAGACCAGACAGGGACCGATTTCCATACGCCTTTGCCAACACAGGGTCTCTTCTTGTTTTAAGATTGTACTTAACTAGGCT
Source organism: Lynx rufus (assembly GCF_022079265.1). NCBI lineage: Eukaryota > Metazoa > Chordata > Mammalia > Carnivora > Felidae > Lynx > Lynx rufus. The sequence continues at coordinate 5,046,831 of NW_025814834.1, forward strand.
TTTCTTTTTAATGTTTACTTACTTGAGAGAGAGAGAAAACACACAAGGGAGAAGGCAGGAGGGGTGGGGGGGGGTGGGGGAAGAGAGAGAGAGAGAGAGAGACAGAGAGACAGAGAGACAGAGAGAGTCAGTCTTAAGCAGGCTCCATACTCAGTGAGGAGCCAGATATGGGGCTCGATCTCACCACCCTGCGATCATGACCTGAGCCGAAATCAAGAGTCAGGCGCTTAACCAACTGAACCACCCAGGCGCCCCTGTACTTCAATGGGTTTAAGAAAAAGTCACCTCATCACTTCAATTGGTCCTTAGTAAAGCTAAATATATGTACACACTATCTGCCCCATTATTTCTTTTGATGAGTCTGTGCCCATTCCTTTTGTTGGGGAATTATTTATTGCTTCATAAGAGCTCTTTGTATATAAAAGACAACCCTTTGCCATAGGTCGTAACTATTTTGTTTTTTATTTGCCTTTAACTTTGGCTAAAGTGTCTGTCGTGCTCAAAAGTCATTCAGTTGTTCAGATGTTGTCAAGGCAAACTTCTTTTGTTTTCTGCCTTTGATGGCCATCCCAAGACTATATGACTTTCAAGAAGGTTCGTTTTTGAGGAAATGATTCTGTCTTTTGAACGGCTATAGGCAAAAAGAGAAAAACAATCACTTGACCTAGTTTCACAATAACCCAGCTCCCCAAGAGAGGCAGAATGCATAGTTATCCTGTGAAGTCAGGGGACCAGAGCACAGCTGACCCTTGCTGCCTTAAAATACTTTCTCTTGGCATAAGAAATAGGGCTACAATGGCTCAGAGAAGAGAGTCGTGCCAACTGTACATCTGATCCATGTTTATGGATAAATTTAGGCAAAATGTAATAAAGTCTGTGCCTAGAAACACTAGAGAGATAACGCTTTGAAAAACTAATCTTGGGCTGCGAGTAAAGAATGGGATCCCTCCAATTTTAGGTCATTTTAGATCACTGCAATTCTCACAATCCTGGCGGGCTCCCCAGTGGGCTCAGCTAAGAGACAGTGCAAGGCAGAGGACGGATGCTGTGCTCAGATGCCCTATGGAGACTGGTTCTCTGACACCCAGGCACGTGGCCCTGGACCGGCAGAGGAAGCCTGGCCGCCACTCCCCACAGCTGGGCCGGCCAGTGGCCACACCCCCTCCGACCAAGTGAACCACCAGACGCTCCTTGTCACCCTCCTCACACAGTCATTTGCGTTTTACAAGAAAAACTACCCACAGATAAACCGCTCGCCTCGCACAGAATTCTTTCTTTGCGCACAGCACCCACAGGCAGACGCGGAGTTGGCCTTGGTTGTTGGGAAGCTGGCCCTAGGATTACGGAGGCCGAGGGAACTGAATGTGTTGTAAGAATATCACATATGGCACGTGCTCTAAGTGGAGCAAACATCTCAGCTGAACAATGAACAGCCACAGAATCAAATGTATTCCCAAGAGGCAGAGAAAATGGAGAAAGACAGCACCTCGTGGTACCCGATGTGTTGTTGTGTTTTGCACAAAAGGACTCATGGTGAATACAGAGGCAGCAAATCCAGCCTCTTCCCCAACCACGTGGATGCTGGTGTGTGCCCCGTGCCTGGTACATCCTAAATCCCCTGCCAGGTTACAAAGGGTTGGGGGTGGGGGAGGGCGGGGGAACCGGACCCAGGCTCCTACAGAGACCCTCCGTGCTCCCAACGCGAGGCTGATGGAACATCCAACACCGGAAAGCCTTCAGTGACAACGACGTCTCCCTGCTCACAGGCCGTATAAGGAACAAAGCCCCTGACCCCCACTCCATGGCTCCCGCGTTCTCCATCCCCAGAGCACCTGCAACAACAGCCTCTTTCCACGTCCTCAAATCCATCCCTCCCACCGCAGGGCCTTTGCGCACGCTGCCCCTTCTGGGATGACCCACACTCCTCCCTCTACTGAGATGTCAGAGGAGAACAGCAGCTTGCTACGGACTCCTGGGCTCCTGTCTCCACAGACGCCCATCCCGATCCCACTTCGGGCATCTATGCCCTGCAGCAGCCACCTCCCCACCAAGCAGCACTGACCACACTGTTAACTTTATGGTTAGTAGGGGGCCTATGGCCAACACTGCCTTCCCTTCTAGACTCCAAGGACCCCGAGACCAAAGACCTCGTTTGCTCGCTCACCAGCACCGATGGGGTGGGTGCCTAGCACCTTTGCAGGCGTTCAGTAAATGAACAGACACCAACAAAGAAAATTTAGGGGTTTTCACGATCATCTGGCCAGAACATATATATGTGCATGTTAGGATATATACCTACATATGTATTTTTTTTTAACGTAGGAAGAAAATCACGGCAAAGATTTTGATTCATCCGCACATTCCTAAATGACAAAGAACTCTTACGGGCCACTGCTGGCCAGGTGTCCCCTCAGTTCCTGACACAGCAGATGGGGAAGGACACCCGTGGACCGCACCGTGTTGCGATATGCTAATTTGCTGTTAATTACAGCCTCTCCTCAGAAATGCCCTCGAAGAGCCTGTTCCGTGGGGAGGGCTGTGCCAATTAGGCTCGCTCACAAAGGAGTATCTTTAAATGATTGCCAGTTTATTTTAAATACTTCTTTTAATTTATCGGGAGATCACCTGGAGTGATAAGCAATAAAGCGGTTGCATTTACCTGTGATATATTTTCATGTTTCCCTTTCCTTACGACGGCCAGTAGTTTTCAAGGGAGAGCAGGAGACAAAGGAACGGCCATAGGCAAAAATTTAGCTAAGAATTCTTGCCCTGACCTTTTTCTTCCTCGGAGGAACATGGTGGTGGTAATTTCTGAATCCCCAGCTTCTCTTCAAATAGATGTAATACTTCTCAATAAAGGAAGCATAAAGGTTTGGGGGACAGGGCTTCCAACAAGCACATTAAATGTAAACAAGTTTACGGGCACCCGGGTGGCTCCGTCGTTTACGCGTCCGACTCTCGATTTCGGCTCAGGTTGTGATCTCGTTTGAGCCCCGTGTCAGGTTCTGACAGTGCAGAGCCTGCTTGGGATTCTTTTTCTCTCCCCCTCTCTCAAAATAAATTGAAAGACTTTAAAAAAATGTAAACAACTTTAGATTACAAGGTGGGACCCATTTTCTCCTAAAGTTGCCAAATTATTAAGGCCCTTGTATTCCTGACTGTGTGCCTCGGCATCTCATATAAAGAGTAAAGGTAAAACTATTTCAATACAACTTCTAACTTCTCTGCTCACCTCACCTTGGGAAACAGGGTCACCTCCACACCACTGCCCAACGACAAGAGCACCCCCAGCCACGATGATGAGGGAGGCGGAACATTTGAAAGATGAAAGGCACCGCAAAGCCCTGTCACAGCCTCACACGGAGGTGTTAGTTTGGACTCTAGGGACCGTGGTTTATGCGGCCCCAGGAGCACAGAGCTGGCTGTCAGGACCAACCCCGGGAAGCAGCCGGTACGTGCTGCTGTTACGTCCATCCGGGGAGAACCACTGAGCCGGGCTCCCTGGCCGGGGTCCCACCCAACCGCCACGTGGCCCCGGACCCATCGGCTGGGAACTCCCAAACTGTGCCCGTCCGAGCCACAACTCTTCTTACCCTGGCTCCACGGCCTCGTGGGTTCTCAAGAGTCAGAGGGAGACCCACCCACCCAAAGTCATGCTCCGTTCCCTTAGCACCTGAATGTGATTAGCTGGTTAAGTGTGTATTTGTCAGTCTGAATGAACACAAAGGCAGAGACCGATTCATAGATCATCTGGAGGGGTCTGGGCACTCGAGGCATCGCCCCTGAGATCTCATTACCAACGGCAAGAGCCCCAGCTGACATGAGTTATTTACTGCCGCCCTCGTCCTTTGATTCCGCACACGCGTCGTCCGCAAGAAGGTGCATCTGGGCCCCGCTTGAAACAGGCTACCGTCCAGGGGCACCGGCTCGGAGAGCGCGGAAAGGTGCGATCAATTAACAGGCCGGCGGGGGCCCCAGGGAGAGGAGAAGCGGGGAGGCCGGGCTGAAATCCTCCAACCCTCCCTCCCTCCCAGCAGCAGACGAGGGGCTTCGCTGAGCTAAGGGGAAGTAGGAAACAATAAGCAATTTGGGAAACAAAATCCTGAAATTGCGCTCGGATTATGGTTATAATTAGAAAGTCAAGCATGTCTGATCGTTCTCCAGTGAGTCTGCAGGCTGCAGACCAGAATAATTTTACATAATTATCAACATCAACACGGACGGAGCCCTTCTTGCAGGCGAGGCCCCCCGCTGCCCGGGGCTCTGACCTGCGGGCCTCAGATGCGGTTCCGGCCCCTAAAGGACGCACCCACGAACGCGGTACCGTGCGGCCACCACGTGTTCTAAAACCGGGGCAGAAGAAGGAAGGGTTTCTTTGTCTACCATGTAAACATACCCAGGTGAAAACCCCACAAAGGTATGAGATCCGAATCACATTTATAATCGATGAACGCCCTTTAAAGAAACAAAGACAGTCACACCAAATCTCCATTTTAGCGGAAACTCAAGATTGTATTTTTTAGTCTGTGATGTTTGTACGGCTGGTTCCGTCTCCTGCTCACCGGCGAGGAGACCCGACGAGCCCTGGGCTCCCGTCCAGAAAACACACACAGACGCAGGTTCTCTGACCGCACCTGACCCGTACCCCAGGCCTGAGCACCCCAGTTATCCACCCAGGTGTGGTAACTCCTGGCTTCGGACCCGCCACCCACCCCTGCACATCAAGAAAAGAAAACCACCCATAAAGAAGACCGGAAAGAAGGAAAGGAGACCTTCTGTCATAAACAGACAGACATTCCTCCAAAATGACAAAGCTCTGAGCGGCGTCCTGGACCCCACGGGACCCAGGCTGCTTCCTTTCTCTGTGGTCTCTTGAAGCTGTTCTCCTATTTCTGTTATTCTGTTACTGTTACTGCCAGTAGCACTCTGGGAGGAGCCAGGGGGTTACCTGGAAAGTGAAGAGAAAGCTGGAAGACGGGACGGGACACCCCAGAGCGCGTTCTGCCAGAGCAAACCTCCCCTTACTTCCTAGCTCTGTCTTCCTCCTTTTCTTTTTTTTTTTTTTTTGGTAAATAAAAAATAAACATTAACGAGTTTCTATAATATAAATAGCCTTTAATAAAAAAAGTACTTTTAAAAATATTAATATTCACTCGTTTTCTGGAAACACACACACGAAAACTGTGTTCAATCCAAGCGCAAAAGGAGGGGGCAAACCCACCTAAAGCGAATACCGTACAATTCTGGAGCAAGGGATCTTCTTGTTAATTCTTTCCCTATGATGATTGCTGTACTTTGCGGGAGCCCAGAATCTCCCTGGGAAATGAGAAATCAGATTCTTGTAAGTACTGGCCAGAACAAAACCCCAGATCACCACCTTATAACAGGTGTAATTTTGACTCCTTCCAAAACTTGGCAGCTGACACCCCGACTCGTTAAAAGGTTTGATTTGTTAAACAGGAAACGTCTCTGGTGAAATCTCAAGAGTCCCTTCCATCCCAAGCAATGCTGCCTTCACTCTTGTCCCTGGCTTCCTCCAGGCCTCTGACAGACTGACCAGTTACATGTCCCGGGAAATCGCTCTTGGTCTGTGACCTTGGAGGACCCATCTGACCATGTAACCTCTCTGAACACTGTGCCCCCCGCCATGTCCTCCCCACTCAGACGGCAGGGCCGGCCACACCGGGGGAGGGCAGCGGAAGGCCCCACGGCGGCAGGAGGGCCGGCTGTGGCCCAGGGATCCGGGGCCTGGCCGCCCCCTCCCCGAGCACCCCCCCTCACCCCGGGCCGGCCTGGGACAGCTCCACCTTCTGGGACCACACCCAGTGCAGTCCTGGCCAAGCCCTCTCAGCTGGCAGTTCTGTTCCCAGAGCCAGATGACAAGGGGGAAAAACATACACCATGGAATTTTACAGAATACCGCCAGCCAGCTCGGATTCCGAAGGTCTGTGACACGGCTGGCCAGCGCTCCTTCCCTATGAAGAGCTCAGACGTGTACTGGGCAGAAGACTAACACTGGGAGTCAGCAAGGGGACGCCCCAGAGAAGGCAGCTGTGATGTCGAAAGTACAAGGAGAAAACTAAGAGCTAATGATCCACGTGCAGGAGACAGAGTGTAACCCCGACCCCAGCGGCCCACCCTGCAGGCTCGGGCGTCCCTCAGAGCAGAGGCCCAGCTCCCCTGGGCTCCCCTGCGTCTGGGACACCGCGGGCGTTCACACGAGGCATTTCTGCCTTGCAAGGAGATGGGGGTACACTTTTGGTTGAACAGAGTTTTAATGTTTACTTATTTTTGAGGGGGGAAGGGGCAGAGAGAGAGGGAGACACAGAATCCGAAGCAGGCACCAGGCTCCGAGCCGTCAGCACAGAGCCCGACGCGGGGCTCGAACCCACGAACCATGAGATTGTGACCTGAGCCGAAGTCGGACCCCTAATGGACTGAGCCACCCAGGCGCCCCTTGGTCTAACATATTTTTAAAAGATCAATATTGGTTTTCGTGGAACACAACATCTAGATACCATCTATCCTTCTTAAAACTCTAAAATACCAATAAATCCTCAGAGAACGTTCCCAGCAGTGCCAGGGGACTTGGGGACACAAACCTCCAGCAGCGTGCCCGCCTCCTCTCCCTGCTGCGCCCCCAGCTCCAGGAGGACGCCCTGTGGCTGGATCTTCAGAGTCCTGGAGGGACCCAAACGGACCCCAACCGTGTGCCGGCTGAAGGAGGCCTCGGAGCCCAGTGCTCGGGGGAGGGAGGGGTCAGATGGAGCAAAGGCTGGGGGCCCCCACCCTCACCCCTCCCCGGCCTGCGGGCTCCCAGCCAGTGGGAAGGCCTCCCCATGCCCAGAAGGCCTTCCTCCAGCCCAGGGTGCTGGTGTCGCTGTCCCCGCGGGAGCACTGAAGGAACAGAGACAACTGTGTGTGGCTGGCCAGACGGCGTGGGTGACAAGGCGAAGTTGACAAGCACACTGTGCCCAGGATGTGCCGGAATAACCGTAAACCAAGTATCCACAGGCTGCATCACGCTCTGGTCCTTCCACGAAGTCTCCCGCTTCCCACCTAGGAGCCCCCCCTCCCCCACATGGTCCGAGGACAGCAGGACCGGGCCTGGAGACACGGGAACTCACTCTGGTGCCAACTCTGCTCCACGGGAACCTGGGAAAGCCCCTCACCCACCTGACCCTCGTTCTCATCCACAGGACATAAACAGGATTTAATACCCTCTCTTCCTTCCTCCCGGCCTCAATGGGCTAAGGAGATAACGGGTGTGAAATGATAACGGGTTTGTAAACAGCTATAACTTATGGTAAAAAGTGCTGCTCCCTGCGTCCAAGCTCCGTGGCCCCAGTGACTCATTCTGCCACTCTTCCCCGAGGACGGCTCACGGCTCCTCTGGTGACATGCAGGGGTCACAGTGATGCCCAGTTACCATTTGGTTCTTTAAACAGCTCACTCTGGAACCGGCTGACGGCTCAAAGCAGGTCTTGGTCTCCGAACTGCTGAAAGCCACACACACCCACACACACCCACACACCCACACCCACACACCCACACACACCCACACACACACACACACACACAATCCCTGAGAGGATGGACAGCTATGGGGTGAATGGAACTCATCTCAGGAGAACCAATTTTGCTTTCAATAAACACTGACACGCTAGCAGGCACCTGGGGGGCTCAGTCGGTGGGGCGTCTGATTTCAGCTCGGGTCATGATCCTGGGGTCGTGGGATGGAGCCCCACATTAGGGGCTCCGTGCTGAGTGTGGAGCCTGCTTGAGATTTTTGTCTCTCTTCCCCTCTGCCCTTCTCCCTCCGTCCCCCCCCCCGCCATGTTCTCTCTCTCTCTCTCTCTCTCTCTCTCTCTCTAAAAAACTAAAATGAAAAAACCTAACACACGACTGAGTTCTCAGCCTCTCACGCGGGCTGTGGTGGAAAACAGCAGCCTGCTCTCCCCTCTTCCTGCACCACATTCACCAAGAGGCTGAGAAAGGCCACTGGCAGACCAAGTGCAAACAAGGACGCCAACGGTCGGCAAGTCAACACGTGGCCACAGGAGAAAGCTCATTTTGCACCTTGCGAGGCTTAGCAAACAGCCAATCTTGGCGATCACTCATCAATATTTACTAGTGTCCAAAGAATTCTCTGCAGACATGTAAACCTATTTCCTTGTTTTGTTTTCATCGTAAAACACATGCTTGTTAAAGTCTAGAGAATTCTCAAAAGTAGGGGGAAGAAAAAAAAAAAAAACATGGGATTCCAGGAGGCCGACACGGCTTCGTGTGGAGCTCTGGATGGGCCGACCCGGAGCCGCAGGAGGAAGGCGATGTGCGTGCCCGTTACCGTGGCAACGCGAGGCACAGAGGGTGTGCACCGCTTCCGCTAACGCTCTTCAGACCCGTGGCAGAAATTCTAGAGTCATCAACTAATTGCTGGTTGGGAAGAAATGTTGCACAACAAAAATGTGCCGAGCGGGCAGAACTGGCAGTGTCTGGAAAGCAGCGTCTTCCGAGACTCCCAATCTGTGACGTAGAGTTTGGAGATTTCTGTAAATGTGCTTCCATTTCTTAAACGCCGCTTTCCTTACGTCCTCCCCGAGCGTGTCCAGTTTCTCCGGTCAGGTGCCCCCATTTCGCTTGGTGACGCGGCAAGGAGAAAACAGCGACGGGGATAAGAATGATAGGATGCCCAGGGATGTAGGGCTACGTGACGAGTCTGGTAAGAACTGAACATGAAATGCACAGCACGGACCAGGGAAAGCACCCGATGCTGGCCCCGCCTGTTGACTTCTATGATGAGTATCACAGCTTTAGTTAAATGTTATTTGTCAGAGGAAATAGGGATGTGCAACCTGGAACAAAAAAACGGCGTAAAGAATCGAGCGACAAGTAATACTCCTTCGACGTACACACCTAGGGAAGCCATGCCAAAGCTGAACAAAAAAAATCTTCACTCCGTTCCTGATGCCAAGTTACACACACGGAGGCTGCCTCCATCGTGAGGGCAATGACTGTTTTCTCTTAAAAGAGAAAGAACTGAACGAGCGCACTGCATGGCTACAGAGCTTTTAACAAGAACTACCTGCCAGGCAACGGTTTTATAATCTACATTGTTAGATAAGGGGCGTATTAATAGTAAGCTTCCCAAAAGCGACAGAGAAATCAAGATGGGGCACCAGCCCTGGACGAGGGCCTTGGCCTCACGACTGCCAGAAGCAGCCAGAGGGGGCCACGTGTGGTCTGCCGACGGATGGTGTGGGTGCAGCGGCCACGCACAGCCGCGTCTCACTGAGAGACGGGGAACCAGCCCAGCGCGTCCCTTCCCGACAAAGTAAGATGAGCCTAAACTGATTCGCTCCCTAGCAAGGCGCCTAGTGCTCAGATCCCCCGTGAAATGTTTCACAGCCACAGCGCCTACAGACAGACTTTGCAGATACGGGAAAACGGGTCACACGCAGGCAGAGACACGCGGAGACACTGTGGGCAGAGAAGATACTCTGTTAAGTTTTATTTATTTATTTTGAGAGAGAGAGTGAGCATGAGCAGGGGAGGGGCAGAGAGAGAGGGAAAGAGAGAGTCCCAAGCAGGCTCCACGCCGTCAGCACAGAGCCCAACGTGGGGCTCGAACACATGAACCATGAGGTCACGACCTGAGCCGAAACCGAGAGGCAACGTGCCCAACCGACCGAGCCACCAGGTGCCCCAACTTTTTGACTTCTTCAAAAGAAAAAAATGAAAGTTTCTTACGCAAAGAATCTAACGTGTTCTCCATACACCCGAGAGGAGGCATGGGCCAAAAACCGCCTTCTCCGGCGTCTACTATGGAGACTGCGAGCATCCAATCTGTGACTTCCACACCAACCCAAGCACCTAAACTGCTTGACGTTTTCCCTACGTTAAGCTACTCGACACACAGACTGAGCACCACGAAGCTGTGCTGGGTACACATCGGGGCCCAAAGAGACAAAGACCCCGTGCTCGGGAGCATATGGCCCTGTGACGGAGGACAGCTCAGAAACAGTATAGTAAGAGGCAGCGTGTGCAGAGGAGAAGGGGCGGTGGGGGAGGAAGAGGGGAAGGGGCGGTGGGGAGGAAGAGGAGAAGGGGCGGTGGGGGAGGAGAAGGGGCGGTGGGGGAGGAAGAGGGGAAGGGGCGGTGGGGGAGGAAGGGGAGAAGGGGCGGTGGGGGAGGAGGGGAGAAGGGGCGGTGGGGGAGGAAGGGGAGAAGGGGCGGTGGGGGAGGAGAAGGGGCGGTGGGGGAGGAAGAGGAGAAGGGGCGGTGGGGGAGGAAGAGGGGAAGGGGCGGTGGGGGAGGAGGGAAGACACATGGCTCTCAACCAGGCGGCCTGGCCAAGCAGGACTTGAAGGAAGTGAAAACCAGGGAGGAAGGGCAACGCGGGCAAAGGCCTGAGGCCAGCACGCTGCAGGAACAGCCAAGAGGGCAGCCTGGAGGCAGGGAGGGAACAGGGCAGGCGAGGAGGTCAGGGAGGGGCGGAGGCTGGGGCAGGGCCCACCAACTTCTGCCAAAGGCCAGAGTTTAGGTCTGGGGAATCAAAAGACACAACACCAAGGGGACCCCGTGGTTTCTGTCCCCAACTACTCACCTGTGCGGATGTCACCTGACAGCAATCACAGGTGGTGCATAAGCCACCGGCTGTGGCTGGGACCCAGTAAAGTGTCACCTACGGAACCTGACGCTTCCATTTCATCACTTTCACACATCACAAGATATCCATCCCACCACTCACGGCTAAAAAAGCCATTCTTAACTCAAGACCCATGCAAACCAGGCAGCAGGAAGGATTTGGCTCGAGGGCCACAGTTTGCCCTTCCCCGCTTGGGGGCCTCGAGGGTCGCCGTAAGGTGCCACAGAGGTCACTGTGGGGGCAAGGCCAGGAGTAACATGACCAGAGCTGTAATTTAAGAGTCACCTAGAAGCTTTCTGAGAATGACAAACAGGCCACTGCGGTGATCCCGGAATGGGACGGTGGCCACCCAGGTGGAGGTGACAGACGGCAGGATTCTTCATGTCCCGAGAGTAGAGCCAGGGTCCCAGCCTGACTGGACACGTGGGGTAGTGACACAAAGAGAGGCAGTAAGGATGTCTCAGTGTTAGGTTTGGGGCCTAAGTGGAAAAACGCGGCGGCTGTCAGCCGAGCCAGGAGAGGCTGAGGGAGGGCGGGTGGGGACTCGGGCTCTAGGCGGGGCGCACTCAGCGGGCATTGCTGGTGACCACCACGGGCAGCGCCGCATTAAGACTGAACAAAGCGGGGGGCGGGGGGGGGTGCCTGGGTGGCTGAGTCGGTTAAGAGTCCAACCCTCGGTTTCAGCTCAGGTCACAATCTCACAGTTCACGGGTTCGAGCCCTACGTAGGGCTTTGCGCTGACAGCGTGGAACCTGCTTGGGATTCTCTCTCCCTCTCTCTCTCTCTCTCTCTCTCTCTCTCTGCCCCTCCCCTGCTCAAGTGCTCTCTCTCTCTCAAAATAAACATAAACTTAAAAAAAGAAGAGTTTCTTATTAAAAAAAAAAAAAGGACTGGAGAAAGGTAACCCGGTGCACCACAGGAAGCACCTCACCCCAGCGGGAGGAACGGAGGCCACAGACGACCGTGTCCAGATGAGTTACAGACTACTCCCATTCTCACTGCTTTCTGCACGTGGGACAAGGGACTTGACCCTACCTCAGCCGAATGAGTGACTACAAAGGCTGGGGGGGGGGGGCTCCCCGAAGGGTGGTTACAGCAGCTGCAGTGTGAACCTAATCCCTATTCGTCCTTAACGTGAAATTAGCTATTTTCACAGGACCACTTAACCTCTACCCGGAAGCAGGAGCTTCCTGGAGTCGATTACACGGAATGACCGTGGCCTCTGCGGCCTCCGTGTGCCGGGTGTGGGGGCTGCCTCAGCCCTGAGCCCGAGCGGTGTGGGCGCTCGGGCTCCGTCAGTCACAGGGCAGGAACTCTCTCTGTCTGGAGCATCCTCAAGACTGGTCCCCTTTCACGGAGAGGCACAGCTCACAAGTGTTCTGGCCCGAGCGCAACAAGGGGGATCCACAAAGGAGCAGCCCAGGAGCGTCGTCCAGCCTCACCGTGACCCAACTAACACGGAACACAAGCCAGTTCGCAGTTCGCAGCCTGGTGACCCTGCACACACACCCCGCTACGGGTTAGGTAACACCTCCACCCCTCCCGCGAATATCTTCTGTCTCGTGCAGACAACATTTCAGAGCTGCACTCTGAACAACTTCCAAGCACACAATACAGTGCCGGTGACAGCCACCATGCTGCCCGTTAGACCCCCCAGAACTGACTCCCCTAATAACTGAAAGCCTGTACCGTTTGATCAACATCTCCCCGTTCCTCCTCCCCAGAAACCACTAATTTCTTCTTTCTCGGCAAGTGCAGCTTTTCATTCCACAAGTGATTGAGATCAGTATTTGTCTTCTCTTACTTCACTTAGCACCATGCCCTCAAAGGCCATCCGTGTGTTCACACGAGGCAGGATTTCCTTATTTTTTGTGGCTGAATAATATTCCGCTGTATGTATACGAACGCCCCCATCTCCCTTACCCCTCCGTCCACCCACGGACACTTAGGCTGTTTCCACATGTTGGCTACTGTGGCTAATAAGGCTGCCGTGAATGTGGGGATACAGATCTCTCTTCAAGACACCGTTTTCATTTCCTTTAGTTATATACCCAGAAGTGGGATTGCTGGATCATATAGCAGTTCTATTTTTTAATTTTTTGAGGAACCTCCACACTGGTTTCCATAGTAGCCTCACCAACTACAAAACTGGGACAGGAAGACACAACACACACACACACACACACACACACACACACACACACACACACACACACACACTCTACACTTAAGTGTAACTTACTCCAGCCCACACACCCTCAGCAGCTAAAAATATATACCTGCAGGGGCTCCGTCAGCATATGGGGAAGGAATCTGCTGCAGTAAACCAGGATGTCTTCTAGAAGCAGCTACAAGTTTACATTTTGGCTTCAAGCAAGTTTTCCACAAATAAAAACAGAGGAAGCATTTCAAACTGATTTAGTGCGAGTATACAAAGGCACCAAAGTAAATGCATTTTTACCTGCTCAGAGGAAAACAATGAGCTCATCTGTGCATCATCTACCACACCAGGGAAGATCGACAAAAGGAAGACAGGCTCCCGGATCAGTGCACCGGCCAAGTATTTAGAGCAGCTGAGCCCATCCACAGCCCCAAATATTTAGATCAGCGAACCAAGGACTCATTTACTCGCGTGCTTTTAAAATAAAGGCACTCAATCTGGTGCACACCGCAAGTGAGAGGAGAATTGGGCCCTAGCTCACCCCTCTGCCTGTAAATGAGAAATAACCCAATCACCCCCTCTCCCCAGGGATCTGGGGCTCGCAAGGGAGGAACAACTCTCTAGGGACCCTGAGCGTCCTCTGGTGGGTCTCTCGCATACACCCTGGATGACCAGACCCACGCGCCTTAAGCATCACGTAATTCCAGGGGAGGCAGTGGGCTCTGATCTCAAGGCTGCAGCGGTGACACCCTCCCAAAGCTGCCGTTATCGGCCTGGGCCTCAGAATGTAATTCCCAGGAGCATGCCTCCAATATCTTTACTGGTGGGTGGACTCGGTTGCATGAGGTTCTCTCTGCTCAAAAGTAAGGTCCTTGGCAGCCGAATCCAAGCTCCCTAGAACTCTATGTTTTAAATGTGTTCCTTGATCTTAATGGGCGACGCACGGGAAGTAAAGACTGAGCATTACTTGCTGAGAAGCGACTGAACAGGGTTCCCTAAAAGGCCCGCGGCAGACTCAGCCTCAGAAACCTTCAAGGGTGATGGGGGTTTTCATTGTGATTCAATATCTCCAGGAACTAAAGACTGCTACAAGTGCAGCAGAGGCATCTGGGGATCTATGACACCCCCATCACACAGGGCCCGGGGCCCCCCTGGACTACAACGGGTCACCCCCAGAAGGTGGCTTAGTTATAACAAAAGCACATCATCTGTCACATTTAAAATAAAGTGGTTCCTTGTGTTACTGCATTTAGGTTAGTAATTCTGAATTCAGAGTTGGATTATCCGAGAGCGATGAGCCTAAGAAGGCAAACCTAGCTTTGCGCAATACATCAGGTAACCACACAACAATGGCACCAGCCAGGAGCGTGCCAAGGGGCACAGGAGCATTTCCTCTGCAAGCTTTCCTTACATGATGCAGTGCTGTGGGCACTGCTTGGAACCAACCGTTCTGGGGTTCAGGGCTCTCGTCCCAGGAGACGGAGTAATCACCCCACAAGTAGGAGAGGAGGAAGGACCAAAAGAGCAGCAAACCGAGGAGGGCCCGCTACGTGGCCAGGGAGCCCAGCCGGGAGGCTCCCTCAGGTGTGGATGGTTCTCAGGGTGGTGCCAGGGTCACGTGGACAAAGTGCTCCACAGGCGCCAGGATGCACGTGTGCTCCAAGAGGGTAGACACAGAGCCATACTGTATCCCCCCACCGGGCTGGCAGAGGGGCACGATGATGACCAGGAGAGGACCCCTGCCCGTGAGGCATGGTGTCGGGAGAGGCATCATTCCAAAGGGAAGACCTCTGCCCCTGGAGTCCGGAACCCTGACTTTCTTCCCTCCCCATCCCCCCAATCTGCTGTGCCACTCAGCTCAGGCCACTGCACCAAATCCAAAGTCCCCCAGGCAGGGCTACCTGGACAACAGAAATCCATTTATCACACTTCTGGAGTCCGGGAGTCCAAGACCCAGGTATCACCGCTTCTGTTCCGTGGGAGAGCTCCTTCGTGGCCTGCAGGCGGCCACCTGCTCGCTGCGTCCTCACGTGGAGGAGCGAGAGGAGAGCGAGGCCTCTGACACCTCTTCTGCTCTTGACCTGATGCCATCGCAGTGGGGGTTAGGGCTTGCATGTGTGAATTTGTGTGCATCCAATTCAGTGCACAGCAGAACCTTGGGAGACGTCACTGGCTTTCCTATCTCTAGGGTGGGTGTGGGGTGGGAAGAGCCGGTCCCCAAGGGCTCCCCGAGATCTAAAATTCTACAGCTCTAAAAATCGATTCAACGGTTAATAGCTACTTCTACAATCCCATCAGAGCAGCCGCACGCCAGGCCTGCCTGATGCCCCTGCCCAGGTCCCTTGGCTTCCAGTCAGAGACACAGATCCACTCGCGGGACTCCCAAGAGGGTCTACTTCAAGATGCCACAGCCCCGCGGCCATCTGGACCCCGTCCCGTTTGAGCACCTACCCTGGGTGCTGACTTCCTGCCCAAACCCCAGTACAGAGGTGGGGTTGGCACAGCGCTGCCACGTGCAGTTGAGATCAGCGTAAAGGCTGTTCTCGTGGGTAATTTCCACGGAACCACGGCATGACCGCCCCTGTCAAGGGCGCAACACCCATCGGGGCAAACCACTGCACCTCTACGACCGCCTCCAAGAACACAACCTCTCAAGCATGAGCAATGCCTGACCCCAGTGCACGATGCATGCAAACCAGCACGCCATTGCTTTCTTCTGAAAAACATTTTGGCCTCGTGTATCTTAATAACCCACCCCAGTTTCTGTGGACGGATTCTTAAACGGCTCTCAGCGAGGCAAATAAAAGGATCGATTTTTCTGAACTTAAAAAAAAAAAAAAAAAACAGAAACCTTCTAAAAGAGACCTTGCCACCTCCCGTTGCCCTCAACAGCTTGTTTTTGTCAATTTCACATACATCGTCAGCTACAAGTGCCTCTGCCACGTCTGCGGGGGATTTATCAGCGAGTGAGGTTCCGCGACGGGTTTACACCGTCTCCAAGCAGGAAGGACTCTCTCCTGTTTCCACGTCTCACTCCCTCCATCTACCGGTGGCTGCTGAAAATGAGTCCCCAAAAAGCCCACTGACAAGTCTCCAGACACGGCTTGCTCAGTTATAAACGGCAGCGCGCTCTGAAGGGCTGTACGCATTTCACAAAACTAAAACCATGTGAGCGGCAAATTAAGGCAACAGCGGGTCCAGTGTGGAAGAACGAGCCGAATTCTAGACCCAGGTAACGGGGTCTGAGAAGGTATTTCGGCATCCACGTTGGGCATGGGACACCGTGGGTCAGTATCACTGCTCCCGCCTCCCCCCCAAGAGAGCACGCTTCCCCAGGGAAGTGTCAGCTCTAAGAGCTGGTGTTGAGCCTGTCACCACGCTGGGCGGCCCCCCTACAAATCCATGGTTTCCCAGCCGCTTCCCCTGGGTGATCCTTCTGCCCCTCTTCCAGGCACTGCTTCAAGGCTGCCCCTCATTCTCTGAGAGCCCTTTCCTGGGGAAATCCTAGGGGGCCCTTCAGGCCTGAAAGGCTCCTCTGGGCCCCACACCCATCTCCCCAGGGCTGCCCCCATATCCCAAGAGTCTCAACAGGTATGCCTCTGTCTCCTCGTCAGTGCTCAAAGCCGGGGTCCTGCTTCCAGCCGCTTCCTCTGGATAGAGAGAGACCAAATTCCTTTAAAATTATTTCTGGGGAATCTAGGTGGCTCAGCCGGTTAAGCATCCGACTCTTGATTTCAGGTCAAGATCTCACGGTTTGTGAGACTAAGCCCTGTGTCGGGCTCCATGCTGATGGTGCAGAACCTGCTTAGGGCTGTCTCTGTCTCTGTCTCTCTCTCTCTCTCTCCACCCCCCTCTCTTAAAATAAATAAACTTTAAAATTATTTTAATGCTCGGAGCACCTGGGTGGCTCAGTTAAGCGTCTGACTCTATTTCCGCTCAGGTCATGATTCCAGGGTCGTGGGATCAAGCCCCATGTCAGGTTCTGTGCTGAGCGTGAAGTCAGCTTAAGAGTCTCTCTCTCTGCCCCTCTGCCCTGTCACATGCTCCTGCTCTCTCTCTAAAACAAAGAATAAAAGTAAGTATTTTAATGCTCTTGCCATGTGTTTGTATCATAAAAAATAATGATCTGGAAAACTACACACCACATTCCCAATTCTTTGCAAAAACAAAAGTGCAGTATCTCATGAGATGCCGATCACGGTGCCTGGCACGTAAATACACATGTTCCACGTGTCGGCTAGTGGAAGGAGAAGTACACTAGACAGAAAAATACAAACGTTTTCAAAGTCGGGTTGGTAGAAAGACTAGAAAGTTATTCCCGTGTCTCATGGAGCAGGAGAGGGACAGACCATGGCTGATTCCAGTTGTCTTTTCCAGATTTAATAAAAATATTATTTAAATAGGAACAAAAATCAGAATGCAAATTCGCTACAGAGAGCTGGTAGCACACTAAGTTTCATCACCAGAAGGGGGCAGCATCTTCAAGACTATGGAAACACCATCCTGTCTCTCAGTAAGAAGCCCGGATACTGAAAGTCCATTGGAGAACTGAAAATGTACCAAGTTCCATTTAAATATCTCAGTGGCCACTTCCTTTACATCGCTTAAGAATATTTCTTATTGCATGTGAACCTGCAATTAAAATAAGTTTGTAATTAATATAACATCTAAATCTATGACATAAATTAATCTAGAGAGTGGTTCACCCTTTCTCTCTCTCAAAACATAAATAACACATTAAAAAAAATAAAATATAATAAAATAACGTAACATAAAATACAATACAATACAATACAATAAAATAAAATACAATAAAATACAATAAAATAATAAAATAAAAATAAAAATAAAATGTAAACCAAGCAGGAAACATGTGATCTAAAACAAACATAACTTCTCCCCCTACCCCCCAGGGAAAGTTAATAATCTCACTCTACTTCATTCTGAAACTAACCCTTAAACAAATTTTGAAATCGAGCTGCTTCTCTGACTGTGGTCAGTCTTGTGTCAGGGCCTCTGTCTTTGGAGAAACTTGTGGGGAGGACCATCCATCCCTGCACAAGGAGGGCCCATGCTCACTCATCCATTGCTCCCATCAGTGGCAAACAGAATCTTCTGGAAGGCTCTACGGACACAGCTGGCCTGGACCAAGCCACAGCTTAACACCGATTCACCCACAGCGAGGATGGCTGACATCAGTACAGAACTAACAGACCCACACTGTGCACCCCATCACCTCCCAGCCGTCACACACCTGGCCAGGTGAAGATGTGCCGTAGGCTTCTTCTAGAAGCTCGGTGGCCCTTGAGGGCACCCTCCAGTCCACAGTCCCGAGACCCACTCATCTGCTCATCACTGACTGGCACACACAGGCTGCCTCTCCTTAGACCGCGTCACCGCGTGCCTTCCTGGGAACCCAGCACCGCCAGGGGTCAGGCAGGAGTCACGCCCCTATCTTCTATTTCCCAGCTGGTCTCCTCCTCCAGGCAAACAGCCTACCCAGTACCTTCAGCCCTGAGAGGCCAGGGCATTCCTGCCGCTGCCTCCCTGAACAACCTCAGCCAAATTCAGCCTTCTCGACCAACACCCAAACCAGACTCCATGTTCCCGTGTGGCTCGACAGCACAGATGGCCGCTGAGGGTCGCATTCCTTGCGTCAGCTCTGCAGGGATGACCGCATCTCTCCGGGACACGAAACACCGGTAAACTCCCGAGGCCTGCTGGGAATCCCACACACCCGACAGGGTGGATGGAGAGCCTCGCACAGATTCCTTCTGGAGAGCTCTCTTCGAGGCCGCCCACCGGTCATAAACCCACCACCGTCCTCGTTCTGAAACTATCGGCCTAGAACCGGCCGCTTCTGGAGCCACCGGAAGGCAGAGTCTTCTCCAAAGCAAAGGCCCCTTCGCCATCGTGCTCATTCTGGAAGTTACAGTTTGGCTCCTTGTCCTTCAGGAGTAGGGTGTCCGGATTAAATGCCACATGCCAGCGGTCAGAGCCGAGCAGGCCGAACACTCGCTCCTTCATTCCAGGGCAGGGATGGGATGACACATACAGCTTGTGGCCACCTCAGTGACCCTGCCTGGATACCGCCCCCTGTCCTGCTTGGCCTGGACCCCTCAGAACCCAAGAGGTTTCATCTACTCCCACCCCAGACACAGCACAGCAAATGGGGCACACTGCTCCTCTGGAACCACATCCACTAAGAAAAAGAGTGACTCTCTGAGCCCAAGCCCGTCAGCCTTTATGACAGGTCCCGCCAGGGCTGCTGGGTTCTATCTAAACCCAAGGCCAGGATGATGCCTTCTTCCCTACCCAATTCCATCTCAAAGCCCATTCTTCCTGTCTCTGTTTGTGGAATTCTACAAAAATGTCTCTGATCCTACAAGAAAGGAGTCCCCTGGGCAGGCTGTGCCCAAGGGCAGATATGGAGCTTGGCTGGTGACTTGGGGGGAAGCCCTGTGCTCAGGCCTCTCCAGCACCGCCTCCCCGCTGGCCCAAGGGGACACGAAAGCCCTTGCAGGGGCCTCTGCTGCCTCCATCACCCATGCAGCCCCATGCAGGGGGTCTGCCCGCTTTGCATCCCATCCTGAAACAGCAGATACATTTTTTCCCCTAAAACTACTTTTGGCTCCTTGGCCAGGCTCCTCGCCTTCCTTGCTCATCAGCATGTCTTTGCGCAGGTAGCCTCATGCCCGTCCTGCCCATGGTCGCTCATCACCGGCTTTAGCACCCAACCCACAGGCCGGGGACACAGGGCTCCTTCCTCATCATCAGGATGTGCAAATGCCCGGGAAGCACCATTCACGAAAGTGTACTGGCTAGGCACCGTTGGGTTAATAATATCTCTCTTATGGAGAGATTATGGTTGCTTTCTGTTTGTTTTTGTTTAATCTTTGTTTATATTTGAGACAGAGACAGAGAGACAGAGAGAGAGAGAGAGAGGAGGGGAGGGGCAGAGAGAGAGAGAGGAAGACACAGAATCCAAAGCAGGCTCCAGGTTCTGAGCTGTCAGCACAGAGCCCGACGCAGGACTCAAACTCCCAAACCGCGAGATCATGACCGAAGTCGGATGCTTAACCAACTGTGTCCCCACGAAACTCCTATGTTGCAACCAAACCCCCGTGCCAATCATGTTAGGAGGTGAGGCCTTCAGGGGGTGATCAGGTCACAAGCAGGGACCCATTGTGAATGGATCAGAGACCCCAGATAGCTCCCAGCCCCTGTGCCATGTGAGGACACAGTGAGAAAGCAGCCATCTGTAAGCCATGAAGCAGACCCTCACCGGACCCCACATCTGCTGGTGCCTTCATCTCGACCCCCGGAAGTGTGAGAAATGTTCTGTGAGCCAGCCAGCCTGTGCTTATGTTTGTCACAGCAACCCTAGCCAGCTGAGACCGACATATTCAAGGTAAAGGAAACACGGCCATATTTCACTGAAAAACAGCAAGACATCCAAACAGCTGATCACCTAGGGGCTAGTTATAATTCTGAAATAAGCTAGGCAAACAAGCCACAGAGGACCCTCCTGCTGGAAGATTCTTTCAAAGGTCCCATCGGTAATAACGATCCCCGACATGCTCTGTACCGGGAGACCAAGTGGATTCACAGAAGTCTATCGATAAACCTACTTAGTAAAGACGCTTACAGTACGCTTGATCTATAATTTACACTAATAATCTCCAAGAAAAAGGCGGATTAAAAAAGAAATAGACCTCACTCATCATCAGGGAAATACAAATCAAAACCACGATGAGATACCACCTCACACCTGTCAGAATGGCTAAAATTAACAACTCAGGAAATGACAGATGTTGGCGAGGATGTAGAGAAAGGTGAACCCTTCTGCACTGCTGATGGGAATGCAAACTAGTGCAGCCACTCTAGAGAACAGTCTGGAGGTTCCTCAGAAAATTAAAAATAAAACTATCCTACGACCCGGCAATTGTACTACTAGGTATTTATCCAAAGGATACAAAAATGCTGATTCGAAGGGGGCACATGTGCCCCAATGTTTATAGCAGCGCTATTGACAATATCCAAACTATGGGGGCGCCTGGGTGGCTCAGTCGGTTAAGCGTCCAACTTCAGCTCAGGTCATGACCTCGCGGTTTGTGAGTTCGAGCCCCACGTCGGGCTCTGTGCTGACAGCTCGGAGCCTGGAGCCTGCTTCGGGTTCTGTGTCTCCTCCTGTCTCTGCCCCTCCCCTGCTCATGCTCTGTCTCTTAATAATAAATAAACGTTTAAAAAAAATTTTTTTTTAAATAGCTAAACTATGGAAAGGGCCCAAATGTCCACCTGATGAATAAAGACGATGTGGTATATGTACACAATGGAATATTACTCAGCGACCACAAAGAATGAAATCTTGCCATTTGCAACAACGTGGAGGGAACTAGAGGGTACTATGCTAAGCAAAATAAGTCAGTCAGAGAAACACAAATATCATGATTTCACTCACACGTGGAATTTAAGAAACAAAACAGATGAACATAGGGGAAGGGAAGCAAAAATAAGATAAAAACAGAGAGGGAGGCAAACCATAAGAGACTCTGAAATACAGAGAACAAACTGAGGGTTGCTGGTGGGGGGATGGGCCAAAGGGATGAGGGGCCTTAAGGAGGGCACTTGTTGGAATGAGCACTGGGTGTCATATGTAAGTGATGAATCACTAAATTCTATTCCTGAAATCATTATTGTACTGTATATTAACTACCTGAATTAAAATAAAAAATAAAATCTAGAATTTAAAAAAAAAAAACAGAAAAATGACAACTACGTCACTCTGCGAATTTAAGAAAATTCAGAAATTTTCCCAAGAAAAAAACTCAGGTATTTGAATGAATAGAGTAAAACTCCTGACCTGGTTGCTCAGGACTGTCAGTAGCTCTACTAAAAGCCCGTGATTCTTTTCACCAGGATTTCACGACACGGAAGGCTAAGTGTTGGAGGCCGGGCATGAGCAGGTGTGTGGGCGGGAGTGAGCCACGGGTTCTAAAGAGGCCGAAGTTCCCGCTTCGCAGCATCGAGGGTTGGGAAGGTGCCAGGTGAGGGGTGGGAGGGCATTAAATAAAGGGGGGAGGGGGCTGCATCGCAGAGAAGCGATCTTAGGGAAAGAAATCCTAGGTTTTCCCGTCGTTCTGTATTTCACCCGTAAGGAATTCTGAGAACGACCCCCCCACCACCACCATAATAATTTGCATTTGACAGAGTAGAACAAAACCCTCCAGGCAGAAGACTGGACTCGGTTGCTGGGCAGCTGTGGGAGGAGCATCGTCAGGACCTGATGTCCTTGGGCGGCTCCCCTGGGGCCGCAGCGGCCTTGGGCAGGTCCCCCACCACGGGGACCTCCAGGACCCTCTTCGGTGAGTCAGTGTCGCCGTCCTCAGAAGAGCCTCAGGCAGTGGCGAGCTCAGAACCCCAACTGTGTTGACACCTATGATCTCTCTAAGGAGGAGGCAGAAGGGAAAGAAAGCCGCTGTCCCTGATTTCCGTCCCCTCCGGCTCACGGCAGCTCCACCTGCTTCAAGAGACAAGACACGCTTTCCTCCTTTTCCACCTGCTGGTGCCTCGTGGATCCGTGAGGAGGAGGTGAGAGGTGTCTGCTCACTTGGCAAGCGAGAAAGGTATTCTGTCATCACCGCCAAGTTTCTCCTCGGGTAGGAACCTTCTCCCTCCAAACCGCTCAAAAATTTTCCAATTCCAGCCACTGACTCATCCATCCCTTCACAAAAGAATTCAGCGGGCGTTTCCTCACTCAACCGCGCGGGAATTGACTAATGAGGGACGTAACCAGAGTAAGGTGTCTGCTTTCACAGGACTAACCCCCCAGCCGCCACCCCGGTAACTTTCTCGTCTTGATCCGTTGCCAGCCACACGCGTGAGTTCTCCCAGCCGCACGAGGCTGCACCACGCGCTGGACGTGAACTACACGCCAACGGGGCACGCGCCCCAGCAAACCGCAGGATGCCCGTCCCCCCTGGGCAAGCACCCCCCTACAGGACGCGGGAAGGACAAGTCGGTCGCATCTCCTAGCGGTCTGTTTTGTTCGCGTATCAAAACCAAACTCTGCAGAGCAGTGAAGACGTCGCACGGGGGTCCTCAGGCTGACAAAACCCTACGGGCAGCGGAGCTGGGGCTCGGATGGCACGCGGATCCTCACCGAGAGGCCTCAGCCCGGAAGGGCCCGGGGGCCTGGGCGTGGGGCACCGCAACTCGTCCCTGCTGCTCTCTGTGCTCCCCGTGCCGGGGCCCCCGGTCCCTGCCCCCCCACACACAGCCTCTCCTCCAGGCTCACCATCCCTCCTCGCCCCCTGCCACACCCACGGGGCCCATGGCAGGCTGCGCTTCCGGAAGCAATCTGCAGAGATCACCGTGGGTGGCGGTGGTGAGTGCGGAGAGCTTCCGTCCCTCTTCCAGATAACACGCCCATAAAGGCGGCCTGAGGGCTCGCCCCACCCCAGCTCTCGCACCCACACCGAGGTGCTGACTCATACTGAGCCTGAAGTCCAGAAGAACCCTTCCACCTCCTGTTTTCCAGGTGTTTCTTTCTCTTCAGCCACCACTTCCCCGACAGGTGTGTGACTAGCAGATTAGATGCGCTAAGACCCTAAGCCTCCCTGCACCCCAGTTTCACATCCAATCCGTCCTCAGAACCTGCCCAGATGCGCTCCTCAGCGCCAGCTGCCTTCTGATGAGCCCGGGATTTAACAGACCCCTCCGTACAGGTCCGGCGCGCTCCATCCCCGGGGCCGCAAGTGGCTGCAGCCTGCAATCTCAAGCCACCCTCCAAGGAAGCATCTCGAGACACCCTCCAAGGAAGCATCTCGAGCCACCCTCCAAGGAAACATCTCGCAACAACCTCCAAGGAAACACCTCGAGACACCCTCCAAGGAAACATCTCGCGACAACCTCCAAGCAAACATCTCGCGACACCCTCCAAGGAAACACCTCGAGCCACCCTCCAAGGAAGCATCTCGAGACACCCTCCAAGGAAGCATCTCGAGCCACCCTCCAAGGAAACATCTCGCAACAACCTCCAAGGAAACACCTCGAGACACCCTCCAAGGAAGCATCTCGAGCCACCCTCCAAGGAAACATCTCGCAACAACCTCCAAGGAAACACCTCGAGACACCCTCCAAGGAAGCATCTCGAGACACCCTCCAAGGAAACACCTCGAGCCACCCTCCAAGGAAACACCTCGAGCCACCCTCCAAGGAAGCATCTCGAGCCACCCTCCAAGGAAACACCTCGAGCCACCCTCCAAGGAAAAACCTCGAGCCACCCTCCAAGGAAACACCTCGAGCCACCCTCCAAGGAAACACCTCGAGCCACCCTCCAAGGAAACATCTCAAGACACCCTCCAAGTAAGCAGAACGCGGGGCACTGGCTTTGTTTTTGGGTGCACACAAAAGCGTGAGCTGACTCCGCAGCAGAAACCCAGCCGGCGGGGGACGCCAACGGATGAAAGCTGTGTGTATGGCAGCCTTGAACACAACTGCTGCTTTTAACTCCGAGTTTCCAGAAAGGAAAAAATAGATTTAGCAAACACGGGCTCGCATTTCTGTGGGATCTTTTCGGGTCCCTCCTCCAGACCTACCTACTACCATGAATGTGTTTCTGGGAGTTTCACACTCGAGCCTTTGAAAACACAGACCATCCCCGTCCTTCATGGTCCGATCCTACGTCAATCTGGGGTCACAGCGGAAGTTTTACATCTCAGGGCCTGGATGCGCTCAAAGTCCCAATCTCGCTGAGCGCCAGCTTCCTGATAAGAAAACCTCACCCCACCTCTCCCAGGGTTATTATCAGGATCAACAGACGCGAACGTGCTGAGTCAACTGGAAAGGCACATTTGTGAACACGGCAGTTAGTGCCGGTTATTCACCCTTGCAACCGCACGAGGGCTTAGATACCACCTAGAGCAAAGGACTCACTGCTCGGAAAAAGAGAGATCACCTCGCACACGGACCCCTGTTCGAAGGTTCTCTCTTGATTTTTTTTTAGCTTGTACCCCAACAGGTGAGCGGTCTGCTTTCACTCATTATTGGCATTGTTGGCAATCACTGAAGCACCACCAGCAAAATACTAGAGGCCAAAGACGCCCAAAAGGACTCAACACAAAGAGAAAAGACAGCTATCGATTACGAAGGCAATCCTAGATGGACAACTCACCCAAACGACTCCTGTCCTCGAGGACGCCCTTCAACACGGCCACACGAGTACCTCCTTCTTTATAAAACGAATGTCACGTATTCTAAGAGCAACAGCACACCCAGATTTTTGTTTCTTTAGTTTATATTCTAATCCCAGTAGAGTTAACACGCTTATTTCAGTTTTAGGTGTACAAGACGGTGATTCGGCACTGCCACACTGTGACCCTTGGAGAGAGAAAGCGCGTCCAGTGCCTCCGGGCCATACCTACAGAAGCCACTGCCACTGTGGCAGAGAGAGAAAATAAGGAAACCTTACACTCGACCTTACAACAGGCAGATTGACCTTACAACAGGCAAGTGACCATTATTTCTATATTCTTACCATTAATAAAAAAGAAACAACGAGGGTGCCTGGGTGGCTCATTCGGTTAAGGGTCTGACCCAGTTTCTGCTCAGGTCATGATCTCACGGTTCCCGGGATCGAGCCCTGCATCAGGGTCTGTGCTGACAGCTCAGAGCCTGTTTGGATTCTCTCTCTCTCCCTCTCTCTGCCCCTCCTCTGCTCTTACTCCCTGTCTTAAAATAAATAAATAAACTTAAAAAACACACTTTACAACGAGGTGTCTGGGTGGCTCAGTCGGTTAAGCGTCCGACTTCGGCTCAGGTCACGATCTCGCGGTCCGTGAGTTCGAGCCCCGTGTCGGGCTCTGTGCTGACAGCTCAGAGCCTGGAGCCTGTTTCGGATTCTGTGTCTCCCTTTCTCTGACCCTCCCCCGTTCATGCTCTGTCTCTCTCTGTCTCAAAAATAAACGTTAAAAAAAAAAATTTAAAAAAATAAAATGGTTAATTTTATGGGCTGTGAATTTTACCTCAATAAAAAAAAAAAAAATGCCAATAACAAAAGGGCCACTTCACCTGCTGGGGAGGGGGCGTGACCTAAAGCTGGACTCTTGTCGCAAGAGTGCCAGGCCCAAGAAGGCGTTTAGAAGGAAGAGGTCTGTGGCCACGGGGGCGCCGGGGTGAAGGTCAGCTTAACCAGGAAGCACCTGCCAATGAGCAAACCTTCACATGCCGACAATGGCTGCTTTCAGGACGGTGGCCTGACCGCCCCCAAACGCTCCTTGTCTGACCTCCCGGTAAGGCCTTCGATGCTTCTGGCAAGGAGAAAGCAGAGCCCAGCTCGCCAGAAGCCGCTGGTCATAACAGAGGAAACCCTTCGTTCCTGAAGGCCTCGCTGGGCAGGCTGACACAGTGTGCCCCGACACTAAGGTTTTATTCTAGTGAACAAGCCAGGAAAATAAACACATCGCTGTGACAAGTGATGAGGAAAGCTGTTTCATGATGGTAATTTTGTTTCCTGATTCTCTCTCCAAGATTATTAAACTGAGTACCTGTTCACTTTGGCCAGTAACACTAAAACACTTCTCATACTCTATCAGAGGAAACAGAAGTAACTTACAGATCTGTCCCTACATGTAGATGCAGAGCTGAAATTTCTGTTAGAGAGGCAGATACAAATACACGACAGGTGTATAATTTTGACCTTAAGCACTGAAAAACTACTGGGTTTCAACATAGACATTTTTAAAATACGGTAATCTTTTAAACTGTGGCAAAAATATACATAACATTAATTTTACCATTCTATCCATTTATTATTATTATTTTATTAATGTTTATTTATTTTTGAGAGACAGAAAGAGACAGAGTGTGAGCGGGGGAGGGTCAGAGAGAGAGGAAGACACAGAATCCAAAGCAGGCTCCAGGCTCCGAGCTGTCGGCACAGAGCCCGATGTGGGGCTTGAACTCACGGACCAGGAGATCATGATCCAAGCTGAAGTCGGAAGCTTAAATGACTGAACCACCCAGGCACCCCTACCCATTTTTTAAAAATGTTTTCTTATTTTGAGTGAGAGAGAAAGGGAGTCCAAGCAGGGAAGGGCAAAGGGACAGAGGGGGGAGATGGGGAGGGGGAGGGGGAGAGGGAGGGGGAGAGGGAGAAAGAGAGAAGAATCCCAAGCGGGCTCTGCGACGTCAGCACAGAGCTTGACACAGAGGCTCAATCTCACAAATCCTGAGATCATGACCTGAGCCAAAATCAAGAGTCAGACACTTAACCGACTGAGCCATGCAGCCCCCTCCATTCTACCCACTTTTAAGCGCACAGATCAGAGGCACGAAGTACATTCACATGTTGTGTGCTCGCTATCACTTTAAAGGTCTCGATCTCGTCCCTGACTCCTCACCAAACCCCAGGAGTAGCAAGGACGGCAGGCCCTAGTGTTAGCGTTCCCGGGTCTCAGGATGCAAACAGGGTGGCTCCCAGGACAAAGGCTTCCTCATGCTGGGGTTCCCAGAGCTCCAGTCAGACAGCGGGGGCCACCAGCCTGAAGTCCCCACCATGGAACACCTGGGATGGGCTCAGGTGCAGGCCAGGCACCCAGCCGTGCCGCCCGCCTCTGCAGCAGGGGCCTCCCCTAAACAACCCTATTCACACCAGGCCCCGGTTTGGGTTTTTTCCATCAGTACAAAGGCAATCTATCAGGTCCCAAGCCCGCAGACATGAGGCTTTTGTGCAGGGCTGAAAGAGGGATTACATTTCAGGAATAGCCAACCTACTCTCTCCTGGAGGAGGCAGCCGACACGTCTGTGCTGAATGCACTTTTTGTTTACGGCTCAATTAGCCGAGCCATCACGGGGTGCCAGCACACACTCCCCACTTGGCGAACGTGCAGAATGCTCCGAGATAACCGGCCACACAAAATTAAAGGGGTGGGGGTACGGGGGCGGCAAACCGCTTGCCTGCCCACGGGCCACACCGCCGTGCCCTGGGCGGCAAGGACCGGGGCCACCACCGAGCCCGGCAAGGGATGCGGGAGCTACAGACGACTTCCATACAAATACACGAGTCTGGTCCACGAGGGCACTCGCCAAGAGGTAGTGTCCTTTCGGGCAGAGGCTCTGGGCAGAGGGTCACAAGAATGCAACTGAACCAAAACTCCGAGGCCACGCTGTGCGATACGGGGGCCACCAGCCACACGTGGCTTCTGAGCCGTTGAAACGTGGCTGGTCCAAACCAGGATGTGCTCTCAACGCCAAAAAAGAATGGACATGCCTCCTTACTAAATTCCGTATAATTGCAGGCCAGAAGGATAATACAGCAGATATGCTGGATTAAACAGAATGTATTAGTCAAACTAATCTCACCTGTCTCTTTCACATTTTTTTTTTTTCAACGTTTATTTATTTTTGGGACAGAGACAGACAGAGCATGAACGGGGGAGGGGCAGAGAGAGAGGGAGACACAGAATCCGAAACAGGCTCCAGGCTCTGAGCCATCAGCCCAGAGCCCGACACGGGGCTCGAACTCACGGACCGCGAGATCGTGACCTGGCTGAAGTCGGACGCTTAACCGACTGCGCCACCCAGGCGCCCCTCTTTCACATTTTTTATGTGGCTACTGGAGAATTTTAAAGGACTCGTGTGGTTCACAATCCATTTCCACTGGACACGTGCGCTAAGTGATATCAAAAAAGTCCCAAATTTGACAACAATATAAATTCTTTCCTTGAGGAAGATGCATTTAGGCCAGGGACGGGAGATGAGGCCGGCAGGAGGCCGGCAGGACACAGGACTAATAGGAGGGAGGGGCCCAGGCACCGGGAGCACTGGAGCGAGCGCACCCGTGGGCACCATCCAGGATGGCCGGAATGGCAAAGGGCCTCGTGCCTCAGTGGTGCATGTGTGCAGCAGAAGGGGGACCAGAAGGCCACTTATGTGCAGCTCATCTGAAGGAAGCCCAGGAAAATGGAAAAATCTCAATGTTCCCCTCCTTCTGTGGAGGAAATAACACAGTTCTTCCCCACTACGTCTTTCTACCCTGTGTGTCTCCTTTCCCTTCACAGAGAACACTTCAATCCCGACACTTCCAGTCCGCAAACATGGGGACGTTTTTCCCTACACCAAGCAATTCTCTGCGACATCAGCTGAGTGTCTATGGTTTAACTCAACTCTGACCTGTCTACCTGGAGACAGTGTCAGATCCCACATTAGGGGCTCAGTCCCCCCAGACACACACACACACACACACACACACACACACACACACACACACACTCCTCAGATCCCAGCAGTGAGCTCATGTTGTCACCTGTGCTCCTGGCCAACCAGCTACAGATCAGAGGCTCCCACCATCCCCGCCCCAGCTTTGACTAATTTGCTAGAGTGGCTAACAGAACTCAGGGACACACATTTACCAGCCTATTAACAGTTGTGACAAGGAACATGGATGAACAGACATACAAGGCAAGTTCTTGGTGGTGGGGGAGGGGGGTCTGGGGCACAGGCGCTTCTGTCCTAGTGGAGTTGGCGGCGGGGGGGGGGGGGGAGGGGTCACCCACCCAGTGTGTACATATTCACAAGCCCGAAAGCTCTGGGAACCCCACACTACTGGGACTTTATGGAGGGTCCCTTACATAAGCATGATTGATTGATCCAACCTCCAACCGCATCCCCTCTCAAGAGGTGGGGGCAGTGGGACTGGAAGTTCCAACCCTCTAGTCTTACCTGGTCCCCCCCCCCCCGCAGGGAGCCCATCCTACAGGGAGGGGGCCCTTCATTAAGGCAACAAAGGCATCAACTCCACACTTCCAAGAAAACCTTGGAAATCCCAAGGGTTTGGGGAACTGTGCACGAATGAGAAATATACTTATATACTTTCAGTCGTCTGAATGACCACACACACATTTCTTAGAAGTCACAGTATCACCGTCTGACTCACGGCAGCAGCAGCCGACAGCACGTCTCTATAGGGAAGGCTGGAGGAACGGGGGCCGGGGTACCCCTCAACGTGACCTCGCACGTCCTCCCCTAGATGTCTCCAAGAGATTGAAAAAAACAGAAAAGGATGTGAGGTTCGTGTCCTTCCTTCCCCACTGACGGCACCTGCCTTAGCGGCGAGCTGGGACTGGGGTGTGCGTGGGCCCCACTCACCACCTCAGCTAACCTCACGTCTCCCACATCCTGCGGACCCGTCAGGGGTGGGCTACCAGCCCCCAGATGGCACACCATACGAACCAGCAAGCGTTCTGGCCTTTGCCGGTTTTCCCACGTGTTTTGCTTTATGCCATCTTTGTCCTAAACCATTTCGCACCAGCACTCGGCCAGACCCCAGAGCGGCCCGCAGCCCCGCCCCGGCTGAGCCCCTCCTAAACCTCTTCCCTGAGCCACAGCTCGCTGCCAGGGTCGGCCGGCACACTCACACTGTGGATCCCCAGGACTGTGCCTGCCTGGCCACCGCCCCCCCAGCCCCCCGCCCTGTACCGGCACACGAGGGAAGCATCACCCATCAGTAAGCACCACAGCCCAAGGCAACAGCTGGGAAGCCGGGTCCCCCCCAAAGCCCTGGGTGGGGGGGCTGCAGCAGGCCTCTGGGGGGACACCGCACCTACTGCAAATCTCTGCCACCCAGGGGCTTTCACAGACTGGCAGTAACAACCAGGGAGTTTGGGTCCCTAGGACTGAGGAAGGGCACCCGACAAGCCACGTGAGGGCACAGCGTGCCTCATGATAAAATGCCGCTTTCCCCCAGCTTCTTCCTTGAAAAGAGAACAGAAAGAAGGGCATGCTTTATCTAATATCAACAGATCATTCAAAGGAGACAGACTTCCCTCCGCAATCTCAGGAATGAGGTAGCTGTTGCGTAATAGGAAGAAAAAGGGCACCAGAAACACAAGACGGTTACGATTAACGTCCACGTGGAAAGAAAGAGCTGAAAATAACCTTTTCAATAAAGAACACTTCCATAATACGGGCGCCTGGGTGGCTCCGTCAGTTAAGCGTCCGACTTTGGCTCAGGTCATAATCTCGCAGTTTGTGGGTTCGAGCCCCACGCTGGGCTCTGTGCTGACAGCTCAGAGCCTGGAGCCTGCTTCAGATTGTGTCTCTCCCCCTGCCCCTCCCCACTCATGCTCAGTCTCTCTCTCTCTCTCTCTGAAATAAACAACAAAGAAGGAAGGAAGGGAGAGAAGAAAAAAAAAAACAAAACTTCCCTAATAGTAAACATGCCAGCCTGTGCATTTCCACCTCTCCCAAAGGCAGCTGTATCTCGCGGGTTAGAGGGACAGGGCCGAGGCATGGAACGAGCATGTCTAAGGATCACCTCGGTCAAGCGCCTTGATGTCACTGCACCAGCGAGGAGCGTGCCGGTCACCAAACCAGAGAAGTGACAGGGACAACGCGAGGTGGGCGTTCACCGATATTTTCTCCTGAGGCTTAGAATCAAAATTGGTCCTTAAAAGGCTCAGCCTTAATCACGCTTCCTGGGATCTGTTCCCAAACACCCAGCATCACAACCCACCTTCATGTCAAATGCCAGCCGTGCTACCCACCCTTTCAGCCAACCGCACACTTTCCACATCTGAGATGTACCCTAAGTATGGTCGCTTAGGAACCCAAGCTTTTCTTTCTTTTCTTTTTTAATGTTTATTTATTTTTGAGACAGAGAGAGACAGAGCATGAACGGGGGAGGGTCAGAGAGAGGGAGACACAGAATCTGAAACGGGCTCCAGGCTCTGAGCTGTCAGCACAGAGCCCGACGTGGGGCTCGAACTCACGGACCGCGAGATCACGACCCGAGCTGAAGTCGGCCGCTCAACCGACTGAGCCACCCAGGCGCTCCCACAAGCTTTTCTTTCTAACGTGCATTAAAATACAACTGCAAGGGGCGCCTGGGTGGCGCAGTCGGTTAAGCGTCCGACTTCAGCCAGGTCACGATCTCGCGGTCCGTGAGTTCGAGCCCCGCGTCGGGCTCTGGGCTGACGGCTCAGAGCCTGGAGCCTGTTTCCGATTCTGTGTCTCCCTCTCTCTCTGCCCCTTGCCCGTTCATGCTCTGTCTCTCTCTCTGTCCCAAAAATAAATAAACGTTGAAAAAAAAAAATTAAAAAAAAAAAATAATAAAAAAAAATAAAATAAAATACAACTGCAAGTCCTCAGCGAGCACCGCAGCCAACCCCGGTTTAGGGAACAGTTACACCTCGCTACATTTTATTCAATAACGACTGAACGGGTGGGAAAGCACGATTCCAACGGCCTCTTCGTTCTCTAAATCACTGCTCAAAAGTTCAGATCCTAATCCCGTGATCTCGGAAAACATTCAAAACTAGTCACTTGGCCTCGTTTGGGTTCATTTCTTTCCTTCTGGTTGTTCTTTCCCTCCTGGTTGCCTGGGCTCGCCACGGCTCTTGACACAGTCTCTTCAGAAAGCAAAAGACCTTCCCTTACCTGAGTTGCGTGCACGGGATATTCACCACTGTCACACCAAAATGGACCTGAAAACAGAATTCTCCATTTTCCCAAGAGTCCAATGAGAACTGTCCAGTCAAGGACACCTAAGTCTTCAGTGGTGGGAAGTGTCTACAGAGATCTAAAGGCATAACCTGAGAGCCACTATTAAGAGAGAGGCTACACTGTCATAAAAGGTTCTCCACGGGTGGCTGTAATTTGTTATCCCTATCAGATCGTGCATCATAACTAATTACATTTCGAGAAACAGTTTATGCGTTCAGCAAAGCAAAAAAACAAAACTGCACAACACATACAATTAAATCAATCCATTATGTCTTTCCGTGAAGGTAGAGGAACACGCTTGGTGTCTCAGTTCATTAGATCTGAATGCCCATTGCAGAGGGTGGAGATTAAAGAGGTGTTTTTAGAATGACAGACTCCTCAGTCACGCTTAAGAAGAACAGGAAACAGTCCATCCAGCCCCAAACCCTTCAGGTTCCAGAATGCGTTCATGCCAATACTCAACA
Source organism: Lynx rufus (assembly GCF_022079265.1). Classification (NCBI taxonomy): domain Eukaryota; kingdom Metazoa; phylum Chordata; class Mammalia; order Carnivora; family Felidae; genus Lynx; species Lynx rufus. Next base: position 5,079,607 of record NW_025814834.1, read on the forward strand.
CCCAGCATGGACCGAGCACTACCGGGGCGCCTGGGTGGCTCAGTCGGTTAAGTGTCCAACTTCGGCTCAGCCCATGATCTCACGGTTCATGAGTTCAAGCCCCACATAGGGTTCTCTGCTGTCAGCACGGAGCAGAGCCTGCTTCAGATCTTCTGTCCCCTTCTCGCTCTGCCCCTACTCCGCTCTTGCTCTCTCTCAAAAATAAATATACATTAAAAAAAATAATAATTCTAGGGGCCCCTCTGTAGCTCAGTCAGTTGAGCATCCGACTTCAGCTCAGGTCATGATCTCACGGTTCTTGGGTTCGAGTCCCACGTCAAGCTTTTCGCTGATAACAAGACCACTTTGGGTTCTGTCTGTCTGTCTCTCTCTCTCTCTGCCCCTCCCCCTACTTGTGCTCTCCCTCTCTCTCTCTTAAAAGCAAATAAACATTAAAACAAATTTTTCTTTAAAAAAGAGGGGGGCACCTGGGTGGCTCAGTCGGTTGAGCGTCCGACTTCGGCTCAGGTCATGATCTGACAGCCCAGGAGTTCAAGCCCCGTGCCGGGCTCTGTGCGGACGCCTCAGAGCCTGGAGCCTATTTCAGATTCTGTGTCTCCCTCTCTCTCTGCCCCTCCCCCACTCACACTCTGTCTCCAAAATGAATGCTAAAAAAAAAATTAAAAATGATTCTGAGCGCTACTAAGCAGATTACAATTCCTAAGTGATATCCAGGCAGACGCCGGACCTCCGAGCCCAGGCCCGGCTCCGCATACGAAACGGTGAACAGGGCCCCGAGCTGCTCAGGCCATCTTCATGAGAAGCCAACACTAGGGACTCGGCAAAGCCAGGGGCTCCTGGCCAGCACAGGAAGGGTCGGGCTAGAAGGAGAGGTCACGCCAGGAGTGCGGTCAAGCTGAACAGAGTACCCACTGGCCAGGTGCTCCTGCCTGGAGCTGCTTCGGCAGGGGGGCTCCACACAGACCCCAGCCTCTGAGCTGGCCCGTCGCAGCGACAAGGCACAGGAAGAACGGGATTTCAGAAACTCATATGCCATGTGCTTAACGGCTGATTCACAGGGGCCCTTTCCTCTTAAGACGTACCTGCCAAGCCCACCCACGCCGAGGGCTGGCGGCTGAGCTTCCCACACCCTCTCAGACCCACCAGCGGAGAACGTGGTCCTCAAGACCCTCGCCGTTGTTTCCACACCTCCGTATCCCCACTGTGCTTGTAACTGTAATTACATCACTTAATTAACTGCTACACACATCGATTCAATGGAAGTTTTAATAAGAGTATCTATAATTACATCATTTGGTTAAACATTACACACATTGATTAAATAAGAATTGAAGAGGACTTTTTCCTTTGAAAATTAAGTTGAATGTTTTGGGAAAGACTTGATGAAGACAAAATGCTTTAAAAAAAAAAAAAAAAAAAAGGTTTAAGTAAGTACATGGACAACCTGAAGGGCGGGAGGAGAAAGCAAAGGTCTACTGGCAGCCGTCGCGTGGCTCCTTATTGATTCGCGTGTATCTATCTGTTCCTGGTCCAAAAGGTCACATAGAACATGTGCTCATGGCCGGCACAGCCACGTCTGGGGGCCCCTGCAGGGCCAGGCTTCGGTCTGCCCGCCCCCCCGCACATATTCGGCACACAGTAGGTCCTTGTGAGCAGGGCTGACGTCAACAACGTGACACATATGATAACCTGGCTCTGGAGAGGCGGCCGAGGTAGCATTTCAAAGGCTGAGAGGCGACTTCTGGCTAAGGGGATGGGGAAGGAAGTCACTGTTTCCCCAGAGAGAGGAGATCTGGGCCGCGACCAGGTGGCACCCACGGGAGGGAACGCAGCAGCACATGCTGGGGTGTCGGGGACCGTGGGGCAAACGGTGCAAGTGCGGGAAGTCCGGAGGGCAGGAAAGGGCAGAGCAGCAGAACCCAGCTGACGGGCATCACCCCGATCTCCTAGAGAAGTACCCCAGCCCACACACAGCAGGTAGGACCGGGTCCTGGGTTCACAAGGCCACACAGGTGGCACTGTGGAGAGAGGCCAGGACACCTGCAGGGGTGGCAGCCGCAGACCCCAGAGGAGCTCCCGGACAGCCCTGTCGGGGGGCACACACCTGGAGATGCTAAGCCAACGGCAACTTACAGAGGTCGTCCCGAACATCGTCCCTGGAATTATGGGACTACGAGCAGGGGGGCCGTGCAGCGCGCACACAGGTGTGGGCGGCCGTGAAGATGGGCCAGGCGATGCCAGGGGGAGGCAGAGCCTGTGCCCACAGGGAAAGCGAAGGAGCACCCAAGGGTGAGCTCTCCCCGCCCCACTGACGGTTCTCAGCGATGCTCTGTGGTTAACGCCTTTCACTGCAGCTGCCGAGCAAAGTACGGTGACGTTCAAACACAAACAGAGGCTGAGCCCAGAGCAGTGTTGGAGGAGTGGACCTCCAGCCCGCCAGGCCTCAGGGAGGTCACTTTTCCTTTACCAACATCCTTTACTGACATCACCATAGGGCCCTGTTGGCCTCTTAAAGCCAATCCATCCTTCTGTCTTCTAAAAAAAAAAAAAAACAACCAAACCTGTCTTTAAAACAAAGATTCACAACTCCCCTGTAACACAAAAGAGTTTGCCAAGTAAAATACATACTGGAGAAGAGAGGAAATTCGTGTACAGGCAAAGAAGTTCGGGGGGCTAATACTTCAACCTTCGCCAGACCAGCACTGGGCAACGGAGCTCTGCAATCCTGGCAATGGTTCTTATCTGCACTGTCCAACGTGGTAGCCACTAGAAAGACGCGGCCACTGGACAGTAAACGTGGCTAGTGCCACTAAGGAACTGAATTTGTCCTTTAATTTGAATTTAAATTGTTCCGTGTGGCTAATGGCTACCATAGTGGTGGATGCGAGGCTCAATACAGAAACATAGTTTAAAATATTTTACGATAGTAAGACTTCCCGAGTAATACTATTTTACCAGGCACTGTCCTAACCCCCTACATGCATCATCACGCTCAATCCTGATAAAAAAGGTACCAGAGGATTGCCCTTATTCCCACTTTACAGAAGAAGAAACTGAGGTTCAGTGAAGCTGGAATCCAAGCACTCTTTGGGCACAAAAGAATCATGGGACACCCTAACGAAATTAATTTTGAAAACCCGTCTCTAACATAATGGCCAAAGGTCAGCACTGAATATTCAGCAGCCGCAAAACCACTCCAAACCCACCTGGAAAAGAATCAAAAGAATCTCCAATTAACGAGTCCCTTCTTTCTCTACATCTTTGCAAGGCAAGAATGAAAGGTGTGCTGACATACGATGTGCTATGTTGAAAAGGACCCAAGTTTGTTTGTGTGCAAGGTCATCATCCTTCGCAAGAAGGGGTTTCTCAGGCGCTGTAAGATGAAGGTCTGGCTCTGACATTCCTCTCAGCCAACAAGACGAAGACCAGCCTTAATGAAGCTGCTTTGGGACAAACGTCCCTCCCCACCCAGGCCTGACACAGATGCCTTCCAGTGCGGTGGGGGCAGACAAGCAAGACGGCTGCCTGCGAGTCTGATGTACCTTCCCCACCAGAACAGACGGCACCAATTGCTGCCCCAGGACGGACACGGGGACAGACAGCGCCGATGATGGCTGCCCCAGGACAGACGCTGAAACAGACAGCGTCGATGGCTGCCCCAGGACAGACACCGGACAGACAGCACTGATCGCTGCCCCAAGAAGAACACTGAAACAAACAGCTCCGGGAAGAACACAATTATCACAAACTCTTCTAATCAGGCTCAGCCCAGCAATAAAGCAAAGGCTCAATGGAAGGGAAGTCTGCAGACTCGGTTCTGGACAAAATGAAAAGTAGTTCCCCACTGGCTTCCTCTTCAAAAAGCAAAACCCTTCAAAGAAACAGAGATAAGGAAGGAAAGGGACACAGAACTGACAGAGGCAAAGGAAAGAAGACTTGGTTCCCCACAGATCTCTAGTCACGGGTGAGTCGCTCCCTTACACGTGCAGTTCCGGCTTTAATGTCTGATCCTACGAGCACCTTACACTTACTTGATTAAGGGGGTGACGAGAGAGCACCAATCTGGAAGATGAGAGCATCCACTCTGGGGTCCTGATTAGCAAGGGGGATTCTGGACGCAGGCAGCCCGGGCAGTAAATACGCACACGACTCCGTCTCTGCACCAACAGGATCCAGGAGGAAACCAGGATCTTCGGTGACCAAGAAGCCGCCAGGAGCCTCGCTCAGGTGGGGAGGCTGTGCGTGACGCACCTGGTACGCAGGTACAACCCTCCGGCGACATCCCTCCTCTGAGACCCTGAATCTGCACACAAGCGCCGCTCCCGGGCTGTTTCAGAACTCTGGGTTCGGAAGCAGGGGACACCAGCTTCTCTTTCCACTCTGCCCTTACTGCACGGGGGCCCCCGAGAGTCGAGCCTCAGTCTCCCTGTCCGTAAAACTGAGTAACAAGCCTACTTTGGAAGGCTTGCCAGGCAGAGTAAATGAGAACATACGAACAGGGATGCCTGGCCTGAGTGTCGCTGCTCTAAGAGCCTTTGTCACGGCATGAGGTGGACTGAGTAACGGGCCCCCAAGATGCCCACTTCCAAGTACCCAGAACCTGTGGACAGGTCGCCTCACGTGGCAAAGGGTATCACAGGTGGGATTAAGTACCTTGAAGCCAATCTAGGCGATCCAGGTGGGCCCACTATAATCACAAGGGAACAGTAGAGTCCGGGTCAGAGGGAGGGCAATGTGACAGAAGGACAAAGACAGCCTGGGGGATGCCACGAGGCTGGCTCTGAAGAAGGAGGGGGGCCCAGGGCCAAGGAATGCTGGCCTCCAGAAACTTCCTGGAAAAGACAAGTAAACAGGCTCCCCCCTAGACCCTCTAGAAGGAATGCTGGCCTCCAGAAACTTCCTGGAAAAGACAAGTAAACAGGCTCCCCCCTAGACCCTCTAGAAGGAATGCTGGCCTCCAGAAACTTCCTGGAAAGACAAGTAAACAGACTCTCCCCTAGACCCTCTAGAAGGAACGCAGCCTAGTGTACATTTAAGGACCTTGGACCTCAAGAACTGCTGTGCACCATGACTGGTTACGGCAGCCACAGAAAACGCGGGCACAATGCTCGGTGATGGGAGTGACCCACATCCTCTCTCCCAGTACACACACAGGACGTCTCTTTCCTGTGTCCAAGACATGGCTCTGCCGCTCCGGGTCAACGCTTGTCCGACGCGTACCCACTGGTGCCCATCACGCGCTAAGTGCTAGTGGCTTTGGGACACGTCTTACCCTTGCCCGTGAACCTCAGCCTCCTTCCCAACTACAACAGGGAGAGCGCCACTCTGATGGGTTCCTAGGTCAACGGAACAAGAGAATGGGTGTGAGTGCCCAGCACAGCGCTGGCAGAGGGCGGGCAGCTAATACACAGAGGCTCCGATTCCACACGGGTGGAAATGCACGTGGGTTGGTCACCACCGCCCTGCCCTCCAACTTGACAAAGACCCACAGGGGCCTCGACCTGACCTTGGTGCCTGCAGACAACCATCTCAGGATGCCACCTGGGGCCGTGGTGGCACTGGAGCCATCACAAGGTCCTAATGGAAGTTCCCGGAGTCAGAGCCACCAGAGAACAAAGGGCACCAACGATGTCATCCACCCCGTCCCCCAGTACAACTCGGGACAAACTCCCAGAGGGCGTCCTCCCAGCCCTTCTCGGACACCAGCAAGCGTGCTGGCTCCAAAGCTACCTTCCGGAAATTTCTCCGCTCGGGCTCCCCACCCTGGATCTCTGGTTGAGAATTTAGTCCCTTTAACAGTCCCACAAAATGGGATGGCCTGGCAAGCAGGCTGCGGGCACGATCTTTGCAAACGTGGTGCAGAGAGCCCCCCGGTGTCTGCTGGCAGATGACCTCCAACCTGCAGACACACAGCCCAGGTACAGAGCGGGCAAGGTCCTGGACAGCAGAGAAGTCCCGGCGGGGAAGGGGGGCAGGAGGAGAGCACAACAGGAGCAAAGGCCCCAGATGCGTGGGAGTGTGGGGACGGGGACAGGTGACCGGAGGGTGCGGAGGGCCGGGGCCCGGAGATACACAGGAAGACAAAGAGGCAGCCGCCCAAACTGAATGGTGCCCGGTGCCCGCCTCCCAGGCGAGGGAGGGAGCCACGGGACCTTGAGAAGGGAAATAACCTGACGGAGAGAGGCCCCGGTGCGGGTTTCCTTTGGGACCAAGGGGCTCCTGGCAAGGCAGGCCCTCTCTCATCAGTTTCTCTACCTTTTTCCAGGATCTTCATTTCTAAACATCCTTCTGACTCAACTGTGACAGTGAAGAAGAGAGACAAAGACCCCAGCCCACACACCCAAGCTCTTACACCCTCCGCCAGCAGCTACCTGCGGGCCTGGGTCGGGGGGCAGGCCACACAGCTACGCAGCCCCTGAGACGGGGCTCGGGCCGTACGGGGCTGGACAACGTCCCCCCAAAATTCCCCTCCACCTGACAGATGCACAGGGAAGGAGGCCACGGCATGACGGAGCCGAGACTGGGGCGATGCAGTTCCCAGCCACGGGGGCACCACGGACCGCCAACAAGACGCCAGGAGCCGCAAGTGGCAAGGCAGGCCTCTGCGGGGAGCGGAGCGCTGCCGACACCTCGATTTTCGGCTCCTGGCCCCGGAATTAAGAGAGAATGAATTTCCGGGTTTTTCTCAGCCGAGTTTATGGTAGTTTATTATGGAAGCCCCAGGAGACTAAGGCGGGGGGCCCTGTGGGCAGGGAACTCTAGGCCCACTCATGTCCGACGCAAACCGCTTCCTGCCTGGGTCTCCGTCCACGTGCGGCTTCTTCCAGCAGAGTCTCCCCAACAGAAACCTGAGACATGGAGATGAAACACCCCCGCTCCACATCGCTGACAACCCGGCACTCTGTTTCGTACCATAAAACGGGTGTCAAAACTCATCAAACGGCACACCTACAACCTCTGCATTTCGCTGTTTACAAACGCTTCTCTCAAAAGGGAAAACACCTGGTAACCAGCGTGCAACTCAAGTCAGTAACAGGTGATACGCTCACCACGGTACTCAGAGGGCTGTGGACTGAAGTTTGCAGTGGACTCTGAAACGCATCAAAAAAAGAAAGACGAAGACAGACGAAGGGAGGGAGGGAGGGAGGGAGGGAGGGAGGGAGGAAGGAAGGAAGGAAGGAAGGAAGGAAGGAAGGAAGGAAGGAAGGAAGGAAAAAAGAAAGAAAATAATGGGAGGGGGGACATACATGCAGGCAGTTAGATGTCCACAGTCAGTAGAATCCAGGTCGCAGGTGCACAAGCACTCACCATAAAATCCTTTCCATTTCTGTGTTTGAAAATTTTAATACTAAAACATGGCAATAAATAGCTCACTCGTATAATATCCTTTGAAAGTTTGTAAATATCAACAACATGAAGAGCTTGGGGATTGATGCTTCACAATGGCCTCTTAAGAACATTTTCATCGCGAATAACTAAGAAACGTGCGTCTTCATGATAACATCCGAATACACAAATGCCGGTTAGTTCCTCCCATGAAGCCCCCTCCACAGTCATGGCGCCCAGGGTGCTGGGCAGGACGCCCCCGCCACGGTCACGGCGTTGGAACAGGGTAAACAGATGAACCTTTTAAAAGGATCCCCTTAATTCCCTTAAACCAAACACCACAAAGCTCAGCGGGACTCCTCTATCTTGGTTTAAAGTGTCGGCAGGGGGTGATGCCAGGCCCTGGTGAGGATCTGAGCGGAGCCTGCTCCTGAGTCAGCTCGCAGCAGGCAGGCCCTCGACGTGTAACGTGCGTGTGCAACACGAGAACCTAAGTTCAGAAGGGGCACTTGAAGGCATTCTCAGAAGTACCGAAACTTCCACAGAAGTTGAAGAAAGCCGGTCTCGGGTATTTGCCCTGTGCGAATGGAATAAAATCTCCCCCCCCCCTCCCCTGCCCCACCCCTTCCCCAATGGAGGAACCAAGAAGCCTCCCTGGCCTCCTGTATGTCAGACAAGGTCAATCTCTGTACAAAATAACGCTCCGTAATAGTAACAGCATCCCCCCAGAGTCTGACTGCTCAAAAGCAAGGCTGTAATTTAAACCCGGTTCATCGGTCCAAGGAAAGCGTCATATGATGTCACATCTCGGTCATTAGTAGTAGCTGGACCACTTTAAGAGTCGATGAATAGAGGCCAGGGTCAAGATCATAAACAGATTTTAAAAGGCTGTGTGGGCTGAAAACAGCGTGCAGGATGAAAGGTAATTGCCAAGAGGAAGCCCTACTGACTTCTCCGGAGATCATTTCCCCTAAGCAGGGACCTGCATACCAGCAGCAATACACAGGCTCTCAGGAAGAGGCGTGGGTTTGAAAACCAGCAACCTGGGCGGATCACCCAGCTTCTCTTTATAGCCAAGCGACCTAAGCAAGCTTCTCAACTGGCCCCAGCCTCAGTTCCCTCATCTGGGAGTGAGACACCAGCACCTACTCCACGGGGGTCGTAGCAAGGTTTCAATCAAACGACACTTGGAAGCAGCTGGCACAGTGCCTAACACACCCCAGACACTCAACGCTACCCTCCTCTCTCTCTCCATGCAGGGCCCCTTACCCACAGCAAAGTTAATTAGCATTAAGAGAATATGACGAATGCCTGGAATTTACCCAGAAATCAAACAATCACCCTACCAAAAATAGGATGGTTTGACTATAACGTTCCAAGTCCCTAGGGTTATAATCTCTACAGAGAGACTTATAAAACCACCACTTCCTGTCCGACTGTAAAAATAGAAGGGCAGCGTTTGTCAAAGACCCTGGATCCAACTGATGTACTAATTTCCTCCACAGAAGGAGCCAGCGCATCTTAGCTTGTGGCCACGGGGAGGAAATCGGGGCTGATTAGGAGGGCGCAGGGCGTGGGGGCGGGGGGCACAGCAGTTGTCTGGACCAGAGTTAAAAGCCAGTGTGGACTGGAGCCACAGCCGCACAGATGAGGGCACCGAGGCAGACTGGCGAGGGTGCTCAGGGTGAGGCAACAGAACCCGACGCAGAAGGCGAGGGGCAGGACAGGGGTCACCGTCCTGAAGTGCTGGGACAGTGAGGACAGAAGCTCAGAGGAGGCCCACAAAGCTCCATCATACACTGGAGACACGCCCGGGCACCGCACCTACGTTCACCTACGTAGCCCCACAGCAACCCCTAAGTACGTGTGCTGCTGCCATACCCATTTTACAGATGGGCATGCGGAGGCACCCTGACTTGCCCAAGGTCTCCTGGCTGCAAAGGAGCAGAGCCAGGACTGGAACCCAAGCAGTTTGGCTCCAGAGGTCTTGCTCTTAGTAAGGACAGAGGATTTCCCCAACAGAAGCGACAGGAGACGACGGTTTCGAGGAAAACGGACTGAAAGACAGCCTCCAGGTCTGACCATGAGAAGGGAGAACTCCAGGCACAGGCTGGGAGCTGCAAGGTGGGCTTGGGGGGTGGGGTAAGGCTGGAGACCCAGGTGACGAAGAGAAGCAGACGCCCGCCGTGCTGGGGGTGCCAGGGTGTGTGGGGTCCACGCCGATCGGGAACCACGCGCTCCGCTCCAGAACGCACGCAAAGAGGCAGCTTCGACCACCCCTGCCACGGTTAGCGATCGGCAGCATTAACAAAGGACCTACAATCCCTTCCTCCTTCCTGAGCCCCGCGGAGGCAAAAAAACACACTCATACGCTATAACCACTTGATTACAGGCCACAATATGTTATGATTCGACTACGCTGCTTATTATGGTATGAGAACATAAACGAATCGTTTCAATTACAGCTAATGTCACAGACGAAGAAAGGAATCCCTTTCAATCGTGGGGAACAGCTGTAAAAGTTAAACACCCATTTCCTTCAGGAAGATCACTTGAGATCATCTTTTACGTGCAAACATTTACTACCACACGTACCCCAATCTCTAAGCTCATGTATTTTGTCATCTTTTGTTGAGTGTTTTGTGTGTCCACTCATTTCAACAATGTCACGGTATTAGCTAGTTGGGGCGGGGGGGGGGGAACCTTAAGGGAGCTCGTGGAAGCACCATAAATGTGAGCTAAAATTAAAACCCTTGTGTTTTATAAAATATGACAAAAGTCAAACTCAGGCAGGCGTAAAGGAAGTTATGTTTCAACTTGACTGGAAGTCAGCGGCTTTCCTCTGCAAACAGAAGCAGCTCAGGCTCAAATCTGTCAACAGTTTTTAAATCAAAGGCCTCCATTTCTGCCTTAAACACTAAGTCAATTACAGTTCTAATCCGAAAAAGGTATTTAATGAGCCTTTATTTAAACTCACAGATATTTTTTCCAAATACTGAATTAGCTGCTTAATCCTCTCTACATCTCCACCACAGAGGCAGATGGTTGGAGCCTCAAAGAGACTGGCCTGGGGCCATGACGAGGGTCCCTGGTCACCAGGGCGGGGCCAGGCAGGCCCTCAGTATCATAATCCCACCCCCACCCCGCCCCAGGTGGGCAGCCAGAGGAAGCCCAAGATAAAGGAGGCACCTGGTTACACACCTGAACCCGCTGGTGGAGATTCAGGAAAATTCCAACATGTTAGGGAAACTCTCTAGCGACCCACCACACCCCCCGCCCCCAAAGCAGCAGCAGACCTTTGTGAACAGTCCCCCTCGTCCCCCACATACCCTGGAGGCCCTCAAACTGCAGGGTTCCCACGGGTCGCTGGTTTGCCGGCAGTTCAGAATTCAGGACACAGAGAATGGACACTGGGAATGGTGGCTAGGTCCACGGCCAGCCCCGAGGCCTCTCCGGCCCACGACAAAGCGGACATACTCCGCTCCTGGAAGAAGACAGATCTCAGGAAGCCGTGCTACGGCACGCCAGCAAATCCACAACGCGAGGGCCCTAAGGAAGGACCCAGGCGTCCTGCAGCTCCGATCTCGGCACCCTCTTCCCAGGGTGACTCGTCCTGCCCTCCCGCAGCCCTTCTCCACGTGGCCCCAACGTCCCCACGGCACGCACACTTCAGGACGCACTTAAGCCCTTTGGCTGCACTGACGGCACGGCCAACCTTTTCCAATAACTTTTCATCAAAACACGAGGGACTGTGACAGAGGGCAGAGTGTCCACCAGGGACCGGAGACTTCCTGGAGCATCACCTGGTCTAGTAGAAAATGTCACCCCTGAAGTTTACAGCATCTGAAAAGCTACATGTCCTCTCTCCCTAGGGCTGCTGTAGCAAACTCCCATAGACTCGGAGGCTTAAAACGACGCTGCGGTTCTGGAGGTCCTAAGTCTGACATGGGTGTCGTGGGGCTACGCTCCTATCTGAAGGCTCCAGGGGACAACCCATCCCCTGCCTTTTCCGACAGCTTTTAGAGGCCACACAGCCCATTCCCCCAACATCAAAGCCAGCAGCATCACATCTGATACGATCATTCTTCCCAAGTTACACCTCCCTCTCAGACTCTTCCTCTTCTACGTTTAAGGAGCCTCGTGATTATACCGGGCCCATGTGATAATCCAGGATAATCCCCGCTATTCAAGGTTCTTAACCATAATCACACCTACAAAGTCCCTTGTGCCATACAAGGTAACGTAATTGCAGGTGCTGGGGATTAGAGAACACACGTCTTTGGGGGACGTTATTCTGCCCACCCCAATAGGGAAAGATGAGGCCGACTAACCCTGATGTTTAAAAATGCATCTCAACATAGGCTCTGGGATGGTCCCTACAGCACCGTTTACGAAGGGAAAATGGGGACCAGGCCAAGCAGCACTGAACAGAAGTCCAGGTAAACAGGTGATGGCACAGCCATACGTGACATACGTCCCTTAAAAAAGAAAGAGATCTGTACATCCCGAGGTGGACGGACATCCAAACACACTGGGAAGGGAAAAAGTGAAGAATTACCCCTCCCTCACACCAATTAACTCAAAACAGACCTAAATGTAACAGGCAGAGCCACTAAACTTACAGGAAAACATAGGAGTCAATCTCCAGGACTTTAGATTAGGCAGTGATTTCTTCAACAGGACGCCAAGAGCCCACACAACCAAATAAAAAATAACTAAATCAGACTTCCTTAAAAACTTCTGTACATCCAAGAACACTATAAAAAGACAACCTATAAAATGGGAGAATATATTTGCAAATCATATATCTGGTAAGACTGTAGTGACCCACAATATACCAAGAATTATTACAACTCAAAAAAAAAAGACAAATGACCCAATTAAAATACGGGCAGAAGATCTGAACAGGCCCTTCTCCTAAGAAGGGATACAAATGGCCAATAAATACATGAAAAAGTGCTCAACAGCAGTGATCATTAGGGAACTGCAAATCAAAACCACCATGAGACAGCACACTTCATACCCCTTAAGACAGCTATAATCAGAAAGACGGACAATGACAAGTATTAGCGAGGATGTGGAGAAGTGTGACCCCTTGTGCATTGCTGGTGAGAAGTGGTTCACAAGAGCCACAATGTGTCCGTTCGTGAATGAATGTCTTAGCAAATGCGAGCTCCCCCACCTTCTCCCCCATTCTCTACGAATTTAGTCCTAAAAAGGGACTGACATACACCACAACATGGATGAACCTTGAAAGCACTTCGCTCGGGGAAAGAAGCAAGCCACAAAAGACCACGTATTCGATGATTCCATTTCTACAAAGTGTCCAGAATAAGCAACTCCGTAGAGACAGAAATTAAAGTTTGCCAGGGCCTGAGAGGAGGGAGAAACTGAGAGTATCTGCTAATGGGTACAGAATTGTCTTTGGTGGGGGGAGACGGGACAAAAACGTTCTGGAATCAGACAGTGGTGCTGAAACCATCTATCAATAGGCACAACCCTGTGAATATACTAAAAATCACTGAAAAGTATGCTTTAAGGAGCTCAACTTTATGGCATGCAAATCATATTTCAATAAAGCTATTTTTTAAAAGTTATAAAAAATTATGTATCAGATTCCACGGGCGGAGAAAATTTCTGGAACGATCTCCAAGAAATACAACAGTGGTTCCCTCTGGGGATCTGGGTGAGGGCGGTTCTTTAACGTTCTATCTCCCATGCCACCTGGTTTTTTTCTGCAGTGAGTCCACAATAGTCCCAGGATGGAGAACGGATTTAAAATCTTCCCAGAGGGCAGTACTCAGAATGAGACCCCGGCAGTGCCCCCGCCACCCGCCCACACAAGGCGAGCTCGCACCCAGCGGCCCAAGTCGTGCTCGCTGCGAGGCCCTCTTTGTGCGCCACCGAGAAGCACAATGAGGCGCTCACCTCCCTGGTCACCTTTCAGAAGGTCTCAGGACGCCCACGACACCCCCATAGTCATATTCTCATGAATCCTAAGGTGGTGAATAATTACAAAAACCTTCAGCGAAACGTGTGATAAGCTTCTTTTTCCTAATCACAGACGGACCCATCAGAGGCGATGGTCACAATCTCCCAGAGCCCATCTGTGTAGACGTTCAACTTCTACCCACCCGACCTCGGGGCTCCTCCAGACCTCAACGTGTACAACGTATTCACGGCCGAGAGCATGAATGTCCTATCATGAATGACGGCTGTGGCGAGCTGGTGCGTCTTTCCAATCAGACCTTCCGAGGCGGCGTCTCTGTGAGGAACGCGGCCCCAATCCCATCATCACATTGTTCCCGTGGGAAAACCAGCCGAGGCTTCCCGGAACTCAGTGTGAGGGAGAGTGGGCTGGAGTCTCGGGGGTGCTCGTTTCTCCTGAAGGCAGAGGCTGGAGGGCAGCTGGGTTAGACCAGAAAGAGAAAGGAAGTGGATGGAGACGTGAGAACATTCTGGAAGAACTCTGAGTATTTTCAAGGGCTCGAGAGGCTGCATTTCAACACACGCGATTTTCCTGGGCGGACGTCATTCCTGGAATCCATCACATGAACTACAAGTACCAGGAGAGGGAAACTGAGGCGGAGAGAAACACACAGAGGCCCACAGAGAACAAAATCCCGTCAGGGACAAACAGCAGACGTGTTTTCATGGGTAACAAGGAAGAGTTGATAGAAAGGATTTTCAGGGAGGAAAAGCAGTTTGAAATAAGGAGAAAAGAAGTGGCTGAGGTCATTGGCTACAGATTTGCAGCAAGGGTAACACAGAACGACGTCACAGAGAAGTCAAGAAACGGGGAATAAGGCTACGCATGTTTAGAGGAGCCACTGAGGGGGCAACAGCGTGGGAGGGGCAGTCGGGCATCTCCAGGGGCATCGCCCCCCCACACACACACACAAGCTCTCAGATACACAAAGGTTCACACACACACACAGGCTCAGACACACAGTCTCACACACAGAGGTTCTCAGAGACACGGACTGGCACACACACATAGGCTCTCTCACACTCGCAGGTGCACACACACACAGACACAGATTCTCACACACTGGCTCACCCACACCCACGGGCGCACACAGTCACTCTCACATACACACACACAGACACACGGGGCCCACGACCTCCCAGGACCTGAACGAGCCTACAGCTGCACGTTGAGCGTGTGTCCTCCTTGGACAGAGCCACACCCTTCGTGTGCCGGGCAGGCCTCACCCCCCCACAAAGCAGCCCCCGGAGGGCACGCCTTCTGCTCCCCTCGACAATGGGGCTGAGGCCTGGGCAGGCGGGGCACCCGGCCCACCGTCACACACACGGGCGGAGCGGAGATTCGGTGGCAGGCCTGCCTCCACAGCGGGGACTCAGTCCTGCCTCCGCAGAGGCGCCCGGCCATCACCCCACCTGTCACCTTGCGAACAGGTGAGACAACCAGCTCACGACCAAAACCTCATTTGAACGAGGCAGGGCCCGAGGAAGGGCCAGCGCAGACCTCGACCCTCACTGTGGCATCAGTGGTTAAATGCGGATCACGACTGCCTGGGATGGCGCTGAGCTGGGCACGCCCACCCCGCGGCCCTGGCACTCGGTGCACACCAGCCCCAGCAGGCCGCTCAGCGCTGCACCAGCAGCGGACTCCAATCTCCCTAATGGTACCGTGGTCCCTGGTGAGTTGGAGAAGCCTCAGTCTCATCTGGACAGCAGGGAACATTCTGGCATGGGGCAGTGGGGGAGCAGTGGGCTCCTTTGGGACAGCGCTTAGAGTTCCCGGCACAGAGAAGGCCAACAAATGTTCCCTGACACCAGCATCCGCTCCATCGCGTCTTGGTTCCCGTTTTCATTAGTTCTCCAAAGTCAGAACCTCTGGGATGAGACCAGACGCTGCTCCTTTCACCGAATCAGAACGGCCCCATGTTCCTGCCAGCACCTCTGTGCTGTGCTGTGCTCCGACCCCGCCTTCCCTAAGGCTTTGCAGCCCCAGGAGAAAATCCCCCCCCCCCCCCCGGACAGCCTCCCGGAGGAGCAGGCGCCTGTGACTCCCGAGGAAGCAGTCGGGGCCTCGGAGGGCTGGGCCAAATCAGGACTCCACCCAGGCAGGGGTTGCTCGGGGCCCAGGCACCCAGGGGCAGCCTGAGAGGGGAAAGGTGCAAGTCTGGGCCCTGGCGGCCTCTCTACTGAAGCCTTTCCCGGGGTCACGACACCCGGGACTTCACAGGAGGGGGCGGGGGCTGCCACCTGGGCCACATTCCATCCTGTGAGGCCCAGGTGGGGGCAGCGGGGCCCAGCCTGGCCTGCACTGTGGGGGCAGCACCCCTCGCATCTCATCTGCGGCCACTGGAGCAGCGGCCAAGTCCTCGAATGCACAAGGCAGGTGGAGGCCCAAGACAAAGGGACCCAGGGCATCACAGGCCTGCTCTCGGAGAGCAACCTCCCAGGTGGAGGTGGACGGGTGCGGCCCCCACTCACCACGGACACACCACCCCCCTTCTCTCCTCTCCGGTGGGGGGGGGGCTGCAGCCCCTCACCCACCACCACCCCCCTTGCAGCTCCTCCCACCGGCAGCTCCCACCGGGCCCACAACCAAACTCCAGGACAAAGGAAGGCGAGGCCTGGGCGGCCTGCTCATCAGTCTCTGTGGCCTTGCTCACACAGCACATCACACAGAGTCGGGGCCCAAGTACCCAACAACCAATCAGTCATGCAACCGATCAAATGTCCCGGCCCAAACTGCAGCGGCGTGGGCCACCGGCCACAGCCTCAGACGCCTTGCGTGCCACCTGCCCAGCGGCTTTTAACCTCAGGTACTCAGAGAAAGGTGGAGACCTCCCAGTTCTCTCCCCCGGCCAACTGTGGCTTCATTCGGGAGCCAGGCTGCCGAGACCAAAGCAGAGGCTCACACGCTGCCCCGAGTCACCTCCCATCCTGCCAGAAAGACCGCGGGCCGGAACTGCCGGTGCACAGCCCAGGCTCCGAACACGGCGGGTCCTCCTGCCGTACAGCCGGGGGGCGCTGGTGGCTTGCAGAGGCCAGCTCTCTGGCCCCCGCCCGGCCCGGGATGCACCTGCGGAGTGGGCCGCCCGGAGACGCGCACACTCACTTGGCAAACCCAGGACACCTCGAGCATCTGCCCGAGCGTGCGGCCCGGCTTCGGACATTCAAGCGGTGCCTTTATTCAGAGACTGGAAGCGCGGACCGGCCGGCACAAGCGGACAGCCAGCCGTTCCTCGGGGCTGTGTCACCTCTGGTTCTCGGCTGAGCAGACCCGACAGGCCTCTCGGGAGGCCCACAGAGCAGGACAGCAGGCACTCGGCCTCAGAGGGATGGGGACAGATGGGAGAATCCCATTACAAAGCAGGCAAGCCGCTGGCTGCTTAGAGGAGAAATACTTTCCTCACTGACCCAGATTCCGAGGAAAGGATCCACGTGGAGAAAAGACCCACAGAGCTCTGCCTAGGGGCACCAGGGCCCTGGGCCACTCCAAGCCGCCACACTTCTCCCGGCACCCTCCCCCCGCCCTGCGGGGTTCCGAAATGCTAAGAAACCAAGGGCTCACACGTGGGAAACCGCCTCTCCAGACCTCCCTACGATTTTATTGGCTGGAGAGAAAGTTTGTTTGGCAGACTCAAAAAAACAGTTCCAAATGGGCATCAAGACGTTTATGAGGCCCCGGGAACCTCCAACCACAGGCGTGTAAACGGAACACTCCTTCGTTCTGCCCCGAAGCTGCAGGCCTCCCTGGTGGTCTCCGGAGAGAGGCACCCGAACAGCAGCCCCAGGGTAGCGAGGGGTTTCTGGTGAAAGGGCTGTGATACGGCAGCCTGGTCCTGGTTTGCTTTCCCTACCGGGAAGGTCCAAGCGCCCCCCCAGGGCCCCCCCACCCGAGACGGTGCCCCACTCCCACCCCAGGGCATGTAATCAAGAGCCCCAGTCACAAGCAGACTTCCCACATGAGAAATCCAAACAAATCAGGAAGGGCCGCGAAGCAGGCCACACTCGGCTCCGGCATAAACACACAGGCAGACCCGTGCTAAGTAAAACGCGGTGCTCGAGATCAGGGTTCCTAATTACCTGCCAGATTAATGGACTGTCTTTCAGGCCCCCACCTCTTCCTCCCCAAAGCCTACCTTCAAATACACCTCTGCACTTGTGAGAATCACTTTCCCTGGAGCTATAAATATGCTTCCCCGAGTTTGTGGCCACAGGTGACTCAAGAGAAAAGCCTCTGTCCACCCAGTAACGGGCACCAGGGGTCTGGCCTTGGCTCGGGGCAACTGGGGTCAGGGTGTGGCATGGGTGGTGGCTCGCTGAGCTCCTATACCCACCAAGAGACCTCATTTGAGCCGTTTTCAGGAAAACATGCTACTTCCGCTGCAGAGATCTACTTAGCAATATCAGACACGCTCACAGGTGCCCTGAACGGCTGGCTCCTCCAGAACCACCCACACCTGCCCTTTGCTGACTCCAAATCCAAAGCCCTGGGAGGTCTTCACCCAACCAAGGGTCCGACTGTGGCTCCAGATAGAAATGGCTAGCCAGTAACTCCAGGAAGCAGGCTCCATTTTCACACACAGATCCCAGTGCCACCAAACGTCAACGAACAGGGCAGAGGGACGTGCTCACACACCAAGGCTCCTTTTAATACCAAGGACGACGAGAACGACGACGGTAACTGGGACGGCAGGAATCATCTGTGAGGTACTGACCGCGTGCTAGTGTTCTGGGATCACTCGTTTTTCTTAACTTACCCTAAGGACACTGCAAGACAGGTATCAACGCTACCTGTTGATAAAACGGAGGCTCAGAGAAACGGCACTAGATCTGGGGGGCGGGGGCTGCCACACTCACACCCACATAAGCTCCGCCTACCCCCGTCACACCTGTCTCCAGACCTCAGACAGGTGTCTGCACCCGCCCATCACCCCTGCAGGCGAGGGAGCTGCTCCCACCCCCCACGTCCCCACTGCCTGGCAAAAGGGCACCGCTCCTCTAACGTGTGTGGTGAGTGAATGGCTGAGGGGACGGAGCGGTGACGGAAGGACTCCACACTGCCCGGAAGGTCCGTTCCCCAGGGTTCCGCACCGCATCCAAAGAACCAACGGTTCTCCCCGACCAAACGACTCCACTGGCCTTCCTGGCTTCCTGCAACAGCAAGCACTAAACACACAACGAAGTCCCACTGGCGTTACAAGTACCCCAGGGAAGCCTTCCAAGCTTGGTTTCCTGAACTATTTCCAGTTATAAAAGGTCCCTTGAGAGATCTCTTGGTGCCAACTTTTCTCTGCTCCCTGCGGTAACCGCGTTTCTCAACGCCAGCAACATGCACAAGTTAAAGCAGATCTAAGTGGGACCGTCCAGAAGCACGTGGCCAGAGGGCCGGGTAACAGCCGTTCAGACACTTCTCAAACTCATCCGAGGGAGGCTTCTCCAAAGTCCTCTTCAAGTGGGCACCAGGGGCCAGATGTGCACCGCTCATACCCTAACTCCACACTAGAGTTCTTCCGGAAGCTTTGCAAACTTCCTGTACCTTTCTGAAGCAGCGGGAAATAAACCGGGAACGAGAGTTCTTCCTCCTCCTTCCCTCAGAGCTGCAGGAAGGGGGCAGGAGCCCCAGAACAGGCGCCCCACTCAGGAACCCTCGGCAAATGCCCTCCAAGAATGCGCCCAGGAAAGAAACTCCTTGGAATGAGTCTCACCAGGGGGCCGAGAACCTGTCTGGCTCCTCTCCCTTCCCTCACCTGCTCAGAATCAGCGGGGGAGACGGAAAGCCTGGAGATTTCATTCCCAGAAGAAGGAAGGAAAAGCAGCAAACAGGCCCCTGAGAGACAGACACACTCACACCGGGTGACGAGTGCCCCCAGGCCTGCCACTTCCCCCCAGCGCGCGCTCCCCGTTAAGAAACACCATTTTACCAGCAGACTCAAAGAGTGCACTCTTTAGCCAGAAGGATCCAGGTTCTCCATCCCATTCCAGCATCCTGCCTACAGCCCCGGCTTCTCCGGCGTGGGCCTGCGGCGGCCCGGCAGCACCGGCTTCCTGAGCCAGCGGCCGTGGAGCGGGGCCCGGGAACCCCATTCCCGGCAGCTCCCACCGCTGCTGCCAGCGGCATTTGGGACGCGGAGGCAGAGCCTGGTGATGCACTGGGGAGCCACTTCCTCTCGGCTGAGCTCTGCAGAATGAATGACTGGTGGGAAGCCGCCAGCAGCGAAGGGCTCAAAGGGGAAAGGCGGGAAAAGAAGCGCACAGGAGACTCCAGCTTCGGGCACGGACGTGGGGACGGGCCGGCCCGACAGAGCAGTGAGGGTTACAGCCTTGGGCCAACGCTCCGCTCTCCGCAGCCGGCCGCAGGCGTGGGCTGGGGGCCAGCGGGCCCTGCCCTGCCCACTCGCGGCCGGCACGCCTGGAAAACCAAGCTCTGTCCTCCTTCCACCCAGACGTGGACGTGCACCCGACCGCTAAAGCAGCACCCCCCCCCGGAGACGCCCCTAAAAGTTCACCCGACACCGTGAGAACAAACGGAAGCATGAGCTGAGTCCACGAGAGTCCACCCCAGCCGAGGGCCGATGCCCCTGCATCATGGAGGTGCAAACACATCACCTCTGGTCACAGCCCCTCGCGGCCCTGCACCCGGACGATGCCTTCCCACTGGGTCCAGCAGCGGTCTTCACCCCTCCCTCTGACGGGCAAGGGGGAGCTGACCTAGCCCAGCCCAGCCAGCCACAGGGAACTCCCCAGGGAGCAGGGGACTCGGGAGCCAGCGACTCGGCAGCCTGCTACTCGGGAGCCTCAGGGCTAGCTCACGAGAGGGGACAATGCAAGTGCCACCAGATGCAGGTGACTCTGTAACGACTAAACTCATCACAAATGGGCTACATAAAGGTCTGCAGACTACTCTGCATAAAAGCTGCATGAAGCGGCCCCAGCACAGGCCCAGGCCTGACCACAGGCTTCCCCGGGGAACATGACGGTCCCTGTAGCTGTGGTGGCCCAGAGTGCCATCAGGAATCCCCCTGGCGAGGCAGCCCGGCCTAAGGGAGGGTCTCGGAGAAAAGGAGCAGGAGAAAAGGAGCTGCCTGTTCCCGGGCCCGCAGAGGGGACTCCCCCTCATAGACCCAGCCTGACCTAGGGATGCTGTGCAGGACGGTGCCCTTCCTTGCCTCTGGCACAGGGGACACCCCGCAGGTGCACCACGGACCAGAGAGAATAACGAAGCTGCCACTGTTTCCTTTCCCTCCTCCCTCCAAACGGGGGGGGCCGTGCACAAAACGTAAGGGTGAGGGGTTCACGGAGCGACCCGGAGCCTCTCAAATCACGACGTGTCCGCCAATCACGTGGGGACCCAAATGCGCTTGTGATTCAGGCACGCAGCCTACGTTTCCAGCATGCTCCCAGGGGACACTGGTCTTCCAGTCACACTGTGAGATGCACCCCCGCTTCCCAAATTAACAATTCCGGGTGGATGAAAGGGGGCTCCTGTACAGAACAAACTGCTAAGGGCGCTCATAAAATAGACTCGCAGGAGTGCTCGGATATATCCGTACTGTTGATGTGATTCCCCAGGCGCTAAAAGGTAAACAGCATTAGGCTCGGTTTTAAAAATTAGACTGTGGAAAGGGGCTCTAACAACAAGAAAACTAATTTAAAGGAACAAAGGCTGCCCACAAGGCCTGCAGAAAATTAACGGGCACACTCCACTTGTACCAGGAAAGCTAGGGCAGGCTGGCAGAGCTAAAAATAGAGGCTGAACAGAGGGCGTCATGCGGGCTGGCGAATATTCTGCAGCTCCTCTACGCCGCCACGGCAGCCCTCCCAACAGGCGGCTGGGGCGGGGGGCGTTCTCAGGAGTCCTCGGAGGGCCGGAGGCTTATGCGGTCTGGACACCTGGACGCTGTCCTTCCAGAAGGAGGTAGAGAGCTAGTAGGCCCCCCGTCGGCCTGCACTCACGGATTTTCCCCACCTGTCTTGGTCCTCCCCGGCCCTGCCCGCTGGACTCCTCCAGGGGCCTCTTCCAGACCACATTCCTTAAACACGAAAGGCCTGGAAAAGTTCATTTACTTAGCATAACTTCCTCCAAAACGGTGAAGTACATACAACACCAGGGGGACGCTTAGCCACCTGGGTGAGCTCCACTTACCTAGGGGCCCAAGCCCCAAAACGCGGTGCTTTCCAGCAGAACTGAACCACCACCACCTTGCAAGCAAGTCTGTCTCTAGGGCAAGGGTCAAGGCACTGTTTCCGCAGGAGGCCAGATGCAAAAGCAGCCGGAGGGAAGGCATGAGCAGAGGTGTGTGTCCGTTTCAATAAAGCTTTATTTACACAAACAGGGGTGGAGGGCCGGGTTTGGTCTGAGGGACGTAGTTTGCTGACCTCGGCTCCAGAGCAGCCTTAAACCAAACACACAGAAAACCGGAGTGTGGAATGTGTGCACTTTCGTATGCACAAACACGTGAAGACCAGAACTAGTCTCCTGGCTGAACAGCCCAGGCTTGGCTGCAAACGTAGGAGCTTCTAGATTTCTGAACTCCAGATAAGGGGCTGCTGGCCTCTACACACCCCCCAGGGTTTCTGAAAGTAAGTGGTGGGGGGAGGAGAGAGAAATCTTGAGACGCGCCCACTAAGGGCGGCCTTGCAAGTGTGTTTCACCACCTGAATTGCACGACTGGAACACGGAGACAGATGTGGAGCAGGTGAGTGCCTCTGGACCCAGGCGCCCCAGGACAGGGTCGCCACTACGATAACCGGGGACACAGAAGTCAGTTGTCTGAGTACTAAAGCCGTGCCCAAAGCACTGGACTTTGCCCTCTGCTCCAGAATTAACAGGAACCTCCTAGCAATCACCGTTTGTTTTCTCGCTCTAAAATGGACATAACTCGGGGCGCCTGGGTGGCTCAGTCGGTTAAGCGTCCGACTTCGGCTCAGGTCATGATCTCACAGTCAGCGGGTTCGAGCCCCGCGTCGGGCTTTGTGCTGACAGCTCAGAGTCCGGAGCTGCTCCAGATTCTGTCTCCCTCTCTCCCCTGCCCCTCCCCCGCTCACACTGTCTGTCTGTCAAAAAATAAACATTAAAAAAATTTTTTTAAATGGACATCACTATTTCTCATGACATTTGGGCAGAAATGGCCACAAGAGACTAACCTCCCCAAGTCCCGCTAACAGGCACGTATCACACCTGTTGCCAGTGTATATGCATTGTCGTAAGACGGTTTCAGGAACAGGTTGTTACACGCAGACCAGCAGAGAATTTTACTGGGGTCTTTTCTTTCTGGTGCACAGACCCCCCCCACCAAAGCATCTGTCGGTTGCCTCCACTCCCAAGTTCGCCCCCCCCAGCCACAAATTCAGCTTCTCAGGGGAACAAAGTAGAATAAGCCCATCCCCACGGCCGAAGAGACTCACACAAGCTGAGGTTTATCTGGGACCCTGGCCTCATGGGGATTTGAGTATTTTCTAGCAGAAGCAGATGCCTTTCCAAATCGAGCACAGAAGATACACGCTCTCCATAGCATCACTTCAAACAGTCCGCACACTAGACACGCCCTGCTGGGAAGGCGGGCGTGGGAGGCAGAGTCTAGAAATCATAACAATGCAGGCAGAGGGCACCCCACCAGCAAGAACACCGAAGGCCCACTCTCCTTCAATCAGATGCATGCCTAGGGTTCGCTAATCTTTGAGCTAACGGATTTCACGGCACCCACAGGTTTTTTGCCTGTGCCAGGCTAGAAATTTGGCCCCACAAGTCTGTGGTCTCACTCATCAGTATTTAGTTTTCCTAGGGTGGCTGGCGGAAAATGCTGGAAGAATGTGATTCATTTCTCTTATTCTATTATAGATATTCCAGGCAGCAAAGCAATGTTCACATAACTGGGACCAGGAGGCTTGCGGACAGCCCCAAGCTCATTCTCTTGAGTTTCCAAGAGTTTGGGAAAAACGTTCAAAAAGTCCATAAAAGCAGCGTATTAGTCCCTGGAGTTTTATTCGAGTACTGGAAGCTGGGGGGGGGGGGGGGACAGATTTGTGGCAAAGATTTGCTCAGAGAGCCCTTAAAGCCTTCTAGAATCAGAAGTGAAAGTACATGGGTACCACATGGCTAAGCTAGCTGCTGGGACTGGCGACGTGGGGTCTGACTCTGCTCTCTGCTGAGGGTAGAGAACATCCCTCCCTGGTGGCATCTTACACCACAATCCTAAAACTGTGTGCTTCCCGGGAGACAGTCAAAGGCTCCTAGACACCGAGTGTCTTTTCCTTCGGTGGCTCACCTCTGCACAGCCGCGTGGCTAACTCAGCAGGTCCGTGAGCATCATGAGTTGATGACCACACTTGTGCCCACCTGCTCACTCTGCTTCAAACTGCTTGGTTTTCTTTTACCAGTAGGATATTCCAGAACCTTCTTTGATCTGTTTCAAGATTCACAGCAGCATCCAAATAAAACCTTCTATTCTGTCAAAGAAACTGAAGAGCACAAAGGCAGAGCAAGCTTCCAGGCAAGGAGGAAGACACTGACTGAGAGGTCTCTGGCCAGCAGGTCCTCGTTCTGCCGCCCCACCCCCGCGCCCACAAGGGCTCTCTCGATACGCGGGACCCCAGGACCGGTGGTAAGAAGGCAAGCCGTCACTGTCACCCCCCGATGATCACTCCCTAATCTCCCCAGAAGCTCCCACCCCCATCACTGCCATCCCCTGCTAAATAACCTGAATCTTGGACAGAAACCAAAGTCATCTTGGAAGGACCCCAGCCCCGTTTCCCGACAGAGGTCTGGGACAGATGCACAGATCCCAGGCATGCTTCTGGAACCATAATTCCTTCTTTTGATAGGATGCCAGGAACCACAAGGAGTCCAACCTGGCTAATTCAAGACCAGGCTATTTCCAGACTCCAGCCTCCACTCTTCTCGTCCCCTGTGTCCCTGAAAAAAGCGTTTTAAGCTTCTTACTGTCTTTTTTGCAGGATAATCGAGCCCTAAGGAAGCAGGACGGCTCTCATCAGGGTGGGCGGGGGGCGTGCCCTCGGTATTCCTGTGGCCCCACTAAGTCAACTGAGGTACAGGGGGTCAGCCCAGATCGGTCTGGCCTGCTCTGGCGACAGCTGTCCCCATGTCCCTTGATTTCTGCCCTCTGACCCCTCTGTCAAGAACCATTACAGCCAGTACAGAAATCACCACTTAGACAAAGTGAAGCCAAGGCCGTATCTTGAGGAATGAGAAGGGTCCAGCCATGACCCTGGGGCGGGGGCGGACATCCAGGCACACAGGACCCCCCAGGAACCAAGGCCTGAAGGAAAGGACTGCGTTTAGTACAAAGCAGTGCTTCTGAACCTACTTCTCATCTGTTTTACAGAATTCCTCTTCAGATTTTTTTTCCCTAACAGCGAGATATACTG
Source organism: Lynx rufus (assembly GCF_022079265.1). Classification (NCBI taxonomy): domain Eukaryota; kingdom Metazoa; phylum Chordata; class Mammalia; order Carnivora; family Felidae; genus Lynx; species Lynx rufus. The sequence continues at coordinate 5,104,303 of NW_025814834.1, forward strand.
CACATCTGTTTGTGTCCTATGGCCTTTGAGAGCCGCAAACCATCGTAGCATTTGGGATTCGTTCACCTCTCAAACCAATTTTCACCCCCGTTGAGAGCACACGGTATAAAGGGATTACAAGGAGCTTCGACTGCTGAAGCCAGCAAGCACGGGGCTCGCTCTGCCAGCTGGTGGATGCCTGCCCTCGGCAGCCCACCCTGTCCTCCAAGGCCAGGCCGTGTCTCCCGGGCCGCACCTGCCCCCACCTTGTGCTCTGTGTCCAACAAGGACTCGGCGAGAGCCAACCAGTGCCCGGTGCTTTGGCGGATAACGGGGCGTGGGAAAGATGGTCCCAGGCCTCAAGCGCTTTCAACGTCAGCAGAGGAGAAACAGTTCAGGTCCGTCCATCCCAACGCTGCATCCAACAGGGCCAGAGTAGAAGCGCAGGACAGCAGGAGCAACGGGGCCAGCTTCCCAGAGGGGCCCTGGAGCGGGTACACGCTGCTCTGCCCAAGCAGAGTCCGCAGGGGCGGTTGTAGGGGATGAACTCCCACTAACAACAGTGACACGCACCTCACCACAGCCCAAAAGCCCTCCGTGTTCAGGAGCAAACAGCTTCAGGAATGGTTCCCGAGTCGGACTAAATCTGACCAGGCGCTGGGAGCACAACATCCCACCTACCGTTTCCCTGCTTCCTTACCTGCAGTTCCAAGAGACCCGGACCAAATTTCAGCTGGGTCTCCGATTTCCTCTCAATAAACCTCTAGCTCAGGTTTCATACCCTGGCCCTGCAGAACTGTCCCTAGAAAGGAGGCAGGGTCTGGCCCTGCAGAACTGTCACAGGAAGGAGGCAGTGTTTCTTTTGAACTTATCTAATAAGCGTCCCTTCCTTTCACAAGCGAAGTGCTCAGACTCGGCCACGTGATCAAATGAAGCTGTGTTCATGGACGCCATTCTCGAACACTTACACTACTTTCGACATGGGAAGGAAGAGAGAGTCAAAATGACCTTAACCAACAGCACTGTTATTAACAAGCCCTCTGAACCCAGGCGGGTCGCTGGGGTTGGCTTCAGAAGTGCCCACGTGAATGAGAGCACAGAGTCCTGTGCCCCTAACGGGCTGTGATCCGCACAACAAAAAGGCAGTAACCCAGGGCAGAGAGGGAAAGTTGAGGAAGGAAAGGGCCTGATTCTACCTGATTCTACTCCACGGGCTGCAACAGATCCATCCGTGTGTGGAAACCACCGCTTGTCTCATCAGAATATTGTTTAACTCAAGCCAAAATGTAAAAGCTAAACTATTAAGACCTTCCACCCACATAATACAGGGCCACTGAGAAGGTGGTAATGCGACCCTGGCTTGTCTTCAGTCTCACCCACAGAAAGCAAGCAATTCTGAAACCCGAGAAAAAAGGTTCACAAAGTCAACCTTCCAATGGGAAGACAGGTTTCCCCTTTTCATCAACTGGAAATTCGAGTTTGACGGTTACAGCAAGGGAGGGCCTGAAGCGAAGGGCTTCGTGTGGTAAGGAGCTCCAGGCATCTCCAGTGGAGGTGGGGTTCAGAGGGGCCTCCCATCTTCACCAGGCCAGGCACACGCTGTCCCACCCTCATGGGCGGCGGTCGGAACTAAGGCAAAGCGCTCACGAGCTCAGCCTCCGTACTTCGAGAACTTGGCTTGCGGTGACCAAAGCCTATTTCCAGCCACAGTGACTCTGGGAAGGATCCTATCTCTACCCCACGGAGGCTGGTCAAACCCCAAAGAGCATCCTTTCCTTATAAACCTTATATAATAGAAACTAAACAGTGGCCCATCTAGAGGGGAAACGGTCCCTGTGGAACCAGGACCTTGTAAGCATCGCAGAGTGGCACATGGGCCTCGCTGGTTCTTCACAAAAAGAATCAGCACATTCTTCACAAAAGCAAAAGGCAGCTTCCCATGTCCATCTGCCAGCTTCGTTCCGTCCGTCCTGCCAGTGCCTGATGGGCCACTGAGTGGCCACCTGGACTGGGGACCTCTGCCGCTCATTCCCGTCCCAGAACCAGTGGAACCTACATCTGAGCAAACACTCAGAAGGCCATTCGAGGCTAACTGTTCAGTAAGCACTGAGCAGTCAAGGTTAGCCTCGTAAAAAGATGCCCCCGTCACTGTGCATTCAAACAGGCTTCCTTGGATGGGGGGAAGGGAGGGCCACGGAGCAGCCTGGACACGAGGAGAGGCGCGTGACCAGAGCCAGGAGGCAGACAGATGAACTGTCACATCTGTGGCAGCAGAGAGCAGATGCCACGCCCTTGGTGGGGAGTCCTCTCCATCCGTCCTGTGATCATCTTCCTGAGCCTATCTCGGAGCACACAGGCCACCACCACACGCCCCAGGGTACACCTGCTTAGCACAGGGGAGGGCTCAGCGTGGCACTTCCCAGCTCCCACGCAACTCCCGCAAAGGCAAAGGCTCGAGTGAGACCTGAGCTCACCCACCGCAGGTGCACCCGGCTGAGGTCACACCCGCGACTCTTCTGCCAGGGGTGTCGAGCAGCAAAAGAAATTCACAGGAGTTGGAAAAGCAACGGGGAAAGCCTAACAGGATCTGGTCAGAAAAATACTTTCTGCCTTCACAGGAGAGTTCTTTCTCTTCCCAGGGGCATCCCGTCCTGCTGAAGAGTCCTCAAGAAACTCCTAGAAAAAGATACAGAAATGGGGAGCCTATCTTCTCTTCCTCCATCTGTTTGGAAACAAAATGGCAAATTGTACCAACTGACCCTCCCCAGGAGGAAGCCACACCCCTGAGGAGGGGGAGGGGGTAATGTCCAAGGGAGGAGGTATGGCAGGAGTGGGGGTGCCCCCAGAACCCCGACGGGGGGCAGTGGCCGGCCCTGCCTCACTCCAGGGTGGCCGAGATCTGTGCCCTTCTCTGCTGTAACATGGTCTGCACCCTCTGGAGCTAGTAGTTAAGAGATATACTTTGTTTCTAAAGCAGGAAAAATGACCTTTCCAAGCAGGGTTGCTCCAGGCAGCCTCCAGGGAGGCACTTCAGACTTGGAGGACAGGCCAGAGGGTAAATGCTAAAGGGAAACCAACGCGGGGGGGGGGGGGGGGGGGGGCAGCCCCGGAGAAGCTTCCAGCTGACAGGGTGTGGTTCATCCCAGACTCCCAGCCTGCCGGGGCCCTGGCAGGCACAAAGGGCCCTGTAGGGACAGAAGCCTCATGCCTTCAAGCTGCCAGACCCCAGGGCACAGCTCCAGGCCCGGGGGAGGCCCCAAAAACTACCCCAGGGAGCCACAACCCCTGTCCTGAAGCTCGGTCCAACAACCTTCCTCCAACTTCTCACCTGGACACTCTGAGGGCCCTTCACTCCCAGCCAATAATTCTCCCAATGCTGGCGGACAGGGAACATCCACCCACAACGCCAGGATGGAGTTAACAGTCTCCCACAGAGCATGCTCACAGGAGTGGAAACTATTAATAGCCTTGAAGAAGATACCTCTTATTGGAGAAAACGGCTACATCGTAATTACGCCAGCCTGCTCACCTCCCCACTCCAAACCTGCAGGTGACACGGAGCCCCTTCAGCGGTCCTGACAGGCCAGCCCGGCCCCAGGACCTGCCACAGGCTGATTCCATGTGGCAGGGGGCCAGACAATGCCCACGAAATGACAGTGCCTCAACTTACCCAACAGGTCCCAAGGAAAGCCAGCCCTCAGCCAACACGTGAACGGCCCCAAATCCCGAAAACGGACGACAAAATCCCAACTGCAGTGTGGTGCCCCCTTATCCCAGCGGTCCGGCTCCCAGCGGTAAAAATAAAATTCAGAGACTTTCAAAAAGGCAACGGGCCATTAGTGGACAACTGGAAGCTGTAAATACGGCCAGCAAAGACGAGGGTAGCACTGGATTACTAACGTTCCGTGGTCGGTGGTTACTGAGAATTATTTCCTCCTTTCTCAGGACCCACATGTGGAGTATTTGGTGAAGTGTCCTGATGCCTGCAAGGCGTCCTTGTCCTCAAATGGTTCAGTAAAGAAAACACACGTCTATTTACGTAGACGCGGACATGTGAGGCAAATGCCGCAAAATGCTTTTTAAAAGCCTGAACGAAGGGGTACCCGGGGGGCTCAGTCGGTTAAGCGTCCAACTTTCAGTTTCAGCTCAGGCCATGATCCCACGGTCCATGGGATGGAGCCCAGTGTCAGGCCCTGTGCTGACAGTGCAGAGCCTGCTGGAGATTCTCTCTCTCCCTCTCTGCCCCTCCCCCACTCACCACTGTCTCTCTGCCCCCCCACACTCACCACTGTGTCTCTGCCCCTCCCACACTCACCACTGTCTTTCTCTCTGCCCCTCCCCCACTCACCACTGTCTCTCTGCCCCCCCACTCTCACCACTGTCTCTCTGCCCCCCCACACTCACCACTGTGTCTCTGCCCCTCCCCCACTCACCACTGTCTTTCTCTCTGCCCCTCCCCCACTCACCACTGTCTCTCTGCCCCCCCCACACTCACCACTGTGTCTCTGCCCCTCCCCCACTCACCACTCTCTCTGCCCCTCCCCCACTCACCACTGTGTCTCTGCCCCTCCCACACTCACCACTGTCTTTCTCTCTGCCCCTCCCCCACTCACCACTGTGTCTCTCTGCCCCTCCCACACTCACCACTGTCTCTCTCTGCCCCTCCCCCACTCACCACTGTCTCTCTGCCCCTCCCCTACTCACCACTGTCTCTTTCTCTCTCTGCCCCTCCCCCACTCACCACTGTCTCTCTGCCCCTCCCACACTCACAGTCTCTCTGCCCCCCCACTCACCACTGTCTTTGTCTGCCCCTCCCCTACTCACCACTGTCTCTCTCTCTGCCCCTCCCCCCCTCACCACTGTCTCTTTCTCTCTCTGCCCCTCCCCCACTCACCACTGTCTCTCTGCCCCTCCCACACTCACCACTGTGTCTCTGCCCCTCCCCCAGTCACCACTGTCTCTCTCTCTCTGCCCCTCCCCCACTCACCACTGTCTGTCTCTCTCTCAAAATAAATAAACCTTAAAAATAAATAACAGCCTGAAAGAAGATCAACTTTCTTTTTAAGATCATCTCACGTATAACATACACGGTTTTATAATCATTTTTAGAAATATAAAGGGACACATTAAAAGCATGTGTTAGTATCAGGCAGGAGAGGAGGATTTAAGGATTCGGGTCTTTCCTGGCTTTGCGCGGTTGTTTGTTTTCCACAGCAAACAGGGAATTACCAGAAGGGCGAGGAGACTATACTTTTCTGTGATGGAGGCCGGGGACCGATAAGCTCTTCTGATCTGACAGAGAAGCTGCCCGAAACCACAGGAGGAAGTCATCTGCACGGATTGTTTCCTTTTCATCTAGGGACTCACTTCGGCTGCACATGTCCACACAAGGAAGGCTCCCTGAAGGCCAAGGCCACGACCCAGGCCTGGCGCTGGCCCTTGTGCTCAGGATGGGTCCCTGCTCTCTGCCTTCAAACACCTGACCTCAGGATCCCTGACGGCGGCCCACAGGCCCCGCTGTTTGAACTGCACTCTGCTCCCTGGGTGGACCTGAGCTCCACAGACTAGCTATGCCTGAAAGTGAAAGACGCAGGGCACACGAATAGTCCCGAAGCCTGAAGAGCAGTAAAGCAACCCCACCGTCAGAGAGAACAGCAACTTCCTTCCTGGCACAGAATGATCGCTCACCATCTGGGCCCTTTATCCATTTAAAATGCCAGATACCAGCCAGCGTCAGCAGGAGGAAAAAAAAAAAAAAAAAAACAAGAAACAAAAACAATGCATCCATTAGGAAGAGCAAGACAGAAGCCCGGTGGCGGTCACGCGGTTTCATCCACAAAATGGAACGCGACAGGGGCAAGGACGAAGGAACCACAGCTGCGTGCACTAACCACGGCTCGCTAACAAAAATAACGGTCAGCCAAAGAAGCAGGTCACAGAACCACAAACACATAAATGACACTTATGCAAAGCTCACCAAAAAAAAAAAAAAAACAGACAAAACCGAGCAATACATTATGTGAGGATACATCGATTAAATGGTCCAACTGCAAAGGAACGAAAGGGACTAACGAGGAGAAAATGTAGGACAGTAGTTGCCCGGGGACGAGGGAAGATGAGAAGTCCACGGAGGGGAGGTACTCACAGAACATCACCTGTTCCTGTGTGTTCCTTTTTTTTAACGCTTATTTTTTTTTAATGTTTATTTATTTTTGACAGAGAGACAGACAGCATAAGCAGGGGAGGGACAGAGAGAGAGGGAGACAGAGAATCCGAAGCAGGCTCCAGGCTCCGAGCCGTCAGCACAGAGCCTGACGCGGGACTCAAACCCACGAACTGCGGGATCGTGACCTGAACTGAAGTCGGATGCTCAACCAACGGAGCCGCCGGGGCCCCTCCTGTGTGTGTCTCCAAGGGCATGGGGACACGCAGGCATTCATTTTACTGTCCCTCAAGAGGCACGTGTTTGTCGTGTGAATGCTTGTTTGTGTGTAGTCAATACGTGTCCTGATGCAGGACCCTGTCCCACTGTGACTGCTAAACAGAATAACTGTTTTTTTAACTGTTTGAGGAAGAGGTCCATGCGTATAAGGACAAAAATTTCCAGAATATTCCAGAGAAAATTAACTGTAATTACTTTTGGTATTTATACTCCTTAAAAGCAAAAAAAAACAAAAAACAAAAAAAAAAAACAAAAAAAAAGAACAAAAACAAAAATAAAAACCCTGACCGTATATTACTTTGTTTTTTTTTTTAAATAAATGCTCTCCAAAGCTGCGTCTATCTAGACGCACGCAGTTCAAGGAACTGATCGCGTAAAGAACGATGTTGGGTTTAAAATGAGGCTGCAAACATCTCTCCGGATCTGCAACTATTTTATTCCACGGCACCAAAAGCAGTAGTCGTTGATTCCTCTGTGAAGTTTCCGCGCCAGCCTGAATCGCCTCCTCCTTTTCACTCCGAAAGGCTCCCGGATGAGAAGGGAGAAACGCCCTGTCTCCACGGACAGTTCCCATTCCTCCTGTACCTTTAATCCCTTCGTAATGGTCTCTGCATCCCCCCCCCCCCCCGAACGCGTCGAGGATTTGCGCTTCAGCTACTCTCTTAGGCTCCTTAAGAAGATTCTGTAGAGATTTTCTCGAGTCTGCTCTTCTCCCAGGAGAATAAGCAGCAGCCGTGTGGAGTCGTGAAAAACATCATTTGTGTTCCTGATAACCAGGCTCTTCTCTCTTTTCGGTCTTGTTAAATGAGAATGATTTGTTCTGTCCTCAACAAGGATATGGACAAGGGCTGAGGGGGACAATCAGAACCGGAGCGTCCCCAACAGCTGCCACTCACCCTGCCTGTGCCCGTTCCCCAAGCTTCGGGAGGAAGCGGGAACTGAACGCAGACCCAGGAGGGCCAAGACGGAGGCGTCAGGAACTTCCTTGCCCCGGACCAAAAAAGGGCTTCCTTTCCAACGCCCAAAACCCTGGAGGGAAGGAAATCTATGTTCCTCTCCTGGCTCTTCATTTTGTAAAACTTTTTTTTTTTTATTCTTTAGAAGCAGGCTCTGCGCCCAACGTGGGGCTCGAACTCACCACCCTGAGATCAACAGTCCCATGCTCTAGGGACTGAGCCAGCCAGGTGTCCCCCAGTGGCTCCTCCTTTCCGTCCACACCCACCGTGTCTCCCATCCCCAAGGAGGGCCCCAGAGCTAACACGTTTGCCCCCGGCGGCCCCACACAACCCCTCCTTCAAGCTCCTTTAAGATTCTCTTCTCAGAAATGAATGACTAGTGTCCTCAGGAGAATGAGGATGCAAACCTACTGCCACTGCCTCTGTCCCCAGCGCGGGCCCTCTGGGGGCTACTGCGGTGACCCGTGCCGCCTCACCCCTAGGGCTCCTTCCTCTCACTCCACGGGGGAAAATGCAGGAAGGAGCTACAGAGGAAACTTACAAAAGCAGGTGCAATGCGGAAACAAGCACTCGTGGCAGCCACAGCATCCCTAAAAAGGACCACGGACGGGAGGCCAGAGAGACCGGCATCCTTCAGGGACAAGACCTGTCACCATCCCTGTATCTCGAGAGAGAGCACGGGGTTCAATTTAAAACTCCCTAAAAATCAGCGCCTGGCACAGCTCAAGATTCCAAAGCCCCGTTCCTGCTCCATGCCCTTCCTGCCATCTCTTCAACACTGACCTCCCCGCGCATCCCCAGTTTCGGCCACAGACGGTAACATTCCTAATCCCAGCAGAAGGCGCACGCAGAGCGAGTCACGCCAACGGCTGCCCTGCTGTAGGCATCCTTCCAGACCCACGGACATCACCACCGTCTGCCAGGCGCGCCAGCCTGCTGCTCGCTCTTACGGGAGCTGGAAGTTTGCATGTAAAACACAGGTGATGCTTTGCTGTGAGAAAATAAGCAATTTAAAACTTGCACTTTAAAAAGTGGTGGGGCACCTGGGTGGCTCGGTCGGTTAAGCGTCCGACTTCGGCTCAGGTCACGATCTCGCGGTCCGTGAGTTCGAGCCCCGCGTCGGGCTCTGTGCTGACAGCTCGGAGCCTGGAGCCCGTTTCGGATTCTGTGTCTCCCTCTCTCTCTGCCCCTCCCCCGTTCATGCTCTGTCTCTCTCTGTCTCAAAAATAAATAAACGTTAAAAAAAAAAAAAAAGTGGTGATGAGGGGCACCTGGGTGACTCTTGATTTCAGCTCAGGTCATGATCTCACGGCTCATGAGCTCAAGCCCCGCGTCGGGCCCTGGGCTGACAGCACGGAGCCTGCTTGGGATTTTCTCTCTCTCTCTCTCTCTCTCTCTCCCTCTCCCTCTCCCTCTCCCTCTCCCTCTCTCTCCCCTCCCCCCCGACCCTCCTGCTCTCTCTCAAGCTCGCACGTTCTCTCAAATAAATAAACTTAAAAAAAGAAAAAACTTTCAAAAGTAGTTGATGAGACACACAAGGTTTTCTTTCTGGCTTCCACCAGGAAAAACTGGTTTTAAATGCTAGAAGGAGTAACAGTGATAGTCGTCCGTTTATTTTAATGGCGTTAAAACACCATAATAAACTCACAACAAATTTAAAAAAACATCCTTCCTCTGGTTCCCCAGGGTGTTCCAGGTCCTCCTCTGGAATACTAAATCCCATGTGGGATGGCACACTTCAAAGCGTCCCCAAAAGGAAAAGGCACTGTGGACCCAGAAGCAGGGACGGTCGCTGCGGGGGAGGGGCCGCCAGTGACATCCTGCTCCGTGCACCCAACAAGGAGAAGCAAAGCAGACGAGACCTGTGCACAGAGAACGTCCTAGAGAACACGGCCCCTGGGGTCAGGGGCACCCCCATGCTCTGTGTGCAGGAACGTGCATGCGCACACACGCAGTGGCTGAGGTTTCCTCCTAAGCCCGGGGGTGAGGCCAGGGCATAATCTGATGGACCCTGGGACCCAATAATGCTACTCACGTAAGAGCCTCCTTTTTCTTCGACAGCACCAGCACTGGCACAGCACACCTCGGCCGAAAACAGACCTGGCTGCTGCACCGCGAGTTCAAGACTTTACATTATAAATCAGTTAACACCCGTCTGTACCACCGTAAACACTCAAAGGCTCCAAATAAGCCTCTAACCCTATTTTCTTTTCAACAACATGACAAATATGGATGAGACTTCACAGTGGTTCTCAGAGGTTATCCTGAGGAAAGCAGGGCGTAAGCGGAGATTCAGCATTTATCTGGAATGTGCAACAACTGTGACCACAGCAGGCGTATCAGGGGATGCAGAAAACAGGAATGAAGGGTAACGTGAAGTCACTTAGTGTGGCTGGTACAAAATACAGCCACTCACCTCTTGAAGAAATGAGTCTTCAAGCCTGCTACTTAGGGGAAAGCATGCCGGGTTTACTGGTGACAAGGCACAGAATTTAAAATGTGACGGACTTGAGGCGCCTGGGTGGCTCGGTCAGTTAAGCGTCTGACTTCGGCCCAGGTCATGATCTCGCGGTCTATGAGTTCGAGCCCCGCGTCGGGCTCTGTGCTGACTGCTCAGAGCCTGGAGCCTGTTTCAGATTCTGTGTCTCCCTCTCTCTCTGCCCCTCCCCTGTTCATGCTCTGTCTCTATCTCAAAAATAAATAAACGTTAAAAAAAAAAAATTAAAAAAAAAAAATGTGACGGACTTAATGCTGTGCAGGAAAAACAGGAGGGGGGTGGGGGGGGAATGCAAGTGACTTCCAGCGTGAGTCCCCTTAAGTCACTCAGTGACTCGGGCCTCAAAACATCCATGATCCACAGCCAAGGTATTCCAAGTGTTGAGGTAACTATTGGACAGGGTCCAGAGTTCAAGCATTTGAACTTGAAAACTCCTACAGGTTCAGCAACAGCAATATTGGAAGTGATCACTGGAATCCAAGTGACGGTTTTCATTCAGAGAGCTGCGAGCCCCTAAGACTGCCACTATTCGACATGGTGGGGCCGGGGGGTGACCTGAGATGCAAACTCGCGGAGGCTGTAACTGCACTGTCCCCCTGCAGCCACCCGCCCACCACTCCCTGCTGCTCCTTCGCCCTATGCGGGTGCATTGCTCCTCTGAGCGTCATGGCTCCCCCCCCCCCCCCCCGCCCGGCTCCCAAGATGTTCCTATGACACCCCAACCCCCCCCCCATCGGGGGCTCCGCACAGAGTTCCCACCACCCCATCCGGACGTCTCCGTCCTTCCAGGCCCCCTTCCTCCAGCCCTGCGGCCAGACGTCCCCTCTCAGCCACGCCTCCCGCCGTGACCGCGCCAGTTCTCACGCCCCCACCTGCACACGCACAGCCCCCGCTCCCCGCTGTGTCCCGTTCCTTATCCCGCGTTCCCCGCCTCTGTGCCGTGTGCTGTACCGAATTCAGCCTCTCGCTGATCCCTCCCGCCCCACCGCGGGCTTGGCTACAGAAAGGCCGGTTTGTGCCAGGTTCCTTCACTGCTGAGTCCTCAGCCTGGCCCGGGGGCCGGCTCCCCCGGGACCCGCGACCCTGCGGTTGAGCGAGTGAATACATGAACACACAAAGGAGCCACGGGGCTCCCACACCTGCCCAACTGCCAGAAAAGCAGGGGGCTCGGAGTCTGTCATGTCGGGAGGCTCAGGGAGGGCGGCGAAGAACCAGAAGGAGGGAGGAAGACAGAGCCACGGAGACCTACGAGAAGCGGACACGCTGTCTGAGCCGGGCACGCAGTTCAAATCGTTTCTGTGCGAAGCTCGGGTGGGCTCTCCTCCCGGAAGGAGTTCTGCGCACGGTGCTCCCTCCGCCCACAGTGCTCCCTCCGCCCACAGTGCTCCCGGCACGTGCATCTCCTGCAGCCGCCCGTAAAGCACCAAGGTACACGGTGCAGGGGGCCAGAGGGGACCGGACAGCGCCAGTAACTGCAGCACACACAGCCATGCACCCACGTCCACACTCTCGCGTTTACACACGCACACACACACTGGGTTCCATTCGATCGTGCTAAAGAAAGAGCCACTAAGAAGGTGGGCACCTACTCCCATGGGGAGCAAGAGAGTTTTCATGGAAAACTGGACGTTTAGATCCACTGAGCTGTCCTTGAACGATTAGGACTTCCACTAATGGATACGGAAATTATTTCTTCTTGACGAAAAACACCATCAGGGGCGCCTGTGTGGCTCAGTCGGTTGAGCGTCCGACTTCGGCTCAGGTCATGATCTGACCTCACAGCTCGTGAGTTCGAGCCCCGCGTGGGGCTCTGTGCTGACAGCTCGGAGCTGGGAACCTGCTTTGGATTCTGTGTCTCCCTCTCTCTCTGCCCCTCCCCCACTCGCACTGTCTCTCTCTCTCTCTCTCTCTCTCTCAAAAATAAACATCAAAAAAAAAAAATCAAGAGCAAAGGGAAATGCAACGCAACAGAAGTATAAAAGATGAGCCATTTTCGGGGATAAGCCAGTAACAGGGTTAGAAGCAAAGGCCTAACTAACTCCTCAGGATAAACCAGAAAGGCCTCTGTGGTCAGACTCCTGGAGGGCTCTCCCAAGGCCAGACAGCTGGGGCCCTGAGTTCCAAACACACATGCCTCCGCTCAGAGAAAGTTCTGGAAAGCAGACCGCTGCCTGCAGGGGGCACGCAAGGGCAGGCGAAGCCAACACCCTCCCACCAGTCCAACCTCACAGTGGACTGTCACAGCTCACTATGCGCACAAACTCACCAACTGGGCAGAAACACCATTTTTGCTGAAGGCTGCAGACGTTCAGGCCCCAGAGAGAGTAGCCTTTGATGAGGCCTCAGTCTTCCCCCAGGGCCCCCCAAGACCGCTCCGTGGCTGGGCCATGCGGAGAGCTGCCGAGCTCTGAATGCACTTGCAGTGACCACCTACAGCGAGGCCAGGCACCTGGGACCCCCACTCACACATAGTCCTGCCTCTTCCAGACCGCACTTCTCCCTGAAAGGTCACAAGGGAGCCCTGGGGACAGGCAGCAGCACTGCGGTCGCCACCCGCCCCCTCCGCAGGGCACTCCTGCAGGGACCCAGGCTGTTGGGGGGGTGGGGGGCTCAGCCCTGGGAGGTGGTGGTGTTCACCAGCCGTGGATCCTTCCCCACCTGCAGACACACCAGCAGAACTCGGGGGGTGGGGGGTAGCGCACAGAAGCATCTGCAGGAAAGAAGCACCCCCGGGTTGGTCGCTCCCTTAAGGCTGGCGTTTGCTTCCTACCGTTACTTGCCCAGTTTCTCTGCGCTATTTTGTGGGAAAAGTCAATGCTGCAACTGATGACTCATCCAAGGAGCCCTGAACAGGGCAGAGTGAGGTTGAAACCAAGTGCCCAACAATGAGAAAGAGAGAGAGGGAGGTAGAGAGAGAGGGAGGGAGAGAGAGAGGGAGGGAGGGAGAGAGAGAGGGAGGGAAGCTGCCACTATTCCTGGGCACAGGTGGGCTTCCAGGGGTCACCGTGCTTACACCCCCCACACTGCTCAGAGGAGGCACTACCACCATCCCAGTGTCACTGCACCGGGAAACTGAGGCATAGGGCAGCCCTGAGTTTTACAGAAACAAGCCGCTGTGGGCATATATTATGATGAACTCGAGAATGTATACATGAATGCATGTGCATAAGTACCCTTCTGATTTGATTACTTGTCAAATTTATCCAAAAAGGTAAACGGCCTCGATGCTCACTTGGGTTATGGAGACAAAAACAGCCCAGTGAGGGGCGGAGGGGTGGTCCAGGGGGAGCAGCAGACAGACAGATCTGATAGTTCCCAGCCGTGAGAAAAACTCCAACACTGATTCCACGCTGGCCTCCCAATGCCATTTTCTGAGCATTCCTTTTCATTAGAGCAAAAGACAAAAGAACAAAGCCCCCCAAAAATTATAATAAAGCCTGGCTGATGATTTTAAACACTGGAGTAGGACGCCTGCCATGTGTTTAATCTCAGCCAGAGTGTAATTTTGCTCAGCATTCCCAGTAAAATCTTTGTTTTCATCCTCAGCACAAAATGCCACCCAGTTTCTAATTGTCTGACATGCTCCTATACAGTTTTAATTATAAGATAGTAAACTCGTAAGTAAGAGATGTACACGTTTCCCTAAGACCGTTCAACACTTGTCTGATCCAGAAACATTAATAATCATTAAGCTTCCTTACATAATTTCCTACTAAAATCCACTTGATTTCCTGCCTACCGCAAACATCTGGATCTTCATTTATTTTATAAAGAAAAGAGTCAAAACCTCTTTCATCAGAAGGTGGCTGACTGTGGTTGCTAACGAACTTAAACGTGTTTGATTTTTAATGGACTACCTGTAGATTGAAAAGTAACTCGTCTGGAACGCAGCACCCACAGCACGGCCCATGACCCTGCCCGGCTCTGATGCTCACTAACCTGGTCGTGGTTTGCTCTGCAGCCTTCACACTTAAGTGTGAACCATTAATGGTTTTGGGGAGATTCCCCCCCCCCCCGCCTTTTTTAAAGACGTTTATTTATTTATTTAGAGAGAGCGAGCGAGCAAGCAGGGGGAGGGGCAGAGAGAGAGGGAGAGAGGGAGAGAACCCAAGCAGACTCCACCCCATCGGCGTGGAGCCCGACGCAGGACTCAAACCCACGAACCATGAGATGACGACCTGAGCCAAACTCAACAGTCGGACGCCCATCCGGGTGAGCCGCCCACATTCCCTGGGGTTTTTCTCTTTCTAGGCTCAGTGGCAAAGCAATCCACGTTTTTGTTTACTTCAAACACCATTATGCCAGTACGAGGCACGGAGGACATAAACCAAGGACGGCAAACCATGTGTCTGCCAACACACAGGAGGCTCCGAGCGGAAGGGTCACCATGGCCACCACTCGCCGCAGGCGGACAGGAGACAAGGGGCGAACCGAGGTGGGAGTGCTTGGTTTTACCTGCTTTATAACATCAGTTTCTGCCATTTTTTTCTTTGAAGCACTCAAAAAGCTTTACGAAGAGATCTGGTTTGGGACGGGTCCATTCCAATCCGTCCACAATTAAATACCACACAGCCATCCGAAACCGCATCGGTGGGAAGGTGGGCACAGAAAAACGTCACTGACAAAGATTAAGTGGGAGGAAACTGGACGCGCCGTTGTGCACGGGATACCCAGGACTCCTCAACAAACAGAAAGGTGGGGAAAACACACGCCCCCTCAAAGTAACCGTGGTTGCCTGCCCATGGAGTGATAATGGGCGATTTTCTCCCTTCTTTTCATGTCCCACATTTTCTGTATTGAGCAGGTAACAGATTAGCAACCAGAACAAGAGCTGAATTTATTCCCTGCAAATTCTGCTTTTGGGGCTCAATACTACCTCTTCTCCTGTCTTCCCTGTTTCCCGTTTAAAAATCCCAAGCATAGGGGCGCCTGGGTGGCTCAGTCGGTTAAGCGTCTGACTTCAGCTCAGGTCACAATCTCGCGGTCCGTGAGTTCAAGCCCCGCGTCGGGCTCTGGGCTGACGGCTCAGAGCCTGGAGCCTGTTTCCGATTCTGTGTCTCCCTCTCTCTCTGCCCCTCCCCCGTTCATGCTCTGTCTCTCTCTGTCTCAAAAATAAATAGATGTTAAAAATAAATAAATAAATAAATAAATAAATAAATATAAATAAATAAATAAATAAATAAATAAATAAATAAAAATAAATAAAAATCCCAAGCATAGACAAGCGTCGGCCAGTGTCCAGGTGTCCGGGTCAGTGGAGGCGTCCTCCCTCCCTGCAAAGCTGGGGCTCCCGCTGGGGCAAACGTGGACAGAGAACCATGGTCTCCCAACACCCCCCAGAGACACCATGTGAACAAGGCACAAATCATTACTGCATCTCCAGGCAGAGAGCGGCAAGTGACATGGGAGAGGGCCACTCACAAGGGATGGGACTCAAAAACAGTGTCTGGGAGATGTGGACAGGGTGTACCAAGGCCAAAAGGCAGGTAGTGTCCCCAACGGCATGCAGGAGGGGACAGAGCAGTGGGCGGCAGGGAAAGCTGTGCAGGGCAGAGTAAGGAGGCCTCCTCGGTGCTGGTGATGAGCAGGGGGGAGGCTGGCTGCACGGGGGGGGGGGGGGGGGGGGATCCCAGCCGAGAAGGATGCCCACAGGCATCGGTCTGGACCAGGAGAAGAAGCTGGGATTCCAAACTCAGCCTCCCCACGCGACTAGACGTGGGGTACACACACATTAGCAGGCCTGTGCCAACGGCCGCAAATCACTATCTGCTACTCATCTCCTAACTGTACTTCCTCAACTGTGCTGTAAGCTAGCAGACGCACCAGATACCTGACGCCCAGCAGGGCCCACGCCCCGTCCCCACCCTGAGTAGACGGCTGAGCCCCAGTGATGACAGGCGTGCCCCCGACCCTGCAGTCCGGGAGATGAATCACCTACAGGACCTTCAGAAACACAGAGAAAGGGGACAGGCAGAGAAGTGTGCCCCCCACACCCGATGTGCACACACCGAACCCCCAGATCCTGTGACCTTACCTTACACGACAAGGGGGCTTTGCAGGTGTGAGGAGGTTAAGGGTCTCGTTCTGGATTGTCCACACGGGCCCATGTAACCGTGAGCGTCCTGAGAGTTTGGGAAGGGGAAGCGGGAGACAGAGGGGAATGTGAGGAGGGAAGCAGAGGCCGGGCAGGGCCTGGAGGAAGCTACCCCCGCTGCCCTTGCGGACAGAGAAGAGCCGTGTGCCAGAGACCGCCAGAGACGGGAAGAAAAGGCAAGGGGATGGCCCCCCCCACCCCCCGTGGTGCCTCTGAAGGAGCACAGGTCTGCTGGCAACAGCTTAACTTTAGGACGTGCTCCCTCCAGAACCACAAGAGGACAAGTATGCACCACGAAGCTGGGATAACAGGAAACTAACAGCAAGATCACTAGGGAGCCCGAGCACGACCGTGTAGCCCCTCGCTAAGGAGGTACAAGCACAGTCTAACGGGACATCACACTCGGCAGGGGCCGGACCAGCAGTGCGAGGACACCCTCGCTCGGCGACTCTGACCCACCAAGACCGTGTATGGGCAGCAGTGGCTCAGCCAGCTCAGCGACCCGGCAATAATCTGACCCGTGTTTTTTGTCGTCGTTGTTGTTTTTCAAGTTTTTTTTAATGTTTTTATTTTTTTGAGAGAGAGAGAGAGAAAGAGCATGAGCAGGGGAGGGGCAGAGAGAGAGGGAGACACAGAACCCGAAGCGGGCTCCAGGTTCCGTGTTGTCGGTACAGAGCCCGAGATGGGGCTCGAACCCACAGCCCGTGAGATCATGATCCAAGCTGAAGTCGGAAGCCCAACCGACTGAGCCACCCAGATGCCCACCCCCCACCCCCCCGACCCGTGTTTTATGTAACTGCCCCTTGCAGGCCCCATCCAGCACTATGGTGCGGTTCACCTTCCCGGGTACTTTATAACTCACTTCTACTTACCGCCCCTTCTTCCACAGAAACTTCCGACCCCGGGCACGTCGGCTTCTGTTGTAAACGTCTCCGCACAGAGGAGAGGCGTGGGGCGGCGGGCTGCCCTGGGCTTCCCCGAAGCCCGGGTGCTGATCCTTGCCTCCCCGGCCCTAGGATCTCAAAGCCACACTGATGTGCCTTACCGCCACTTTCCAAGCCCCGGAGGGCAAGGATTCTCCAGCCGTCCCCATCGCCCTGGGAGGCGCGCACAGCCTCTCCCCAGAGGCGGTGCTGTCACAGCTGCGTGCCGCCCTCCCCCCACCCCACCCCGAGGCTGAGGCTTGCGGCCGGGCAGGCCCAGGCGGGATCTGTGCCTGTCCTGCTCCTTCCTCTCCACCTCTGCTCCAGATGCTGCCAACAGCCCTGAGTCACACAGGTCAGCCTGCGGGGGGTGAAATGCACGATGGTCCCAAAGGCTCTCATGCGAATGTGTGCACCTCACTTAGGGGATCAGCCGGCTGGGGACAGATTAAGACAGGATCAGAAACAACCAGGTGCCCACTGTCCCTCCAGCTCCCGGACTCTGCAGCACGGGAGCTGAACTCTCCTGGCCCAACCCCCCCCTCCCCCCCCCCCCCCCGTCTTCTCTCCCCAGAGCTGTGCAGCCTAAAGCTGGCTGTGCACCGCCCTCCCTGGTCTCGGGGGCACCTGACACAAGCCACCTGCAAGTTCTTGCCAGTTCTATCTCCGCCCACGGGCTCTGGGGTCGGGCAGCCTGGATACCAGACCTGGTTTCTCCAATCCCCACCTGGAGAACCTCCCGTGAGGCTCACATCCCCTGAGCTTCTGAATCCCCACCATGACACGATGACACGGATCTGGTGGATCATTAGAAGAGGCGGCCAACGTACACCGAATTCTTGGCGCACAGTAGGTGCCCGCTAAATCGCAGCCGCTGCGATCAGCGGCACAGAGCAACCCCTGGCACCCGCTGCAGAAATGCTCGTTCCCTGGAGAGGACTTAACCACTTCCCACAACAAAGGCTCAGTGCTCTGTGACAGGGCGACACGCAGGCTTTCTTGCAGCGCAGCTGGAACTCCCCCCTCCCCGCGGCAGAGGGCTGGCGTGGAGCCACTCCCCGCGTGCGCGGAGTTAAGATTCCGAAGCAAGAGAATGAGGCGGTTTGCAGCCCTCGGCTACAATCGGCCCTGCAGACAAGGAAGGAACGAGAAGGAACCCGAGGGTGCCTGCACACACCCAGGCTCACGAGGGAAGGCCGGAGGCGCGCATCTTTCCCAAGTTCCCGCGTGGAGGAAGCTGGGCAGACGGGATTTGCTGAGAAGCCCATCTTCTTTCTCGGACCAGCTGAACCGACCGTCTCCTGCTTCTCCCCTCTGCCTCCTCCCCCCAACCCTGGCTCTGACCTTCCCCGGGGCTCGGGGCATGTCCCTGTGTCACTCTCAAATTCCAGACCTGAAGTCAGCCCGAAGTCCATAATCAACATTCTAATGAAACCTAAGAAACAGAAGGCTCCGGTGGAGGGGGGAATCTGAGTGTGTGGGGCCACCTGCCCCTGCCCCTGCCCCTGCCCGCGCCATGGGGCTTGCAGGGTGGAAGCACTAACTCCTCCTGAAACCACCACCCCTCTTCCGACCCAATGCCTGGTGGGGGGGGAGGGCCTTCTCCTCAGCGGAGGGTAGATCGGTACAAACTTTCTGGAGTCAATGCAACAACACACCGTTTATATTGAAGAAAATCTTGGCACAACAATGACCCATCTAGGACAACGTCACCGAGAGCTCAGCGCAGTTACGATGAAAACGCCCTCGGCCGCACACTTTAGCACACGGTTTAGGATACTACTGAACAAAGCGGCCAACTACGAAACATCCACACACCGGAAAAGACGACAGGTGGAATTCAGCGAAGAGGCTCCACTCGAACCCGCTGCGTGTGAAAACCTCCCAAGAGCCTCTGTCCCGAGATGTGCGCAGACGGGACCAAACGGCGTGTAACATGGGCCAGACCTACACACGGCATCTTGAAATGCTAGGTCTGGGGGTGTGGTTGTTTTTCTTTTTTCTCCCATCTCTACTTTGAATAATTCTACAATGAACACAAATCATAGATGTTCAAAGTAACAGTTTGAAAATAACAGGATGGCTATTTTTCAGGCATTTTACCACTTATTAACGTCTTAACGGAGGTCCCTTCAAACCACAGCTCCACTGCTACCTGGCCAGTGGCTCGCTAGGCAGCCCGGGTCCCCCCTCCGGTGGCCACAAGCTACCCACCGCGTGCTGCTTCTCGGGGATTGTGCAACCTCTCGGCTCCTACCTGTCCCTGCTCGTCTGTGGCATGCGGAACAAAATACGAAGCTGACGCAGAAGGATCGCCGTTTCACTTTCGCTGGATACGGTTTCGGGAAGGCTCCAAACGTGACAATACTTCCATTCCAGGAGAAAAACAAGACCGGACCGTCCCCCTCCCCAAAGCGTGTAGGGAAATGCCTCCCGAGAGGAGCTGCTATGGCATCTCGGCGGAAGTTTGCCTGTGTATTTATTTATTTTGTGGACGAACGCTACCGAACCTCAGAGCCACTAAGGATGCGACAGGAAAACAGGACTCCTTTAACTTTCAGGCTCGTGATGCATCCAAACTATTCTCAACCTAGAGAAGCAACACGTGCCTCAGATTTCCAATCTCGTGGTGGCGATGGCCTTTTACACATCACGCTGAGCGTGCCCATCCTCACCAGCACCTTCTTCCCATTTTAATTTAGGCACAACGATCTCATAAGGCTCCTACTGCCTCTGAGTCTTTTTTTTTTTTATGGTGGGGGGGGGCGTTCTTTCTCTAAATAATTCATTGCTTGTTACCCTCACTCATCCACAAGAGATTTTTTTTTTTAATGTAAACCTTTTTATGTAACAGGATTACAAGACAGATCTTCTATATTTTCGAATGATTTTCTGGCTGCAGAAATAAAAATCTAATTCACAGTCTCCGAGGAAGCAGAGATGAATTCTCAGCAAAGGCGGCAGCCAGGTCCAAGCCTTCCCTGGAAGGAGGCAGGCCCTGGCATCGGAGCTACACCAAGCGCCTTCCGCACGGCTGCCCTGGGGACGCTTGTCGTGGCCGGCCCGCAGATGGTGTATCAGCTGCAAGAGCCCAAATGTGCCTGGATTCATCTGAAACACAGAAATCTGGATGCAGCCCTCACTCGGTCCCCCACTTCATAAACCAGCCTTCTCCGTCCTGCTATTTGCTTACGATCACGTTGATATCTCAACTTTCAAAGGAGGCAGGTTTTAAACGGGCAACTGGGTAGCTCAGTCGCTGAAGCATCCGACTTCAGCCCAGGTCATGATCCCAGGGTCGTGGGATTGAGTCCCATGTCAGGCTCTGCTCTGACAGCATGGAGCCTGCTTGGGATTCTCTGTCTCCTCTCTCTCTGCCCCTCCTCTGCTTGTACACACGCTCTCTCTCTCTCTCTCAAAATAAACATTTTTTTTTAAGTTTACAACATACATACGCATGAACACACATACACACAGATACACAGAATTCTGTATTTTCTATGCATGTCATTACACCTTTGGGGAAGGGGAGAGATGAATTATCATTCAATATCCTTGGTCTCAAGTTTCCACACCTATAAATTGGCAATTAAATCTATGTCTTTGAGTTGCTAGAGGATTAAGCCAATTAATACGTGTAAGCTGATTAACATGATTCATGTCACATAATCTGCAAATTATTATCATTACCAGTGCCAGTTTCACAAGTGTCAAGGTTTTTGGCTCTGACAATTCTGCTGCCCTGAACAGGGCGGGCCCCCCCCCCCCCCCCCCGGCCACAGTCCCCTCTTAGCCCCTGTTACCATGGCCGGCCGCCAGGACAAGACCCAAGAGGACCCTTCAGCTACAGGACCAGCAGGCACAAAGAAGGGCTATCAGAGGCAGTAGCCTGGAAACAAAGTTAACTTCAGGACGATGGTCACCGACAGCTATGCCACTGTCCATCAGGATACAGAAGTGGTATTATTTTGACGATTTCAAAAGTGAATAATCACTCACTTTTTTAAGAGGGTGGGAAAGATCACTCCTCTTTTTCTTGGCGTGGTGTGGGTTGAAGGTTGTTTTCCTAGTCAACACTCAAAAGTTTACGTGTCGTTCTTCTCTTTGCACAACAGCAGAAAACGCCAGCCTAAGAGCCGTTCTGGAAGCTTCGCGCCCCCCCCCCCCAAAAGGCTGATCTGCAGCTGACACAGGCTGACCCTAAAACAAGGAGATCAAAGTCCACGCTAGGGAGCTGGAGGGGGGCGGGGAGGCCATGATCACAGGAAGTCTTCAGAAGGTTAACTGAAGGGGCTTGGGATCCGGGCTGGTAGCCAGTTTTATTTCTGTCATCTTTAAAGTTCTTCATCAAAACCCCTTTCTGAAAAGCACTCAAAGATCCTGTCAGCAGAGGAAGACGACTCAACGCCCCTCTGCCCAAAAGCTGTAGAGACTCGTGATGGGATCAGTTAATCAGTCAACTGCTAAAACACATTTCCCAGCTCCTACTTGGATTACAGAACACAGCTGCAAAACAGAGTGTGGCCACACTGCGGTCTTCAGGCGAGAGGAAGATGGTCCACCCCCTTCCCTCTGCCTGCACATTCCTTCTGGGCCAAGCTCAAGGCCCGGGGACTGCAGGGTTAGAGCCCTGCCTGAGTCGGCCACTCCTCCCCTCCCTGCTGGGGCAAGGAGGCTCTGTGGGCACAGCCAGAGGCAGTCCTAACTGAGGCCTCACCCCATGTGTCATTAGCCACATTTTATAATTTTTTTCACAATCTGTTTTATACCTTTAAACATTGCTCAGATCTAAACACACATTCTTTCAAATGTTCATAACATAATAACCTAATGGCTCTTACATTTTCCCAGTAAAAACAACCTCAATTAAAATAACAAAGATATCAAAATATAGATATCACATAAATACAATTAAATACATAAAATAAATAAAGATATTACTGGGGCACCCGGGGGGCTCAGTCGGTTAAGTGTCGGACTCTTAATTTCGGCTCAGGCCATGATCTCACAGTTCGGGAGTTCGAGGCCCAAGTTGGGCTCCGTGCTGACAGCTGGGAACCTGCTTGGGATTCTCTGTCTCTCCCTCTCTCGTGCTCTCTCTCAAAAATAAACATTTATAAGTAAATAAATAATAAGTATAAATATTATAATAATAAATTACAATGAAGACAGGAAGTAAGTAGTTCCATTTGCGTCTGGAAATTCGCTGCTCCTTGCTTCTGTTCACTTAGGAAGCCCATGGCTGACCTACACCCGCACTGACAGGATCCGACAGGGCTGAAATCAAAGCCCCGATCAGAGTGAATAATGAAGCACCCGTCACGCTGTATCACCAAGTGATACAGGACAGGCAGGGGCAGGGGCAGACACTGTTAGGGACTAAACTACGCTCCCCCAATTCCATGTTGAAGCCCAAACTGCCCATGTGGCTGTACCTGCAGGCATGGCCTTTAAGGAGGCGACTCAGGTTAAATGAGGTCATAAGGGTGAGGCTCTCGTCCGAGAAGACTGGTGCCCTTCTAAGAGGACAGAGACACGAGGGACGCACACACACAGAGAAGGCCACGCGAGGACACAGGGAGAAGGTGTCCCTCCATAAGCCAAGGAGAGAGGCCTCAGGAGAAACCACACTAGGGGACACCTTGAACTCAGCCTTCCAGCCTCTAAACCCTGAGACAGTAAACGTCTGCTGCTTAAGCCTGCCAGGCTGTGACAGTTTGTCGGGAAAGCCCTGCAGACTGACACAGACACTGAGCCCTTCCCGTCCCCCACAGCGTCCCCAGACGCTCAGATCTGACCCTGCAGGACCCTGTCCACCAACAGCAGTCGCATGGCTAACTTCTGGGTCAATCACATGATGGAGGGTGGATCCCACCGTGGCGACCCCGCGGGAGGAGGACAGCCCTACACGGCACGCATCCCCAAGCCGGGCATCCACACCACTGACCCCCATGCTAGGGACATGACCTCAAGTCTCCCGGGGGAGCCAAATGAATGTGCACCCACCAGACAGACAACTGTCCGAGTGTCCGCGGGTGTGAGGAGAGGCCAGGTGGAGGGAGGGCAGCCAGGAAGAGTGGCAGCACGGACCAGACACCCCGGGTGCCACGCACGTACGCTCATGTCCCCTGAGGAAAGCAGGACGACACTGAGGCTCAGAAGTCCAGAGACCTCCCCGAGGCACACAGCTGGAAAGCAGCACCAGGAGACCTGCGCTGTCCCTCGACCAGTAGTATCTACGGTGGAGACGCAGAACTGCCACAGGGAAGGTTCAAACAGAAGATTCCCGAGGTTGAGAGATGAAAAGCACACGGCACCCCTCTTTCATTTCCAGATCCGGGAGCAGAGAACACTCGGGAAAGGCGCTCCTTCCCCAGGGCACCCAGCCCTGCGCAGCGCGCACGTAAGTGGGTGTCCCCGAGGGCAGGGAAGACCAGAGGCTAGAGCCACGAGATCTGGAGAGGAAGGAAGCGTGGCCAAGTGCGCGCCCGCGGGAGCCGCCCCGTCGGCGTGAGCAGCGGCCCCAGCCACCTGTCACGGCCCACAGGACGACCGGTCCACGTGTCTCCCCACACCTGGTATCACCAGGCCACCCCCGCCCTACGAAGTACCTCACTTGCACGAAGGCTTAAAAGGCCACCCTGTCCTCCGGCATCGTCCCAGCTCCCTGTAGGTTTAATTCTGTCCTTTCTATTTGCGAGCAATCATTCAAAACGTTTGAAGCCACCAATGAGTTGGCCTGTGATGTGCGTGCATGTTAAAGATCAGCATCCGTGTCAAAAGCCACCCAGGAGCCCCTCCCATTCTCTTTGAAAAGCACAAAGTGTTCGGCTCCACGGAATTTTCCACACGGAATCACGAGGAAGTGGTGGACTTGAGCAGATGCCTGAAATCACGCCGGCGACCCCCGGCGAGCACCTCCCTGCTGACAGGACGGCGTGGGCGCGGTCCCCTCCTGCTCAGGATCCACGCCGGCTTCTGGACACAGCTTCTCCCACGGCGGCGTCTGTGGGCCCGCCCGGCCCCTCTGCTGCCATCCCGGTGGGGCTGTCAACAAGGTGGCCAAGAGGTGGCCGATTCTGCCCAGGAACAGGAAGACAAGCGTGGCGTCCCAGACGCAGCGACTTGTGCCTGCTCCCTGGACTCCGCCAGTGGATCCGGGCCCAGTCCATCCCCAGGCCTGCTTCCCAGGCTGGCCTCCCATGCTGGCTCACCCCCACACCCTTCTGGTAAATTCCACATCGGCTTGCATTAGCCAGAATGGGGTTCTGATGTTTTCAACCAAGGACCCAAACAGACCAACTTGCCGTGCCCTCCAGCATAAAGAGGAAGCAAATTCCGTTCTTAAACAGCAAAGACTATCCGCTTAGGGCAAACACTGCCTACATTTAGGAACTTTTTTTAGCGCCTTCAATCTGAAGACAATTCCCAAAATGGCAGCTACGGACAAACAGGCTCGCCGACTCATCACTATGACCGTGGGCGGCCCCTCCTCTGGGACATCTGAGTACGAGAATATGTGCGCCACACATCAGGCGTGCTCCTCGTTGCCATCCGTGGACTCAGCCAAGGGACGAGGCCTTCGCGGTCCTTCCGCTCTCAGGCGGTCAGGCTCCAAGGAGCTCTCACCACCCGCACCGCAGGCCCTGGATGAGACCCTGGGGCCCAGTCCCAAGACCACAGTCCCGGAGCTCTCTGAGCCCTTGCTGGGGAAGGACGGGTCACCCCACGATTAGACCAGGTGCACAGGCCACACGCCTGGCACTGGTGTCGGGAGCCTCCTGAATGACCTCGGGGAGCAGTGGCACTTGACCTGAGCAGTGCAGGTGGCAGCCGGTGGCAGCCGGGTCAGGAGAAGAGAAGAATGCCTGGAGCCAGGATGTGGATCATCTGGGACCCGAGGTGGACGAGGGGGCCCCCGAGGGACAGCTGGAAGTGACGTGCCCCCAGGGATGGGCAAGACCAGGCAGGCCCAGGCAAAGGGCCCCAGGCGCTAAACAAAGTGACTCCGTTGTCTTTATTTACCCCATGACTTGTTCTCAGAGGGTGAGGGGTGAGGTCAAGGAATTCCGACTTCCTTGAGCCATTAGAGGCTTTGAGCAGGGCAAGGCCTGGCCGATCTGTTTTGGAATCTATTTACGGGAGAGCCAAGCTATGCAACACGAATTACCCATCAACATCCTGGGACATCTGAGCCCGCTGAGCAGACGTGCTGGCACAGGAGGTGGGACCTGACAGGACGGCCTGTGCCGGACCCCGTGTCCCGACGGGATGGCCTGTGCCGGACCCCGTGTCCCGACGGGATGGCCTGTGACGGACCCCGTGACCTGACGGGATGGCCTGTGCCGGACCCCGTGTCCCGACGGGATGGCCTGTGACGGACCCCGTGACCCGACGGGATGGCCTGTGCCGGACCCCGTGACCCGACGGGATGGCCTGTGCCGGACCCCGTGTCCCGACGGGATGGCCTGTGCCGGACCCCGTGACCCGACGGGATGGCCTGTGCCGGACCCCGTGACCCGACGGGATGGCCTGTGACGGACCCCGTGTCCCGACGGGATGGCCTGTGACGGACCCCGTGACCCGACGGGATGGCCTGTGCCGGACCCCGTGTCCCGACGGGATGGCCTGTGCCGGACCCCGTGACCCGACGGGATGGCCTGTGCCGGACCCCGTGACCCGACGGGATGGCCTGTGACGGACCCCGTGTCCCGACGGGATGGCCTGTGACGGACCCCGTGACCCGACGGGATGGCCTGTGCCGGACCCCGTGTCCCGACGGGATGGCCTGTGCCGGACCCCGTGTCCCGACGGGATGGCCTGTGCCGGACCCTGTGACCTGACGGGATGGCCTGTGCCGGACCCCGTGACCCGACGGGATGGCCTGTGCCGGACCCCGTGACCCGACGGGATGGCCTGTGCCGGACCCTGTGACCTGACGGGACGGCCTGTGCCGGACCCCGTGACCCGACGGGATGGCCTGTGACGGACCCTGTGACCTGACGGGACGGCCTGTGCCGGACCCCGTGACCCGACAGGATGGCCTGTGACGGACCCTGTGACCTGACAGGACAGCCTGTGCCGGACCCCGTGTCCCGACAGGATGGCCTGTGACGGACCCTGTGACCTGACGGGATGGCCTGTGCCGGACCCCGTGACCCGACGGGATGGCCTGTGCCGGACCCTGTGACCTGACGGGATGGCCTGTGCCGGACCCCGTGACCCGACGGGATGGCCTGTGCTGGATCCTGTAAATACAAACACGTGCTCATCTCACGCATGCACACACATGCACACACAATGCAGGGGACCACGCACAACATGTAAGGCTGAGCATAAAGCGTCTCGAGAGAATCCTGGGGGTCATCACACTGTTAAACCCTGAAAGGCTACAGAATCGTTTTATTTAAAGTGATTTTTTTCTTTTAATGTTTAAGAGAAACAGAGTGTGAGCAGGGAGGGGAAGAGAGAGAGGCAGGGAGACACAGAATCTGAAGCAGGCTCCAGGCTTTGAGCTTTCGACACAGGGGCTCGAACTCACGAACCTGAGATCACGACCTGAGCCGAAGTCGGAGGCTTAACCGACTCAGCCACCCAGGCGCCCCTAGAAAATCAGTATTTATTTGGAAGAGCTCAACAGTCCTCTAGAAGGTCTGACGTGAGGGGCGGGAGAGGGCTGTATGTGGTGGCACCTTCTGGCTTTTTAACTAAAAACGGCCTCCCTGGCGGCACGGGTGTGCGGGGGGGACGCGGGGCCAGCCTCACGAGCTGGCAGGCGGCAGCACACGGCACCCTCGGACGCACCGAAAGGAACGCGGGGATGTGAACACGTCTTCCAAACTCACGATCTCGAACCTTTAAGACAGCGTGGTGTCGAGAGAAGCCCGTAGGGAAGCCACACCTGAGCCAGAGAAGCACCGCGAGGCCCATCAACTACAGACGAGACCTGGAGAGAAGTGAAGTTCACCCCGAGGAGCGCCCCGTGCAGGCCAAGGCACGCCCACCTCGGCAACCCACAAGCCAGCACGGGGGCCCCGGCCAGCCAGGACGGCATGCTTTCCTCGTAACCTCCAGAGGCACCTGAGAGAATGACATCTGCACTCAGGCATCTTAATTCCTGGAAGCGGAGGCAAGGGGCAGGTTCCCCGGCTGGCACAGAAGCCCACAGCTCTCAGGGGACACGGGAGCTGCTGAGCACGCGGGGCCGCAGTGAGCCAGGGCGTATGTCCAGCCCAGAGGTCTGGCCTGCACGTGCTATTTTCTCATTGCCACGTCCAGGAAATCACCCCTCATCCTTGGTATATCCTCCCCCGAAAAGGTAAACATGCCCAAACTCCCCACACACCAAGATAAAAGGTGGCTCTCCAGCGTCCTGCTGATGTGGCATCAGGGCAGGAAGCGACAGGGACACTGACCGTCGTCTCCCACCCCTACACCGAACCCCACCACCAGCACTTTGGTGAAAAAAAACCTCTGTAGGAGCAAAATCTACTACAGGAGGAAGTCACACAGGGTTCTCTCCCGTCCTATAAATAAAAGAAAGACACTCTCCAGAACGTGGAGCTGTCGAAAAAGACTTACAGATAGAAGTTTCCAGGTTTACTCTTTGGCCAGAGAACAAGTGAGTAATTTCCCCGAGCCAAGCAAAGGTTAATCAACAAAGAAGTTCGTTAACTTGTCCTGACCCTGAGCTCAGGCTGCCAGGCAGTTAGTCATAAAGAGCTGGGTGGCATTTTTGGGAGGGGAGAGAAAGTCACATCCCCACGGGGGGGGGGGGGGGCAGTTTCCTAGAAAACGTTGGGGACAAGGAGCAGACAGAGGCTTGCACAACCCCTCACCTCGCCCTCCCGTCTTCCTTCCTCGTGGAGAAGTACTGGGTCCCAGGGAGCACACAGGTACACACACCTGTGGTGTGTGCTGGCAAGGGGGGGGGGGGGGAATGACAGGCCAGCTCAGAGCTCTGCATGCAGATGAGAGGCTGGGAGGCAGGGCCGCCCTGGGCACTGTGCTGCATCCCTGGTCGCCACCCACCAGATGCCACTAACACTCTTCTCCAAAGTTGTGACAATTCAAAACTTCCCCAAACATTGCAAAGTTGCCCCCTTCCTAAGAAGCACCGGGAACCAAGCAGGGAAACTGAGGCCGGGGGCTCTCAGCGTGATGCAGAGGGTGGGGACCGGACCGTCGATGTCTGCCCGAGCCTTCCGCCCGCCTCACCCCATCGCCTGCGCCTCGTGTGTGCTACGGAGGCACCTACAAGCCAGCTCGCGGACTCTGCCCAGATGCTTTTAATTTTTAATCTCCTATAAGCACCCAGATGGGTCTGATTTTTACGAACATGAAACGAGTATGGTCACAGCTCCTCTCCCTGGGGCGTCCTCCCCTGTTTCCCACTCTGCCTCTTCCCCACCTCGGCCTCACCCCCACATCTGGCGTTAGTACAAGACACGCCCACGACACGCAGACGACGCATCCTGCCCCTGAAGGACAGGTGCTACCCCCAAGCAGTCACTGCCAAGAGCCTGCTGAGCCTACACCCTAAGTGGGGACCCCCACCCTGTGGGTGGGAGCATGAGATTAAACAACAGATTTGGAAAAGTCGGCTGGTTCTTTAGAAGTCAGATATACACCCGGAGCACCTGGGCCGCTCAGCCGGTTGAGCGTATGAGTCCCGGTTTCAGCTCAGGTCATGATCTGGAGGTTTCGTGAGTTCGAGCCCGGAGTCAGGCTCTGCGCTGGCAGCACGGAGCCTGCTTGGGCCTCTCTCCCTCCCTCTCCCTCTGCCCCTCCCCCACTCGTGCTGTCTTGGCTCAAAACAAACTTAAAAAATTTTTTCCTAATAAAGAACAAATTTACATATACACCTACCACGCCAGTCCCAGGTACTGACCAAGGGACACGAAAGCATGTGCGCACGTGAACTGAACGCGGATGTTCACGGCGCTGTATGTGCAAAAGCCAAACCCTGCAACCACCACAATCAGCGTCCATCAGAAGGTGAACTGCAGGAAACCCACATAACGGAATCCTAGTCAGCAATGAAAAGGAACACACTTCTGACGCTCCCAGCAAGCCGATCAAATCTCAAAATCACCACCGTGTGTGAATGCAGTCAGCACGCGTGACTTCATTTCTCTTAAATTCCAGAAAACGCGAATTCACCCAGAGGGCCAGAAAGCACTCCGGTGCGAGCAGATGGCGGCAGAGAGAGGGACGGGTCGCGAAGGGGAACAGGCAATTAAGTGGGGAGACGCACGTGTTCAATATCCTGATTGTGGTTTCGCGGGTGTGTCTGTCAAAACTCGTCAAAACTGTCAACTTCAGATTCGTGCGGTGTCTCTCACGTAAATCTTAACTCTCTGAAATTGCTCACGGAAACGTGTGCAGAAAGAGCACTGCTGTGCGGTTTTGACAGAAAGTGCGGGAAACGTTCCATCACGTGAGGGCAGGCGTCCTGCCTCAGCTCGTGCGGACCGTCCGGCCGGGGTGGGGGGTACCCTCAGGAAACTGCGCTGCTGCTGGGCCGGAAAGGACAGGGGGGGCCCGGACTTCCCAATCACCCGGCGCGAGGCCCCACCGCCCCTCAGGAGCCCGCGGCCCGGGCAGGACACTGCGGTCGGCTCCCTGCACGGACGGTGCGGGGAGTCGGGCCCGGAACATGGCAAGAATCCAGACCACCGCCAGCCCCGGACGGCAATCGGAGGACACCATCCTGGAAAGCCAACCACCCACCGCACGACCCGGGCGAGTCCCTGCTCGCTCTGCAGCCCGGGGCCCGATCTGGAAGACAGGTGGGGCCGTCTGACCCACCGGACCCACACCTGTGGTGGAAAGCAAATCCCGTGCCCAGCTCTGCTGCCCCGTGAAAACAGCACCGCTGCTTTCGGTCCCGCTGGGTTCGGTCCCGCCAACTCAGCCACCTAACTCTGCGTGACCTCAGGCAAATCCCTTGGATTCTCAGGGTATCAATTCTGCCTGTTATGCTAATTATAGCCCAGAGGAAAAGCAGCTTCTATTTATACGTGTTAAAAATTAACTGCGTGCTAGCATCTCCATTATTAAAATGTCACCTAATTCGAGTGGCTTAAATTTAAGAGCCGTATTTCCAGCCCACCCAGATTAAAGGTGCTGCAGATTTTCTGAGCTCGGGTGAAGTGTCAACGGACGCCATCTGGAAATCGTCCCTGTCCCAGGCGGCGAACCTGTCACTGCAGGCAGCCAGCCCTGCCATCGTATCTCCTCCTCCAGCAATCAAAACGGCCAGCCAGTGCCCGGGCACCCCCAAACCTCAGCAAGGGAGTAGAAGTGACCCAGCGCCTGCTCCCTTCTTCACCACCTCAGTAGTGATTAAAAGGCGAGGTGGGAATGCGAGCTTCGAATCACAAACTGGAACCTGCAAGACGGTCCACGAAGGGGGAGGCCCCCTGTGCCCCTGCAGACCTGGGTGGGGCTGATCTGAGAGGTTTCCGCTCTGTTTCATCAGCACATCACGACCGTGACTCGCGAGTTCAAATCCTAAGTCGGCCAGCTCCAGGGCGTGGGTGCATTTGGGCCTGGCTTTAAACTCTGGGCCTCAGGCTCTTGACCTGTAAAATGGGGGCTCTACCACCTCTGTCCCCAGGGGGACCTGGATAAAATGACACAAAGCAGGTTTAAACCCTGATCACAGGGTCCCGGGCACGGCTCACGTTCACTAAACAGCTGGAGCTATTATTACGGGTTTTATTAAGTGAAGAAGAGGAAGGAGCTGGGAGAGCAGGTCGTGAAATGCTTCGTAGAAATTTCTGGAATCCGGAGCGGGAGCAGCTGTCAGAGACGCCTCCAGGCAACGGTGTCATTTACAAGGCAAACCCATGAGCCGCCCGCCTGGCTGCCGGCGCAGAGCTGTGCCCAGGTCGCGGGGAGACCCGGACCCCCGCAGCGGCCTCGGCCGTGCGAGCCTCCCCCCGGCGGTAAACGGCCGTTCAGGTCTCCTCTTCCTAAAAACGAACGGGAGCTGACGTCTGGAACGGAACCGCCAGGGGAGGAGGGTGCGGAGGCTGCTTGGCCAGTCGGCACCGGTGCCCGGCCTGGCACAGCGCACGGCTCGTGAGCGGCCGTCAACCGACCTCCTGCCCGATTCCCAGCAGCTGCTCTCTTCGCTTGGGGCCTCCCAGGTACGCAAGCTCGGCGTGGAAACCAGCCACGAGTGACCACCAGCTGATCCCCAGACGAGAGAGCAGGAAGTTCTGGGGAAGAGCCCGGCTCCAAGAGTCGGCCCAGCCCAGTAGGACCTGGCTGCCTGGGGCTCTAGGGACAAAGAATCAGCAAGAGGCTGTTGCAGCCGAGGGTTCCCTCGAGCTCAGGGAAAAGCCTAGACAGAATCTACTCGAGATCACAACGCTCGTAGAGCAAATACCAGGAAAACACACTCTAGCAGATTCCATCGGCGGCCGGCTGGGGCCTCAGTCTAACGTCCTGTCCGTGCAGCCCCCTGCCCAGCAGCCCCTGGCTCCCCATCTCTGTGGAGCATGGGGGGGAACCGGCCAGCGTGGATCTGGGTTGGGGAAAACAAGTCTAAGTGCCCGGCTTGCGTCGGTGGCCTCGAGGCTCGGTGGCCCTGCTCACGTGGACGCAGCCCCTGACGGCTTCCACTGAGGAGTGTTCCCAGGGGCATGTTTTCAAACCAACAGAGAAACTCTTGGTCAAATAAACTCAGGTTTCTGATTACGATTCCTGTTTTTATGTCCAGAAAGCCCCAAAAAGGCAGTATCATGATCGCTAAGGTTTAAGTCATGTTTTTTAAATACTGGAACCCAAGCTCCAGAAACCCCAGGATCTAACAGGACTTATGTAACAAGAGCCAAGGCAACAGTAACCATGGAAAACGGACCTTCCAAACACAAGTTTCTGGAAAAGTTCACCGCAATTAGCTTTACGTGGTATCTTCCTAAAGAATTCTCAGGCAGGGACTGTTTTCAGGAGCAACATGTGGTCGCAGCAGGGTGGGGAACTGTGCTCTAGTGGGAGGAGACGTACACCCCAGTGTAGACCGTCCACACACTTCTCCACCACCCACCCTTCCTGTGAACAAGCCACTGGTGAGGTGGCCAAGGTTGTTCTCAGGATAAAACGGGGGAAGACTCCCTTGTGCATTCACACACACACACACACACACACACCACACAAAGCAGAAGAGGGAGGGATGAACAGGGGGTCCGTCTACACAGGGGTGGAAAAGGCAGACGTCCCTTCATCCCTGCAAAGTGGCCTTTAAGATAAAGCCTCAGAAACAAGAGGCTTTTTGGTACCAGGAGGGGAGCAAGCAGTAAGGAGAATCTGGGCTGCCCGTTAGGAAACTACCCGATGAAACGTACGAGGCAAGTCTCCTGGAAACGTCTTCCACCGTGAAAACCCACGAACGAGACTAGAACGTTCTTTCACAAACTGAACCGGAAGAACCCAAGTTTCCCTGGCTCACAGCAGAGGACGCGTTCAAAAGTCAAGCTTTTCCCACTGCGGGGGGCCGGGGGGTAATTGTGAGAGAGGGAGGGGCACTCAGAGCCACCACCCTTTCTTCAGAAACTCGACCCTTCCCTCATTGAGTGACAAAGAGGTGACAACCCAGACAGGGTCTGCCATAAATCCCCCTCAGCTCAAAGCCTGCTCGCGCTAAACACATGACTGTGACAAAAATGGAAACCGAAGCCGGGGCTCCGGCTAGAGATTTTGGACGCAGGGGCCCATTCGAACAGAAATCTGGCGTGGAAACCAAGGCAGGGGCTGTGAGCAGGGATGCTGAAGTCCTGAGAAGAGGAGAGTGGAGTCCGACCGGCCGGCAGAACCCGGGCCGGCCCCGAGGGGACTCGGCGACACGCACGCGGCAGCAGAGGGCTGTGGTGGAGCCTCGCAAGAGAATCTGGGAAGGAATCTGCTGACTCAATACCCCCAAGGCCGCGGGGTCCGCGGCCGCAGGGTCCAAGGCCGCGGGGTCTGGGCCAGCTCTGGGCAGGATGTGGACAGCACTGCAGGGGGCAGATGAGGAGGAAGCCGCCGACTATCAGCCCCTGTGAGGTCACGGCTCGCGGACAACTCAGAAGACACGCCCCGTTTGCGTCCACTCTGGAGAACAGGAATTTGGGGCCAATCGGGTTCTGTAATGAACGCTGCAATTAACATGGCAAAGACAGGGATCACACTGTAATTCAGCTCCCAACTCAGGGCCAGGATGACTCCAATTCTGGAGGCTGCTCCCTAAAACTCATGAGCCAGGGAGGTGATGGAGAGCTTAATTAGACTTCTCGGATGTGCCTGAAAACCTGCCGTGTAAGTCGGGCACGTGATAGACTCATTAATCGCACCTGCAACATTTACCACGTGCTCGTGACGACCTTGACGCACTATCACCAGGTCAGACGGCCACACACCTGCTTTCTACCCTAAGTATGGGGGACCAGGGGACCTCGGGACACTGGAGGTCAGTACCCGTGAGGTTCCATCTGCTCACCCCGGCACGCGCCCAGGTGTCAGAAGCCTTCAGCAGACGTACCCCTGTTACACGAGGCACACTAGTGCTTGTCCCTCCATGTGCTCCATGGGTTCCACACACACACCACAGTGTGTTTCCTTCCCTTTGCTGGGTATTACTCTCCTGAGTGGAATCTCACTCGGAGTTTGCTGGAGGAGGGATACTCGGATGAGACCATTCAACACAAGGCCCTAGGGCAGGCTGGCCTCGTCAGACCATCTCCTCCCCACCCTTCATCCCCACCTCCCCCCTCCACCTCCACCAGACCCGGTCATTTTGGGGGACGATGAGTCACGGATGAGGCCTCAGCAGCCACTCCAGAGACAGGAGGAAGCCTGAGATCAAAGTTCAATCGTATGGATTCTGAAACTGAGGCCCAAAGGAACGCGTATTTGCCAAGAATTCCATGGCAAGTCACTGAGGTGGGGGCCTTAGATCCCCAGGCCTTACAGGCCACAGTCACCATGGCTGTGATCCGCTATGACATCATTCGACTTCCAGGGAAGTGGCCGCAGTATAAACCAGTTAAGCAAGAAAACGCCTGTCTTGCACATCAATACATCGGCCACGTCGAAAACCACAGTCCTTTGAGCCACCCCCCCAACCCCTGCAAAACCACTGAGGCCGGAGGAGGGGCTGCCCTCCCGAACACACACATCGAGCCACAGAACTCAACTCAGAGTTCAATTCAAAGTCTCCTTTTGGGTTCACATCTAAACTGAATCAAGACTGGGGTGCCCGGGTGGCTCAGTTGGCTAAGTATCTGACTCGGTTTCGGCTCAGGTCATGATCTCACAGATCGTGAGTTCGAGCCCCACATCAGGCTCCGTGTTGACAGCATGGAGCCTGCTTGGGATTCTCTCTCTCCCTTTCTCTCTCTCTCTCTCTCTCTCTCTCTCACACACACATAACCTTAAAGAAATAAACTGAATCAAGATTAACACAACAAAAAGCTGTCCTTCCAAAGCACAAGTGAAACTGACTTCCCCTGCAGAATGAGACCCCCGCATGTGGGACCCACACTTAGTAAGGGCCTTGACCCCACTGTGCCGACACTAAGCCTGGAACCTGACACCACGACACCCTGCCTGGCACTGTTTCTACAAATCCTTTGGATTCCTAGCCCTAGTCGGCCCAGCCTTGGAAAACTCTGCATTCTATAGAAAGAGCTAGACAGCAACCCTCTGGATGGATAGAGATACAACACTTCAGAGCAGAGAAGCAGGGCAGTGAGAACAGAGCAGCTCCCTCTACACGTTCCTTCAACTCTTCTGTGCGTTTCCAACTGTTCATCACAAAACGGTGGGGAAAAGAGAGCCTCCCAGGGCTGTGGTTAAGCCACAAATTTCATCTCTTAGTAGCAAAACGCCTTGTTCGCATGAATCCCAGACCCTAGGCTAGTGGCATATCCCCCTCCCTGAGCCGACCCCAGAAGAGGGTGCGCCTGGGGTGATGGTCCGTCAACTCCATGAGCAGCTCGACACAAAGAGCCCCGATACTAATCTCAACAAGTCGAGGGGTGCCGATCTCCCCAGACGAGGAAGACCACAGCACTCTGGGATTCTTTCATCCCAAGCAGGCAGTCTGTGAAATGAAAAATCTGAGTGCCCCACAGCCGACATGCCATCAGGAGCACACGGTGGGATGCTAGAACACGGGCTCTCACGTCTGAGTCTGGAATTCTGAACCACTTTCAAGAGGAGCTGCACTGCCAGCACATCCGGACCTCACCTGGCCTCCAGGTGGGGCCGCAGAGACTTGTAGGGAGAGGCACAAAACACACCTGGCCAGGATTTCAGCAGCACCCAAGCCTCTCCGGGCAAGCTGGGGGTCTAGGGAGACAGTGTGGGGCCTGGGGAGTCTGAAGCACGGAAAAAAACCCTAGATGTAGATGATGGGCAAAATGAGATTAAGTAACCTTTTCATTTTACTCCCCAGCATGAGGACAAACACAAATTGAGAAACATTGGTAAAACTGAAATTTTCCCTTTTTTTAATGACTTCTTAAACATTTCTTTTAAATATTTATTTAGAGAGAGAAAGCGGGGGGAGGAGAGGGAGGGAGAGCGAGCATATGAGCAGGGAAGGGGCAGAGAGCGAGAGGGAGAGAGAGAATCCCAAGTAGGCTCCACACTGTCGGCACAGAGCCCGACGTGGGGCTCAAACCCAGGAACCGTGAGATCGTGAATCTCTGGGCTGCAATCAAGAATCAGACGCTTAAGCTGACTCAGCCACCCAGGCTCCTCAAAACTGAAATTTCCTAAGTGAAAAAATTGGAACCTGACTTTTCTGTGGCAAGACCGTGAGATTCCTTCCGGCAAAGATGAGAGTTTTCCAAGGCCTCCTGCTGACACGAGATGACACGTCTGTCAACGACCCCCTCCCCCATGTCATCAGCTTCCCACCTTCTGGGGCTCAAGCAGGGCACCCTCTGGGAGCCCCTAGGCCTCTTCATGGCGCCCCCTCTAGGTTGCCTAGCCCACTAGGCACCCGGGCCAAAGCACACGCCTGCCCGGTCTACGCACGGCAAACGGCCCATTCCCCTCTGTAGTCCCGGCACCCGGCTCCACGGGTCTATGGATTCAAGCCATTGAGTGAAACTCACCGACACCCAACAGATAGACACAGACATACGCTCGGTATGCGCATGAACAGATAGTCAGATGTAGCTACGGGCGGACACATCCCTCAAGCATCATGTGGTATCCACTCTGAGAAAGGCACCGCCGGCCAGGAGGCCACCGGCGGGACGAGCAGGGCCTCAAGGGCCACCACAGTCCAGGCTCTGTGAGCCACAGCTCGATCACAGAAGTCCCCGTGTGAACCGGTTCAGCTCCTGGACAGAGAGGCACAACAGCCACACTCCCAGGGGGCTCACGTGCAGGTGCCTCGGACCCCCACCCAAGAGTCTGCGGAGGAGGGAGGGGCCGGGATGCACCCCGGATGCCCGCCTCTGGGCCCGTCCCACAGACGGGGCGATTCCTGACTGACATACGCAGACCAACCCCACAGGGACAGGGTCCTCTTCCACAGACCCTGGGTACCTGCCACGCGTGGCCAAGCACCTCCCCCGCCCAAACCTCAGGACATCGAAAGATGGAATCCCCACCACGCGGCCCCACTCTCGCGTTCCCAGGATCGAATCCCAGTCTCTCGCCCCCCCTCCCCCCATCCTGAGGCTCCCACACGGCTTCGGGCCTGCACCTCCATAAGCATCCCACGGACCTGGTCTCCGTGTCCCCACCTTCCCGCCCAGACCCCCACCCTCCGCCACAAGGGCCGGGAGGCGGTTCCCAGTCTCGAGCCCTCCCTGCCATTCCCCACGACCGCAGAGACTGCAGCGGCCAACACAGCTTCCAGGCCGCACGGCCGCCGCTGAGCGTCACAGCACTGCCCTCCCCACGCAGAAATCCATCACCGGTGGTCTCCCACTGCCCAAAGTGCTCTCGACCTGCTCTCTGGGGCTTGTAAGGCTCTTCTCCCTCCTCCTGGCCTCCTCGATTCTCTGGAGGCTGAGGATTCAGTGCAGATGTCTCAGTCCTCTTACCCACCGGCCGGAAAGCCCTCCGTGGCCTGATTCCTACCCGGCTTCCAGGTTGGGTTTAATCCCATCCCCTGGGAGGCAGCCCTCCCTTCCCCCACGCCGCCCACAGCTGCCCGTGATCTCAGGTTGCATCCCTGTGGCCTCCCGAGCGAGATCTGGCGTGTGCCGGGAGAAGGCTCAGGTCCCACACATCTGCACACCTGAAATTAAAAAATTCCCCTTTGCCACCTTGTAGGTGCTCAATAAAATCTTGTGCCTACTGCTTCTCACACTAGCCACTTCCCACGCTAAACAGGGAAGATAAACAGAGCCCTCCCACCCCCATCCCTCAAAGTAAACATTTGCTCTATGAGGCCACTGGAGAAGCTCACACACTTCCACCCTTATCAACTACCAGGTATGGCCTCAGCGGGCCTCTGTGGAGGGAGATGGGCAGTTCCAGGACGCAGCAGAATGAACAAAGAAAATAACCCCTTGAGGGTAGCACCGTTGGCAACACTTAGCTTTTGTTTCTTTCCTGCCTTCTTTCCTGCCTTGCACATAATTGCTACAAACAACAGAAACTGAGTAGTGCTAATACGTAACTATAAGACCACAGAACAGTTCAGGCCCAGAGTAGAAAATGAGTTTCCTTTCAAATGCCAACACAGATCCAAGGGTTATCTAAAACCCAGGATGGATGTGGGGAGACCAATGCCGGCCAGGCTGGGATCTGGGATCGGCGGGATAGAGTACCCCAACTGATTACTAATTTGCCGTGAGCCAGGGAGAGCTGAAAGGGGCCCGTTCTGGTCTCAGGGGAGTTGTGCCATTCACGTTTTAAAGAAAAGTACTTCCTGGTGAAGGATTTCACTCAGGCAGCTCCCCATTTACAGAGCTGTAATTATTCAACTCACAAGGATTTAACAGTTCGTAGAAAATCCGGAAGTCTAAGCAGTGCCGGAAATTTACTAGCCACTTAAACATTTGTTTATGAACAAACAATGGAAAGAACAAAAACCAAAGGACGAATGCAGCACCTAAGGCCACCTGAGTGTCATGTAATGAACTCTGAACAGCAATGAAAGGTCTCTCCAGATAGGGGCTGCCCACCAGGTAGAGTGGTTTCATGATTGGTTGTGTCCAACCAGAGAGAACAGGTAACACAACACAGCTCTCCACTCCCAGGCACCTGACAGGAACCAAAAGTCAGGCACGAGAATGTGCACAGAGGCACTGCTGTACCAGCAGAAAGCAGGAAACTATGCAAATGCCTATCAATGGTAGAACAGACCAAAAAAACAAAGGCGACCTTTAACTACACGCAACACAGATAGGTCTTGCCTTGCCGACCACCTTCTGGTTCTTGATCTGAATGCGGGTTACACACATATGGTCAGTTTGTGAAAACTTCCTCCCTTATGACTCGGGCGTCTTTCTGTATTTACGTGCTATGTAAAAAAATAAAATAAAGAGTTCAAAAAAATTAGGGAGTTTGAAGTGGTCTCAATCCCGGCAATCCCAAACTTGAAATAATAATAGCACGTGGGAAATCAGAGCCCCAGACTTGCCTGTTGATGCCGAAATTAAAACAATGCTCTTGTTTGTTTGTCTGAAATCAGGTTCACCAGCCTGAGCTACCAGGGGCCTTGTTAGAACAGGAGACGGAATCACGGCTCACAGCAGCACCCCAGATCCTTAAAAACAACAACAAAGGGTGGGCAGGCAGGCTTACGGAAGTGCCCTCCCTGGAAAATACGCCAGCTCTCCCCCACAGAAAAGGACAACTGGAAACACAAACAGCTGAACCTCAGGGCCATCGGCTCTCTCCAAATCAATTTATTTTTCAGTACAAAAGCTAGCAAGTAATTAGCTTACCTACATTACCAAATCTTGCTGAGGACCACCGACCACCCTCACACAGACAGCATGCTTCTGGGCTTGTATTTCAGGAGTAAAAAGCCCGTTAGGAAGCTAAGTTGGGTCTTATTTGGTTGAAGGCACTGATTAAAAAAAACAAAACAAAACTTTCTAACTAACTTCTTCCTTTCCCCGATACTGTTGGTACGTCCCTTTTCAAGTGAAACTCATTGAATTTCAACTAAACTTACTTCCTAAAGATGCTACTCTCCCTTGAAGACTATTATCTGAGAATAAGGTAACGGTAGCTTTGGTGAGGCTGTGTCCTAAGCTGGAAATCAATATGGTTCTATTTGCGAAAGCCTGCTGAATGTTGACATTTCTAAGACCAAACATAAATCGCTTGTGAACATGGCCGGTAATTATTTGGAATTCTTCTCCCAGAACCATGAAAAGTGTTTCCCACCCTTAAAAAATGAAAAATAAAAAGCAGCTTCTAACCACGATGCTAATGACAACCAGACGGCATGAGCAGTTTTAAAGAGGAGACAGTTGCTTGTGTAGAAACACTGTACAAATACTCCAACACTGCAGCCCAAAAAAAGACAATCCCCATCAAACAGCGGGAGAAGTGTGAAATTTGCAAATGAGCCCCTGGTTAAACAAAAACACCAATCTGTTCCCAGACAGCTTAGGGTGGCCACCTGTTCCGGGCTGGTGGCAAGTTCTGATTACCAGTGGAAGAAACAATATCTAAGCAATGACAGCCCCCTCTTGGGCCCTGGTCCCCACCCTCGAGCCTATATTTAGTCTGCTCTTCATGGAAAATGTTCTGACCTCGCACACAGACAAGCTCTTGGGCTGGTTATTCAAAGGGTCCATTAACAGCCTCTTCTGGCCGGGGGGTGGTATTTGCTCTCCCTCCCGCACAAGCCCCAGAGGCAACCAAAACACCCCCTTCTGGCCTTGATCAGCTGTGAGCAGGAGCCCAGGGAGGTGGAGGGACTGGGCCCAAACTGCCCTGTCTCTGGATGGGCCATCGCTGTATCCTGGGTAAGTCACTCCACACACAGCCCTGCAAGCAGGCTTCCCGCACTGTTAGAAGAACCAAAAATCCCCGTCAGTCCCTCAGGGGCACGGAGCTCCCAGAAGAAGGGGGTCCAGCGCCACTGCACATGCAGAGCCTTGCCCCCATACCCTGCACAAAAGTAACAGATGCTGCAGAGATTGGAGATTAATATCTGCACAGTGCATTTTGCGTCTCAGAGAAAGGTACTTAACAAAGGGAAGGAATTATGCAGCTAAGCGCCAGATCAGAACCCCCGAACCCTGGATTTTAAAAATAACTAAGCCTGATCCGCTTTGCCAAACTCAATCACTTAAAGCAAAGGATTCAAAGGATCTGCGGTGTCGGGAGAAGGGGGCTGGGGGACGCGGGTTTGTGTGAACGTTGAGAAACACGAGACAAGATCACATCAGTAGTTCAAACAAGCCAGAGCGAGACTCGCAAGCTATAAACACCTGCGGGGGACACAGGAAAAAAAGGATGCAAACTAAGGGATTTTAGTCTTAAGAAAATAAAGAGCCTGCTCTGGGACAAAAAAACACAGTGGTCGTAACAGGGCCACACGTTCTGTTGCAAAGGTTCCTGCAGCCACTGTGGCTGCTTCTTGCTTCTGAGTCACTTCCTTCAGGCTCCCTGACAGCCCCCCCCCCCCAAACTGCTAATAACACACAGCTCTCCTCTTTCCCTGAAATGTTCTTGTAGCTCCAAACCAGCGACACCAAAACGCATCATCTGCCAAATTATCAGAACAAGGGAATACTGAGGAACCCCATCTAAATACATCACACACCGGAGGGCATGCACGCTAAATATCAACAATCTCCGAGAAGACAGGAAGGAAGGTCCACAGAACAGCAGACTAGGACTTAAAGGACATGGGACATCAGTGGTCCTAACTCCCTGCAGGATCCCCTTGATGATGTCCATCCCACCCATCCAACCACTCCCTTCACAGGGCACTCACTCCTCATCGAGGAGGTAGTGTGGACATCGATGTCAATTCATTCGGAACCGGCTTTAAATCCCTCCTCCACTACGTTTAAGCTCTGTGGCCCTAAGCAACTCCCTGGCAGCTGCCCCCCCCCTCACCTGTAACCTGCACAAGACGAGCCTTGGAGAGCAGGGCCCAAAGAACATGCCCCTTCTGCTGGAGCTTTTCCATCCACAGTGACGCTTCTCAAAGTGCGGTCCCTGCACCAGCAGCACGGGCAGCCTCTGGAAACTCGTTCGAAAAACACATTCTTGGGCCCCACTCCAGACCTAGAGAATTAGAAACTCAGGGGCTGGGGGCCAGCAATCTGCCTTCCCAAGCCCTCCATGTAATTCACACGTTCGGCTTGGAGAACCAGGCGGCTCTCCGTGTTATAATGAAGACGCTACGTTATGTCAGCTGCCTACGTCTGACCTTCGCTTACACCCAACGTAAAGAAACACCAACGTTTTCCGGAGAGCCTGGCTGAAAAAGGTGTTAGGATTCAGCAAGCAGATCCTGCCCTTCCCCTCCGCACACTAAGGAAAGCTCACTTCCGCCCCAGACACCACATGTGGCTGGACTCATTTCCACCCAAGCCAAACCCCGTCGAAGCCAAAAGGTGCCCGGCCCTAACGTCTGTACTCCTGCAGCAGGTTTCAAAACACCTTCCACTTCTGCCAGAGGATAAGTGCCATTCATACAACCAATGACGGGCAAAAAGACCCAAACTCCAGAGAAAATGTTAGCCCCTCTGGCAAGCAACCCCTGGGCATCCTGAATCACTGAGGAGATTAAAAAAAAAAAAAAAAAAAATGAACAGGACCTTATTTCTGCCCTCGAAACGCTCTCAGTCCTTCGGGCTGGAGCTGAGCCAAAGGAAGCCGGGGACACGAAACAGGGGGCCTGAGCTCTGCCTGGGAGAGGTCGGAGAGACACTGCCCTGAGCCAGGTTGGGAGGGATGCCTGGATTGGGGAGGACTTAGATGCCGGTAAGGTATGAAATTTAACCTGGAAGCCAGAACCGCCAGCCCGTGGAGGGAGAACTATTTTTAAGGAAGAAACCACAACATTTGTATCAATAACGAAAAGGCCCCATACCTGCACCCTTTGATTAAACTTGAAACATTTCGAATACAGTCCATACTGGCAGAGAAAAATTACACTCATCCAAGGCAGGAAGAAGGTATTTGTTCCCCAGACACGTACACATGCAACAACCAGATTAAATAATCTTCTGTATGGAAACCAACTCTTACAAGTTCTGCCGTGATAAGCAAGGCTGCAGAGAACGTAATACTTGCAGCCACATGCAGCATCTCAAACCCTTCTCGTCTTGGGCGAAGGGAACACGGACGTGGGACGGTTTGCACATACAGCCCGCAGAAACCATCAAGAACCAGGACCTCTATCTCCAACTCACAAGGCGCTACGGAGCCAGCGGAGATCATACCAACCCAGGTCAACTCTCTGGGGCAAGTTTCCGACCCTTTCGGGACCTCAGGGGTGGCATCATGGGATCACCGACAGCATGATGGGAGATGATACGGGGGAAGCACGTCGCACTCTGCTGTGCACAGATGCTCGGCAATGCCGCTGGGCCATGGGATTAAGTGGTCCCTCGCCCCAACTTCTCAGGTCCCCCCCTTGCTGGGGCTCAGGCCTTGAAGCCTTCTGTCAAAGCGCCCTCACCGGAGCAGAGCTCTGCGGGTAAGGACCGGGCCACTGTGCCTCTCCGAAGCCTTCAAGAGGAAGCCACACAAACCAGCGGCAGGGCCAGTGGGGAGCCTGGTTCCCCCTAATCTGCCACCTGGTAAGGGTGGTGGGGGGCCCAACCGCTGGCCCAGCTCAACGAGCCTGTGTGTTGTCATTCCCCACCACAGCTCGGCTGCTGGCAGGCTGAAATCACAACGTGCGATGCTGAAAGATGCATTATCCCTAAGAGAAGGACAAGTTTTATTTAACAAGGAAGGCAGCTGGCTCATTTACCTCGGCCCTGTCAACCCAACACGCTTTCTAAAGGAGAACCCGAGGCGGGAACCCAACAGGTTGTCCACCCTGGAAGGAGCAGTTGCGGACTCATTTCCGGGTGTGGAGAATACCCAGGCTACAAGCCGCGTTTCAGAGCACGCCACACCCCTGTGGGGAACCCCGCAGATCTGATCAGGTAAATGTGAAAAACAGCCATGCTTCCCTAAAAGCCAGAGATCTGGGAGAAAAAATAAATCTGAGTCTGAAATGAAAATTGGAAAAAAATACTTTTTTTTTTGGACAAGGTAACATTTTAAAACAAAAACAGAATCACATTTCCCATGCCCACAAACAGGGTCACAGACACATTCTTATTGGGGAATCTTGGTGAGCTCTTTCAAATGAGATCGTGCAATTCAGCCCATCACTGAGACACTTTTCCGATCCAGACCCACTTACGATCACTTTGAAATGAGCTTTGAATGGACGTTAGCTACACATCCATTCCCTTTGACAAGGCCAGTCCTCACGCCAACAGCAAAAATTCCTGAAAACGCCAAAAAGAAAAGAAAAAAAAGCAGGAAATTTTTAAATAAATGATGGCACAGCCAAGTGCTGGATTATCACTCCGAGAAACTGTCTCTCCAAAGTTTCTCGTAACAGTGGAAAGTGCTCCCAATACGTTCACCAAGAAGCTCTGAAACTATGAATCCAATGTTGTGTACGTACACACAGGGGTTGGGGTGGGGGAAGGCCTAGCTGGATGGTCTCTGAGATGCACTGTTTTCTGTTTGGCGGGACAAACGATTTTTAAACTATCTGCTATGACGTACACATACTTTCCTGATGGGAAGTGGCTCTATTTTAAAATTCAGAAAGACATGTACTTTGCCACTATATCACCCTAACCCGCAAGGCTCTCAGGCAGGGCAGATCCGTGTATGCTCTGAGTTAACTCCGCCGCTCCAGGCACCTGCTCCCTTACAGCACGGGGCTCCTGCAAACAGCTGTTGTCTCTGGGCCCCGTGGCAGTGCTCTTGGTTTCAGTAAGAGCGAGTAACCCAAGCCCTGCACAACTACACAAAAGTGTTTCTGCACAGTGTTCTTTGCATAGCAAAAAATGTCGCCCTGCCAGAATTGAGCAATCCCCTCCACTTCCAAAACACTAAGAGCACAGACATAAATCACAACCGTACCTTAAAACTGGCACAGAGCAGGAGACCGTGTCATTATCGCAAACGGACTGGCCTTCCGTGAGAAGGGGCAGTGGAAGGTGCTTTGGGAGGCTACAGACCAAGGCTCTCCATTCAAATGATCCTTTGGTTCAGACCAGACTGAATGACCTCAGTCAAATTATCCCTCCTTGAACGGCCATCCTTTACCACACGAAGATAATGAAGCTGCCCCACATTCTCACGGGGTTGCTGCAGGGCCGCACAATGAGATTACAAATGCAAGAGTATTTCTGCTAAAGTTCTATACAAATGAAAGGTGGTATCATTGCTGATAATAAGGCAAAGAACAGAAGAGCATTTGAATGGTTCCTAAGCTCCGTTCACAGCCAAATGCAAAACAGACATTCCTTTTTCTAACAGAAAAATAACAGCAACATCAAAGCCCCAACTAGGATTCGTTCACTGATTCTGAACCTTATTAGAAATGACAAAGATTCCAGCCAAGAAGGGGCTTAACTTG
Source organism: Lynx rufus (assembly GCF_022079265.1). Taxonomy (NCBI): domain Eukaryota; kingdom Metazoa; phylum Chordata; class Mammalia; order Carnivora; family Felidae; genus Lynx; species Lynx rufus. The sequence continues at coordinate 5,148,786 of NW_025814834.1, forward strand.
TCACATGGTAAAGGTACCAAAGCAAGCTACCAAAAACCACCATCTAGGAACCACGTGATTTTTTTTTTTTTTTAAGAGAGAAAGAAGCGAAAAGAAAAATGTAACCACATCCTCTTGCTAGAAAGTCAGGATGCTTTGCTGGGAGTGCTTGAGACCCCAGAGCTTGGCTTCAAGAATGAGAAATGAAAACGAGGCGTCATGAATCACTCAGCTAGAGGTCTCTGCACAGCCACTAGGTGCTCTCGGTCAGGTGCATTCAATCCTTGTCTCGAGCTTTCATCATGTTTCATCAGACTTCTGTGGATGCAGCCAGAGAGCTGCAGAGAAACCAGGGAAACAGGCCCAGTGAGTGCCTCTCTCACTTTGACCACCACAGAGCCAGGGCTCCGGCTCTAGAGGAACCTTCATGCAGTATCACCCAGGCCATCGGCAGGTGCATGCGGGTCCCACGGCCACCCACAAATCCTGTCGGAGGCACATGGAGAGTCTACCTCTCGAGGAATCTGGAAACATCTTACGTACATCGCCAACAAGGCGGCCGTGTGGTCTGACAGCCAGGTCCCACACAAGGCTGGAGCACTGCTCAGATCCTCCCAGTGAATTACGGAGTCCCCTACGGACATAGCTAGCCAATCAGCAGCCCGGACGGGGCACTGTTCAAGTCCGTGGGGCTGCCAAATGCCAAGAAGGTCAGCACCACATCCACCCTCCCCATCTAACTGGCCAAGCGTCAAAGCAAGACACTCTGGGGCCAGTTGCACAGAATGCACGATGCCAAAGCAAAGCCTTCCTGTGGTCGATGCCCTCACAGATGGAGGGGAGCTGGGTGACTGCCTGCAGCCAGGCTTTTGGACAATCTCCTGCCAGGCCTTGGAACATTCTCAGTGTTCCTCAACAGCGGCCCCAGTGGCCTTTGGTTAGGACAGTCGGTACCGTTGCCCACCCCGCAGGCCTTGTACCATCTCTGGCCAACCGAGGGGGAAAACATGCTGACTGAGCGTGGCTGGGGTAGAACTCCACACTGACTGCCCACCTCGTCCCCCAGGTGGATCTCGGCCAGACCAAAACGGACAGGGCAAGGAGACAATCCTGAAGCCTAGTATCGGAGAAATAAAAGCCATCCCTAATCCCAAGAGAACACAGGCCCAGGAGAGGCAGAGCTCCGCACCTCTCCTGTAGCCACCCTCGACCAGCGGGAAGAGTAAAGGGCCTTCCGGACATGTGAAAGTGAAACCCAGAGACTGAGGGACCCCCCCCTGTCCTTCTGGTAGGGCTCCTCTTCTAATACGACCCAAGACTTTTGGGAGAAAACACTCAATGGAGACCAGCCTTTGCACAGAGGCAGGTGGACACGCTCCTGGATGTGACACAGCCTGCGACCCGGGCTGGCTGTCTGCAAGGGCTCCATTCGGCGGCCTGCACAGGGCCCCTGAGTGGGGCAAAGACAGGAAGGGGGCGGCCTGGCCCCAACTAAACACGCGGGCCAGAACCCCCAGCCCAGCAGCACTTCTCAAAACGTCTCCAGCGTCTGGCAAAGACGCTCGGCCCTGGCCTGGTAACCTGCCACGGGTCCGGGGGCACCAACCCCTCCGGCTGCCTTCCCCCGCCCCGGCATCGGTCGGGTCACTAGGGCGGCCCAGGTCGCGGCAGCACCGAGCCACTTTCACACAGGAGAGAGAGACTAGACTCCGCTGCCCATTATCAAATGAACGCCGCCGGTCCAGCCTCCCCGGCCGAGCTGGCGGCGCCCTCGGCCTCCCCCCCGGCCGTCGCCCGGCCTTGCAGGACAGGAAGCAGGGGCAGCCGCGTGCCACGGCCCGGCGCGTGTGTACACACGCACGCACACACGCGCGCGCGCGCACCCCGCCGCGCCGGGGGCGCCCGCTCCCCCGCGCTTTCCAGAAGCCCCGCGGCGGCCCGGCCCTCACCTTCGATGGCGATGACGTGCTCCCGGATCTGGTTCTGCAGCACCGGCTCCTCCACGCGCTCCAGCAGCTCGTAGATGGAGTAGATGTTGGGGTGGACCGACTCGAAGCGCTGGATCTCGGCCCGGATGGCAGCCGAGTTGGCCAGCTGCTGCTGGTAGTTCATGGTGCAGGCGCCGCGCCCGGAGCCGCGCGCCCCCCGCCGCCGCCGCCGCCGCCGCCGCCCCGCGCCCCGGGGCCCGCGGGCCGCCGAGCTCGGGGCGCCGCAGCCCCCGGGGAGCCGGGCCCGCCGGCGGCGGGCGGAGGAGGCGCGAGAAGAAAGGAGCGGGCGGAGCAGGCGCGGGGCCGGCCCGCGGACTCAGTTCATGGCCGGGACGCGCGGCCGGCGAGTGAGCGGGGCCCCGGCGCCCCGGGTCAGCGGGCCCCCATGGAGCGCGCCGCGGCGGGCGCGGCCGGCCCCGGAGGAGGCTCGCTCGGGCGCCTCCCTGCGCCGCAGCCGCCTTCCACCCCTAGGCGCTGCCCCGCCGAGCAGCCATTAAAGCCAGGCAGCCGCCGCGCTCCGAGCGCCGGGGCCGAGGGCCGCCCCCCTCCCCGGACAGTGGCCGCGCCGCTCCGGGCGCCCGGCCGCGGCGTGGGTCCGCGCGCTGCGTGCTGCGCCGCCCGCCGCGCCGGGGCCCCCCGCGCCGTGCCCGCCGTGCGCCGCCCGCCGAGCCGGGACCGAGCCGCAGGCGCCGCGCAAGCCGCGGAGCCCGCTCCGAGCGCCGCCCGCCGCCTGCCCGGCCGGCCCCCTCCCTGGCACGCAGGGCTCCGGCCCACGTCGGCCCCGCCTCCGCCCGCGCGCCCCGCCCGCCCGCGCGCTCGCCGCCCTCCGGCCGCCGCCGCTGCGTCCTCCGCGGCGCTTCCCAGCGCGCCGGATCCCGGGGAATTGCGCCAGGCTCCGCCCCGCGCCCGCCTCTGGGTTTCCTGGGACTTGTAGTCCGCGCCGCGCCGCGCCGCGTCCCTCTTGGCCGGGACCGCGGGTAGGCAGGGGGCGCGCGGCCGGGGCCGGGGGCGGGCGGGGGGCGCGGGGCGGTCCCGCGGGGCGCACGGCCCTCCCCGCGGGCCCCTGCGCTGCCCCGGTGCCCTCGGGACCGGAAGGCGGGGCGCGAATCCCCCCCCCGCCTCCGCACCCCCGCGTTTTCCTTTCCCAGCGGCTGGCTCCGGAAGGCGCTGCGACCCGCCGGTGTCCCACGGCCGGGCCGGGTTGGCTTGCCCCCCCACCCGCATTTTTTAACTTTTGCCTCTTCAGAAAGTGACCTGAGTGCTTCCCCTTAATGAGGGAAATTTCTTCGCGAAGGCGAGAAGCCGCCTTACCCGGGGGGGGGGGCGGGGCGTGGAGTTCACACTCCACGGGTGAACTGAAGTTTAAACGTGGGTGCGAGGGGGGATGATGTACCACGGAGGCTTCCTAGGCATCCTTTCCCCTAGACAAAAGGGCTGAGAGGTATGGATTCTACGGATCGTACTCCGCCGGCTCCGAGTGGGTCCCCAGTCCCTTGCCTGTGAACCCCCACCGCAACCCCCGCGTAAGCCCAGCCCCGGGACCCCGCGGATCCGGACCGCACTGCAGCAGCGGCCTCGGCGCGCAGAGGGCTCTCCCCGCAAGCAAATGGGGTCGTTGCAGACGTGCGGAACACCAGGGCCAATCGGCGGCCCCACGGGGCCCGGTTTGTGCGCCCTAGGCAAGTCCCTGCGCCCCACCCACCCCAGTGGTCCTTTGGAAACCGAACAACGCCTCCCAGCCATCCCTGAGCAAAGCCGGCTGAGCCTTCCCCAGGTTCGCCTGCACCCTGCATATTGCACCCTGATATCCAACCTCGCTAGGCTCACAAGCCCCCCCCCCAGGCAAATGTGCCCATCATCTTTGGCATTCTGAGCCTTTGCTCCTGCCCTCCTCCCTGATATCCAACCTCGCTAGGCTCACAAGCCCCCCCCCCCAGGCAAATGTGCCCATCATCTTTGGCATTCTGAGCCTTTGCTCCTGCCCTCCTCCCTGATATCCAACCTCGCTAGGCTCACAAGCCCCCCCCCCCCCGCAGGCAAATGTGCCCATCATCTTTGGCATTCTGAGCCTTTGCTCCTGCCCTCCTCCCGGTCCCCAAGTCCCGTCAGGGTTCCTGACATACTTAGAGTTCACTGCTCCATCTGTGATATGCCTCTGGCTTTACACTTATTGTAAGTAACTAATAACCGGGATGCCGGCATGTGGCCTCATTTTACTTAACCTATCAGCAGGCATTGGTCACTCCCTCTCCTGGAAACCCCTTCTTCTCCTGGCTGCTGAGATAACGTGCTCATCAGGCTTTCCTACTACTTCCCTGGCTTCTCAGCCCCTTTTGTGATTCCTGCTTGCTTCCCTAACCTCTGAACTATGGAGGGAGGTGGGGCTTGTCCCTGGGCCTCTTCTCTTTTCTGTACGCAGTGATCTCTGTCATTTGGCTTTGAATATCACACACAGTACAGGTTCATGAACCTCAGATTCATCTCTCCAGCCCAGACCTCACCCCTGAATAACAAATGCGTATCCAACTGCCTCTACATCACTGGGACGCCCACTGGCAGTTTAAATCCAACACCTCAGGCTGAACTCTTGCTATCCCTTCCCCCTGCTCCTCCTGAAATCGTCCCCATCCCACTTATGGGCAACTTCTCTCTTCTGTTTGCTCAGGGTAACAACTCGGTGCCATCCTGGATGCCTCTCCTCTCATGGCCCAAATGGTGTCAGCTATACTCCAAAAGATCCAGAATCCCACTGCTCCTCACCACACCCTGTCACCACTGCTGTGTCCTCATCATCTCGCCTCTGGGTTATCGCTAGGTGATTGATCTAACCATCCATCTCCCTGCTTCTTACCTTGTGCCCTTACAGTCTATTCTCAATAACAGTCTATTCTCTGATGAACCTTTTAAAACCTAAGTTAGGTCATGTGACACCCCTGCTCAAAACCCTCCCATGACTCCCGTCCCACTCAGAGTGAAATCTAGCTCTCACTCTTGCCTCCGAAGCCGTATAGGCACCAGTGCCTGTCAAAAGCTATGCAGGGTCTGAGCATTTCCCCTACTGGTAAGCTAACAAGTTAGCGTGCCGCAATGTCATGGATGCCTGCAGAAGACAAGAGACTCCTGGGTCAGAAACAAAGGACTTTATCATTCCCAGCAATAGCAGCAGCTAGATTATCAGCACTTTCATGCGCCATTTCACCGAGCCCCCTTCCCACAGGGCCACGAGGTCCAGAGGCACACTGAGTGGGTTGCCCTAGAGGCAACTCTGAGCTTAGAGAACCTTTTATATGGAAAGTAAGCGTGTCTGCCCTTAACTGTGAACAGGAAACACTAACTCCATCTGCCAAAGCTGTTTGCCCTGCAAAGGATCTTGAAGAGGTGTTTCAGAGCAAAGACAGTCCGTGTCTCTGCCCGCAGATGGGCAGAAGGATGAGAGACCAATGAAGGATGGTCTGTCCTCTTTAGCCACACTGTGGACCTCCTTGCTTTCCTTAAGTACACCAGGCACATCCCCGCCTCAGGTGTTGCACTCGGTGTTTCCTCTGTCGGGAATATGCTTCCTCAGCAACCATGTGGTTCCTCCGCTTACTTCACGTATTTGTTCCAAATGCACCTTCTCAGGAAGGCTTGGCCAGACACCCTGTCTAAAATGGCGTCCCTCTTCACCAATACTTCATGTCTCACTTCCTCACTGTGGCAGGAAGAAGATGCCCACATCCTAATCCCTGAAACCTGTAAATATGTTACCTTTCATGGCAAAGGGCTTTGCAGATGTGATCAACTTAAGGATGCTCAGATGGGGACATTTTCCTGGACCGTGTGTGTGGGTCCAGTGTAATCACAAGGGTCCTCATAAAAAGGAAGCAAGAGGGTCAGTGTCAGAGAAGGAGATGGGAGTACAGATGTGGGGGTCAGAGAGAAAGAGAGAGAGAGAGAGGTTGGAAGATGCTACATAGTGCTGGCTTTGGAGATGGAGGAAGGAGCCATGAGCCAAGGAACGTATGCAGCTTCTAGAAGCCGGAAAGCCAGCACAAAGGATCTTTTTCTAGAGGATCCAGAAGGAACACAGCCTTATTGACACACTTGTGGCGTGTAACTTCCAGAACTATAAGGTAGTAATTTTGTATTTACACCATTAAGTTTGTGCTCATTTGTTTCAGCAGCAGATAGGAAACTAATATACTTGTTTTATTTTTTTCTTAGCACTTCCCTGTCTGAGACAATACGTACTTTACTTATCTTAGGTAGAGTCTGTGTCTGCCTCTAAAATATAAGCTCCACAAAGGCCAGGATTTTTGTGTTTTGTTCCCTATTTGATCCTCAGCACCTATAAGAAGTGCCCTACATAGTAGGTGCCCAGTAAATGCTTGTCAAACGAATGGCTTCCCCATTAAATTGTAACTTCCATGAAGACAGGACCATCTCTCATCTGCACAGTTGCTTGGTCATTGCAGGAGCAATAAATAGCCAATAAATTAATGAAAGAGCAAACATCTCTCAAAAAGTAGGACTCTCCTCTTGCCACGCACGTAGCAGGTATTCAACAAATGTTAGCCAAATTGAAATGAAAGTTACTTTCCCCAGCAACACGAGACCCAGTGGCATTCACCAGAAGGTTACTTTAGATTCATCGTATGCAAATACAGCCAAGAATTCTGGCCATTTTTGATATGATAGTCCTTCCAAGGACTTCTATTTATGAGTGAAAACCTCACTATGAGACCAAGTTGGCCCTCACCGTAATGAATTTCTCCTGTGACCAGAAGAATCCAGGAAAACGCTAATAACCATCCCATTCATTCATTCATTTATTCTCTCATTTCCTCATTCAACCAATCTTTGTTCATTTACCTACTAATCCTGGGCAGGGTGCCACGTTCTAGGAACACAAAGATGAAAAAGATGATACCTGCCTTTCATGAGCTCACATTCCAGGAGACTATCTGTAGAAGAGGCACTGCTTTCACGGTTCAGCATGTGAATCCAAGTCCAAGATCATGACCAGAGAGTAAGTGAGGACAGCTGTGGATGAAAGCATCCATGAAGACCCTCCACACACACACACATGAACACTGAGTTCACACACAAACACATCCCGTGGCTGAGTTAGAGTTGGGTGAATAATTCTGGTAATCTCTAATGAAAAGTGGGAATTCAGGGCAATTCTGCGGGTGACCGGCCATAGACCTACACGTTCTCTCACAGCACAGCAGTGCAGATTGGGTGGTCCATAGGAATAATTTTACAGCCATAACCTTAAACATCAAAATGCTCCCCATCCCCCAACCCACAGAGCTGCCCTTACACCCAGCTATTCCACCTAAATCGTCTCTAAGAAGTGTTTTAGAAAATTCATGATGTATTATGCGTCTTTGGATTTTTTGTGTGCTTGACCCATTTGCCCAAGCTTGATTTGCTTTCGTCGGATTATTTTGTACATATGGTTGAAGGGCTGTGGGATTTTGATTTGGCATGTGTGTGGGCTGTAATATGACAGAGGTCAACTCATCTCATGGGGTCATCTGCAGAGGGCAGTGGGGAGCTTTGGAGAATCAGTGTCCCATAAAGGCTTTGGGCTCCTGGGGAAGGTGGGGAAGAGTCGTATAGAGGTAGGAGAGAAGAGCAGGGACCAGGAGGAGGGGGGATTCAGAAAGTGCCCACATTACACTTCCTCATCTTGCATTTCCCCCAGGACAGATTTTTGCCTCTGGGGAAATGACTCTGGGATGGAGATCAGAACACACCCATAGTGTTTGTAGTTTGGGCACTCGGCTGATCTTGGCTGCGCTGTGCAGGGCCATTCGCTTCTACCCCACATAGCTCTCATTCTCCCCCTGGCACCATGGGCTAGACCAGGCAGGTACATCTGTTAGTAACAGCGGAAGTTCAAGAGAACAAGCCCCAACGGGCAAGCGTATTTCAAACATCCATAAGCAAGTCACAAAGCTGAGCCCAGAGTAAGGGGAAGGAAGCATGGCCCACTCCCAGTGGGATGGCCCTGCGAAGTGACTGGGCAGGTGTGGATGAATAATCCCGCTACTGGGAGGCAGCACAGAGTCGGCTCCTAGCCTGGTCTATCGTGCCATCCTTGGCCATGCAACCCCGTGATTCTGTTGACATTGTGTTCATCGGTCAGTCATTTGGCCCAGGGAGGAAAGCAGTGACATGTCACAGGTGGTCATGAGCATGAAATGATTTATGTGTCAGGTGCTTTGCAAGGGAGTAAGCGTTTCCGTGAGCCTCAGTTTTCCTAGCTGTAAAAGATAGATGATAACAATACCTAAAACACAGCTTTCGGGGCCCCTGGGTGGCTCAGTCAGTTAGACATCTGACTTCAGCGCAGGTCACGATCTCACGGTTTGTGGGTTCGAGCCCCATGTCGGGCTCTGTGCTGTCAGCACGGAGCCTGCTTCAGATCCTCTGTCTCCCTCTCTCACTGCCCCTCCCGGCCCTCAAAATGTAAAACATTGAAAAAAATTTAAACACAGCTTTCCCAAGTTCACATGGCTATTATAGGTGACTGAGTCCGGACCTGTTTGACTCCACTTCCCTAAGGGAATCATGGAGGGACGTCGTGCACCTTTTCTCTATGCGTGACCTCCCAACCATCGAATGCAGCAAGGACAGTGACGCAGGATGTCTGAGAGGGGCTCATGTACAGCAGGACCACTTCTGCTCGTCTTTTCCTCCTCTTCCCCGCGCTTCCGGCCCCTTCCGCTTGCCCTCGGCCACCACGTTGTGAAGAATCTGAGCCACATGAAGATGCCACATGTGGATAAGACACCGTTCAGATGATCCCAGCTCTCCTGCTGAGGCCCCACTGCGAGAGGGGGAGGAACCTGTCGTCCCCTCTGTGCCTTGTCTGAATCCCTGACGCACAGAAACTCGGAGACATAATAAATGATTCTTTCCGTCTCAAGCCGCTACAGTTTGGAGTAGTTTGTGCCATAGTAATAGATACTGATAGACAGTCCTTGAACCCTGTGAAAATGTCGGAGAATCGTGGCGCGTATGGGAGAGGACGTGTGTAAGACGTTTTCGTTCTTGAGTCATCATTCATTGAGCCTTTACCCCGAACCAGGGACGGCTTGAGAGAGAGCCCACTTTCGCCGCCAGTTCTGCTTCTCAGCTCCAGGCGGCCCTTATCTGAGGGCCACGCCTCATCCTCATCCAGAGCAGTATTCTCTGTTCTCTATTTCTACCCAAACTTAATGGCTTCAACCACACAAGTGTGCTCTTCTCTCCTTCTAGAAGACTTCCCGGGGTCTCCCCAGACTGCAATCAAGGTCTCAATGGCCACGTTCATTTCCACAGGCTCTGGGTAGGATCTGTTTCCTTCTTGCCTCCCAACCTCTTCAGGCTGTCCTCGCTCCCTGGCTTGTGGCCCCTTCCTCCATCGATGTCACAGCCAGCGAAGATGAGTGGAGTTTTCCTCACATCACATCACCCTGACCCGCTCCTTTGTTGCTGGCTCTTGCTTTTTGGAACACCTCTGATTACATTGACCCCACATGGATAATCCAGGATAATTTCCCCCTCTCAAGGTCATCTCATTTGGAACCTTAGTTCCACCTGCAATCTTTGTTCCTCTCTGACATGTATGGTAACATCTCCAAGGGTTCTGGGCATTAGGACACGGACATCTTTGGGGAGGGGTTACGTTATTCTGTCGGTATCACAGTAATAAACTCTGCCATTGTCCAACGGGCAATATCTAATACTGTTGTTGACTATTTGGTGTTGTCACAGGTAATAGTTGCATTGAAACCCACGAGTAACCAGAAGAGTTTTCAGAGGAAATGCTAGGTTGCCGCAATCAGCCTTGGGCCCACTCGCAACACTCAATTGCCAGGTAGCTATTTGGGATTCATGAGATCTGTGTAACCTGGTAAGTCACCTGCCACCAACACGTTCAGGACCCCACACAGGACCCCGTGGCCCCCAACCCAAGGTGAAGGAAAACAGAAATACAGACGAACACGGCTTTTAAAGGCTCATGCCTTTCTGTCTTTCATGCCGGCATATTTAGGTCAGTGCGTGGTTATTTGTAGGGTTAGAAGAATATCTTCCTCTTATGAAAAGCAAACAAAATGAGCAGTAGTACTATTTTGCGTAAGGTCCTTTTAAAAAGATTTCGCATGTAATAGATAGCCTTAAAATTAATTTCATTTTATCTACATTTCCAAAATCCCACCAGCAAGGCAAATGGTTCCTACTTGAAATCCAAGTTTTACCCCTCCACGTGTCATGAAAATGAGGGTGTGGTTGTTAAGGGCTCTCAGAAAGTTTTAGGGATAACAGACACAGGGCAAGGGTAAATCAGAGTTCAAAGGGATAGGGCAAATTAAAACTGAACACTGGATGTTACTTTTCTCAGAAGTTCCTTGGTCACGGCCATTGGGATCCCTCACCTTTGATCTTTCCACTCAGGCCCCTCCCTTCTCTTGGGGCCATGCTCCTCTCCTCGCCCATCTTGAATTGCCAGGAAGGAATTTGCCCCAAACCACGCTACCATGTGGTACTCACTTTGCGTCTTTGGATAAAGACCAAGGGGGCCAAAAAAAAGGTCCACCACTATATTCCTCTGAATTAAGGAGTAATTGTCACTCAGAGATGATTTCTATGGGTCATGATTCTTCAATAGGTTGAAAGATTAATTCTATCAGTGAAGAATAGGATATAATAGGGCAGAAAGGGGTAGAATAGAATAGGATAGAACAGAATAGAATAGAATAGAATAGAATAGAATAGAATAGAATAGAATAGAATAGAATAGAATAGAAGGAATAGAATAGAATAGGGTGGAATGGAATGGAATGGAACGGAATGGAATAGAACAGAATAGAGCACAACACAACAGAATATCAGTGCATCAGAGGCGGTAGGGGTGAGTACTATTTATAGAGGGAACGATTACCTCGTGAACTTCTGTGACTCAGTAATGCAGAGAGTAAGAACTGTCTCTCAGAGGACAAGCATGTAAGCACAACGCCCACCTTGCCTTCCACCTGGATGTCTTTGCTCAGCATAACTCTTCCGGAGTCCCCATGTTGTATCAGCTTCTATGGCTGTTGTAACAAATTACCACAAATTCGGCGGTATAGAGCAACACGCCTTTAATGCCTTACCTTTCTGAAATAGGTGTCACTGGGTTGACATCAAAGTGTTTGGAGGCTCCAGGGGAGAATCTCTTTCCTTGCCTTTTCTTTCTTTCTTCTTTTTTTTCCAAGAATTTTTTGTAAAATTTTTTTAATGTTTTATTTATTTTTGAGAGGGAGAGAGACGGGGGTAAGTGGGGGAGGGGCAGAGAGAGAGGGAGGCACAGAATCCGAAGCGGGCTCCAGGCTCCGAGCTGTCGGCACAGAGCCCAGCGCGGGGCTCGAACCCACGAACCGCAAGATCATGACCTGAGCCAAAGATGGAAGTTTAGAGACTGAGCCACCCAGGTGCCCCTGTTTCCTTGCCTTTTCCAGCTGCAAAAGGCTTCCTGTGTTCCCTGGCTCATGGCCCCTTCCTCCCTCTTCACTTCTTTTTTAAGTTTATTTATTTATTTTGAGAGGGAGAGAGAGCATGATCAGGGGAGGGGCAGAAAGAACCCAAAGCAGGCCCCTCACTGTCATCACAGAGCTCGACCTGGGACTTGAACTCAAGAACCGCGAGATCATGACCTCAGCCAAGCTAGAGAATCGGCCGGCTGCTCAACGGCTGAGCCACTGACTCCGCCTGCCCGGCCTTCCTCCCTCTTCAAAGCCAGCCGTGTGTCCAATCTTCTCACCTCCCTCTGACTCTCCTGCCTCCCGCTTAGAAGGCGTGTGTGGTTACATGGGGCCCACCGGGGTGATCCAGGATAATCGCCCCAGTTCAGGAGCCTTAATTTAACCACACCTGCAAAATCCCTTCTGTCACGCAAGATAGACTTTTCACAGGTTCCCGGTATGGGGTGTGGACATCTTTGGGGCCTTTATTCCTCTTACCTCTGATGCTGTAAATGCAGTAGAAACAAATGTGATATAAACAGTCATGTCATGGGGCACCTGGGTGGCTCAGTCGGCTAAGCATCCAACTTCAGCTCAGGTCATGATCTCCCGGTTCGTGGGTTCGAGCCCTGCGCTGGGCTCTGTGCCGACGGCTCGGAGCCTGGAGCCACTTGCGATTCTGTGTCTCCCTCTCTCTCTGCCCCTCCCTCACTCATGCTCCGTCTCTCTCAGTCTCAGAAATAAATCAACATAAATTTTAAAAATGTTTTTAGTGTTTATTTTTAAGAGAGACAGAGAGAGATGGAGCATGAGTGGGGGAGGGTTAGAGAGAGAGGGAGACACAGAATCCGAAGCAGGTTCCAGGCTCTGAGCTGTCAGCACAGAGCCCGACACGAGGCTCCGACTCACAGACTGTGAGATCGTGACCTGAGCTGAAGTCGGACGCTCAACCGACTGAGCCACCCAGGCACCCCTAAAAACATTTTTAAACAGTCATGTTCTATATATATATATATTTTTTTTTTGAGGACATCATGCTGATGAAAGAATCAGTCACAGAAAGGCAAATACTGCATTCTAAGTATATAGTTCCGTGACATTAAGTACATTCACATAGCTGTGCCTCCCATCTGCAGAGCTTTTCCATCTTGTAAAACTGAAATAACATCCCCATTAAATACAATTCCCATTCTTGCTCCCCCAGCCCCTGGAGACCACTATTCTTCTTTCTGTCTGTATGGATTTGACTCCTCTAAGTGGGATCATGTGGGATCTGCCTTTCCGCGACTGGCTTCTTCCAGTGAGCGTGATGGCTTCCAGAACTTGCTTCCTTTTGAAGGCTACGTAACCTTCCGTTATATGTGTATAAATGATACATAATGTTCATATCGCATTTGTTTACCTACTCATCCATCAACGGACACTTGGGTTGTTTCCGTCTTTTGACTATCGCGAACGAGGACTCTACGAACACGGGTGTGTAAATACTTCCTGGAGACCCTGCCTTCATTGCCTTTGGGGGTGTTTATCCAGAGGAGGGATCGCTGGACAAGCCAAGTCCTCGTAACCGCATGTCAAAGCGAAACTCAGTCTGCTTTCAGGGCGGGGTTGCAGCTCCTCAGATTCGTGCCGGACAGAAGGCACTGGAAGGCTGCAGTCTGAGCGTGCCATGGAATCATCGCTGCGGAAGGGACCTCGAAGTCCCTTTCCCACACTGATGAGAAAACTGAGGCCCCACGGATGAAGTCACTTCCCCAACCTGCACCGCTTGTTAGAAACAGACCCAGCAGCGGGGCTGAGCCTGTGAGGGCCACCAGGTCCCCACGTGGGGACACAGGGGTGGGGACACCGCACACGGCTGCAGACCCAGCAGGCTTGTGGTGTGAGGGTGCCCAGAGCAGAGGAAGTGCCAGCCCCAGGGCAGAAACGCACTGCTCAGTGGAAATGCCCCTGCCCCTTCCCGGTGGCAATACAGCCACACGGCGACTGTCGCCCTGGCAGGTTTCCGCGGGCCCAGCTGCCGTTACTTCTCCCCTCTCCCGAACGAAGGTGAAAGGCAAAGATGCCTCGCTCTCCTAGCAACCCCCTCAAGCCATTCCCCGCGTGCCACGAAAACACTGGGGAGTGTTCATGTCAGCTACGGGGGTGTGAAAAACGCATCCATAATTTGCACGCTGACCTTAGATTTGCAGCAGTTTTAGAGGCAGGCGTCGATGGAGACACGTGCTCACACAATTGTGCAAATCACTTCTGCGTATCAGGTGCAAAACGCGTGATAATTCTGAGTGTATGAATTTTTCTCTCATAAAATGCAAGATTAATTTGCCTATACACACTCTGTGCGCAGATTAAGGAGCTGGTTTGATACACAGGGCTTGGGCTGATGAACAAATGAGACATTGAGAAATCAGATGCAAATGAGTCGTTTACAGACACTTCTGAAATTATATAATCGTCTCCCAGATCATGTGAAAGCCAAGTAATGATTTAGAATGAATCTACCGAGGCAGCTAAAAGGACGGTTTCTGTGATGTTTACCAACCGCCCATCTCTCATCACATTTGTCACGTAGTTTTGAAAGCCCCTTCACGCTTTTTGTTTTCTAGATTAACTGCTGCAGTCTCTTTGGGGGCTTCGTTCCACTTTAGGATTTCGTACGTTTGGTAATCTGTTCCTCGCGGCGTACCTTCTGAATGTATGCAAAACGACACCGACCACCAAGGAGTGCTTTTCTGTTCTCCAATTTTCATTTGGTTTCCAAATATAGGTTCAGTTTAAATATTTATCGAATCGCCACTGAGTCCTTGGCGTCTTCCAAAGTTATCTCGTTTAACCTTTCTCAGACCTTTGCGGGCTGGGTCAGGGGGCGGTGACTTACCCCAAGCCACCGCCGGAAGAGACACACGCACCCACGATGAAAGCCCAGCTTTCTGTTTTCTGAGTGTAAGCCCCTGTGCCTTCCTTCCTCACCGCAGCGTCCCTCCTGATGTTAAAAAACACGGCGGAATTTTCATGAGCCTGATGGCAGAGACATTTTCTGTGACATGGAAGACGGGCCCCGTTACAAAATAGATCTGGATCGAGTGTTGTTTCCTGTGAAACCAAAGAGCGTTTTCTTGCCCTAACCCTGTTCCCTCGTCTTTGCACCAGGCACGTTTTGGGACCAGGAGCTGACGCGCTGCTAAGCTGGGACCCACCCGGCTTGGCGCACTGGCTGCAAGGATCCCTTCCCACCACTGCCCAGAGTGTGAGCGAGCACTGCCAAGGGGGCCGAGCCGCCAGCTTTCCGCACGTCTCCCGAGAACACGGGGCTGCCTTTGGAAAAGAACAGCAGCCATTTGTTTGGACGCCCCTCCTCCTTTTCCGGGACCGGCGGTTGTCAAACCGTGTTCCTGGGAACCCCCGAGGAAGTCCAGCGGCGGTGGGTGGGGAGGGCCTGAGTCCGCTGGGTTCTCCCACCTCCCCTGCTCCCCAGTGTTTTGGTTCTCTCTACATCAAAGCCTCCACTTTATCTTAATATATGAGGTTGCCCACTGGATTCACGTTTGGGGAAAGTTGAGAAGCACCAAGCACCAGTACAGGGCATCAAAATGCTTTCTAAGCGTTTAGTATCATCTGTGGGCATTATCGGCTTGGGGCGTTTTTGCTCTGCCCACGCATCAAAGGAGAGGGCAAAGGGATGATGTGGGCAGAGGGGGAACCGATGAAGATTAGTCTTTGCTTTTCTTTTTCACACCACCCTCGGATTCTGTTTTCCTTCCATCATTCCCTCCACTGACGGCAGAGAGGGGCTAACAGAACACTGGGTTGTGGGTTGGACGACGGCACAGCCTGCAGACTAGGTCCCACCCACAGCCTGTTTCTCTATGGCCTCTCAGGTAAGAATCATCTTTCCATTTTATTTTATTTTTAATTTGTTTTAATGTCTATTCCTTTTTGAGAGATGGAGAGAGACAGAGCGTGAGTGGGAGAGGGGCAGAGAGAGAGGGAGACACGGAATCCGAAGCGGGCTCCAGGCTCCGAGCTGTCAGCACAGAGCCGGACACGGGGCTCGGACCCACGAACCGTGAGATCACGGCCTGAACCGAAGTCGGACGCTTAACCGACTGAGCGACCCAGGTGCCCCTCATCTTTACATTTTAATGGTTTCTAAAGGGCCAAAAGAAGACTATTTCACAACATAGGGAAGTGACATAAAATTTCCATTTCAGCGTCTGAATAAAGTTTTATTAGAACACATCCAGGTCCATTCATTTGCATGCTGCCTATGGCTGCTTTCATACTACAGGGTTGAGTAGCTACGACAGAGACCATAAGACCTGCCAAGCCTACACTATTTCCTGGTGGGCCCTCTCCATAGAGGTTTTGCTGATCCTTACGTTACTTTTAGAGGGTGCTGCCTGGTTTTAGAGGCAGATCTCTAGTGGTAACAGAACACAGGAAATCACGGGAAGGGTCTGGGATGAAGGTCAGGGAGTCAGTCATCGGCACTCCCCTGTAGTTTTAGCTGTCCCCGCGGGGGAACCTATGCATCCATAAGGAAGAGGGTAACCAGGTCAGTACAGAGCTTTTATCTTGATGCTGTGGGACTGAGGGAACAGGAAGTTTACGAATATGCCAATAGCATACACCGACCTTTGGCAGCTCATTTCTAAATGTCACTGGTTTTGCTGTACCAGTCTGGTCTTTGAAGCAGTTGTGTAACCAACAGCATCACGCAAAACTGAACGGAGCTTGGTGGGGGGGCCATCCACACCAACATTCACTAAATAGTTAATGTACGCAGTTGCAAAGCTGCATCTCAGGAGGCTAAAGAGGAAGGCACTTGGGGGATATCACGCGCCAGCCCTCGTCTCCATTCACAGCTGTTCAGCTCTGCCCCAAACCTGCATCACCCATTCAGGAGAACATCCGGCTCTGGTAGGAGAATCACCCGGAATCACCATCTGCAGAAGGCAGCCTGGCCACTGTCTGTCTTCGGGCTTCTCGCTGCAGCCCAGTTGGACTCAAGGAGTAGACCTGGAGACGAGGATTTGAGCGCTGGGAGTTGACCTGAGAGGTGATCCCAGGAAGCCCCAGAAGCGATGCTGGGAAGGGAGAAGGAAAGGGAGGAAGCCAGTGTAGGGTGTGCTCCCGGGAAGGGTGCTTCTAGAGGCGACTGGGGCTCAGTCCCCCAGGGTCCTCTAGGAGAGTGCAAATGTGTCACCCCAAAAGGGAGGACGCTGAGATATCTATTCACTGATCCACCGGTTGAGGGCTGTTCTCGGAGGTGTTGGTTCCCTGACATTTCAAGGTTAGCAGACTCCTGTGATCACAGACATCCCTCGAGTTCCCACTGGGAAGATCCATCCGCGAGTTTGGGCAGTGAGCCTAGGGTGCAGGGAGGCACCCTTCATGTTCTCCACCCCCCTCGCCACACATCGTGTGAGGATTCTGGGATGTGCACAGCCCCCATCTCGGTTCGTTTGCAGAAGTGTTTTGTGTCCCTCTCAGTCTGATGCTCTCGGAGGCCACCCAGCTGGTGGTCCCAACTCCATCCATCTCTGGGGCTGCAGGAAGGGGAAGACAGTGTCACAAGTGGGGAGGAGGGGCTGGGGCCCAGGAAGCGGTAGCAATCCTGCCTCTGTCAGGGACCGGGTGTGTGGGGGCTCCCCCGGCATAGCCACCAACTCCCTGTCCCCGGAGTAAATGACTTCCTCACCTGGGCTTCTGTCTCCCAACTTGAAAATCACAGGATGGCCCAGAGGACTTGCAGGCCAGCGCTTCTCAGGCTTTAATGTGCTCACAGATTACCCGAGCCTCACTAACATCGCAGCTTCCGGTTCAGTAGGCCTCACTAAGGCCCGAGATTCTGCACTTCGAGCAGATTCCAGGTGAAGCCATTGGTCTCGTCTGCCCCTCTCATGTTGAATAGCCAGGCTGTAGTGCACCTGTCCACCAAAAATCTCTGGTTAACCAGGTTGTAGGGGAATGGGGGGGGGGGGTCCTACAACTTACACAGCTGTTAGTGGAAACATATTGGTTGTTGCTATGCTAATCCTTGCCCTTCAATTTCTAAAATGTTTCAGACCACAGCTCTGTTTCAGGAAAGTCATGGTATTTTTGAAAACCAAAGCAATTTCTAGGAGTTTCTTAGAAATGAACGCAACCCCTCTGTCTTTCTCTCAAAGGGCATTTCTCTGAGATTCCAAAGGTCCTGCCTGTGCCATTACCCCATACCACCTGCTTGGTTATTAAAAGCACAGAATCACTCCCAGGTTTATAGGGTATAATGTCCTAATTGGGGTGAGGTCGGTGCTCTAGCCAATTCTTTCCGCCGTGCCCCCCGCCTAGAGGTGGAGTAGAACTTTGTGGTCCTTCCGGCAACAATTTTGGCCCTGGGCAGGTCACCTGCCTCCACCTAGCCAGCAGACCGGGCCACGGCCAGACTCACTCTCGGCCAAACTGCTCTTCCTGGAAGTGGTAATGGATTCCGCTGGCCTTGCACTTACGATGTCAGCGTGCCAGACTTGTGCACAGCACCTCCAGATGGCTCTTACTTACGGATGAGAAAACAGTGGCTTAAAGCTAGCCTCCAGTCACCCAAAGGTCAACGGCAGAGGCAGCGGTAGGACAAAATGTCTAGTCCAGGACCTCTCCAGAGAACCCCGAAACTCACCACAAACAAGCTTGGATCCGCCAGGCCCCTTGGTTCGAATTCCGTCTCTGCCATGGTTACCGTGTGACTTGGGTGAATTTATTGTGATCTTCAGGCCTCGGTGCCCTCATCTGTAAAATGGAGCTACTAAAATGCCTGCTATATACGGTATTAGGATTATGTTTCTAGGAACTGACTTCACCCGCAATCTGATCAGTAACATCAGTTACTAATTTAATCACATGTTACGACAACATTGAATGCCTTTCTATATTCTCAAACTCAAAGCGTATCTAACTGAGCTTAGGTTGAATACGCCCTCGGCAATTTTATTTTAGTTTTCAGTATATACACCTGCATAGACTAGGTTGGGCAGCATTGAAGTGGCGCCAGTCTGAGGTACCTGGGTGGCTCAGTCAGTTGGGCATCTGACTTCGGCTCGGGTCACGATCTCACCATTTGTGAGTTCGAGCTCCACGTCGGGCTCTGTGCTGACCGCTCGGAGCCCGGAGCCTGCTTCGGATTCTGCGTCTCCCTCTCTCTCTGCCCCTCCCCCACTCATGCTCTGTCTCTCAAAAATAAATAAACATTAAAAATATATATATTAAAATGGCGCTAGTCAGCCAGTCAACAAACGTGTATTGAGCACCGACTCTGTGAGGCAGCGTGCCCCAGATTTAGGCCACCGTGACAAATGGTCACTTCCTTCTCAGAGCCGTCCAGGTGGTCACAGGTGAGTGAATACTTTCTCATGGCCACTTGGCTCATTTCAAGTGTGTGTTCCAGTGCACATGAGGTAAGTTACACTTTGTATCTGCTTCAGGATCTGGCCTGATGGTTGGGCCAGATTTCCGCTTTCCTTTCTCCCAGGTTCATGTGCTTTTATTACCCTGTAGCACCTCAACTTTCCTTTGACCTTGGCCTTAAGGGCCAAGGTGAGCTGAAGCTCCAGGGATGGGCGTGAGCAGAATCCGGTCAAGTTTTATCAAATGACAGGATTGCTTGTTTTGAAGAGAAAGAGACCAAAGGTCTGCACAAGAATAGAGTTGAAAAGCCTCAGAGGCTAAAAGGTAATTTTTGAGGTTCTGTGGCAAGACGTGGGGACAGGGAGAGAGCCGGTGACGGGCAACCTGTGGTCAAAAACCTAGAGAGAGAAACAGCATGACTCACAAGGAAGCCTCGTTAAATTTTATGATGAGACACGTGATTTTTTTTTTTTAAACTATATGGCATTCTTTTCTTTCCATGGAAAATCAGTAAAATCGACATTACTTGCACATGTGTTGGACCCAGATATGGAGCTTTCATTTTGGATGGAAGGAGCGATGAGTCTGGGTGGGGAGGGCGCAGCCACACTCCAGGGTTCTCCCACGGGTACAGGGTGTGGTTGGGTAAGAGCAGGGCTTCTGAGTCTTGCCAGGCTGATTCCTCAGCCTCAGCCGCCAGCTGTGGTCTTGGGGTCACCATATGTGCTTTCAAGAAAATCCCTACGGCCCAAGTGTTGATCCCTGTGGGGCTGTCCGGTGCCGACTGCCCAGGACATACCAGAGGTCCAGCAGAGGACAAGTGTGGCAAGGGAGTGCATTGCAGGCATGCTCTTCCGTCTTGCCTTGAAAGGAACAGGCTCGCTTGTGTGGAATGATTTATCAGGGGGACGGGAGAGGATGGGGACTG
The DNA here is from genome assembly GCF_022079265.1 of Lynx rufus. Taxonomy (NCBI): domain Eukaryota; kingdom Metazoa; phylum Chordata; class Mammalia; order Carnivora; family Felidae; genus Lynx; species Lynx rufus. The sequence continues at coordinate 5,168,540 of NW_025814834.1, forward strand.
AACTGGGCGGGGCTTGGGGAAGGTGATGCGACGTGGACTCATCTTTGTGACGCTGACTCCCTTGAGCTCAGCCGGAGCTCATGTACCGCCTGGCGATGTCAGGAGGCCAAAAATGCTTTTAGAGATTCTCGAAGCCTGTCTTCGTGAAGCTACCCCGGGATGCCAGGGAGGCTGGGGAGGTCCTGGTGGTGGTATCAGGTCAAGGCAAGGTCCAAAAAGGTTGGCGGTGGGAGCACCTGAGAGCAGGTATAGGTCTAGAATGTAACAGCCTCGTTCCCGATTCACTTTGGCTGACCTCACATTCGATGGTTATCATTGATTATAAACAAACCAGGTTGAATGAGTTTCCAGGTCTCTGTATGGAAATTGTAAAGCCTTCCCCACTCCCCTGTTTTGTTGACTTTACCCTGAACTCTTTCCTTTAAGGTCAGAGCTCACGTCCCTCTTCCACACACCACACTCTGGCTTTGTTCCAGAGAAGTGGCGGTGTGATCATGTATCCATGGATGGGGCTGGGCTCAGATGGTCCAGGGGCTTCCCTGGTGGGCAAGGCTGCTGCTACAGATGGAATTGTGTTCTCCCTAAGTTCATATGTTGAAGCCCTCACTGCCAGTGTGACTGTATTTGGAAATAAAGTTTTTCGGAGGCAATTAAGGTTCCATGAGGGCATAAGGATGGGGTCCTACTGCAATAAGATTGGTGGCCTTATGAGAAGAGGGAGAGTTCTCTCTCTCTGTCTCTCTGCCATGTGAGGACACAACGAGAAGGTGGCCATCCATGAGCCAAGAAGACAGCTCTCACCGGCACCCAACCACACCACCGTTCTCGTCTCAGCCTTCCAGTCTCCAGAACTGTCGGAAACGAATTCCCGTTTTTCTAAGCCACCCATCTATGGCATGCTGTTGTAGCAGCCCAGCTGACTAGGACAGCTAAGGCCGTCCTGGCTTTGTGGCTGAATCCTTGTCAGATCACCAAATACCCTCATAACCTGCCTGGAAAGCAATATGGCGACATGTTGCCAAAAAAAAAAAAAAAATGCTTACGGCTTTGGTCTTGTGATTTCAGTCCTGAGTATTTTTAGGAAGTAATTCAATAGGAGTAAAAAAAATCTGTATGCATTGAAGAGGCTCATGGGAACGTCATCTTCCAGGTTACCAAATCAGAAGCGTCCGGCAACATAGAACTACCCAAAACAGGAACAGCGTGTCCGCTTGGTCAAGTAATGGACTTGTAGTCCATTGAAACGGTACGTAGGACTGCCGTGCAGAGATGTGGACAATACATTTAATGTTACATGGTTTAAAATGGCCAGATGCTATTTTCTTTGGTATGTTCTGATTAGAAATGTGAAAAATATGTACCCATGTGAAGGAAGATAGGAAGAGACTACGTCCAAACTAAAGGAGTTAACTCCGGGCGGTGGGATGTTAGGGAATGTGAAAAATTTAAACATTTTCCCTTATCATGGAAGCTCCATTGTTTCTACAGAGAACAAAACAAGGCTTATACTTGTCAGCTTACATCCTCAGCGGTGCCTCTCGCCAGCCTGTCTCCTCCAGGCTGTTTCCAGACCCACAAGAGGCCCTCTGAGCCTCGGTCCCAGGGGTGCTGGGGGATAATAGAACATCCACCTGCCGCAGAGACGTGTCCTCTACAGCAGTGTAAACCGTGACAGCCGTCCCCGACAGCTGGCTCCGCACCTTTCCATAACCTGGCACCCGAGTTCACCTCTGGTTAATAGAAAACCGTCCGTGAAGCCTGGAGCCAGGACCAACTTCAGCGTTCCATGGCTTCACGCTGGCTGGCTGTTTCTCTTACTGGCTTATCACATGATTGGCTCTTGAAGACAAAATTCCCTGGAACTAGATCCTTCTCTGAGTCAGAGCTGGATGCTCTCCTGAGTATCCGGTAGCCGGAGTTAGGTGACACCTGCCTGGCATTTTGACATTGAGACGTCAGGAACGGGGCGCTTTTGTTTCCTTGGTGACTGGCTTACGGCCCGAGCTTGGCGTGTGCTGGGCAATTTGAGCTCAGAAGCTCCCAACTTATCTTCGTCCCTTTGTCTACATTATTGGGGGCATACCACCCTTTTGGAGTTAAATTTAGGTGAGAGGTTGGGGCACCTGGGCGGCTCAGTCGGTTGAGCGTTCCGACTTCAGCTCAGGTCATGATCTCTCGGTCTGTGAGTTCGAGCCCCACGTGGGGCTCTGTGCTGACAGCTCGGAGCCGGGAACCTGCTTTGGATTCTGTGTCTCCCTCTCTCTCTGCCCTTCCCCCACTCGCACTCTCTCTCGCTCCCAAAACTAAAATAAACATAAAAAAAAATGTTTTATTTAAATGTAGGTAAGAGGCGATGGCTGTTTTCCATTGATGCCGTGCCTTTATCCTTCTTTGAAACTAATGCCTTTCTAATACAAACAAATGAACGCATATGCTAAAAACAATCAAACCACAGAAAAACAACCTCCAAAGCACAAAAAGGTCTAAAGAGAAAAATAAACCTATGTCCCCTTTCCCCACCCCAGTTCTATTGTTGGGGAGCGGTTGTTAGCAGGCTCTCATGTACCCTAATGTCTGTGCCTACTGGCACGTATGAAGCATCTGTATGTATATTTTGTACATCTTAAAACAAAACCAAGTTAGGATCGCACCACGCACTGTTCTTGCCTTACATTTTTCACTCATGTATCTCGGGGATCTTAACATACCGGCACATATATGTTTTTTTTATTGAAGAAAATTTTTAATGTTTTTTTACTTTTGGGAGAGAGAGAGACAGAGCAGGAGCAGGGGAGGGGCAGAGAGAGAGAGGAGACACAGAATCCGAAGCGGGCTCCAGGCTCCGATCTGTCAGCACAGAGCCCGACACGGGGCTCGAACTCACGGACCGTGAGATCATGACCTGAGCCGAAGTCGGACGCTTAACCGGCCAAGCCACCCAGGTGCCCCAGCACATATATTTTTAATGGGTGCATGATAGCTCCCTACATGACTGTGGAATGATTTATTGAGATAGACCGTTTAATAGGCATCCGAGGTCTTGTTTTGTTTTGTTTTTGCTGAACAGGTAACGCTGCAAGTGACCATTTCGTGCACATCACTGTGTACACGTTTCCAAGTTAATTTGTAGGGTTAAGTTCTTAACGATGGGATTACTGGGTCAAAGGTAACGTGCATTTGAAATTTAGATTTCTGCGGACGAACTGCCTCCCAAGAGGATGCTCTAGTTTATTCTGTGTGACCCCTGTATGACCTCACCAGATTTTCCACATTGTAGCTCATGATGCGCGCAAACTTTTTAAAAATGTTCTCTCTGTATGGAGATGTAACGGACCCACTAATGTGCACAGCATGATGGTTTGAATCACACGTATCATGAGATGATGTTAACGTGCACCATCTCATATAGATACAATAAGCCAAAAGAGCCGAAAGGAAAACTTCTCCTTTTGATGAGAGCTCTTAGGATCTACTCTCAGCAACGTTCCCGTCTACCAGCCAGTGGTGTTAGCTGCGGCCGTCGGGCCGTGCGCCCCGTCCCCCGTGCCGCCGTCGTGCCGTGCACTCCGTTCCCAGTGCTCACTTATTCTGTCTCTGGAAGCGTGCACCTTCTGCCCCCCTTCCTTCTGTCCCCCCTTCCTCCCTCCCCTGCCCTGGTAACCACAAATATGACCTCTTTTCCTATGAGTTTGGCTCTTGTCTTTTTAGATTCCACATATGAGTGAGATCATATGGTACTTGTTTTTCTCTGACTTCTCTCACTTCGCATACTGCCATTGAGGTCCATCCGTGTTGTCACCAATGGCTGGATTTCCTTGTGTGTCGTGGCTGATAACATCATAGCTGCTGCTGCTGTTTCCCCTCCCCCTCCCCCTCCTCCTCTTCTCCTCCTCCCCCTCCCCATCCACCTACTCCCCCTCCAGCTACTCCCCCTCCTCCCCCTCCTCCTCTCCTTCCTCCTCCCCCTCCTCCTCCTCCCCCTTCTCCTCCTCCTCCCCCTCCTCCTCCTCCCCCTTCTCCTCCCCTCCCCCTCCTCCTCCTCCCCCTTCTCCCCTCCCCCTCCTCCTCTTCCTCCCCCTTCTCCTCCCCTCCCCCTCCCCCTCCTCCCCCTCCCTCTCCTCCTCCTCCCCCTCCTCCCCCTCCCCTCCCCTCCTCCCCCTCCCCTCCTCCTCTCCCTTCTCCTCCTCCTACTCCTCCCCCTTCTCATCCTCCCCTCTCCCTCCTCCTCTTCTCCTCCTCCTCCTTCTCCTCCTCCTCCCCCTGCACCTATTCCCCTCCTCCCCCTCCTCCCCCTCCCCCTCCTCCCCCTCCCCCTCTTCTCTTCTCCTCCTCCTCCTTCTCCCCCTCCTCTTCCCCCTCCTCCTCTCTTCCTCCTCCTCCTCCTTCTACTTCTCCTTCTCCTCCTCCCCTTCCCTCCTCCTCCTCCTCCTCCTCCTCTTCCTCCTTCTTCTTCTAATGTTCACTATTTTGCTCTTTTAAAAATTTAAATCCAAGTTAGTTAACATACAGTGTAGTATTGGTTTCAGGAGTCAGACCCAGTGATTCATCACTCACATATGACACCCAGTGCTCATCCCAACACATGGCTTCCTTAATGCCCATCCCCCATCGAATTCATCCCCCCGCCCACCTCCACCTCCAGGAAGCTTCAATTTGTTCTCTGCGTTTAAGAATCTCTCATGGTTTGTCTCCCTTTCTGTTTCCATCTTGTTTTTCCTTCCCTTCCTCCATATTCATCTGTTCTGTTTCTTAAATTCCACATATGAGTGAAATCATATGATATTTGTCTTTCAATAGCATAGCTTCTTTATCCACTCATCCATCAACGGACACTTAGGTTGTTTCGATGTCTTGGCTGTTGTAAATCATGCTGCAGTGAACACGGGGGGTGCAGATATCTTTCCAAGTCAGTGTTTTCATTTCCTTTGGGTATAGTCCCAGAAGTGGGGTTGCTGGATCGTCGGGTAGTTCTATTTTTAGTTTTTGGAGCAACCCCCATACTGTTCTCCAGAGTGGCTACACCAGTGTGCATTCCCACCAATAGTACAAGAGATTCCTTGTTCACTACATCCCCGCCAACACCTGTTAAGTCTTGTGTTTTTGATAATAGCCATTGTGATGTTGTGGTTAGGCAAACTTTAAAATTTTTATCAATGATACTTAAAAAGTGGTCTCTTCCATTATTGAATGATGGTATCATTACTTAATTTGCATTTCCTTAACTACATATAAGGTTTTCATATATCTGTTGGCCATTTATAGCTTTGGTTCTATGAAATGCCTGGCCCCTGGCACGTTTTTCTGTTGGCATTTTTCTTACTATTTTATTAAGGAAATTAGTTCTTTATCTGCTTGTGGATTGTAAATCTTCCCCTGGTTTTTCACTATGTGAAACTTAGATTACGAGGTTATTTTTCATACAGAGAAAAGGTTAAATTTTACTTACCGAGTTGAATCACTTTTATCTGGTGTCTACATTCTTTTAAAGTGTGTATTTATTTATTTTTGAGACAGAGAGAGAGTGTGAGTGAGGGAGGGGCAGAGAGAGAGGGAGACAGAGAATCCCAAGCAGACTCTGCACTGTTAGCCCAGAGCCCGACTGGGGGCTCGAACTCACTAGTCATGAGATCATGACCTGGACCAAAATCAATAGTCGGATGCTTAACCAATGGAGCCACCCAGGCAACCCCCTGGTATCTATGTTTTTGAATCATTTGTAGACACTTCTTCATTCCGATATTTTAAAAAGTTGGGTTCATTTTTCTTCTAGTGCTTTAATAAGGTAAGTTGTAACATCTGAACATTTGAACCCTCTAACAGTCTTGTTCAATAGAACTTTCTGCGATGACAGGTATGTTCTGTGCTGTCCAGTCTGGCGGTCACTGGCCCCCTGTGGCTCTTGACCACCAGAAATGCGGCTAGTGTGATTAAATAAACTAGTATTTACTTTTATATAATTCTAGTTAATTTAGATTTAAATAGCCACACACGGCTAGTGGCTACTGTCCTATAAACATACATCTAGGATTTACTTTGGTGTTAAGATTGCAGTAAGGATTGCTTCCTCTCTCCCCCTAAATGCCCAACCGGGTTGTCCCAATATCATCTACTGAACTTACCTTTCCTCCGTGATTTGAAATGTCGCCATTATCATACGCTCGATTCCTGTGTGCATCGGAGTCTATTTTTGGACCCTCTGCTTGGCTCCATTGATTATACCGAACCTCTGTATCTGCAAAGAACTAAGAGCTTCTCTAGTTACAGCAGCTCGGAACAGTAGGCTCGCTCAACGGAAGCATCTCTGCACCAGCCTTAGCGCAGCAGATGGCCATCCGTTCCTTGGTATTTCCTACACTTCTCTATCTCATTTCCATCTGTTTTCACCTTAATATTTAACATCTAATATCTTAATGATGGCACTAATATCTTAGTGATGGCAGAGATTAACATCTGATATCTACACTAACCGTGATGTTATAGCAACAGAGTTCAAGCATTGAGGTGCCATTTTAAGAAGTAAAATGCTTATATGGATGTATACACAAGCGCGCACACGCACCCCCACGGGGCCCCGAAGTGTTATGGGGACCCAGCTCAAGGCACATGGTGATGGGTAGAGGATTCAGCTGTACATCTGTGGGCCCTCCCACTCCAAACAGAGAAGAGATTCCTCGCCCATCTTGATCCACTCCCAAAGCTCTTGGTTATGACAGGTGTCCAAATGCTGGCTCTCTTGTAGCTCTGAAGGCATCAGCCCTTTTGAGGGTCGGCTCTCTGGCTGACAATTGCACCCTGACTGAGCTCCCGCCCAGGGGTCCACCCCCAGCCTCTTACTGCCCTCAAACGCTGCCTTCTTGGGTGGGTCCCCATAAAGTCGGTTCTGCCAGGCTACATTTTCTGCATCCACTTGGCCCAAAGAAAACCGCTACACCAGATGTTGGGCATCTGTGCAACTGCGTGGTACCCTCTCTCCCGGCCCTGCCATTATAGGTGTTCCAGTCAGCACCCCACGTCAGGGCCCTCCAGCGGGGACCAGGTTACGGTTCTCCCGAGCCCACTCATCTACTCTCCAGCCCAGGGCAGCAGGATGGCCACAGGTTTCTGCATCTCAGTCCTCATCCAGGAGGGAGACAGACAACCCTGAGTCTTGGAGCTTTTGAGGGTTGGAGGTGGGAGTCATGTGAAATACCTAACCACCCCCCGCCCCCCCCCCGCCGCAGCATGACCATTCTCTGTTCCTACAATTATCTCCACTATGCTCTAGTCTTTGCCTGGAGAGCCTGCTTATGGTAGTAGGTTTGAAGAGCAGAGCCCACATGGTCAACTGAAGATAACTCCCCCAGGCATGTGTCTTGAAGGTCTATGTTAGAGCGCGAGGTTACTTGTTACCTATTGCCCTCAGGAATGGGACCTTCTCTGAAATTCTAAGAGAGAAGAAACAAATATGATGGCACGTTAACGCCTTCCTCCTCGGCTTTTACATCTTCCCTGATTTCCTTCCCCTCCTCCCTCTCTTCTTTTTAACATCTCCTAGCTCTTTTCTCAGAGCTTCTCAGATTCTTTTTTTTTTTTTTTGAGAGAGAGAGAGAGAGAGAGAGAGAGAGCGAGCATACAAACAGGGTGGAGGCAGAGAGAAGGAGAGAAAATCCTAAGCAGGTTCTGCGCTCAAGCTTGGAGCCCGATGCAGGGCTCGATCTCATGACCGTGAGACTTGGACACTTAACTGACTGGGCCACCCAGCACCCCTTCTCAGATTCTTTTATAGCAAAGTACAAGGACCACGGTTAGGGGGAGGGGGGAGAGAAATTTTAGAACGTTGGCAGATACTACACCGGCTGTGCAGTTCTTTATGTGCCGGGCGCTGCCGGGGAGGCAGAGGCCGACCTCACACCGAGCACCCCAGCTCCCCAGGCAGGAGCCTCCTCGGCTGGCGGTGCGGGGAGTGCTGGTGCGCGGGGCGGGTGCGGGCGGCACACAGTTCCACGCTTAGCGCAGCTATAGGGTCTCCCTGGGGGAGCAGGCAGAGATTATGTTGCGTTCAGATAAGAGGTATCTAATTAATAAGAATTTAAAGAGGACCGATTTGTGCTCCACGGTGCACAGGCTCCACAGACCTGCGGCTATTGAGGGACCGCACAGCCCTAATGGGCCTAATTGTCCTTTATTGAAAAACAGTAGAGCGCGGTCAAGAGGCAGAAAACGGGCTCTGGGGAGACAGGTGTCGTCTGTTTCCACATTCGTTTTCCTCAATTGCTTGTGGACAGAGACGCTTTCCTCGCCAATGGAAAACAAAGGCTTATTTACCTCTCTGCCAATATTGGCGTTTGAAATCCAGGTTGGAGGGCTTTTAGGCTCGTATTTAAGTTACCCGAGATACAAATCCATAACCAGAGCCAGGCCGCCGCCTTTGGGGCTGCTGGACCGCCTGGACAGGACTCCATTTGTACTCCGTTCTCTGCACTTGTGTGTTTCCGCCTCCTCTCTCGGGGTGGGGGGGACGATCGTCTCGACTGCCGCAAGCCCCTGGAGGAGTGTCTGTAAGGGGCTCCCACTTGAGTCGAGGCAGGTGGGGGAAGCGCGTGGGGAGATGTGGCTTCTGATGCTGGTTCTGGGCGCACCTCCTTGTCTTGGTTCCCTCGGGCTGCTGAGACAAAGCCCGCAAACTGGGTGGCCCAAGGCAGTAGAAATTCAGTCTCTCATGGGTGGAAGCCAGAAGTCCAAAAATCAAGGGCGTCCCTTCTGGAGGCTCCAAGGTCAAGTCCTCCGTGCCCCTCTCCGGCTCTGCCAGCCGTTCTTGGCGTTCCCGTGTTTGTGGAGATACCACTCCCGTCTGTGCGCCTGGGGACACACGACTTGCCCGTGTCTCTGTGTCTCTCGTCTTCTTCTCGTAAGGATTAGTCATACTGGATAAAGGATCTACCCCACTCCAGTATGACCGCTACTTAACTTATGTCTTTAGTTACACCTGCAAAGAGCCTGTTTGCACATAAAGGCACATTCACAGGTGCCAGAAGTGATCTTTTGTGGTGGTGGTTGGAGGGGCACACGATTCAACCTTCCACACCCTCGAACCCTGGCTTCCGCGGTTTGCGTGTTGACCGTGGGTGTCGGGAGGGAGATCTCTGGTGCCGGAGCGTGGCTCAGCCTGTCTTCCTGGTGACATCCCGCTGGCCCGTGCACAACCGCACCTTCCCCAGCGCTCTTGAAGGGCTCATGGCAGACCAACGGTTGTAACGAGTGGTTTTCATTTGGTCACAAAACCCCCAAACCGATGCATAAAAAACAAAGGCGGAAGGTCACGGTTAGGAAATGAACTGCTCTCATCTATTTCACCTCTTAGCCACACGTGGCAAATTTTTCTCACCACCGGCCTTTGGTCTAGTTGAATTACAATGCTTGTACCCCGGGTGCATTGATTTCCTTCTGAGATCTGAAACGAATTTCTTTTGAATTCTGGGCACTTTAATTCTGGTGCTTTGTCCACAACACCCATGCTGTTTCCTGTGCTGGCAGACCCACGGCTTTGCTCTCATCTTCTCCCCCTGGCAGCACGACTCTGGGCCGTGTCCCCAGATAGGGTGTAATTTCCACCAGTGTTTATGGAGCGTTCCGTCGATCCCGTCTCCTCCATCTGGCTCTCACTGTGTTCAGTTTGGAAACCTCACACTGGACAATCGTTGTGGTCACCCAAGAGGCACACGCGGGCCAGTAGCCTTCCCTCCAGCGTTACCCCTTTCTCCCGTTTGCACAACCGGATCCCGATCTTCGCCTCTTCAATCTCTTCCAATGGCTGGACGTTTCGTTGGAAATTCCTGATGTTGAAATCTTCAGGCCTTTTCCAGAGACGTTGCTAGCATCCTGCCCGAAGCTGAAGTCCCGGACCCTGTGCCCGGGAGCTGTCGGAGGAAAGGGCCTGGGGTCTCGGCATCCGGAAGGCAAACACCGTAGCTTCCCTGTCATCAGAGGTGGCCCTGCTCTCGAGGAAGCTTGGGGCAGCCAGCCTAGAGGTCATGGGGCTCACTCCCACCAGAGGGTCCGCTTTCAGTCTTTGCAGGGGTTGAGAAGAGGCATTTCCTCACCCGCTTCCCGTTGCTGTAGCTCTGGGCCACCCCCACTCACCCCCTACTAAATGCACCTGGTGCCCCAGTTCCTGGACCTTCTGGGGACTCTGCTCCTTGGCTCTTAGCTCGCCCGTCCTGCTTAAGGTGTCTCAACCCTGCTAGGTCATTGCCACTCTTTGGTCGGCTTCCCCGATTCTCAACCTTCCCTCTACTGGTTAGGCTTCCGCTTGTGGTACTTGTATGCCTTTAAAATATCCTTCCTGGGGTGCGGGGCTGGCTCAGTCGGTAAAGCACATGACCCTTGCTCTCAGGGTTGTAAGTCTGAGCCCCACATTGGGTGTAGAGATTACTTAAAATAAAATTTTAAGACTCTTTTTTAACTATTTTGAGAGCGAGAAAGGGAGGGGGAAGGGGCAGAGAGAGGGAGAATCCCAAGCAGGCTCTGTGCTCTCCGTGCGAAGCCTAATGCGGGGCTCGAACCTGAGAACCGTGAGATCACGACCTGAGTTGGAAGTAAGAGTCAGATGTTCAACCGACTGAGCCACCCAGGAGCCCCTAAAATAAAAAAAAAAAAAATCTTAAAAGAAATCCTTCTGCTGCTGCGTGACTCTATTGTGATATATTTAAATAATAAACTTTTTTAAATTAAAAATTTTAATGTTTAATTTTGAGAGAAAGAGAGAAAGAGAGAAAGAGAGAGAGAGAGAGCATGAGTGGGGGAGGGTGAGAGAAAGAGGGAGACACAGAATCTGAAGTAGTTTCCACCTCTGAGCTGTCAGCACAGAGCCCGACGTGGGGCTCGAACTCACAAACCATGAGATCATGACCTGAGCCAAAGTCAGATGCTTAACCGACTGAGCCACCCAGGCGCCCCTAATGAATCAACTTTTATTTTGGATATTCAAATAATTTCCATTTTCTCATTACAAATGTTGGACAGTCTTCTACATATATGTTTATACAGCTTTTTGACTCTTTCTTAGAATAAATTCTTGTAAGAGAAATTGCTGGATACACATACATAGATTTACTATATAAGATATGTATGTATCAAAAAAGTAAGTCTACATATGCTCACATATATACTCAACTCTTACTTGAGTGTATATATATATATATATATATATATTCATACATATTATACCCAAATGTATTATACCCATATGTATTATATATACACCTATGTGTATTATATATTATATATTATGTCTTGCCAGAAAAGGTTTTGGTACTACCTAGGTCTGCTTTTCTTTCACTAACTTTGGCATTTGGGGATCAGAGTACATGGCTTCAAATCTCAGCTCTCCCACTCCCGGTCTCTGTAATATTACTCAGACTATCTGTGCCTCGGTGTACTGCTCTGTGAAATGGGATGATAGATTGCCTTCTAGAGCAGTAGCGAAACCCAAAAGAGCAATATTGCGATATTCCTGTAGGGTCCTGGCATAGAGCCCAGCATCCGGCCCGTCCTCAGTAGGGGCCAGTGGCGTTTGCTTTCAGGGTCAGCAAATGGCATTCCCCTCCCTCCCGATTTCTGACTAATGGTAAACGAAGACAATCAGCAGGCACCTTTATCACTGGTAAGGCCAGGTTCAAGATATGGCCTGCTAGCTCCCGGCCTGCACGTGAGATTTGGCACAGGCTACAAAGGGGAGAGATGGAGCCTGCACCCATTGACACGCTTTATCCTGTTCTACCTTGCCCGGGTCTGGGTGGGAGAGAGGGGGAAAGACAGACTGTCAGGGCCACAAACTTGCGATAGGTTTTTTTCATGGGGCCCAGCAATGAAGGCCACGGAAAGCTTGCTCTACTGAAGTCGGGTAGGCCTGGAGGCCTGGGGTCTTCTGGGGAAACCCCTCCTCCAATGACCAGAGGGGTGGCTTCCCCACTCCCAACTGACTATCTCTGTTACCCATAGGACTTGCCTACTGGGGCAAGGGCCGCCCAAGCCCTCCATCTCCTCGGAGGAGATGAGCAGTTTGTCAGGACAGACCCGCCCCATCTTCCCATGATGCTGGCACCTAGCCGGGCACTGCTCGATTATAGATTCCCTTAGGGACTCGGAGGCAACATACTCGGCTCCCAGAGAGCTCGGGAATCAGTGGGAACACTGCACGAGTTATATCAGCTCAAGGTCACTTTTTCCCCAAGGTCGCACCCTCACTCTGTCTTCTGTTCGCCCTTTCCAATTCTATCCAGCCACGTTGTTGACGTTGCCTGTCGGCAACGATCAAGCGACAAGTATGATCAAGTGACATCCGAAAAGGTTCTCCAAAAACTGAGGCTGTGATAAGATTCCTCAATTTGAATACAAACTCTCTCTTCATTAGGAAGTTGCTGGGGATAAAATAAAACCAGACTAGGTCCCCTTGCAAGGGAAACTTCAAAGAAGTGGGAATCCAAAAGAATAGTGTTTGGAATTAATTTTTTTTTTTCCTCGTGAGTTAAAAGTCAAAGAAATTAAAGACCAGAAATCCAGCTCCCGTTTCTAATTCCTCTCTGGCTCAGCCAGACACATTCTTGATGGGATGCACAGTGGATAGAAGGTTCTTCGTGCATCCGGCCTCTCTTCTATTGGAAAGGGCAGGGGTTGGCACCCCGGCCACATGGGACAGTCCACTGGTGCATTAACTCCCGGGGCTGCTGTAACGAAGTGTCACAAGTTGAGGGGCTTAAAACAACAGAAATCCATTTGCTCACAGCTTTTGAGGCTGGAAGCCTGGAGGGAGAAACCAGCCCATGCCAGCTTCTGGTGGTGCTGGAAATCCTTGGTGTTCCTTGGCTCATAGACCCACCTTGCCATCTTGTCTCTGCCTCTGTCTTCATATTGACTTCTCTGGGTCTCTGTGTGTCTGTTCTATTATAAGAACGCTCTCATTGGATTTAGGGCACATCCTAATCCAGTGTGCTCTGACCTTGACTTCTAACTGATTACATCTGCAAAGACCCCATTTCCAAATAAGGTAACATGCTGAGCTCTGGGTGTCCTACTATACCTGGAGACCATATATAACTCCCACACCTGTGAATTCAGAATCTCTGGGGTGAGACCCAGGCATCAGGACTTTCCCAGAGCTTCTCAGGTGATTCCAACATGCAGGAGGGTGCCTGAGTGTCTCGTGTGTGCCTCTTTTAAATAATCCAAGACTGAAGAGGACAGGAATCACAGGGCACCCATGCCACGCTCACGGCCCTAGTGAGGCAAGCCAGTGCCCAGCCTTGCAGCGACCTGGGCATGTGAACAAAAGGTGTGCATGGAGACAATCTTGCTTTCACCCCCTCCCCCACAGGTGCCCATCAGGCTATGTCAGTTGGCTCAAGTCCTTGACCTCTGAGTTAAATTCAGTTGGGAGAAATATAGTGTTGAGATATGATTACAGAGCTGGGCTCATCTCATCCGGGAAGAATCCACCTGCTAACATGCGACCCAACACTGCCGCCTTCTTGCAGAGCTTAGACATTCGTGGTCTGAGACCCACCCCCAGTTTTGTTGGACGCTTATCTCCATTCCCCATAAGGAAACCTCTGGTTTGGGCACTTTGAGCCCATGCTCGGTGCTGCTCTGCTGGGAGTGCTCCCTTTCCAGGGTCTGATCGTGACGCGTCTGGTGGCGTGGGCTTCTCTCTGCATCCCACTCTTCAGAGGGCCTTTGAGTTTCCAGCAGCTTAAGCCACTTGCCGAATGGCTCCCTCTCCTTGTCTCAAGCATGTTGGGTTAGAACCGTTTGCCTCGTCTGAGTGCCTTTTCTCCTTCTATTTCCTTGTGGCTTTTGTTTTTCAAACGTATCCCTCCATACAGTCCCTCCAGATTTCGAGGCTGTCATAGTAAGGAAAAAGGAAAAAAAATGTTCTAGGTCTGTGGCAACCATCCACACTGCCCGTGCCCCTACAACTCCCTTCCTGAGCCGGATCATTCCGCCAGAGGACATTCTGCCATCGGATGGGTATCTCAGAAAGGTCTGGACCTGACCTATCTCTCACTGTCCTCCTGGCTCAAAGCGTTTTGGCTGTCCTTTCTCAGAGTGCTTATTCCTGAGGCTTGTCCTCACAGGGTAGGACACACTGGTGCCACATCGACCGGGTCACTCTGAAATCCACCCGAGGATGCCACTTTGAGCATTTCACACTGGTCTGCGTGGCCTTCTCTCGAATCTGTTCAGATTTTCTCTGACTACTTGGAACGTCTGCCCGACCACTAATGGCGATTTCCCAGTTGCTTTTACCATTGGCTCTGAGGCTTCTTCCTTACCTCCTCCAGGAAGCCCTCCTGGCATAGCTCCTGAGAGGGCAGATTTGCCAGATTTCATCGGACTCCATCACTGTTTCTGATCTGTGAACAACCAAGATCACCATTTCCCTGTTAGGGCTAGATCTTTCCCATTTATATCTGTCTTTCCTGCCCTTAGATGTCAATACTTCCTCCTTCACCACTCTTTTGGATGTCTGTTAAAGCCTGCCCTTTCTGCTGCCTCTTTAAGAAATCTCTCTCTCTCTCTCCAGTTCAATCCTCCCAGTCTGCTTTATTTTATTTTTACTTTTCCAGGGCTACTGTTCTGACTATAAGCCTAAAGATTTTTTTTTTTTTTTTAATGTCACTCTGGTTTCTCCTTGATGTTCTGAGCAAATGTGATTCTTAGAGGCACAGGCATTTGTAGCTTTCAGGTTTGCAACAGTTCTGGGGAGCTGCTTCTCTACCTTAATCCAAAATGACAGCTTTTGTTTCTTCAGAGACTCCCATTTCCTTTTATTTGTTTATTACGAAAACCCACCACCTCGTGCAGGTGACTCAGTTCAGGTCTCTGAAGTCTAAAGCCAGGAGCAGAGGTTTTGTAATGAACGTATGTACAGCCAGCGCAGGGCCCTGTGGGGAACCACATGATTAAAGCTTTGTCCCTCCAGCCTCCTCCTCGGATGTGCTTACAGAATGGGATTGGGCGGCCAGTGCATCGCTGCCCATCTCCCCACGCCTGTCACCCACATAAAAGCTAGACAGAACTCCCTGCAGAACTCAGCTGCCTCTTAGTTTAAAAGCAGAAAATGTTCTGCCTACCGAAGTCAAGGTCAAGGTCGAGGAGGCTCTCCTCCAGCTTTAGCCTCACCTGTGATACTGGTGTGCATGTTTAAATGTCAGCTGTGCCTGCACAGCTCAAGGTCAAGTTGTAGCAGCTGGCATACCGCGGCCGCCCACACACAGTTCATGTTTGGCTAATGCACCTACTTGGTCCCAGTAGCACCCGCCTTGGCTAAGGCCGGGGCTCTGTGGCCTTCTACCACCCACCTGAGTTTGCTAAGGGTAGGAGCATTTGCTAAGGTGTGGGTAGCTTGTGCTTGCTCAAGGTCAGGTCCTGCTGTCCTTCCTTTCTGAAGGAACAAAAAACAGAATTGAGAAACAAAACTGTCCAAAGCAGTGACGCACCAAGATCAAATCTCACTTGGACGATCTTAAATCAGCTTAAAACTGTCAATATTCAAAAATCTGCAAGACCTGTCCTCACTACAGCGTTGATTGACCTGTGTCTTTTGCAGTCCAAAAGGTACTCCTGGGGGGCTTCTGGGTGGCTCAGTCGGTTGAGCGTCCGACTTCGGCTCAGGTCATGATCTGTCAGTTCGTGAGTTCGAGCCCCGCGTCGGGCTCTGCGCCGACAGCTCGGAGCCTGGAGCCTGCTTCGGATTCTGTGTCTCCCTCTCTGCCCATCCCCGCTCGTGTTCTGTCTCTCTCTCTCTCTTCTCAAAAATAAATAAACATTTAAAAATTTTTCAAAAGGTACTCCCGGACCAGATCATGGCTTAGCATGTACAGGAGCACCGGGCTTAGACCTCCCTGCTCAACCACAGGCAGAGACGAGACACCATAACCCTCCACATACATGGTTGTGGTCCCGGAGCCCTTGGGGCTGCGAGGAGCAGACCAGAGTGTCTCCTCTTTGCTCTCAGGAGGAGGAGGACGGGCCGGCTGTGCACGCCTGCTCTCTTTTCCTGACTTCCCGATCTGCTCACTGACCCCAGCTCTCTTGGAAAAAATGGAAGGTAGGACAGGAACCAGAGTGTTTAGGGAAATTCCTCTTGTGGAAACCAGTGTAGCGAGGGACAAGCTTCTAAATGCTATTACTGTTACATTATTAATGAGGAGAAACTGGCTGCCTCTGGGAGCATTAGCACTGCTCTGGGGTCGTTGCTGATAAAGTGTTGTGTTGACTTGCATAACACAGAAGGCACCGCACACATGAGCACCTAAGCCCTGTGATTTCAGTCACCCCGGTTGAAGTGTTAACTCAGATTATATGAAGCTCTTTACCTTCGATCCAATTGGGTGCTGAGGACTGGCAGAGCTCCAATGTCAACAAAGCGTAATTTTAAAGATGCAATCTGGCATAATCCAAGCATCTTAATATACCTGAGTCTTTGCCAGTCATAACATTTGGAGGACTAACAATTGGAATCCGATCATTTTCATTTTGTTTTGTGTCCTTGGTTTTAAGAAGGACAAGGTGATTGACTTATTCCCAGTGGAAGCTGAGCCCTCATGTCTGGACACTACAGAGGGAGCTCAAATAATGGGAACCCTTGAGGAGTATCTGTGAGACCCCAGGGCTGTGGGATGGACTGGGGGTTTCTGGAGGATGGGTGTTGCTGTTATTTCTGTGACACTGGTAGCCTCCGCCACCTGTTTACCTAAAAAGGTGTTGAACTGGGATAAGAGGTACTAGGAGAAGCTCGTTATTTTATAGAGATAGGTAGAGATAGATAGATGATAGATAGATAGAGAGATAGATAGATAGATAGGTAGGTAGATAGATACAGATGTGGGTATACACAAGCATGACTATACTTCCATATATTTCTTAGCTCTGTCCTCTGCGAGAGCCTGGAAGCAGTGACATTCCAGGGACCGTGAGCACGCCTGTTGCCCATATCTTAGTCTCCAATAAAAGGAAGTGGTTGGTGCCAGTACTGGGAAAGGGAAAACACAAGATGAGCCTAGAACATCTTGTGATGCCGAAAAGTAAGGGAAAGCTCAAGAAGAGATGAGAGCCTGTCAACAGACACAGGAGTCAACCTAAGGGAACCCCAAAGTGGCCAAAGTTGAAACAGTTGAGCTACAAAATAGATGATGACCGTATTGAATAATATATAGAATAAAATACAAAGCCATCATGGCTTCCTACTGGGGTACATAAAGAATTGAACGATAAGTAAGCAAATGGAGGAGGAGAGACATCTCTTCCTTGAAAAAGAATTTCAAATGCTGAATGGAGACAAAAAGAGGGAAATAAAGAATCACCGTGATGCACACACCTCAGTGATAACATTTGCAGACAAGAGCCCTGATACTAAGGTTAGAGGGAGGAAGTTTGAGAAGTAGGGTTTCCAGAGTCCCAAAGCATCTCCCCCGAGATTCTTATCTACTACCAAGGAGGAAAAGAGTAAATTTATAATGGAGAAACCCAGCAGACACCAACTGAACCAAAATGATCAAGAGGAACGTCATAATTAAGAACACACACCAGCGTCATGAACTCCTTGAGGAGACGCACCGAAAGAATATCACGTCCGTTTTGTCATATTCCTGCTGAATATGTATCACCTTGCTCCAGTCTTGAGGAAACATTGGCCTTAACTGAGGAACATTGTTCGAAATAACCAGTCAGCGTTCACCCCAAGCGTCAGAGTCGCGGGAGGTAGAAAACTAAGGAACTGACCCAGACCACAGAGACTAACCAGAAGACGACAGTTAAGTGCTGTGTGGAATCCTGGATGGGACCTCAGAACGGAAAAGAGATATTGGAGGAAAAAATCAGTGAGATTCTAATAAGGTCTGCAGTTTAGTTCATTTCCTGTTCTTTTTGTGGCTGGGTGTGCAGGTGCACCAGGTTTCACGCCCAGCTCGGAGCCCCGTGTGGGGCTCGATCTCACGATCACCAGATCGTGACCTGAGCTGAAATCAAGAGTTGGACGCTTAACTGTAGCCACCCAGCCGCCCCTAATTTCCTGTTCTTGATTGAACTCTGGTTGGGGTGGCAGAAGCTGGAAACAGGGTGTCCTACTTTGACGATTTTGTTTTAAATCTGAAACGAACTCAGTGAGTTCGAAGGAACACATTTTCTCTCCCCCTGTGAGTTTATGCAGGGGCAGACCCAGATTTTGTGGAGTCTGAAGCTTGTACAACTTTGGAGGGCCTCATTAGGAAGGAGCGTACAAAACTATGAATATAAAATTAGGCACAAAAGTGAGTGTTTATAAAGAGTAAAGAAAGTGCAATAGGTTTTTGATTACACATAATTTCGTGATTGAACTGCACTCGCCCCACAAATGCAGACTTCTAGAAAAGTACTGTTTTCGAAGAGAACCCTCTTTGCTTAGGCTGTTTTGCTGTGTGGGCAGCAACTTCGCACGTCATTTCGCCTAGAACCATCGGACGTTGCAAGGATATGATGCGTCAGATACGCGAAAACAGCATCCAAGAGCTGGGGTGCATTAAGATTTATGTATCTTTATACCCAGACGTGCCTACCGTTTCTCCCACTGCTGCAGTTACATAGAGGCTCTGATAATTCTATTTATGCAATTCCGCGGTGAAGAAGGAAAAAAAGACGGTCCGTTCACAGCCGTCCGTGCAGCATCATAGATACGTCCCTGATGGGAAGGAGAGGGCTTCCGTGTTAGCAAGGCATCTATGAGCACTGAATTCTCAGCTTGTAATTTTGCACCTAGTGTTGGAAGGATATTTCACAGTCTAGCTCCTGCTTCTTATTTTAAACTCAGTTTTGCTCTGTTATATACATCCTTGCGATGCTGGGAACGTAAAGGGGTACCTTCATGTAGCGAGGTGGCTCCCAGGGCCGTACATCAGGGGAGTCCCAGGGAGGGTGATAGGGTTATTCCCGGCAGCCATTGTTCCTATGCTGGGTTGGCTGGAATGACCACAGTTATGCACAAAGATAACCACAACCCAGATAAATCTGCCCATTGAGCCCCAACTAAATATATCATCAAGGCAACTTCACTCTAATACCAGCGACACGAGGAGAAGTTGACAGAAGGGAAGGAGAGAAAGAGGCAGGGAGAGATCATAAGTAACTGTGGTTAAAATATCTTCTGCAAAGTTTTCAGAAACATGTACGGCCATGTCAATACATCACTCGGCCCCTCCCAGGGCCTTGGAAGGGGCCCCCGCAAACCAATGGCCCCAAAGCGTAGACCCCGTCAGCTGAATCAGCCTCTGGCCGTCCCCCTCAACTGAGATTGTGGCTTTCTCCCACCTTCAGTTCTTCATTCCCCAGCCAGCCCCTCCCAGACCTTTGGCCAGCAAGCCTTTTCTGACTGTTTCCCACCTTTCCCTTTGCTAGTCCCACGCTATGAGGACCACCTTCTGCTCTCTGGCCATCTTTGTTCTCCTCTTCAAGACACTGCCAGCAGGAATCCCTTCCCCGGAGAAGCTAGAGACAGGGAGAAGATTGAGTGGGACCTTGTGACAGGATTGCTTGTCTTTGTTCCGCACTAAGAGTTTAGTTTCAATTGTGATCATAATTTATTATCGATGGTGAGCTTGAACCGGGGGCCGGGCGATTCCTGTGCACTCAAATATCCCCAGTGACTCCACGCACAGGCCAGAGGGACAGTCGAATGATCCGACTTCGTCAGGGCAAGAGTGGTGCTCGATCGGGAATGGATTCGGCTCCAGCGATAAAACGGGGAGGCCCACTGCCGCGCCAGGCGTGACGTGAACCCTTTAGCTGCGGGAGAATGGGAAGGAAGAGTTGACCTGCAGAGTCAGGCGCATTGCTGAGGACAGTGGCTCTTCACCCACTGGGACAGGAGCGGTTCAGCATTCTGTGGATCCTATGGTCTTCCTTGGGCCAATAGCCATGGAGACCAGCCCTGGAGATAGGGACTGATACTGGCATTCATTTACTGAGGAGAGAGAGGTGGCGAGGGCTCAAGTAATTTGCTTCAGCTCACACAGTGGAAGGTGACAGAGGCAGAAGTCTGCTCGCTCTCTTCACCACTGGCCTCAGAGACTTTAAATGAAGGGTCCCCTCCTCCTAAATCATTTATTTTATTCCTTTGGGTGCTGCATATGGACCTATGAGCGGCCGAAGAGCTAACCCCGTGACTTAGGGAGCTGAAATACAACGAGAGCCGCTCCCTGGTAACCATCTGGGCCCAGGAGTGGACTCATGGCACCCAGAGGGGATTTCTTAGCAGAGGGACACTACCCACCACCCCTCAGCCTCAGGGTCCTTGAAGGCCAACCTAGACTTTGCATAATTGTTAAAACACACACACACACACACACACACACACACACACACAAAACCTGTAGATACTCCAAGGGTGCCTGGCAAAATTAGCAAGAGAGATTCTTTTTAAAAAAATTTTTTTTTTCAACGTTTATTTATTTTTGGGACAGAGAGAGACAGAGCATGAACGGGGGAGGGGCAGAGAGAGAGGGAGACACAGAATCGGAAACAGGCTCCAGGCTCTGAGCCATCAGCCCAGAGCCTGACACGGGGCTCGAACTCACGAACTGCGAGATCGTGACCTGGCTGAAGTCGGACGCTTAACCGACTGCGCCACCCAGGCGCCCCGAGAGATTCTTTTTTTTAAAAAAATGTTTATTTGTCTATTTTTGAGAGACAGAGAGAGAGACAAAAAATGTAAGTGGGAGAGGGGCAGAGAGAGAAGGAGGGAGAGAATCCAAAGCAGGCTCTGGAAGCCTGATGCGGGGCTTGAACTCGTGAGCTGTGAGATCACGACCTGAGCCGAAGTCGGACACTTAACCAACTGAGCCACCCAGCAAGAGAGTTTCTTAAACATGATTCGGGTCAGTCTGAAGACACCTTTCCCCAAAATCCTCACCAATACGGGTTCCCTTCCAACTGCTCAGTCTTGGGTAATTAAGTAGGTGAGACATGGAATTACATTGTTGCTTTGACTTGCTTTTCTTTGTGAGGCTGAATGCTTTTAGAGTAAATGTTTAGGAAGACAATTTGGCTGGGCTTCCCAAAACTCTTAAGTGTCTGTACTCTCTTACACATGAATTTTACTTACAGAAATGCGTTGTTTGTTCTCGCAAAAGAACACAGAAATTTATTATAATAATAACATCCAACGGTTGCTGAATGTTTACAACATGCCAAATGCTCTTCTAAGTGCTTTATATTATGTTCCCATTTTGTCTTTACAACAGCCTATTGGGAGGCACTATTTTTATTTCCATTACACAGATGAGAATATTGAGATAGAGATTAATTACCTTGCCCATAAAACACCCAGCTAATTTATTACAGAGTCACGACATCTAGACATAACTTACATGGCTCTCAATGAGGGAACTGGCAAAGAAACTTTAGAACAGCTCTTCAGTGCAATACCGAACAGCTGCTTGGGAAGATTAACGTAGATGCTTATTTACCTACTGATAAGGAAAGATGTTTAAGATAAACACATCCCTGTAGATAGATACCTATATATCTCTATATAGATATGTATACTATCTATAAATACACAGTACACACACATATATGGTGCAAAAAGTCAAGTAGCAAAGAGTGTCAGCCCACATAGACAGAAAAAAGTATGTATTATAAATGTATCATGTATAGGTCTGATTCTGTGTGGACAAATATTATCTGGAAGGAGATATAAGGAACCTCCACAAGACACAAGCCTACTTGTGGTTGCTTTGGAGCCTAGGTGTTGGGATGGAGGAGGTTTGCCTTATTTTTTACTGCATATACTTTTTTTTTAATGTGTGTTTATTTTTGAGAGAGAGAGAGAGAGAGCTGGGGAGGGGCGGAGCGAGAGAGAAAGAGAGAGAGAGAGACAGAATTCGAAGCAGGCTCCAGGCTCCGAGCTGTCAGCACAGAGCCCAACACGGGGCTCGAACTCATGGACCCTGAGATCGTGACCTGAGCCGACGTTGGACGCTTAACCCACTGAGCCGCCCCTACTTCATATACTTCTGCAAAGTTTGATTTAAAAGCAAAAACAAAAAGCAAAAAACCACGAGTACTACTTGAGAGATTAAAAAAACGACAAAACGATGTTTTAAGTGGACATAATGGTCTCGATCTCATGGCACTGTCTTAAGAATTAAATGGATGGCAGCGAACGAGTCGAGCCTGTGCCCCACCGAAGGCTGGGTCTCGGTGAATACTAATCCTGAATCTGATACAACAGCTGGCCCGGGGCACACAGTACATCATTATTGATTGAAGAGTGGGGTTCAAGAGCCAGCCTTGCCCTGAAAGGCTCAGTTCTGTTCTCTGAGCAAGGGCCCTAATTGCTTGAAAACGAAGCTTCTTTTTAATTAAAATGACATGAGCACAACTGTTACAAGGATAAGCATGTCATAGAGAGAATAATCATAGACTTGGCCCCGGGAGCGGGGGTTAAGGCCTTGGCGTTGCGGGCGTGTGAGTGCGGCGACGGGGCGCGAGAATGAGAATCCGGTTACTGCGAGAAGATCATTAGGTAATGCACTCAAGAGAATGCCTATTGTAAATTGTAAAAACACCACGCAGAAATTCCAAGGGTTTTGTTTGCTGCATGTGAAAGGTCATACAAAAAAACAAAGCACTCCACCCGCCCCCCCCCCCCACCCCAGGGTTGTTACGTTGATCAAAATCAAAACAAAAACAAAATCGGCTCAAAAGAAATTGAATCCCTTTGAAACCTTTTTATTCTTTTCAGAAAGAGGTGGGGGCGGGGAGGGGACTTCCAGACTCTGCCGAGGAGGTAGGAAGGTGGAGGGAAGGGTGATGCACCCTAACAGCGAGACGGGCAGCCACCAGCCTGAGATCTGGGGGGGAGACTCGTGTCCCCACGAGGAGCTGGACGGGAGTGCCAGCTTATACGGAGCACGGCGTGGGAAGGATGGGGCCGGCACACAAGCAGCCGGAAGTCTCCATCCAGAGTTTTAACTAATTGTCGAGGCTGAATGTGGGCTCTTCTGAGAGGTTAGAATCCCTGGGAGCGGCAGACGCTGGGGAAATTGGTGCCGGCTCCTGGCTCTTCTCCATGGACCTCACCAGTGCATGGCTCATGGGAAAGACCAGGGTGGGGAGGGACACGGGAGGAATGCTCCCTAACGGTGTAGGTCTGGGGACAGGAGCAGTTGCCTCTAGAGGCCCACCCAGGACCTGCTCACGTGGGAAACCTGAAGCTGTTTGGGTAGGGGTAGCAAACCGTGGTCCCCAAGGGTGCAGGTCAAGACTCACTGTGTTTGGAGGAAGGGACAGGAAACAAAACAAAACAAAACAAAACAAAACAAAACAAAACAAAACAAAACGCCCTCTACTCCCGGACATAAGAAATCTGCAGGGGAAAATAGGCCGGATCATGGAGAAGGCTGTCCCCCCAGGACCCAGGGAGCCAGGGCCTGCCTGGCATTGAAGATGAAAAAGCACAATCCAGAACAAGGCCTCTCCCTCCCCGGCTCAGAAGTACCGCTAACCACACAGTCCTCGCTGGGAGAGGGGCAGGAAAGAAGAGAGACACATGTCTCCACACCTCGGAGGCACACCGTCACGGAAAGCCTGCCACGGGGGTGGGACAGCAACCCTGGGGAACGCTGTCCGGCTGCCTGGGGGTTTTGGAGTCCGGGCGCAGGGAGGGATGCCCGTCATCAGCCCCCTCCACCCCCAGGGTTTAGACCCTCCACCAGCATATGGCAAGCGTCTGGGTTTACAGTCCCCCCCAGACGTCAGCGTCGCTCATCTATGACACAGACGTGCTTATGTAACGTGAATGTGCTACTTTGAGTAAAGTTTTGGGTAGGAAAGCCCAGCCAAGTCTCCTCTGCCAACAAGAAGGGAAGTGACAGACTCTGATATTTCAAACCCTTGGGAAGAAGCCGGGGGCACGCGCTGGACGGGAAGCAGCTTTCTGCAAACACACTTTCTTCGTGGAAACGAGAAAAGACGTCCGGTGGCATTGAACCTCCGCGCTTGCTTGTTTGATGAAGGAAGAAAAAGAGCTTTTTGTAGGTGTTCTTCCACTAGCCCGTCTGCCATCATCTTGTGAGTCGGGGCTTGGCCACCCACGTCCTGGAAGCCACACAGTGTTGGAGGTGAGCTGGGTGGCTCTGAGGGCTGTCGCTAGAGGTTTGCAGCACAGCCCTGGTCCACTGGGCACGGAGCTCGCCCTCCGCCTTAGCTGTCGCTTGAGCGTGAAGAAGACCGAGAGAGGGCAAGACGTTCCCCAACGTACGAGACATGCTCTGCCCTCAAAGGAAACAGGGGTGTCTTTCTCCCTCCTGGGGGTCGAGCTTTCTCTCCCCTCCTCATGTGTCCTTACCTTGCCACCTGCAGACTTTTTAAAAGTTTACTATTATTATTATTTAAAAACAGTGCTGGATCCTTTCTGATCACCTGACAGACGGAGAGGTCCTGCTCAGCTCTTCTGGGTCTTATTATCTTTACTTTTACACGTCAGATCTTCTGCAAACAGAGGAGTGAACGCCGAGTTTTCCAGTTAAATAAGCCCGTAGCGGACAGAGTTTCCAGGGTTAATTTTGAACCTATATATTGAAGTGACATTTCCCAGATACTGTGCTGTGAAACACTGGAAGGTGTTCATGGCCATTCCATGGGCAGAGTGCCCTGTGGTGAAACAGTAACAAAACAAAATTGGAAAAAAAAATATTGGGAATGTTGGTGAATTATTCAGAATGGATATTAGCATTTTAAAAGCATCTGTGAATAAGCTTTGTCATAAAGAAGTGTGTTCAACGTTGTGAGATGTAGAATTTTCCAAACTTATTTGACTCTAGGAAGAATTTTCTTTAAAAATCCCCATTTGGGGGCACCTGGGTGGCTCAGTCGGTTGAGTGTCCGACTTCGGTCAGGTCGTGATCTCACGATTCATGGGTTCCAGCCCCGCATCAGGCTCTGTGCTGACAGCTCGGAGCCTGGAGCCTGCTTCGGATTCTGTGTCTCCCCCTCTCTCTGCCCCTCCCCTACTCATGCTCTGTCTGTCTCTCTCTCAAAAATAAATAAACATTAAAAAAAATTTTTTTAATTCCTGTTTGGTTTGAAAAACTCTGAATCGTATTGAGTAAATAAAAAATAAATTTAACACTGGGCTTACTCTTTTGCAAGTACTGTAAACAGAAGCCTGACTTCTGCTACAAGAAGAAATTCCAAACCTCCGTTCAAAGGCTTCCTGGTGGCTCCCTGTCCTCTTCTAATGTGTCATTTGCCCTTTAGGCCTTAGATGGTTTGTTCCTTGGTTGGCTCATTCATTCATTCATTCATTCATCAATGTGCTAAGTACTTAGGGAATCCAAATGTTTCCCTTAGAGTCTCTGCCCTTAAGAAGCTATAACCTAGAGACGAAGGATATGGCAAATGTCTCCATAAAGAGCAGAATAATATGAATAAGACTGATTCAGCAATTAATTAACCTAATAATTGAATATTTATTGAGTGCCCACTCTGTATACTCAACAAATGGAGGCACTGGGGAAATGGCAGTGAGCCAACTGCCTGTCCTCACGGAACGTGCACTCCAGGGGAGACACAGACAGGAAACAAACAAGTAAAACACTTGTATGTCAGGTGCCAGGAATCATGGAGGAAAGTGAAGCAGGGATGGGAGTTCCAGGTCGGGAGGCTGTGAGGTTTGGGGTGGTCAGGACAGGCTGTACTGGGAGGTTGCATTGAGCAGAGATGCAAAAGAGGAGAGGAAGGGGTTGTCCACTTCCCCGGAAAAGCACTTTCAGGCAAAGGAAAGAGTTGGTGCGATGGTGGGGCAGGTGCCTGGGTGGGTGATGGGTACCGCTTGTCACGGATTAGAATTCTGTCTTTGAGAAGAGCCCTGCAGGTATTGAAAGAGAGTTACCTGTCCTTTCCTGGTTTCTTACAAGTTTTCAAGATTGAACCTGTCAGATCGTGCTTCCCTTAAACACTGCTGGTCCCTCCCATTGTCTCCTTTCAACCGGTTTCCTAGGACTGACCCCAGGGAATGAATGTGCTTTAACACAGCAGACATCTTACCTGCCCGGACGTGGATGTGGTTCTCTAATCGTTGCAGCCCAAGATGATATTTGGACACATGACGGCCCTGCCCTTGAACTTGTGGTCAACTTCTGCACCATGAACTGTTGCAAGGTCATGTTTATCCATTTTGTAGTCATGGAGGTGATTTTAAATGTTTATTTATTTATTTTTCAAGGGAGAGAGAGAGAGAGAGAGAGAGAGAGCACAAGCAGGGGAGGGATGGAGAGAGAGGGAGACACAGAATCTGAAGCAGGCTCCAGGCTCTGAGCTGTCAGCACAGCTCAAATTTGGCACAGGACTCGAACTCACAACTGTGAGATTGTGACCTGAGCTGAAGTCAGATGCTTAACCGAGTGAGCCACCCAGGTGCCTCTCATGGTGTTGATTTTAAAACTCAAAGTTGGACACTGGTGGTGACATAGGTCTAAGGACACGTTTGTTGCATGATTAGAGATTCAAAATTATCCCATAAGAGAGAACAATGGGTGTTATCTATTAGTTAACTAATTTATCTTAGGTAAGTTAGATAATAGATTATCTATCCATTAGTTAGTTAATTTACTTTAAAGATAAACGTAAGAAAGATTAACGTTCCCGATATAATAAGGTCAAAGCAGATCTTCTGGTTTCTGGTGCAAACACCGTGCTCAAGGAGTTGATTTATTCTATTTGGGCTTCTTGAAGCATTTGTTCCAATTCCGTGAGCAGCCTGCAGAAAATGCCACAGCACTAGGTCTTTGGTTATTGTCCCCCTTCCTGCCATGACAAAAGGAATGATTTACAGCTGGTTGTGTGTGTGTGTGTGTGTGTGTGTGTGTGTGTGTGTAGACTAAGGTGGTATATCGAGGCTTTTCTAGCCCTGATGTTCCAATGGAAGGACAACAACTTCACCAGACTTTATCTGCCACCGTCCTACATTAGCCAGGCGTGTGTCTTAGTTGTCCATTGCTTCATACCAATTATCACACCCTTAGTGGCCTAACCCCCCCACCCCTGCCATGTTTATCCTCTCACGGTGTCTTCAAATCAGGAATTCAGTCACCACTTAGTGGGCCCCCTGCCTAGGATCTCATGAGGATGTAATCAAGATGTCAGCCGGGCTGTGTTCTCATCTGAAGGCTTGAATGGTGAAGAATCCACTTCTAAGCGCATTTGGATAGTTGGTAGAATTAACTGTCTTGTGGTTGTGGGACTGAGGGCCGTGGCTTCTTGCTGACTGTCAGCTAGAGGCTGTGCTCAGCTCCCAGAGACCACCTGATGTTCCCCGCAACGTGGGCTTTCCCAGTGCGGCCCCTTGTTTCATCAGCGAGAGTCGCTAGTGTTGGTCTGCTTAGATGGAGTCTCACATAATGGAGCATAGACATGGAGTGACACCCTATCATCTTTGCCATGTTCTGCTCATTAGAAGCAAGTCACAAATCCTGTCCATACTCTAGGGGAAGAAACTGCACAGCCACTCCAGGAGGTGAGGTCATGGGTGCCGTCTTACAGTCTGTCTGCCACAGGGCATATCTCCTGGAGGTCAGCTCTCATGATACGTTCAGAAACTCACGTCTCTAACAGTAGCCCACCTATGATCTCACGGGTTCGTGGGCTCAGTCCCCACGTTGGCCTCTACACTGACAGTGTGGGGCCTGCTTGGAATTCTCTCTCTTCGTCTCTCTGCCCCTCCTCCCCTCAAAATAAATAAACATTATTATTTTTTTTTAAATCTAAAAAGGGTTTTCAGAAGTCCCTTTCTCATTTGCAGGGAGGTTGTCCTCTTCAGGGACTTGGTCCTAGCTACCGTTCTGTAGCTTAGATCAGCCATGGAACTGGTTTGGCACAGAAACCCCTTCTTGGCAATCATGAACACCAAGATGGCCTGTCTCCCAAGTTCTCACATGTCCACAGCACACATCGGCTCTTCCTTGTTGCTTAGCCTATAAGGAGCATGTCAGTTCTTCTTACAGCCTTAGTTACTTTGGCAGTGAACTTGTTGCGAAAACTAGCATTTTCAGGGGCTCTGCCTTCAACACTCCTTTCAGTGTCCAGGGGGCACCAATCTCCTTCATATATTCCACACCACATTTGGTTTTTGTAACACATTTTTGATGCTGGATGACTTGGGGGGATGGAATTGTACCCGTCTTCTGAAAGGCCACACTCCCTCCTGTTTAGGATGTTTGTTCCAGGCGTTTCTGGTGCCTG
This sequence comes from Lynx rufus, assembly GCF_022079265.1. NCBI lineage: Eukaryota > Metazoa > Chordata > Mammalia > Carnivora > Felidae > Lynx > Lynx rufus. The sequence goes on from NW_025814834.1 coordinate 5,196,794, forward strand.
GAATCAATCTTTTCTCTCCCTCCTTCCTTCCCCAAATCAGTTTCTGTTTCTTTATAGGCACACCTGGGGCCTCCAAATCCTGCCTAAGTTAGCTAACGGGGTTTGAAGCACGCTTAGAACGACTCCCGTGGGGTTGGAAAATGAGAATTCTCAATGACTATGTTGGTGGACTGTTTAGGGCTGACCCTAAAACCTTTTCTGACAATGACACAATTATTTCCCCTATAAACATTTAAACCTGCAAAAAGGCCACGCACATACGAGGAAGCACTTCAAAGTCACAGTGGAAATTATGTTCTGGGCTGTGGTTTGATTTTCAGTTGGGAGAAGGGCACACAGTTGAAGTAATGTCCCTTCTAACTTTGGAAGTTACTTTTGTAAGTTCCAGGAAAGTCTTAGCAAGTCCTGGGCAAATTCTACTTTTCTCAGCTGTGCTCTCTACCGGGGGCGGGGGGGGGGGGGGCGGGCAGGAAAAGCCCGCCTCTTTGGATGGAGTCCTACCCTGTGAAGCCCAAGTGGCCTGAGTGTTGTTCTTGGCAAAGTCCAGATTTTGTGCCCTTAACCACCATGGTCTTTCCCTTGGGCCCCTTCCAACAGGATGGTGTGGGCATACGGGTGCCAAATGACCCAGAAACAGGCGGCGAGCCGAGGAGAGAGCGGAAAACTACCTTATATCCTGACAGCCGCCCAAACGGCTCCCCTCCACATGCACTTGAAGAATGGCACAGGAAGAAAACTTGCTGAGGTTCACATCATGAAACAGCATGAGTTCATTCCCAGAGTTGAATTTTCTATATTTAGGCTCTTCCTTCATCGCGGGAAACACCTGCAGGTCATATTCCTGCTCTACCTCAAGGTGCTGATCTCTTTTTCCTCCAGAAGTCAACACCTCTAGGGGCTGATATGCCCGAACGGCACAAAGATAGTTGGACACTCGCAATCTCTACAATACGCTAAAGGCGGAGAGAGGAGTCGCACGTGCGAATTGGCACGTTAGCACGTTATTTCCTACTGCATTAAAGCCCCTTTCGAAAATGTTGTATTTCTTTATCATGTAAGCAATATATGTTACTGCTGAACTATGGGAAGACACAGGGAAACCAGGAGAAAAAGTGGGAGAAGTACTTGTTATCTCAGCAGTAACCACATTCAAGCCTTTGCTGTATACATTCTTATGGAGTGGTCTCTATGTTATGTATGAATCAATCATACATACTATTTTTAAAAATTTTTAACACGTTATTTGTTTATTTTTGCGAGAGAGAGCGAGAGAGCGCACAAGCAAGGGAGAAGGGAGGAGAGACAGGGAGACAGAGAATCTGAAGCAGGCTCCAGGCTCTGAGCTGTCAGCACAGAGCCCGTCTCGGGGCTCGAACTCAGGAATGGTGAGATCGTGACCTAGGCTGAAGTCGGACGCTTAACCAGCTGAACCACCCAGGCGCCCCAGTCATGCATACTATTCTATAATCTGCTTTTTAACTTCTTGATGCATCATGAATAACTTTCCACGTCAATGAATTTATTGATGCCACTACGATTCTGATTCCGGTTCCAACATGTGGAGTTTTTCCTCTATGTAGCCAAGCAATTCTCGGACACCAGCCGGTGTCCTACGGTTTAACCCAACCCTGACACTACCTGGAGGCAGCTTCAGATCTCAGATCCCACAGGTTAATGGATCAGTCCCACAAGACTGGCTGCCTCCCCACCCCTCTTCCGATGCCAATCATGAGTCCAAGCTGTTTGTTATCTGTGGTTCCGATGGATAGAGGCCACGGACAGAGGTTCAACGGATTAGCTAGAGCAGCTCACAGAACTCAGGGAAGCGTCTCACTCACTAGGTTACTGGGTTATTATCAGGGGATACAAGTCAAAACAGGAGATGCACGGGGCCAGGTGAACAGGAAGGGGCATTGAACTTCCCTGCTCTGAGTGCGTCATTGTTCTCCCCGCATCTCTGAGAGCTCCCCAACCCAGAAGCTGTCCTAACCCCATCCTTTACAAGGAGGCGTCCTTACAGGGGCACGATTGATTAAATCAAGGCCACTGGTGATTGAACTCAATCTCAGGCCCTCTTTCCTCCCCTGAGTGGGGAGGGGGTACTAAATGTTGCAAGCCTTTAATTACAAGGTTGGTCTCCTTGGCGACCAGCCCCCTCCAAAGGTGCTCTCCAAAAGCCGCCTCATTAACATAACAAAAGACATCTTTGCCGCTCTCCTTAGAAGAAATTCCAAGGGTTTTAGGTGTTTTGTGCCAGGAATTGGATGAAGACCAAGTGTGTATCTCTCATAAATCACAATATCACAGGGCAGTGTAATTTTTAATGGCTGCATATTATTTCAACCTATGGATGTACCATAATTTATTTGATTGGCCCCTTAATTCTTGAATAACTAAGTAGCTTCTAGCCTTTCACAGTTATTCCTGTGCAATGGCCGTGCAAGTTCATCGGTTTCTTGCTCGTTTTGGATCTTAGGTGCACAGAGTTGGATTGCGCCTGATCGCCAGCTCAGGGTGCCCTGTCTTCATTAACCCATTAGAAAAATCTTATCTTATTTTATTCCCTTATTCATTCCAACCCAAGGTTCATTCCATTGCCCCTTCATAGATCCTACTTTTGAGTAATTCATGTGTGTCCTTCTGATCTATTCTCTAGATCTTTGTATATGCAATTTGGGGAAACATTATGTATTATCCTGTGTGTTTTAAAACTTGCATTTCTTAAAAAAATTTTTTTTAATGTTTTTATTTATTTTTGAGACAGAGAGAGACAGAGCATGAGCAGGGGAGGGACAGAGAGAGAGGGAGACACAGAATCCGAAACGGGCTCCAGGTTCTGAGCTGTCAGTGCAGAGCCTGACGCGGGGCTCGAACTCACGGACCGTGAGATCATGACCAGAGCCGAAGTCGGACGCTCAACCGACTGAGCCACCCAGGCGCCCCTAAAACTTGCATTTCTTAATTTCCATTGAGCACGGCATAGTAAACTTTCCTTTCGCTGAGGTACACAGCTTCTCTCCCTCCCTTTTCATGTCAGGAGAGTACTTAGTCACATGTGTTGCACTGAGGTTATGTGTCCCCGTCTCTGGCCGGGACGTGGCCACTCCAGTGAGGGGTAGCTGGGCATGTGCCCATTCCGCATTCCCTTTCCCCAGGGTCTATTTTCTTACCGGGGACAGATGGGGTCCTTGCATCAGGGGCAAAGCATGAACCGTCACCCCCCTCTGCATTCATTGTTTTAAAATGCACTTTCTTCAGGGCACGCAGGTGGCTCAGTCAATTAAGCATCTGACTTGGGCTCAAGTCACGATCTCACGGTTCGTGGGTTCGAGCCCCACATCGGGCTCTGTGCCGACAGCTCGGAGCCCGGAGCCTGCTTCGGATTCTGTGTCTCCCTCTCTCTCTGCCCCCACCCCTCCACTCACGCTCTGTCTCTCTCTCTCTCTCTCAAAAATAAACGTCAAAAAAATGAAAAAATAAATAAAGAATAAAATGCATTGCTTTCAAGTGCATCGAAATCATAATTTCCGTGAACGTCTTTCAGAGCTAAGTTTTGTTTGTCTTTTCGGAGAGTTGGTTCATGCCAATATTGAAAGCACCAGACAGGACCTACTTAACAATGACGACAAGAGCAAACATAGAAACACTGCTTGAGTTATGTCCTTGTGAAAATTACTCTCGGGTCCGTAAACAAGGGTAAGAAATGGTCCCTTCGCTCAGGATCCGTGGGCCGCTCCTCTCCTCCTGCATCTGGTTTAACTGACTGAGCCACCCAGGTACCCCTCTCCTCCTGCATCTGGGAGGCTGCACACAGCCGGAGGAAGGTCACTCTCAGTGGCTCTGCACGTTCCCGTGGCCCAAGCTCAGCCGGCCGCCTGACCCCACCCCTGCCCCGCCGTGCTGCCCGATGCGCTCCACACATTCCCCCCCCCCAAAGTGGGGCTGCTTTTGTACCAACCTGGCTTCTCCACCAGCCACCTGAAGTGGGGTCTAGGCAGGCCTGGCCCCCTGATGGCTGTACTTTCCCCCACCCCCAGGGACGCTAGGGGAGCGCACCTGTGGGTCGGTCCTGGGCTCTGGGGGAGCTGACCAGGCCAGTCATCTCCCGGGAGTCCTGGGTTTGGCACAGCTGATCCGTGGTCGCTGGGTTAGCTTCCGGGTCACGAGGATGATTCTGGCGTGAGAGTTGAAGGTCCCGGGGGGGGCAAGGAGAGGGCCAGATTGTAAATGCAGCCTCATGTATAATTTGCCAGCATTTAGACCTGCGGGCCGTGGCCCTCCGCCTCTCTGTGTGTCCACAGAATTAAGGTGGGGGCTGCATTCACAGATGCCTGTTTCCCCCTGCATTCCATCCGACTGCACAGACTTGGGGCCCCCAACCCAAGCCTTCGCTGTGATCCAGGGGCTGTTACGTGCAGACAGAGAAGACAGGGCAAGGGGCCTGTGGTTGTCTGTGGGCCGGGCTGCACTTTTCTGGGGCGGGGGATGGTGATGGGAGGGCGGAGCCTGCCCGGGAGAGAACGTCCCGCTGGAAAGCTGGTCCCCGTGCTATGGGGCACGTGGGGCCCAGCAGACAGCCTTCCTTGAGACGGACTGGGTGCCTGCCAGGTTCCACGGGGGCGGTCACAGCCGGGTAATGGGCATCAAGGCCCAGGACGGACTGGAGGTACGAGGACAGAGCTCACAGCAAACCGTCTGTTTTGTCGCTCTGCTGGGCGGGAGACAGGCGAGGCGCAGGGGGAGACCACGGTTTGTCACGCACGACCAACGCCGCCAGGTGTGTGAGTGGCCTGGCGTGCCGTCCTCCGGTTCCTGATGCGGCGGGAGGCGTGGGTACCGCAGGGATCCCCAAATGTGCTTTGTGAACCCTGGATGTTGAGCAAGATGCAACCGATGGACCTCAGAGGGGTCCCCACGGGCAAGTTACCGTTGGTGTCTGGTGGGCTAGGGAACACACCCAAGGACTCGTGTTTGATTGACGACCGTGCGCTCTTACTCATGGGATGTCAGCCGCTTCTGCGATGAGTATTTTGCAGCTGGAACTGATGGTTACTAGCATGTGCTGAGATGCCTTTTCTTGGCTTCTAGGAAAACTGGCTGCTGCGGGTGTTAGACGTTTCTAGCAAGCCTAGCAAGCCCGGCTGTCAGCACAGAGCCCGACGTGGGGCTCAGATTCACAAGCCAGGAGATCGTGACCTGAGCCGAAGTCGGACGCTTAACCGACTGAGCCACCCAGGCGCCCCTCTTTTCACTTTTCAGTTGTACATTACAAGATTTGAGCTTTCTGCTAACGCATGTGGAAAGTTGTGGGCTCTTTGTTCTCTCTGGGCACTGGCATGCATTTCCTCACTTATTCTTTTGAGTTTTCCAACAATTTTAAACACGCATGCGCTGCAACAAATGTGAATTGTCCCTACCCCCGTTGCTAAGCCAGATGTGATAATATTCTGTAAGCATTCATGAGTTTGTGGTAGTTAAATAACTTGTTTTTTTTTATTTTTTAAAAACAATTTTTGTATGTTTATTTATTTTTGAGACAGAGAGAGAGAGAGCATGAGCGGGGGAGGGGCAGAGCGAGAGGCAGACACAGACTCCCAAGCGGCTCCAGGCTCCGAGCTGTCAGCACAGATGGCCTAGGGGCCCATCTCCCCCTGCTGCCTGTTTAGACTTGGAGCATCTTAACCTCAATGCGGGCCATCTAACCTGAGCTCCAAATCCTCCTTAAGGGCCCCCTTCGTGGCATTTAGAGCCTCCCGTGCAAGCGGGGCTCCAGGATATCCCGTGACCCCAAATCTGACCCCCAAGGAGATCCCCAAGTTATACCCGAACCGCGACTGCGGGTTTGGCGAAGGGCGCGGCACACGGGCCGGCGCTGGCGTGGGGCTTCTGTGTGTTCCAGCACCTCGGGGCCTTGAGCCGCTCTCCGCGGACACAGAGCTCCGCCCTGCACCCAAAACAGCGGGCGCTGCCCCTGTCTTGCCTGAGAACCCTTCCTGCCTTCCACTAATAAACATGCTTTATTTGGATACACCTTTTCTTCCCCCTGGAAACTGTATCGCTCTCTGAGGCCAGAGGTGCGGCACTTTATCTTCGTTCCCCACAGAGCCAGGGGCCTGGGCACAGCAGGTGCAACCGAGTTCAGCCGTTGAACAGAACCGGAAGGCCAAAGCGAAATGTTCTCCGTTGCTATTCTGTTCTCTTTTGGAATCTCCTTCAAGGACGACACCACCGTGTCCACACGACTCACAGGTCTGTGTCAGCTCTGGTTCCTCTTGAAGCGCAACCGACCTTCTCCTTCTCCTTCCCCTTCCCCTTCCCCTTCCCCTTCCCCTTCCCCTTCCCCTTCCCCTTCCCCTTCCCCTTCCCCTTCCCTTCCCCTTCCCCTTCCCCTTCCCCTTCCCCTTCCCCTTCCCCTTCCTCTTCTTGGCTGCACCTTCTATTTTGAAACTTGCCTTCTTACTGGGAAAACAGCTCAAATTTGTACAATAATTCCTTGCTGCAGAGGTGGGTGTGGGCGTTGGGTGGAGCAGGGGGAGGGGGGAGGTGTTAAAACTCCAAGGGAACAGGATGCCTCGAAATAATTAAGGGCAGGGTGGTGGCTGTGGCTTCCCATTTAATTAGGTGACTAACAATACTGGTGAAACGGCCCCAGGGGACCGGCTGCAGTCTGAACACAGAAGGAGCACGAGTACCCGATGCTGAGGGCACCTGCCTGCCACCACTCGAGGCGGGGGAAGGGCCCGGAAGTCAGGAGCCCAGGAGGCAGCCCGTGTTCGGCCTGTGACGCGCCGAATGCCCTTGGCAGATCACCTCGCATCTCTGCAATTCAATATCTTCATCCACGGAAGGGTTGGATGGGTGACCCCGGGGGTCCCTTTCATCGCAGACATTTTGGATCTGTGATCTCCTCCGGGTTCGAACGTTCTCGGCTTCAGAGGCGGCGCAGAGAGGAACAGGACACAGACTCCGGAGCTCGGCATAGCTGGCGGAGGCTGGGCCAAGGCTGAGGTCAGGCGGGCGCTACTGAAGCTGTTTGGGCACAGCGCAGACGCGCAAACGGAGGTCTGACCCGCCCCCTGCCTTCTCAAGTGGTCAAGCCGTCGGGGTGGTTCATGCTAGAGTTTTTCCAGTTGTTCAACAACGCAGTTATTGAAGACATTTACGAAAATTACCTAAGGTGTGAGCGACTAGACCAAAGGCTTTTCTGTTAAGTTTCGGCCTGGTACGTCTCCCATACAAGCGCATCTTCCAAAAGCCATCGTGCCTTGGAATAGTAACACGTGAACTTGACCGTGGCCTGATGAAGTGGTTCGATATCAGAATGGAGCCAAAGATTAGGTGTGTTCGAGGTAGGCAAATCAATATTATTCACACTCAGATAATATGCAAGGCCTGTAGGAAAATATTTCTGCGTCAATACAGCTTCACAGGGGACACCTGTTTCCACTGTGCCTCTCTCCCACCTGATGTTCCAATTCTCCCCACAAGGGGTGAGCTAACCTGGTCTCCAGCTTAACATCCCTCAGACCTGCTGGGCAGCAAACAGACTCACCAGGGGACCGTGTCTTTTTAAGACACTCACAAAAAAATACGCTCTTTGGAAAAATGCGTGTCCCAAACTATAAAATCACTATAGGTGTTTGGGATGTTAGTTTGAAGTTGAAAAATGATAAAACGAAATCTACTCACTGTTGATGCATTCTGACACGGGAATAAAGACAAATGCAATGTTTCACAGAGTAAGAGCTTCAGAAAAATGTTCTAAGGCATGTATGTTCTCTAACAACTGAGAAGGACCCAGAGGACTCGAGCCAGGAGCAGGGCGCTATCCTGGTAATATGAAATCGCTTCCTTGAGTGCCATAGGCACAGGGGAGGTCTTTGCCACGAGGTACACAGGTTTCTTCGAGAACAACTTAGAAAAATTCACCATTGCCTTAAAAGCCGATGAACAATAAAGAGAAACAGATGTTTTTGCACAACTGCAGTGGGGGTCAAGAGTTTTGCCAGGCAGTAAATATGTTTGTATAGATGTTGTCTTAGCCTGGGCCGCCATAATGGAACACCACAGACGAGGTAGCTTTAAACCACAGAAATTCATTTCTCACAGTTCTGGAGGCTGCGCGTCCCAGGTCAAGGTGCCGGCAAAGCAGGTTGCAATCTGAAGCCTCTTCTCTTGGCTTCTGGAGAGCCGCCAGCCCGCTGTGTGTTCATGTGACCTCTTCTCTGTGAAAAAGTGAGGAGAGACCAGAACTCTGGTATCTGTCGTTGCATCATGGGGCCCCCACCCTCATGACTCCATCTAACCCCTTGTCCAAACACTGTCCCATTGAGGAGTAGGGCTTCAACATGTGAATTTGGGAGGGGGACCAAGGCATTCAGTCCATAACATAATTTTGTACATATAGAGTATAAATATACAGACTTTCATATATATATATATATATATATATATATATTGACCCAAAAGATGTCCATCTTTAGACAGTTGCCTTGAAAGCCAGCAGCCAGGAAAGTCAGGAACGCCCGGCCAGGGCCAGGGGGGCGGCCAGACAGGAACTGAGCGCAACAGAAGGGAAAGATCCCAGCAGGGAGCCTGCCCTGGCCTGGTCACGGGTATTGCCGGGCACCGGCTCCCCGACCAGCTCTGGGGGGCACCTGCTCAGTACACCTGGGGTGGGAGGGGGTCGATGGTAGCAGCAAGACGACGCTCTTTCTGTTTGTCCATGAGTTGACTATGGATGAGAGCACAGATCACGAGACAGCCGCTGGGCAACACCCACGGCAGCCATCTGGGAGAGCCCTGGCAGTCACACATGAACAACCAAAGCCGTGGATGGTGGCATGGTAGGAGTTCGGAGAGGCCGTTTCTCACTGCTGGATTTCTTGCTCCCTTCCACGCGAATTCCAGTCAACCAAAGCTTTACTCGCTTCCTTCCAACCCCCAGATACTTTGCAAGCCTAGGCCCGGCTCACATATCAGTTTCCCTTTGGAGGGGAAGAAATGGCCCTCCTCTTTAACCATCCAATTCTTCCCCCTCTTCCCCCTCTTCGGCTCAGAGACCAACATCGCCATGACCTTCCCCGGAAACTCAGGCTTCCAGGAATCTCTCGACTGAGCACGCATAGCACATATTCTCTGTACCATCTGGACCACCTTGCCAAGTCCTTTTGCCGTCCACACGGAGACTTTGAGGTCTGTAAGGCCGGGGGAAGATACCAGCAGATCCTTCTTTGAGCCTCCTCAGCTGTGGAGGACCTGGTTAGGGGAGGCGTGGCCGGGTTTGCTGTCTGCTTCAGGCCCCAGGTCTCGGCCTTTGCCAAACAACCGAGCAAATACAGTCGGAAAGTCCTTTCCCACCCTCAGGGGCATTTTACTGCTGTGAAACATTAGCAGTTATGAAATTCTTGACAATGTGTTACTACACAGCTGTCCCCAGTCAGCTATTAGAAGAAAGAGAAAGAAAACAACATTTATTGACCATCAAGCAACAGGTTCTTTCCATATATTATTTACTTTCCAGAAGCCTATGAATTAGGTATCTGTTTTCCCGTATTACAGATGAGGAAGTTGAGCCTTCTGGAGATTAGGTAAATTGCCCAAAGCCGCCCAGTTAAATCTGGGACTGGCAGTCCTTTACCTACCCAGTCTGAAGTGATGTCCCTTGGCTCCTTTGAGTCACTTTTTAAGTCCAGACATCGGTTATTTATTGAGCCTTAAGAAAGAACTTTCAAGAAGAAAGAGGGGTGCCTGGACGGCTCAGTGGGTTAAACGTCTGACTCTTGATTTCAGCTCAGGTCATGATCTCACAGTTGCGAGATCAAGCCCCATGTCGAGCTCCATGCTGAGCGTGGAGACTGCTTGGGATTCTCTCTCTCTCTGCCCCTCCCTTGCGCTCTCTCTCTTTCTCTCTCAAAAACAGAATAAAAAGAAAGATCACAGGAAGAGATCATCAGTCTCTTTAGTCATCAGGGAAATACAAACCCAAACCACAACGAGACATCATATCACACCTGTTAGGATGGCTTTGATCAGAAGCACAGAAAATAAGAAGTGTTAGCAAGTGTACGAAGACATGAGAACCTCCACGCACAGCGGGTAGGAATGTGAAATAGCACAGCTACCAGAAAGCATCCTGGTGGTTGCTCAAAACGTTAAACGTACAGTCACCAAAGGACCCGGCCATTCCGCTCTGGTGCGTACCCACGGGAAATAAAAACGTACGTCCACACAAAACTTGCGGGTGAATGTTCACCGAAATGGAATTCATAACAGCCAAAAGGTGGAAAGAGACCAAGTGTCCATCAGTGGATGAACAGAATGTGGTCTATCCATACCCTGGAAAGTTATTTGACAGTAAAAGAGAGCGGAGTGCTGATCCGTGCGGTCACCTGGGTAAACTTGGAAAACGTGATTCTCAGCGGAACAAGTTGGTCGCAGCTCACGTACTGTGTTGTGCCATTTATATGAACTGTCCAGTATGCAAATCTGTAGAGACAGGAACTAGATCGGGGTTTCCAGGGGCTGGGGGAGGGGAAGTGACTGCTGAGTACAGAATGTCTTTTTCAGGTGATGGGATATATTTTTTAAAGTGTTTTTTTTTTTTTTAATTTTTATGGAAAGAGAGAAAGAGGGAGCACAAGTTGGGGAGGAGCAGAGGGGCGGTGGGGGGAGAGCATCCCAAGCAGGCTCTGTGCTGTCAGTGCACAGAGTCCCGGTCAGGGTTCCATCCCACGAACCGTGAGATCGTGACCTCAGCCGAAATCAAGAGGCAGGTGCTTAACCGACTAAGCCACCCAGGCGCCCCAGGCGATGGGCTGTTTTGAAATCAGGTGGTGGAGATGTCTGTACTAAAAACCATTGAATCGTACCCTTGGACGGGCGAATTGTATGTGAAATATACATATATCTGTTATCAAACAAAAACAGAAAGAAGTAAAGAAGAAAAAAAGATGCAAAGGCATTTCTATTTCCTGTGCTCATAGGGCACGGATGGGTTCCCTGGGTTCAGGGAACTGGCCTACAAGCAGTGTCTCGAGACCTCCGAATGGCTCCTCAACACCATGCTTCTGTCCGTCCTTGTCTCCCGGAATGCTCTTTCCATTCCTGACTGCCCGCAGACCAGCCAGTCCACCACCAGGGCCCTGCCCCCCCAACGCCCGCACTTCTCTGTGGTTTTCCTGGATCGGTCTGGCAGGCGGCCTCACTCTGTTCTCTGTTCTCTGTCCCCAAAGACTGTGTGCCTGGGGACCTTGGACCTGTCACACAGCATCATGGTTCCTGGCCACCTGTCTGTCTTCCTGATGACCCTGTGAGGCCCCTGACGGGCTGAGACACTGTCCCCTTTATCTCTGAGTACCCGGTGGCTGGCACAGGCCTGGCAGACAGCAGGGACGAGGTACGTGCGTGTGGGGTGGCACTGTGCGTGCCCACACAAACACGAGCGGAATTCACTGAATTTCTTTTTAGCCAGTTTCCTCCTTCCCGTTAAATTCGGGACAAGTGGTCAGGTATGAACGTTCCTATTGTGGGTGAAGAAACAAACAAAACAGAAACCAGGTTTGGAATGTAGGGAGCTGGCCACCCGGCCACCCAGGGCTGAGAAGGACGGGCAGATCCTGCTAGAGATTCTGAATGCCAAAAAGCCAAAGGCAATTACCTTAAAAATAGCAACCTACCTTGTGCTGCCGGTGAATTTTGGCTTGTGGACAATAAACAAAATAGATTTAGTTTCGCAATTTGCCGATGCTGGGAAGGGTTGGTCAGAACAGTAAATAATTTCAAGGAAGCTAAACATCTGTCGCCTGGCTGCCAAATCAATTTGTTCGCACTTTAGACGCATTCTATAAAAGTTCTTGAGAGTATTGATGGGAAATTCTGATTGCTAATCGATTAATGCCGGTCTTTCTCAATTACACCTTGTGTTACTGAGGAATTTGGGTTGCAGAGCCCAGAGAGTCATGTGAGCTGCTGAAGTGACAAAGGGAAATTCATCTGAAAGGTGTAGGGGCCTCTAAGAACCCAAGGCCTGGAGGCTACTGGTTTCAGGATGGAAAGTAGTCAGGCCCTGGAGCTTGATGGGACCCTCAAGGAGACCACTCCCAGGGACTCCGGTTTCCCCTTCCCTGGGTTTCTGCGTCAGTCCTTCCTCTGTTGCGGAAGGCCCATCTCGACAGAATTCAAAATGGCACCCCAGCAGCTCCCGTGTTGACCTCAGTTCCGAAGACAAGCCGTCAGGCTGACGCGGAAAGCCTCACTTCCCGATCAGGTGTACGTTAGACTTAATCTTGGTAAGTTTGGAATTAAAAGCACCCTGTTCAACACTGTTCAACACTATCGGGATTTCAGAGGCTTCCTCCCCCCACAGAGCGCTCTTTCGCCTTGGGTAAGCTTCCCGTGGCCGTTGTTATGTGAGCCTGGGTGCTTGCAGGGGCTCACGCAGATGGGCCACGTGGCCACGGTGGGCAGTCCCAGCAGAAGGAAGGGGACAGGGTTCAGGGCTCCAGCCCCTGATCAGCAACCTTCACAGCACCTCCCACAACCATAGTGCCGTTTTTCTAAACTCTTTTCCACTCGGCTCTGTTTCCTTAAAAAAGGTGCTTTGCTTCCCTAGCAATTTATAGATCCTTACGTTGCAATATGGACTATTTAATTTACTTTTTTAGGTTTATGTATTTATTTTGAGAGAGAGAGAGAGAGAGAATCCCAGACAGGCTCTGCCCCCATGCGGGGCTCGATCCCACAGACCTCGAGATCACAACCTGTGCCGAAATCAAGAGCTGGACGCTTAACTGACTGAGCCACCCAGGTGCTCCAACATGGAAGATTTAATAGGTAACTCTCGGAACAGTGGAGGTTCCACTGAGACGCTGAGGGGAGGGGGCAGGGCCCCAGCTAGTGGTGGGACACAGGGGGCAGGGTCCAGGAACGAGGGAGAGGCTTGAAGCCCTCAGAACTCCTGACAACATCCAAAGGCCTGCATTTTGCACGCTGGTTGATGCAATCAGGAGTTGGGTGGGATACCCGGTCAGTAAGACAGGACGAGGAGACGGGCAGACAACTGATTGCTTCGATGTCCGGGGCTGGTTTTCTGGAATCCTGGGCTCAGACGGTCATGAGGTATAGACCACACCCACGAGGGACCAGGAAACCTCCTCTCCTGTGAGGCCATCTGAGGAGGTAGGACGTGGGCCTCTGGAGTCAGAGGCTGTAGGAGGGCTGGGCCAGGGAGTCCAGGGCTCAGTCTTCAACTTGTCCAGAGAGGATGGTCAGGGGCTGGGGGGCCGGCGGGGTGTAGATCGGCAGATCCTTACAGGCTTTCAGACTCTGAGGCCAGATGGGATTCAGAGTTCTAATCGGGAGACCGGGGTGCACGCGCGGGGCAGGGTGTCCTGGGAGAGTGACAACGGTGCTGGCCCCCTCCTCCTGGCGGGGCCGGGGCTGGATTGGTCCCCACCAGGACTGGCTCAGAGATGGGGGCGCAGGGGGAAGCCAAGCTGGTGGCAGGTGCAGCAGCCTTCCCGCTTCTGTGGCTTCCAAGACGATTATGGTGGAGGAAGAGAGAGAGGTGGAGGGTCCGCGGGGGGCTGGCTGGCCCCTCGGGACGGCAGACAGCACTTGGCTGCAGGGGCTGGAGACCTGGGCTCTCCGGACAGCTCTTTCCTCGGCACTCTCTGATCTGGAGGAGCGGCCCACCTCGGAGCATGCTTCCTCGGCCATCAAATGGGAAAAACACTAACTCCTTGTGAGACTCGAGGTCACTTACGTCAAGCCCCTGGCACAGAGCACTTGGCACACGGTGCACGCATGATCAGCGCTAACGCCCTGGCCTTTGGCTTCTCTGCGATGCCGAACAAACCATTCATCTCGCTGTCTTATAAAAGGAGAAACGCGCCTTCCCTTTTTACATCACAGGGACGTCGGCAGGTACAGGTGTCACGATACACATTAGGGTGCCCGGGCTGTGGCCGTCACTGATTGCACGCCAGTCCTCTTCTCTGCCTTTCCCCGTCTCCCTTGAAGTCGGGTTGTGGCGGGGTTCCGGCTCGTGGGACGCGGGGTGTGGGCAGAAGTTACGGGAGCCACCCGCAAGCCCGCCTCTCAGAACATTCCCCCGGATTCTCCACTTGCCTCTCTGCCTCTGCCCTAACCACCTAGGAAGTCGCCGAAGTAGGTGGGCTGCCCAATCTGCATTGCGAGAAATCAACCTTTCCTGAGGGTCTACTCATTATTGAAGCAGAGCTGAGACTACCCTGAGGAATTCGGGGACTTCAAAACTCCTCAAGCCCAATCCTATTCCTTACCCCCCAAGATGTCCCCCAAACAAGGCGTTATCTAAACAGGAACGACGATCTGGCGTGCAGTATTTCGATCTTTCAAAAACTAACAGGGGCGCCTGGGTGGCGCAGTCGGTTAAGCGTCCGACTTCAGCCAGGTCACGATCTCGCGGTCCGTGAGTTCGAGCCCCGCGTCGGGCTCTGGGCTGATGGCTCGGAGCCTGGAGCCTGTTTCCGATTCTGTGTCTCCCTCTCTCTCTGCCCCTCCCCCGTTCATGCTCTGTCTCTCTCTGTCCCAAAAATAAATAAACGTTGAAAAAAAAAATTAAAAAAAAAAAAACAAACAAAAAAAACTAACAAAGAAACTCTCCATGGTCTGTTTTTCTCCCCCTCTCCTTTTTTTTTTTTTTTTTTTTGCTTTGGTTCATATTTATTTGCTCTGTTCTTCATCATTAAGCATCACTTAGCCTCTCATTTTCCCACATTTTCCTTCTTTATTAAGTAGGACCAACTGTTGATGACTCATATTCTCTTTTACTGTAAATCGCTGTGCCTTTATTTATCTTTATGTGATTAGACTTCAGCTTTCTTTTCAAAATATTATTATTTAAAGAATTTTGGGGTGCGTGGGTGGCTCAAGCGTCTAACTCTTGATTTCGGCTCAGGCCATGATCTCACGGTTTGTGGGATCGAGCCCCTCATCGGGCTCTGTGCTGAGCACAGAGCCTGCTTGGGATTCTCTCCCTCTCTTCTCTCTCTCTCTCTCCATCTCGTGCTCTCTCTCTCTCTCAAAAACTTTAAAATTTTTTAAAAAATTTAAAGAGTTTTGGGGCGCCTGGGTGGCTCAGTCGGTTAAGCGTCCGACTTCAGCTCAGGTCACGATCGCACGGTCCGTGAGTTCGAGCCCCGCGTTGGGCTCTGGGCTGATGGCTCAGAGCCTGGAGCCTGCTTCCGATTCTGTGTCTCCCTCTCTCTCTGCCCCTCCCCCGTTCATGCTCTGTCTCTCTCTGTCTCAAAAATAAACCTTAAAAAAAAAAAGTTTAAAAAAAATTTAAAGAGTTTTAATTGTAGTAACATATACATAACATTAAATGTGCTATCTTCATTTTCCTAAAAAATTTTTTTGAAAGAATGGAAATTTTCTGAATGCGTGAGCAGAGATAAAAATTTTAAAACATAATGCCCAATTCTGTGGCTTAATGGAAGACCAATATGCAATAGCTAAAAATAAAAAGAATTTAAGTGCTTTAAATGACTTTAGAAGTAGTAAGTGAATGGGTACTTTCAGTCTGCTTGAAAGCAGGCCCTCTTGGGTTAAAGGCCCAGCTGGCATCTAAAAGGTCAATTTCTTTAGGCAACTAGACTTCCTGGCTGAGTAGAGTATGTTTGTTTAGCATTGGTCGCGTCCTATCAGGCTACACCACATCAACAAAAGAGGTAGTAATTAGATATTTTTGGGTTTCCTTTCCTTTTAACTTTTTATTAAATTAAAAAAAATGTTCTTATTTATTCTGAGGGAGAGGGAGACAGAGCATGAGCTGGGGAGGGGCAGAGAGAGAGGGAGACACAGAATGGGAAGCAGGCCCCAGGCTCTGAGCCATCAGCACAGAGCCCGATGCGGGGCTCGAGCTCATGAACCGTGAGATCATGACTTGAGCCCGAGTCGGAGGCTGAACCGACTGAGCCACCCAGGCGCCCCTATTTTTGGGTTTTCTTAAGATAAATAAATAAAACATAAATAAATAAATAAATAAATAAATAAATAAATGCGCTATCTTGAGGTGTAGTCCAATGGTGCTAAGTAGATTCACACTGCGCAACACGTCTCCGGATCTCTTCACCTCCCCAGACTGAAACTCCGTCCCCGTGATGAACAACGCTCCATTCCGCCTCCCCCAGCCCCTGCAACCGCCGTTCTACGTCCTGCCTCTCGAATCCTAGACTAGAATGCCTCTAGAATTCGACTCCTCTAGATCCTTCAAATCAGTGACATCATACCGTATTTGTCTGCTCTGTGACCAGGTTTATTTCACTTACGTAACGTCTTCCAGGTTCATCCGTGTTGTGGCGTGGGATTGGGTTTCCTTCCTTTTTTTTTTTTTTTAATTTTTTTTTTCAACGCTTTTTATTTATTTTTGGGACAGAGAGAGACAGAGCATGAACGGGGGAGGGGCAGAGAGAGAGGGAGACACAGAATCGGAAACAGGCTCCAGGCTCCGAGCCATCAGCCCAGAGCCTGACGCGGGGCTCGAACTCACGGACCGCGAGATCGTAACCTGGCTGAAGTCGGACGCTTAACCGACTGCACCACCCAGGCGCCCCTGGGTTTCCTTCCTTTTAAGGATGGAATAATATTGCGTCCCATGGATAGACTGCAGTGTTGATCCATTCGTGGTCGGTGGACCCTTGGGTTGCTTCTACATTTTGCTTGTCGTGAATACTGCGTCTGTGAACGCGGGTGCAAATAGCCCTTGGAGACCCTGCTTTCTCAGCCTTTTGGGCAGACACCCAGAAGTGCGATCACATGGTAGTTCTATGTTGAATGTTTTAGGGAAACATCATGTATTTTCTGGAGTGACTCTACCATTTCACATTCCCACTGACCGTGCGGACGGATTCTAATGTCTCCACATCCTCGCCGATATTTGTTATTTTACGCTTTTCTTTGACGGCAGCCTTCCCGGTGGGAATGAGGTGGTATCTCCTTGTGGTTTTGATTTGAGTTTTCCCTCATGGTTGGGGACGTCCAGTATCTTTTCGTGTGCCTGCTGGCCGTTAGTGTATCTTCGGTGAAATGTCGACTCAAGACATTGCCCGTTTTAAATTGGGTTGTTTTTTGCTTTTATTCCTTCTCAAGATAAGAATATGGAGTAGCAGGTAGGTGAATTTCAAAGGATGCCGTGGAAGCTTTTATTCTGAAATGATCGTCTGGACTCCAGGCCCTGGGCAACATTCTCAAACTCAGAAGAGTCATTTCTCCTACTCAAAGTTCAAGGAATTCAACACCCACAGAGTTGTTTTCAGAGCACTGGCCGCGGGCCCAAAGGGCAGGCATTATGTTCCTCCAAGGGCTTTATGGATGGTGCCGCCTACAGGGTCTCTTCCTGGTTGGGAGGCTGGGAGGGGGCCATTCGGCCTGCCTGCTTGGGCTGGAGGGCAAGTCTGGGAAAGGGACTCCTGATGAAGTGCCCCATGGCTCCCCCGTCCTCCGAGACCTCCCTCACGGCCCTGCTCCGCAGTGCTCCCTGGCCTCGTGTCCTCCCTCCTATCCTTCGCAGGAGTCCCTGAGAGCAGTTTCTGCGGGACTTTGGTCCTGATCCTCAGTGCTCCGGCCTCCGGTGTCGGGAGCGGCTGGGGACTTGGGGTCTGGAGGCGCTAGTCAGTGGCTTGATACCTGTGTTCCTTCCGTGGCGACCAGAGCAGCCCGGCTTCTCAGTTCTCAGTTTTCGCCTGTAACCCTCTGGTTGTGGCCGAAATCTGGAGACGCACGCAGGGTTATTTCATCACGAGAAAGAAACCCAGGGGCAAGCTGCCCACGGGCAGTGGTGGGGAGACTGAGAGTGGAGGCTGGGACTCCCCCCGGGCTCAGGGCTCACACCAACCCCGCCAACACCCAGGAAGCGAGAGGGCACCCCTCCTGCTCTCTGCACCACGCCTCTCTGCCTTCCCTTCCCGGTTCCCTTCCCTGTGTTCCTGCGGCATCTGTGTTCTGTCCTTCAGGGCTCGTGGGTGCCTGGAGGAGCCCTCAGGTCCTTTAGGTCCTATCACCAGGGCAAACGAGCCCTTTCCTGACGATTATTGGCCAGCTCTCAGAGCATAACTTGAAATTAGTGACTTGGGCCAACAAGATTTCTGGTCTTAAAGAAGGAGATTTGTCCAGAAAGGGGGATTGGGAAGGAAAAGCTCGTGAGGGGCTCCCACACAAGATTTCGTTTAAAGAAAGTGTTGCACTGGTTTAAAAGGAAGGAAGGAAAAGGGGGAGACAGAGAGAGAGAGAGAGAGAGAGAGAAGAAGAGGAAGAAGGAGGAGGAGGAGGAGGAAAAGGAGGGGGAAGTGGGAAAAAGGGGGGAAGGAAGGAAGCAGGGGGGGATGGGGAGGGGAGGGGAGGGGAGGAGGGGGATGAAGGGAAAGGAGGGGGAAGGAGGGGGAAGGGAGGAGGAGGGCGGGGAGGAGGGAGAGGGGTGGACACACTGAAAAGCAATGTACGGAAGCCATCACTCTTGGTCAGTGCTGGGGGTCCAGCTAGGAGAGAGGTGATTTGGGACCGTGTTATGGGGACTCTGGGTTCTGCTCAACTTGGGGATGCTGTTTTTTCCTTCTGGAGGCTGGGATAAAGTCCTTGTGCAAGGCTTCAACTCTCTCAGCCAGGATATTCCTTCTCTAGAAGGATCGCCTTCGCATGCTTAGGACGTCAAACACTGGTTTTCACGCAATTTCAGCAGAGACGCATGTGTGTGTTTAGGGCCCAGGGGTGGTGGCGGGGGGGACACAGCCTCCCCAGCTCGGCCCCCGAGAGCATAATGAGTCACCAACCCATCCTGTCACCGGTCACCTGGAGGGCCCCGGCCGAGAGTCCCTCCACCTGGCTCTGCCACGACTTGCACAAAAGGCAACGAAACACAGGCAGGTTGTACAAGGCGGTGTGATTTCGTGTGCAAACTCCACTGCCCCTTGCACGTGAGGGTAAACAGGAAAGGCCGTGGGGCAGCCCCGGTCCCTCGAAGAAGGACCTCTGTACATGACCTCACACATTTTAGAGTGGGCAGGAACCATCGGGTGGCTAAGAGTCATGATACAATTTGAGGTGGGTACGGGATAAGTGCTGGAAAATATTTCTCGTCTTGGTTCATGTTAACCTGTATTCTAGCCTCCCCCCAATTTTTTTACGATAAGCGTATTTCTTTTTTATTGTTAATACGAAACCGCATGTGAACAACGTCTTACACGTGATACAGGTATAGTGAGGATTATTTTCATCCAGAGAAGGAATCTACAATCTCAGAACGAAAATTCCGGCTGGAGGCAGTGGAATTGAATTTCTGAAGTCACGAGCTGATATCCCTTTACGCCAGTCCCGTGGGCAGGCTGCCCCACAAGCCTCCTTTCCTCTGCCGTTCTCCTAACCGTACGTTATATTGAAATTGTGCTTTCGAGACGGACAGTCCCTAACACGCTTCACACCAGCCCTGTGACTTCGGGAGGCACAGGTTATTTCCCTCTTTTTGCAGTTGAGGAAACTGAGGCCCAGACACATTCAGTGATTCGCCTGGACCGAGATACAAAATGAGTGTCGGAGCCAGGATTCGAGATAAAAATCCCACTTATTCTCCACCGTACCAGGGATTTACAAACTCACCTGCCTGTTTCCACAAGGGCAGGGCTGTTTTATGTGCTTCCTATATCAATCAGCGTCTGTACCAGAAGACTTGGTCTAAATACTTTGTGTCTCAGACTGTCGGTCTTCCACTCGCCTCTGCCCTGTTCCCTCGGGGACTTGCTAGGTGTTGAGGCCTGGACAACTCTTCGGTGAATACAGTTTACGGCTGGAGGGTTTCCTCCTTCTGAGGGCTTTTGCACTGATGAGAGTTTTGAACTTTGTCTTTAAGATCCAAAGGAAAGGGGTGCCTGGGTGTTTCGGTCAGTTGAGCATCTGACTCTTTTTCTTTTTAAAGGTTTATTTATTTTTGAGAGAGAGAGAGAGAGAAAGAGCGAGTAGAGGAGGGGCAGAGAGAGAGGAAAGAAGACACAGAATTTGAAGCAGGCTCCCGGCTCCTGGCTCCCAGCACAGAGCCCAACGCAGGGCTCGAACCCACGAACCAGGAGATCATGACCTGAGCTGATGTCAGACGCTCAACCGACTGAGCCACCCGGGCGCCCCAGCTAAGACATATTCGTTAAGGGCAGACCATGTGTTGGTGCTCATAACAAGATTCCAATCCACCTTTTAATCTGTTGTTTGAGTAGAAGCACACTTTAAAAACAGATCTCTAGGGTGGCTTTCCCAGAGTGTGCTCACCTTCTGGTGACGTCCAGATTTTCTCAAAGCTGTGTAGCTCGTCTGTAGGCGTGGTGCGGTGACCAGCTGTCCCAGGCGGCCTGGTGGTGAGGGGTTCCCGGGATGCAGGACTTTCAGTGCTGAAACTAGAAAGTGCCAGGCAAATGGGCGTGGTTGGTCAACCTGTGAACAGAAACATGGCTCCCTTCTGAGACCCTCTGTATCAGGGCCCGGGTTCCTTCTGAGAGTTAGCTGACTTTAAATGACTTTAAGTTGGTCACGTTGCTCTTTACTCTGGAAGTCTTTATGTGTGTGAGAAATGTTTCAAATTAAGCAGAAAACCGACCAAAAATAGATCTCAAGTTTGCTTGACGATGAAGTTCGGATGGCAATTTCCAACAAGCACTCCCTTCTAAACAGTCACAAATTGTACTGGGTAGCCTAGCGTTCCCCCCAAATTAAGGTCTGCTGGAAACTGTGCGTGTGACTTTATTTGGAAATAGTCTTTGCAGTTGAAATTGAGCTACGATGAACTTATACTGGGTGAGTGTGGGCCCCAGATCCAATGAGTGTTGTCCTTTTAAGAACAGGGACATTTTAGGGCATGTGGGTGGCTCGGTCGGTTAAGCGTCCAACTCTTGACGTCGGCTCAGGTCACCATCTCGTGGTTTGTGAGTTCAAGCCCCGCGTTGGGCTCTGTGCTCTCAGAGCCTTTGGGATCCTTTCTCTCTCCCTCTCTCCCTGCCCCTCCCCCGCTCATGCTTGCTCTCTCTCTCGAAATAAATAAATAAACTTTAGGACAAAAAAGAGTAGGGGCATTGGGACATGAGACAAACAGGAGGGAAAGCCGTGTGGGGACAGAGCCATTTTGAAGTGACACCTCTGTAAGCCAAGGATCACTGGGGCTGTCAGCACCACCGGAAACCGGAAGAGGAGAGGAAGGACCCTCCCCCCAGAGCCTTTGGAGAAGGCGTGGCCCTGCTGACACCTTGACTTTGGGCTTCTGCCCTCCTGAGCTGGGAAACCACACATTCCTGTTGTTTTAAGTCACTCAGTGTGTGGTCACTTGTCACAGCATTTCTGGAGAACTAACACATGTCAAGCCTTTTTTTTTTTTTTTTAAGTGAAAAATTGCCATGTGGGTAATTTGAAGAAGGACTCGTAGCTGTTTCTAGTGAGAAGATGTTCCTTGACATATTTGAGGTTCACATTGTCTTAAATTTTTTTTTAATATTTATGTATTCTTGAGAGAGACAGAGACAGAGAGAGACAGAGCAGGGGAGGGGCAGATATACGCGCACACACACACACACACACACACACAGAGAATCCAAAGCAGGCTCCAGGTTCTGAGCTGTCAGCACAGAGCTCAATGCGGGGCTCGAACTCACAAACTGCAAGATCGTGACCTGAGCTGAAGTCCGACACTTAACCAGCTGAGCCACCAGGCTCCCCGAGGCTTCACATTGTCTTAGGGACAGGCTTCCTTTTGGGATATACTCACCGCCCTTGTAGATGCTCTCAATGACTGGAGCGTGCATTTTGTGGTATTAATATTTGTTTCCTCGTCTCTTCTTATGAATTTTGGCATCTTCAAAGCCTAGCAACGGGTCTGATTAAGAATTTATTCTTTCTTTCATTTTGCAAGATTCATAAACACATTATTCTCACACGTCTGGGTGGGAGGTTTGACACAAAAAATTTATACTTAATAATATTTCTTGAATGAATAAATGACTGTCAGAACACAGTCTTTTTCTTTCTCCTGAGAAATCCGTGATGACTTGAGCATTACTTTAATCTTGTCTATACCATATAGGATAGATGACCTTATTTTAGGACATCGACTTACTTTGGATACAGAAAATTGGAATTAAGATGCTAAGCTTTTCTAAGGACAGAGGCCAGACCTTAATATATCATGCACATTTTCTCAGTGCCGGCTAATATGAAATTTTCTCAGTGTCAGCCGAGACTTCCCACAGTTAGGAGAAGAACAACTCTGGATTGTTTTAGGACGTATGTGAGGCTGAGATCATGGATTTTCTCTTCCAATTTCAATTGCATGAGGTCAGATGCTCGCCCAGCTTTTAAAAAGCACCTTGGTTATTTGCAGGCACAGAAGTTTCCGGCTCATCTTAATGGTGTGATAGCTGCTGAGTAACCATATCATCTTTTGTCCTTTACATTAATTATTTCAGCGTCTATACCTCGTACCATAACCCGGTTTGTTGGATTGGGTGAACTCACTCTTTCAACGGAGTCTATGCTTACATCAACTCAATCTGGTTTTATTCTCGTTCAATAAGGTGGATAGAAAGCTGAAATTCAGGATAAAGGGAACTTTGTTCAGGAAAGAAAGGGAAACAGTAACAAAATCAGGCAGAAATGGTGGTAACTTTCTTAAAAAGAAAAGGAAAGTCACTTTGTATTTTTGACACCCAAACATAGTTTTGTTATTTCCTGCCCACGAGAGTAACTTAAACTCTGTTTAAAAACAACAACCAACCAACCTTTTTAAATAACGTTTGTTGGGAGATTTTCCTTGGGGGGGGGGGGCGGGGACAGGAGTAGTGCCAGCCAGGAGTTTTTACTTTCATATCTGTCTATTGCTTGAATTTTCTAAAGCAAGTCTGTATTACTTTTGTGATCAGGAAAAGCAATAAAGAGAAATTATTTCCTCGAGGGTAAAAATGTTGGGAGGGAATGAGTCCTTTTAGAAAACAATTTCTGGAAAGCTTTATGAAATTTCAGGTGAGCTTTTGTTGCTAGGGCGTTGCTAAGGAATGTCAAGTTTCTAATATAAATCTACTGAGCAGCGATCCATGGGTAGAAGAAAATGCCACACTTCTTTTCATGGGTAGGAGAACATTCTTTCCTTCCGATTGGAAGTGGCCCGGGCAAAGTTCTCAGTTACTCTACCAGGAGAGAATGTCTACTGCGCCCTTTGGAAAGCCAGTGAGAGGGGTTAGTGCCAACGGAGGTGGGAAATAAACCAGAACTCGTATGGAAACACACACACGGCAGAGGTTGGTGCAAGGCAGACACTCACGTGTCTCCAATCTCACCGCCAAAATGGAAAATTGTTGGGGGATGGTGTCTGATAAAGACAAAGGCAAAGGGGGCAGATGCAGAAATGAACAGAAATATTCATACTCAGCCAGCATAAGCTTTTTGTCATTAATTGGTTCTGATGTCACCAAGCCAGGGTGAGCCTCGGAGCATTGGATTCAGGAAAAGATTAACTGTTGTAAATCACAGAGATATATTTTAATCCATGTGTCTACATAATAGGGTTGGAATTGGTTCATGACAGTTTCGGAATACTGATAAGCGTACCAAATTAACATGAGACGTTTTTATATTTTCAATCATTGTTGGGGACGAAGAAAAAGGTGGAGTGTTTTGAACTTGGGGAAACTTTTCTTCGATACATCTGATGGTTTCAGTGGCCAGTATCTGCATCAAAGCCCATTTATCACTTCATTTTGTGGGAGGACTAGGCTTGCCTGACTGGGGCACCAATCAAGTGATGAGGCATTTTGAGTAAGAAAAAGAAAAGAAAAAAGAAGACAGAGGGGGTGACTGGGTGGTTCAGCGGGTTGAGCGTCCAACTCTTGGTTTCAGCTCAGGTCATGATCTCAATGGTTCATGGGGTCGAGCCCTGCGTTGGGCACTTCACCGACAGCATGGAGCCTGGTTGGGATTCTCTCTCTGCTCTTGCCCCACGGATGCTCTCTCTCTCTTTCTCTCTCTCTCTCTCAGAAAAGAAAAAAAAAAAACAAAGGAATAAGGAAGACACGAAGAATCGAACCAGACGCAGTGTTCGTGTTGACTCCGGTGAACGAACCCCTGCCATGCCCCATGTTCAAGTACAGGCTGACGCAGAGCTAACCCAGACGTCCAGCAGCAGTTGGACGGTGATATCTCAGGTCATTTATGTGTCTGAACTTCTATGACAAATATATTCCTACAATGTTGTTTTCTGTCTCCCTTTCTCTCCAAATTTTACACCCTGGCTTCCGATTCATAAAAAGCAATTCCAAACATAGATAAACATCATGAACCAGAAGGAGAAGGAGGCTGTGTCAGATGATGGTGACCTACCGGGCTGCCCTGAACGCGACTTGAGAAAATTCTCATCCTGGGATTCTTCCCCCACGTTGAGGAAGCTTCTATAGGATTAAGATGTTCCACGTAGGACACTGCGTGTGAGGATTTGGCCCAGGTGGGGCAGCACCTTGATGGCCATCTTCCGAGCTGTAGGGCTGGAAAGGGTCTAAATGAGAGACATCAAGCAAGACATGGGACAGAGGGGTAGGATGGGTTGGTTATAGGGGAGCTCAGCGGAGGGCGAGCAGAGCTTTTATTAAGTGGCTAGAAGAAGGGAGCAGGGGCAGGAGACCATGGGAAGGAATGGATTCAGATGTCTTACCCCACCTTGAGGCAGGGTGGTTGTAGATAGGGCAGGAGGGGAGCCATTCTAGGAATTTCACTCATATGGTCCTCTAGCTGGTAGTGTTCATTGGCCAAAAGGTTATTAATGTCTTTGACCCTTTCTTTATCAAGTGGCTCTCAGGTGATCCTAAAGGAATGGAATTTCCCCAATTACTGGGTCACGTCTGACCTCATGACGGTGCCTCATGGCAGGGAAGGTGTGGGAGTGGATGCTGGGTGGGGAGGCGGTGTCCTGGGTGACAGTGTGGCATGACCAGGTTGGGTGGAGAGCTGGCTGGGGGCCAGGGCAACAAATGACAAAGCTGAAAATTATTTGCATGAAAGCAGTTTGATAGAAAGCAAATTGGTCAACGCGACCATTTGGTTGAGACAGCAGTTTTGTTGATAATGAGAGCCCATGATGTTTTGAGTATTCGTAATTTTGTGCGCCACAAAGATGGTTTTGCAGCAGCGTTTTGGTTCGTTTTTCCCAGATTTCTTTCCTCATTCAATTTAGTTAACATCTCAAACTCACTTCCAGTGAATTCCTCTTGGCCAGATTTGCTGGAGCTGGGAAACACAAGTGCTCTAGACCTTTCACTCCAAGGATGGTTGCACCTGAAGTTGGGGACAAGACAAGTTCCAGAGCTTGGAAAAGAGGATGGGGTTGGAACACTGGATTGGAAACAAAGTGCCAAAGGGGCTACTGAGACCTAACAGTAGAGATCAAGAGTACCGGAGCACAGGTTATCACAGGCTGGGGTCCGAAGGTCAAATGGTCAAGGTGGAGTATGTACAGAATCATGGCTCTTGGAGACATCAAGTTCTGCCCCATGGGCAGCAGCCTTGAGTCATAAGGTGGTGGAGACCTGACCACATCCAAATCCCAGGCCAGTGCGAGCTCACAGAGGTTGTCTCCGCTCTCTTTCCACTTTTGGGGGGAAAAGTCAGACAAAAGTCCAAAAAGATGGAAGCCAAAAGGAATGTACCAGTGGCGATTTCCCGTAAAGAGGAAGAGCTGGTGGTGGCCACGCTGTCGCCAGCAACACCCTCTCCTTCAAAGAGAAACGTCCGTTCTCCTGGTCCGCTGATCGCAGGACCCTCCACCCCGTTTGGATGGCATCTGTCACCGCTGTGAGCTAAGCGTGCCAAGTGCCTGTCAGTGCGCGCAGAGATGGCCCTTCTTCAGATGTTTTATGGCCTTTTGGTTTTATTTGCTTGGACTCCATGAATTCAAAGCAAACCCATTCCTCATGCCTTCCCCAGGGTCGTGTGATTCGCGCGAATACATCACAGATTCTCTGCAAACCATTCTGTGGTAAATAACTTCTCATCGGAAAACTGAGCACCAGGGCTGGCAACGGTGGGGTGCCTCAGGGGAATTTTTTTTTTAATGAAAAAAGATATACATGCGTAAGTCAAAGGTTTAGACGGGCGTAAGGGACATGTAGTGAAGATACAGAATTCTTCCTCCTACCGCAAAACCTCAATTCTCTTTCCCAGAGGGAATCTCTGTTATTTCCCAGGGGATCCCCTGTTGCCTGTGTGCTCTTCCAGAAATTTCCTTGCATGTGTTCAGTTTTGAAGTAACAACCAGCCCCTTTCGGTCAGTTGGGATTTTCCTCTTGTCACTGGGTCTCGGCACCAGGAGAGGGTCGGAGGCGTCTCCACTGTGAGGACGAAGAAAGAAGCGTCCCAATGGAACCAGGGCAGGGGACGAGCTCTAGCAAGAGCCACAGCCCCGAGCTATGGGCCGGCGGGTCAGTAGCAGAATGCACGCAGCAGAAGGCTGGCTTCCGCTGCCCTCTCTGAATACATCACCGTATTTTCTGTTGTTGCCGGGGGGCGTCTCTTTCTGTTCAAAGGTGTCATCAGACTCTCAGCCAGGTTGAAAGAGCTCTGTGCTAGGCCACTGTCAGATGCCATCGCCATAGCTGGGGCCCGGGCTGAGAGGCTTCATCTCCCTCCCTTGCCTCGGAGAGGCCCTGGCTCTTTGCAGAATCCTGCCCCCCATGCACGCGGTCAACTGTCCCATCATTGGGTTTATGGCTCGTAAGGAGAGAAGGCCACCGTGAAGGATGCATTGTGTTCCCCAAGCTTCATTTATCTGCGTGACAGCTGCTCATGTATCGATTAAAATCCCGAGGGAGTTTGAACACCCACCCACCGATCAGGCCAGACCAAATGCTAGAATATGCGTTTGTTTGTTGGCTTGCCTCTTACCTCTGTGCGAGTCAGTTATGAATTATGAGCACTGAAGGAAACCCAGTTGATATATTTACACATAGTGCTGCCTCGAAAGCCACATCTTCACAGTATTTTATATATTTACAGAAAACAAACATATGGCTTGGCGGTGTGTTGAACATATATCATATCTCTGTATTTCGACTTTATGTCTGTATCTCGAACCAGAGATTATTAAAATTGAAATAAACGGGAGCGATCATCCTTTAACTAGTGGACTCCAATTCTCTGGTTCACTTAAAAAAACTTTTTTTTTTTTAACATTTATTCATTTTTGAGAGACAGAGAGACACAGAGCGCAAGTGGGGGAGGGGCAGAAAGAGAGGGAGACACAGAATGTGAAGCAGGCTCCAGGCTCCGAGCGGTCAGCACAGAGTCTGATGTGATCTCACACTCACAAACCGTGAGATCATGACCTGAGCCGAAGTCAGACGCTCAACCGGCTGAGCCGCCCAGGCGCCCCTCTGGTTCATTTCCAGGTGAAAAAAACAAAAGCCTAGAGCGAGGGAGTCACTTGCCTAAGGAGGCAAAGTCACTTGGTGACAGGGCCAGAGAGCTGGCCCTTCTTGGTTCTCTCCCTCCATTCACCCCAGCAGGGTCCGTTCTCTGCTTTTCTCTGTCCTCTCTGTGCCACCAAGAGATGAACCCCCAGTAGCTGCATCTCCTGGGGTCCCTTCTGGCTGGGTTTGACCACTGGGAGGCACTGGCGTAAGACGGGTGGGCAGGACAAGGAGGGGCTGGGGCCCGTAGGGCTCATCACCTACCCACTGTCTGTTTTGACATCTTGTCTCTGATAGTCGCTCTGACCTTTTGTGATGACAGCTCCCTCGCCCAGGCTTCCATTTCTCACCTGTCTCCCTTGTCCCCGTGACCCTGGGGAGGACAGCACTGCCCACTGTGGCAAGGCTCTGGGATCCCCGCCAACCCACGGGTGGTCCCCTAGCCCTGTCCACACCTCTGGGCAAGGCACGGGTCCTTTCACTGGGGTCTCTGAGCTGCGTTTCCTGCCATCTTCAGGACTGAAGGTGTCCCGAATAGTGATAGGTCCTTAAGCGATCGACTATCGTCATCATCATCATCATCATCATCGGTCTTTTTATAGATGAGGCATCCAGGTAACAGGAAGCAGGTGTCCCAAATCCCCATCGAGTTTTTTCTTCCTTCCGCACGTGGACTTGCAGGCACGTGCACAACATTATGGAATGAGTTAGTGAATGTGTGTGCGTTGTAATGTGTGCGGAAAAAATGAGAAATTCTGAGAAGTGCAGTGTCGAAGAAGACTTGAGCAAAAAATGTTCATTTTGGTTTTCCTAAAACTGGAAAATAATGTTGATGAGCCAAAGCGTTGACACAGAAGTGCTCCAAGAAAGGAAAGAAGCCGTGGAAGGAGAAACGCTAACAGATACGTAACATCACTGGCGCTCCGAGCTAGAGAAGCATGGCTGGTGGATGAAACGTACGCGCAAAACAATCAGAACTTACACTTCCGGGCAGGCTTAACCACAAGCCACAGCCAGAGAGAGTCTGTGAGGGTCTTAGAAATCTTCTTGTTCTACTTTCTCACTTTACAGAGGAGACATCCGTGTTCTAGAGGGGTTATGTGAACATGGGGGGTGAATAATTCCCCCCAGAGAGGTCCACATCTTAATCCCTGGAACCTGAGAGCGTCACCTAAACAGGCAAAAGACATTCCTCAGATGGGACTGAGTGAAGCATCTTGGGACGGTAATATTCTCCTGGTTTATCTGAGTGGGCTCAACGTCATCATGAGGTCCCATCGTGAAGGGAAGCAGGGGATCAGAGTCAGGAGGAGCAGATGTGAGGACAGAGCAGGTGGCTGGGGCGACGCGAGGAAGGGCCGTGAGCCGAGGAGCACAGGTGGCCCCCGGGAGCTGGAAGAGGCAAAGAGAGGGCTTCTACCCGGAAGCCTCCCGCAGGAATGCAGCTGTGCCGAAACCTGGTGAAGCCTTGACTTTGGCCCTCCAGAGCTGTGACACAGTGCCACTGTGTTGCTTGAGCCACCAAGTTTGTGGCAATTTGTTACAGCGGTGCCGTGGACAGAACTGTGTTCCCCCCAAATTCATATGCTAACGAATAAGACCTCCAACGTGACTGTATTTGGAGACGGAATTTTTAGGGAGTAATTTGGGTTAAATGAGGTCATAGAGGAGGGGCCCTGAGCCGATAGGATGTGTCCTTATAAAAGAGACACCGGCACAGTCTTTCCCTCTCTCCCCCACCCCCACTCCCCTACATGCACCTTCAGAGGAAAGACCACGTGAGCACAAAGCGACTGTCTGCGGGTCAGAAAGAGGGCTCTCGCCGGAAACCAAACTCGGCAGGACCTTGCTCTTGGACTTGGAAATACATGACTGTTGTCTGAACCCACCCCCCTGGACTGGGGCGTTTGGCCCTGGTGGCCCGAGCAGACTCGTACAGTTGTGTAGTGTGGGTCAGAAAAGCTGAAGTCTCTCCCCAGCTCTGTCCATCACTCATGGGCTGTGGGATCGCGGACGATCCCGTATCACCTCTGCACCTCAGTTTCCCCACCTTTAAAATGGAGCTAACAAGATGGGGCTTTGAGTGTCTAGTGGAATGAGGAGATGTTCTCTTAAAATTGTACAGTGTTACACGGTCGTAAAGTGTGGTATTTTCAGAATCTGGAGGCTTGGGTGCTGTCCGGGATGTCACCAGGGATGTCCTAGCACCTGAATACCTCATCCATAAAAAGACAGAGGACGTTAGACCACACGGGGACCCATCGCTATCTAGACTCTGTGTGTGTAGCATTCCTCCTTTGGTATCCACACCAGGTGGGGACGCTCAGGACCCCCAGGAAGAGTGTGGTGTCAGTCTCGTTGGAGGAGGCCATGAACCTTTGTGACAATGAAACCAGTCTTGCCATCTCAAGGCACTAGTCGTTATAGAGTCATGCTTTACAGAATTCCCTAAAAAATGACTTAGGAACCTGGCTATTTGAAGACAGATTTGGCTAATTTAAATGACTGACCCAGTCAAGGAGCACCGGTGGGGGAGGGCTCAGTTGGTTAAGCGTCCGACTCTCGGTTTTGGCTCAGGTCATGATCTCACGGTTTCGTGAGTTTGAGCCCCGCGTCGGGCTCTGCACTGCTGTGTGGAGCCTGCTTGGGATTCTCTTTCTCCCTCTGTCTCTACCCCTCCCCACTCAGCTGTCTCTCTCTGTCTCAAAATAGATAAATAAACTTAAAAAAAATGATTGGCCCAGTCAAAAGGGCTGTTGTTAAGACAGCATTAGACATAAAGTCACAGCAGTTTCTCCTTGGCTCTGTTATGGGGAACCTAGAAAACTGGAGGGCACCAAAATAATCCAAGTCCTACAGGAACTCTAAAGCGAATAATTATAGAGGCACAGATGGAGAACAGAAGAAACTTCCCAGGGATCAGATCACAAACAGATCACAAACCATATACAAGGCAAACACAAAACCAACCTGAGGTGATTACATCAAATTAAGGGTCTATCTTTTTTGTTCAGAAAGCGTACTGAACGAGTACCACTCGATAGTAAAAAGATAACTAACCCAACTTGACCATGGACAATAGATCTGAATAGGCATTTCTCCAACGCAAAGATACACACATGGCCAACAGCACATGGAAAGATGCTCGGCATCATGAGTGGAGATACCACGCCCCACCCACCCGGAAAGACAGGGGTAACAAGAGTGGGTGAGAAGGTGAAGAAACGCGGACTTTCATACGTCGCTGGTGGGAATGTAAAAGGGTGCAGCTACTGTGGAAAACAGCTTTGCAGTTTCTGGAAATGCTAGACATGGAACCTTCATACGATTCTACCTTTAGGTAGTTACCTAAGAGAAAGAAAGACATGTGTCCACACAAAATTTTGTATACACGAAAGGCCACAGCAGCCAATAACTGGAACCAACCCAAAGTTGTCCATCACCTGGTGAATGGATGAACAAAAATGTGGTGTACCTATACCTATTATTTGGTAATAGACAACCGAGTACTGACACGCGTTATATGACAAATGACCCTTGAAAACTCGCTGCTAAGTGAAAGAAACCAGACAAAAAAGACCACATGTTGTATGATTCCATTTACATGGAATGTCCAGAGTGGGCAAATCTATTGAGACAGAAAGGATATTAGTGGTTGCTGAAGGGCTGGTGTGCTTGGCGGGGAGGAGGGGGGAGAGGCGGTGGGTAATGGGAAGGGACCGCTAATGGATATACGGCTTCTTTGGGGGATGATGGAAATGTTATTAAAACTGATTGTGGTAACGGTTGCACAACTCTGTGAATACACTAAAAACCACTGAATTGTACACTTTAATTGGGTGAATTGTACAGCATGTGATTTATATCTCAATTAAGTAGTTAAAAAAAAGCACGCCATGGAGAACAGATGGGTGGTTGCCAGAGGCAGGGGTGAAAGTGCGCAGAATGCGTGGTCAAGAGGCACCGACTTCCAGTTATAAAGTAAGTATGTCACGAGACGTAATGTGTAGCACGCTGACCCTGGTTAATAGCGCTACATTGTAACTTTGAAAGTTGCTCAGAGGAGGGCGCCTGGGTGGCTCAGTCGGTTAAGCGTCTGACTTCGGCTCAGGTCATGATCTCATACCTTGTGGGTTCGAGCCCCGCATTGGGATCTGTGCTGACAGCTCAGAGCCTGGAGCCTGCTTCGGATTCTGGGTCTCCCTCTCTCTCTGTCTCTCCCTTGCTCTCACTCTGTGCCTCTCTCTCTCTCTTTCTCTCAAAAGTAAATAAACATTGAAAAGAAAAAAAAAAAAAAAGAAAGTTGCTCAGAGAGTAGATCTTGAAAGTTCTCATCACAAAGAAAGAAGTTTTTTATAACCATGTACAGTGATGGATATTAGCTAGACTTACCGTGGCGATCACTTTGCAATGTACACAGATATCGAATCTCTGTTATACACCTGAAATTAATGTTCTATATCAATCGTACCTCAATGAAAATGTTTCAAAATACATCATTAAAAAGTACCCCAGAAAGTGAGAAAAAAATATGTAAAAGTGAGATAAAAAGTTTGTAATGTCTAAAATTAAAGAGGAAGTAATATTTAGAATACGTAAGGAAATGCTGCAAATTAACAAGAAAAGGGTACGAACCGGCAATTTACAGAAGAGAAAACTCAAAGAATAGTGGTCATATGAAGAGACACTCTGACTCCTTTGCAAAAAGACAAATGCAGATTAAAACCACAGTGAGGCCTCACTGCAAACCTAGTAGCCTGGCAAAAATCAGGAAAATAGAAGCTGGATGGCATTAATGCTGGAATACAGGGGGTGGGGTCCCGTGTACATCGGTGGTGGGAGAGCGGATGGACAGATCCTTGGCGGACAGTCTGGCAGAGTTCAACTGACGGACTCCAGCTCCATCATCAGCTCTGGGTTCATCAATTGATGAGCCTGGGTCATTTCCAGTATGACCACGGAGTGCTGCTTCTGGGTACACACACATGCACACACACACACCCATTAAGAAGAAAATGTTCTGTATGTGTATATGTGTGTGCTTGTGGGCATGAGTGTGTGCATGTATGCATGTGTGTGTGCGTTTGTGTGTACACGTACATATGTGTACGGATATGTGTGCATGTATATGTATGTGTTTGTGTGCATGTATATATATGGGTGCACATGTATATATGTGTATGGATATGTGTACATGTGTATATGTATGTGTGTAAGTGTGTATGTATATGTGTATGCACATGTGTATGTTTGTATGTATATATGCATACATGTGTATGTGTGTATGCATATGTATATGTATGTGTGTATATGTGTACATGTGCATGTAAGTGTATGTGTATGTGTGTGTGCCTGTGAATATGTGTATATGTATGTGTGTATGTGTATATATGCATGTGTACCTGTATACATGTATGTGTATACATATGTGTATGTGTGTGCATGTGTACATGCATGTTTGTATATGTGTATACGTGTGTACACGTGTGTATGTACACATGTGCCTATGTATGCATGCTTGTTTGTGTGTACATGTGTGTATGTGTGTGTACACGTGTCTGTGTATGCATGCATGTTTGTGTATATGTATATGTATGTGTACATGCGTGTATGTGTGTGTATGTGTGGCTGGTGAGGGGATGAGGCCACCTGGGGCACTCACCCCATGGAGGGTGGAGAGGTAGGGTGTGATGGGCACACACACACACACACCATGGAGCTCTGAGCAGGACGTGAAAACGATGGACAAGCCCACTTAGCAGCAAGGATGTGTGTTAAACACTCAGTGTGGTATGAAAAACATAAGAAGCAGCTATTCGAGGCAACCTTGTTTGTAGAAGTCACAATGGGGGCACACGGCACGAAACGTGCCCTCGTTAAGGATACATTTAAAGGAAAAGATGCACAGGAACCCACGGGCATGGTTGCTTGTTGGGGTGGTTGAAATAGGGGTGGGAGGGGACAAAATAAGTACGATGAGAGGAGATGATCCTAAAAATAGCCAGTAAGGTTCTTCTCTCCCTCCTCCCCTGGAAAAGCAACAGGTGCACCTGCTCTGACGGCCTTGCTCAGGCTCTGATTGCAGAAGTTCAGGGTTTCCCTGGAGCTCTTCTCACAATGCGGTTTCTAGAGCCTTGGAGCTTCTTTTTCGGCTGGTTTGGGGTGAGAA
The DNA here is from genome assembly GCF_022079265.1 of Lynx rufus. Lineage (NCBI taxonomy): Eukaryota > Metazoa > Chordata > Mammalia > Carnivora > Felidae > Lynx > Lynx rufus. The sequence continues at coordinate 5,230,418 of NW_025814834.1, forward strand.
CCAGGATTGTGAATTAACGGGCTCACTCTGGCCCTTGGTCAGTCTGAGAAACTGAGCGAGACATACCTCATGCTCCAGGTTCGGACCCTTCCTTTCCCTGACGACGGCTGCGGGGTTTGGCTTTGGTTTGGCCTGCGGATTCTCAGCCGCTCTTGTTCGGCGGGCATCTGTGGTCCGCTTTGTGCTGCCTGATGGGGGGCCTGGCCCTGACTCCGGCTTTGTCCGGCGGACGTGGCATTAGCCCCTGCCATTTGCCCCGCTGGTTTCATTACGGCCACGATCCCAACTTAGCGCTCACAGCCTCTGTGGCCTCTTGGCTCCGGCAGGGCGACGCCTCTTGTCTTCACTGAGGGTGAGGCCATGTCATCTGGGCCTGGATTAAGAGCCACTAAGGGCCCAGACGGCCTCCAGGAGCCTCTCTGCTCACAGTGGACACCTGCCCTCTGTGGCTTGCATGGCCTGGGGGAAAGTGCAGACCAGGGCTCCTCCCTGTGGGTAGTGCACACCACCCTGGCAGAAAAGCAAGGGGCCAGCGTTTGGTTTTAAGGCCACAGAGCAATCCGAGGGTGTCCGGGAACTCACAGAGCAAGATATGAAAGGTCCCCTCTCGGGCGCCTGGGTGGCTCAGTCCGTTGGGCGACCGACTTCGGCTCAGGTCACGATCTCGCGGTCCGTGAGCCCCGCGTCGGGCTCTGTGCTGACGGCTCGGAGCCTGGAGCCTGTTTCGGATTCTGTGTCTCCCTCTCTTTCTGCCCCCCTCCCGTTCATGCTCCGTCTCTCTCTGTCTCAAAAATAAATAAATGTTAAAAAAAAATTAAAAAAAAAATAAAAAGGTCTCCTCTCAAAGCTGCCAGGCCACACGACATGCCCCTAACAGTCACCACTTTATTTTTTGAAGATCGAGTTGCATAATGCACATCCCGGAACCGAGCTCCGTCACCCATAGAAACAGAGGCCTTTTCTTTTGCAGGCTGGTGACTTCATTATACATTCCGGGACCGCGGGAAGCATCGGGGGAGCCTCTCTTCCGCCGGGCCTGGCATAATGGCTGGGAAAGCAGGAAAGAAGCACCAGCGGGCCCCTGGAGCAGATTAGGCGAGAGAATTCGGTGGGAGAGGCTGAGCTGCACGTCGGGAGCCCTCATTGCCACGCTGGTCATGTGCGGCCTCGGCGGGGGGCACAAAGGCGCCCTGTGTGCGGGAGTCAGCTGGCCTGGGGGCCGGTTTCCCTTCGCGCCTCCCCACGGGAGAGGCTTACACAGAAAATGGCAGGCTGGGCCGAGTCAGGTAGTGAGGGGTGCGGGCGCGGCTCTGCCGGCCCTGGAGTTTGCGTGACCTGATTCCCGGAGCTCTCAGAGACCCGCACCGTAACGGGAGACCACGCGAAGGATGGCCGTAGGGGTAAATCCCATCAGGTGCACCATAGCCCTGGCTGAAATAAAAGTGAGGCACTAACAAACTCTTCCCAAACACTCTACCAAGGGTCAGATAATTAGACCGTCACGCCAGCGGATACGACGTGACGATAGTTTACAAAACAAATCCTAAACATCCGTAGAACACCACTCCCTAATGTCCAGTCCACGTTCAGATTCCACCAGCGGCCCCAATCACGCCCGTACGTGCAGTGTAGTTTTCTGATTCAGCGGCCGGTCCAGGGTCACCTCAGCGTCCTCTTAACAGCTGCATGACAATGACATTCGACCCCGTGGCTGCCACATCATGACTCCAATCCTCCCTCCACGGATGGGCTTTTAGGTTGGCCCTGGTGTTTGGCAAACGAAAGCGTGACCGTGACGAGGAGCGTTTCCAACTTAGAATGATACGAATGGACGTGATCAAGGACCGAGAGAAGAAAGGACCACGCAGGAGGTGTTTGGATTGAAGGGGACTGAGGCGTGAAGCCTGGAGGGAGGGCGGCTGGCTCATGTGGGGAGCAGGATGTGTTGGGGAAATATACGACCGCTTTGGCTGCCGTGGGGACACCAGGCTGGGGAGGCGGGGAGGCCACTTCAGAGACTGTTCAGGCAGCCGGGGGAAGAGAGGTTAAAGCCCTGAAGTCAAGCAAGGGTGGTAGGGACGGAGAGAAATGGAACGATTCATAAAGATTTAGGACAATCCTGCTATGATTTGGATAAACCTTGAAAACATGGTGCTAAGTTAAAGGAGCCGGACCCAAGGCCATGGGCGCATGGTTCTTTTGATGGGGCATGTCCAGACTAAGCGGATCCATGGAGACGGGAAGCCAATTAGCCGTTACCAGGGGCTGGGAGGAGGGGGCAGCGGGGAGTGATTACTTAATGGGTACAGAGCGTTTCCCTGGCGTGATGAAAACTTTAGAAGGAGAGAGAGGTGACGACCGCACACGGGCACGAGTGTGCTAAACGCCCCCCAATCGTCCGCATCAGAATGGTCATGTGAGTTTCACCTCTGTGAAAATGTGTGCGAGATAGAAAACCTCAGGACGCAGCATTCGATGGACTCTGGGAAGCGGGGGAGACGAGGGAGGGTGGCTGTCTGCGAGCTTTCTGGTGCAGGTACCTGGGTGGAAGGTGATGTCATAACTGAACTAGGACTTTCCAGAAAAAGAGCAGCTCAGGACACAAGAAGATGTTAAGATGCTTAAAAAGCTCGGATATGGTAAAACGTCACACACATACAAAAGCACACAGAGGAGAGTAATGAAAGCCCGTGTGCGCATTACCCAATTTCAACAATGACCAGTCACGGCCAGTATAGGTCTTCTGTGCCTTCATCGTCCATATTATTTTAAAATAAATCCCAGACATCGTATCTCATTCATCCATGAACAGTTCAGGAAATCTCTCTAAAAGATGAGAAATTTAAAAAGTTCAAAATACGAATATGACAACAAAAAATTAACAATGATTCCTGAATATGATCACATAGTCAGCTAGTGATCAAATTTCTGTTTTCTTGTGCTTTCTCTGAGTCAGAATCCACATAAGATCCATACATTGTGGTTGAATACTGTGTGTCTTTCAAATCTGTTTTTTTTAAATTAAAAATTTAAAAAAAATGTTTATTTATCTTTGAGAGAGAGACAGAGTGTGAGCAGGGGAGGGGCAGAATGAGACGGAGACACAGAATCCGAAGCAGGCTCCAGGCTCTGAGCTGTCAGCACAGAGCCTGATGCGGGGCTCGAACTCACACACCGTGAGATCATGACCTGAACCGAAGTTGGATGCCCAACTTACTGTGCCACCCAGGTGCCCCTTGAATCTGTTTTTATCTACAGATGTTCCCTACATCTTTCTCTCTCCCCCTCTCTGTATGTCTGTCTCTCTTTTCTTTATAATTTACATTTTGGAAAATCAGATAATTTGTCACATAGTTATCTCCTGTGGCCTGGCTTTTGCTGTTTCCCTATGATGTCTTTTACATGTTTTTCTGTCTTCTATATTCCCTGTAAATTAATCCATCAATTAATTTGAGTTCAATTTTTTAACAGTGATGATATATTCTTCTATCAGGAGTTGCATAATACCCAACTCTGTGTGTGTGTGTGTGTGTGTGTGTGTGTGTGTGTGATGTTAACAGCTGTTGATGATTAATGTCTAGTTAACACAGATAACTTGCTTCCAAATCCCTGGCCCTCAGAAACTATAAGAAAATAAATGTTCATTGTTATTTTAAGCCATTAAGTTTTGGGATGATCTGTTATCAGCAATGGGTAACTAACACAGTGAGGTTGAATCAATATTAAGAAATCCATTAATAGACTCCATTATATTAATAGAAATAAGGATAAAAATTTAAAACTCATCTCCAAAGGTGTCATAAGCCAAAGCATTTAACAAAGGGTAATACCCAGTCAATAAATTAGGACTTGATGACTACTTTCTTAATACATCAAAAATATATACGTCTTGGCCCCCAAACTAGCATCTTACTTAATCAGAAAACACTCGAGGGTTTTCCATTAAAGGGAACAATAAGACAAGTATGTCCTCTATTTTCATCATTATTAAAGACCCTGGAATTCCAGTCCATGCCTTTTGACAAGGGAAAGCAACAAAAGGCATTAGTGCTGGAAGGAAAAGCCAAAAGCATCTCTATTTGTAAATGACATGCTTATATATCTGGAAAACACGAAACAACTGATGGAAAGCCATAAAAAAGAGAACTTATAAAGTACCACTTACGAAACGAATGTATACATATCCATCCCTTTGTATACAAACAAGACAAACGATACAGCAGGAGAGAAAATCCAACATGACAGTCAAGGAAGAAAATCAAACAGCTGGAATGCACTTAAGAAATGCCTACAACCTGCCCAGAGGAAGCTGTGAAATTCTTCTGAAACAGAAGCAAAGCGTAAGCACACAGAAAGACACACATGTGCTTGAACAGAGGAGATTTTAGATACTAATTTACATCTGTAACAGAATTCCAGCAAAAATTCCCACAGTTGTTTTTTGTTTGTTTGTTTCTTTTACTGGAATTAAACTAGCCGATTTTAAAGTTCATTGGGAAGAACAAACCAGCAAGAACAGACACGGTGGGCTTTTCTGGGAGGGACCTTAGGGGTGGGTTGAGGCCCCAGGAAAGGCTGGTATTGGAGGCCAGTGCAGGCGAGAGGGAGGTGAGGAGGGCGAGCAGGTGGAGAGGGAGGGGTGGGGGTGGGGGGCCAAGGAGGAAGTGTCGGGGGAAAGGAAGAGAACCAGGAAGGAAAAATGCCACAGGAAACAAGGGGGTGGAGAGCAAGTTCCCCAAAGGAGGAAACGACCAAGCAGCCAAGCTTCTGGACGTCGCCTTTCATCGGGGTCGGGGCAGGTGGGCACTCTTGTGTGACCCGAGGTGCGGTGGAGTCTGAAACCTGCGTGCGTGAGGCAGAGGCGTGACTGAGGTCACCAGGGACGAATAACTAATTCAGACGTTTTGGTGACTTTCCTCTTGGACGTTGCTCTAGGGCCATGTACGTGTAGCATCTCTGCACACACATTGCAGATGGAATCGTACCAAGCCCGTGCCCTACAATCTACTTTTCCACTCAGCGGTAGATTGTGAAACTCATGAAGTCATGGCTTGCTCATCTTTGTAAGTCTGACTTAACGCCATAAAAATGTTGGGGGGGGGGGAACTGAATCAGAAGGATTCGTTCTTTCATTTAAATATTTAACGAATGCTTCCCATGCGCCAGGCATTATTCTGGACGCTCGGGGTATGGAGTGAACAAAACAAAGATCCCTCCTGAAGGGCGTATGGATGTTCTGTTCCAGACAGACAGTAAACAGTAAACACAGCAAATAGTTACTATGTGGAAGGTGGTAAGTGCTATGGGGAAAAAGATCGCCAGGGGAAGGGGGGTTGGGGAGGGGGTGGGAGGCAGGTGGCAATTTTGGGAACATGGGAAGGTGAGGCTTCACCCAGAGCCTGGAAGCAAGTGCGAGGCAGGGGTGCTATTCATGGAGAGAGGGGACAGAGGAGGGCTGGAGGGATACGAGGGTGACATTATTGTCATATGTGGAGTCATCCGTGTTAGACGTCAGAACAGGGGATGTCCTGTGGAGGGGTTAGTGTGTCGGCGTAGAGCTGACGAGCAATGTTTGGCCTGGAGAAAATGATTGGAACATTTTAATGAGATTATGCAAAGCGAGGGTTCCCAAATGTTAGCCTCTGTGGGCCTCACCCCCAGAATTTCTGACTCGGTCGGTCTGGGGTGGGGCCTGAGAATCTGCATTTCTAGAGGGTGCCCAGTTGATGCCGTTGGTCCAGGGGACACACTTCGGGAACAGCTGGGGTAGAGCAAAGGAGGCTGAGTTTGGGATTCTTAGAAAAAAAGGAAAGTGGATGGAGAGAGCCTTCAAAGAAGGATGGAATGGGTGAGGGTGAACCGGAGAGGGCAGGTCCCAAAAGCCAAGTGGAGAAAGGCCTCAAGGAAATGGGACAGGATTGCAGAGTTAAATACTCTGACTGATGGGGCAGGGACGTGCTTGCTAAATCTGGCCACTGGGGACTTGGTTTAGTGGTCTGGGAATTAAGAGTGGGGAGAGGCTAGTTCTCGTTAAAGAGGAGAGGCTGGTCTGATGACAGGGGCAGGAGGTTAGAGAGGGAGCAGGGACTCTCTACTTCACGGCATTTTCTTGACTTGAAACTGAACAGGGACAGAACTTTTGCAAAGGCATCACTAGAGAAGGACAGAGATTCTGTTAGACTGGTCTAGACGTGTGCTCTTAATGATAATTGTAGCTGTTGGAAGGGACATTTCTTTAAAGTTTATTTATTTATTTTGAGAGAGGGAGCACTCGCGTGTGCTGGGGAGGGGCAGAGAGAGGGAGAGACAGAATCCCAAGCAGGCTCTGCGATGTCAGCGCAGAGCCCGTAGCGGGGCTCGATCCCATAAACCATGAGATCATGGCCTGAGCCGAGATCGAGAGCTGGACACTTAACCTACCGAGCCGCCCGGGCGCCCCTGGAAGGGACATTTGATTGGACCTGCCTGATGGAACATAAAATATAGGACAACGTGGAAGAAGCTATGAAATACACAACAGTTAAAAAGTGTAATTTAGCAATGAGATACTACCAACCAAAGCAGAAATCATAAAGCAAAATATTGGTAGTTTTCACTATGCAAATGAAGACTTTAGTATCCCCAAACACATCATGTTCAAAAATAAGACATGAACGACAAATTAAGAGAATTTCAAAATATATATTTCATATATGTAATAAAGGGTCAGTGTTTTTACAGGATTAAAAAATTCTTCGAAACCAGTAAAAAAAAAAAAAAGACCAACTAAAATAGACAAAAGACAAAAAAAATTCTCAAGTGGAGAATTAAAAATTACCAATAAATAGTTTTTAAATACTTCTTTATTCATATTCTTAGGGATAGAAATCAAAGTAATCATCAAATTTTCACCTTTAAAAATTGACACAAATTCTTGTATAGTTTTTTTTCTAATGCTATTTATTTTTGAGAGAGAGAGAGAGAGAGAGAGAGACAGGGGAGGGGCAGAGAGAGAGGGAGAGACACAGAATCCAAAGCAGGCTCCTGGCTCCGAGCTGTCAGCACAGATCCCGATGTGGGGCTTGAACCCATGAACCATGAGATCATGATCTGAGCTAAAGTCGGACACTTAACTGACTGAGCCACCGAGGCGCCCCTACACAGACTTTTTTTTTTTTAATGTTAAAACTCATTATTCTGAAAGGGGAGTTGTATGTTGTGGAATTTTCCTGAGGGAAGTGTTATTTTTAATTCTTCAGGGCTGTAGTATATTTATAATAGAAAAGAATTAGAAGTAAACTCTATGTGCAATAAAGGGAGACTGATTTTATAAATTCTGGGGCAGTCTTAAAATGGCTATCCTCGTAACCCCGGAAAACAAAGGTATAGAAGAGAATGGGTTGGGGTGGTGAGTGACCCTCTTTTAAAAGCTTTTTTTTTTTTTAATGTTTATTTTTTTTGAGAGAGAGAGAGTGAGCGGGAAAAGGGCAGAGAGAGGGAGACACAGAATCGGAAGCAGGTTCCAGGCTCTGAGCTGTCAGCACAGAGCCCGATGTGGGGCTCAAACTCATGAACCATGAGATCATGACCTGAGCCAAAGTCGGACGCTTAACTGCTTTCCCAACTGAACCCAGGTGCCTGGAGTGACCCTCTTTTTATCTGTTTGGTCCGTTTGTCCTGCAAGATGCAGTCCTGGGCAGCCACCTTTGGCTTTCAGGAAGGATTAGCTTCTCCTTTCTCTGAAGGAGCTTGGGTAATCGTTTTATTTTATTCTATTTTATTTTTAAATGTTTATTTATTCAGTGGTGGGGGAGGGGCAGAGAGAGGGAGTAAGAATCCTAAGCAGGCCCCATGTTGTCAACGCAGAGCCCAACTCGGGGCTCGATCTCGTGAACCGTGAGATCCTGACCTGAGCCGAAATCAAGAGGCGGACACCTAGCCGACTGAGCCCCCCGGGCGCCCCGGATAGTCATTTTAACGGAGACGTGTTCACTGTGGACGGCGACGATTTACTCGTATTTCTGTTATTTGTCGTTGACGCTAAGCTTTCTCGTCGCAGAGTTCGTGTCTTACCGTCTCATAATTACCCCCCGCCCCTTGCACCCAGCGTAGCCCCTGACCGTGGAAGGTACTCAGGACGTCTGTGTTGACGACAGGGGAAGGAGGGCCGGCTGTGGTTTTGTAGCAATGCCCGAGGGCACGGAACCTGGACGCCAGGACACACAGGATGGCGGGCGTTCACCGGCTTGACTCCAGGTCAGGATCAGCTGTGGTGCTTCCCAGTCTCCACCGCATACAAAGGAGGGGCCTGGAAATCTGCATTTTAGGCTCCTGTCGCGTTTGTGAGCCATGCTGTGGCAGGTGGGCAGAGCAGGTGCCGAGCTGAGCTGGCTGGAGAAGGAGGGGGCCGAAGCAAGCGACGGCGGGTGCACTGAGTGCCTGCTTAGAGTCTGCGGGGGGTGGGGGTGGGGGGGTGGCACAGGCGAGCTTCTGGGAGGTTCTGACCTGGGGCTGCTTTATCCTACCTCTACGAGGGAGATTTCCAAAGAGGCAGGAGGGTGGCCTCCAGGTGGGATTTCTGCCGGAGCTGGGACGTTGATGGGGGCGTCTGTCCGTCCATCCTCATGAACGAGCAGGAGGGAGACCAGAGGAAAACTGGCTCGTCAGCAAGTTTGGCAGACGGGACCCAGAGGCAGGACAATAGACGGAAGATCTGCCTGGTGGCGCTTACGTCACACAGCCCGCCTCGCACCTCGCGGCGACCGCCGTGCCTCGCGGGGCGTGCTGTGGAGTGGCCTGTGGGTTTCATTTAAGTGACAATTCTAGGTACAGGAGTTGCGGTTGCCACATAATCTCCGAGTGGTCATTTGTGCTTTGCTTGACAAATTTGAGCCGGTATCCCGGGTCGGTCCAGTACGATCCAATAGTTTGCGGCCGCTGAAGGTAAGTCACTTACGGTAGCGTCTGCTCCCATCCCAGGGGCAGGGAAGGTGGGGCACAACCCAGTGGCCCGGGGTATTAGGAGTAGCACGGGACGCCCACGGCTAGGCCCGCGCTTCCGTGAGGGTGTGCAGTGGCTGGGGACAGTGAGGGCCCACCGTGACTTTCATCTGAGTCTGACCCTTAGATACATAAAGGTCACAGGAGGTGGCGAAAGCCTCGAAACACGATGACTTATAGTCTTTGGAGGAGAGAGGCTGATTTCTGCCCGTTCCGAGTCTCGCCAAAGAAACCACTCCATGCCCCTGAGTTGGGCGTCAGGGTGAACCCAGAAATGTGACAGTGACACCCTTGCCAGAAGGTGGGGTTGGCTGGGGCCTCTGGGTCTCGCTCCCCGGGGAGAGCAGCTCTGTGATGCTTGGAGAGCAGTCTCCACCAGAATGAGGCCTGTAAACTCTGAATCGAGCTCCAATTCTAGTGGTATGCCATTCAAGGCCCCCTCTGCCCCGGCCTGGCCTTGCTCTAGACCTCCTTCCCCTTCTCTGTCTCGCTCTGCACCTCGCATGACCCCAGCAGCCAGGCCGCATAGCCACCGTTCCCCTAGGTGTGCTTTTCTACCCCTGGCCTTTGCGCGTGCTGGCCTGGCTTCTTGGGAGCCCCTCCTCGTCTCTGGCATTCACCACCCCATCCAAATGTCATATCCTCCAAGTCATAGTCTCCCGAGCACTGCCTACATGGGAAAGGACACAGCTAGAAGTTCTTTCCCTTGTTTTATTCATAAACTTTTGAGCAGAGCGGCAAATTGCTCGTTCTTAACTCTTCACACACGTATCTGCTTCCCTCTCCTTCCCACTGGTGATGACTCTTGAAAATGTGATAATTTGCTTTGCTCAGAGCCCACGTTTTGAGCTCAGGATGTGTTTAAACTGTGATTTTCGAGCTCTTCACGGTAACACGCTCTTCGTTGCACGTGAAATGAGCAAGAACCTGCGTTAGTGAATTTCGTTTCCTCGGGCTTCGATGCAAATTCGTACAGACTGAGTCTGCTGCTCCTTTTCTTTGCGAAAACGAAAGCCTACAACTGATGGTGAACCCTTAAAAACGCATCTGTGGTAGAGCTCCAAAAATCGGAACAGGATTTTCTTCCCTAGCCGTAGATACTGACAGATGCTTTTCCGTGTGGTGTTGTCTAGATTTTCTCTGCCGTGTGATAAAGCGCTTTTTCCTTAGGCACTTTCCTCATCCCAAATCACCTTGTAAATGATGAATGCGTAAGAATTCCATTATGAACACATCGACTCTCTTGGTGCCTCACTTTCCAGCGGGTGCCCAAAGAGGAGGATGGCCCTTGGTGGGCCTGCTGGTCTCCCTTACCGTGTCCTTGCTGGGACCCCTCGGTGGCTTTTCTAAGGATGAGAACCCACATGCTTCCGTGCTTGTCCTGGTTGCTATGACCAGCAGGCCAATCTGAGACTTAGAAATCTTCAGGTCCTTCTGTGATGTCCCCTGCTGCCCACGTTCCCCTGACACTGTTGGTTGGATGCCACACAGGCACGGAGGTACTGTGGGTCTGGGGGAGGTGAGGGCGTTTCCGACTGGCGTGTGAGAGGTAGGGTGACGATTACTCACGTTCCAGTTATATTTGGAGGTGGGCCGACACGATCTGCCGCTGGATCGGATGAGTAGGGGGGGAGAGGATAGAGGACTTGAGAAGGAGGCTGTTGCTTTGGCCCGATCGGACTGGTGGATGGTTCACCCCTCATGACGGAGCAGCGGGTGTGAGGCACTAAAATGAGAGATCTGTCTGGGCAGACGAGCTTGAGGTGCTTACGAGACATCCATGTGGAGATGAGGAGGAGGCCGTTGGGTATGCGTGGAAGGAAAGCCAGGGGCAGGACAAACACACAGAGGAGCCAGTTGGCCATTGGAATCGGCAACGGGAGGTCATCGGTGACCTTGACCAGGGTGGTTAGGATGGAGGGGCAGGGAGCGTATGCCAGTGGTATGGGGGGCAGAGAGCATGTTGGGTAAGGACCTGGAGACACGTGTATGGACAGCTCCTTCCAAGGGCTTTGTTGCAAAGAGCAGGAAAATGCAGTTGGGGCGGCAGTGTGGTTGAGAGGCCATTGGGCGTGTTGGGACGATTTCTAACATCTTAGCTCCTGGCCCTGCCCAGCCCCCTGCCAGTTTCCTCCAATGACCCATAATGGCTTGTGCCCATGGGGGCCTGACCTAGGACGGGAGTCAGTGTGCGTCCTTGGGCTTAAATGGGTACCTCATTAAAGCTGACACAGACGACTGCAATGATGCCTCACATCACAACTCCCAACCCCCTGACCGAAAATAACAACACTGCAGAACCCTCACCCAGGTCTTTGCCAGCGAATGAGCTCATCCTTAATGTGGCCTTGATGATGGATTTACGCATCTCCTCCCTCGTGAGGCAAGCACCAAGGTGAGGAAACACTGAGACCCGGGAACACGCAGAGGACGTACGGAGCCCTGGGTTGGCAAGGCCAGGTCCCAGCCTTCCATTCCCGACTGCTGATGCCTTCTCAGGCCACAGAATGGTCCCTTTTGTTGTTCTGCTTCCGGCTGGGCGGGCAGGAAGTCGTCCTCACGCGGGGGAGTGGGGCAGGTGGCAAGAAGGTGCTTCAACGTCCTGGGTGCAGACAGTTGCAGGAGCTAGAGCCCGGCGCACGGTTGGAGCGGATGAGCAATCTGGAAGATTCGTTCAGTGTGTGTGTGTGGATGGGGGGGAGGGGAGCGAGTGGATTTGCCCTGGAAGCCCGGGGTGTGAGCGAGCTTTGCGGATTCTCGCCCCGCTCCAGTGCCTTCCACCCCAGCTAACAGCACTTCCTGATAAGACCGAGGGGAGAGCTTGGGTGCTGGTTTTCGACATCCATGTATTCATTCTTTAGTTTTAAAGCAAAGCGTCGTAAAGGAAGTTTTTGCGTGGTTTCCCCGTGTCCCAGCTGGGAAGGGCAAGGGGCACCTGGCCCACCTGCTCGGTGCCTGTTCTCCTGACCACCACGCCCCTCTGGACTTTGTCATCCTCCGTAGCTCGGGCCACAGGGCTGTGGTTCAACAGGCAAATGTCACTGCTTCCCGTTGGCCAAGAGCTCGCTGCCCTCACTGGACGGCCAATGGCCAATGGCTCAATGGCCAATGGATGGCAAGAGAAGAGGATGTTTGTGGAAGACAAGCGTCCTTCTGGGAGAAGTCTTCTTTGCGCAGAGGAGAACTTCACTCATAATCTTCCCGGGTTCCTTGTTCACGGCGAATAACTACAGTCCTACTTGCCTTGAAGATAGAGTTGAGAAAACCTCCTGCTGCAGGTGGAAAGGGCCTCTGCCACTCCCAGTGTTGTCTGTGAGCCGTGGGGCTCCTTTGCCAAGAGGCCAGTTCTGCTCCAGAAGCTTCTTGGAGAGGGAAGTGGAGACCTTCTGCTCTAGGAGCAGAGCCCGGGTTTGGCGGCCGGTGCTGTTGCCTGTGCAGCTGGAAGAGGGGGCCTCCTCGTCTGGGGTGTCTGGCCCTGCTGTAAGGGCACCCATGAGCATCCCAGATCCCCTCCCCCACTTGCTGGCTCCGGCTTGCTTTATCGTATATGTTCACGCTCTGCTCTTGGGCCTGGGGTGGGGGCATCTTCCAGAAGCTGTTCTTCCCTGCCAGGTAGCCCTTCCCTTGAAAGCTGGCCTAGAGCCCCTTCCCCATGTTGACTTCTCTCCAAGGGCCCTTGGAACCTTTCCTGCCGGGGAGCCTCAGGGGGTGGTGGAGGGGAGCCTTAGGAGACCCCTGGAGTATATGATTCCACCTTCTAAAGGCAGGGGAGACTTTTATCAAGAACATCATTCTTTTTCTTTTCTTTAAGTAAGCTCCTTGCCCAGCACGGAGCCCAACACGGGGCTTGAACTCAGAACCCTGAGATCCAGACCTGAGTTGAGGAGCACCTGGGTGGCTCAGGCAGTTGAGCATCTGACTCTTCGTTTTTTTAATGTTTATATATTTTTGAGAGACAAAGAGAGAGAGAGAGAGTGGGGTAGGGGCAGAGGATCTGAAGCAGGCTCCGTGCTGACAGCAGAGAGCCCGATGTGGAGCTCGAACTCACAAATCATGAGATGACCTGAGCCGAGATTGGACGCTTAACCGAGTGAGCCGCCCAGGTGCCCCCCCCCACCCACACCCCCCCATCGGACTCTTGATTTAGGTTCAGGTCATGATCTCATGGTTCATGGGATCAAGCCCCACAATGGGCTCTGTGCTGACAGTGTGGAGCCTGCTTGAAATTCTCTCTCCCTCTCTCTCTGCCCCTCCCCTGCTCACGTGTGTATGTGTTTTTTTTCTCTCTCTCTCTCTCAAAATAAAAAAGTAAACATTAAAAAAAAAAGAGTTGAGGGGCACCTGGGTGGCTCGGTCGGTTAAGCGTCCAACTTCGGCTCCGGTCATGATCTCACTGTTCGTGGGTTCGAGCCCCGCGTCGGGCTCTGTGTCGACAGCTCGGGGCCTGGAGCTGTGTCTCCCTCTCTCTCTGCCCCTCCCCCACTCTCTCTCTCTCTCTCAAAAATAAATAAACATTAAAAGTTTAAAAAAAAAGAGCTAAGATCAAGCGTCAGACGCTTAACCAACCGAGCTACCCAGGCGCCCCAAGAACATCACTGTTAAGCAAGTAATGTCAAGTTTGCTATGCTTTTTCAGGCTTTATGCTGTAGATCCCAACCAAGGTCAAATAAGGTCATCCCAGAAATGAAGTGTTTCAAGCGGGAAAAATCCTCACACATCCTACTTCCCTCCCTCCCTCCATCTCTCCCTCCATTCTTTCTTCCTTTCCTCTTTCCCACTCTACCCACTTTTCTTCCTTCCTCTTATATGGATAGCTCTATGGACAGATTATGAAGAAACTTATCTTTTTCATCCCAAAGAGGGAAGAAGGAAGTTGAACTCAGACTTTTACCATGGCCTTGTCGCTTTTGTTTCAGGGTAAGGGTAGAAAGCTTCGGAAGCTCTGCACGCATGTACTGGAAGGGACCCTGGTGGTCCTCGCAGGGTTCACAGGGGGTCACAGATGAGGCCCTGGCTCATCCATTCTCTGTCACGGAGTGACAGCCTCTGTTACTCTGAGACTCTCTGGGTCTCAAGCGTCTCCCAGCATCGAAGGTCCCTATCTTGGGGCAGAGGCTGGGGTGGTGTGGCAGCTTCCGGACAGAGCACGAAGTCGCCCTTGATAGGGGATGGCGGGCGGAGAAAATCCTTTTACCGGCTTCTGCCCACGATGTCGAGAAAGGTCTGTTTCACTGAAAGCAGCACCATCGATGTGACGGGGGGTCCCGAGAGGAGGCAGTGCCTGGTCAGGCAGATCCAACGTGTCAGCTTTGTCGGAAGGGAGCCTAGGTCTCGGGACCTTTTGAGACACCAAAGAGGGTCCCGCTATCGCTTCCCCAAGGCCATGGCTCAGTTAATGGCGTAGGAGAGGACACTCAAGTGATTCTTCTAGGACACAGAAGTCACTCCAGGCGACCGAGGTGGCTGCTGTCCCCAGGTCAGAGAAGCAGCTGTTGGGGTTAATGGCAGTCCTCTTGCTGGTCATTTCAAGCCCCCTCCCCCAACCAGGACCCCCCTGGAAAGACGGTGGAGAGAGGAATATCGCTAACTTGCTACAGTCGGTTGACAGTTTGACAGACACACCGTTTAAGTCACAGACCCTCCGAGGGCAAACGGTTGCTGAATTAGTGGAAATAGTCATGATTGTTAGCCTGGGAACCACATAGGTGGAGAGCACAGAGTGTTTAAAGCTTATTATTCTCACTCCCTCCCCAAGTAATTGTCTTGCCCATGAAAAACAGGCTGTGATTAAGACATTAGGATGATCTCGTCGCTGACTGATGAGCTTGGGCGTCAATCCTTCTGCAGCCATTAGTTCTGATCTTGAGCGCTACTGACCCGGAACAGGGACATCGCATCTTCCTCTGCTGCTTTCCCACGGAGTCTCATAAATTCTGCATGTGGCATTCGTACCACGTCTCCAGCTTCTTTCGCTGCTAAGGGCTCGTGCTCCCCGTGGTGGGTTGGTGAAGCAATCTCAGCGTCGGTCCCGTGGGACTCTCGTTCCGTGGGTTGTACAAGGACAGGATGGAAAAATACAATTATTTGGGGAATGTTGGGCTAGACAGGTCTTCTCGTTACACGACTACGTCGGGTCCTTTGCACAAGTGTGCGTCTTCGAAGGAGGGAGGCGTCGAGGGCACTTCTCAAACTTCCTTTCCTGAGGCAAGGAAATCTTTTGGTGTAGAACCCACTCTGGGTCTCTTATGCTCAGGTCCATATTTTGGGAAATGTTGCTCTCAAAGGAAATGATCAAGTCTTTGCGATCTCCCAGGCCGGCACTGCCCAACAGCAACATAATGGGAGCCACCAAGGCAAGCCACGGTTGAGATTTGAGTTTCCCAATAGTCGCGTTAAGAAAATAAAAGTAAACAGGTGAAATTAATTAAAAAAAAACTTTTTTTTTAATATTTATTTATTCTTGAGAGACAGAGCGCAAGCAGGGGAGGAGCAGAGAGAGAAGGAGACACAGAATGTAAATCAGGCTCCAGGCTCTGAGCTGTCAGCACGGAGCCCGACGCGGGACACGAACCCTGACGCGGGACACGAACCCACGA
This sequence comes from Lynx rufus, assembly GCF_022079265.1. Lineage (NCBI taxonomy): Eukaryota > Metazoa > Chordata > Mammalia > Carnivora > Felidae > Lynx > Lynx rufus. Next base: position 5,245,993 of record NW_025814834.1, read on the forward strand.
ACTGAGATCGTGACCCGATCCGAACTTGGACGCTCCACCGACTGACCCACCCAGGCACCCAACAGGTGAAATTAATTTTAATAATATATTATGTGTCATATAATATAAAATTATGTATAAAAATATATAAATCCTTAGGTATAAATGAGGAATACATGTACAATTATATATGACCTACGTAACTCATATCAAAAATATTATCATTTCAAGATGTAGTCAATATGAAAGTATTGATGTTTGGATTTTCTTTCTACCACCTCATTAAAATCCGATAGGCACTTGACTCCTGCGGTACAGCTCAGACTAACCACCTTTCAAAGGCTCAGCAGCCCCATGGGGCTGGTGGCTGCCATATTGGACAGTGTGGCTCTATTCCAGTCTCTGCCCAGTGCAGGTTCCACACCCCATGTGACACGTGTAGAGGCCACACACACTCAGTGAGACCCCTTTGGAAGTACAGTGATGGGGCTTCTTGCCAAAAGGGGTTCATACTGCATTGGTCTTTGGCACACCCCTCACCCATCTGCCTCGTGTTCTACTAGGATCTGGAGAATCAGCTGCAAGATTGCTGGTGCTGGATATGTGTGTGTGTGAGCATGTGTGGGCATGTTTTGGAGCAGGTTTCTGCCCAGAATCTCATATCCCGTTCTAGCTGGGGTGGGCGGTCCGACAAGCCAGAAGGAAACCTCACTGTAATGCCCCCTTGACACTGGGGTCTGGAGCCTGGAACCTCCAACCCTTGGCAGTCCCCCTGGCCCCTTGTCCACTCTTCTCGCTCCTGACAAAGGTTCCCCCATGGTCTCCGCCCGCCCTCCACAGTCCCCCTCGGGAGGGAGGCTGGGGGCAGAGAGTGGAAGGGGCCATCACCATCCTTTCCCTTTTCCCTTCACCCGCCAGGAGGCTCTCTCCTGGGTCTGTGATCCTGGGGGTGTCCCGCCCTCTGACCTGTCTGACCCCTCCACCTCTTCTGTGTTTGCTTCTGATGCCCGACACACCCCTCCGAGGAGGCTGGAACAGAACCTGGGGTCACAACATGTACCTCCCAGGTCACCTTGTTCTACTGAACCTTCAGCCCTTACTGACCCCGAGTGCTCTCCGTGTGCAGCTGCCTCAGTTCATCTTGTCTTCCCTGCCTGGGCGGGGAGCCGAACGGCCCGCGGGAACCGTCTCGTGCGTGTGGTCTGCATCGGAGATCTGAGATGACGAAGTGGCTGATAAAGTCTCGAAGACTCCGAGACCCGGGTCGTGGCCGGCAGACAGCTGGGGCTGGGGGAGGCTCAGTTTCGGTTGTCTGACTGGACGGACGCCTCACTGAGACACTCTCCCCTCCCGCTCCCGCTGTCTTATCTCAGCCTCGGGGACACACGGGTCAGGGCTGTGGCCTCTTGCAAAAGACAATCCTTGAGTGTTTGCGCCCCACTCTCAGGTCTTTCCTGTGGCTCTGCTTATGCTCGGAAGCTGTCTTCTCTTCACTGGGGGAGAGGAAAGGACTGGAGAACGGGTTGCTGGCAACTGACCTCACCTACTCATAATGTCTTTAAAATGGACCCCAGCGGCCCCTGTGCCTGGCACGAAGGCCTGCCTGGAGGCCCCTTTCCTCCACGCGGTGGGCACACCTCTCACTCCTGGCCCAAGGGCCGCCGTGCTGTCACCCAGACGGAAGCGTGTGCGTCGAGAGCAGGTGCCCAGAAGCGGGGCTGGATGCTGGTTCTCTGCCTGAGCCGGCCGAGGACCCACGACTCTCCAAAGCACGTGTGTCTGGACACAAGATGCACAGAAATGGCCATCTTGTCTCTGTAAAGGGGTCTCACACCGGAGCCCGGGCTGCGAGTCATCAGAATAACTCCATGTGCCAGCCATGTGCCAGCCAGGCACAGCAGAGGGCACCAGGGTGGGTTGCCTGTGTCCTCAGCTGGCGGGGGGGGGGGGCGGGCACGGACAGGTGCATCACCAGACCCGTGCACCTGACCTCTGTCCAGGCAGCTGAGGCTTTGCAACACCGGGAGCCTCATCTCACCTAGAAATAGTGATAGTTAATGTCTGCTTTGACATAATTATGTCTCCTCACTTGTCACCTTTTTATTTTATCATTTACTTATTTTTTAAAGTTTACTTATTTTTGAGTGAGGGAGAGTGCAAGTGGGGGAGGAACAGAGAGAGAGAGAGAGAGAGAGAGAGGGGGGGAGAGGCTCCAAGCAGGCTCAGCACTGTCAGCACTGAATGCCATGCAGGGCTTGAGCCCATGAACCATGAGATCATGACCTGAGCCAAAATCAAGAGTCGGACTGAGCCACCCAGGTGCCCCTAGTTTTAAAAATGTTTTAATGCTTATTTTTGAGAGAGAGAGAGAGTAAGAGAGAGAGAGGAGAGGGAGAGGGAGGGAGAGAGCGCGCGCATAGGCAGGGGAGGAGCAGAGAGAAAGGGAGACAAAAGATCTGAAGAGGTCTCTGCGATGACAGCCCAGAGCCCGAAGCGGGGCTCGAACTCACGAACCGTGAGATTGTGACCTGAGCCGAAGTCAGATGCTTAACCGACTGAGCCACCCCGGCGCCCCCATTTGTTGCCTGTGACATTTCTCTGAGTACGTCCCCGGACGGCAGCATCAGCAGCACCTGCGAGCTCGGTGGTATTCAGGTTCTCAGGTGCCATCCAGACCCAGCAACCCGGCAACTCTGGGCCTGGCACCCAGGAACGTGTGTGTGAACAAGCCTTCCGGGCCTGCGCTGTCCCGCGTGGGGGCCGCTGGCCTTGCTGTGGCTTCTGAGGTGGCTGGGAAGACGCACTGGACTTCGCGAGCTCGTATGAAAAATGCACGTCAAATACTGCATTACATTTTTTTGTACTGGTTACATGTTGAAATAATAATATTTTCGATACATTGAGCTATCTAAAATATATTATTAAACTTCATTTTACCTGCTTCCTCTTACTTTTTTTAGAGTGGTTTCGAGAAAATTTAAAGCCACCGACGTGGCTTGTTCTAGGCGATTCTGAGGCACATTGACATATGAGGACAGCGCCCTACCAGCTTAGGGCTTGGAGAAGCTTGAGAGACACCAGGAATCATTTCCAGGAGAGGCGGGCCGCGAACCACAGGCCAGGAGAATGAAGGTCTGATTCCCTGCAAGGACCAGAGGCGGGTGAGTTGGGAATGTGACCTTTCCATTTCATAGGATCTGGCATTTGCTTTTTGCCACTACGTGCTCACGAGACTAAATAAAGCGAACCCAAACCAAACAAATAGCCACCCCCCCCCCTTAAAGACCTCAAAAAAACAAACAAGCAAAGAATTCCTAAATCCTACTTAACAACGAAGGATTTCAAGGGGCAGAGATGAGTATCCGCAGCATTGCCTTGGAGGAGGAGAGGAAGGAAAGAAAGCGCTTTTATCAGGATCCCAGATCCTGAGTAGCTGACTTACCCGGTGCTTCTGCGATGCAGATTGGTTCTCTTGCTTTAGAACAAATCCCTTTGCTGCCGGTGCGGAAACAAGGCAACTTGGGGGAGTCTGGGCCTTCCTGTCGGCTAATCCTCGGAACCCCAAGCTTAAAAGGAGCAGCTTTGTCTGGCGTGTGTGTGTGTGTGTGTGTGTGTGTGTGTGTGTGTTTTGTGGGTGAGCTAAGCGAGAAGGATGGTCAGCTGAGTGCGTGCACGGCTAAGGGTAGAAATTGTCGTCAGGGTGACTTATGAATAAGGAAATGGGTAGTAGGGATCCTGATGCGGAAGGAAGCAGGGAACAATGGAGACAGTCTTGCTGCCTCTAAATGAGTCTCTGTTTTTCAGAGGCACAGATTTCAAGAGTGAATCCTTCAAGCATTAGAAGAAAGAAACCCAGACTTTCGTAGCTGCGAACGCGTTCAGTGCAGCATGTGGCTCCCAAAGTCCTAGACGGAGAAGCAGAAGGACCGGCCAGCCCAGGACGGCCCGTTTTTCTGTGGACCGCTCCCTGTTCGGAACCGATTTTGTGGAATCTTCTGGCTGGCAGCGTTATGTTCTCAAAGGACAGTCAGTGGGGCAGAACAGGTTAAGAGCAAGCCAAAGTCTTTCAGGTCGGAGGTTCTGGCTCTACGAAGCTCGGTGGTGGGGCCGATGTTCCCAACTAAGCTGAGCCTGCAATTTGGAAGGGCTCCTAGGTTTGCATTGTCCCAAACCGTATGTATTAGAGTTTTCCAGGGAAACAGAACCAGTAGGCTGGGCATTTGTAGAGAGATTTATTTTAAGTAATTGGCTCATGTGATTATGGGGCCTGACAAGTCCAAACTCTTCAGGGTGGGCTGTCAGGCTGAAGGCTCTGGAGAGCTGATGTTGAAGTTCAAGGCCAGAAGACGGTCTCATGCAGAACTCCCTCTTGTTCCGGGGGGGTGGGGTGGGGTGGGGTCAGTCTTTTGCTGTTCAAAAGATTTGTCCTTCTGCGGATTGCATGAGGCCATGCAATGGAGGGCAGTCCGTGGGCTTGAAGTCCATCGATTAAACGTAAATCTCACCCCGCAACCTTTCATGGAAACGTCCGGAGTAATGTTTGACTCCATATTTGGGTACCCAGTGGCCCAGCCAAGTTGACACATAAAATTAACCACAATGCTGTATAACCTGGTATAACACGAGAGGGACCTTCCTGACGTGTCTTGTTTAATCCCTTATGTTGCAGGCAAGGGGACTGGAAGTAGCTAACGCCCTCAGCTTGACCTCCCCTGGTCAAGGGACAGTGTTCTGTCCCCGTGGGGAGGATCCCCTGGGCGCCCCAGCTCTCTTGACAAATACGGAGTGCCAGGGAAAGGAGTTCTCCAGCTTTGCTTCCGAGCCGGGCCAGGGGCTTCTGCGGCAGAAGGAAACTAGTGGCAGTCTCCTCCCGCTTTTCCAAGGGCATGACGTCAGTGGGCCATACTCTTCCCGTTGTAAGCATTTCTCTACTTCAACTTCGCTTGAAGCTTCGGTGCCTGCCTCTGCTTCTCTGCCAGCGGGTGCCGGTGAGCCAGGCGGGCCGTCCTGCAGAAGCAAGCTGGTATGGCCGCGAGTTGAACCGGTACGGACCCTGGTGACCCGGGGCAAGTTGCCAGACCTCCCCGTGCCTCGCTCTCCTTGCACAGAACGTACCCCTGCAGAGGGTTACGGGGACGAGTCAGTGCCTTCCCACCCTACTCGGTCTGGGAGCCCCTTGGGTCCATGTTTCTGCCTTGCTTTGTGGCCAGAGGGCCCAGCACTAGCTCTGGATGGGAGCCCGCTGGTAAGAAGCACCTGTAATGACAGTTCCCCTGGTCCCTCAGGCGATGGGAGCCGCGGTCTGACAGCTCCTCCCCCGGGTTGGCGCCGCCAGCTGCTCCCACCCCACCCCTGGCTCTCCTGTTGCCACTGAGGCGTGAGACCCCACTGGACCTGGGAGGTGCCCGCATCTACACAACCTGGCAAAGGCCCAGTGCTGAGGAATGTGTCAGAAGGCTCCTGGAGGCTGGGGGATTGGGATGGATTTGCCATGTGGATCTGAGGACTCAGAGGGCCAAGAGGATAGCCTAATTATTATTATTTTTAAATGTTTCCTATTTATTTTTGAGGGAGAGGGAGACAGAGCATGCGTGGGGGAGGGGCAAAGAGAGAGGGAGACACAGAATCCGAAGCAGGCTCCAGGCTCCGAGCTGTTGGCACAGACCCCGACGTGGGGCTCGAACCCACGAGCCTCGAGATCGTGACCTGAGCCGAAGTCGGACGCTTAACCAAGTGAGCCACCCAGGCGCCCTGATCCCCATTATTAAAGAGACGGGAAATGCACCAGAGGAGGGGCTACTGGCATCTCTCGGGAGTTTGCAGGTGGCCATCCTCCATGGCTGGGGTTGACCCAGAAAGGCCCCTGTAGAAGTGGGGTGAACTGAGTGGGATGGAGTCCTGGGCACCCGGCCAGCAGACAGTGAAGGTAATCTCAGTGATGGGGACGAAGGCCATTGTGGGAAGCAGGAGGCCTTGGCCCCAGGGGACCTGTGTTGAAACTGACTTGATGGATGGCGGTTTTCTCAGGAGAGAACGAGATGGACCCCCTAGCAGGGTGTTGCTTGATTTCTGCGATAAAATGTTGCGGGTAGACTTGTGTCCCCCAGAAAGATATGTAGAAGTCCCTGTACGGTCACCCGTGAATGTGACCTTATTTGGAAATAAAGTCTGTGTAGATCTAGTCGAGTTGGGATGAGGCCATACTGAATTGGGGGCACCCCAAATCCAATGACCGCTGTCCTCCTAAGAGGTAGTGATTTGGACACAGAGACTCACGGGAGATACACTCACAGGGCCGAAGGCCATGTGATGACCGAGGCAGAGATTGGAGGGACTCAGCTACAACCAGGGGCTGCAAATAACCACTAGGAATTGGAAGGGACAAAGAAGGATTCCTAGAGCCTTCAGAGGGAGCATGGCCCTGTCGACATCCTGACTTTGGACTTCCAGCTTCTACAGCTGTGAGAGAAGAGATTTGCGTTCTTTCGAGCCACCCAGCTTGTGGCCACTCTTAGGGCAGCCTTTGGAAGCCGGTAGCAGAAAACGGGCATCTGCTGCTACAAGGGGGACGTACGCCCTTCTGCAGAATCCAAGTGAACTCACAGTGGGCTGTTCAAAGCACCCTATCGTTATGTTTCTAGTCCCCGAACCCATACATGGAGAGACAGGGCTAGAAGCTGTCCATTTCCTGAGACGTACAATACACGTAGGACAGTAGAAGGTGCCACGCGGAGGCACCACTCGGCCAGGACTCGGTTCGCGCGCTGCTTCAGAGCCTCAGCCATGGTGCGGCCAGGCTGCCATCTTGGATCGAGGTCCCTGCCACTGCTGGGCCTGCTGTGGCGGCTGTTCCGGATCCTTCGGGCCGCTGGCCAGTCAAGTGCTGGCCTTTCTCCTTGCTTCCCCATCGTGGCTGAGATGTGCCACAGGCCACTTAGGCCCACACAAGTGCGACAGGACATGCGGGGAAGGTGACGCCCCTTGGGGGAATCCAACCAATGGGAGACGGGGCCAGAAGGCACGCATTCGTCTCCTCCCGGACTTGGACACTTGTCTTTGGAAAGTCGCAAACAACACAGAATGAGCTGTGGAAAGGTCTTGCCTGGGGCCGGCTCTTGTCCCCACCACGTTCCGCTCCGACTGTGCAGGTGGCCAACCCCTCTGAGCCTCCTGAGCACAATTTGCTGACCATGCACACCCCGCAGGGTGGTTGGGAGTGGGGAGGGGCAGGGGGGCATCTGTGAGGCGCCTTCTATGGGGTCTGTGCACGATGGACACACTGGCAGCTCTTCCCCTTCCTCCTTCCCTCGGGGATTCCCGTCCTACCTCGGAGGGAGCGCCGAGCCCCTCAACACTTCCCTTCCCAGCATCGTCTTAGCCCTTGAAGGCAGTGCCATGAAAGAACATTAAATTAAAGTAAGATTGTCTTGTGTCCCGAAAATTAGGACCCTCGCTAGCAGAACTTTGGTCTTTTAAGGTCTGTCTGTGTCACCCGTGACCAGCGATGGAGTCATATTCATTTTTTTTTTTCACCGTTCGGCTGCCTTGCTATTTCCTGACTCAAGGTGAAGTGGAAAGATGCGAATCACTCCATGACTCAGCCACGCGAGTCTCCGTGAAGGAGCATATGAAGCTTCGAAGCTTCTCCGGCTGTATGCATTATCTCGGTGGGATGTCTCTTTCTTGCAAACACCTTTCCACTCTGTCTCTTGGTTGCTGTTACACCCACCTGAATGTTGTTAAAGGGGACCTCGTTACAGCTCTTTGTGAGAGAGAGACAGTACCCTTTGGTGGAACCGAGGCCACGTTAACCAAGTTAACCAAACAAAGCTCACGGGATGTGTGACACTCCTACCAACGATGCCAAAGGAAGCCATTTCTTTCGTGTCTCTATTCATGTTACTTCCCGTGGTCGATGTAATCAAAAGACAAAAAGCGACCACACGTAACCCACAAATCTAAAAAATCACCAGATGTGGAGTACAACCCTCAGAGTCCAGACAATAAGACCGAGCTGCTGTGATGGCAGCAAGATGAACAAAGAGAAACAATTTTTTATGGTCAGAAACCCTCTTAATATTTTCCCACATTATTTGCAGTTGGGGGAGGCAGGAGCCTTCCCGGAGAGCTGCCCTTTCACCATGGGAGGCAATGTTAATGTAAAAATCAACTCTGACTTTATATCTATTTCCATTTAGGCTTCCATTTATTATGGAGGTAATAAAACACTCAAAAAAATCAAGCTTGACATCTGATTAGAATGTCCAGTCAATGTCTTTACCCATCACTCTCTGTAAAACAGGAGTCTCCATTTTACTAACGCTTCAGAGGATTCCATTGGCCAGCTGCCATTGCCTTTTTCCTTCCAGTTCCCTCAAGGTACCAATCTCGGGAAGTGTTTGTGTTCTGGTGGCAGAATCGTCTCTGGTTCCAGCGTGAGATGAGATGATAGGGAAGCCGATGAGGCAGAAGGTCTGTACAAAAATCGTGGGCAGCCGTGCGGTGAGGTTAAAAGAAATCTACCTACAGTTTGCCGGCCCCTCATTTTTCTCCTCACACTTACCTCGGCTTTGTCAGTGTCACAGCGTCAAGGTAGAAAAGGATAAAGGATGCCCAAGTCATGCTGCCGATCACGCACTGGTAGAGCCTTTGTTAGAATGTTTCCTCAGGAGAGTGATGGGTTTGCTTTTGGTCCTCCATGTTATCTGGCTTCTTCTCTTTGGATCGAAGTCTCTCTCCCTCGGCACTGTTGACATTTTGGGCTGAGTCATTCCTTGGAGTAAGGCTGTCCTGTGCATCGGAGGAGGCTTAGCAGAATCCCCAGCATCTACCCCCGGGTGCATCCATTCGTAGCAGACCCCACCCCCAGCTGAGATCATTGAAAGTGTCCCAGATATTGCCGGATGTCCCCAGCCAGGGGAAGGGAGTCGTGACCTACTGCTTTGGACCGTCATGGCTCGCGTGCTCTTGGAGGACACCCTCCTTTACCCTCCCCCGAGAGAAAGTGGGATCCAAGGTGAGTAGGTTAATTCAATGGCTCCCTTTTGGCAGGATTTTCATGGGAGAAGTGGGGAGGAAGGACCCAGGGTAGCAGAAGGTATAATTCTCCTTTCCCCTTTTCTCCCCAGTTAGAACAGGCAAGGCAGGACTCTTCTCTGTGAAGCTTGTTCTCCGTCTTCCAGGGCCATGAGGTCAGGCTGAAACCAGGAGTGGAGAGGTGAGGGGTGGAAAGGGGATAAAGGCGGCCATGTTTTGTTTCATGTCTGTAGCTCCGACACACGGCAGGTGCTCAGTGATCGGCGCATCCACCGAGCTCGAGTGAAATTTGCGTAAGTTCCATCTAGAAGCCTTCCCCACGCAACAGCAATGACGTCTCCTCTGACCACTCACAGTGGCGTCCATCCTCATGGTGAGCAGAGGGGACTCGAGACCTTGGGTCAAAATCACCCAGCAAGTATCACGTCTTTTGTATAACTTGATAAAAATGTTCCATTCTTGCTACCTTCCTTCCCACTTACTGATATTTCCATCCTTCTTTTGTTGGTAATCCCTGACTGCCTGGTGGTTGGGTATGACGGCTGGCTGGCTGGTCCGACGGCTGGCTGGCTGGCTGAAATGAAGAACTCAGTTGTTCCCAGGACATTGCTGAGTACCGACCACCGGGACCTTCTCCTTGTGGTGCCACGGCTCTGAATATCGATCGGGGACGCAAGGTCAGGCGGTGGACTGCAGCTGTCACTCTTGCAGTGGGTGATGCTATGGCGTTTAAAGCACTACCCACAGCACTGAATTATTTTTTACAAATATGTGGTAATATTCGATTCAAAGGAGACTGCAGATGAAATTCCCAGGATGTGGTGCAAACGACACGTTTGTGTATACCGTCTGTGTGTACTGAATGTGTACTATGTTGTGATTAATAGAACCCAGTCACACAACACAGCCCAGGATGCAGTGTTCTTGATCCGGGCCAGGTGCCGAGACTCTACGGGTACATCTCCAGTGTTGGCTGGTCTCCCGAGTTCCAGCCTTCAGACTCGACAACAGAATGTCCAGCAGGCATCTCCAATCTCTTATGTTTAAAACGGACTTCTGGGGACGCCTGGGTGGCTCAGTCGGCTAAGCGTCCGACTTCAGCTCGGGTCATGATCTCACTGTTGATGAGTTCGAGCCCCGCGTCGGGCTCTGTGTTGACAGCTTGGAGCCTAGAACCCGCTTTGGATTCTGCGTCTCCCTCTCTCACTGCCCCTCACACCCCTCTCAAAAACAAACATTACAAAAATTATAAAATTGACTTCTGGATTCACTTCGCCAGCTCCTCCCTGTCTCAGCTCATGGCCACTCCAGATTCCCCGCGGCCCTGCAGAAGACTGGGAAACCGTCCCTTCTCTCTTTCTGATGCTCCCACATCAAGGCATGAAGAAATCCCGTTGGCACCGGGTTGGCTTCAGAATTCGTGCGGAAACTGACCACCTTCCAACACCCCCCTTTGCTACTACCTTTATTTATGCTATTGTTTTCTTGCTCCTCTATTGCTGGGCTGGTCTCCTCAGTCCCATCCCTGTGTCCCTATCTCCTCCCTGTCCCCTAATCTTTGCTTGATGCAGTAGACAGAGTGATCCTTTTTTTTTAAGTTTTAAATGTTTATTATTTATTTTTGAGAGAGAGAGAGAGAGAGAGAGCGAGCGAGCAGGGGAGGGGCAGAGAGAGAGGGAGACACAGAATCTGAAGCAGGCTCCAGGCTCCGAGCTGTCAGCACAGAGCCCGACGCGGGGCTAGAACTCAAGAAACGTGAGATTGTGGCCTCAGCTGAAGTCGGAGGCTTAACCGACTGAGCCCCCCAGGCACCCCAGAGTGATCCTTTTATCTTTTTTTTTTTTTTTCAACTTTTTTTTTATTTATTTTTGGGACAGAGAGAGACAGAGCATGAATGGGGGAGGGGCAGAGAGAGAGGGAGACACAGAATGGGAAACAGGCTCCAGGCTCCGAGCCATCAGCCCAGAGCCCGACGCGGGGCTCGAACTCACGGACCGCGAGATCGTGACCTGGCTGAAGTCGGACGCTTAACCGACTGCGCCACCCAGGCGCCCCCAGAGTGATCCTTTTAAAATGAAATACGATCAGGTCACTCCTCTGCTCAAAAGCAACCTCCCAGGGATGGTTTCCCATCTGGTTAGAAGACAAGCCCAAACTCTCACAGTGGCCTCTAAGACCCACCCGTTACCTCCTGGCCTTTTCAGCCCCCCTCCTCATGTCACTAACAGCCACCCTGCGTGCCTACTGTTCCTCGGCCAAGCCTGGGCTTCTCACCCTGGGGTCTCTGTCCTCATTCCCTCAGCCTGAGATGCTCCTGCCCCAGTAACCCCATGCCAAGACTCACCCTGCCAGTCTTGGGATAACGTCTTCCCAATAGGGCCCACGATGGCCACCCTATTGACGCCTGAGCCTGCGTTCAGGGACTGCTGAACCCCAGGGATTCTCGGTCCCCGTCCCTGTCGCCCCTTCCCCCTATTCTGGAGCGTTTGATGTCTCCTACCTTGTTTCAGCTTCCGTTTGAGGTCTGGCATCTGCTAGCATGTGAGACCCTCAAAAGCAGGGATCTTCCTTCCTTTTGCTCCCTGACGCATCCCAGCACTGAGCCCAACAGGTGCTCCCTAAGTGTCTGTCACATGGATGTATGTGACTGAATTAATCTCTCGTTTCTCCGTTCTCAGTTCCCAGCTTATCGTTTCCCCGATAGTTCTGGAAGCATTTCCCCATCTGTTCTGTTAGGGACCGTTTGCTCTCCGCAGCAATACAATCTACTCTTTCCTACCACTATGAAGTGAAAGTATTCGGTCATCCTATTCTCCACGTAAGGTCTCTTTCTGATTTGAGAGTTTTTTTCCTTCAAGACAGCCTGCTTTGGTTCTAAGGATAGAAAGTCCTTTGGCGTCGCACTGAGAAAACGGTAGAGTTTAAAAATGTTTGGGCTTTGACCTGCAGTAACTCTTTCCCTGGGCTTAAGTTTGATTGACTCGATCTTCCCTCTGGAACCGGCAAATCTTTTCATGTGCTCAGTAATCCGTTTTCTCCCCGTTGACGCTTGTTCGGGATCAGGGGCTGAGAGAGGGCTCCCCCAGCAGCCGGTCAGGTCACTGCTGGCACCTGTTAGTCACCGCCGAGAGGGAAAAGGAAACGTTTACACCGATTGTATGTCTCCTTGACCGTTTAAAACAGCTTCTGTTTTTTTCTAAGGAAGGGGCAGGGCTGTGGAGAGAGGGGCGGTGCCCCGTCCTGGTTGCCGGGGGGGGGGGGGGGGGGGGGGGGGGACCTGCAGTCTCCTCTGGGTGCCATCCCGCCTCTCCCAGCCCAGGGGAGCAGGTGGGGGCTGGGGGCGGGTGCTTCCGGTCCCCCAGGTTAGGGAAGGGGGCTGGATCACCGTGTCCTGCCACCCTTCCTCCCTCACCCTGTGAGTTGTGCTCTGTGCGTCGCAGGGCACCAAGAAGAGCCACACGTGGTCCCTGCACTCGGGAGAGCCACAACCTGACCGGCGCGGAAAGCAAAAGCCGCTGACGCTGGCAGCCCATGCCTCGCTCCTTCCGTAGCACCTGACTCGGTGTCCTGGCCCCTTTCCTGGACATCCTCGCGTCTTTTTCCTCCTGGGAGCAATTTGCAAGCCTTCTTCTTCCCCACCTCTGGATCTGTCTCCTGTCTCATGTTTCCCGAACGTTTGTGGCCCCGGGGTGCCTCCCCCCGCCCCCCAAAGCACTCTCCATGCTCTTCCTTTTTGTTTTTAATGTTTATTTATTGTTGAGAGACAGACAGAGACAGAGACAGAGACAGAGCATGAGCGGGGGAGGGACAGAGAGAGGGAGACACAGAATCGAAGCAGGCTCCAGGCTCTGAGCTGGCAGCATAGAACCTGACGTGGGGCTCGAACTCGCTTACGGCGAGATCATGACCTGAGCTGAAGTCGGAGGCTTGACCGACTGAGCCCCCCAGGCGCCCCCTCCACGCTTTTCCCCCCGCCTCTCACTCGTGTGTGTGATCTCACCTGCTCCGGGGGCCGCGCGCGTCACCGGAGTCCGCGTCTCGGGGGAACAGCTCTCCTACCTTCTAAGTCTACATTCGCCTCGGCCCGGTGACCTTGCACCTCAAACACGGAAAACCACGATTTGATGACACCCCTCCTTTCTCAGTGGGCTCAGCTCACGCCCTTCCGGTCCCCCCATTTCCGCTTAGCCCCCATTCTCTCAAATCCACTCCCGTGGTCCCGAAGTCCTTCCCTCTTTCTCCACCTCCCTGCGGAGGCTGTGGTTTAACATCCTTGGTGTTCCTCTCCTGGGAAGCCGTATTTTCTTTTGGAAGGTCCTCCTGCTTTCGTTTGGGCCTCCTTCCAACCTACGGACGCACCAAGGCTTCTGTCTGAGCTCCCTAAATCATAGCTCAGATCGTGATATGACCTCTGCTCAAAACTTTCTTGGCAGTGAAATGAAACTCACATTCCCTAGTTTGCTGGGGATCTGATGGGGGTTTGCTCCTTCCAAGACCACTTGGGGTGTCCTGTTCCGCGTAAATGCCTCCCACAGAGCCGGGAGCTTCGTGGCTCCGGGAAGCGCCCGGCACGTCCCCGCTGTTGTTCTGCGTCCCCTCTGTCTGGGGTGCCTGGCGTCCTGACCTCACACGTGTCCCTCCTGCCTCCTCCGTCCCCCTTCTCTGCTCTCCCGCTGCAACGGTCCATGCTGCTTCTCGATTCACCCACGACTTCTTAACCTGCACGCTTAGCACAAGCCGCCCTCGTGATGCACACGCCCTTTTGCCCCAGAGACGGCGGCTTCGTTCACGGTACTCACACGCACGACGCATCGCACGGCACAGGGCTGGCAGGAAGATGTGTCCAACGAATGGCGACCAAGTAACTGGGGCAGCACACCGTTGACATCCATGGGGATCGTGTCTCGAGACCCAGGAGTGGTTAAGAGCTAAGAACATCGGTTTTACAGCTGGACTCGTATACCAGCTGTGTCACTAGCTGTGTGACCTTGTAAGAGTTACTCAACCTCTCTGAGCATCAGCTCCCGAAAACTAGCCCCTGCCTCGTAGGGATTTCGTGAGCTGAGGCAGGAAGGTGCTCAGCACAGCGCCTGACACGTAGCAAGTGCTCTGCGAATGCTAAGTACGAGTGTTAACAATTTTTTACCTCCTTCCAAACACAAACACAGTCCCAGGCGACTGACCCCTCAGACCCGCAGCCAGGGGCGAGCAGAGGTGAAGTGCAGCTGAGAGGCCGGCTCCAGCCAGCCTGCCAGGTTTTCTCACTGGCCAGGGGACCCTGCACCCCCGCCCCCCGCACAGGCTCGCCTGGGTGTCCCGTCCTTGCCCGAGCGGACACTGACTCACACGGCCGGGACCTGCGGAGCCCCTCAGGAGTGTCTGAGGTAGAGGAGGGTAAGTCAGGGCAGGCTGGGCCCAGGCAGAAGCGTCTCAGTGGGGAGCAGACCGGCCCCATCACCCATTCTGCTCTCTGAGAGCCCCGCCGGGAGCCACTAAGACACCTGATGGGATTGCAAGCTCCGTTATCTTCTCTCGTCCGTTCAGGGGTCTTCTGACGACCTACTCCACGTAGTCAGGGGTCCAGGCCGGCCCCGGGGACTTTGTCGTCTGCGTGCGACCACAGGGCAACGCTGTCGTCCCAGGCGTTTTGTTCCCTTTCCGTGCAAACGAAGAAAATCTGCTCTCCGAAGACAAGGCATTGATCTATCAACGGTATGATCATAAGTCTTAGCAGGCTGTGGTCACGGCAATAAAGCCAGAAACAGTTGTTCTTTTGAGCTTATTTTTAGATGTTCTTCAACGCGGCACCGTCCCTAGTGAAAAGAAAGGCATTCGCTGTAAATCAGACTCATCATGACTGGAATCAGTAAAACGCTAATAGGTGCCGTGACAATCTGTCTCTCAAACTGCGATGCATCCGATAGTGCCCAGAACGCACTGATGCGAGACTCTCGTCTTATTTGTACTTCATGCAACGTCTCAGGGGGCCCTCCCGAGGCTGGGTGACCGTCGTTTTGGGGCCCCCTGGCTGGGGTTTCTGAGTCACAGGACTTGGTGAGGTTTGAAGGAGCAGGGACTCATCACCTACGAGAACACAGCTTGGTCAAGTTTTCTAACACGCGAAGGGACAAGGGACAATTTGTCAGAGAGAGGTTGAAGCTTGGTGATAAAGACTAGGATTAGGGAAAGTGCTAGAAGGCGGAGGCATGCCTTCAGCGGGGGAACACTGGGAAAGCGGGGTCACGCTTAGACTTGGGTCTTGGTGTGCAGGTCGGGGTGGGGGTTGCTTCTGACGAGTTCTGTCCACACATGGAGACGCAGGGCTGGGGAAGCGGACGCTTCTGGGCATCTGGGAGACCCAGTCTCCCGCCTCAGCTGGGGGTTCTGGGGCATGAGGAACACCCTGGAGAGGGTTACCACCGAAGCGGTGTCCTTGGTGGGGAGCCAGGAGGTGGTAGGAGCATTCTGGAAGGGTGTGGTGGGGTTAGGTATATGTTTTCAAAAGAATGAAAGTTCTGGAAGGCAGAGCAATAAAGTCCTAAAGGAGGAGGAAGGTTGAGGGAGCAAGGACAGAGCAGAAAGGCTCGGGGCTCGGGGCAGAGTCGGCTGGAGACGCTGGCACTGGGGTGGCTGCCAGGCCGGGATGTGTGACACACAGGCTGCCTTGAGCAGTGAGGTGCAGCCATGATTGGTGCTCTAAGCATGCTTTCCTGGAGCTTGGACGGAATGGAGATGTAAAGGTGGAGAAACGTAAGACCCGGGTGTATCAGTGGGGTCCTGGCGAGACAGGTGTCCATGCAGGTTGGGTCATGCAAGGGGCGTTTGGCCAAGGGCCATTTACAAAGGCGTGAGAAGGACACAGGGAGAGTGCCAGGAGACGGCACACCATCCTGGGACAGGTGTCGTATGGGGCGCTGTTGTCACTCCCAGGCTGGAGGGACAGAGGGCAGGAGTAGCCCTGGAGCCCTTCCATGAGCTCAGATCTCAGGTCGTCCGGTGAGGTGGACTGCCAGCCTTCGGATGGAGTCGCCCTCACCATGTTCCTCCTTCCCAGCTCCTGACTGGGCTCCCCATTGGCCAAGCCCTCCGGAATCCAGAAGCCCGTGCCAGCCAGCCTCCTGGGGCCGACAGTGGGGCAACAAAAGGGGAAGGACGGACGGGGGAGCACCCTGGGGCTCAGCTGGTTGAGGACCCACTGGCTGTGCTGTGAGGCCGTCTCCAACCATCCTGGGCCACCTCCTTGGCTGTTCTGCTCAGGGACAGCTCTGCCTCGTCCTTCTCAGAAGAGCCCCGGATGAACACACTGCCCTCAGCTCTGCTTGCGCCTGCCTCCACTCCGACGCCCTCTGCCTGGAGGGGAGCTGGTGCCAGGCGACTCTCAGAAGTGACTGTTGGTGGCTCCGTGGACCCAAGGCGTGGCCTTCCATCCTCCGCCGTCTGCAAAGCTGGTGAAGGGCCTAATGGCCCCAGGATATCAAGCTCATCCATTTCTCGTCTCCGTTTCTGGACTTGCCTTTGCAAAGGAAGATGTGAACGTGAGCCTCAAAAGTCTCAACGGGCAGGAAACCCGAAGCTTGTTTGGGAGAAGGATTGGGCCGAGTGACCCGCGCGAAGGAAGGGCCGCAGCGGGGAGAGCGTGGGTGCTCACGGCTTGCCTCGCGTGGTCCAATGAGGAAATTCCCTCCTCCCCGGAAACGACAGGGGCTTCTCGCGGGGGAGGGAGCTGTTTTGCTATTTCAAAATCTAATGTGTTTCTAGAAAATTGACGACAAAGTTTGAACTTTAATCTGCCCTTACATCGCATTTGCTGATGTTACTCAGAAGTGTATTGATTAGACAATTTCTATTTCCGGAGGAGAAAGTCACCTCTGAGTTAGGTCCAACCTGGGAAAATGACATTCAGAAAGAAAACTTGAAAAAAAAAAGAGAAGACCTGGAAAATAGGGCTTTAGGGAGAAATTTCCTTCCCCATCACTACACTGCTTCTCAGGACGCTCTCTTCGTGCGTGTGCACGTAATCGCACACGCACAGATCACGCTGCGCATGGCGCGCGCACACACACACACACGCCACATCACATGGCCACGCGCTCCACAATACATACACATCACACACACACACACTGCACCCCGCTTACTACAACCATCTCTCCCTTAAGTCAGACTGCCTGACAGGAAATTAGATTTTCAATATAGAGTTGAATGACTTTCTTTAACTTTCTTTTATTATTTATTTCGGAGACAGAGAGAGACAGAGCGTGAGCGGGGAAGGGGCGGAGAGAGAGGGAGACACAGAATCCGAAGCAGGCTCCAGGCTCCGAGCTGTCAGCACAGAGCCCGATGCGGGGCTCGAACTCACGGACCGCGAGATCATGACCTGAGCCCAAGTCGGACGCTTAACCGATAGAGCCGCCCAGGCGCCCCAAGTTGGATGACCTTCTCTTGTAGAGAAGCGATGGTCACAGAGGAGGCTGGATGAGCTGGCCACCGCTCAGACCCCGGCAGTTGTCCCTGTGCACCCTAACCGGGTGACCCATCGTGCCAGGACCAAAACACAAATGCGTGAGCTGAGGCTGTATTCGCTGAAGCTCAGGGCTGGCTTGACCTTCTCTTTCTTCCTCGGGTCTGCAGGGGTGAGTGTGTGAATGTGTGTTCGTGTGCGAATGTGTAGCCGGATGGCGGGGGTGGGGAGAGGCAGGAATCACGTGTGTGGGAGCAGAGCTGAGGAGAGCCAGCTTCATAAATGATCCAGTTAAACTCTGCTTTCCAGGGACCTGCGTGAGTAAATTGCTTCAATCCGCGTTCCCTTTGGAAATCTGGGTTGAAAGGCTAGGCAGCAGCCTGATACCAAATTTCCAGATTTAGAACCTTCCTGCATCCTCCAGGCCAATCCAGGGTCTCTCCTGTTCTGACTCTGCTCTGTTCTGTGTGGGAGTCGCAAAGCTCCAGCTATAAATCGTCCCTGTGGACACGGGCATCTGGCAACTGTGGGAACGTCCAGTCGCTGCTGCTGGGAGTTTTCAGTGGGAAGAGCAGAGATGTTACCACCCACACGCCCATGGCTTTTTCTGCCCCTGGAGCTGAACTGGTGTGACAGGCTTTTGGGGTGTCTCCTCCAGGCATCCTGGCTCGCAGGAGCAGGGTGGTAGTAGGAAAAAGGAAAGTTGGGGGTGGGGTGGGGAGGAGGGTAAGCGTTAGCATCATCGGAGAGCTTTTTAACTCAGCAGATTGCCTGAGCCATTTCCAAGATGTGCTAACTCAGAATTTCCAGAAGTGGGCCCCAGCATGGGTATTTCCAAGCAGCTCCCCAAGGGAGCATGAGACAAACATTAATCTGTCTTGAAGCTTCACTGTGGTTGAACCCAGATCACCGGGGGTGGGGGTGGGAGAGGCAACCAGGGATCTGGGGCAGGAACTCCATCTTGAAAGATGGGCTTTTGTTGGCTCGTGCCTTATTTCTTTGCTCTCAGGGTGAGAGGTTCGCTCTTGCTCTTTGCCTAGTTGTGCCAGCTCAGTCTTTAGGTCCCGCCTTATGCCTTCTCTTGCCCCATTACCTGGGTCAGGTGTCCCTTCCGTTCAGTCCCATAGTGGACTGATGTTTTTCTATCACAGTCTCTAACCAACAGAGTTGTTGTTTCTTGTTAACTTATCCATGGTTCCTATTAGATAATAAGAGGGTAAGGATGATGTTTTGGTTATCTTATATTCCTAGAACCTGGCAGAGAGGTATTCGATGAAGGTTTTCTGGCAGGAAACCACACCTGCCCCCGCCCCTGCCCCCACCAAACACATAATACTTAAAAGAAAGCAGATGCAAGGAAACAAAGCAGGACAGAAAACATGATTCAACCTGAGAGGCTTCCCTTATACCCAGGCTTTGGCCCACAATAACATCATTGCGACATGTATCAGTCAGCTATTTCCGTAATTACGCTGTGTAATGAAGCAAACAACAATCATTTACTCTTACGCTCATGGGTTTGCTGCAGTGCAGCCGGGTCTCAGACTCAGATCTGTTCTACATGTTTCGTTCTGGCTCCCAAGCTGAATGGCCATTGGCTACCCAGGATGTTCTCCTGTTGGTAGAGTTCAGAAGCTTCTATAGACCATTCCAGGCTGGGAAAGCACTTTTAAATGGTCTGCTTGTATCACATCCACTAAAATTCCCTTGGCCGAACTCAGCCTCAGTGAGGCAGGGTGGTATATTCCACCCACAGTGTGAGGGGAAGGGGAAAGAAGGAACATTTTCTGAATGGCAATTCAAACTCCCTAATAACTTAATTCTATTATCTTAAATTTTTGATCATTGCCTTCTGAGATAGCGGTCACAACATTTAACATTGGTTGAGTCCTTATTAAATGTGGAACATAGTTCTGCAGCCTTTGTACACGTTTTCTCACTGAATCCTCGT
This sequence comes from Lynx rufus, assembly GCF_022079265.1. Lineage (NCBI taxonomy): Eukaryota > Metazoa > Chordata > Mammalia > Carnivora > Felidae > Lynx > Lynx rufus. The sequence goes on from NW_025814834.1 coordinate 5,265,420, forward strand.
AACGATCGTAGGAAAGAAGTACGATGCGTGTGCGGTTTTCCTGAGACACAACTCTGGAAGAAGCAGATGCCAACCCAACTTTCCCAGCCCCACTCACGCTACTCAGTGGTCTCCTCTTCTTTCTTTTCCAAACGTGAGGTTGGGTAAAGCTTTTATTTATTGCCAGCGCTTTCCCCTTGGTGCACACGATCTGGTGGAGGTTATGGTGGGACAGAGGGAGAAAGAAGTTCTAAGGGGAGACCGGGGGAGTCACTGAAGCACAAAGCTCAAAGCCAAAGCCAGGCTCTCCTGTTCCCTTACCTGTTCTTGAGCTAACCCAGAACCGACATGCATATTTCCAAGACAACTAATGACCAATTACCAAGAAGGGAGGATGTGACAGATGGCAGGTACCGGGATGTTTAGTCCAACCTCCTCATTTTACAGATGAGGAATTGGAGCCTGAGCGAGGGGAGGTAACCTGCCCAGGACATATGGTTCATTAATGGCAGGCCTAGGTGAAAAGTAGATTTGTAATTCCAAATGGAGTGCTTCGTTTTCCTCCTGGCTCTGCGGGAGCCCTGAAGGTGGTATTGACTACCACCGGCCGGGGAGGGTTTCCTGCCTAATTGATCATGACAGAACATTCAATTGATCCTGAGGAACCCGTCAAAGCATTTGCGTAGTTAGGTCCAACAAAGCAAACAGACTGAAAATTTCAGTTTACAGCTGCTTGCTTGGCATCCTGTAGGCACAGCCGTGATGGGTTTTACACAACACGCGACCACTTGGCATTTGTATATTCTCACAAATTATTTAGTGGCAGTGATGTCAGTCTTCACTGTCCGTTGATCTGTTTTGTTTAACAGTAAAGAACTGCAAAACCAATGGAGTGATGGGCTTACAGAGGAAAAGCCACCCAGGAATGGGGTTTATTGGTAATATTTTTACATGTTTAATATCTGTTCTTTTCAATAGCTGCCTGTATTTACGGAGAGCGAGATCGTTGGGCTGCTTTCATTGTGCTTCTTAAGGGCAAAGGAGGTAAAGGGAAGAAGCATGCACTTTATTTTCTTTTCCTTATTGTTTTCATCCTTTATTATATCTGTCGTTGCCTTAACATATTCGTTTCAAGCCTGTAACTTTACCCAGTTCATTTATTCAACGTTGGAAAGCCATGTTGAGAGCCTTTGATTGTCATTACAAAACCTAGGATGGGCATCTCTGTTCTGGGAAAGAGTTCTGATACCCTTACTTTTCTTTCCCCCAGATTTACACAAAACCTACATTCACACACCTCGTTTGGAGTTAATGATCCCTTCTTTTTTCTCATGGGCTCGTTTTTGTCATGTTCCGATACCTTAACTGAACACAGTGGATTCCAAAGAAAAAGAGAAAAGAAAAAAAAGAGGTGTGCGACGTTTTACACACTTGTACAGGTGGCGAGATTAAAGTTGAAGAACAAAAAGTGATCAGAAGAGAAACATTAAAAATGACATAGACATCGTGTTGAAAAAATTACTCTCTTCGAGTACAAACCGGGTTCTTTGGAGTCATAAAAGCTTGTCCTGGGAAGTGGCAACTCTTCCTACTCACTGTTTTCCACTCTTCTGGAAACACTAGGGTGGCATTCTAATGTTCTGGTCCAGAGTTCTGAACACATTTGCCACTTTATCCCGAGCAATGACCAGGGGGACAGGTACAGAATAATTTATCAACCGATATTTGTTACACGGGAGTTGCCTTCTCAGGTTAGAATGCAAAGATCACAATGGGCCATCACTTGCACCATAAAACAACAAGAAGGGGCACCCAGGTGGCTCAGTCGGTTGAGCGTCCGACTTCAGCTCAGGTCATGATCTCACGGTCCGTGAGTTTGAGCCCCGCATCGGGCTCTATGCTGACAGCTCGGAGCCTGGAGCCTGCTTCGGATTCTATGTCTCTCTCTCTCTCTGCCCCTCCCCCGCTCGTGCTCCGTCTCTCTCTGTCTTAAAAATAAATAAATAAATAAAAACATTAAAAAAAACCAACAAGAAAACACTCAATGAAATAGAAAAACAGCATATTTTGAAAAGCCACCAAACTGGAGAGTGTGATGCTAAGTGAAATAAGTCATACGGAGAAAGACAGATACCATATGTTTTCACTCTTATGTGGATCCTGAGAAACTTAACAGAAGTCCATGGGGGAGGGGAAGGGGGAAAAAAAGAGGTTAGAGAGGGAGAGAGCCAAAGCACAAGAGACTCTTAAAACTGAGAGCGAACTGAGGGTTGATGGGGGGTGGGAAGGAGGGGAGGGTGGGTGATGGGTATTGAGGAGGGCACCTTTTGGGATGAGCACTGGGTGTTGTATGGAAACCAATTTGGCAATAAAATTGCATATTAAAAAAAAAGAATGCAGATGCAGAAAATAAATAAAAACACTCAATTAAATTACAATAAATAAATAAATAAATAAAAATAAAAAGCCACCAAAAAGCTGTGATGCAAAGAAATCCAAAGGAACAAGATTCGAGGCAGAAGCAAGTGGCTCCTCGGAAGTGAGATCAGCAGACACTTTTCTTTCTGAGGGAAATCGACAAGCCTGGTCAAGAGCAGACTGAGAACCTATTCTGGGCTAAGAAGACATCAGAGGCGTTTTAATGACCATGTGGACCGGACACACGGATGGGAATCAGCAGAAGACCCGGATCAGCAGGCTGATTCTCTTTGCCCACGTGTTACCTCTCGTGGGGTTGCTGAGTGCGTGGTCTGCAGAAATCGAAAGGGATGGGCCGTTAAGCAGGGGATGGGGGGTGGGGGTGGGGATGAGGAACACCACCACAACGCCCCCCGAAGAGGGGAGAGAAGGTGGAAAAGTTTTGAAAAAATTCTTGACTCACCCAAAAGAGTACAGGAAAAAAGAAACAAAGGGGTGGGATAGATGGGACAAATAGAAAACAAGATGAAAAACTTGAACCCAATCACATCCATACTTATATTCAGTATATATAAATTAAACAATCCAAATGAAAGATGGAGGTGGTCAGATTGAAGCAAAGTCAAGATCCTTCTCTCTCTCTTTTTTAAGTAGCCTCCATGCCCAGCATGGAGCCCAATGCAGGGCTTGAACTCACAACCCCGAGATCAAGAGCTGAGGTCAAGAGTTGGATATTATATATATATATATATAGAGAGAGAGAGAGAGAGAGAGAGAATGTTTAAGAGTGAGCAGAGGAGGAGCAGAGGGAGAGGGAGAGAGAGAATCTTAAGCAGGGTCCACGCCCAATGTGGAGCCTGATGCAGGACTTGATCCCATGACCACGAGCTCATGACCTGAGCCAAAACCAAGAGTTGGATGCTTAACCAACTGAGCCACCCAGGCATCCCCAATATATTTGTAAACAAGATACAGATGCACACATTAGGTATGGTACGGACAGAGATACACTGAAAAATAGAGGTGGAAAAAGACGTACCGTGTAATCATTAAGCATAAGAAAGCTAGAGTGACTACATTGATATTGGATAAAGTCAATTTCAAGAGGAGTATCACTAGAAATAAAGAACAATACATAACGATAGAAGGGACAGTTTATTGGAAGGACATACGAATAACAATGTGTGTTTACTCAATAACAGCTACAAAATACATGAGACACAAAATGGACATAACTTTAAGGAAACATAGAAAAATCTTCAATTACAGTTAAAGACGTTAAAACACCACTCTCAGTAACTGATGGAAGAAGCAGAAAAAAGTCATTATGGACATAAAAGATTGAAACAACTGTGTTAACCAACCTGACCTGGTTGACATTTACAGCATACCGCCACCTTCAACAGCTACAGAATCATCATTTTTTTCAAACACAGATGCAACCCTCACCGAAATACACCATACGCTTAAGCCACAAAGGAGGTCTCCATAAATATTTAAGGACGGAAGTAGGATAGAATATGTTCTCTGGTAAAAATGGAATTTAACTAGCTCCTAAATAACTAAGATTCTCCTAAATATTTGGAAACACATCAATATGCTAGAGGTTACAAAAAATAAATTATCATGGAGATTAAAAACAGTCATTTTCAAATGAATAATAATGTAAATACAACGTCTCAAAATGTTTGGGATGCAATAGAGAAGTATTTATAATCTTAAATGTAAGGAAAAAGGAGTTTAAAAATCAATTTTTAAGCACTCGTCTCCAGAAAGTTTAGAAGTAGGAGCATATTGAAACCAAAGAAAGATTAAAGGAAATAGTAAGAGTAAAGATAGAAGTCAGGGAAAGGGAAGACAGACTTGTAGTGGAGAAAACAAGTCAAATGTCAGATCTTTGGAAATATTCATAAATTGATATACTCGTGGCAAGATTGAGCATGAAAAGAAAGCAAAAACACAATTATCATGATTAGGAATGGAAAGGAAAAATTAGTACTGAACCTGACATTTAATGGATAGTAAGATATGATACTATATTTTTATGGATTTTATAAATACTAAATTTGGCAGATTTAGATGAAGTAGGAAGATTATTGACAAAGACAACTTATTAAACCCTGAGACAGAAACAATACAGAAAATAACTTGTTGAATGAAAAAACGTGTCATGATATGCTGATGGGAGCTTTTTCCAGAGTTTTGACCCAGCCCTTACTGGTTTAAAGCATAATGTCTCTGACACTTGAATTTCCCATGTTTTTACGTGTTTTATCAAAAGGCTTACTTAATATTCCCAGTAAGAGTTGCAGACCTTCCGGCTTCACATTTTGAGCCTGGTCTTCGTCCATACGTTCTACATCATGTCCTTCTTTAGTGGTCTGTTGGTTTTATTTTCTCACTTTCCCCCCTCTGTGTATCAGCTGGGTATTTCCTATCGGTCTATCTTCAGATTTACTGATCCTTTCCTTAGCCTTATTATTAATAAGGTCTTAGTAGACCTCAGCCAAGTTACGTCTACCGATCAGCTTGATGAAGGCTTTCTTCTTCTCTGTTACCATAGCCTTTTCTCTCCTGTTTCTAACATTTTCTTTTGGCTTTTACAGTTTTCACTTTTCCATGGAAATTCTCCATCTGTTCAATACATGACACCCACCTTTTCTGCTAGAGTTTTGACTTATCATATTTAGTTGAAATCGGCTGTCTGATAATAGTGTATCTGGGTCATTTTTGAGTCTGGTTTTGTTGATTTCTTTGTCTTTTGGAATAAGCTTGATGCTTCTTGCTTTTTTTTTTTTTTTGTCTCAGAACTTTTGTGTTAACCAGACATCATGTAGAAAAGAGTAGAGATTGATGTAAATGGCATCATGCCGGAAGTGGGCACAACTTTTCTCCTACCCTGTTAGCGTGAGTCACTCTGGTCAGGAATTGAGCCGGGATTGGGTTTTCCTGTTGCCGTGGCTATGTCCATCCCTGACCAAACATTTGCCACAAGTCTGGGGAAAAGAGCCTACCAGTGGGTACAAACTCCCCTTGTGTCTGCTGAGGTTCTATACTGTCATGCAAGCCCATGTTCAATCTTTTGCATTTCCTTAGAATTGTAGCTGCCTTTGTCTTGCCTGCATATAGGTCTCAGCATATCCTCTCATACTGTGCTACAGACGAACAGGTGATGACACCCTACCTTAGATCGACCTTCGTTTCTTTGGATTTTGGGATACTTGGTTGCCCTGCAATTTCAGGTCTCTGGTAGGTCAAAACACGTTGTGATTTTGTGACTTATCCTGTGTTCTCTCGTCGTTAGGGTAGGAGTGATGCTTTTCTCCAGCTTTCTACACCCCAGATGGAAGCAGAACACTGCTTCCTTTATTCTCTATTCAACTCTCGTCTTCCTTTGGGATTTCCCTCTTAATGTTTCTGAGAAAAACCTCGATTTCTTCCCAGATTTGATGCTCGGGGCTAATGGAGCTTCCAGAAGCCGCTTTAGTTTTGCAGGCCCTCTGAGTCTCTGTGACAAGAGGCCCCAAAGATTGAATTTAATTTTAATTTTTAAATCTATAGCACGCTTAACCTGATAATTAAAGGCCTTAGGATAACCTGACATTTCCTTTAAACCCATAGGCTTGACCTATTTTATTGCCTCATTGTGACGAGATCTGATTAACAAATATTTGAAATTGTCCTCCTTCCTGCTATTCCCCATATCATACAAAGTAGTCCTGCTTTTCTTTTCTAAATATGTCCTGGAAATACAGATATTCAGGGAAACCTAGACCAAAATTAAGTACCCAGAAATCACAAGGCAGTGAGGCCTCGTTGACCTAGCTATTCTGGAATTCCAAAGCTATGGTTCATGTTCTTTTCGAGAAAACTGCTTCTCTTTGCAATTTTCTCCGTGTGATATTTTTTTTCTGTTGTTACAGCACAGATTACCTCACTGCATCTTCAAACTGGGAGTGCGGGAGGGGGACCCCGCCCAAGCAGTCTCGTGGGTTCATGGTCATCTCAGATCCTCTGATCCTCCCATAAACAGGGCCTTCAAGGAGCATCACCGAAGTCTGAATTTAATGGCCACCGGAGTCATTTCCAGAACTGACTATTTGGGGTGGCAATTAACTTATGGCTTATTAACTCTGGTGTTAAGCTGAGTCTTGGCAATGACCCTTGAAATTTAAAGAGAGAGAGAGAGAGAGAGAGAGAGAGGAAAAAAAAAAGGAAGAGGAGGAGGGCTTACCCAGGCAAATGGTAAAAATATAATTGAAAGACTCGTAAAATGTAAATATGGAGAATTCATGTAGTATTTTATATCACTACTTCAGTACTAGGATGATTGTTTTATTTATTTGTTTGTTTATTTATTTATTTATTTATTTATTTCTATTTGAGAGAGATAGAGAGCAGGGCAAGGGGCAGAAGGAGGGAGGGGGGGGGAATCTTAAGCAGGCTCCATGCTCAGCACCGAGCCCAATGGGGGGCTGGATCCCATGACTCGGGGATCATGACCTGAGCCGAAATCAAGAGTTGAATGTTCAACCGACTGGGCCACCCAGGCACCTCACGGATGGATCATTTAAATTCATGCCCACAGTTAGAATAAAGTGGCAAAATAAGCTTCTTTTGTTTGACTGAGGGTCCTGGCTTTAATTAGCAGCATTATTAGAGCCAAGTAGTGTTCTTCATTAGACAGCAAGACCCACAAGTAACACCATTATCGTTCTAGGGCTTCCTCCAGGGGTGGGTGGGGACTTCTTGGTGCACGCATTCTCATCTGTAGGGCTCGTGGAGACCCCTCAGTGGCCTGGTAGCGCTAGACCAGGGGTCTAGATCCGGAGCAGAAAGAGAGTTTTCTCTTTCTGAGAAAACTCCGCCCACCTCCAACAGAGTGCAGAGGGAAAGGAACCAGCCCGCAGACTTGATGAGATGACATCTAGGCTATTTAAGACTTAGAGGTCTCTCTATTTTCTCATCTGACATGGGTGGTAAGTGAGGGGCCCCACAATACGAGTGCTTTCGATGGCAGTTGGAAAACTACAGCCGGGAGCCGAATCTGGCTTGCTACCAGGTTTTATAAATAAAGTTTTATTGGAACACAGCCATACCCATTTGCTTAGTGCTGTTGATGGAGATTACGATTGCTGTAGAGATTGTCTAACACACATAAAAAGTCTGCCAATCTCTATCCTCCCTGGTGGTTTACTGAACCACCAAAACATTGTGATGCTTTGAGGTGGAAACCCACCCAGAATGCACTGTATATGTTGTCTTTGTCTTTAAGATGGGCAACAATTTGACTTTCAAGAAAAATGGCAGCCACTGGCCATTCCGTGTAGCGATGGGCGTCTTGACCGCACCCAGAGTCCTGAGGGCATCATATGTGCTGTGTTTCCAATGATAATATTAAGCCGTCATGAGAATCAACTGTCTTTTGTTTTTTATCACTTGTTTTAATCTTTTTTTTTTTCTTATTGTCAGGCTATTAGCATTGCTTCTTGAACCGCCATTTATACTCACCTCTGAATGTCCTAATCCTTCTGTTAGAGGGCTAATTTGATCTCCCAAGAAAAAAGAAAACAGTCCTATGGGAACTGTGTCCAAAGTAAGTGTGAAATAACTGCTTCCAGTTCCTTGATTCCAGGGCCCACGGTGAGGGCTGATTTGCTGATTCTCTCATTCGGCCAGTATTGATGGAGAGACACTCTGCTTTTGTCTCTGTTCTCACTGCCTCGTGGGGGCCGGCCACTTACCACCCCCCGGGTGTTTGAATGCACACTCTGGAGTAGTCTCTGACAGCATGGAGACCGGATCTGACCTGAGCATCTAAGCGTGTCAGTGAGGAGCCTGACTTCACCTGGAGGGCTTCCATGGGGAAGGAGGAATTTCCCCGAAAAGAAGGCTGGGGTGACACTGGGAACCACCTGTAAGGCTCTGTCGGGAGAGAGCCCATGGCGGAGTGGAGGCCGTGAGGCTGGGCCTGGAAGTCAGCACGATAAGGTGAGGTGGGGGCTGTGTCAGGGCCACATGGTGGAGGACGCTAGAGACCAAAGAGAATGGTTTTGAGTGGTCTTGGGTGAGTCTCCATGGGGATGGTGGGCAGTGAGATTGATAGGGCTCCATTTGCATTTTGCCAGGAAGGGTCAGTAGGAGGAAGGAGCTAAGGTAGGGACCCTGATAGTTTGGAGAGTCCCTTCAATTCCTTGAAGGCCCCAAGATCCCGTGGCCTGTGCTGGAGGTGGCACCCAGTCGCATGGCCTTCCTTGGCAGCACTCAGAGGCCAAGAGAAGCCAGTGGGAAGCCACACCTCTATTCTGGTCTCAAATGTGTCAATAACTCATTATGTAGAACAAAGAACACCAAAGGTCTGAGACCCTCTCTGTCCCCATCTCCAGAACTGTTGAGACTAGGAGATTCTCAGGGTGGGCCACTTTTGTGCAGTCCTAGGCAGGACTCAGTCAAGGCTGAGTCAACCCAGATGTCAAGGCTGACCTAACCCCTCACAGGCCACACACCACAGCCCCTCCCTATCAGCTTCCTGTAGACCTGACTGAATTTTTAATTCATTCCCTCTTTCCGCGTTTGCAAAGCAAACAAACAAAATCTCTAGGTTGCAGTGGTGGTGTTGCATTTCCAAGATGGAGCAAGAGTGGTAAGACAGAGCAAGGCCAACTGGCTGCCTGGACAGCCCCATAAAGTGGCAGACTCTTGGCCCATTCTCTAATGTCCAGGGTCTGGTTTTCAATTTTGCCTCTTCAAAAACCCTATCTTGCCAGGGCACTGAGGCTGAGGTTTCCCTAGGCCACAGATCCACCCGTCTCCCCAAGGCTGGTGCCTGGGTCTACCTGCAGCTATGACCATGGGCTGCAGATGTGTCCATGTGCACACACCTGCAGGTGTCAAGCCACTTCCCAGTCTGTCCTCTTTCGGGAGAGATGTTCCCGTGGAGTAAATGCTTGAGAAGACGGACCTCAAGGGAATATAGTTTCCTGGGAGTGCAGACTCAACACAAAGGAAGCTGGTTGATCTCAGGAAGGTGGCCTGAGTCACTGCCACTCAGGGGTGACCTTGCCAGACAAGTCATTATGATTTGACCTAGTGCAAGCTTTCTCCAGCTACCGTCACAAAGGACCACAGGCCAGGTGGCTTAGACAACAGAAATTTATTCTCATGGTTCTGGAGGCCAGAAGTCTGAGGTCAAGGGGTCTGCAGGGTCAGTTCCTTCTGAGGCCTCTCTTCTCGACGTGGAGACAGCCATCTTTTCCCTGTATCTTCACATGGTCGCCCCTCTGTGTGTGTCTGTGTCCTAATGTCCACTCCTCATGAGGACACCAGTCATATGGGCTTAAGAGCCACCCTAATGACCTTATTTTAATTTAATTACCTCTGTAAAGATGCTGTCTCTACATACAGTCACATTCTGAGATACTGGGTGTTAGGCCTTCAGCATACAAATTTTGAGGGGACACAATTGAGCCTGTAACATGGTCCAATCTAGGACGCCAATAACGTTTGCTTCTAAGAGTCTCTATTTTTGCTTTTTTTTTTTTTGTTTTTTAATATTGCCACTGCTGGCCCACCTTTTCTTGATACAAACGAGCTGTGATACAAATTAGTATATTTCTGCTTGTTACATGCCGGTCACGACATAATCCTGCCTTCCTGAGATTTCTCTTGGTTGGTCTTTTGGATGCGTTCAAACTTTTCCGTCACGCATTAGCTACTTCTCAGTTCATTCCCGCAGACGTTTAATCATGCCCACCATGTGGAAGCTTTCCTCCTTGAGCTTGGAGAGAGCGTTTATGTGCAAGTTCTTTGGAGGTAGCTTCCCGTCCGTTCCCTCAACCACCCTCCCCAAACTGCCAACAGATACGATTATATTTCCAGAAAATAAACCAAGGGACGTAAAGAGTGACTGGACAAGGGCCATGGAAATGACAGAGAGAAAAATCTGAACGAAGAAAACATCCACTTCTGTGGGTGACTGTACTGGGAGAAATCCAAAAATACTTGACAGCCTGGAGCCACAGTCTGACTCTAACAAGATTAAGTCTGATTGGGGATAATTGTGCAGTCTGGAACTTGCATTAGGAAGGTTCAGTGCAAAACAGGCATGGGGGGGATGTGGGTTGGTGGCAAGGAGGTGACGCTGGGACTCTGGTTGGTGGTGAGTTTGCTGTGAACCAACTGTGGGTCAGCCCCCGAGAGCCAGCGCAAGCCAAGCCCGCAGGGCTAATGCTTGGTCCAAAGGAGGGAGGAGACAGTGTCATTTTTCTCGGGACTGATAAGATTTCTGTCATGTTCATTCTTTCCGATGTGGGCACCACACTGTAAAGGGGTCATAGCAAAATGGAATAATGGTTCTTCAAACTGGGTCCCGGGGGCAAGGGTGAAGGAACGAGGGTGTGACAGAGAGAAGACTCCGGAAGGGAAGAGTGTGCCATACATGTCAGAGATTTGCAGTGTTGCAGGTCCGAGATGGATGGGACTCATTCTGTGTGGATACAGCAGGAAGACCACTGGGTGGCAGTTAAAGGGAATTTTATATTCACCAACATATACATCAAGTTGGAAACGTTTAAGCAGAAACTGGGCTTGGAGAGACATTTAGAAGAGATATTGTAAAGGAGTTTCAGTTATTGGGAATAGAAGAAAAGTCATGGTTTAAAAAAAAAAAAGGGAAACAATATGGAAGAAATATGTCCAAAATACAACAACAATTAAAACAAACAGGAATGTGTGAGTGCAACCATTAAGAGATGCATAGTTCAGGGGCGCCTGGTTGGGTCAGTGGGTTGAGTGTCTGACTTCAGCTCAGGTCATGATCTCACGGTTCGTGAGTTGGAGCCCTGCATCGGGCTCTGTGCTGATGGCTCAGAGCCTGGAGCCCGTTGCGGGTCCTTTGTTCCCTCTCTCTCTGCCCTTCCCCGCTCACACACTCTCTCCAAATTGAATACACATTTACTTTTAAAAATGCATAATTCAAATATACATTGTTTACAAAGGTAAAACATGAACCGACACAGAAAGATTAAAATGAAAGAGGTAGAAAAAGATGTACCAGAGAAATATTAACAGAAAGAAAGCCCGTGCTTATAGCTAGAAAGTAGCAGTATTAATGTAAGAGTATATATATACAATTTAAGGTTACATTCATGTCTCTCTTTTAATTCTCTGTTTGACATTTGTCACTACCTGGTACTTTCCGTCCCCTTCTGCTCCATGAGCACAGGGACTTTGCTTATTCTGTTCATTGCTGAATCTTGAGTGCCTGGAATGTCTCTTGGCTCCCAGAAAATAGTCAGTAAATATTTGTTGAATGAAGTGATGACTTCTAAGACTTTCTTGAGTATTGTCGTTCCAGAATGGAGGCTGTGCAGACTGGCCCCCGGTTCCTGTTTCTGCATAACGAAGCAGCCCAACATTTAGTGGCTTAAACACCAACTCATGATTGCCTACTGTGGTTCTGTGGGTTGACCGGGCTCAGTCGGGCAGTTCTCAGGCAGGCTCTCACGCAGTGGCGGTCTGCATGGCAGGAGCTGGAATCCTTTAAGGTCTCAGCTGTATGGGACGTCCAAGATGGTACACTCACACGGCTGTTCTGGTATGGCGATTGTCCACTGGAAGCTCAGCTGGGGTTCGCCACCAGAGCGTCTGTATGTGGCCTCTCCCTGTGGCTCAGGCTTCCCATAGCCAGGTGGCTGGAATCCAATCGCAAGTGTTGTAAGAGACAGGAAGTGGAGGCTGCCAGGCTCTTAAGATCTGAGTCCGGAAAGGGACACATCGCTATTTCTGTCACGATCTATTGGTCAAGTAGTCACAGAGCTGCCTGCATTCAAGGGAGGGAACGTGGATCCCCTCCTTGAGCTCCTTCCCCATGGGATACATGTCAAGAATTTGTGATCATCTTTTTTTTTAAATTTTTTTAAGCTTATTCATTTTTTCAGAGACAGTGAGACAAAGCGTGAGTGGAGGAGCGGCAGAGAGAGAGGGAGACACGGAAGCCGAAGCAGGCTCCAGGCTCCGAGCCATCAGCCCAGAGCCTGACGCGGGGCTCGAACTCATAACTGTGAGATCATGACCTGAGCCGAAGTCAGATGCCTAACCGACTGAGCCACACAGGCGCCCCAAGAATTTGTGGTCATCTTTGATCTACCACAGACACCCAACGGAGGGGGACTTTGTTTTTATCTCTACAAATGACAGAACTTGAATGACATAATTGGCTGGGTCTGAGGCATATCTCTTCCCACGGAAGGAAAATGCCACCATGGAAAGAGAGCGCTGTTCTAGAATCTCTGCACGATGTGTGGACTGGAGGAGATGCCCTCCAAGACCTTTTTCCAGGGCTGACATTCTCAGATGGGAACTTCAATGAACAGACCAGGGAGGAAGTCACAGTGACTCCGTTAAACCTCAGAGGGCTGCGGGTTTCACTGAGGGAAAGAAAATTGGGGTCTTCCTCTAAGAATGAGCGTTTCCTCCTTTCTCCCTTCACACCCGTTAAGCACTTTTGTCTAGAGTTGCCCGTCTGGAATTTGATGCCAAGGGCAGTACGCTAAGCAATACATTTCTCTTGTTTGCTTACTGCCTCTCAGAATTACTAGCGATGTGTCCTTAGGGAAGTTGCTTGATATCTCTGTGCCTTATTCTCTCATCTGGAAAGAAAAGAATAGTAGTGTATACCTCATAAGGCTGTTGTGGGAATTTAACGAGCCGATACAACACGCTAGGTGTTTCTTTGAGGAAATTACAAGGCAGTGCTTAATAAATCCCAACTATCGTAATTTTTCTTTTAATGCACATTTTAAGGACTATGTAATAATGTCCTATAAGTTATTTTATGCATCTGTGAATTTTGTGTTTCTATTTCTTTGCCGCTGTAGAAATGATACAATGAGTGTCTTTATAGGTTGTCGGTAGGTGCCTACCACTTGGACAAAATTCGTAGAAGTGAAGGGGGCACCTGGGTGGCTCAGTCAGTTGAGCATCCAACTCTTGACTTTGGCTCAGGTCGTGAGCTCACGTTCGCAAGATCGAGCCCCATGTCGTCTCTGCGCTGAGAGCCTGCTTGGGATTCTCTCTCTCCCTCTCTCTCTGCCCCACCCCTGCTCACACACACTCGTGTGTGCTCGCTCTCTCTCTCTCTCTCAAAATAAACACATAAGCTTTAAAAAAGAGTTCCTACAAGTGGAATTTTCGGAGCACACTTTTTTTTACTGCATAGCGCAGTTTAGATAAAGCTCGAATTAATCAGACGTGTGGGTGTTTGAGTCCGATAGACTTGGTGCGTCAGTGTGCGTGGGAAAGTATATTCACCACTATACACACAGCAGAAGTACACTGTGGCTCTGTGAGACCGGCTCCCTTCTCCCCAGCACACGTGGGCCCCTTGTCTAGGCCCTGGGCACAGCGGGGCTTCCGGCTCCGCCCGGTAGTCTTCGGCTTGCCTGGACCCCGCGGGCCCCTTCCATGTCCCTCTGGCCCTCCTGTCACACCTATTTGGCAGGTTCCCTAGACTCTCTAGGGACTCTCCCTCTGCCCCCCGTCGTATTTCAAGACGTTTGTGATCCTGAAGGATGGGAGCCTTTCTTTGCCTTTTCCAGCCCCTGGCCACCTTCCAGCAGCAGCGTCATCGCACCCCTGCTTCTGCTGTCACCCTAAAATTCAGTCACACTATGCGGTCAGTCTTCTCTCCTCTGTTGTTTTCCTTTCTCTGCCTCCCGTCCTGATTAGACTTTTCCTGGTGGAGGGAGGGGAGAGGGTCTGGGTGATTGCACAGAAACGACAGCGGTCTCCTTCCACTCTCCCCGGAGACGTACTCTGGGCCATCCCCTGGCTTCCTAGGATGTGAAATCCTTTTCCCCAGCAGCCAGCCTTCCAGAGATCCAGGGGTCCGCCCAGCTGGGGAGCGGCAACGGGGCTTTCAATCCATTTCTGGGCGACGTTGCTGCCAGTGGTTGTCTGGGATGGTTGATCAGTAGGGAGCCCGGGAAGGCCCAGCCGTAGGGTCACCTGGTCAGCCTGATGGAGGGCCTCTTCCCCACTGTCTTCCTGAGGGGGGCCAGCAGAAGCTGGGCTGTTCACCTCTGGGTCATCTCTGTATGCGTGACAGAAACAGCGACAAGAGAGATGACCTTACGTCCAGGTTATCATTGACATCACGGATGACAGAACAGATCACCGATAGCGTTGCAGACATGAAACTCAACAAGGAAAGCTATGGGAAAACGTACGTTTGTTTCAGGGAAATCTGTCATAAGAAAGGGGAGGTAACGCTTGCCTTTGCCAACAAGTAGGGCAGGTGAAGGTCAGCTATTTCTTTTCAGCACAGAGTGTCATTTACTTCTTCTTCTTCCATTATCATAAATGCAAGCTCCTTAAGGCCATGGATTTTCCTCCGTTGGATTTATCCTAAGTGCTTGGAAGAGTGGACGGTATATGGCAGGTACTCAGTAAGTACCTGTGGAGTGAATAAATGCTGAGTGAGTTGGTGAGTTTCACCAATAAATGGTGAGTTTCTTAGAAACCATCAAGTGACGTTGATTCAAGGGCAGCCAAGCCCTCAACACCTGTCTGATCCCATAACGGTGTGGCTTACTCCAGAAGGAAGTAGGACGGGAATGCAAGGGAATAAATTTGTAGTGGAACCTTGTTAAGAAATCACACCATGCACAACTTTATACAATTAATTGCCCTATTGTGCGAAATAACCGATCCATATTTTTCTTGAGAGAGCTTTCTACGGGGCAGGGGCAGTATGCAATTTACAGCTTCTCAAATGTGGAAGAAGGGTTTATTTCTACATTACATTGTTGTCGTTGGCCCCACAGGAAGGAATCCTCTGGACACTGTAAGAGTATTTCTTTTTTTTAAAAAAAATTTTTTTTTTTTAACGTTTATTTATTTTTGGGACAGAGAGAGACAGAGCATGAACGGGGGAGGGGCAGAGAGAGAGGGAGACACAGAATCGGAAACAGGCTCCAGGCTCTGAGCCATCAGCCCAGAGCCTGACGCGGGGCTCGAACTCACGCACCGCAAGATCGCGACCTGGCTGAAGTCGGACGCTTAACCGACTGCGCCACCCAGGCGCCCCTGTAAATTTTTAACTTAATTTAATTTTGTTATTTAAAAAAATTTTTTTCGGTAGCTATAACTTTAAAAATGTGGTAGCCCATGTGTTTTTTTCAAAGCTGTCCTTCTGTATGTTGCTCTTTTCTTGCGATTTCCATCCGTCTTTCTGTCTCAATGTCTGCTCTGTCATGCTGGGAATTTGATGCTCATCTGCTGGGTGTCCCTCGTGGTCGATTGCTTTGTTATTGTTTGAATTTCAAGATCATTCAGTGTCCCCTCCCCTCCTTCCTGTGTTGAGTCCAGAAGAATCCAGAGGTTTTCCATTTAAGTCACCAGTGCCTGTGCTGTGTTACAATGTTTTTGTTTTTGTTTTTGTTTTGTTTTTACAATGTCTATGATGTTTTTGGGTTTTTCCACTAACTTCACAGCCTGGAGATTCCTAGAACTTTGAAATCAAACATCAAACCAGCGGGAGGCAAAGGGAGACATTTCTCCCCACCCAGAGTCTAACAAGCCATCAGTTCCTCGTCCTTTCCTCCCACTGGCTGGCAGATTTTTCCTCGTCCCCCACATTAAGAGCCCTGATTTATGCCTGGACCTCAGTTTCCATTTTACTCCTGTAAAGATTTCCCAAAGCTTGTCCTCTGCTTCCAGGTTTGTGCTACACCCACTCCGGCTGCAGGGCTGTGCAGGGCGGTCCAAGCAGCGATGCCTGGCCTAGCTACGCGTGATCATGTTTCATTTTATCACATGTTCCCCGCGCTTCTAGTCGGAGGCTTTCGCATCCTCTCTGTCAGCTATCTTCTGAGAAACAGAAGTGCCTTTCGTTGACTTCCCACCCTCATCTCTCTCTGGGAGCCTTAGACGTGGTGTGGAGCTTAAGGTGTCTGCTCATTGGTGACACTGTGATGTCTGAAGCTTTGACCTTATCATCTCGTTGCGATGACGTATTTTTTCCCAACGGCAGCGGTTCTCGGCTGGGGATGAGTTGCCCCTGACGACAACTGGGAGTGTCTGTTGACTGTTTCTGGTGCCATGACTGGGCGGCTGCTACTGGCCTCTAGTGGGTAGAGACCCGGGATGTCGTTAAAACATCCCAGGATGCTGAGGACAGCCCCACAACAGAGAGTGATCTGGCCCCAAATGTTAATAGGGCCACAGTAGAGAAAACCTGTCCCACAAGAATGGCACTTTCTTGATTTAATGTTAGTGAGCACTGTATGGTTAGTTTCTACACCCATCCATCCATCCATCCATCCCATACCCTTCTCTGCTCTGCTCCTGAGGTCTGTGCTCTCTATCAGGCTTCCCGCTGGCTTTGGCATTTGGGAGGCGGTAGCTACAGTGGGAGCAGAGAGAGGGATCCGGATAGTTCTTTGTCCTTCCCCGCTCTGGGCTGCCTTTCTCTGCCATGGGCCGTGTTCCTGCGTGATTCTGGTTCCTCCCAGGCTGCCCTAGCTTCCTGGCTTCCGACCCTTGCTGGGCTCCTCTTGGGCCATTTCCACTTTCAGGCCATTTCGGGCCAGGTCCCCGTGACCCGGTGTGGTAATGGCAGTGGTAACGCCCACCGCTGCTGGGCCCTGGGCGCCTGGACACCCTCCTGTGTCTGCAACACCCCGCCCACAGCTCTGCCAATTGGCTCTTCCTTAATGGCACATGGCTCTTGACCATGCGAGTTGGATTCTGCCTCCTGCCAGATTCTGACTGATACAGTCACTGTGTTTCATTCACACGGGGCGTGGGAGCGAGCCCATTTGATGTACCAGACAGTCTTTCAACTCTGTCCTGTGTCCCAGCTACACTAGGCCCCTGGGGGCCCGTCACCCATAGGGTGACCTTCGTCTCCTTACAATATAGTGATATAGTGGCATCTATCAGTTTTCTACTTTATGTCTGCTTGAAAATTCATTCTTTTAATGTTTATTTATTTTGAGAGAAAGAGAGAGAGAGAGAGAGAGAGAGAGAGAGAGAGAACGTGCGCATGCCTGAATGGGGCAGGGGCAGAGAAAGAGGGGGAGAGAGAGGATCCAAGCAGGTGCCACACTGTCAGTGCAGAGCCCGATGCGGGGCTCGATCTCGCAAACGGTGAGATCATGACCCGAGCCGAAATCAAGTTGGATGCTTCACTGACGGAGCCACCCAGGCGCCCCGAAAATTTCCGTAGTAAAGCTTAAATGAAAAAGTCCACCAGCCATTCTCTACTCAGTTCCTAGATCCCTAACGAGAACCGGTTAAAGACTCCCACGTGGGATGGAGCCCCCGTTGGGTTTCATCGCAAGCCATATGATGTCACAGTGTCTGCTCCAGGTTCAAGTGCAGGAAGAACGTCCCGGCTGGAACCTGTAGTCTCGGCGCAGGCTTCCTTGATGAGAGCAGGTTGCGCAAATGAGCGGTCATCGGAGAGCCGGGGACGGTGAAAGCGAGGGCTGTCTTCTCCCATCTCCCCTGGCTGCAGGCTGCAGGTGGGGCAAGGACTCCCGCCCCCGGGGTTGACTTGGGACCTAATCCTTGCAAGCACGGGGGGCAAATGGAAAATGAGCCAGGTTGGGAAGGAGATCCGACGAAGAGCGCCTTGTTAAGCCAATGACCAAGTGGGACCCTGGCCTGTAAAATGCTAGGGAACTTTGGGTGACCACGCGGATGCCCCTCAGTCATCCTATCGCGGCTGCTGGGGTATTTATGCGCCACCTGTCAGCCTGGTGTCCAGGGTTCCTCCCCGGGGGCTTTAGTTCTCAGCAGAAAGGCCTCCGGCAAAGCCATGTCGCTGCTGGGGGTGGGGGAGGCCAGCAGGCCTGCATTACAGGGAGGAGGCTTGAGGGCTTGGGAGGGGTGCTCAGAAAGCTGCAGTGGCCACACCCACCACTCAGCTCGCCTCCCATAGGCTTTCACCACCATCCCGGCCCTTTCGCCACCGTCCTGGCCCACGACTCACCCTGATGTCATGCCCGTGTTCACGCAGAAATCCCCTTCTTTCCCAGGAGACGGAATTTCGTGGTCTTATCTTCTCAGCCACTGACTCCAACCTCGCCTCTCCTCTCCCGGACCCCTGGAGTTCAAAGCCGAGTTTGCAAACCCTGTCGGCAGCCTCAACAGCCCGGAATAGTACCAGCCCTGCGGGGACCCCAGGAAAACAGAGGCTGACGCACACCCCGCCGTCGAGGGAGCCAGAACCTCGCAGCCGCACAGACCCTCACCAGCTCTGAAAACCAAGGCAGGGGAGACCATGAAAGCTGGGGCGACGGCCGTCTCTGACCAGCAAAGGCGGCCGTGCAGAAGTCACGGCCACGGGGACGACCCTCAGGGGGCCAGAAGGGAAGTCTGTCATGTGGATTGTTCTGCATTTACCCATGGAGGTGACACAGCCCCCGGCTCTCCATGTGGGTGAGCACACCCCGAAGGAAGCGCGCGAGCCTCAGTTTACCGACGGCGCAGGAGTTTGGTAAGCGTACGTGCACTCTCCAGGGCTCACCTTTCGCCTCTTTCACAAAAGCCAAGTTAGTGTTGGGGCACGGCTTCCAGCCCAGCGCTCGGAGGGCGGGCAGCAAAGGGAGCTGAAGACAAGTGTCCATCTACGAGTGAGGACGGGCTTCTGTTCTCCAAAAGACAGGAAATTCAAATTCTGGAAAACGTCCCCTGCAACCGAATTTTAACTTCAGGGTATTTCAGTTAAACTAGTTGACTAGTGATATTCGAGTTAGTTGACTGTCTAAATCCAGGGTTTGTCGGAACTCTAGGAAAATGTAAGCTGAGGGGGAAAACTGGATTGGGAGCTATTTTAAAAAGACCTGCGTTTAGGATAATGGGAGGAATTATCTTCGGAGATTTAACCAGGAAAGGGTTATGATTAAAGAGCATGGCATTCTGTTGGCTGTTAACCAACGTATTTGCAGGACAAGACAGTATTTCTCGGGCACGTGAAACTGACGGGTCAGAGAGTATGGTGTGTTTCTGTGGCCTGCGGAAAGAGCTCAGCATCACGCAGAAATCTCTCGAAGCTCCGTAGTTCCCAGTTCCGGGCTGGGGAAGGATCTCAGCCAATAAAGCTGACTTTCCCCGTTGTTGACTACCGCAGAGCTGAGGGATTATGGTTTTATTAGCAGGTTTCTGCACTAGGAACGAGGCAGCAGTCCTGTTCATCTATTTTTTTTTTTTCCAATCTATGCTATATCTCCGTGCTTCAGACCGGAACAAAATAATATAGTACAATAATGAGAAGGAAAGAAATCCTCTTACCTACAAAATCCCCAGAGGTGACAGCAAATGACTCACCGATAAAGGACATCGTATGCAAATATAGCTTGGGATCTCCCTTAAATTGATCTATTTTTAAGTTGATTTTTAGATGCACAAAACCTCCTTTAAAAGCACTGTCCCTCTTGCATACGTGGGCTGCCTTATCAATTATCTCTAACAAATGGAACCTGCCAGAGACAGGTCAAAAAACAATTAAAATCTTCTCTTAAAAAGCTCTCCAGTTTGCCCTCACATGCATGTGTGAGGGAGACAGGGTGGACGGGTGGGTGGGAGGTAGGGCGGCCTATGGGGACAGAGATGAGAGAGACTGGGGGTCACTGCAGGTTCGGGAAACAAAGGTGCCCCGTGGGGTGGATGGGTCATTTTGGGGGAAGGGTGCTTGGCAGTGTGTGCAGTGGGCTGCCGGTGGCCGTGCATGCAGGACAGCCTGGTGTGGTGGGACTGATTCTCTGAAACCAGATTTGCTCCCCAAGTGCTCTCTGTCCCTTCCTCCCCCGACCCCCTCAGCAGGTGTGGGACAGGGACGTGTCAGGGAAAGATACATTTTAGAGGAAAAGTGATGGGGTGTCGGGAGGAGAACAGAGGCCAGGCTTTCCGTCCAACCTCACTCCTGGATGAGACCTGCTACTGGACCCCTGCAGGGCGTGTGACGTGTCCCGGCTGCCAGGCTCGCCTGTTGCGACTCTCTTGCACGCAGAGCTCGGAGGGAGCTGGAAACCCAAGGGACCGCCCCCCCCCGCCCCCCAACATCACTTCCCCTCTGAGGGCTTTCCTGCTGCAGGTGGGAGGTCCATTCTGGCCTCTGGCCTCATCTCACGACACTTTGCTGCAGTCACAGGGCCTTTTCTCCACTCCTGAAACACGCCCCTCCGATAATCTGTGCTGTTTCTTCTAGAATGTTCTTTGCTTTGCCCTCCCAGTGGCGGCCTACCTCCCACCCTCCGGGTCTCAACCTAAATGCTGTTCCCTCCGACAGACTTCCCGGCCAGCCTTCCTGCACAGGTGCTTCCTGTGACCCCCCACATTAGCCCCTCGTTTCCTTCAAAACTCTTCACCCCACTTGTACGATTTCATTTGTGAGTCTGTTTCCTCGTTCTCGGTCTTTCTCTCGCGATGCAGTGGAAGCTCCTCCAGGGCAGGCCGCGACTGCCATGTGCAAGGCACAGAGCTGGGGCCGGGCACTCAGCAAGCATCACAGCACAGCAGGACACTGGATGGAGTCTAGTTTAAAGGGAAAGACACTGATTTCAATCTTGAACAAAGCGTTGGCCTTGGTCTTTAATGTTCCCCCAAGCCAGCAGGGAAGGGCTCATCACCCCCACTGCAGTGCCAGGAGTGAGGCCCGGAGAGATCCGGAGCTGCCCAAGCTTCTTGGTTAGTAGGTGATACGGCCGGGCTTCCAATAGCGCGGGCTCATCTCTCGAGCCCCCAGTGTTTCGGCTCTACCCCCCCTCACACTGAGTTTGAGGCAGCTACTGACCACCCAAGTTTAAGTGCAGGTCAGGCAGCCTGGGAGGTGGGGATCCAGGCTTCAGACCCATCTAGCTGGAGGCCGTGGCTGAGTCTGCGGGAGTTAACGCGAACCCCAGGGGAGGAAAAACGTTCCAAAGTTTCTCGTGCTCCTGGTCTACCCTTCCCAACTCTTGGCGCTGTGACCTGGGGTGGGCTGCCTCCACAGGCTGTGTTTTCACCGAGTCCCCTGCCTCTGGCCCCGGTTTGCTGAAGAAAGTATCAGTCGTAGCTCTTTCCAGAAGATAGCCATTTGAAATCTCTCTCGGCTTACGGGTCATGCTGAGAATCTGACGAAAGCTAAGAACTTCCTAGAGAAATTTATCCGTAACATGAGCAGCATCTTGGTTCCTTGGATCACCATCCTGAAGTCTCCTGGGAGCCAAAGATTCAGATTAACAACTCCTGCCCTAGACGGTCGGGATAGCAGCAGGGCTGTGTGTGGAAAGCCTCTGGGTCAGAGCTCCCAAGGGTGCCCAGAAGATAAATCATAAACGGTGGGAAGCTTGAAGCAATTTCCTTTTCTAGAGCAGAGGTCGGAGTAGCGTTGAACATGTTTTTCCACTTTGGGGATGTACCACTTGGCTGCCCACCCAGGGACGGTGATGGACGTCAGAGGTGCGGCATGGACGTAGGCGAGTGTGCGCGTGGGGGTGGTACCCGGGACATCGTGAACCGCGTGGTCTGCTTAGTGTGGAAAAATGCCAAGTGTGCCCTACGGGTACCAATTTCTGAGTGTGTCCTTTGAAGCTGTTCCTTTCACTGACTTTGTGAACTCCTCCATTCCGTCACTCATGACCTGTGCAAGATCTCTGTTTCCAGGTGGCAGTGGAGAGTCGGGGGAAGGGGAAAGGGCCCTTGTGGTAAAGCCCGCACCTTGGGGCCCTCTAGTTGTCACTCACAGTGAAGGTGTTATTTTCAAGAGGTATTTAAGCCTCAACTTTCCAGGTAGTGCCTGTTACAGAGTTTGTCCAGGGACGCCCTAGTAAGAGAAGTTTTGGGAGAGCTAAGCTTCTTTTAAGGTAGTTATAATAATATAACTACTCATAGATAAGGGGTTGGAGGAACTCGGGTTGGTGGTTATAGGACCGGAGGAGGAGGAGATGGAAAGGAGACAGGAGTCTATCCACCTAGCATAACCCCTGCCCCCTTTGGGGAAATTTGCTCATCTGTCTTCCATTCTTTTTCTTGGTCCCCACGGGAGCTGCCATGACAGTGCTCTGTTACCCACCTGCTGGCTGCAGTGGGCTGGGTCTTAAGTGTGCACCTGACTCCACGTGGGCAAGAGTGCTTTGTGGGGTCTTGGACTTCGAACTGAGAAAGGGAAGCCAGCCTCCTTCAGGGGCCCAAAGTTGAGACCCGCAGTGGTGGTTTCTGCCATGTGGGCTAAAGGAGCAAAGGAAGTTGGGCAGGAATATGGAGGATGAGAGCCCCCCCGAGACTGCAACCCCCACCCCAGATTCATTGGCTTCTCAAGTCTGGATGGATTCTTACGATTGAGTTCTTGAGACAACCCAGGATCATTAAAATATACCCGTTCTTTTTGCTTATGCTACTTTGAGTTGGGTTTCTGTGATTTGCAACCCTGGGAATTCTCTCCCTGCTAAAATCTCAAGAGATTGAGAGGCAGAGTCTGTCCAAGGCTCAACCTTAGCCCAACTGAGGGGAATCCTCCTCCATCAGGGCACACGGTAGAGGGTCAGGTCTCTGAATCATTGAAGGCAGGACAAGAAAAGTGGAGATGAAATGTCCCACTGAGGATGCAAAGAGGAATGGGTCTGCCATCTTGCCTAGAAAGGGGGTTAGGAAATCCTGTCTCAGGAGTCTTTCCAGTGAGAGGAGCTTCAGTCCAGTGTAGCCCTCAGATCCCAGTGTTTGGAGTGTATAAGAGTGTCTGATTAGACACATTCCCTTTGTGTATCAAGATGTCCTTGCGTGATCTACATACGAGGAATCACATCACTGTATGTAAAGAATGGATGTAAAACCACAGGCTAAAATTTTTTCAATGAGCGCCTTTTGGATTCATGGAGTTAGTTAATGACTGGATAATGGAACCAGAGTTGATGATCACCCAACAGCCTTAGCTATGAAAATTAAGGTGATAAGAATGTTAAAGGGGGCATCAGTTATAGGGACAAATTCAAGCTCACATCAGGAAAAAAGAAAAAAGTAATTTCAAAGCATGGAAATATTTGTGGTCTCAAAAAAATGCAAAGCATGCCCAGCATCTGGCCGTACCCCATGGTCTTTTTTCTACTGGCATCATAAACTTTCTTTCCCGCAAGTTTATTTGGATGAGACCCAGAAGAGGTGTGGCAGGGACAAGCTGCTCTTCAGGGGAAGCTGGCAGCTTTGCACATCCCCATCTGTCCCCTCTTCCGAAGGGGCACCTTCATCTCGGAATTATAAAACTTGTAATCTTGGCGAGAACTGAGAGGTCATCCAGGGTTCTTCAGCGAGGACTCTGGAGTGGGTTTCCCTTGTTCCACACCCCCCTGAGGTTGTACATAAATGTTGTATGTTACATTTTTTCTTGGGGGAAGGCTAAGCTTTCATCACGTTGCCCTAGGACTCGTGGCCCCAAACTGGTTAAGATCCACCATTCAACCCAATTGTTCCAGATGAAGACAAGGAAGCCCAGGGAGCAGTGGGCTTGGCGATGGTCCTGTGGGTAGATGATGGCAAAGCCTGGAGGAGAAATACAGTCTGCAAAGTCCCAGATTGCTTTCCCCCCATTACTGTGCTTTGCAAAGAATCCATCCTCGGTTCCTAAGGACACTTACTTTGCTTCAAAGAAATGTGCCAGCTGTAAGCCATGCTTTCCTTAACTGGGAATTAATGAGGAAATAAGAGCTCTCCAGCATCCGGAACGTAAGAGGTTATTATAATGCTCTGGTTATAACGTTGTATTAAAACAATAATACCCACCAGTGTTCTCATAGTTCTGTGTAAATATTAGCTTATTAGTCTTCATATTGGCTCCATAAGGTAGGATTTTTTCTTTTTTACTTGAGAATTAGTACATCTCCAGGGCGCCTGTGTGGTTCAGTCAGTTACACGACTGACTTTGGCTCAGGTCACGACTGTGATGATACTTGAAGAGGCATCACCAGCCCAACACCATGCAGACGAGCCCCCCCCCCCCCCCCGAGAGGTGAAGGCAAGTGGGAAGGTTGGAATGATTGTTTTCAGCGGCTCATATTGTTTCCATCTTTCAGAGTCTCCTGCAGACATTGTCCTTCACCTAACCTCAGTTCCTCATGAACTCAGCTCCACTGATGTGTCCGCCCTTTCAGCTTCATACCTTGTCACGGCAGATGACCTCTCACTGAGATGACTCCCAGGTCTCCCCTGTTCTGGCGCCCGAACGCCACGACAGCTACCAACTGACCACATGTCCGTCATGGCACTGGAAGCCAGTTCAGGGTGTCTGATGGGCGGTCGTGAAGCCTCTCCGATGCAATAATTTAACAGCCACGTTACTGATCGGGGAGTCGGTACCCGACTACTCCCTTATTTCCTTTCATCTGTCATCCATTCTTGCAATTCTGCCTTTTCCAAGGTCACCAATGACCACACGGTCTCATGGGAAAAGTGCCACACTGATCAATTGCTTTTTACAAAATACCTTTGTGGGGTTTTCTTTTTGCGAATATAAATATAACGCAGTTCTTCGAACACATATGAAAAATATGAAAAGGAGACAGGTAATTATGAAGTCACCTGTAATCACATCAGAGATTTAGCAAGCCTGCAGCGAATTGCTTCCATTTTCCTTCCAGAAAGAACTTGCCATTCAGCTACGAGAAGCGTAGTTAGCTGCTGGCCTCCAGTGGTTAGTGCCCTTAGGACCTGCCTCAGCAATGGAGAAGAGGCCATTCCCTTCCTGGGCTCCTTGCTAATGATAGAGCCCGGTCAGAATACCAAAACCTGGTAATTCCTACTCAGTAAGACTCTTGTTATGGGAAGTCTTCATGCCAGAGCTCCCTGCTAGGTTGGCAGAGGCCAGAAAACTCTCTAGAGTGTGGTTTTCCATGTTTCACTGGAAAGCCTGGGGCCAAGGCCATCAGGAGTGTGCTGGTAAGAGGGGCACCAGCATCGCCAAGAAGTTTAAAGAAGGGTCTCCCATTCGCCTCACTCCAGTACGCCCATACCTCTGGGCCTTCCAGTCCTTTCTTCCACCGTCTGCCATGACAATTCAGGCATCTCCTCTCTGTTCCCTGTGAGCTGTTGGTTTCTCCTTGGAGTTGCCCTGGGCCGGGGCTGATAGTAGGAGAGATGGTCACAGAGTTTGGCTCGTTGATAGTGACTTTTAGGGACATTGGAGTCCCTAAAGCAATGGACACCCGGGGACCAGCACCTAATCACCAGAAGCCAGATGGTCACAGTTATCAAAACAACCCGCAAAATTGGAGTGGCAGCGAGGGGCATGAATGGTGGCGATAATTTAATAAAACATGGTATCCCAGGGGGGAAATGGATGAGCCTCCAACAAGTGGTGTTTCATATATGAATTCAAAAGGAAGTCGGAATGGGTGAGCAGGAGACTGAGGGCAGTCATTCCAAGAAAAAGTCACAAACTGTTGCCCGGGTCCTAGGTTTCAGACGCGAAATCCATCGATTGAAGAGCTCCCCAGGTTCCCAGAAGTCAAGGCCCCCAACATTGTCCTAACTGTGTACTGTTAGTACACATAGTCCCCATTGGACTATGGCCATTTACTCAAGCTCCCAGACACTGTGGAAAGAAAAGTACCACGACTTTGTGAGGACTAGTAGTAAAAGGCTCTGTGTTGACATTGTTACTCAGAGACCCAAAGTGTCATCCTGGTCCCCTGTTGGATGAGGGCATTTGGCGACCAGATAATAAGTGGTATCCTGTCAAAGTACACCTTAGAATGTGCCAGCGGTTTGGTAAATCCCATCTGGTGGTCATTTCCTCAGTTCCCCATTATATAGTTAGAATCAGTGTACTTCATAGTTTGAAGAACCCCCATCTTGGTTCATTGGGTCAAGAAATAAATGAGAGCTATCATAGTGTGGGGCGGGGGGTCAAGTGGAAGCCCCTGAAACGGCCTCCTCCACCAAATAAAAAATAGGATTACAGCTTATGCAGGGGCGCCTGGGGGGCTCAGTCGGTTAAATGACCGACTCCGGCTCAGGTCATGATCTCACAGCTCGTGGGTTCGACCGGTAAGCAAGAGGTGGCCGGTATGCCAGAGGCCTTGGCAAGACGCCTGGGCTACAGGGTGGCCGGTAAACGCTCTGAAGGTCCAGGGACCCGTTACGTTGGTGCAGAGTTTAGGGTCAAGGGCACATTCCGAATGTCCTCCAAAACAGAAAGCAAATCACTTCATCTTGCATCCTTTTTTTTTCATCAAAAAAATTTTTTTAATGTTTATTTATTTTTAAGAGAGAGAGAGAGAGAATGAGTAGGGGCGGGGCAGAGAGAGAGAGGGAGATGCAGAATCCGAAGCAGGCTCCAGGCTCCGAGCTGTCAGCCCAGAGCCCGACGTGGGGCTCGAACCCACGAACCGTGAGATCATAACCTGGGACGAAGTTGGATGCTTAACCGACTGAGCCACCTAGGCGCCCCCCTCTTGCATCCTTTAAAAAAAAAAAGAAAAAAAGCAAGAATGTGCCTGGTAAGCTTCTTTTGGTTCTGGAGGCAGCATGCTCCAAGCCTAAAAACATCGCTTTGGGTTGTTTTCGAGGTGACGTGGAAGGCTGCCAGCTTTGAGGGGCCCCGGGGCAGTCCAGGGACTTCCGCTACCTCTGTAATCTCCACTACCTGGGAGCTTTACAGGTGCCTGATCCACAAGCCTGGGATCTCACACAACATAGCATTTGCCCGGAAGGGTACAAGGAAGGTGGGAGTGAGCCCACGAGCACTAGATCTCCGGAGATCACGTCATCCAGAAGCTGCCGGGCTGACAAAGCGCGGAGGTGGCCGGCCGAGGCACAGCGGGGAGGGCGCTCTGACAAGGGGTGCCACCCCCCAGAGCGCACGAGGCACCCTGAATCAGACTGGGCTCCCGTAGTAGGCAGACTGCGTCCTAGAACCTTCGGGCAAAGCAGGGATGCCCTCCCTCACCCTGATTTCCAGGGACCCACGGGGGACTTGGTGATCCCCGTCCCTACAATTGCAGACCCTGCAGGATAAGCTGTTTTGGCTCCTGGATGGGGCGCGCTCTGCCAGGGGTCACAGCGAGGGCTCCATTGAACCGCACGCTGTCAGGGCTGCTCCGGGCTCCTTGCGTCCACAGGTCAGCAAACCAGAGGAGTCTTTTTCTTGGCAGAAGTCATCACCCTGGACATACGGGGTGGCGGGTTCTGCGTTACACAGAAGGGCAGGGGAGGGGCGCATGTGGAACCCCGGTGATTCGCCGAGACATGTCTTGGTGTTTCCTTGCAGGAAAAAACATCTCCTCTTTCACTGAAGTAACTTCTACATGGATTCAAGAGTTTAAAAAGTCAGATATAAAAAAAAAAGGTAAGAAATTAAAATCCACGACTGGAGAGAAGAAATAACTTTCTAAACTTAAAAGCGATAAAAGCAATCAACACGTGGATAAATAAAAATGGAAGCTTGTGAATGCAACAAAAATGCAAAACTTGGGGGGCCTGGGTGGCTCAGTCGGTTAAGCGTGCAACTTCGGCTCAGGTCCTGTTCTCACGGTCCGTGAGTTCGAGCCCTGCTTCGGGCTCTGTGCCGACAGCTCAGAGCCTGGAGCCTGCTTCCGATTCTGTGTCTCCCTCTGTCTCCGCCCATCCCCTGCTTCCGCTCAGTCTCTCTCTCTCTCTCTCTCTGTCTCAAAAATAAATAAACATTGAAAAAAAATTTTAAAAATGTGAAAATAAACTGGCAAACAGGCTGGGGACAAATAGTTCTAACAAACACCAAACATTTATCTTCTGACGCTGGGGCTATGGATAATATTTTATATTTTCTGTGTTCTCTCCAATGTGATGCTTCCAAGAAGCATATATATTCATCTTAAAAAGAGAGAAGTAAAACACAGCCTTTTTTTTTCCTTTTCTAAGATAAATAACACTCATAAACCTGGCAGTTTAACGAAGTCTTGAGATGAAGGACTTCAGAACATTAAATGAAAGAAAATCTGTTTGGATACCACCTCTAAACTATATTACAATTAAATTGAAGAACACAAAATCTGGGACACTTGGGTGGCTCAGTCTGTTGAGCATCCGACTTCGGCTCAGGTCATGATCTCACAGTTTGTGAGTTCGAGCCCCGCGTCGGGCTCTGTGCGGACGGCTCGGAGCCTGGAGACTGCTTCGGATTTTGTGTCTCTCTGTCTCTCTGCCCCTCCCTGCTCACACTCTGTCTCTCTCTCTCTCTCTCTCTTTCAAAAATAAATAAGGGGCACCTGGGTGGCTCAGTCGGTTGGGCGTCTGACTTCGGCTCAGGTCATGATCTCACGGTTCGTGGGTTCGGGCCCCGCATCAGGCTCTGTGCTGACAGCTCAGAGCCTGGAGCCTGCTTCCGATTCTGTGTCTCCCTCTCTCTCTGACCCTCCCCCATTCACGCTCTGTCTCTCTCTGTCTCAAAAATAAATAAACATTAAAAAAAAATTCAAAAATAAATAAAACGTTAAAAAAATTGTTTTAAATTAAAGAACACAAAATTTAAATTTTGACTACTTTCCATGGTCCGGAAAGAAAACACTGCTATCACGCACACACATGCGTGGGTTTCCCTCTCTTCTAAGACAGCATGAGGAGAAAACTCTGGATGGGGAAGCAGGCACGTCAACACTGCAAAAAACTAGACATGGGATCAGGATCTTCATAGCCCTTTAGCTAAACAGATGGTAACCAGCGGACAGACGAGAAAGTAGAAATTTTGGTTTGATAATTGCACCAAAATGAAACCCCCGTCCTTCCATATGCAGGGACGGCTCCTGGGGTCGTGAGACACAAAGGGGTTGAGCAGAACCTACAATTTCCATTTCTCTCTGCCGCGAATCTGTTTTCCCGGTCATAATGACGGGAGAGAGCTATTCCGCAAGGGCCGCTCATTAATCGAATTCCCTACCAGGCTGATTTCAGGAAGCCCAGAGCTGGGACTAGCAGTGGGGGTGCTCAAGGGTTACGTGATTAAGATGACCGAGTCAGATCTGGAAGAATGTCATTATCCTCCTCAGTGTCACTCAGAGACGGGGGAGGATAGCCATATGGTGCCCACCCCAGGACCGTCTTGATATGTGCGGTTTGAACGATGACAAGGAACATCCAACGTCATAAAAATGCTGCAAGCCACAGGAGACCCTCTCGGCGTGCAGGGACTCAGAGCCTGCGATTTGAGACTCGTGACTTCGTGCTTGGAAGAGGCGAGGCTGTTGGTGTTAACGATCCGAGGGGCTATTTCCAAGGGAGAGAATGATCTGGAGACTGCGGAAGCCAGCCAACCCACTGGCTTTCAGAAGAACACCACCTTCCTCCCCGTCACCTTGCCGTGGATGGAAGCTTATAGCAGCGAAGCGATTCTACCAGTCTGACTGATAGCTCCTGGCTAAATCTATCATCTATCTATCTATCTATCTATCATCTATCTGTCCATTATCTATCAATTATCTATCTATCTATCTATCTACCTACCTATCATCTATCCATCCATTATCTATCAATTATCTGTCTATCTATCTATCTATCTATCTATCATCTACCTATCCATTCATTATCTATGTATATATGTGTCTATGTATCTGTCTATCTACCTATCTCCTTCCTTCCCTCTCTCCCTCGTCCCTCCTCCCTGTATTCCTATCTTTAAAGCCACATGTTCATACGATGACCTACAATACCTCCCTTAGAGGTCACTCTTTTTTCTTCCAACATTTTAATTTCCTTTTCGCATAATGAGAAATCCGGCTCCCACGATCCACAATACATTTACTTACTTCCTCAAAGCTAGAACGCAGAGACTAGTTTCAGAAACGCTAACCTATGCTGCTGAGAAAAAACCCACCGTACAGACAGTCCAGTATTTGTTTGTTATTCTTTCCGCCTCTGGCCCAAGGATGCAGGGTCCAAATATTGCTTTGAAACGTTATTTGGGTTTGTTCACCTTCCTCGTCCTTCCGTGTGGTCATGTTATTGATTTGAAGTCACATAATGAAGCTCATTTGTACGTTAAGTTCTGTGTGCCCTTCACTGTTAGTTCTGTTCTCATCCTTATTGATTTTAAGTAAGAGAGACATTAATGTGGTTCCAAATGTCAGAGCTAGACTCACAGGTACCCGCCCCTCCTCGTTCTTTCACGCCATTTTCTTGAGGTTAACCAACGCCATCAGCTTCTGGCTTATCTTTCTGCAGGAAAGAGCAGAAATACACGCGTTTATTTTCTTACTCTTCCCTGTTTCTTACACGGGAGCTGGCGTACCCTAGACCTCTTTTGCATTTTGCTTGTTTGTTTTTAACTTACTGCCTCCTGGAAATCCCTCCATATCACTGACCTTTGACATCGTCCAGTCAGCTGCAAGGTACTCGATGTGCATGTGGACGCACCATGGTTTATTCACCCGCTGTCCTAGGTACGGGCGACTAGGTTGCCTCCGATTATGACCGTCGCTGCAGTGAATACCCTTGTCTTCATAGGTCAGATTGCTACAGCACATGGACAACACATAAGTAGCTCTGCCAGGTGGTGCCAAATTCCTCTCCAAAAGGGTTGTATTAATTCTGTTCTCACCAGCAACGCAGGAGAGAGCAGGTTTCCTCACAGGGTGACCAGTAGGACGCGTTGTCATACTTGCGCATTTTTGCCAATCTGATAAGCAACAAATGAAATCGCTCTCTGGTTTTAATTTACCTTTCCCTTCTGAGGGAGATGGAAAATATTTTCATGTGTCTTCACGACTTTATATCTTTTTGTGAATCGTACCCTTTGCCCATTTTTCTGTCAGGTTTTTGGTCATTTTCCTCTCCATTTTAAAGGATTCTTTATATTGGAGATATCACCCTTTAGCCATGATACATGTTGTGAATATATCCCCCAAATGTCATTGCCTTTTAGCTTTACTTATGATATTTTTTTTCTGTATAATAGTACTATATATATATATATATATACACACTATATATATATAGTCTACATATATAGACTATATATATTTACTCTCTCTCTATAGACTATATATATAGTCTATATATATATACTTTCTATATATAGTCTATACATATATATTTTCTATATATAGTCTATATACATAGACTATATATATAGTCTATATACATAGACTCTATACATAGATATCTATCTATCTATATATCTATATAGACTATATACTCTATAGACTCTTTCTATATATAGACTATATACATAGACTATACCTACCTACCTATCATCTATCCATCCATTATCTATCAATTATCTGTCTATCTATCTATCATCTATCCATTAGCTATCCATTATCTATCTATCTATCTATTCATCCATTATCTATCAATTATCTATCTATCTATCTATCTACCATCTACCTATCCATTCATTATCTATGTATATATGTGTCTATGTATCTATCTATCTGTCTATCTACCTATCTCCTTCCTTCCCTCTCTCCCTTGCCCCTCCTCCCTGTATTCCTATCTTTAAAGTCACATGTTCATACAATGACCTACAATACCTCCCATCTATCTATCTATCTATCTATCTATCTATCATCTATCCATTAGCTATCCATTATCTATCTATCTATCTATCTATCTATCTATCTACATATAGTCTATGTATACAGTCTATATATAGAAAGAGTCTATAGAGTATATAGTCTATATAGATATATAGATAGATATATATAAACCATATATACACTATATCTACCTATCTATCTATCTATCTATCTACATATAGTATGTATATAGTCTATATATAGAAAGAGTCTATAGAGTATATAGTCTATATAGATATATAGATAGATATATATAAACCACATATACACTATATCTATCTATCTATCTATCTATCTATCATCTATATATAGTCTGTATATATCTATATGTACATATATATGTATATATCTGTATGTCTATACACACACACACATATGTAGTTATGAAGTCAAGTTTATCACTCCTTAACATTCATTGTTTTTCCTTTTGGGATCATAGCTACAAGCCTTTCTCTACACTCAGGTTAAAGAGAATTCACCCCTGTTTGCATAGTGTGGACATGTCTTCATGTTTCCACATTCATGCCCCTGGTCCACTTGGACGTGATTGTCCCATATGGTGGGAGGCATGAATCTAATTTTATCTTTTCCCTAATGGGTACCTGGTTGGCCTAGTGCCATTTATTAAAACATTTGTTTCTGCTCTGGTGGCTTGAAATACTATCTTTACCATATACTAAGTTTCCATATGTACTTGGGTCTATCTCTGGACTTTTAAAATTCTGTTCCACCTGTCTATTGGTTCACCGTTTTACTGCCAGAGGCCTTATAGGATGTTCTCATGCCTGAAAGAGCTGGACCCCATCATACCTTTCCCTCCTATGTCTCTTTAGCTGTTCTTTCGTGTTTCATTTTCACACGGACATCAGCGTCAACTTTTCCAGCTTCACAAAACTACTTGCTGGTATTTGGATTAGAACTTGGACGAATTCATAAATTAACGGGGAGAGAATGGAGATCTTGGAATTGAATTACCTACTCCAACCCTGTCTTTCAGCTGTTTTCTCAGATACCTTGGGGACCACTGTGTGAATTTCTGGCTCCTTGGGAAGCAGACACTGAGACAGATTAGGAGTGCAAGATTGCGGGGACAAAAAGTTAGAGAGGGAGGGAGCCAAACCATAAGAGACTCTTAAAAACTGAGAATAAACTGAGGGTTGATGGGGGGTGGTGGGAGGGGAAAGTGGGTGATGGGCATTGAGGCACCCGTTGGGATGGACGCTGAGTGTTGTGTGGAAACCACTTGACAATAAATTACATATTAAAAAAAAAAGATTGCAGGGGACAATGTCTGTGTAGGTGGCTGAAAGTGGGGAGTCCCAACGCTGTTGGACGCAGGGAAGTGGGGTGTTGATATAACGAGATAGACCATAACAGAACGCCAACAGCAGATTACAGGTTGATAACTCAGAACTGAATGGTAGACACGTAGTGTTTAGACATATGGAAGAACCATCAGGAAAGAAGAACAGAAAGTTACACGGTGCTGCCTTTGGAACAAGAGCTGAAGAGAAACGAGTAGAGTCGGGGGGCAAACAGATTAATAACGGTCATGGGGTTTGCTCCCTGTCACAAACACTCTTCCTGGATTATTTCGCTTATTGGAACCAAGGGCAGGTTTTCTTTTGTTAAACAACAATTCAATCAATGACATAAATTCCCAAATAGATTAATAACGGTCATAGATAAACCCTTCATAGACAACGTTACGGTCTGAATGTCAGACTGTTGGAACCAATGTCAAAAAACGCAACCGAGAGTTGCCTGGGTGGCTCAGTCGGTTAAGTGTCCAAGTTTGGCGCAGGTCATGATCTCGCGGTGTGTGAGTTCTGGCCCCGCATCGGGCTCTGTGCTGATGGCTCGGAGCCTGGAGCCCGCTTCAGATTCTGTGTCTCCCTCTCTCTCTGCCCCTCCCCCCATCTCTCTCTCAAAAACAAATAACCATTGAAAAAGATTTTTTTTTTTTTTATAACGCAACGAAAAAGTGAAGGCTGCAAAAGAGGGCAAATGAAAGGAATGGTTAATTCGGAGGCTGGTTTAAACGTCAAGAATGAAATGTGTTCCACGCATCAGGGTTCTAAAGTGAGAGGAGGGTTGGCAGCCGGCATCGGCTGGCTTCTTAATTACATCCTTGTCCATCCAAGACCCATGGAGGCGTCAATCACCCTTACCCAGGACGTCATTCCAAGCACACA
Organism: Lynx rufus; assembly: GCF_022079265.1. NCBI lineage: Eukaryota > Metazoa > Chordata > Mammalia > Carnivora > Felidae > Lynx > Lynx rufus. The sequence continues at coordinate 5,299,534 of NW_025814834.1, forward strand.
CACACACACACACACACGCACAATCTATCCTTTTTTGCGAAGGCTTTTTCTAGAGTTGTCAGCGGATAAAACAAGCAGTTAAAGGGGGGGGAAACACAGTTGCTCAAGCAGCTGTTTTGTTTACAATGGTTTTGCTGATTATGTCTTGAAGCAGATGGGTTATTTGGATGTCAGGTAGCTGTGGTCTCAGGATCCTTGAAGAGCTGCAAGGCAAGCGGTGTCAGCGGAGCCCGGCAGCTGCAAGCTGGCGCTGTGGGGATCGGAGGCTCCCAGTTGGGGCGGCCACAATGAAGCAGGGTCAGACGTCGCGCCCAGAGACGCTGTGTGGGCCACAAGGGCCGTTTCCTAACCAGCCTCTTTCCTGGTAGTGTCAATCTCCCTACCGTTGACTCTGGAAGAGGCAACATCTGAAAGTTTGGGCTGAGCGGAGGGTGCCGGGCAGGTAAACATACCCATCTATACCTTCCACGTGCGCACAATGCGTTTGTTTCAAGCACCAGCAGCGATCAGTTTGCCGGAAGGCGGTTTGGAAAGGGTCTGCTAATTTCACTTCGCAAAATGTTCATCCATGTTGCTGCAAATGCCAGGACTTTCTTATTTTGTGATTTTAATAAAAATTGTTTACATTTGAGGGGCGCCTGGGGGGCTCAGTCAGTTAAGCGTCCGACTTCCGCTCGGGTCGTGATTTCACGCCTCGTGGGTTCGAGCCCCGCGTCAGACTCTGTGCTGACCGCTCAGAGCCTGGAGCACCTGCTTTGGATTCTGTGTCTCCCTCTCTCTCTGCTCCTCCCTCACTCATGCTCTCTTTCTCTCTCTCAAAAATAAATAAACATTAAAAAAATTGTTTACATTTGAAGTGTAACATGATTTGGTATACATGTACAGAGTGAAACACTTAACTGATGTCAAGCTAATTAACATCTCATCTCCCCGCCCGTGACCGCTGATTTTCTGTGTATGGTGGGACGATCTGAAATCTACTCTCTTAGCAAATTTCCAATACAGTATTCGCAACTTTGGTCAGACGCTGTACATTACATCTCTAGACGGACTCATCTTACATAACTGTCACTTCGTTCACTTTGTTTAATCAAGGATTTCCTTCTTTTTAAAGGCTGAATAATTGCCTCCCGTAGAAAGAAATGATTACATGAACAAAAGCTCTAATCCACAAGCAATTGTCATAGAAACCTTTAGGTACTGAACACAGCCATCTAACACAGGAAAGGGTTGAGAGTCAAAAGGAAAATTGGACAGAAGCTCTCCTGGAGGACAGCATATCACTCTCCCGATTCAACAGATCAACAGAAAAAAACAACGCGAGACCTGAGTAATACATCAGCAATAATTAGCCAGCGCACAAATACACAATGTGTTTTAATTAGTTGATTCTATCAGACTTTGCTGAACACCTGCTTTTTTGTTCTGTATTAGGAAATTAGCAATGACTAAGACAAACGTTTCTAGTTCTCAAGCAACCACATTCAGCAAGTGGGCTGGGCTGGCCAGATCTGTTTCCTGGGGCTGGTCACCTCTAAGCCGTGAGGGAGGCTAGGAAATAGAATTTGAGGTGCTAACAGGCAGGGCTGGGCTACATAATTTTCAGGATCCCATGCCAAACAGACCTCAGCTCAAAAAGTAAGGGAAAAGTGGGGCACCTGGTGGCTCAGTTGGTTAAGTGTCCGACTTTGGCTCAGACCATGATCTCGTGGTTTGTGAGTTTGAGCCCCGCGTCGCGCTCTGTGCTGACAGTTCAGAGCCTGGAGCCTGCTTTGGATTCTGTGTTTCTCTCTCTCTCTCTCTCTCTCCCTCACCTGCTCACATTCTGCCTCTCTAAAAAATAAATAAAGATTTAAAAAAATAAATTCAATTAAAGAGTACGGGAAAAGTTCTCCTTTCTTTTGTGGTTTTCCTCTCCATCTACCATGGTGGTTTTTATTCGCTATTTCATGTCGGAGATGCGGATGGTCACGAAGTGCAGACAGACGCTCCCTGGTGTCCAGGCCCTGCCCCCAGACTCAGTGCACCTGCTGACCCTCCCCCATACCTGTGCCCAGGTCCCCAGTTGCAGGTGCTGGGTCTGTGGAGGAGGTGGCTGAGAACGGGTTCGTGGTGGAGGAGAAAGTAGGAGGTGAGCCAAGGCTCTAGGACCCCAGGGCACGTCCTCTGGTCCCATGGTACTTCACTCAAATGCAAACTCAAAGAGAAAACTGTTAAGAATTTTAAGACATCAGCCACAGAGACTTCAACTCCACGGAGGGGCCCCTTCTGAGGGGCACGTCCCTGTGTCATCACAGGCTCAAGAAGCCAGCTCTGCTTGCGGCCTCTGTAGCGGAGGCAGGTAGGGGAGAAGGAGGCAGGAACAGACATCGGGTGAGCTGACCTATAGTCTCCCACCTCGTTGTACGCGAAAGGCAGCCTGTCGCTCTGAATTGTCATCAGCATAGCAAGCCAGCGAGTGCCCTGACTGGTGCTAACTCAGTGTTAGCAATTCCTTAATGCCATCCTGATATTTCTGGCCCTACGTGTTTTATTTGGAAATACGACGGAGCGGTACATGGAAGAGAATTTTGCCTAGAATATTTAACAGGAAACATGAATGTGAGCGTAAGAGGCCCTTCCTACCTCTGTCATATTTGGAAGACTCTTGCAGCATCCAAAATGTATTACTGCTGATCTACAAACAATTTAAAACAAATTTTTAATGTTTACTTATTTTTGAGAGAGAGGGAGAGAGAGAGAGAGAGAGAGAGAGACAGAGAGGCAGAGCACGAGTGGCAGGAGCGGCGGAGAGAGAGAAGGAGACACAGAATCCGAAGGAGGCTCCAGGCTCCAAGCTGTTAGCACAGAGCCCGACGCGGGGCTCGAACCCACGAACCGCAAGATCATGACCTGAGCTAAAACCAAGAGTCAGACACTTAACCGACAGAGCCACCCAGGCGCCCCAGATCTGAAAACAATTTTTAAGGAAAGTATTAAATATTAAAATATCTTGTGATTCCAGGATTCTAGGATTTTTTGTTCTTCTTGTTTCTTTTCCTGCCATTGTATCCCCAGTACCTGGCAACTGTTTGTTGAATGACTGAATAAACGTATTCAGAATGATCACTGGGGTTTTGTAAGGTACCTTAATATTCCTTATAAGTAAAATCAACACAAAAGGGCTGATGCCTCACGAGCCTCATTAGAAGGGTTTTTCTCTCCCCTGTTGTTTTGTAATCGATGAATAGAATTTGTTTATCAAGTTGCTTACACTTGGAACTTATTAGCAACTCTTGTTTGTTTTAATTTGGGGTTGGGCTGAAAACAGTACTTTTGATGGCACAGTTGCGAAAAGGGTCAAGTCAGGCACCCTTATTTGTTTATTTTAAATGTTTATTTATTTTGAGAAAGAGAGAGGGAGGGAGCACGCATGAATGGAGGAGGGACAGAGAGAGAGAGAGAGAGGGAATCCCAAGCAGGTTCTAAGCTCTCAGTTCTGAGCCAGATGCGGGGCTCGAACTCACGAACCACGAGATCATGTCCTGAGCCAAAATCAAGAGTCGGGCGCTCCACTGACTGAGCCACCCGCGGCCTCAAGTCGGGTGTCTTTAGATGCTTGGTCTGAAAGTCCCGTCTGGACTGAAGCCGAGACACAGGTTGGAACTGGAGTCTACAGCCCAAGTACTTCTACAAAGTCCCCCTTATTGTGGAACCCCAAAGGCCATGCCAAGGCTCCACTGTCCCTGATGTGGCTACTCAGGGGCTTTTATCTTGAGGTCAGGTCTAGCGCTCGTGGACTCGCATCAGTGACACAGGAATTCGGACGTGTCCTTTGGCCAGAGTCCTCCCCGACTCCTGGCCGGGATGCCAGTTCCTCCAGACCGGCCCTTTATCTCTTCTTGACCCAGTGGAGATCATGTACCTGAAGATAAATGAGCCTGGTACAGTCATTGCACCTCGGACAGAGAGACACCCAAGGTTGCCACGGCGTGAGGAGGACACGTCTCCCTCTGGGGCTCTCTCATTGAAGCTGTTGACGGCGGGGAAGGAGGGCTCCGGATACCGAGACCCTCAGTCCAACAACCTGCGAGGAATTGATTCCCGCCAACTGATCACGTGAACATAGAAGGGGATCCTTCCCTATTGGAGCCTTCTGATGAGAGCGCAGCCCCGACTCACACCATAGCTGTCTTGTTAGACCTGATGCGGGAGACGCAGCGAAGCCATGCCCAGACTCCCTACCCGCAGAAACCGTGAGCTAGTAAACGTATACGATACTAGGCCGCTAAATGCGTGACTATTTGTTACACAGTAACGGACAACCAATAGAGGGGTTTAGTCCACTGTTGACCGAGAGCATCCAACTCCTGAGCTCCCTGAATACGTTGGGAGAAGATCACCAGACAGCTTCCACTTAAAATCGTGAGGCCACCCCTGACGGCAGAAAACACTTTTAAAATACCACGTAGGGTTAATCATTGGCTATATAAATAAGTATTCAGGGCAAATGTCTTTGTTATCATACCGGTGTGCTAGGAGAAAATGCAAACTATGATCAGGAGTGAATCCCGCGAAGACTCCATTAATCGGCCAAGCTTGGTAGGTGTTCCGCCAAGAGAGGAAGCCTTCTCCACGGGCCAAGTGTGTTCAGAGGCAGTACAGTGAGTGAGTGTTTGTTAGCAAACCTGAAGCAGTAAAGCAAGCCAGACCCTTTAAGATCTCCAAACAAGGGAAAGAGGCTCGCGGTGTCTGGACAGTTCTGGGCCGTGGTTTTAGTCCAAGTGTACCTTTGCCTAGAAAATGGTTCCTCCCTTTTCTGAAATGCGTACACTTCTCAGAAAAGCATGGCTTCCCAAAGATCTTTTAAAGACGTTAAACCACGACCATTGTCGTGAAGCATCCCAGATTTAAAAAAAAAAAAAAAATCTGTAACCCAGTTTCCAAAAATAACTTGATTTCAACATCAGAACTGTCATCTCAAAAGGTTTCATTCTTAGCAGCAATTAAAAAATGAGAAAAGGTGACAAAGTTTCGTTCTTGTGTCTTTTTTTTCTGAAAGGCTGTGATATGCCTCACTGAGAAACTCTGTGTGTGTGTGTGTGTGTGTGTGTGTGTGTGTGTTTTAATGTTTACTTATTTACTTATTTTGAGAGAGAGGGAGAGAGCGGGGGAGGAGCAGAGAGAGAGAGAGAGGGAGAGAGAGAATCCCAAGCAGGCTCCATGCTGTCAGCACAGAGCCCAATGAGGGGCTCCATCTAAGAATATTGACCCCTTCCTGTGATTCCATTAAGTGCTCTGGCTCACGATGCAGTTCCCATGGGCTCTTGTCATTATGGAATGGTCTACGAGGAGGGGATTGCATCATTTGTCTTCAAGTCCAAGAAGGAAATAGAGGCAAAGGTGGGTGTGTCCAGAACCCCTGTGAAAATCTGAAGGGAGCCACACACACTGTCCCCAGACCAAGGGGCACTCACGCGGGCCCATGTTTCGCAATGATTTTTTTTTTTTAACATGTACTTGGTCACTGTGAACTTCAGAGCAGGAAAGCCCTAAATTAGGGAAATTAGTCTTGCTCCTGGCCCATACCCCCTCTCTCGGGTGGATCTGTTAGGCTCGTGGGTTTACCATAAGACCTAGAAGCGTGTGCCCCTTCACATCACTGGGCTTTGTTTTGTGCATTAGGTTTGGGCTCCACAGCTACAGACTGGCCTGGGCATGGCTTGTCAAGACTGCAGAGAGAGGAGGGGGTTTTCCCGAGCACCACCCCCACCTCCTGCCTCCCTGCGTGCCTTCCTCCACCCTGCGCCCCTTCCTACTTTCCTTCCTTCCTTCCTTCCTTCCTTCCTCTGTTCCTTCCTGTTCCAGTTCATTTATTGTGCAGATCTGCCTAGGAAGAGAAAACGCTCCTGATGTGTGGTTCATGATTTATGACACCATTCAATTGAACGACTATTCATCACTGTAAATTAATAAATGCACGTTATGACCGCGCAGATTACCTCCCGCCGTATGGTTTTGCATCTTCCATCTAGGTCTATGATCCCTTTTGGGGGCAAGGTCCGGGTCTAGAGTCACGATTTTGCCTGCGATGTCCAGTTGTTCCGGCGCCGTTGGTTGGAAAGACGACCCTTTTCGCCACTGGATTGCTTTTGCCTTTTCGTCTGAGACCAGTGGGTGGCGCGTACGTGGGCCTTCTCCTGGGAGTTCCATTCTGCTCCCGTGATCCATCTGCCTTCTCTTTCACTGACGTCACCCTGTCTTCATCACTGTGGCTTCACAGCACATTTTGAGGTCAGGTGATGTCAGCCCTGCAACTTTCTTCTTCTTCTTCACTAGTGTCCTGGCTACTCTGCGTCTTCTGAATTGCTGTATTCACTTTGGGACCTGCCTGTCCCTACCCACGCTGTGGATTTGCTCCTCGTCACAGGTTTGTGTATCCTTTGTGGATTCTTTTCTGATCCCGTCCTCACCAAGACGTTTGCCAAATGATGGTTGTTGTATCCATCTCTCCCTCGCAGCTACCAGCTTGGTCTCAGATGTTTACTGTGAGCAAGAGAACCCCCACCCCCGTCCTTCTCTCTTCAGGGAGCCCACGTAGGATACCATGTGACATTTACTTATATGTCCCCTTAAGATCCTCTTGGTTGAGACATGGCCGGTTTTGAGGAGTATCGGTGAGGGGTTACATGGGTGGCCCATATTCACAGAGCGGGGGTCTTACGCAAACCCTCCCACCTCCTCCTTGAGGACAGAGTATTTACACAGCTATTTGGATTTCTTCTCCATGGGAGATTTGTCTGTCCTTCCCCCATTCATTTATTTATTGACTCATTTTTTACACTAGTATGGGCCCATGGATATTTATTTTATATTGGGTTATAATCAAATATTACTACATCATATTGTTCACATTGTTTCAACCTTGATCACTGGGGGCACTTAGAATTCTCATGGAAGAATTCAGGCTTTCTCAACAACAAGCCGGCAGCAATGAGCTAAGACCAAAGAATTCCAAAGGCTTGGGAACGAAGGAAAGACAATGCCTGTCGTGCGCTCCATTCTTGTGCAATTTTCAGAAAAATGCATAAATAGATCATCCGATTTCACATGCACTCAAAGGAGAACGATGATTTCGGACAATGACTCACAGACCCAAAGAAAGTCTGCTTCTTAGTAGATGCATTACAACCATATGGCAACTGGCGATAGCAAGTTCCTTGTGGTGGCCTGTGACCAAGATGTAACTTCCCCCAAGATTCCTTGTGTTTCTGTGGCTGGCCACTGAGGTTGTGTTGGGGTTGCAGTATGGCACGATACCTGCAGAATTTAATACTCTCTGGTCAACCCACATTCTTTCCAGGATTTTAAACATGAACCAAAGAATTCAGAGACCTCCAGGAGGACGTTTTCCTAATAAATGTCCAGTTGTACCAAAGTTACGGAACAAATATGACCTTAAGTAGCATTCAGTGACAATGCTAGTAAAATAAGGTTTGTCACTGGTATCTACTGTCGGTTTGCTTTTTCTAATCCTACCCACAGTCTCATCTGAGGATGTCTCTTCTGCATCTCTAGTGAGGTAGGTGGCACAGCTATCCTGTTCTCATTGTCAGAATGAGGAAAGGGTCCGTATAGATGGAGGACGAGTCTCTGCCCCAGGTAACTCACTTTGTAAGGAAGCCAGGTGCCCGTGTTCTGCTTGGAGTTCTCTCCACCATGCAAGGCAACTCGGGAGAGAACAGAGTGGAGGAAGCAGAAAACCAGAGGTCGGGAAGAGTCTCGCTCCAGTGGGATATCAGCCGCATCGTCTAATCTCTTTGAGCCTCAGTTTCTCCTTTTTTCCAGAGTGAGAAACTATAGATGTTAGGATTCTGTAAAATGAAGGTCCTGGCTTCCATCTATAGAGGAATATAATCATTCTTGTTCTACCAGGCCGTTCATTCACTCACTTTCTGATGGTAATACTTTCTGACCGTCCAGACTGGATGACAAGTCATTGACGTGCACGTGTAGACCTACGCTGGACGTTGTGAAGGCATGCTCCCGCTGTGCCCGGTAGCACAAGGTAACCTGTTTATGAACTTGGTACCATATCCGCCAAGTTCCATTTCGGCAGCGGACACAAAACGATTCAAGTCCTGAGCAAAACTCCCAGGGGCCTAATTTTCAGGGCTCTTGTTTCGCCTTGCTGATTTCGCCCGGCCCTACCGAGAGATTTCCGTTTCCACGCTGAGTTTTTCCTTGGTTCGTTTAATGTTGTTTTTGTGCTCTTTACGAAGGAAAAGCAAAGTGCCATGTTCCTTACAAAGTTGACAGTATTTGACCAGAGTCGATTATGTACGGACTTCACGGCAAAGAAAGACATCAGTGTATCTGGGGCGTGAGGCGTCTTGCAGACTATTAGAACCGCAGGCTTGACAGGGCTTGGCTTGGGTGTCCTCTTGCTCAAAATTCCACTGGAGGCATGGACTGCCATGCCCTTTTACACCATCTTAAATATTTTTTAATGTTTATTTATTTTTGAGAGAGAGAGACAGAGACAGAGAGAGCGTGAGAGGGGAGGGGCAGAGAGAGAGGGAGACACAGAACCTGAAGCAAGCTCTGGGCTCCGAGCTGTCAGCACAGAGCCCGACGAGGGGCTGGAACCTACGAACGGCGAGATCACGGTCAGAGCCAAAGCTGGATGCTTAACCGGCTGAGCCACCCAGGTGCCCCAACCCTTTTGCACCATCTTAAAGGTGAGTCTTTTGTGAATGCCATTGGAGAGACTGGGTGGCCATTTAGCGGGTACGTCCATTCAGCAATCGCCAAAGCTGGATTCGCGTACGCAAGAGAGGAGGGCTGCGGCCCTTCCGTGTAGGACCTCGAAACAGAAATGTATTTTTTAAAATTTATTTATTTAAATCCAAGTTAGCTCACATACAGTGTAGCGTTGGTTTCAGGACTAGAACCCAGTGATTCATCCCTTCCATACGATACCCAGTGCTCATCCCAACAAGCACCTCCTTAGTGCCCATCCCCCATTTAACCCTTCCCCCCACCCACCTCCCCTCCAGCAACCCTCAGTTTGTTCTCTGCATTTAAGAGTCTCTTATGGTTTGCCGCCCTCTCCGTTTTTATCTCGTTTTCCTTCCCTTCTCTTAAGTTCATCTGTTGTTAAACAGAAATGTATTGAATGAATGAAACTCTATGAACCCAGGAAGAATGGGTATATTACACGGTGGCAATAAGATTACATACATGAAATGGATAATTCTGATTCTGAGAAGTGGACAAACTTCATATAATAGGTCCATTCATTGCTTACGGGTGGAAGGAGAAATTATTTGTCACACGATATTTTAGTTTTTCTCAAAGGGCTCTGTCCATTTAAATTTTTTTCATGTTTATTTATTTTTGAGAGAGAGAGAGAGAGACAGAGCGTGAGCGGGGGAAGGGCAGAGAGAGAGGGAGACACAGAATCCGAAACAGGCTCCAGGCTCTGAGCTGTCAGCACAGAGCCCGACACAGGGCTCGAACTCACAGACCGCGAGATCATGACCTGAGCCGAAGTCGGACGCTTAACCGACTGAGCCACCCAGACGCCCCAGAGTGCTCTGTCCATTTAAAGTAAAAGGGAAACAAAGCCGAAGGAGGGGGAAAATAGGGGGAAAAGGGGGAAAATGTATGGTTGAGAAGAAGTGTCAAAGCAATGTTTAACCGGCTGAAATAAAATCTCATTTCTCAGTTTAGAAAAGCGGAAGGGGAGATGGGCATCAGTAATGATGATAAATACAAATCTGTGAAGTGAAAATATATCAATTAGGGAAATACGTTTAGCCAAGAGAAGAAGAAAGCTGAAAACATGGAAAAGTCACCTTAAAAATAGTAGGTGGAAATGGAAAAGCAAAACTTGACAGGAAGCCGCGTGTGTAACCCTCCAGGGACTTCCGGGTAGGCAAGAAGGTACAGCATGAAGCATTTTGTGACCAGACGTTAAAAGAACGCTTCTGTTTTCTCTTTGGGCCCAGAATGTAAACACAGGTTTCCTACTGCAATGAAGTGTAGCCACTTTCCTCTTGAGCTTCCGCAGTCCCGGCCCAGAAGATCCTCGAAGCTGACGGGGTCCGACCGTCACGGGCCACCGGGAAGGTGCCATGCCGACTGTCATCATCATCGTGACGATGGCCACTCACTCCTCTTTGTGAAAGTGTAAGCAGGACTCCTGTCGGCAGATACAGAGAAGGGGAGGAAAGGATCGAATTCCTTTCCATTACTCGAGCACGTAGTATGGGCCACTCGCTGTGCCAAACCTTTGCCCGCACTATCTCATCGAATCCTCCCCTACGTCCTGAGGGACAGCGATCATCACCTACGCTTGGAAGATGGGGTATTTGGGATTCGGGGAGGTTAAGATATTTGCCCCTGGCTGTGCAATTTGAACGTGGCAGACCAGCATTTGAAGCCATGTAGAGAATGATACCATATCTGTGATAGACTGAATTACGTCCTCCCCAAATTCACATGTTGGTGTCCTGACCCCAATATCTCACAACGTGACAGTGTTTGGAGATGGGGTCTTTCAGGGGCCAGTTAAGTTACAATGAGGCCATTAGAGAGGGTCCCGATCCAATCTGACCGGTGTCCTTATAAGAAGGGGACATGGGGACACACAGAGAAACGTGAGGCTGCACACACCCAGACGGAAGGCTGTGTGGGGACATGGCGAGAAGGTCCCCATCTGCACACCCAGGAGAGAGGCTTCAGGAGACAGTATCACCCTGCAGCACCTTGGCCTCGGACCTCCAGCTTCCAGAACTGTGAGGACATAGATGTCTGTGGTTTCAGACCCAGCAAACTCATACATTACCTGACATAAAAAAACGTCACCAACAGGTATTTCTTCCAGGTTCCAGGTTCCTGTCGGTTGAAAATGTCCCGCAAATGGTATCCAGTCAGTGCCCCATGAAGTACACACATCTGCAGAGATCAGGGGCTGTCCCAGGGCTGGAGGGTGGCCGGGCACGTCAAGATGGCCCCCTCCCCACCCCACCCCACACCTAGCTTCAACCACTGCCTCTTATCCCCAGGTGAATGTGCTGTAGGAAATAAGTTAGGTTACCTCAAGGTTCTGAGAGTTGGAATGTGTTCATGCAAAGCTGGGAATATGTTTAAAGGTAAGATCTGTTGGTTGAAATAAAATACATTGGTCTCACGGAATAAGGAGAAGCCGCCTGGATTAGCCAACTCGTGCGTTCGGCGCGATGATATTCAGACACACTGAGACGATGAAGGGAAGGCGACTGTGTGGTTTTGATCGTGAGAGGGAGCGACAGAGGGGGGCGGTCGGGGACAGACCGACCTTCGGCCACCATGCCTTCCCTCCACCATTTTCCCACCAATGGGATGGAACCAGCATGGATACACCTGTCCGGCTTTGCCTTTGCTGCGTGGAGGGACCCCAGGCCCGGAGGAAACGCGGGGAACCCTGACAGCTCTCTCTGTCCTTGCCGCCAGTGACGAGGGTTGAACCTGCTCTGAGGGAGGGATGGGGGGGTGTGCTTTGCAGACGGGAATGTCAACATTGGGGAGTGGATTCTGTCTCGGGGGGTTACACCAAGACCAGACTAGAGAAGAATTATGCATTTTATAAATGCTAGGCCTCCGTTTTTAAGAAGACTGCACCCCGATTTAAAATGAGATTAAGTGAGGTTGTTCAGAGCCCATGAGTTTCAAAAGAAATGAGAGCAGGTGACACTGACTGACACCGGGGGGATTCAGCCACACGGACTCCAGTCTCTCCTCGGCCGTGGTGGACGGTCTATCACCCCACAGCCATAGGCTTGGGGGTTCTCCTCTAATAATTGTGGCAGGTTTTACCGATTCGTCTTAAGGCATCCATTCACTTACTAAACAAGTACAAACAGATCGTCTACTGTGTGAGCCACTGTGGCCTGGGTTGGGGCTTCCGCGGAAAGCAGGAGTGCAAAGGAGACAGTGACAAGGGACGTGAAGGGACACCGATAGTTGCGAAATCTGTCTGTAGGTGACAGAGCTATGATTCAGAGAGGCCGCAGGATTCCTCTTCGGAGAAAATTGCTCTTTGTTTCGGCAAAGAGCCACAGTGGCCACGAAAGGTGAGGGTCCCTTGGCTTGGCCTCCATGTGACGGGCGTGGACCAAGGAGGGTGAAAATGATCTGCGTTTGGGGAAACTGGGGTTCAGGGAAGGAGTGGCCTGGAATACAGGAGAGAAGAGGGTCAGGGAAGAAGTTCACCCCAACAACACAACAGGGTCTGGTTATGGGAAAGTTCCTCTGGTGAGGGCTTTTGTGCAGTATTGGGGGTAGGAAGGAGGGAAGGAAGGAAGGAAGGAAAGAGAGAAGGAAAGAAGGGAGGAGGGAAGGGAGGAGAGAAGGGAGGAGGGAAGGAAGGAGAGAAGGGAGGAGGGAAGGAAGGAGGGAAGGAGGGAGGGAAGGAGGGAGGGAGGGAAGGAAGGAAGGAAGGAAGGAAGAAGAGAAGGAGAGAAGGGAGGAGGGAAGGAAGGAGAGAAGGGAGGAGGGAAGGAAGGAGGGAAGGAAGGAGAGAAGGAAAGAAGGGAGGAGGGAAGGGAGGAGAGAAGGAAGGAGGGAAGGAAGGAGGGAGGGAAGGAGGGAGGGAGGGAAGGAAGGAAGGAAGGAAGGAAGAAGAGAAGGAGAGAAGGGAGGAGGGAAGGAAGGAGAGAAGGGAGGAGGGAAAGAAGGAGAGAAGAGAGGAGGGAAGGAAGGGAGGAAGGAAGGAGAGAAGGAAAGAAGGGAGGAGGGAAGGGAGGAGAGAAGGAAGGAGGGAAGGAAGGAGGGAGGGAAGGAGGGAGGGAAGGAAGGAAGGAAGGAAGGAAGGAAGAAGAGAAGGAGAGAAGGGAGGAGGGAAGGAAGGAGAGAAGGGAGGAGGGAAGGAAGGAGAGAAGGGAGGAGGGAAGGAAGGAGGGAAGGAGGGAGGGAAGGAGGGAGGGAGGGAAGGAAGGAAGGAAGGAAGGAAGAAGAGAAGGAGAGAAGGGAGGAGGGAAGGAAGGAGAGAAGGGAGGAGGGAAAGAAGGAGAGAAGAGAGGAGGGAAGGAAGGGAGGAAGGAAGGAGAGAAGGAAAGAAGGGAGGAGGGAAGGGAGGAGAGAAGGAAGGAGGGAAGGAAGGAGGGAGGGAAGGAGGGAGGGAAGGAAGGAAGGAAGGAAGGAAGGAAGAAGAGAAGGAGAGAAGGGAGGAGGGAAGGAAGGAGAGAAGGGAGGAGGGAAGGAAGGAGAGAAGGGAGGAGGGAAGGAAGGAGGGAAGGAGGGAGGGAAGGAGGGAGGGAGGGAAGGAAGGAAGGAAGGAAGGAAGAAGAGAAGGAGAGAAGGGAGGAGGGAAGGAAGGAGAGAAGGGAGGAGGGAAGGAAGGAGAGAAGGGAGGAGGGAAGGAAGGAGAGAAGGGAGGAGGGAAGGAAGGAGGGAAGGAGGGAGGGAAGGAGGGAGGGAGGGAAGGAAGGAAGGAGGGAAGGAAGGAGAGAAGGAAAGAAGGGAGGAGGGAAGGAAGGAAAGAAGGGAGGAGGGAAGAAAGGAAGGAAGGGAGGAAGGAAGGGGAAGAAGGAAGGAGGGAGGGAGGGAGGGAGAGGGGGAGACAGTGGAGCTGGAGGGGGGGTCTGTGCGCAGCAGGAAGTACTGGGCTCTGTGAAGAGCTGGAGACCAGCTGGGCACAAGGAGACAGGAGGATGGCAGGTCAGGAAGTCAAGGTCCAGGTTAACCCGGCCACAGTGGCAACGGGAAATGAGGGCTAAGGCTTCGATGCTCTCCACCCGATTCTGGGCCGTGTCGCCGCTGGTCCCCCATCTGGCACAGCACAGGGGCTCGTGAGGCCGACCTCGCGGAGGCAGGAGGGACGCGGTCCAGCCATGTCCATCCAAGTGAAGGGGGTGCAAACCAGGTCTCACCCCGGACAGAAGGGGTTGCTGAGCCATTGACTGCCAGCCCTTGGTGCGGTTGCCGGGGATGGTGACCTCCGGCAGGGAGAACGGCCCGTCAAGGACAGCGCTGCGTGACCACGCTGACGAGCAGGTGAAGAGTGGTCTTGCAGGGCAGGTTGCAGAGGGCATGGGGGGCAGGGCAGCCTGAACAGATGAAAAGTACCGGGGGCCAGCGACGGCAAGAAACCACGGGACATCACGGGCTCGAGTGTGGAATGGGCCGGTGGGGTGGGAAGAGGAGACTCTGAGTGCTCCCTGAGTGTGAATTAGCCCGAAGCGCCTCTGCCCCACGACAGGGGGCGGGGAGGGGGGTCCGAGGAGGCACCCAGCCTCCCCGGGCTCAGGTGCACGACTTCTGCTCTTTCTCGCCCTCTCCCCAAGGCCCCAGGTTGAGGAAGGCCGGGGACGGTTCCCAACGGCTCGCCCTGCTCCAGAGTGGGGGGGCCGGAGGAGGCGAGGCCGCTGAGGACGAGGGAGCCGGTCCCAGCGGCTTCTCCTGACTCACGGCTGATGCAAGGACCCGTGTCCCCCAGGGGTTCTCTTATCTGCCCACAAGCAAGCCCCTAAGCCAGGAACCGGCAGCCCCCGTCCCCAGGCCAGGCCTGCGCTGCACTGACCGCTCGTGCCCGATGGACATTATCATCTTACACACGAGGAAAATGGGGCTCAGGTGGTCAGGAAACGTGCGGTCACACAGGTGGCCCCGGCAGAGGGCCACCGAGGCCCCGGATGCTGGGCTGCAAAGCCGGCTCTCCTCCTCTCTCCCTTCCACGCCCTTCTGCGCCCCATCCCCTCCTGAACTCTGCACAGGGGCCTCCCCGGTGGCCCTGAAGCTCGTTCTTGTTGGCGTCATGGTTTGCCTTTGCCTGGTTTCTCTCCCAGCCGTTTGGGGCTCGGCCGGGATCACCCCCAGGTGCCCTTTGTCATTCATTCGTTCTGTGCTCTGCACCCCCGGGTGGTGGGGTGGGGACTGGTTGGTGGGCTCAAAAGCGATCAGCAAAGAGAGCACGGTGAAGGGGTGTTTACAAGGAGCGGGAGGCATTCTGGGAAAGCGACAAGGTGTGGTGGAGCTCCCGGGGGCTGGGGGGCAGACTGGTCCTGAACACTGGCAGTGGCTGTGGAGTGGCCATCTGGAAGGAGCTGTGGTCTTGGCAAGGCAGTTACAGCCACACGAGCCACAGCCCAGCAAGGTGTGGCCGAGACGATGGCCTCTCTCCACGCTTGCCCTTTGACTCCTGCCAGTGCCTCGAGTTGGCCAAACCCACTGTTTGCCTGGGGGCCCAGCCCGTTCTGCCTGAAGGATGACAGTGCAGGGCAGAGACAGGGCTGGGCCCGCAGGGCCATCAGAGAGTGCCAGCGCGTGCTTCAAGGCCACCCCATCGATCCCATTATTTCATGGCTTTCATTGGCTTCCGACGTTAATCATGCATTTCGTTCTATTGCCTCAGGTTCTTAATCATCGCTTCGTGGGCGTTGGAAATTCAACACCCTGTCTGGATATTTAAGGATTTCATCAAAGCATCCATTCTACCCTGAAGGTTCCTCCTTCTGAGCTGTTCTCTTGCTCTGGCGTGTAAGCTTCCAAGCCTCGGAAGGTTCTGGTAGCTGTGACGCTAACTTGCTTCAGTGCGTCTATGTGTCTAGTCCAGTCCGTCCAGTAGATATGGGATCCGAGCCTCAAGTGGGGGCCACATATGGAGCACCTGGGTGGCTCAGTCGGTTATGCATCCCACTCCGGCTCAGGTCGTGGTCTCGCGGTTCATGAGTTCGAGCCCCGCGTCGGGCTCTGCGCTGACAGCTCGGAGCCTGGAACCTGCTTCGGGTTCTGTGTCTCCCTCTCTCTTTCCTTCTCCCCTGCTTGTGCTCTCTCCCTCTCTCTTTCTCAAAAATCAATAAATGTTAAAAAAAAAATTTTAAAATGGGGGCCACATACGTGGCTTAAAATTTATTGGTAGCCACATTAAAACTGTTAAAGAAGCAGGTGGAATTAATATTAAAACATATTCTATTGCACCCGGTGTATCCCGCATACTGTCATTTCAGCATATGGCCAATAAGAAGGTTGTGTCGACGAGACGTTTGGCCTCTTCCGTGTCGTTCCCCGTCTCTGAAACCTGCTGCGTGTTACACAGACAGCACAGCTCGGCTCGGGCTCGCCGCTCGCCACGTGCTCGGCAGCCCCGGGCAGCGAGCGGTCACTGGCTAGACAACCCAGGTCTACACTCCGCCTGCTAACTCGTGTCGGGTGCTCGCTTTCCCCTCCTGCGTAGGCTGCCCTCAAGCGGGGCTCCTTCCCCAAAGTCCCCAGTCCCTGCCCCCTGCACAAAACCAAACGAAGGCCGACCTATTTGAGAACTTGGAGCTGCAACCTTGGCTTCCCTGGAACATTGATCCAAGCAGCTGAGTCAGGGTGCAAACGGGGACACTTCCCTCAATGCGGAGGGACGGCCGCTCTCCCTGTCCTCCACGCAGGGGCCACCGGAGCACTGACGGCAACCCCGCGTGCTCTGGAGTCTGCTGGGGCTGGATTCCCATCGCGGCCCCGTCATCTCTGAGCTGGGTGGCCCTGGGCAAGTCACTTCGCCTCTCTGAGTTGCGGAGCCTTCGTCCGTAAAGTACAAGAACATGCCTACTCCTTCTGGGTTTTGTGATAACCGAGTGAATGAGTGTATTTAAGATGCCACATGGCGGCTCGAACTCAGCCAGCGGCCGCCATTCTACTTTGCTGAGAAGCAGGTGGGAGAATCCAAAGGGAAAGAGGAGACGGGACCCATTGCTTGCGTCTTCCGTGGCTCAGTCGGTTGAACGTCTGACTTTGGCTCAAGTCACAATCTTGCGTTCGTGGGTTCAAGCCCCGCGTCGGGCTCTGTGCTGACACCTCGGAGCCCGAGCCTACTTCGGATTTTGTGTCTCCCTCTCTGACCCACCCCTACTCGTGCTCCGTCCCTCTCTCTCTCAAAATGAAATGAACATCAAGAGATTTTTAAAAAGAATAGGAAAAATAGACTTGAAATGTGCCTGGGAAACACGTAACATGTAATGGATTGAATTCCGCAGCCCGATGCTGCGATGGGCAAAACGGGGGAGGCGACACGGGTGGGAGGAGAGGAAATATAAAAAAATAAGAAGAAGGGATCATAAAAACCACCTAGGCCAGTGAGTTCTAACTGGTCCAGGCTCCGTGCGCAAAGGAGGGCGCTTTGCTTTTTCTCGAATGGCAGAAATCCAGCTTGAATTTACTTAAGAAACATATTCTTTCAAGTGCATTTCCTGGGGAGTCTGAAAGTCAGCTGACTTCAGGCACGGCCGTGTCAGAGGCTCAGCCCTGCTGTCAGGCTGGGCTGGTTTCCTCTCTCCTCCCTCTCCCATCTCTTGGCTCCGTTGTCCTTGGTGACGGCGTCCTTCGCGGGCGGGAGGTGGCCGATAGTGACACTGGGCCCTCGCTGTTCTTGCACTAGTGTCCAGACAGGACAAGAGTGGCTTTCCTTCCAGGGTCCCTCTTGTGCACCAGAGGACTCTGCCCCCCTGGGCTGATTACTGAGGCGGGAGAGGGAGGCCAGGGCCTCGATGAGCCCCAGGGGGTCCGACGCCCTGGCTCTGGGCTGGTGGCTTGTGCCGCAAATCTGTGCTCGGTAGAAACGTGCGGTGGAGGGAGGCAGAAGTGGGTCTGAGATCAAAGGAGCGGTTGCCACGGGAAGAGACGCAGCGAAGGCACTGGCTTCCCCGCACCCCGGCTCTGAGGCTCAGCCCCCCGTTCCCTAGGGTCCCCAGGGCGCATCGTGAAAACCACCCAACACCCCCCTCCCGCTACCTCCTCCCCCAATACATTTTGCGAATAAGAAAACCAGGACCGAAGGGGAGACACAAAATACAGCCAATCCTCATCACTTGAAGATGACGATTGGCACATTTTCCTACCTGCTCAAACTCATTTGAAATCTGAAACCCCCGAATCAGTACTCCCGGGACTCTTGTGGTCACTCGCAGACACGAGCAGAGCCTCGAAAACTCGGGAGTCCCTCCGAGGCAGGTGGAACGGGGGTGGGGGGAAACGCTGGCTTCTTGCTTCAACGCTCAGGCTGTGGACGAGCGTCCCTCGCACGGGCCGCTGAGTGCCACGTTGTTCACGTTTGTTGTGCTCCCTGTTGGTGTTTTTGCTGCTGAAAGTGGCCCCCGGACGCCGTGCTGAGTGCGGTCTCGTGCCGCTAAGTGCAAGGAGGGTGTGGCGTGCCTCGTGGGGAAAACAGGAGTGTTAGCTCAGTGTGGTCACGGTGCTGTTGGCTGTGATCTCAACGGTAATGAAGCCATACATATATATTAACTAAGGTGTCTCTCTTTCTTTTATTTCTTTTTAATTTAAATTCAAGTTAGTTAACATGCGTTGCAGTCTTGGCTTCAGGAGTAGAACCCAGTGAGTCCTCATACGACACCCAGTGGTCATCCCAACAGGTGCCCTCCTTAATGCCCGTCACCCACTTGGCCCATCCCCCCACCCACCTTCCCTCCAGCAAGCCTCAGTTGGTTCTCTGTATTTAACAGTCTCTTACAGTTCGCCTCCCTCTCTGTTTTTATCTTATTTTTCCTCCCCTTCCCTTATGTTCATCAGTTTTGTTTCTTAAATTCCACATGAGTGAAACCCTATGATATCTTTCTCTGACTGACTTCTTTCCTTAACGTAATGCCCTCTAGTTCCATCCACATTGTTGTAAATGGCAAGATTTCATTCTTTTTCTTTGTCGAGCAGTATTCCATTGTGTATACACACACACACACACACACACACACACACACACACACACATCTTAAACATAAATCCATATAATCCAGGGCATGTGTTGATTGGTTGATGAACGTGTTGGAAAACATGACAAGAAGGCAGCGGGAACCTCACCCTGCGTTTCCCCAGGAGCTATGATTTGGTGATTTTATAGACCGTAACACTGTGAAGAATGAGGACTGACTGGAATCCCTCCAGGCCCCGGAGAGTCACCGCATGAGCCAGTCCACTGTCTTCTTGTTCCGCCATGTGCAATGTGGGGACCTAATACACAGGGGGGAAAGAAAGGGGGATGGGGGAGGGGGAGACAAAGAGGAGAAACTAAAGCAAAGATATGAGAACGTCTGAGGGGAAAGAGAGGGAAACAGAGAAGCTGAGTGAGCCAAGTTGCTAAGAGGTGAAGTGTAGGTTCAAAGGCTCTCCATAGCCATGCTGAGTTTGTTGTCCCAAACACTTCCAATGGCCTTGAACGTGAGCATCAGACTTGCGTGTGGGATGAGACTCTCCTTAGCCCCAAATACGATAATCGGCCCTTGTCTAAAAGTTGTGTGAACCAAACACAAACTTCAGCAGAACTTAGGGAGAAGTGCCTCATGACACGTTTATAAGAACGCTTTCGAGAATGTGACGCCTTCGGTGGGCAGCCCCGCCCAATCTAGACAATGAGGGAGGTGAGAGAATATAAATACAAGCCATCAAATGTAAGCTAAATATACAACTGTTCTCTCTCTTTAGAAATAAATTTCTGAGTCTGCTTCATAAGAGAGGCAAGGACCTTTCCTGTCGTATTTCGAGCTTATCCTTGGATAAGAGCTGATTAGTAAACTCAAGCCTGTGTAGGAACATTACAGAAACTGCATTGGTTACAACGCTTGATGCGGACGAGTGCAATTATTTCATTTATTTATTAAAAACATTTTTTTATGTTTATTTTTTTTGAAGGAGACAGAGCATGAGCAGGGGAAGGGCAGAGAGAGGGAGACACAGAATCCGAACAGGCTCCAGGCTCCGAGCTGTCAGCACAGAGCTGGATGTGGGGCTCGAACTTGTGAACCACGAGATCACGGCCTGAGCCGAAGTTGGATGCTTAACCGACTGAGCCACCCTGGCGCCCCTGGACAAGTGCATTTATTAACTGCACTTCTCTCTTGATGCAGAGAAAATCGTCTGCTTTTATTTTCAAACTTCAAATATTTTTTTTTTTTAGATAAAAGTTCATTGGCTTTGTATTCTCAAGGAGTTCTGGAAGATTTGAATATGTGTGAATGGAAAACCTAGGATTGTAAAAGGTCTTACAGCCTCGGCATTATCCAGTGGTTGAGTGGATATATTTGCAGTTTCCTGTTTGCGTCCGCGAAATGTCCGACAGCCTTCGCTGGGGTTGCTGTTGGGTTTGTCCTTCTGAGATTTCACAGCTGCCTCCATTGAAGACACTTGCAGGTCTGGAGCAAACGTCCGGTTCAATTCATCAGCGTCTTCCTTCCAAAGCAAATCTTGGTTGTCCGCTGTGACGCTCTTAGAATGACAAGCGTTTGGAAAAATGCTGATGTTGCTGTTTTAAGGGTTCAAGAGCAGGGTCGTAGAAGAGCCTCCAGGGTCCCCCACACGCCATGGTGCAGACGTAAGGCTGGAGAAAGCCTGTTGCCAGCACCGTTGGCTGGCGACACGGGTGATGTCTCTTTCCTTTATGTTTTTCTGCCTTGTCGAACTCTTGTAAAATATGCAGACGTTACTTTAAACATGAGGAATAAGTATGCTTGGCTTTCTTTTGGGGAATCTGTCCGAGAATGTCGGCAACTCCTGCCTCTTCTGCTGGCCTCTGCCTTCTCTCTCTGCTTGGGCTTCTGCTCGGACTCCCGTCCACACGCCTGCTGGGAGCCCAGAGAGGAGCCGTCTTCCTGGTGCCGCCCCCTCCTCGGGGTTGGCGCCCCGACACCAGCCTGTTCATCACCCCAAAGACCGCTGCAGCCCCAGCATCACACACCCACTCCCCAGGCCCGTGCCATGCCCACATGGTGCGGGGATCACCTCCCAGAACATTCCAGAACCCTCGGCGAGTACAGTGTGAGATGAGAGCCTTGATAGGCTTCATCCCTAGGAAGTCAGGGATGGCTTCCTTGAGGAGGCAGCCCCGAAGTTCTAGCTCCAGTTTTAAGGAATTAAAGAAAAAAATCTGCTTCTGGACATTAAAAAAAATACATAATAACATGGTGACTATAGTTGATAACACTGTCTGGTATAATTGAAATTTTATTTCAGTTATATTATTTGAAAGAATTTTTTAACGTTTATTTATTTTTGAGAGAGAGAGACAGAGAGAGACAGAGAGTGAGTGGAGGAGGGGCAGAGAGAGAGGGAGACACAGAATCCGAAGCAGGCTCCAGGCTCCGAGCTGTCAGCACAGAGCCTGACGTGGGGCTCGAACCCATGAACCGTGAGATCATGACCTGAGCTGAAGTCGGATGCTTAACCGGCTGAACCACCCAGGCGCCCCTGAACTTAAATATTCTTAGCAAAAAAAGGGTAAATATGTGAAGTGATGAGTATTTTAATTACTAACTCAACAGAGGGAATCAGGAGGCTTGCACAAGCACGCTGCGTGCTTTCTGCTATAGAATAAAAGAACGTGGCCGACCCGATCGATCTGGCCCCAGGTTTCAGCGCTGAAATGAATCTTCATGGGCCTGTTCGTGACATCTCACTAACGTTTCATCGAGGGCTCTGCGGTCCCGTTGCTGACCCGTCCTTGACCTTATCCTTGAGCTGCGTCCGTTTCCCGAGAGTACACGGTCGCGCCCTACGTACGACCCATACCTGAGCCCGCTGATGGTTGTTTCTGTCAGGACTGTGCCCCTGTGCGTGTCTGTGTGCAGGCAACACGAGGTTCAAGTGAATGATGTGACAGCTGTCATAGATTTGGTTTGTTCCTAGCTCAAAGGTGGGGCAGGCGGACGGAGGTAGAGTAACGATGAGAAAAACCAGGTGAGTAAAAAGGGGGGAGTCTGAAGAATCAGGGCTCAGGAAGGAAGGCGGCTTCACGACCTCAGCAAAGAGTTGATGATGCTTTCTTCCAACGCTGGCATTTCGTGGTCGACAGGCTCCATCGCTCTGTATGTCTCTTTTCTCTCCTTCTAGCTGCTGGCCACTTTCTCTGGGTCTCCGTTCTCGTCCTGGGAAACAGAGAACCCGACTCAGTCTATCTTCTCGGGTCACGTGTGTTCAGTCTGACCCAACCAGCTCTGGCCTGGGCAGTCACACAGCAGCAGGACGGTCCCCCAGCCTCCTGGGAACAGGGCTGTGGACGTGACCACAGTGCCTACGGGAGGGACTCTGGGAATGGTTAGCCCCGCTACGCGTGTCTTTTTCAGTTGCTTGGTGGGTGGAGTCCCAGAGCCGGCTGCATCGGCTGGTGAGAATGGCAGTGACATAGATCATCAGGAATCTTGAAATTTCGGAGCCTATTGTTAAACACAGCCATGATTAAAACTTAAATTGCACAAATTCACAAGAAAATAAATTGTATTGAAAACAAAGGCAGGGGAGCTTGGGTGGCTCAGTTGGTGAAGCATCCGACTTTGGCTCAGGTCACGATCTCGCGGTTCGTGGGTTCGAGCCCCGCGTCCGGCTCTGTGCTGACAACTCAGAACCCAGAACCTGCTTCAGATTCTGTGTCTCCCTCTCCCTCTGCCCCTCCCCTGCTTGCCCTCCGTCTGTCTCGCTCAAAAATAAATAAACATTAAAAACATAATAAAAAAAATTTTTTTAAATCCTCAGAGCTCCATCAGTGACCACCTTTGCCAACCCACTAGGAAATGTGCAATAATCTGTATTATCTTCCTGTACGTATTTTCTGAAAGTTCTAACTTCCTCAAATATTTGGTCTTAGTTTTTGCACCCTGAGTGGTCTGTAAATCACTTTGATTTCTTTTTAGGAAGAGGAAAACTAGGGACAGGCGAGGCACCGCCTTCCCGAGGGAGGGCATGGCCGGGGCCTTGGAAACCCCAAAGGAAGGAAAAAACACCCTCCCGCGGAACATGGTAGAGGTGAAAACGTACACACAGACAGCCGAAGAATCTGGCTGGATGCTCAGATTGTGTCAGTACCAGCAAGGCTCTGGTTCGTCACTTCTTTTCTTTTTGGTTTCCGACCTCAGGGTAAGAGGGTGAGTCAATAGCGCCTTCTCAGTTCAGGGCACACTTTGGCGAGGGACCCGCGCAATTGCGAGGGACCCGCACAATTGCGAGGGACCCGCGCAAGGTGCTTCTGTGGTTCCTGGGAACCCATTCTGGGTCCTCCCTTTCTGTCCTCCCACGCTCAACAATTCTGATGTATTTAGTGTCCCTTTCCTTGTTCACCTGTACATCAGGCCTCTTGGGCTGTCCCGACAAGGGACCGCAGACCCGGGGGCTGTAACCACACAGATGTATGTTCTCCCGGTTCCGGAGGCCAGGGTCTGGGATCGGGGTTTGGCTGGGCTGGTGTCTTCTGAGGCCTCTCTCCTTCGTGTGGGGATGCCTGTCTCCTCACTCAGTCCTCATACGGTCTTCCTCCCGTACGTGTCTGTGTTCTAATCTCCTCTTCTTACAAGGGCGCCAGATGGATTGGATCGAGGCCCACCCCGATGACCTCATTTTTAACTCAATTACCTTCTTAAAGACCCTGTCTCCACAGTCGATCACATTCTGAGATAGTAGGGGTCAGGACTCCACCACGCGGATTTTGGGGAAACGCAGTTCCACCCATGACAACGTGAATCGCCGACAAAAGTGTATTTTTGCTTTGGGTGCATTTTTTAAAAGTAAAGTTGGGCATCTTTTCATGTTTTTATAGTCTTGTATGTTATTGTGTTGTTGTTGTTTTTTTTCTCCCAGGATATGTGTTTCTGTCTCTATTCCTTTTTGCTCCTGAGTTGTGGATCTTTCTTTCAAATTGATTTGTTGGAGCTATTTTAAATCTATGTTCTGGACGCTGCTTCATTGTCTGAATGTAGCCTGCCGATATCTTCTTCCAGCCTGTTGCAAACATCATGAGTGTGTAGCTGAATGAATCCCCCCATTTTTATTGAGGTATAATCGACAAATAAAATTGGGGCGCCTGGGTGGCTCAGTCGGTTAAGTGCCCAGCTCTTGGTTTTGGCTCAGGGCATGATCTCAGGGTTTGTGAGTTCGAGCCCTGAGTTGGGCTCTGCACTGACAGCACAGAGCCCGCTCGGGATTCTCTCTCCTTCTCTCTGCCCCTCCCTCGCGCTCTCTCTGTCTCTCTCAAAAATAAGTAAATAAATGTTTAAAAATTGTATATATTTGGGGCGCCTGGGTGGCGCAGTCGGTTAAGCGTCCGACTTCAGCCAGGTCACGATCTCGCGGTCCGTGAGTTTGAGCCCCGCGTCAGGCTCTGGGCTGATGGCTCAGAGCCTGGAGCCTGTTTCCGATTCTGTGTCTCCCTCTCTCTCTGCCCCTCCCCCGTTCATGCTCTGTCTCTCTCTGTCCCAAAAATAAATAAACGTTGGAAAAAAAAATTGTATATATTTAAGACGTACAACGTGATGTTTTGACATGTCTATGCATTGTGGAAAAAAGTCACCACAACCAAGCCAATTAACAGGCCTATCATGTCCCGTAAGTTACCTTTTTTGGGTGGGGTGGAGGTGAGAACATTTAAGAGTTTTTTTGTCTTAGCAACTTTCAAGTACACAGCACATTATGGTTAGTTAATATCACTATGCTGCACATAGATCTCTGAACCCTGTTCATCCTGCATAACCAAGACTTTGTACCCTTTGACCAACATCTGCTCCCCCCCCCGCCCCCCGTCGCCCACCCTCTAGTCCCTGGAAACCGCCATTTCACTCTTTGCCTCTGTGAATTTGACTGTTTCAAATTCCACATATAAGTGAGCTCATGTCAACGAATGCTTATGAAGTAAACACTCACGTGATGAGCACCAGGTCAATAAGAACATTTTCTGGCCCCAGAGCTCCTTTATGTGGGTCCCTTCAAATGCTGTTCTCTTCTTGGTTCCCAAAGGTAACTGCATCTTGATTTTCAAAACCGTAAGATTAGTTTGCCTGTTTTTTTTTATTTAAAAAAAATTTTTAATGTTTATTTACCTTTGAGGGAGAGAGAGAGAGCACAAGCAGGGGAGGGGCAGAGACAGAGGGAGATACAGAGTCGGAAGCAGGCTCCAGGCTCTGAGCCATCAGCACAGAGCCGGACGCGGGGCTTGAACTCATGAACCGACAGATCGTGACCTGAACAGAAGTCGAACGCTTAACCGACCGAGCCCAGGCGCCCCTAATTTTGTCAATATTTTTAATTTTCCTTGTTCTGCTGGGTGTCCAGTGATGGCTCACTGTGGCTTTCATTGCCTTTTCCCAGATGAATAACGAGGATAAAAACTTATTTAGGCTTATTGGTCATTTGGAGGGTTTTTGTTCAGGGCTTGTTAAAATTCTTGCCTTCTTTATTTGGCTTGTCTTTTTCTTATGAATTTGTAGGAACACTTTCTGTTTTCTGGATACAAACCCTTTGTCAGTTGTGTGTCTCACAAACATTCTATTGCACTCGGAGGTTTGTGTTTTGAACCTCGTAATGATGTCATGTGTTGAGCAGAAGCTCCTGATTAAAACACAGCATAATTTATCAACTTTTGCCTTTATGATCAATAGTTCTTGGTTCCTGTTTAATACATCTTTGCAATCGCAAGATCGTGAAGATAGTCTATGTGTTTTCTTCTGGAAATTTTATTGCTTATCGTTAACATGTAGAATTCCAGTCCTTGAGATTAAAGTCCTTGGAGCAGGAATAGATTCATTACGTTCTTGATAAATAGCTAACTGACCCAGCACATTTAGTGAGAGACTGCCATTTCCCTATTGCTCTGTAGTGCTCTTTGCCATAAATCATCTTTTTAATGTGTTTGTTTTTGGAGTCTATTTGGCTCCATTTTTCTAGGTATCTTTGACTCCATATCGGTTAGTAGCGTCTTCCTCCAACTTTGTCCTTAGTCTTCAAGATTATCTTGCCTATTCTGCCCTTCATATTTACATATATATCTAAGAATACACTTGCCAGTTTACACACACACACACACACACACACACACACACACACACACAATACTAGACCTGCAAGTGTGATGGTGTTGAATCTAGAGATCAGTTTGAATTAAACCAGCATCATTATAACATCGAGCCTTTTAATACAGGAACATGGTATATCTCTCCATTAATTTAGGTTTCATTCAATTTTTCTCATCAATATTCAGAGCTTGTTTTTTAAAGGCCTTACACATCTTTGATAAGGTATTTGATAATTTTCGATGTTACTGAAAAAGGCTTTTAGATTTAAGTTTCTCATTGTTGATATGAAGAAATAAAACTGGTTGATAAATGCTGACCTTTTCTCTGTGACTTTGATATATTTGCTTATTAATTGTGATGTTTAACCTAGCTTTTCCAAATAACATCATGTTGTCGGCAGGCACTGAAAGTTTTTTATCTTCCTTTCCAATCCTTATGTCTTTTTGTCCCCTTGATCAACTGCCCTGCTTGGGACCACCAGTGTGATGTCAGCAGAAGGCATGCTAGCTGGCTTCCTTGTCTGGTTCCTGGTCCAAAGGAGAAGGTTTCAATACTTTACCTTTAACCCTGAGGCTGAGAAGGGTTTCTTTTCTTTTTTCTTTTCTTTTCTTTTCTTTTCCCTTTCCTTTCCTTTCCTTTTTCCTTTCCTCTTTCCTTTCCTTTTCTTTTTCCTTTCTTTTCCTTTCCTTTCCTTTCCTTTCCTTTTCTTTTTCCTTTCCTTTCCTTTCCTTTTCTTTTTCCTTTCTTTTCCTTTCCTTTCCTTTCCTTTCCTTTCCTTTCCTTTCCTTTTCTTTTTCCTTTCCTTTCCTATCTTTCCCTTTTCTTTCCTTTCCTTTCCCCTTTCCTTTCCTTTTCTTTTTCCTTTCCTCTTTCCTTTCCTTTTCTTTTTCCTTTCCTTTCCTTTCCTTTCCTTTTCTTTTTCCTTTCTTTTCCT
This sequence comes from Lynx rufus, assembly GCF_022079265.1. Classification (NCBI taxonomy): domain Eukaryota; kingdom Metazoa; phylum Chordata; class Mammalia; order Carnivora; family Felidae; genus Lynx; species Lynx rufus. Next base: position 5,326,252 of record NW_025814834.1, read on the forward strand.
TTTCTTTTTCCTTTCCTTTCCTTTTCTTTTTCCTTTCTTTTCCTTTCCTTTTCTTTTTCCTTTCCTTTCCTTTTCTTTTTCCTTTCTTTTCCTTTCCTTTTCTTTTTCCTTTCCTTCCCTTTTTCCTTTCTTTTCCTTTCCTTTCCTTTCCTTTCCTTTCACTTCTTTTCTTCTTTTGTGTGTAGTCATTATCAAATTAAGGTGGTTCCCTTTACCGTCAGGTTGATGCCAACTTTTAACATCAGGAGTGTTGAATTTTGTCAAACATTCCTGCTGCCTCTTTCAAGATGATCATCTGGTGATGATGCTCTTTTATTCTGTTTATGCAGAAAGATGCCGTGATGTGTTTAAAATACATTCCTGGACTACACTTAACTTGGTCACGATTATTATTCTTTTGAAAACCACCAGATTTGATTTGAAAATAAAAGATTTTTATAAAGTATTTTTCTATCTGTGTGCTTGAGTGGGACAGACCTGTAATGTTCATCCTTCATCATGTCCTTGTTGGGCTTTAATATCAAGCTTATGCTGGAACCATAAATGAATTTTCCTATTTTCTGGAAGTTTCTGTGAAAGAGCAGTATTATTTCTTCCTTTAAATGTTTGGGAGGATTCACTGGTGGCACCATCTGAGAATAAGTTTTCTTTGTGGTTGGACTAGAGAACTATTGACTATTAACTATAACTGTATCATCTGTTTGGGGGATAGTTTTTTTCTCTCTCTACAAATTTCAGTTTCTTTCAAAATTTTAAAATAGGTGCACCTGGGTGGTTTAGTCGGTTAAGTGTCCGACTTTGGCTCCGGTCATGATCTCTTGATTAGCGAGTTTGAGCCCCACATTGGGCTCTGCCCTGACAGTGCAGAGCCTGCTTTGGATTCTCTCTCTCCCTCTCTCTCTGCCCTCCCCCGATTGTGTGGTCTCTCTCTCTCTCCCTCTTTCAAAATAAATAAATATACTTTGAAAACATTTTTAAAAATAAATTGACATAAAGCAAAAGTAAGACTGTCCACTTCTCAACAGAAATGACCTAGACGACAATGGATAATCTTGAAAGCACTGAGACATGATAATTAACAGCCCGGAATTCTACGCACACAGCTTACGGGCAGATTAGATACCGTGAGGAGGGAATTAGCACACAGATAATAAGTGATCGAAAATATGAAAAAGCATTTTAAGAAACCCAAAGGACACGGTGTAACAGTGTAAGTGAAGTCTGTTCACATACGATAAATAACCCCAAAGAGCAAAGACAAAAAAAAAAAAAAGATATTTTCAGATTAACGAGCTCTGGGAGAGAAGATAGTAGACGGACTTGTACTCAGGGAAAGGTAACTGGTATCCTTAAGCTGTTAATGATGTGAAGGGTTTGGTCTCCCAACGGAGAGGATGTTTTGTTTGTTTGTTGCTTCTGGAAGTCCGCTGGGCTTCAGGTCACTTGGTTACCTGTCACCTCTGCTGGTTGGAGCGCGTTGCTGGCTGTCAGTCCTCGTGTGGGCTGGTCTGTTTCCTGTTCACCTTTCTCGCTGGGATGCGGTCTTCAGCGCCCCATGGAAGCTTGGTGTGTTTATAAAAGCCCCTCCCTGTTGTTGTGTCCACAACACCCATTTTATCCTCCAGACAAAGGCAGGAGAGACCACTGAGAGCTCTTACTGAAAAAGGGGGGTCCCTCCATCTATCCTTTTGGAAAAGAGCAAATGTAACCTGAATGCTGGGGTCCCTCTTTGGTGACATTCTTTCTCTGGATCCTCCCTCACACAAATATTTTCTATGTTTTGCTCAACGTTGTTAGTCTTACTAAATGGGATGCTTGGCCTAAAACAATCTCATCGAAAAATGGCAGAGAATAAACTCTGGGAGTGTGTTTTAATTTGTTTAAACATACGTAAATGATAGGTAATCTATGTAACTTTAATATGTGTAAATTCTAATATAAAATGTCACAAGTGAGATAGTAAATATGATGTGTAGCTCATATACATTTCATCGTGTTTCTTAGTTTTCACTAAGAAGTGTTTTTGAGGGGCGCCTGGGTGGCTCAGTTGGTTGAGCGTCCGACTTCGGCTCCCGTCATGGTCTCATGGTTTGTGAGTTCGAGCCCCACAACGGGCTCTATGCTGACAGCACGGAGCCTGCTTGGGATCCTCTGTCGCCCTCTCTCTCTGCCTGTCCCCTGCTTGCGTGCTTTCTCTCTCGAAAATAAAACATAAACATTAAAAAAAAGAAAGCAATTTGTTCATATCCTTTTGCCGTTCTGTTGTTTATGGCCCTGTTTTCCTGGTAGATTTGTAAGAATTTGTAAGTGTCCAGCCCTTGTCAGTTTTAGACACTACAATTCTGTGATCTAATAACTTCGTCCATTGTATCCTTCCTCGCACAGAAATCTTTGCCGTTTAGTGCCCAGAAATTTATTACCTTTGCCATGTAACGTCCCCTCTGGAGTTTTGTTTCACAGATGCTCTCCTAACCCAAGTCCCAAAAACATTCTACTACATCTTCTTCTAGTTACTTTATAATTTTACCTGCCACAGTTGGTTTTCAACCCAAGCAGAGACCACTTTCAGATGTGGTTTGGTGTAGGCATCCAATCTGATTCTTGTTCATAGAGTGAGCCAATTTTCCCAAGAAGTCTGTTAACTGATTTGCTCTTTCTTCTCGGACATGTGCATTAATGAGCTTTAAATTCCCACAAGGCGCTGTTTCCTGAGCTCTCTCTTGTCTCTTCTGTGTTTGACTATTCTAGGGCTGATGCTGCTTTCCTATGACCTTGAAGTATGTCTTAATATCTGGTGAGGGAAATCCTCTGTTTCTTTGTTTGTAAGGTTGACTTCCATGTTGGTGGCCTTTTATGTCTTCACAGAATTTTTAGTAAGTTTCCGAGTTTCTAAAAAAATTGGATTGGACTGAAGTTTTGACTGGGGCTGTATTGCATTTATGTAATAGCTAAGTGATAACTGGCATCTTCATAATATTCAACCATCCCTCCCCTAATGTGTGGCTTCTGCATGTATTCTAGGACGTTCATCATGATTGAGGCTTCACGACAGAAATCTTCTATGTTACTCGTTAAGCTCATTTCTAAATTAAGCTAATTTCTAAGGGGGGCCGGTGTGGCTCAGTTGGGTGAATGTCCAACTCTTGATTTTGGCTCAGATCATGATCTCAGAGTTCGTGAATTTGAGCCCCGCATCGGGGCTCCACGTTGATAGTGTGGAGACTGCTCTCTTTCTCTCTCTCAAACTAAGTAAATAAACTAAAAAAAAATAATAAAAAATTAAATTAAGCTAATTTCTAAATTTCTAACTACTTAAGAAGGCGTTGTTCTTGTGGGTGGGTAATTACTTTAATGACACATTTTGTTGTTATTGCATCCAAAGCAGGCTCAGCACTGCCAATGCAGAGCCCGACGCGGGGCTCGAACTCACGAACCGTGAGATCGTGACCCGAGCCGAAGCCGGTCGCTTAACCAACTGAGCCACCCAGGCGCCCAAGAAATACCGCCAGAGATTGATCTCAGGACCCCAAACTTGATGAATAACAGTTTTTAGCTTTACTATTTTGTGGAGCCGATCAGCTTTTCCAGGTAAATCATTGTCCCCTCTGTAAATGACGGTGGTTTTATCTCTTCCTCTTTACTTCTTATTCCCTTTATTAATTTTCTTTCCTTTCACCAGTGGCCAGGACTTCCGACAGTACCGTGAGCATTCCCAGCAATAATGGGCCTTCTTATCTTGTCACTAATCTTAAAAGGAATGTGTCTAAAGTCTCTCCATCAGGGGGCATTCACTTTCGAATGCCCCCGTCTGTCTGCTGCTCTAAACAGTAAAGCTTCTCCACCAGTCACGGAGCATTGATTGCAGGTGGTTGGTATAAAACTCTGTCACCTGATGGAAGCTCACCTCTTCTCCCAGTTCTCTGGGGACTTTTTTTTTTTTTCATTATTAGCTACTGAGTAGGACAAAATACTTTTTCTCTGTCAGGTGAGATAACCACGGGCTTTTCCTTCTTTAATCTGTTACCGTTCTACGTTGCTGTCGGAAGCTGATTCTCCAGCTACATTGAATGGCTGAGTTGGGTGGCATTTTTCCTTCAGCAGAGACTCAGACGTGCAATTGGGTGAACCATCTAAACTCATTTTATTTTATTCTTTTCCAGGGTGGCAGCATTAAGCCCATGCTCGGAAGGGGGGTCTTTAGGATGGGTTTATAGTCCAATCTGGAAAAAATGCTCTTGAAATTGTCTTAACAATGGTCATTTAAGCTGTTACTGTTCTACGTTCCTGTCGGGCCCCCAGTGGGCAATAAGTAATGTTTATTTATTTTTGAGAGAGAGAGACAGGCAGAATGTGAGCAGGGGAAGGGCAGAGAGAGAGGGAGACACAGAATCCAAAGCAGGTTCCAGGCTCTGAGCTGTCGGCACAGAGCCCGATGCGGGGCTCGAATCCATGAACTGTGAGATCATGGCCTGAGCTGAAATCAGATGCTGTCCGACTGTCTCAACCACCCAGGAGCCCCACGACGGTCTTTCTTTCTTTCTTTCTTTTTTTTTTTTTAAAGCTGCACCCTTGCCACTCTGGAAAACAGTATGAGCTTCCTCAAAAAGTTGAAAATAGAACTACCCTACGACCCAGCAATTGCACTACCAGGCATTTATCCACGGGATACGGGTGTGCTGTTTCGAAGGGACACATGCACCCCCATATTTATAGCTGCACTATCAACAACAGTCAAAGTAGGGAAAGAGCCCAAATGTCCATCGATGGATGAATGGATAAAGAAGGTGTGGTATATATACACAATGGAGTACTACTCGGCAATCAAAAAGAACGAAATCTTGCCATTGGCAACTACGTGGATGGAATCGGAGGGTATTATGCTAAGTGAAATTAGTCAGAGAAAGACAAAAATCAGATGACTTCACTCCTATGAAGAATTTAAGATACGATACAGAAGAACATAAGGGAAGGGAAGGCAAAATAATATAAAAACAGGGAGGGGGACAAAACCTAAGAGACTTTTCAATATGGAGGACAAACAGAGGGTTACTAGAGGGGTTGTGGGAGGGGGATGGGCGAACCGGGTAAGGGCCATTAAGAAATCTATTCCTGAAATCATTGTTGCACTGTATGAAAACTAACTTGGATGTGAATTAAAAAAAAAAAAACAACAACAACAAACCTGCACCTTTATCTTTATATCCCAGAGCCTTTTAGCAATTATACTTACCACTGATACGAGAAAAAGGAAAGAAGGAAATAATTAGGAGTGTCCATGCAAAGTGTCCCCTCAGCCTCTCTTGGTCATGGTGCTACGTCCAAAGGATGTGGCTCCTAAAGTGAATCTTTGTGCTTATTTCTAGTTTCTCTGAACCTGCTTTGCAAACCATTTCTCAAAAACACCCTGGCTGGCGCTGCACGGCCACCAGGATTGTGAGGTGGGGTCTCTCTTCACAGCAGCTAAAATCTCAGCTGGGATGGGGTGGCTGCGCCCCTGAAACCAGCCCGAGAAGGAGCTAGAAGTCAATTGGTGGCTTCTGAGATGTTTTAGGTCTCCTACAAGACGAAATGTAATCTAAAAAGCAACGCAAAGACACAAACTCTCTGTCCAGTGTTCAGTACATCAGTGCCATTTCTTGTTGTCATGGGCCTGTTGTCAAAGCCAAGCGTCCGGCTCTTAAGAAGCCATTGTATGTAGCTGTGTTCCCATTTTTAATTATCCTTTGTCGCAACGTCTCATAAATACCCAGTTGCATTATTACGCAGGCTGAAGGCTGGAGGGTCACCCCATTTGTCTCTTGGAAAATGAGCGTGCTTTGTGACCGTGGGAACGGCCTGTCCTCCTGAGAGGCATCCTTCACTTCCGGTGGAGGGCCGGTCTCCGGCTCAGTTGTGGAAGGAGGGGGTCTCGTCCCCCCCCCAACCCCACGTCTGGCGGGGAGCCTTCTTCTGTCACATTTGTTCCTGCTGTGGTTTTTGTGGTTTTTTTCAAAGACGGCAGAAATGTTCAGCCACCCCCTTTCCTCTTGCTCTGAAAACCCACGATGATCTCCTCAAGGACTGGCAGTGTGTGAAATCTGTCTTTGAAAAGCACTGTGTGTTGTGAAATGCCTAGAGCCACGTCTGGAAAGATCCTTCTGGAACTTCTGCGGTCAGGCGCCCGGAAAAGTGACTGTTCGTTCCTTCGGCATGATTTCCCTGCGGCTGCTTATCACCGGCGGGCGTGCACACAGCTCCGTGGGTCCCGGTGGCTTTGGGAGGGGGTCGGGCACCGGCCACCGAGAGCCCTTCAGGGACCCGCTGGCCTGGACACATCATTTCGTTCTCCGGGCCCTTGACTTCACCCATAACAGGAAGCCGGATTCAGTGAAATCCAGGTTCAGCTTCTCTCCTTCATCCTGCTGATAGTTTGCTCGGTGTGGGACCCACCGGCCCACAGAGGAGGCCCGTGGCCCGCACCCACTGCCCGTGACAGGCACCTCGTGGTCACTCCCGAAGGGAGAAGCCGGGGCTTTGGGAAACCGGATTCAGGTCACAGCAGTGGGTCCCATGTAAATCCTTCTCCCCAGAGGCCATTCTGAGGCGATCCCGAGAAAGTTCTGGAAGAGCATCCTTCAATGTGGCAGAACAACTTTTAGAGACACAAACTGAGGCCGTTCTCCCTGCCCCTCCCACCTCCCCACTTGCCCCTTCCAGGCGGAGGCAGCCGTGTGGCCTCAGGACCTCAGACCAGGTTTGGGGCAAGGCTCTGGTTTCCAGACCCCTCGGCAGTTCTGGAAGTTGAGGGTAGGCGTCCTCACGTGAAGTGGCACCGTGTGCCTCTGGGGAAGTGTGGGGAGAGGACCGTCCTGACCAGGGGCCATTCCAGGAGCCTGGGGAGAAGGGATGTGGAGGTCTCCGGGCCGCTAGCTCGGAGGTGGGGCTGGGCTCGCGTCGGTGGCCCAGACGTGGCCGACTTCAGAGGGCGGGCCGTTAGGGCGCACAGGGCGCAAGGGTGCCGAGCCAGAGTTCGGCAGAGAGGACACCCGAGGCCCGGACAGGTACAGGGCACAGTGAGGATGACCGATAGGACGTCGGCTCGCCCCAGGGCTGCGGTCCTCAGGCCCCTGGCGTGGCCCCAGTGCTGTCACCCTCAGGAAGTGAAAGCCGTCTTCCTGCACAGCTGAATGTGTGGCCCGCAATCTGCTTCTCTCACGGCAACTTCCAGAAGCCCAGAAGATTAACGCAGGTTTAGATTAGCAAATCCCATGGAAAATTCTGAGGCTAGTAAGTGCAGAGATAGGCAGGGGAGCGTATGAGCCACGGGGGCCCTGTGGTAAAGTGTGGAGCACGGGGGACAGGGGGAGGCGGAACGACACCAGAAAGGCAGGGAAGGAGGGGACTACAGTGCCCTTGTAAGAAATAACTGTTAGGGTGGGTAGAACCCAGAAACGTCCTTGATGGAGATGTTGAGCTACTTCCAGAGGAGTTCCTACAAGCTCCCTGCCTCCCAGCAGCCTGGAGACAAGCAGGGGGCCAAGGGGAAGGGAGGGGTGGGGAGAGAGAGCAGGAGGGTGGAGGGTGGAGGGTGGAGGGTGGACCCACAGGGAGGCTGTCACCTTCACCAGTGCATTCCTGCTGGTGCAGGGAGGGCTCCGTGGTCTCAGCAGAAGCACATCTCTGTGGTGAACTTAAGTCAGGTGTGGGACAGGCGGTGGGGCACGGGGTGGAGTGTGGACCACGGAGCCAGACTGTCCGGGCTCACACAGCACCCCATCTCCCCAGGGGCTGGTGACATAACTTCTCCGTGACTCAGTCTCCTCACTTTTAAAAAGGAAGCGATGAGTCATAGCCATGGCGGTGAATTTTATGTGTCAGCCTGGCTGGGCCATGAGGCCCAGAGAGTTGGTCACACAGTATTCTGCTTGCTTCTGTGTGGGTGTGTTTTTGGATGAGGTTTACGTTTAAGTTGATGGGCTTTGAATAAAACAGATTGCCCTCCATAAACGTGGGTGGGCCTCATCCAATCAGTTGAAGGCCTTAGTAGGACAAAGACTGATTCTGCCAGTAGGTGGCCTTTGGACCTGAACGGTAGTGCTTCCGTGAGTTAGTCTGCTGGAACCATCAGAGACCCATCAGATTTGAGACTCACCACGATTCCACAATCATGGGAACCAATTCTTTAAAATAAAATTCCTTCTCCCTCTCCCCTCCCCCCACCATATATATATAACTCCTGTTGGTTCTATTTATATGGAGGATGCTATGACTACAACAGTGCCTGTGACAGTGCTGTGAGTCTGTCTGGGACACTCGGGGAAAGAGTACAGTGACAGGCCAGTTAAAATAACCCTCAGAGAGCTAAAGCCCAGATTGGCGGTTGCCGGGCGCTGGGGGCAAGAGGAACTGGGAATGATTATTTAATGGGTACAGAGTTCCCTTTTGGGGTGATGAAACATGTTGGAACTCGATCGAGGTGGTGGTCTCACAAGACGGTGAAGGTACTCAATCTCACCGAATGATTAAATGGTTAATTCTGCGTTGTGTGAAATTTCACTCCAGCTTAGTAAAAACGATTCCGTGTTTTGGGAAAAACAAAACAAAACCATAGCCTAGTTTTCAAAAACCAAAGCCCTAGCCAAGTGTGGCTCGTGTGAGAAAAATAATATTTGTCTTAGGACTTGCCTTCCGTTGAATCGTGTCCCCGAAATAGATGTTGAAGCCCAGCCCCCAGCACCTTGAGCCCCCAGCACTATGAGCTTATTTGGAAATAGGGGCTTTGCGGATGATTAAGTTAAGACGAGGTCATTGGGATGGGCTCTAACGGTGGCTGGTGTCCTTATAAAAAGGGGGAATGTGGACCCGGAGACAGATGCGTACAAAGGGCAGCTGACCTGAAGACACGGGGAGGATGTGTCTACAAGTCAAGGATACCCGAGGCCATGAGGGGCTTGGACCAGATGCCCCCTCACAGCCTCAGAAAGGACCAGCCCCGTCAACACCGTGATCTTGGACTTCGGGGCTCGGAACTGTGCGACACTAAATTCCTGTTGTTAAGCCACTCGGCTCGTGGTGCTTTGTTAGGGGGGCCCCTGGACACTAACACAGCACTAGTGGCCTCTTGATGCCTGTGCTGGCCCCTGGCAAGGCCTGCCAGTCCCCGGGAGACTCCATTCCCAGAAGGGCAGAGGAATGGCATCTTCCACCCCCTTGAGGGCGGCATCTGGAGACTTGCTTCTGACCAACAGCACGTGGCCCAGGGGAGGGGGATGGCACCTTCATAATTAGGTTACGTGAGACGGTGACCTCCATTCTGCTGGCGGACCCTCCACCCCTCTCCAGGCTGCACACGCTGATGACACATGCTGTCACGTTGCAGAGGTGCAGTGGGAACTGAGGGCCACCCCCCAGGGACAGCCAGAGAGGACCTGAATCCTTCCAACGACCACGTGCTCTTGGAAGCTGACCCTTCCCCAGTCTGCTGGTAGCTGCTAACACCTGGCCGGTGCCTGGATTCCTGCCCCTCAGGCACCCTGAGCAGAAGGCAGGAAGACCCCACAAGGCCGGGCTCAGATTTCCGACCTACAGAAACCAGGAGAAGGGAAGCGTCTCAAACCACTAAGCTTTGGGGTCATTTGTTATGCAGCAGTATGTGGCCTATACACATTCCTTATAGCCTCTCGATTTTCCTATCAACGTGTTTTCGATAGATTTCCCCCCTCTGAAATCTACGGTGTTCTGTTTCTCTAATCTCCATCAATATGTCATGTGATTCAGGGGACAGCTGGCTCTTCCGCTTCTCTCTTCTCTCCCGGGCACCTCCCCTCCTGTGACTCGTGATCAAACGAGGCATGATGTCATCCTATGTGAAGAAAGGACACTGAGGTTCAGAACGCACAAGAGAAGCACAGAAGATCAGAATTAGAAGGAATTAACGCTCCTCCCACTTTTTCATCATCGTGTAAAGAGACACGAATGGATTTTTCCCATCCCGCAAACGAGTGGTTGTGCTGGTATGAAATTTCTGGATTCTGGTCCAGCCTGCTTTCAGTTGCCAAGTAGAAGAAGAGGGAGCCTTTGTCAGGACGAGGTCCTGATTTGAAAGCCCATGTGGGGGCTTAGGCAGGGGCAGCAGCCTGGAGGGAGGCTGGCAGTATGGGTCTTGTCCCGAGCTGTGCTCGCTTGACATCATGACAGCTGGAGGAAGCCTGAACAGCTGTGTTACAGGACAGGCCATCGCCATCGACTCCATCCACCCTTCCTAGACAGGCTGCTGGTTCAAGGGAATTCAGCTCAGAGACCGTGTTCAACCACCAAAGACCCATCGTTGTCAGTGGCAGTCTTTTTCCGTCCGGGATATCTGCAGCTTTATTTGTTGTTTTTTTTTTTTATGGATTTTACTGAATGTTCCTAATGCTTCCACAAAAATCCACTCTCCTACACCCCATGGATTTGGTTTCCTTTTTCCTGTGACCCTAACATGTTATGCAACCAGATTATTGTGGAGAAGTACAAGAAAGAACCATGGGGGCACCGGGGCGGCTCAGTCGGTTGGGCGTCTGACATGGGCTCAGGTCATAAAATTGCAGTTGGTGAGTTCGAGCCCCGCGTCGGGCTCTGTGCTGACAGCTCGGAGCCTGGAGCCTGCTTCGGATCCTGTGTCTCCCTCTCTCTCTCTCTCTCTCTCTCTCTCTGCCCCTCCTCCGCTCACGCTCTGCCTGCCTGTCTCTCTCTCTCAAAAATAAATAAACATTAAAAGAAAGAAAGAAAGAAAGAAAGAAAGAAAGAAAGAAAGAACGAACCAGATGCAGGTGACCAAAGTCTCTGCTTTGCATGGGACTCTGAACATTGGAAGCTGAAAGGTAGTAATAAGGGGTGTGTAAGGGGGTGGTGTTAATTACCCGGGTGTTTCTGGTCTTAGAGCCATTCTTAGTAAAAGCCTGGTTTAGTTTGCCTTAGGGTTTGGACTGTGGGTCAGGGCAGGAGTTGTGACATATTCCCGCGTCACCAGGCTGTGAGGCCAGTTCATATCAGGCTCGTGCTGTTGCCCAAACTGGAAAGCCTTCGAGCTTCCACACGTCCACTCTTTCATTGGTTCTTTCGGAAAATACTTATCGAGTGGAAGGGATAGATGCGACAGTGCGCACCACGAGACAAGTCTTCTGGCCTCGCGAAGACAGACGTTCACTACACTACAACACGCTGCAGACACAGGCCACGTGCTGCAGGGAAGTCTCCAGTCCGGGGACAGTGCGTGGACTGAACTATGGAGGGAAGAAAGGATTTAGCAGGCAGAAGGCAAAGGGAAGGGTATTTCTGGCAGTGGGAGGAGCATGTGCAAAGGCCCGGTGGGAGGAGAGAAGCCAGTAAGTATATAAGGATGAGAGTTGGCTATTTTTTTAGAGTGGGGGTGGGGGTAGTGTGTCTGCACACCCACCTGGGATAAAGGAGGACCCCGCTGGGAATTCTGTACAGGCTTCCGGTTAGAAGTGGCAGGCTTGGGGCACCTGGGTGGCTCAGTCGGTTAAGCGTCCGACTTCGGCTCAGGTCATGATCTCACAGTTTGTGAGTTCAAGCCCCGCGTCCGGCTCTGTGCTGACAGCTCAGAGCCTGGAGCCTGCTTCGGATTCTGTGTCTCCCTCTCTCTCTGGCCCTCCCCTGCTCAAGCTCTCTCTCTCTCTCTCTCTCTTTCAAATAAACATGAACCAAAGGATATAGACCCACAAAGACAGCATGAAAGAAGGGAGGGGAGCAGGGGAACCTGTGCCAGGGACACGAGGGAGGCAATCCTGCTTCCCCCACAGCCCCAAAGGCCCCGCGGCACGGTTTTCCTGCAGGGCGCTCAGACTCCAGGCTGGCCACCCACGTGGCCCCGGCCACCTCCCCGGAGGACATCAGGAGAAATTACTCTGTGCCCAGAGCAGCCGGAGAGGAACCCTTACCGCTCAGGTTAGGGCTCCAACACAAACGCGGAGTTTCCCCAAAGACACGGCCCAGGCGGTCCCCCGACGGTGAAGGCTCACCCTGCGGGACCCCGACACCAAGAGCATCCCCGCCCGTCTCCCACCCACACAGACTTTCCCAACCCACTTTTCAGGGCCTGGCTCTGGGATATCAACCGATTGCCAAAGATGATCAGAGAGCCTGCGGAAACAGCTGTGTGGCATCTGGGGAATTTCAGACGAAGGCGGTGCCTGGCACCACCCCCAGGGCCCGACCTCGTGGCTCTGGGGTGGGGTCCGCACAGTGTGTTTCGTTTGTTTCTCCATCTTCTCTTTGTTTCTGTTGTGAATGAGTTGCTTTTAAGCCCTCCGAATGATTCAGTGTTGGGGAGGGACTGACAACAGCTGGTAGGGTAGGGATTAGGGGTCAGAACACCCGGATTTGAGCCCTCGCCCCAGCAGTCAGCAGCTGTGTGCATGTACGTGCACACACGTGTGCGTGTGCGTCTGTGTGTGTGTGTGTGTGTGTGTGTGCATGTGCACAGGTATGTATATGTGTATGCATATGCGCCCAGGGCTGGCAAAAACACAGATTGCTGGACTCCACCCCAGGGGTTCAAATGCAGAATCCACCAGGCATCCATGTCTCCGACAAGTTCCTCAGGGCTGCTGTCTCTGCTGGACTGGGGACCACCCTGGTTGTGGGTTCAGAACCAGAACCGCTGTGTCCAAGCCCCGGTTTTTCCCTTCACTGGCTGTGCTATCTTCGTAGTGTTACTTAAATTCCCTCAGCTTTATTTCCTGTATATATACAATTAGCATCTCAATGCACGCGCCCCTCTGAAGATGCCACTGGGAGAGGAGAGGAGGGAGGTCGCAGGGGACCCGCGGAAGGCTCCCTGCTGTTGGTGGACTCTCTCAACCTCTCAGCTTCCTTACAGCCCAGCCCGGTCAAGTGAGGCGGATGCAACCCTGGAAACTTCACAGGGAGGGTGTAGAAACTGAGCTGAAACCTACAAAGCTTTGCAATTGACACTGTGCCCCTGCAAGTGTGAGCCACTGCTGATTCTGTCATTACTGCAGAAAAGCTGCAGCAATCTCAGTAGGCACTTAATTCACTTAAAAAAATTTTGTTTTTACATTACTTATTTTTAAGAGACAGAGAGAGACAGAGTATGAGCAGGGGAGAGGCAGAGAGAGGGAGATACAGACTCTGAAGCAGGCTCCAGGCTCTGAGCAGTCAGCACAGAGCCCGACGCGGGGCTCGAACTCACGAACCGTGAGATCATGACCTGAGCCGAAGTCAGACGCTTAACCGACTGAGCCACCCAGGCGCCCCATGAATTCACTTTTAAATGCTTTTCCTACACGTAGTTCAGTGTGTCCTCCAGAGGTGGCCTTTTTTAGCTAGAAAACTGTGGGAAAATACATCACCCGCCGCAGTAAATCCACCCTGCGTAGGTAAATGGGACAAATAATGACCTTACATCCCAGGCCCGTTTTTTCTTTCCTTTTTCTTTTTTTTTTTTTTAAGTTTACTTACTGAGAGAGAGAGGAAGGGAGAGAACGAGCAGGGGAGGGACAGAGAGAGAGGGAGAGAGAATCCCAAGCACGCTCCAGGCACCGTCATTGCAGAGCCACCTGTGGGGCACGATCCCAAGACCCTGGGATTATGACCTGATTAAAAGTTGGACGCTTAACCGACTGAGCCACTAAAGGCCCCCACCCCCACCCCAGGCCGATTTTAAAGATCACGCAAATTCTCATCAAAGCGTTTTGCACTGAAAATCACTATCTGGCAAAACACGCAAGTTTGCAAGAAAAAAAAAAAAAGAAAAATGCGCAAGTTTTAAAAGATGTGTTAGTATAGTGGGCTCTTGGACTTAAAATTAAAAACTCTGACGTCTCAGCTTAGCAGCATGTATTGTCCCACATTCCCTCTCAGGGTGCAGGATCATCTAGCACTCCTCCCACTGATGGGGCCCCAGAATGCCTAACTCACAATATGAAATTCTGGGTCAAAATTTACAGCGTTCTCGGAGGGAAAATTTGCACTTTCTGATGAAGCCGTTAGAGCTTCCTCCACAGCACCCAGATGTCTGAGTTCTTCGGCAGGTATCCCCGGGGCCAGGCTCGGAGGCGGAAGCTGGGGCTACCTGGCCGCACCCTCAAGGGTCTGGGGGCTGCAGGCAGGGAGAGGAGCCGGCCTCGCAAAGTGGGGAGAAGCAGGCTTCAGTGGAGACCCAGGACTCCCAGAGTCAGGTTGGGTCTGGGAAGGCCCCCCAAAGGAGGTGGGGAGATGGAAGGGTGGAGTGCAGGCAGCCGCCAGGAGCAGAAGGGACCTGCTGTGCCCCAGGAAGAGACGACACTGTATCCGGGCAAGACAATGAGTTCTCGGATGCTGGTGAAATTTCCCCTGTAATTAATGCTGTCGCCTGACGTCGTGTGACAATTTGCAGCCGTGTCCGCTGTTTTCACCCTCTAGGCCCCCTCCCCATGCTGGCTTACGGGCACACGGTTTTCCCCATCACTGCAAACATAGCCGACCAGCTGAAGTTCTTGTCATTGATCCCGTCTTTCAGGCTGCTCTCAGTTGGTTTAATTACAAATTTAAGGACGGTGTCAGTTCCTCGGTGGCTATAATTGATTTCAGCCCTGCCGCCTCGTTGGTGGCTCCTGCGTTCTAACCACACGCTAAATCTTGCATCCAAATCTTCACCCACACACCTTCTGTGGCCTTGACCTTGGTGATGTAGTACAGCGACTGAGGGAGAGAAACCCCCACCTGGGCTTGAATCTTGGCTTTGCCACATCCCGGTGGAGTGACTGTGGGTGAATCATTCCATCTCCCTGGGATTCATTTCCCCATCTGTGAAATGAGAACGGCACTATCTACCGCACAGGGTTGCTGTGATTGACGAGAATTAGTAGGTCAGTGCTTAGAAATACGCCCAGCATCTTGGAAAAATAGATTGGTACTTAATTACGTGTTCTTATTTACCTTTCCATCTATTATACCAAGCTCATAATGAAGGATGCACTGCGGGTTAAAGCCCTTTGTCTGCTTGCCTGTTGGAACTTTGATTTTTTAAACAGTAAATATTTTTTTTAATATTTATTTTTGAGAGACAGAGGGTGAACAGGGGAGAGGCGGAGAGGGAGACACAGAATCCTTAGCAGGCTCCAGGCTCTGAGCTGTCAGCGCAGAGCCCGACGTGGGACTCGAACCCACAAATCGTGAGCTCATGACCTGAGCTGAAGTCAGATGCTTAACCGACTGAGCCACCCAGGGGCCCCAGACCTTTAATTGTTTTTATTCAATTTTCATGACCTCTTTATGGAGTTTAGATATTTTCTGGGAATATTTTTATCTCAGCCTGCCCTCATTTATATAATTTAAACATTTTTTTTTTATTACCAAACTTTTGGAATGTCTGTTTTGTGATTTTAAAAATTACATCCGAGTTCATAAGTTAATCCTGCATTCAAAATCTAATATTACATTACCCTTTTTAAGGCATGGTTTGATTTATTATTATAATTTATAATTTGATTTCAATATATAGTGTTTTATTTTCCAAATCAGTTACTATTAACTTTATTTCATTTTTTATACATAAGTATTAATCAGGAGAGCCCTTAAATATGTTGGAGGGAATGGAGTTTCTCTGGTTTAAATACAAATGGCTAATATTAGATATTATATTGGGGTCATAAACGTGGACTGCAAGATTTCCACCTCAAAATTTATTGAGAATTTCTTTATGACCTTGGGAAAAATGTAATCACTTCCCGTAAATATTATTTTGCATCTTGAAAACAACTAATACTGTTATGCTGTTTTACAGGTTACAAAACCCTTCGGTACCTCTCGTGATCCCCCGGCAACCCTCCGAGGTGGTCGCTATTGTCTCAGTTTGGACAACGGTGAGTTACCGTCTCGTCTGATAGCTGCAATTCCGTCTACTCCCTTGAACATCTAATAAATTTCCCTTTGCATATTTGGTTGCCACGCTGTTCAGCACATGCAATAAAAGGGAAATTTATTGAGCAACTCCCGAGGCACATTATCGCATGAGTGCTTTCACGTATAGTCTATCCATTCCACGGCTACCCCCTGGGGTTGCTGGTGGTACTTCTGCCATTAAGTACAAAGAAAATGGTGCAAAGAGAGACTGGAGCCCCCATACTCCCCTGCACTCATTAAAAATGACGAGCTTTTCCACAATGCACTTTCTTAATAGATCTCCACTTTATGTCAATATTAGACGTCTGCCTTCTCTTTGCTTTCCCGCTGTCTCCCTCTCATCATCTCTCGTCATTTTCTCGTGGGTCTGTCAGCTGTTTGTTTTTTGGCTCTTAATCTAATCTTACCGGAACCTCTTCTTTTTAATATGGGGAGCCAGGCCCATTGCTATACACGTTCTTATTTTCCTACACAAACGAGCCCTAGAATGGAGCAGAATGCAGATCTCCAGGGCCTGGGGGGTGGGGGTGGGGAAGACGCCGGTCAAAGGGTATAAACTTCCAGTTAGAAGGTAAGTTCTGGGCTCACAGGTGCGGCGTGCTGGCTGCAGTTCACGATCCCGGATGTGTACTTGAAGTTGCTACGAGACTGGATCTTCAGTGTTCTCATGACCGACCCCCCCCCCAAAAATAGTAGTTATGTGAGGTGATGTAGGTGTTCACAAAGCTTCTGTGGCAATCATTTTCCAGTTCGTGTATCAAATCATCACGTTATGCACCGCATGCTTATACAATGCCGTATGTCTGTCAGCTGTATCTCAACAAAGCGGGGGGAAAATAAAAATACACACGTAAAATAAAACACACTGCAGCATTCCGTCGATCCTCTGACAAAACCTCATTGTCGAGTTATTGGAAAATACTATAAATCAGCAATGATCCCTCTGGCCATATAGAATCATTCTAACATTTTTGTGTTAATCATACATATGTATATAATTATAAATATGTATTAAACATAAATATACAAATACACATAATTGATAGGCTGAATATACTTCTATGCCTTTTTTTCTCACTTAACATTGCCCTCATGAGCAATTTCACGTGCCCCTGGAAACAGATTTTGATGACCGCATAAAGGGATGAGTTATCATTTCTGAATCATTTCCACCCTTTGACTTATGTTTCCCATTTCTGCTTTTATAGATAAAGCTGAAATAAACAACCTTGAGTTTGAAGCCTTTAGTGCATGTCTGATGGGAGTCCCCTTGACAGATGCCTGGAAGCCGAATTAGACAAAGATTGGGAATATTCTCAAGGTGCCGCCGGCATATTACCTAATCCCTTTTCATAAAAAAATGCACCAGTTTACGATCCCCATTCTCTGTGCGTGAGGAAGTCCCCTTCCCCCACGGCCCCTCCCCAGCTCCTACACACAGGGTCTGGGTATGTCCTAATAGTTTGCTGCCATCGGCAAAATGGCACCAAGTTCCAAACCAGGGAGCCCCAAGGTCCAGGATCAACTCTGGCTCTGCCGCGTAAAAGCCGCTGGTCACGTAACCACTCAGAGCCTCAGAGCTTTATTCTCACGATGGGCACAACTGACCACACACATACACACACACACACACACACACACACACAGTTGTTTCCATCCCCGGCGAAGGGTAGGCGGAGGGAAGGTTTAAGACACGTCTGGTGACAGCCTCTCAGCCTCCACAGCAGGTCTGGTTAACTCTGAAGACGGTGCTCCTCACTGGGTCCCGCAGACACCGGGAGAACATGAGCAGACTTTTGGAGGGGTCCTTGAAGATCACAAAATCCCGAAAACTGCCTTTGTAAAATACGGTCGTGTTAGAGGATAAAAATACTGATGGTCTCCCAACAAGGTTGAGTGACGGCGAGGCTACTGTGCATATAAAGCAGGACGCGCAGGAACAGCAGGAACACCCCAAGAACAGGGGCCCCAGCTGCTGAGCCTCGCTGCGCTCCAGCTTCCGCCACCACCTCTTCTTTCCACGACGATCCGGTGCGCGACACCCACTAGACCCACAGAAACCGAGGCCCAGCGTGAGGGGCACCCCCCGGTCCCGCAGCTCCAGTAGGATAAGGGGGCCGAGCTGCCTGCCTCTAGAGACAGCTTTGCCCTCCCCGCCCCCGCATGATGTCCAGACCCCATTTTCCACTAAGTGGGGATGAAGAGAAGGTTCCGGCCCCAACTTCGCTTTCGCCGTAAGCGGCCCCGCGTTGCTCAGAGTGTGGTGGGCGTGAGATCTCTGCAGATCCGGGGTCGGGGCCGTGGGGCAGCTCTGGCTACTGAGCAGAAAAGCGTCCGGGGACAGGGAATGGGGCGTCCCCCAGAACCGGGCTGGGAAACGGGGCGCAGAGACGCCCGACGGCTCGGAGACCACAGCCGCCGCCGCTGGTGAGGACCCCACACGGCGGATGGCCACGGCCAACCTGGGCCCGCGAGGCAGCTGGGTCCACCCCCCACATCGAGGGTCCGCAGCGCTGCTTCCTGCCTCACCAACTCCCAACTTCCGAGTCCACGGATGGGCCGCAGGCCCCATTGGTGGAGCCTGGTCACATGATCACACCCTGCTGCGAGGAATGCTGGGAAAGAGAGGATGCAAGGGGCGCTGGGAATGAGACGAACAGGCATTTCCGGTGAAGCACCGGCACTTCCGGTTCTGCTTGCGCCGGAGATGCGCTGAGCGCTCCGTTCCTGAAATGCGGGTGCAGGTGTTGGATTCTGGGACGCCACAAAGGAATGGCCAGTCTTTACTCCGCTTGATGAGCGTCTTTAAAACCTATCACCCAGCGTGATCCGAAATGTTCAGGGGGACATAAAGTCTTTAACTTTCAAACGATCCAGCAGAGAGGGAGAGAGAGAGAGAGAGAGAGACTGAGAAGAAGAGACAGAGGGAAGGAGGGTTGAGAAAGCAGGCGCTGGGCATTCTTCGCAAGCGGGAATTCAGTCCCGCCGAGGGCTTGCATTCGGCCACGGTGGGGGATGGATGCCACACAGGGTGGCAAACCTTTTCCCCCAGGCAGCTGGTTTGTTAAGCTTTTTCCAGCGCTCCGCTAGGAAGGTCTTTCCCGTCTGCCTTTCCCGGCTTCCTGCAATCACCAGGTCAAGTTCACCTACGTCCCGCTCTGCTGAGTCCTTTCCTCTCCCTTGCCTCTCCTTGAGCCGGTTCAGTTTGGCCCTGCCTTCGGGTCCAGAATGACTTCCTTCTCCGCCCTTCAAGATAATAGATCGGTGAGTACCGAATGTGTCATAGAACTGCCCAGATGCAATTTCTTCTTTCTTTTTTCTTCAGTTTACTTATTTATTTTTGAGAGAGACAGAGAGAGCACCCAAGCAGCGGAGGGGCAGAGAGAGAGAGAGAGAGGGAGACACAAAATCCCAAGCGGGCTCCAGGCTCTGAGCTGTCGGCACAGAGCCGGACGCAGGGCCTGAACCCACGAACCGTGAGATCATGACCTGAGCCGAAGGCCAACAACGGTTAACCGGCTGAGCCCCCCAGGCGCCCCTACCCAGATCCGTTTTAAAACAGACTCCGTTTTCCAGGTAACTGCCAAGTTGTTCAAGTGCCGCAACTACCTTTTTAGACACAGTGTGCACCACTAAACGGTTACAGATGACAATGGGGACAAACCTAGTGTTCTAGGAAGCTGGTGTTTGGGGAAATGGTTTACAGCGAGGGAGATTTGTAGTTTTCCCGTCCTCAGAGCCCAGACAGCAGATCTGTTAAGTGAGGGAGGCGGGAGGCGGGAGAGGTGGGGTGGTTGGGGGTGGCGGGGGGGGGGGAATAACACACAGATCTTCGGGATTAAGAGCCACTTCGCTGCTCATTAGTGCTGGTTGTGGTCTTCTAGCCTGAACTGCTTCCCATTCAGAGCAGAAAAAAGGAGACCAGACCAGTTCCAAATGGGACCGTCCGAGGAGATTCTTGGATGGGGCCCCTGCGCCCGCCCCAGCCCCCTGCAAAATGCTCCTTTTTTTCTCTGTAGCCTTCATTGTCCCCTGGAAGCTGATTGCACAACTGGGAATATTTTCCTAAATAGGTCTTGGGACATTTTGTCAAATAGCCTCTAGCTGGGTTTTCGACAGACACTGGCTGTTTCTTTGGGAAATGTGAATGCCCAAACGTCTTTGAGAGAGTCCTCGCCATCTTTGTAAAAACCGGGACCCAACGAAAGGACGCGAATGGCCACCTCGTCTGCTGTATGAACCCCGAAGTCTGCGTTTCACGGCAGCGGCAGCATTTCCCCTCCATTCCTATTGAACACATAATTGCTGTACAATTAAAATGTAATTATGCTGTCAAACAATAATTCCCCAGTTACTCTAGCGTAGTGGCTTACGACACTGTAAATGTATTTTTAAAAGAATTGTGAAAGTTTTTTTTTTCACACGGTGTTGCTAAATCCTGCAGTAACCGGTGGCTTTCTGGGCATCCCTCCAAGAGCTTCTGAACTGTCACATTTTTAAGGTCAACTGTACAAATATTAGCTTATCATCTACTCAGGGCTTCCGAAAACATGATATTAGTTATCTGGAGTGATCTAATTATTGCTTTGTTTGGAAAATAGAAAATAAATTATTTGTGTTTCTGAGACGTGGCACATTCCGAGAGCTCCTAAAACCTTGTTATAATTCCTTAAGGATAAAGAATTACCAACTCTCCCTTGAGGCTCTGAAGAAAGAAAAATTGCAAGGAAGGAAGGAAGGAAGGAAAAGGAAAGGAAAGAAAAGGAAGGAGGAAGGAAGGGAAAGGAAAGAAAAGGAAGGAAGGGAGGGAGGGAGGAGGAAGGAAGGAAAAAAGGGAGGAAGGAAGAAGGAAGGGAAAGGAAAGGAAGGAAGGAAGGATAGGAGGAAGGAAGGAAAAAAGGAAGGGAGGGAGGAAGGAAGAAAAGGAAAGGAAAGGAAAGAGAAAAGGAAAGAGGAAGGAAGGAAGAAGAAAGGAAAGGAGAAGGAAGAAAGGGAAGGAGGGAGGAGAAAGAAAGGTAAAGGAAAGGAAAGGAAGGAAAGGAAGGGAGGAAGAAGGAAGGAAGGGAGGGAGGGAGGAAGGAGGAAGGAAGGAAAGAAAGGAGGGAGGAAGGAGGAAGGAAGGAAAGGAAAGGAAAAAGGAAGGAAGGAAGAAGGAAGGGAAAGGAAAGGAGGGAGGGAGGAAGGAAGGAGGAAAGAAGGAAGAACAAAGAGAAAGGAAAGGAAAGGAGGAAGGAAGGAAGAAGGAAGGAAGGATAGGAGGAAGGAAGGAAGGGTAGAAGGAAGGAAGGAGGAAGGAAAGAAGGGAGGAAGGAAGGAAGAAGGGATGGAGGAAAGAAGGAAGGAAGGGAGGGAGGAAGGAAGGAAGGAAGAAGGAAGGAAGGAAGGACAAAGGGAGGAGGGAAAGAGAGAGGAGGGGGGAGACACGGAGGAAGAGCGTGGGGAAGGGAAGAGGCAGGAAAGGAAGGAAGGACGGAAGGAGGGAGAGACATTGGCTTTGCTCTCCAGGCTCCAGGGAGAGGCTAGCACCTCTTTGGGTGTGCAAAGAGCCTGGTGGGCAATGCAGGCCTCCTCCCTCCGCCCCCCTTCTGTCTTCTTGCCCCCCTCCCCTCCAGTCTTCCATCGCCTCCCACCCCCCGCCCGGCTTCCTTTGCGTCTCTCCTTTCCTCCCATCTTTGGCTCCCATTAATGCTGACAGGGCAGATGCTGGGCTGAACCAGCAGCAGTCTCATCAGCCTCAAGAGTGCCTGGTGACGCCTCTGAGCACAGAATGCCATTCCTGTTACTTTTCCCGGACCCGCATCAACACGTCCTGAAAAGCTGGCATCCTGAGAAAGGTGATCTCCGTCTTGGAAGGTAGGGGTTCTCTGTGCCACACAGTCTGCCTCTGCTGGCCCTCCTAGAGGAGAGGCCTTGCTCCTCTCCCCTCTGCGACCCTGACCCTGAGCGTGGATGGCAAGAAGGACCACAGGAGGGAGGGATTGTACTTCCACGGTCTGGTCTCACTGTTGTTGTATTTAAAAAAAATTTTTTTAAATGTTTTTATTTATTTTTGAGACAGAGAGAGACAGAGCATGAACAGGGGAGGGGCAGAGAGAGAGGGAGACACAGAATCCGAAGCAGGCTCCAGGCTCCGAGCTGTCGGCACAGAGCCCGACGCAGGGCTCGAACTCACGGACTGTGGTCTCACTGTTGTTTTCAAACGAGGTACACATTTGCAGAAAATTACATAGCAATCCTACGGACTTAGATAAGAATTAAAGATTTACGTTCTCATGTTCTTGGTGGTGCCTTCGGCACGAGTGGAAACCAAATGAACAGAAAGTCAGGCAAACAACAGAAAAAAAAGGAAAAAAAAACCCAACCCTGCAGGCCTCCGGGTTCTCCAGATCCGGAGATTTCAGCTTAGGTCATGAGCTCATGGGGTTGTGAGTTCGAGCCCCACATGGGGCTCCACAGTGACAGTGCAGAGCCTGCTTGGGAATCCCTCTCTCTCTCCCCCTTTCTCTGTCTCTCTCTCTCCCTCGCTCTGTCTCTGCCCCCTCTCAAAATAAATAAATAAACATTAAAAAAAAATAATACTCACCTTAAAAGGGTATTTGTTAGAAAAATAAAAAAAATAAAACGTCCTCATGGACCGTCTTGAGATTTGAGCATGCAAATCGTGTGGGACCAACAGACTGTCTTGGCTTATAAGATTCTTCAATTAGAAGCAACAGAAATACGGTGGAGGTGGGTCAGGGGCGAAACGTGAGATTCTTAAGTTGCAAACAGCGGAGGTAAAATTTGGACGCATTGAGTCAAAGTGGGCCACACCATACGGCTTCTGGAGCCTCCCCTGCAGCCAAGAGCAGAGAGAGGCGGTGTAGGACTCGGAGGCTGTAGGACCGTCTCCACCGCTGTCCCCTGTCCCCTCTCGGGGCCTGCCTTTCTCTCTGCGGACAGCTGTCCTTTTCCTCTGTGGCCCACGCGATGGGGGGGCCGGCTCCGCTCGCGGCTTTCACAAGGCTGACCTCGCTCATACGCTACCTGACTGACGAAAACGGGTTCCCCTTTAAATTCCCGGGGTGGAAATCTGGCCCAGCCTAGGTCAAGTGTCCCCCGCGGAACCCCCCCACCCCCGGCTCCCCCAGGGATGGGCCGGAGGGTGGGGTCAGCTAGAGCAGAGAGGGTGTGTGCGCCCTGCTGGACCTGCAGCTCAGGGCTGCTTTGCAGGGAAGGAGGAATCCTTGTGACCTGAGAGTCTGACACGGCATCGCACGGCCAGCGTCTCGACGGAGGGTGGTAGTGTGGAGGCGGCCCAGCCGAATCGCCCCCTTCCCACCGTGTGCCCCCCTCCCCCGCCATGACTCTTTCTCTCCTAGTCTCGTTGTGTGTCCGTAAGATCGAAGCTGTCCTATTTGTTTCGGAGAGACTCACGGGGATTACGCGCGTAGAACTCTAGAACAAGCAGGTGGTGGTTTTGTTTTACTCATCTGCAGGTGTTGGTGTCTTTCTCTAAGGAGGAAAGTGACGGTCACGTGTCGCTGAGGTGTGCTGGGGCTTGAGGAGAGCGTGGGGCCGGGCCTCCTCTTTTTCAAAAATGTTTCTTTATCGGCCGATTTTGAAAGAGAGAAAGAGAGAGCGAGCGGGGTGGGGCGGAGAGAGAGGAGAGAGAGAATCCCAAGCAGGCTCTGTGCTGAGTGTGAACTCGGGGCTTGATCCCGTGAACGGTGAGATTATGACCTGAACCCACATGGAGAGTTGGATGCTCAACCGACTGAGCCACCGAGGTGCCCCGGGTGGGCCATCCTATTAAATGTGGCTGGGAACCAATGGAATCTGTTGGTGAACACCCAGGGCCAGAAATGAACCTCTAGTCAAAATGCTAGAGAAAAGTCACAGTTTTAACTGAAAGAATGCTGACACTGAGTGGTAACACTGAGACAACCAGATTGGACTTCTCATAGAAAACTGAGCTCCATAGAGACCAGAGTATAACGACTCTTTAAATTCTGGTTTAAAAACAACAACAACAACAACAAACTCTACATCATATAAAAAAAAGATGTTATAAATGTTCATGATCTTTTTTCAAAGATACAATAATAATATTTATAATAATCTCAGCCAAGTGCTATGCTATGTGCCAAGTACTGTGCTACGAGTTTTTCATGTGCTATTCTGAATTTAATTCTCCAAACAACCCAAGACATAATGAATGCCGTCTTGATTCTGCGGTCAAGGAAACCGACGCTCCACGAGTCCCAGATCTCAGGATAAGCAGGTGAAAACTCACACTCGGGGCTCACTGTGGGATCTAATGCAATAGCTGTAAGGTGCACAGGCAGGAATCATGCAGCCCAGCGTGGGCCAGTGTGTGCTTCTAAGAACGTTTTCTTAAAATGAACCTTACGTGGAATAGACAACACGGGGCTGAAGTCTTTAATGTATATTTTTGAGAAAGAGAGAGACAGAATGCGAACAGGGGAGGGGCACGGAGGGAGACACAGAATCCCAAGCAGGCTCCAGGCTCCGAACTGTCAGCACAGAGCCCGGTGCGGGGCTCGAACTCATGAACCACGAGATCATGACCTGAGCGAAAGTCAGACGCTCAAGCGACCGAGCCACTTAGGCGCCCCAAGGGCTGAAAAGGAAACATTTGCTCTAATACGGGAGCTGAAAACATCCCTGACTGAGTTTGCAGGAAGGGAACGAAGAGGCCAGCAGAGGCCAGCAGGAGTTTCTGGAAGGATGGTTTTGCCAGTGCCAGGAACTGGACATTCGCTCAGAGGTGGGACAGTAAGGGTCCTTTCCAGAAGGCTCCAAATGGAGAGGAAGCTCCACTGAGCCCCGTCAGCCCAGAGACAAGAAACCCTTGGGCTGCGAAGTTCAGGGTCTGTCTTTTCCAGGGGTGACTGAAGGGCTCGCTGGTCCCAGGAGGCCACTGTCCACCTGAGTCCCTGAGGACAGGGGCTGCGTAATTAGGTTGGCCAATAAGTTTGTTAAGTCTGGGGGCCACAGACTTGAAGGTGTGTCCCTGGGGGGATCTCCACTCGAGCAAGGACAAAGCGTCCTTGACTATGAACACACGGTAAAACCCAGGGGACAACCTCAAAGGCAGGAGAGCCCAGCGCAGGCCAGTGGGGCTGCTGAGACCCCCCTCTTTGCTGCTCTGTGTCCTTGCACCTGCCCTCACCTGCCTTGGTTTCTTGCCTCCGCTGTCTGCCCCCACCCCAACCATTTTTACCCGTCCGTCCTTCCTGATCCTTCGCCTCTCAGGCTGCGTCCTCCAGGAAGCCCGCACAGCCCCTCGGAGCGGGCGTCCGAGTACCAGCAGGCGCCCCACTTCACGCTCATCACCTTACACTGGCGTCTACTTACGGGATGCTCTGACCTTAGAGTGGAAGTTCTTCAAAGAATTCTGTCCTGTTTCTTGTCGCATCTCCAGCGACCAGCGCGGTACCTGGTGCAAAGTAACTGTTCAAGAAACGCGTTGTCCGAAGCCTCAGTGGCAGGAAGAGAAGCGTCACTCGGAGCAGCCGTAGTGACACGCGTGGAAGGAAGCCTTTGGGACAAGCACGCACTCTTGAAGCTAGACAGTGGTTCCGGTTTGCATCATGCTAGAGTAACACCTGCCCCCCCCCACCCCAGGAATTCAGGAGGGGCTGTCCGCCTGTGCACATGGCGCCACCAGGCGGCAAGGACAGGAACAGGGTTTCAGATTCTTCCCAGCTGGCCTGACTTAAAATTATGTGAGTCACGATGTTTTGACTTTAAGGCACAGAATTATTTCAAGTCTTTTGCACATCGTTAAAATATATTCGTTTAAAAACATGCTGTTTTCAGGGGCGCCTGGGTGGCTCAGTCAGTTAAGTGTGGGATTCTTGATTTCCTCTCAGGTCATGATCTCCCCGTTCATGAGATCGAGCCCTGTGTCAGGCTCTGTGCTTGCAGAGTGGAGACTGCTTAGGATTTGCTCTCCGTCCCTCTCTCTCTCTCTCTCTGCCCCTCCCCTGCTTACTCTCTCTCTTTCAAAAGAAAGAAACAAATGTTAAAAAGATAAAAAATACTATGCTACTTAAAATTTGCCTGAAGCAGGCTTCATGCCCAGCATGCACCCCCATGCAGGGCTTGAACTCACGACTCTGAGACCAAAATCTGAGCTGAGATCAAGAGCCGGGGGTTCAACCCACCGAGCCACCTAGACGCCCCTCAGATCTGCATGATTTAAATCCACAAACGTAGTGTTCTAATGGAGTGTAAGCAAAAGGCGAAGGTGGCCCGAGAACCCCTGAAGCCAGCGCTGGAGCGCAGGTCCCCTGGGGTCCCCGCCCTGTACCTGCACCTGCCCAGGGGCTTTCATAACCAGGTGGGGCCGCTCGCCCCCGGAGCGCAGATGTCCACTCCCTGAAGAGCAGTGGTGGTTCCGAAAGGGAAAAATGCTGGCTCGGTGTGACCACCGCCGAGAAGCAGGGTGCCTCGCGAGTCGCAGCTTTCCCGTAGCGCCTCCCCCAAGCAGTAGAGTTGGCTGGCGTGGATGGATGGCTACTAGCACGATTCGTCCATCCACTCAGCCTCAGCCCTCTGGGGGAGATTGGCAGGGACGACTCTGGGATGACGATCAGAGCGCTCCGGGGCTTGTGGCGAATACCCAACGGGAGGCAGACCCGCTTCGGGACTGTCTCGATCCCCAGCACTGGTCTCTGGGGTCTGAACCCAAGACAAACCGAAGTGTCATCATATTTTCCCCTTGCTTAGAACACAGAGATTCTTGGAAACTGCAACTCCGTGAATTTCAGGGGATAGGACTTTACACCAGCTTGTTTCTAGATTAGGACTTTAGGGGAAAGAGAGCATTTTCGGGGCTGTTGGTGCTCTCTGGGCCTGGGTGTTTCCGGGTCAAATGAGTGGGAGCTGGTTGCACAGCCTGAAGCCCTGTAGCAGCCGTGGCTGCGGGAGCGAAGTTGTGCCATGAGCCTTCAGGGGACTGAGGACAACACAACACGGGTGGGACTCGAGAGCCCCATCCAGGTTTAGAGTCGGTTCTCGCGCGCTGAACCTCTCTGAGTCCCATTCCTGCCATCTGTAGAATGGGCAGAACAAACGATCTACTTTGTGGTGTCTTTTTATATGAGGAATGATGGATAAGAAGAACAGAGTTGGGTCATACGTAAAAGGATGGAATATAGAATGCTTTCAAATCTCGTCAAGACGACAGAAGATGCACGCATACCCCTCCACACGGCATTTAAAGATAGATGAGAAAAAGACAAATAACCCGATAGAAAAATGGGCGATGAATAGGGCAAGCAACTAACAGAAGAAATACAAACAGCCTTTCAGTTTGGAAAACGTTGTACAACGTGATGACTGTGGTTAACGATGCTGTATCGTGTGTTTGCAAGTTGCTGAGAGAGTAGATCTTCAAGGTTCTGTTTCTGAGAAATATTTATTCAAGTAATCTCTACACCCGACACGGGGCTCGAACTCACAACCCTGAGATCAGGAGTCGCACGCTCTTCCCACTGAGTCAGCTGGGCGCCCCTCAAAGGCTCTCCTTATAAGGAAAAAGCCATCATAACTATGCGAGGTGATGAATGTTAACTGATTGTATTGTGGTGATCCCTTTGTAACACATAACGTATATATCAAATCATTCTGTCGTACGCCTTAATAAACTCACACGGTGGCGTATGTCAACTATATTTCAATAAAACTGGAAAAGTCAATCAATAGACTTAGGAAAACTGTAAAACCTACTAGCAACCGAAGAAAAGCAGATTGAAGGGTTGACTTATTTGCTCTGCTGGGTTGAAGACACTGGGGGCTGGTAACATCTGGAGCGCTGAGGGCCCGGGCAGACAGGCATCGCTCCACACCAAATTGTGCAGACTGGAACAGGCTTTGCAAAGGGCAATTTCAGATTATACATGAAAACCTTAAGTTTCTCATCCTTTGGTATCAGAGTTTCACTTAGAGGAATTTATTTAGGTTAAGGAGTGTAGCCCAAGTGCATAAAAGTATGTATATAAGGATATTTAAAATAAGGTTTTGCCAGAAAGATGTCAAGAGGGGAAGAAAAAAATCCCTTCTATTACCTCTCCAAGTTCCATGAAATATCAACCCCCAGATATGAATGCACGCAAACTCGGGACTGAGAAATGTGTTTAAATCTCACCCCTGTTGCGATAAGGTAAGCTTTATTTAGCAAAGCAAAATGTGAATTACAGCTTAACTTGCCGTCACGTTGAACTTCCCACAAACTGTGGTCGAGTTTCTTTACAGTAAGTTTTGGGGGATGAAATAGCACAAGTTTTGCCAAGAGTAGAAACTTGTGTCTGGGTACAAATTAGCCCCTGCTCATTTTGTTATGGTGACCCCATGATTCAAGAAATCATAAACTAATACCTCGGGAGAGCTAACGAGCTCCATGAAATGGCTGGATTGCGTTCAAGGGAAAGATACTGGCCGAGTTTCTGAGAACTTGGGTAAAATTATTGAGCAAACGGATTTCTGTGCCCTCTGTGGTTTGGCCAAATTTGGTGGTTAGAGAGATTCCACAGGAGGCAGGAAAGTGGTTCCACAGCCCGCTCTATAAATGAGGAAGAGTTCACGTGACTCTCGAGTACTTATTTTCTACTCCATTGAAAGGCTGTGGGTTGTGTAAAGTCGTGAACCTATTTGATGCACAAACAGCATAGCGCTGAAACGTGTAAAGCGAAAATCTTTGGAATTGCTAAAAGACATGATCAAGACACGATAATAATGGGAGACGTGAATGCACCAGCTCAGAATTGGCCAGATGGAGACAAGAATTAATTAAGGAAGAAAGCAGATCGCACATTCCAATTAACATATTTATTTTAATAGGCACACATTGAGTTTTGTACCCTACACATAGACACAAAGCTTCTTTTCCCCTCAAATAACCATGGAATGTTTACAAAAGTTGGTGATATGCAGGTTAAAGGAAAACTCAATGATATGTTCCAAGGTCAAAATTACGTAGGTCGTGCTATCTACCCAAAAGGTATTAGATCCGGAAACAGATTGCAAGTAAATAATGAAAAATGAAATTTAAGTATGGGACATTCTGAAAGAACTCTTTTCAAATAGTTTCGAGTCAAAGAGCAAATCAATGATTGTCAAAGTAGACTTACAAATGAATTAGAAAGTAACAATGCTGATAAAATTCAAATCAAACCTGTGAGTTGCCCATTTAAATTCATAGTTCTACAGTGCTTTACCATCAGATAGGAAAGGTATGAAAGAATTAACAATCCAACTCAGGAAGTTACAGAAAAATAAGCCAAAAAAAAGCAAAACAGGCATTGATCATGATAAAAGAACATGATAAGGTGGAAATAAAATGTGTAGAAATAGTCAGTAGAGCCAAGGTCGGTTCTTTGAAAAGATGAGCAAAATAGAAACTTTCAGGAAGTATGATCAAGGAGAAAAAAAGGAAAGAAATTAAAACCTACCGCATTTAGATTTTTAAAAAGAGAATATACCCACAGAGATAAACAAAAACATTTTTTAAGGTTTATTTATTTTGAGGAGGCAAGGGGGGGGGAGAGAGAGAGAGAGAGAGAGAGAGAGAGAGAGAGAATCCCAAGCAGGTTCCTCACTGTCGATGCAGAGCCCAAGGCGGGGCTCAAACTTACGAACCACAGGATCATGACCTGAGCCGAAATCAAGAGTCGGACACTTGACTGAGCCACCCAGGCTCCCCATAAATTAAAATTTTTAAGGTGAATAACATGTTTTTTCCCCCATAGATGTAGTGTTCTTGATAGCAACAAATAAGGAAATGTTTATTTCCTTATTTGGAAATAGGATAAATCAAATGTGGCCTATCGGTTCCACACAAAACTGTGCTGCCGTGAAAAAAAATGAGGGGCGCCTGCATGGTTCAATTGGTTGAGCATCCGACTTCGGCTCAGGTTGTGATCTCATGGTTTGTG
Organism: Lynx rufus; assembly: GCF_022079265.1. Taxonomy (NCBI): domain Eukaryota; kingdom Metazoa; phylum Chordata; class Mammalia; order Carnivora; family Felidae; genus Lynx; species Lynx rufus. The sequence continues at coordinate 5,356,083 of NW_025814834.1, forward strand.
GGTTCAAGCCCCGCGTCAGGCTCTGTGCTGACAGCTCCGAGCCTGGAGCCTGTTTCGGATTCTGTGTCTCCCTCTCTCTCTGCCTCTACCCCACTCGTGCTCGGTCTGTCTCTCAAAAATAACATTAAAAAAAAAAATCACCTGGGGCGAAAAAAATGACTGGATTTTATGTCCTAATCTAGAAAAACCATAAGTGTGTATAGAGAAAATCTGGGATTGTCACGAGCCCTGGGGACACCAGCCCACTACTGTGCTGTAAACTCCACGGCAATCGTTTGCCTTAATTTCCCCTGAGTATTCTACTTCTGCGTCCCCGGCAACAGTGATGGAATCGTCGAATTAAATTAGAAGTTCCGGGGTGTCTGGGTGGCTCAGTCAGTTCAGCGTCTGACCCTTGATTTCGGCTCAGGTCATGATCTCACAGTTCGTGAGTTCGAGCCCCACGTCGGGCTCTGCGCTGACAGTGTGGAGCCTGCTTGGGATTCTCCCTCTCTGCCCCTCCCCTGCTCTCGAACATGTGCCCTCTCTTTCAAAATAAATAAATAAACTTAAAAAAATTAATTAGAAGTTTCATGAGATAAACTTTCCCTCTGCTTTTAAAAACAGAATGATCCATTTAATAGAATCATAAATGTATCAGTCGATAAATTTCCCCATGTGATTCTCATAAGTGGAACCACCCGCATCTTTTAAATGCTCAGTGATGCTGGGGGTTGGGGGTGGGAACGTGCTTTCTTTTACATAGTACATTGATTTTTTAAAAATCTGACATGAATCAAAATTCGCCCATACAAACAGCTGTAAATATATTCACAGAGTCCTCATACATAGCTCAAGGGGAAGTATGTGGGGGTCATAACCACATGTCAGTGTCCAAGCTGTCATTTCCAAGCTAATTAACACAGCCAGATGCTGGGAAGGACACTTGGGGTAGTGGTGTGTGAACAGCAGGGTAGGGAAGGGTGGGAGGGAGGGTCACACCGGTAAATACAAATGCAGAAATCAGTGTGGACCCTGTGGCACGGTTTTAGCTGGATGACGCATGGGTTTCCTTTAGTCGAATCTCTACGCAGACCTCTGGACTCAAAGGGAGGTTGAGAAAGGTGTGCAGTGTCCCTGGGTCAGCCCTCAGCTCCACCTGCCGTGCTGTCCCACCCAGTCAGCCCCAGTGTCCTCGTGTGACACAAGCAGACGCACCAGCACCCACTTTGGTGGGTCCTTCGGGGAGTAAATGAGGCCATGGCACCTGCAAGGTATTTGGTGGGAGGCTGAGTTAGAAGCGTAGGATCTGGAAATTGGATGAGTCTTAAACATCGCAACGTCCAAGCTCCTGACGTTGTAGGTGAGGGGGCTGAACCCCAGAGAGAGCAAGAGATTTCCTAGCTGTTTCTAGAAGACTGAGCCTTGGGATTCATGTCTCCAAACTTCTGTGGAAAGCTTGAGCTGTCCATCACTCTTTGCCTCGTTAATGAGACTTCGAATGACAACTGACGTTTACGACTGTTTATCCCGTGCCAAATACTCTTCATTCGTTGTCCTAATTAATTCTGCCAACAACCCTATGAAGCTGGTATTATTATTTTTTAAATTCCTTTTAAAGTTTATTTTTTATTTTGAGAGAGATGGACGGGGGGGGGGGGCAGGAAAGGAGGGAGAGAGAATCCCAAGCAGGCTCCGTGCTGCCAGCACAGAGCCCGAAGTGGGGCTCGATCTCACCAACCATGAGTTCGTGACCCGAGCTGAAATCAAGAGTTGGGCGCTTAGGCAGTTGAGCCACCAGGTGCCCCATGAAGTTGGTATTATTATTACCCTTTTATAGAGGAGGAAACCTAGGCTTAGGAAGTTGGGAAACCTGTCTACACTTGTGGCTGGTACCTGGTGGTGTAGAGCCAAGACCCAGTGGTAGGATCTAGGACGCTGCCCGTAGCTATGACCCAGTCGGGTTCCCCCGCCTCCCTCCAGGAATCTGTGTGCCACCCACCCCTCAGCAGTAATGAGAACTCTGTCTCATTCTCCAAACAAATATCGCTCGTGTAATAGAGTTCATGCATGTAAATAAGAACAAATATATTGTGTCTCCACATAGTGCATTTAAACAGCGAATGAATGGGGCACCTGGGTGGCTCAGTCGTTTAAGCCTCCAACTTCGGCTTAAGTCATGATCTCACCGCTCATGGGTTTGAGCCCCACGTCAGCTTCTGGGCTGACAGCTCAGAGCCAGCCGCCTGCTTCAAGTTCTGTGTCTCCCTCTCTCTCTGCCCCTTCCCCACTCGTGCTCTGTCTCTCACTCAGACATAAATAAAGCATTAAGAAAAAAAGTTAAAAAGTGAGTGTAACCAAATGCATCTTGTTCAAGTATGTTTTCTGTTATATGAATAGTTTCCCTAGTTTTATGGCCCAGGAAAGAAAACAAGAATTAAAGAAAATACAGACACACATACCCATTTGCATATGTGCTTTCCTCCTTACTCTCTTCTATTTTCAAAACATCTAACTTGTTCTGTCTTCAGAATATTTATGCTTGAATTGAAATGGCCTAAGGCAAAGTGAATTTTCAAGGGACATCACTCCTCACTGATCTTCAATGATCTTCAATGACTTCAATCTTCAATGATCTTTTGTTACACCTGAATTAAGCAAGATACACGATACAGTCATTTTTCAGTGCAGAACCTCTCCCCAAAACGTGCACGCCCTTTCCCCTTTGGTGGGGGAAGTTCTAAGTCTTTTCAGGGCTTCTGCTCTCAAATCAGCTTCCGGAAAAAGTTGAGCATTTTAATAATCGTGAGAAATCCAAAGGGGTGAGTCTCAAAGGGAAAATGAGGTCACTGCAGTGGTCCTGGACCTCTGTGCCGTCACTGTGTCTTTTGGGAAGGTGTTGAACAGAACAGCGACTCTTTAACGAAATCTGTAACTTAGTCACTTAATTGGCAGCAAGAATTTCTGCCAAGGCTGAAGTAGGAGGGTCTCTCCCACTGTCTGACCTGAACCCTCGGTGAGGGGCATGTTTCTAGTGAGGACAAGAGCGCAAAAAAATTTTTAATTCCGTAGAAAGCAGTTAGAACAAAACAACAAAATGCACAAGCCCTTGGCCTCCGCGTTTTATTTTTATTTTTTTAACATGAAATTTATCGTCAAATTGGTTTCCATACAATACCCAGTGCTCACCCCAACAGGTGCCCTCCTCAATGGCCATCCCCCCCCCATCACCCCCCGCGAACCCTCAGTTTGTTCTCAGTTTTTAAGAGTCTCTTATGGTTTGGCTCCCTCCCTCTCTAACTTTTTTTCCCCCTTCCCCTCCCCCACGGTCTTCTGTTAAGTTTCTCAGGACCCACATAAGAGTGAAAACATATGGTATCTGTCTTTCTCTGACTTATTTCACTTAGCATCACACTCTCCCGTTCCATCCACGTTGCTACAAAAGGCCAGATTTCATTCTTTCTCATTGTCAAGTAGTATTCCATTGTGTATATAAACCACAATTTCTTTATCCAGTTCGTGAGTTGATGGACACTTAAGCTCTTTCCACAATTTGGCTATTGAAAGTGCTGCTCTAAACATTGGGGTACAAGTGCCCCTATGCGTCAGCACTCCTGTATCCCTTGGGTAGATTCCTAGCAGTGCTATTGCTGGGTCATAGGGTAGGTCTATTTTTAATTTTTTGAGGAGCCTCCACACTGTGTTCCAGAGCGGCTGCACCAGGTTGCATTCCCACCAACAGTGCAAGAGGGTTCCCGTTTCTCCACATCCTCTCCAGCATCTATAGTCTCTTGATTTGTTCATTTTAGCCACTCTGACTGGCGTGAGGTGGTAGCTCAGTGTGGTTTTGATTTGTATTTCCCTGATGAGGAGTGACGTTGAGCATCTTCTCATGTGCCTGTTGGCCATCTGGATGTCTTCTTTAGAGAAGTGTCTTTTCATGTCTTCTGCTCATTTCTTCACTGGATTATTTGCTTTTTGGGTGTGGAGTTTGGTGAGCTCTTTCTAGATTTTGGATACTAGCCCTTTGTCCGATAGGTCATTTGCAAATATCTTTTCCCATTCCGTTGGTTGCCTTTTAATTTTGTTGATTGTTTCCTTTGCGGGGCGGAAGCTTTTTATCTTCATGAGGTCCCAATAGTTCATTTTTGCTTTTAATTCCCTTGCCTTTGGGGATGTGTCAAGTAAGAAATTGCTGCGGCTGAGGTCAGAGAGGTTTTTTTTTCCTGCTTTCTCCTCTAGGGTTTTGATGGTTTCCTGTCAGCGGTTTGATACAAAGAAAAACAGTCGAAAGATGAGCATCTGAGATGTCCCATATTCCGGAAAATTCTAGGACACTGAATGATGAGACTCCGATCACCAGGTCTTAGACTTGGGTTCCCTTTTGCGCATTCTGACTTTCGAAAGACTTTTAATTTCCACCTCCCTTTGAGCCCTGAGCTCCTGGCCCCTGGGCGCTCCACTGAGGGTAGGCCGTTGAGTGATAGTGGCCCGGCCACCCTGGCTGCTTCTGCTGCCTCCTGCTGGGGAATTGGGCCAGCCCATAAAACCTACCTCCTAGAGGTTAATTTATTTCTCCCTTTCAGCATTTCTTTTGGCGGGACAATCACCCTCCGCGGATTTCCGAAGAGCAGCTGCCATTGAGGATTCTGAAGTGCCTCGTGGCCCGGTGGGATCGGTGCTTCTGCCCTCCCCCAAACCTATCTTTGCGCAGCATTCCGCTCTGTAGACCGGAGGCCCAACATGGGAGCGGGCTGTATCCAGACTTGCCTCTCTCTGTGCAGTTCCATCGCTTCCGGAAACCTCTCTAACTGTTGCCCTCGGTCTCCGCAGGGTCTGTGTATGGGAAAAACCTCCAGTCTTTCATTTTCATGTATATCCTTTACTTTTAGCCAGAATACTTCTGACATTTCTGGTCATCAAATGTGTGGGATTCTGTGACACCAACTGTGTGCCCTACATTTCAACTCCGTTCTGACAACTTACCCATCTGGAAATAACGTCAGATCCCGCCAGGTCAGGGCTCAGTTCTGTCAGACGCCTCCTACTTCAGGCATCACCAACCAGCGGTAGGTGCCCAGGTTACCCGCAGCCTCTGTTTGACTTGGCTGCGGGTTGGAGGTTCCCACGACCTCCTCTCCCCCTTGGATCCGATTGTTCGCTAGAACAGCTCCTGGAGCTCGGGAAAACGCATTTACCAGTTTACAAAAGGACAAACAGACAGCCAGATGACCAGACACAGAGGGCAAGGTGTGGGAGGGCCCTGAGCTCAGGATCTTCTGTCCCTGTCAAGTTGGAGATCCTCATGTTGACGGTGTAGCTCTTTCCGCCCACAGGTCCTCTTCCCCGTGCTTTAAGAAAATCACCTTTTTGCACCGAAAACGTCTCCAAGAATTTTTTCTTGGCCGTCGGCTCCGAACCCCGCCATCAACCAGAACCCCATCACTCAGCCTCCCCGTATGGATGTGTTCCTCAGTCTAGAAGCTCTCTCTGAACCCCACACTATTGGGATTTTCTGGAGGCTTCCTCCCTTAGGCATGTTGGATTATAAACTCCACTTCCAGCCCCCCTCCCTTCTCTGGAGACTAAGGATGGGGCTGAAAATTCAGGCTTCTGAACATGGCTTAGTGTTTCCGGTGATCCCCTTCCATCCAGGAGCCCCCCAGAGTCGCCTCATCAGATCCAGAGTCACTCGTATCACCCAGGAAATGACAGGGGACTTAGGAGCTCGATGTCAGGAACCCAGGTCAAAGACCAGATATTAGAACAAAAGAGGCTTCTCTTTTCCCTTAGGAAATTACAAGAGTTTTAGCAGCTCTGTGCCAGGAGCCGGGGACAGAAGAGCGTGTGTATTTTCTTTTGTCTCGTGGGCTGGGACGTCCCTTCAGATGCTCACGGCAGGATTATTTTGCCCTTCAGAGGCGTGTTAATGTCATTCACCCGGACTCCACTTTTCTGCATTTCCACGTGTCTGTGAAAGACCTCCTGTGCCTTGTGCGACGGCCACCTCTGATTTCCAAACCCCAGAATCCTCATGGCCACATGTCCGGATCTCAGCGCTCCCAGAGGGTTCGTTTCGCTTTCTGAGGTGGGGAGACCCCACCAGCCCTTGATCTCTCTGCCTTGACCTTAGATGCAGATCAGACAAGATGCAGAGAAGAATAGCGCACCTCTCTGAGTAGACACCCCGAGTCGGCTACAAAACCGGAGAAAACCAAGAGAGATGCCGGCCGCTGTGACCTGAACAGCCCGCGCCCGGCAGCTCCCTTGGCTGGGGCTGCAAAGACTCACTCTGGTTCTGCCGTCCCTGCTGTGACCCAGCTGGCCCGGGTGAGTCGGGTCAAGGCGACTGCGGAGACCTGGGCCGGCCTCTCCCCACGCCCTGGCCGCTCTCTTGCCAGCAATGCCCCCTGCACCCTGAGCTTCCCAAGCCGTCCAGCTGCTGCCCCCGTCCCGGCCAAAAGCTTCCCTCTCTCCATGCGTGAATTCTGGCCCTCCAATACCAATCCTTTCCAGCCACGTCTCCAATTTGTCTGACTCCCAGATCCCAGACTACTTGAAGGTCAGACACACGATTCAGGTCAGTCAGACCTCGTCTGTCAGCTTTTGTGCAGGGGACTCTGGATTGGAGACCTGAGCTGGGGTCTGGGGGCCACGAATCCACCCCCCAGAGTAATTGCACATGGAAAGGGTTGGGTCTGCTGAGCAGACCGACTCATCCGAGACCTCCAAAGGGCAAGATGGGGCCTGAGTCCACGTGCTGAGCACAGGGTCACAGGGACACGGTGGAAGGACCACCCTGCGGGCACAGAGAAGGAAACAAACCACCCACACAGGCTCTGGGCTTCCTCTCACCGCATCCGAGAGAAGAGAGCCTTTGCAGATGTAATTACTTAAGATGAGGTCATTCTGGAGCGGGGGGGGGGGGGCCTTCATCCAAGGTGACCGGTGTCCTCATAAGAAGAGAAAAGATGGGAGCTCGAGAGAGAGTACCTCGTGGCGACGACGAGGCAGAGGGGGGAGGGATGCCTCTACAAGCCAAGCAGCGCCGAGGATTGCTGGGCAACGCCAGAAGCTAAGAGAAAGTTCTGGAACAGATTCTCCCCTAGAGCCTTCAGAGAGCGCGGAGCCTTGCCAACATCCCCATTTCAGACTCCTGGCCTCCAGATTTGTGTGAGAATACATTTCTGTTGTTTTAAACCCCTGGTTCTTGATGCTTTGTTATGGCAGGCTCCGGAAACTAAGACACATGTTTCAACCGTTCGTGGTTTAAGTCCCTCTAACTGGAGCTTAACTTATGCCTGCTCGGAGACGCTGAGCGGGAAGGGGGGGGGAACATGACTTGCCCAGCGGGATATCCATACGTGCCCCAAAGCTAGGCACCGGCAGCTGATTTTGCTCTGGAAGAGACTGATGGATCAGGGGACAGAGTGGGGAGCTCACACACTCCCGCGTCTTCAGCTGTCGAGGCAAGATAGACGCCCACAGTTGTCCCCGGCTGGACGATGGGGGCGCACCTGCCTGTGTGAGTCTTCCGCCGCCGTAACTCGCCAGCGTCGACTTCAAGTGAACCCTTAGAAGCCCCAGAGCCCTCTTCTCTAGGCCGGGGTAGGAACAGTGTCTGTAATGGAGTTGGGGGTGGGAATCGAGAGAGTCAGACACAGTTCTTAGCAAAGTGGCCGACACATGATAAACTTGCAGTCCTGAAAATGATGTTGCTAAGGCCACCATCCGGACTCAGCTGTGGTGCTGGGAAAACGAGAGGTTTTGACACACCGCTCACAGCCAAGAAGCATAGATAAGGATATACCATCTGATAAAAGTGACATTTGGACTCAACACAGAAGGGAGGGGGTGTTCAAACAGCTGTGGGGGGAGATTAGCTAGCGATTTGGCATTTTAAGACCATTCGTACTTAACTTGAAACCCTACGTTAAAATCAAGTCTAGAAACGATTCAAAAAGTTAAGCAGGGGGGGCGCCTGGGTGGCTTAGTCGGTTACGTGTCTGACTTTGGATTTCAGCTCAGGGCAGGACCTCACGGTTTGTGGGATCGAGCCCTGAGTCGGGGCTCTGGGCTGACAGCACGGAGCCTGCTTGGGATTTTCTCTCTCCCTCTCCCTCGGCCCCTCCCCAGCTCGTGCTCTCTCTTTCAAAATAAATAAATAACACTTTCCGACAAACAAAACTCAAATACAAAAATTCAAATGAAGCAAACCTATTTCTTGAGGTTACGGTGTAAAAAAGGGCATTAAAAAAAGCAGACACATTAGGCTACTTGAAAACAACCTATATGAAAAACTGAAAGAGAATCTTAAGACACATCTAAGACATTATTGGCAAGTGAAATGCTAGCGATTACATTCAATTCTCATATAAATCAATTAAATGCCGCTACAGTACCCACCGACGAGTGGACGAAACACGTGAGACATTTAGTCGCGACCATGGAAGTTCACCTCTCAGATCTCCGACTGCAGGGACCCTCACTGAGCAAGGGCCTGGCTGCTGCTGAAACCCGTCAACCACGTTCACACGGGGGCCAGCGTCCTGCGGGCTGCTCCCAGGCAGCACCGAGCACAGCAGGGCCACTAAGGAGGCCATTCCTGGGGACGTGGGGCCGCACTGCAGCTGAGGGCCTCTCCCAGAACCTTCCTTCCTTCCTTCTCTCCTTCCCGTGGAGTCAAACCCTCATCACGGTCTTCCGGCTTCCCACGTCCACCCCCCCCCCCCAGCCTCCCTGGCAGGCCAGCGTTCTGGTGGGTCCCTGGCACGGCCAGTCCTGTCCTGGCACCCACTTGTCAGAAGATGCACATTGCCAAGTTAAAAACAAAAAACAAAAACATTACTGGTTCAATGACATTTATGAAAAAATGTCTAATCCGTATGGCACGCAAAGATCCCATTGAAGTTGCAATGAAGAAAGAAACACCAGTATGAAAGTGGTTTTTCTTTTCTTTTCTTTTAACTAGACTCCCCTAAGCTGGCCTTTTTCAAGGAGTTAAACATGCTCTTCTATTTCCAGCTGAAGCAGAAAATGCTTCCAAATTAGCGCCGTGTACCAAGAATCTTAAAAATAATCATAGTGTTGACCCTGGGATTTCATTTTGAGACACCTCTCCTAAGCAATATAAATACTTGTAAATAGGCACTAAAATTATTCATCCTTGTTTGACTCATCCTAAAGAAGATAAGCAGTCATTTGACAATATTGGCAATAAAGTGGAAACCGATCACGCGCTCATGCCAGGTGAGGCGGTCCTGGAGGCGCACTGCTCAAATCACCCCCCCCCGCCCGCCCCCCACTGCAAGGGACAGCAGTGAGCTGGCTCCAGCTTGTAGAAGATTTGAGGCTGAGCAGGGCTCTAGGCCTCCCTTCTGGGGCCCTCTCCTGGTTGCCTAGAGCCCCCCTGCCCCCGCCCGCCTCTCCCCATGCACCAGTCACATCTTTATCGTGGCGGGAAGTCTTTCTTACCCAGCACTTCTAATGGTGACTTCTAAAACATTTTTTAATATTTACTTATTTTTGAGAGACAGAGAGAGACAGAGTGCGAGCAGGGGAGGGGCAGAGAAAGAGGGAGACAGAATCCAAAGCAGGCTCCGGGCTCCGAGCTGTCGCCACAGGGCCCGACGTGGGGCTCGAACTCACGGACGGCGAGATCGTGATCTGAGCCGAAGTCGGAGGCTTAACCGACTGAGCCACCACCCCGCCCCATAATGGTGACTTCTGTTCAGGGACTCCCCATGGGGTTGGCCACACCCCTGTTGGAACTGCGCTGTGGTCTGGGACTCTTCCTGCCCTGGTCCTGGCTTCTCTCTCCCTCACAGGTGTCTCGCCTGCGAGAGCTGAAGGCTCTTCCTGGACCTGCTGTTCCCACCCTCCCCTCCTCACAGCCCTTCCACGGGGACTCCCATCTGGACACCTGCTCCTCAGAGGACCCGAGCCAGCATGCCATCCTTCCGAAGGACTCCACGGGGACCTTGTACCTCCCTTCCCTTCAAGTTGGGGCTCTTCAGGGTTCCCGGTCTCCAAAGGGCATCCTTCGCTGCTGGGGGAAACCTCCAGAGCCCCCTGAAGTAAAGTACCAGCCGCAGCTGCTTCCGGAGCTCAGGGGACTCTGCCCCCAGGCTTGGGCAGGTAAGAGAGGAGTCACCGTCTTGGCAGGGATAATTGGATCTGCTCACCCAGAGGGGGCAGGGATGCTTTTACAGAGTCAGGTGGCGGGGGGTGGGGGTGAGCCCACATGGAATGCGGGTGACCCCCTTCAAGCTTCTTGGTGCCCTGTGGTGACTATGAGTGGGTCACATGTGGCAACCTCGGCCTGAGAAGGAGGTGCTAACCAGGGGCTCTGCCCGCTGGAGAGACAGGACAGCCTGGGTCACAGCACCGGGGGTCACAAGACCCAGGCCTGCCGAAGTGATGTCTGAGGGTGAGGGGAACTTACAATGGGCAGCGGAGGAGGGAGACAGGAGAAGGGGGTACCAGGGTGCCCGGTTGACTCAGCTAAGCATCCGGCTCTTGATTTTGGCTCAGGTCATGATCTCACGGTTCGTAAGATCAAACCCCGGCATCGGGCTCTGCGCTGACAGTGTGAAGCCTGCTTAGGATTCTCTCTCCCCTTCCTGCTGTTCCTTCCCTACTTGCTCTCTCTCTCTCTCTCAAAATAAATAAACATTTTTAAAAAAATTAAAAAAACAGGGGAGTACCAGCTGCAGCCTCCCTCAGATAGAGGCCCCCTGGACCCCTGGGGTGCAGTTCCTGGTGATGTACGAAGAGCAGATGCCCAGGAGGAAGGGGTGGACTGTGGCGGTCACCGTGGGGACTGCTGTCTCTCCCTGCAGGATGGAGGACAATGACCTGCTATCCTGCAGCCTGTAGCGAATTCAGATTCCATCTCAGCTTCCGGAACAGACCCCCTGCAGGGCTGCCCCGGGCAGTGACGGCACAGAGGATGCTGGGATCTGGGCTTTTGTGCCCAGCAAGGGAACGCCTCCTGCTCGGCGGCCGGGACCTCGTCCGAGCTGCATTGCCGTCGAAGGCTCCCCTGCCCGCTCCCGCTCCCTCCTTCCCTCTTTCATCTTCCACAGCTACTAATTCCAATAACCTTCCTATATTCCTGATTCCGTCTCAGCATCTGCCTCTCAGAGGACCCAACTGGCACATTGCGCAAAATAAACGAAGGACGGAGTAGACGAGCGCACGAATGAAACTGGCTAGCCAAAGGTATCGTGCCGGAATAGCAATGGCGATTGTCTCTGCGGGATCTTTCAGAGCATTGCGATATTTGTCCAATTTTCTGTGATGGAGAAAACAAACATTTAAAAAAACAACGATAACTAACACGCACTGAGTACCTACCAGGCATCAGGCATAATACGCAGTGCTTTCTATGAATGAACCCATTGAGTTCGCACGTCACCCTTAGGAGACAGGAACTCTTATGACTCCCATTTTATAGCTTTGAGGGCAACACTTTCGGAAGATTACATAGCGAACCGGGGCCACGGAGCTGAAGGTAGAGATGTGGATTCAGGCGTGGCCGGCTTCACTCTTTCCTGAGCGTTGTGCTTCCCCAGTGCCCCCCACCACGCACTCTCCACATTGTCGCCACATCTCCGGCCTCGCGGTGATTATGTAGTTCAGAGGTTGGCAAACTTTGTCTGAAAAGGGCCCGATAGGAAGCATTTTAGGGGGCGCCTGGGTGTCTCAGTCGGTTGAGCGTCCGACTTCAGCTCAGGTCATGGTCTCACGGTTCGTGGGTTCGAGCCCCGCGCCGGACTCTGTGCTGACAGCTCGGAGCCTGGAGCCCGCTTCGGATTCTGTGTCTCCTTCTCTCTCTGCCCCTCCCCTGCTCACGCTCTTTCTCTGTTTCAAAAATAAATAAAACATTTTTAAAAAATTAAAAAAAAAAAAAAAGAAAGCATTTTGGACTGTGGAGGCCACACATGATCTCAGCCATCTGTTCATTTTTTTTTTTAAACACCCTTTGAAAAGCATATAAAAGTAAACATTCTTAGCTTGCGGGCTGTACAAAACCAGTCTGGGGGCCAGACCTGGCCCTGGTCCATGGTTTGCCAACCTCTGACTTAGCTTATTTTTTCCCCCTGTAAATAGACTTTTTACATTTTATTTATTTATTTTCTTCCTTGTTAAGCCTTGTCCTAAGCAGTAATATCTATGAAGTCCCACATTGGACATGCTTGTTGTGTATGTTTTTTTTTTTTTTTCAACGTTTATTTATTTTTGGGACAGAGAGAGACGGAGCATGAACGGGGGAGGGGCAGAGAGAGAGGGAGACACAGAATCGGAAACAGGCTCCAGGCTCCGAGCCATCAGCCCAGAGCCTGATGCGGGGCTCGAACTCCCGGACCGCGAGATCGTGACCTGGTTGAAGTCGGACGCTTAACCGACTGCGCCACCCAGGCGCCCCTGTTGTGTATGTTTTTAACGCACAAACAAACCAATACATGCTTCTGAATAGAAGAATATTTGGGACCCCCTGGGGAGGTCCTTTGCTCCCCAGTTGTGTACCCTCACGCTTTGGGGAGCACGCTGACCATTTTGCCACCTGACTGATGTGGGTGTATGTTTGTTGGCAATTTCCTTGTAGCGTGTGTCATCTATGTTTCTTAGCATTACGTAATTTTAAAAATGTTCCTTTGCGTAATCAGCCAGTAAGGAACCTCATGGTTATTTCTTTGTAACGTTCCCTCCTGCCCTTTGCTCATTGATTCATTTCTTCATACTACCTTCATTATGTATCTACGTTTATTTGTAGTTTATAAAGCCTTTGCTTTGCTATTTTCGTGAAAGGTCATCTAACTCTCAACAGCTCACGTGGAACGTTTACAGGGACATGACTTCTTAATTGTTCCTTTGAACCATTTGCAGAACAAGGAGCAAAAGTATTCGCTTGGGTCTGGGGTGCCGGGAGGGAGCCCAGAGGGCCCCGGAAGCCCACGCCGTACGCGCTCCCAGAGAGACAATGTATACCTAGGAACTGATGAACCATTCGCAGGTGTGGTCGTGGCTCCGTCTTCATAAGGCAGGTGGCCCACAGGGAGGCAGCCGTTCACCATTAATCTATAAGTAAATGTAAAATGGTGAGAGTCTCACTACTCAGTGGACAAGGCATGGAGTCGTATTCCAAGGTGAACTGGGGTGTTGCTCGAGGGAGGCGGGGGAGGCTTCTTGGGGAGGTGACAGGTGTCCTGACATCTGGGGATAGGCAGGACTTGGCTGAGGAAAGACGGAGGGAAGGGGGTTCATGCAGGAGGGACAGGCCGTGCAAGGGCCCTGTGGGAGGCAGCCAAGGCGAGGCATGAGAATGGAAGTTAGATGCCAGGGAGGCCCATGGACCACACCACGTAGAGCCAGAGGCCACGTCCAGTGTGCGTGTTTTTAGCCTGAAGGTGTGGTGCCGTAGAAGGGGTTCAAGCAGAGAAGGAACACAAGCATAGTTGTGTTTTCCAAGGATCTCCAGGGGGGAGGACACGGAGGGATTATATCGGGCTACGCGTGACAGAGGGCAGGTGGAGATGACACGACTTTGTAATAGCGTCGTAATTGTCCATCGAGAGCTAGTGGGCCAGAGTAAGAACACAAAGTTGGTAGAACTGGATGCGAGAAGGGCTTGAGGGAGTGAGGACAGGGTCCCCGACGATCCTCAGGTGGCTGCTGGGGCGTGCACGTAAGAGGGGGACAGTTGGAAAGAAGGTTAAGGATTAACCACTAAGCCTTTCTTATATGGACAGCCAAGCCCCCAACACCCCAGCTCTCCTACTTTGCCTTCCTGGTCTTGCCTCAGCCATGGCTCCATCTCTGGCCCCGGGTGACAGTCCTTTCCCGGTCCAGATGCTGGCTCTGCCCCTGGAGTCCCCCCAGTTCCAGACCAATCGTTTGCTGCCCCAGGACAAGTTTTCCATAATCAGCCGCACATCTCTGCTGAGGCCTGAGGTGCGGTCCGGTCTCTGGTGTTCGGCTCAACCCAGATGTGCAGTCACAGGGTTGTGTCTCCCACCACTAAAGAAGAAATTGGAACATACTACGTCTGCATGTACCCGTGAGTGTGTGTGTGTGTGTGTGTGTGTGTGTGTGTGTGTCTTCCGGAGCATTGTGTTGGAGATGTAGGTGTCAGAATTGGAAGTTCTTCGGAAATGAATGTTTGTCCCTAGAATGAGCATCTCAGAGTAAGTTACAAGTATCTTTTTTTTTTTTTTTTTTAATTTTTTTTTTTCAACGTTTATTTATTTTTGGGACAGAGAGAGACAGAGCATGAACGGGGGAGGGGCAGAGAGAGAGGGAGACACAGAATCGGAAACAGGCTCCAGGCTCCGAGCCATCAGCCCAGAGCCCGACGCGGGGCTCGAACTCACGGACCGCGAGATCGTGACCTGGCTGAAGTCGGACGCTTAACCGACTGCGCCACCCAGGCACCCCACAAGTATCTTAATAAGAAGTGATTCCCGATGTTTACAGCAGCGTTATCAACAACAGCCAAAGTATGGAAAGAGCCCAAATGTCCATCGACGGATGAATGGATAAAGAAGACGTGGTTTATATGCACAATGGAATATTACTCAGCGATCAAAAAGAATAAAATCTTGCCATTTGCAACTATGTGGTTGGAACTAGAGGGTATTATGCGAAGCGAAATAAGTCAGAGAAACACAAATACATGATTTCATTCATACGTGGAACTGAAGAAATAAAACAGATGAACATAGGGGGAGGGAAGGAAAAATAAGACAAAAACAGAGAAGGAGGCAAACCATAAGAGACTATTTATTTATTTTATTTAGAAAGAGAGCACGGTGGGGGGAGGGGCAGAGAGAGAGGGAGAGAGAATCCCAGGCAGGCTCCGTGCTATGAGTGCACAGCCAGACTGCAGGGCTCGGTCTCATGAACTGTGAGATCATGACCTGAGCCGAAATCAAGAGTCGACACTTAGGGGCGCCTGGGTGGCTCAGTCGGTTAAGCATCTGACTTCAGCTCAGGTCATGATCTCACAGTTCGTGGGTTTGAGCCCCACGTCGGGCTCTCTGCTGATGGCTCAGGCCCCTGGAGCCTGCTTCGGATTCCGTGTCTCCCTCTCTCTCTGCCCCTCCCCTACTCACGCTCTCTCTCTCTCTCTCTCAAAAATAAATAAACATTAACAAAAAAAAGTCCACACTTCAGCAACTGAGCCACCCAGGTGCCTGGTGGAGACTCTTAAATACAGAGAACAAACCGAGGGTTGCTGAGGGGAAGGGAGGCGGTGGGGGGAAGGGCTAAATGGGGGATGGGCACTAAGGAGGGCACTTACTGGGCTGAGCACCGGGTGTCATATGATGAATCACTGGGTTCTGCTCCTGCAACCAACACTACACTCTATGTGAACTCCCTTGAATTTGAATGAATAAATTAAAATAATAAAAAATAATAAAAGCAAACCAAAAACAACAAAAAAAGCGACTCTGCTGGCTTTATTAATTTTTTGGAGGAGGGGGAGATACGATACGCAAAGTTGTAGAAGGTCATTCCTGCTGTAAACCTCATCTTCAGAAGCTGATTTCCCCCAAAAGACCACATTTGGCTTGACAGATGCACGGGCACCGGCTGGATCGCTCTCCTGTCCTCGGAGCACACTTCTTCCCTTCCCTCGCCCACACACGTTTCCGCTGACTCCCGGGTGGCTTTGCAAGGAGGCGAAAGGTACAAGCCAGAAGCAGCAGCTTGGTCACACGCGCCCGGGGGCCCCCGTTATGCAACCCGAGCCGTTCCTTCATAGTTGCTTCGCTTAGAGAGGAGGCCCGAGTGGCACCCTGGAAGTGAACAAACACAGAACAAATCAGAACGAAGTTGCGCGTCATTAATTAAAGAGAACCGCCTCGCATCGACAGGCTGGACGTTTGTAGATCAAAGTGCGCGGAGCAGCTTTGAAAGGCAAGAGCCAGGAAGAATGCGCACAGCTGTGTCCACTCCGAGGGACCGACTTTCAAAAGCGATGGTGTTTCCACACTCGCCTTGCCCCGCGGGCTGCTGTGGTTCAGCGTGTCCACCGGCCGGCACTTGCCACGGGTCCCTCCCCGGGTTGCTGAGCAGGACGGCCGGAGGGTCCCCGCCTGGGAGGGGGCTGGAGATGTATCCCAGGAGACGGAGGGCATGGTGAGGTGGAGACGGGTCCTTGGGGGGCCACTGGGGACGCCAAGCTCTTCTTTCTAGTCCGTCTCTTTATTTTCCCTTTAAAAGAACTGAAAGCGAGAGCAGTAACATTCACGCGCTGCGGACGCGACAATCAAGAATACTTGTTTATTTTTTAAACAGCTTTATGGAGACAGTCGCATCCCGTACAGGCCACCCACTGAAAGCATACGATTCAGTGGCTTAGGGTGAATTACATTATTTTGTAAAATTATGGCAATCGTTACCCATCTATATATCATATGGTACAAAATTTTCCATCTGAACCATTTTGAGCGCACCATTCAGCACCATTAAGTACGCTGGGAGTGTCGTGTGACCAGCATCACATCTTTCCCCAAACCTTTTTCAACATCCTAAATTGAAACTCTCTACCCATTGGCGGTAACTCCCCATGCCCCCTCCCCCACCCCTGGTAACCTCAGACCTACTTCCTGTCTCCTTGAACTTGCCTATCCTAGATATTCCCTATAAATGGGCTCGCACCACAGGTGGCCCTGGGTGACGGGCTCCTTGCATTCAGCATCTGGTCTTTAAGCTTCCTCCACGATGCCCCAGGTCCTCTCCTTTTTGTGGACGAGTAATATTCCATCGTGCGTATATACCACATTTTGTCTATTGATTCATCTGTTAATGGAAGGAATATTTGTCTTAAGATATTATAGGGGCACCTGGGTGGCTCAGTCGGTTAAGCGGCCGACTCTTGATTTCAGCTCAGGTCACAATCTCCCGGTTCATGAGTTCGAGCCCCGCGTCGGGCTCTGCGCTGACAGTTCAGAGCCTGCTTGGGATTCTCTCTCTCCCTCTCTCTCTCTCTCTGCCCCTCCCCAATTCGCGCTGTCTCTGGCTCCTTCAAAATAAGTGAGTAAAATTTAAAAATAAATTAATAAATAAAATGAGGAGCTGGCGGGACCCTGGAGGGTCCTCGGGGGCTCCCTTTCCCATCTCCCTGTGGCGGCTGGGCGTAGTCTGGGCTGCTTGGATCTGGATCGTCCTTGGTAAAGGGCCATCCTTCGGCTTCATAACCTCTGCTTAACGTGCCGACTTCTGCTTTCGACAGGAGCCCATGTGACGGGAGTGTTGGGCCCACCCGATGTCCTTTCTGCAGCGCCTGGAACAGCACCTGGAACAACACCGGGTCCACAAGACACAGCCAGTAGCTATTTTAAAACAAGTCAGCCTGGGTTTGATCTCGGTCCTCCACCTCTCTGCCACAGGGACACACAGAAAGTAAACTCCCAAGGAACAGCATGCCTACCAACAGACCCAGAAGCTGCATTGTCTGCTTCTTTATCTTGGTGAATTCATTCTACGATAACGTCCAGTCTGTCTTTTCTCTCTTCTCTCTGTGTCCGCTGTCCAGCCTAGGACGTTCCGAACCCATGATGCGAGAAGAAACCCTTCTTTCTAGCTGCTCCGAAGAGCCTGGGGTCTCTTTGTGTCTCGTGTCCCTGTAGCATCCGCATTCAACCCTTCCCTGTGCCTCTGTCCACCGTGAGCCTCTCTTCCCATCCCCAGGCCGGTGGTTTGAGAACAACTCCGGGAAGACTGAGCTAGCTACCTCTCCTTAACACGAGCCAGTGAGGTGACGCCTGGGAGCTGAGGTCATCGGAGAAGCGTGCCCTCTTTCTCGCCTTGCCTTCTCATGTTTGCGTTCACCTTCTCAGGGGAATGGATGTCCACTGACCGTCCGTGCTCCCACGGCAATGAACGTCGGTGTACCTGTTGAATGCTCAGCTCTGGCTCCCGTGCTGTTAACGTTCAGCGAAATCCAAGCGCCACACTCTTCTTGTGTCCAAGAATTTCATCTAGAGATACTTCATATGCGCGGAAAATGTCTCCCAGACTCTAAGCCCTTAGGAACATCTCTTGTAGACAACCTAGCTGGAGGTTATCTTTAAAAAAAAAAAAAATGGGACCAATACCTCGCAGAGTCCCTGGAAAGCTGACAACAAATCAAAGTATCCGGCATATTAGCGGCACCTGGATAAAGAGTTCTCATGCAAGTAGGATTTTATTTGATGCTCTGAAAAGAACAATCCCTACAGTTGAGTAACACACGGCACCCTCACGGGCACTTTCTCCTGCTTCACTTAATCTCTGCAGCAACCGGGCGAGGCAGTCGCTCTACCGCCAGGAAGAATGCGGATCGCAAATCGTCGTGAGGTTACAGGTATTTCCACGTCAAGCAGTGTCTCTCAGTACAATCTTAAATCCTTCAAGCTGGTGCTTTCTCTCTTCCCAGACATCGTGGATGGCGAAGCCCGAATGAGCCTTTCTAGATACGGGGGACGTGGGGGAGAACTTAGTCATAGACCTACAGCATAGATTTACACAGCCTTGCTTTTCTCGAGAGAAAACAAGAAAATCTATTTGCTCACATGGCATTCGTTCACAGTTTGGATTCCTGGGGGAGTATTTTAGGACATACGAGGAAGATACATCTTTTACGTCGAGAGTCTGCGACAGATACAGAGGCTGCTAGAAAATTAGCCTCCCTGGAGGAAAAGGCTGGAGGTGGATGGACTTTCCTAGAGTAAGCGCCGGGCAGGCTGCAGTCAGGGTGACGAGGCCTCGTATCTCTTCTCCGTGGAGAAATCTGGAAACCATGCCAAACTCTTGGTGATTTCTTTCCTCTGATGACCGTCAGGTTGAAACGTGGATGTGTGATCCTTTCTTTGCCACAACACAGGAGTACACGGAGCAAGGCTTGTCAGAGGTGACCTCACCGCCTGTGCACAAAGGAAATGACCCAACATGGAGTCGGCTCAAAGCACCTCGGAACATTCTGGAATCCTTTGACAGGATGCAAACCCCCACTAGCAAAGTGAGCTCGAGGCTCTGAGTCCATTGCTTACAGATACTTTTTAAGCTCGCAGGGCTCAGCTCGTTGGGCCTCAAAGCCGAACACTGACAATCTTACGTCAGGGACCATTTCTTCGAGATGAACAGCAGCGGCGTCCTCCCTGAAAGTCACTTCTGAGCAGGTGCGTGTCCACTGCTGGCCCTTGAAAACAGAGATGAGAGGGACGGAGCTTCATCCTGGCTTCACTTCCTTGCCGTTCTCAAAGCGTACACAGGGAGTCTCAAGTACACAGAGAGTCCAGAAAGACGAACACAGTCTTCACTCCAGGGGGCTGTTTTCCCCACACCTACATCGTGTGCAGCTGGGGGGGTGGCGCTTCTCCCTGGTGGGTTCCGGTCCTGTGACCCCTGGAGGCTCACACGGCCAGTCCTCTGGGGCCCAGGAAGGGAGAACAGGCTTTGTGTTAGATGCTTGCTCCTCTCCCCACGCCCTCCACCAAGAGCTCTCTTCCGCATCTTATCTCCCCTCCTCCTAAACATTGTTCTGGTCCTTCCTTCCTTTCCCTTCAGGTCCCCACGTGCTACAGCTTGTTGAACTTGTTAAAACTGCAAGATCTCCTCTAGGAGATGATGTCTGTTCCTACGAGCACCAGCTAAAAGTTTAAACCACATTTCTACAAAGTAGCTTGCAATCCTCTGGTGGGAGGGAAACAGAGCTTGGATCCAGAGACTGTGGACAATTTAGCTCTGATTTTTTGGGGGGCACATGGATGGTTTGCTGGACAAAGTCCCTAAAACTGGACCTGGGCCCTTTCTCCCATTTGCATCCATCCACACACATGTCCGGAGAAGCCTGAGTCGTACCGGGACTAGGGGATGATTCACCACTTCAACTGCCGTGTCACCCCGGTGACTTACGAACCGCTAACCCTAAACTTTTACCAAGTAAATCTCCTTCTCTATATTTTCACTCAGACATGCTGTATCTCAGGATTCGTTTTCACAGAGAAGTGGACGTGTCCAGAACTCCAGCCCCCTCCCTGCATCGATTTCCAGACGTTAAACCAACCTTGCATTCCTGAGATACAGCTCACTTGGTCATGCTGAATAATCCTTTCTGTGGACTGCTGAACTTGACTTGCTGGTATTTCGTTGAGAGTTTCTGCGTCTGCATCCATGAGGAAGGTTGGCCTGTAGGGTCTTTCCTCCTTCTTGCGATGTTTTCATCTGGTTTGGGCATCACAGTAACACTGTCCTTGCAGACCGAGCTGGGGTCTGCTTCGACTCTCTTGCTCTCCACAGCCAATTTAATTTAGTAGCTACAGTAATTGTGTTAAATATAAACCGAGCCACGCCATGTTCTGACCTTCCTCTCCAATGGCTGCCCATCGCACTCACCATCCACACCGCTTGCCCGGGCCTCCGATGCCCAGCTGCCTGAGCCTTGACCTTGTCTCCTGCCACCTGCTCCCTTGCTCCCTTAACTGCAGCCACACTCATTGTTTTGAGGTTCTTCTAACCCACCAGGCTGCCATCTTCCTGAGGCCGTAATCAGCTTTATTTTCTCTGCCTGGCCTGCCATGAAGGTGCTTTGCCAGCACGTGGGTCTCTGGCCCAACCTCACTTTCTCAAAGGCCTTCTCTGAGGGTCTCACCTAACACAACCTCCTCAATCCCGTGGTCTCTCTCTGCCCCATTACTCTGTTGAATTTTTTTTAAGCGCTGTGATCAGTCGGTTAAGCGTCCCACTTCGGCTCAGGTCACGATCGCACGATCCACGAGTTCGAGCCCCGCGTCGGGCTCTGTGCCGACGGCTCGGAGCGTGGAGCCCGCTTCGGATTCTGTGTCTCCCTCTCTCTCTGCCCTTCCCCTGCTCATGCGCGCTCTCTCTCTCTCTCTCTCTCAAAAAGAAATAAACACTAAAAAAATTTAAAACATAAAATGGTGCTTACAAAATTTCAATGACATGGAAAGAAGTGCATAATATTACACGAGAACAAATCAAGTTACTCTGTACACAGTTTAGCCTAATTATATTTTGTATCGTAAATACATGTTTATAACACAAACTATAAAAATAAAGGGCACAACCCCAAATCTTAACAGTGATGGTCTCTGGGTGGTACATTAAGGGCAATTTCAGTGCTTCCTTTTCTACAATTTCATATGTTGCACGTTTTCTCTGATTCGCATGCATTGCTTTAATCATAATATTGTAAATGTTATCACTGTTATAGAAACAAATGTGGTATAGCTAACCGATAATCATTTTGGAGAAGAAGAATGTTTAAGCGGGAAGACCTACTCTCTCTCTCCTAAGCTGAAGTGTTCCCTTTAGTAATGTTTCGAGTAGAAATTTCTAAGTGGTTCTGAATGTACTGGGGGGTTAATGGTTTCCTCTGTGCTGTGCCCTGCTTGACTGAGAGAGGAGGTCCGGGCGGTGGCTTGGTGTTTTGTTTTTGTAATGCTGCCTGACTCACGTCAACGCCCATGGTCGGCTTGGTCCTTCTCTCCTTCAGACTCTCGCTCCTGAAGGTGAAACCGCGTCCACGTATCTCTCGGTCCCTCGAGAAGGTACGCTGTACTTCGTGCCCCGCTCCACGCTAACGATGCCGGGAACGCAGAGCACAAAACCACCGTTGCTGGCCTTGCTCCGTGGCTTAGCTGCTCACGGCAGAGACGGCAAACGGCACTGCCATCTGACCCCAGAGACTCGGGAGCCCTCCGACGCACGAGCCTGAACTTCACTTGCAGCAAAAATCTTTGTGATGCCACAGTGCCATCATGACGACCCTACCCGCTCTTCGCGAAAGGAGAGCACCGTGCCAGCACAGGGCTGGAGATAAAAGAACAATCAAGAAGGCTCTGCAGCCTGCGTACTCGCTCTCCCCTACGTCTCTCTCTTCCCTTCCCCGATGCGTATGATGAATCCTTCTGAGTCCAATCCGGCTCTTTCTCTCCCCGTGTCCAGTGCCAGCGGGTGCCATGGAAACAGCTGCCCCAGGGGTCAGGGAGGCCGGCTGGAGCCTCCGCTGTGGGAAACGACTCATTTCTCAAGAAGTTGCTGTGCTCTCTTCTGTGTCAAGACCTCACGTCTGCACTGGGGCCGACCCGGTCCGTGGGATCGCCCGGACGTCTGAAGACCACCTCTGTGCTGTGAAGCATAGCAACCTGTCTACGCTCTTTGGAAGGCACGAGAACATCCAAAGATGTCTGCTTCAGACACGAGCCAAGCCTGAGCTCCTCCTCCTGGAGGAGCCTGGGCCGGGCTGTCAGCAGAGGCTGAGGTTCTAGTAGGGTCTCGGAGGCCGTGTGTGCCTGCTCTCCCTCGCCTCCCTGGAATGTTGTCTTGCATAACAGTTACCAGGCCGCTGGAATTCCTGAAGAGTCTCAAGGATTCCAGAAAGCAGCCAAGCTACCGGGCAGGCGGGACGCATTCCAGACGTGAGCGAGTTCCGAAAAACCAGGGAGCCACTCGGAGAGCGACTCCCAGAGGGAAGAGGGGATCTTATTACACGTTTTCTTCTCCGACTCTCTCTTTCTTTTGACCGTATCCTTAAACCAGCCAAGATGTTTTCTCTTCAATGAACAAAATAGGCTGATGTTAATGAGAAGCACTAATATTTAGCCCTTTTTACACCGGAGGCTGTGCTAGACGCTTTGGTGTCCCCATCTTGCCCAGAGGAAGAGTTGAGGACCTCCACTGGATGTAAAGAGCCCACATGACTGCCCCCCACACCGGCCCCCCAGAGCTCCTCCCCCGTCCTTGCCCGTGGCCTCCTGGGTCATCGGACACATCGGCCGCCCCTCCTGGGGTCTGTGCACCTGAGCTGTCTCTACCTGGATGGCGCCTCCCACACGCTCCATGCACAGAGCTCCCCCTGCAGACTTCCTCAGGGATGCCTACGCGTTAGAGTCCCCCCCCCCCCGCCCGCCCCAGGGTCGCCTTTGCCACCAGCCCTACCTGGAGGTTCGCCGTGGCCTCTGTCGCCGCGTGACCCTCTAGCACGGCTGCACCCTCGGCTTGTTTTTGCCCGGTACCGTGGACGCCCAGGGAGGGCGAAAGCTCATTTTCCTTGGGCTGCATCCCCGTGCTGGGAACCGTGCCCGTCCAGGGACGACACACGGCTGGTCAGCATCCCTCGGCCTCAGAGAAACGCAGATCCCAGCGCAGCGAGATGCCACGTCCCCCCGCCGAAGATGGCTCTGCCATCGGAACAACAGGCGGTGAGCGTGGGCGAGGGCGTGGAGACACGGGAACCCTGTGCGAGGCTGGTGGCCATTCTGGGGTCCGGCATGGCAGAGCCTCAGAAGGTTAACAATCCAACCGCCATGCGACCCAGCAATCCCCCTTCCGGGCATACATTCACAAGGGTTCCAGGAAGGGCCTCGAAGAGATATTCGCACACCAGTCTTCACGGCCGCAGTACCCACGAGAACCGCGAGGTAGAAGCGGCCCAAACACCCGTCGACAGATGAATGGCTGGCGGAATGTGTTCGGTGCGCACAAGGGAGTCTTATTCAGCCTTCAAGAGAACGGAAGAGAACAACCTCTGCGAGTTCTGTATCAGCCCCACCTGGAACTGTATAGACCCGCAAATCCTCAGGCCCCGCTCCACACGTACTGAGTCAGAAACTCTCCCGTGGAGCCTGAGGCCTGTTTTAATCGACCAGTCCCCCAGGGGTTTCTGACGTGCTGTAACGTGAGGGCCGCTGCTTTGTCTGGGACTGACTCCCATCATCACACTGGTGCTTGGACGAGCTGGCCGGGGAGGGAACGGACTGGGGGGCCGCACGGTCTTGCCCTGATAAAGGACACGAAATCCTGCAGCATCGTGGCTCCCGGGGTGCCCAGCAGGGTTCAAGGCTCACCTTGGCCTTCTTTTCCATGCCATTGTGCTGGTTCCTCAGTCTTCCTTTACGGAGGTGTGTGGGCCGTAGTCTCTGACACTGACCTCATGCCTGGGCCAGGCTCAAGAGCTTGCCAGAGGCCAGGGCGGGGAGGGGCAAAGGCACTCTCGGCACCCGTGGTCTCGCTCGGACCTCCCAGTCGCCCCATGCGAGAGAGACGTTTATCATCCAGGGCAGGTGTCAATCCTGGGTGCACGTGGAATCTCCAGGGGAGTTTGAAGCATCCTGAGGACGCAGGTCCCACGAGCTCTCTTGATCGGTCCGGGGGAGGACCGGGCATCGGAATTCTCAAAGCCACCCCCGGGGGATTCTGATGGGCATCCCGAGTTACCAACCACCGTCTGGGCGCCTGAAGTCTAGGACTTTTGCTCTAGCAGGTCTGGGCCCTGGACGGGCAGCCTCGGGGCCGCCAAGGGACTTGTGAGAAATGCACTCCGTGGCCCGGTCTCAGCCCCACCCCCACCGAGTGAGCCCCTTCCTTCCCGGGGAGCTGTGCGCAGGCTGAAGGTTCGGGAGACCAGCACGCGGCCCCCTAAAACGTGGCTGCATTTCCGAATCAGCTGGGGGCTTAAAGCACGGTCTGATGCCCGGGGTTCCTCCCGGACAGTTAAATCCGACTGCGGTGGTTTCTGATATTACAGACACCTCTGGGCTAGGACACTTTTTCGCAAACGTGGGGCAGGGCCAGCTACATTATTTGTGGGGCCCCTTGTTATTAGGGGGGAAAGTGGTGTTGCAGGTACTGAGGTAATAATTGTTTTCCTTCCTTCTGCAGTCTCTCTCTTGGTTTGCCATGGTGTTTCTTATCTGCCATTTAATGTGACAGTCCCTGGGGCATTAGGGATCCTGGCAGGACAAGTGCAGACTCCCACGGGCACCCTGCGTCCTCCCCACACCCCAAGGGAAGCGCCGTTCTGGTGTTTCCTGGCTGCCGGCCTCCTGCACAGGCTCCGGGCCCCTGCCGGAAGCAAGGACTCTTGCGATCTTCCCTTCCCCAGGACCGCTGCCCCAGCCCACGGTGGACGGGCACCTCCACAGGGGGCAGCCGCCGTCTGGGAGAACATTCCGTACCCGGAACAGAGGCCTCCCCACCAAGTCACCTGCTTGCCGTGATGTGGCCTGCCGATCTGGGACAGAGATGGCCTCTGTCCCATCAGGCTCTGTCCTGAGACGCTGCTGGACACGCATGCGACCCTGACCCCAGTGTGGTCGTGCCGAGACCCCCACCAGGGGTGGGGGGTGGCCCAAGAGCAAAGGCTTTCCCCCGCCAACGCAACTGAAACACTGATGGTTCTGTCCCAGGCAGATGGCCGCCGTGGTTTGGGACACCCAGACCTGGGGTGCCCGGGACAGTGAGCTGGGGCCACAACCCACTCTGGGGGAGCAGGGAAATAATGGGGCCATGCCCCCTTATCCCATCCAACTTTACTTATAAAACACAAATTCACAGAAAAAATGATTAAAAAGTCTAAGACAGCAGCCCAGAGAACTAAACCCTAAGCGTGGGCCCTTCTGAAGGGGGGCCTGGTGCCACTGTGCTGATCACACATCCACGAAGCCCGTCCTGTGTGGGAGTCGTAAAAAGCTCTTGAAGGTTATTTACCAAACTTACAGATTTTTCAGACCACCCAGACCTGAACAGACTCTCCACGGCAGGGGCCTGGATGTTCATAATAATTCTTTGTTTTCCTTTTTACTTATATTCAAGTTAGATAACATACAGTACAGCCTTGGCTTCAGCAGAACCCAGTGATTCATCATAGGACACCCAATGCTCATCCCAGCAAGTGCCCTCCCCAATGCCCATCACCCATTTCTCCTGCCCCCTTAACACCTCACCCCCACCAACGCTCAGTTTGTCCTCGGTGTTTAAGAGTCTCTTATGGGTTGCCTCCCTCTCTGTGTTCATCTGATTTTTCCTTCCCTTCCCCTACGTTCATCTGTTGAGTTTCTCAAATTCCACATGTGAGTGAAATCATGTGATGTTTCTCTTTTTCTGACCGACTTACTTTTCTTAGCATAATACCCTCCAGTTCCGGCCACATTGTGGCAAATGGCAAGATTTCATTCTTTTTGATTGCCGAGTAATGCGCCATTGTATCTGTATACCACATCTTCTTTATCCATTCGTCAGTCGATGGATATTTGAGCTCGTTCCATAGTTTGGCTATTGTCAATAGCGCTGTTATAAACCCTGGGGTGCACGTGCCCCCTTCGAATCACCACTTTTCTACCCTTTGGCTAAATACCTAGTAGTGCAATGGCTGGGTTGTAGGGTAGTTCTATTTTTAATTTTTTGAGGACCCTCCAGACTGTTTTCCAGAGCGGCTGCACCGGCTTGCATTCCCACCAGCAGTGCAAAAGGGATCCTCTTTCTCTGCGTCCTTGCCAACATCTGTCGTTGCCCGAGTTGTTCACGTTGGCCATCCTGATAGGTGTGAGGTGGTATCTCATGGTGGTTTTGATTTGTATTTCCGTGATGATGAGCGATATTGAGAACCTTTTCATGTGTGTGTTGGCCATCTGGATGTCTTCTTTGGAAAAGTGTCTATTCATGTCTTCTGCCCATTTCTTCACTGGATTGTTTTTTTTTCGAGGGGGGGTGTTGAGTTTGAAGTTCTTTATAGATTTTGGATATTAACCCTTTATCCGATATGTCATTTGCAAGTACCTTCTCTCATCCCGATGGCTGCCTTTCAGTTCTGTTGATTGTTTCCTTTGCTGTGCAGAAGCTTTTTATCTTGATGAGGTCCCAGTAGTGCATTTTTCTCTTACTTCCTTTGCCTCTGAAGACATTTCAATTCTTATGACAGGGTGTATTTGGGAAGCACGGCCCACACACTTGCTGAGGGTATAGCATGAAATACCTCCTACTGCCCTTGGCCTCTACAGTCTGATTAAAACATGGACAGGCATGTGGCACAAGGTCAGGTAACCTATCGTCCGGCCACCACCCTACAATGTAGCTTCACACAAAAAGGACCAAACAGGGGAAATGGTGGTTCCCAGTCCAACAGCGTGTTTTTCCAGGAATGCCGACGGGACAGAGAAAGACACACAGAGAAATGAGCTGAGTCATGTTGATGATATAAGGATGGGGCTTATCCCCTTCTGAGGACACCTCCCCAGTGTTCTTGGCCGGCCAGCGGTTCAGCTGGAGGTCCTTAGAGTTATTCCTTAGTGCCTACCACAATCCAGTCTCTTTGCAAAATGGCCCCATGTTCAAGATCCTTGCCATTCTTCAAAGGCTCTCCTTACCTCTTCTGGGGTGACCTAAATGAGGCTCTGTTTTGCAACCAGAAGGGGATCATTCCCCTTTGACAGACGAGAAAACTGAGGTTCAGATCGGTTAAGTAATGCGCCCGACATCCTAGATGCAGACCGATGCCCAAACTCAGCATCATCTAGACAGCAACATCGGGAATGTTGGTCTTTGGTGGGAACACAGAAGGAGAGGCCAAGCTGAACCGTCTTGGTGAATTGAGTTCCGGACCGAACTGCAGAGAAGGGGTCTGCTTGTTCTTTTGCAATGATCAAAAGAGGGACAGGACAGCCCGCAAGCTGGGACCACAGGGGGCGCCCAAGCACCGGCGCCCCAGGGGAGCCAGCATCTCGGCTCGTATGGGCCCCTCCCCTCACCGCTCCCATTTTAATGGCTCTTTGTGGTTAATGCACACAGATGCCCAGGATCTTTCCAGAATGATTCATTCCCTGCAACGTTCCCCCTGGGGTTTGGCAGGAGTTACCCGGTTTGACTTTTAATAACATCCTTAGCAGTAAATGCTGTTGACCAGGCTTCACTCCATACGGGTGGGAGATGATTAGTGGGATTTCTGACATGAAAGCCCGAGGGCTTAGGAGACGGCTTCTATCAACCGCCAGTCGCTCGAGTGTATCCTGCCCCCTTCGGGAGAGCAGGTTCGCACGGAAGAGAAACTTGCCTTCCTTCCTTCCCACCTGTCATGTCTGCGGGGTGTTCGGGGTGTTCGCTTGCCTTAATGGCACCTCCCAGGGGGTCGGGCATTTGCTGCTAACTCTCCTCCTTGACCCGACCTGTCGTGGGAGACGGATACCGTGGAATATTGCAGAAGTTCGCTTTCGTTCCACTAAGCAGAAAATGCTCAGGCTACCAGGGGGTGACCTTGAAAAGATCCAGCGCCCCTGGGAAAATAAAGACGCCCACTAAGTCCCCGAGGCCTTGAGAATTTGCCTTAAGAGGCCACAGGGGATGAAGGGAAAATACCGTTTCTTGGCCTAAGTGTCGGATTTCTAGGACAGAGGTTAAAGGATGTGAGCAGGCGGGGGACTGCTCACCGCCTTTTTAATTTCCACTTCTGCCAGAGGGGTGGGGATTCTGAGGACCGCGTCCTTGGCTTCAGCAGTAGAAACGCCCTGCGTCACAATCTGTAGTCTAGGAGTCCAAAGTCGCCGCGTTGACGGGGTTGGTTCCTCCCACGGGTTGTGAGGGAGAAGCCGCTCCAGGCCTCCCTCCCTCCTCGACGTGTGGGTGGCTGTCCTCTCCCCGTGTCTTCACACCGTCTTCCCTCTGCATGTACGTCTCTGGGTCCAAAGTTCCTTCATTGATAAGGACACTGGTCATATTGTATCAGGAGCCCACCCTACTCCAGGACGACCTCAGCTTAACTAGTTACCTTCGCAATGACCCTGTCTGCAAATAAGGTGCCATTCTGAGGTCCCAGGGGTTAAGACTTCAATATAAGCAGCTTGTGACACCCTGGGAGCCTGGCATGGGATAGCGCGGCCTCACTCCTCACTGGAAAACGATCCCTATCACGCTGCTCCCGGCTGCAAAGCCTCCAGCGTCCCAGGAGTTCAGGTAACCCTCAGGGAGGCCTCCGCAGCCTGTGAAACTCCAGCAAGGCACTGGAAACACCTGTCATGTCCTCCAAGTGGCTCTGGCCGGTCCTGAGCCGTGGCGGGGAACTCGGTGCCGGGAATGCAGGTAAAGCAGGGCGGGAGCAGGACCACACCTACCACGTCCCTCGGTCTGGAAGCTGGTGTGTTTCGTGCGGACTTGGGGCTCCCAGGGATGCCTGCCAGGTGGAGAGATCTCTGTCTACGCAGAAAGGAGCCAACAAGCCGGCACTGACGGCCCATGCCTCCCTCTCTCACCGATTGGCAGGACAGCAACGGGTGTGTTCTATCCCCGTCCATCTCTGTAACCCTGGAAACTAGCACAGCATCAATGCTTGATACATACGTGGAGAATGAATGGGTGAACGAGAGAGACGAGGCATTTCGGACCGCTTGAAGGAAAGTCAATTCATCAATTAATCATTCCATTAGAAACTGTCTACCCATAGCTGTGCTGGGGGCCATGAAGAGAACCCAGGACTAGATCTCATGGCCCATCAACTCAGTCATTGGCTCAGCAAAGAGGTTATGGAGTGCCTTTTCTGGGCCAAGAGCTCCGCGAATCCTCGCGTCACGAAGACGGTGCTCAGATCAGCCGTCCTGAAAAACAGACACAAGTGGAATCAGGCGTCAAGGGTCACGCCGAACTACGCGGTCCTGGTGGCCAGGCCGCGTCAGAGTTTAGCAAAGGAGAAATGGAGGCGAAGTGTGAAACCCACCAAGTCTTCAGGAGAGGAGGGCTCTGCGTTCGGCACAGTGCAAGGCAGGGTGAGGGGTGGGGACACGGGAAACGGGACGGGAGTCACACAGGATGTAAGATGGGGTGACGAGGTCAGAGAGGAGGCCACGTTTACGCTTTCCTGGGAACAAGCGTTGGAAAATCCTGGGAAATGGGAGATGAGTCGAGAGCATTTGATCCTACAGATCGAGGCTGGACAAAGCTTTCCCACCAAGGACAAGACAGTAAGTGTTTCAGGCTTTGTGGGCCACCTGTGGTCCCTGGTGCAACTCTCCACTCCGTGGTTGCGGTGTGAAAAGAGCCATAGAAACACATAAAGGAGTGAGGGTGGCTGTGTTCCAATAACACTTTATTTATAGATGTTGAAACTTGATTTCCTATAATCCTCACTCCGTGAAATACTTTCTTCTTTTGTTTTCTTTTCCAGCTGTTCTGGTCTGTTACAGGGGCTGCTCTAACAGAATGCCATCGGGTCGGGGTGGCTGACAGGAACAGTCTATGTCTCATTGTTCCGAAGGCCGGGAAGTCCAAGATCAAGGCACCTGCACGTTCCGTATCTGGTGAGACCCCGCTCCCTGGTTCATCAGTGGCTGTCTTCTCCCTGTGCCCTCACGTGGCCCTCTGGGCTCTCCATTCTTCTTTCTCTCAGTCTCGTTTAGACATTCATTGACACGGAACTTGGTGTTCGTCTTGGGTAAGCAACGTAACAATTTGACATACGTGTGTATTGCAAAGTGGTGGCCACAAGAAACCTCGCTAACATCCATCGCTTCACGTGGTTACAACGTTTTCTTCTTGCGCTGAGAACTTTGGAGACCCAAGCTCTTGGCAACTTTCGGACCTACAGCACAAAAGTGCTAACCAGGGTCACCGTGCCGCATTACGTCCCCAGGGGTTATTTACCTTATAGCTGGAATTTCTTCTCTTTTGATCACCTTCCCCCATCTGCCGCCTCTGGTGACCACTCTTCTAGCCTGTTTCTATCAGTTGGGGTTTTTCTTTTTAGATTCCACATATACGTGAGATCAGATGCTGTTTATCTTTCTCTGTCTGGCTTATCTCACTCAATGCGACGCCCTCCAGGTCCGTCCGTAACGTCACTAATGGCACGATTGCCTTCGTTATGACTGCGTAATATTCCATCATGTGGGGTCTCTCTTTTAAGGGACACTAATGCCATCCGCGAGACTCTGCCTTCATGACCTGATCACTTCCCAGAGGCCCCGCCTCCAAGTACCATTACGTTGGGGGTTAGGTTTCCACATATAAATGTCATGGGACGCGAACATTCAGTCCATAGCACCAGCCATTTAAAGACAGAAATCCCATCCTTAGCTCGTGGGCCCTACAGAAACAGGTGGTCGTCAGATTTAGCCCACGGGCCATAGTCTGCAAGCCCCGGCGAACACTGGCGTTTCTCAGGCTTCCGTGTGAAACCGTAGACTCTGACCAGTAGGGCTGGGGCGGGACCCGGGACCCTCAGTTTCTAACAACCCTCAGTCCTCTGTCTCCACCCTCTGAGAACCACTGAGGCAGAGGCCGGAAGGTGTAACAGAGGCATCCGAGCAAGGTGCACAGACCCTGAAGGAGTCGGCCCACGGCGCCTGCGGGATGGAGGGCACTGTGGTTTCCTGTGCTGGGGGGTGGGGAGGGCACCTTAAGTACGGGTGGAATATTCCACAATGAGCACGTTTCCAGGCGAGCGTTGCCGGAGGCATCGGCACTTGCCAAAAACCAAAACGCGGCGTCTTTTCCTGACTTGCGTGTGTTGCTTTCTCGTGGATGGTATTTGGCTGGGTGATATTGTGATTTATAAGAAATATGTATTTGG
The DNA here is from genome assembly GCF_022079265.1 of Lynx rufus. Classification (NCBI taxonomy): domain Eukaryota; kingdom Metazoa; phylum Chordata; class Mammalia; order Carnivora; family Felidae; genus Lynx; species Lynx rufus. The sequence continues at coordinate 5,387,404 of NW_025814834.1, forward strand.
GGGGGCGTCTGGGTGGCTCAGTCGGTCGAGTGTCTGACTCTTGATTTCAGCTCAGGTCCGGATCTCATGGTTCCTGAGATCGAGCTCTGGGTCTGGCCCTGGGCTGACGGTGTGGAGCCTGCTCGGGATTCTCTCTCTCCCTCTCTCTCTCTTCTGCCCCTCCCCTGCTCATGCTCCTTCTCTCTCCCCCTGGCTCTCTTCCAAAATAAATAAATAAACTTAGAGACAAAAGACATACGTATTTGGTCTTCGTCCCTATTTCTGGCACACTGCTCCTAAGACCCTTGGCATTTCCTAAGTGACGACAGCATAAAGGTGGCTTTTGTCATGTTGGTGAGGTGACCTTTGCAAAGCATCTGAGGGGCTGGTTGCCAGGAGAACCAATAGACTAATTAGAGGGTTGTAACATTCAATCCCACGCCCTGACCTCTGGGGAGGGGAGGCGGCCTGGAGTTTGGATCAGTCACCGAAGGCCAATGATTTAATCAATCCCGTGTAATGAGGCCTCCAAAGAAAAGCAAAGGATAGGATTCCGAGAGCTTCCAGACTGATGAACACGAGGAAGTGTTTGGAGCAGGGACGCTCCCCGCCCTTCCCCACGTCCCACCCTCTGTGTCTCCTCCATCTGGCTGTTCCTGAGTTCGATCCTTTTATGAGAAACCGGTGATCTAGCGAGTTCTGTGAACCACTCCGGCAAATTCACCGCAAGCAGAGGAACAGCTTGTGGGAGCCTCTGATTTATGTCCCGTCAGTCGGAAGCCTAGGTGACGGCCTACACTCGCAGCTGGTGTCTGAACCCCGAGGCTGGGCTGTTGGAACCGCTGATGTGTGGCCGGTAGGTCAGAAACACAGGCCACCGCGTGGGCGGGCGCCTGGCGGCTGAAGCGGGCAGGGGTGCGGGGTGGAGGCGGTCTGGTAAGACAGAGCCCTCAACCTGCTGGTGTCTGAGAATTGCCTGTTGACATGAGGAAGCCCCCTGCCACACACACACTCTGGAACCGGCCGCAGGAACCCCCGGAGCTACAAAGAGCCCGCCCCCTTTTGTAGCACATGCGGGGACAACGGGCCGCACGTCTTGGGGGGCCTGGGGGGCAGCCGAAGCCTAGCTCTCCCGTCGCAACGTTCAAGGTTCCCTGAGCTGTGACAGCTGGCGAGCCAGGCCGAGGCTACAAGACCCATCTGATGGCGGGACCCGAGGCCTCCCCCCCGAGCGTGTTGCCGCGTCCTCATCATGCACGCACGTCTGAAACGGAGCCCAAATCGTGTCGTCTTAACCACAGCCGATGTGGCTAATGTGGCTCCGTGTACTTAATAGACACTTGGTAACAATTCAAGCAGGAGATGAAACAAACACGTGAAGTAGCTGGGGACCAGCTTGTTGCTCTGTGCGCAGCGTGCCCCAAGAATGATTTTGTACTTTTTTTTTTAAATTTTTTTACTGTTTATTTATTATTGAGAGACAGAGAGAGACAGAGCATGAGCATGTGAGGGGCAGAGAGAAGGGGAGACACAGAATCTGAAGCGGGCTCCAGGCTCCGAGCCGTCAGCACAGAGCCCGACGCGGGGCTCGAACTCACAAACCATGAGATCATGACCTGAGCCGAAGTCGGACGCTTAACCGACTGAGCCCCCCAGGTGCCCTGATTTCGTACTTTTAAAATAATATGAGTAACAAGTGTTTTTTTGTAGAAGAATGAAACTACAGAACCGCAAAAATACAGAAACGCAAAAATACGGCTGGTCCTGAAAGTTGTCCCCTCCCCCCGCCCCCCAGGGGCCCTGGGGGGATGTGAGCAGCCCCTAGGGCCTCCAGCCCCTCCTGCCTCTCCTGCGCCCCTGCCCATGGCTCGCACATGGCCTTGGTGTGATCCAGACCCGACAGCAGGCGTGGCTGGACACGGACGGACCGGACCTTATAGTCTGTGTGGACCTCGGTCTTCAGAACTCACGTCTCTTGTCTTTTTCTCATTTGTCTTCGGCTCTCCAGGGTATGATTTCTCCTGGCAAGCCGCTTGAGTACCCAGCCCCTCCCACCCGGAGGCTGGGATAGTGGCCCGGCCCCGGGGTCTGACCCTCCCCCTTGCACCCGAGGCTTCCTGCCAGACCTTGCCCGACGCCTTGGCCAGGGGGAAGATGCCTGGTTTTCCCGGCTCTGGATGGAGTCAGGTCTAGAATCCTCCTTGCTCTCACTTGCATACATTCTAGCCACCGGATGTGCATCTGGAGAGGAAGCTACCCTTTAAATGCTGGTATCCCCCAAGGGTTACACCTGGGGCTCCAGTGAGCGAATTGCTTCCAACGTGCAAAGGTCCTTGGGGTCCGGGAGCCAGGTCTGATGGAGGGGGAAGGAAGGTGGCCGTAGTGTGGACGTTTGGAAAAGCCAGAGGGCAGTTCAAGGGCACTGGCACCTCGGGAGAGGAGGAGGAGAAGGGGGCGGGGGGGCGGAGGGCAGTACCGCCTTACTGAGGGCTGAGGTCCCGCAGGCGACAGGATCTGTGCCTGCCCCTTCCTGGCCCCGCCGATCAGTTAGCTGGTTAGTCGCGGCTGAATGAAGACAAGACTGGCGTGGAAGGTCGACCAGCCCAGCCTCCCCTTTGCCCTCTCCTCCCCCCTCATCTCCCATCCCCACAGCCTGGGGTACAGTCCCCCTCCTGCAGAGGGGGGACAGAAAGTGGAAAAGCAGGGGGTGGCACCTGGTGGCGGGTGCCCAGTCTCTGCCCCGCGCCGCCCCTCGGTCACGGTTCAGTGTCTGAACCTGTCTGGGCTCCGCTCCTTCTCGGGCCTTCTGCACCCGTGGTTGAATGCGCCAAAGGACGCGTCTTTGTTAGAGTCATGACATCTGGGGACACGCCTGCACTTTGGGTTGGGGGCTTCGGAATTCAGCGTTACAGTCGACACAGGTTACTGATGAGTGCTCCCACTGCCAGAGGCCCTCTGTCTATGGGTCCGCCCGCTGGTCCCCACCCCCGCCCCATCCTGGGCCGTCCCTTGGGTCCCACACCCGGGCTTCGGTGCCCGACAGCATCTGCTGTCTGCAGCGCTGACTGTAATATCCCTGGGAAGCCGCTGGTGTCGGCGAAGAAGGAAGTTCTTTCACGCGCTCCCTGTTGCCAAGGCAACCACTTCCGTAGGCTCCAAACATTAATATCTCTGGCCCTTGCATCAGTTTCCCGGGCAGATTTTTTCCTGCAGTGACATCTAGTGACCACAGGGCGGGGAGGAGAAAACACCGATGATTTATGCCTGTGCTTGAGGGTAATTTTAGAGCAAGCAAGTGCAGGGGACCCTCCGGCTGCTGAGACCCCTCTGTCCCCACCCCCAGCCTCTGGCCCCACCGTGGGTGCCCCTCCAGCCCCTCACCGCCCTGGAAGCCTGCGGCTCGGATTCCGCAGTGCCTTCTTAGACACGGCAGCGTGTGGTCAGAAGCTGCTTCTGGCCGTCACTTCTGGCCACAGTAGCGTTTTTAAAGGCGCCCCTGCGCTTTTTCAGCTTGGGTACCGTGCATCTGCATTGCCCGTGCAGATATTTTTATTTTGTGACTCATTCCGGATCTCGGGTTGCCTTCCTCCGACACTCAGCAGGAATCTGGACTTCCTCCTCCAGCCGTCAATCGCTGCCCCGAGGCGGGAGGCCGAGAGACCCGGACAGCAGGCTCAGGACATGGGGACAAAGGGTCGCATGACACGTACAAGCGATGGTGATACAAGCCTTCGCTGATCAGACCCCTCCAGTGACCTCGAACGGGGACACGACATGGACAGAATCTTCCCCACGGGCCAGGAGCTTCTTGTCCAGGAGCAACAGTCCAACCTTCGCTCGTGGGGACCCAGGAGGCACAGATGGCCAGTCCGGAACGAATTCAGGACTCGGAAGGTCCTTCTGCTTCTGGGGAGATCATGAGCCCCACTTTCTTGGATCGCCCTGGTTTCCACCATTGTCCACCCCATGGGGGGGGTCCGCCCAGGGCCACTGTCCCTCGTTCCTCTTGGTATTCTCACCCTTTGCAAGGTGACTCTGCAGCTGCCCCGTCGCGAAGCGCCCTCTCTGGTTTTCCACCGCGCTGGGAACCGTGCTCAGCCCTGGATAACCCAGACTAAACAACCCAGCGAGTGCAGACACGGGGGCAAGATCATTCCAGGCATGGGGATATCAATGAGGAGGGCGGAGGTGGGAATGGGGTCCGGAAAAAGTGAGGTGAGTGAGGGCAAGAACGGGCCGCGAAGGTATTGACAAATTTTCAGTGCGGCAGTGATGTGATCTTACCTAGGTTTATAAAATATCCCTCCGGATGCTCGTAGACTGCGCTAGGGAGGAGAGAGGGGCGCGGAAGCAGGAGGCGTTCAGGAGGCCATCCCTGTGGTCCAGATGAGCGAGGTGATGTCTGCAGAGACAGGGAAAACAGACAAGAATCCAGGTCTGCTGTGGAGGTGGAACTTACGGGAACTTATTAGTGGCAACGGAGGAGACATTTACAAAGGTCTGGGCCCAGTGCAGGGAAAGAACAAGGTCCAGAGCCATACCCGGGGGCTCATCACAGCATCTCCAGGCCCCGGGACCGGCGCGGGGAGTGGCTGCCAGAACTTGGAAGAAGGAGCACAGGTAAAGACGACTTCCCTGAGAAGAGCAGCGACGGTCAACCTGAAGGGACCCACAGGGAGGGCTCTGGGGAGATAAACACCCCAACTTCTCCCCCTCTAACACCCTGCTGGCTGCCCCAGTCACTAACCCTCTGAACCAGAGCCCCAGGTTGATGCACAGGCAGCCTTGCGGGGTCCAGAGGTGGTGGGCCTGAGGGGACAGAGCTCTCCGGCTCGTGGCCAGTGTAGGGGGCAGTGCGAGGGGCCCCGTGACGTCTGCTGGCCGGTCCGAGCCTCTGAGGCCCGGGCTATCAGGATGATACCAGTACTCACCGACTGGGAATGGTTGTGTAGGAAAGAGGTCAACGTGCAAGGCCCCTGACCTACAGCAGGTGCTCAGAAAATGCCAAGTAATAAAAAGGCCGGAGCCTTGAATCATAAATCACGTGGACAGGTGCGCGGCTCAACGCACAGCACAAGGAAGACTGGAGATCGGCGGCGACGTGGGGTGAAGGCCTGAGAAGTGACCTTTCTGGGAATTTGAAGCATGATGTGATTTGACTTTGAAGTAATTAATTGGAAAATACCAGTCCCGGGGCGCCTGGGTGGCTCAGTCAGTTGGGCGTCCGCCTTCAGCTCAGGTCATGATCCCGCGGTTCGTGAGTTCGAGCCCCGCGTCGGGCTCTGCGCTGACAGCTCAGAGCCTGGAGCTGCTTCGGATTCTGTGTCCCCCTCTCTCTCTCCGCCCCACCCCTGCTTGTGCTCTGTCTCTCTCTGTCTTTCATAAATGAATAAACGTAAAAAAAAAAAAAAGAGAAAAAGAAAATACCAGTCTTGTTCTTTATCAGGGAAGCTGTGGTTTATGCTTGTGACATCGAATAGACTTCATGGATGCCACCAGGAGGCACGTGAGCCGCGCCCTGGCCACTCACGTGTCCCTGCCACGGCTGTCCCATCTTCTCTGTTCTAGGTGCTTCCATGCTGACACTCAGGCTCAATGCCAGCCTGCAGGTGCGTGTTCCCCTTCCACGTGGAGCTCCCCCCGCCTCCCCCTTCCCGTGATCCCTCCATCACCTCTTTGAATCGAGACATGATGGAGGAGGAGGAATGAGAGGAGCTCTCCCGTGTTGCACGCCCAGCCGGCCGCCACTCAACCTGGGCTGTGATGCTGTGATTTGTGGTCAGAGGTATCTATTTTATCCCTACCTGGTTCTGGCTCAAAGCTCCTAAAACCCTTGGAGTCTCCTAAGTGATAAGAGTCACAAAGGTGTCCTTTGGTAGGTTACTGAGGTGACTTCTGGAAAGCCCCTGAGGATGGGGGCCCGTTAGCTGGAGAACCGACAGTGTGACCAGAGGGCTGGAAGCTTCTGTCCCACCCACTCCCGCAAGAGGGGAGGTTGGATGAATCGTGGATGGCCAATGGTTTCATCAGTGGTGCCTATGTAATAAAGCCTCTATGAAACCCCAAACAGACAGGGTTTGGGCCCCTGCTGGGTTGGCGAACACGTGGAGATGTGGGAAGGGTGGGGGTGTCAGAGGACATAGAAGCTTCGTGTCCCTTCCCCACACCTTGTCCTGTTCATGCCCTCCATGCTGGCTATTCCTGGATTATACCCTTTTATAATCAACTGGTGACCTGATAAATCCAATGTTTCTCTGAGTTCTGAAAGCCAGTCTGGTCAATTAATGAAGAATGGAGTTGTTGGGACCTCCACTCTGTAGCCAGTCGGTGAGAAGCACAGGTGACAAGCTGGGCTTACGACTGGTGTCTGAAGTGGAGGGCAGTCCGGGGGCACCGAGCCCTAAACCTGTGGGATCTGACGCTCTCCCCGGGTAGAGTGTCCGAACTGGGTCGAACTGTAGGACAACCAGCTGGTGTCTGAACCCTGCTTGGTGGTGTGGAAACTGCCCCCTCCCCCACGTCCTAATTGGGCGCACAATCCTCAGCGTGATGTTTCCCCAAACCAGAAACCTTTCCAGCTACGCGTGGAAATGTCTTCGCGTGGAATTGGGAAGATCACTACAGGAAGCCCTCGCTGGTTAAGCTGACCCATATTGGGAGAATAAAAGTAGGCGGGGCTAAGGGGAGAAATTAGGTGTCTGAAAGGTTCCCTGGAAGACAGATTATGAGCTCTGTGTGCACGCGCGTGCACGTGTGTGTATCTGGTCTTGTCTGTCTTTGTGCGTGTGTTTGTATACGCGTCTTTGTGAATGTCCGTGCTTGTGTGTGCCTGTGTATACATGTGTGTGCATTCGTGTATGTGCGCGTATGTTTCGGGGATCAGGGAATAATGCACTTGCTTCCTCCCTTGTGGCCCCGCCCCAGTAGATAGGTGGTCCTTGGAGGGTTGTGCTGGAAAGGATCCCAAACAACATCGGAGGGACTGGGACGCAGCGGGCCCAGAGTGAGAAAAGCCAGCGAGCGAGACGCACGTTCTGGAGCAAAAGACAGAGGCCGGTTTGGGGAGAATTCAGCTTCTACGTCCAACCACAGGGAGGCCAAGCCCAGGAGGGCTGTATCACACGCACGGCCGTTGACTTCTAGAGTTATTGTTGACGAATTCATGCGTTGTGCCAACTGGAAGATTTACGTTGGTGTATTGGATTTAATCCACACGTTGGATTTGGATTCCTAATTCGTGGAAAGAGATCGTCTGGCTCTTTTATTGGAAGTCAGAATGGAAAGTTTACGTAAGAAAAGCTTCCGAAAACGCATTTGGAATCTTCTCCGGCTGCTCTCTGGCGGCAAGGTCTCTGTCCTGGTCTCAGGTAAGCATGTCCCCGGGAGTCGGGGTGACCAAGGAAGGGTCTTAATTTCCTTTCGTGGAGGCTCGGACAAATACCTGTCTGCTCAGATACTCTAGAGATTCAGAAACAAGGAATATGTGCAGATTTGTATACTAGAATTAAAGCCCAGCTTGACCTCTGTGAGAGGCACTCAGAACAAGTACTTCCCCGGAATCATTCTTTTCAGAACCTTCTAGAAGTTGCCCCCCTTCTCTCAAAAAGAATCAGAAGTCCAGTTGGGAAGGGCGGAGAGCTGAGATTTGGGTGTCCAGCATCACGGCTGAGAGAGAATGTGCCACTCAGCCCCCACGGCCGTGCAGCGAAGAGGGAAACTGGTTCACGTCAATGTTTAAGGAAACGCTGAATCTCAGGGGTTTGCTTCCCTCTGAGAGCCACTCAGCGGTGGACCAAGTTTTGGGCGGCTTGGACGAGTTTCTAGGAGCAAATTGCTGCAGTCAGACGAATGTTTTGAGCCAGTTATTAAATGCAGCTGCTATTCAAAATCAAAGCATATAAACTTAGAAATGAGCTGTATTTAAAAAGAAGCAATAAGCATTCAAAACTCGCCACTTGCCGCCTCTTCGACTAACGCCGGTGCTTTTGAGGCTATTGACGTCTGTTGTGTCTGTGTGGCAGAAATCCGATATATATATAACGGGGGGGTTACTTTGCATTTCTTCCCAACTCCGAATTTAATGATGTCACGGTGATAGCTTGCAAATTGGCCGCGGTGGGAGGATTTATACCCTGGAAGGCAGCGGATGCTCATCGGGGCTTTTCCTCCGGGCAGCTGGTGGGTTCACGTTTACCGGCTCACCACTGTTTGTCGTCCCCACGGCATAAGGGACATGAAACCGTGGTCGGGATGATATGCTCAGGTAGGGGAAGGCTGCGGAACAGAAAACACACACGCGCACGCACATGTGCACGCACACTCGTGCACACGTAAGCACACACTCCTTCCTCTGGCTGGAGGACGCCTTTTGAAACAGACGGCTGGCACTGGGCTTGTTTCTTGCATTGCCCGCGCTCGCTGGGCCACCTCCAGTGCCCGCGCTCCCTGGCTGCGGTGGAGAAGTGGTCACCGGGCACAGAGACTGGGCCCGCATCACGGCGCCCCGGGAGCGTCCGGGGCGAGTTCTTTTTCCCCAGCATTCTAAGCCCTCCGTCAGCAGTGAGCTCAGTCTGGAGGACGCTCCACCCGGCAGGGGGGACCTAGGATGGCAGAAACGGGCCAAAGAGGCGACGTGGGTCTTGCCTGCCTGGGCCCCGGGGAAGGGCTCTCCGAGTGAGGGCTGGGTCCCGCAGCGAGCCTGCGGGCTGAGCCGAGGACTATTTTCGGCCGCTCACGGGGACGCACCAGACTGGGAAGAAAGCAGCGACAGCAGCAATCCTCGAGAATGAGACGGGAGGGGGTTTCGAGGTCGATCGGCACCCGACTTCGAATCCTGACTTTTAAAGAACACGTCAGGGCAGAAACGCAGAGCAGAGCCCACGTGGAGGAACCAGCAGGCACTCTCGGAGCGGTGAGTCCCTGGGCCTGCCAGGGGGTCTCAGCGTGGCCTCAGGAAGGGGCGCACCTCAAGTGCTAAGGTTTAAAGGGGCAGGAGCTGGGGGGCATTGGGTCTTGACTCCCTGATCTGAAGATTTTGTTGTTCTTTAAATTTTTTTTTTTAATTTTTTTTTCAACGTTTATTTTATTTATTTTTGGGACAGAGAGAGACAGAGCATGAGCAGGGGAGGGGCAGAGAGAGAGGGAGACACAGAATCGGAAACAGGCTCCAGGCTCCGAGCCGTCAGCCCAGAGCCCGACGCGGGGCTCGAACTCACGGACCGCGAGATCGTGACCTGAGCTGAAGTCGGACGCTTAACCGACTGAGCCACCCAGGCGTCCCAAGATTTAGTTGTTCTTTGAGCCGCCACTCCTGGTAGAGATACGCTCGCGCGGATGCTTACGGCTACAACCTAAGGGCTCCTCCGCTAGGATCAGTGTATCATACAAAGGACGAGTCAGCAATTGTGGGACGCACGTGGTAGAATTTAACTCTCAACTTGGGGAAATGTCTATCATATGTTTTTAATATAGGCTAGAGAAAGAAAAGGTACAAGGGAGTGAAGGAGCAGGTTTATAGGCACAGAAGGTTCTGGGATGAAAACTACCAAACGGCTAACAGTGGCTGCCTTGGGGATGTAAGGCTGGAGAGACCGACTTTCATGTCTCTCGGATACTGTCTATTGAATACATTTTTTGAGTTGTACGTGTGTTTTTATCATCTGCAAAGGCAGTAAAGAGCAAGAAATGATAACCGGGGTCCAGTGACTCATTTGGCAGGTTCTCCCATGTGCCTGGCCCAGGGAGGGGTCAGGCAGGACCTGGGGCTCCACCCCCGCGACCCTTGTTTTTAGGCGCAGATCCTGGTCTCTGATGCTGACGGTGGGCAAACCCACAGATCAGCGACACGGGTGAAGACCCATCCACTCCCCGCCGAGCTCTCTTGTTTAAAACCCACTTCCCCTGCAGAAACGTTAACCTGCAATTTTTATTTATTTATTATTTAAAAAAAATTTTTTTTCAAGGTTTTTATTTATTTTTGGGACAGAGAGAGACAGAGCATGAATGGGGGAGGGGCAGAGAGAGAGGGAGACACAGAATCTGAAACAGGCTCCAGGCTCTGAGCCATCAGCCCAGAGCCTGACGCGGGGCTCGAACCCACGGACCGCGAGATCGTGACCTGGCTGAAGTCGGACACCCAACCGACTGCGCCACCCAGGCGCCCCTAACCTGCAATTTTTAAAAACATAGGGCACTGGCACGGGACACATGGATGGCTCAGTGGGTTGAGTGTCCCCCTCTAGATTTGGGCTCAGGTCACAATCCCAGGGTCGTGGGATCGAGCTCCACGTTGGGCTCTGTGCTGATCATGGAGCCAGCTTAAGATTCTCTCTCTCTCTCTCTCTCTCTCTCTTTGCCCTTCTCCCTCACTCTTGCTCTCCCTCTCTCTTTCTTTAAAAAAAAAAAATTTTAATTAAAAAGAATAGGGCCCTGGCACAGCTTACCGACTGGAAGAGACAAATTGGCCAGAGGCGGTCAGAGGGACATTTTGTGTTTCCGCTGTCCACAGCAGGTGCTCAGCTCCGCCTGGTGACGCTGCTGTATGCTTGGAAGACGCTAGTGTTGGCCAGGGAGGGGCAGAGCTTTCTAGATCCCTATTCCCCACGTCCACATGCGTTTCTCACATATACAGAAGAGTGTTAACTAAGTCAACATAGCTGATCTCCACCTATGTAAGTCACTGGCATCTAGAAACTTATTCAAACGTGGCCAAGGCTGGCCACGGTCAGGCAGATGGAGAAAAGTAGCGAGACTGTACAGAGTAGAAGCATGGATGGAACCCAGGGTAAAGTTTCACCCATAAATGAACAAAACCTTACCCTCCTATGAGGCAGATAATCATATCCATCAGCCGTCTTCTGTCTTCAAGATTTAAAGGCTTGTGGCGTTTACAATGCAGATCATATCCTGTTACATCCGTTTGGTCCCCGTATATATATTTGGCTTATCTGTAGATGGATTCATGAAGTGAAGTGGAATATGTGACATGAGCAAGACTTTTCCAGAAAGCAACGTATAACCGGAAGGACTAGACTGCTGGGAATGTTGTGTTGTAAACCAGCCTGGATGGGGCTTTATTTTATTTTATTTTATTTTTTCAACGTTTATTTATTTTTGGGACAGACAGAGACAGAGCATGAACGGGGGAGGGGCCGAGCGAGAGAGGGAGACACAGAATCGGAAACAGGCTCCAGGCTCCGAACCATCAGCCCAGAGCCTGACGCGGGGCTCGAACTCACGGACCGCGAGATCGTGACCTGGCTGAAGTCGGACGCTTAACCGACTGCGCCACCCAGGCGCCGATGGGGCTTTATTTAAGATGACAGGAGACCGCCAACTCTAGAAGGCAGATCGAATGCCTGCATTATGTATCTGCCTTCCCAGATCTCATTTAAACAACAAGAAATATTAAAAATTTTTTAAGTTGATATATTATTTTGAGAGAAAGAGAGAGGGAGAAAGAGAGGGAGAGAGCAGGGGAGGGGCAGAGAGAGGTGTGGGGGGGTGGGAAGAGAGAATCCCAACCAAGCTCTGTGCTGTCAGCATAGAGCCTGATGCGGGGCTCGAACTCACAAACCATAAGATCATGAACTGAGCCCAAACCAAGAGTTGGAAGCTTAACGGACTGAGCCACCCAGGTGCCCCAACAACAAGAAATATTTAAATAACAGAAACATTTAAAATTTAGTAGTGGGTTATGTATGTATGTATGCGTGTATTAGCAGGGTTTACTCATTTTATTTTCTCAACTTCCATGTATGTTGAGAAATGGCCACATTAAACGTTAAGAAGTAGGAGGAAAAGGAGGAGGAGGAGTTCTGGCAAAGCTGGAAAACAGAGAAGAGAAAAAACCAACAGATGAGGGGTTCTTGAAAATCAGTGAATGATACACAGTCGACGGGACCGGACAAGCTTGGTCAGAACGGAAAGAGTTCACAGCCCAAGAGAGGCTGCAGGAAGCCTGCATAGACTTTTTCGGGAGCCTCCGGAACTCAGGGAGCAGGCGGGGGCTGGGAGTTGGTGGGAGGTTCCAGAAGACCCCCAGACCCCTGAGCGGGTGGGTTTGCCGCAGGTCTGTGGTCCTCAGGAGAACATCAAGGTTGTGGAGGAGGGAGGTCCCGTCCGGAGTGGCTTCCGGCCCCCACATCAGCATGGAGGGGTAAACAGCCGGGAATCTCGGCCGTCAGATCCCCTTACAGGGTTTCTTAAAGTGCCATCCTTGGACCACCAGCAGCAACAACCACGGGGAATGTGTTAGAAATGCCAGTTCTCAGGCTCTACCCCAAACCCTCTGAATCGGTAACTCAGCAGGAGGGGCCCAGCAAGCTGCTTTAAGACGGCCTCCAAGCAACTCCATACTCGCAACATACTCTGCTCCCAGGGTAAACAGTATCTCTCTTTCTTCCCCCAAGAGAATCTCCAGTCCTCTAGTCCCTTCCCCATCCAAGCCAACTATGGAGAATCTCCCTGTTGGCCAATACTCGCCTTACAGGCAAGGACAAGCCCACCCCAAGACAGAGCGCCAAACGCCGCAGTCCGTGAATACTCATGACAAGAGAATTAAGACAGTGACCTTCATCGTTGTGAAAGATGCTCACAACAGCCGTCACTGCTGATGAACCCAGATTTTCATCAACCAGCACAAACCCACAGACAAGGATCCTAAGACACTGAAGGAGAGCCAAGTGCCGGAAAGTGCCAAGTTCAGCAAATGACTTATAGGGAAACACGGTTAATATAAGAACGCGAGAAACAGAAAACAAAATCTAACAATGATAATTCACGGAGAGAGAGTTAGGATGTAAAGCGCATACTGGTTGCTTATCTGAATCTTCTAATCTATCGGTTATTTTTGTGATATATATATTTTTTAATTTTTTAAATGTTTTTATTTATTTTGAGGCAGAGAGAGACAGAGCATGAGCAGGGGAGGGGCAGAGAGAGAGGGAGACACAGAATCGGAAGCAGGCTCCAGGCTCCGAGCTGTCGGCACAGAGCCCGACGCGGGGCTCGAACTCACGGACTGTGAGATCGTGACCTGAGCCAAAGTCAGACACTTAACCGACTGAGTCACCCAGGCGCCCCGTGATCTATGTTAAAAGATGGTGGAGAGAAAAGAAAGAGAAGCCCATTAGAATCCTCATTAATATCCTCAGAGCGTTTTGGGAATCAATACTACATTCATTAAACAGGAACAGGCTGCTATGAAAACAATCAGTCAAACAGTTCTTGGAAATTAAAACCAATAAACAACAAAAACCAATAATATTGAAACAAGAGCCTCAGTAGAAGAATTGGATAAAGTAACGGACGTCGCTGAAAAACAAAACATTATTTGGGGCACCTCGTGGCTCTCGACCTCGGCTCAGGTCACGATCTCACGGTTCGTGGGTTCGAGCCCCACGTCGGGCTCTGCGCTGGCAGCACAGAGCCTGCTTGGGATTCTCTTTCTGTCTCTCCTTCTCTCTGCCCCTCCCCAGCCTGTGCTCGCTGTCTCTCTCAAAATAGATAAATAAATGTTAAAAAAAACTTTTTAAGTAAAACAAAGCATTGTTTTAGAACACAGGATATAAACCAAACTGACAAAGAGATAATGTTGTGATAACGGATCTGAAAGAAATTCACAAGCTGGTCATCGGCAGTTACGGGGATAGAGGACTTTCATACTCGGCTTTAAAAAGTTTAAGAAGAATCGTTAACTTGTTACTTGAATGGTCTGCCATGGACATGTGACATCTTGTCATTTTAGGAAAGCAATAAGCACACATCTGAGTCACAAGAACCCCTTTACGAAAGCTGTGTGTGTGTGTGTGTGTGTGCACGCATGCGTGCAATGCCGTGTTAAAAGGCGGTACGCAGATACGTGAACAGCTTTTTTCTCTAAGTGAGGGGAGTTCAGTCTGCATTCGCTTCAATAAATAGATCTCGTTCTTACGGTAAACTCTTAAGCAACCCAGTTGACAGGTGACTGGCTATGTGACACGAGGGTCAGAGACTGCCCACTCTCACGGGGGGCTTGTCCGTGAGTGCTGAGTGCTGGCTTCTGAGTTGGGAGCTGAGAGAAGGCAATCCAGAGGAAGTTTGGTTGGGACGCCTCGAGCCCCTTGTGCCAGCCTGGGGGGTGTGGGTGGGGGAGAACTCATTGCAGGGTCCTGCTTCGTCAGCAGCCACAGCTCATGCACAAGACAGTGCCAACTGTCGTTGGGGTTTCATTGCGAGGGTGCAAAGTCACACTGCGAAAGGCATGACTCTGGAAAGGAGTGGAAACTTGGGGTCATTTCTGCAATGGAAGTCAGTCGTGGTACCTCGCTGGTGTGGCCTGCGATCTCAGCAAAGGCACGTAAAACAGAGCATCAGCGGTCACACTCGCGCGCCATTTTGTGACCTGCATTTCGCCATCCTGGCAGCTTTGGATGGACACGAAGTTAGATTTCGATAGGCGTCCGGGAGTCCCCTCTCTGTCAGGTCTAGTGCCCCTCCCTCCCATCTGTTTGCTCTTTTCCTCCCCTCTCCCCAGGGAGCCTTCCTCACAACGCCATGGAGATTTCAATTTCTCAGAATATCCTGGAAGGGCAGTGCCCAGCCTTTGTGTTTCCCTGAGAACAGGCTTGTTGTGCCACTCAACTTCTTCACACAAAGCGTCTGTAAACGACACCTTTTCTCCTTGCTAATACCGACCACCTTTCAGAAGATAACGTTATTGCTTTATTGCCCTAAACGTCTTTGCCTCCCAAAGGTGGAGAGTGAAAGAAACAATACAGTGAAGGGGGAAAAAAGATGCCACCAGACTTACCATTAAAAAGAAAATGAGCTCTTTTTATCTGGGGATGAAAAGAGAGCAGATGACGGATGGGGGACCCTCTTTGGAAATGTTGAATCTCTTCCACAAAGACATTCCGGCAAATTCTCCCAATGTGAAGACTCCAGCCATGTTTTTTGGTGGTCAGATGCAGATGTTCCCTTTTCTCTCTAGAAAAGAAAAAGCAAGCACAGCTTCATCTTGAACCACCGTGTCAGGAAAACAATGCAGCCCTTTGGTCCCATTGGTTCTGTTCCTGGCCAAGCGATGACGTCATCGAGGCATCTGATTCTCCCCCTACATAAAAGAAGATTAATGGCAAAGACCACAAGAAGGACTATTGTTTCGCCAGCTTTGTTCAAACTGGTGGTTAAAATACTTTCTTTCACAAAATGCAACGTTGCCCCAGAGGTAACAAAACCCCCTTCTTATGTGATGGGACTTCCCTTCTCTGAGAAAGACCACACACAAGGGACCGAGCCATGCCCACAGTCAATGCCCCTGATTGTCCTGAGTCCAGATTCCCCCACCATGAGCCCCAGCTGCCGGGAAATCAGAACCTCAATGGAAAAGCCAAGGTGAAACAAACCTATTTGGGCTGTGGTCAGGAAAAGAATTCTATTTGTTAAATCCAAAGGTCTTCAAGGATGCTGGAACTTGAAACGTAGACTGTCGACGTTGACCGCTGACCTGCGCTCCATCCGTTGGGCGTCGTGCCGTTGTTTAAAAGCGCGATGAACGAAGGAGCCATCTGAGAAGCACTGTATAAAGCTCGTTTCTGAGACTGTGATTCCAATCGGTTATTACATGACCTGTCATGGAGCCTCTGACATTCTCCCAGCTACG
Source organism: Lynx rufus (assembly GCF_022079265.1). Classification (NCBI taxonomy): domain Eukaryota; kingdom Metazoa; phylum Chordata; class Mammalia; order Carnivora; family Felidae; genus Lynx; species Lynx rufus. The sequence continues at coordinate 5,403,026 of NW_025814834.1, forward strand.
AGCAGAGCCCCCTCTCCATCCTGTAGGGTCGCTGGGGTCTTGCAGCTGTTGATAGGAATTTAGCAAGGCTGGGAGGGCAGGGGGTCCCCGTGGGCGGCTGCTCCAGCACGAACAATAACTTCTTCAGGCTGTTGGACTCCCTGGTCCTTGGGCGGCTCCAAACACAAGTTCTGCAAAATGCGTACAAGACGGGAATGCTCTGCTTGTAAGGAGATTTGGCAAGGGTGTTACTGTTTATGTAAACAACGGTGAGAAAGACTACCCACTGCCTCTAAAACGTCTTTTGTCCAAAACAATGAAACGCTTTCTATTCTGAATCTCAAGGTTTTCAGTTCCAAGCCCGTGCTGTCCAGCGGTGTTTCCCTGGATGGTGGAAACATTCCGAATCGCTCTCCCGTGTGGCAGCCACTGGTCACGGGTGGCTGTCGAGCGCTTGCCACATAGCTACTGCCACTGAGGAAATGATTTTTAACTTGTATTTAATTTTAATTAGTTTAAAAGTGGACAGTGCGTCATCTAGACCCCTGGCACAGTCATGCAATTCCGTCTGATGCGTGACACTTTTCGCGTGACCAGCCATTCCGCTCCTAGGTATTCGTGCAGGAGAAAGGACACACGAACACGCAGAGAAATGTATCAAATGTTTGTGGCAGTTGTATTCATCGTAGCCGGAAATTGGAAATAGCTCAAATGTCAATCAACGGATGCAAGAAAAACACATTGTTGTATGTCCATGGCAATGGAACGCTCCCCACGGGTAAAACAGGAACACATTTCTGATACACGGCAATGTTCCGCTAAGCGAAAGAGGCTGGACTGTATGATTATGTGATCTGTTTATCTAGAAAAGGGAAGCTACAGTGTTGGAGAGGAGTCAGTGGTCGCCCGAGGGTAGAGGATGGGAGGTGGGGGTACAGGGAGACCACACCCCCCAAGAGAGACACGAGGGAACTTTCCGGGGATGGAAACATAGCCTGTGTCTGGCACATAGCTGTGGTTTCGCGACCGTACAATTTTGTCACAAAACGTATTGGGCTTTACCCTTAAAATGGGTGAGTTTTATCTCATGTCAGTTACATGCTGGTTTTGAAGAATTCCCTGCAGCTCTTCAAACGCAAATTATGAAATTGGTGTCCTATAGACCCCTGGCTTCGCTATCTGCCTACGTCAGGTGACGGCAGAAGATACCACGGGGCAAGCCGTTGGTGGCTGCCATCAGGCCAGTGGTGAATTTAAGGCCACCGAGCTCTCTCCAGCCCATGACGTGAAAGGAAACAAATTATTTTCTAAGGCACAGATTGCACGCTTGGAGTCATACTTCCACGAACATGACGGTGAAGTCAAGCCGACGCCAGGCACGATGCTTTCGCGAGCCACCTTCGTACTCCCTGACCCGGAATGCTCGGTGCTCAGTGTCAACCCCCAACCAGAGGCCCAGACGAGCACCCTGTGGGAATGGGCCGTGCCTGCCGGGCCACAGCACGGGGACCAAGCCAGCGTCCAGACCGTCCCTGCTTCCCATGCTCACAGTCCCCCGCATCCCGGAGCCAGAGAGGCACCTTCATTACGAGGAGGAAGCTCACTTTGAGGGGTGAGGTCGAAGGCACCCATTTCCCGGGGAGGCACATCCACAGCTGAGGAGGGGGCAGTAAAGGTGCTGGGTGTTCGTTCTGGACACCGAGCCCTGCAGGCGTCCCCGGGGAAGGAGAATTCCTCACGCCTGGACTTCCTTCCTAACCCGAACTGCTCTCCTGCAGGAAGAGCGTCCTTACCAAAGCTAGCCTCCAGGTGGAAGCTTCAGGACGCCGGCCACTAAAGGCACAAGAAAGCATGTGAGGAAGTGTCCTGTAAGAGCTCAGGAACTGAGCATGTGCGTTCAACCCCGGTTCCCTTCTGAAACCCCACTGAGACAACAGGGAAAGTCGGTGCTTCGGTTGTTTCTTCTGGTCCTTACTCCTGAGTCTCGAAGGGCAAATGGAACAAGAAAACAAGAGCAAACAGATACGAATGCTGAAGAGCACAGGTGAAGCTTGCAATGGACCCAGCCAAAAAGCATGGGGAATCCGGGGCGCCTGGGTGGCTCCGTCGGTGAAGCATCCAACTTCGGCTCAGGCCATGATCTCATGTCCATGAGTTCGAGCCCCGCGTCGGGCTCTGTGCTGACAGCTCGGAGCCTGGAGCCTGCTTCGGATTCCGGGTCTCCTTCTTGCTCTGTTCCTTCCCAGCTCGTGCTCTGTCTCTCTCGGTCTCGAAAATAAATAAACATTAAAAAAAAAAATTAACAAAGAAAAGAGACAGAGAGGGTAGAAAGTCAACACTTGACAACAATTTTGAAACGAAAGTTGAAAACAATTCCTCGAAACCAAAGCAGAAAGAAAAGAGCTGAAATCAAGAGGAAAGAGAGATGAGAATGTTAGAGAACCTGCCCGAGGGGACCAATGTCCAAATTGTCCAAATAACGTGAATTCCACGGGGGACACCGGAAGGGGGTTGGAGGACAGCAGCCGGTTCTGGAACCAAGGGATCTGACTTCCCCATGAAGGGAGCATCCGGTGCCCAGCGGGGTGGACACAGGCAGCCCCCCTAAGTCACAGCGTGATGACATTTTAGCACGGCATGGACAAAAAGAGCCCCGTAGGCGTTGAGGGAGTGGGCGACAGCTTTCTCGTGGGTCATCCAAAACCACAACGCTTCGGGACTGAGCAGGGGAGCCCTGGGAGCTAGAGGACAAAGGAGGGACACCCTCGAAACCCAGAGGAAAAGCAGTTTCCGGCCTAGAATTCCCCCACCCGCCAGGCTGAGGACAGAAACAGACATTTTCAGACATTGACGACTTCAGGAAAATTATTTTCTGGTCCCCTTTTGTCAGGGCGCCATGAAGTTGCGTTCTGTTGAACCGAGGGAGGAAAGCAGGCGAGAGAAGGTACGAACCCAGGAAGGGGGTCCGCAGGAGAAGGAGGCCATGTGGATGCCCCTGGGCTTGGAGGGGGAGTCCCAGGAGGCCAGCCCCACGGGGCCCAGAGAACAGTCTGGAAGAGGCAAGTTGAGGTTTTGCACAGAGGCACCAAAGGAGGGGGAGGCAGGACAGTGAAGCAGCTCAGGGAGTTGGGGGTAAATGAGTGTTAACTACGTCACAAGCCAGGCAAGCAAAAACCAACGATCAACAACTCCAGGAAAAACAGAGTGATGTGGAAAAGAAAGCGTCAGCACCGTATTCTATAGGCTCAGCATCGTCAGAGTGAAGGCCCTGCAGAGACACAGCTTATAGGACACACGAACTTATTTATTTCTTTATTTGCTTAAAGGAATCGGCTTTAAGTGGGTTGTGGGGTTGGTGAGTCGAAAACCCGTAAGGCGCCTGCTGGAAACTCAGGCAGGAGCTGCTGCTGTGGTCTGGAGGCAGAACATCTTCCACCTCAGGTACACCTCAGTCGTGTTCTTAAGGCCTTTCACCTGATTAGATGAGGCCCACCCACACCCCTGATAGTGATCTCCTTTACTCAAAGGCAAGTGATCGCGGATGATGTTTAACTTCGAAGCAACACCTATGTTAGTGTTCGGTTAGATAACTGGGTACTGGGGTCTGGTCAAGTTGGCACAAAACTCACCATCACAGCTCGGAACTGCATTTGCAAACTTCTGTTAATGCAGATATTGGCTACTGATCTCACAGAAGTGACCGTGTCACCCAATTGGGGAGGTAAGAGGACAGGACGTGGCATATGCACGCTGTGTGGTCAGAGGCGCAAGAGACACCCGAGCCCTCAACCACCGAGAAGAGTCCCTAGCTGACCACTGGGGTTGACAGATCCCAAGGGCACAGTGTGATTTCAGACGTGGTGGCGGAAACCAAAAGAACCGCCCGACGCTGGTGAAGGCGGCTGTCCCTGGGAAACAGGAAATGGGGAGACGGGGAAGGGGACCGTGTTATTTCTAACAGGACTTGTAGAACGCCTGGACTTTTCAAACCGTGGGCCTGTGAGACTTTGATAACGTAAGGACTAAGGGACGGAAACAATGAACTGTAAGCAGTGACCTGGGATCTTGCCCCTGGTTCCTCTAGATCTAGGGTTCATTACCGCTCTGACTTTCTGGCTGAGAGTGAGCTCCATCCAGCTATGGCGGCCTCTCCGCGTTCCCTGAGGATAAATGTCAACAGGCACTGCCCGTCCCGGGACGCCAGGGCTCTCTCTCCACTGGGAGCCGTGCCCCTGGAAATTCTCAGTTGCTAAGGTGGGAAGGCTGACTGGCCAGATGCACAAGGCCTGTTAGACGGGCCTCTGTGCGTGGTCTGTCCAGGAGGCCGCCCCGGGATGGCGAAGAGCAAAGGTTCCTTGGGATGGGATGGGCCACCCCCCATGGGTTTCTCCTTTTATTTCTCAGCCTTTCTCTCTAGGCTGTGACCAGTGGGGGCCAGGCATCTCCCATGCAGGTGTTGAAGGGACCCGCGGGGCCCCTGTGATGATTCCGCCGTGCCTGCGTGCTTGACTGGCCAGGGAAGCTCAGGAGGACGGTGACTTCTTTGGAGACATTCAAGAGCCCTTCTCTGGGTTCCCTGTGAGCTACGGCAAGGCCCCCAGGACTGACCATCGATGCCCCCAAACTGACATTTTTCCGGATCATGGGAAACCTTTATTTCCGGAAGCCTTCTATTCGAGTTGAATTCAAAACCTTGCCATAAATACGACACCACCCCCTAACGAGGCTGTGCTCCAGGTCTGAGGGCATCCGAGTCATTTCAGGGTCCCCAGGACCGGGTGCAGGGCCTGACACGTGGTAGGTGGTCTAGAAATGTGTCTGCACGAACGCAGGAACAACACAAAGCGGGTATGTCTCACTGTGTCTTTCCAAGGAAGGTGACAGCTGAGCAAAACAGGACTCGCGGTTGGCATGATGGCAGCTGGAGCCTCATCCACGAGACGTGCTCGGTCCCACCGGGCGCCGGGCAGGAGTAGAGAGGGGACTGTCCTTGCCTGCCTGGCGTTCGTGGCTCTGGGGGAAGGTCAGAGAAGTAATTGCAGGGGCGCCTGGGGGGGCTCAGCCGGTGAAGCGTTCGAGTCCCACGTCGGGCTCTGCGCTGACAGGGGCAGAGCCTGCGGGGGATTCTCTGTCTCTGCCCTTTCCTCTCTCTCTCTCTCTCTCTCTCTCTCTGTCTCTGGAAAATAAATAAATAAACATCCAAGAAGAAAAAAGAAAGAACTGCAGTGCCACGTGATGCGGTCCAAGGACCCGAGACTCCAGGCTGCAGGGACGTGAAACTCCATCACGCGATTTCCTCTGCGAGGGTGGAGGCAGGGGCCTCGGAGAGAAATGGATGTGGCATCCGGGACGGGAGAACCGGTGTGGAACAGCGGGACACGTGGGTGTGAATTGCGCAGGGGCGGAGACCCGGGGTCGCCGCGCTCCCGCGAATTCCTGCGGCGTCGCGGCGTCGCGGCGGGAGCGGGCTGGTCCCGTGGGCGCCGGGCTGCGGTGTGAGCCGCCGGGTGACCCGATGAAGCACAGGGAGGCTGCCGAGGGGGGGGTCCCGGCGGAAGGGCGATGGTGAGAATGGCCAGGGCGGGGGCAGGGCGGGCCTGTGGCTGGTGGGACGGCAGGGAGCCGGGGGGGTCCCCTGTACAGGAGCGGCAGGGGGGTGGCTCCTGCCGCAGTGGACTCTCTGCACTTGCGCCTTCAGGATAAGCTTCTGGGGGGGGGCGGGGGCACTAAGGTGGGGGCTCAGAGAGGAGGGTCTGCGTGTACCCCCGAGAATACGGATGATGACCTCCCACACCCCTGACCTCTGACCCTGCCTGGGGGCTTTGGGGGAACAGAGGGCCTCCACTAACGAGCAGGGAGGGCAGGTGCGGGCCCCAGGGAGAGGTTCCGCCCAGGCCGAGAGGCACCGCTGATGACGGATGTTCACTTAGGGCTGGATGAGGCCTTCGGGGGGGCGGAGGGAGGCTGGGGCCACTGAGGAAGAAGCAGGAGGGGCCTTGGGGGGAGGCTGGAGGAAGGAAAAGGGGTTTGCTTTGGGGACAGCAGGGAGGAGAGGGGACCAGACAAGGCGGGATTATCTAGAGACAGGTTTCGAGGTCCAGGTGTGGAGGCCTGAGGGCACCCCAGAGGGGAGCCTGGGTCTCAGAACCTGGCCGGAACCTGGACGTACAGAGACACCCCCTGGAGGCCAGGCCTGGGCAAAGCCGTGTACTTGTGACCCCCAGATCCCGTGACCAGGAAGCAGAGGGGCTCACGTCTACCCCAGAGGGCACCAGACCACCAGCCAGACCACCCTGGCTGTGTCCGCGGGCGCTCTGTGACCCTGCCTGGTGACACCTGCTCATCTCTCTGAGTCTCTCTCATCTCTCTGAAGTGTATTCGTTCTATCTGAAGTTTACGAACTGTCTCGATTGTTTTTGAGGACCCACACACAGCCTAAATCAAAATGACAAACGAATGTACCGCCACCTCTCAGTTCAATGAACAAGTACAGCCGAGTCCCAAATGATAAATTAGCCTAATTAGTAATTGTTTGTTACATGCTGAATTTCTTTGGGACTTAAGCTGAACATAAACTGGGGCAAACTGTTGGAACTTAAGAATCAGAGAAGTGAACAGACCAGAGCTAATTTTATTTTATTTTATTTTATTTTATTTTATTTTATTTTATTTTATTTTATTCTATTTTATATTTTATATTTTATTTTATATTTTATTTTATTTTATATTTTATTTTATTTTATGTTTTATTTTATTTTATTTTATATTTTATTTTATTCTATTTTATTTTATTTTATTTTAGATTTTATTTTAGATTTTATTTTATTTTATTCTATTTTATTTTATATTTTATTCTATTTTATTTTATATTTTATCTTATTTTATATCTTATTTTATTTTATATTTTATTTTATTTTATTTTATATTTTATTTCATTTTATATTTTATTTTATATTTTATTTTATATCTTATTTTATTTTATATTTTATTTTATTTTAGATTTTATTTTATTTTAGATTTTATTTTATTTTAGATTTTATTATATTTTGTTTTATATTTTATTTTATTCTATTTTATTTTATTTTATATTTTATTTTATTTTATTCTTTTTTATTTTATATTTTATTTTATTTTAGATTTTATCTTATATTTTATTTTATATCTTATTTTATATCTTATTTTATTTTATATTTTATCTTATATCTTATTTTATTTTATATTTTATTTTATATCTTATTTTATTTTATCGTATTTTATCTTATTTTATTTTATTTTATTATTATTTTTTTACTTAGTCTCCATGCCCAGCGTGGAGCCCAATGTGGGGCTTGAACCCATGACCCCAAGATCCTGAGATCAAGAGTTGGACGCTCAACCAACTGAGCCACCCAGGCGCCCCGACCAGAGCTAATTTTTAAAATTATTTTTCAAAAATGGCAAGAAGGCGGGCACCTGGGGGGCTCACTTGGTTAAACATCTGACTTCAGCTCAGGTCATGATCTCATGGTCTGTGAGTTCGAGCCCCGCGTTGGGCTCTGTGCTGACTGCTCAGAGCCTGGAGCCTGCTTCAGATTCTGTGTCTCCCTTTCTCTCTCTGTCCCTCCCCCACTGGTGCTCTCTGTCTCTGTTTCTCAAAAATAAACATTAATTTTTTTTTTTAAATGGCAAGAAGGCCCTGTAACAGGCAGAATCACAGCCCCCTTCCTCTCCCCGCCCCCCCCCCGCCCCCCCACATCCTAATCCTTGAGACCTAATCTTGAGTTGCCTTTCTTTATTCTTAGGACTTTGAGAATATGATTAAGCTAAGGATCTTGAGATGGGAAGATTTTTCTGGACTATCTGAATGGGTCCAATGCAATCATAAGGGATTCTGGAAGAGGGAAGCAGGATGTAAGGGTCAGAGACGTAGTAACGGAGGCACCTGAAGACGGAAGGCAGGGCCTGGAGTCAAGGACAGCCAGCAGCCTCTCAACCCAGCAAAGGCAAGGACACATTCCGCCCCGGAGCCTCCAGAAGGAGCAGAGCTCTGCTGACATCTGGATTTGAGCCCAAAGAGACCCATGTGCAGACTTCTGACCTCCAGAACTGTAAGATAATACATTTGAGGTCTTTTACATTTTCCAAAGAAATTTTTTTAATGTTATTTATATTTGAGAGAGCAGGGGGAGGGGTGGGAGGGGGAGGGACAGAGAGAGAGGGAGACGCAGAATCCAAAGCAGGCTTCAGACTCTAAGCTGTCAGCACAGAGCCTGACGCGGGGCTCGAACCCACAAACTGCGAGATCATGACCTGAGCTGATGTCGGACGCTCGACCGACTGAGCCACCCAGGCGCCCCTCCAGTGTCAGTCTTAAATAACTTTAATTCACTAAAAAAATGTTCAGTCTGGTCTGTTTATTCCCCATTTTAGAGCAATTTACTCCAGTTATGTTTAGCTATAAGTCCCAAAGAAATTCAGTATGCAACTAATGATTACTAGTTATTAGGCTAATTCTTCATCTGAGGATTTGGGGGAATCGGAATGACTTTGTGGAGGTGTGAACGCGCTTTCAGCAGGGAGGCGAGGATGCCCGGCCTGGGGTTTTGGGGAGGGAGGAGCAGAACCCTTCGGACACCTGGTGAGGCCTCTCGGCACGGCCGTGGAGGGCTCGCTCCCAGGAGACCCCAAGCCTTCGCTGACACCCTGCGCACCAGGGACGCGCGTGCCCACACTCCTGGGATGTCAGGAGCCTGGAATATAGGTTAACCTTGGTGAGGCTGTGGCCTTGGAAGGTTCTGTGTCTGGGAGATTCCGGAAGAGTTTTTTCGGATCAGTATTTGGAAAAAGCAGGACTCCTTGTGAGACAGAGCGGCTGAAGGACTCCATAAAAATTTACTTTTTGCTCCTTTTCCTGTTTCTGTTCTTGCGAGGACCCTCACCCCCACACTACACAAGCCTCAGCCAATAGCGGACGTCCTCGTTGTGAGGGACGGGGAATTCATGATTTCTCTAGAATAGGGAACATCTAAGGAGGGACCAGAGGAAGCCAGCATATGAGTGTTCCAGAACCCCAGAGAGACAGCTCAACACCAAAACCCTCTGGCTCCAAGGACTAACACCTGGGCCCCCGTCTTTGTTCTAACTGGTTCCTGGATGCCTGAGGGGACACGTGTGGCAGATTACCATTGATACAAGCCCCCAGACTCCAAACTAAGATGAGACTCATACTCCTTTCCTTTCTGAGTCTCTAGAAAGCTCTGTCTGCATCTCTCCCTATAATATCGATATCTCCAATAAACTCTGCTGTCCCATCCCGCTGGCTCAATTTCATTTCCATCCTCTGGAAGCCAAGGCCCCCTCTCGGCTGGTCCCGCAGGACCCCCTCGGGGTCCTCACCCGGCCTGTCCGCGTGGCCAACTGACATTCCTTCTCTGTTACCAGATCCTGGGGTGGGGTCGTGTTTGTTCCCCTGTCTATTTGTACTAAGCAGGAACTGTGTTCCGCAGCCGTGGGAAGGTCTGTCCGGAGCAGACAATAAGGAGAGGGGATGGCGTTGTCTGGACTACTTTGAAAAGAATAATAGAACCCACTAAAAGGCAGTCTGGCTTTTATCGTCTCCATGTGCGGGCAAATCCAAACAGTGCCCGTGAGGACACAGCTCCCACGCGAACCCGAATCCGTCTTGGGTGTAAGTTACAGACAGCCCGCGGCTGTCACTGTCTCTGTCACAGAGAGACGGCTTCACGCTGCCCATCTGTGATCACGCCTGCCTTAGTACCGTTGGATGCACAGGAAGGTGATCCCGAGAACCCACGGTCCCGCTCGCTGATGCTGGTCCCGCATGGCCCACCTTTAGCCAGAGACCCGAAGCAAACTGATGGGTGACCAGAAGAACCGGGGTCCAGGTATGCAGCTGTGTGTTAGATTTGAACATCTGGAAAACGAAGTATATTCTCTTGTCATTGCTCATTTCAAAACTAAAGAGTGAGGGGAGCCCGGGTGGCTCAGTCGGTTGAGCGTCCGCCTTCGGCTCAGGTCATGATCTCGCAGTTTGTGAATTCGAGCCCTGCGTCGGGCTCTGTGCTGATGGCTCGGAGCCTGGAGCCTGCTTCCGATTCTGCATCTCCCTCTCTCTCTGTGCCCCTCCCCTGCTCATGCTCTGTCTCTCTCTGTCTCTCAAAAACTGAATAAACATTAAAAAGGTTTACAAAAAGTCTAAAGAGTAAATCAAGAAAGTAAAATTTACAAAAATGGTATGATTTAGTAGCTGCCCGAACTGTGCCTTTTGTAAACGTTTCAGTTTTATTAAAACCCACATATTGGTTACTGGCCAATTATTTACCTAAAATGTTATATCAGACGGGCACAGATACCTACTGCTGAGAGAGGAGATCTTAAAAGTTCTTAAGAGCTCTCATCACAAGAAAAAAGTCTGTAACTACGAGAGGTGATGGATGTTAACTTAACTGCTATAATCAGTTTGCAACATACACATAGACCAAGTCATTAGGTTGTACGGCTTAAACTGATCCCATGTTATATGTCAATTGAGCCTCAATAAAAGCGGGGAAAAAATAAGGTAAAAAATAAACATTCTAGCAGGCTGTAACCAAAAGATCAAAGTTTAAACCACGATGTAGATTTTAGAACCATTGGAAAAAAAAATAAGTGTGCTTATTTTCTGTACTGCAATATTTATTTTATTTCTATTATTTAATTTTACTGGCATGATTGTATCTATGTAATTCAAAGCAAGAACATCCTCACCGGTTATGTTTCTTTTTTGGCCATGATTACTGTTTGTTTCAATGTGAGACAGGGAAACTGAAGGAATCCCATTAAAAAAAGCCTTTCTCCCCACCCCCCGCCCCTTTGCTCCTTTTCCAGTTTCTATTCTTCCTAGGACCTGCACCTGCCACCCCCACCCCACCCCCACCCCCTGGCTCTACACATGCCCTAGAATGCAAATAGCATATGTCCTCCTTGTAAGGGGCAAAGAGATAATGGTATCTTTGGAGGCTTCCAGCACGGTAGCTAACCTCTAAGGAGTAACCTGTCTGGGTCGTCATGAACGTTCTCCAGGACTGCTGACTGCAAACACTTTAACACCAAGACCTCTGGCTTCAGGGAATGAGTGGCTTCTGAAACACACCTGCGCCCTGTCCTCGTTCTGTCTTGTTCCTGGATGAGGACCCAGGCACCGGGCCAGGATCACCAATAAAACCCCCAGACCCCAAGCAATGATGACACTCATGCTCTTTTCCTTTCTGAGCCTCCCGGACACTTTTCCATTTCCATCTCTCTCTCTCTCTCTCCTTTTCTTATTTTATTTTATTTTATTTTATTTTATTTTATTTTATTTTATTTTATTTATTTTAGAGAGAGAGCTTGAGTGGGAGGGAGGGGCAGAGGGAGAGAGGGAGAATCCCAAGCAGGTTCCGTGCTCAACGGGCAGCCCTAGGTGGGGCTCGATCCCACAACCCTGGCATCATGAGCTGGGCCAAAATCAAGAGTCAGAGGTTCTCAGCCTCAACCAACTGAGCCACCCAGGCGCCCCTCTCTCTATTTGCCATAAACTCTACTTTCACTTCCTGCTGGCGCACGTTTGATCTCCAGACTGTGTTGAAGTCAAGGGTCCTCTTGGCTAGTCCAATGGGAACCCCCCTTTCTGGGTCCTCGGACCCCGCCTGTCGCATCAAATCATAATCCTTATGAAAAATAATTTCATCGTCTAAAAAGGGAGGTGTTGAAATGCAACCCGCTTGGGAGTCAGACATGCTGGGTACTCCATGTGACTGCCCTACATCAGGGTCCCCCAGCGTGCCCACACCTTGGGGGTTAGACCCCTCACGCCCCACGAAGACAGGTGCCTGTTGGCTGCAGGGAGAAACCGCTCTGAAGGCGCCAGCTCCTCATCTGTCCCCTCAAGAAATTGAGTGGCTGATGGAACTCACGCTGTGGTTGTCTCACTCCCTAGGGAACTCAGGCTTCCCGTCTCCCACTAACGCTTGAATTTGGGGCTTGGATGTGACTGCATAGGCTCCGATGATCTTTACAAGGGTGGGGTTACCCCAGGGCAAAAGGGGACTAAGCCACTCTCCCCTTCGCTTCAGGCTCAAAAAACCATGGAAGGTGGGGGGGAGGGCGCTGGACTGGCCCTAATGAGACGAATAGAAGGAAAGGACCCCACAGTCCTTCCTGTGGGACGCCCCTAAGTCTGTACCCTCCTTCTCTCGAGGAACTGGATGCAGAGGGAAGGTCGACTCCACGGCCGAGGGGAGCAGGCAACCACAGGGCAGCTCAGATGCTGATTCGTGGCTTTGAACGACTCTGGGATTATTTAACATTGGAGCAGGGAAATCTTCAGAAAAGCTTGGATTTATTTCAGAAGTGCCAGTGGGGGCCGTTTCGGTCTGGGCATAAATGTCAACGCGCCTCATTTGTATTCCAGGCTGGCGAAGCCTGCAGCAAAGCGCGGGTCACAAATCGTGAAGCCAAACCCTGGAAGAAATGGGACCCCGGTAGCATCAGCCTCCCCAGGGCTGAGCTGCTCAGAGGAACTCATTAAGGTAGCCATTCGCAGGCCACTTCTAGAGAGATTGCCCTGTGTGCGTGCACCGGGCTCTACTTGGGCTGGAAACATGCTTGATTTTCAAAAGGAGACGCGAACAGTTTTGATGGACCTGGGCTGCGTCCAGAAAAGCGTCAGCAGAAAGGCGGCTTCCTGGTGACGGGTTTTGAGAGATCAAAAATGTAGGAGGTACAAGAGGGAGAAGAGGAGAAGAGATGGAACCAAACCCGGGGAGAGAACACGCTGAAAATCCAACAAGTGAACATGGAACCGAGGTTGCAGAGTTTGCAGATGACAGAAGGGGGAGAAGTTGCTGAAGGGCACCCCAAAAGCACAGCCTGGGCTTACTAGGACCCGGGGCTGCACCCCAGTGCCCCCGGGGGGGTGGATGGCCAGTCTGCAGCACCGGCAAATGGTACCCCCTCCCCCTGTCTTCTCTCTGGCTCCCCATAGCCCCTGCTAAGGGTCTCGGTCGCTGTCCTGGGTGACCACAGCGACCCCCTCCCCAAACAAAAATTGTTGCATCTTCTAGCGGTCAGGGCCGCCTGCTTCCACCCGTTTGGACTCCGTCCTGCGTGTCTCTGACCCCAGGCACCCGCCAAGGGCAGGGCTGGTGGGGCGAGGGGAGGAAGGAGGTGCTCTCAGCAGGTGAGTCGTGGGGGTCTTTCGGCGGCTCTGGCCAAGCCGTGCTTGGAGAAAAGGAAGGTCCCCAACAATTTGTCAAGCATGCTTGGAACATCCCCCGCAGTAAAAATGACAATTAATGGACGTCATTAGAAAATAAGTGTCCAGGGGCGCCTGGGTGGCTCAGTCGGTTAAGCGTCCGACTTCGGCTCAGGTCATGATCTCACGGTTCGTGGGTTCGAGCCCCACGTCAGGCTCTGTGCTGACAGCTCGGAGCCTGGAGCCTGCTTCCGATTCTGTGTCTCCGTCTCTCTGTCCCTCCACCACTCACTCTCTCTCTCTCTCTTTCTTTTTTTTTTTTTTTAATTTTTTTTTTCAACGTTTATTTATTTTTGGGACAGAGAGAGACAGAGCATGAATGGGGGAGGGGCAGAGAGAGAGGGAGACACAGAATCGGAAACAGGCTCCAGGCTCCGAGCCATCAGCCCAGAGCCTGACGCAGGGCTCGAACTCACGGACCGCGAGATCGTGACCTGGCTGAAGTCGGACGCTTAACCGACTGCGCCACCCAGGCGCCCCTCTCTCTCTCTTTCAAAAATAAACATTATATAAAAAAAGAAAAGAAGTGCCCAGTGACCTCCATGAGCAGTACAAAGGGAAGCAAATACTGAGCGTAATTGAAAGTCCTAACGAATACAACAAATAACTGGATAGACTGTAAGAAGATTCTGGTTTTGCTCATAAAAGCGTGCTTTAACCGTGTTAAGACCCAGGAGGAACAAAACCAAATAGACTATATCTCTTTAAAGAAAAAAATACTTAGTCCCCCGAGGCCTGGACTTCCTCTGACCCTGTGGCACCACCAGTCACCCAGGCTCCAGAATCTTCCAGTGACCGGGGTCCCGGATACTCCCTCCCAGGGAAATTATGGCCCAAGGGGTAGGGGTGGGGGGGGGGCAAGAAAAGAAGAAAGAAGAAAAAAAAAGAACGTAAATCACGTGGGCTGGGGGGGGCGGGATAAAGGAGGCCATAAAAGTCACTCTGGGCTTTGTTTTAGATTCCTGGGGGACAGGAAGCTGCTTTGAGCGATTCACGACTTTAATATGGAAAGCAGTTACTAAGTTTTATTTTTATGCCTAGGGAAATCGCTTCATTACCGAGAACCAATCAGCAACCCAAAGACACTAACTTCTACTCTAAGAAAATCGATGAAGGGTGAGATCATAGTTCCCCTCGAGCCAGTGTTCGTTTCAGGCGTTAGAAACAGTCCGTAAACTCCAATCCGCTTCAGAGCTTTGAAAACCCCAGTCCTGGGGGCGCCTGCCTTGCCTGGCTCAGCAGGGAAGAGCTTGCGACTCTCGACCTTGGGATTGTGGGTTTGAGCCCCATGTATGGGGGAAGGGATTACTTAAAAATAGAATCTTTAAAGAAATGAAATAAAATGCCAGTCTTGATGTTCATTAAAAAATGCAACTGCCCTCAAAAAGTCTTTATTATAAAGAAAGAAATAAGCAAAAAAGAGCCCCCGTGTCATCCTGTTCCGGGATCTTTGGCTGGGTGACTGTGGAAGATTCTGTGTTCCTAAAGATGGCCGCCAACACTGTCTCCCCTTCCACATGGCTTCGGTGGCGTTCCCCTTTGTGGTTCTCCATCGAGAGAAGGGGCTAGAAGTCCCCTCTTCTTGAATCTGGGCTGGTCTTACTGACTGGTTGGCCAGTAGAATGTTGTGGAAAGGAAAATGGGAAGAGTGACCCTGGGCTAGCCACGCAACTTTTCAGATCCTGTTTTTTGCATCTGTTTAAAAGAGAAAGAAAATGATCTTCTGGAGTAGCTGATACTTAAGGCTTTTGTAAAGATCAAATAAAAGTGCTTTGGGATCTGTAAAGTACTATATGTTGTTATTACTGCTTTTGTCTGTCGATTGCTTCTTTGTTTACATACTCCTTTTGAGAGAGAGAAAGAGAGAGCAAGAGCATGCAAGCAGGGGAGAAGGGCAGAGAGAGAGAGAGAGAGAGAGACCCCTAAGCAGGCGCTATGCTCAGTGCAGAGCCCATCGCCAGGCTTGATCCCATGATCTTGGGATCATGACCTGAGCAGAAATTGGGCCAGATGCTCAACCAACTGAGCCACCCAGGTGACCCCCCCACTTTTAATTTTATTAGTATTTCTTTTTTTTTCCTATTTAAAAAAATCTCCTCTCTGATTACAGGAATAACACAAACTTGCCCTAAAAATGTGTCAAATAGACGAAAGCTGTAGGAAGATATAATCCTTTCACAGAGCGAGGACGTACTGCCAACATTTCAGAATCTTGACCATCAATCTTTTTTTATAGATATTCTAATATTCACAGAAATAATAGGCAGTGGATGCCGGTTTACCTGACACAGTTAAAATGATTAATCAGTGGGTTGATCAAAAAAAACAAAAGCAGGAAGTCATAAAAAAATATATATGTCATTTAAATATTTTATTTTAATTTAAGACCTATCAGAAATGAAAATCGACAGGGGGTTCATATGATGCCTTGGCTCTGACTGGAATTTGAAGTCCCCTTTCCTACGTAAACCACACCCGTGATGCACTTTTTACGATGGATCGTGTCGTTTTCTGCGAAGTCAAGCCTGTTAAGGACACCCACACAAAATCCAAGCGTAGAATCCTCCTAGATTTTGCTCTTTTTCCCCAGCCTTTACAATGACCTCCCTAACACCTCATCCCTGAATTCCATATGCATTGTGAAGTAAATGGATTTTATTTGTCTTTCTAGAAGATTCATCTTCAATTTCCCAGGAACATGGGCTTCGGTCGTCCTATTTCATCTGTTTGTTGTAATTAAGCATCTATAAATTGCTTCATTACAATAGCAAGTGTAATAAGCAAGAACAGATTTGGCCAGAAATAACACACACTGGTCAAATTTAATTAGAAGAGCTGCGGGGGTGGGGCGCCTGGGTGGCGCAGTCGGTTAAGCGTCCGACTTCAGCCAGGTCACGATCTCGCGGTCCGGGAGTTCGAGCCCCGCGTCGGGCTCTGGGCTGATGGCTCAGAGCCTGGAGCCTGCTTCCGATTCTGTGTCTCCCTCTCTCTCTGCCCCTCCCCCGTTCATGCTCTGTCTCTCTCTGTCCCAAAAATAAATAAAAACGTTGAAAAAAAAATTAAAAAAAAAAAAAAAGAAGAGCTGAACCACACAATTACTGAGCTTGAAATCTCCCCCCAATACTGGAGAAAACGTGGTGCTTTCAGGCCCGTAACGTATCCGCAGAAACATGTGTTAGACAAAAAGACCTTTTTTGTTGGACAAAAGAAGCCTTCATAACTTCTGTAACAAAATGTGTTTTGAAATAATTAACAAAACCTAAAAAGTCCCGTGGGACTGGAAACCAAACAATAGTTTTCTAAAGAAAGATCAGACTGCGAAGCAAAGCATCCTCAAAATAATGAAATACTTAGAACACGATAATAATGAAAACCCCACGGGTTAACAGGTTTTGGAAAACAAAGAAATCAATACTTACAGAAAGGTATAAATGTATTCATACAAAGTAGGAAAGACTGTAAGCAAACAAGTTAAGCATCGTTAAAGAACACCGGATCGGGGCACCCGAGGGGCTCAGGTGGTTAAACGCCAGGCTCCTGATTTCGGCTCAGGTCACGATCTCGAGGTTTGTGGGTTCGAGCCCACACTTACGGTGTGGAGCCTGCTTGGGATTCTCTCTCTGCCCCTCCCCCACTCACACATGCCTACGCCCTCTCTCTTCTCTCAAGCATAAATAAATAAATTTTTGTAAAAAAAGAACATCAAACACAAATCAAACGGGCATGGAATAATAGAAATAAAGCCAGATATCTATAATAAAGGTCATGCCAGAAATAGGAGAATAAAAATACAGATAATTAGCAACAAATAGTTGATTTTATGGAAAGAAAAATGGAAGAACGCTCTAGCAAAAGTAGTTAAGATAAAAGATTTAAAAGTGATAAATTAGAGAGAGAGAGAGAGTCGATAGATGGAAAACCACAGATTTTAAAATAAGAGAATACGATGAGCAACTCTACTCTAATAAACTTTAAGAGGTAACTTTCTGGGAAAACGTAGAATGTGAAAATAAGCACAAGAAGCGATAGAACATTTGAATAGAAGAACAAAAATGTGAAAACTTGAAATGGTAATTAGAGACCCCTCCCTCCCCTAGGTTCAGGTGGACAGTTAACCAAACTTTCAAGGCACAGATAATTTCTATTTTATGTAAGTTATTCCAGCAAGTGGAAAGCTGTCAAATTAATTGTACTGTGCTGCAGAACTTTTATTCCAAAATTGGATAAGGTCGTACCAAAACTGGTATGCACACTTGCGTTTTGCTTCTGAACGCTCATGCAAAAGTCTCAAATAACGTATCAGTCAACATAAACTAGAAAGCATTTTTAAGGTTATATTCTGACTACGTGAGGTTTGTCTGAGAACAGCAAGGCTAGTTTAATCTCAAAAAAAAAAATCTAAAGATGTCGTTTACCACATTATTAGTTAAATGAGACAGCCCTTAGGATGATCTCCGAAGACTCAGAAACTCTTTTTTTTTTTTTTGCCAGTTTAAAAAAAAATTTTTTTTAAAAATGTTTATTTATCTTTGAGAGAGAGACAGAGTGCGAGCAGGGGAGGGGCAGAGAGAGAGGGAGACACAGAATCCGAAGCCGGCTCCAGGCTCCGAGCTGTCGGCACAGAGCCCGACGTGGGGCTCGAACCCACGAACCGCGAAATCATGACCTGAGCCGAAGTCGGATGCTTAACCGACTGAGCCACCCAGGTGCCCTGAAACTCTTTTTTTATAAAGTAAAACTTGTGACCACAGCACTTAGAACACTTATCTGTGATTAGTCTTCTCAGCAAACCAGGAAATAGGAAGATCACCGCAACCTTCAGCCAATGTCCTACTTAATGGGAACACTTTAGACACATTGGCCTTCAAAATACAGATTAGAGCAAGGGTGTCCAGTGTGGCTTACAGAAATACTGGTGGTACTGACCTGTAAGACAACTGTCAAAACCCAGTAGCATTGAATTGGAAGGGTTGGTATAAAACTTGCATCATTTGCAAAGGCAAATTGACAAAGACCTATTGACAAAGACACTGTCCTAGACCAAACTCCATCAGGCTCCTCTGAGCCTTATGGGATCTTGGCCTGTAAAAGCTACTGCCCATCACAAATGGTCTTACATCTGGGGCACCTGGGTGGCCCAGTCGGTTAAGCGTCCAACTTCAGCTCAGGTCATGAACCCGCGGTTCGTGGGTTCGAGCCCTGGGTCGGGCTCTGTGCTGACAGCTCAGAGCCTGGAACCTGCTTAGGATACTGTGTCTCCCTCTCTCTCTGCCCCTCCCTGCCCGCACTCTGTGTCTCTCCCTTTCTAAAAAATAAACATTAAAAGAAATGGTTTTATGTCCGCCTCCCAGTCTCTGTGGAGGGTTGGAGCCTAACTTAATAAGCCCCAGTTATTAGAGACCAGACACAGATGGCCCAATCTCATTGACCAATCCCCTAGTCACTTTTGGGAATTTCTGTTTCACACCCTTCTCCCTCCTCCCCTCTCCTCCCTTTGAAATACCCGGTCGCTTCTACATACATTGGTGGGGGTGGGGAGGCGGGGGAACTCAGCTCTATACTGAAGACATCGCCTCCCCAGCTGTAGTCGGAATAAAATCTATTTTGCTATTTTTAACAAAAGTCTGGGGAATAATTTCTCTTTGACTCTCTCTTTATATACGTATAATAAGCAGAACTATTTAGAAATAACGAGAGACTTTAGGAAGGTTTCTAGATTCCAAAGCAAAGTATAAAATCTCAGTGACATATTTGTACTTCAAAATAAGACAATTCGTGATAGTAACACAACTATTCAATACCAAGAATTTCCTTATACATGCGAACTCTATGAAAGAAAAGGGCTTTGGGGCACTTGATTGGCTCAGTCGGTTGAGTGTCCGACTCTTGACCTTGTCTTGGGTGGTGTCCCTGGGTCACGGGATGGAGCCCCATATTGGACTCCATGCCGAACGTAGAGCCTCCTTAAGATTCTCTCTCTCTCTCTCTCTCTCTCTCTCTCCCCCTGCCCCTTTTCCTGGCTTGCACTGTCTCTCTAAAGTGTTTTAAAATGAAAAGCAAAAGTGCTTTAAAGAATATCTAAGGGGCACCTGGCTGGCTCAGTCAGCACGCAACTCTTGATCTCAGGGTTGTGAGCTCAGGTCCCACGCTGGGTGTGGAGATTACTTAAAATCCTAAAAAATGAAAAGAATACCTAAGGAAATTAAAACCAAAAAGGTGATTCTGTCCTTTGGATGAGATGACCTACATTATAAAGGCATCATTTCTTCCCCAGTTTTTCTGTAAATTACAAGCAGTCACGTTGAAATTTTCAGAGAAGATTTTTTTCCAAGTTTTAACCCTATCTCTCATTTAATAACACATTTCCTACTATATGGAAGAATAAAGATTCACAATAGCTAAGGGAACCTTGGCAGACCTGTCCTACCAACTCAGCCCAGGGACAGTTAGATGGAGCTGGTTGTGGTCAGAGACAGGCTCACGCAACTCAGAGCTGTCACACTGCCCTGGAAGTTGAGAACCTGATGTCAATAGGGAGAGACAGATTATTTAGCAGAACCGGCTGGGAGAACCGGCCTCTGTTATGTAGAGGAAAACGACAGTGGGTCTTACGTAGCCGCCCATAAAGGTACACCCTAGATGGACTGAAGACTGACGGAAAAGGAGAAATTATAAGTCAGCTCAGGGGGAGCCCCCGAGCCCAGACAAGATAGAATAATAGGACCAGATTTACCCTCCCACCTTAAAGAACCAAAAATAACAAAACAAAACAAAACCCACCAAAATACGTGAAACAATGGCTCAAACATCGGACAGCAGGCAACAGAGAATAGCAATGCCTAGCAAAGGAGGAAATATGGGGTGACTGCATGAGCACCCAGCTTACCATCTGCACATGGTGAGACTGAGGCTGAGCCCTGAGGCTTTACAGGCGAGCAGCAGGTGGAGGGACATCTCTCTGCCACTTCTTAGGTATTTCCCCAAGAAGAATGGAAAGGTGTCCACACACAGACGTACACGCAAGACTCACACACAAAGTACAAGTATGGCTATTTATCATAATGTACGGTTATAAAATACTATAAATTATATTTGTAACAATCCAACAGCTTGAAACAACACCAATGTCCAACGCCAAGTGTATGGATAAACAAATGGCAGGATATCCGTATGAGGGCACAGCAGGCAGGAATTCAGAGAGAAAGAAGAAACTGACCTATGACAATGTGGAATGAATCTCAACATAATTATGCTGAAAGAAAGAAGGCAGACCCCCAAACAGTACATACTTAGGCTTCTGTTTATAGAAATTTCTAGAAAATTCAAAGCAATCTATAGTGACAGAGAACGAATCAGTGATTTCTAAGGATGGGGGTGGGGGACAGAAGGGATGGGTTATAAAGGGTTATAAGAAAGTCTGGGGGAGTGGAAGACAATGGGTTCATTATCTTCATGTGATTATTTATTAGGTGTACATATATTTCTAAATTTATCAAATTGTATCATTTAAATATGTGTAGGTTATTACACATCAATTGCACCTCAATAAACCCATGAAAAAAGGCAAAGAAACAGGAGGGAATCTGGACCTAGGCAAAGAAGGCCAAAACAGTACAAACAGTGAGGGAAAAAAATTATTATTTGATTGTATCAAAATTAAAGATTTATGTCCACTAACGTATCACCTAGACAAGGTCACAGATGAGAGATTGGTTAAAAATACGTGAATAACTGGTCCTGGAACAATTTCATGAAGTTACAATCTTGTTTATTGTGTGACTACCCAAGAAGACAAAAAGGCCAAGAGAAAAATGGGTGCAAATATGAAACAAGTAATTCATAAAAGGGGAAATCCTATAGTTAACAAGAATACGAAAATATCCCCAAACGTGTCATCAATCAGAGGAGTTAAAATAGAACAGCAGTAAGGCACCTCTTAAATCTTGTCCCTGTGACCATCAGAATCCTAGCTGTATTTGGCCAGGATGTGGAACAAGAACACACATGGGGCATGAGGGGAACGTCGATGGGTTCGACCGCTCCAAAGAGCAAATCTGCCAGGACTGAAGCCAAACCTCATGCCCGCGTGCGTGTGTTCACACACGCACTCCCGTGTCCTCGCCATCGGACACGCAAGCTCGCGTCCCGCAGCGATTCTGACACAGGCCACGTGGGGTCGTGTAGGAGGACAATCCCACAGCTGGAAGCGACCTAGGTGCTTATCGCGAGGGGAACACAGAAGCCGATGTCAGAGTTAGACACAGCGCATTAGATATTCACACGGTGAATTACAGAGCTCTTAAAAATATAATGGAGAGGTAAGCGTTTAGTTTAAGCAAGAAACTATATGATGAGGTGCCCTACCCACGATCTGCCTCTCCCCCAGGCTTATTTGACAAGGACCAATCAGACCCTTCAGAGCCGTCACCTCTGAGGGGAGGGGGAAGAATACAGGACTGGAGAATGGACATAAAGGGAATAAACGAACGTGTGTGCACAACATTCAGGTGGGAGCCTCACACGCTCCATGGGACGATGTGCCCCAAACTGGTTGTGTGAGGACTTCAAACTCTTCCACCTGAAATCCAAAAAAGAAAAGGGAAAAAATTGTCCATATTTCCCAGCTGGCTAAACTGTATTTTTTTTTTTATCAAAAAGAGATCTTCTTTCCAAGCAAAACATATCTTGTGTCTCATTTCTATCCTTCACTCTATTGTGAGTAATATATTAACGAATTCCTAACACTAAACGTTTTTAAGTTCTTTCAATCAGTTATACTTAGAGGTTATATCATTTTATATACCCTCTTACAATCTTGAAATATTTGCTTTCTTTCTTTTTCAGTATCTACTTGGGAAGAGGTTTCCAGATAGTGGGTATTTGGGGATCAAATCTGATAGGAATTTCCGGATTGATTGAGCTGGGCCAAGGAATCAGATCTGCACAATTTCTGCTTTTTGAAGGGAAGTTTGTTGATGGTCATGTATGATCCAGTGGTCATTTTGATGGTCATGTATCCATGGGAAGATGCATACTTCCCATGGCGGGGCGGGTGGGAGGGCTTGCGGGGGGGGGGGGAAGCAGAGGCAAATTTCCCATCACATAGACTGGGTGGGACATACAGCTTTGATTTATTCTTTTATGAATTCTTCATTGGTTTCCAACATACACTTGGAAAAGTAGTCACGTGGTGTTTCTAGCTCGATGAAACGTCACAAAGAGAGCATACTCGGGTAACCAGGATCCAGTTCAAGAAGTAAAACACGATCGGCCCTTCCGAAAGCCCCCCTGCTCTCCCTCCTAACCACGACCCTTCCCTCCCCAAACATAATCGTTGTTGTGAGTTCTCCAACACTGTAGATAACTTTTGTTGTTTTTGAATTTTATGCCAATGGAATTGTAAGCATGCCTTATTTTGTGTCTGGCTTCTTTTATTCATCATTGTGTGGGTGACATTCATCCATGTTGTTTGCCATTGTTTTATTGTTTTCCACTCAGTGTAGGACTGTACCACAATTCATAAACCTATTGTTCTCTCTCTTTTTTGGTTTTAATGTTTATTTATTT
Organism: Lynx rufus; assembly: GCF_022079265.1. NCBI lineage: Eukaryota > Metazoa > Chordata > Mammalia > Carnivora > Felidae > Lynx > Lynx rufus. The sequence continues at coordinate 5,425,845 of NW_025814834.1, forward strand.
TTGAGAGAGACAGAGTGCAAGCAGAGGAGGGGCAGAGAGAGAGAGGGAGATGCAGAATCCGAAGCAGGCTCCAGGCTCTGAGCTGTCAGCGCAGAGCCCGACGCGGGGCTCGAACCCACGAACTGTGAGATCATGACCGGAGCTGAAGTCGGGCACTTTATCGACTGAGCCACCCAGTCGCCCCTCTACCTATTATTCTCTTAAAGGACATTTCATTATTTCACATTTTTGGCTTTATGTCTAATGCAACATGAGACAACAACACTTGAATTTTGGTTTGCCTGTGCATGGACTGTAAGATAAGAGCATATTTAACTCTAATAGATAAGACTAAATTGGTTTCCAAGGCTCATACTAACTTATTGCCACCACTGGTCCTTGTGAGTTTGTTCCTCTCATCTTTGCCAACACGTAGCATAATCTTTTAATTCTAGCTAGTCTAAAATACATGAATCCTAGAATTTAGCAGGTGCAGTAGTAATATCTTACTGTGTTTCTAATTTGAATTTCCCTGCTGGCTAATGAGGCTGACGTTCTTAGTCTATTTTGGAAAATTCCTCAATACATTTCTTACACTTTTTTCTTTGTGTTTATCTTGGACAAAGGCCTTTGGTCAGTTATATGCTTTACAAACATAAATATATATTTGTATCTATTGCATCTTTATTATGACAAAGGAATTTTTTGGTGAATAGAGATACTTAATGCCAATTTGTCAATTACGTTCAGTTTATCAGTTGCATTCCTTATGTTTAGCGTCTTTTTGGTCCTGTTTCAGCAACTTGTCCTTAATTACAGCAAAGCCATGAAGACAGTCTCCTATGTTGTATTTTACAAATGCATGATCTGTGATGGGGGCCACTAGCTACATGTGGCTCTTTAAGTACCTTTGAAGCTAAAGAGGAGAAAAATCGAACTCCTCAGTCACACTAGTCGTATTCCAAATGCTTACCAGCACCCCCCGTGGCCAGGGGCTACCCTATCGGACAGCTCAGATGCTGAACATTTCCATCATCTCAACACTTCTTTGGATACTGCTGTTTTAGAAGCTTCATCGTTTGCCTTTTTTCACATAAGCCTATCATCCATCCACAGGTTATTTGATATTTTGTGTGCAGTGTGAGGGAGGGGTCGCTATGCATTGTTCCAACTGTATAGATATGCAACCGACCAAAGCACCAGTAAGACAAAAACAGTGTCATTTATCCACGGCTGTATCGTGACAGCGTTGTAAGTCAAGTGTTCAAATATATGTGGGTCTGTTACCGGGCTTTCTCTCTGTTCTGTTAGTTTGGTGTATTTTTGTTCGCTGCAGCTCGGCCTATTGTCTAATTTTGTACCTATGCTACGTAATCCTAATTCTTGTAATTTTACTGTAAGTATTAATAACAAGTAGAGTTTTTGACTCTGTTATTCCCCTTCAAGATTTTCTGAACTATTTTTGGCCATTGCATTTCCATGAAACTTACCGTGACCTCGTCAATGAGCACAAAACGACCTGCCCGTGTGTTGACTGGCATTGCGTTGAATCTATGGATTAATTTCAGTAGAACGGACCTCTTATCATGTGGGATCTTCCAATCCACGCACATGTTGTATAGTTTCATGTAGAGACACCTTGCAAATCTTTTGGTAGATATGGTTCCGTGTGGTTAAAAAAACAAACTTCAGCTGAGTAAATTTAAAGATCCGGTCAGCTTTATTCAACGATTCATGAGTCAGGCAACATCCCATCTAGCAAGAAGGAAGGGTTGTATAAAACGGAAAGATTTTATAGGCAGAAAAGAAGCGGAACAATTAGCAAAGGAAAAGAAAGGATTGCTTCAGGCAAGGTCACTTCCCTTAGGGGGAAGGGCAGGGGATTCTTACTAGGTAGATGACCTCATCTTCCTTTTGGGGGCTGGAGGGGACCATTGTGACAGATTATATCATTAGCACTGGTCAGAAAATTCTGGACTGACCAGTTAAGACCACATCTCTGGGGAGGCTGAATGCAATTAGGTATTAAGCCCTGGTTTGAGGACTTGGCCCAAGAGACTCCATTTTGGGCCTGAGGTTTGTTTAACAATATGTTTTATATTTTGATGCTGTTATAACTTATATCATTTTAAATGTTTCACATTGAAATTTTTTTTAGCCTTTTCAAAGAATGAATTAAAAACATTTTTTTAATGTTTATTTATTTTGGAGAGAGAAAGAGCGAGAGCAGGGGAGGGTCAGGACAGAAAAGGAGACACAGAATCCGAAGCAGGCTCCAGGCTCTGAGCGGTCAGCATAGAGCCTGAGGCGGGGCTTGAACCCATGAACTGCAAGATCATGACCTGAGCCAAAATCAAGAGTCGGATGCTTAACTGACTGAGCCACCCAGGCGCCCCAGATCTTTATTCTTATGAGGCCTTTATGGCATTAGGACTGACTCTATCTACTTGCTAATAATTCTCAAAACAATTTGTAGTGTAGTACCCTCACTCTTGCTGTGGTCCCATTCTGAAACCCAGACTTGATCAGTAAAGTTTTTAGATTAATCGAATTATTAGGAAGAGTTTAACATTTTGCCACTTTGAAAAACACATTGTAAGGAAAGTTGAGTGATTAAGTGTTCTCTAAAGTGCACTCGTGACAATACTAAATCATGAGTAATTATGCAATTAATATAATATCATTAGCATTGTATTTGAATTTTTAAAGATTTAAATCTCTAGTCTTTACAGTTTTATTACAGTAGACCTGGTCATATGTCAATAAATTGGGAAATCACATTTAGAATTTTTTTCTTACCTTAACAAAGTCAGCGATACTAAAAATTAGGATTTGGATATCCTACAGAGTGCTTTTGAAACTTTTGCAGGAGGTAGATTTTGACCCAAGTGTATCAAACTGACATACGTAGCTTATGTTCAGACTAGAAATAAAAATTCTTTTACAGGAGAAAGAGCAAACCTACACCTTTATTTACTTTTCAGTAGATTTAATTTTTTTTTTTAATGTTTATTTTTGAAAGAGAGAGACAGAGCACAAGCAGGGGAGGGGCAGAGAGAGAAAGGAAGACACAGAATCCAAAGCAGGTTCCAGGCTCCGAGCTGTCAGAGCCCATGGGGGGCTTGAACTCACGAACTGTGAGATCACGACCTGAGCCAAATTCAGAGGCTCAATCGACCGAGTCATCCGGGCGCCCCTCAGAGAACGACTTTTTGACCTTTGAGCCTTTTTATTGTCTGATTGCTATTTTCTTTCTTTCTGGTTTCACGTTTATTATTTCCTGTCTTCTCCCGGGCCTCACGGTCACAGAAAGCAGTTTACAGATTTCATGTGTAGCTTTTTTTCTCATATCTTAGTTCCAAACGTTTCCTACTTCTTCCTCAATTTTCTTAAATTGGGATTTTCTAGTTACCTTGTTGTTGGCAATTTTCGGCTGAAATCCACTATAGCCAGAGAATGTACCTATCTAATCCAATCCTTTGAAATGGGTTGAGATCAGCTTTGTGGCTCAGCATGTGGTCAGTTCAGATCAACGTTCCCTTGCGCTTGAGAAAACGGATATTCAGCAGCCGGATAGAATGATATACATATTAGCAATCTGATTTGTTAATTGTCATACGTAAATTAGGTCATTTGTTAATTGCAACTGCTCACTTCCTCTAAATGCTGATGAATTTTTAGTCTGCCTTTCCTATTAAGTTTTTATTAAAAGACAGGGAAAGCCTCTATTACCAAGGATTTGTTTAGTTCTCCTTTGAATTCGGGCTAATTTTGCTTCATATATACTGAAGTTGTATTAATAAGATGCCTATACATTAAAAATCCTTATATCTCCCTGCAGGATGGGCCCTTTGGTCAGTATGAAGTATTCCTCTTTTTCTCTAATAATGCTTCTCACCTTAAATGTTCTGTTTCATATTAATATAGTTAATATAAAAATTAAACTTTTTGGTTAATATTTGCTATATATATGCTATATACACACATATGTTATATATATGCTATATATATAACATATATATGTATATATATTAACTTCTAAAGGTAAAAACATGATTAATCAATGAAATTTGGGGACATAAAAATACCTTGCAAAAGATACACCTTTTCTTTCTTTCTTTTTCTTTTTTTTTTTTTTTTAACATTTATTCATTATTGAGAGATAGAGAGAGACTGAGCATGAGCAGGGGAGGGGCAGAGAGAGAGGGAGACACAGAATCTGAAGCAGCCCCAGGCTCCGAGCCATCAGCACAGAGCCCGATGCGGGGTGGGGCTCGAACTCACAAACCATGAAATCATGACCTGAGCCAAAGTCAGACGCCCAACCGACTGAGCCACCCAGGCACCCCAAGATACACCTTTTCATTTGTATAACACTATGAAAGCATCACAAGACCACACATGGATACGTAAAGTGCAGCGGAGGGAATCTAGTCAATAATATTGTAATAACGTTGTAGAAGGAAAGGAAAGATGGTAACTAGACCATCTGGTGAGCATTTTATAATGTATACAAATGTTGAGCCACTGTGTTGTATACCTGAAGTTCATATAATATTGTATGTCAACTCTGCTTCAATAGAAAAATAAATTAATTTAAATAGAAAGATACATCGCGAGACTATATACAACATCAGAAGTAGGGAGGAAAATCAACACAAGAGCATATTTTAATCATGGGACCAGTGGAGAGGAAATGATTAGCTTTGGGGTGAAAAGTCTGGAAATAAACAGACGAGATGTTCCTCCCCGTTCCTTTTATAATATGCTAGCGGGTTCAGGAGAAGGAAGATTACAGTTGTTATAGCTGGATTATTTCCACCAGGGGGAAGTGTAGTATTGCAAATAAAGTAACGTCATTTACCAAGTAAGGGTCATGGAATAGCGACGATTCGGAATATAGTGTTTGCTGGTTTTGCTAAAACAAGGTACAGAGAGAATACTTCTAAGGCGATGTGAATGGACCTTTCACGTTTAATTTTTGTGCCACCTGGTAGGGATTAGGGAAACTCCTGTGGAGACACTTGATAACAATTAGTCCTGCTTCTTCAGAAAAAGACATACTATGATTTTGAAATATATGTATATATATATATATATGTATATATATACAGATATAGATATAAATTTCACTCTCATATATATCACTTTCATCTAACATCAATTACAACTTTTCATCAAGGCTAACTGACCTGCTGCAAGAGTTGAATGACAGTAATTGTGCATTTTACGAGTTAATTTCAACAACTGGGACTTCACCAAGCACTGGTCCATAAGGGGAGGTATAAACAAGGCACCACACAGAAAGCACCAACGCTTAAAGGCTGAGAGAGTTAGTGCTACAGGCGATCAAAGGGGTGAGAGGGCAAAGGGCCCACAGATTCAAGGACGTTCCAGAACCTGAACTGCTCCCTAGGGAACAGGGGAGGCTGCAAGCAGATGGGCAGGGAGGGGTGAGCCTGGAGAGCTGCGAGCCAGCACGGAGGATGCGAGGTTCAGGCAGGACCACAGCCCGGGAGGAGCAGGGCTGAAGAGCTGGGTGTGAATATGGACGACGCTGAGGGCCAGGCCGAGGAGGAAGGAGGTGGCCAGATGTGGCCTGGAGGAAGTAGGGTCAGGTGGGCGTGTGAGCGGACGAGGACTGTGCACGGTGTTTCTGAGTCTCACCCAGAGAGCCAGGCTCAGTCAACACTTTCTCATGCTCACATCTGATCCAGTCAAGAAAGATCTCACATAGGGGCGCCTGGGTGGCTCAGTCGGTTGGGCGGCCGACTTTGGCTCAGGTCATGATCTCATGTCTTGTGAGTTCGAGCTCTGCGTCGGGCTCTGTGCTAACAGCTCGGAGCCTGGAGCCTGCTTCGGATTCTGTGTCTCCTCTCTCTGACCCTGCCCTGCTTGTGCTCTCTCTCTCTCTCTCTCTCAAAAATAAATAAGTAAATAAACAAACAAAAGGATCTCACGTAAAGCAAGTCGCAAAAACAGACACGTCACGAATGCTTGTTCAGCCGACTCTCTCTGCCTTGTGAGGCCCGAGTATACGTCAGGGTTCCACATGGCCCATCTCACCACCCATGGCGTCATCCAAGGTAACAAATGACAGCAAATGCCAACAAAGTAACTGATGCCAACCACAGTGTGTCTGGAAAAGAGCGTTTGAGGTGACATATTTCACATATTCCAGAGATCATTTTATCTATTAATTAAAAAAAATTAATGTTTATTTAAGAGACAGAGCGTGAGCAGGGGAGGGACAGAGAGAGAGAGAGAGAGGGAGACACAGAATCCGAAGCAGGCTCCAGGCTCTGAGCTGTCAGCCCAGAGCCCGACACGGGGCTCGAACTCATGAGCTGCAAGATCATGACCTGAGCGGAAGTCGGACACTTAACCAACTGAGCCACCCACGTGTCCCTATCTGTTTTTTTTTCTAGAGAGAGCACATGAGCAGGGGAGAGGGGCAGAAGGAGAGACAGAAAGAGAGAGAGAGAGAGGATCTCAAGCAGGCTCCGCACTCAGCAAAGTGCCTGATGCAGGACTGGATCCCACGATCCTGGGATCACGACCCGAGCGAAAATCAAGAGCCAGACGCCCAGCTGCCCGCTTAGTGCCCCTTTAGCAATCATTTTCAAAGCTTCCTTTCTTCTTTTCTCTTTGCTCTCCCTCTGTACAACCCCCCAAGCTTCTCCCCCTATTTTCCTTTCTGTTCTTCTTCCTTCCTGCATCTTTCAGCTCCTTAGTTAAGCCAGCTTGGGCTTTCTGCTTTCTCTTCACTTCCCTCTGTAACCGTCACCAGATTCTCCACGACCAACGGGACCTTGGACCTGACTCAGGGCAAGTATGTCATCCGCCATGCAGCTGGCGCCATTTGTAATTTTCTTTGCCCTTCCTGGATTATATATTTTAAACGTAAGGCATTACCTCTGTCACACTCCTTTAATTTTTCCAGGATCATCCCTAATAGTTTGCAGTGGCCTCTCTTAAAATAGTAGCAAGGCAGGGGCACCTGGGTGGCTCAGTCGGTTAAGCATCTGACTTTGGCTTGGGTCATGATCTCATGGCACGTGAATTTGAGCCCCACGTCCAGCTCTGTGCTAACAGTGCAGAGCCTGATTGGGATCCTCTGTCTCTCTCTCCCCCTCCCTGTCTCTCTGCCCCTCCCCCACTCTTTCTCTCTCAAATAAATAAATTTTAAAAACTTGAGAAAAATCGTAGCAAGGCATACAACAATAATTCGCCTTCCCTCATAGCCTGCTCTCACCAGGACTTGTCTTAAGGGCGTGAATTTTCTCCTGGGTCTTTCAGCACCGGCATCGCCGTCTGTAGCTCCGACGACGTCCAACAGGAGACCGTAACGATATTAAAATTCCACCACTGTGACGGCTCACCGAGGTTCAGATGCAAACAAACAGCAATGTGGTCCACACAAATTTTTTACCAGGATGGGTAGGATTTCTGTTGACAGTTAAGGTGCCCGGCCTTATGACAATAGCCTGAAGACAAGCTAGAATTTGTGCTACTTGCCAGCTTTGGAATTACTGAATGCAATTCTCAATGATTTCTTTAAATTTAAATCTCATTATTATTATGATGGCGGCCCACAACACGTGGGCAGGATGGGGGTGTAGGCTCTGCCCCGGTCACGGGGAACTGAGAGAAGGGCCAGCGGGCAGTGCTGAGTGCGTGAGACAATGTCCTCCCTCCCGCCACCATCCCCTGCCTGCACTGGGGCCAGGGATTGGCCAGGAGGGGGCCAGCCCCTCCTTTCTCCACCTCCCTGCCCAGCAGAGACATCCCGCCGATCTCTGGTGGGATGTCTTACCTTCAACACCACCCAGGATCGTTATCGTCCAAACACATGGAGGTGGGGACAAACTGAGCAAGCTCCAGGACTCTGAACCAGGCAAGACCCCTTCACTCATGTGTAATTTCACCAGCTCAGAGTCCCGAGAGTGAGCCCTCCGTCATGCTCTGACATCACCACCGACCCGGAGATCCCACCTTGCCTGAGGCATTGTCACCCCCAAGAGGAGGCACTTTTTGAGGTGAGGAGTAGAGGGTGACCAGGGTCAAGTCTGGGGAAGGCTTAGGCATGGAAGACATCTTCCAGTGAGGAGACAGCACACACTGATGTCAAGGAAGATGGAGAGATTGACTGGAATGAACAGCTATTTCTTTTAAGGGATTGCCTCACCCAATGGTGGAGGCTGGCCGGTCTGAAATTCTCAGGACGGGCCTGCAGGCTGGGAGTTCTGGCAAGAGTAGACACTGCTCAAGTTCCAAGGCCGTCAGGAGGGAGAACCCCTTCATCTTTAGGGGATCTCCATCTTTTTGCTTAGGTACTTCAACTGATTGGAGGAGGCCCGCTCACAAAGTGGAGAGAAATCCGCTTGACTCAAAGTCTGCTGATTTAAATATTTATCACATCGAAAAAGTGCCTTCAGAACAGTGTTTAGATTAGTGTTGGACCAAATGTCTGGGTACCATAAGTGGGCCAAGTGGACACATGGCATTAATTATCATACCGAGTAAATCGCTTTTTGGTACTCTTTACTTTAGTGAGTTACATGGTCCCTGTCTGAATGTTCACGGCTTTCAATTTGGGAAGAAATGCATAAAGAAGTTTTGGAAAGTATCGGGAGGGTCAGTGCACTTTAAGATGAGCCCGCCCCCAGCTACGGCCTGCTGGTATGTTTCCCAGATTTCTATTTCAGAAGGATGTGAAGGATCCATTTGCATTTTCATCCTGCATACTGTCAAAGCTCTGCCATGTCCAGAGAATAAAAGGCCAATCTTGGTTTCATTAAGATCACAAATCTATGCAGGCGGCCAGGGCTGAAATGATAGCCTCGCTGTGAAATGCCTTTCCGTTTCGAAGCTGGAAATAGGACTCGTGAGAGAAAGTCTGTCCTGTAATTAACAGAGAGGGTTTCAGCATCTGAACACTCTGTTGGCGTTTTGTGTCCAAGAAACGCATGGTCTGCCAGCCCTGGGTTATCATTTCACGTGGTCTCACTCCTGCCGGCTAGAGTTCTTCCCTAGAAATCTGAAGGCCTCCTCTCACCGGACATCCCACCAGATGATGTTCACTTCTCCACTGACGAATATATTGACCACAACATAGGAAGGAAAGCTTTACCAGAAAAACAAAACAACAAAAACAACAAAAAAAACACAAAAACCAAAAACTGCTACTACGTACCTCTTAAAATGGCCAAAATCTGGAACACTGACAACATCAAATGTTGACGACGCTGTGGAGCCACGGGAACTCCCATGCGTTGTTGGTGATGATGCAAACTTGGCACAATGACCTTGAAAGACAGTTTGGCAGTTTCTTACAAAATTGCACCTCCTTTCACCAGATAACTCAGCCAGGGCACCCCTTAGCGTTTACTCAAACGAGTTGAAAACTTCCATCCGCAAAAGCGCAAATGTGCTGAAGTTTGTAGTAGTTTTATTCACAATTGCAAAAACTTGGAAGCAACCAAGATATCCTTCCGGAGGTGAAGGGATATTACTCAACACTCACGAGAAATGAAGCATCGGGGCATAAAGAGACGTGCAGGAAACTTAAACGCATATCGCTAAGTGAAAGAAGCCGATCTGAAAAGGCTACGTACTGTATGATTCCAACTACATGACATTCTGGAAAACTGAGCGACTTAACCGTTTCTAAGTGCACAATTCACAGGCATTAAGCACGTTCACTTTGCTGTGCAACCGTCACTCCCATCCATCTCCAGAATGGTTCGTCTTGCAAAAGCGAAACTCTGTATCACAGCGCTCTGCCCCAACGCAACCCCCCCCCATCCCGCCCCACGCCGGCCACCAACCATCAGGCTATCTTCTGTTGTCTGTGAATTGGACTATTCCAGGCACCTCTCGGAAGTGGATCAGAAAGGATTGTTCTTTTGTGACTGGCTTATTTCACTCCACACGTCTTCAAGGCTCATCTGTGTTGTCGCAGGTGTTAGGATTTCCTTCTTTTTTAAGACTAAATGATGTTCCATTGTATGTACCCATCACACTTTGTTTATCCCCTCATCACTTGATGAACACTGCAGCTGTTTCCACCTTGCGGCCATGGTGAGTAACGTTGCCGAAACATGGTTGTACAAATAGCTCTTTAAGACCCCGCTTTCAATTCTTTTGGGTATATGCCTAAAGGTGAAATGGCGGGGTCGCGTGATAATTCTATCTTTAACTTTTGGAGCAACTGTAGTTAGTGGTTTTGAACTAAAACTATTCCATGAAGCTAGACCCTAAGAGGCCTTCATGGTGTGAAGTCCCCATCTCTTGTAGCTTTGGAGCACGAAGCACGGCCGATGTCAACGCCAAGTATGGTTTCCACATTGCTGCGAAGAAAAGAGGGGGACAATTTCCACGAGCCGATGTGGGAATTCCTGGACTCAATAAAGCTTCTACAGCAAAGCTCATGTCACCCCTGCGTAACACCCAAACAGAATGTCTTCTCCAGGACTCCTCATTGGCTGAACCTCCTTCCTCTTGAGGTTGTCAGCCACATTTCTAGGTCTTGCCGACCTTCCCCGACCTCCTGAGTATTTACGTAAAACTGTGCTTTGAAGTGACTGAAAGCTGGCAAGATATCAGACAGGGGACTTTGTTATTCGGTACAACAGAGTGTCCTGTAGGTAGGTTATGCCGTTCGAATAAGTAAATAACAACCTACATAATTCATAAATCATATATTGTCCGCTCGTTTCTATCTTTTCATTTCAGGAAAACACACTGATTATGTTTTTATATTCACTATTTTCATATAATCTGTGTTTTATTGATAACGATGACAAAGGAGACAAATGTTCCTAAGTCATCGGAGTTCTCAGATGGTTTTTTATTGGTTTGATTTTTAGGAAACGTCCATCTGCTGAAGCACTAGCAACTGGAATTGTCAATAAAAGTCTTAAATGCAGAAATGCACCAGGAATTTACAAGTTTCACTCAAACGTTGTAACAGGACTTTGGAAAATAGACCATCATTGTAGCATGAAACATGGCAAAATGTTTTAGTCTTACCACGTACATTGTCCTATCACTCATATCATTTTCACCACCCCTTAAAGCAATATCGAGATTCATAGGGAATGATCAGGAAGTGGTTTTAGCTTTGCACATACTACACCCAGGCTTACGTGTGGGCAAAGGAAAAGGAAAACAAATGGTCTGATAGGGGAAAATGCTCCTCTGGGGCCAGATGCCAGTGCTCCAAGCACTCTGCTTATCCAGGAATATTTCTGGAATCACCAACAGGAACACAGAGAGGTAAGCAAACGGATGTTCGGCACTTTGTCGGGAATGATACTTCGTTACGCAACAGGCACTTGGATGGGTGATCTCTACCTGGGGGGAATGTGACAGGGGGATTATCTTGTATTTTCTCTCCTCAGGGCTCACAGTTCTCCTTGCGCTCACAGCTCATTTGCACACTCTACAAACCTTCACAGCTTTGGGGTAAAGTCACCTTTGGTCTCGAGGCCAGAGACCTACAGGAAAGCATTTCCCTGGGACCTGGAGGGCATTGTTCGTGAGGACAGAGGTGTAGGGTTGAGGGTCACTCGGTGCCAGAGCCGAGTGCCAGCGCCTGAGCAAAAGGGGGGCCTGTGTGTTTCTTGGTATATTTCTTGGGCCGGGAGAGCGTTCGTCACGTTACAGCAAATACTCGGTGCCCAGGAAGAGACGAGCAACACGCACTTGGGGAATCAGGAAAGACTGTTTATTTCGCACTGGTGCCGGCCCAGCGGTGTCACCTCCAGAGGCTGAGGCCCGAGCCTTGGTGTCAGCCACTTTTTATGGCTGGGATTGTAGGGACTCGAGAGAAAAAAGAAAGAAAAAGAGGAGGGGGGCACTCATCGGTTGCGCTACGCGGGCAGTTGACGGATGCAGGAGGCCAGCAAGATTACAGAAGCCAAAAGCAGGCGAGGGGGGCGTCCGGCCTCGGACATCCGGCTGGCCCCTTTTATCTTGCTTTTACCAGCTGTCCTTCTCAGTAATAACTGCGGCCCTCTAGAACTGGGGGCCCAAGGACGCAGCTCCCCTTGCCTACATCGGAGGCAGAATCAAATCAGCAACTTTGCTGGAGAACTTCACGGGCGGGATCTCGGTCCTGTGGCCCCTCGGCAGAGACTAACTGAAACCGGTGGGCTCCTGGGGCCGGCAGGCGGAGGCCCCTCTGGGCGGGAGCTGAATAGCAGGGAGGGGCAGCCTTCTCGGAGCGAGGGGAAGGGACGACACCATCCAAACGATTAACTAGTGTGAGTCTCTCCTGGACCCTCCCGCCTAGACGCTGCTCCCAGCGCCATGCTGTGAGAGGCGCCACACCAGACCTGGTTCGCTTCTGTGCCCGATGGGGCCCCGTGGTAGAATTATCAGCCAGTGGTTCATTGAGGAAAAATGTCTTTGGGGAAAACCATTCATAAGAAGGGAAGAGAGGGAGGGAGAAGGGCGACCGCAGTTGATGGTGAAAATCCAAGCACAGGCGTCCTAAGAGCTTTGGTTTGGCTCCTCTCTACAGACTCCTTGGTGTTGGGTGACCCATTAGAGGGGCAGGGGGAGCCGGGCAGGGCGAGCAATGTTCTAGGCGGTGGGCCAGCATCCTACGGCATCCCGACAGCAACCCTGGAGAGCCACACACACACGGGCTGCTCCCTCCGAACGAGTTTTCCCGGGCCCCGGTTTTCCTTTTCCATCCATCTGTGTTGGTAGCATCCCCAACCCCGTCCCTCAGGCAGAAACACTTATCGACAAAGCCCAAATTTCAGCGAATATTGACTTAGACGTGATCGCCCGTTGCCGAGGGCCCAAGGAACAGCTGAAACTGAGGCCCACGTTTATGTGACTGTTTCGAGTACCTTGAAATGCCCTGAGTAGATCTTCTTCTCCGATCTACAAGCCCAGGGCGAAACAAAATAAAAATGTTTAAAAGCCAGAGAGAAGGCTGGCCGGGGGCCGGCTTCCCGTTCAAGAGAAACGACTGCCTGAAGAAGTGTGGCGTTAGGGCGCAGAGAGGACCGTACCCGCGGCGCCGTCGGGGAAGCAGGCGTGCAGGCAGCCGAACCTCTGAGGACAGAGACGTGTCCCCCGGTTCCTCACTGCTCAGGGAGGGGGCTCCCTCATCAGAGCTCGGCCTTCCGGGAGGAGCTCTGCTCCCTTGAGTCACGCTTGCATCAGTCTGAACGGCCCGCCTCTCTCTTTGCCATGGAGCAGGTGGGCGGCCCAGCGGTAGGAGTTCGAGAAGCCATTTCCCTCCTTTTTTCCTTCTCGGACTCCAGCCGGTGCGGAAACTTCAGAGACAGACGGCAGGGTTTGACCTGCTTGCTGATAACTCTCTCTTTTTTTTGAGGGAAGTTTTTTATTTTAATTCTAGCATAGTTAACATGCCGTGTCGTCTTAGTTTTGGGGGTACAATAGAGTGATTCAACCCTGCCATACATCCACCCGGCGCTCATCACGACAGGTGCACTCCTCCGTTCCCCCCACCGCCCCACCCCTGCCCACCTCCGCTCTGGTGGAGGGACAAATCGGTTCGTCCTTTAGAGTTAGGAGTGTATTTCTTGTTTTCTCGCTCTCTCTTTTTTCCCCTTGGCTCGTTTGTTTTGTTTCTTCAATTCCAAATAGGAGTGAAATCATGTGTGTGTCTTTCTCTCGCTGATTTATTTCGCCTGACGTTCTACTCTCCAGCTACATGTGTGTTGTTGCAAATGGCAAGATTTCATTCTTCTCATGGCCGAGTAATATTCCATTGTGTGCGTGTGCGTGTGCATGTGTGTGTGTGTGTGTGTGTGTATGTATATATAACATATATACCACATCTTCTTTAGACATTCATCCATCGATGGACACTTGGGCTCCTTCCATAGTTTGGTTACTGCTGATAATGTTTCCATAAACATAGGGGTGCATGCATATCCCTTTGAATTAGCATTTTTCTATTCTCCGGGTAAATACCTACTAGTGCAACGGCCGGGTCGTAGGGTACTTCCATTTGTAACTTTTTGAGGAACCTCCGTACCGTTTTCCAGAGTGACCGCGCCGCTTTGCACGCTCACCCAAAGTGCAAGAGGGTTCCTCTGTCTCCACATCCTCGCCGACACCCGTTGATTCTTGTGTTGTCGGGTTTTGCCATTCCGACAGGGGTGAGGGGATAGCTCACTGTGGTTTTGATCCGCATTTCCCTGATGAGTGCCGTTGAGCATCTTTTCAAGTGCCTGGGGGCCACCTGTATGTCCTTGTGGGAGAAATGTCTACTCGTGTCTTCTTCCCATCCTTAGTTGAATGATCACTTTTTTGGATGTTGAGTCGTGTCGTTCTTTCCTTATTTTGGATACTAACCCTTTATTGGATATGTCACGTGCAAATATCTTCTTCCGTTCAGTCGGTTATCGTTTAGTTTTGTCGACTGTTTCCTTTGCCGTGCGGAAGCTTTTCATTTTGTTGTTGTCCCAAAAGTTTGTTTTTGCTCTTGCTTCCCTCGCCTTGGGGACATGTCTAGAAAAAAGTTGCTACATCCCATGTTGAAGACATTACTGCCTGCGATCTCTTCTAGGATGTTAATAATTTCAGCTCTCACATTGAGGTCCTTAATCCATTTTGAGTTTATGTTTGTGTGTGGCATAACGAAGCGGTCCATTGTCATTCTTTTGCGTGTAGCCGTCAGCTTTCCCGACACCATTTGTTGAAGAGGCTGTCTTTTTCCCATTGCATATTCTTGCCCTCTTGGCCAAAGATTAATTGACTATATAAATGTATTTCATTTCTAGGCTCTCCATTCTGTTCCATCGATCTGTGTGTCTGTTTTTGTGCCAGCACCAGACTGTTTTAATTACGACAGCTTTGCAGTATGACCCAAAATCTGGAATTCTGATATCTCCAACTTTGTTTTTCTGTCTCAAGGCCTTTTGGCTATTTAGGGTCTTTCTGGGGTCTATACACGTTTTAGGATTGTTTGTTCTAGTCCTGTGAAAAATAGGGCTGGTATTTTGATAGGGGTTGCATTAAATATGTACATTGCTTTGGGTACTATGGATTTTTAATGATATTTATTCTTCTAATCCAGGAACATGGGATATCTTGCCACTTGTTTGTGTCATCTTCAGTATCTTTCAGCAGTCGTACAGTTTTCAGAGTGTAGGTCTTTCACTTCCTTGGTTACATTTATTCCTGGGTATTTGATGATTTTTGGTGCAATTATAAATGGAATTGCTTTCTTAATTTCCCTTTCTGTTGCTTCATTATTAGAACATAAAAATGTCACGTTGATTTTGTATCTGGCAACCTTACTACATTCACTTCCCAGTTCACTTAGCGGTAACTCTTACCCTGCGTCTCCTGGTGCTGTGACCTTCCACCGTGGGTTGGTGTCCATGGGTGCTGGAAACTAAGTCCCTCGACAAGAAGGTGGTACCCTTGCCCCATCAATGGCATTTATGGACAGACAGCCTCGGGGTGGTAGGAGGTGTAAGTGTGTCGTGTTGTGAGGGCAGAGGCAAAAGCGTTCCCCGACGCTGGACGAGGAAAGCTGGCCGGTACTGGGGGGACCTAGACATTCTGCAGCTCGGTCACCCCCAAGTTTCTTCACCAAGGATCCTTTGATTGTGGGCCATCCCCGGACCCTCTCCTGCTGTGTCGGGAGGGACATGAGGGCACCTCCCACCCCCTCCACCACCTGCAGCTGCTCTCAGGATTGCCCTGTCCCCACCTCCTGCCCTTCCCCACCTTGGACTGTGTCTGTCACTCTTGCCATTGCCCAGAAGGCCGGGATGGCCCTACAGTGATGCACCTGTGCTTCCCAGAGAGGATAGCGCGTGGCACATGGTAAGCCGGTGAGTGGCACTGAAGCCACGAGTGACCAGAGGGAATGGGAGCCTACCCCGACCCCTGGTTCTCCAGCCGTCCCGCCGCAGCACGCACCCTGGATGGCGTCTGAGCAGCAGACGTGATGTCGTGATGACCCCGCTGCAGGGACGTGCTACCACCTGGATTCTGATACCACGCTTCCTGGGGACCAGAGGGAAATGAGGTTAGCCCGCCCAGGTGCACGGAAGGAATCGCCTTTTTTCTCCTCCTCTGAGAGACCCCAGGAGAGACCCCGACTGGGAGGTTGTCCGCCAGTCCTTCCCCTCCATGAAGAACACATCACTTCCTGCCTCTGGGGTTGGAATCGCCCTGGACGGGCTTCTCTCCCTTGCACTGCACTACGGAAGGCGCTTGACCATCGCAGCGTCCCGTCCGGGGTCTCGCACCATCTCTGACGTCACGTGGCATCTTCCCACGGGCACACGTCCCGGGGTCCGGTCTCCACGCCGATCTCCTGTGGGACCTACCGACCCCTCCTCCTCCTCTGGTTTCCTTGTCTTCTGTGGACAACACACTCATACGTGTACGCACCCCACACATGTACACACACAAGCACGCTACACACGACACGTGTACACACCCCACACATGTGCATAAACATGCACACACCACATACGCAACACAACACACGTACACTCCCCACATGTGTACACACGTGCACACTACACACAACACATGTACACACCCCACATATGTACACACACAACACCCAACATCTGTACACACACATGCACACTACACACGACACATGTACACACCCCACATATGTGCATAAACATGCATACACCACATATGCACACACAACACATGTACATTCCCCACATGTGTACACACACGTGCACACTACACACAACACATGTACACGCCCCATATATGTACACACACAACACTCTACATCTGTACACACACATGCACACTACTCACAACATGTGTACACAGCCCACATATGTGCATAAACATGCACACACCACATATGCACACACATGTATAGACCACACCACATATGTACACACATGTACACACCCCACAGATGTACACACATGCACACACCATATATGTACACACAACGCATGTACACACCCCACATGTATACACACATGCACGCTGCACACAACACGTGTACACAGCCCACATATGTACACATATGCACACACCATATATGTACACAACCCACATCTGTACACACACATGCATACCACACACAACACGTGTACACAGCCCACATATGTGCATAAACATGCACACACCACATATGCACACACACAACACATGTGCATACCCCACATCTGTACACACATATGCACACTACACACAACATATGTACACGCCCCACATCTGTACACACACATGCATACACACCACATACGCACACACACAACACAGTACACACACGCCCATCACACACCCCACATATGTACACACATGTACACACCTGCATATGCACATACATGCACGCCACACACAACACATTAACACACGTACACACCCCACGCATGCACATACATCACACGCATGCGCACACAATTACATACAATACATGCACACAGACCACACCCACACCCACACACCACCCACGCACAAATAACCAAATTCACATACACTCACTCACACACGCACCTACACACACAGGCACACATCCACATCCACACACACAGCACTCACAAACACACGCACACATGTGCATGCACAGACGTGCGCACGCACACGCACCTCAGTGGTAACTCTCAGAGACGGTGCGGTCTAAAGTTGCATTTAAGGACGAGGAACGTTCTTCCAAAGGCAGCATGAACTGTGAGTTTCTCGCCGACGGAGGCAGCACTTGGCGTCTTTACGATCGACCTCTTCTCTTCCTCAGGCCGCAGCCCAGGCAGGGACAGCCACCTGCGCACCAGGGGCCCGTGACTTCCTCGCCCCACTCACCCCTCTCAACTGTCCAAAGTGCAGGTGAGCTCTGAAAGCACGTCTACGGCACCAGGGCTCAGGCAGATGTCCCGAGCGACAACGGCTCTAGGACAAGGGGCTCCTCCCTGCAGTGTTTTGTTTGTGGCCCTCAGAGCCGAGCCCTTGGGTTGGAAACCACTGACTGAACCCAGCTCCTTCTGTGCACGAATGAGAGGAGGCTCAAGGAGGCAACGCGACTTCCCCAGTTTCAGAGCAAGCCAGTGCCAGCGACCGGGACTTGCCAGGCCGCGTGGGGACCGAGGTCCCCGAACCACATCCCGTGATCTAGCAAAGCCGTCCGACCCCCTCGGAAGATAAAGCTCCTTCACACCTCTCAACAGAGCGAGCTACTCAAGGACACCTTCCCTTCCCGGTGACGGCGCTCTGTCCCCAAGGGCGGGCCCCGTGCTCAGGCCTGCGGGGCCATTGTGGTCCCCACGAATCACAGGGACATCTTGCCCACTGCCGCCCAGCTTCCGCTGCTCCAGCGTGCCACGCACACAGCCAGGCCTCGGTCCTCGCTGCTCCCTGCGCCTGGTGCCCTCACCCCAGACAACCGCACGGCTGTGACCTCGCTTCATTCATGGCTCGTCCTGATCTCATCGGATCAGAGAGGCCTTGGTGCACCGCCCCGTATAGAAGGCAAGCCCCAGAGGGCTGGGGATTTTGTGTAGTTTATTCATCACTGTAACCCCAGCACCTAACGAGGGAGTGGCACAGTGCTGGTCCTCAGTAATGATTGCGGAATAAATGAGCGACCTGTAAGGAAGACAAGACAGTATCATTACGTACGTCTTATAGATGAGAAAAAATGGGACACTAAGAGGTTAGGGGGCTTGTCCTGGCCAGGGCCAGGTGGCGGGTGCACAAGGGTGTACAGGTGGGCGCACCTGTATGAGAAGGGTGGCTCTCCAAGGGCTGTTGGCTAAGCCGGAGAGTTAGGTGACAAGGGAGGGACAAAACACAAGCTGGAAATATCGGTGAGGCCACATAAGCTGGACTTTTATTTGAGAGAGAGAGCGAGAGAGCACACATGCATGAGCAGAGGAGAGGGGCAGAGGGAGAGAGAGAGAGAGACAGAGAATCTCAAGCAGGCTGAACCCAACACAGGGCTCGGTCCCATGTCCCCGGGATCACGACCTGTGCCGAAATCAAGAGTCGGATGCTCAACCGACTGAGCCACCCAGGTGCCCCTGGACTTTTAAAATATACCAGGGAATGGGGCGCCTGGGTGGCTCAGTCGGTAAGCATCCCACTTGGGCTCAGGTCATGATCTTATGATTCGTGGGGTCGAGCCCCGCGTCGGGCTCTGTGCTGACAGCTCGGAGCCTGGAGCCTGCTTCCGATTCTGTGTCTCCCTCTCTCTTTGCCCATTCTCTGTTCATGCCCTGTCTCTTTCTGTCTCTCAACAATAAAAAAAGTTAAAAAAATTTTTTTAAAAGCTCTGGTTTAATAATAATAATAATAATAATAAAAAGCCTTTTCCTTTTTCAACCACATTTGCCTGAGCCACTGTCCCTGAGGGCTCTAGACTGTCCTCCCTGCTTATGGGGAGCCCCACCCCCCTACCCTGGGGCTGACCTTTAGCCCCCTTCACTGGTGGACGCCCCGAGGGGGAGGGGGATGTGTAAAATCAAAGGGCAGCCGAAAACTTCTCTGTCCACTTTGATGCTTTGGAAATTCCATGATTAAAGAATACAAAGTTCCTTTGTTTCTAGAGCGTGCAATTAATGAAGAATCACCGGGAGGCCGAACCGTAGGATTAAAGCAACAGATCCCGAATCTGGGAAGCGGACCTATTTATTTATTCAGATGTGTGGTGTTTGTGACGTGGCTCCGCAAATACCACAACAGGAGGGGAAGCCCTTCTCCCAGAAGGTTTTCTTGTATTTTCATACGAGTGAAGGAAAGAAAAGCCCTCTTCCTGTCCCAGCTTTGGAGGCTTTGATGCTCACCACCTGTCCCCAGCCCCACGCTCTGGTGCCGTGTGACCCTGCAGGTGACCACCCCACTTGCCGCAGACTTCCGGAGAATGACCACGGGCTGCGCCCGTCTGTGTCTGTCTCTGCGAAGAAGCCATGCTTCTCCGTGAAAGGAGAGTGGCCTTGCACCGACAGGCTGTTCTACCATAAGCGATTGCCCGATCAATTTTATCAGAACCATTAGTAATGATTTTAGAACGTTTCGGGGAGCGATTGCTAAAAATCCACCGAAGAGTGACTTTTATTTGTCCAGATCAGGATTTTATAAAAAAAATAAGACTCTGGAGGCGCCTGGGTGGCTCAGCTGGTGAAGCGTCTGACTTCAGCTCAGGTCAGGATCTCATGGTCCATGAGTTCAAGCCCCGTGTCGGGCTCTGGGCTGACAGCGCAGAGCCTGGAGCCTGCTTCCGATTCTGTCTCCTTCTCTCTCTCTGCCCCTTCCCTGCTTGTGCTCTGTCTCTCTCTCTCTCTCTCTCTCTCTCTCAAAAATAAATAAACATTAAAAAAATTAAAAAAGTAAATAAGACTCTGATTCTCAGAAGGCTCGGGGACTAGATGCTCTGGTTCCTTTAATTTCCTGGTTAAGAAAAAGCCAATCTAAATGTTTGCTTCGGCTCCTGTTGACGAATGTTTTTCTAAAACGTGATGGTTGGAAAACAGGGACTTCTCTTTTGAAAAAGGAAACGTGGTGGTTAATTCTCCGGCTCTAATAAGGTCATTGGCCTCAACATAAGGCACTTTCTGGACTTCTGTGAGCGATTCATTTGGAGACGTCTGCCCAGCTCGCAACGACCCGCCTCGGACGGGGGCACCGAGCTCCGGCCACGCTTGTGTAAAGTGACCCTGCACTCTGGTCACGGTGGCGGCGAGGGCACCCTGCCCCAGGGGACCCGGTCAGAACTTTTCCCCTGGGGATTTGGGAGCGAGACCAGTTGCAAGAGGTCAGTTTCTCCCGGAGGCTGGGATGGCCGCTCGAGAACTTGGGAGCTGGGGGCCACCGTTTTCTGGGCGGTGTGCGGACTAAGGCGCGGAGAGAGCTGGTCTGTTAGGGGAAAAGACAGAGAGGGCTTCACCCCCATCCTGGTCCTGGCTCCCCCTCGAGCCCAATTGCATTTCTGCCCTAGCCTCAGTGGGTCTCCCTTGCAGACTTAGAGGAAATGGCCCATGTCTGCCTCAGCGGGCTCTATTTGGTCCTGCATGGTCCTTGCGTCCCAAAGACACATGTGCTTCTGGTCCCCCAAGCCCATGCTGCTGGCCATGGATCCCCTAGCCTCGGTTGTATTTCTCCTTTTCTGGCCTCGGTTTTGTTCTGGTTCCACCGTCTCCCTTCATCCCTGCCTGAGACTGTGATGTCACCTTCAACCTCTCCCTCCGCCCGTGGCCAGATGGCCAGACCCACAGATTCCTCCCCCCTCAGTCTCTGTCTCTGCCAACTTAAAAAAAAAAACAAACAAAACAAAAACACAAACTTTCTAGTTTGAGATAAGCGTATGTTCCAATACCGTTGTAAGAAAGAACACAGAGGATCTCCGGTACCTTCCACGTGGTGTCCCAGAAGGGAGCATATTGTCTAATATAGTACAATATCATAGCCAGGACAGTGAACTGTACACACAGAGACACAGAGAAGACGGCCGTGTGGGCACTAAGACAGAGACCGGGGTGACACAGCCAAAGGAAGCTGGAGCCCCCTGAAGCTGGAGGAAGCAAGGATTCTCCCCTGAAGCTACCAGAAAGAGCCCGGCCCTGCTGATCCCTTGATTTCCCGCTTTTGCCTTGCAGCACCGTGTGAGACGAAAGCCGGCTGTTTCAGGCCCCCTAGGTCGTGGTAAGACGAGAAAGATAATATAGTTTTTGACTTTCTCCCCAAACTTTGTATTGAAAAATTTTCCCCAAAGTTACTGCAAAGTTGAAAGAATAATCTACACGTTGATCCATCAATTAACATTTTGCCCCATTTGCTGTGTGTGTGTGTGTGTGTGAATGTGTGTGCTACAATACACGGCATGTTTTACATATCTGTGTATATATCACGTCAATGATCTCCCCCTTGGACTGTTTGACTCTTTGGAAGTTACAGGTATCCTGGTGCTTTACTCCTAAACACTAAGAATAAAAACATTGTCTTTTATAAGCATCTATACCACGATTGCACCCAAGAAACTTACCTTTAACATAATAATATCACCTAATAATTAATCCGTATTTAAATCTTTCCAATTATGTCCCTCATGATTGTTTTACAATCCAAGATTCAATCAGGAGCCATGAATTCGATTCAGTTCTCATGGTTTTCTCTTCATCTTCCACCTTAAGCAGCCCATCCATTCACTGTCTTTCATGACTGATATTTTCAGAGTCCAGGCCAGCCTTTTTTTTTTTTTCCCAATGTCCCATAATTTGGCTTGGATTTGTCTCACTGTTTGCTCAAGACAGACTTGAGGACAGACATTTTGGGCAGGTATGTCACATGGATGATGTGTGGACAGGTGCCCTCCATCAAGAGACACATGGCAATCGTGACTTTATCCCATTACGGGTAACATGAAGTTACCATTTTTTAAAAATTGGCTTAATGTTCATTTATTTTTGAGAGACAAAGAGAGAGTGTGCAATTAGAGGAGGGCAGAGAGAGAGGGAGACACAGAATCCGAAACAGGCTGTAGGCACAGAGCCCGACGCGGGGCTCGAACTCACAAACCATGAGATCGGGACCTGAGCCGAAGTCAGACGCTTAACCGACTGAGCCACCCAGGCGCCCCGTGAAGTTACTGCGTTTAAATATACATTATCCTTTAACCTGCGGGGTGACATTTTGAGCCCATGTGAATATGTTCCGCAGAAACCTTTCACCCAATGATTTTAGACATCAGTTACGATCTTTACCTGAATAATTAAATCTGTGATTCTTGTAATCTATTGATTCTTCTCAATTTATTTGCTGGCATTATTTCATAAAGCAGACCTATCCCCTCACCGCTTTTTAAAGTACTCTTTTGGATTCACGAACACCTTCCTAAAAAATTCACTCTGTTATATAATCACATTGTCTTTACCACTCAAATCATCCCAAATTTGTACAGGGAGAGGCCCCTCAAGAAAGCTGTTTTCACACGTCCACATCAGTCTTTGGGCCCCTCCTTCTCTCTGAGGCTGTAAGATATTCCAGGATGACTTTGTAGTTTCCCTGCTCCAGGCCCGGAGTCAGTCAATTTCCCTTTGGGGGAGAAAGGAATTTAGAAACCACGTTCTGGGGACTGAGTGTGCTCATAGCCACCAAGGGTCATTGTATCCATATCTTGTCAGTGCAGAGAGATTAAAAAAATATATATATATATATATATTTTAAATTACGAGTTCCTACTGAAGATGCCTTTACCTCTAACACAAATCAGAGGGGTCCTTTTCATATCGCCATAGCTCATGTTAGTTTTTCCCCTCTCACAGCAAGATTTGTTGTTTCCAACATTTGCATAATGACTCATTTGCCCCGTCTTAGAATACGCATGAAATAGTATTCTGTAATTACTACACGAATATCACTACTAAAACCAAACCTATTAAGTACATTTTTTAAGTTTGTTTATTTATTTTGAGAGAGAGAGAGAGAGAGAGAGAGGACGGGAATGGAAGAGGGGCAGAGAGAGAGAGAATTCCAAGCAGACTCCACACTGTCAGCACAGAGCCCAACAATGGGCTTGATCTCATGAACTACAAGCTGAAATCAAGAGTTTGATGCTTAACTGAGCCACTCGGGTGCCCCAAAACCTATTAAGTAAATTTTAAGCTTCTTTGTAGCCCCTTTGTCCTCAAAATATATCCCACCAGAGGGTGTACAGCCAGAGAAAACTCTTCAAAATTTACTTGGATTGTGGGGTGCCTGGGTGGCTCAGTTGGTTAAGTGTCTCACTTCAGCTCAGGTCATGATCTCATGGTTCATGGGTTCGAGCCCCGCATCGGGCTCTGTGCTGACACCTCAGACCCTGGAGCCTGCTTCGGATTCTGTGGCCCTCTCTCTCTCTGCTCCTGCTCCGTTCGCACTCTGTCTCTGTCTCTCTCTCTCTCAAAAATGAATGAACGGGGCGCCTGGGTGGCGCAGTCGGTTAAGCGTCCGACTTCAGCCAGGTCACGATCTCGCGGTCCGTGAGTTCGAGCCCCGCGTCAGGCTCTGGGCTGATGGCTCGGAGCCTGGAGCCTGTTTCCGATTCTGTGTCTCCCTCTCTCTCTGCCCCTCCCCTGTTCATGCTCTGTCTCTCTCTGTCCCAAAAGTAAATAAACGTTGAAAAAAAAATAAAAAAAAAAATGAATGAACGTTAAAAAAAATTTTTTTTAAATTTACTTAGATGGTTGTCTACCTGGTTATCGATTTATACCAATTTGATACATAGATTCATCTGCTTCTTTCCCTGCACCTTTGAGAAGCCTTCAGAGGGCTGGGGAGACTTCCTAAATAGTCACACGGTAAATACGGGCAAGGTGACTTTGAGACGGGGGAGCAAGATGACACGAGAGGGCATCACGGACCAAGAAGACGTGGCTTGCTGCAAAAGCACGGGTGATCTCAGCGGAGGCAAAGCCCAAACCAAAAGCGCATTAAAGCCCAATATCCATTAGGGAGCCAGGCTCTCCGGACGCTGTTTTGACTGATGAGCAGGGGAGAAGCGACCGGCAGGACAGAGTCTCAGCCAGGACGGTCCGGTGGGAAACAGGGGTTTCGGTCATCTTTCACTGAGCTCATTTGTCATTGCAGTATTGGGCCTACAGACTGTTCTGCCCAACATTTGGCAGCCGAGGCGCTCAGTCTCAGTCTTGATTTTCCCAAAGTGTAATACACAGGTAATTAAAATTTCGAGTCTCCTGCGATTCACAGATCTCAAAATTTTTAAGCCTCGTGTCATTTCTTACGTTGCGATCCAACTAATGCTGACCTCCCCGAGGAGTCACTTCAGAGAACACTGAACTGGCAACGAAATGAAAACGTCAGGGGTGAGGGAGATACGCGTCTCTGCCTTAATAAACAGCTCCCTGCTTGTGTGCCGTGAGTTCAAATACGTTCCTCTGTGCCTCGTCTTAAAGTTACCTCGCAAGGCCTCAATTCATCATCCTGGGTTTCCCTGGAAACCATTGATAAGATTTCAAAACACTTCAAAACAACATAACCGCCCTCTTGAGATGTTTCCTCGGTTGCTGAGGAAACCTGTCTCTTATTTTCGCCTTGGAGTGGAAGGAAGGGAGATTCCTATGCCGGGGCAGAACGGAATCTGAAAATTCCCGAGAGGATCAGCCCTGAGGACGCGGACCCTCGGATGCTTCCAGCCCTCCGCCCTTACCCTCCCGTGGGGGGCCCCCACGCAGGCCCCAGGCTGGCAATGCTGTGCGAGACCTCTGTTCCGAAGGCCCCAGCCCTGCTCCCTCAACTCCCCTGCGTACCTAGAGATGCAAACTTTGGGGAAATGTATAGGCAGGGTAGTGGGTCGTGCGGTGGGTCCCTCCTCCGGGTTTCTTGCTGCTCTGCAGATAATTAATAGCAACCAAGAGTGCCAGACCCGATTCCACCCTCTCCTTCTGCTCCAGCCCACCTTCCCGGTTGCGAGAAAGGGTCTGGGGTGGGAGGCAGGGGTTGGTTAATGCTGCAGGAGGGAGGAAACGGCAGCTGGCCCGGAGAGGGGCACGATCAACGAGAGCCTTCCGTGTCCGCTCCAGCCGGGGTGCCCAGCTCCCCAGGGAGCAGAAGGGAGCTCAGCCAAGGTCAGCCTCCGCCCCTGGTCTAGGCGTATGGTGCAAGGGAGCTGCAGGAACAGGGCGGGGGGCACCCACCACGGGAGGGGTGGACAAGGGGGAAGTGCAGGGAACGGGGGGCACACCCTTGGCATCCAGGAATGGGCATGACTGGGCATGGGGCCAGGGCGGGGTGAGGTCTGAAGTAGGGGAGCCCAGCCCCCACTGGCAGGAGGTTCCTTGAGGGGGGAGGAGGAAGGAGAGGGTGTTCAGCAGGGCGTGCCCAGGATGAACCCTGGAGGAAGGTTCCAGAAGGAGTTAGAGGTATCTGTTTCCAGCTTGGGGTTAAGAACCGCGTCACGGACGGCGAAGTCCGCTTTTCAAAGAACAAAGACTTTTCAGGAAAAGTAGAACTGTGCGTCGCCCAGGCTCGGTTTTGACTGATGAGCTTGACTCAGGGTTAGGCCTCTTTCCCGGCTCCCCCAGCCTCTCTCTGTGGGCCCGCTGCTTGGGAGGGCAGAAGAGGGCCTTGGCAGCCTGGCTCCTGTGGGGACCCGAGATGGCGGGGGACACAGAGGTACGGGCGGCAGGGGAAAGGCAGGGTGGGGCGGGCAGAGGGGAGGCCGGGGATGCTTCATGTGGGAGGCAGCTTTTGAACTAAGCTTAAAATGGTAGGTAGTTTCTTACAAATGAGAAGGAGGAAAGACCTTCCGGGAGCAGAATGATGGAGGAAGTTCAGTGCCCAGCTGTCTGGAGCTCAGGGCTTGGGGACGGGGGAGCTGTGGGGGGTGTCTGAGCAGGTACAGGGGACTCGGGGCCCCTCTCTGCACAGGTGGGGCGGCCCACAAACCTGCTGGTGGCTTAATGGCTGCCTAGTGTGCCCCCCTTGGAAAGATGGCGTACCTGACTCTCCCAGGAGGATGGCGACAGAGGCAGGATTCAGAGGAAAGGCAGCCGGGTGGACGGGGACAGTCTGGCTTTTCAGACCTTGCCAATGAGAAGACGCCACCCGTGTCAATGGTGGCTGGTAAGCGGAGCCACGTGGGCACAAGGGAGAAGTCTCAGTTAGCACCCCCCTTGCTGGAGGCCGTACCCTACCAGGCGGGGACAAGGCTCCTTCACGGATACATTGGGAAGAAGAATTTGCTCCAAAGAGTGACTCTCATGCGGCCCCGGGTCGCATTCCGTCTTGCCTCCTCGAGGATCTGGGTCCTGAACCTCCCTGTCGCCTGCATTTATAGTCTTTCCGGCTACCGCGCTGTTCCCGTGAAGCAAGCAACTCAAAACGAGCACCCGCGGAACCACCTTGTGAACTTGTCCGCTCCCCCGGGCTGCGGTCACAGCCCGCCTTCCGCCCTTCCCTCCCGCCACGTTCCTGCCCTCGCTTTGCTGTGTCGAGCCTCGCGCACACGGAATTGGATACAGCACAGTCCTTGCTCCCTGGGGCACCCACGCGTCCTTGGCCCCTGGGTGACGCCCCCTTGTGCATTTGCTCATTGAGGCGTCTGTAAGTACCTGAGAACTCCCCGCCCCCAGCGACAGGTGGCGGGTGAGCAGCGACCCCGCACCCAGGTGGTTTCGCCTCCCTCCACGTGCCTTCTCCCACGCGAGGCGAATCGTCGCCGGAACCCGGCTCTGCTGCCGGCGGTTTTACCGCAGAGCGGTGGACCAACAGAGCTCCTCTGTCCACCCTTCCCCCTGACGGCCCGGGGGTCGTTCCCATGTCGCGGCGAAGGCCACCGGGGCTGCGGTGAATACTCCTGTCCAAGTTCCCTGCTGCACGTGGGCACTATGTGCCGGGTTTGTCTCTCTTCTTTCTAAACTGCTCTTAGGACTCTTTCCGGGGCCCCCGTGGCTGTTTCGCTCCTCAAGTGCACACCACAGCTCTGCTGTCCCCACTCCATCATTCTAAGCGGAGTTCACGACTCCGTCACAGGGACGAAGCCGTCTCCCGGACAGCCACCTCTGGGCGTGACTCAGGGCGGATGCGGCTAAATCCACCACAAGCGTGCTGATGGCGCGACTTGCCTTGTACTGAGATTCGTTTCTGCTGCTCAGCTCTCTGTCATCTCAGATAGTTGAGAATGAGGGTCAGCGAAGCAAATGGTCACCCCAGACCTTCCGTCCACCTCAGCCGCCTGTGCCCCTGCGGGCTCTCTCGCTGGCACGTTTCTAGAGACTTGTGAAGGATGGACTGTTGATTATTAAACGCCTGAGAGATGCTCCTTCGGCTTTTCTAGAAGGGCCTGGAAAGTTCAGGGTTTCCCCAGACATAACGGATGCCAGGCAAAAGAGAGGGAAGACAGAAGGAGGAGGAGATAAAAGAGGGAGACCACCCACGCGTGGGTGGAGACCGAGGAGGAGAGCCACCGAGCGAGGCTCTAGTTTTTGGGCGCCACAGGGCAAAGCTCCGTAAACGCGGAGGTGGAAGGCAACGGCCACGTTACTATGTTGATGAATTTTGTGGGTCTGGAATTCACGGGGGCCCAGTCAGGATGGCTTGTCCCTGTTCCACAGGGTGAGAAGTTTCAGTGACTGGAACCTTCTGGAATGTTCTTCACCCCCTTGTCTGGTACCTGGGCCAGGCTGACCCGAAGGCTGGTCTCAGCTGGGACTGTTGACCAGAGCGTGTCCTCATGGCCTCCTCGTGGTGTGGACTTGCTCAGAATAATTGGACTTCTCACATGGCAGTCGGGACTTCAAGAGCAGATGTTCCCGAAACCACGTGGTCTCTTGTCCCGACTTCAGACGTCACACAGCCTCACATTTGCCATACTGTCCTCCCAGCTTTGGGGTGCGGGGTGCAGAGAATGTGCATCAGCATGGGAGGAATGACTAACTCCCCTCTAAGAACTGCAGAGAGCAGGGGAAGGAAGCTGAATCTGGAAGAAAGGGTAGCTCGCCATTCTGGGGAGTCCCAGGAGATACCGGCAGTGGCTGGAGGTGGGGTGGTGGGACCCCGACCCGGGGAGCTTGAAGACTTGGTGCCCGTGGCCCCACTCCCCCAGAAGACAAGGGCTGGGGGGCTGCACAGCGCCCCAATCCAGCCACATAGGGCGAAGGGCCGACTGTCCAGACACAAAATTGCTCAGTGGTCCACGGCTCATTCCGGTCAGATGTCCTCACCAGCTGTCATTGGGGCTTGGCGACTCCTCCCTGAGTGAGATAGAATGAGCTGAGATTCAACTGGAATAAATCCACTCTGAGAAAGAGGAGAATCCTTGCCAGCTCTAGGGAAATAGTGTTTGGGATCCATCGGCTTTCCGGCTGGAGAAAGGAAGCAGCCCAGGGCGCTGGCAGCAGGGGAATCAGCCTGGCGACCGAGATGTCCGGTGGTCTGGACGAGGCCGTGGGGCCAGGAGCGCAGTGGGAGCTGATGGTTTGTCAGTGGCTGAAATGGAAGTGACTGCCTCTGTTATTCCAAAGAAAAAACAAAGCGTCATGTGAACGATGAGTAAGACAGCCCGCGTTCTTCATGTTGCTGGTTTCCAAGGTGTGACTATTCCCCCCCTTGGAGCTAGGGGGCGCTGGAATCAGAGCCTTTTTGAGAGAGGCGTCTGTGACCCCAGGCTGGTGCTGGGGACGAGATTCTGACTCAAGGGCTTGCTGGTCTCGTCGTGATCCCCCAGCATGCTCTGTGAATGTTTAAATGTCACTGGGACGGTGGTCATGGCAGTGAGTGACCTTGGGTCCATCCCGGAGCCCCTCACAGTGACTCTGCGTTGGAGTTCTCTCAGAGCTGCAGAAGACGCGACGTGGCCCAAACTACACCCGGTTCGAAACGTGTCGTTGATGAGGGCCTGCGGCTTGAGAGAGTTTCTTATGGGGGGGGGGGGGTGGGGCGCGGTGGGGGCAAACGGAAAGAGCCTTCTAGGTGCTCTGCCCAGTCCCGGAGGGAGAGCTGCACAGGTCCTGTAGATTTCCTAGGGAGATGCGTAGGAACTCCTAGAGGGGGTTTTCAACATTTTTCACAAAGACACCTGGATTACTAAAATGATTTTCTTCCATTGTTTTCCTTTAGAACAAAACAAAACAACCCTTTGGAAAAGCATTCTTTAGGCAGCACTTAGCATCTCTCTGTGGGTAGTGACCTCATTGCTTCCTGGTACCGTGTAGGCAGGGGCGGGGCTCCCGCAGGCCGGCCTAGCCTCTGCTCAGCCTAGGGCTCGGCCAGACCTCGACGGGTCTCTGTGGCCTGTGTACATGGCCTCTGGGGTCAGCGCACCAAGGATACATTTGGAAATAACTCATCTGAAGACAGAGGAGAGTAGGAGAGCACAGAGCGGAGAGGGGAGAACCATCTGGACTCCGGACGGTGTCTGTCCCATACACTGGTCCACGGCCCAACCCATGCACACTCATACCTGTGTCTGAAGAAGGGGATCTGGAAATTAAAAAGTGGTTAGGAACGAGCGTGGTGACCTCAGCGGCTCTCTTGCGGCTCCATTGGCTTCAAAGACATTGTAGACCTCCCCTTGCACAGCCGGAAGCAAGGCCTGGCATCTCGTACTTACCTGTGGCCTGGAACGTGGACAGATCCTGGGGGCTGAGCACAGAATGGCTTCCACACCCAGCAGACCAAAGGGCCTGATGAGATGGGAAAGACAAGGAGTAGAGCGGAGATGATAAAGACCCAGCGAGGAGGCCTGGCAAGGAGGCGAGGACCTCCCGGGTCCTCGACAAATAGGCAATGAATCCACAACTGACCGAGTAAAAACTGGTCCAATTTCTCAGCTGTCAGGTTGGCAAAGATACTTAAAAATTATAATTCCAAGGGAGGTCTAAGAGACCTCACCTCGGGTCAAGAGGTGATGGGGGACTTAAAATGGATGGATTAGGCTGGCAATAGCTGATCCCTTTCATCTATCTTAATGTCACCAAGGGAGGGCCAGGCGTCAGGCGCTTCCCAAAGCTCTGCGGTGAGAGGTCTGCGGCACCCCCTGTGAAGCACGATCGCCCATAAATTGAACTGGAACCTAATCAAGCCTCTAGATCTAGCCATTCACGGGAAATAGGAGGTTTAGAATAAATTTAAATGATGCCCCAGTGACTCAGCCGGCCGAATCGGGAAGTGAGACATTCTGTCGGGCAAATGACCTGGAAAATGATCAGCTTGTTTCCAGCAAGTAACTGACATGGAAAAACCAGAGGAGGAGGTGAAACTGTGAAGATTACAGGCGAATTAAGAGACACATCAACTGAAAGCAATAAAGAGGGCAGATGAACCATAAAGGCCAAGTCCAGTTTCTTGGGACAATCGGGAAAGTTGAAGAATGAGTAGTTATTATGTCCTATGAAGAAATCACTGATAGTGTTTTGAGTGGAATAATGGTATTAGGTGTGCATTTAAGCTTCGATCACTTATTTGTTAGGTGTAAATATTGGAGTATTTATGAGTGAGATGATATGATATCTGGCATTTATTTTAATTCCTCCAAAAAAAAAAAAAAGAAAAAAGTTTTAGGAGGACATAGAAATACAAAGAACGGAAGGTGGGTGAACATTGAAATAGGTGACAAGCGCTGTGAGGTCATCGTATTCTTCTACCTTCGTGTGTTTGAAATGTTTTCATGTTAAAAGATTAAAAAAAAATCATTCCCTTGGTTTAGCAAAGGTGTAGAGATTTTTTTATTTCAGGTATTGTATTATCCAGCCCAGCAGTTTCCTATGGTTCCATATTCTATTTCTCTCCTCATTATAGTCTGCTTGCCTGAAAATGGTGGGGCCCTATTATAGTAACTGTTTTAAAGGTCTTCTCTGCTAGGGCCATCGCCTCTCTGTCATCTATAGCATTTCTGGGTCTGTCTCTATGACTGATTTTTATCTTGCCCATATGTCACGTTTTCTCACTCCTTTCTTTGTCTAGTACGTTTTGATTGGATATCGGACATTGTGTATATTACGTTACCGAGTGTCCAGATTTTGTTGTCTTCCTTTAAAGAGTGTGGCAGGGTTTTGTTTTTGGCTTTTTTGTGGGTTTCTTTTTTGCTTTGTGGAAGCCAGTGAAATTATTTTTGCATCAGATTGATCTTTTTGAGTGTTGTTTTCATTCATTCATTCATTTTTTTTGGTGATAGGCTTAGAATCATCTTTATTCTGGGGCTAGTTTTGTCTGCGACTCAAGCATGACTTTTCTGAATTCTTTTCCGAACGCCTTGTGTCTTCAGTGGGGCCTCTCCACTGGGCTGGTTGGAACTGTACGATCTCTGGAAATTGCTTGCCTTCCAAATCTCCAGAGTGGCTCTTTAAAAAGTCTTTTTTATTTTTTAATTTTTTTATGTGGCGTTACTGGAGACATAGCGACTAGTTATCACTTTGTTGGTGATATTCCTAGGGAGGGGCCGATGGGAGGCTGGGGGCACGAAGTTTCTGAAGTTTCAGGCCGGGTTCCTGAAGTGTTTCTTTCCCCGAAAGTAGGACTTTCAACCCAGAGAGGTGGTCTCATGTGGGCGCAGTATAGTTTTTACCCAAAGACACAAGGACGCTAAAGGAGACCTTCCAAAGAGCAGTGTTTCTGGGTAGCTCACTCTGCTCCAGTGCTGTGCTCCACGTACCCTGAACTCTCCGAACCCCGGTCCCTGACCCTTAGCTCGGTGGGGTCTTTGTGGTTCACTTGGATTTCTTCTCCTTGTGCTGTTCTCTGGAGAGGACCTCCAGGCAGGAATCTAGGGTGATGGTGGCATTCCCTTGTTTTTCTCTTCTGAAAATCCTGCACTGACTTTGGTCCAGAGTCTGAATGCTGTCGTCGCTTACATTTCATCCAGTTTTATAGTTGGTCAGGTTTTTCAGCACTGGTTTCACCTCGTGGCTGGAAGCAAGAGTCCAATTTTACCATTTCTTAAAAACAAACAAACAAACACATTTAATCAGTCTAGAAACTCCTTCTACTAAATGAACCAAGGCAGAAATGAGGTCTAGACAGAAGTATGGTTAGTGTTTTCTGGCCAGCATGAAGGACACCTAAGGTAAGAAGTGGCCATGACTCATTATATTGTCTTATTCTTATATTACATTTGTGATCTTTGTAGGAAGAAAAAAAAAAAGGACAGATAAAGAAAACAACCGTAAATCAGAATAGAAAGGAACCAGTTCCCATAGGCCTCGAAGTTTAAAAAAAATTTTTTTTAACGTTTATTTATTTTTGAGAAAGAGAGAGACAGAGCATGAGCAGGGGAGGGGCAGAGAGAGAGAGGGAGACACAGAATCCGAAGCAGCTCCAACCTCTGAGCTGTCAGCACAGAGCCCGACGCGGGGCTCGAACCCACGGACCGCGAGATCGTGACCTGAGCTGAAGTCAGGAGCTTAAGTGACTGAGCCGCCCAGGCACCCCAGGCCTGGAAGACTTTTAAAAAAATGTTTATTTATTTTAAGAGAGAGAGAGTTCTTGTGTGAGCCTGAGGAGGGGAGGGACAGAGAGAGAAGAACAGAGAGAATCCCAAGCAGGATCCACGCTGTCAGCTCAGAGCCCTGCTCGGGGCTCGATCCCATGAACCGTGAGATCATGACCTGAGCCAAAACCAAGAGCGAGACGCTCAACCAGCTGGGCCACCCAGGTGCCCCTCAAAGAGCTTTAAAAGAAATCCGATCCTTAGAGTGAATGATGAGCAAGCAGCCCTGCAGAAACCCGGAAGTCTCCCTCCTCCCCCCGAGGACACCCTCGATACCCACACATAATAGCGTCTGGACCCAACACATTATAACCACGCACTGCTCTCAGTGGCACGCAGAAAGCTTTGAATTGCCAATAACCGTCCTTGAGCGGAAGGATGTTGGTAGAAACCACTTTTATCATGAGTGTGAATTCAAAAGAAACGAGCCTATTCAAGAGCACAGAGAGGAGGGGAAAGAGAATCCCCATAGGTTTCCTCTTCAGGACCGCCCACCTGCTCCCTCAGGCTCTCGGGTCCAGGGCAGAGCGGGCTTCTCTGTGTCCCCGTGGGGTGGTTGGCCTGGTGGAGCTCCCATCTGACCCTCCAGGGTGGAAGGAGATATGCTAGAACGCGGGGCAGGTGGGGAGGGTGCTAGCCAGCGACAGCCCCTCTCGGTCACGGACGGGGCTATGTCTCCAACATTCTGAGCTGTGCTCCTCCCTGATTTCCACTTGCAACACAGAG
Organism: Lynx rufus; assembly: GCF_022079265.1. Lineage (NCBI taxonomy): Eukaryota > Metazoa > Chordata > Mammalia > Carnivora > Felidae > Lynx > Lynx rufus. The sequence goes on from NW_025814834.1 coordinate 5,459,449, forward strand.
GATCCTGTTTCCCTCGATGTGAGGTTCAGGCTGACGTCGCGGAGGTAAGGAAGGCATCATTTTGTCTTTCTTCATTTAGCTCCGGTTTTGTGCGGATGACTCGGGGAGCAAAAGCAGACGTGGAAAACACTTGTTGCAAGGCAGAAGGTGGTTAGGTGCAGCTCAAGGCCGTAAGTTTTCTCGGCGGACTAAAAGGAACTTCAGCCGACTTCCTGTTTGTTGACGGCTTGACCAAGTTGAGCCCTAAAGCCACAGGTAATGATATTAGAAGCAGATATTCCTGCAGGCAGTTTTCAGGAGGCTACCATACGTTCGGATCTCTGGGTATGAAAGGGTTTTATAAACTAGGACGGCGCTTTTGTTCCTTGAAGCGGCTCCAAGCACAACAGAGGATGCTGCTTAAAAGCGACGTGAACGACGGTGAATGAGCCAGGAGTTGGGCTGAGTTCTTCCAAGGAAGGAGAGTCTCACTGTTGGCCATGTGGATGGAATCAAGGTAACCGACAAAATCAATACTGTGCTCGGCAAGTTTGGGGCTCTGCAGGCTGTCAGAGCAGACCGTCCGGGTGAGAGTTTGAGCCACTCACCGGCGAGACCCTCCCTTCCGCTCCCCTGCTTTCCTCCCACCAGCGATTACTGCGCTGCCCAACGCTGGCCACCAGGGGGCCCAGCGGTGAGCGGAGCCAGACAAGGCGTCAGCCCAGAGTCCTGCAAGAGAGGCAGACGTGGAAGACGGTGTAGGGGCGTCTGGGTTAAGCGTCTGACTCTTACTTTGGGCTCAGGTTGTGTGTGATCTTACAGTTTGCGAGACCGAGTTCTGGGTTCTGGGCCGTCAGCGTGGAGCCTGCTTGGGCTTCTCTCTCTCCCTCTCTCTTTCTGTCCCTCCCCCACTCGTGCTTGTTCTCTCTCTCGCTCTCTCTCTAAATGCATTGCCTGAAAAAAAAAGAAAGATGGTGTAAATGACCAAGTGAGGTGAGTTCTCAGGAGGAAAGAGTCACGGATCTACGTACGAGTGGTTTACAAAGGAACCCGGCCGAGGCCACAGCTGGGAGGGTAACCCTAGGGAGGTGCCGGAGAAGGAACCACCCAGGGGTGGGCCTGGAGGGGTGCAAGAGAGAGAGCCATCTCAAAGAGGGGGACCCCACTTGTGCCTCGGAAGCGTCAGAGAACCGAGAGCGGGTCTCAGATGTGACCCTTCTGTTCCTCTTGTCCTCAAGGACATCTCGGCCAAGGTTCAGCCTTCTCTGGGCTGGCAAGATGCCATTGCCTCCCAAGTCTATCCAGATAAGAGAGTTCTGGCTACCCATTCTCAGAGGGAGTGGAGCCCCCCGAGGAGGGGCCGGGCAGGCACCCTGGAAATGTCTGTGGGCGTTCTCAACAAAAGCACTCACAGCTCCCTACGTTTTTTAGTGGGTCTCTCTTTAATTTTTTACGCAACTCCCACAGGGACGTTTTAAAGATTCACAAGCTGTCAGAGAATGTTTCAAAGTACTCTAAAGAACCAGACTACATGAAATCTACCTCTTTAAAACGTTTTAGGGCTACGATAAACAAGGAGTACTTACGTTAGGGAGACAGATTTAAATTTATCTTCAGAAACTAAAGCCAAATGAAACCAAATGGAAGAACTGATGTTTCCTCCCCAACTGCAGCTTTTGAATCACCTTACAGTTACTCCCGTGGGTGTGTAGAAAGCATAAATCGAAGGTGCCTTGTGTGATTTTAAAAAATACCATCATGTGTAACCATAAAAGGCAAGCTCTATCTGAACTCATTCTCCAATCATTTCCCCCAAAGGCGGAGCAAGTGCCATGTATTCGAGTCGTTTTTTTTTTTTGTTTTTTTCTTTTCCTTTTGGAACATGAACTCTTACTCCTTTCCCTCACCTGTGGCCATTTCTGCAAAGACAGACTCCGGCAAGTTTTCCTCACCTAGGAAACCCGGATCCAGACGAACTCTTAGAGTTGAGGACAGATATCACGTTGCAACAGACAGGGGAGACGAAGTCTGAAGATTTGGCTTTGCGGCAGCATCTCTTTCAAATACGAGGCTTTTAAACGAACGCTTCAGCGTTACTGTCAAGAAAATGGAAGATTTCCAAGGGGGAGGAGGGTTTTAAGTTTATATTCAGACTCGGCATCTGGCGGGGCGGGGCTGCTCATCAGTGGGGCCTTGGCCTCTGCAGAAATGTCTTAGCAAAACGTCCCCCAGAGCAACCCTTCTCAGCTCGGCCGAGGAGTTCCCTGGCTGTTTGGTGGGGCCGCTTGGACCGTGGGCGGCTGGGGTCCAGAGGGGGGTGGGCGTGCGAGGGGTGAGCCCGGGAGGCCACCTGCTGGTCCCCCGGGAAGATGCTTCTATTGCAACTGGAGACGACATCGTGTAATAGTGTCAGGTCAACAGACGCCAGTCGTACGTGAGTGCGGGTCTGCTCCTTCCGTGGCCAGTCACGGCCCGTTCCTTTAGGGACCTGTTGGCTCACTATGGTTCAAGACTCTCTCACATCACCTCCAGCTCCCGCTTGCTCCGCTCAAACCACCTCACAGTTCGCAGGTTCGTTCCCGGGAGCAGCCCCGGCCCCGGGCCTCCTGTCCTCAGTTAGGAGGGGTTCTAGCATCTGGCGGTGTCTGGGAAAGGAGCTCAGGTAAAAAGCATCCTTGTTTTTTTATCGTAGTGAAGAACGCGGACAGAATCTGCCTACGGGCCAGGCTCCTGGCACATCGGGGCGGTAACAGGTTGACTCCGATCCGAGCTCTGTGTGGCTCCAGTGAAGCAGCCCCTGGTGTTTGCTTCATTTATTTCCTTGAATGTCAGGGTCGGTTTTATTAGGATGCGTTTTGCTTACACATAAAAAAAAAAAAAAAAAACTTAAAGAAAAAAGGGAGAGCCTGGGTGGCTCAGTCGGTTAAGCGTCTGACTTCGGCTCAGGTCATGATCTCGAGGTTCGTGGGTTCAAACCCCGCGTCGGGCTCTGTGCTGACAGCTCAGAGCCTGGAGCCTGCCTTGATTCTGTTTCCCTCTCTCTCTCTCTCTCTGTCTGCCCCTGCCCTGCTTGTGCTCTGTCTCAAAACTAAATATATAGATAAATAACATGTAAAAAAAATCATGCAATTATATTCATCTCCGATTCCAACGGCACTAATAAATGCAGGTCCGTGAGTTATAACCCCTGACTGCACCCTCACAATGAGGGCGTTAGGCCAGTTTTTAGGGCCAATTGACCAACTAAACCACGCTTGCCAACTCCCGGCAGAAAAAGAGGTCCATCCACACACACTCCACATGGGGCCCTTGCAGTCTCCACTGGCCCCCCTCTCATCCCAGCAGGATTTCTAGTTAGCTTCTGGTTACTGCAACCAACCAGCGGACACAGTGCTCCCACCCCCAGCCTCCTTGGAGCGGGCGGTGGCCGTGTGACCGTGCCCTGGCTAAAGAAAGGCCAGAAGGGAAGGGAATTCTGCTGAGTGCCGTTGCCGGGAAAGTTCTGGTTTCCCTTGTAAAAGGAGACAAGCTTAGCTGACGACCCCATGCCACTTGTCCCCTCCCCTTATGCCTGCCTGGAAAACAGACCTGGCACCTCGAGATTCGACAGCAGTCTCGACGAGGGGACAAAGCCACACGCTAAGGATGGCCGCGCAGGGAGAACGGGAGGCTGGTTCCCTGAGCAAGGGCGCCAGCCCCCAAGCACTCTCCCTCCCTGGCCACCTTGTCAGGTGACAAAAACGAACCGCTCCCTTGACCCAGCCCCTCTTAGGTTTCTGTGACAGGCAGCCAGATGCCGTCCCTGCGGATTGAACGATGATGATACGTGTCACACGTAGGCTGTTCGTGATGCGTGGCTGCCGAGAGCCTCTGGGTGGGGCGTGCCCCGGGCACAGGCAGGCGGGCTGCATCGGACCATGGCCCGGGTGCCGGCCTCTCCCTACTTTACGTTTCCTTAGCTGGAGGCTGCAGGATCCCTCTGGGATACTCATTTAAAAGCCTGAATAGTACAGGGGCACCTGGGTGGCTCACTCGGTTAAGCGTCCGACTCCACATCATGGTCTCGCGGTTCGTGAGTTCGAGCCCCGCGTGGGGCCCTGTGCTGACAGCTCGGAGCCTGCTTGGGATTCTGTCTCCCTCTCTCTCTGCCCCAACCCTGGTCTCTCTCTATCTCTCTCTAAATGAATAAATGACAAAAACCCAATTCTGAATAGTATAGTCTTCTACATGGACATCATCTGTTTGCATAGCTTCTAGGCAAGTGGTTGTTAAACTTTTGTGGATTATTGACCTGCAGGACAAGCCATTCAAAACTCCACGTAGCCTCCTCAAAAGATACACGGAGCAGAATGAACAAAAACGCAGTGCACCCCTTGAGGGTCTCCTAGACGCCCCCGGACCCATCCGGGGACCCTGTCTGAAAACATCCTGTTGGAGGCACGTAAATCAGTTTTGATCATCTGCCTCTCTATGCCCACTTTGGAGCCAAGCTGCCCGGGCTTTGAATCTCAGCTCCGCACTTGGACGCTGCGTGACCTTGGGAAGGTTACTTACCCTCCCTGGGCCTCACTTCCTCATCTGTCAGCTGTGGCTAATAATGATACGTATCTCACAGGGATGTTGCAAGGATCAAGCGAGTTAAAGCCTCTCGAGTTCTTAGGACCACGGCAAGGCACAAAGCAAGTGCTAAGTGTTGGCTGTTATTAGTCTGGGTGGCCTTGGCACAAAGCTGAAGGGCCGGTTGCTTTGTGGCGGTGACGTCGCCCCAGGTAAGCAATGCGGGGGCCTGCCTCAGAGTCCTCCTGGACGTCTGGTGGAGACACAACACGCACGCTCACACGCTCACGCACACACGCACACGCAAGAACACCCCCACACCTCCCGGGGACATCCGAGCCCGTCGAGCCTGCACTGGCCAGCGGGAGGGACTTCTCCGGAGTCCTGCCTAACGACCAGCGTTAACCAAATGACAAGACTTGCTTCTGCCCGCAAGAGGCCTCCCACTCGGCAGCTGTAAATCCCCACGGCCGGCGTGGACCGGGGTCCCTGCATTCGGAACACTGGGTGAGGCCCAAACCCGGGCCCGGGGCTGCGGAGCACAGTCTCCAGCAGGGGGCAGAAATCCCTGCCTGCCAACCAGGAGGCCTGGGAAGGCACAGGACAGGGAGGGCTTGCCTGCCGCTAAGCACCGGCGGCCCCCTTAGGTCCTCGGCGGGGACAGCGGCCTGCGACACGGCTCGCGTCCGAGAAGCCTCCCAAACAATCGGCTGGATTTGAGTTCAAGTTCAGCGGGAGGGCGAGGGAACATGGGACAATGCCCCGAGTCCAGGTGGCTCAGAAGCGGGGAGCTGTGGCTGCGGAAACACGCGGACCCCACTAAACAGAATCCGCACCTGTCCCTCCTGCCCAGGAACGGAAGTCACTTCCATTTCTTTTCTGCCTGGGGTTTTACCGTAAAATCAAAAATCGAGCCTGGTCTTCACACGTTAGCCCACCCCAGACTCGGATGGAAAGCCTGGTAAAAAAATGCAGACTCCTGGGCTGCCACAAGTATCAGATTCTAAAGGCCTAGGAAGACCTTGGAATCTGCATTTTAAAAATACGCTTCCTCCCCGTGAGTCTCACTCAGGCGGTCCGTGAACTTCGCTTAAAAAATCAGGCGAGAGGCGCCCGGGTTGAGCGTCCGACTTCGGCTCAGGTCGTGATCTCGCGGCTCGTGGGTTCGAGCCCCGCGTCGGGCTCTGTGCCGACGGCTCGGAGCCCGGAGCCTGCTTCGGATTCCGTGTCTCCCTCTCTCTCTCTGCCCCTCCCCTGCTTGTGCTCTCTCTCTCTCTCTCTCTCAAAAACAAATGCCACATTAAAAAAAATAAAGAAATAAAAACAGGCGAGTGGTCACAGCAATTACGGTTTTTAAAAAATAATCTGAAGTAGCTGAATTTTCTTTCTCAAGATTGTTAGGCTGGGACCCGTTTCACTTCCGCCCAGAGCTGTGGGTGGAAGACGTACAGGAATCCAAGATAATAATGTCTCAACCAGACTCCTGTTGTAATCTGATTGACTTGCAAAACACCCCAATCGGAGCGAAGATTAAAAACACTTGAATGACACAGAGTGAAGTTTTATGTTTTGAAAACATTTTGAAAATAAGGACGCTAATTGTCAGAAGGGAGGCAGGAGCGTTGTGCAAAGCTTTTTTTTTTTTTTTTTTGTCATTTAGGAAGAAAATGCTGCCCGAGTGCACCAAAGATATCCAATAATATCTTAAGCACAATTTTGGGATACATTACATGTCACAAACAGAAAAGGGAGCTGCTTTTACTTAGGTATGGATTTATGAATGCAAAACCAATTTATTTTTGTGTTGATAGCTCTGATTGTCCTGTGCGTGGCATCGTGACGCTGGCCATCACCAGGTACCAAGGTACCTCTCTATGTATTTTGCACAAATCTATTATTTGAAAAATGATCGCTAACTCCCGGGGCCTGGGAACAATACATAAATCTCCAAGGGCTGTATAAATTAGTTCTAACTGGGTCAAGTGCCTGCATCCCTCACTCACATCCATTACCTTCTGTGTCTTTAATTTTCTCAACTCATCTCTCACATGGAAAATGTGATAATTAGGTATCGGTGAAGGTGTTTTGCAAAAATACTTGGAGAACTGGAATCTAATTTTCCAAAGAGATTTTTTAAAATATTTATTTATTTTTGGGAGAGAGAGACAGAGCATGAGCAGGGGAGGGGCAGAGAGAGAGGGAGACACAGAATCCGAAGCAGGCTCCAGGCTCCGAGCCATCAGCACAGAGCCCGATGCGGGGTTCAAACCCATGGACTACAAGATCATGACCTGAGCCCAAGTCGGACGCTTAACCGACTGAGCTACCCAGGCGCCCCCTGATTTTCCGAAGAGATTTTTAACACATAAACGTATCCTTCTGAATTCACCAGGCGCACAGGGAATACACCTACTTCTGTCCACACACAGGATTCTATTTGTACGGTGCGATGGGACAAGTCGTGACGCTGACCTGTCGGCCTGGATCGTACCATACAGTCTTCATTCTGTGGACGTTGATTCTAACCAGGCTCAGAGTCGAAAATGAAAGGGAGGCAATTCTCCGGATCTCTTCCCTTCTGGGGGAGAAGGAGGGCCCTGGGATGGCTGGGGTTGCCAGGCAACCCGTCCTGCGTCCTGCCTGCCCGTCCTGCGTCCTGCCTGCTCAGGTGTCCAGGTAGGCCTGTGACAAGACCGTTCCCTGGGGGGCTATAGATGTTCACCAAGTGCTTCCGCGTCTGCTGTTCTCACCTAGCTGTGATCATCCACACCTTGGGTGTGAGATGACTTTGCATTTGGGACGGAGAAGATGTGGATGTGTGAACAGTAAAGCAAACCCTTGTTTTTCCGAGTGTGAGCTCCAGCCGAGCAAAAGACATGTAATATTATAGCAGGAAGACCGGTGAACTGAGTAGAGATATAAACATTTCTAGAAAAAATCCAGAATAGTCTCCCCATACAACTTCTATGTGCTTGAGGGGCGCCTGGGTGGCTCAGCCGGTGAAGCGTCCGACTTCGGCTCAGGTCATGATCTCACGGCTTGTGAGTTCGACCCCGCGTCGGGCTCTGCACTGACAGCTCGGAGCTCGGAGCCTGCTTGGGATTCTGTGTCTCCCTCTCTCTCTGCCCCTCCCCTGCTCATGCTCTGTCTCTCAAAAGTAAAAATAAACATTAAAAAAAAAAAAAACTTCTATGTGTTTGATAAAAAGAACCCCCTACGATTATACACAAAGCTATTCAGGAGCCAGGGCTTAGCTTCCGGTCCCCTGGATGGATGGGGAGTTGTCCACTCATCCAGCCATGCATCCGAGGATTTAGTGAGCGGGCGTCTGAACTTAGCGTGAGCTAGACATCTCCCTTGCTCAGTTTATGGTCTGGGGGGCCAGCCAGCAAAGGCACAGCTCGGACACAGAAAGCTTCAGATTATACTTGGGGTAAGGACGGAGGGCTGTGGGAAAACAGGGGAAGGGTTTTCCTTGGTGCATCCCAGAGGACTTCCCAGGGGAGTCTGATTATCAGAGCGGAATCTTGAAGGAATAAAACCGGTCGGAAGCCCACATGCTTATTTGCAGGCAACAGAAATTGGAACTGGGTCATTCGCCAGAGGGCTGGGAGAGGAGCCACGCTCCATGCCGGTGTCCAGAACCGGCCTGGTGAGGGATGTGCCCCTGCACACCAACCACGGACGCTGGCTAGCACCGATGCCATGACGGGGCGAGGAGGGTGCCCCGTGACCACCGCTGCCCGGAACGCCGGAAGGTCCATCACACCCCCTCCTCCCTCTGCAGGTCGCTGGTCTGTGAATCAGGGAGCTGCGTGGCGTAAGTCAGCCACACGCCCGCATTTAGCTGCAAGAGAAGCTGCAAGTTTGCATGCTCTGGGTTCTAAACATAGCCAACATGTTCTTCGAGCACCCAGAAAACATGATCATGCTATCACCACGGGTGAAGAGGGTGGTCTGAGTAGAAACAGCCACAAAGAGCCGCAGAAATAGACGGTTTCGTGTCGTTTCTCCCTTATTTGTCCAAAGATTCAAGTCTTAAAAAAAAAAAAAAAAGTGTGGATGTCTGTCCTCGGCCAACATTTTACTTTGCCAAGACAGGCATTAAAACCGCAATATCTACAGTTTACTATTATCAGTTACCCACATAAAGGATATTTTAACACCAAAAAGCATGAAGGACTTAATCTCAGAATCAGGAGTGATTATTGGGTGGACCTAAGTTTGGCCGAACGGAGGTGCTCAGCGTGCTGTCCTTACTTTTCTATTTCGTGTGGGCCGGGGGAAGCTTCATCAGGGTCAGCACACACGGCAGGCGAGAAGCCCGTCGGCCCTCCCTGCCGCACGCACACTCCGTTTTCGTGGTCTTCTGCTGACCCCCGAGGTGAAGATTATAAAGAAGGTTGTGCTATATACTCAGGACATGAGTTTATAGACATTCTTCTGAAAAGCACACCAATTGAAATGGAAAATTAAGAAACATGACTTTGGATATTGAAAAAGTCACAGACACGACCGGTGTATTTTTTCGAGATTCCCTTCTCCTCCGTTCGGTGGAATCGGCTCAGAGAAGCAAAAGCTTTAGAAATACTATTCTGGCTAATCTCGGGGTGCCTGGGTGGCTCAGCTGGTCATGTGTCTGACTCTTGGTTTTAGCTCAGGTCATGACCTTACGGTTCGTGGGATTGAGCCCCACGTCGGGCTCTGTGCTGTCAGCGGAGAGCCTGCTTGGGATTTTCTCTCCCTCTCTCTGCTCTTCCTCTGCTCATGTGCACTCACTCTTTCTCTTTCCCTCTCTCTCTCAAAATAAATAAACTTAGAAAAAAAGGAAGACTTAAAATCTGTATAAATATATTGGGGGCTGGGGGGGGAGGGGCAGAGAGAGAATCCCAAGCAGGCTCCACGCTGCCAGTCCAGACCCCGACGCAGGGCTTGATCCCCCGAACTGGGAGATCATGACCTGAGCTGAAATCGAGAGTCGAATGCTTAACCGACTGAGCCACCCAAGTGCCCCAGAAGACTTTTGTTTTTATGTCAAGTGTACCTCAATAAAGCCAAAATTTGTCAAAAAAGAAAAATTTGGGCTAAGTGCAAATACGTTACATACTGAAGGTTTTCACACACACGCTCCGGCAGAGGTCCGAGAGGGGTGGACCCCCAGCCCCCTTCCCAGAACGCAGCCGTCAACGGGAACCCCTCGCTCCCGGGCACCTGCTTCCCAGGCGGTGGCCGTGAACTGTCGTGGTTCTCTCTGCTTCTGGTGCGGCGGGAGGGCACGGCTGGGGTGGACGGGGCTCTCGCTGGCCCCCGCTCATCCTGTTTGCCGCCCGCCCCCTCCCTGCCCCCGGCCAACCTCCTCATCTTTGAAACCAAGGTCACCACGAAGGTGAAACAGCACACCTTTCATAGACCACAGGTGCGCAGCAAAGGCTGGACACTTGGCAGGACAATTTTTCCCCTAAATTCAGGTTACTTGACGGTTTCAGATGAAGCCATCTCAACCTATTTTAGACAATACTGCATTTTATTACAGCATAAATCGTGGGGCCAAACTGACAGTGTTTCCCTCGTGCCCAGAAATGAACTAGTAGGAAAACTAATTGCTTTTGGGGTACACTTGAGTTCCACCCCCGCCACGTTTCCCCCTTTGAACACCCAAAACTAAGCTGAGTCCGATGCCCCCATTGCTGGGCCGAATACGTTCACACGGGTCGTAAACCCAGTACAAAGGCCGTTCTAGGCCCTCCAAGAGCCAAGCGATCCTCGTTCGGGATGCGTTTCTATTGCGGAGGTATGGTCAGTTCCCTCCCGTGATATGTTTATGGCACCAGGCTCTGGGGATTCAGCGACGAGTTTAGACACTGGATGCCCTTAAGGAGCTCAGTGTGGCTCCTTGAAGAAAGGAGAGGTGTGCCAGCTTGGGGGAACGGCTCAAAGGCAGGGAGTTGTGGGTGTAGGCGATGGTCGAGGGAGCTCAGCCTGGGACAAGCGCGTGGGAGGCACAGCCAAGGGTGAGGGTGAGCCCAGAGTTGACCGTGTGGCGGGAAGCAGGAGGGGAGAGCGGGCCGTGGACCAGATGGGAGGGTGCTAAGTAATAAGTAGTAAGGAGAGCAGGAGAGAAGGCAAAGGTTGTGGTCCGGTCAGGACAGTAGCAATGGTTGGGAGATCGCAGGGTGCTGGGATCTGGTGACCCCTGGTGGGGAAGGTCCCAGGACCAAGCCTGGGCTTGGCTGCTGCACCAGGTTGACACAGGGGTGGGGGCTCGGTGATCACAAGCGATTTGACATGGGCCCCACGTGACATGACTGCGTGGCGGTCAAGCGAGGACCAAGGCGGGAATTTATCATGGACGCAATGGTCTTCTTCTTGGGAAATTAGAATGTTTTTCAACCAAATTCTTTTCCTGAATATTTGGTCCTCAAAAACACCTGCAAATACCCTCACTTCATATGCAAATTACTATTATTACAAGCGTTGAAATTAACATCAATAAAGAAATGGAGGTTTTAACTGAACTTCTTGGACCGGCTTAGAGAATATTCAGTAAGAATAGAAAAGTAACATGCTAAACCAACTGTCACACCGACCTCCGGGGTTGGCTCTTTAAGGAGGGAGCCATTATTCTATGCACAGATAAAACACTAGGTTTTATTATTTTTTAAAAGTTTGGTGGGGTAGGGGTGTCTGGGTGGCTCGGTCGGTTAAGCGTCCGACTTCGGCTCAGGTCGTGAACTTGCGGTTCGTGGGTTCGAGCCCCGCATCGGGCTCTGTGCTGATGGCTCGGAGCCTGGAGCCCGCTTCGGATTCTGTGTCTCCCTCTCTCTGCCCCTCCCCTGCTTTGTCTCTCTCTCTCTCTCTCTCAAAAATGAATAAACATTAAACAAAATTTAAAGTCTGGATGGGTACAGAAAAACACACGCACGCTAATAGGTTAAAATATGCAAATAAAATTTACTGCAACTTTTGTAGAATTCAATTTGTGCTACAAGACATGTTGCATAGGAAACTACTTCAAGCCCCTGAGGAAAAATATCCACGGTTTAAGGTGCAACTGGGTTTGTCTCTTCTTTGGGGAGAAGGTGAGAGACAATCTCTGGGAAGAAGGAGGGCGGACAGGGGAAGCAGGATTTAAGGTTATTTCCTGTGATCGTTTGGGGAACTGCGGGTCCTGCTTCTTGCAGCGTAAAAAACGTAGTTTTTCTAGGTGTTTCTTTTTTTTTTTTCCTAGCCACTTGGTCTTCAGTATCTGAGTCGATAGGTACATAAGAATGTTTCAGCCCGATAGGGATCGTAGGCTGATTACACCCAGGGATCAACATGACGTGTTTCCAAACAGCAGATTCAGAGAACGAGGTCCAGGAATCCCAAACCGCCCAGCGCGGGTGCTGACCCATTCCCAGGAATTCTCTCCGTGTGCCACATAATTCCAATTCTTCAGTCCTGCCCCTTCCTCCCTTCTGGGCTGGGCGCAACCACGGTGCGATCAGGGGCCCGACACCGCTCGCCCGCACACGGCCACGCTGATCTACAGCCTAAAGGCGGGCAGCCTCCTGCCTCTGGTTCCAGGCGGGGCACGTTTTCATTTGTAGAAAACATACATCCTGCTCGGATAATCTCTAATTGTACAAAAAAAAAAAAAAAAAAAAAGGTGTCCCTTACGCGGTTTTTTCCTGGGGGACATGGGTGCACCAGGAAGGGAGCGGGGTTCACGTCACATGGAACGGAGCGGAGTTTGGCCAGTGACGGCAGGCACGTCTGCACACACACGAGCACAGGGGTCCCTCGTGGCGAAGTCTCCTTCAGGCCCATGGAGCAGAGAGGCCTGGAGCCCTGCCGGAAGCCTTCCCCTGCCCCCAGGGTAATGGCATCTGAGAGCTGCAGGGACCACCGCATTGCACGTGGCACCGTTCTCTTGAGTGACCGCACGCAGGTGGGGGCCACAGCGAACGCCAGCTCCCAGCGGCCTGTCACCTCAAGGGCACCTGCTGGCTCGTGTAGGATTTTACTTTGCCCACTGAAGCTCACGGAAGGGTCACAAGTGCTGCCGCTGATCGTTTACTGTAACACGGGGCAAAGGTACAGAAGAGAACGGGAGTTCAGAGGGGACAGCAGGGCCCAGGACATTCCCAGAAAGGACGGGCAAGAGCTAGACTCATCTACCGAAAAACCACATTTCCTATTTGATTCACCCTTTTCACAAGGACAGAGCAAAAGAGGTCCAACACTTGAACAAGCATCTCTCTGTGCTAAGTGTTCAAATGCAAAGTGAGGCTGGGCATCGCCTTTAAATACATATATACATCTGTAACATAATTTAAAAAGGTCTCTCTAGAACATAAAAACCTCAACAGCATCCGCCCCTATGAAGGTGTTTTGTTTTGTTTTGTTTTTTAAACTTTTCTGGTCCATTAAAAAAATTAGATACCACCTGTCTCATAGGCCTCCCCCCGTCCTAAAAAAAAAAAAAAAAAAAAAAAAAAAAGTGATTTTAAATTTAAATTTATACCTAACAAATAGAAAGCTATTTTGGTTGGCGACGACCCGTGGTAGAAGTTCCCTTCGGCACCCCCTCTCCCGCCTCAACGGAGGAGGACGGCGGAGCATTGTCTGTGCTTGGTCCTCGGGTGCGGGTCCAGCCGAGAGGGACCCTGGATGTGTCCGGGCAGCCGGCCCCTCCTGCCTCCCCCGCTCCAGGTGACTGCACGGGCATCTGGGACAGACGGGGGGCGGGGGGGGGGGTGCACGCCCCAGAGCAGCAGTGGACGGGAGGGAACCCGCTCAAATGACAAAGTCGTCATGGTCCACAGGACTGAAGGCCGCTGCCCTCAGGATGTCCAGGGAGTTCACCAGGATCAGAGTCCCCGTGAGGTGTTTCCAGCGCTTGGTGATGGGGTTTTTCATTTTGTCCAGGCCTATGTGCAGCTCCTGGATGACGTCCCGGTAGCTGTCCCCGATCTGGTGGCTCCACGTCAATAAAAAGTCATAGGCGGGTTTCCACATGGCCTGGGTGGCGGCGTCCAAAATAAAAGGAGGGAGGGGGAAGAAAAGGTTAGGGGACAGCAAAGAGATTTGATCCTATTGATTCGATCCTCTTACCCGCAGCTCCTGGGCTCATTACTTATGCTTTTCTTTTGAGAGTGAGAAGCCCAGAGAAGCAGGGGGGACGGACTCTGCCTGGGACCAGCACACTGAGGGAGGAACGTGTTTCGTGGGAGAGCCGGTAAGTGGCAAATCGTGTCTGGGCCAACAGGAAGGATTTCTCTCCTTACAACCCCTGTGGCATTTTCCGTGTGGGCCATTTCTTTAGAAACTCGCTGCGTTAATAAAGGACGCCCTTATTCTTGGGGACTTCCTGCTTCCCGGGTCTCCCGGGCCTGAGCCATCTTTCCGGAAGCTTAAAGCGAACAAGGGAGGATACAAAGGACCTCTGAGCAGGAACCCCACCAGCTGTGGCCGAAGGTACACAACATACCTGGTACCCATCCAACACAGACCCGGACGGAGACCGACCACAAGCGGCCACAAAGGGCTCCGTTCACACGGGAGGTAAAGTTTCTCCGTCCGACGGAAGGTAATTTAAGATCAGGATCTGCAGGGGCGGGCATTTCTGCTCAGGCCGCTCTGACTTCCCTCCTCTGGGCACAGCGACCCTGACACGGTCAGAACCAACTGTCCCGGGAGGGATGGGGCCTGCCCCACGCAGGGAGAGCCCGCCACGTGCTTTCCCGCATTAACTCGCTTATCCCCACGAACGCACTGTCGGGTGGATGTCGCCGTGACTGTGTCTCACAGCCCACGCTCACCTCGCTGTCCACGACCCCGTTCCTGTCCCGGTGGGGAGACTCGTAGGCGTCCATCTGTTGCTTGGACACCTTGGCGAGCTTCTCGGCCAGCTCCCTCCAGCGCTGGGCCACCTCCACCGCCGTGGTCAGGAGCACAAAGTCCTGGATGAGTCTGACCACCAGGCCCTGGCAGTCCATTTTCAGTAAGGCCTGAGGACAAAGGAGCAGAGCACCGGGCAGGTCAGAGGGCTGGCTCTGGTCTCAGGCAGAGCTCCACGCGGAGGCGGTGCACTCTTTCCCCCGAAAAATTTTAAGCCTAGTAAGTGCCCCCCGAACTCCAGCGTGGCTGCGGCACGGGACGGAGCGAGAGCAATGGCTTGCGGGGTGGCCTGGGCTTGACTGTGCTCTCCCACCAAGTTCACGGGCAGCCGGAACCTCACAATGACTGCGTTTCGAAACAGCGGCTTTGCAGACGTGAATTAGTTAAAACCAGGTCACGGTAGACGAGGGCCGCCCCTCAGCCAGTGACTGGTTGTCTCTATCAGGAGAGAGAGACATGTCCACGTCGAAAGGACAGAGGCAGAGACGGGGGAGAGGCGGCCGCAGGCAGCGAGCGCCAAGGATTGCTGTCAGAGCAACCAGAGGCGGCCCCTCCCTCGCAGCTCCTGGAGGACCCAGGCCCTCGAACACCTCCAGCGCTGAGAGAGAATAGGCTTTTGTTGTCCCAGGCCACCCGGTCTGTGGTACTTTGTCTCAGTGGCCCCAGGATGCTGACTCCCGGTGGGAGGGCAGGGGAGCGCAGCTGGCCCCGTTTCTGCACCCTCGGGACGGCTGCAGAGGGCGATGCTTCGGGGAGACAGAACACACACCCGGGGCTTAGGGGACCGGACCTAGAGCCGGGCTGACGTTAGGTGCCGCGGGCCTCGGCCGGATGCAGAGCTCCGCAGGCAGAGGGCTCAGATTGGGGCCCGCAGCTCACCCGGACATCTGGGCTCTCGGGTTTGGGGGGCAAAGTGAAGGCCTGGTGTGGAGGAAAAGGAGAACGGGGAGGCCGGAGGCTGAACCCAAGGAAGCACCATCAGAATACTTTCTGGAACCGATAGGACTGCTCCCTTGCCTAAGCTGCAGGAACTTTCTAGTGTGTTTTCAGGACAGGAGTCTGGAGGGACTCAGGAGGGCAAGGAATGCCCGCCACCCTGGGCGGGAAGGAGGCAATGCGACAGAGGCGGGCCCTGGACCAGCTGGTGGCCACCGGGGACTTGCTTCCCCATCTAGGAAAGGGGCTGGATCAGGCCGGCTTCCAACACGGTGTGTTCTGTGCGACCCCGGGCTGGGGTCTTAAAGAAAATCACAGCAGCCGGCGCAAACCAGCAGGCCCACGCGTCTGCACACGGGGAGATGCAGAAGTCCGGCCACCCACGTTTCGTGACGGCTGCAGGGTGCACGCGGGCCTGGCACCATCCACGAGGCCTCTGCCGCCCAGCACCCTCTCGGACTATACCCCGACAGTGGGAAAAGTGGGAGCACCCTGGAGATGGTTCCTTAGGCGAGCACGGGGTTGGGGAGGCTAGAGGCAGAAAGGCACCTGGTGTTCGTCCTGTCCCTCCACGCTCCATGGAGCACCTGCTGTGGACACTTCCAGACTCCGAAGAGCACGTCAAGAACAACAAAGGAAGCAGCCCCTTCCCGACTGAGACGAACACGTGGCTCGTTTGAGAACTCTGTCCGTATTTTGTGAGGATGACAGGTGGCCTTGGATGAGTGCGGCTATGGTCTGCCGGGTCGCTAACTTTAAAGGGCGCAGCTAGGGGTGCCTGGGCGGCTCAGTCGGTTGAGCGTCTGACTTCAGCTCAGGTCATGATCTCGCGGTCCGTGAGTTCGAGCCCCGCGTCGGGCTCTGTGCTGACAGCTCGGGGCCTGGAGCCTGCTTCGGATTCTGTGTCTCATTCTCCCTCTGCCCTTCCCCCGCTCACACTCCGTCTCTCTCTCTCTCTCTCTCTCTCTCCCCCCAAAATAAGTAAACATTAAAAATTTTTTTTAAATAAACAACAAAAAAATAAAGGGCGCAGCTAATCGAGACAGAGAACCCTCACCTCGATGTCTGGGAGTTTAACAGTACGGACGATTCGTGACTTTTTTTTTTTGGCAATTTCCTGAATGCCCCCAGCAGGTCAAGCTCTGCAATTTTTTTTTAAAGTTTATTTATTTATTTTGAGAGAGAGAGAGAGAGAGAGAACGTGAGCGTTGGAGGGGCAGAGAGAGAGGGAGAGAGAGAATCATAATCAGGCTCCGCACTGACATGGGGCTCGAACTCACAGACCGCGAGAGCATGACCTGAACCAAAACCGAGAGTTGGACGGTCAGCTGACTGAGTCACCCAGGCGCCCCAAGCTCTGCAACTGAAAACAGGGGTGATGGGTCAATGTGGTGCTGTCCCGGGTCCCAAAGCTGCAACTGGCTGCACCTGTGGTTAGCCAGAAGGCAGCTTGAGGACCCGTGGTCCTTTTCCGGTTTGTTTTGTTTCGCAGTAGACCACTACTAGTGAGTTACTGTGAGCCAGGCACGGGCTCATCCGCTCCTCAGAAGCCCCGTGAAGGAGGGGCTGAGCTCACCCCATTTTGCAGATGAAGCCGAGACAGTGACGGAGAGGCCCCCACCCCGACTGAGCGTCAGAGCCGGACCCGCCTGCCTGTCCTCTGCTCCGATCCAGACACCCGGAGACGCCAGGTGGCCTGTCCGGGGTCCCACCGCTCGGGGTGACAGAGGTGGAGGCAGGGTCACATTTCGTGGCGCTCAGGCCAACGAACGGCCTCCACGGTTCTGCGGACACTTGCTACTCGACGTCAGGAACGGAACCCGATAAAACACGGGTCTGGATTGCGCCTCGTTTCAACTACTTATGTATTTCAGAAAATGGGCTATTCACAGAGCTGGACGGTCGGCCCCCCAGTGTCCCCACTCAGCTTCCACTCACAAAGCAAGCGTGTGTCTGTGCACTCACTCAGCCGCCCGGCTCTGGAGGCGACCTCATTTTCCAGGTAATAGAACGTGTCAGAGTTGCGCCTCTGTCCCCAGGGGCGCTGGGCAAGGACGGGGGCTCTATCCCGTGGAGCGCGGGGAGCACAGGGACGGAGGTGCCTTCCTTTACCAACTTCAGCTCCGGTGACACAACTTTGATCGAGCCACACCAGCTTCAAGCGTCACAAAACTGCCACACCACCACCAAGGGGCAGTTCAGACACTTTTTTAAGGGCACATTTCGGGTGCCACCAGAGCTGGGTAGTAGAGAGCTTCACCATAGGAGGCTGTGACACCTTTCCCTATAGCTTCCTCCTCAATTTTCACACACACACGCGCGCGCGCGCGCGCACACACACACACACACGTCATCCCAGAAAACCCCATTCAAAACGATGCTGATTCCGGCTGCAATCTCAGAGTGAACTCGAATTTCAGCCAGGTGGCCAAACCTGGTGGACAGAGGGCCACACGTGGCTCTGCGGGCCACGCGGTCTCTGCCACAGCCACCGGTGTGGAGGGAAAGCAGCAGAAACGTGTAGGAACCGCCGGGCACAGCTCGGTCCAGCGCGACTTCCTTCACAGGAGCCGGTGTGCCAAGCGCTGTTCTGGGAGACACTCTTAGAAACACATAATGAAGTGTCATTTTGGTTTTGCTGTGTGCGAATCCCGCGCGTGCTTCTATTCCCGAGATGTGCAGACACCAGAAGGGCCGCACTCCCCCATGAGCGGCGGGCAGGGGAGCCCCTGCTTTGGGGGCACAGGAGGCCCGGGAACCTGCCTGAACGCACACTGGTTTGCTACCTGCCTCCTGTTTGGGGCGATAAGGAGGCTTTTCTGCAGATTCGCAGAGAATCGCTGCACGCCATCCCGTCCAGCCCCCGTCTGCCCCCACCTCGCGATGTTCCCCGTGATTTCCATCAGCGTCCAAGGCTCTGGGGGTTTACCCCACCCCACCTCACTCCTGGAAACAGCCGCCCCTCCCTCGATTTGCACCCTAGAGTAAGTTTTTCTTCTCAGAGAACCTTCTCCAAAGAGCCCGCACCCGGACTCAAACGACCCCAGCCATAGCCGCCACCAGTGACCCCCGGCCACCCTGGCGGCTCCAGCAACGAGCTCTGAGCGCTGGCCTCGGTCCCTCCAGGGAGGCCTGCCCCTGTCCCCGACGGCCCTTCCCTCCCCGCCATGAGGACGGACCCTGTGTCTTGTTTGCGAGGGATTCCCGGACACGAGACATAACTTCTCCTATCGGAAGCATGTCGCGGAACGAAAACCTCGGGGTTCCGTGTGCCACCCTCCACGCACACACTCGGCCCCCCAGATCTACTCAGGGCCACCACTTGAGCCAAGCCCTCTCCTTCAGTGTCGTCACAGTTCCTGGTACAAACACACTCAGATACGTGTTTTGCACAAAGTGGACCAGAAGCAGCGGTAGAGAACCTCAACGTGCCGACGGCAAAGAGCCGGCCTTGGTTTGTCCCCCCAGAGAGCAAGAATCCTGACACGGAGCCCAAGGTCGATGAAAGTGAGGAGGGGTACGCACCGTGCGGTCGGCCACCACGGTAACAGCACCTGCCACTCACAGCTGTGCCCCCCCCACCCCCAGTGACGCTCGCGACGTCGCCGACGGATGGCTTCTCGAGCTCGGGAAGGGCCCACGGCTTAGTGTCCTGGAACATCTGTGGACAGGCGTGCAGAGCCCCTGGGACATCTCAGTGTGGACAAGCGTGCAGAGCCCCTGGGACATCTCAGTGTGGACAGGCGTGCAGAGACACACGGACAAGGAGGCACCAGCACCCGGCCCTTCCGCAGACCCGGGAAGCAGCAGGCACGCGCCCAGGGCTGCCCGCACGCTCTCCACTGGGCACCGCGGGGCAGGGGACAGCCCCTCGGCCAACCCCACGGAATTTATAAACAGCCGCAGCGTCTACGCCCCAAACCGCTCAAAGAGGTTAACGACGGGCGATGGGGCCGGGGACCCCTCCGCCTTCTGCTTCTGTCCTTCACGCGTGTAAAATTTCGGTGCAAAAAAGAAACACAGGCTGTGTTTACAGACAAACAAAAATCAGTGAGGACTGTTTTCATTCAGGAAAAAACAACACCTGGGGTGAGTCAAGGAAGTTATGCAAACTCAAAGACCCCCCCCACGGTCTGAAGGTCGACACTGATGTGCAGGAAGACAGAGCCTGTCACCAGCGACGCAGTGAGAGAGTGACGGCAGGCCCTGGGACCCACCAGCCACCCGACGGCTACCCGCCAGAGGAGGAGGGAGAACGCGCCCTGCGGCTGTGGACGGCCAGGTGTGAAAACCAGACGGAGGGGGCGTGGCCCGGGGAATCCGTGTCAGAATTACTCATTTGTTTCCTTCACACAAATCTACCTGGAGAGGAGTACGAAAATTAGGTCCCCCAGCCCCAGGCGTCCTGATCATCGGAAGGAAGGACACTCAGGGTTGGGGCTCTCCACCGACCGCTGCCTCTGGGTGGCTCGGAGACTGGGAGACGTGGCAAGGAGCAGCGACGCACCTGGAATCCAAGGCCCAGGGACACATCTGGATTCAGCCTGACTCCCCATCCTCTATCACCCCAGCCTCTGATCGGACCCCATCTATGTATGCCCTCGCGCACCCCGGTCCTTGCCCGCGCGGTACCCCCAACCTGACAGCCCCTCCCTCATCAGGTGCTTCCTGCCCGAATCAGGATCCACCCTGCCCCAACCCTGTTCGCCGTTCCCTGATCCGCCGGGGGGCCCTTCTCTTCAGGGCTCGAGACAAGTAAGTCCTGCGCTGTGACTCTTCACTCCGTGCCTTCTTCAAGTCAAAGACCCGTGTTCTTGGGAAGCCCAGCACCCAGCATCGCCCCTAAGCACACAGGAGGCGGCCAAGACACGCTTCGTGAATATTGAGTACAAACGCTCTGTGGTGGCTCTTTCATTCTGGGCCCCAGGGGCTCTGTCCACCCGGCCTACCCTCCTCGGTCAGTGCCAGTCGCGCCCCTTCCCGACAGCAGCCCGGCAGTGCCCCTCACCACCACGTTCAATAAGGTCCGGGGTGGGCCGTCGACGGGCCGGCCATCCTCTGTCACGGGCCGTCCCGGTTTCTCCTGCAGAGCTCGGTGAGCCGGGGACAGACGGGGCATTCTCTGACGGTGGTCACGCCCCGCGTGGGTGAGAAAGGGCAGACGGAGGCAGGCGCACCAAGGAGCCCACGTGGTTGTGCAAGACGGCCCTCGGAGGAGCTCTGATATCGAAAACCCGCACTGAAGCAACAGCAAGGACACGGAATCAAAGAAGTGGGGCCAGGGCGCGGGCTGGCCGTGTGGGCGGCGCCCCTTCAGGTTCTCAGCCCGGGGCGGGGTCTGCGCTCATTCACTCGTGCATTTCCTCAAGTAGCAGACTGTGTCCTGGGGGCCAGGGTCCTTTCGATCGCGGCGTTTATGTCCGATGCGGACAATAAGAAGAAACCGGAACACGAGTAAACGAGGCCACTGTGGATGGGAGAAAGCCCAGTGAAGCCCAGGGTCTGGGGCGACGAAGTACAGTGACCCAGGGCCCCGGGTCGCTTCGCGGGAAAGGTCTGCCAGCACGGCCTCCGGGCTGGTTCCCCAGGGACGTGACGGCCTTCCACGTGACGTTGTGGGCAGAGCTCCAGGCCTGAGGCAGGGCCCGGACCCCACTCGACGGTGGGCAGGACGGAACCGCCCGGTTCTCATTTCGTTCCGGGCTCCTTCCCATCTCCCCGCAAACCTACCGTCTCAAACCTCCCCCCTTTCCAATTCGTTTACTCGGTTTCCAGACCACGGACGCATAACCGAACAGAAAACCATCTTCAGAATGCAAGGGGGTGGGACACGACTTGGCGGCCGGGGTGGGTCGTGGCGGCCGCGCGGTGACAGCCAGGGGGCCGGCTCACCCGAGGCCGAGACTGCAGAATACCGCTGCTCAGTGATGCGAGTGGCGGGAGAAAGGAATCCCGGTTTTCAGGACTCCTCTGCGTGCTGGGACAAAGCAGCCTGGGGTTTCTGGAGGTTTGGCCCACGTTCAGACCCGCCCGCTCTCAAGATGGTGACGGATTCAGCCCAGGGCCCGGGCGAGGGAAACCCGCAAGCCTCCGAGCAGACCCTGCTGTGCCAGCCTTCCCACCCAGGGGCGCAAGAGACCCCCCCATCGCTCCCACAAACGAACCCAGGGACGGCCCCCCGAAAACCTGTGCTGTCAGAGAAGTCCCCCAAGCGGGGCAGAAAGAGCTTCGCTTAAGTCTGAAAAGGCCTGACATGAAGGACCGGGATGAACAAGCCGCCTCCTCGGTCTTTATTTTTCCACAGCTGGGAAGGGCCGCTCTCGCTGTGTTGTTTTTCACCTCCGCCCACTCGGGGGGGGGGGGGGGGGAGGTGTTTTCTAGGCGGCAATGAAGGAACAATCAACACTGTTCATGTGCCATGAGAGCACCCGATTCTAGAACCCGTGGCGAATCCCAGCCTGAGGCCCCGCGAGAGAGGGACACACGCCCCTGCCCGGTGCTCGAGGTCCGTGGAGGGGAGAGGGCCTCGAGGGCTCAACGCAGCTCCGGGGAGGATTCCAGGCTGGGCCAGCGAGGGGGCAGATGCCCTGAAGGGAGAGATGTCCCACTGCTGTGACGGCCATGCCCAGGGCCCATGTGCCGTCCGCCGTCCCCCTGCTGCCTCGGGCCCTCCCCAGCCACGACCATCCCTCGTCCTCCCCGCGGAAGCTGCCACCACCAGCGCCCCCAGCCTCCGGGCTGCCAAGATCGACACCTTCGGTTCCCATCCCTTCTTCTGGACGAGGTTTGGCTCTCACTGTGCGGCACGCGCCTGGCATTTTACATTCCTGGGGGCGCCGTCAGGCTGCAACGCCCGCTCCCCGCCGCGGTGGCTGTGCCCCGCGGACTGGGTATCTCCGGCTCCCGAGAGCCGTGTGCGCCACGGACGGACCTCGGCACACACACCCGGCTCGGCCGTTCCCAGAGGCGCTCACACAGCATGGCAGGTGCCGGGTCGGGCGGCAGAAATCCTAGGGCCGCTGAGACTCACTTCGTACACAAGTCAGGAGGCGAGAAGGCTGTGTGGAGCCTGACGGAGCAAGGAAGGAACACCAAGAGGCTTCCAGTGGAAAATCACAAGGGTTTCCAGAGGAACAGGCCCGGGGATGTGTCCTACTGGGAAGATGGGGTGGCGGGGGGGAGGTGAACGAAGCAGGCTCTCCCCATCGAGAGGACGTCCCCCACAGAAACGAGGCGGACGCCAAGAGAAGGACGTTTGAGTTCCTCCAAGTCAGCTTCTCCAAGACAGGCCACCGGGAGCAGATGAACTGTTGAGAGCAGGTGGGGAACCCGGGCCGGGGAGGCCGTGTTCGCTCAGCAGTGCAGCGAATGCTTTCCCCCCTCACCCGGCGGCCCGGGTGTATCCTGTAGTGTGACACCAACCCCCCCCCCCATCCTCTTCTCAGATCGCAGTTCCCAGAGGCCCTCCTCAATCCCTACTCACACACACACACACACACACACACACACACACACACGAGGCAGAGAAAGATGCCTCGATCAAGTTAGACTTCGGGGCGGCACAGATCCTGCGGGGAACCTGATGAAACCTGCACCTTCTCCCAAGAGATCGGAGCAGAGGGGGCTGGAGCGCGAGCCTCCCTGCGCCCCCACACCCACCGGGCACCCGGGAGACCCGCCTGAGGCCTCCAAGGAGCTCGCGAGCCCAGCGGGAAGCCGCCTGAACGGGGCTCTCCACGCTGGACCCTGAGCCGTCTGGGGGTCCCTACACAAACGCCCATCTCCAGGTGCGCGTGCGTGTATTTCGGGGAGCGGAGGTGAGCCCAGATGCCGGTCCGGCGATTCACCGAATCCACGCCCGGGTGTGCGGGGCGGGGGCGGGGCGGGGGGAAAGGCGGCAAGACTGGACTTGGCCCCCCTCCAGCCCCTGCCGGGCACTTACCATCATGAGCTCCTTCTGGAAGGACTTTCGCTCTTTGTTCTCCGTGTTGTTACAATCCTCCTTGAGCTTTTCCAGAACGGACGCCACCCGCTCGGGCTCACTGTCCAGCTCGGCCCGGCAGAAAAAGGTGAGCGGCAGGTTGCCGTAGCCCAAGGCATCGGCGAAGGAGCGCCAGCTGCTGACGTTCTCCATGAGCAAGGTCCTGACCGAGGCGTAGATGTAGGTGAGGAACTTACAGGGTCGCAGGATCTGCTCCAGCAGCACCGAGGTGCTCAGCTCGGGCCCCGAGAGGAGGCTCGGCCTGGCCCTGCCCACCACCAGCACGTTCTTGGCGTGCACGAGGCCGACCTTGCCCTGGTGGTAGCCGATGTACCACTCCTTGGTCCACAGCTGCCCCTTCAGCCGGATCTTCTCCTCGCTGAGCAGCGCGACGCTGTCCCCCTTCTTGTACTCCAGCAGGTAGTGGTTCTTGCTCTGCCGCACCACGGTCTTGAGTAGCTTGCCGAACTTGAGGCTGGACACCGGGCGGTCCTGAAAAGTCGGGTATTTGGTGGTGGCAGCAAACGGGGACAGGATGATTTTCCCGACCTCGTTCTTCTTGAGAAACCGCCTTTGCCCGGAGGGCTTGATGGCACTTTTGGGGGGCGGCTGGGGAGTCTGCACGCAAAACTGCGTCAGGATGGCCTCCTGGTCGCCCTTCACCTGAACCCGCAGGGTGAAGTCGGACAGCTCGCCGGGGTTCTGGCAGGTGATGGGGAAGATGAGGCGGCTCACCTTGCCCAGCTTCATCTGGAACCCCCTCACCACCTTGGCCTGCTCGCTGGCCTTGACCTCGTAGTTGGTCATGTTGGAAAACATGCAGACGTGGAGATCCTGGGGCCTGGACAAGACGAACTGGTGCTTACCCCAGAGCTGCAGGGCCACGGGGGCAGGGCTGGGGGCCTGGCGGGTGACCTCGCTGACCAGCAGCGTCTTCGGGGCACAGTCGTGCCCAAAAATGGTCACCACGGTCTTGAAGGATGGGTGAATGTGTTTGGGCCCATAGAGGCCCACGGTGACCTTCTTGTGGATGAAGTCCCACACCGTGGAAGGGTAGAGGATGTTGGGGCCGTGGGCCACAACGGCCAGGTACATACAGGGCTCTAGGTTGTCCAGCTGCACCTGGACCGTGTCCCCATAGCTGTAGGTGAGTGGGATGGGGACATAGGGCCCTTCCTTCAAGTCACTCCTCAGGCACTGGAGACCCACCGTGCTTTTGCTAAAGATGTCGTTTTTCACCTCGGCCGACACTTTCATCTCCACGATGATGAAGGTTTTCACCTCCAGGGTGCTCACCTTCACCTCCAGCACCGGGCTGACGCTGCTGCACCTGTCGCTGTTGAGCTCCAACGGGGGGTCCAGCAGGGCTTTCATGGAGATCTGCTGCGTCTCCCCTGGGGCCACGTGGCCCTCGGGCACGTGGATGCTGATGCCGCTGTCGGGCAGCTGCACGGCGCCCCCGGAGCTGTCCAGCTTGCACGCGATGCTCGTCTCCACCGCCTGGGTCTGGCCCCACCCGGGGCTCTGGCCCAGCAGGTCCAGATCGTGGCAAGACCGGGCCAGCTTCCGGTGGCTCAGCCAGGCGGCACGGAAGTCCTCCCGGCTCTGGAACTGCTCCGGGGCCGGGGATTTCAGGCCCGTGAAGAAGCCCGAGGAGTCGGGGGCGTCGGACTTGGCCTGGAGGACGGAGAGCTCCGACAGG
Source organism: Lynx rufus (assembly GCF_022079265.1). Classification (NCBI taxonomy): domain Eukaryota; kingdom Metazoa; phylum Chordata; class Mammalia; order Carnivora; family Felidae; genus Lynx; species Lynx rufus. Next base: position 5,484,486 of record NW_025814834.1, read on the forward strand.
CTGTAGGAGCGCTTGCTTCTGAAGAAGGGGTTGTCCCGCTTGCCCGGCGCCTCGGCCTGGAGGCGGCCTGCGGCCGGCAGCTCGTCAAAGATGTTGCCGACGCTGTTGGTGGTCGCGGAGCTGGATTCGGTGAACGAAGACGTGCCCGTATCAAAAAGGAGCAAATCCACGGTGCTTCTGGGGGTCAGCTCGTCCAAGCTGGGCATCGCCGGCGCGTTCCCGTTCAGAAACGGGTTTGTCTGGGCCCCGTTCCAGAAGGGGTTATTGCTGTAGGTCTTGCTCGGTCCCTTGTCCTCTGTCCACCCCCCGAGCAGGTCTAACTCCTTGGCCACCTCGTCTGGGCTGTCTGGAAGATGATCGATCACCCCGCTGTCGCTCAGGGTGGAGTCCCGGTAGTTCAAGGGCTGCACGTAGGAGGACGGGATGTAGCCCATCTCCGTGGTGCTGTGGGCGTACCACCACTCCCCGCCGGACGCGTCCAGGACGTAGAGGTGGTCGCCCTTGGAGAACTTGAGGGTGGTGAAGTTGGCCGGGTGGTAGTCCTTGATTGCGATCACTTCCTTTGCATTCCCGAACGGTGTGGGATTGTCTACGAGCAAGGCACTGGGGGAAGGCACTGCATAAAACACAAAGAAACAGGGGGTGAGGGCGAGGCCCACGGGCGCCGCGGAGCACTGGCCGGAACCAGGGAGGAGGGAGAGCGCTCTGGGCGACAGGCAGCTGTGCCATAAAGAAGTCTCAGGGAACTCCACTGTGCTCCCGAAGGCCGGCACTGTTGTCCCAGCCCACTGGGCGGGAGGGCTCATACACCCCCATTTCCCCGGGATCGCTTTTAAGACGCCATCTCATTTTTAAACCTTTTTTAAGCTCTAAAGATTTTAGTTTTAAGTGACCTCTGCACCCAACGTGGGGCTCGAACTCACAAGCCCGAGATCAAGAGTCGCAGGCTCCACCGACTGGGCCAGCCGGGCGCCCCCGATGCCATCGGATTTTGGCCAGTTTTCCTCATGTAACTGACTTACCCGGAGCTGCCCCTGGGTCGAGACAGAAGCCGAATGTGACCGACTTAAAACCTGTCACATTCTGAGTGGGGTGACCCATGGCCTGTAGCCAGGGACGGGACATGAAGAGCCTGGAACAGAATCTGAGTTCGTGAGCTGGTCCCACGCTCTGCCTTGAATGCAGAACACGTGAATGGGGGGAAGGTTCCCTGACAAGCAGACCCGTCTCTTACGTTTCCAAGCTGAACCCACTCTTCATCAAAATAAGACTTTGGAAGGGCGCCTGGGTGGCTCAGTTAGTTAAGCGTCTGACTTCAGCTCAGGTCATGATCTCGTGCTTCGTGGGTTCGAGCCCCGTGTCGGGCTCTGGGCTGACAGCTTGGAGCCTGCTTGGGATTCTGTCTCTCTGCCTCCTCCCTGCTCATGCTCTCCCCCCCCCCCCCACTCTCTCTCTCTCTCTCTCAAAATAAATACACTTAAAAAAATAAATAAAATAAGACTTTTGAGGCCGGTGCCTTCCAGCCTCCTTTAAACGATCATTCAAAATGACAGCTTGGAAAGGGGCTCTCCCGCATGCCTTGAAAATGAAAGGTTTATGTCCACTGTCATTCATGTCATCTCCGAGCAAGTGTTTAAGTCTGAAAAACCCCCAACTCGTTCAACAGCGACTCGAGCTAATTTCGGGTTCACGGCGTTCAACTATGTGTGCTCCCGATGTAGACAGCAATGGGAACCACGAAAGTCAGCTCAACAAGGGGTGTGTGTTTTGGAAAAGATCGGACGACGAAATACCTAAGTGTCTTCTCTCCCACCCAAACATGACAAAGCACATCCTAGAGGAGGAGGAAAGCGCCTTGTGAAAGAAAAGAGAGCCCCCACCCCAGCTGTGCCTTGTTTCACAGGGTTTAGGGATATTCTGACTTCCTGTAAAAAACGTTAAGAAAGGACCGTATTTTTAGTGGAACCTACACCCACATCTTCTCTAATATACGATTAAGTCGAGAAGCGTTCTATTCTACCAAATTGGCCCTCCAGAAAAACAGCGTCTGCCAGTTTCCCTTGCCTTTGAAAAGAAATAATGGAACTGGAATTGTATTTCCTTAGCAAAGTCTGGGGAAATAAAGCAAGAAGTTGCTGTTTGTTTCCATGAACCAAGTTAGAGAGAGAAGCTTGGTAGAAAGCTCATCTGGGCGGTGAAGGCCGTCGCCTCCCGCCCTCCTTGTGGGGCGGTGGGGAGAATCTGGCTCTGGGTTCACTGGGCACGGGCTTCCCGTCCAGACCTCAGGAGCCCGACATACTCTCTCAACGGGCTCTGGTGGAGATAGCGTTCTGATGATGTGCTTAGCATAATGATGCCTAAGGACACACAAACGGTTATGTTAAAGGAGACATCGCCCCCACCCCTCCTAATTTTATTTTCTCCGTAGCACTTATCATTAACCAATATACCACGAATATTTTAGTGGGGGGGGTGCTGCATCGCCCTATTGGGGTGAGAGCCCTCTTAGGGTGTTTTGCTCACAGTGGTATTCCTGGAAGGCAGCCTGCCACATAGCAGGTGTTCGACAAATATTCGTGGAATGAATGCTCCTCCGGTATGCACACACCAGAGAGGCCATAGTCATGTTCTGGGGTCAAGGTGTCGGCCGAAGGCAAAGCCAGAGTTCTCTGTGGCTGTGCCCTGCTATAAAATCACCCCAAGGAGAAACCACTTCACAGTGAAGGGAGGGGAGTGAATAAACACATTCAAGTACAAGAGAAGGACCCTGAGGGAGAGGTGGGGAGACAGGGGACGGGTCAGGCTGGGGTCGGGGGACAACAGCAGACCTCTCTTGCTTTGTTTTCCAGCCACCGTCTCCTGTAATAGAAACCGCTTTGTGTTTCCTTGACACATCTAATGAAAATGTCACATAAAAATTAAAACCAAATGAAAATTAGAGCGCGTGCCAGCTATTAAAATCTTGTTAGAGTCCCTCAGAAGTTATATCCCTATTATGTTCCCCAGAACAATTCCCTTAGAGTGATATTTTTGAAATTAAAAACCAAAGCTATTAAGCAGGCTTTGTATATAGCCTAAGAGAACGTATCAATGCAAATTATCACTTTGGTTTCAGCCGACTGAAGAATAAAAATGGTTTCACTTAAAATTCCAAGCACTCCCCTTAGCAGAGAAGCAGTAACATATTTCACTCAAGGATCAGGCTCATCCAATGGGAAATGGCGATCCTTCCGTGGAAATGGACTGTGGTATGAGCTCCTGCCAGACGGGTCCCTCCATCAGTCAACTGTCACAGAGCACCCGGGGACACCTGGTGGGGCGTCTATCCAATGAAACGCAGGAGAATCCCTATCGAATCCCATCTTAATGAATTCTGGGGAGCGATGCTCAGATTCACAGCTATCCCTGATTTCCATACGAAAAAAAAAAATCCTTGCGTGTCGGGAAGTTCAGTGCACTGAATAATACATTTCTTACCCCTCTGCCTCGGTTCTTATACAGGCGGAACATTTATCAGGGGGCAGAGGATTTCACAGAGGACACTTTGGCTGGAATACATTCCCACCTGTCTACCGTGGGGACGCAGCGGAGGCCACCCGCTGCCCTTGGGAAATGGGTTTGGGGCTCCTCCCCAGTGGACCAGCCCCAGCTCACATCCCAGGATGTCTCCTTTATCTTTTTCCCACAATCGCGGTGTTCTTTTAGGACCCTGATGCCTCTCAGATCGTTATCATAATTTTTAAAAATTCAGCTCTCTCATTTCGAGAACCCGGCCCAAACCCCACAATTTATGCTCACGTTTTCCAACTTTAACCATGATCAGCTAGGCTATAAAGTAAGAAAACAATGCCCATTACTGGGCTATGAAAAATAAATGGTTCCATTATTTATAAAACTACCTGGTAACTGTTACTGTTATTAATAAAATCTCATGATTTCTTTTGCCAGTATGTTTGTTTGAGGAACATTTAAAGCAGTGCTCAAGGCTCCCAGCATAAAGCAGAGACAGGAAGCGACTGAGGATACAGTGAAGGGAGAAGGGATTAGGAAGAGACAAATGGGGGACATACGGTTGTTAGGACATCAGGGAAGAGGGCCACAGTGTGACCCAGGAGACAGCAGTTTGGTTCAAGAACTATTCACTTAGCACTGACTTTGTGCCAAGTTAAAGATACAAGGGTAAAGGTCCGCTCCCACTGCGCAGCTTGTATTCTGGACGGCCCAGTGGGTAACCTCAACACGTTGTGGTCAACGCTGTAGGGAAGCCGCCTAACGATGGATGATGAGGATGTAACCCATGACACCAGTAAGTACCTAGTAAGGTCAAGGTGGACTTCTAGGCAGAAAATGACCCATCCATCTCACTGACCCAGTTGTAAGTGTCTGTTAGAGGAACCCAGAGGCTTAGGGTGATTGACCCTGGGGCCACCTCTAAACCAGGGGTCAGCAAACAACGGCCCCTGTGCTGTTTTTGTAAATAAAGTTTTATTGGAACACAGCCATATCCATTGCTTACTCTCTCCTGTGACTGCTCTCGAGCTGCCGCGGCACAGTGTGACGGAACCCGGAGGGCCTACAAGGATGAACATACTCCCTGTGTGACCCAGGTCCCTACCTTAATGTCACCCAAACTCAACAAGAGGAGAAAAGACAAACATATTCTGTATGAAGAAGTTTCATAACCAACGGGGAATTCATAACCTCCCAACCCACCAACAAAACAAAACAAAACAAAACAAAACAAAACAAAACAAATGGTTATTGTTCCAGGGCTGAATGTGTCGTCATGAAGTTTAGAGAGCTAAAACTTAACATCTGAATGGGGCCTTGAGACACTTGAAGGCAGAGAAGTCCTTGGGTCTCAGAGCACTTGCAAATCTGCCCCCTCAGCCACCATTGTGTCTCTTGGGAGCTCACCTTTGACATCACTAAAGCTCGTTTCTGAAAACCCTTCGGTCAGGTCAATCAGGGTCCCCTCGGACTTGCACCGAGGGAGGCCGCCGGAGTTGGCCGCTCGGATCCGCTGAGCTGCCATCTTGAACTCTCTTCCTGGGGGGACCGCTAACGTGTCATATCTCCTCCTCCAGGTATCCCGGCGCTCGCTGAAGCTCTCCTCAGGCAACCATGCCGCACACGGGTCAGCTGGGCGATGTGCTTCTTCCTGAAAGTGGGGGAAAAGGAAAAAAAAAAAAAAGGAATTTCCCTTGAGCAAGCACGACATAGGTTGGACAGGAATTTTGTGGGAAGTGGGAGTCCTCTTTCTTCCAGGGCCATTCCAGTCAAGACAGACCCAGGACAGTCTTCCTGGCCCGAGAGAGCGAGGGGGGACCCACTCCCCGGATCCTGTGTGCACCCTGTGCCCATCTCACCCGCTGTGCGGGCACACAGAGCCGGGCAGCACATCCTGGCCTGCTGTTCGCACCCTCTCTTCCTGGGGTACAAAGGGCCTTGTGAAGTTTGTTCTAGCACCTGGCCGGCCTGTTCATCACGAAGAGGGGGACGAACGGGATCTGTAGACTCCACGTGACCGGTTCCGGGGTTCAGGGCAGAAGAAATGAGTCCGTGTGCCCAGACAATGGCTGGTCCCGTTAGAGGCACAGCCCCGGCCGCGATGCTGGATACTCCGGAAAGCAGCACTCAGCACAGCACCTCTTGTGGCCCCGCCTTGGGGGGGGCCGGGGGGGCTGCTCCCTGCCTGCCCACGCTCCCCTAAAATCCTCCCTGGATCCCCAACAACCGACAGTCCTAAATAAGACACACACGTCGCCACTTCTGCGCATGAGGCCTTTGCGGAACGTGTGCCCCTGAAGCTGGTATATGTACCCAGACGGTGTCACCGAGCCTTCAGAGCCACTCTAGGGCCTGTTTCTTTCCGGAAGGGGCACAAAGGCATCTGGGGGGCTCTCTCAGGAGATGGTGACATGATCAGCTGTGGGATGACCCTCGCCAGCCCACGGAGGGGAAAGGAACAACCAGGAGCCAACCTCAAAGCGGCAAATACCCCATGCTCTTCCCCGGAAACGGGCGGACACACCATAGCTGGCCGCACCTGTCGGGGCACGGAGGGACCCGAGGGCAGGCAAACTGCACTCTGTTTCAACACGGCTCGTGTGACCGGTCTCCGGTCCCTGGCTCCCTGGCTGCGCCCTTCAAGGACAGCTGGGAATACGGCTTCTGGCCCAGATGAGTGGCCTTCACCAATGAGAGGGACCCGCATGGCCCCAACACCGCTTCCTGCAGCGGCAGGGGGGTGGGGTGACCTAGCCCGTCCGCCTCTACCCTTCCCCCAGGCTCCGCACGCAGCCTCCCGGGGGCTCAGTGCCAACCGTGCAGCGAACACACGCAGGTTTGCGTCCAAGCTCTGCCGTCCGCGGGGACGTCTTGTGTTCAGCGTTTAAGTCGGTGGCCTCAGTTGTTGCACCTGTGAGGCGGGGCCAAGACAGCACTGCCCTCACCGGTGTGTGGGGAGACCGAATATGAGAATCCGTGTAAGGCGCTTGGAACGAGGAACAGGGGCTCACCACGGCCCCGGGGAGGATTGCTTTCCTTCTTTCCTTCTCAACCGCCGAACGCCACACTCCTCACCGGAATGCTCTTGGACAGAAGGGGGAGCGGAGCTGGCCGCGGAGGCCGGTCACCAGGCCAGAGGCGGCTCTGTGCCCACCAGGCAAGATGTGGCCACGTGCATGGGGGAGCCCGCGGGGCCCGGGATACAAGGAGAGCCCACCCCTGGAGCACCTGGCTTCAGAAAAGAAGCGCGATGATAAGATCCATCACTGAGACGAGAGGATGTGAGGATCCTTTGGGTCCGAAAGACGGGTCTCACCTACCGGCAGGAACAGAGAAAATGGGACTCGTGTATGGGGGCGGGGGGAGGGGATCGGAGAGGACAGGCAGCGGGGGGGCGCGGGGGGAGCTTCAGGACAGTTCTGAGACCTGTGCTTGCCGGGTAGACCTGCAAATTAACCACCCAAGATTCTAGGTCTGACGGTGCCTCCCGGAGATACAGCAGCCAGCCAGACAGACAGACAGACACGGCCCAAGCCAGCTGGCTGTGAAATCTGACTGGCACCCTCGGCTCGTCCCATGAGGGCCCCCCCTCCCCCCCACTGCAGAGCTGCCCAGGGCACTCGGTGAACGGGGTGGGGAGGGGGAGGGCGAGTTCTTCGCTCTCACGGCGAACAGGGCTGGCGTGGCCCTGTTCCCGAGGACCCCGAGGCGGGCTGGGGGGGCCCCCGCGCTATAACACTGAGAGTCCAGCCCGATTAGCTGCCGGGGGGAGGCCCGGAAAGCTACCCAGAGTAGGGGACATGCCGGAGGGTTCTGGAGGCCGAGGAAGGGTCGGCAGACAGAGCGGGGCCCGGGGGCTACCTGAGCGCTGGGGACCGGCAAAGTGAGGAGAGAGAAGGCAGCCCGCCCAGGTGGCAATGGGGCTGACCTTGGAGACCACGACCTTGGCCCTGGAGACCACGGGAAGTCACAGAAGCTTTCTGATGGAGGACACCTGGCCGCAGATGAGCAAAACGGAAGCAGCGATGCCGTTACTGACAGTGTAGTTATGGACAGGCTGCAGAGGGCTGGGGGTGGGGAGCAGGTGCACGTGGCGATCGGCAGGGGGCACCTGCCCCAACACCCCCACAAAGGCCTGCAGGGCGACTTGGTGTGGTCGTCGGAGGGGCTGATTTCATGCAGGGCAGGGAGAGGGAGAGCCAGCAGCTCCCCTGAGGTGCCTGCAGGACAGGGCACGGCTTCCCAGCGAGCACTCGGGAGAATCTGCGGGCTGGCAGATGGAACTGGAGATAAACGTTTACGAGTGGTCAGATTCCTGCATTCGCTATCACCACCGAGAAGGCAGCGGCGGGGGCGGGGGGGGGTGATTCCGGGCTTAGGGGTGAGCAGAGGAGAAAGCAGTTCAGGACGTCACTGGGATTTCTGGAGATGGATCGTTGTTTTTGTTTACTGTTGATGGGGGACCTAGTTTTTTACCCTGAGCCAGCAGAGACACAAAGGCATGTTTAGCAGTTACATAAAGAGATCTGCAGTCCTTTTTAAAAACAAAGATACCCCCAGAGAGGGTGCCATTCAAGGAAGAGATAAGCCACTGACTGTACATCCTGACAAGCCCAGCACTCATCAGCCAGGGTGAATTCAGTCGAGGCACCAGAGCGAGGCTCCCGGGCAGCCAGAAGCATCGCGTGCTCACGGAGTTATCAACGCACTCGTTCATGCTACCCCTTCCCGGGAAGAGGGACGCTTGTCCCGTGGCGCTCAATGCCCTGTGTGAAGCCCAGAATGGCAAGTTTTCTTCAGAGACAATGGGAGACCATCCTTGGACATGTCCTGACAGCAAAGAGGGCAGCCGGCCCTCGCTGGACAAGCCTGGCAGACTCTCTCTTCCTGGAACCTGGAACCTTCCCTGACCAGATACCATCAGGGTGAGGGTTCCCAGAGAAGCTCCGCATCTCCACTCATTCCAGAGCCAGGCATGGAGAGATTGCTGGAGTAACTTGCCCAGGAGGCGGGTGATGCTCTAGGGGGCGGGTGATGCTCTAGGGGGCGGGTGATGCTCTAGGGGGCGGGTGATGCTCTAGGGGGCGGGTGATGCTCTAGGGGGCGGGTGATGCTCTAGGGGGCGAGTGATGCTCTAGCGGGTGGGTAAAACTCCAGGAGGCAGCAGGGACAAAATGCCTCGAGCTCTCCCTAGCCTTGCTAACCACTTCTCTCCAGGCCCAGAGTGCACCAGGCCCGTGCTGCCGGCGGCTGTGGGATCCCCGATTCCTCCTGCTGTCCCTTACAGAAGCGCCGTTTTGTCTCAAGGCTGTCCCATCGACGTCAGGTCACTGCCCAGCTCAAAACTCCCTGGTGTTGCTTCCTGCTTTTAAACCCGCGAAGTTTGACCTCCCTGCCCCGGCATTCAGAGCCCCCCCACGACCCGGTTTCCACCTGCCATTCCGGGCCTGTCACTCACCTGCACCCCAACGTGAGTCAGTGACCACACGCGGACCTGCTGCCTCTCAGGTGCGCCCGGCGCTCTGTGGCTACCGCTCCCTGAGCACCCTCCCCTCACCTGCGCCTCCAGGAAAACGGTCCTCTCCACCCTTCTCGCTCCACCCTCCTCCCCACAGGCCTGCAAGCTTCTCCAGTGACTCATGTGCTGCCTCAGATCCGCAGTCATCGTCCCCGAGCTCCACATTCAAGTTGCCGGAGCTCAAGGAGCACGCCCCCGGAATCAGTCCCTGCTTCGGTCAGAAAAGTCGTGTCGGGGTGAACGGCTCAGTGCTCTGATCCGCTTTGTAACGAGTTCGAGCTCGTGAAGCTTCCCTACGGCATCTTCCAGCACATGACACTGTTGTCACGTGTTATTATATCCACTAGACGCGATGCCATTTTCCCCATTTACTGTTTTTAAATTATTTGCTATTTTATTACTATTTTCCTATGTGCGTACGTCTTTTAACGGGCCTGCAATCAAACAAACAAACAAAAAACACGAGGAAGGTGATGTGAGGAACCATTCATGACCTGCCTTGCCAGAGAGAGACAGGGAATGTTGTACGTGTCTCCCTTTGCCCCGGGGAAAAACTCTAAGGAGCCATGGGGGTCACATGGCCAAGGCGCTGAGCCCCCTCACAGCACAAGGAGACACGGCCGGGTTCCTGCTCAGCTGGACAAGAAACCCCAAACCCAGCTCACCGAGGGCCCCCTCAGAACGGAACCTCCCAGGTCCAAACCCAGCTCGGGGGCTGCCTCAGGCCCCCTCCAGGCTTCACCACCGCGGTCGTGGCTGAATGGCACGTTCAACCAGCCACAGAGCTCGGTCTCCCTCCCCAGCAGCTCCCTCCCTCCTCCCTTGTGCCCCAGCAGCCACCCCCCTACTCCGTGGAGACCGGTGGGCCCGCAAGTGTGTGTATGCCCAACGCCACGCACGCTCCGTTCAGAATACACCTTCGCCTGACCTTCCACGTTTACAGTAATCGGCATCGTTCCACCAGGTCCACTGTGTTCAACTCTGCCCTCGGGGAGCCTACCCCTCAGTTAGCCCTCAGAATGATTTTAGAAGTCAGGACTCTCTTCAACGCCCTGCAAAAGCCTCTTAGCTCTTCGTGTGCTCACAGTGCCCTCAAGGACTCATATAACGGGTCCTCGCTAGCTCTGTGGACCCTTTTCCGGAAGTTCTTTCCCTCTTCCCGACCTCAGGGCCTTTGCACCTGCTGTCCCCTCACCTGGGAGGCCCAAACCTAGATGCTCACCGGGCTTGATCCCTCACTTCGTTCGGCTCCCTGCTCGAATGTCACCAAATCAGCAGGGACAGGTGCCTGCTACGGTAACATCCCTAACCCCACCCTCTCTCCCTACTTTCCTTATGGACCCAACAAATCACACGCTGTCCTGCCTCCAGCCTGATTTCTCCAAGAGAACGTTAGCTCTACGAGGCCACAGCGCTCACCCTGCTTCTGCGTGCCCTCTGCTGTGTGAGACCCGCATAGAGCAGGAGCACCAATGAATTCTATTCGAATCAAGACAAAGGCTTCGGACACCATTTTGAAAGGTATCCCTGGGATAATCTTGCAAGAGTCAAAATCCCCCGTGAATGTCTAGTGTCCCCCAGATGGCCACGTGACTTGATTATACAAAGCAGGATGATTCTGAGAATCCTGGCCTATTCTGGAAATCTACGTGCACGTGCTTAATCACTGATGGGTGCCCCGGGGGAGGGGGGGCACCTCAGTCAGATGTGCCTGGATGGCACGACCTACAAGTCTGGCCACCCTCCCTCTGCTACAGTCAGTCAATTCTCGAGGACGGCCTGTGGCTGCACGCACCCTTGCCCGGGGCGGCTGGCACAGGACCTCAGGACCTCTCAGAAGTGGGGGGGAGGTGTGTGGCCACGCCATCCCCCCCATCCTCCCCAGGCCACGCCTGGACTCGGGAACCCCCCGCCCCCTTGGTAGTAGTCAAGTCTGGGAAGACGGGAAGGGGCATTAAAGCTTCCTTGTGTCTGACTCATAACTAATGAGTTTTTCTTTTCTTTAGCGCAAAGGCTGATTCATCTGCGGAGACAAGAGCCTGCTCCTAGCTCCTCCCCGGGGACGAGGAGGCTGGCCTCGGAACAGACAACATCGTTGTACATGCACAGAATTATTTCCAGATTCTCGAGGCAAACTTGGGAACCTAGGCCCAGCCCACCGGCCACCCATGCAGACCCGCCTCACTCCTCGGGCTCCAGACTCACAGAATATTCATGTGGGGGCCTCTCTGCCAAGGCCCCGCCCCAGGAACATCGCAAAAGCAAAGCAACCGAGAAAACCCAAAGAACGCGAGCGTCTGTAGGGTCCCTGACTCAGGACCCCAGGGTGTGTGTGTGACACGCGGGGCTCCCCCGGTGGCCCCGACCTGAAGGTGCAGAGGGCAAGCTCTGGGCCGGGCCCCGGGCCTGCGGGGGAACCGGGGCACCCAGACCGCTCTGGGTTCCTCCCCGGTGAGTTCTGTTCGTGCCTTCTTGGAGATGACTCATCTCCACATTTGATTTTGATTTCTGGAGTAAGAGTGTCGTGTTGATTGCATCAGATTTCCTCCGGGTTAAAAAGCAGGCACGAGTTTCAACCCGCCCTCGGTGATTTCGGTCCCCGGACCGTCAGCACAAACTGCATCCCGTGTGCCCACCTGGCCCACTCCCCAAGCAACAGCGGCCTCCGGAGAAGCAAGGTAATTCGGAGACCCCCCCTCCCCAGCTGACCTGTGTCCCCGCGAGCAACAGCCCGGAGCCCGACGCCCCGGGGCCATGACCCCACGGGCCAGCTGTGGAGAAGCCGCCACACGTCCCAGCACGCCTGTGGGGCCAGCGGGGGCCGTTGGGGACACCTGATTCCCACGGGGGTCACACCGAGGACACCGGAAGGTTGGAGCCCGGCAGTGACCCGGCGAGGCCAGGGCAAGCCTGTGTGCCTGCCAATATCTCGGTCACCTCTTTCCCTCTGAGGCAAACAGCCCTGCAGGAGGCCCACTCCTCCCAGCTTCCCAGCTCTCTGCCGCGTCCTGACCCCCGACCCATCCGGGCTGGGCAACGACCCAAGTGGAAAACCAGCACGTGACCCGTGTCCCCTTTCCAGGCTCGCTCTCGGTTGGCGGGGACGGCACGGGCTCCAGTTACGAGAGGGGAGCGGCCGGCCCAGAGAAACCCGAAGCTTCCACGCCACCTCGCACAGGCGGCTTCAGGAGTCTCCTCTCCGGGGCTCTGCTGCTGTGTGCACCTGCAGCACGAGACGGTGCCTCGTTCTGGGGGTGCCAAGAGCGTGGGTCCACTGGCGGGGGCCCCGGGGAATTAGCTTCCCTGACCCGTGTCGGGAGTGGGCCTCACTGAGGCTGGACGCCCGGGTTTTAGTTCAGGGCAGTGGCAGCAAGGGCCACGCGGGGCCCCCAGCACCTCCGTGAAAACCCACCGAGCGCCGGCTTCTAGAACAGGGCTCTGTGCTCAGCAGAAGGAAACGTGAGAGCAGACGTGTTCAAGGCACCCACGCCCGAGGCACCACTGGGAGCCTAGAGCTTGGAGGAGGGGAGGTTCCGAGCGCTAGATGCTAGAAGGGGCACGCGCGGAAGCCCTTATCTGTTCCCCCAAAGCTCAAGAAGCACCTCCCAGGGCCCCACGGGTGGCAGGGGTCCCTCAGGTTGCGGGGTGCCCACCCGCGTCCCCACATCTCACTCGATACTTCTGTTGTCCAAGGAGTGAGGGCCGGGCAAGCCGGCCTGTTTCTCCGGCCAGTGACAAAGGAGGACACCCCGGATCTGGAGCGGCCCAGCTTCCCCCTGCCCGGCCTCCTTCGACCAGCGCCCTGCCGCCCAGGGTCCTGGGGTGAAAACCGCAGTCCCAGGCACTTCTCCCCAGTCTGCCCACATGCTCCTTCCCATTTCCCAGACTCTCGCCAAACACAGGAGCTGCTCCTCTCGTTTGCCTCCAAGGCACCCCTGAACTCACCGGGGGGCCTACTTTCTCCCCCATTAAAACCTGCCCATCTGAGAGGGACCCTCGGCCAACAGGGCCTTTGCCAATGGAATCCCATCTCCGTTCCGAGCTCTCAGTGTCCCCTCTGGGCACCGGCCGCTTTGAGCCTGAACATCACAGCTGTTATCATGCTCGTGACTTGGTCCCCTGATGACCACGCTCGTTTCTTTGCAAGCGGGGGACACGGTTCCTTGGATTCCCCGGCACTAAACACGGGGTTTGGCCCAAGCTGTGCGTGGTGTCATCTGCTGAATGGACAGATGTCTCACGCGACCAGTTCTTCAGCACCACGGGGCACCGAGGGCCGCCAAAAGACACAAGCGGGTGGAGTCCCTCGTCCCTTCCCTCCACTGCTTGTCATGTAGCTGGGACAGCAACACGCGTGACACATCGGGAGGAGAACGAGGTGGGTCCTACCGCGTCTTCCCGGCACGCACGGGACCGGAGGCCCACAGACCTCTCGGTTCGCCTGTCATCCCGAGCGTGTTATGGTGGCTGCTGGTCACGAATGGTGTCTCATTAGCCTACTGCGGAAAACGGCTAGGAGTTCAAAGAATAACCCTCATGTGGCGCTCGTCAAGCGCGGGGTTCGGGAGGTCTGGTGGTCTGCGATCTGCCACGCTGGGTCACATGGGAAGGCCGGGCCACCTTGTGACGGGCCTGGCGGCAGACGGGCTGTGAGGGAGGGTCTTGTGACCAGCCCAGATGAGAAATACTCACCACCCCTGGTCCCCAGCCAGTGGCCAGGAAGAACGAGTGTGGCCGTCTCTGAAATGCAGTCATAGCGACGAGAAGAGAGGTCCGCTCACTGGCCTGGGGGCTGCTGGTCAGGGGACGGACGCCCGTCTGACACGGTCATCAAAAGGCAAAACAGCAGCACTAAAAGGGGTTGTGATTTCTAAATGTGGGTCATTGATTAACTGTCTTCCTTAAAAAAAACAACAACTAAATTAATAGTTGTCTTTAGATCAACCCACTTTTTATAACAAGTGTATTTAAGGAAGTTATTTTTTTTTAATTTTTTTTAATGTTTATTTATTTTTTGAGACAGAGAGAGACAGAGCATGAACGGGGGGAGGGGCAGAGAGAGACGGAGACACAGAATCCGAAGCAGGCTCCAGCCTCCGAGCCGTCAGCACAGAGCCCGACGTGGGGCTCCAACCCACGAGCCATGAGATCGTGCTCTGAACTGAAGTTGTACGCTTAACCGACTGAGCCACCCAGGTGCCCCCTAACAAAATTCTTAAGCAGAAGCTCTGTAAGAACAATCATTTTTCTTTTTTTTTTAATTTTGTTTATGTTTATTTTTGAGAGAGAGAGAGAGAGAGAGAGAGAGACAGAGAGAGAGTGAGCAGAGGAGGGGCAGAGAGAAAGGGAGACACAAAATCCAAAAGCAGGCTCCGAGCTGTCAGCACAGAGCCCGATGCGGGGCTCGAACTCACGGACCGTGAGAACATGACCTGAGCCGAAGTCAGACACTCAACCGACTGGTCACCCAGGCGCCCCTAAGGAAGTTATTTTAAAGGCAGCTTTCTGGGGCGCCTGGGTGGCGCAGTCGGTTAAGCGTCCGACTTCAGCCAGGTCACGATCTCGCGGTCCGTGAGTTCGAGCCCCGCGTCAGGCTCTGGGCTCATGGCTCGGAGCCTGGAGCCTGTTTCCGATTCTGTGTCTCCCTCTCTCTGCCCCTCCCCCGTTCATGCTCTGTCTCTCTCTGTCCCAAAAATAAATAAACGTTGAAAAAAAAAAATTTAAAAAAAAAAAAAAAGGCAGCTTTCTGTCGCTTTGAAGAGGAAGCTAGTCGATCCTTTCAAAAAATATTCCTTAGATACGCGGATAACTTTTCCAGAATACATTAACTTGGAGACAGCGTTTTCAAGGTTTGTCCTCGATACCACTCTGGGAAACGAACACCTGGCCGGTGCCACTCTCTGTGCAGACAAGGAAGCGGAGGCTTATCTGGTTTTCACGGAGAGAGACTGCCCCTGAGGTTTGTTTCTGAGACCCCGATTAAAGTGCCAGATTCAGACAAGGAAGAGACGGGAGGCGGCTTCCTCGGTTCCACGCTGCCCCGACCCCACGGACCGCTCTCGTTCATGACACGCGCAGGCCATGTCTGAGGCTCAAGTTCAAGGCAGGGGTTTAACATCCTCAAGACATGGCAGGAGCCGAGAAGCCAAAAGGGCCACGCGGATGAGTGACCGTGTTTGCAAAACCCCGCAGGCAGAGAGCAGGGCTGAGCCCGCTACACGGCACAGCTGAAAACCAGCCACAGAGGCGAGCGGATGCCAGACATACTCATCCACAGCCTCCCTCCTGGCCTTTCCGATTCAACGAACCTTGCAACGCGGGCTGCCTGATGGGAGCTGAGCGGGAGAAGGGAAAGTCAACACAGAAAGTTTCATGCATGGGCTGGCTAGCTCCGACCCGGCCAGCTGGGCCTTCTCCGTGGTTCCGCAATCGGAGAACACCCTGACCCCGCTCCTCCTGGCGGGAGCCAGATTTTTGCTGCTATAAATGGCCCGGCGGTGGTGACCATCTTTATAACTAATCTTCCTCAGCATTCTGGATTATCCTCTTAGGACGACTTTCTAGCAAGAGTATGAAGCGTTGCCAAACACTTTCCTGGAAACAAACACTAAAGTTTAAATTCACATTCCTTTGGCCACGACGGTCAGAAATTTTCGAATATCTACTACTTCCTGCTTTCTGTTTGAAAAAAAATCACAGGCACTTGCTTTTTTATTTTATTTAAGCTTATTTACTTATTTTGGGAGGGGAGGGGCCGAGAAAGGGAGAGAGAATCCCAAGCAGGCTTCAAGCTGTTGGTGCAGAGCCCTATTCGGGGCTCGATCCCATGAACGGTGAGATCATGACCTGGGCCGAAATCAAGAGCCAGCCGCTTAACCGACGGAGCCCCCCAGAGGCCCCCCCTATTTCCTGCTTTATGACTATTATTTCGTATCCTTTGCTGAATTACAGCCTAAAATTTCATCCTAGCCATTGCAAATGTCTTCCCCGCTCGGCTGCTTTGTACATGCACAAACCCATTTGCTAACTTGATAAAGTCTCAATTATGCAGCCACGTATCAATCTTTCCTTTGTGATTTTGCCTGGAAACACAGAAAGGCCTACCTTAATGAAAAACCTGATAAACATTCACATCTATTCTCCTTTATTTAAAAAAATGATTTGTACAGTGACATTAACGTACAAGAAATTTATTGTGCTGCTCGGTGAGGAACTTTACAAAATTCATTACCGAACGGCTAAGCAATCACTCCTATGTCAGTTCCCGATCAATTCATCCCCTGCTGATGGATGTGATGTCATCTCAGTGCACTCAGTGTGGGCGGACACCAGGGTTTGAATCCCATCGATTCTGTGCCACCGGTCTGCAAATGTTCATAACAACATCAGCCTGTGTTTAGTACAGTAGAAGTTGGGCCACATTTGCCTACCTGGAAGGTCCAGCAACTTTGTACTTCAGTCTCTTATCAGCAATTTTTATCTATTGTTTCTTCCCAATGAACGTTAAAATAATCTAATAAAATGTCTCCCCACCTCCTCATTCCCTCACAAAAGTAACCCCTCTGGGATTTTGTTGGCATGGCATCGGTAAGAATTGGCATCTTTATATACTTTATTTTCTTCTAGAAACATGGTGGGTCTCATTTATTTAAAAATGAGTCCCAGGGGGCGCCTGGGTGGCTCAGTCGGTTGGGCGTCCGACTTCGGCTCAGGTCAGGATCTCCCCGTTTCGCGAGTTCAAGCCCCGCGTCGGGCTCTGTGCTGACAGCTGGGAGCTTGGAGCCTGCTTCCGATTCTGTGTCTCTTCCCTCTCTCTGCCCCTCCCCTGCTCACACTCTGTCTCTCCCGCTCTTAAAAATAAACATAAACCAAAAAAAATTTTTTTTAAATGAGTCCCAGGATGGCATAGAGCAAAGACAGGCAAACTCTTTCTGTAAAGGACAAAGAATAAATTAAACTTTGGGGACCACACATTCTTTGTCACAAATCCAGGCAATTCTGCCTCCAAAGTGTGTTGATCTGACCCTTCTCTCACTGCAGCGGCCCCCCACCTGGTCTCCCACGTCTCATTCCCTTCTCCCCTGACCCCTAAACACACTTTCCTTAGAACAGCTGGAGGTCTCTCAACAAAGTCTCTCCAGTGGCATTTCCCTGCACTTAGATTAAATCTAGCAGACTTATCAGGGCTCCCCGATCTGGCCCCACCCAGCCTTCCATGACCTTCTTTCCCTCTTGGTACTTTTCCTGTTCCGAATGCAAATCATCTCTGCCCCAGGACCTTGGCACCGACAGTTCCCTTTGGCGGGCAATCTCCGTCCCCCCGAACTTCACTTTGCTGACAGCTGTTGTCACTCAGGTCTTGCTCACTGCTTCAGAAGGTCCCCATGTGACCACTCACCACCTCAGCCACACTCA
Source organism: Lynx rufus (assembly GCF_022079265.1). NCBI lineage: Eukaryota > Metazoa > Chordata > Mammalia > Carnivora > Felidae > Lynx > Lynx rufus. Next base: position 5,501,929 of record NW_025814834.1, read on the forward strand.
CCCCGACCTCTCTGTGCCCGACTGTCCTCGCCTGCCCGAGGAAGGCAAAGCGGTATTGAGAGCTCCCACGACAGGTGATGCCCTTACGCGGTGCACAGGGCCTGAGGCACAGGAAAGAGTCCGCAGAGGTCAGAGGGGAGGCTGTTATCGGGACCCAGCGCCCATACAAGCCCTGTACTTTCCATCAACAAGTGCTCGGAGTCCCCGCGAAATATCCTTTTTTTTCCTCGCTATTGTCCAACTGCACCACCGTGGTCCAGAGACCTACCGTTTGCTGTGGTGAAGAATTACACCAAGGTGGGTTCACGGGTGCCTCATCAAATGACCTCTGATACCTGCAGATAGGACTTCACTGCAAATAGGATCTTGGTGGATGATCCGGTGCAGACGAAGTGACTGGGACGACCCTCGTGCACTGTGACTGGGGTCCTTATAAAGGGGAATACTGGGCACAGAGGCGGGGCAGTGGGAGGACACGCGAAGAAGCTGGCTGGCCACACACCAGGGGGAGAGGCCTCTCACGGCGTCTGCCTCACGGCCTCAGAGGGAGACAACGCTGCGGACCCCGTGATCTCGGCCGTCTGGCCTCTGGAACCCCGACTGTGAACTTGTCGCTTTCAGCCGCCCGGTCTGCGGTACTTTGTTACGGCGGCCCCAGGAAAATAGACGCCTGTCCCAGCGTACTCCCCCTGTGTCTCCCTCTCCGTCACATCTAATACGACCGGAACGCCAGGAAGCAGACAAGAGTCAAGGTCCTAAAACAGAGAGTCACGGACTCAACTGAAACATGTGACCTTGCCTCCACACTTCCAGAACATTCCATCCCCGGGTCCCCAGCGACCAGGGCACCGCTGATGAGTGCTCACCTCAGGCTCCTGAAGGAGGAGTCTGGTGTCAGCAGGCAAAGGGCAACTGTGGACTTGTACCTCCTAAGTGTTATTGGAAAAGTCTGGCCAAGTCACCACAGCGGCCTTTCGAAGGCATTTTTTTTTTTAATGTTTATTTACTTCTGAGACAGAGAGAGAGAGAGACAGAGAGAGAATCTGAAGCAGGCTCCAGGCTCAGATCTGTCAGCACAGAGCCCGGCGCGGGGCTCGAACTCACGAACCGTGAGATCCTGACTGTGAGTTGGTTAAGCCCAAGTCGGACGTATGAGCCCGCATTCATACGCTTGGCCCGGGCCTCCAGCCCCACAGCCGGCCCCATCCCGGCTCTGTCCTCGGCCGCGGGCCTCGGTCTCCTCACCTGATGTTCAGTAAACCATTAAATTATCGCCCGCGTCTTCCTCCTCCAACCCTCGGACTGCAGTGGGGACTGAACTTAGGGGAGGTGGCACAGAAAACACGGGGCTCCAGGGTCGATCTGAGCGTGAGCACCAGCTTGAGCTGTGTGCTCTTGGCCGAGTTACTGAACCTCTCTGAGCCTCGGGCACCTGCAGGAGGACAGCAAAACCTGCCCTGCCGGGTGGGCCCACAGCGGGCCTCGAGGTCTGTCGTTCCCCGCCGTGTTCCCCGGGGAACAGACACAAATGGGAATGGCACTGGTGTCCCCACACAGCTCCGTACCAGGGACTCGATTTCGTGGTGTCCCACAAGCCACGAATCCTCTGCACTTCCTCTTGGCAACGTCATCATCTATTCAAAACCAAGGTCCCCACTTTCTCACCTTTGAGGACCTCCTCCCGCCCCCACTTTCTCAGTGATGTCACTGCTCCAAGCTTGAAACTCTCAGCTGCATGGTGCCTTCGCTTCCTTTCTATGAAACAGGGATAACACCATCCACCTCCGCAAAGCGTGCGGATGAAATGTGCTGATACGTAAGTGCCGGCTCCCCAGGTCGCGGTCCCCAGCCTCGGGACGTGAACATCCTGGACGGGATCGTCCTTTGTCAGGCACCCCGGAGGACGTTCAGCTGTACCCCTGGCGTCTCCCCACTAGCAGCCAGGAGCGTCCCCACTCCAGACCGCCCAAAATGTTTCCGGCCACTGCCAAGCGTCCCCGGTGGCGAAAGCACCCGTTTTGAGAACCGCTATCCTCCGCGAGGGCTACGATTAATGTTATTTTTCCTTTCGATCGGAGCCACCGGCCAGCGTGATCCCCTCTCTGTCTCCTTTCTCTTCCGTCCACAGCCTCCAGCTGGTACGGCCCTCACGCGCCTGAGCCCCAAAGCGGTCCCCGTCACCGCTGCTCGACCCTGGATATGCCGCTGACAAGCACCCGTGCAGGCTTTCAAATACTTCCCAGTCCAGAGATCTGCCAAGGCTCTCAGGTAACCACGACGCACAGACAGGACAGAGAATCGCCGAGCAGCCTGCACCCACGCGCCCACCCACCGAGGGGTCGCGCCCCAACACAGAACCAGCCTCAAGTGCAAATGATGGGCTGAGGTGCCCCCCACCTGGCCTCCTCGAGACCCAAACAAACTCTACCGGGTGAGGACGTGGCCCTTCCCCGACACCCTTGAAATCCCTGCCCCCGTCTCTGTGGCCTCATTATTTGGGAAAAAATCCTCATTTGTTCTGCCCCCAAGATAACATCTGCTCACCCACCCCCGCTATCTCCCGCCCAGCCTCTCCCCTGTGACTGCCCTCATGTGTGATGCTGGGTCAGCCCACCCTCTGACCGGCTAAAAGTATCCCCCCTGTTGAAAACCCAATGCGGCCCGCTCAGCCAAGGCTGTTTCCCTTGCCTGGAAGGTTCTCCCCGCCTGCTGCTGGCCAAACCCTTCAACCGATGCTCCCGAAACTGCTCTGCCATCACCGAGTCCCCCGCTCCAACTCCCAGCGCAAAGGCACCCCGAAGCAGCAGCCCTTTCTGGGTGTCACACACAGGTCCCGAGTCAACACGCCCCCCACACTAAACTCTTGGAGGCGAAGTTCGTTTGCAGACGTGCACGAGGCACACACAACAGGGCTCTTGGAGTCACTGGTCCCCCATCGGGTGCAGACTCCGAATGCCCAGGTGATGGGAGCTCTGCCAAAGGATGGGCAACTCAGTCTTAAAGAACGCTTCGAGGAGCGCCTGGGTGGCTCAGGTCATGACCTCACAGTTCGTGGGTTCGAGCCCCGCATCGAGCTCTGTGTTGACAGCTCGGAGCCTGGAGCCTGCTTTGGATTCTGTGTCTCCCCCTTTCTCTGTCCCTCCCCTGCTCATGCTCTGTCCCTCTCTCTCTCTCTCAAAAATAAATAAACATTAAAAAAAAGAGAGAGAGAACACTTTGACCTTGAGAAGATCCGTGTGTGTCCTAAGAGAAAAGTGACACGGTGAGTCCCTGCAGAGCAGGGACCCCCGGGACGGTCTCCTGGTGTGGTTACCGTGCAGATAAACCTGCGGTCCCGATCGAGCCCAGCTCTGCGGTGGGGGGCCGGGGTCTGAACCGAACCAACCACATAAACGCACAGTCGAGCGCTTGGGAGCAGTCGCTGTGCATCGTGAGGCCCGGAGGGCACAGCGTTCCATCTTCAGAAGCAGAGCCCATCCTTTGGGTCTTGGCAGAAGCCCAAGGCAAGGGCGAGGGGACTACGCAGTAGCTCTACGTGTAGGTGGAAAGGGGGGCCGGGCAGGCGTCTGCAGGAGGAGCCGGGTCCCACCCATCTGCCCACCGGCTGCCCCCCGCCCGCTCCAGGCGGTCGAATCCCTCGAGATCCATCCGGCCAGAAGTGTCAGTCACATCCACCGCTTTGGGACACTTTCCGTGTGCCAGACACGGCAATCGTACCCCTGGGCCCACGTGCCCGGGAGAAAAGAAGCCTCTGTCCACGGAGGGGGCCTGCCTGACGATGTTTGCGGGGGTTTTATCCCTAACGGCCCCACGCTGGAAACAGCCCCGTGTCCACCAACTGGAAACGCTCACATGTGACAACACAGAGGAAGCCCACGGGAATTATGGCCAAGAAAAAGCCCAACACAAGAGAGCACACACCATGTGACCCACGAGCACGGTGGAAATTGACTCTGGGAACCAGAATACTGGTCGAGGGGAGACGGCGGGATCGGCAGGGAAGAAGGGCCCGGAGAAGGTTCTCCGGCGACGGGAGGGTGGCCACGCGGGTGGAAGGGTGCGTGAAAGCTCACGCGCTCGGGACCAGCGCACGACGTGTGCAGATACAGTAACAGCACGCCTCGCTCGGCGTATAATGAAGCGACCAGAAGAGAAACGCGGAGCTGCTGACCCAAGTCAGAGAGCTCATCAGTCCCGCAGAGCTGAGAACCCAGGGCTCCGGGTCCCAGCCTGGGGCGCTCTCAGAGGGACAGAACATCCACCGTGGCGCCTCCAATGACGGGAGGGCTTCCCTGCAGTAGACAGAACCCTCTGGTATCAGCTAGAACCACCTGCAGCCGATGCCCCAACCTGGCCTCCACTTGCCCACATTCGCCAAGGGGAGCGGGGGTCGGGCTTTCCTCCTAGTCAAGGTTGAGGGGTGAAGGCTTCAGAGCCCCGGGCAAGGGCTTACGTGGCCGGCACTGTTACCGGCCCACACACCCACAGGACACACTCCCTGAGCCCCACGGCCCGCACCGTCCAGCGCCTCCCCGCTCACGAGGCTGGGACAAGGTGGATGGGTCTGTTTCCCACGGCCGCTGGAATCAGTCGCCACGAACTGGGCGGCTTCAATCAAAGGAACTGCTCTGTCCCCTCTGTCAATCCTGGTCTCTCCTCGACTCCGGGCGCTCTGATCTCGGCTTCCACACCACGGTCTTCACACAGCTGCCTTCTAAGGACACAAGTCACGGGATCAGGGCCCACTCGACTGTGGCGTGACCTCCAGTTTTTTTTTTTTTTTTAAGTTTATTTATTTTGAGAGAGAGCAAGAGGGAGCACGTGCACTTGTGAGTAGGGAAGGGGCAGAGAGAGGGAGAGAGAGAATCCCAAGCAGGCTCTTCGCCATCAGCGCGGAGCCCGCTGTGGGGCTCGACCTCATGAACCACGAGATCGGGATCTGGGCCAAAATCAAGAGTCAGGCGGTTAACCGACCGAGCCACTCAGGCGCCCCAGACACGACCTCATCTTAACGGAACCGATTACATCTACAAAGACCCTGTTTCCAACTACGTTCACCTTTCGTGGCTCCGGTGGACACAGCTTTTGAGCGAGGCCACCGCACCTGGCACATCAACGGACGCGGTGAGAGAGAGGGCCTGGGGCTGGCTCCTGCCTGGGCAGCCTGGTGCGCAGCTGGGCCCGGCGGGCCGGGCAGGTAACAGAGGAAAACGGTGCGTGGCTTGGGATGAGGCCAGGCCTCGCGGGCACAGGGGTCACCGGTAAAAGCAAGAGCCCACTTTCCTGGTGACGAGGGCCACCCGCCCCACTCAGATACGAGAGGCGCAAAGTCATCTCGGAGGGACTGGAGGACACACAGATTCGAGAAGACAACACAAGGTGCACTTGACAGGCTAACTCTGGTTTCTCCCTCAGGCCCCACGAGAAGAATTTCACGGAGCCCCTAACCGGCACCTTTCTCAACCGGCGCACCCAGGGCCCGTTCCGGTGACCTGCCCAGCAAACCGGGTCACACCGGCTCTGGTCCTCAAGCCCTGAACTGACTGTGCTGTGATGCAGAGGGGGCACTGTGGGAGCTGGGTGCTCCGTCCCCAGTTCCTGTCCTTGCTGTCTCCTCCGGCCCGCTGTCCCTCGGGGTGCTCCGCGAGCCCGTGCAGGGCAGAAAGGAAGCTGCCAGGAGGCTCCAGACCCCTTACACCAGCAAGCTTCTCTGGGCGCCAACGCCAACATCTGCAGTCACCAGCCCCGGCGCCCCAGGCACCATGGGACCCAATCACTTGACTACGACTGTATTTAAACGAGCGCCTCTCCAGCTGGGCTGCAAGCTCCGGGCCCGGCGAGGACGGTGTCCTCCAGCAGGCAGCCCCATAGCGCCCCGCGCAGAGTGACAGCCGCTCGGCAAAGACCTGAACCAGTGAACGGCCCGCGGGTTGTCCCAACCTCACCGTTTAGGGATGTGGCTGCCTCTCCAAAGCCAGACTTCCTAGGTTCGCGGCCTTCCTGAGGCCCGTCTAGCACAGGCTGCTGTTCTGAAAACGACGAGGGTCGTCAGAAGGGGGGGGTCGTCCTTAATTTCAGTCAACTACAGAGATGCATCGGCCACATGCCACGTCAGCTGCTACAAGAACAGAGAGAAGTAAGCCTGTCCCTGCTGAGCCGGCCCGCAGAAAGGCCGAAGGCACACGGACTCCAACAGAAACCGTAACACAGGCAATCCAGACAACCACACCGACCGCTGTCAGCTAAATGCACCCCCTCCCCCGACCCTACCGCGAAAAGGTCCATTAGATCTTGACCCCCAGCGTCTGTGAACTTGGTATTTGGAAACAGGGTGCAGATGCGATCAGGTTGAAGTAAGGTTAGACCGGATTAGGGTGGGCCCTAAACCCAATCACAGGTGTCCCTCCGAGAGGAGGAAGATCGGGACAGAGACACCCAGACAGACACAGAGGGACGAAGGCCACGTGGAGACAGAGACAGATCCGAGAGATGCGGCCACCAGCCGAAGACCGTCAAGACGGCGGGTCCCCCGTCGAGACTTCCCAGACGCCGGGAAGAGGCAAGGGTGGGCTCTTCCAGAAGCAACGTGGTCCTGCAAGTCTCCGGATTTCACACCTGCAGCCTCCTGGCTGTGAGAACTCGTTCCCGTGGTTTTGAGCCACGCGGTTTGTGGACGCGAGCACGCACAGCGCCTGTTGGACACTGAGTGACTGGCAGGCTCTGTTCTAGGTGCCTTCCGCGCACCTGTTCCCGAGACAGACGATCACTACCTCCACCGTACAGTCGAGAAACCGAGATTCGGAGAAGTGACAGAACTGGTCCAAGGTCTCCCCGCTCCCAAGCGTCAGGGCGAGGGGCTCCAGGATCTCCAGCAGACCTGCCTGCCCTCCCCCCAAGGCTGGGGTGAGCCTCGCCACAGCTAGGCCGCCCCGAGCAACGGGGCCGCCTCGTCTCTGCTGATCCCCAAGCTCACGTCTCTATGGCAGCCATCTGCCTCCCGCACCCACTCAGGACGGCGACACGCTGGCCTCGCCTCCCCCCCTGCACCCCTGCATCCCCATCCCAGCCAAGGGCACCACTCAGAATCACCCGTCCTAGACGCCCCCTTCCCCAACCAGTTAACACAGAAAACCACTTCTGGAAAACAGGATTTCTCAACCCCGGGGCGACTGCCATCTGGGGCCTGGTCGTTTCTTGCCGTGGGGCTGTTCCGTGCATCGTGGAGAGGCGGGCGGCATCCCGGCCTCTACCCACTGGATGCCAGTAGCACTCCCAGCCCCAGCTGCGGCCACCGGTCATGTCCCCAGACGCTGCCCAATGTCCCGGGACAGCACTGCCACGAAGGGCCAGGCGGGGAGTTTCGCAGGCTCTGTGGGCCTCTACTGTGACCCCTCAGCTCCGCCTCCGAAGGCCCAAGACAGCACAGATGACGAACGGGTGGGCGAGGCTGGCTTCCAATAAACGTCTCCAAGGCAGGTTCGATTAGTAGCGATGATGAAACAGATCCGGAGAAGCAACGCGCCCCAGGACACACAGGTGCTGTGTGATGCCCCCGACCTTCACCTTCACCGTGATGCCACACAAGCCCTCCCCTATTACCTCCTGGTCTCTGCCCTCCTCTGGGTCCCCGGGTACAGCCACAGGACGGAGGGGTGGCCCTGGAGGCCTGTGGCAGCGCTCCTCTCAGTGGTCTGGACGCTGGTGGAGCAGGGATCTCCCCGGCTGGTGGCCCCAGGGGGCAAGTGAGGTGAGCTCAGCGTGCAGGGAACGCCGGTGCTGAGAATCCTAGAGCACTGGCTGCCTCCACCCCACCAGCTCCTTTCTGGAAAGTTCTTGTATCACCCTTAAAAAGGCATTAGAAATAAAAGGGAATATGCTCTGTTTCCCATAGCAGTGCTATCCCGCGGATTTCTGACTGAGCTATTCTTCACTAAGACCCAGGAATATTAGGTAGGATACCGCCCAAAACAGCAAGTAGCCCTTCAGAGATTCCAAAGGAGAAGGGGGAAGGGGAGGGGGGGAGGGGAGGGGAGGGGAAACGAAGGGAGGGGAAAGAAGGGAGACAGAAAGGAGGAGGAGGAAAAAGCCTGGTTGGCTCGAAGCAGGAAGAGACAAAGGAGGCGAAGTCCAAGGCCCCACCGCCCACCTGCTATCCGGCTTCGGTCTGCACCTGCTCTGTGGGCGGGAAGGGTCGGTGCCCAGCCCACGCCCCGGTAGGGAGAGGGCAGCATCCTCGGGCGTCCTCCACCACAGCGAGCCCAGGACAGGATTGGTTAGTATCTGGAGCCAGGGGGCCAGAGCTGGACAGCTGCAGGGGCACCTGCACCGTCAGGGGCGCAGGGACACAACCTCGGGACGCCCAGTGCGGTCGCCTAACATCTGGTTGTCGGGAAGGGCTCAGTAAACATCTGCCTCTTCTTATTTTTTAAACCTTTCAAAAACTTTTATTTATTTAAATCATCTCTACACCCAACGTGGGGCTTGAATTCACGACGCTGAGATCAAGAGTTGCTTCCTCACCCGATCGAACCAGGGGGCGCCCCTGCATCTGCTTCTCGTCTGATGGGCCCTCCAACCGGGGAAGACAGGCAGCCGAGACTGGCAGCGACCAACCAGGTCAGTCGGGGTCTGAGAAGTGCAGGTTCCCGGGCCCTGCCCTGGCGGTTCACTGGGTGGGAACAGGCTGAGCTGTCACTCGAGAGTCCCGACAGGAAGGGGACGGTGTGCTCGGATCAGCATCCTTCGAAAGGACTTTCACAAAGAAGCAATTGGGTCAAGCCCTGGTTCTTGGGACTGGCACGGGGGCAGGCTGGGGGGGCTGGAGCCCAAAGCGAGCGGTCTCTCTCCAAGAGCTGGGAGCAGAGAAGAGAGCCCGTAGAATTTAGTTAGAACATCAAAATAGAAACGAGCCTCAGCGTTACATGCAATCACCAAGAGGAAGAAACAGCCCAAGTGTCCACGGACAGAAGAAGCCGACAAGACACGGTCCAGCCACACAATGGACGTTACTCTCCACAAAAGAGAGGCAATTCTGACACATGCCCCAACACGGATGACCCCCGAGAACACTCTGGCAAAGGGAAGAAGACGGTCACAAAAAGTCACACATCGTGGGGCTCCAGGCAGGCACATATCCACAGAGACGGAGAGCAGGTTCGCGGTTTCCAGCGCTGGGGCCACGGAGGGAGGTCGAGTGACTGCTCGCAGGTCTCTTTTTGGGTAAAATATTTTGCAACTAGACAGAGGTGGTGGTTGCACCACTTCGTGACTATGCCGAACATCGCTCAGTTGGGACGCTTTCAAAATGTGACCGTCAGGAACCCATTAAGGGGCTAAAATGTTGTGTCTGTGCTGGGCCAACGGTCCGCAAAGACGCCTTCGCTGAGAAGCGTGTACACACGGAGGCTTCTGTCAGTTACAACCAGGAAGAAACCACTACAGGACAAAAGGAACTTACGTGCAGTCAGGAGAAAGGAAAGGAAAACTCGGGGGGAAAAGCAGGTGCAGGAAGAAGCCGCGAACAGGCGGGATCGAGGCGGTAGTGGCCACAGGTGCTGACAGAGAAACCGGGAGCACGGGGGTCCCGCTGCGACCGCACACCCCGAACAGAGACAGGTGTGGGGCCAGCTGGGGTGTTTTTTGGGGCTCTCAAGACCCAACTCCGGCTCACTAAGCGAAAGCGGGAACACACGGGGGGTGCCCATGGTCCAGCTGAGGGAGGCCAGGGCTGGGCCCTGGAGCCACTCGGACGCGGACACGCAACGTCCCCCAGCCTCCAGCCCCTGTCACCGTCCCTGCGGGACCAGCTCTATCCACAGATGCGCTTCTGTACGAGGTGGGAGCGCAGTCGTGAAGGCACCACGCTCGCGTAACTGCAGCTCCTCATTCTCATTTTACAGATGAGCAAATTAAGGCACAACGGCGGGTCAGTCATTGGGGCCACACAGCTGTTGGTCACCCAGACAGGTTCTCTCCAGGGTCTGGACCGCAGCCCTGCAGAACCACACTGGTCAAGAGGGTTCTTCTTCTCCCAACCGGTAAAGCAACACCCAGCGGCTGCACCCCCCGAGCCAGGATGCGCTCACCAAAGCGTCTGCTCCCCTCCCACCAAATCCATGAACTGGGAGCCTGGCCTCCGTGGCCTGGGTCTGTAGGATGTAAGTCCCCCCCTGAGTCTGAATCTGGGGCCAGCAGAGACTCTCTGGGTCGTGCTGGTCCAGACTCGCCAGAGGACTGCAAAGTGGGGGTGCTGCCTTCTGCCTCCTGGCCACCCCCCGTCCACAGGGCCTCTCGACGGCGGGCCTCACGCAGCCTCATTCAGATTCACTGTGACACCGACTCCCGTGTGGTGCCCTGAAGAAATTTCCACAGAAACTTGGCATCCCAAGGTGGGCAAACTATTTTCTGGTGACTTATATGCAACTCTGCCCCCTGATCAATCTTCACGCCCTGGCAGATGGGGGCCTGGTTCTCATTAAATCCCTCTGAAATCAAGAAATCCAAGCCAGATAGGAATCTGGTGAACACTGTTCCCGGCAGGCCCATCCAGGAGCCCCTGGACTCCGCTAGAGTCGGGCCACTTCTCCAGATGGACAATTCCAGAACCCTGCTTTTAGCCTTCCACCACGGGACCCCAGATCTCTTATTATGGGGACCCTGGGTGATGGTGCTGAGGTTGGAAGGTTCTGTCTGACCTCACTTTAATCCCCGTTCAGTTTCTAGAGGCACAAAGCTCCCTCATCTGTATGACGAGGCTAGTAGTTAATATGTGGCTCGCTCTACCTCTCCCTGCGGAGATCTAGAACAAATCTAAGACAGCTTTGCAAACTGTAAAGTGCTGCGTGAAATTTAAATACGAAACAAAGCTACAGAAGAGGTCTTCAAACACCATACAAGTAACATTTCTCTCCCTGAAGCTTCCTCTTTGCCCGATCTGACTTTGGCCCCAGGACTTCCTGTACCATTCATTAAAAAGAAATAGCCTCCTTTGAAAGCCACAATTCATTAATTCCTCTTCTAATGCTGCTTCAAGACCTCAACGCCGTGGAACCTAAACAATTCGGGAGGACCCACGGATGGCCTGCTGGTAATGTGGACGCTGGGTTTCCATTAGCCACCTGCACGGCGCCTTTGCTCTTCGTGTGTTGTTTTTTTGAAAATCCAAAGCATTTTCATAAGCCAAGTCTTCCCCATTCTGTAACTGAGCAAATGATAGCTGTATTGAACAAAAAGCAAAAGAAACAAAGGGAAGGTAAAGAAAGAAGAGATTTAACCGGTTTCTGTCCAGTTCCACATTGGTTTCCGCTCAGTACTCCAGCCAAGGAGAGAGATTCGGTGCCTCGGTGGGACCCGACCCCCGCTTAATTTATCTCCAATTTATCTGATCTCCAAGCCTGTCGTGGGCTTCCTTCCAAGTCCAGAACTGTTGCCTTTTTGAGGGTGCAAATCCTTTGAGAAACCTGGTAAGGGCTTACAGGCTTTCTCTTCAGAAAACCACCTGTACCTGTAAAGTTCTGCCACAGACTCTCTAGAAGCACCACGCTAGGAGGCCGTGGGCCCCAGGTGAAACACATCTGCTCGCTTCTGATAAACATGATGTTCAAGAGGACAAGGAGCAACCCAGAGGGTGGTGAACACTGTCAGAGGCCAGCCTAGGCCAACCTAAAGCATCACTCGGTGACACTTAATTTCAAGGACAACTGAAGGAGGCTGCACATTCCAGCTCCTACAGGGAACAGAGTGTAAACAGGATTTCCAGTGACGACAGAAAAGGAAGGAAAAAGGATCAAGTTGTGTTTACTGAGCACAGAGTCCAGGGAGGCCTGGGGGGTGGATGGGGGGCATGGGGGACGGGGGTCCGTGTTCACAAGGAGCCAAGGCGACAGGCACACCACACAGTGTAGAACATGGCAGACCCTCACCAGGGCGGACCCCTGACCTGTTGGGATAGCAGACGGCCGGGTGGTCAAGGGAAGACACCGTGACCTTGGGAAGACACCGTGACCTTGGGAAAACGCTGAGCTTGGACGCCGGCTTTTTTTAAGTTTCTGCTTCCTCTCCTGTCAAATGCAAGGCTTGGCCCCAGGGTCTTTGAAGTCCCTTCTTACTCTCAACAGAGCGGGAAAGCAGGTCCCGGGCGCATCACAGGTAGAGCTCCAGGACATGCGTCTGCCCGACGACAGCCGACAAAACACCACCAGAGTGTGCCAGGAAGGTCCAGGCTGGCGCCTCTGCCCGGCCGTCCCGCAGGCCAGCTGCTCACTTCTTGGAAAGAGGGGCCCCAAGTCATTCACTCTGGCCAGTGGGGCATGTTAATCCCTCTTCTGACCTTTGGGACCCTCGGGACAGCCCGAGGTGGGGAGGGCGACGTGCCTGATGGGCAGCGTGGACCGAAATGTCAGGGGAGGGCCGCCCCCTTGACCACATTAACCGCATGTTCGGAGGAGCCACATGGCGGATGCTCGGTCCCTCAATAAAGACACGAGAAAAGGAAGGCCCAGAGGGGCTAAATGGCTAGTCCAAAATGATGGGGTGGTGCCAGGTCCCGAAGGAAGGAAGGGGAGGGAGGGGGGAGGCGAGAGGGAAGGAGGGAAAGGAAACTGCATGTAAGTCCAGGTGAGGGTGAATGCAGATCTCCTTCTCACCTGCCCGGGAGGACCATCAGCCGTCACTGCCTGGCCCAGGGACACGCCCGTGGCCCCGCGCCCATCCCCCTGATGGGTCCGAGAGGGACACCCCCTACCGGAGAGCCAGTCCACGACCTGCCTGCTGACCCAACGACTCAGCGAGGACTGGCCCAAAAGGATGAGCTGGCCCAAGCGACTCCCGGGTGCCGGAAGCCAACATGGCCCAGGGGCAGGTCCCGCTGAGGACTGCGGTGCATTGGCTGGAGGCCATTCCTGGGCCAGGTGCACGCTGGGTGAGCAGCAGAGACCAGGTGACAGGGCAGAAGCATGAAGGGGTGGGGAGAAGGGGGGGCGGGGGTGGGCATCCAATTCTTGGAAAGCAGCTTCATTTCTCAAATCCTGGTTCTCGGGTCCTCCGTAACCCACTATGCTTGGTCTCGATCCTTCTGATAATCCTTTTTCTTCCTCTTGAGCAAGTTTTTATTTAAAAAAAAGTCTTTTAATGTTTACTTATTTTTCAGAGAGAGAGAGAGAGAAAGAGACAGAGCACAAGCGGGAGAGGCACAGAGACAGAGAGGGAGACCCAGAATCCGAAGCAGGCTCCAGGCTCCGAGCTGTCAGCACAGAGCCCGACGCGGGGCTCGAACCCACGCACCGTGAGCTCGTGACCTGAGCCGCAGTCAGCTGCTCAACCGCTGAGCCACCCAGGCGCCCCACTCTTGAGCAAGTTGGAGTGCATATTTAATTGGATTTGATCTGAAGGAACTTTCTAGACACTGGCTCTATTTTTACAGACAAGTAAAGTGAAGGCCAAGGAAATTAACGTCCGCAAAATGTTCACGGGCTCGTTACTGAAACTCGTCTATACTCAGGACAGATGAAAGCGCTAAGCTCTTTGCGTGGACGCTTTCTGACCAGAGAATAAAATACACTCACTCTGCCCTTCCCGAGTGCAGCCGGCCCCGTCAGCTTTAAACAATGAACTAACAAAGGGGTAAACTCAAGCCAGAGAGATAGGGAAATGTGGGAGTTTCTGATTAGATCGGTTCTTTGTCGTCTGAGCGGGGGTTTAGCCAGAGATTGGGAGGCTCTTGAAATAAACAATGGTGGACTCTTCCTTCACTCACACCTTTTATCTCCAAACCCTCAAGTATGTTAAAAATTTCTCATCTGTCCTCAGGCAGGCCGGGTAGGAGGGTTAACACAACTAACACAGGAGGCTTTTAAGAAGGCAGGTGCCATTCTGAGTGTAACCCCTCACCGGGAGTGGCTCGGGTTTCTCATCTGTCCACATTCCCCAGATTGTACTTTGCTGGCCCGCGACCTCACTCAGATTCAACTGCACCCTTGACTTAATGAGGCGGCACCGATGTGAGGCATTTTCACGCAGAGGTTTTGAAAGAGGCTGAGCGCTGTCTCAGGTCGGACGCATGGCTGAGGGGCTGCCCTCTGCCTGCTCCTGGGTCACGCCCTCTGACCCTGTGAGGTCAGCCCCTGCCCCAGGGGGTGTCCGCGCTCGGCAGGTGCAGAACGGGTGCCTCTAGGTCATCTGGCCAGGGGCAGTCCAAGCAGGCCTGGGTGTCACCCCGGGGACAATGCGGGACTTAGCCTGCTCTGTCTCAAGGGCATATGAAAGAGGCTCTCAAGACCGTACACACTGGGGCCAGACCCAAACCGCAAAAAATAACCGCTTAGTGGTAGCCAGGGGGTGGGGGCGGGGGGGCAGGGGGACGATGGGAGTAACTGCTTATCGGGTGCAGGCTCTGCTCCCAGGGTGATGAAAACGTTGCAAACCAGAGAGAGGCGGTGGCTACACAACACGGGGAAGGCACTAGATGCCAGGAAATGGTACGCTTTAAAACGGTTAACTGAGGGGCACCTGGGCGGCTCAGCGAGACCCGCGTACGCTCGCGCTGAGTGTAGAGCCTGCTTAAAATTCTCCCTCCCTCTCTCTCTCTCTCTCTCTCTCTCTCTGTCCCTCCCCTGCTCACTGCCATGTGCCTGTGTGTGTACATTCTCACTCTCTAAAATTAAAAAAAAAAAAAAAAAAAAATAGAGCATCCGGGTGGCTCAGTTGGCTAAGCTTCCAACTTCAGCTCAGGTCGTGGTCTCACAGATTGTGGGTTCGAGCCCTGCGTCGGGCTCTGTGCCAGAGCCTGGAGCCTGCTTCGGATTCTGTGTCTCTGAGCCTCCCTCTCTCTGCCCCTCCGCTGATCGCGCTCTGACTCTCTCTCAAAGATAAATAAACATTAAAAAAAATTTTTTTTAAATAATCAATCAATAAATAAAGTACAATGGCGAATTGGATGTTACATGAATTTCACTGCAAAACAAAACAAAACACTCCCAAACCCCACACAATCAGAAAGGTCTGGAGATCCCCGGTCTGAAAAGTAGCCCCTGAAAAGAATTAGCAGGTGATTCTGACGTGGTCTAGACAGAGGGCGCCTGGCCAGGGCTGGCCCTCCTCCAGAAGAGGAATCCAGGTAGCTGAAAGGTACCTTCCTTTAAGAGCAACTCATTCCTGAATCGTATCCTTGACTTTCAGGTAAATTTAGAGTTCTAAAAGAAACGTGATCAGCTGTTTACTCTAAAAATGAGCTCTGTGGCTCACGTTTGTGGCTTGCAATTTGTTTCCACTGGCCAGCACTGGACCCGGAGACCCTAGCCCACGTGAGCCATGAAGCGCCCTCCCAGGATCAAGGTAAAGGGGGGCGGGCAAGGAAGGAGTGCCTTCTCTACTTCCTAATGACTCTCTGAACTTGAACTTGAATGAGGTACTCCCTTGAGCCACATCTCTGATCTGTAAAATGGGCAGGACAACAAGAGTGTCGCAGGGCTTGAGCAGATACAACATGCGGAGGGTGGTGACTGGAAGCCTTCCCAGGCACTGGCAGAACCGTGGGAACGAGCCTCGGTCTCCCCTGCGGAGGAGGAACGGAGCTCTGCCCTCGGCTGGCACACTTCCCGAGGAGATGTAGGGCCAAGTTCTGGTACTTGCTGGAGACACGGCGACACGGTCATTCACACTGGTCTTAAAGTGATGAGAAACAGAGTCAGGGCTCATTTCTGCTCCCTGCCTTGGTCCATCATCTTGAGCAGCCAACATTAAAGCAGGTGCTTTAACAAACCATGTCTGGCGGTGGTAACAAGGCGCTCGCTAACAGGTTAAGACTCTAACTCGGAGTTGCTGGGATTACAGGCAAATCACAGAATCGGGCACCAGCAAAACTCTGCACATCCCCATTGAAACCCTGGGAAGCCCCACCGCACGATGAACTTGACACAAATCAGATCTTGAATATTAAAATGCACAAAGAAAAAACTGCATTTACGTTCCCGTGGGGGGAAAGCCACAAACACTGACCACATGTGTTAAGAACCTCCTCCCCTTTTTTTTTTGGCCACAGCCAGCAGATGATCTCTTTAAACGCTGTAGGACACACATCCACTCCCCTAAATTTCAGCCCCCAAAACAAGCTCCCCAGGCTCCTGGGAGCCCTTTATGCCAAGACAGAGACAAGGGGCACCACTCTGGCTCCTGTCTGGAAGGAAGGCGCTGTCCCACCAGCCTGTTTCCTCTTCACAGGCAACTTGCCGCCCTGGGAACCCTGCCTGGTTCAATGCCAGGAAAAGCAAGCCACGTGAATACCACTCAGGTTGCTGCTGGGGTAGGAGAGGGGTCCCAGGCAGGGGCTCCCACTAACTTTCTGCTGTTTACTCAGGAGGGGGTGGCCTGCACTTGCCAAGCTGCACCCCGCATCCAACCCCGGAGATGAGACCACGTGGGGGTCGGACAGGGAGTCGTGTTGTACAACCCACTGGTGTCTATCACGTTTATCTAGAGAAAAGAGCCAAGCTTTGTGTTTGCTCGTTGATTTCAGAACCCCTGGCATTCTGGCCAATGCCAGGCCAGAAGAATGCTAGGAATTTGGATGCCTTTCACTGGGTTTTGCTGCAATCCAAACAGACCGCAGCCTCCAGGGCAAGGGGCTGTACTTATAAGGCAAGGGCAGAAGTATTTTAAATCCTGAGACCTCAGTGTTGGGGGCAGGGCGGGGGGGGGGGGGTGCCGCACTGACCCTGGGGTCAGAAGGCTCCTAAATTCCTTACATCACTATTAAAAGCCCCCAGGGCGTAACCTGCAGACATCCCAAACATTCCTTCCGTCCTAAAGCACTTGCAGATACTGGGGAACAAGGAGACCTGATCTACAAGGTGGGGGGATAAGAATGTTGGAACAGAATCCAGCCATCTAGCCCCCTCCCCAGTTGAACAGAGGATACATAAGGCTTAAGGAAAAACCTGGAATAAGTCAAGCAGCTGTCCACTTTATTTGGAAGGGCTTTTATCACTCAGACACGATCTGGAAGGCAGCAGCCTCTAAGCCATTCCTTACGAGCTCCCCTCTCCTACCCAGAGGCTCCATGTAATTCTATCTGATCCTTTCACCCGGGGGGAGGACACGTGTGTGGTTTTTAAACACAGGAAGCCTGCACCACGCTGTGTAGACGACCCCACCGAGGTGACTGTCCCATGGCTGGCCAAGCGAGTAAGAGTCACGAGCTGCTAGGATCCCACTTTGGAGTGGAATCCCACGCGGGCTCCACTTCCCCGAGGAGCAGGGAGTTACATCCGGACTTATCCGGTCACAACACGGTGCGCCTGGAACTCACCAAGTAACACTGTATGTCAACTGCACCTTCAATAATGAAAGTTAAAAAAAAAAAAAAGGAAAAGCCAAGAAAATACCCGGGAACGTTCCACGAGGACACCATTCTCTCTTTCTCGCTGCTGCGGCACGCCTGCTCCTGGTGACGGCTGGTAATGCTTCCTCCTGACGCCCTGCCAACGCGTTTCCGGGACAAATGCCCTCCCAGAGCTCCGGGGTGGGCGACCCGTAACCGCGGCCACATGGCACTCTCTCAACCCGCACCCCGTCGCCGGTGGTCATTGTTTGGGAGCTCCTAAACTCTCCCGTTGTAAGAATAACTCCTTTGTGCATACACAGAAGGACAGCTAACCTGGGCTCTGCCCCATGGCTGTCAGGGCAGAGCAAGCTGCCCATCTGGTTTCTGGGTAGAGCGAGAATGTTCCACTGGTGGCGCCAGGAAGGGAAGTCACCGGTGCCAGGCACACCGGTGCCACCTGACCTTCCCGTGTTGGGGACCCTGAGAGCGGAGGAGGATAAGAAGACAAGAGAGCCCCGAGGGAGATATGTGCCGTGCCATAAACGGCCAGGAAGCTTCCAGAAGTGACTCCTCCCTCGGGAGTTGCTCTGCAGGTGTACGGGCCCATCTCCCCATCCGGGTCTGTGCACGTTGGCCACGACACCACACACAGTCTCCACGAAGCAGGCCCGGGGCGGCCACCCGCCCCAACACCCTGCCCGCGCGGCTTACCTGCCACGGGCTTCCAGACGTCAGAGCAGAAGTCCCGGGAACCGGCCTTCCTTCCAGAGAAGGGGGGCGCTGCAAGACACAAGGGGGTGCCTAGGGTTCAGGGCGTCGGTCGGCCGGAACCCCTTCCAGGTCTAGAGTCCCCTGTGCTCCGAGCCACGTTCGCACGGCAAGGTGGGGATGCTGGGGACCCTCCCCGGGCAGCCGCCCCCACCCTACTCCCCAGGCGTCCCTGAGACCCACCGCAGCCCCGCTTTCCCTCTGCAAGCCCTGCCCCGGCAGGGCGGACCCCAAGCATGCATCCCCCCAGTCGACCTCCCGCACAAAGACCTGTGTCAGAGTTGGCCTCCCGGGCAGCCCGGCCTGCGACAAAGGCTTTTTTTTCCCCTTGGCTGTTTTTTTCCCCAGTGCCGTGTCTTCCCTCACCTGCTCTTACATCTGCTGCAGAGACCAGCAGTCTTAGCTCCACACGACAATCTCAGGAGCTGAACCCCAGAGACACAGTCCAGTCGCCTTGCCGGCAGTGGGGTTTGCCTCCTCACGCACACCACGCAGGGCGGGCCGCTCAGGAGGAGGTGGTTCGAATCCCACCTAACTAACGCGACACTACAGAGCCCACGGCCGCGAAGGACTCCTGAAGCGGGGATGGCAGGACAGAGCGGCGGGGCTGAAGGTCACCAATGCGTGACTCCCTCCCGGCCCCATCACGTCGTGGAATGTGAGGCTGAAATCTCATTCTGGAGGCCCCCCTTAAATCAAGGCCCCCTGGCCCCTGCCCCTTCCCCGGAACAGACCCTCTTCCGTGTAAATATGTCACACGCGATGAAAAGGGGCATCATTAGGAATCATTCCCTGTGATGCTGAGATGGGGCGGGGGCGGGGAGTATGTTGTCTGCCCTCCCACCCCCACCCCCCGCCCGGGGGCTTCAAACGTAAACAATTTCCAGATGTACAGAGAGGCGTGGGGACAGGAAGAAACCAACCCGAAGCGAAGAGAAAATGTGGCACGTACACAGTTAATCTCGAGGTAGACAGAACTTCTAAACCTCGCAAGCAATGAATGAAATCACAGAGGCAAGGCAGACAGCTCGATCAAAGTCAACGAGCGCTGAAAAAGGCAACAATGTGAGAAAATATATTCAAACACGACAGAAGATTTAGATCCTAAAGGAGCCAGAAAAAGGCGGGGGGGAGGGGGGGGATGGGGACAGGACGTTCAAGGCACAGGAAACCAGAGGCCGCTGTCCACCCGGCACGTTGGTTTGGGATGCGTCCACCTTGCTACCCACGGGGGCCAAGGGACTCCCCGAATATTCACCAAGACTCGAGGAGACTCAAGGGACTCCCCGAATATTCAGCAAGGCGCTCACGGCCCTTGGAAGACTGATGGCAAGACAGAACGGAGACCTCATCGCGTTAAAAGGGGATAATGTGCTCAAGGCGCCGAGAAAGGACAGGAGGTGGTGACAATGTTAACACAAGGGGGCTCACGGGGGCTTCTGCGTCTTCAGACTTCTCTGATCCCAACTTGTTCGACGGTGAGGACAGGATAGCCCGCGTTTCCCGTTGCGAAAAGTCACTCCTCCCAAGTCACGATACCAGCCTACTCCAGAACTCGGGGTGCCTCCTTTCCTGTTCCCCAAACCCCTCAATCTTGGCTGGGGTCTTGGGAATCTCGAGCCTCGTTCTGACCGGGTGCCAGCTCTGGAGGCCTCGTTCCCCTGCTCTGGTCCCTGTGCGGGCTGGGTACTTGGGAGGCCGGCGAGGCCGGAGTTCTGGAGGAGCACCTCCACGTGATCCCTGCCTTGGCCTCCCTCACCCCTGCTGCGGCTCACCCCGCCCCGGGCTACCCAGAGCCCATCTCCCAGGCACAAAATAAACCTCTGCTGGGAAACTGCAGGCTGCTACCTCGTCTTAACTCGAAAACGTTGCCAGGATTTTTCTTCGTGAAGAGATTACCACAACACGCTTACTCACTGCTGAATGAAGGGCTGAGTCACTCGGCACTTGGGGTAAGGACCTTCCTTGCAAGCTCTCTGGGCTCTCCATTCGCTCCTTCCAGAGGATTATTTAGGGAGAGAACTTTCGCTTACAGACCCGTGGCCCTGAAGCTGAGTTGTATTGCATCACACGAGTCTCTGGCAGACGTGGGGGTGACTGGGTCAGCTCCTACCTTATACCTAATACCCCGTGTTGCCCAACAAGCTGGCTCAGAGCTGTCTGTGTTGGACGCTGGGCAGGTACTTGGTGCGCGTGCACACACACGCACACGGAACCCTCTGGCAATTCGGTGTTGAGAGTGCAGGAAGGGAGGGGGTCTGGCTGTGAATGGTCCTGCCCGGGAGGTCCAGGGGGGATGGACTGAGTGGACAGGACCTGCTGGCCCCTCTCCAACTCCCTAGCTCCATGCTCTACCCCTCCAAGAGCCCCAGGTTTCTGCACAGCGACCAGCTTTCCTGGAGGAGAGCTGGTGTGGTATTTCGGGGAAGCGCTGCTCTCCCCAGGGAGTGGCCATGTGCCTGAGTGGGCCCCCCAGTCCCCACGGCCCCCCAGAAGAAACCACAGGACTTAATGTATGTTCATCAAGTGGGCATCAAGTCCTGAAGTCGGGAAGATGCCTCACTCCCTGGTTTTATTTCAAGAAACGTCAACGCTGTCATTGGACAAAATTAAGGGGAATCCCCAAGAACCACCGAGCTGTCAAAAAGCAATGCGGAGGATACACAAGATTCTGTTGATCTGGGGAGTCTCCAAACACAAGTGTCTTTGCCCACAGTCCAATGTCCCTGGGCACCTGTCAGTAGCTGTTTTAGCAGCTTACAGTCTCGGCTGAAGACACAAGTACAGAGGGTTTACCCTACTTGAAAAAGGTCTGGAAGGCTGGGTGCATGAATACCAAGAGGCTTGTGACATTTAGATGGGAAACTATATTCATACCAACACAGAGGTGACAGCTTGGTCCTACATTCTCACCCCAGGACGGTCACCAACAAGACGCTCAGCCAGGCCTTCCATTTCCTCTGTTGTAACATGGGAATTGTGCCCCCCTGCCCCGCACGTTCCTATGTTGGAGTCTTGCCCTAACCCCCAGGACCTCAGAATGTGACCTTATTTGGAAATAGGGTCTTTACGGAGGGAATGGAAGGAAAACGAGGTCCTTAGGATAGGCCCTGATCCTATCTGACTTTACAGAGGGGGAGATCTGGAGGCGCACACACACACACACACACACACACACACACACGGATAACGCCATGTGAAGCTAGAGGCAGAGATCGGGGGATGTGTCCACAAGCCAAGGAACGTCAAGGATGGCCAGCGAATCACCAGAAGCAGGGGGAAAACGTGGAACAGACGCGCCCTCACCCCCTCAGAAAGCACCAGTGCTGTCGATGCTCGATCTTAGACGTCTAACCTCCAGACCCGTGAGACGGTACATTTCTGGTGCTTAAGCCACCCACGGCGTACTTGGCTACAGCAGCCCTAGGAATCCGTAACACCGTCTCTGCGAGACGGGAAAAGAAATTCCCATGATCCCTCTCGTCCACCTCAGGGGCTGCTGTGGGAATGACAGACTTGCTGAGGTTTCCAAGCCACCAAGAGGGACATGTATGGAGCCATGTGCTGAAGGAACCTTCGCACCCCGAGCCTGCCGGACTCGGGAGTGTCTCTACGACAGGAACTGGCTCACCCTCATCACACAGCCGTCCTAAAAGGGACCACAGTAGCAGAGCAAGAGGGGAAAGCAGAACCAGATAAATTCCCGTCCTCTATCAGCGGCAAACTTCGGCCCAAGGGCCAAATCCGGTGCTGCATCTGTCTTCGCGTGGCCCACGAACGAAGAATGTTTTTACATTCGTAAGTAGTTTGGGGGGAACAAACACAAGAATGTTTCGTGAGTGAGCATTCTATGAAATGCAAGTTGCAGTGGCCATAAGTCAAGTTGCATTGAACATAGCCATACCCGTGTGTGTACGTTCTGTCCTTAGTTCTTATGTACGTCCAGGACTCAGCAGCCGGGCCGGAGAGGGGACACGAAGCCGGAAATAGTCACTGTCTGACCTTCTACGGGGAAAGTCGGCCGACCCCATTTCCCTCCCGGCCCTACTTGCGCAATGGGGCAGAGGGCCAGGCCGTGGTTGGCTCAGGCCAAAGGGAAGTGGGCATATATCCACAGGTGCCTGGCTAAACGCCAGACGTGCTGGCCAAGATCGTAGGTAGGAGGAGATATGGCAACAAGGAGGGAAAGAAAACAATAGGGGTTGTGGCCAGAAACAGAGAGAGAACTGGCCCCAAAGGCAAACTTCATCAATTCAAAATTGTTATCTAGACCTACCTCTAACCTCAGTGATGGAGGCATCCCTGACCTCCCAAGGGCAGCGGTGACCCCCCCCCCGCCCCCGACCCCCAAGGGCAACACCAGTAGTTTTTATGCAAGTGACCCTCAAGACAAAGCGGGATCTCCTGGCCTGACCGTGGACTTCACCCCAGGCTTTTCGTCATGGAAGAACACCATTCCACTCCAAGATAACCAATTAATAAAACTGAAAACGTGGCACTTTGGTAACGGGCAACGACCTTTGTATCTAATGTTATCAAAATTGAAACTCGACGCTGTTAACGGACAACGTATTTAGCCTGGTGGTGGATTACAGAGCCAAATGAAAGTGTCTGAAATCTCACCTGATGTACGTGCTGAACTTTCCTCACACAGAATGGGGACCTGGCTCACGGACCTTTCCCATAATTACACAACATTTCAAGTCTTACAGGGTATGCGAGAAGCAATAGCCTTTCCTCTCTCCTGTATTAAACCTGTATTGAAAGTTAAGCACAAATGGGGCGCCTGGGGGACCCAGTCGGCGGAACGTCCGACTTCGGCTCGGGTCATGATATCGTGGTTCGTGGGTTCGGGCCCCGCGTCGGGCTCTGTGCCGACGGCTCAGAGCCTGGAGCCCGCTTCGGATTCCATGTCTCCCTCTCTCTTTCTCCCTCCACTCATGCTCTGGGTCTCTCGCTCTCAAAAATAAATAAATACAAAAAAATTAAAAAAAAAAACAGAAAATTAAGCACAAGGGGACAGGGGTTTATTGAGACAGACCGCCAGCCACCCACGGTGGTTTCTTTACGGGTCCATCCGTTCACTCTCCACGACTTGTGGGTTCCTCCGGGGCACCTGACGCGGGAACAAGTCCGTGCTGGTCGCTGTGTGCGATGGCCGGCGTGTCTGGCTGTCCCTCCTCCCCAGGGGGAGGCTTCCATTTGTGTGTGTGACAGAGGCACTCTCTGTCCCCTCTCTGTCTCAGACACGTGGATTCGCACTCCTGTGGCCAGACGCTGCCTCTCGTCCTCTGGGTTTTTGTCCCCTCTGGTTGCAGCTGGTGGGGGGTGGGGGGCCTGTTATGGAAATCTTTCCGTATTTAACGATCACATGACACAAATGGCCAAGTGTGCACAAGGGCAGCTTCCACGAAAATCAGCTGGAATATTCCGCAAAGGCTCCATGAAGGTGAATCGCTTAAGAGCAGGTGGCCGAATGAGACGGCACTGAACACCTGAGGGAAAAATAAGACGACTGGACCCAGGCTGCTTCCCTGGCGTCTTTGTGCTGTTATGTGACTTGAAGCCGGAAAACAGGGTAACAGACCCTGCTCTCAGACTCGCTCGGAGAAGACCTTCACCCAACGGAAGATGCATGGGCCTGGGCTTTCGCATTAAAAAAAAAAAAGAAAGAAAGAAAAACAAAAAAAGGAAAGTTGTTCTTCCAGGCTTTGACTAACTTTTCCACCTTGCCGGGTGGTTACGTAAGGACGCGGGCGATCTGACCCGCTTGTGATCCTGGGCTTCCCGTGGGGGACCAGAAGTGTAAGTCCAGCGTCTGGCCAAGTGACAATGAAGGAGACAGCTTCCCCAGGGCAGCATCCGGGGCTTTTGAGTCTGACCCCCGTAACTTTTCCCCCGAATAAGTGGGAGGGAGACGAGCTCCAGTCAGGGAGGGAGTGGCGTCTGGGAGCGGCCCGGGTGGCGGAAGGCAGCCGCGTGGATGCAGGACGTCCGTGGGCCCACGGGGCAGCTCGGCCCTTCACCAGCTGGACGGCCTCGGGCAAACGGCCTAACTTGAGTCTGCGCCTCGGTTTCCTCAAGGGTAAAACAGGGCTCTCCGTGCCATGCTACAGTCTGTCCAATTAGGCTTTTCTTTTTCCTCTTTGGAACGCGCAAGACCAGATATTTGGTGCCGACTAAAGAGCAGAGACCCCACAAAACGCCTGGGGAATAAATAGACGGGTGAGAACCTAACGTTTAACATTTGCATCAGGCGACGGTTCTCCTCCTAGCCCGGGTCAGACTCGCTGGAGGCCTCACCACAACAGACCGCTGGGCTCCACCAGGTGATGGTGACGCGACGGGTGCCTGGAACAGACTTCGAGAACCACTGGAACAACGCATGATGGCTGCACACATACCTTCCCACTCAGCCTCTCGGCTGTTTCCCACAATGACACCGTGAGGTGGGCAAAGGCAGGAACCGTTGTGCCCATTTCCGAGATGGGAGAACGAAGACTGGACGCTTTAGATGGCCGAGCCGAGGTCCGGTGGCGGAGAGCGGGGGTCACGAGGCTCGGTGCCAGACCAGCACCCGTGACCGAGCCACAGAAGAAAGGTCAAATGCAAAGCCAACAGAGGAGGACAAAGCAGGCTGCGGTAAGACTGATGTCTCCAAGGCAGGGAGAAGATTAAAAACACCTCTCAGGGCTTTTCAAGCAGGAGGAAGTCAAATGGGCCGCTTGAACGAGGCGAAGGGAGTTCAGGAGTGAGTCCTGGGCGAGGGCGCAAGTCGAAGTCTGGTGTGCTGAACACCTGGACGCTGTCAGATACAGAACAGGGACTCGGGTCCTGGCTCTGTCCGGATGCTGTGACCGTGGGAAGTCTCACCCCTTTGCCTCAGCGGTGGGCAGCGCGGGGAATCACCTGACTCGGGCTTTGTTCCAGAACCCCACGGCTACCTCCTCCCCCGGGGCGCCCTCCGTGTTTGCTCGCCCCTCCCCGACGGCAGGGAGAGCCCAGGGCCGCCAGCCGCCTGACCTCTCGGATCCTCCCTCCTGGGGTCCAACCTTCACCCTGGCAACCTGTCACCTCAGCAACAGTGAAAGAGACAAGAGGGAGAAATGCAGCTGGAGCCCCCCGGGGTCGGCTTTTCCGACCGATTCCAGTTCCCTTCCACGCCTGACTCATCCCAGACTAAGGCCCTCGAGAGCCCCCTCCGCTATTCAGCCTCGTAAAGGGGCCCGGGGGGCCTCCGCCAGCCTCGCCGCGGGGACCGTGGAAACACCCACAGTTTAGAAAGCCCAGCCGGAGCGGGGGAGCAAAGGGCAGGATACTCACTAGGGGCATTAAATGATTCATAATTCGTTAAATTTGACTACATATCACAGACCACTCCCCTCCGCAGATAACAAGCCACACCCGCGAAGCATATATAAAAACTGGGTCAGTGACAGAATCACTGACTGGAATAAACATTTTCTGAAGCCCGAGACCCAAATAATGGGACAAGAGGACCATTCTGTAGTTTTAAATATTTACCCGAAATGAATCTGCAGTTTCTAGATCTCCTTGTTGAGATAAGCACATTGTTATCCCGAAATGCAAAGCAGTCCCCATCCTTGGGGAATATCCTACTTATTAAACTTAAAAAAAAAAAAACCAAAAAAAAAAAAAACCGCAATCTTCAAACAAGAAAAAAAGAAAGAGTTAAGAAAACCTTGCAAACTTGGAAAAGCCACCGGAGCGGTGTCCACCCGGGGAAAGGTCTCCCTTGGGGGCACGGGGCTGGGTGACCGCCGTGCCCCCCTGCCCACCGGCAAGGCTGGCAAAGGGCATAGCTGTGTGGAACATCAGCTCCCTCTTGGTCCCCCCAGCTCCCGGCGACAGGGTGAACGTGTGGAACCGGGTCCTGGTCAGAACGCAGCAGTCCAGGTGGTCATCGGGGGGCGTGAAAGGTGGGTTCTCACTGCCGTCTCGCACTTCCCAACAAAGCCACCTGCACCCGTATGATCGGTGTCTCCGCCCAGGGACTGCTCTGGACACCTGCTTCCGCTTGCCTTCCTGATCAGCAACCACCGATTAAACACGAGAGGTTAACACCACTATAAACGCGGCTCGAGCTTCGGGGGCTGCTGCTCATTCGGGTTTGGGGGACACGAGCTTCGAGGGTCAACCGGCCACTCTGTCGTCTCAAAGATCCCACTGGGCCTCTGCTCCTCGTGAAGCACAGCGGGGCAGCGCGGTAAGTAAGAAACTGGGGTTTTGCATCCTGGAGCTGGAAGGAAGAGAAAGCAGGCAGGGAAATTCGAGGCTGGAAACGGAAGACACGGAGAGACAAAGTCCTCGTCTGAGCGCAGAACGAGGAGGGGAAGGGGCTGCTGGGGCACAGAGAAGGCGCCACCCAGCAGGTCTCAAGGGAGGACGCCAGGCACACGGCACAGAAGTCCTTCTGCAGGTGTGCGGCCCGTGATCCCCGTGCGCCCTCATTCCCACACACATCTGAACGTTCTCTGATGATCCTTGGAACACCTCCTGTCACACTGATGGCCGACAGTCATTAAGCCAGACTTTGCTGGCTGTCTCGGCTCTTGCTGGAGGGAGCCGAACTATCAGCCTTTCTCACGTCCCCAGGGAACCGTCACCAAGTCTAGACTACACGAAGGCCACACAGTATTGGATCTGTTGCCCCCTCGCTGTGCTGAAAAGATGCTCTCCAAACGGACAGGTGCAATCGCAACACCCCAGGCCTCAGCCGTCACTCAGCCTGGAGGGACACGCTCCTTGGGGCGGCCCTGGGTCAGTGCCCCAGCCTCCTGTCCTCCAAGGAACGGTTCTATGGCATAGTCACATGGTTCCTAGGACGGTCCCCAGCATGAAGGAGCCCCAGCATCACGGTGACCATGAGCTCAGAAACTCACTCACCTTGCACTTGCTTATCCCCGCTCTCAACTCAAACTCCTGGCTCCCCGCTACCGGTCCCCACGTCCTTACCTCAGGCTCTGCACTTGGGGGTCCCAAACCAGAACACAAGGCAAATGTGAAACAGGAACTTTTCCTTTCCACCACCATTCCATTAATAAGATACATTTATATTCAGCTAAACTGGGGAAACGCAAAGGGTCCTCGTACTCCAACTGACCTTTCACATTAAAATAAATTCGCTGTGGCTCACGTGCAGGCTGGAGGCCAAGGCCATCAGAGCTCATGGCTTCCAAGGAGTTCCTGACGCTAAGTTGGGCCTGGATCCCGGTTCAGGCCCCGCAGCCCCAGCCCACACCAGCAGGGACGCCCACCCCAGCCTTCTGGAAGTGCCATGAGCTGTGACTTTCAGTCAGCCGCATTCAGGGCTCTGCTCAAATGTCGCTTCCTCGACCCCCCAAGAACTTGGTGGCCTAAAACACCACCTCATTCACTTTCAGTCTGGAAGCCAGAAATCTGAAACCAGTCCTAAAGTCAGGGCAATGGCAGGTTCCGTTCCTTCTGGAGGCTCCAAGGAGAGAATCTGTCTCCTGGCCTTTTTTGGCTTCTAGGGGCCACCTGCGTTCCTGGCTTGTGGCCCCTCCTCCATCCTCAAAGCCCACCACCCCGATCTTGGTCTCGGTCATCACGAGGCCTTCTCTAAGGTCAGATCCCCTTTGCCTGTCTCTTAAAATGACACTTGTCACTACATTATATTTAGGAGAATCCAGGGCGATGTCTCTCTCCATTAATCACATCTGCCAAGTCCTTTCTGACCATTTAAAGCACCCCTCACAGGTCCTAGGATGAGGATAGGACTATCTCGGGGGGCCGTCGTTCAGGCTCCCACATATCCACCCAAACCAGCACGCTTCCACCCCCCCGGCCCCCTCGGCTGACTTCGCGGATCACTCTAGACATTCTGTGCTGTTGTTTTGTTTATTTCCTTTCTCTTCCACCGGAGGAAAATGCTCCGCGAAGGCAGGGACTTCATCCTGTTCAGCCGGAACGCCCTGGAACACAGCTGGCACGCGGTGGACACTCCAGGAGCCCCTGGAGGAGCCAGCAGCCGTCTCTGTAAGCAGCTAACCGGCTGGGCCCCTGGGGGCGGGAGCCGCCTGTCCGCTCACTGCCGTGTCGCCGGCCCCAGGCCTGCGCCTGGCCCCCGGGGACGACGCTCCATCACCAGGACCTGTCGCCTGATAGTAAAAGAAAGTCCCCCAGGTGGCTGCGATCTGCCGTTTGATGTTGAGCAGCTCATCACCCGCCTCCCAAGGGGTCCCAGCCGCCCCGTCCTCCGCACACCTACCTGCCCGCCGCCTCACCCGCTTCCCCGGCTCCTGAACACAAGGTGCCCTGCTTGCCGGCCACCTGCCCGCGTGGAGCCCGGCCTTCCGGAGCCATCCCAAGGCTCTTCCCCGCTTTGGCCCCGTGTCACCCCCAGCCTCCTTAGCGCCCACTGCCAATTCCTCTCACTGACCAGCTCCACCGCCTGACCCTAAACTCCTACACACACATCCCGCCTGCTCCAGTAGCGAAGGCCTCCCCAGGCCCTGCCCTGCCCGTGCAAAAGAAATAATAAACCCAGGGTCCAGCCCCTCCCCCTCCCCCCGACAAAGCCTGTCACTTCAGCTCTTGGCAACACCCCCTACCCCCCACTTAGAGGGTGGCACTTCCGGGGCCTCCCGCACACGCGAGCTCCTCCCTGTTCCCTGGGGGTGAGTCTGATGAGCACTCCGGCTCTCCAGAAGGTGCTACATGTCTCCAGGCTCTCTCGCTCCTGCGCCTTCCAGCAGGCAGACCCGACTCTGCGTTTACGAGCTACCCGCCGCCACTGGACAGGCTGTGAGCCCTAAGGCATCTCTGTGACTCCCAGCCTCAGCTCGGTGCCCACAGCGGCCGGCAGGAGGACGGAGCAAAGCTGGGGAAGCCAAAGGTGTGTCCCCAGGTGCCACAAGCCAGTCGGCCACGAGCAGGTGATGTCCTCTCCGTACCTGGGAGAGGCCCAGGCACCACGAGAGACCAAGATCCAGGATTGCCAAGCACAGCCGGGGCTCAGGGGGCATGGGATCGGCAGAGAACACACGCTGGATCTCCAGAGACATCCCATTAAATGTGAATTTCGAATCCGCAGCGAACAATTTTGTTAGCGTAAGTATGTCCCAAACAGTCAAATATAGCTGGATGTCGTGCATTTTTACTTGCTAAACCTAGCACCCCTACAGGGGTGGGGGGTGACGGGGTGGCCACTCCAGGTTGTGCCAGATGGGACTTCCCAAGAAGGCTCGCTTCAAGGGGAGAGGTGGGAGGAGGAGGGCAATCAGCGGCCAAGCCCACCAGGGCCACTCCTGCCAGACTTCACCAACAAAGAGGTGCGCTCCCAGATAGTAACTTCCCACTAAAGAACTTTGTTAAAAAATAAAATAATTCTTGCCGGCTGGACGAAAGGGTTGTTTCCATTAATATTTTTCCATTCCTGCATCATCTGCAAGAGCTCACAAACACACAGCCGCTCTCCGGCAACAAAGATCGCCATGGAAACAGATCACCTCCATCCCCAAAATCATGACTTCGCCTCCCATTCCACCAGAAACAGACTACAGATTGTTACCAGAAAAATCCTTGTGCAAACAAACACAAGCCAACTGCCACTGAATGGCAGGAAATACAGCCGCTTTCTCTAACTTTAACTTTCTTCAGGAATGCACTCGTTCTAAACACGCGGGGCACATTCTCCCCAGACCCACATGCAGAGCAATCTGGACCGCAGAGAAAAATGCGGATTTAGACCTGCCGGGGGGAGGGGGGGGGGCGGCGCACATGGAACCCGGGTCCCAGCACTGACTCACGGATTTCTCTAGAATGACAGAGACTGACAGGAGCTCCTTGGACAGGAAAGTACTCCCAGACCAGGAGCCTAATTTCACAGGCACAGCCATGGCCCTGAGACTGGACCACAGGCCAGAAGTGGAACCCTCCAAAGCAATGCTGCAGATTATCCCCTCGGGAGAGGTTTCAGAATGTACGTTATTGGGACTGTTAACGCCCCTGTGGCCCAGTAACAAACTGGGAAGCAACCCTTGCAACACTCAAAGCCAAGAAAGTTTCATTCTCCAGCAAAATTCAAAGATATCCTGCAATCCAATAAGGAAAATCGGTTAAAAACCCTGAAAGGGACCTTCACCTCGGAAGAAACCAGAAAAGCCAATAAACATTAATATATTAGCTATAGTCATGAAAGCATAAATTAAAGCAAATCAGATGCCCTCTCCCTTCCATCAGACCTCCTCCCAAAATGAAAAGTCACACAACATGGGACAATGGTGGCGGTGTGGAGCAAACCGAACGACCACGACCCGGAACAGTGCTTGCGGGAAGTGACGCTGGCCCCTTGCTAGACGGCTCCCAGAGATGGGCATCTGCATGCAGGCTGTAACAGCAAGGGCTGTGAACGCGCTCTGGTGCCCGCGAGTAAGTAAACTAGGGTATTAACATACAGTGGAAAACCACAGTGCAGTAAAAGTCAATAAACTACAGCTATAGGTTATCACAGCACAGGTGAACCTCAGGGACACGGTGTGCAGCCAGAAAGGAACTCTCAGAAGAATACACATCAGTTAGCCAGCGCTGCGTAACAAATGACCCCACACTACACGTTTATTATTTTGTGGTTTCTGCGGTTGGGGATCCAGATGTGGCTCAGCTGTGACGTCAGGCTACACTCAGGATGTCAGCCAGGGCTAGGGGCTCATCTGGAGGCCCCCTGTCCATGCTCACGTACTTACTGGCGCCATTCAACCCCTTGCTGGCTACTGGACCAAAGGCCTCGGGTCCTCGCCAAGTGGGCTTCTCTGTATGGCATCCTACTTTATCAAAGCAAGCAAGAGATAAAGGCTGTTATCCAGCAGTTAGAATCTAGGTAACCTTATCATTAAATGGCACCCATCACCGGAAGAATCTTGTCTGAAGCAGGTTGCCGGGCCAGCCACACCAGGGGGAGGGATGAGCCAAGGGCGTGGATCCCAGGTGGGGATGACTGGGGACCCTATTAGGGTCAGCCAGCCTCAAACAGAATGTGCATGCTTCCATCAATACAAACATTACGGATGTGAAAACCAGAGGGCAGTGCTTAAGGACCCAATGTTTACTGGCTAATGTGGAAAGACTATAAATAGCAGGGGGAAACCACAAAGTTCAGGTTAGGGGGCCACTTGAACGCTTACGCTATCTTGGATAAAACACACTGGCACGGGGGGAGGGGCCGGGGACCTCAAAGGTAAACTTCCATGTCTCGGCCTGGGTAGTGGCTACAGGTCTATACAGGCGCTCATTGCGTTTGTGAGTTCCTGTTCACCCCCCCAAAGCGTTCTTTGTATCTTCTCAAGATTTAGGGACCACGGCACCGGCCTTCCGGCACCTCATGGAAGAGGGAGGACAGGTGCCCCGCACACTACAGCCGCCTCCTGTTCACCCCGCCCTGCAAAGAAACAGACCAGCTTCGACCTAGAAGGGAGGCCCACCTGGAAGTCCTCGTCTCCCCTCCCAGCAAACTAAGTTCAAAGGCCTCCAAGCTCTACCTGGAAGCCTTCTCCTCCAAGGCTGGATTATGACTCAGAACTGGCCCCGCGCGTCTTCCCCCCACTCCCTTCCCTGCAGTTAAAGGCGGGGTCAGAGGCGCTGCAGAACTCAGTCTCCCTGCATCAGACCGGAGGCTCCCCTCCAGGGCCTTGAAGTGCCCTGTGCCCCGCCGTGGCGGGCGGTGGCCGTGGGTGTTACCTCCTGAGGCAACTGCAAACAAGAACCACCGATGGCTGGAAGCTGGGAGCCACCCAGACCACATCCTGTTTGGCTGCAGCATCGATTCAGTCATGCCAATATTGCCGAACAAAAGAACTTTCTACGCAGGCTTACAGAAGAGAGACGTGCCGTCTGCAGCAAGGGAACCAGCCCAGCCAGAGTTCCCGCACGGGTCGGCACTGGTCGGCGGGCACAAGTAGCCTGAGCGTGTGCCAGCCTGACCTCCGGGGTTTGCGGGCCAGAGCGTCTGGGCTGAGAGGAGAGACGGCGCCTGGGACCGTGCATTTGGGCCAGCCCTCCGCACCCTGGTCAGAGCCGGCTCTCAGGCGGTTGTTGAGTGAATGGGTGAACGAAGCGCCTCTCCAGATGGCATGAAGAAACGCCAACCATAAATGGATCGTCTGAGGGAGACAAAACTGCTTTGGGCAGCAGAGCGAACCCCCTGCCAGGCCCATGGCGGTGGCGGTCGCCTTGTTCTCCGGACGCCTGTCCCGCGGCCCGATGGCATCTTGAGAGGGAGGAAGGGACCCAAGGGAGAAAAGACTTCTGGAAGTCCAGCCCCCTAAACACCAGGCCTTCTCCGGGAGAAACCGCACTGCCTGTTTCTACCAGAGAAGGGACCAGAAAATGTGTTTTCCCTCACATACCTTAAGCATGTAAGGAATCTGGACGAGCTTCTTCCAGGACTGGATGGGGAAGGTTGTGGTTTTGAGCTGCAAAGTGCCGCCAGTCTCGGTCGGGGATGGAGAGACACACACCCGGGTTTGAGAAGCAAAGGGAGGCCAGGGGAAGGACCTTCTGGAAAGCCCGGCCAGCCGTGAAGGGGTCCCCGGTGCAGTCAGGACCCTAAAGGCGCCCTCCCGGCTCTAGGTCGCCTCCCGGGAGCCCTCGGGGCCCCAGTGCTCGTCCCTGAGCAGGGTGGAGTCCAGAAGCTCCCAGGTGGCTGGCACTGACCCAGTGCAGGGCCCGAGAGCTTTGATGCGCGTGAGTGCCGACGCATCGGCCGGGAAAGGCCACCTGTCCCACCTGAGCACCTCCAAGCAGACGTTGGACCCCCCAGCGTTCAGGGGCCCAGCTCCCACCCTCTCTTACCTGCAGGGCTTCAGCGGGCAGCAGAAACGCTCATATCTCAAAAAACGGGCACAAACGGGGCCCACCTCACGGGGCTGCCGTGGGGAATGAACAGCATGTGTGAAGCACTTGGAACAGCACCAAGCCCACGGTCAGCGCCACAGAAGTGTTCACAGCTGTCATTCTCTGATGACGGCACCCCAGGTGCACACACACAGGCCCCCTGGGACGCTCTCAAGCCTACTGCTCCTACCCCCCTGCCACCTCCTCGTCTCTTTCTCGCCGAATCTTGTCCCTCTACGCACGGTCAGGCTTATCTCCCAGTTCACCCTTCTGGCAAAATTTCAGCCCCGGCCCCAAAGCGTGAAGCACGAGTCCACTTTTCCCGAATGCCACGCCACCGCGAGCCCAGAGCCCAGACTGAGACTCTGCTGATCGCGGAGGCCCCGGCCACTCAAAGCGCAGTCTCCGGTCAGAAATGCACCTACCCCAGGCCCTCTGTGCCAGAATCTGCATTTTAACAAGATCCCGGGGTGATTCCGGAGCACCTAAGATCTGAGAAGCGCTGGGCTGGGAGACGTCGGGTCCAGCCGGAGACTAGCATTCTGTCCACCCGCCCTCCTCGAGGTGGGTCCTGGAAGAAAGACTTCTTGCCTAAGACTCCAAACTCTGTGCCTGTGAGCCTGTGCACCACAAGTCTGTGCGTGTGTGCGTGTGCGTGTGTGCACACGCGTGTGCAGCTGGAATGTAACATTGCTTGCTCCCTGAACCCCGACTCACTGCATAAACCAAAAACATCTCAAGGAGCACACCCTTCAGAGCGGCCGTGTGTACTCTGTGCACACAGACAAGAGACAATCTCACCCTGTTTTCCGTGCATCGACCCCGAGATGCTAACAGGACCAGCGGGGCTCTGGCCCCCAACACCTGTGCTCGCTACGAAGCCCAATGTTCTGGACTCCGATTTTCAGAGCAGCTTATAAACGGGCCCATTGTCTCTGCTGCTCTGCTACCTTTCTCAAGTTCACCTGGCAAAAAGATGATCCGTGTTTGTGTTTAGAAGCCAGCTGCCTCACTGGCCAGGAGAGCAGCTCACCTCTAAACGTCTGGTCCGGGAGAGAACAAAGAATGTGCTGACGGAGAGAGACAGGCCACGGCCTGACCTGGAGCGGTCCGGGCCCACTGCACTTGGCTTTGTAGAGAAGGGCCGTTTCTGGCCGGGGTGCGGGGGGCCCCGGGCTCCTCCTGGCAGGGGGCACCCGGTACCACTGGCCGGCATCGGCAGGACACCCTCATGCTGACACCGACCGTGGCGGAGGCGTCGCAGACACGGGGGCAGAGGGCCAGCCCGGCCACCCCGCCGTTGCCCACTCACTTCTCTGCCGCTCTTCTTGTCTATTCTTAAAGATGAACTTTCTTTTCAGACTAGATTTAGGTTTATAGAAAAGCTGGGGAGAAAACGCAGGAAGTTGCCCTCTACTGCCCAACACCCGGGTTCCCCGGTGACTGACCTCTTGCGTGAGGAGGGCACATTTGTCCAACGTCCCTGACGCAGATACATTATAATTAACCAAGTCCGTTCTTTACCCAGATTCCCTGGGTTTCTCCCCGGTGTCTTTCTTTTGTTCCAGGACACCACATGACATTTAGTCTTGTGGCCCAAGGCTCCTCGGGGTGGTGACAGTTCAGCTCCTGCACCCTACCCCCCCGGCCTTCCCCTTTCCAGGCCCCAAACTCCGCAAAGTGCCAGGCAGCTGCTGGCTGGGCCACGCGCGGCCTATCCCCAGGGGCAAGGCCAAGATGTGTGCCCGGAGGATGCCACACACGCCTGCAATCAGGGTGAGCTTTATGATTATCCCCGTTACAAATCGCCACGTGTCCCGGACGGGCAGGCCTGCCGTGGCTAAAGATGAACTGTATCCCCTCCAGTGTGGGCGCACTGACTGGCTAGGACCCACCTAACTCCCTCCCGCCTCCCACTCATCAGCCAAAAAGCACCCCAGCACCACCCAGTGAACACACGGGGCGCCACGGGGAGGGAGGAGGTAGAGAGAAGCTGGAGAAGCTGTGCCCGGCCACGAATCCCTGAGATTTTTCTGAGCCAGGAAATCCCATGCCAGTGAGGGAAGGAGCCCCCAGTCTCCTCGAGCACCCAAGGGCCACGCTGACATCCAGGGCCAGCCCATCACCAAGGCAGGAGCCTCGGGGCCCAGACAGGCCGAAGATCCCAGAGGTGCCCACCTCCAAGTTGTGAGTCAGGATCACTGGTAGCTTAGAGCCGTGCGAACACAGGCTGAGCCACCCCACCTGCTCTGCCCAACGAAGTGTCTCACGGGGAGCACTGCGGGCCAAGGTCACCATTCTCGGGGATCTCTGAATGAGTGTTCCCGGGGCTGGCGAGGCGCTGACCCACGATAACGGAAAACATTCCTTGTCAGAGGCTCAGGAGAAGTCTCCCAACCGCACCTGTCAACCTAGACCCGGAAAAACACGTGGCAAAGGGCTCGCAGTCTACGGGGGCAGTGCCCCCTGCAGTCGTCCCAAATGCAGGCTGTAGAAAGGGCAGGAGGGCTGAGGGAAGTGCGAGAAAGCATTTCCTGTCTGTTCCAGAAGGCTCAAACTGTGTATTTCTTCTCCCAAAGCTAGAATGGCTCCCAGACCGGTGCCTGCCACGTAAAGGGTGGTCACCAATGCCTCGCTGGCTTGACTTCAGGACGGAGAGA
Organism: Lynx rufus; assembly: GCF_022079265.1. Lineage (NCBI taxonomy): Eukaryota > Metazoa > Chordata > Mammalia > Carnivora > Felidae > Lynx > Lynx rufus. Next base: position 5,537,548 of record NW_025814834.1, read on the forward strand.
GTGCTGAAGGACTTATGCCAAGGGAGGGCACCCATCCAGCGGGCAAGACTGGCCAGGCACGCACAGGAGGGGGCAGTCAACTCAGGGGTCGTCAAGGGTTCCACCAGTAACACCGCCCGGAAGAGAGCATTCCACCCGGCGCCAGGGCGGCAATATCGCCGAATGGCACGCGGTGACGTCAGTGCGGCCAGCAAACGCTGTTCCCATGGCCACGGAGTGAAAAGGCAGGTTTGCAGGACTGAGCACGATGGGCCCTACTTCTGAGAATGTCCTAGTGATTTACCTCGCAGGGAGGGAGCCACCGGGAGTCAGAGGAGTTTTCATTTCTTCCGCAGGCTGCGTTTTCTAAATCTGTGATTAGCATGGATCGCTCCTAAACAGAACAGACAATGAAGGGCCAAGCTTTGCAGTCACTGGGTGGCCTTTAGTCTCAGATTTCAGGTCCCCGGGGACACATGGGTGTTTTAGAGGTTGCTCATCGCAGTGGACTTTCGTTACATAGGTTCTTTAAATAATCTGCAAGGGGGAAGGAAGGTGGCTCTCTGGGAGCGATGCCAGGGGAAGGCTTGTTCCCTCGTTTCACGAAGAAACTCCTCTTCTAAGTGATCTATTCAGAAATAAGGTTCCGGGGCGCCTGGCTGGCTCAGCGGGTTGAGCTTCCGACTCTTGATTTCAGCTCCAGTCATGATCTCATGGTTTGTGGGGGTTCGAGCCCCACATCAGGCTCTGCGCTGGCATGTAGAGCCTGCTTGGGAGTCTCTCTCCCTTTCTCTCTACCCCTCCCCTGCTCAAGCTCGTGCTCTCTCTTACGAGAGAAAGGAAGAAAGAAAGAAAGAAAGAAAGAAAGAAAGAAAGAAAGAAAGGGAGAAAGAAAGAAAGGGAGAAAGAAAGAAAGAAAGAAAGAAAGAAAGAAAGAAAGAAAGGAGCCCCCCCAATCTACTGTGTGATGGGAGGACACACAGGACGATTCACTAGAGTTTTCGTCTTTACCACAAGCCGTGTGTACCCATAAAGTGTACCTATAAAAAGGGCTTGTCAAAAGCACTTTATGGAAAATCTAAGTAAATAAATGCCACTTGGAAACCGCAGACCTGCCAACAAGCACATGAAAAGATACTCCATGTCAATAATCACTGAGGGCAAATCATAAACCCCCGGTATCACTTGACTTGCGTGAGCGCGGCTCGGATCAAACATACAGAAACAGAAAACAGGAGAACCCGGGACACTGGCGTCCTGGTGCGGAGAATGGAAAAAGGTACAGCCGTCGTGAAAACAGGATGGCAGTGCTTCGGAAAGTTAAACCTAGGGGGCGCCTGGGGGGCTCAGTTGCTTAAGGGTCCGACTCTTGGTTTCAGCTCAGGTCATGATCTTGCCGGTCGTGAGTTTGAGCCCCGCGTCGGACTCTGTGCTGGTAGCATGGAGCCTGCCTGGGATTCTCTCCCTCCCTCTCTCTCTGCCCCTCTTCTGTTCACCCTCTCTGTCTCTTGTCTCTCTAAAATTAATTAGCTTTAGGGGCACCTGGGTGGCTCAGTCGGTCAAGCGTCCGACTTCGGCTCAGGTCATGATCTCACAGTCCGTGAGTTCGAGCCCCGCGTCGGGCTCTGTGCCGACAGCTCAGAGCCTGGAGCCTGCTTCGATTCTGTGTCTCCCTCTCTCTCTGCCCCTCCCCTGCTCACACTGTCTGTCTCCCTCTCTCTCAAAACTAAATAAACAAACAATAAATAAAACAAAATAAATTAACTTAACAAAGAAATTAAAACGAGAACCACCGATAGGATCCAGCAATCCCACCTCTGGGTATGCACCCAAAATAACGGAAAGCAGGGTCTTGAAAGCTATTTTTGCACACCCAGGTTCAGAGCAGCATTACGCTCGAGAGCCAAGAAGTGCAACCACATGTCCGCGGGTGCACGAACGCGTGAAGCAAACGGGGTCTGTCCTCACAGTGGAACGTTGTTCTGCCTTGAAAGGGAAAAGAGATCCGGTCACACGCTACAGCGCGGATGAACCCGGACGACGTCACGCTGAGTGAAAGAGGCCCGTCACAGACGGACACACACTGGATGATTCCACGCATCGGAGGGGGTATCTAACACAGTCAGTAGAATCAGGGGGTGGAAAGGTGGTCCCCGGGGGCGGCGGGGCGTGGGGGGTGAGAAATGGGGAGGTTTAGTGTACGTTTCGCTTTTGCAAGATGCAAAAAAGTTGTGGAGATCTGTTGCACGATCGTGTGAACACGCTTTACACTACTGAACTCTACACTTAAACACCATTACGATGGCAAGTTTCGTATCAGGCGGGGTTTTTTTGGTTGTGTTCACAATTAAAAAGAAGTTAAAGCGAGGAAGGTCGTACACAACAGCCTCTTTTGTTTCCTCATGTTGTTTCTGAAGAAATTCGCGTCCGGCCACACCCTACGACGACACGCGCCAAACTCCTTGCGAGTCGGGCCTGGTACCCGCAAGACGGGTCTGAAGCAGCGGGGAAAAACAACAACAAAAAAAGAACGTCCACTCCCCTTGTTTTACGTGACAAAAGTGACCCTGCTAACAAACAAAAAAGAAAACTGTACCTGAACAGCACTTGGGAATCCAGACACAGAAACCCGAGCGATGCAGGTCGGCTCAGTGGAATCGGCCCGAGAGGTCAAGGGCAGTCAAGGTCACTTGCCCGAGGAACGCAGCCAAGGCCCTGGAGCCGAGACTCACTTTTCACCTTCTACGTGGCCGTAGTACTTGGAATGGCTACAAAAGCACTTATTATTCCTACAATACAGATTTAGGCACGCGAAAAGTTTAGAAAAAACACCATCTTGGGAATGAGAACCAAGATGTGTATTCCCACGGGGGAGGGGTCACTTTAACCTGGTGATTTTCTCAGCTGGGCCTACAGTCACCTTAGGATGCTTTTAAATTTAGAGACACAGAGACCCCAGCCCCAGGCCAACTAACTCTCTAGGGAAGGGACCTGAGCAATGTTTGTAATCCTCACAGGTGATATTCTAGACCTGCTGAGGTTCAGGGGCGCCTCGGGGGGGGGGGGGGGGGGAGGAGGCGCTCAGTCAGTTAAACATTTGACTTCGGCTTAGATCATGATCTTGCGGTCTGTGAGTTCGAGCCCCGCGTCAGGCTGGGTGCTGACAGCTCGGAGCCTGGAGCCTGCTTCGGATTCTGTGTCTCCCTCTCTCCCTGCCCCTCCCCTGCTTGTGCTCTGTCTCTCTCTCTCTCAAAAATAAATAAACACTAAAACAAAATTTAAATCTGCTGAGGTTTTTTTTCAAGGAAAAGTGGGGAGCCTGGGGGGCTCAGACGGTTGAGCGTCTGGCGTTTGTTTTCAGCTCAGGTCACGATCTCACGGTTCCCAGGATGAAGCCCCGTGTCGGGCTCTGCGCTGACAGTGAAGCTTGCTTGGGATTCTTTCTTTCCCTCTCTCTCTCTGTCCCTCCCCCCCCCCCTCAAAATGAGTAAACTTAAAAACAAAAGTAAGGAACGCGCCTGTGCCGGGCTCGGTGCTAATGCTGGCGACTTCTGAGTTCTGACCAATGCAGCTGGCACTGAGACGTAAGGCGCCAAGGGTCCCTGTTTGGGGGTGGGGGTGGGGCAGCCATGTAGCCTTAAGGCCTCAGGCAGAGGGTCCCGCTGGGCGGGAAGCAGCAAAAGCAAAGCCCAGGGGTACGAACGCGCATCACTTAGGGGACCACCGTGGAATCTGGGGGCGGGGCCTGGCGGATGCAGGCAAGAGCAGGTCAGAGATCCAACTGCTCGGACACCAGCCTGCCAGTCCCCGGAAGCAGGCCACACCGAAAAGTTTAGGCTGACTCTGCAAAGCCAGGAAGGCCTCGGCGACCTGCAGGCCAGATCGTATTTCCAGTTCTTGGGAAAACGCAAACGCCGTGGGGTGAACCGTGCCCGGCAGGCTGAAGCCACCAGTGTGCATTCGCTGGGGGAATCAACGAATGGATGGATGGATGGATGGTTAGAACAAGGGGGACGCCCGGGGTCACAGAGCCACACGGCTCTCAGCTGACGTCAGCGCGCACGGGACGTGATGCGACTGTGGAGTCCCACAGAAACCCACCAGCACACATATCAACGCCACGTCCCAAATACAGAGAAGGGGGCTTCTGAGCACCGGGGCAGGGGCTGGGACCTAGACCCTTGCCACATCCCAGAGGCACCCCCAGACGAAGGCATTAAATGCCCCAAACCAAAAGCAGACGCACACAGCACTGGAAAACCCAACTAATTAGAATCTCCACACAGCGAAACCTGGGTGACAGGATCGGTGGACCCAACAACACACAAGTCACGCTTCTCGGTGAAAACTGGGCCGGGGGCCCAAACAAGAGGAGGGGTGGCGGACGGGAGCCCGGCCAAGCCTCTCACGTGGCCCACGGGGCACAGTCCACGAGAACCGCACGCAGTCCCGACATACGTCAGGTGACCTCGGCGGGAACGCTCTCCGTGTCGTTTCGAGCTAAGTAGACCAGAGCCCCGGGACTTGGCGTAACCCCCGCGTCCGGAAGAAGGAGCTCGCCAAGTGGGCCGAGACGCAAACTCTTCAAAGATCAGGTGGCGACAAAGCCAGCGGCGGTCCATCCGCCAGCGAATGGCTTAGGCGCGGCGTGAAATCCATCAGAAACAAAACGACCCAGAAAACGGGACCGGAAATGTCGAACACACACAAAAGAGGAATTTTACACCGACAAAACGAAAACCGCAAAGTGGCAAAAGGGTCTGGTTATCATGCTCACCGAAACCGTTAGCGGTCGTCCAGAGAAAACGGCGGAACCGCGGTCACCTCCAGGAACGTGAGCCCAGCTCTCGAAATCCGATGGGCCCACACGCGGAACACACATAAACCACATAAACCCAACCTAAATAAAACCCGACATAAACCACAACATCATCGAGGAGCTTAATCTCATCGACCTGCGTCAAACTCCCTGTCCTGGAGAAAATGCAATTGCTGTGCAAGTAACCAAGGAATACTCGAAAATACTGGAAGCATTCCTGAGGCCTTTATTGAGCCCCAATGCAGTAATACCAGAAGCTAACTAGAAAATAAGAGAGAAAAAGAGAAAAGGAAAAGAACTAAATACTTAAAGAACAAAGAGAATAGCTCAGGGTCCACCTGGCTCTAGGCCCTGATCACGTGACTATGTCTGGAAGGCCCCACTGTGAAAACCAACTGTAACCACACATCCCCCCCGCCATGGTTCTACTGATGCTGCCATTTCCATTTATTCCCTCTGGGTTCCAACATTCTGGAACTTTCCATCAGTCATCACCTCTACCATCAAGCTAACCTGAGTTCCAGATTTCTGGGTGACTACAACCCAGAGGGGGCCTGCCTACCATTCATCCCATCAGTGGCGGCCAGGTTATGGAGGACCAGGTGGCCCTGGAGTGGCCGCCACCACCTAATGGAGCCCCACCGGGGGTTCTCCAAGGGTGGCAGGAAAAGCAGGGGCTCCTTCACCCATCTGGGCAGGGGGCTTCTCGTACTGTGCTGATTCTTAGTTCAACGGATAATGGCCATTCAGAAAGGCACCCCAAAATGGGGGATATCTGAGGGCAGACCTCTCGGGTACAAAGACTGCTGTCTGAACACCTACCGCTCAGGGCTGTGAAGATCCACGATTCCCGATTATCTCAACGGAGAGCTCCGTACGGTGCCCGATGTGGTGTACTTCTTGCCAAGGGCCACCTTCGATGGGAACGAGAGGGAAATGGTCACACGGCCACACGGCACAGCGGGAGGGCTCACGTGGGCTTGCCAAGTGAGGGCGCAGTCGGGAGGCAATGTGGACACTCTCTCCTGCCCAGGTCCCCAACCTCCCAGCGTTAGGGGCTGCTCCACCCTTGGCTCCTGCTGGTGGACTGGAACGGTCCAGAGTACCCGCCTGGCTGTCACCTGCCCATGCCCATCTCGCCTGAGACGTCATCTTGCCTGTGTGCCCACAGCACTGCCCCCACGCTGCTCCCTGGCCTGGTTCCGGAAATCACCTCGCTTGCCCTGGGGGGTTCCCTGCCCCGGGCACCCAGCTGGGGGGGGCGCAGAGCAGTGTAGCACGACAGCCTGGATTCAAATCTGCTTCTGCACTCACAGCTCTGCCAGGTCCTTTACCCTCCCGGTGCCTCAGTTTCCCCGCTCCACAGAGATGGCAAGAGTCCTCCCGTCGCGGGTCGTGAGGACAAAGAGTTTTTTGGGAAAGCCGTGAAGCCATGGGATGCACAGAGCAAGTGTTACTGACCTCTCTTCTACTACGATTAACCATCACTACTAACATATGCATAACGTATCTGTGCTATGCAAGAACGTCCAGGAAAATGACTTTGGCTTCCAAAGTTTCTGAGTATCCTTACAATTCAAAGCAAGATATGGGAATCAAAGACACAGACACCCCCCCCCCCAGGGTGTGGACGGGAGACTAAAAATGAGACGCCGGTGTCTAACACAAGCGTGGCGGGGGTGGGGGCTGGGGAGAAGCGCGCGGCCCCTGACATGCAGTCAAAGCGAGTTAACCCTGCTTCGGTGCTGAGCCCAGAAGTACCCGTGAACAACCGTCCTCCAGGGACACGTCTGGGGTGGTCATTTTCAGCGATCTGAGCCCCTCCACTCTGCTATCCACAACCATTACACGGAGAGCCCCCCCCGGTCAAGTGCCTCGGCAAACAACCCCGTCAGTTCACATCCAGGCACTGGCACCACGTAAAACTCCTCACTGCCTGGTATTTCCAGGTCCTCGCAGGGTCCACGGACACATCCATGAGTCTCTTGGCCTCAGTGTCCTCATTGGTAAGTCGGGACCAAACGGTTTCGCTGCCTGCAGGGGCAGGTGCAGGGGGAGGTAGCTACCGCTTCTCTCTCCTCCTCTCCTCTTCCACAACAGTTTCAATGTGTAGATTCCTTGCTTTGTGGAAGACAATGGAGGGGGCTGGGGGGAGACCGGTGACGACCACCCCAGCCCTCACCCGCCCCTGTACACATCCAAACAACTACTGCTTACTTCTGGGCGCTCCCCTCCAGCCCCGACTGCCTATTTGCAATTCCCGGCACTAAAACCTGAAGGCAAAGGACAACCACAAACCACCTGACGTATTCGAAGTCACACTCGCTCAGGTTTTTCCCCCCCGAGTGCCTGAGTCCCAGTCGTCTGCTCAGCCATAATTCGGCATTGTGTCCTGCCTGCCTCCCTTACCTGTTACTCCCAGCCTCTGCGCACCCCCTGCCCACCCCCCCAGGGGATCACTGCCATTCTCTCCCTTTTCCTGCTCATCAAAATAACCCGGCTCCTTCCCAGAAAAATAATCAGACTCCCAATTTAGCCAGCAGCCAATTTCTTGACAATTCCACTAATGACAAAAAAGCGGTGTTTGTGACATCATGTTCCAGCTTTTCAGTCATGTTCTTTTAACCTTGAAAAAGTAATGGTTTTACCCCGGGCACGCTGAGGACGGCGGGTTGTCCTCCTGGGACAGAAGGCTGTACTGAAGTTTCCCCCCAAGCGGAACCGGGATTAGCCAGGTCAATGTGGGTTAAACACAGAAATCCACTGGACGGTCAGCAAAGCCACGGCCTCTCAGCGGCTCAGGCTGCTGCGGTCCCTGGAGGGGGCTGTCAGGAGGGGAAGGATGGCCTGGCCTGGGGGGTTGGGCCTGACCAGGAAAGCCAGGGCTCACCCTGACGCCCCTGTGCGCCACGGCCTGGGTGCACACGTCGGAGACAAGCGACCCAGGAGAGGTGCTCTGATCTCCGTCACAGGGTCCCTCTGATGTTGCTTCTGCTGAAAGACCTCCCCTTCTTCCTCAATACCTCTTCCTTTCTGGAACACAAAAATGCTGTGGCTCTCTGACTAATCTGACAGCTGCCTTAGCTTCCTGTGTCATTCCTGTTAACAAAGGTAATGCAACCCTGCGCAGAGTGGTCATTTAGTTGGATGATTGTAGGAGACTTTCCTAATAGGTCGGGAGGGAGAAGTGGCCGGTCACCCGGCAGGGTCACGGGAGTCCCAGGTGGGGAGAGGAGGGCTGTGAGGTGATCCGGGGTGAGGGGAGGGTGTCAGACCCCTTTCAAGTCACGCCCACATGTTTAATCAAGTTTTTCCAGGGCCTGAAGTTCAAAGCTGAATGAAGCCCAGAAGGACTGTTCCATCCAGCCACCTGCCCCTGGCATCCCCCACCAGGGTCTCCCAGAAAGCAGTCACCTCCTTTGATTTCCTGTGCTCACCCAACTACCCACTGCCCCCGCCCCCAAGTCCCCTGCAGGCGCCTGCCCAGTTCTTTGTCTCTCACCTAGTGTCCTGAGCCCCCAGCACAGCTCGTGAACCCTGCCCTCTCCTCCTGTACTGGTGGCCACTTCCCTAACCTCGTGAGCCCTGACCTCTCCTCCTATACTCTGGTGGCCACTTCCCTAACCTCGTCTCCTGTACACTGGTGGCTGCTTCCCTAACCTCGCGAACCCTGACCTCTCCTCCTGTACTCTGGCGGCCACTTCCCTAGACAGAGGCCTCCTCCAGTGGTTTCTCCAGCCTCCTGCCTGGCACAGAGCAGGGTCAGTGTGAGTGAGGGAATGAAGGACTTTGAGTCAAACAACAGCTAATCGGGGGGAACAGGGCCAGGGACAGCGCCCCGGAGAGTTACAAAAGGCTCAGCGCTCAGGCCCAGTCTAGGGGCTCCCCGCCCCCCAAACTCCACCGAGAACAAATACCCAGAGCGAAGGAGCTGTCCCCAGGCCTTCCCGTCAGCCTCCACAGTGCTGCCTCATGTTACAATAGGTGAGCAGTGACTCATGGCCGCGGCTGTGCCAAGAGGAGGCAGCCAGGCCCCCGTTGCAAAGCCACGCTGAGGACACAGGCCAAAACACATTCCACCCCGAACGTAGTCTTCCTCTCTTGCCAGAACGAAGAAGTCCTGTGACAGCAGACCGCGGTTAGGAATCAAAAGGACGGCCTCACTGTCCGTGGAAGGCAGCAAGCACTTTCTCCTCTTAATGAACCTGGAAGTTGAAAACCAAGTCTGGGGCGCTGCCCTGGGCCAGACCCACCAGATCCAACCGCAGTCTGTCTCCTCACAGCTGATCAGAGACACCGCCCCACAAATCACCCCCGTGCCCAGAATGACATGGCCCTGGGGGGCAGGGGGGGCCCCTAGCAATGACAGTTCCTGAAGCAGCCGGCGAGGAAATCATCAGTCACTCCTTTCCAGGGCGGAGGGGGCCCCTAGGACCTCCGACAGAAACTCCTCCTGTGTCCTCAGACGCACACTTCCCCCCCAGATGTTAATGTTTTTGAAACCCGCGTGTAAGTGCACATCCTAAAATTCAGGTGTGCGTTTCCAAGCCCACCCCAAAACCTCACAATGCAGAGCATGAGGGTTTGGGGTACCGGCAGGTCAAAGGCTGGTCTTAAAGTTCACCCGGTTGCATGAATCGGATGTAGACACTCTTCTCAAGGTCACTGCCTTTGGAGGTGTTTCTCTGAGTAGCGATTACACATTCGTCCAACCGTTAATAGAATTAGAAGTCCTCTGGAGAATTTGAGCACAATAGTGGTAAAAAAATTCATCCAAAGGAAAAACTTACATGTACTGAAAGAAAGATGTGTGTATGGAGATGTTCACTGTAGTACTGTTTATAATTTCAGAGGAGCTGGAAATGGTCTCTGAATAAGGATTTGTTAAAGAGGGTACCTCCCGTACAAATCTGACGGTCATTTGGGGGTCCAAGTCTGTGTTTGCTGATGTGAAAATACGTCAGCAACAATTTTAGGTAAAAAGCAGTTTTTCAAAAGCACAGAGTTCATTCAAAAATAAGAAGGACTTGCTACGCACCAGGTGCGCACTGAACAAGTCCCCACTCTACCATGCTGCTCTGTTTGCAAGGGCTTGGACTTGACCTCTGAAGACGTCAGACAGACCCTGAGAAAAATGTCCTGTCCACACCGGAGTGGTTATCGTGAGTGGCCGACTTCCAGTGATGTGAACTTTTTTCTCCTTTTGCATCTTATATTTTTTTAAGTTTACTTTTATTGATTTTGAGAGGGGAGAGAGAGAGAGAGATAGAGAGAGAGAGAGAGAGAGAGAGAGAGGGAGGGAGCACGCACGAGCAGGGGAGGGGTGGAGAGAGGAGAGAGAGAATCCCAAGCAGGCTGACAAGGAGCTCGAACTCACAAACGCTGAGATCACGACCTGAGCTGAAATCAAGAGTTGAATGCTTAACCGACTGAGCCACCCAGGTGCCCCACGTTTTGTAATGTTTCTAAGATGAACATATGATTACTTGACTAATTTAAAAAACCTCAGGGGGAGAGGTCTTTTTATTTTTTTAAGAGAAAAGAAGGAAACAATCACAATAAACTCCTCCAGAAAAATGTGTTTATCTAAAAAGTACTTGCATTAAACACACGTTTCTCAGTCCCCCCACTCGCAGCCCCCAGGGTAGTCCGGGCAGGTCAGGCCTTTTAAAACGCAGGCTCAGCGGCCACCAGGGACCGGCTGCTGGTCCCCCCACACGTGAGACCAGCCAGAGCCACAATCCAGCCCAGGTCTGAGCCTGGGGCACAACCTGCTGACTGTATCCCTCCCATTTCCTCCTGCTCCCAGAAATTTGAGGAATGGGGCAAGGATTGGGGAAGTGATCCTTATTTAGACATCTACCAATACATCACGCCATCAGTCTGCGCCTGTACGCGGGCCAAAGGTCAGACTGAACACCTAAAAATATCGAAGCCCTGCACTCCGGTTTAATTCAGATGGCGAAACATCACCAAAGAATCTCTATTTACTCAGTATTTAAGAAAAACCTGCGGTGCACACAGGACTCAAAAGAGGCCACGGTCACAAAAACCTCCCAGGATAGGTACGGGGCTGATGCGGTAAAATCCACACCTCCGCGTCGACATCTCCCAGCTCCCAGAAGTAAGCACTACACCACCCTTTCCCAGACAAGAAAGCCGGGTCTCGAAGTTGTCCAGTGTCAAAATCAGAAGTAAACAGAAAAGCCCAAGTTCCAGACACGGACAGGTGCATGGGACTGAGAAACCCCAGGTGTGCCCCGAGTCATTGGAGACACCAGGGCAAAGAGGAACTTCCCGGATTCCGGTCTGTGAAAAACTTAAGTTTCACCTATTTCTGTTCCCGGACAGCAGCTTGTGTACAAAGAACAGGGCTGGAAGAACAAGATAGGGGGCTGGTCGGTTCATTCTTCATTTTCCTTGAAGATTTTCCTTGAAGCACGTGTGACTTTCGCTTGTGCAAGTCAGGCTGTTTCCTAATTGACTGAAAAGAAAAGGCCATTTATAGGAGACTCGGCACAGTGCCTGACAAGGAGGAAAAGCCCGATGAATACTTGAAACCACAGAAAAATCTCCATGTTAAAAGGTGGATAGTAGTATTTCAAGTGTGTGCGCGTGCGTGTGTGCGTGTGTATCCCTTTCAAACAGTAACTACAATTCCGAAAGATGAGCATCTAAATGTCAAATTACCTGAAACTGAATTTCTCGGGCTCTTAAGATATTTACAAATAAAATACAAGTGAGGGAAAGGACAAGGCTCGCACCTGGAGAAAATGAACTCCTGGTGGCCTTTTCCTTTCTTCCCACAGTCACTATACCACCTGTGACTGCCAGCATCCGCCACAGCCCTGATTACGGAGCAGAGAAGGTCCCTCAGGCACCTGTCTCTGTGACCAGCATACACTTGTCCCCAGGTGAACAGTCCTGAAATCATAGATGGTTCTAATAAAATACGAGCGAAACACGTGCGCCGCATGAACTCGAAGAAATTCATTTTGGACGTACAGCCAGTGTCCGATCTCCCGAGACGTCACCCTCAGCCAGCACCCTCTGACGAGGGCCTGAAACGTGAACAAAATGGGACACTGCGGTTTCCTCATCCGGCACTACAAAGGTAAAATATCCAACAGGTGTCGCCAGGACACCAGGACTCTGAGGGACAGAGCTTTTCTCCTGTAAACGTCTTGAACACTGATTTCTGTAACCACAAAGGGGGAAAAACAAATAGCCCAACTTCCGCGAGGGGTATTCGGGATGGGGGCGACGGAGAGGAAAAGGGAGACCCGATCAGAGCAGACGACCATGTTGACTGTGACCGTGGACCTCCGCGCCGTCAACTGAGCGATTCCGGCACTTTACGTGAGTTATTTACACGTATTATTGTATCAGCTCCAGTGACGGTTTCCAGTGAAATTTCAACACAGCGCCTTGACTTTCCATTCGCCCAAAGGACACGTACACACATGTGATACCACTTCTCAAAGCCACGATTCTCAGGGTCATAAGAAACAGAGAGTCGAACGCATGTGCAGCGTTAGCATATTCCACTTACTTCTTTGTATTCAAAACCTATTAAAAATTCAAATCCTTTCCATTTGAATTTGGGGCAGTAGCGGAAAATGGGTAAGCAAAGGTGGGGTGAGCCTCGCTGAATGAAACGTTAAATGGCAGAGTGACAGAGGTGCCACTCGACATTTCCGAGTAAGCTGATTACCATTCACAGGCCAGAATTCTTAAAAGCCAGAAATTACTTCCGCCACCCAGTGTGCGTTTTGAACTGTTAAGATGTCTAAGAAGAGAATGTTAACGTGCTCCCCAAATGGTTATACGGGAGGTCACCACCTTGAGTGTTCAGCTTGGTCAGCCCCTCTCTCCACCTGTCAGTTCCCACGTTCAGGGGACACACTGTCTGTGCACGGAAGGTGTGGCGATCGAGTATAACCGGTGCTGAGCAGTGTCCAGCCTAGCGGTCAACACACATGCAGGGAGCAGGGTCAGCTCCCCATCTTGGGGATCCAGGAAGGGATTCTCGAGAAGGGGCCTGCACCCAGGAGTCCCCCCAGCCAGCACCCCCCAAAGGCTAGCAAAAAAACGAGCCAGATGAGCACAGGGCGAAAAGGCATTTGGGGAAGTCTTCTGTAACCTGTTCTTCCCGATGACAACCACCCACAACCATCTCCTTCCTTCCCTCAGGGGACCTGGGGCCACTCACCCACTCATTGCCCTGGAGCATCGCAGGCCCTCTGACCCAGCCCTGGGTCCCTCTGGTCTCGACACCATCAAACGACAGTCCTATTTATTTTACCGCTAACATTCTTCTCAGTGGTCCACGCTCGGTGTTCTCGATTTTTTTCTAGAAGCTTCCAACCACCACAATCACACGGGTCTAACAAGCCAAACCCAGGGGCCCCCTGTCTTCCTGATGTTGCTTCTCTGATCAACCCCACAACCACCCTGTTTATGTCAGGCTCTCAACCCCCTTCCTCTACACCCCATCTTCTCCTGCCTGGCTCGGTGGGACACAGAGCCTGCATGGTCTCCCGCTTCCAGCAGCTTCTTTCCTCCTCCCCCTTGGCTTTCCTGCCCCATCTTCATGGGGTGACCCGAAGCGTGCTCCCAGGGGCCCCAGCTCACACTCAAGTCTCCAGTGAGCTGTTCCACATTCATGGGCTCAACCCTAAGGAAACGAGGCCCCAGTCGGCGCTCTCAACCTCTCAACCGGTCCTCCTCGTCTCATCACCCTGTAAGGGAACAACCCCAGGGACGCCTCCTCCAATTCTGCATCCCGGGGGCCTCGCTTCCCTCTTCCTGCTAACAGGCCTGCTAACAAGCCTGGCTCAGAAGTTCAAGGACGCTCCCCCCTTCCCACGTGCTTGCTGTCTCCCAAGGAGCTCTCGCTGTTTTAAAATAATTTGGCTGCTAATGATGATAGAGACCAAATAATCAGATTATGTGTGTAACCAAGCTCAGACTCACAAAGCCCTTAGTTTCTCCTTTCTTCGCTTGGGTGGTCCTGGGAAGCTCCTCTCGACTCCGGCACTCTGCTTTAAAATCAGCTCTTCAAAAACCCACCCAAGAAGCGATCGCCCCAAGGACAGGCCTCCTGGCTTGATCCCGATCCCTTTGTCCACGAACACCCTTCTCTGTTCTAGACCAAGGCACCACCAGGAAGTATGCTGATCGCCACCCACGGAAGGAAAGGGCCAACGGAGTAAGGTCTCCAAATGGCAACTGGGAAGATCGGGGACCTCTGCCTGCCTTTCCAAGAACCTGGCCCTAAAAACCTTCCCTGGCCTCAAATACCGGGTCTGCCCCACCCGGTCCCAAACCACATCTCCAGTCCTTCCTACAAATTCCCCCACCTCGGCGGAGTGGAGCCCTGAGTACTAGAGTAGAACGGGGATTCTCACGGGGAGTTTGCAGAAACTGCCCGTGTCTGGGCCCCACCCTCAGAGATCTGGATTCCACCGGGCACCAGGCTGGCGAAGGTGGATTTTTACGAAATCTCCCAGGAGATTTCAACATCCAGTACGTTTTGAGGCTGGCCGAATCAGGCTACCAGCGACATCCACGTCCTCTCCCGGCCCAGCTGCCGGGCACACGCGGTCCGGGCAGAAGCCGGGCGACTGGGTCACGGGTTCCCCCACTCGGAAAGGGGGCCGGGCTGCGGAGGCTCAGTGCAACGGAAGGCGGGCTGCAGCCGGCTCCCACTGGCTCCCACAGGTTGTGCGACATTTAGGGCCGCAGCTGGTGCCAGAGGGGGTGTTTACACGACAGCACCCTAACCGGCAGGTGCCGCCAGAAAGGCTCTTTGTTCCTTTCCTCGGAGAGTGGGGTTTTCAGTGGAGCACAGGCCCGGGAGGGCCGGCAAAGGACACCTCTGTTCCCTCCAGGCCCGGGGACCCGAGCAGGCTTGCGTGTTCCTAAAAATGGGACAGGGTTTCCTGCCTCAGTCCCACAGACCGGGGGAAAGAGGAAGACAGAGAGAGGAGAAAGGAGTACCAGGAATTCTGGAACCACAGAAGCCTTCCACGGGAAGTTTTCTTCTCAAGTCGTTCAGAGGAGTGGGGCTAACAGGAACCAGCAGAGAGTTTCTCCAGAGACAAGCTTTTAATGAGCAGATAAGCATAATCGCGGGGCATGTCATTTATTTGATTACGACGCGGAAGGCGGAATCCTTATCTTACATTGACTTAACAGACTTCCCATAATCTTTACCTTGTTCTAGTGACCTCATCTGCCCGGAATACCCTCGCTTCCTGGTACCAGAACAGACTTCACGGTGGCTCCTGTCCGAGTTACCCCAACTTCAAAACCTCAGTCTCCCAAAGAAATCAACCTTGACCCTGCGGACAGGGCGGGACACAGCTCGCTCCCCCCCCAACCCTGGGGAATAAAGGTGCCAACCGGCTGCCTTCCATTTAGGCTGCAGAGATTTTTACGGGTTTTAGAGATGTCTCACCTTCAGAGTGCAAGCTTTTTTAGAATTGTGCAAGGGAGGCAGGTACTCTGCTATTTTCCTGTGCGTGGCTTCATGTGACCCAAAGGTATGAATATCTTTCATTTTAGCACACTGGGAGATGCGATCACGAGCTCTGGGCTCAGGCAGATAGAGGCTGATTTCTCAGCTCAAGCACTTTTTGGACCACTGTGTTGTGAGAGCTGCTTAAATTCTCGTAGCTTCCTTGTAAAATGGAACCCCTCGCGGTGTCTGGAGGGATTTTTAAGCGTGCACTCCAGGCCCGATGCTTCGTAAGCCCTTCTTGCCCCCAAACCGCCCCAAATTTCAACTTCAATTAGGTGAACCCAGCCCACCTCTCTACTTCCTGAAATCTTACTCGCTTACTGAGCGTTTGGTTCGGGCGGGCACTGGGTCACCTGGCGGATGGGGGGCCGTGATGCCCCGGGTGGGGTTCACCCTTCCCTCCCTGAAACACACCCCTTTATTTCTAAAATACCTTCTGCATTCTCTTGCCTTCGAAAGGCCGAATACTGACATCCTCTCCCTTAAGACGTGCGGCCAGATGGCACCAGGTGCTGTTACGTAACACACGGATGCCCCAGGGCCCACTGAAAAGCAGGCTCAGGCTTCCTGAGAGATCCTGAGTAAGTCGCGGGACTGTGCCCTGGGTGTTCGGGGACTCGGTGAATTATTTTTCTGTCCCTCCCGCGGAGGGTGAAGGCGGAAGGTGGGGCTTCTATTGTGCCAATAGCTGGGGAGGCCGGAGGCGCAGAGTCCTGGGAGCTGAGTGTAAACACTGAAAGACCCCAGGCTCCCCTCTGGGCCAGGAGCAAAGCCAGCCAGAGCACTCTGGGTGATGTCTAGGCAGCTGCTGGGTGACCCTTTTCCCAGTAACTGGGTTGTCAGGCAGTGACCTCGGGGCAAAGATGCCCCAGTGTGCATCTCCAGGGCCTTCGAAAATATCCCGGGGGCCTGACTCCAGTTCTCAGAAGAAAAGTCACAGCACTGCCCGGTTCAGGTGTTGAATTTGAAAATAACAGACCTAAGGAAAACCCACGTGGCTGGCCCAAGGCCCGCTCACTACGACAGCAGCTTCTACTCAGTCAAAACAAGGCTGATGCCCTAAACAGGGAGCCACAGACATTTGCGTGGAGCCCGGCATGAGGTCGGCAAGGGTCGAACTCAGGGATTCTAAACCTTGTTTGGGTCAAGGGCTTCCCCTAAGAAGCGGAGGGAGGCCAGGGGGCCTCCTCCCACAAGGAACTGGCTGCGATCTGAAGATTTAAATGTGGGAGCGGCCTCCCAGGACCCAAGGGCGTAAACCCCATTCACATTAGCATACCTTATCGACGGACTAGAAGCCATTAGAATAAGAAAGAAGTCTGCACCAGCAGCCGCAGGAAAGTAATTCCAGGCTGCTGGGTAACCAGAAATCAAGTTAGCAAACAACAGCAAGGGAGAAAATTCAGGAAGACTGCCTCTTCCTCCCTCCACCGAGAAAATTAAGAGCACAACACTAATTGGCAGACGGCCCAGTTAAGGACACTTAGCTGCAATTTGTCCAGCCCTCATTCTGGGTCCTTCTGGAAATCCCCCTGTGTCTGGGCTGCGATCAGCTAGACCTTGGGCAGATCAAAGTGCTGGTGGTAGCAACAATAAACACACGAAACTATCAAATGACAAACAGGCGCCCTGCAGACCGGCCTACAGAGAGGCTCTGCCACCGTGGTTTCTCTGCCGGGGGAACAAAAGGCAACGTGCGTGCACCGCTCCCCACGCGGGCTTCGCACACCAGGTCCGAGTCCCTAGTAATTGTTTTCAAAGGCCACAAAGTGTGGGGCCTGCGTCTTGGAACAACAGGAAAAAAACTAAAGCTCACAGAAGCTTCTCCGGCACCGCAGATCTGAGCTGCTCATTGTTCGTTTAGTAAACAAGCGAGCTGTAAGACAAATCCCTAGGAAGCCAGGTTTGTTCACTTTCTGAGTCCTCCCAGAACTAACTGTTCCTTCTGGGATCAGCGTGGCCTTGGCATTCCACAGATGGACAGGCACGGGGGCCTGTGCAACGGGGGGCCCACTTAATGCCAGTCTCCCCTCACCCTCCCCACAACCGCCCACAGGCGGAAAGCAGAGCGAGGAGGCGGATTGGGGGGGTGCTGTCTCCTTCCAAGCCCCCGCCCCCTCCCCGACCTGTTGGACAGAATGCACTGAGCAGGGAGCCAGGAACGTTCTCCAGGCCCCACCGGACATCAGTAGAGACTGTTTCCTGGTCAGGGCGGCCAGGTGGGAGGTAGACTGTTTTTATTTGATGACGACAGCAACGTGGAACAGCAAAACGCTCCCTAGCCCCTTAAAGTACAGCCGCTGTCCATCCAAGAATGTCAAAACGCTTTGCAAACCACCCATTAATTTTTATGGTGGCCTGAGAAGCAGATTGAGAATCATTACCTTCATTATTACAAGGCAAGGAACCAAAACCACAGGGGAAGGTGGAGAGGCACCAGGCCAATCAAGTCTTACCCAGTGTTCTAAGCTGACTGCGCCCTCTCTCTCCACCTCAGGCCTGCAGGAAGGGAACCCGTGGCCAGCTGAGAAGGGAGCCAGGCCAATAAACCCAAACTTTGGTGTTCAGAGACCATCACACTTGGAAGGGTGCGGAAGGGTAGAGTCGCATAAAGCGATTACTTTGATTTAGGCAGGAGAGGCTCCAGTGGTAACTTACTCATTAAATCGGCAAGCCTGTGACCCCAAGAATGTAAACATTGAAGGCAGGTAGGAAGAGTGCGATCACAGATGGTTTCTGTTTTACTGTTTTTCTCTTTATTACGTTTTCTACCCAAAGCGTATACTGCTTTTGTGATCAAAAGTTACACGAACTTATTACTGATGGAGGACACAGTGCAAATCTGCTGCATTAACTTGCCAAGAATCAGTACGAATAAAATCCAGCCCAACGTCCCCTTCTTGAATCTCACTGGCCGGGAGACTTCCCCGGCCTCTCGGCACGTAGAGGGCCCGCCGCCCGCGCGCCGCCCGGCACCCCGGGGAAGGGCCAGCGCCGGCCTGGTCCCCCGGCTGCAGGAGCGGCCGCGGGCCAGGAGCCGCCCGCACTCCCGGGCACCACCAATCCGCAGCGCGGAGCCGGCTTCCCGGGAAACATCACTTGGGAGAACAACGTGCCTCTCTCCCGGCCGTCCCCACCCGCCGGCCGCCCGCGCTATCAGCTCGCGGCTGCTCGCTCACCGGACAGCCGGGCCAGAACCCGGGATTTTCATTTCCATCCTAAAACGAGGGATCTCCGAAGTTGAAATATGCACTGTCACCAACAAGTTTAACCCGGGACCGCGCGGCCCCTCTCCTCCCCAGGGCCGCGCGAGGGGGCGCCCCGGGGACGCGTGCGGTCACCGAGCCGGGCCACCCCGCAGGGCCTGCCTGGGAGGCGCCAGGGCCAGGAGAGGGGGGCTCCGACAGCGGCTCGGCGCCTGGAACCCCGGCCCGGCCGCCTGCGCCGGGGTGACTCGGGAGCCCAGGAGGCGACCAGGGGCGCGAGTCTTCCCGAAGCCTCCCGGCGCCGGCCGTGCCCAGGCAGCCGGAGCTCCGAACTCAGGCGACGGGCGAGCGATCGGCGCCCACGAGGGTGCGAGCCCGCCGAGCCCCGGCAGGCGCCGCGGGAGCGAGGCCGGGCGCGGGGCGGGAGCGGCCCGCAGGGGACGGCCGGGCTGCCGCCAGCTTACCTGGCTCGCACTGCGTCCCCGCGGGCTCCTGCGGCTCTCGTCGCGGTCTGGGAGCTCAGCCCGGCCGGGGACGCGCGCGGCTCCGCGGAATCTCCGCGCGAATCTCCGCGCGGCGGCGGCGAACGGCCGGGACCGCCGAGAGTGCCCCGAGCGCTCGGCCCGCGCCTCCGCGGGCGGAGGGTGGTCCCCGCGCCGGGGCGGGGCCGCGAGGGCGGGGGCGGGAGCGGGGGCGGGGCGCGCGAGGCGGGGACCCGGGCTCGGAGGGGAGGGGTGGTCTCCGCGCCGGGGCGGGGCCTGGGGGCAGGGCGGTGCCTGAGCCGAGGCTACTTGGGAGACGGGGAGTGAGGGAGAAAGGGGGACAGGGAGGGGGAGCAGGCCTCCGCAGGCCTATCGGACGGAGGCGGGGCAAGAGCGGAGGGGGCGTGGCCGATCATGGGGCCGGGGGGGGGGGCCAGAGGCAGGGGCGGGGTGTGGACCAGCGGGTCCCCCCGCTCCCCCGAGGCCGTGGGGGCGGGGTTTAGCCCAGGCGGCTGCTAGGCCGGGGCGGGGTAGGAATAAGTAGGGGGCGGGCCAACATGGAGGGGCGGACCTCGCTGCGGCAGCCGAGAGGCCGGGGGGCGGAATGTGGATAATTAGGGGGCGTGGCCGAGCCGTTGTCGCCGGAGGCCGGGGGTGGGGCGAGCGTGAAGGGGGCGGGGCCGACGGGGCCTCCGGGAGGCCGGAGCCGGGTGTGGTTTGCAGGGGCGGGGCTGTGCCGGGGCCGCCGGAGGCCCGCCCGGGAGAGAGCGTGCCGGCGGGGGGTGGCGCCGCGGCTCTCCTACCCCCGGCGGGGACCTGGCCTCGGTGCCTCCTCCTCTTCCTCCTCCCGGCGCCAGCCCGGAGAATGGGGTCCCGGTCGCCGGGCGCCCCCGGGGTCGTGGTCCCTGGCACCGAGCAGATCTAGATGCGCCTGGTTCATAGTGACCTTTCGGTCACGCTCCTGTGCTCCCCGCACCCCTGTCCTCCCACCCCTTCTTGGAGAACTCCAAGAGGGACCCCTGGGTGAGGTTTGGATCCTCCAGCGTCGGCCAGGACGCGGAGGGTGGTGCCTAACTCTGAGAATCCTGTTTCTAACACCGGTCGAGGACGGTGGAATGCAGGCGGTTGCGGGGCTGTGAGGGCAAGTGCAAAATGGAAAAGTAAGACGAAAAGAAAGGCAGTCACGGTGAACGTTACAAAGAAGGAGTACTTCCTGCTGCGCAGAATGCAAGTGGAATACGTAGCATCATAACCGTTTACGTTTCGCCAAGCCTGTGTCCCTAAGCCAGGCATGCAATAAGCGCTCAATAAATGCTCAGTAAATTGAACCACCGCTGACTTACTGCGTGGCAAGCACTTTCCATGGGGTGACACACTTAATCCTAAATCCCATACTTGGCTACTCTCTTTAGTCCATTTCACATTTGCGTAGACTGAAGCTCCAGGGTTTGATTGGACAGCAAGAAAGTAATAGAACCAGAATTTGACCTGAGACCACTCTGGACACTGGATTCTAACCACTTCCGGCAATTGCCAGCCTTCTTACTGCAGCACGGGAGTCCCCCCTGCACGACTGAGGGCCCTCGACAATGCAGAAACCTGGAGGAATCAGGGGTCTTTCCTGGGACAAAAGCTATCATTGGCTGACCAAGGTCCATAGCTAGTTACCCCTTGAGTCCTTTTTCGCCATTAACCAGTAGGGCAGATACTTTTATTATTCTCATTTAAAAAAATTTTTAATGTTTATTTATTTTTGAGAGAGAGAGAGAGAGAGAGAGAGAGAGAGAGCACGAGTAGGGGAGGGGCTGAGAGAGAGGGAGACACAGAATCTAAAGCAGGCTCCAGGCTTGAGCTGTCCCTGATGCTGGGCTCAAACTCAGGAACCATGAGATTACGACCTGAGCCTGTCGGAGACTTAACTGACTGAGCCACCCACACGCCCCTTATTATGCTCATTTTATGTGCTGTATCAGGATCTCACGGGAGCACAGGATTCTAAATGCAAACCCTGGATTTTCAGAGGACACAGGAAGACAGAGACATGGTTCAAGAAGGGTGAATATTGGTGTTCTGATTTTGGTGTGGGCAACTGAATTCCTGCAAATGATACAATTAGCCCTAAAATGTATGTTGCAGCCTTTAAAAGGAGGCAGTCACCCTGAAAGGGCAGGTAGAGAAGACTCAGAGAGGAAGAGAACATCAAAGGGGCATTTGGGGGGCCCAGGAAATTCTCAATGGTATCAGGACAGGCTAAGAGCACTGACCCAGGAGCCAGCCTGCTGGGCTTGAATCTCTGGCTGTTTTACCTCTCTGTGACTCAGTTTCCTAAACAAATATGAAAATTAAATGCTGCATGTAAACTGTTTAGCAGATTAGCACAGATCAGCATTCCACACACAGAAATAATCAAATAAGAAAGCCAGAGTCGGGTCTGGGAGAAGCTGGGCGACAACGTTACACGTTTAGGGGTAAGTTGTGTGCGGACTCTTTTTGCCTTTCCTGTTCTTGAAGGCAAGGAGGTCTCAAGAGGTTGCTTCCTGTTGAATGTATGCTTTCTCGTTCCACCAATTTTTATTCCTTGCCCTTCCAAAGACAAAAGAAAAAAACAAACAAACACGTAAGCTATTCCTAACGTTCAATGACCCAACAAGCATTTCTAGTGGGAACATGTACAGCAAAATCAGTAAGTTGGGGGTTTAGGTACGAAACTAACGCATGTTTGTTTCAAAGGGCAGGGATGATTAGAAAAGTGTGTTGTGTAACAATTTCATACCTTCTCCCTAGAGTCCACGGGTTAACAGTGCATTATTATATGTCCCTGCAGAAACATTTCCTAAGCATTTACATATGTGTTAGTGTGTTTGTGCCTGAATTTATCTTACACGGGTGTGTGATGTGAATGTGTGTACTCACTCTCGTATGTGTAAACACAAGCTCAAGTACACAGAGGAAGCCAGGCTGGCTGTAATGGGCACTGAGATGGGGCTTCCCGTGGCTGAATGCCAGCCGCACCGCTTAACGGCTGGGTGTTTACTCATCTGGAAATGGGTGCAGTGCTCGCAAGGATTCGATGGGAGAGAATGCATGCAGATCGCTCCGTGTTGCGTGTATATTATTTATACACATAAGCCCTTGTCATCATTACTTACACACGCACATATCTACACGTGTGCTTTGAGTCACATAAAACCCAAGAGAGCAATCTTAGGTTTGTATCATCTGTGCACAGAAATACCTTTTTTTCGAGTCCCTGTAGTTCTTAAGGGGACAACTTGGTAACTTTGCTCTGAGGGGAAAGAGTCGAGGAGACAGGCTGAGAAAGCGAACTTCAGACTTCACAAAAGGATTCCTCCACGAGTGTGGGCTCTTCTAGAAGGGTCTGTATTCTGTGCATAGGAAAAATGCCATTCTAGGAAGATTCTTGAGTGTAGGAAAGCAAAATGCACAGATAGGTTAGAGGAAGGGAGTGGGGTGGTTTGGACTGTCAACACGTGCCTCTGTTATTTCAACCCGCAGTAGTTTAAGCTTAATCCGCACCAATCGCCACCACCGAAGATTCACTCTAAGTGCTTCTCAAAATAGACACAGCGGCCCCAGAGATAGCAGGTCAAAGAAGAAAACTCCCAAGGGCCACATATGGTCCTGAACTCCGCCAAAACTTGCTCATGTTATAGCGTTCTGGCCGCCTGCAAAATACACTTCCTGTTAGGGTGGAACCACCCAGAAATTTCACGTAGGCCCATCGTGAAAGTATCTCTCTATGGACGAGGGCGTTCTCAACAAGGAAATAAAAAGAATACTGTTCTTTTGGTGACGTGAAATCAGGAATGACCAAATTGCCCGTGAGAAGAAGAAAATAGAATAAAAAGATACAAAACACAGCTAAGGGAGAAAAGAGTATAAGGCATAAGGCATTTTTTTTTTCCAATCGACTCCATAAAACAGGCAGTGAATCATCAATGTGGCCAAATGGAATTTCACATTTGTTGTCTGCAACTCAGAATGTGAAAACCGTAGCCTGAATAAATGCCCTCTGTGGACTTAAGTGGAGGGAGAAGGTGGTCTTTGCGTGATTCATAAGCCTGAAGAATGAGGTTTGTGTACTTGAGAAATATTTCTTGAACACCTACTGTGTGCCAGCCCCTGAGAATATGAGGCTGGGAGAGACAGGATCAGCTCTGCTCTCGTGGTGCCGAGAGACCAGAAGTGGTTTGAGACGGGAAAGGGGCCAGCTTACTCGTGGCACCTGCCCTAAAGGCAAGCGCCAGAGGCTGAGAAAGGAGACACCTGCCTTAGGTATGATGGCCAGGCAGGGCCCTGTCAAGAGAGGTGACATCAGACAAAGTGAAAGGAGCCAGGGAAGAGCATGCCAGGCAGAGGGAACAGCATGTGCGAAGACCCTGAAGCCAGAAAGAGCTTTTCACCTTTAGGAAGCTGAAATGATGCCCTACGTGTCTGGGGTGAAAAAGTGAGGTGAAGACAGAGGGACAGGTGAGGACAGAGAGATGGTGGGTGCTGGGCCCCTAAAGCCTATTGCCTGTATAGGGATGTGGGGCGTCCAGATACTGCCCCGTCCTCTGCCACTCCTGCGGCAGCTCAGAGAAAGTTGCTTTGCCAAGAAATCCGTCAGGCACTAGCTTTACGAGAGACTGTCTGTTTTAGTCAGAAAATGTTGGGTGACCCGTTTGCCATTCTGGGGAGCCTCTGAGATGCTGTGACACCTAGCCCTCCATCTTGCTGGTTGTCCTTAATTAACCCGTACACACAAGGGCATAACTAGGGCATCACCGGAGCACGCGAGTCTCTCGTGCAGAGTCCAGAAGGGACGCGGACAAAATAGTCAGCTGAGGGGAGTTCTGGGGCTTTCAGGAAACTTCTAGAAATACTTCTAAATAGATACTCCTAGTCCTACTCATTTATTCAGTGATTCATTTAACAGTTAGTGTCTGGAATGCTTATTGTATGTCAGGTAACATGCTAGACCCGGGGATAAGAAAAGAAGTGCATTCTAGATCTTTCTGGCTAGGAAGTTGTGAGAACAAGCACTTATGCTGTAGAGTGTTAGGTAGTCAAGTAAGTGGCAGGATGCACACAGGACAGCCCCCTGACCCAGCCTAGTTGAGGGGACGGGGACCCTCATGGCTGGATGGCTGAGACTGAATGCAACTGTGACAGGTGTAGGAACAGGGAACAGGGGCGGCATCCAGGTGGAAAGTGCGAGTGCCAGGCTTGGAGGCTGGAGGGGCTGTGGGCTCGGAGGGGGCAGCCTGCGTGTGCGGCGTGGCTCGGGATGTGTCCATGGGCCGGACGCAAAGTGTAGCTCTAACCCCGGGGAGTCCTGTGCAGCCCGGAGCACCCCAACTGCGCAAGGCCAGGCCTCCCCACAGGGAGTATTTCAATGTCACACCGTGAGAATTTAATAAAAGTGCTCAGTCGGCTTGGGAATAGACAGCAGAGATGACAGTTCTACAACCCGTGGCCAATTTCGTGAGGAGGAAACAGTGCGATCAGCAAAAACGTCTACCGGGAGGCTGATATTTACCTGCTCTCTGCAAGTGGCTTGGCCACATGGCCCAGGGCAGTAGCTTTCTTTCTTTCTTCTTCTTTTTTTTTTAATCAGTTAGTACTGGTCATACCAATGTAGGTTTAGATTGGGCTTAAATACGGCTTTAAATTGGGGTTAGACTTTCCAGAACCTGGGAAGACCGTCACAATGCAACAGTGGGGAATGCGGCTTCCTTTTTGCGCTGTCCTCACCGTGAAGCACACTGCTTCCCCGTCCTGTCCAGCAGTCACCCCAGAAAGACCCAAGGATGTCCATGCGGTGGGAAGGAGAACCTTGGGAACCTTCAGAATCCCGGAAGTCTAAAGCCCTACAGGAGGAAATTATTGTTCCCAAGAAATAACTATTTGTCAGAAAGGGAGGATCGTACCGTAAAATAGCACCTCAGTCTAAAAACCATGGCCTATATAAAATCTAACTACAAATACAAATTTTTTCATTTATAAGGAAGCCACAGGCAACATTTGAATCTCTTCCTAATGACAGAGCATGGAGGTGGACAGATACTCCTTAGTAAAACCTCTAAGTTTTTCTTCTGTTCTGCTGTTATGTCTACTGGTGGAGTGGGTTTTTCCATGGATAAGATGTTAGGAAGGGCATTCTCACCCTTCCTTCCTCCCTCCCTACCTCCCTCCCTCCCTTCCTCCCTTCCTCCCTTCCTCCCTTCCTTCCTCCCTCCCTTCCTTCCTTCCTCCCTTCCTTCCTTCCTTCCTCTTATACTATTGTGTGATAAGAACCTTTCTTTGTCTCTTAGCCATCTTAGCCGCATTTTTGTCTTCATTGCCCTTTCTGGGGACTTGAGATCACTATTTAAAAAAATTTTAAGTTTACTTATTTTTGAGAGAGAGAACCCCTCACTCGTGTACCCCAGTTTTCCTCTAAGGAATCACCCTCTCGTATGTGTGCTTCTGATGGGGATGACCCCACCCCCAACTTCTGGCCCTGCCCATCAGAACCTCCAAACCTTAGGGAGGGACTCGTGACTCAAGTAAGCCAATGGGGCATGAACCTCAGACTTTTTCTGGAAGCACGGTGGGACAGAAGCTGCATGGAAGCATGGTGGCCTTTTGCTGTTGCCAGGAGAGGGCCCACCTGAGCCCATTAAAAGGGAAAGAGGACCCTGGGATGGAGACAGACACGTTCTGGCAGCATCATTGGAAGCCCAGGCATATAGAAATTTCCAGGTGCTCATGATGGTGATAATCACCGTGCTTTATCAGGCCCCGACAGGGACCTTATGCCAAGTCCCTTAGGTGGGCAACTATACTCAATCCCCATAGCCACCCTTTGAGGTAGACATAGTTTTCATCATCCCTTCTTTGAAGTTATGGAAACTATTTTAAGAGTACCCACGATTTGCCTTGGGGCACCTGGGTGGCTCCGTCAGTGGAGCATTCGACTCCTGATTTCCACTCAGGTCATGATCCGTGGGTCGTGCGATCAAACCCCCATTGGGCTCCGTGTTCAGCGTGGAGCCTGCTTCAGACTCTCTCTCTCTCTCTCTCTCTCTCTCTCTCTCTCTCCCTCTGCCCCTTCCCCCGCCGCATTCTCGTTTTCTCTAAAATAAAATTTAAAGAAAGAGTATCCAAGACTTGTTTTAATCAGGTATGGTAAGACACACGGACGTGGAAAGGACGGTCATGAAGGAGGGAGTTTATCATACGGTCCCTTAGAGAAGGATGGGACACACGGCCACGTGGAGAAGAACCAGGGTCAGTGGGGAGGCAGAGAGAGTGGGAGATACGGGTGAGGAACAGGAAGGGACGGTCAAGGCAGGGTGAACAGGCTTAGGGTTAGTCGTTTAGAAAAACCGCCTCAGACTCTGGGGCGCGAGGACTGTCACTAGCTGTCTGGGACCTGGCTGGAGGGTGATTAGGGCCACTGGAAAGGGGCTTAGGAGCGGGAGGCCCAATAAAGAGTATGAGATCTGGATTGACTGAAACCTGTCCTGGCAGGCAAGTTGTTCACTCTCTTGAGCGTCGAATGTCCGAGTAGCGGAACGCAGGAAATCGAAGATGTGGTTGATGCAGAAACCAAGGCTCGGGGAATTTGGATGACTCAGAGGAGATCCCGGCTAGAAGAGAGGGAGAACCGAGCTGTGGGTGGGCCTCACACCAGATTCTGAGATTCCAGCCACCGTCCGGTGCCTGGATCCCCGCCGCTCTCGTTCTCTTGGCATCAAAGGGGAGGGTCATGCTTGTCGTGACTCTAAGATAGTCTAGGTCTTTCCCTCATGATTCATTCCTCCCTGGCTGCCAACAGCCCTCGCTGCTTATCTGAAAGCAGGCAGCTCGCCCCGGAGATGAATCCAGAAGCTGTCAGCAGACCTCTGCTCTGGCCAGCGGAGTGTTTAGCATTCGCTGGAACCGTTACATAGGAGGAGGGGACGGCGTTGGGAGGCGGCCTGCTATGGGGTTGGCCTTGGGGTGATCCCTCTCCAGTGGCCTCCCTCTAGGCTGATTACTCAGGGTATCAGCCTGAAGGGCCCCCCAGCTGCTCTCCCGGGACAAGGCCACATCAGGGATCAGGTGGGTCAGAGGGCAGGCGGCAGGTGACCCGCAGAGTTCACCCTGCTCCCTCTCCGGGTAACTGGCCGTGTTCAGAGAGGGCACACTGGGCAAGGGGGTCAGCGAGGTTACCTTGCCTTTTCCCCTGAGCATCAGAATCTAAGCTCTCATAGACTGAGGGAGGGGGACCATCTGTTTCTGGAGTCTCAGACGTGAGGGTTCTTTTCGACAGCAAAACACTTGCTCTAGAAGTGTGCATCCAGTACCGAAGTGTATTCAGAACGTACAACTCCAGACTGCGCACTAAAAGACTCCCCAAACCTCCGCGTCTGATGCAACTTCCAGTTTCTTCCTCCCAGAGGCTGTGGTGTGGAGCTCAGGCGGTGGGAGGCTTCCTCGTCCTTCGTAGACCTGACCCATGTCGTCTGCACAAGCCCCCCTTGACTCGGTCTTGTTATTGCATCTGTCACGCGGGGACTTGCACTCTCGGGTGATGGGTCCTCTGTTGATGCCCTTGCTCAGAATGCAGACCTCGAGTTCCCAAGGCTTCGTCAGTTGTTTCCACGAGAAGCTCTTCCCGACATTTATTCTGCTCCGTGCCTTGCAGGGGGACCCCCCAGCCCCAGCGTGGGGACCCTCTGCCCGCCTCACCGTCACGTCCCGTTTCTCCAGCAGCCGCAGGAAGAGTCCGTCAAAGGCACAGACTGTCTGCATCATCTTAGGAGCCACAGCGCGCTTTCCAGGGCAGCACCTTCCCCCAGGAAGCACCGAGTCAAATTTAACCCACCGTTCTTGAGAGCTTCTAGAGTGCCAGGTGTGATGCTACACATTTTACCTCATATTATTTTCCCTTCTGCCGAAATCGTTCTCGATGATTAATTAGGTTTGCTTGAGATCGCACAGAGCCAGAAAGTGGCATTGTCAGAAACTTGAACCCGGGTTTCTTTAAACAGTTTTTTTTTCATGGTTATATATTTTTGAGAGAGAGAGAGAGAGAGAGAGACATAGAATCTGAAGCAGGCTCCAGGTGCTGAGCCGTCAGCACAGAGCGTGATGTGGGGTTTGAACCCACGAACCGTGAGATCATGACCTGAGCCAAAGTTGGACGCTTTACCAACTGAGCCACCCAGGCACCCAGAACCCAGGTCTCTTTGACATCCGATGTCCTTCCCAGCAAGCCGTGCACCTGCTGCTGCTTCCTAACAAGTGAAGCCTGTGCAGTCCTTCGTGTGCTCCCTGCTGCCTGCGTGACCCGGAATAGCTCACTCTGTCCTCTCAGTTTGGGTCCCATAAGCAGATGGGCTAGATCGCCTCTGAAGTCCCCACCAGCCCCAAGATTCCAGGTTCATTTTTTCATCTAACAAATATTTACGAGCCGTTACGGACTACCTTGTGTGTCCCCCTCCCCCAAAGTAGTAAAGATTGTGGAGGCAGAAACCACAGTTTGGCGGCTGAGTGAAGGGGCCCCAGTTTCCTAGTGGACCACGTGTCCCCCCTCCCCCCCCCCCCCCGGGAATGGAGAATCCCAGAAGAGGAGCGGTGGCAGTTTGGGAGGAAATGCTGAGGTCAGGTTTGGGTGCGTCATGTCTCGGATGCCTTAACTACGGGTCTGACGCTTGACTGAGAGGTACGGGCTGGAGTTGTAGATTTGGAGTCACCGGGATGAAGGGCTTAACAGAAGCTTAATTGAAGATGGATGAGAAGGCTCCTCTACGAAAATGTAAGGGAGAGAAGGCTCAGACAGCAGCCTGGAGAACGCTGGCATTTTTTCCTCCGTGTGCAGGCCCCGACTTTGTCATTTACGCCGAAGCACCTTGGCCTTCACGTTCCCTCCAACCTACCAGGCACCTGCTCGGCGTCCTAGACTTGCTGTTCTGTTTGTCAGACCCGCGCTCCCCCAGACCCTCGCCCTGTCCCATCTCTGATCGACTGTGTCCTTCTTGGAGACACCTTCTCCGACCACCTCTCTCCCTTTAGAGACCTCCTCGACCGCTACCCTTGACCAGCTCTGACTTTGCCTACACACAGAGTTCTTTGACATCAGAGTGCACACTTGTTCATTCCATGTTTGTCCGTCACCCCTTGCTCTCCCTCCCTCTCCCTGCATGCTGGATTGTAAATTCTGCCAGAGAAGAGGCTACTGCCACGGCTTTGTGCACCGGCAAATAGGTGATGTTGCATAGCTGTTTGTTGAGTGAGTAAATGAACATCCAAAGAGGAGGTGGAAGAAGGCTAAGGAAGGGCAGTCAAAGTAATAGGGATCCGGGGTAGATAGGAGACTTCGAGACAGGTAGAGAAAAGATTTCAAGTATATGAGCGCATCAGCAGGGTCTGGTGTCAGCAGGATGGCTAAAAAGAGAAACGCAGGAAAACATCCATTGGATTGGCAGCGGGAAAATGAATCACTTTAGCAATAGCCATGGAGGAGGGGCAGGGGGGCAGAGGGAAGACGGCGGAGGGTTGGAGGAGGCCTGGGAGGTGAAGGCGGACGGCCAGCACTCAGGACTTCCTCAACGTGTGAGGACAAGGAGGAAGATAGCAAGAGGGTGACCAGGTTTTGTTTTCCAACTTGCTGTATGTTGGCGGGGGGCGTGACATTCGGATAAAGGAGAAGGCACGGTCTGAAGGGACCCTGGGGAGCACCATTTCGGAGGTGGGGGTATTTGGGATGGTGGCCACGAAGGCCGGGTGATGGGAGGGAGCACGGTGGCTCTGTGTCTCTCTGCGTCTTCGTCATGCATCCATTCGCCTGTCCGAGGTCAAGTCTGGATTAGACGCTCTCCTGCCTCATCACTTCCACTGCTCCTGGTTCCCATTAAGTGGGATTTGGAGAAAATTGGCTTTGGTAAATACCTGTTTTCTGCCGGGGAGAGTGCTGATAGAAGCAAACAGAAGGACCACAGCCCACTGTCTAATACAGGAGGACATAAGTGTATGCTTGTGTCTTCCCCAAATTGGTATGTTGGAATCCTAACCCCTCACCGACCTGGGATGGTGTTTGGAGGTGGGGCCTTTGGGAGGTAATTAGGTCACGAGGGTGGAGTCTTCCTTGTGGGACTAGCACCTGAGTGGGAGACCCCCAGAGAGCTCCCTTGTCTCCCCACTTCCCACCACACGGGGGTCACAGCGGGAAGGGGCGGGCCCCAGACCTGGAGGAGGGATCTCCGCAGAGCAGGCCCAGCCCCCCCAAGCTGGGCCCATCCGGGACTCCCAGCTTGTCCCCGGAACTGTGACAAGTCAGTGTCGGTGGTGTTTGTGGTAGTGGCTGAGCTGACTGGAAGGGAGAAAGGAGTAGCAATGGGTTCACTCTCCACGTCAAAGGAATAAATTGGAATTAGAAAAACAGAGCCCCGCAATGCCCTCACAAAGGGAAGGGCTAAATGTGGTGAGACGGGGGTAAACAGGGGTAAACATGCGCCAGTTGGAAGAGAACTGGAAAGGGAGACGGGGCATGTGGGCATCGGAGCCCGGAGGGAAAAGCCTCCCAGGGAAAGGGCGATCCCGGTGCCTGGGTCCCAGACGCACGCGCACCGTGTCCCGGGGAGGGGGCCCAAACCCCTGCCCCGCGGTTGGGTACCATCTGTCGTCCTCGTGCTGACGATCCCCAGCTTACACCCAGGTTCGGTTCTCTCCTGTCATCTCGGCACCCCGTTCCTCCCTGACCCGAACACCTGCCTGCCCACCCCCCGGCCGCTGGCCCAGGACCATGCAGTTTCCAGGGACTTTGGGTACTCGGTTGGGCAGTCCCAGGCGCACCAGGAAGGGTGGGCCGCCCGAGTCTCCCGCCACAGAGAAGTCCCCCTGCTGCTGTTCTCACGACAATGGGTGATGCTCACTGCAGATTGTACCTCAGGCCCGGGTGTGTTCCCTTTGTCCCCAAGCCCAGGAGGGCGAAGCCTGCGCTTGGGGTCTTTTGTCTTTGAGTCCCACCCTCTCCCTCGGTGTCTCAGGGCTCAGTCAGTACCCACTGCACGAAACAGCACGAGAATGACGATGGCACCATAGTCAGGAAACTACTTGTGCTGCAGCAGCTTCCGAAAATTTGCTCCTATGTTTATTTACTTTCATTTTATTAAAGTTTATTTATTTATTTTGGGAGAGAGAGAGAGACAGAGCGAGAACCCCAGGCAGGCTCCACGCCGTCAGTCCATAACCTGCTGTAGGGCTCGGACTCACAAACCGTGCGATCATGACCTGAGCTTAACCGGCTGAGCCACCCACAACCCCCCAAATTTTTGCTCCTTTAAATACATATTTCAAAAAGTATCCAATGACAAAACATAACTGCGTGTGTGTGTGTGTGTGTGTGTGTGTGTGAGCACATGCGTGTGTGTGTTCCGTTTGGCCATCTTCTACAGAGAACATTCTGGAGCGCCTCCATCTCCTCAAAACTCTCCCGCCGCCTTTCAATTTGTATCCTTTGTTTCGCTGCCCAGAGGTTTAACCCTTGCACGCATTTCAGTTTCTGGGGATTTTGGATTCCTTCAACTTTGTGGAGTAAGTTTCGATTCTCAAAACAAAGAATTCAAGTGGCTTGGCCATTTATGAGTAACCTCAGACTTTTTTTTTTTCTCTTGCTGTAAGAATTTCTCATCTTGGTACCATTTGCAGAAACACTTTGGTTTCCCTAAATATTTATTAATGGAGTATTTTTATCACCAAGCACGCCTTCTAAATATTTACGTTTTAGGAATCGGCTTGCAAAGTTCAGTTTATAGGATCGCCAGGAAGAAGTGAGAACAATGTCAACTTCACAGGCCTGCAGCGGTTTTCACAACAGCGCTGGAAACGTGTTTGGCCGTCGGCGCCCCCGCCGTTTTGTGAATAGATTCGGTTCTGCCGTGTTCTGGGCAGTGGCCGCCATGTTCAGAAACGCTTATCCAACAAGAGACGCAGGCAGGTATCTGTGGCGTCCTCACCGTCCCGTAGAGGAGAGGGGCACCTGAGCATCACAGGTAGAGATTCCAATGTTTGGTTCACGGCTGCGCCCGATGGACACGACCCAGTGCCGCCACCCTGGGCACCAGGACACAAGACACGCGCTCCTCGTTGTCACATGGTTAGGGCAGCGCCTCGGGTCCTTGCTGCCTCTCCAGAACCTCTCCCATTCCTAATTGTCCACCTTTGTCCCCCTCTTGGCTGGATGGCACGGGCCTTCCCTCTCCTGACTTCACGACATCTCTCAGATCTTACAGAACCATCTGGAATTTAGATAGTTCGTCTGTTTTCTAGCTGCCTGTAGCAGATGTATTCCAGTTTTTGGCGTGAAAATTGTGATCCTCCCTCACTGGTGCCTTCAGCACCTCACTTGGTAAGAGAGAAAGGGTTCCCTTAAGCACGTCTACACTCAAGGCTCTGAGGCTTTGTGCTGAAGTTTTGCGTATGCCTGCAAAATAAATGCGACTCTTGTTTTTTCTTTGGCGTGCGTTACTTCACATGGTGGGGGCTGCTTTATTCTATACTCTGTGTTGGCTCTTTCTCTCCGGGGTTTGCAACCCATGGGGGGTATCAGACGCACTTGGAACACCCCGCACAATTTGTTACGGCAGATACGTAAAGGACCAAAGTTAGCGAACGATTTGCATCAGAATAAATTGAGCTGCTACCTCCAGGACACCATCCTCACTCGCTGGCATCCGTTTTGCTGGGTTGGAAGAAAAGCATCGGAGTGACAGCCAGAGAGCGGTGGCTTGCCCCTCCGCCCCGGCAAAGCCCCCGGGGGCTGTGTCACGCCTGTGAGCATCCTCTGGTCAAGTGTAACTCGGGGAGTCAAGCTCGAGAAAGCCTGCGTTATGTCACTTGCTTTCCAAAAAATGCTTCCAGCCCTTTCCTTTCTCCCTGAGGTGACAGGGGCAGTTCTGGGAAAAGAACTTGTCTGACGGGGCTACGGAAACCCTTCCGCAGAGCTCGGAGGAGAGTTTATGGTAAGATTCGTGCTTGTGTGATAGTTTTGATGTGCTTTTTACCACTAAGTGATTTGTGCTAATGGAGGAGGTAATGAGAAGATAATGCAACATGGGCACTAAACCTAAGCGTCTTTATTTTTAGCTTCAGAGGGTGTCCCTGGGTGCCTCCAACCAGCTGTCCCACCCAAGTGTATTTTCTTAGGTGGGGATTCGGGGCGCACCTTCCTATGGGTGCTGAGCAAGCCCTACCCACGCACAGGAAACTGTCGCTTCCAAAGTGGCTAGAGCGGAAACATTGGAACCTCATATTGATTATAGAAATCCACAAATCGGACACATCTGCATTCCCTGAGTTGAGTGTTGGTGAAAAACAGACAAATAGAAACCAACACTG
This sequence comes from Lynx rufus, assembly GCF_022079265.1. Classification (NCBI taxonomy): domain Eukaryota; kingdom Metazoa; phylum Chordata; class Mammalia; order Carnivora; family Felidae; genus Lynx; species Lynx rufus. The sequence continues at coordinate 5,570,929 of NW_025814834.1, forward strand.
TGTCCAAGTCTAGAAACGTCACAATTTATCAAGGTCCTAACACTGGATGGTGTCACCAAGATTTCATGAAACTGACCACATAGCAGATGTGTCCTAATTAGTCACTCTGCTGGAAAATATGTTTTCTAGATGTCCCGGGGACTTGGTCTAAAATTCGATATTCTTCCAATAACAATTTTATCTTTCAAGTCATCTAGAGATTATCCTTGGGCCGCAATATGGTATCCACCCAGTTGTGACCCTTGAGCTGTTACTCGGAATTTTGATTATTCAATTTTTTTTTGCGTGTTTGTTTCTCATCTTTTCAATGACAAGGACTCTGTCTTTTCCTAACTGGGATGCTCTCACGTGCCAAGAACTGTGCCTACCCAGAGGAGAGTTCCAGTGAATTTTAATTCAGTTTGCGACTCTCAGAGCTACAGAACAGATTTTCGGATCCCACGTTCGTAGGACTCTCGGAGGTCATGCTCACATTCTGAGGCACTCCGAATTCAACCTCTGCATTTTTAGGGGACACGATCCGGTCCCTAACAAATGTCATAATCGAGAGTATGGGGTAGGGTCGGGCAACGTTCGGTACCATCACTGCTCTCTATACAGACAGGACCCACGCCCCAGAACTGGGGTGCAGAGAGCATGACCTCATACTGGGGGAACCAACCACAAGACTGGGCCACGGTGGTGGAGGTGTGTTGCTGCATTTGTTCAAAGCCTAGACTGCTTGGATGACTGCGTTCAGGGCTCACGGGGACCTCATCCTGCCCTCCTTTACTCGGTGCTAGAGCATGGCTCCTTGTTGGCTGACCCCAAGGAGTCCGGTGCTCTGTCTTTACTGGTCGTCTCTGAACAACGGTGAGCCGTGGGGTTTCACTGTAAAACGCATCATTGGAATGATGGGCTCTTCCCCAAGCTGTGCACCTAGGATTTGATATGGACGGAACGGGCAGACGGGGCGGGGCTCACTGGTGCACGCTGATGCAAAGGCTGCTTTCTTCTGTGGTCCCCCCTTACCTGGCCTCAGTAGGTGTTTCTGCAGAGAATGGCAGATAATGTCGAGCATGCCTTTTGTGATAGAATGGCCTCCCGAATCTGGCATGACCCCCTTGAACCCGTTCGTCAGTGAGCCCAGCTCGTTCCCGGGGGGCTAGCTTAGTAGTGAGGCCACCTTTGGATAGATGCCTGAGACCTATGCTCCGTGCTTTTTCTTGCCTTTTTTTTTTTTTTAAATACCCCAGGGACTAAAATCATACAGATGAATGCAATTTCTAGAGCGATGGAAAGAAATCAGGAACAAATTACAAAATGCCCACGAATCCTCATACTTTTGGTGTCCTAAAATAGGCTGAACATAAAACTGTATATTGAAGTCTTGCTGTTTTAGTAACAGACTCTATGCTTTGGGATTATGTTGAGAAGCAAGGTTTCGTTATGAGTCCCCTGGTATTTCCAGGAATCTGCCTGTAAATGGACCTGGAGACAGAGGCTGCTTATACTCACCCCTTTTCAACTGAGGACAGATCTGAGCTCTGAAAGGGCGCTAACACTGCATTTCCGTTTTCCAAGTAATTAACACCCTACAAGTGTGTGTGATGTACAGTCTGAATGCACACCCATTTGCGTTTCAGCGTGAAATGCATTGTCAAAATCATGTACTATTCCCTCGGCTGCATATCCAGGATTTGCTATCAAATGTCATAGCTCCTTTATAAGGGATCTCAGAAAAAGGTGGTGATGGCTGGGGGCAGTACATCGTCATAGAAACTGGGACTCTCTAACCGAGAATGAAGTATTAGGATCGTGGTATCCTGGAATCCTGAAAATGCAGTATTCTTTAAAAAAATTTTTTTTCTCAATGTTTATTTTTGAGAGACACAGAGAGACAGAACATGAGTGGGGGAGGGGCAGAGAGCGATGGAGACACGGGATCCGAAGTGGGCTCCAGGCTCTGAGCTGTCAGCACAGAGCCTGACTTGGGGTTTGAACTCACGAGCCGTGAGATCATGACCTGAGCCGAAGTCGGATGCTTAACCGGCTGAGCCACCCAGGCGCCCCGAGAATATGTGTTTTAACAAATATGAAACCAAAAGTCCTGTCCAAGGTGGAGGATGAGAGCGTTCCAGGACTCCAAGCCCCCCAAATGTGTTTCTTCCCCAGAACACCTGCTACTCTCATGTTTTTGATGAGATCTTTTCTTTGCTTTGACTTTTGCATCACTAAAAATCTAGCTTAGTATCGTCTGGAAACACATGGAATATAACGCTTAGATCTTAAGTGTTCGGTTTGATGACTTTGATGGTTGCAAAACCAACATTCCGGTCGAAATATACGATACGCCGATCACTCCGGAAGCTTCCCTCTTGCCACCTTTTGTCAATGCCCCGCCTCATAGAGGCACTACAGCTCTGATTTCTGTAACTGTGGCTTATCTGTCATTTCTCCAGCTTTATGCAAATGAACCATGCAGTATCTATCTGGGATCACGGAGATTTGCGGTCCATGTTGTATGGATCAGTAGTGAGTCGGTACTTGGTCTCTAAGTACTAGTCATTGTATGAATACACCACAGTGGTCGCTTTTTCGGTCCTCCTGTGAGTGGAGACCTGAGTTTTGTGGTCCCGATTTGGCAGTTAGGAAGAAAGGTGCTGCGAGCATTCTTGCGCGAGTCTTCCGAAAGGATGCTTTCAGTGATCTTGGATAAATCCCAGCAGTGGACTCGTGGGGGGGCAGTGTGGGTATATGTCTCACTTCGCAAGGGAGTGCTGGTTGGTTTTCCAAAGAGGGTGCACCATCTCTCCAGCACATGGTATTGTCAGTCTTGTTAATTTTAGGTATTTCAGTGAGTGTGGTTGCTACCTTACGACGGTTTTCATTATCATTCTCCCGCGGAATCGCGAATGCGAATGAACTCGTTTCATGATATTTTTTTGTCCATTCATATATCTTCCTTTGTGAAGAGCCTATTCAAATATTCTGTCCGTTAAAAAAAAACTCTATATGATTTTAACCCTTCTTACTTATTAAGACTTGCTTTGTAGACAGCACATGGTTTATATCAGCGAATGGTCCGTATGCATTTGCAAAAAATGTGTGTTCTGCTGTTGGGTAGTCAATCACATCGATTGCATCATGCAAATTTATGGTGTTCTTTGCACCTCTGTCTTGCTGACTTTCTTTCAGCACTCTTTTTTAAGTTGCTAGCATTGCCACAGTATAGTGATCTCCATCTTCCTTGACACAAGGGACTTTTCTGAGCGTCTCATGGATTGGACCAATTTAAAAGACTGAAATTGCGTGGAGGCGAGCTACTTAAACTGAACAATGTTAGAAATCCCAGATGGTGAGTACCAGAAGTATCCATGAAATGTCTGGACCTCCCTAGAGAATGTGGAGAAGGCTTTCAGGGGAGGTCACCGGACCATTACTATATAATATGTACGGAGTGTGATATGCTAAATCTTATCTGGAACCCAAGAAACCAAGTGACACTTCTTTCCATGACACTGGCGTTTTGAACTGAGCATCCACTATTTTGCAAGCAGTGTCCCAGGGACTGGGGCACAATAGTGATGAACGCGATTAGTCCCTTCCTCGATAAAGGTTACATGCTAGTGGAGAAGAGGTATCACAGGCAAATTGAGACATAAAGTGTGGACAGTATTAAGGCTGTCAAGACAAACAAGGCAGAGTATGAACGGGGAAGTGTACTTGCAGCCGTATTAATCACGGAAGCTCTCTCTAAGGAGGTGACGTTGTGCAGAGATCTGGATGAAGTGCAGAAGTGGCCCATGCAAAGATTTGAAGGGTGAGAACCTATTTCAAATAGAAGGAAGAGCCAGTGCAAAGGGCCTGAGGTGAAAGCAGGCTTGGCGAAGTGGAGGGATCAGCAGCTATGCCTGGCATTTACAGTGTCTTATGCTTGGTCAGGAATCTTTCTTTCCCACTGACCTTTATTTTGGAATGGGCATTGGGGGTGTAGAGCATTTTTATTTTGGAATGGGCATTGGGGGCCATACCCAATGTGCCTTCAAACCAAGAGTCCTAGTTTAGTTATCGCAGCACCTTGCAGCACTTCTAGAAGAGGGAAGCTTCTGTGTCCTCGTAGAAGTCATAAGAGGGAGAAGGATGGACTTCCCACGGAGGTAGGGACATGCGTGTTGATGGTGGAAGAGGTTGTTCCAGGAAAGAGATGCTTTTCCCTTGGAACGCTCTCATGCCTGTGGAGCAAACAGGTCAGAAAGGTACCCACCGCTGCCACCAGTGAACACATGAAATACAGGTAGGGTGACCAATTGTCTCATTTTCCTGGGACCAAGTCAATTCCCTGGACATGTCCTTGGCAAATCAAGACAAGTTGGTCTCTCTGGGTGCAGACCCAGGCTCTGGGCTCAGACTTCTCGTTCTTCCGAAGCACGATCCTCCCCCGGGGGTCTCGAGACCCGTTGGCCACCCAGGTGAGACTCGGGACACTCCAAGCTTGAGGTTCCTTAGAGCTAAATGAGGTTGAGCTCTGTAACAAGGAGCCAACTTTCTGTATGGACCACGGTGTAGGCGAGGGGATGCCAGTGGCTTCAGCGACACCTCTCAAAGGAATCCCCCGTTCCGCCAAACCTCGCTCAAGAGTTGGGGAACCCGAGAGGCGACGCCAGGAGAGCCGCTGAGAACTCACTGCAAGGGTGGCTCATCGTTCCACGCCTCCTTGCAGGAAAGGATCCTTGAGCAAAAAAAGACAAACTTGCCAAGATGGCCAAGTTTTACCTGGGAGACGGAAACATGGGCCTCTGCTTGAATCTGAGCTTCGTTCGCCCATAACCAGACACTCAGCTACAGATCAGCAGAAGGATGAGAATCTGCACGTGGCCCGCGTGAGGCTTCCCCGGGAGACACCCCAGCGATGAGCGGGGGGCAGGGGGGAGTGGGTGGAAGGAAAGGTCGGGAGCTCACACAGCAGATGGCGGCCAGAGCAAAATAATCTCTGCGAATGACTTACTGCGATTGAATTTATCTCCGGGGTCGTGTCACCTGGGCCACTGACCTCGTGTAGCTCTTTAAGACTGACGAGGTCCTTTTCATCTGTCACGCTGAGCCACGTGCCATGCTACGACGAACACAAGCCAGGGAGCTCACATTTCCTCTTTGACCCATTTTTGCATCGGCAGAGAGGACCGGAAGCACAACCCCTAAAATGAGAGACCAGCCACAGCATCAGAAGAAGGAGGGAAGTGTTGCTGAAGGGACAACTCAGAAACCAGGCCAGGCCTGTGCTGCACACAGCTGCAGACTTGTGTCAAATGGGACTTGGAAGGAGTGAGTGAGAACTACCACCACCATTCATCCAACTAGAAATGTGCGCTGGGCCAGATGTGGGAAAACGAGACCCATCTGCTGGTTAACATTCCTCTGGTTTAACGACTCCTTTCCAGAAGATTTAGGTCCTGGTAACAGGAAGCGAGGCATAAAACGTACGCAGGTTCTAGGAACAGGATCTTACTGGCTCGGGGGACAATTTGAACTTATAGCGGTGAACTTTCTTGCGTAAGAGGTGATTTTACCTGGGTTGTGCGCGGGCCGAAAATGCGGCTCTCCTTACGGGGTTGTTGTAAAATATATTTCATGTTGACTCGCGAAGCAGAGCGAGAGGAATGAGAAATCGAGGCCTCTCCTTTGAGGCACGAACATGGGAGTGATCAGGCATTTTTCTCCTGGAAAAAGGAAGAGGGCAAATGAAGCCGGATAGAATGACATCTAAAGACCACGGGAACATTACCATGTATGCGGACCAGGTCTGCGCCTCCCGCATCTGTGTGCGTGCCTTGATTTCTGACCAGAGCGGCTCTGGCACTGACAGGGAGCCAGGCCATGGGCACCTTAGGGAGCCACCGAAGTGGCCACCCCAGTCCTTCCTGTGGCCCGAGGGCAGCACCGGATGGTGTCCTGCCTTGCACTCACAACACATGTCTCTTGTCTCTTGCCTCCAGCATCCCTGTCGTCGCCAAGGATTGACCAGCTAGGACCCACCAGGTGCCTGCACGCCCAACCCACAAGTTCAGGGTCAAGTGCTCTGGTGAGTGAACTCGGAGCTCCAGTCTCTCCTCCTCCCTGTGGGTGGACGGTTCGGATTTGTAATCACTTCTGAAAGCATCTCTAAAGCTGTCCCTCGAGACAGGCCACCTGTCCCAACGCGGCGGCCAGCTGGTAACTCCTTTTCACACCCACTCCCTACCTTCCTGCCCAGCTAAATGCGGGCCTATAAATACTCATCAAAGATTTGCAAAAGAATAACTTTTAACAATTTCATGATATTTGGAACTGTTGGCGGTTCTGAATATATAGATATATGTGTTCCTAGCGAATGGACTTCACTTTGTCCGTTCCGTCCTACCCTCTCCTTTATTTCAAATTCAAACTTGCCAGGGATTGGTTATGAGCCCCCTGTTCGAAAACAAATCAAATTGAATGGACGGTGTGGGATCACAGAAACTGGAGCTAGTGTTGATTTCCCCAGAGGGGGAAACTGAGTCCCAGAGAAAGGCCCGGACTTGCCCAGGGCCGCACGATCTATTCCAACCCCTGGGGGAGGGGGGTGGTGGGAGGAGCCAGGGCTTCCCAAGACTGGTTCACAGAACTTCTGTCGTGAGTGCTGTTATTTTGAGTTTTTTATTCCTGTTCCAATGTACACGTAAATACAACCTGACATCTTTCTGGTGTCTCACCCCTTGCGTAGTGTCAAAAGACAATTTTTAGGGGCGCCCGGGTGGCTCAGTCGGTTAAGCATCGGGCTTTGGCTCAGGTCATGATCTCACGGTCCGTGAGTTTGAGCCCCACGCCGGGCTCTGCGCTGGCAGATTCTGCTTCGGATTCTGGGTCTCCCTCTCTCTCTGCCCCTCCCCTTCTTGCGTTCTCTCTCTCTCTCTAAAAAAAGAATAAAAATAAAAAGAATTCTTGTAACTCATTGACGAATGAGGGAACCAGCAAGATATTACAACCTGTTCAAAGGAGAATACAAACTATCATACAGACAACAGCAGGCAAGATGCAGAAACGATTTCACCAAGAGGTGCAAACCGGTCGGCGATCAGTCGCGTTCCGGGAGACACCACTAATTTGCATTTTTACACACAAAAAGAGAAAACTGCATTGGTACTTCTGTTCTACAACTTACAGACTTTAATGTAGCTCAAAGGCAGTGAGCGGAGACCCCGGAAAGGTGTGCTAGACAGGACACACGGCAACCTTTTTTTGTTGAAGGCTGTCAAAAGCCTTCTTCACGGCAGTAGGAAGTGACAGGTGTGACTTAAGAATGGAGAGTCTCTATAACAGACGTTTAAACAAAAGGTTCTTTGTAACTGTCTTCTCTTGTGCATCCGTACGGGCTACATCGTACTGCCCAACTCCCGCCTAATTACCTCACCCTCCCCTTTCTCCCCGTTTTTATAAACACGTTGGGTCAAATGAAATGATTTTATACCCTTGGTCGAATGACTTCCGTCCAACGGTAATTTTCTGTGTCGGTTCCCACTTCTGTAGCCCAGCCTCAAAGACCCTCCTCTTCCTTTAGCTGGGGTCCCAAGGACAATCCTCCCCGCCCCCCCCCCCCCCCCACTGCACTGCATTTTACTTCTTGGACAGATGTCGAAACGTGGTCAGAACGGCCCTGAGAGGCTTAGCGAGCTTTCCCCTTTGCAGCTAGTCTGACTGGGGCGGGTCGTTATAAGTGACCCCTCCTTTATTTTTGAGCCCCATACCTCCTGCAGGTCCGAGTCATTCCACCTGGACCTTGGCTTTGGGCCTTATTTTCATTTCTGTGATGGGTCTACTGTCTGTCCCGCTTCCATTCATGGTCCTTCCCTCCTGGCTTTGGGCGTGCTCATCCCAGGGACTAAGATCTAACACATCCCCATGCTCCCTCTGTTCACCCAGCCCAGTGTTCACTTCCTGCCTGACACCTGCCCTTTTCCCGTCACACATCAACAAGTCGCCCTGTGTGGTCTCATCGTCGATTTCCTGAGCCACGTCCGGAGAACTTTGCGTCCCTTCGACACAGTGATGGTTCCCGCCGGACGGAGCATCTCTGCGGGTTCCCCCTGCATCCGCCCCACCCCAGTGCAGGGTCTGGGGCGCAAGCCATGGGCTTCTGTCCCGCACAACTGGCTATAAGGGGTCAGCGGTTCCAGATCTCAAGAACGTTTTGTGCTCTTGGAAACAGTCATAAGCACAGAGAGGTCTAGCGAGCACACAGTTCATTAGCATTCATTAGACAGGTATTTTTTAAGCACCTACTATGTGTGCCTGCACTATTAGGCTTGTTCTCCTTAACCCTCAGGACACAGAACTGTTGGGTGTGATGTGAACTTAGACCAATGGTTGAAGTACAGCCACACACGAGCACCAACAGCATGATCCAGGGAAAAACAGCATCTCAGGATTTTTTTTTTTTTTTGTAATTTCAGTGAAATGTATATATGATTTTTTTTTGAAATTGTTATGAATTTTATTTAAACTAAAAACAAAACATAACAAAACAACTCATTGATTTCTTCTACCCCCAACTCCTGCCTTTTGCAACCATTATTTCCTATATCTCTGAGCTTGGGTTTTTCTCTTTTTTCTTTTCCTTTCCTTTCCTTTCCTTTCCTTTCCTTTCCTTTCCTTAATTCCACTTATGAGAGAGATCACACGGTATTTGTCTTTCTCTGTCTGACTTATTCCACTTAGCACAATACTCTCAATGTCCATCCATGTCGTCTCAAATGACAGGATGTCCTTCTATCTCATGGCTGAATAATATTCCATTATCATAATATATATATTATATATATATGTATATATGAACACTACAATTTCTTTACTCATTTATCCATCATCAGTGGACACTTAGGTTGGTTGCATATCTTGGCTTTTGTCAGTAATGCTGCCAAGAACGTAGGAGTGCAGGTATCTCTTCAAGTAAGTGTTTTCACTTTCTTTGGATGAATACCTAGTAGTGAAATTGCTGGATCTTACGGTAGTCCTATTTTTAATTTTGGAAGAGCCCCCATCCTGTTGTCCACAGTGGCTACACCAATTTGCATTCCTGCCAACAGCGCATGAAGGTTCCCGTTTCTCCACATCTTTGCCAACACTTGTTATTTCTTGTCTTTTTGTTACTAGCTGTTCTAGCACGTGGCAGGCACTATCTCATTGTGGTTTTGATTTGCATTTCCCTGATGATCAGGGATGCTGAGTGTCTTCTCATGCACCTGTTGGCCATCTGGATGTCTTCTTTGGGAAAATGCCTATTCGAGTCCTCTGTCCACTTTTTAAAATTAAATTGCTTATCGTTTTGCTCTTGAGCTGTATGTTGTGTTTTGGATATTAACCTCTTATCAGATATACGATGTGCGATTCTTCTCTCCCATTCGGTAGGTTGCCCTTTCATTTTGTTGACTGTTTCCTTTGTTGTGCAGAAGCCTTTTGGTTTGACGTAGTCCTACTTGTCTTATCTTTTGTTGCTTTTGCTTTTGGTGGCAGATTCAAGAGATCATCGCCACGACCTAGGTCAAGGAGCTCACCACCTATGTTTTCTTCTATGAGCTTTATGGTTTCAGGTCTTATGTTCAAACCTTTAATCCACTTTGAGTTAATTTTTGTGTGTGGTGTTAAGACGGTGGTCTAGTTTCATTCTTTGCATGTGACTGTCCAATTTTCCCAACATTACTTATCAGATAGACTGTCCTTTCCCTATTTTATATTCTTGGTTCCTTTATTGTAAATTAATTGACCATTTATGCATGGGTTTATTTCTGGGCTCTCTATTCTGTTCCATTGATCTGTGTATGCTTTTATGGAATCACCATAGTGTTCACTGTAACTTTGTAATATAGTTTAAAATCAGGGAGCGTGATGTTTCCAGCTCTGTTTTTCTTTCTCAAGATTGCTTTAGCTATTTGTGGCCTTTTATGTTTCCATACAAAATTTAAGATTGTTCTATTTCTGCAAAAAATACTTCTGGAATTTTGATAAGGATTGCACCGAACCTGTGTATTGCTTTGGGTAGTATGGACGTTTTAACAATATCAATTCTTGCAGTCCACAAACATGGAATACCTTTCCATTTATTTGTGTCTTTTTCCATTGCTTTCATTAATGTCTTGTAGTTTTCAACATATGGGTCTTTCATTTCCAAAGGTGTAAGTGATTAACACTTTTGTTTGCAATTCTTCTGTTATTTCCAAGATCAAATGTAATTTCCATGAAGAGTTTCTCTATGAAGTAGAGGTGGTAATATGCCGGTGGGAGGTCCAAGAGAGTAGCATCGTGCAATAATCTACTGGATCAATGGACAATCAATGTTTTTACCTTTTTAAGTTCATTTATTTATTATTTGGAGAGTGGGGGTGGCATGCAGAGAGAGAGGGGGAGAGAGAGACAAAATCCCAAACAGGCTCCATGCTATGAGTGCAGGGTGATGTGGGGCTCAGTCTCACAAACTGTGAGATCATGACCTGAGCCTGAAATCAAGACTCAGACACTTAACCGACTGAGCCCCCCAGACACACCGAGCACAGTGTTTTTGTAAATTGAAATTTAAGGTTGTGATGATCTTAGTTTAGCTGAAGGTAGGATAATATTATTTCCACTTTCTTTAGCACAGTATCCCAATGAGAATATGGCTAGGCAAGGGATGACTTGGGAAAGGGTGTTATAATTTTATCTGGGCTACTCTTATTTAATATGTAAATCTATGATAGGCGCTGGTTTCCAAGAGCTGGCTTTTGTAATATTTCCTTTTAATAAGGACTTCTAAAGTCCTTTGTTAAACAAAAAGGTGCTTAGCACAGTTAATGTCAAATAAAAAGAAATTATTTTTAGACTCACTACCTATTCGTCCTGAAATTCTAGTTTAAGTGTTTATTGTTGGTTGAAATTAGTTGTGGTAGCAGAACATTTTTTAGCCGTGTGTTTTATTAAAAAACAAGAAGTGATGCTTTAGATGTAGAGGGCAAATAACTATAAGCAGCTATTTAAACTTCTGAGCTAGTAGAGGACGTGGCTAATTAAACCAGCGTCAGGTCCCTGATTTGCAAACCTGCATTTGGCAAAAGCCATCAGGTTACTGAGTCACTCTTTCAGGGATCCCTGGTGACCTCCCAAGAGCCATGCACCGTATTTTGTCTCCGGGCAAAGGAAGAAGTAAAGGTTGTCAGATTCCAAACAAGTGTCCCCGGCGAGCGTCTAGCACCATGTGTGACACGTAACGGACCAGCAGAACAACCATGGCGGTGGTTGGTCATCTGGGGCTGCAGAAAATACCCTGCGGGATATAGTGCAGCCGCTCTGTTCCTTCCTCTCCAGACTCCAGTGGTGAAGTCGACAGGCCCCTCTATCCTGGACCTCTCTGTGGGCTGTGACCTGCACCCCCCTGCCTCCTGAGATCCTCGGTGCCTTCACAGTTCTCCCCTAACCCCCACGTCCTTGTGGATTCTGATTCCTGCTGTTCTCAAACTTGCAAATAGCAAGACTTTAGGCCACTTAGGATCTCCATCAAGACCCTTTTACCTGGAAGGTGAGCCTTTAATAAGTTTGAGTGATATATACATACACACACACATATACACACACACACACATATACATACATATATATGTATATATACATACACATATACATATATATACACATACATATATATGTGTGTGTGTATATATATTTGCCATCTATAGTTTTCCTTTAGTGAATTGTTTGATGCTGTTAATCTTTGGGCATTTTTCTTTGGGGGCTGGTATGTGTAAAATCATTTGTAAGAGTTTTTTTTTTTTATTTAAAAAAAAATTTTTTTTTTCAACGTTTATTTATTTTTGGGACAGCCAGAGACAGAGCATGAACGGGGGAGGGGCAGAGAGAGAGGGAGACACAGAATCGGAAACAGGCTCCAGGCTCTGAGCCATCAGCCCAGAGCCTGACGCGGGGCTCGAACTCACGGACCGCGAGATCGTGACCTGGCTGAAGTCGGACGCTTAACCGACTGCGCCACCCAGGCGCCCCAAGAGTTTTTTTTTAACATAGCAATGGTGTTAATCCTTAGTTTTGTGTGTACATAGCCATGTATATTCTAGTTTGCTTTTTTATTTCATTCATGGGTGTTTTGTTTTGTTTGTTTTATAAGAAGGTGATTTTTTAAAATGTTGCCCAAGCCAACGCCCTTTATGAGGTGGAAATGCTTGCCATCGGTACAGTGGGGTCCATACCCGAAAGGACAGCTGTTGTGACCACCGTCACTCCCGTTCCTAGAAAAAAATTTCTCGCCTCTTGCCTATTTCTGCGATAAAAGGTGATCACGTCCCGAAGATGTGTGTTGGGCAATTGTTAAAGTGGAGGGGAGCCTCTGCTCCTGAGCGGGGACCACTAGGGCATATGAGTGCTTTGGGAAGAAAAAGGACAGATTGGTCAAAACCTGTCTCTTGTGGAGTATGAATTAAACACACTCTTGCATATTAAAGTGTAAGTTTTTGCTTAGATTGAGGGTCCACTTCCTCTCTTCTTTGCACCTGCAAGTTCTTGAATCTGGAGGTCTTTCCAGATTAGCAGGACATTCATGATTGCATGTGGTGGCAAGGAGCATGTTGTAATCCTAAATAATTCACAGTCTCCTTGTCTCCAGACCAATGTGCACACACACATTACTTTCTCGGTAAGGGTTAGTGTCTCTCTCACACACACATGTGAACGTAAGTGTGGAGTGTGATTCCATTGCTTTATGTTGGCAACCATGACTGTGAATGCTGAACTTGCAAATAGCGTTATTTTTATTACAATATTTTGATGGGGGGTGGGGGAGAGGGGAAGGTGGGTGATGGGCATTGAGGAGGGCACCTGTTGGGATAAGTACTGGGGGTTGTATGGAAACCAATTTGACAATAAATTATGTTTAATATAAAACAAATAAAAATATTTTGTAAGACTTAATGAAAATATGTGTGAAAACGCTGCTCTACATAAATAATGATCATTTAAAATTCTGATGGCCATGAATTAGAACTTGGCCTTGTAATTGTAATAGGTGATCTTGGATGTTTTAGAAGAAAACTATTATTTGAAAATGTGCTAACGTCACTCAAATTTTGTACATTTGGAATGTAATTAAATTTTACAGTTTATTTTTGTAACGTTTATTTGAGAGAGAGGGGGAGAGAAGGAATCCCAAGGAGGCTCCACATTGTCAGCACAGAGGTCAATGTAGGGCTTGATCTCATGAGCCGTGAGATCATGACCTGAGCCGAAGTCAAGAGCTGGGCGCTTAAACGACTGAGCCACTTGGGTGCCCCTAAGTTTCGCTTTTTAATCCCTTAGAACATTAGTGTCAACGGAGTGTAAATTCTGTGGAAAATTTAAAAAATAAACACAGTGATTTTTGCTGAAGTGAAGATACGAAAAGCATTTTTATAGAAAAAATATAACAGATTTTACTAGTTATGTATATATTTGTTGTGCGGATGGCCCAAATATTGCTGGCTCAGCAACAGAACACCAGATACACACAATAATTATTAAATTCCGTCTTGGATACGTTGGCGACTTCCGATCCTATGAAAACCATAGCTTTATGCAAATTTCTGTTTCTGTTGTTATGACAGTATATTTGTCAAACTAGAAGGATAAAACAGATTTCACTTAACAGTGTGTTAGCTTGATTTGTAACTTTCGGATATTTATACTTGTGATACGTGGGCTGTGATTTGTAATCTGTATTTCTGGCCTCGTAAATGTCTGGCAATCCTGGTCAGAACGATCCTGTCAACATGTCTATCTTTGGTGTCCCCTTTTCACCTTGACGTGACATAAATTTTTCACCACATTTTCCCCCTCTTTTTTTTATGGCTTTGTTTTATATACATCCTTACTCCATCTGGAATTCATTTGGTTTTAAGATGAAAAGTAAGAACTTAATTCTGTCTCCCAAATTCTTAGTCAATTTTACACATGTGGTTTGGCTGAAAAATGTTTCACTTCTTCACTAATTTGTGACTTTACCTTTATAACATGTTACATTTATTTATAGCACGTGCTTTTGCCCTTTCTGTTTCTGGGCCATCACTGCATTGTTGTCATTCTTTTTCTTTTCTCCTTTTCAATCATCATTGTTTTGCTTTCAGGGTATGTTTTTAAGGTATTCTTTAGAATACGTCTCAGTTCAGCACCTTTCTTCTTCAAAAACGTATTAGATGTTCTTAAACATTTATTTGCCAGATGAATTTTGCAATGTTTGGCAAGTCAAATACAGTTTTCTTCTTTGTTGAAATGAAAACAAAAGGGCGCCTGGGTGGCTTGGTCGGTTAAGCGTCCGACTTGGGCTCAGGTCACGATCTCACGGTCCGTGAGTTCGAGCCCCGCGTTGGGCTCTGTGCTGACCGCTCAGAGCCTGGAGCCTGTTTCAGATTCTGTGTCTCCCTCTCTCTCTGCCCCTCCCCTGTTCATGCTCTGTCTCTCTCTGTCTCAAAAATAAATAAATGTTAAAAAAAAAAAGAAATGAAAACAAAAATATTTATAGTATTTTTGGGATACAAGAGAAAGAAAATTTAACCGACAGCTCTTGTGGCCTTATTTTTTAAAAAAATCTTTTCTTTCAGGCTTTGGAGACTATGAAAACACATTTTTGCATATTGATGAGTTCCGTTCTGCTTTGTTTTATGAGAGGAAACTGGGGCATGCTGGGAATCTGTCAGCAGTCAAGGCCTGTGCATGGGCTGAGGGCCCCTCACTGGGTTGGGGAGGCTGGCTTTGTTCAGCTGTGAGAAGGCAAGTAGGGGAGGACGGTGGACAGGGAGGCCCGCTCTGAAAACCCCAGCAGATCAAGAAGACATTCTCTGAGGCCACCTCTACTAAGAAAGTGGGTGTTACTGTGTTTCCAGGGGTCTGGACAGCGAGAGCAGGGCCACACAGGGGAAGGGTCTGGAAAGGAGGAGGAGGGAGGCAGGGATGTAACCAGCGGGTCAAGATGGGCCTTGAGTCTCCGGGGTGACTTAGGGTGGGAGGTAAGCCGAGGTGGGCCCAGATAGCTGGCAGCCGCTGAGATCGTCTGTGGACAAAAGACGCACTGCGCCGTGGGGCCTGTGGGGGATACGGGGCTGCTGCAAGCTGGGGTCCGGGAGTTTGCCAAACCTACAGGCCTCGTGATCTTTCCAGCGAGAGCTGGAGTGTCACTCAACAGCCCGGCATCCGGCTGTCGAATTCTCTTTTGTTCGTCTGGCTGGCTCCGTCGGTGGAGTGCGTGACTTCTCGTTTCGAGGCTGTGCGTTCGAGCTCCATGTTGGGTGTAGAGATTACTTAAACATCAGATCTTAAAAAAAAAAAAGAGAATTCTTTTCACTTAAACTCCTCTTTTAGGCATCGAAGACTGTAACAACGTATTTTTGTGTATTGATGAGCCCCAGTCCTACTGGAAATACTCCACTTTCAGGGCAGGCTGCCTAGAAATGCTTTGAAAAGACTGACCGCAGAGCCTCTTCTGGGCTTCCTTCCATGAAAACCAAGCGGGACATTCAGGACAACCTGCCCATGGCTCACACAGATGCTCCTTTCCTGGCGGACCTGCTGTCGCATAACACGAAGTGTGTGCAACTTGCTCGGCACACAAGCGGTTAAAGACACAAAGCTCTGGATGTTAGAAAACGCTCCTCTCCGAACAAGACAAGTTGATTTGCAGGGCCCCGTGCACAAAGTTCAAGAAGCAAGAGAAGAGCGTTCAACCTAGCACTGGCCCCTGTGTGACCGTGGGGGTGGCCCGCGCGTGGGGTGGCTCTCTCTCCGAAAGGGACGTGTTGATGGATGGCATAGGAAACAACACATTCCAACGACCCAGGGTTTAATCCGGGCAGAGAGAATCATCATTGTCCCAGGGGAAGGCTTTTGGCGGGAGAGCCTCAAGATAAACACGCTGAAAATATTTAGAAGATCAACACGGAAAGAAATGGAAGATCCATTAAGGAAAATTTGTGGACACAGAGAAAAGGAAGAAAGCGCTAACTACCCCGGGGGCTTGTGGGGTGCACACTTCTGTTGCACCGTCGCTCCCGGCTACAGTGAGAAGAAGTCATTGCTGACGACAGGGCCAAAAGTTGATAAAACCCACCTGATAAATTACTGAGAGACCCAGAGGCAAAGGAGGATACGTCACCCAAAGAACCAAAAAAAAAAAAACAAAGGAGCAGAGATCCAAAGTTTGAATACTACAAGATTGAGGTATTCAGATAGATCAAATCAAAAGGAAGAGAAAGAGACGTAAGGATGACAACAAAATGTAAGGGTCAGGAGTGGAGGGAGAACAGGAGATTATTGGTATTAGTCCGTATTCGTTCGCTAGGGTCGCATAACAACGGGTCACAAACTGGGCGTCCCGGTTCTGGAGGCCGGAAGTGCCAGGTGAAGGTGTCGTGGGGTCGGTTTCTTCTGCGGCCATGAGACAGAATCTGTTCCAGGCCCCTCCCCGAGTTTCTGGTGGTTTGCCGGCCATCGTTGGTGTCCCTTGGCTTGTAGAAACACAGTGCATTCCCAGCCTTCGTGCTCACGGGGCATCCTCCCTGTGTGTGCCTCTGTCAAACTTTTTCTTCTTCTTCTTTTTTTTTTTTTAAGTTTATTTATTTGAGAGAGAGAGAGAGAGAGAGAGAGAGAGAGAGATTGAGCACCAGTGCAAAAGAGAGTGAGGGAGGGGCAGAGAGAGAGGGAGAGAGAGAGAATCCCAAGCAGGCTCCACACTGTCAGCACAGGGCCCAATGTAGGACTTGAACTCATAAGCCGTGAGATCATGACCTGAGCCGAAGTCAAGAGTCGGATGCTTAACGGACTGAGCCACCCACGTGCCCCCTAGATTTGCCCTTTTCTAAGGATACAGTCGTGTCGGATCAGGACCCATCTAGGCTAGTATGACCTCATCTTAACTAATTATATCTGCAATGATCTTATTTCCAAATAAATTCACATTTTGAGACCGTGGAGTCAAGGTTGCTACACAAGAAATTTGGGTGGGGCGGGGCAGGGGGACACAATTCTACTCATAACAGTGAAAAGATAAAGACAAAACCAGGACAGTAAAGAAATAATTTAAAAGAAAAACACTGAGGGGCTCCTGGGTGGCTCAGTGGGTTAGGCTTCCGACTTTAGCTCAGGTCGTGATCCCATGAGTTTTGAGTTTGAGCCCTGCATCGGGCTCTTGGCTGTCAGCACAGAGCCCGCTTTGGATCCTCTGTCCCGACCCCCCCCGGCTTTCCCCCCCTCTCAAAATTAAATCAACATTTAAAAAAAAACAGTTTAAAAAAAAACAGCACCTGGGTGGCTCAGTCGGCTAAGCATCCAACTTCGGCTCAGGTCATGATCTCGCGGTCCGTGAGTTCGAGCCCCGTGTCGGGCTCTGTGCTGACTGCTCGGAGCCCGGAGTCTGTTTTGGATTCTGTGTCTCCCTCTTTCTGACCCTCCCCCGTTCATGCTCTGTCTCTCTCTGTCTCAAAAATAAATAAACGTTAAAAAAAAAATAAAAAATAAATAAAAAAATAAAAAAACCAGTGAGAGTTACATTTCATAAGTCTAGACTATATTCTCGAACAGAAATCTTTTATGTGACCAACTCAAACAAAAACGCAACGTTTCTGGAAAACAAAATCAGAAACGAACAAACAAATGGAACAGTAGGCGTGCTAAACACCCTGAAACAACTTCTTCAGGCTGAGAGAGACCCCTTGACGGTGGCCCTCAGGGCAGGGAGCCAAAGGGGGGGGGGTGGGTTGACCTGGGTCAAAATAATGTCATCAAGTCAGGGCACACAATCTGATGCCCAGCATTCCGCGTGGGGAAATTCTTGCTGAACACACTGCTTCCTTCTTTCCAACTTGGTGACTGTGTGTGCCCGCGCGTGTGTGTGCCTGTGGGTTCACAGCCTGGACCCTTGGGAAGGTAGTGAAGATTCTGTTAAATTTTTTTTTTTTTAACATTTATTTGTTTTTGAGAGACAGAGAGAGACAGAGCATGAGCAGGGGAGGGGCAGAGAGAGAGGAAGACACAGAATCCGAAGCAGGCTCCAGGCCCCGAGCAGTCAGCACAGAGCCCGACGCGGGGCTCGAACTCACGGACCGCGAGATCGTGACCTGAGCCGATGTCAGACGCCCAACCGACTGAGCCACCCAGGTGCCCCAGTAGTGAAGATCTGGAAAGAGAAAGCGTGTCTAGCAGGAAGAGAATCTACACGTTCTGGTAAAAGGGCAGGGGGAAGGAAAGGTTGGGAGCCATTAGGGCTGGATTTCAGAGTGGGCTTCTCCAGGGGCAGATCTGAAGAGGAGAACGTCAGTTTTGGAAGCAGTGGGCAGCTGTTGGCGCAAGATGAGGAATAGTCGAGAAGGAAAAGGGTGTCAAAGAAGGTTTGCCTCTCAGTGCTTGTCTGTTTTCCCTTTGGCATTTTTGAGACACAGAGTGACGACATGAATTCCTTTCGTGTTTTGGTTTCCTCGGCTGCGACTCTGTGCTGCCCAGCCCAGGGACAATGCCTCTTTGCTACTGATTGCAACCTGCTCAGTGCGGTTTCCAGAGCACCTACTAAGCGCAGGGGAGGCGCAGAGCAGTGAACCTGCTGGACCCCGCCCGCCCTCTGCCCTGTATTATAGCTTTTCCTCTTTCTACCTCTAAGTGACTTCCAGTAAGTGCCCCAAACTTCTCGTCCTTGTTTGCCTCCTTGGTCACCTGGGGACAGTTAATAATATGAGTCAGTGGTTAATAAGTGAGAGCTCTCCCCAGGCTCCTAGCGGCCATGATACAGATGGTCATGCTGAGCCGTTAGGTGTTACCACTCGGAGCAGCTGGAGAGAAAATGTGAAAGGCACGGATTGTTTATAGCCCCTCTCCATCAATGGTGTCTGGACCCCCAGCCCCTCCGAGTTTCCCTGTGTGAATGCCAGCTGCTCCCCTCACGGGGGGTACCATTTCCCGTGACCTCTCTTACGGGTTCTGCCCGAGCTGTTCCAGCAAGGGGAACTCCAAACATTTAGTCTTGGTTAATCATTATTCATCTCAAGATCTCAGACTTTCAAGCATCAGTGATGGGGTTCCAGATGGGGTACGAGGCCAGCTACGGTGTAGGGCATAGCCTGTGGGCTTTCTGGGTTACCGGGGCCCCTGTCACAATGGCTGGAGACCCAGAAGTCATGATGAAACGTCACCTGGAAAGAAGACATTTGTATGTATGTGCCTTCTGTCTTCATAGCTGCCTCTGCCTCTAGCCGCCTCCGATTGAAGACTCTCATCGGGTCTTTCCAGAAGGAGAAATAAGAGGGACACCTGGGTGGCTCAGTCGGTTGAGCGTCAGACTTCCGCTCACGTCATGATCTCGTGGTTCCTGAGTTCAAGCCACACATCGGGCTCGCTGCTGTCTGCACAGATTCCACTTCAGACCCTCCGTCCCCCTCTCTCTGCCCCCCTTCCCCCCACCTCTCTCTCAAAAAATTTTTAAATTTTTTTTTTTCAACGTTTATTTATTTTTGGGACAGAGAGAGACAGAGCATGAACGGGGGAGGGGCAGAGAGAGAGGGAGACACAGAATCGGAAACAGGCTCCAGGCTCCGAGCCATCAGCCCAGAGCCTGACACGGGGCTCGAACTCACGGACCGCGAGATCGTGACCTGGCTGAAGTCGGACGCTTAACCGACTGTGCCACCCAGGCGCCCCTCAAAAAATTTTTAAAATAAAAGGAGAAGTGAGAAACAGTCCGAGAAGCAGAATGAACTGGCATAGAGTAAGAAGTTCATTATCAAACAAAAGGACTAGAATATATTTGAGTGGGTAATGAGGAAAACATATCTGCTTTTGTTTTATTAGAATATTTGACATTCAAGATGGTTCATGTTTATACATATTTACAACGCCTATTATATGTCTTAGTCACCCGTTCCATTTGCAAAGACGTGTGGTATATAGCTAGAGATGGGTTCAAAGGGACTGATAATGGGCTTGGAATGCAGTATCGCCCTTCATTCCAGAGGCTGTACCTGCCTCCGATCGCTCTCAGTGCCTAGAAGCCACACTTGTGCTTGACCACAGTTGTGCAGGGGATTATCGCTCAGCCACGGAATAACCCCAAAGTTGAGAAAATAAATGATGTCTGTTGGGGTCCGTATCTGTTAGGCAATAGTAAAATTCTTTCCAATTCGTAGTTTTTTGCCCTTCAAAACACACTGATTTCTGCTATGATGATGCCAGAGGTTTTTTTTTTTGTTTTTTTTTTGTTTTTTTTTTATTTGATGGCTGCCTTAAGAAGAAGCCTTATTTTATTTGTAGGTTCTTGTCCCGGTTGCACAATATGTGAAAAGTAGGGTAATTGTTCCCCCCAGTAAATTTTTCAATTTTCTGTAATACCCAAATGTTTCCAACTCGGAGATGATTTCCAAAGATACCTGGTGATTTCCATCTTATTGCGCACTGGAGACGGGAAGAGGGTATTCAGAAAATAATTATATTTAGCGTGACATTTTCTCGGCAAACAACTGTACCGGCTCTACTCACACCCACTTCTGTGGGTCACAGACTTGCAATTCAAGAAGCTAAAACCCTGTACGTATCATCATCATTACAAGGCCCTGTCTCGGCAGCCCCTGTTTTTATATAATTTTTATTGTTTCTTGAAAAACAACGCCTCCAGGTAATTAACTTTGATACATACTGGTTGTGCGCCTCTCTTTCCAAGCGGAATATGGAAAGGGCTCTTCTAGAATGCTACTGATGGTTCTCTTTTTCTTTCTTTAAATTAAAAAAATTCTTTTGAATGTTTTTATTTTTTGGGAGACAGAGAGTGGGAGCGGGGGAGGGGCAGAGAGAGAGAGGGAGACCCAGAATCCGAAGCAGGTTCCGGGCTCCGAGCCGTCAGCACAGAGCCCGACGCGGGGCTCGAACTCATGAACTGCGAGATCGTGACCTGAGCCGAAGTCGGACGCTTAACCGACTGACCCCCCCCCCCCAGGCGCCCCTGGAACGGCACTGATGGTTTTTACATGCACTTGGCAATGCCCCGTCTTCCATCAAGGGGTGAAATTCTGCTGTGACAGTGACTGACAGCTGGCTGATGGTGGACAAAGATGCAGGTAACTGCATTCACACTCCCAGTGCTCTGTCCCATGACACTCATGCTGTGACACCCAGGGTGACTTCTCTACTCGCCTGGGACCTGTATGGCGGCACCACTAGGCACGGACTGCTTTCGCCAGCCTTCGACCACATCGTTTCTTCAGCCCGGTTCGTCCTCTGGCGCCCTCCCTGGCCGTTGCCGGGAGACAGGAATCCACCGCCCTCCCCCAGGCTTTGCCTTCTCTGGTCTGTGCCACCTCTGGCCCCACTGCCCCTCCTCCCCTCTGGGAGGGCTGAGAATGTTCTGGCTGCAAGGACACCCCCCCGGCTCGCAACCTGGGCTGTTCCTGACGGCCACATCCATAACACGATCAAGGGCTTCCAGAGTCACAGGGATAAGAAACGATTTGAAAACTTTGATAGGAGATCAGTTCTTTGATCTGAAGTCGCCTTAAGAACTTTCCATTCTAGAAGAATTAGGAATGTCCCGAAGCAAAAAAATAGTTGAAATAGTTTGACGAGAAGCAGTGCAATGCTTTTTTTTTTTTTTAATTGTATTGCTTTTCCTACATGTTTTCTTCATATGAACTTAAGAATCAAGTTCCAATAAATGCCTGTCGGAATTTTGCCTGGGACCATATTGAGTTAATAGATTAATTAGGGTGAACATCGATGTTGTTACGATAGCAAAAATTCCCATCCAGGAATATTGTGTCTGTCTCTTTATAGACAGATTTCTCTTTATAGGTGCATCACAGTTCTTGGAAGGTTTAATTTAATGTGTCTGATGGGCTTTGTAAATAAAATATTAAATTCTTTTTTCTACCGTGGGAAGTTTCAGAAACATTTACAACTTGATAGAAAAAGAAACCCTAATGGACTGAAACCCAAGCCTCAACAATTACTAACTCACTTCCTCTCTGTCTCACCAAATCCCCCGCCCCCTCCCTGCCCAACGATTGTAGAGTAAATCCTGGATTTCATATCATTTCCACCATGGACACTTTCATGTTAATTTTGGGCCCAACAGCTTACTTAACCTTTCTTACCAGCTTTTTTTAAAGAATAAGTTTTAATGTTTATTTTTGAGAGAGAAAGAGAGTGGGAGCGGGGGACGGGCAGAGAGAGAGGGAGACACAGAATGGGAAGCAGGTTCCAGGCTCCGAGCTGTCAGCACAGAGCCCGACGCGGGGCTCGAACTCATGAACCACGAGATCATGACCTGAGCCGAAGTCCGACGCTCAACCGAAGGAGCCCCCCAGGCGCCCCACCTTTCTTATTAGTTTTGATAACATGTAGTCAATTTACTATATTTTGGGTGGAGACTCTTTTCCCTTTATCTCTCATCCTAAACACACCATAGAACATCAGGTAGGTCATTAATGGTGGGGCCGAATACATCTTTTCCTGAGTCGTTGTCACAAAGGTATCTCCCAGCGTGTCGTGTGTTCCGCGGAGATCATCTAGCCCCCTAGTGTCACCCCTAGTGACAAGGACTGGCAGCGTTTGCCACCACGGGGCGGCCTTCAGTCCTTGCTCGGGTTAAGCAGGGCAAGGCCGGCCTCCCGCGCTGTTTGACGTTCCACAGACCACACGCTCCTTGGCCGTCGGGAAAAACATCGGCCTCCCCCGGACCCCTCTGAGCCCCCGGATCTCCATCCTCAGAGGCGTCCGCCTGGGGTTCATTCGTGGAGACCAGCGGAAGCAAAAGTGGGGCAAGGTTCACCTGAGCACAGCCTGGCTGGTGATTTATGTAGAGTTTCGACTGCTCAGAACCTGCACCCGTTATTCAACCTTCAAACAGGAATAAAATATGCAAATGCAGCATGAAAAACTGCGCACCCAGCACACCTCCTGCTTCAACTCTGGCAACTGCTGGGCCCACAGGAGTTTTAGAAAGAGAGAGATGCTTCATTTCCTCGGCCGGCAAGCCTGTAGAAAGGGATGCCGACCTCAGCCACGGCCCGGCGTTTCTCAGACAAGACTGCTGGACCAACTGCTTATCTTTCGAGCTGACCTTCAGAGATACCCTCATCAGCACGAGGCAGCCCGAGAACACGAGACCCACCTCCCTGGGAGGCCTCGGGTCGGGCCGGCCTTGCGGTTTCCCCTGCTGGAGGGGAGCTGGGTGCTTTGTTAGCAATGCAACGAGGTGCCCTTCTCCCATAACACAATCCCTTTTGGATAGCACCTGCGTCTTAACGCGGCTCCCTTTGAAATGTTTCGTTTGGCGTTTTGAGTTACCACGTTCTGCTACGTCTTGGGCAAAGTGGGCACGTTTTCTCGCTCTGGTGGGGACTCCTCTCCGGTAATTCACTGAGGAGGTCCGTCTGCCCGCCTAGCCCACCCCCATCGTGATGTCAGGGTCAAGGGCACAGGCTTGAGAGTGCTTCATTTGGAAAGCCGGTCCTCACGAAAGCCCCCGCGGCACCCTTGACGCCAACTTCTCTTCCGGTCCTCGCGCCCCGGGCCAGCTCCGTTTGCCTCTCTCGTCTCAAATGGGATGCACAGAGTCGTGCGCCTGAGCAGGGCGGATTTGCTGTCCTTGAAAAAGCAGCTGTTGTTTACCAGGACGAAGGAATGAATTTGGAATCCCCAAATATGGGTGCAAGCAGGTATACAGCTTATTATTGGCTCCACCCCGGTGCAAAAGCCATTTTGTATCCTGGACGCCTCAGTGGTTGCATCTGTGAAATGGGGAGAGCAGGTGACCTTAGAGCACTACTGTAGAATCGGACAGGGTGACGGGGGTGGAAGGATCTGGCGACGCGCGCTCATACTAATCCCACGGGAACTGTAGGCGGCTGTTCCACGCACCAGCACGTTGCACGCTGCTAAATGTTGAAGTGCTTCCGTTTGTAAATAACGGCCCTCCCAAGCCCCCTCTGCCCGCCCCCGGAGCTCCTCAGGACGCTGACCGCCCCAGTGCCCCCCGGATGCGCCTTCCATCCCGTTCCCACTCTCTCGAGACAGAAGGGTTAATGCCTGCCTTCTGGGTAAGATGAGCTGAATATAAGAGCCCTGATCTTGTTTGTTCTAATAGAATATTTCATACGGTAAAGAAGGTTAAATTATGTGTTGTGAAATTCCCAGAGGCGACAGCTCAAGAAACATCTAATTAAAGCCCCAGCTTTGTCAGAGAGTAGAAAACATTTTCTCGCCCAACTTTCCTATGGTTTAAAACTGTTCAGGGTTTTGACTTTGGGGAACAACAGTATAGCTAACACATGGAAACTCTAAGAACGACTGTTATATGGTGAATACAAGTCAATGGATGCTCTTACATTGCTTACGTGTTACATTCGTTTCCTTGGGCTGCCGTAACAGATTACCAAAGTCTGGGTGGCTTAAAAACAAATTTATTCTTTTTTAATGTTTATTCATTTTTTTGAGAGAGAGAGAGACACAGACAGAGAGACAAAGCGCGAGTAGGGGAGGGGCAGAGAGAGAGGGAGACACAGAACCTGAGCCATCAGCACAGAGCCTGATACGGGGCTCGAACTCACAAACCGTGAGATCATGCCCTGAGCCGACGTCCGACGCTCATCCGACTGAGTCGCCCAGGTTCCCGAGAAATTTATTCTTTTATGGTTCCGGAGGTTAGAAGTAAAAACTACTATCCCCTCGATCTCTGCCTGTATCGTCACATGGTCCTTTTGTATCTCAAATCTTCCTCTGCCTTTCTCTTCTCTTGGAAGGACACCTGTCTTTGGACATAAGGGCCACTCTAACTCCAGGAAGGTCTCATTTTAGATGCTTAACTTAATTACACCCGCAAAGACCTTATTTCCAGATAGGGTCACATTTATAGGTACTGGGTATTAGGCTTGGATGTATTTTGGGGGGACCAAAACTTAAATGACAATAGATTTAAAAATCTCCGGAGAAGCACCTAAGAGATTGACAACTGGTTATCTGTTTGGAGAGAATGATAGGAAGAGGAGAGACCAAAACAGGAGAAGAAAGGAGATATTGCCTCTTTACCATTTTTAAACCATTTAAAGTTTTGAACCCAGTGAATCAGTTACTTGCTAAATATTAAATAAACAAATTTAATTAGAAAGAGTTAAATGGAGGTATCATCAGTTATAATGTCACCTCGGATCCTCAACCGAAAGCTTATAGACAAAACATAAAAGAACATTACGATTTTTTTAAGAAAAGGAAGCTGAAGTTGATATTTATTTTTACGTAACACAGGTCACACAAAATGTCAGCCAGAAAAAAAAAAAAGGTGGCAAATAAAATAAAATTACACTGGCCTGATTTTGTTGTGATTCCCATTACCTTCACACAGCGTGCATGTGAATTTGTATGTGTCCACTCACTCACTGAATATTTATTTATAAAGCAGCAACTATGTGCCAGCCACGACCCTAGTCACTCAGATACACAATGAACAAGGGATGAAAAGAGGAAGGGAATGAATCATCTCATTTACTTCTTATAAGAAATACCACCCTGAGGCTCAGTCGATTAAGTGCCTGACTCTTGATTTCGGCTCAGGTCCTGATCTCATGGTTCGGGGGTTTGTGTCCCGTGCAAGGGCCTGTGCTAACAGCATAGCGTGGAGCCTGCTTGGGATTCTCTCTCCCTTTCTCTCTCTGCCCCTTCCCCACTCGTGCTCTCTCCTTCTCTCTCAAAATTACTACACAAACTTAAAACAAAGAAGTATCGTCCTAAAAGTGGTTATTTATTAAAAACTTCATCTAACAGATAAGGAAACAGGCTGATTAAGTTTTCTTGCTCAAGGTCAAAGAGCTAGAAAATGAGAGACCTACAGTTTGAGCCAAGGGCTCTTTGACTTCAGAAACACATCGTCTTAATCATTCTACTTAACTGCATGAGAGGTCAAATCATAATTATAACGTTATGTATTGAGTGTGGCATGACAACGATCGGAATTGATTCGATTTCTTGGAGCAATTTACTAATTTTATATCATCTCCTCCAATAGACCTAAAAATTAAAAGTTTCAAAATGGAAAATAGAAAAAAAACAACAACTATGAATCTTTCAGTCCAGAGACAAATAGCTTGTAGCTTTATAGTTTTTTGTTCTATTCGTATAAATAAATAAACAAATATTTTACTTTCAGAGCATCATTCTCAATGTTAAGGTACGTACACATGTTTATTCTGCTTTTCCAGTTATATTATGACCATCTTCACAGGTATGCCGCTAAACATTTTTTTTTTAAAAAAACATGCTTTTTGTTGCCTGAATAAATTATCATCCAAATGACATAATCTATTTAGCTAATCTTATACTGTTGGACATTCAGGTTGTTTGTGATTTTGTGTATATGTATGTGTATACACACACACACACATATATGTATATGAATATATATGAATATATATGAAAGTGAGAGAGAGGGAGTGAGTTGAATAATCCGGTAACTACAGGTACCATTTCATTTGTTTGTCTAACAAAGGAAGTTGCTATTTGAACAGGTACCATCTCAGCTCGCGTGCTAGGGACATTGACACATTCCTTCTTGGGGCTCCTTTATCTAAATCCAGCTGTCTCTCGTCCTCTTGCGAAAAAATTAGAATACCAATAGCAACCATTTACGTTAAGTGTTTATCGAACTCCTGGCTGCAAGACACAAATAATTATTCACATTATGCTGGATAATGACAGACGGATCACGAGGATAAGTGTGGTAATAAGCAAAACTTGAGCCACACATCCGGACCTCATGCAAAACGCAGAAACTGTATGGAGCGCAGAGCACGCAGAGATAGAAACGGGAAGCTAAGGAAAATTCCGGATACCTCAGGACCAGAAGTTTATGAATAGTCGTCACGGTGCTTCCTCTGTGGCTCAGGTATTTCCTTCCTCTGCTCCTCCTCCGGGTTCAAGGTGACTGATGCTTCTCTCCTTGTTACACCTGTGTTTAAGTTCCCGACAGAGACAATCTGATTGGCCAAACCACTTACTGTGATGTTTGTTACCAGGAGCAGGGCCAGCTTTGTGGACAGGTGACCCCTGTGCTCCGAGATTCCCTGTGCTTGGTTTGATACTTTGCTGCTTGAAATTATTAACTTGAAATTAATAATTATTAGTAATTATTAAATTATTTGCTCCTTCGAATTATTGGCTTGAACTTGTGTTTTGTAAGCAAAACCCAGTGGGACAATGGAGCACACGTGTGCTCAGAGGAGGTGCATCTGTCCCCATGCACATGGAGCTTTTGTGATGCCCCACACGCCCAGAATTCCCAGAATCCCGGGGACCCAGGCTGCAAGGGGAGTTCAGGGAGACTCAAAGTGCGTAAAAGGTAAGTGATAATCTCCCTGTATCTCTGGCTGGATTCGGGGAGGGAGACAGAGATGACCCCATGAGGCAAACTTTCCATTAGATGCAGAACTTGCTTAAAAAGCAGGAAGGGGGGGCGCCTGGGTGGCGCAGTTGGTTAAGCGTCCGACTTCAGCCAGGTCACGATCTCGCGGTCCGTGAGTTCGAGCCCTGCGTCGGGCTCTGGGCTGATGGCTCAGAGCCTGGAGCCTGTTTCTGATTCTGTGTCTCCCTCTCTCTCTGCCCCTCGCCCGTTCATGCTCTGTCTCTCTCTGTCCCAAAAATAAATAAACGTTGAAAAAAAAATTTTTTTTTAATAAAAAAAATAAAAAAAAGCAGGAAGGAGTCAATCGCAGTCAGAAACACAAATGACCATGGGTCAAGCCCCACGTCAGGCTCTGTGCTGACAGCACGGAGCCTGCTTGGGATTCTCTCTCTCCTCTCTCTCTGCCCCTCCCCTGCTTGCTCTCTTTCTCTCCCCAAAACAAACTTTAAAAAGAGAGAGAAAAATGGATCCTAAGGAAATGTTAGGCCTTCAAATCTTTTTTTGGTTTTGTTTTTGTTTTTGGTCTTTGTTTCTTTGTTGCTTAGATGTGCAGATCTGTGGAATAACTCCTCCTTCATAGACAACAGCTCCTAACTGTAATTCTTCCTGAGCACAGAGAATTGAGGCTGTATAACCCTTCCTTCTCCGGCTGCTTCCCCCCCTGTTGCTGCACAGGAACGTCCCCCTACGTGGGCAGAGACGACCATCCACACAGGGGTGTGTATGTCGGTACACATACCCAGGCGCCCGCCTCCACCTCCCCTGCTCGCCCCCGCGTGATTTCCCTCCCCGCACCCAGAACTTCCATCAGATACTCTTGGTCCGATCTCACATGCTGGTGATGGAGCAGGGAGCCCCAGGTTTGCAGGGAATGTGGGCTTTCTTCTCCCATGAAGTCCTTGGGGAACAGGTTTTCTGGGAGACTCACTGTAGCCGAAGCTACACAGTTCTCGACCACGCTTGTTCTCTCCGGGAAAAGGCACAAATGTGCACTCGTCGCTTTTCTCCACCAGGTCCCGCCGAGAGTTGCTATCATCAGCTTTGCAAGCCTGGGGGCGATTGTGTGACCTCTCTGGAATTCTAGCGTGTGCTTTTCCTGGGTTTCGTAACGTGCCCTCGGCTCTTTGAACTGCATCCAAGCGCCCAGTTCGTGATGTCATAATTGCTCACCCGAGACAAGGGCAGAGATTTGATTTCATATTGTAAAGTGCAGCGCACCTGGGTGCCGCATAATAGCTCTACAAGGTGCATATTCATAGCACACTAGCTGTGATTCATTCGTATCATCTGGTTCTAGGCCAGAATCTGATAACGCAAACCAAATACTTCGACTGCTAGAAGATGCTTAATTGGAAAAAACAAAACAAATCTTTCCTTCTGACTTTAGACTTAAATATATATATATATATATATATTCCAAATAACTCCACATGACTTTTAAATAACAATAACCAAAAAAAAAAAGACCTCAAAGGAATAAGATCTAAAATGTATTTATCTTGCTGAACTTGGACGCACTTCAAGGTTATCAGCAAGCTGTGCCAAGCAGCATATGAAATCAGTGAGATAAGCTTTGATGCATATTAGCTGTGTGACCTTAGGCAAATGACTCAAACTCTCTGAGCCAAAGTTTTCTTATCTGTGCAATAAGAGTCACAGCGCCTATCTCAAAGGATTGTCGTGAGGCTTGGATTCAATAGTAAAGGCCCCATTCATGGCCTAGCATGTAATATAGGCTCAGTACATGTTGTTCTTTTTCTCATTTCCATCCACGGAAAATACCGATGTGCTACACGGAGTGGGTTTCCCGCCACCGTGCCCGGCCACCTCTGTCTCTGTGCAGTGGCACGGATTGGTTCGGGTGGGGAGGGAGCTCCTCCAGGGTGGCAGGGCCCTGTCTTGATCGATCTCAGCTAATTACAGTTACCTGTTTCTCCTCCTGCGAGTGTGACTGATTCTTAACAACTGCTGACCGCAGCTGGTCGGCATGTCAGTCACCTGGCCGCAGCGATTGGCTCAGAGGTGGCCCCATCAGCCAAAAAGCTCAGCAACTTGTTTTCCTCCCTGCGTATTTGAGCTAAGTAGCCGAAGCCCTGGCTGCCGTGGAAGGTGCCTTGTGATCGCAAGAGAAGCCAGCGACAGAAAGGGTAGAACCAAGGATCTCTAAGAAACAGGTGGGAACCCTGTCTGGACAAAGCCCGAGCTCCACTCGTCAGTTACCTGACCATTCTGCCACCCTTCCGCGCCCCAGCTACCTCTCCGAGCTTTCCTGAGAAGAGACGGTCCCTGGCGCTCCCCTCAGGGTTTTGATCCAGATCGGCAACCAGACAAGAAAGCAGCTGTATCACACAGCACCTGCTTCAGCATTTCCATCGATCGTTTCTGATGGATTTTAAGACCAAATCCTCTGCACTAGATGCGCGGGTGAAACTTCCACTCTTTTTTTCCTGCCGGTGGGAACCCAGACTGCTGAACCTCTGGAATCCCTCCGGAACATGAGAGTCGGCACAACGCTTTCAAGAGCATACCATTTAGCCCTGTAAGCTAACTTCTGGATACTTCCCTTGAGACGTAGCCCTACAGAAGAAGAACAATTTGTGCAACTGTTATTGGAGCCTTATTGATTTACCGTTTGAATGAAAATTAGAAAAGCATTACATTCACTTGTAAGAACGCTGATGGTAGAAGAGGATATAAAAGGAAGTATGTTAGCACGTTTCTGCCACGTGACCCACCTCTCCGATCTCACGTCTCAGAGGTAATCGTTGTTAACGGCGTCATTCGAAAATTTTTCTTTACATTAATAGACACATTTTTGTAAATGCCTTTGTGTTTTGAAAAGATTTAGAGGAAAACTTAAGTAATAAGGGGGGCTATGAAATCATACTGCAAGCAAAAACCAACCAATCAACTAACCGATGAATCCTGAAGCAACTTAACGGTCATCGGTACTATGCTGGGTGAATGAATTTGATATCATGTAATGGAATGCTAGACACCTATGAAAAAGGAAGGAGACCTACATGCGCTGAAGTGGAAAGGTGTCTAAGGTATGCCATTAAGTGAAAAAAGCAAGTTACAAAATACTCTGTACGGTATTATCCCTTTATAACACAACAGTATAGTTTTGTATACTATAATTATTACTTCTCCATGTACCCTGCAACTTTGCTATAATTGCTTATGTTTAGTTCCAGGAGTTTTTTGGTCGGTTCTTTTGGATTTTCTACAAAGATAATCAGGTCATCTACAAAGACAGTTTTTATGTTTTCCTTCCCAATCAGTCTACCTCTTATTTCCTTTTCTTGCCTTATTGCATTAGCGAAGACTTCTAATACAGTGTTGAAAAGGAGTGGGGAGAGGCGACAAACCTTGTACTCGATCTTAGTTGAAAAGTTTCTAGTCTCTCACCATTTAGTGTGATGTTAGCTGTCAGTTTTTTATGGCTATTCCTTATAGAGTTGAGAAAGTTCCCCTCCATTCCTATTTTACTGAAAAATTTTACCATGAACGTAAGTTGGACTTTGTCAAATGCTTTTTCCGATCTGTTAGCATGATCACGTGATTTTTCTTTTTTTAGTGTGTTGATGTGGTGGACAACTGTACTATTTTTTAATTTGCTTTTATAACTCAAGATATGTTTAGATTAAGTCAAGCTATTTTGGATATTTTTGAAGCATAAATCTAGTGTTCATTGCTGGGAAGAGGCTCTCTGGTACAGAGATAATGCTCTGGGTTGCCACAGTGCTGATTCAGGTTTCTTCCTTCTACAGTGCTGCCTACCTGATCTGGCTGGCTAAATCTCTATAAATGTTTTTCAATTTCATTGAGTCCAAGGCATTTGGAGGGATTTGAACAATATATGTCAAAATTCATGTTGATTCCTGATAACAAACAAACAGTTTGTAAGTATTA
This sequence comes from Lynx rufus, assembly GCF_022079265.1. NCBI lineage: Eukaryota > Metazoa > Chordata > Mammalia > Carnivora > Felidae > Lynx > Lynx rufus. Next base: position 5,602,265 of record NW_025814834.1, read on the forward strand.
ACAGAGGCAGAAAAAAAATGAACAGCCTTATAAAGTGATATTATAGAAAAAAACGTCACTAACCAGTGCAAATACAAAAACATGCTTCAAAAAGAAACCAGAAGAGATGTTTTCCAATGAAATGGTGTTCTGTAAGGAATAGGAGAAAAGGTTGCAAGTTTGCTAGTGTGCATTCCTTAGAACATTCAGGAAGAGATTCAACCTGTGAAAGTTGAGCAGGCCATCCTAGAGGAAGACTGGTGGGATCAGGCAAGAAAGTGCGGAGATGAAAAACACAACAGTGGAATTTAAAATCCTAAATGGAGGCAATGAGTAACAGATTCTATGCAGTAGAAAACTGGATCAGTTAGGTAGATACTATACATGAGAAATTCTCCTTGTACCTAAGAATGAAGGTCAAGGACATGAAAGACATGAGGAAGGAAAGTGATGGGCACAAACAAGGCACAGAGGACAGTTCAGGGGGACCTCATGTGCAGGTCAGAGTATAGAGCAAATGGAAAAGAAGCCGTAAACAAATAGGAATTTTCTTGAGTTAAAGAAAATTCGTCCTTCAGATTGAAGAGGCTCATTAAAATTAAAGCAAAATTCATGAAAAGAGTCCAACATCTGGATATTGTCTTATTTCAGATGTAAAGAAGGGACTCTTAACAAACAGAAAAAAAAAGGCAGCAATGAAAACAAAAACAAATCGGAAAACCCCCAAAGAGTGAGAAATCAGCATGGCTCCTGACTTCTCCACCGAGTCAAAAATCCAGAAAGCCATGGAGTGGCGTCCTTAGAATTTTGAGCGAAAGTCATTCGGAAACAACCGTCTATAGAGAACAAAGGTGGTGCGTTTGGACAGGCAAGGCAGAGGACAGCTCAACACTGGAAATGTAGAGGAAAGAAGCTCTCAATTCCACTTCTTCACGAGGGCAAATTTAAAAGCACCTCTTACTAATAAAATAAATATTAGTAAATAAGCCACATAAACACCGGAACAGAGAAAAATGTAGCAAAATGGAGAAAATAATGCTTCTGCGTCTGCAGAGAGAGAAGTCCAGACTTTTCCTTTCAAGCAACGCAGGGAAGAGGTCTTCCTTTCTAAGCATCTCAGAAACATGCTTGCTGGTATGTTGAGCTCAACGACACATGTGGACATGCCGAAGGTTTGCATCACGCTGTCCAGAAATCGTCTCTGGAAGCATCCGGTGGACACGCCCTCCCTACTCCTTTCCAAGGTTCCTGGGCACTGCGTGTTACCGGGGCAGCGTCCGCACTTCTGCTCGGAGGGGAAGTTCAGACAGGCGACTCAGCAAGGCACGGAGCAGCGAAAGAATCCCATTTGGCTCACCTGGCCTGGGATTCAGCCTCGAGCCCGGCTGGAGGAGGTGACAGCTGAGAAGACACCTGCAGAACCCACCCGAGCCCCACTCCGCATGCACCCCTTCCTCCGGGACGCAGCCCATGCCTGAAACGCCGTTTGGCTCAATATCACCCAAACACCCACTGTGTTTTCCAACGTTTCCACCTCCGTTCGTCTTCTTTCCACCTGGAATCCACTCCGTCCTGCCCGTTCTGTCCAAGCGGGAGACACCTGCTGTGCTTTGTGGCCGAGCTGGGCACCAGCTGAGAAACAAAGCCACTGTAGGCGACATGTTTTCCAAAGGAGAAGACTCCAATTTTTGATTCTTAGACTTCTACGGATGGTCCCCGGAGTACGATGGTTTGACTTCTGGCTTTAGGACTTTACAAGGGCGTGAAAGCGACAGGCGTTCAGGAGAAACCGTGCTCGGAATTTGGAATTTGGATCTTTTCCCCGGGCCGGCGACGTGCGACCTGAGCCTCTCTCGTGATGCTGGCCGGCCGTGGCTCCCAGTCAGCCAGCGATGACCAGAGTCAACAACCCATGCCCTGACAACCGCTCTGTGCCCACACAGCTGTCTGTCACTTCTAGCACAGTATTCAGTGCCTCACATGACATATCAGCACTTTCATTATCAAACAGGCTTTGTGTCAGATGATTTGGGGCAACTGTAGGCAAATTGTAAGTGTTCCGAGCACGTTCGGGGTCATCTAGGCTAAGCTCTGAGGTCTGGTGGGCTGGATGTATTAAACGCATTTTCGATTTTCGGTGTTTTCCACTGTGGACGGGTTTAGCGGCACATAATCCCTTCACAAGTTGGGGAAGATGTGTAGTCGGGTTTTTTTTTTTTGGTTACAAGAAATTTCTATTTCTTTTCTCATTGCCCAGCGGACTGGCTTTGGATGCATTTGCCGCTGGCTTCCAGAGCCTTCCCGCATCTGTCCTGAGGATTCTTGTCGCGCGTGCTTCCTCAGAGCTGGGCAGCGGGGGTGGTGAGGCCAGTGGCCGGGGCCTTTTCCCTGCTGAGTTTCCAAGGCAATGCTGAGCATGGCGGGTGCCCCAGGACGGAGGCTCCCTGCCACGTGACTTCACCCCTCGTTCCAATAGCCCAGCAGCTGGGCACCTGCCGCTCCCCTGGGGTCTGTCCCGGCTTCCTCTAAGCTTGCTCTCTGATTTTTCCAATACCATTGGTTTTTCCTGAGTCTTGGACCCTCCCCTGATCAGTGTGACCTTACTGTGTCCTAAGACACGGTTCAGCTCAGCCTATGGAGATAATCCCTTTCCCCGGCGTGACTTTCTTTGCTACCCTGGATATATGTTGAAGCTGTGATGCCTCCTGACCAGACGGCCGCAAGCTGTCCCATCGGTATGACAGGGTCACCAAGGCCCCCCAGTTGTCCTTTGAGGAGCAGGTTTAGGTCATATCTGAAGATAGCCTTTTACCACTGTTTCATGGATGATTCTTTTTCTGTCTGAATACTTAATACTCCAGTTTAGGGGCACCTGGTGGTTCAATCAGTTAAGCATCCGACTCCTGGTTTCGGCTCAGATCATCATCTCCTGGTTCCTGAGTTCGAGGCCCACATCAGGATTCTTGGCATTCTCTGTCTCTCTCTACCCCTTCCCCACTCTCTCTCTCAAATAAATGAAATTAAAAAAAATTAAAAAGAAAAAACGAAGCTAATACGCTGGTTTAGGCCACATGCTAGATTATTTGGCAGGAAGTTGGTTTACCGCTCAAGGTTCTGTGTCTCAAGGGACTGTCCTTTATCCCTGACCCCAGGGACATGGGCTCACAGGGAGTCGAATATGGTTCGAATCTGGACTCCACTAGATGGAAGGACAGGCAAGGTATGGAACTTCATTAAGCCTCAGTTTCCTCATCTGTAATAGGAAAATGATAATATCAAGTTCTGGGCTGTTGTGAATTAAATGAGATAAAAAATGCAGTAACACAGGAGAGACTCAACACCCAGACACTTTGTTTTATTTTTTCCCTGCCTTGTCCCAAGTCCCATATCTGAGTGTTCAGACAGGGCCCAGAGGTTTTGAAACATAGATCAACTTTGATGCAAAGCTATTATATATGTATAAAGTGTTATTATTTGGAAGGCCGAAATAATCACCTTAGTGTGTCTGACAAATACCATTTTTGCATTTTCTGAGACGTACGACTAACGTCGTCACAGACAACGTTGCTTCAGATTCAGAAGACACACAAGTTCTCCTCTGGCCCTTTATGCCATTTGGGATAGGAGGCCGTGAGGTTTGTGCGGGCAATAGATTTGAAATAGTTTGGGTTAAAGAAAATCCAGGAAGCGGACATGTGGATGGTCGTTAAGAGGCAGGAAACCAGCGTGTTTCTGAAAGTGTCGTGGAGGCGAATGTGTGACCATCTCCCTGAGAAGCAGCAGGGCTAAGGAAGGTGGGGGCCCGCCCGCCCGCCGGCTCGCGGCAGGGGCAGAATGTGGCCGGTTTAAACCGGCACTTCGAGGCGCCTGGGTGGCTCAGTCTGTTAAGCGTCCCACTTTGGCTCGGGTCACGATCTCATGGTGTGTGAGTTCAAGCCCCGCGCCGGGCTCTGTGCTGACAGCGCGGAGCCTGCTTGGGATTCTCTCTCTCTCCCTCTCTCTATGCTCGCCCCCCACTCATGCTATCTCAAAATAATAATAATAATGATAAAAAAATAAAAAGTAAGAGCAGCTTTAGTCTAAACTAAATCACACGTTTCTTCATGCCCTAGTGTTGGAAAAGAGCGTCCCAACCACACGGGCTGTGACTTCAGAGTGAAGTCAGCCCCGCCGGTAGTGACTTAACGCCGGTGGAGACATCGCTGGCCCTTGGCTAAACGTTCCAGAGGCTTCAGCACCAATCCTCTTGCCGGCCCTTTGGCTCTGAAACCGACTGTAGTCATTTGTTCTGTTTTGTTGTTACAAAGAAGGCCAAGTAAAGCTGGCAAAGGCAAAGTTACTCACATAAAATGGGGCGAATTCTTGCGGCTTTGGGACGGAGCCTACCAGAGGCACCATTCACTGAGCTTCCAATTCCTAATCCACGTGACCCAAAGATTGAGACAAGAGTCACAGTGCACCGGGCACAGACACTTCCCTTGTTGGGCAGAAGAGGCAGAGCGTTATCTACAGGATCACAGGCCAGGAAAAATGCATCAGAACTGCAAACCGTCCTGGGTCCCTCTGGGCGCGTTGTCTACGAGACGGTCAAACGGGACAAGGGTCCTTCGCGAAGGGCGATACGGAAGTCTGGCCGCTTCTTCGAATTTCATCCCGAGAAGGCGGAAGGTGGCGTTACCTCGAGACCTCCCTCGGGTGAGTGATTTAGTCTGAGCTTTTTAACAAATGAGGGAGGGAGGACATTGCGAGAAATCTATTCTAAAGGAGGCCTGAGATCAGTTTAGAATCTCTGAACGTGGTTCAACCAGCTGGGCAGAGTGCTAACCAAGGTCCCCCGGGGGGTATTCCCGGCAAGGCAGCAGTGTCCCCAGCCTGTCCCCGGATCTAATGAGCTAACTCAGGTCCCCCCCACAAACATTTATTATTTCCGAGGCTGTGGAATGCTTAAAGGCAGATTAGGATTTCAGAGATTCCTGAGTCATTTCTCGAAAATTTGTTTTGCATTTTACTTGTGTCAAATGGCTAGTTTTTCTTTCTTTACCAAATAGTGTCTGTCAAAACAGATATTAGAAAGCAAGACTTAATGTTTACTCTAACCCGGTACATGTGGATTTTAATTTACCACCAGTGCATTGGTGCGATGCAGTCAGGGAGAACTTTTCTTTTCTGATACTGGAGCGACACGAACGTGGGAGAAGGTCACTTTTGAAAAGCGATTGCAACCCTTGTGATGTCACCGCAGTAAATTCCAGCAAACCACAGCAAGAGTAACGTTAGAAAGGCGTCATCTCACTTATCCGGGCGGTCATTAATCATCGTGGACACATCTTTCATTTTGACCGAAGTCGGGTGCTTTTGTGGATAGATCTCTAGAGAGTTTGCAGGGGGTTTGTGAACGGATTCAGGCCTGTGCAATGTGCTTTTACAGGGAATAGTTCAACCTACGCCCTTTGGAAGCAATTCGTATCATAACTGGAGGGATGCGATTCATTGCAGCCAAACCAGCCTTATAAATATTCTGCGGTTTACATTTATAATGAATTCCATAACAGATAGAGTGTCTGTGTTTGCACTGGCAGCCTGGGTTAGGTCTTTGTCCCTGCACAATTACCGAGTGTCGTTTTAGCTCCATAAAGTGTCCCAGGTGGATGATAAATGATTTGATCCTAATTCCTAATTCCTAATCCCAGGTGGACGATAAATGATTTGAACCTAATTCCTAATCGAGGAATTAGGAAAGACTGTGGTCGGACGCAAGTTTGTGTAACTAAAAGGGCACGATTTGGTGATGGACTTCTGTTCTAAAAATATGTCAAATCTGGTCATTTCTTTTTTTTTTTTTTTCAACGTTTATTTATTTTTGGGACAGCGAGAGACAGAGCATGAACAGGGGAGGGGCAGAGAGAGAGGGAGACACAGAATCGGAAACAGGCTCCAGGCTCTGAGCCATCAGCCCAGAGCCTGACGCGGGGCTCGGACTCACGGACTGCGAGATCGTGACCTGGCTGAAGTCGGACGCTTAACCGACTGCGCCACCCAGGCGCCCCAAATCTGGTCATTTCTTAAGGGACCAATGCAGAACACAATCCAAGAACGTCTCCCTTTAACGCCTTTTGATCTAACCGTAATACAATTGTGTTTTTCGTAGGGGTGCCTGGGTGGCTCAGTTGGTTAAGCATCTGACTGTTGATTTGGGCTCAGGTCACAGCCTCGCGGTTCCTGAGTTCAAGCCCTGCATCAGGCTCTGCGCTGACGGCCGGGAGCCCTGCTTGGGATACTGTCTCTCTTTCTCTCTGCCCCTCCCGCACTTATGCCAGCACGCTCTCTCTGCCTCTCTCAAAATAAACTAAAACAAAATTTTTTTTTAAAAGGCTAACATGATCTGTGCTTCTAAACTTTAATGACCGCATCTCTCCTGTAACAAGCTACTTGTTTGTGTTTACATGAGGGGAAGGTATTTTGCTGTTAACCATTCTGTCACACTCCTTATCTTCTTCAAGAGACGTCTGTTGTTTGCAATTTGGAACGTTAAAAATTTTAATTACTAGATAATGCTTTTAGGGGCACCTGGGTGGCTCAGTGGGGTGAGTGACTGACCTGTTATTTTGACAGATACTGTCCACTGACTCTCCATTGGGACTCTACAAACTTCCATTTCCATTGGCTGTGCATGAGGGCACTTGCTCCCTGAGAACTTTGCTGGCAGTGTTATTAAACTTTGGGTTCTCGTACACTTTTGATTTGCTTTTCTCTCATTATGGGAGAGGCTCAGGGCATTTGAATTGTGTCAACAGCCCTTTGTATTTTCTTCTCCGTCAAGTAGCTATTCATATCCTTCACGTCGTTTGTCCTTGCTTCTGTTTCGTTCTTTAAGGTCTTTTTTCTTAATACTTTCTAGGATCTCGATATGTAGTAGGGAGATCGGCCCTTTGCCTGTGATTTGAGTTGTAAATATTTCTTGTGTGCTTGAATATGTTTCTATCACCTTTGACTATAAAGACTGGAAGTGATTCTAGAATCTGGATGAATTCAAAGGAGACTACTGGTCACTGATGTTTACAGAAAAGCTCCATGTTAACCCTTCAAGCCTGTGTTGGTCGCCTTACTGCACGCTTTCTGCAAAATTCTCTGCATTAACTATTCTTTTACGAACGCAAAATTGAATGCTTAGTTTAACGTGTTGGAAGATAAGAATAAGGCAAAGTAAAGAAGCCCTCCAGTCATGTTCTTTGCCATGTACTGAACCCCCACTCTATGCCAATCATCCATTGTGTTGTCTTTTTATCAGCATGAAAAGTTAGTGACTGTACAATGCAGGACTTGTTTAATTCCATCTGCAACTTAATTCCCTTGCCAGTGCGGTGACATATCCATAAGTTCCAGGTATGGGGACAGGGATTGGTGGGAGCATCGTTCTGCTGACCATGTTACGTGGCTGGCAGTGCGGTGCCTCTCAGGGAGGATTTCCGTTGTCCCACTGGAACGTGTGGCATCATCCCCTCCAGCTCCATGGCAGAGTCAGGGAGACCCGGAGCCTTTATGTCAGCTGGGGAAATGGGCCTGGCCCAGCAGCCATTTCAGTAGACCTGGGAGTCTACAAGTGCCTCACAATGATCTCTGATAGCTCCTGAAGGAGCTGAGTTGAGTTGATGGTAGGGGGGCTGATCGTTTCCTCCAGGTTCCTGGGTTGGAGAAGGGCACCTGTTCTAGTGGCTCTGCCGAGATAACTTGGAGTATTTGTTAAAAACACTACAGACCTACGGATTCGTATATTTAAGTCAAGGTTGCCCGAGCCCGCGTTTTAACACTCTTTCCAGACGCTTGTTCCTCAGTAAACCAATGCTCTAGATCATGGCGGTTCAAATGTGAATTCCTTACTCCTGGCTGGGACCAGACTATGGTCCTAATTGGGTTTAAAGACTTCTAAGATTTTTTTCTCCAAAATCCTGGATTGTGTGACTGGCTGGCTTCCTTGCCATTCTCCTCAGCTCCAATCTTTCTTTTCCTTGAAGATGTAGCCAGGGCAGAGATCCTGCCAGCTGTCAAAGTCTTGTGGGGTAGGAGGAGATTATAAAGGCGATCCTTCTGAGTAGTTGCTTCTAAGCTTGGGGGCATTTGGTTGAAACACCTTTTGTTGTTGTTGTTTTGCATCAGATAATAGCTGCTGTTTCTTCCGGTTTTACAGCAGACTGTATTTTACAAAGATTCTCCTCTCTTTGGAGCTGGGGTCTCCTGCAACCAACAGAATGTGGCAGAAGTGACACTGCGTGGCTTTTAGAATTAGGTCGGGAATGATCACGAAACTGCTTCCTTGTTCTCTTAGGACGCCCACGTTGGGGAAAGCCAGCCACTACACATGAAAGCCAGCTACCTTTAGGCCACCGTGTTGGAGAGCCACCTGCAGACGCCCTGGTGGACAGACTTCGTGGCCCTCCAGCCATTACCACACAAAAAACACCAGACAGAGTTGATCTTCGTTATTCAAAGGCCCTGAGTTTGCGGATTTTCCTGCTCACTAAAATTTATCTGTAACTCCAAATCAATGCTGGCAGCACCTTCGTGGTCATTCACGGATGTGCGCGGTGGGGCGAAAGAATTTGTCTCCGGACATGCACGTGCCCAGCAGAAGATGGGCAAGTCTTTCTTATTTCCGCTCTCATAGTGTAGACAAGGGTCCTTTTCACGGTCCACTTAGTGCCACGTTTCCCTCATTTTTGTGCTGTGTGTCGGTGAGTTCGCTGCTTCAAGTGGCCTCAAGGGTAGTGCCGAAGAGCTGTCTCGCACTCCCACGCTCAGGAAGGCTGTGACGTGCTTATGGAGAAAATACGAGAGTGGGAGAAGCTTCGTTCAGCCGCGGGTTCTGGTGCTGTTGGCCGCGAGTTCAGAGTTAATGAATCAACAATATGGTACATTGCGGAAAAGAAAGGGGAAATTTGCCAATTTGTACGTGAGGCCACTTCCGAAAGTGCTAACAGAGCATGTATATGTGTGAGGATGCTACGGAAAAGCAGCTGAATCCGTGGATTCAGGAGATGGTGGCTGATTTAAGAAAAATAAACGAAACATGGTGGACAGCACTGTGGTGAGGCGGAAGGCCAAAGGAACTCACGGTCACATTACGCGGGGTCAGGAGGATGTTAAACCCTTCTCAGCCAGGGTTTTAAGATTTTGTATAGAGAATCACTGCTAGATTATAATTGGAACAAATCTAATTATTTTGAAGAAACGTATATCAAATAAAGTGTCTTTAAACAGAAACACTCATAAACCAAGGTTAAATATGGATCAGTTGACACAAATTTGGGGAGCGGAGGCTCTCAGGGACCTAACCTTGAATTTCCCCTAGGATCTGTGGCTCAGGATTCACTAGTTCAGGGTTCAGGGCAGTTTTATAGGACACAGCTAGTGTGAATGATGAGACGTGACTGTTTATCAGTGAATCTGTTGTGCATCCTCGAGGCCAGTCTGTCACCAGCTGAGTAATGCTGAGGGACACCAGCCAACAACATGAGCGGCGGAGGAAGTCTGCTGGCTAGGGCCGGCCTGAGCGCCTGCTCTTTGAATGTGAGATACGATAAAATGGTTGCTGATTAATCCACCGTGTGCTGGGGTCATTGGAGAAGCAGCCATAGGCAGTGAGAGCAGAATTTGGTACCAGATGTGCCAACTTTGGTAGGTGTTCTCTCTTTCCTTTCTGAGGATAATACCGCAAAGTAGGTATTCTTGAGAATGTACAGGTGAGGACCCTGAGATCCAGAGAGTTTAACCAGCTCAAGGTCACACGGTTCTAAAATGGTGGCGTAACGATTCGACCCGACGTTGACTTGGTCCAAACTCATACTCTTGTTCCTGTACCACATTGTCTGCTGAAGAGACATCGGCGGCTCCTAACTTGGTCATTTGATGGGAGAATACATAGACTTCTCCTCTCCTTTCATGCCCTTCAAGTCGTATAGCTATGATAACTGGATGCTATAGAGTTGACTCATTTCCAGAAACTTCCCTGGACAATTTAGCGGGACTTTTGGTTATGTGGGCTGCACAGACTGTTAGCTTGGTGAATGGTGCGTATATTAAGCAGAAAGGCCACCTGAAAATGAGGATGTCCTGTCTGTTCGGTAGTGTTCAGGCTTTAGAGGACAAGGATGTAGGGAGGGACTCAGAGTGAATGAGAACTGGGATTGTTGCACAACCCGGCCACTCATGTCCACGTGGAGGCTTCCTGCGCATCCACTGGGTCAAGAAGAGACTGGCCACTGAACGTGTCTCCTGAGAGGCGGGCTTAGTGGCTTCAAGAGTGTATGAGGGGGTTGTATTCTCCAGGAGGGATCCTGGGGTTTACCTCCCAAATGTCAAAAGGAAAGGTTCATGGACATGTGGTCTGATGTGTCTGTCCTGTGGGCGCCCTACTTGGTGTCATCGCTGCTGGCGGGCAGGTGGAAAGTAAGTGAGTTTGGACAATGAGTGTGGCTGTCATCTTAATTCCAGGCAAAGGAAGGCAAAAGGAGGTTGGCTGGACCATGATGGATGATTGCTCTGTCCTGGCACGCTGGGCGGGCAGCGTGGGGTAGCCGCCCTTACTAGAACGAGCAGGTGGAAGGAACGATGAAGGACTGTGCATGTTTTCCAGCTTCCGGCATTAACGCGCCCCGGCGTATCCAGCTTCCGGAGAAAGCCTATGGCGAGCGCAGTGCCGTTTGCCCCCACGCCAACCTTAGGTCATGCCGTGAGATAAATATTGTGGTCAATAGAATCATGGCCCCTTCGGATGTCCTTTTCCTAATCCCTGGATCATACTACCTTATGTGGCAAAGGGGAATCAAGATTGCTGATCAGTTTATCTTAAAAGAGGGAGCTTATCCTAGATGATCCATGTGGGCCCAAGGGCTCTTATAAAGGGAAGTGGCAGGCAGAAATTAGTGACCCAGTGTGGGAAGCGTTCAACCGGTCATCGCTGGCTTTGAAGACAGAGGAGAGGCCACACGTCAAGAAGCTGGATTTTAGCCCAGTGGGACCCATTTCAGACTCTGGCCCCCCAGAACTATAAGATAATAAGTTTGGGTTGTTTTAATCGCCCACGTTTGCGATACTGTGTTACAGGAGTGATAGGAAACTGATACAGGTTCTATTTTCCACGCCTTAGAGGTGCTGAACCGAGACTTAAAAAAACCAAGTGACTTGCCCAGATCAGCAACGCTCGCAGGCAAAAAACAGCAGAGCTGAAATGCCGCTTCAAGTCTGTACGTCGCTGGGTCTACACCACGCGGCTCAAGGAAGCTGGTTCTCCACTGGGAGAATGACCTCGTGTCATTTTCCCTTTGGAATTAGACTTGGTAAACGTGAGGAGATGCTGATGTGGAGCAGAGGGTCACCTCAGCTGCTTGGAATGCGTCTCAACAGGGACACCGTGACTAGCCCTGGTCAGGAATAACTCCAGATAAATGCAAACTTCGAGGTTTGGGTGGGAAGGAGAAAATAATAATAGAGTGAAACTCAACATTTTACAACACCGTGAGGGTTGTGCCTTAATTCAACCTGGCTCCTTGTCCCAGGAAGCGCTGGGGCAGAGCCGAAACTCAAGAACGTTCAGAAACTGCTGAGCCAATGGCATTAATATGTATGAGGTGTCAGTGCCTGCCGGGTGCCGCTGACCCCTTGGCTGGAGGAGGCTGATGTTCTGCGGTTTGATTTCGCTCTGCCCTCCGTGCCCGCCTAATAAAGTAAAGGCTGCTCTGACTTTCCTGTCCCCATCGATGCAGGTGCTCGGGTATCACTAATACCTTCCCAAGGGGCCTCCTCTCTTGAGTTTAGGCAGCCGCCACCCGAGGGAGAGGTCACACTGGCATCTTTGTCCGTGCACAACGTGACCTTGCTTGTCCAGCATGACCTTGTACAACGTGACCTCCCTTTGGATGACATGACCTTGCTTGCGTTTCAAGCTGTGATGTCTGTAGCCCCAGGAACTGCCTGGCGGATTCGTAGGGTCGGCGGAGGGGAATCGGCCCCCCGGGGCGGGGGGACCCGTCCCTCCGTGTCTTCTGCAAGAGGGGTAGCTTCCCGCTTATCTGTTTCTCGTTTTTGCTCGCACCTGAGGTTCAATGTCCGGAAACTGGTTGGCTGCCGCAGAGAGCCTGAGGGCTGTTCACATGAGGGTCTACAGTGGCGAAACGCTATGGGGGAACTTATTCGACCGGCTAAGTATCGACGCTACCAAATACAGACGTGTTTCTAGTGGCTGGAGAGAGGCTTCAACGAAGGAGACAGACGTGCCTGCCTTCAAGGAGCCCGTGACCTTAGGGAAGTGAAACATTATGCCCCAAATGGTTGCTGTGCTTTCTTGGCCCCAAGAGCGAAGTCGAATGTGTACGGTTTCCACACTGAAACATGTAGCTTCTTGCCACCATTATCTGATGGCTGGCGCCCTCTCCCCCCTTCATTCTGGGGCTTTCTTAGAAATGTCGCATCTGCATTTAAGGACAGGAGGCTCTGGCCCCTCTGTGGGCACCCAGCTGCTCCCCTGACCCTTCTGCTGACGCCAGTGGGGGTGGGGGTGGGAGCACTGTGTGGGCTTCTCTGGGGACAAGTGGGGACAAAGCCTTGTCTTCTCCAGCCCAGGTCTGGCTGGTTTGTGATGAGGATCCCTCTTTGCATCTTAGCTCCAAGTCTCCTGTCCCCAGGATTTCAATCAGGCATCTCTGGGCTGGGCTTGGAGTCTGTCGTCCTCTGATGACTAAGGCTTTGTTCCAGCCCCATCTTCCTCCTGACTCTATCTTGGGAAAGTTCCATCCCAATAGACTCTGCTGCCAGTCCTTTCTCAGAATGGGCTTCTGCCCGGCTTCTGCTTCTGTCCTGACCAGCCCCCATGCCAGCGGTGAACTGAGCTTTTCCTCACGCTGTGTCCTCTCCCCACACCAGTCTTCTGCCCTTAAATTACTCGGGAGTTCCTCTCCTCCCAGACAGGCTGGGAAGGGGGCCAGCGGCTCTGCCCCCACTTGGCCTTGGTCATCCTAAGTGACCTTGTCATTTATAAGACAGTCGCCACCGGGAGCCAGCGTCCCCTGGCCGCACACCGACGTCTTGGCCCCCCTGTGGTCCCTGCCTCCTTCCCCAGGGTGTCATGGGGGGCTGGTAGGAACCAGCGAGCTGTTGTCGGCATAAGCGGTGTCTTAAACATTGTCGTTACATATAAAACAGTACAGTTGACATAAAAATCCAGGTTTCCAGCTTGTCTTGGGAAGTGGACAGTCGGGGTGTTCTGGGTCCCCAGGGAGCGGTCGGCCGCTGCTCCCGTCAGATGGGGTGTGTGCTGTCCGGCTCACACAGCCCACGTGGTCCCCTTCGCTCTCTTTCCTGTCCAGCCCCCGCGGGCTTCTGAGTTTTCAAGGCCTGCCTTTGTCGTATCTGCCTTCAGAATAGCGCCGTTATTTCTGGAGCTCTCCTTCATTTCCTCTAGGCCACACACAGTCTGACCCGAGCGAGAACCGTGTGCCCAGACATGAAGAAGAGGGACGGGCTCCGTGCGGAGGGACGAAGAGTAGGAAAGGGCAGGTGAAGGTCGCCCGTGGCCTGCCCCCATTTCCTCCCTCCACACGGCGGGTCCAGGTCGGGGAGAGATTCTCCCCGTGGTGCCGCTTCCTCAGGAAGACTGTGGCTGGTGACGGAGGTGACGCGATGGCTCCTCTTGGACAAGGAGGTGGCTCCCTGGATGGACACCAGTGCCCGTTGCTTGAGTCGTGGGGCTCCTGGCAGGTCTCAGTCACTGTCACTCCCAAGCCGGGTGCAGCCTTCTTCGTGTGTCTTTTCAGTCCTCCCGCACCTGAACAGGGCAGTTCTCTGCCCAGACTTTGCCCCAGGACTGGCACGTGGGGAGTAAGACGCTGAGTCCTCGTGGGTTGTTTTCTCCTAAACTCAGGTGAAAATAGAGGCTTCATTGCTTTTGTCTCCGCTGCTCTCTCTTAGGGAGACATTCTGTACAGCAGAAACCCAGGCACATCTATGGGTAGGTCATGCTCAACAGTACACAATTATCTCTTCAAAGCCAAAAAAAACCTTTTTTTAATGTTTGTTTGTTTATTTATTTATTATTATTTTTTTAATTTTTTAATGCTTATTTATTTTTGAGAGAGAAAGAGACAGAGCACAAGAAGGTGAGGGGCAGAGAGGGAGACACAGAACCCGAAGCAGGCTCCAGGCTCCGAGCTGTCAGCACAGAGCCCGACGCGGGGCTCGAAATCATGAACCGGGAGATCATGACCTAAGCCGAAGTCAGATGTTTAACCGACTGAGCCACCCAGGTGCCCTTATTTATTTTTTTTTTGAGAGAGAGAGTGAGAGAGAGAGAGGGAGAGGGAGAGAGAGAGAACAGGTGGGGGAGGGGCAGAGAGAGAGAGGGAGACACAGAATCCGAAGCAGGCTCCAGGCTCTGAATTTTCAGCACAGAGCCCGACGTGGGGTTCGAACTCAGGAACCGGGAGATCATAACCTGAGCCGAAGTTGGGCTCTCAACCGACTGAGCCACCCAGGCGCCCCTCTTAAATGTTTTCAAACAAGACATCCTCCCTCTCTCAACCATGAACATTTCAGTAACACCTTAAAAAATTTTTATTTTGAAATAGGGATTCACGGGAAGTCGCGAAACTAGTACAGAATGGCCTCGTGTATGCTTAAACCCAGTTTCCCTCAATGGTGACATCTTACATATTTATAGCATAATATCAAAGCCAGGAAACTGATGTAGGAATTGACATAGGTACGATACACAGACCTTATTCAGATCTCATTGGTTTTACCTGCACGTGTAGTGTGTGTGTGTGTGTGTGTGTGTGTGTGTGTGTGTGTTTATGGTCCTGCACCACCTGATCACCTGTGCAGATGTGTGATCACCACCCCAGTTAAGATGCAGAACTGTTCCGTCCTTCTAAAGATCCCTCGTGCTGCCCTTTCACATCCTTCCTCCCTCGTCAACCTGGGCAACCACTAGTCTGTAAATGGAATTGTATAATTCCTGTTTTAGCCTGTCAGCACTGCTATAACAACATATCATGAACTGGTGGGCTTATAAAAGTGGAAATCTACTTCTCACACTTCTGGAGTCTGGGGAGTCCAAGATCAAGACTCCGACAGACCCAGTGTCTGATGTGAGCTCTCTTCCTGGCTCTCAGACTTCTTGCTGTGATCTCACACGGTACAAGGTGGGGGAGCCCTCTGGGGTCTCTCTTATGAGGGCGTTAACTGCATTTATCAGAGCTCTGTCTTCATGACCTAATCCCCTCCCAAAATAATCCCTCCCATCTCCTAATATCATCGTCTTGAGAGCTAGTCTTTCAACATCTGAATTTTGGAGGAAACACAGACATTCAATGGATAGCAATATCTTTTTGGGGGGATTGGCTTTTGTCATTCACGGTAACGGCCCTGAGACCCATCCAAGCTGTTGAGTGCATCAGTAGTCCACTCCTTATCGCCAAGGAGTGTCCTGTGGTCTATGTATACCACCGTCTATTAACTTGTTTCCAGTTTTTTTTTTAATATTTTTTTTTTTTTTATTTTTGGGACAGAGCGAGACAAAGCATGAACGGGGGAGGGGCAGAGAGAGAGGGAGACACAGAATCGGAAACAGGCTCCAGGCTCCGAGCCATCAGCCCAGAGCCTGACGCGGGGCTCGGACTCACGGACCGCGAGATCGTGACCTGGCTGAAGTCGGACGCTTAACCGACTGCGCCACCCAGGCGCCCCTCCAGTTTTTTACTATCATGAATAAAGCCACGCTGAACATTTAGGTAGAGGTTTTTGCATGAAAATTCCAGTACGACTTTTTGCTTCTGATTTTCGGAAGAGAAAAAAAAATTACTCTTTATAGAGAAATTCCCATAAAAAGACTAACACCTGATTTACCTTTCACATCCAGCTCTTCTCCTCTCTTCCAGTTAGATCCATTCACTCAAATTCCTTGTTTTTTTTTTTAACGTTTATTTTTGAGACAGAGAGAGACAGAGCATGAACAGGGGAGGGTCAGAGAGAGAGGGAGACTCAGAATCTGAAACAGGCTCCAGGCTCTGAGCTGTCAGCACAGAGCCCGACGCGGGGCTCAAACTCACGGACCGCGAGATCATGACCTGAGCCGAAGTTGGACGCTTAACCGACTGAGCCACCCAGGCGCCCCTCAAATTCCTTTTTAGTGAGCACTTACTACAGGCAAGATTCTCTGGGTATGGGTCTGCCACAGATCCTGCTTCATGCAGTTTATTTTCTAAATGTACACACAAATATGTGCTCTGGAGAAAATTAAACTGGAGAATGAGGTAGAGGGCTGTAAGAATCACAAACAGAACTTCCGGAAAGTCCTATACAGCCATGATTCCCAAGTTAGGGCGACCACACTCTTCAAAGCACCTGGCGGAGCATTTCCTGAATTTTGATGTGCAAATGAGTCACCCCAGGATCTGGTGACAGTGCTGGGATGGGACCAAAATTCTGCATTTCCCACAGCTCCAGATGGGGGTGGGGGCACGCTGAGGCTGGCAGTTGGGGTCCACACTTGGAGTAGAGCAGGTGTCAGACTAAGCTATGAAATGAAACCTCAGGAAACCCGTAGCACATTAACAGTAGCTTGGTGGTAATTTTTGTGATGTTAAACGAATATATGTATTCATTATTGGTGTATACTATATTAAAATATTTATTACTTATATACAATATATAATAATGTATATAAAGTATACAATATATATTTTTATATATGAGTATAAGAATATGTAAGTGGATAAAGGGTTCCCATGCATTTCATTCGTTTTATTATTCTTTTAAGTTTGTTTATGTATGTTTTAAAAAATTTTTTTCATGTTCGTTTATTTTTGAGATAGAGAGAGACAGAGTGTGAGCCGGGGGTGTCAGAGAGAGAGGGGGAGACACAGAATCCGAAGCAGGCTCCAGGCTCTGAGCGGTCAGCGCAGAGCCTGACGTGGGGCTCGAACTCACGAACCGCGAGATCATGACCTGAGGCGACTTCAAGAGTCAGGTGCTTAACCCAGGCGTCCCTCCCGATCATTTTTAATATAAATAAAGAAATCTACTCTAGGCCACCCCCTTAGGGCTAGAGCTCCAGCCCCCACACGGCCGTTCTGTCTTTGAAATGCTTGGCTGGGAAATTTTGAGCAGTGCTGTGTCCGGGCATTTACTCGCATGCTCGCCTGGGACCGGCTGCTGGCCGTGTGACTTCCCGGGGTCTGTCCTCCGTGACCTTGGCCCCTTCTGCAGAGCCCTCTGTTGGGCTGAAGCTTCGTGCCCCTGTGGGAGCAGCTCGCCCTGGGATTCTCCTTGGGAGCCCGAGGCACATTTACTGAATCTCCTCTGCAGAATAAATCTGCGGCCCCTGAGGATCCAATTAGACTTTAAAGAGAGACTTCATTTCTAAAGCCTTTCGCTGTAGTAAAGAATCTTGAGCCCCCCCATAGGGTTGAAACAATAAATGTATTTTAGTGTGACGCCCACTTCTTGCCGAAGAGTTTGCCACAAGCTCGGCATTCACGCGCCCACAGCCCACACCTTCTCTGTCACCTGTTTCCTTTGGGGCTTCGCTTGGGTCGTGTCGTGTGACTGGGGGGACTGTGCACGGTTCATTCTATAGGGAGATGAGGTGGCCGGAGGGAGGCCATCACCTGGTGCCTGCACCCTCCCTCCTTCTGCCCCCGTGGGGAGGGCAGACGTAGGGAGGAGGACTTGGCGGGCGGGAGCACTCTGCGCGAGAGAAGCCTGGTTTCCATCCGGCTTTCTCGCTCTCGATCGGCCACCCACATCCACCTTTGCCTTCCAGCAAAGAGGAGTGGTGGAAATTGGATCAGTAGATGAGAGACGGACTTTGCAGCCGAGGACCCGGCTGACACGGACCTGGGTCCAGGCTGCCGCGAGCCACACGCCCAGAAATTGATGCCGTCTGCCTTGCAGGTGACAGATTCTGCCCAGCTGGCGGCTGGGAGGTGGTGAGGGATGGTGCTGGGCTCCTCGACGCCCCGGAAGAGCTGTTCTCCCTTCCTCCTGGGCGTCCAGCTGAAGTGCACTTCTCAGTGCTCCCCTGCAGGCAGCGGGAGCCACAGGACTGAGATGGGGCTTGTGGAACTGGGCAAAAATGCCGAAGTCCACGTCCTAGCCCGGCCACCAAGTCTCCCCTGCAGGATCCCCTCACCCCCGCCTTCTCTGAGGACCCATGCCCGGAGGACGTTGTGAGTCACGTGTGGCAGCACCTCCAGAGAAGAGTGAGTTGAGTGCCGCAGGGTGGTGTGGGGTAACGTCCCCCCATGTCACGTCCCCACCCCCAAAGAGCCAGCAGAAAGTCAACCTTTGCTGCGTTCGGCCCACTGGATTCCAGCCCCGTCCCTGACAGCAGCCTTCCCAGACTCGGCACTGCTGGGCTGTCCCTGAAGTCGAAGGACTGGACACTCAGGGAGAGGGTGGCACCTTCCCGTCACCTGGATTTCGGTCTCCCCGTGGACACGACTGCTGGTCGTGGCAGCGTCACTGCAGGCACGTCGCACGGAGACTGCAAACAAGGCCCTTGGATGTTATGTCAGATTGTTTTCCTCCTCGTTCTTAAGAAAATGCTAATTCTTGGCTGCATGTTAAAGCAATCCTTGCTCAACATAGAAAATGGGGACCATGCATGGAACGAGAAAGATGAAGATCGTCCATTCGTTACTTCTTTGTTCAGAGATAATCGGTGGCCACAGCGTGATGTGCTTTTTCAGTCGTTGTGTGTGCGTTAGAGAATAGAGGTGCATTTATACAGAACACCTCATTATATTCTGGTGTGAGCGTTTTCTGCTGTCATTAAAATACGTGAAAGGATAATTTCACTGGGTGAATAACGTTCACTTAAAGGCTAATTCCTAGTTTATGTATTCCTTCCACCATCGTTGGGTACCCAGGTTGCTTCCAATCTGCTGGAAGCTAACTGAGCTGCACATGTGCGTAGACGGATCTTTATTCAAACTTGTGCTCAGTCCCAGGACGCACCTTCAGGCTGGAGTCTTAGGGGTGGAATCACTGGGAAGCAGAGTATGATGGTTCTAAGTCTTTGTGAACCTATGGCTAAACGACTTTCTGGAAAGATGGTGTGGTTTACCCTCCTGAGCAGGAGGGGAGCTGCTGTCACTCTTTCTAGAACTGATGATACTTTGGCTTAACTTTCTCCTCTTGTCTTGTTGAAGGAGGGCGGTAGGAAGAGAAATCTCATACTGAGCCACTGGGTTCTTAATTTTTTGGGGGGTGGTTATAGGCTCCTTTAAGACCCTGAAGAAAGAGACGGACCTTCGACTACCCTGTATTCTCTCCTTTTCCCCAACTGGTGCACAGTTCAGTGTTTGGAATGGATTAGTGGGGGTGGGTGGGAGCAGGGAGACCCGTGAGGACACTGGTGAGGAGCGATGGAGGCTGGCGGTGAGGCCGGCGGGGAGGGGACATGCCCGAGGGAGGAGAGGGCAGAGTCCACAAGGCCTGGTGACCACCTAGACGAGGTCAGGAGAAGGGGAGGACTGTTCTCTGGGGTCTGGAGCTTTCAAATGATCACTGCCTCCCCGGTTCTATCCCCAGAATAATTTTCTTTCCTCCCTCTCCTTTCATCCTTCCGTGCACATTCAACATCTGTGAGCCAGGCCCTGCATTACATGGGTGTGAGTACAACATTGAATACACCCTCTGGCTCCTCCTTCATAGGAGAAGATAAACAACAAGCAACTAAATTAAAAACTAAATAAATCTTCAGCTTGCGATCATGTGCAATGAAGAAAGAACTAGGATGCTTAGGTAGAAAACACTGAGAGATGTATTAGCTATCTATTGCCGTGTAACAAATTACCCCACGCTTAGCAGCTTTGAACAACAACCATCTGTTATTTCAGATTCTCTGGGAGTAGCTTAGCCGGGCAGGGGCCGGGGTGGGTGGGGGAGCCTGGCTCAGGAGCTGTCATGAAGCTTTAGTCAAGGTGTTTCCCTGGCCTCAGCTCTCATCTTAAGGCTTAACTGGGGCCGAGAGCTAATTCCGAGCTCACTTCTGGGGCTGTTGACCGACCTCAGATCTGAATGCTTTGTGGGGCTGAGGGCCTCAGTTCTTGGCTAGATGTTGGCTGAAGCCCCCCTCGCCCACAGTTACTCAACGTTTGATCCTTTCCTCCACAGGACAGCTCACTCCGTAGCAGCTGTCTTCCCCCAGAGGAGTGGTTTGAGAGAGACAGAGCGTAAGGGATCATGTGCATCCACGATGGAAGCCGCATCGCTTTTCTCACCTAGCTTGGAATGACACGTTAGCCCTTCTACGTATTTGCTTCATTAGAAGTGAGGCTCTTACTCCGGTCCTCGTTCAAGGGGAGGAGAATCAAGTTCCATCTTTTGAGGGTGGCTGTATTTTTTTTAAAGCTACTACAAGGAAGAAAAGTGGGGGTTGGCATTACTTTACATAGGAAAAGATTTTTATTTTTTTAAAAAATCTTTTAACGTTTATTCATTTTTGAGAGACAGGGAGAGACGGAGCATGAGCAGGGGAGGGGCAGAGAGAGAGGGAGACGCAGAATCCGAAGCAGGCTCCAGGCTCCGAGCTGTCCGCGCAGAGCCCGACGTGGGGCTCGAACCCACAAACTGTGAGATCGTGACCTGAGCCCAAGTCGGACGCCCAACTGACTGAGCCACCCAGGCGCCCTGACCCTCTAGATTTTTAAAGACATATTTCATATGTTACTAAGAGCTATAGTACGATACATTTATACTGGTCCAAAACCCCTTAGCTAAAAATCTTAAGGCAGATGTGTTTCAGATTTCAGAATTTTTAACATTTTAAAGAGGTAATACACTGTGTGTGTCCTATGTTATATAACACCCCGTAGCGGGGTTTGAGGCTATAGCCTGTAATTAAGGACATTAATATTTCTGTAGTGAGTCCTCTGAATATTCATACCACGTAGGATAAATATAGACTCTGAATAGCCTCATGGCAGTTAAGGTCAGATTTGCAGACAAATTTATGCTAAACACAGAAAGAACTTCTCTTTATCAGAGCTTTTTGGGTTCTGCAGTTGTGAGTACAGGGTTGTAAACCTATAATAAATCTCTGATAATGTACCCATCTAAAATAAAGAGTAGCTATTTACTCCTTAAACTATTTCTTTATCAAGTAATGTGCAAAATTAATGAAATGATTTAAAAAAAAAATCCTAAACTCCCTAGGAGATGGTGTACCATGGTGGAAAGGGTTTGTTATTTCTGGAAACTTCCAGGGTAGGAGCAGAATGTGAGACTGCAGCCATGCTCTGAGGGTCTTTGGATGGGAGCTCTGACCTCGATCCTGGGAGTTGTGGGCTATTTTGCGGAATCTGGACCACTGAGCACAGAATGACACCTTCTGAGCGAGGGTTGGATGAGGAAACTCACAACTGGATTTTTGGAGGATGCTCTTTTCTTTGTAAAACTTTATTATTATTTTTTTAAATTTTTTTTTAACATTTATTTATTTTTGAGACAGAGAGAAACAGAGCATGAATGGGGGAGGGCCAGAGAGAGAGGGAGACACAGAGTCTGAAACAGGCTCCAGGCTCTGAGCTGTCAGCACAGAGCCCGACGCGGGGCTCGAACTCACGGACCGTGAGATCATGACCGGAGCCGAAGTCAGACACTTAATGGACTGAGCCACCCAGGCACCCCTCTTTGTAAAAATTTAAAACATTGTTAAGTTTATTTATTTATTTTGCGAGAGTGAGCGAGGAGAGGAGGGCAGAGAGAGAGAGAGAGGGAGAGAGAAAATCCCAAGCAGGCTCCTCGCTGATAGCACAGGGCCCGACATGGGGCTCAAACCCCCGAACCGTGAGATCATGACCTGAGCTGACATCAAGAGTTGGACGTTCAGCCAGTTGAACCACCCAGGAGCCCCTGGAGAATCCTCTTTTCACCTCTTCCCTGTAACAAGGCCACCAGAGATATTTTTCCATCAGGAGGTCGGGGAGCTGAATACTGTTGGCCACTGGGTCCGAGCCAGATGACACTGGATTTTAAAATGAGGTCATGGTCATGGTTGAAACTCCAGCAGTTACCATTTTGATGTCTGGATCTCTACGGAAAAGAGAAACATCGAGTTTAAAAGCCAGAGGCCTCCCACTCGGGTGAGGAGGACCCATATTTGATTTAAAAAGTAAAATTAAGTTGAAAAAAACCCACATAGTGAGTGGTCACTTTGATGTTTCTAAAGAATAAAAATAAACGTTTCTGGTGCTTATGAAAGCCTCTGTCTTTGGAGTTTGTTCTGTGTATATTCCCAGATCTGACCCGGGAGAGGGGTCAAGTGCAAAGCACTCTCGGCGAGGCACGAAAGGCAGGAAGAACTTACCACCCAGAAGGGGAGTGAGGCCAGGACGGTGAGATTTGGGGTGAGCTGAAGGGTGGCCACCCCGGTCACGGGGGCAAGAAAGTGATGTCAAAACTGCTGTCAGGTGGAGGGCATTGTCCAGAGAAAGGAAACCCCCTCCTGTTGCCACGGGACGAGCTGGGATGGAATTAATCGCCACAGTTCTGGAAGCCAGGTGGTGAAGACAGGGCTCCAAGGTCTGCCGTGAGGACCTACAGAAGGAGAGGAGGGGGTGGGAGGGAGAGGACCAGCGCTGTGGGTCCCACCGCGAGTGCGAGGCGAGGGCCCAGGGCCGCACTCAGCTTCGACAGAGCGAGTGTGGCCTCAGTTTCCCCTGCTGTACAATGCGGAGCTCCCAGAGAGGGTGGGTGGGAAGACAGGGAGCCTGACAGCCCGTGTGGGAGAGAGTGTGGCTGGGAGAGGCTGGGGCTCTTGGAGAGGGAGGCGTGGGGACAGAGGCAAGAGGGGGCTCGGGGCGCCGTGGGCAGAGAAACTGCCTCGTCCAAGGTCACCAGCCACTGTGACCCCACAGCCCCCCAGCAAAGCTCCCGTTCCCCCCAGTACCCCGGCCTCCTGCCTGGGCGTGGGAGCCTCCCACTCTTCCGCCTGTAAGATGCTGTTCTTTCAACAGGTAAAAGACTTCTTTCTGGGGGACAGAGGAAATGAAAGCTTTCTGCATTTTGATGTCACGCGTCTTTAGGCTTTTGAGACGCCGGACCTTCCGATGATTCTGCTTTTAGCCAAAAGGTTGCGCACAGGTCCTAAAATGTCACAGGACTCTGGTCGCCCCAGAGATGGTTTGGGGTTTGAAGATTTAAGCAGACACCTGGTTCTCCCATCCAGACTAACCTTGAATCCTTTTTCTTTTTAACCCGGGCTCCATATTTGCTTATGGCCATATTTGTTCCCCTGCCCCCCGTACTCGTTCCTTTTGGGCTTTTGTTTTTAGACTAGGGGCTTCCAAATGTCAACGTCGTAGCAATGCGTTACGGTTCACGAACACCCAACTGGCCCAAAAAGTTCGCCCCTTTGTTTGAAAGTTGTGCCCCTAAAATAAGGACGTTTGAAAAAAGATATGTACTATGCACACAAAGATGCTTATCTCACGTCTGTATTTTTACCTCTGAAAATTTCAAAGCAAAGTAAATGTGCCGCTAAGAAAACGGTAGTTCCCGGCAGTGGAATATCAGACAGCCACGCGGGACGACACAGGGGAATTGCGCGTGCCAGGGCTGAACGGGAGGAATTTCAGAGGGTGTAGGGCCTGTTCCCAGGTCTGCGATGTTCTGCGTTGTTCACGTTCAACAGGTCGAACGTTTTACGGAGCACGTACTACGTGCCAGGCACCGGGAGGTATTATCGTGTGTCTTCCTTTGAATGCTCATGGCAGACGTGAGCTGGGCATCCCTGCTTTTCAGATGCAGATTCTGTGTCTCCCTCTCTCTCTGTCCCTCTCCCACTCATGCTATATGTCTCTCTCTCTGTCTGTCTCTCAAAAATGAATAAACATTCATAAAAAATTTCAAAAAAATAAAAGGGGCTGAGAGTAAATATTAGGCCCCCTGACCCTGGGCCCGGTCCCCCTCGTGCCTTCTTCCCTCTCCCTGTGGCAATCAAGAGGGATTGCCTGTGTTTGTGTCCCCTTCTAGACATAGTCCAAGCATATGAGATGTGTCCTGAGCCTGGACATCTTTGTCCCCCTCCCCTTTGTACACACACACCCATGCATACTTTTCAAACGGCTTTCCCTCCTCTGATACCTAATGCTACCTCTCAGGGCTCATTCCACATCGGGGTGTATCAATCTGCTTCCTTTTTTTTTTTTTTTGTTTTTAAGTTTATTTATTGAGAGAGAGAATGAGAGAGAGAGGGGCAGAGAGGGAGAGACGGAGAATCCCAAGCAGACTCTGCACAGTCAGTGCAAAGCCCAATGCAGGGCTCAAACTCACAAACTGTGAGATCATGACCTGAGCTGAAGCCAAGAGTCAGCTGCTTAACTGACTGAGCCACCCAGGAGCCCCTCAAATTGCTTCCTTCTTTAATTTTTGAAAAATATTTATTTTTGAGAGACAGAGAGAGAGAGAGAGAGAGAGTGCATGCGTGTGGAGGAGGGGCAGAGAGAGAGGGAGACACAGAATCCGAAGCAGGCTCCAGGCTCTGAGCTGTCGGTACAGAGCCCAACGCGGGACTCGAACCCACAAACCACAAGATCATGACCTGAACCGAAGTCAGATGCTCAACTGACTGAGCCACCCGGGTGCCCCCCTTCTTATTTAAAAGCCTACATAGATCCCATCTTGTGTGCCCTGATGTATTTGAATATTGCTTTTGGAAGGATATTTAGGTCGTTTCTAATTGGTTTCTGATACACATCATGCTACAGCGAATGTGCATGGACACGTATCGTTTCAACACATGGGAGTATGTGTGCGATAGATTCCTGGAAGTGAAGCTGTCAGAGGGCATGAGAATTTTCAACGTTGACAGATCTTTCCAAATTGCTTCCTGAAGAGGCTGACATAGTTTAACCCCCCGTGGTATTCGAGGCAGGCTCCAGACTGTCCACATTCTGGCTCAAATGTGTCGTTGTGGGCCGGAAAGAATGTAGCTGGCCCCAGTGGTTGGAACCGGGGGCAACTCACTTGCCCTCCACGGAGCTTGGTTTCCATGCCTTGAAAAGGTGATACCGAGGCTCCATGCAGCGCCGCAGCTGGTGAGGCACGGGAGGCCAGGCCTCGTCAGCTCCAGAACATTCCCCACCGAGCAGCTTCGTGAAGCGTCTGCTCCAGGCCTGCCAGAGGTCTTGTCCTCTTTCCCTGTGGGGTCACGAAGACCTTGAGCACCCCCAGAAGCAGGTGACGGGGAAGAGTACCAGGTACCACATTTGGAAGGGTTTGCGACATCATCGGCTGCTTTGCTATTCCCCTCGACGGCATGGGCTTGGAAACGGCCAATAAAGCACGAAGCTGCCAGGCGTGTGGTCCCGGACACCCAGAGACGCCTCGGGGGTGGGGTGGGGGGGAGACTGTGCATCTATCACATCTTTGGAAAATTGTTTTGCTGCCCCAGGACCCCAGCAGGAGCTGGGGACCATGAATTTCAAAATTTCGTATTAGCCTTTTGGGGAAAAGGGTGAGTTGAAATCGAATTGAATCGTGAGAGTCAGAATGAAATTAGGATGTGAGCAGGTTTCTGCTTGCTTTCTTGCAGATTCCATCTTCGCGTTACGAAACACAGCTTCTTTTTTTATTTAAAAAAAATTTTTTTTTTCAACGTTTATTCATTTCTGGGACAGAGAGAGACAGAGCATGAACGGGGGAGGGGCAGAGAGAGAGGGAGACACAGAATCGGAAACAGGCTCCAGGCTCCGAGCCATCAGCCCAGAGCCGGACGCGGGGCTCGAACTCACGGACCGCGAGACCGTGACCTGGCTGAAGTCGGACGCCCAACCGACTGCGCCACCCAGGCGCCCCTCGAAACACAGCTTCTAAATCGCTTCTTTTAAAAAGGAGAGTCAAGGAAGGGCTTCCAGAAGTCCATGTTTTTTACCCTAATTTTTAAACAATAAAACAATACATGATTGTTGCGCAAGCTTCAGTCCCCGCAGAAGCATGTTTTGTGTGGAATCCCTCCATTGCCTGTTCCCATCCCCAGTCTTACCCCCCATGTCTAATGGCGGGGGGCGGTGCCGTCTTCTCCTCTGGGAGACTTTTTTTTCTGCACAGATTAGACACTATGTGTGTGCACACGTATGTTTTCAGACACAAACAGCCACTTTACAGAAGGGAAACCCTACCAGCGTACTGTTATTATTATTTTCTTTTAATTTTTTAATGTTTATCTGTTGAGAGAGAAAGAGAGAGCAAGCTGGGAGGGACAGAGAGAGAAAGAGAAAGAAATCCCACGCAGGCTTAGCAATGTCAGCGCAGAGCCCGATGCGGGGCTCGAACCCACATGCTGTGAGATCATGACCTGAGCTGAAACCAAGAATCAGACGCTTAACCGACCGAGCCACCCAGGCGCCCCCTGCCCCCGGCCCTGCAACACACGGTGCTGAAGTTTGTCCTTTTTTCACTGGCTAGCGTTTTAAGAGAGGTTGACAACGATGGAAGAAAGGACGTGGCACCCGCACTCTACGGATCCCGGATCTTGCCCACAGAGACTGACCTGCTGGATTGCCCACGGCCCACTCACCGCGTGGGGAATCCAAGCCGTGTCCCCGGAGGAGTGGCCCAGGGAACAACGGATGTGTAGCCCGGAGAACAGAACGGGACTCGGGAGGTATGACAGTTGCATTCAAGTATCTGAAGGCTTGTAGAGAGAGCAACCGCTGTTCCCTTCTGGCCTCTAGAGGGTGAGACTGTAACCGGTGGGTGAAAGTTTGTAGGAAGCAGAGACCGGCAAATCCCGAGGGGGCGCAGAGAGCCGGCCTGGAGTCAAACCGCCTGAGTTCCAGCCTTGGCCCTTCTGCCCCGTAGCTGAATAAAGTCTCTGTGCCTGAGTTTCCTCGTGTGTAGAATGGAGTCGGCAAGTTCTATTCCGTGCTGTGTCTGTGAAGACGGAATGAGATATTCCAGGTAAAGCTCTCTAAATAGCGCCGAGCAGGGCGAGTCCTACATAAACACGATTAACATGATAGTATTTTAGTTAGTGACCTGTGTATCGGGGAGCCCTCTGGCCGCGGTGGCCACAGTACCTTTGCGTAACTGAGAGCCCGTGTCCCGATCCAGTATGGCCTTACAGAGTCCTGCCTTTTACCAGGTTGCCCTTTCGTGTGTTTCCTGGGAGATCCTGGTCCAGATGCACCTTGTTCTCGGATGTGCCTGGCTCTGCCTTGTCCCCTCATTTGGCCCGCCGTCTCCGCAGCTGCTCTCTTCACAGGTCGCCGCTTGCTTTCCTCCAGGCTGGGCGCATCTACTCCGCCTGGGAAAAGCCTTCGGTTCCCCGACCCGCAGCTGGCGCTTGCTGGTCGCCTGTTACCACGTTCACCGCGGCTGCACGTGTCCAGACGTGGGGACCCATCAAGCCAAGTCTGGGTGGTTCACACCCTTCAAACCCGGGGACCCGCCTGCCAGTGCTGCCCTCTGGCTGGATCCGTTTCCTTCTTTTTACTCCAGCTCGGGCGATGGTGTGTTGGCAAATCATCTTTAAAAAAAAAAAAAAAGAAAGAAAGCTATGATTTGTAGCATTTGCCAATTTCTGTGGTATAAATACTCCCACCACGGACTATTTCCAGCTACTAACAGTTTAACAAGTAGCTTACCCAATTCTTGCATATCTGGGCATCTGTGCTCGGAGAGGCACCTCTGAGCAGAGCCCTGTGGGGCGCACCTCAGGCTCTCTTGGTTCTGGGTGTGATGGGGGGCCCTGGTCAATGCGGACACAGCTCGCAATGAGCTCACGTACCACTGTGCAAAGTTTCTGGGGTAGTTCCTGCCGGCTTGGGCTTCAGAACTAGATTTGGGGACGGCACAGCGATTTCTTTAAAAAGTTTTTTTATGTTTATTTACTTTTGAGAGAGAGACAGAGACAGAGCATGAGCAGGGGAGGGGCAGAGAGAGAGGGAGACCCAGAATCCGAAGCAGGCTCCAGGCTTTGAGCTGTCAGCACAGAGCCCGATGCGGGGCTCAAACTCACAAACTGTGAGGTCATGACCTGAGCTGAAGTCAGACACTCAACTGACTGAGCCACCCAGGCGTCCCAGGGATTTCTTTAATCTGCATTACTGCCCTTATTGGCATGTGGATCCCTCTTTTCACATATTGGCAAGAATCCTTCCGTGCAGGAACCTGAGAGCTCTAGTTTGAGCTTGTGCCATGGGACACCGGGGCCAGATTTCTAGAATGATCTATGCTATTATTTATTTGCTGAATATAAAGGAGAGAACCAGGCCCCAGATGTTCATAGGTATTTGTGACCATCACGGATGCTTGTCTCAGAAAGCCCTATTATCATCAACCAATCCCTCCGAGAATCCACATGAGCCGTATTTCTGGGTGTAATCGAACGTTCTTCTCACTCGGTATTCTCAGCCTTCAGCAGAATAAACAGCAACTTCAGGAAACAGATACATCTACAGCTTTGTGACAGAACAGCCTTCCCTTCCCTGCCTGCCGGAGAGAGCACCACCATCCCCCACGGCCCCCAGAAGGACGCCAGACGCAAGGGAGTTTCCTCTCCTTGGCTGGTCTTTCAAGTGAAGTGTAAGAATTCTTGGAACATGAGTCATCTATACCGACTCCAGACAGAATCCTGTGGCCAGGAGTCCTGGCGGAGAGGAAAGTGACAATAAGGCAGACTGAGGCCACCGTGCTGTGGCTCGGAGAAGGGATCCCGGTCACTGCCACCTTCTCTGCCCACTGGGTTTCACATGGGAGCTGCTGTCTTCAAAGTGAGGCTTCAGGACGTGGGGCCGTGTACAGAAGCAGGAACGTAGAAGCCAGTAACTGGTTCCAGGAGGAGAGAGCCACCTGTTCCCCTGGTTTCTGCACACGGCTGTTGGCTGAGCCGGGTGACAGGGCGTGGGCCTCAGGGGCAGAGCTCAAGCTGTGGTGAAGGACCTCCACAGAGTCACCGAGCCCGTCCAGAGGCTCCAGAAAACACAATCTCCGAAGGGGAGTGAAGCAATTCCAGCACCAGTGCCCTGAATGCAGATATTCGCTACTGGGTGAAAAGGGTCCATTTCGAGGATAAATCTTCATTCTGAGTTGTAAGCAAATTACTGCCCTTTGTGGTTACCAGACAGTAGCTGTGCTGGTTTGTTTTATAGCAAACGTGTGATTTAAGAGGTGAGTACATATGTAACCAAAGGATTCTTTGCTTTGTCAAGAGATTCTTTACAGACATTGTGTAGGGTCTTTGAGTGTTGGCTTCAAGGCAAACTATTTAGACGGCCAGCAAAGCTTGCAGTGTCAAACTCGCTGTCAGCTGAGGTTAAGCAGGAAGGAAAAGGACCCCTGACTCACCTCCCAAGACTTCTGTCCTGGATGGTCTTGGGCTTGGGTGGGCTTGGGCTTGGGTTGGCTTGGGCTTGGATGGCCTTGGGCTTGGGTTGGCTTGGGCTTGGTGGGCTTGGGCTTGGATGGTCTTGGGCTTGGGTTGGCTTGGGCTTGGGTGGGCTTGGGCTTGGGTGGGCTTGGGCTTGGATGGCCTTGGGCTTGAGTTGGCTTGTGCTTGTGTGGCCTTGGGCTTGGGTTGGCTTGGGCTTGGGTGGGCTTGGGCTTGGGTTGGCTTGGGCTTGGATGGCCTTGGGCTTGAGTTGGCTTGGGCTTATGTGGCCTTGGGCTTGGGTTGGCTTGGGCTTGGGTGGGCTTGGGCTTGGGTGGGCTTGGGCTTGGATGGCCTCGGGCTTGGGTGGTCTTGGGCTTGGGTGGCCTTAGTTTGGGTGCCCTTCTGCCCTGGATGCTCTTGGGCTTGGATGATCTTGGGTTTGAGTGTCCCAGAGCAGGTCATGTCACATGACCTTATTTAATGGCATAACCCTGTGGATCTGTGCCTACTCCTGTTGAGTCATTCTGAGGAAGATGGAATTAGGCAAAACGCATCCACCAACCACGCTCCATAAACACAACTAGTGTTTCAGTTGGGTAAATGTGTTTTGGCAAAGCATGCTCGTTTACTTTATATTGAAATGGCGAGCAACTCTCACTTACCCACACAAGGCTTCCAAAGACTCTCCCGGTACAGCCTGAAAACCCAGGAGGGGTGTGTTTATCCGATGGCCCCACTTCTCACCTGGGCCCCACTTCTCACTCCTTTGAGGAGCTGGTCCGGACTCTGAGGGGATCTGGTCTCTGTCCAGGGGATGACGTCATGTTCACCACCAAGTTTGCCGCCACTACGACCCTTTCCTGAAGTAGACACCATCTTCACTTTCTCAAAAGCCTGATGTTGTGTTGATATGGATCCTACCAGGCATATAATGGCAGAATTCTGGTTTTGCTATAAAAATAAACACTGTGTTGCCTAAGCAGTTCCCGTATGAATGTCTGGTGTGTGTTTCAGGGGAACTTTTAGCCAACGATCAGTGATCAGGTGTGTCGACCTCATCGGTTTATGAGAAGCAGGCTTTGCTGTTTTTCCCCACAAATATCCCCCGTGGCCTGCGGTCCCCTCCGTCCTGGCTCTAATGCTCTTGTGGGCTTTTCTTACCGGAGGCCGCGGGGCGTGACAGGAAATTTGATGGCCAACTTTGCTGTGTTTGTTTTAAAACAATCACCCAGGTTAGGAATGTTGGACATAAAATCTGCTTCGGAAAGTCCGTACCATGATCTTCCCCTTGGCAGCCTCTGGAAAGTCCTCTTCTGAAGGTGATTTTGACGAACGTCACTCCGGCACGAGTTAAAACACAGTTCACCCGGTAACTTCCAGACTCAGAAGCTACTTGCACTTGTGATCTTAGTGGGTTCTCAGGAGCAAGCGTGAAATCAAATACTGGCAGACATGGTTTTCGTGATTCTTTTCAGCTCTCCAGGTCTCAGAGTCCTGAAGCACATTGTTTGTTGGCAGAATTCTCAAGTCTTCCTTTCTACCGCCGATATGTAGAGTGTGTGTGTGAATCAGAGACAGCACAAAGAACGGCACCTTCAGGGGATATATCTTAGGGGCTTCTGTTGAACTATTTGGCTTGGAACTGACTCAAATGTAAGTTCCTCTGCTGAGTTCATGGGAAATCATACCCTGTGCAGTTGTGATTCAACGGTGCACTTGGAAGGCAAACGTCTCTTTACGAAGATTTGCCTAAGAGCAGCATTGGGTACGCAGCACCCCGTCTGCTGATGTCCAGGGATATCTGGGGCACCGCTGACAAGGATCATGGCAGGAAGGTGGGGCCGTTGGAGGCTGGGACCGGGCCCTCCTGTTTACCAGCTCTTTGAACTTAACTTCTCGGAACGCCAGTTCCCAGTCTATAAAATGCAGACGGCACCAGTAACTCAGGTCATGGTCTGAGGATTCTGTTACTCGTGCAATCAGCGAGCGGCTGTGTACCAAGCCCTGTCCTCACTCAGCTTGGGAAAATAGGGCAGGCGGAGTGCCGGCCGGCCCAATGCCAGGCACCTCAAGGGTATTCAATGAATGTTGGCCCTTGGTCTCCCACGACCGCACCCGGGATTTCTTATGCTGCCCTAACTGTGTTATAAACACTTTCCAGCGTGAGGAGGAGGGAGGCTGCATTTGGTCCCCGGTGACTGATCACCTTAACAAAGTGCCTGCAAATACCACCGTGACAAGCTGTGTGTGAGGGACAGTTATGTGGCTTCTGCTCTGAGGATCTACGTCTCATGCCCCCCTGAGCACCAGGCTCACTCCTGTCTTCCTGAGGCCACTTGCGTGCACCGGCCCCATAGCATCATGCTCTGTGCAGCTTCCTTCCGGGGGCTCGCACGGTGGCCTGACATCTACGGTGACCTCAGACGCCACATAGAGGTGCAAGCCCCCGGGGCATGAGAGGCAGGAACATCCCTCTAAATCTGCCCACAATAAAGACAAGTCTGATGTCAAAACTGACAGCTGCTGAGGCTCCTTGATTTTCTGCAGCTCCTTAGTGAGTTTTGGAAAGTGCAAAGGTGGGCCTGTAAACATTTTAACGTGTGTGTGTGTGTGTGTGTGTGTGTGTGATAGGAATGTAGGAGATGGGAGGCTGACCAGGGGTGGAGGGACCAGGAGGAGAGAGGCGGAGGTCCAGAGGCCCCTGGCAGAGGCCAGGACTTAACAGGAAAGCAGCAGCCTTAAGCAGTGCCCTGCATAAGGGACTCAGATGACACTTCTAGGTCAGGGAGGTCTGGCATTGAATGCGAAGCTGTTTGCCGCCTTGCGATGAGCACTTAGGCCTCGCGTCGGGGTGCTTTGGGGGACAGAGTGGGTCAAAGCGGAAATACACTCAACTGGGGGCTTTCCTCATCTCTGAGCTCCCAGATTATTTTGAATTTGGTTGCAACAGAAAAGCTGTGTACGTGGAAATGCTCATCACATCGCCTTTTATACCACTACCTTTTATCATCAGGAGCTCCGGATGTCTCAGTTTGGAATGGTTAATTAAATGTCCGTGTCTAGTAGCCGAGGTCTATGACCAGTCATTAAAATCCGTAGTCACGAAGACTCGGTGGCAGCATGGGAAGTGTTCATGGCGTGACATCAATGGAAAGCAGGCGTGAAATCTTACATGCAGTCTGATGACGTACAACAGCGGTTGGCGAGGTTTTATTGAGCACCTACGTGTGCCCAGGAGGAATGGGCTCTGCATCCTAATGGACAGCTTCTGTTTTCTCCTAGAATGGGGTCCATTGAGGCGGGGATGGGGCAAACAAAGACCCAACAAGGACCAATGGATAGTTCTACGTAAGTGGCCCAGAAGACGCGGCGACAGCTTAAATAAGTTGCATGGCATCTACACAGAGGACACAGTAGATAGAGACTAAGGGAGGATGGCAGGTCGAGAGCTAACCAGGCAGCTCACTGCAGGCTGGAAGGCTGCACAGAAGCCCGAGTGGCAGAACCGGGGCTCAGGATGGGGGCGAGCCCCTGCCTGCTCAGTCCTGACTTTTTCACTTAGCTGCTGTGGGACTCTGGGCTAATCTCTTAACCTCTCCCTGACTCAGTTTCGTCACTTGTAAAACGGGGATGCCAGCAGCACCCCTCTCCTCGTACGCTGTGAGGTCTGAAGAGACCAGCGTAGGAAGTCACTCAGAGCTGGTAATGGGGACGTGCGCCATGATGGTTAGCTGTTATCACTATTGCATTGGTAATTTTTCTAGCCTTCGAATTTTTGATAATGTTAATATTGCATGGATAATTATAATGTCTAAATGTAAACAGGGGCACTCGGATGGCTCAGTCGGTTACGTGTTTGACTCTTGATGTTGATTCGGGTCGTGATCTCAGGGTCTTGAGATTGAGCCTTGCTCTCTCCCTCTCACTCTGCTCCTCCCCTGCTTGACCTCTCTCTCTCTCTCTCAAAAAAAGGGGGAAAAATAAAATAAATGTAAATAAAATATTTACTGCATTAGTCTGGGCCCTCCAAGAAGCAGACGTCAAGACCATATATATGTGCTGTGTATATACTCTACTCAAGCGCGCACAGAGTGAAGTCATCTCCACGGAGAGTCTGGTTACTCTCAACAAAGTCCATAAGCTTGTCAGTGGCAATTAGGATTCAAATTTTGGATTATCTCATTTAAATGATAATGAACTTAGCCTTGGCTTTCCTGGGCTTGGGTCCAAAACCTGGTGTTTGATTTCTTAACCTAAAGGATGAAAAGTCTCAGCCATGTGCCAGCATCGAACATGTGCTGGCATTTCTACCTCCTGGCGTAGTCCTGTCCCCCACTGCTGCCGGCTTCCCGTTCCAGCAAACTTGTGCCCCTGCCACGTGTCTCTGCCCATGTTCTTCCGTTGGCATGACAGGTCTTGCCCAGTCATATCTCTGGGAGATCTTACTAATTTCTCCCTGTTCGATACAAAATCCCAATAGTGAAACCATACGCTTGTAATGCATCACTCCAGTGAGGACATCGGTGACAAGATTCTGAAGTAATGTCATCAATCCAGAAAATATGAACTAATAGCATTAGTTAACAGACTAGATATTCTGGAATGCCCCCGAATAATTCTTACACCTCCTATTCGATATGAATTTTATAGAAACGTCGCTAGATTTGATAACATTTCCAAAAATTTATATGACGTTACCAATAAAGGTTTGCGAAGCTGAAACTTGCCCGCGCTATCACTCCGAAAACCCTAATCCTGCTTGACCACCTAACTTACCTTTTTTCCTGTCTGTAGAAAATGATATCGGGTTGTTGACAAATTTAAAAGGCATCGAGAGCATGAGGCCAAAACATCTGGAAAGAGAAAATCACATTACATGAGTGTGTCAGGTAATTAATAAAATACTGTTCTGGACAGTGTGATGTCTGTTGGTTACTTAACAATCGCAATTTCTTGTTGTTTTTTTCATGCAAAAGATGTACTCCTTTTCACATCCAATTAGATTGTGATTTTGGATTCCCTTTGTCAGAGAGGGCGTGTATGTTATATAAATGAGCATCAGTCCCACATAACCTGGAGTCTCTCTGGGACCAGGCAGGCGATGAGGGGCAGGAGGAAGCTACATTCTCCTTCTGACTCATGTTCCCCTCTGTGTCCCCGGTGATTCAGGTGACAGCTGGCCCAGCCCTGATCCCTGCAAAGGTCCTCACAGGAGCAGCTCATCTGAGTTCTGCTCACAACCCCGTCCCCTCAGTTCTTGGGGTTGGGCTGGAGAAGAAAAGGTCTCCTGGCTCCTCTCTCTGGTTTGATCTTGTCATCTCTGGGGGCTCAAGCATGAAATCTCCCCCTAGGAGGATTCCTGTCTCTCACACAAACCGACTCATGCCCACAGAGCCCGGGGGTTCCCGGCCTCAAGTATCTCGCTGGATCTGATCCAAACGACCACACTGTGCCATCCAGTTCTGAGGTTCCAGGCACCCCTGCATTTCTTGTCCGTTTGTTGTCTACCTCTCTGTGAGGCCACATGATCTTCCAGAAACACCGCTGTTCACACCAGACCTGGCCCAGAGCCTCCTGTGGCTTCCTACCTCTTGCAGGAATAAGTCCAAATCTTTAGCTTAGTATTCAAGGTCTTTCGCTATCTGTTCTTGTCCTGCTTGGACTCTGAATCTGTCTTCCTTCAACTGGTTCCTCTGCTTTCAGTGTTTGTCGAACCAAATGGCTTTAGTCATTGGCCCCTAATCGGTACCATGGAAAGTCTCTTGCTGGGGTCCTTACTCCTAGCTGATCTCCTGCTTGACACCTTATCCAGAGACCTGCCGCCCACTGAATGGCGTGGACCAGAATATCCACTCCCTTCTCTCTTGGATGTTTTTAATCTCTTATTATTCCCATGACTAATTTGATGATGAATGTTTTTATCCCAAGGCTGTTGTGCTTGAACAACGTCCATAGCCTTTAAGAAAATCCAGTCTAGGGGCACCTGGATGGCTCTATCGGTCGAGTGTCTGACTCTTGATTTCGGCTCAGGTCATGATCTCATGGTTTGTGGGTTCGAGCCCCTGTCTGGTACCACACTGTCAACTCAGAACCTGCGTGGGATTCTCTTTCTCTGCCCCTCCCCTACTCGTGTGAGTGTGCTCTCTCTCTCTCTCTCTCAAAACAAATAAACAAACTTAAAAAAAAGAGAAAATCCATTTTATACCTAACAAGGAAAGAGTGTTCGTGGATCTGTGAAG
Organism: Lynx rufus; assembly: GCF_022079265.1. NCBI lineage: Eukaryota > Metazoa > Chordata > Mammalia > Carnivora > Felidae > Lynx > Lynx rufus. The sequence continues at coordinate 5,637,854 of NW_025814834.1, forward strand.
ATACCCACTTTTGTTAGCCGTTCAATGAGAAGACCCACGAATCTGGCTTTTCAAACATTCACTACAAACATTTAGTATTTATTTCCAGTTCCTTAGTAATGCATCCACATTTCTTCACATTGCCCCTGCTGAAGCCAGCCACTGTGTGTCTTAATCTTAGAAATCTTGGAGGCATATGATTTCCTTCTACTTCTACTTGCATGAATTAGATAGCTCTGCCCAGCATGGTCTCAGCTGATAAGTAAGCCCTTCCCAACTCACCTCGGCCCATATGGGATGAAGAAAAGCTACATGCTAGCGGTCACCGTGCTGTCACGACCTCGAGAGCCTTGGACGTGCGCCATCGTGGCTGCCATTCTCTCTGGAGTCAAGCGCTAGAGGCTTCATGCATCCGGGGGGAACACACAGGCCAGTGTCTACACCACGATACCGCGAATTCAGAACCCCGAGGGTGAAGTCAGATGTTCTGACGGATGAGGAGACCACAGAGATGGCCTGTGCTGGTGAGTCTGTCATAGGAGTTGCTGAGTCGGAATGAGAAAGAATGTTGGTGATGGCGGGCATGGAGGAGGCGGGAAGGGAAGACAGTGAAGGAGTTAGGATGGACAGGAAGGGGGAGATGCTGAATGAGAGTACGATCTTGGCCTCAGGTTGCTTTCTTCGCACAGAGTCACAACTGACAGAAACGTGACTCAGATTTCTGAGGCCCACCACAGCGCCATGCTGAAGGTCCAGCTGGATTCAGCACTGAAACACCGCCATCGGGGTTCGGTCTCTGCCTGTATCCTCAGGGGCTGCCCTTCTCAGTGGTGGTTTTACCCCACAGCGGAGCATGCTGGCAAGCAGGGCCCCCAGTCGCTGCCAGCTCGCAGGGTCTGACCAGCTTGAGAACCTCGCGGGGAGAGAGATCACCTCTACCTCCAGCTCCACTGTGCGTGCATGTCAGTTGTCATGCAGGATTCTGGTTGGTTCCACGGAGCCACGGGCCCACTGGAAAGAAGGGTGTAATGAAGAATGATTGGCCATACCAGGGTCACGTGACGATCCTTGAAGCCTGGCATGGGTCAGATTCCATATGATACCCAAGCCAAGTAGAGTGGAAGAGACATCGTTCCTCCAGGAGAGTTGATTAGGGGAGGGAACCGGTTTGCTCTACTCTGCTGATACAAAGTATATGTGAATATAGCTTCCAAAGACCCGAGCCGGCCCCTAGAACAGCCTGAAGTCCCCAGGCTGGGACAGGGAACAGGCGATACGTTCCAGTATTTCTTGGGTGACTCCAATAAGAGAGGCATACTCTCGAGGTCCTATCCAAGGACTCTGCCTTACCTCTTGAATTTTTATTAAGGGAAACGTGGGACGTTTGTGCTGCTGATCGTGCTCTGTTCCTATGACCTCAAAACAAATTTTGCTCGATGGACTAGATTAAATTTGGAGTCTTACATTTTGAAAGAGTGAACACTGTTAAGCATGTATAATGTGTTGGCAAAAAAAAAGGACAGTATTAACAAAGGGATAAAGGCTATCAATTGAGCGTGGAACACACCCTGCCTGTCCGGTGTCTGATCTTGCTGCCTTCTGGTTGGTTGGCGTCGGTGAGGTAGAGAGGCACTCTGGACACAACATTTAACGAGGGGCTCACTCTCGTGTCCTTGCAAGAGCAGGATCTACACCTGAGAGGGATGCCTCTTCGAATTTTCCAACCCGAGGGATTCTTTCTCTTTGTTTTATTATTATTTTTATTAATATAATCTATTGTCAAGTTGACTAACATACAGTGTATACAGTGTGCTCTTGGTGGTGGGGGTCGATTCCTATGATTCATCGCTTACATACAACGCCCAGTCCTCGTCCCAGCAAGTGCCCTCCTCAATGCCCATCCCCCATTTCCCTTTCCCCCCTGCCCCCCATCAGTTTGTTCTCTGTATTTGAGAGTCCCTTATGGTTTGCTTCCCTCCCTTTCTGTTTGTAACTACTTTTTCCCTCCCTCTCCCCCATGGTCTTCTGTTAAGTTTCTAAAGTTCCACATATGAGTGAAAACATATGTCCATCAACTGATGAATGGATAGAGAAGATGTGGTTTATATATACAATGGAATACTACTTGGCAATGAGAAAGAATGAAATCCTGCCATTTGCAGCAACATGGATGGAACCGCAGGGTATTATGCTGAGTGAGCGACTTTCTCTTAAGGAGGCACACACACTCGGGCACTGTCCCTGCTCTCACCCTCTGCAGAGTCAGTGCCTCCTTAAATGTGTCCTGAGCACCTGTCTGGCCCTGGCCTAGCCTGGTCCTGGGCAGGGCAGGGATGCATTCTAGCGGGACAGTGGATATAGGGTAGCTCTCAGGCAAAGCCAATGTGTAGTTGGATTGCTCAAGATTCTTGAATGGTCCAGAAGGAAAATCAAATCCAGAGATTCATGGGCTCCAAGACCAAGCATTTTAGTCCAAAAGTCATTGCCAGAGCAGAGAGCGGGATCCAAGAACAAACTAAGTCGTAATAGAAGCTGAGTTTAAAATTTTTTTTTTTCAACGTTTATTTATTTTTGGGACAGAGAGAGACAGAGCATGAACGGGGGAGGGGCAGAGAGAGAGAGGGAGACACAGAGGGAAACAGGCTCCAGGCTCTGAGCCATCAGCCCAGAGCCTGACGCGGGGCTCGAACTCCCGGACCGCGAGATCGTGACCTGGCTGAAGTCGGACGCTTAACCGACTGCGCCACCCAGGCGCCCCAGAAGCTGAGTTTAAAGAACAGGCCGATGTAGAAGCCAGATGACAAATAGGAAACGTGAATGCCCAAACAAGTAGGTGAAAACACAGGTGGTCTTGAGGGCGGAGGACCAGATCACTTCACTATCATATATTTTATTTGACATATATTCACCATAAGAATACAGCGTAATTAGTATTGGCAATAGTATTATTGAGATATTGATTTATTTAGTGCACGATCCACTCATTTAAAGTGTACAATTAAAGTGTCTAGTATATACATGGAGTTGTATACAACCGCCACCCAAATTTTAGAACATTTTTATCGCTTCAGAGAGAAACGCCATGCTCTTCAGCTATGACTCCCAAGTCTCCCCCTCCCCCAGCCCTAGGTAACCACTAGCAGAATTAATTTTTAAATGTTTGCGTTATTGATCATTTGCCTTCAGTGTGTCACAATTATGAGCAACGCTCCACAGGACAACGATAAAGGAAGAATACGTTTTCCCTTATAATCGCTGTTACCTTCAGGTGGACCCTGGCAATGGAATCATTCAGATCCTGTTGAGCACCTTCCTGGCATCGGGTGCACAGAGGAGGGCCTGGGGCAGAATTTCACTGTGAGAGGGGGAATGAGTTTCGGAGTCATGAGAGCTATTTCCAGACCAGGGAGGAGGCATAATCCCAGGTGAGAGGCGTTGGGGAAGTCAGGTGGGAGAGGACAAAAACACAGGGAAAGGGTTGAGTAGAAATTCTTTAGCGGCCAAAGGATATTTTCAAAGCAGGGTGCCCGGTTGTCAATTCAAAGTTGGTTATGTGGCCATGACATAGACCCTTCCCCACATAGTGTCCCCGCCGCCCCCAGCCATTCTGGTCTTCGGGAATTACCCTTGCGCTCATTCATGGATGCTCTCAAAGACACGTGCATGGGTGCGTCCGTGTGTCCATGGCTTTCCCAAAGGGTTGCCTCGCTGTGCGAGGACACCTGTGAGGAATACATCCGGGGCTTTTGGCACATGCACCCTGACACCTGCCGATGTCACAGTTCCGAGTCACTCGAGGCTGTTGTCTTGAGGAATGTTCCGGTGACTGACACTGGGACAGCCTTTGCTTCCAAGTCAGGAAAGCTCTCCTTCAAGGAGTTGCTTTCTCACACGGGCTCTGCTCCCAAAAGAGCCAGGAGCAGAATTAAGACGACAAATCCAGAGTTTAGAGTCCAGGCCATTGATGAGTTCTCGCGGTTATACTTCTTAGACACGGCTAAGCCCAGGATGTCTGGAAAGAAATGTTTGGAAAGAGGGACATTCTTTGGAGAAGATTTTATTTTGAGGGGGAAAATAAAATGGCACTAAAGTCTAAGTGCATCAGGGTTCTTAGTGCTCCTAAAAATGGTTTCCCCTGTAGGAAATTATATACATTTTTAGACGAAAGGAAATGAATATTTCCACATTAAATTTTTTTTTTACATTTACTTATTTTTGATAGAGAACGACAGAGCACAAGTTGGGGAGGGGCAGAGAGAGAGGGAGACACAGAATCTGAAGCAGCTCCAGGCTCTGAGCCATCAGCCCAGAGCCCGTCGCGGGGCTCGAACTCACAAACCATGAGATCATGACCTGAGCCGAAGCCCGACGCCCAACTGACTGAGCCACTCAGGCACCCCTAAATATTTCCACATTTTAAAACTCAGTGTCATTAACTAGGGAAATGAAGAGTATCCAAGATGTCTCTACACTTGAGTTTATACTATAGCTTTGTTTAATGAGATTGTGAGACAGTAACTTGAACTTCATCACATATTACAGTTTATTCTACTTAATTTTTTGCGGGAGGTTCCCTTTGGAATATAACAAATGCCTAAACAATTATATCCTGTTCATAGAACAGTGCTCTGCACAGGAGAAATGCTCAAGAAATAGTGAGCGAGTCAATGAACGAGTGACGGATGTAAGTAACCAAACATCAAAACTAAAATCGCATCTCAAGTCGAGGATGTGTGCATGCCCTCTCTCTCTCTCTCTCTCTCTCTCTCTATATATATATATATATATATGTAATTTATTATCAAGTTAGCTAACATAGAGTGTATGCAGGGTACTCTTGGTTTTGAGAGTAGATTCCCGTGATTCATCACTTACATACAACACCCAGTGCTCATCCCAAGTGCCTTCCTCAATGCCCATCTCCCATTTTTTCTGCCCCCTTGACACCTCACCTCCATCAACCCTCAGTTTGTTCTCTTATGGTTTGCCTCCCGCTCTGTTTGAAACTATTTTTCCCCTTCCCTTCCCCCATGTTCTTCTGTTAAGTTTCTCGAATTCCACATATGAGTGAAAATATATGGTATCTGTCTTTCTCTGACTGAATCATTTCACTTAGCATAATACCCTCCAGTTCCATCCACGTTGCTGCAGATGGTAAAATTTCATTCTTTTTCATCACCCAGTAGTATTCCATTGTATATATAAGCCACCTCTTCTTTATTCATCAGTTGATGGAAATTTGGGCTCTTTCCATAATTTGGCTGTTGTTGATAGTGTTGCTATAAATATTGGGGTACATGTGCCCCTATGAATCAGCACTCCTGTGTCCTTTGGATAAATTCCTAGCCCTGCTATTGCTGGGTCGTAGGGTAGCTCTGTTTGTAATTTTTCGAGGAATCTCCACGATGTTTTCCAGGGTGATTGCACCAGTTTGCATTCCCACCGGCAGTGCAAGAGGGTTCCCCTTCTCTACATCCTCACCAACATCTATTGTTCCCTGAATTGTTAATTTTACCCACTCTGACTGGTGCAAGGTGGTATCTCAGCGTGGTTTTGATTTGTATCTCCCTGATGATGAGTGATGTTGAGCATCTTTTCATGTGTCTGTTAGCCATTTGGAGGCCTTCTTTGGAAAAATGTCTATTCATCTCTTCTGCCCATTTCTTCACTGGATTTTTGCTTTTTGGGTGTTGAATTTGGTAAGTTCCTTATGGATTTTGGACACTAACCCTTTATCTTATATGTCGTTTGTAAATATCTTCTCCTATTCCTTCGGTTGCCTTTTAGCTTTGTTGATTGTTTCTTTTGTTATGCAGAAGCTCTTTATCTTGATGAAGTCCCAATAGTTCATTTTTGCTTTGACATGTGCTTTTGGAGACATGTCAAGTAAGAAGTTGCTGCAGCCAAGGTCAAAGAGGTTGGTGCATTTTTTCTTCTCTAGGATTTGGATGGTTTCCTGTCTCACTTTAGGTCCTTTATCCATTTTGAGTTTATTTTGTGTATGGTGTAAGAAAGCGGTCCAGGTTCATTTTTCTGCATGTTGCTGTCCAGTTCTCCCAGCACCATTTGCTAAACAGACTGTCTTTTATTCATTGGATACTCTTTCTGGCTTTGTCAAAGATTAGTTGGCCATATATTTGTGGGTCCAATTCTGGGTTCTCTATTTTATTCCATTGGTCTATATGTCTGTTTTTGTGCCAATACCATACTGTCTTGATAATTACAGCTTTGTAGTACAGGCTAAAGTCCAAGATTGTGATGTTGCCAGCTTTGGTTTTCTTTTTCAACATTGCTGCGACTATTTGGAGTCTGCTGTGGTTCCCTACAAACTTTAGGATTGTTTGTTCTAGCTCTGAGAGGAATGCTGGCTCTGTTTTTGATTGGAATTGTATTGACTGTGTAGATTGCTTTGGGTAGTATCGACCTTTCAACAATATTTGTTCTTCCAATTCATGAGCATGGGATGTTTTTCCATTTCTTTGTGTCTTCTTCAATTTCCTTCATAAGCTTCCTATAGTTTTCGGAATACAGATCTTTTATTTCTTTTGTTAGGTTTATTTCTAGGTATTTTACGGTTCTCGGTGCAATTGTAAATGGGATCAGTTCCTTGATATCTCTTTCTGTTGCTTCATTATTGGTGTATAGAAATGCAACCGATTTCTGTACATTGATTTTATATCCTGTGAACTTGCTGAATTCATGTATCAGTTCTAGTAGCTTTTGGGGGGGGGGGTCTTTCAGGTGTTCCATGTAGAGTCTCATGTCATCTGTAGATGTTTGACTTCGTCTTTGTCAATTTGGATGCCTTTGATTTCATATTGTTGTCTGATTGCTGAGGCTAGGACTTCCAACACTATGTTAAACAACAGTGGTGAGAGTGGACATCCCTGTCGTGCTCCTGATCTCAGGCGGAAAGCTCTCAGTTCTTCCCCACTGAGGATGATATTAGCTGTGGGGCTCTCATATATGACTTTTATGATGTTAAGGTATGTTCTTTCCTTCCTGACTTTCTTGAGGGTTTTTATTAAGAAAGGATGCTGTATTTTGTCATATGCTTTTTCCGCATCGATTGACAGGATCGTATGGTTCTTATCCTTTCTTCTATTAGTGCGATGTATCACGTTGATTGATTTGCAAATATTGAACCAGCCCTGCAGCCCAGGAATGAATCCCACTTGATCATGGTGAATAATTCTTTTAATATACTGTAGAATTTGATTTGCTAGTATAAGGATTTGCTTTTAATTAGGTAACTTTGGTTATGATTTCTTTGGTTCTTTTTTAAACATTTTAAAGTTTATTTATTTTGAGAGAGAGAGAGAGAGAGAGAGAGAACATGAGCAAGGGAAGGAGAGGGAGGGAGGGAGGGAGAGGGAGAATCCCAAGCAGCCTCCACATGGTCAGTACAGAGCCTGATGCAGGGCTCGATCTCACAAACTGCAAGATCATGACCTGAGCTGACATCAAGACTCAGTTGCTCAACTGACTGAGACTCTCAGGCGCCCCTGATTTCTTTGGTTCTATTTTAATAGAGAGCTCTGAGAGTAGTACATAGTGTCTCTTTTCCTCAATTAGAATGCTGGGCTTTTTCTACATCCCAGTTTCATGATCTTGAGTTAAATAATGCCAATAACAGACATTTTTGAGGAAGTCAAATGACAACACAAAAGCTTAAATGTATGCAATGAGAGCTCATTATTAGTAAAGCCTATAAGTGCCAGGCAAACACATCTAATTTATTCTGCACCTAGAAGCAGATTCCATGTTATGACACTGTTTTACTATGGTCCCATGCTGTGGCTATGTGGACTCCCTTAGGGAACTCCCATGTAGTTATCACTGGTACATTACAATTTTTATGCACAGACTAATGCCAATATATATGCATTTAAGCCTTCAATTATCGCACTAAATTATTTCTTCGTCTTTCAAGCATATTTTTCTCATCTGGGTTTAATGTAGATTTCCTCTCACATAAGCATCTGTGGAATGAGTCTGGACTTTGCTAAAGCAGGAGTGGTTAGAAGGGGAGGAAAGGAAGAATAATGGCTAATCATTAAGTTGTAGTGTGGGTGTCTGGTTGGGAAAAACCAGCTGGCCGAGCGACGGTGCTCCCTCTGATTCACAGACACGGGCGGTGACCCCTCTAGTCTGGCCAAGAAGGAGTCACATGCCTTTGGTGACTTCTTGATTTACTCTCAGAGATCAACTGTGAGTTGCAATGACTTCTTTGCCAAAACCTAGACTTAATTAAAAGTGGCTATTTCTAATTTTAGAACCGAGCTTGGAGCTTTCTTCTAGTCACTGCTCGGAAGTGGTTCTCGAGGGAAAAGCAGCCGGAAGCTGCAAGATCAGTTCTGTGTGTTCACACTTAGGTGCACCGGGCATGGAGGCAGGAGCTTCTGCACCAGGCCAGGCCAGAAAGTCCCCAGCTGTACGGTAGGGCTCATACAACAAGCTGAGACCATAGATGGGCAAAAGGAAGCAAGGGAGAAGGCAAAACATTCAAAATCTTCATATTTGGAAGCATGTTTTAGTTGGAGTAATCATTATCAAGTAGGAAAATCAGGCCCTGGAAAGCCAGCCTAGGTGCCATGTTTATTTTAATGTAAGTTGGACTGTGATAATATCATACATCCTTGAGCCTGTCGAATTCAATATGGTGGAGAAAGTGTGGCAGAATAAAATGACTCTTAAGCCACTTGTTCTGTCCATGAGTCAGCATTTACTGAACCCTTTCCTTATGAGTAGGACACCTGAGCCCTGTCAAGGCAACCTGACAGCCTTGGGACCCACCACCCAACACCAGCGTCATGAACACCGTCAGCCATCTTATCCAGTTCCACTCCACTCCAGGGACATCCTCACCCAACGCCATCACCGACACCATCCTCCTCTGGGGCTTCAGGCTTTGTTCGTTTACCAGCTCATTATTTGCACTCCAACCCCGTAAGGTAGATGGTGTTGTCCCCGTTTGGTCTGATGGAGTTGGAGAGTCAGAACATAGTCATCACTGGGGGGAGCTGCGTGCTAGCGGGCAGAGGAACTCTCCGGATCTCCCATTTCTCTTACGCTCAGCATGCTGGGTGCTTCGGGAGACGTCACCACGGCAATATCGAGGGGGAATGACCTCAGTGATAGTGTGCGATATTTATATCAGTGCCTACATATTTTGAAACACCTTTATATTTATTGTACCATTTAAATCTGTAACAGTCCTTGCAGAATCACAAGGACGTATTCATAGGGTCAAATTTAAAACATGTTTAGTGACTGTGTCAATCCCCTCCAAAATGTTCAGCAAATTAAGCATCTGAGAGCATATTTCCAAAATTAATCATTACGGTGTCGTTAGACACTGAAGTCTTTCCAGGACTGCTGGCCAATTCTGGATCAGTTTCCTCATGGAACCCGCACACCTAAAAAGCTCAACTGGAAAATGTGTGTGTTCAAAATGGCCAAAGGGCTAATTGGAAATGAGTTTAGGTGTTTTTTTTTTTGTTTTTTTTTTTTTAGCAGCTGTTTCTGCATGGGTGTCATGGATTAACTGATTGAAATCGCTGATTGACCACCTCCTACATGTCAGCGTCCAGCCAGGCTCAGGATACAAGATGACTGAGACCGAGGTCCTGCCCGTGATGATATCCCCTCTCTCGAGAGAGCCAGACACCCAAGGAGGAGGTCAGCCCAACCGCAGCCCTGTAATAGCTTCATCCTCAGACAGATGTCTGAGGTTGTCTCCTCTGTCCTCCGTGGGACAGAGGAGAGATGCCCGCTCGGCCACGTGTGTGCCAAGGAGAAGTCAAGAAACAGGTCCAGGCCGAGGGGCCTCCTGAACTGTCTTGAAGCGTAAACAGCGGTGAACCAGGTGAAAAGAGGGATCAGGGAAGAGTCCGGGCTGAGGGAAGCTCTGGAACAGCACTTTGTGTGGGAAAGTCCTGGAGAGATTGTAGGGAACTTTCCTCGTCAGCCCAGGCCACTGCCACAAGGTAGCACAGACCAGGGGACTTAACCAACAGACACTTACTTCTCAGAGTTCTGGGGGCTGGGAGTCCAGGGTCAAGGTGCCGCCTGAATCAGTGCCCGGAGAGAGTTTGCTTCTTGGCTAGTAGATGGCCACCCTCTCAATGTGTGCTCACAGCGCCCTTTTTCAGCGTGAGCTTATGGGGTGGGGAGGGGAGGGAGGTAGGAAGGGGTGGAGGAAGGAGAGAGAGAGACAGACAGAGACAGAGAGAGACAGAGGGCAAGAGACCTCTGTGTTCCCTTTCTTATAAGTACACCAGTCTCATCATGGCCCCACCTCCATAACCTCATCCAAACCTCTTCCAAACCTGATTACCTCCCGAAGGCCCCATTCCAAATACCATCCCACGAGGGGGTAGGGCCTCAGCATATACATTTGGGGATGACGTAAGCACTCAGCCTATACTAGAACTACGCACAGTTCAGCATTTCCAGAGTGAAAAGCAACGTGTGTCCGTTCGCCTGGGATTTTCCTGGCTTTGGTACTAAAGGTCCCAAATCCCGGGAACCTCCTCAGTCCCAAGAAAACTGGCAAAGATGGTCACCCAAGCGGCGTGGTTGGAAGGATAGGCAGTGGCTAAATAGTGCAGGGTTTTGGATGTCAAGAGAAGGTGTTTTGGAATTTATCCTGTGGGAAACAAGGATCTGTGAAAAGGTTTCAAGCAGAAATACTGCGTGGTCAGGCAGGGGCGAAAGAGAGACACGATGCACAGAGGTGACAGGTGACAGGTGGGTATCCTAGCAAGTGTGGAGGGGGCAGAGCAGGGGATGGGGGTTGTCGCGTCAGGGGTATCTGGCGATCAGAGGTGGGGCACCTGGGGTGGGGACGGTGCTGGGGTGCGGAGAACAGGTGTCCTGGGGTTGATGTGACCAGGATAGTTTGATTTCGGGTCTGTTGTGTCGAAGATTGTCTGTGTGACCGCCACACGCTTGACCGCCCGGCAGACGGCCTCCGTCCTGACAGGCGTGCCCTTTTCTGCTGCTCTTTTAGCTCTGACCTGCCAGGAGCCGGAAAGGCGGAGAGCTGTGGCTTGACGACGTTTCTCGAGAACCGTGTGTGGGAGCAACAGAGCCAAAGGTGAGGACACGTGGTTTAAAATAGGCCCGAAAACCCAGAAGAAAGTAGCTATGCACCGAGCACTAATATGTAACTCTTTAACGCAAAGTTTTTCTAAGAGGCTTCCTGCGGCTCACATTTCCTTGAGTTCATTTCTTTTGGGGACGCTCGGACGTGCCACGTGGGCAGGAATTGGACTGAGGTTCTGGAAGGCACCAGGAGGGCGGGCCCGGCCCTGGCGTGGCTGGAGAAAGCTCCTGGGTGCTCGGTCTGCGCTCAGCGCGTGGGCACAGACCTCCGGGCCGCGAGCACAGTCAGGCATAAAGTTCCGTCCGCCCCTGTCCTCTCGGCCCTCCATCCTGAGCCAGGCGGTGGCCCCCCAGTGCGGTTGTCGCTCAGCCATGAGGGCAGAAATCCGAGGAGACCTGTGCAGGGTCGCCACGGGCGTCACTTACCAGGGACTGAAGCAGGTGGTTTTGAGACTGGAAAATCGTGGGGGCGGCAGGGGGCGGGGAAGCAGATGGGAGGCCCCAAAGGCCACTCGAGGGTACATTCTCGGCAGGCAAAGATGACGGTGTCTGGGGGAGTGGGGGTCTGAAGGCACCAGGGTTAAGCATTCCACACCCTTGTCATTACTGCCCTTGTCACCGCTGCCTTTTTGGAAGACGTCCACCGCTGGACTGCGCACGGCCTCGGCCGACCAGGAAGTCCTCACCGGACAGGCAGCCCCAGCTTTGGGGGACAAAAGGCTCAGAAGCTCTGGGATCCCAGACGCTGAGCGGCCGCCTCAGCCTCTCTCCTGGGCTCCGTGACTGTCTTGGCTTGAGCCGTCTCACTGGTGGGGACCGTGCTCTCACCTGCCCCCAAACCTCCTGGCCACTCTCTCCCCGCCAATACCATCCGATTCACGTGTTGAGGCCGCCAAGGAGAGTCCTCGAATCCAAAGTGGCTCAGACCTGAGCGGAGAAGCTCGGCGGGCTCGCACGGCGTCGTGCGCACCCGGGCTGGGCGTCAGCGGGTCCGTCGGGGCGTTTTCCTCCTGTTTCTCTGTGCTCACGCCAGCCTCAGTTCTCCGCACTGGAGATGGGTTTTCCTCCGCTGGTGGGAAGCCAGGACACCAGTGAGCGTGCCCTGCTCGTTGCAGAGAGGAGGGCACTGACCACCCTCTCCCTCTGATCCCAGGTTCACAAGTCCCAGGGAAGGGCTGCGGTGGCCATGGGTGTGTAGGAGACAATGGCTCCCATCTGTATCACCCGTCGGAGGTTGTAAGAGGACACCCCCGTAAAGGAGAAGACAGGTGCCCGCCTGACACACTCCTAAGGGAGCTGTGGGTCTTACACATGCAAAGGTCCTGCTTCCTTGGGACGCTCGGTATGGGGGGGTGGGGGGTGAGGTGGCCAGTGACAGCCAGTGACTCAGTGAGGCCGGGGAGCAGGTGGACCCAGGGTCTGGGGTGCAGACGAGGCTGGACAGGCAGGCAGAGGCCAGATGACGGGGCTTAGATCGTCGTACCGAGGATGTCCTATTTTGTCCCCTTGGTGACCCTGAGTTGTGGCAAAGACGCGAGCAAGAGGGAGAAATGATTGGATCGGCTTGTTCTGGAGTGGGGTGGGGCGGGGGGGGAGGGGTAAAGGACAGATCAGGGAGGAGAGACACTGGATTCTTGAATCTGACGCCGGGGGCAGACGTGGTGGCAACTGACCAAGATGAGAGGGTGGACCTGGGGGGGCGGGGATTGAAACGATTCTATACCCGACTGGCTGGGGGCACAGGGAGGGAGGGGGCCATCGAGGATGATTCTCAACTGAGCCGACGTGGCCCGTGGTTGCGGCACCTTCTAAGGGCAGGACTGCTAGATTCGGGTCCCCAAACCTGGGGCAGACCAGTGTGTGGAGCTGCTTGCTTATCATCTCAATGTGGGTAACCCCCACACGTCTCAAACCAACACATCCCACACAGCTAGCTCGGTCTGCCTCCGCCCTCCCCCCACTTCCAACCTGCTCCTGCTCTGTTTTCCTGAAAGGCCCCTGAATTCCTCAAAGGTAACGTTTTTCTCCTGCCCCAGGGCCTTTGCATGTGATGTTCTCTCTACTTGGGCTGTTCCGGCCCCCAATCCACTTGTTATCTCCAACTCCTGCTCACAGGGCAGTTTCTGATTCCACAGGCGTCTTTCTGAGAGTACTATATTCTTCCCCATCAGGGTACCCAGCATGGTTTAGAATTGCATATTTATTTGTGTATGTAAATGAAGAGTACCTGGATATTCATTATCTGCCTGGATAATACCCCCCAGGAAGCCATGGATCATTTCTTTTACTCATCGTTGTTCCCGGTACACGATAGGTACTTCTTGAAACAGTGGTTTATTGTTGGAATCAGCTGGGAAATTTTAAAAATTCTGATGCCACTATGCTTCCCCCAGAATTTTTGATTTAATTGGTCTGAGGATGTGGTCTGGGCTTTTTTTTTTTTTTTTTTTTTTCCTGCGAAGCTCCCAGGGGATTCTAATGCACAACAAAGTTCACGATTCTAAGAACTCATATTCTTGGACCTACCCCAGATTTACAGACTCATCTCTTTGGGTGGGGTCCAGGGAATTTGCACTTTGACTGACTACCCAGGAAATTCTCATCAAACCTCAAATTTGAGGCACGCGGTGCAGGGAGCCATAATCACTGTGGCTGTAGAAGGGACCTCGGGGGACAGTGTGTGGGGAGAAGGGGGGGGTGGCCGCTGGCCGAAGTCCCCGTGGCTGGTGCTGCGTCCTGTACTTTGGCTACACATTACCACACTGGAGGTGGTTAAAAAATTCAGGTGTTCGAGCCTCACCACCCTCCCCTCTACCCCCAAGACAGTCTTAATGGATCTTTGATCTTTGGTGGGACCCTCGTCTCTCTGTCTCTCTATTGCTTAAAAACTCTCCCTGTATGGGCATGCAAGCTGGTGCGGCCACTCTGAAAAGCAGGATGGAGCTTCCTCAAAAAACTAAAACTAGAACTACCCTACGACCCAGCAACTGCACTACTAGGCATTTATCCAAGGGATACAGGGGTGCTGTTTTGAAGGGACACATGCACCCCATGTTTATAGCAGCACTATCAACAATAGCCAAAGTATGGAAGGAACTCAAATGTCCATCGATGGATGAATGCATAAAGAAGGTGTGGTATATATACACAATGGAGTATTATTCGGCAATCAAGAAGAATGAAATCCGGCCATTGGCAACTACGTGGATGGAACTGGAGGGTGTTATGCTAAGCGAAATTAGAGAAAGACAAAAATCATATGACTTCACTCCTATGAGGGCTTTAAGAGACACAACAGATGAGCATAAGGGAAGGGAAACAAAAACAATATAAAAACAGGGAGGGGGACAAACCAGAAGAGACTCTTAAATACAGAGAACAAACTGAGGGTTGCTGGAGGGGTTGGGGGACGGGGGATGGGCTAAATGGGTCAGGGGCACTAAGGAATCTACTCCCGAAGTCATTGTTGCACTAGATGCTAACTAATTTGGGTGTACATTTAAAACAATAAAAAATAAAAGAAGTTAAAATAAAAAAAATAAGTTATGGGGATTAAGGAATGCACTTGTGACGAGTGCGGGGTGAAGTATGGAAGTATTAAATTACTACGTTGTACCCTTGAACTAATATTACATTGTATGTTAACTAACCGGAATTTAAATGAAAACTTAAAAAACGTATAGAGCATTTATAGCATTGAATCTTTTTTTAACATTAAAGAGAAACCTCTCCCTGTAATTCAGGTGCAGTCAGGGCTCAGATGGGTGGGCGGGAGAAAGCAAGCAGAAAAGTCTGGAGTGGGTCAGGCTGAGCGCTGGGCTCCGTGGGGCTGGCAGCTAAAAGGAGGCAGAATAAGTCAGAGTTTGGAGACTGTGGCTGAACCACCAGGTTCTAGGTCAGGAGCATGTATTAATGTTTTAGGGCTGCATATCAGCTGATCACAAACCCTGTGGCTTAAAACGGCAGAAATGTGTTCTCTCTCTGTTCTGGAGCCAGAAATTCAAAGTCAAGGTGCTCCTTCTAGAAAGTCCCTCTCCAAACTTCTACCCCAGCTTCTGAGGGCAGTTGTCAGTCCTTGGCTCAGACGCACTGCTCCGATCGCTGCCTCTGGTTCCCTCTCCCTGTGTGTCCTCTGTCTCCGTGTCTCCAGTCTCGCCCTCCTTTCTTACAGGGGCACGCCAGTCGTGGGAGTACGGCCCACCCTAAATCCATTTTGGGCTCACCTTGAGATCCTTAGCTTAATGACATCTATAAAAACACGATTTCCAAATACGTTCACATTGGCAGCTACTGGGAGCTAAGACTTGGACATATCTTTTGGGGGGGGGGCGTAATCCAATGCACCAGAGAGGGTAAGGGGGCTTGCAGTTTTCTACAAATGGCCAGCTGACTGCTGGGAAAACACGTGACTGGAGCAGCTCACTCAGAAGGGATGCACCGGGTCAGGTTCCCCCCTCCTCCTGCCTTAGAAACGGGGTCCATGAAGACTCAGCGTGTGCTAGGCGTTAATGACCATGGGGGAGAGGCCAGACTCTCAGCTTTGAAATCAAAACCTTTAAGATTTATATGTGCGTGCACACACACACACACACACGCACACACACACATACACCCTCTGTTTAATTAAGGTGCAAGGTGGCTGACTAGGGGGGGTGGCTGGGATACGGCCAGTTCCCCCTCCCCCGTGACGCCATCCTGGGAGAAGATACACAGAGGAAGGTCACGTTTGCTGCTGGGCCCACGCATCAGCTTTGTTACTGCGATCATCACCATTATTAACTTGGTTAGTATTTTCACATGAGAAGTGCTCTACTCACGCGAGTGGCGTTGACCATCTGTGAAAATCTGTACATTTTCAAGTTCTAAAGGAGGCTTAAAATACTTGGCGGACAGAAAGGGGCTCTGTCTCCTCATGCAGAGAGTGGAGGCAAAGCTTGAGTGATCTTTGCTCGGGGCGTGGCTGGCATTTTTGTTTCCAGTAAATGTTAGGAAGGCAGTCTCCCGCAAAGCAAAATGTTGGATGTGAGTGTCTCTGAGTCAGAAATCGTCTTGTGGTTCTCCTCTTCTGCTTGGTGATTAGTAAAGAGGCGGTCATGAGGTCTGCA
This sequence comes from Lynx rufus, assembly GCF_022079265.1. Taxonomy (NCBI): domain Eukaryota; kingdom Metazoa; phylum Chordata; class Mammalia; order Carnivora; family Felidae; genus Lynx; species Lynx rufus. The sequence continues at coordinate 5,654,047 of NW_025814834.1, forward strand.
GATATTTGCCCACCCAGAATTGCTGTGACCATATTAGCACAGGAAATACCTCAAATTCCGGGTGCTTTGAAAGAAACATCATCGAGGGCAACATCCCCCTTCGCCACCCAATAGCCTTACGGTTTTGTTTAAACATCAAACTCCGAAACGTGTTTCCCCCAACTTTGTTCAATGGGCCGAATACCATCAGTTTAGATAAAGTAAGTGTTTCACAACTGTTTCCATGAGGTTTTGGGCAGCGCGCTGCGGACAGAGCCGCCTGGATGAAGCCGCCTGCACTATCCTGAGAGCAGAGAGTAAAGACAATGACTTTGCCACCAGATCCGCACTCCAGAAAAACACTTCCGTAGTAGGCTGAGTGTCATAAGACGTGCTAAAAAAAAAAAACTTTTTTAAATGCAAGACTGTGTGGAAGAACTTTGCCTTCAGAACTTATCTTCACGTGCACTTGTAGACAATGTGAATTAAAAATATGTTTGGGGCGCCTGGGTGGCTCAGTCGATTGAGCGTCTGACTTCGGCTCAGGTCACGATCTCGCGGTTCGTGGGTTCCAGCCTTGCATCAGGCTCTGTGCTGACAGCTCAGAGCCCGGAGCCTGCTTCAGATTCTGTGTCTCCGTCTCTCTCTGCCCCTTCCCTGCTTGCGCTCTGTCTCTCTCTCAAAAATAATAAATATTAAAAAAATTTAAAAAAATATGTTAAAAAGTAAGGGTCCCCCCCCCTTTATTTTGGAAACAATCCATGTTTATTGCAGGACCTGTGAGCTGATCAGAAAGAAATATGAAGAAGAAAATAAAATCTGCAGAAATGTTATCACCTGGTCGTCGTACCCGTTCCCCCCGAGGAGCTGATTTCCAGGCCCTTCTGGGGGAAGCTGTCGGCTCCGAGTCCCAGGGGTGAGTTTATCAGCTCTGCAGGGACCCCTCCCCGGCTCTTATCATCTGCTCTCAGACCTTGCTCCCTTTTCTCTACCAATCTCTGCTGGGCTTGCAGAGCATAGTCAGCCGGGAGCCGTTTCCTGCAAAGTCCCCCCCCCCCCCCCCCCGGGGACCAGAGCTGGGTTTTCTTTTTTGCCTGGTAGACGATTCTCACCCTCAGTTGCAAACTTCATTTCGATTTCTGAATCTCAGTGCCATGAAAGTAATTCTATTTGGGGCCGCTGACTAGAGGGGCGGTTGAAGAAATGGACGCAAGACACGAGCCGAGTGACCTCCCAGCTGGACAGCATCCTGGGCGCACGTGCAGCCCTTGGTCCTCACGTCCCTGCCTCACGGGGCCGGACCGGCCACACTGGCCTCTTTCAGGCCACGAGCATGCCCTTACTCCGTGATTCCTGCAGGACGTATTTATACTCTTGAGACACCGCAACACAAGTCCAGAGGCCGCAGGAAACAAACCCCAAACTCAACCACGCCAGTGGCCCCCCTGCTCCCGCGTCCCTGCCCTTCCCCCGCCCCAGCCCATAACAAAATGGGTTGAATCATATCCGGAATGGACGCGAAATCAAATCTCTTCTTCAGTTCCGCTGTTTGGGTAGAGACTTTCTCAAGGGGACAGGAAAGAAGCCTCTCATCCTTTGGGAACTCGAGGGAATGTTTCTTGGCAAACTGGCGTTTTTCAGCTCAGCGGTTAGTTGAAAAGGAAATTGTGTAGCGGTCTGAAAGGAGATAATAATTGTTCCAAGGAGTTCTGCTTTGACACGGCACATTAAAAAAAAAAAAAAATTCTTCCACGGTGAGAAACCCATAGGTTGGGATGTTCCAGAATTGAGTGTGGAGACTCAGACAGACGTCAAGGTCCCGTCTCTGGGCGCTTCTGTGCTTGGCCATCCTGGGCGCTGGGCTGGAACCCAGCCTGTCCCCCAGGTCATGTGACTGTCCTCCTTTGTCGTGCGAGTTGCAGAAAAACACCTACTCTTTCTTGGTCTCCCTCGCCACCCTCCCTCCCCCCAGTTGCCATGAAATTCACATAACACAGAATTCACCATTTAAACCATTTTAGAGTGTATAATTTAGTACCACTAGATCGTTCACCATGTTGTCAATCGTCACCTCTACTTCGTTCCAGAACATTTTTGTCACCCCAAATGGCATCTTGTTAGCAGCCACTCCCCGTTCCCCTTTCCTTCCAGGCTCTGGCAGCCACTGATCTGCTTTCTGTCTCTAGAAGAAGGTTTGCTTTCATGTGAATGGAATCATATGGTAGGTGGGCTTTCGAGTCTGGCTTCCTTCGCTCAGCATCATGCTGTCGTCAAGCTTCACTCACATTAAGGCTGCCTTGCTTCTTCTCATGGCCAAATAATAGTCCGTCACGTGGATGGAACACACTTGCTTATCCTGCTGGTCTCTTATAAAGAGCAAGGAAGATCTCTTCCAAAGCCCCTGGTAGATTCTTCCTCAACCTCACCGACCAGACCTGCGTCCCGGGCTAGAATCGGATCCAAATATAGGCATGGTGTTGAGATCCAGGGTGGGCTTCTCCTTCCTGTCTAGAGGAGTGCTCCTTCTTTGGGCTCTCCGAATCCTTCAAGGAGCTCTCTGAATACAGCGGGAGCTCTGCCTGGTGAGAACCCATGTGGGGAAGGCCTCCCAAGCTAATGATGCATTTCTCTCAGGTAAATAAACCAGGTGGTTAAATTAAAATTCGATGAAGGTCCCTATGTGATAGATATTTACCAAATGGGAGACCATGCCCCCCTTTGGCAGACAAAATTTACAAGACAAAGTTTTCTAGAAATATGTGTCACAATTCTTTTTTTTTAATTTTTAAAATGTTTATTTAGCTTTGAGAGAGAGAGACAGAAAGAGCATGAGTTGGGGAGGGGCAGAGAGAGAGGGGCAGGGGACACACAGATTTCTTTCGAAGCAGGCTCCAGGCTCTGAGCTGTCAGCACAGAGCCTGGCGCGGGGCTTGAACCCACAAACCGCAAGATCATGACCTGAGCTGAAGTCGGATGCTTAACTGACTGGGCCACCCAAAGGCCCCCACAATTTCTTTTTTAAAATGTTTATTGATTTAGAGAGAGAGCTTGAGTGCATACGCTCATGAGTAGGGGAGGGGCAGAGAGAGGGAGAGAGAATCCCAGGCAGGTTCAGTGCAGAGCCTGACATGGGGCTCGATCTCACGAACTGTGAGATCATGACCTGAGCCGCAATCAAGAGTGAGATGCTTAACTGATGAGCCACCCAGGCGCCCCAATGCTTCACAATTCCTAAGCACGCATGTAGGGTTAAGGATGTACAGAAAGATCAGATGGAGAGAAAGAAATGTGTGACAAGAGAACCATAGTGTTTTATGAGCATCTTTCCCCCCTCAGCCCCCCGCCATCTTCTTGCCTTAAGTGAGGAGGGGACGACTCACCCACAGGGATGGGGGAACGTCTGAACTGTGTTCTGTGCAACTGGAAGGACCTGATGCTTGGGCTTCTTGGCTGAGAAAGCCCTGGGAGCCTATGGCTGTCAGAGAGGCCAGGCTGGGACTGACCATACTCCCAGACACAGGCAGGATGAGGAATGCAGACATTTCCTGTGACCGGATGTGGACAATCCTGGAAAGAGAACCATGTGAGTTGCCTTGGTCTTGTCCCAGAGGCCATGCAGAGGGGTCCCAGCAGATACCTGGGCTGGAGGAAGAATGGACACAGAGGACCGCTCACAACCCAGATGCATCCACCTGGGTCACGGGAGCTGCAGGAGGGAAAGCCCAGAGAGAGTCCGCCACGGGAACTGATGGACCCAGCAAAGGCAGAATCATGCTCAGTGCCTGAGGAATTCTGCATAGGGCTAGCCCTTTCCTGGGATTCTTTCTATTTCAAACATTCTAACCAGCAGAAGCTACTGTGACCTGGGAGGGGGTGGGGGTGCTGGCTGGGGACAACTGGTCAACCCCCATTTGAATAATAGTATTTCACTCATGTGTCTGCATATTGAGAATCCAATAGGATTTTTGCCCCCTCATTGTCTCTCTTGTTCCAACCTGGCCTAGACCATAAAGAAGCAAGTTGAGAGACATCTTGGAAGTTGCTAAGGCCATTCTCTTATTACCAGTAAGGAGGCAAAAGCCCAGAGAGTTTCCGTGGCTGCCTCTTGTTCATGATGCTCAACAGGTGCTGGGCTCACATAGGACCTCGGCCCTCCTGTCTCCCGACTGAGTGCCCTCTCGACTCCCCAACATAACTGTGTAAGGGAAGTAAATGTAATTAGGCAGTTAAGTAAAAATGACACCAATGTGCATAACTGAATTCTGTTACTTGGGATATCTAACACATCAGATGTATTTTGTTATAGGGATGAGAGAACCATGATCAGCCCGTCCTCTTCTCTCGAATATAAACTTATTTCTGCTGCCTTATTCTTCTAGGGCATTGTCACGTCCTTAGCAATGTGGGTGCCATATTGAAGGCATGACCAGAAATGCATATTTCAAGACTGGAATAAGGATGCATGTTTAAAATAATTTGCTTTTACCCATAAGTTTATTTGGTGTCTACGAGAGGATTCCATCATCGGAAATTTTGTTTTATAAATTTTTTTTTCAACGTTTATTTATTTTTGGGACAGAGAGAGACAGAGCATGAACGGGGGAGGGGCAGAGAGAGAGGGAGACACAGAATCGGAAACAGGCTCCAGGCTCCGAGCCATCAGCCCAGAGCCTGACGCGGGGCTCGAACTCACGGACCGCGAGATCGTGACCTGGCTGAAGTCGGACGCTTAACCGACTGCGCCACCCAGGCGCCCCGGGAAATTTTGTTTTAAAGTTAATTTGTACTTTATGACATCATTTTGTCATCCTGCAAGAATATACTAAACTTGCATATTCCTGAGTGTTTTTATACCTTGCTGTCTTGACATTTCAAAGGCTCGGATATCGGTGAAGCCTCAATCATTCACTGCGGTTAAATAGCACAATGATACAAGAAGGAGGGTGGGTGCTGGCTGGGGCATGGCAGGCCAGCGAGCTTGTGTTGGACCCTGGCTGGCTACTTATCTTGGGGTTTAGGGCCTGAAATATTGTCAGGGTGTGTGTGTGTGTGTGTGTGTGTGCGCGCGTGCGTGTGCACAGCGTGTGCATGTGTGTAAATATCTTTGAGTGTGGGGTATCTTTGTGGTTAATTTGGTTAACGTAGTGGGCAGAAAAATGACCCCCAAAGATGCCCATGTCCTGATCTCTGATCCGTGGGCTTGTTACATTATATGGCAAAAAGGAATTATGGTTGCAGATAGAACTAAGGTTGCTAATCAGCTGACCTTAAAACAGGGAGATTTTCTTGACTTATCCTGATGGACCCCCATGTAACCACAAGGAGCCTTAAAAGTGGGAGAGGAGGGGCGCCTGGGTGGCTTGGTCGGTTAAGCGTCCGACTTCGGCTCAGGTCATGATCTCACGGTCCGTGAGTTTGAACCCCGCATCGGGCTCTGCGCTGACAGCTCAGAGCCTGGGGCCTGTTTCGGATTCTGTGTCTCCCTCTCTCTCTGACCCTCCCCTGCTCATGCTCTGTCTCTCTCTGTCTCAAAAAATAAATAAACATTAAAAAAAATTTAAAAAAAAAAAGTGGGAGAGGAAAAGTGGGAGAGGAAAAGAGTCAGTGTCCAAGAAGATGTGACCGTAGAAGCAGGTCAGAGTGATGGGTTGATGAGGACTCACACGCTATTGGTTGACCCTCAAGACGAAGGGACTGAGAGCCGAGGAACCAGGCAGCCTCCAGGACCTGGAAAAGGCAAGGGCATGTGTTCTCCCACCGGAGCCTCCATGAGGGAAAGCCGCCTGAAGACGCCTTGACTTTAGCTCAGTGGGACAGCATAGGACCGCTAACCTACACAACTGTATGATAGTAAGTACATTGGTATTGTCTTAAGCCGTTGTCTTTGCGGTGATTTGCTCCAGTAGCCATAGAGAATTAACAAATCAGTTGAACTGAGACGGAAACACACATCTGGAGTTTACAAACACAGGTGCTTGATTTGTTAAAGCCAAATAGTTCAAGCCGACCGTGTGCACTGAAGACAATCACGTGCGTCCAGAGGCTGGAAAAATCTGGAACAGAACGGTGTTTTATGCAGTCACGACCTGTGATGTTTTGGCCCCAGACACGATAAGCCGGCCCAAATCCTCTTGTCAGATTCGTCAGAGCTTTCCCATGGATTGAAGAAAGTCTGAAGGAGTGTGGGTTAGAATTCTGAGACCCGTATCCATCATGACGTTTGCGTAAGTGGCATATTTCATTGCCTTTGACATTTGTAAGGACCAGGCTGTTGGCGTCTGATGGCTGTTGGAAGTGTAAATTATGTTCTTTCTGCACAGCATGGCGGTGAGCTCCTAACGGTGTTGAGGCACAGACAACAGTGAATCGCTTCCCTAATTTCATTCCCCGTCAGCCGCAATCACAGGGAAAGGAGAGGAAACGGTCAAGGCCAGTTTCCTGGGGGATTTCCCAAACTGGTGGCACAAACCTTCAGTGAGAACAAAGCTCTTGTTTCTTCCTACGTCTGACGCACTTTTGGTTGTTGAAGTTTGGACGCTATGGTTCCCACGCCAGAAAGGATCTATTCTTAATTCAAGGTTTTAAAACTTTAATGTCTTTCCCTTTTAGCTAAAAATTGTAAAACAGAGTGTTCTTAATCTTCCACTTTAATCCGTTGACAAGCCTTAAACACGCGCGGTTGGCTTTGAACTTTGAGTGGAGCTTGCCCTGAGAATATTCCGGAAGGCTAGTTTTTGTCCCGGAGCTCTATTAATATGGACAGTGAGGCCACCTGTCAGCAAAAGGTTTTGCCCCCAGCAGATGGGAGGGATTTGATCAACCTCCTCTCCTCGTTGCTTGGGAACTCGGAGCCTTTAGTCAAATAAACACAGCTTCGTTCCTGGCCTTCCATTCATCATTCCTGATGCCGGGACCTGGGCGGGGAGGGAGCCTCAGTGCTGCTTCCAAGTCACGAAACTGTCCAAACAGAATGTCTTATAGTCACGAGAGATGGAGAGAAATGCAAAGAAATCGTGTCTTGACATACATATTTTCCCCTTAACATGAGCCCCAGTGATGAAATTCGGTTCCCCCCTGAGGCTGTGCTGACGGATGAGATCTCACTGCAGATACAGGCAAGTGATATCCGTGCCCCAGACGCACGGAACTTCATAAAAACCGCTGTCTTTCCCGAACTCGAGTCAGGCCAAAGAGCCCCGCTGTTACTGAGGCAGACCAGGTGCTTCTCTTTGGGGCCCTGGTGAAGGGACGGGGCCGGAGGCCGCGATGGGGCTGCCTTTGTCATGCAGGGGCAGGTGCTCTGTCTTCGGGGACACGTTCAGTGACGGTGGCCCATGATGCCAGGCACTGTCCAGCAGCCAGGGGTAAGCCCCGAGCAGAGCAGGCCCGTCTTCTCCCTCCCGGACTGTCCTGTAAGCAAGGACGCAGACTGTGAGCAGGTACACAAGGCAGTGAGGAGCCCAACGAGAGACGAGAAATCTGTGGGAGAAGGGAGATGCTCAGGTGGTGAGAAAGAGGGTTGTGAGTGAAGACAGGGCATTAGTGGCACATTTGCCCTTGGAAGAACTGTCTCGGCCAAGGAGACAGCCAGTGCAAAGGCCCCGAGGTAGGTGTGTGAAGCTGGAGGCACGGCGAGGGGCCGGCATGGATGGAGCCCGTAGAGTGAGGGGTGGGTGTGGAACGCAGCTGGCGAGGCCTTGTGGGCTGTGAGGGCTTCAGATTGTGAGTCATGAGGGTCATTGGGACCCGCTCGACTGCCACTTTAAGGGCATTCTGGCTGCCATTTGGAGGGGACAGAGGTGACCAAGGGCTCCCGTTATGTCGTAGATGCTGGGCTGTAGGGTCTGCTGAAGGACTGGACGCTGGGAGACAGAGACAGAGAGACGACAGAGGTGGAGGAAGAAGGAGACAGACAGGGAGAGAGGGGGCCAAGGGAAGGAAGGCAGGACTCTGAGGCATTTGACCCGAAGCTCTCGGAAGCCTGGTGTCCATTCCTGCAGTGGGCAGACTGGCAGCGGGCGGGTGGGCCCGTGTGATCCCTGGGAGGCATCTGTTCTGGCCCACTAGACGGCCACGTGGCATCCACACGAGGGACATTTCGGAGCGCCCACATCAAAGGAGGGGCAGGAGGCTCCCATCGGCATGTGCCCTCTCGGCCCCCGTCACTCGTCGAGGTGCGCGCAGAAATGACCAGATGCCCCTCCAACAGCTTCTGTTCCTTCCGGGCTCACCGTTCTCCACCAGTTCATCCTTCACTCTGGTGCCCACGCGATTGTCCTGCGATGTGAGTCTAAAGGTGTTACAGCCACCGTACGACCCTCTAAGCCTCCGTGTGTCCCTGGGGTCAAACCCAACCTGGGCCCCTCTTGGCCTGGCCCGTCTACTCCCCGCTCCGGGGCTGTGCGGTGCTCCAGCAACAGGGACAATTCAAAGAACACCGGTGACAATGACTGTTCATCTTCCCGAATGTCCCCCGGTGCACCCAGCTCTGGGCTGCAGGCTTTTTACGCGTCAGCTCATTCACTGCTCGCTGATCAGCCCCACGAGGCCGTGAGCGTTATGATTCCTGCTTCCCAGTGGCGGAAACGGCAAGAGCCTACCAGAACAGCGTCCTAGGTCCCTCCGGTGAAGTCGCGCTGGGCTCTTAACCCCTATACCTGTGGGTCTTCCAGCAGCAGCCTCAGCATCACCTGGGCTCTTGTTAGAAATGCAAATCCCTGGGCTCCAGCCCAGACCCGCTGAATCAGCAACTGCGGGCTGGAGCTCAGAGACGTGAGTCCTTTTAGGCCTTCAGGAGACTCTGAGGGAGAACACTGCACCGCACCATTCTGTGCTTCGGTTAGGCCCAAATGCCATGCTGTTGTGGCGCATTAAGCCCCGGGCCTTTGCACGTGCAAAGTCAAAGATCATCCTTCGAGACGTATCTCCTGGGTCCCGGAAGTCTTCTCTGGAGCCCTGATCCTTGAGGACACCCCTTTCCGTGCCAACAGAGCATGCTTTGTGTCACTACCTAATAGGGCGCAGCGCAGGAGATCCCGGGTGCTGTTGTATAGGCTCACACGAGGCTGTACCTTCCTGGAGGGCAGGACTTGGTTGAACTTTTGCCACTTGAATGCACGGCATCGGTGTATGTTTTTGAGCCATCAACATCCACGTTGCCACCCGGTATTTATTGCTGCAATGACCCTGGGTAATAACGAGCAGACCCCGGTGGCACAGGACAATAAACATCAATGTTTGCTCCAAGTTCTGTGGGTCCATGGGGCCGTTCCGCTGACCCGCGCTGGGCTTAGCTCAGAGGCTCTGCTGAACTTGGCCGGGCTCTCTGCACATCTGGAGCTCCGCGGGGACAACTGAGAAGAGTTGGCTTGGCCATGAGACTCCTCACGTCCCTCCAGCAGACAAGCCTGGGCTTCTCAGCATCGCGACGGGAAGGTTTGAGAAAGAGAGACAGAATCCCACGGGCTCCTGTGAACAGGGCCACCTCTGACTCACCCTCTTCACTGCAGCTCGCCACAGAGCTGGCCCAGATTCAAGGGCGGGTGAACAGACCCTGCTTCTTGATGGGAGGGGCCGGCAAGCCCCCATCGCAGAGGACGCGGACCCGGGGACCGAATTTGCCGTAAATCGAACACCACTTGGTGATACCCAGTAAGTGTCCGAAATCTGTAGGTTTGATTTTGGGGGTTTGAAGGAATGCGTTTTCTCAGTGTGAGGTGGAGAGGGTTATTAAGTGAGGATCCTTTAAAACATCGATTACAGTTTAGGTGACATTAAACTGAAAATCACTGCATAGAGAAATCTTTCATAAATCTATCTTATTCAAGCGATATTCAGTAAGGTACAATTCCCAACCACAAAGTACCCGGCAACGAAGCAATTGGAAAAGTCGTTTGGAGTTGGCTGTTTTGGGACCTGCTACTTGCGAATGTCAGAACGATTTCAAGACTGGCTTCTCGGAGATGGGGCCTGGGAACGGCATGTGGAGCATCTGGAAGAGGGGCAGGTAGATGGAACGGTGGGGTGTGGGCAGGAAGGGCGGAGCCTGGGATTGCCAGTGTTCTGAGCCCTCACGAGGGGGGTCTGGCTGCATCCTGGAGGCATGCGGGGCTCGCTGCTTCTTGGTGGTGGAGGCTGGGTGGGCGGCGTGAGTGCCGGTCGTGTGGGACCTACTGGTGAACCCATCGTTGCTAGGAGACGTTAACCCCCGCCGGGTGGGGCAGCTGAATGGAGGGAACTTCATAAAAGCGGTGACTCATGGAGGTGGTATAGCCAGAATCTTCCAGAACTACAAAGCAGAGGGCTGTGTCCCAAGCTCCTCTTGCTGTCACCGTGCACGGGACTTGCCCCGGTCACGTCATTGCTCCAGCCTCGTCCCCTGAAGGGCAGCAAACACCTCTTACTCACATGATGTGTGAGCCATGTTATTGTCTGAGTTTCTTTCTTGCTCTACGAGCAATGATTCATGCATTTGAATTAAAGAGTAAATTAACAACAGCTGCTTCCTTCCCAACAAAAACAAATAAAAAAACCTTTCTCCCTGGAAGGCGGCAAAACCAAGCTGATTTATAATTCTGGGAGGAAAAGGGCCATTCTTGATGGGACACCGAGGCTAAAATGATTAATACGTGGCTGCATGAAACTTCAAAGACCAAACTCAATCCAACCCAAATTAAACCATAACATCACAAAACTTGTGAATGGTAAGAAATGCTAAAAATTTAGGAGGCCAATAAAACCAAGAGAAAATACTCGAATCGTCTCTGACAGAAAAAGAAAACCAATAAGGAAAATAACCCAAAGAAATATTGGTAAAGATCACAAAGAGGGGATTCACAAAAGATAAAAAATGCAAAGGGACAATTAGCTAATGGAAAAAATGTTCAGTGTTGCTGATAACCAAATAAGCTTGAAAAATGAGGCACTTTTAATTTATATTAGAGAGAGGAAATAGGTTAGAACTCCTTGGTGTTGGGACAGAAATGGGGACTCTCCAAAGTGGCCCACAGTCAGCTGCCCGTGTCCTTGTCTCAGCCTTCATGGCAAATGATCGCACATGCGCGGCGGTGTGGCCGGGAAAAAGACGGCTTTCGATTCCCTCCATCGGGTGCCACAGTCAGACACACTGATGCCCAGTCACCCTCGGGCAGGCAGCTTCTAAGGTAATGAGTTTGGCTTCCTCTCTTCCTGCCTTTTGCTTCACACACTTCCTGCCACGTTGTCAGCCATGTTCAACAGGCCTCATCATCCGTGGCAGCAAAATCTACTTCCTGCCAATTCCGCTCTTCTCTCAATTTCTAGGTGTCCCTGCTCATTCTTCTGTCCTTCTTTGGCTAAGCTTCAGTGAGTGAGAGGCATGGTTGGCAGAGGCAGGCGTGACCCAGGATGTGTCGGACGGAGAGCAGAGGGGACCTGACAGGTGGGGTGGGTCCAGAGACCCTCGGAGGACAGAGACATTGAGTTGGGATTCTGAGGGGGGAAGACTGGAATTAGGAAGGTGACGGACACCATGCCGACCGCCAGTGAGTGATTAATGAATCTCACCTCTCATTCTGTCTGCCCTCTCTTGTGTCCCTCCAGCTCAAAATAGAGACACCTTTGGTGACTGGAGCTTTAGGAAGAGAGAAGGCCGGAGAGGCAACAGGAATGGATGTGAAGATACTACAGGCCAAACAGCCGGGGCCTCACTGGAGGAACATGCCTCTTCACTTAGACTGGTCAGGCACAAATTCAGTGCAGCACGGGCAGTGGCCTCTGTCGAAGGTGACAGTCTGGCCGCGATACGTCCGAAGTGCCCCCTGCCAGCTCTAGACAAGGAACCGTGTCCAGAGAAGGCCTGGCCGCTGGTCGGGTCTCAGTTAAGTGCATATTAGACAAATGCACGGCGGGTTGCAGCCGAGACTTCATGGCAAGTATTGACCCAGATGCTGTTGGTGACGGCCTCTCCCCCATCCCTTGGCTCCTACATTTCTGTGCAGCCGGTAGACTCCCAACGGCGACCATCTGTATCTCCTTGCCTACGCTGCCCACACGCTGGGTGGGCTGGAAGTGCCGGGGAGGTGCCCTCCCCGCTCAGGCAACCCCCTTAGCCCTGACTGAGGGGAGCTGGTGGATAAATGCCCAGGTCCCTCCCCCCAGAATGACGCGAGATAACCCCCGGTCATGATCCCAGATGGCGTCCAGAGTCCCCAGAGCACTGAGCCACAGTAGGAACTTATTTGACAACAGACCCCTTCCTGGCTTTCTGCCTGTCTCTCTCACCGCCCCCTCCCATACCTGTGTGTCCTGTTGTCACCGCCCCCTCCACCCCCCCCCCCCCCCCGCACTGGAATGTATGTCTCTGATTCTACTTCTGGGGGAATCCGTCCAAGAGGTGTGGAGCCCCTCGCCATTCCGGAGCCTGAAGTGCAGCCTCCAAGATAACAGTGCTGGGCAGTGAATCCCGGGGGCGGGAGATGCATAGACCAGAGGGCCAAGCCCCCCTGACACTGGCTTTCTTTTCCCTCCCAAGCGCCTTCTTAGGGATTGTCCTCACTTGCTGTTAACCAGACACTGTGTGCCTTTTAGCACAGAGACGGCACAAGGAAAGCACGTATTTCTATTTAGATCCTCACTAGCAATAATTTAGTGTGACAGAATAGGTCATCCGTCCTTAGTGACACGAGAGCCGGGAAGCTGTCCATCCTATTCTGTTTTTTCATTACATTTTTTTCAATGTTTACTTTTGAGACAGAGCATGAGCAGGGGGAGGGGCAGAGGCAGAGGGAGACACAGACCCCGAAGCAGGTTTCAGGCTCTGAGTTGTCAGAACCCACGAACCACGAGATCACGGCCTGAGCCGGAGTCGGATGCTTCACTGACTGAGCCCCCCAGGCACCTCGGTCCTATTCTTCATTGTATTTCCAACGCCTAGAACAGTGCCGGGCACAAAGTAGATGCAGGACAAACGTTAGATGAATGCATCAAATTCATCTGCCTCCGAGAATCATACTGTCTTCTAAATAGTGTTTTCAGGTTCTGTATTTTGCTGTGTGTTCTAATGCCGGCCTCGTCTGTAAGTTCTGTGTCACCAGTGTTCCCCGCAACCACAGCTCACAGTGCCTTGGATCCTTTTCTTTGACCAGCTTTCATATGGCCGAACGAATTCTGCAAGGTGTGAAACATTTGTATCAATTTTATTAAAATTCTATTTCTAGTCTTGAGGATTCTTGAGATCTGTTCGGCTCCCCGTGAAGGTGTCAGCTTGCAATGCGTATCACACACACAAAGCAAGAAGTCTTGTGAAGACAGAATCCTCAAAGGGAGTTTGCGTGAGCTCTGGGGACCAGAGTCTCAACTAGTTATCGGTTAAGACCCTCCACGGCTAGGGGACTATGTGTCAATGCCTGGTGGGTGTCCTTAATTGAGGCCGCACAGAATGACAAGATTTTGTTGATGATACTGAGTTCAGGACCACACAGCAGTTACGGTAACGTAACTAAGTACAATCATCTACAACAACCAGACTCCGTTTCCTCCTCACGAGAGGTCGTGACAACCCTTGTCCCCTGGGGCAAAGGGGGTTGCCTCGGTGCTGACCCATCTGGTTTTCCCTTCTCCCCATTTCTGCTGATTTTCCCCTCTATGTTTCTCATTGTTTCCGTCCCATACAGACGGTGCTAAGAATACAGCTCTTTTATTTTAAAGCCTCCTTATATCTGCTGAGGAGTAATTTTCAGCCTCAGCTCTAATACAAAAAGCTCAAAGTTCACTTTAAGCAGACATCACGGGGGATTGCTAGGGGGCTCTGTCCAGGCTGCTCTGTAAGGGTGCTGGCCGTCTGCCCGACTTGTTTTCACCAAAGTAGCTCCGTGTTTCATCTCAGCAAGCTTTGTCGGTGCGTCAGTAGGACAGTCAGTGCGTGTTCCTGGGCTGTGGCGGTCAGAGGGTTTGTGTAATCTGTTTATTCCCTTTGGAAAGACAGGAATTTCTCGGTTGGGGGTCCCCACTGAGAATGGATCGTTTGTGGAGACAGACGGTGATACCTGCATCCCAGGAATCCCAGCAATGTCGCCCACGATCTGCAGCTTGGGGACTGTGAGGGGACCCCCGCACCCAGGACGGTCTTGTATATGGAAGGGGCCCAATAAACGTTTGTTGAATGAATGGCCAATGTCCAAGCATTTCACGCCCAGGACGGTGTAGGTCGTCTGTTATCTTGTCTCAAAACCTGCATTCAGTGCAACGGAGTAAGGACATGTCCTCAACAATGTTTCCACCCTCAACAAAGGTTTAATGAACCTCTAATGTGTTCCAGACTCTTAAGGTGGTGGGGGGGTCCCTCCCTGTTCTCAGTTTTTCCATCTACCAAATGGGGAGAACAATATCAGCCTTTCAGGGGAGGGGACTATGGTGTCCTGGCTGGAGACCAGCGGCCGGGGACTGTCTTCAGTGTCATCTTCTCATCCATCTGACTTGTCTGTGTTCTTTGATTTTCTGGCCACATAGGTCTTCTGGTGCTGGGCATTGGACCAGGGGGCACTTTAAAAAAATGTTAATATCTATTTATATTTCAGAGACAGAGAGACAGAGCATAAGTGGGGGAGGGGCAGAGAAAGAGGGAGACACAGAATCCAAAGCAGGCTCCAGGCTCTGAGCTGTCAGCCCAGAGCCCGATGCAGGGTTTGAACCCACGAACCGCGAGATCATGACCTGAGCTGAAGTCTGACGCTCAACCGACTGAGCCACCCAAGCGCCCCGATAATCTGGACTCTTGTGGATGGAATATCAGAGCACAATTGCCCCTAATCCAGGTGTCTTCTCTTAGGTTCCCTGAGAGCCTGAGATAGAGACACGCCTTCCGGAAGTGTATTAGGGAGCACACTTGGGGAGCACTCAGGCTGACCTGGGTAGAGGGAGAGGTTAGACCTTAACGCAGTCACGGCTGAGGACTCTGCTAAGCTCCGGGGCTGGGACGGCCGTTCAGAGCTGTCTTGAGTCAAAGCAACAGGCTAAGCCTTGAACTTTGCATCAAGCAGTCGCTGGAGACAGGCTGTGCTCAGGAAGGGTGGAACCTTGACGAGACAGCTCGCTGCAGCTGAGGGCCATCGAGAGGCTGGGGGTGGGGGGTGGGGAGAGAGATCATCGGCCGTGACGTCTGCCGCTGGGGAAGGAGTCACTCCCTCTGCCTGTTGGGTTAGTGCCTTTTCTATGGTGGGCGTTCTGGGGTGGGTGTCAGCACGGGGGGGACCAACACCCTCACCCCTCCCGTCCACCTCCGTGGGCCCATCCCCACGCACCTGGCCCAGACGTCCTGCCTCCAGTCTGAGTCCCCAGTCTTGCAGTCTCGCACCGTCCGAGCCACTGACAGCCGTCTGCCACGGCCCGCGAGGCCACGCATCTTCCCAGCTTGGCCAGCTTTGCTGCCACACAAAGCGAGCGACTGGGAAGGCGATTAAGCCTCGAGGACCTCACTTTCACCTTCGGAAGCGCATTCTTACATCAGTGTTTCCAAAGCCAATCGCCCGAACAACTCCTCCGTCCAGAAAGATACTCTTGCAAAAAAGGGATCTGTGGTCAAAGACAGGTGGGAAACGGTGAACCTAGCAGCTCTTTCTTGGAGACCCAGTTCTCATGAGCATATTAATGATTCGGAGGAACCCCAACAGAGACGTTGTAAATCCATCATATTCATAACTTCCTTTCGTAGAACACACGCTCTCCCTCTCACGGAACCAATATATGTTAAAAACCGCTACCTTTAATTAACCCGCCAACTCCAGATTTTAAAACACATGCTACCCCTGGGCAGGTTATCACACTATATCTCTGCTTTTTGCGTGGATAAGACCATATTTAATATTCTCTTTAAGGACCGGGTGAGTCACGGCAAATAATTATGGTTAGTAGGAATGGGGGGTGGGCGGGGAGCGGGGGCTTCAGTCAGAAGAGAGAGAGAGCTAGCTATCTGAGAGATGCTTTCTGTGGCTCACCATTTTCTTCTCTGGCCCTCTGCCCGTCCCTCTTTGTTTATTAAAAGCAGGCCCCGCAGACGTTTGTGTGGTGTTGGCAAGACGGAGAAAGACATCTCTGAGCCTGAGATTAGAGGCGGAATTTATAGCCGTGCTGGAAATTGCAGACAACAAACCCCTGCAGTCAGTTACAGGCGGGGCTGTGGATACAGAGGACGGCTGTCCGGGATCGCCCCCGAGACTGCGTGGAGGCCGCAGCCTGGTCATATGCAAAACCGGTCAGGCAGAGGGACCATTAGAACGGAGGCTTCTCCGTCCAGTGTCACCAGAGAGCCAGCCGCAAATGCTCTGTGTATGGAAGCAGACCCACGAGCTGCGTCTCTTCCGCGGGGTCTGCTTCTTGGAATCATCACTGAGATCTCTGGCTGAACACGAGCTTTTCGCGTTGGGTATTATCTCTCTCTCTCTCTCTCTTTTGTCTGAGAGAGAGCATTCTAGATCCGAGGTTAGGCTGGATAGATTTCATTAGCTCTGATAATAGGAACAGAAATCTGTGTCTGCGGAAATAGGCAATGTTCCCAAATAGGGACTCTCTCTGGATCTTAGATCTGTGTGTAAGAGGAGGGAGCGCTTTGGGAAGCATGGTGGGGAACAGAATCCCGCGTCTTAGAAATGCACATTTGGACACACGGATGAGCTCTACAACCACAAACACACAACTGTGCCAACAGCAAAGCCCATGTATGAACAGCAAACGCCAAGTGACAGAGGCTCAGGGACACGTCCCAAATTGCATTTAATACGTAGATATAGAGAGAGATCATGTATAATAGGACATGGAGAGATTTAGAGAGATAATATATCATAGGTATTAAGATAAGATTTATGAGATAGATGTATATAATATGTAGATACAGATCCAGGTAGATATCGATAACCTCATAAACTTCGGTCGGCAGAACAACAACTTTTAAATAAATGTTTACTCTTTAAAGCAAAACTTCAGGCTGTTGTTGCCGTGGGGAAGGGGGGGTGGTGAGTGATGAAGAAACACACAAGAGGTAACAGGGACCTCTGTGCTATTAAGGAACACAACACCTCATCTGGAAATTCTCTTCCCACGAAAACACACACACACACACACACACACAAAGACACAAGGGGCCTTCCATGTGCTTCTGTTCCACCTGGAGTTGTGGGGGGCTTGAAAGCACAGAGCGCTCCTCCCCCAGGCGTGACGGCTCCCCTTCCTTGGAGCACCCTGAAAGAAAAGTGAATTTCATTAGTTTCCTGCACTGCTCAGATCGGTGCAGTAGTCTTTGGCGTGTAAAGAATCCAAAGGTAGAGAAATGCACGTGATGAAGACTTGGGGGCTCAACTTAAATTGTGAACCTCCAGCAGCTGGAAGAGAAAGAGAGAGCAAGACCCGGGAAGGGGCTGTGGTTTGTGTTAGCTCCTCGCTGCAAAGTTGCACAGAGCGCTGGGGTGTCCAGGGGCGTATGGGGTTCACGAGAGCCGGGGTGGCGACTAGGAGGAGGGTCTGCTCCACAGGAGCCGGGCGGGGGCATTTCTTTGGTTAACAATTTGTCATGGACGTGATGCCCTTCATCCCACACCAATCCTTCCTGCTCTCGGGCAACGTTTTGTTCAGAGGGCTCCTTCGGAGCATTGATGAATAATAACATCTCTCTTTTACGATAATATTTATCTTCTGTTGAGCACTTACCAAGGGCCATCGGGCTAAGCACACAGTATCACAGTGAGTTCCCGTAGCAACGCCAAAGCCCGCGCCTCTATTTCTGGTTTAGTTGAGAAATGAACACGGAAGTTACCCAGCCTGCAGGGCTCGGGGTAACCGGGCTGGGATTTGAACGGGGTCCTGGGGGTAACCGGGCTGGGATCTGAACGGGGTCCTGGGATAAGGGTGGGCATCCCAACCGGCGGCCCCAGGCGGGCAGAGTCAGGTTCCCAGGGCGGGCCGATCCAGGAATGAACATTCTGGAATGGAGCCCATGCAAGTCTTTCCCTGCGTGGGTTTCCACACATCACACAGAGTACGGTGTTCCATTTAATGCCTCACGGCCACTGGGGATTGTGCTTCTAGAATTGTTTGCTTCCAAAAATATCAAGCAGAACAGTCAGGAGTGATGGTCCTGCCCTCGCTTCCATCAGATGAGACCCTATTGTGCTGTGACCACGCGTTCTAGTCCCATAACTTCACAGCAGACACAACGCCTGACTCAGCAAGTTGTTGCGAGTGTTGTGACATGCAACCAATTTACGCGGCTCTGTTAATCCTACGACATGAACATTTTGGTGCATAAATCCTCAAGAACCGGTCTGAAAGATTGGGACTAGAGGTCCCTGTTGGCCGAGCGTCTTTTTGGGCTCACGTGTACTGTGTGCCCGTGCCTTTACTCAATCCATGACCTGCTCTGTTCCTTCTGAAGTTCTGGAGTGGACAGAGCGTCCCTGGATCACCAGCTACTTGCGCTGACGATGACCAGATTAGACCTGGGATGTGCTTCTCTAAGTCATCTAGGCATTTTCAGGTACGCCTCTCAGTTTTCAAATTCATTTAAAAAATGTCTATTTATTTTTGAGAGAGTGCAAGCCGGGTAGGGACAGAGAGAGAGGGAGAGAGAATCCCAAGCACCTCTGCGCTCTTAGCACGGAACCCAACGCGGGGCTCAATCTCACAAACCGTGAGATCGTGACCTGTGCTGAAGTCAGACACTCAACCGAGTGAGGACTGAGCCACCCAGGTGCCCTTATTTTCCAATTGGCTTTTTAAAAATGTTTATTTATTAAGAAAAAAAAATTTTTGACATTTATTTATTTTTGATAGACAGAGAGAGACAGAGCACAAGTGGGGGAGGGGTAGAGAGAGAGGGAGACACAGAATCCGAAGCAGGCTCCAGGCTCTGAGCTGTCAGCACAGAGCCCGACACGGGGCTCGAACTCACAGACCGCGAGATCGTGACCTGAGCCGAAGTCGGATGCTCAACCGACTGAGCCCCCCAGGCGCCCCTATTTATTTTTGAGAGTGTGAGCAGGGGAGGGGAAAGACAGACAGGGAGACAGAGGATCCGAAGCGGGCTCCACGCTGTCAGCACAGAGCCCAATGCAGGGCTCCAATTTATGAACAGTGAGATCATGACTTGAGCCAAAGTCAGACACTCAACGGCCACCCAGGCTCCCCTGTTTTCCAATTCATTTTAGACCAACTCATCAAAATCTGGGCACCTCAAGGTGACTATGTGCACATCCCAAGCCTTCAGGGAAGACAAATAAAGATACCCACGAAGCCCAGTTGTGTTCAGCAGTGACCCCTCCGCCACGTTTCCAGGGCCCGTGTACCCAGCCCCCTCCCAGGAGTTACTGCCCTGAGTCATCACCCCTGATGGCCTGATGCTTCCCCCAGGGGTCTGGTCGAGCACAGGCCTGCCCGGTGGTTTGTGAAGCGTGTGGCCCAAAGCGATCCATCTAGCAAGCGGGACAGAATTATGAACAGAGGGGAGGAGTGAAACGGGGGGCCGTGGGAGGGGCAACCTGATCGAGCCAAAGGGTCTGAAAGACGAATGGATACACGCACAGAAACGGGGTAAGGCCCGCAGAGGCGCTGACCTCACACAGGAGTTAGGATCTCCCCAGAGAGGATTTGTCTAGCAAATCTGGGGCTCTGCGCTCCAGTCCGTGTCTGGGTTAAGTTACAACCACCACTCGCACACGGAGACTGGACGACACAAAAGAGAGAGACTTCACGTTTGGAGAGCACCACGTCTGGTTTTCGCGCTGTGTCATCGGCGTGAGGGCGTCTAAGCTTCTTCAACGTGGTGATTCCCTTTTTCAGGAGGGGCAGCCGGGACAGGAGCTGAGCGAGAAGTCCGGAGCCGCGCATTGAGCCGATCGGTGCAGCTGGGGGCCCGAACACAGTCTGGTATTGTTTCCCCCTCATGGGAACACTGGACATCCCTGGAGGAGGGCCTGCCTCCCCGCCCTGTCTCGCAGGAGCCTTGCAAGGCAGCCTTTGTCTTGCCGGGCTCTAATTCCCTTTCTGGGAAGCGGGCTTTGAAGGGCTTCCTAAAAGGGAGATTGATTGGGAGGGATTCTGTTCCTTTCTCCATGCAGACACCTGCTGGGTGGGCCCAGCCACTGGGCTCCCGCTGGGTCTGTGAGCCGCTCTCAGCCAGAAGGGGAGCACAGCTCCCTATCTGCAGACCGGGGTCCCCCGCAGGCACGGAACGCACACCCAAGGGGGCCGGGAAAGATGCTTTACCAACGCTGCTGTCTTCCCGTCCCGGGCAGTAACTACTGAAAGGGATTCTGATGGGTCATTTCATCTGAGTTTTGGGTTTGTAAAAAAAAAACAAACAAAAAAAACAACTCCCCTTTCCCGTGTCCTGCACGTCCCCTTCTTTGAGACATCAAGATCTTTCTGTAGAGTTGACCCGCGTGTTCATTTTCTTCTCTTCCTTTCCCCTTTCCGCCGGGTGGTTCTGGGCTGTGACACAGCGACCGAAACAAAGTTACACTGTAATACGCCCACGTGGGAAAAATTCAAAGTGTCCAAAAGCATGGTTGTGAAAAGCGGGGTGCTGTCAGCTTCTGGGGGCGGGGGGCCAGAGGTTTATATAATTCAAAGGCTCCCGGCTCAGGAAAAGAACACAGTGAGTGGTGCTGGTGAGTCTCACAAAAACGCGGGTCTGTGTGAGCGCACGGCTGGGACCCCACTGCTACCGGGAGCCCCTGAGCCTGAGCCTTCGCAGTGTCCTGTCTGCTGGGCAGAAGCCCCTTCATGCCCCGTCCCCGCCCCCAGCTCTTCTCTTGTGACACCTGGGACCTCTTTCCAGCGTGTCCTTCCAGAAAAAGTCCGTAGGTACACTAGGTAAATAATATCAGTTTGGACCAACTTTCAGTATATTTAAGGGGCTTATGATACTCACCACGTACATGACACCCACGTCCCTCGCCCCAACCCACACGTCCAAGGATGACTGAGCATCAGAGGAAGTTGGGTGGTTCATCTGTCTTCCCGAAATCTGCAGGTCTGGACCCTCGTACCGTCTGCAGGAACTGAGGTGGGTGGGGGGTGGGCAGTGAGGAGCACGAGGTTTGTTGGGGAGGGAGGTTGTTCAGGGGAGCCCCAGACCCTGCCCGATGAGGACCTTGCAAAGTCCCTGCCAGTCCAGGGGACCCAGCACAGACCTGCCCTTTCGTGTGACCTGTGTGGATAGAAAGCGGGCAAGCCCTTCTCCACGCTGTGCTCGGTCACCGGGAGGGCCACCAGGGACCCCTTGATCTGGGCACAGCCTTGGTGTCCCCGCCCATGCCCTGCAGCGGGCAGCGGGTTCCGAGGGCCCCTGGCAGTTAAAGAAATTTTGTGGTCCTCAGTTTCCTTATCTTTCATGACCTTTTTTCACTGCGCTGTGGGAAGATGAAATAATAATCAATGTTAGGAGCTGAACGGGCTCCCCCCCCCCCAAATTCCTATGTTGAAGTCTTAGCTCCCAGGGCCTGGGACGGTGGCTGTATTTGAACACATGCCTGTTAGTTTAGCCTTCTGGTGTCTGATGTTTTGCTACAGCAGCACCCCCAAACACATGCAAGGGGGGATTTCGCTAAGCTGTACTTTTATCAAAGAGGGCCCTCCTCCCCTAGCAAAGTCCCACCCGGTTTTACCAGCTTATCAGAACCAGCACACCCTGCCACCCCACCCCCTCCTTGTTGTTCCCGTCCTGGGAGCCACAGGGTGGGGGTGGGGGACACGTGAGGAGCCGTGCCCTCTGCTTCCTAGAGATGGGCTTAGACCTTGGCTGCTTTCTTCCTTGGGTAAAGCAGAGGGACCAAGCTCATCCAATGAGGTTTCCTTCAGAGTATTCTCATCTGTCACCATAAATATTATTCTCAGTGTCATTGTTATTCATGACAGTAAGCTAGCATTTGCACAGCACATTGTGATCTCTGAGTCATGCGCTCGTATGTTATCTGCTCCTCCGAGAGGGCAGGGCAGGTGTTGGGATCAGCCCTTGGCCCACCTGTCTGAGGCCAAGGTCACAGGGCTGCCCAGAGGTCACTGCTGAAGAAGCAGAAGACAGGGGTGTTCTGACTTGCCCCTCTGCTGTCCCCCCTCCCACACCGACAGCTCCTTCTACTTCGCAGACTAGACAGAGATCTGGCCACAGCCTATCGAGGGCCCAGACACGGGGCATCTATGGTGCTGGTGTGACCAAGGCCCAGACTGCTATTTTCCACAGGTTGGTCTGAAAGGGGGAAGGATAGGACGAGAGATGAGGACCGGCCATGGAGGGGACAACATGGGGTGTGTTCTGTTCCCCCGCTCAGCCCCACGGACCACTTCTGGGCCCTGAGGGATGATGCTACCAGTGCTGCTTCCTGGAGGTGGGAGCGGTGCAGGTGCGGGGCCGGGGGGACCAGGACCCCAGAACACTCCCCCAGGGGTCCTCGCAGGGAGAGAGCCAGGGGGCGCACTGTGCGGAGACCTCGGCATCCTGGGCCTGGGAGCCGGTCAGGGTCGGTGTTCTCACCCGGACCAGCCCCATGTGGGGCCCGCAGGACCACCCCCGTGATGGCCAGAGACATCCTGAGCACAGTAGACCCCGGGGGGCTGCCGGAACTGAGTGGGGAGTTTGGGGGGGACTCGGACCCTGCATCGGAGAGTGGGAGGGAGACCTGTCCACACACTTTGCTGCCAGTTTGACTGCATTTCAGCCGCCTGGCTGGGCAGGAACCAGGTTATATTGTCAACCAGACGCCCTGTGCTCCCAACAGGCAAGACCGGTAATCAGAACAACGGCCCTTCTGGCTATCACCTCGTGCATCGGAAAGTCACACGCAAACCCTCTCTGGGGGCAACCTTGGGAAAGAAGACAAGCCGCTCACACTGCGGAAAGATGTCGGTCAGGCTTCTCCGGGAGTCGTGGCCCCCACACGAGAGCCGCGAAGGCAACTCTCTCCCTCCTTCCCCGACCTCCTTCCAGATTCAGCATCCTCTGGGACCCAATTCCAGTGAGATCGCGGCAACGTTAGGATTCTACTTTTCTGCAGTTTCGGCTCTCTGCTTTGTTATGGGATATCATTTGGATAAACAGAAGGATCAGAAGGAGAGAAGCTTCAAAGGAAACAGAGGCTCCGGTCCCCCTGCAGAGATCACTTGCGTCGTGTAATTAGCGTTGTAAGTCTCCGGTGGGCCCTTCCTTCCCGTCAGAGCCCACCTTTATGTCCTGTTTCTTCGCTTAATCATCTTTGCAACTCCCCAGGCTTATTCTCAGTCACATGAAGGCCGGGGCTGAATACAATATTAAGCTTTACCTTGAGTTAATTGAAACCCAGACCCTGGCCGGATGAGGGCATCACCACGGGAAGACACACGGAGAAGCGAATCCTGAGCACGCTGACAGGTTACTAACGGGAATTATTTTTGTAAACTATGCAAGAAGATGTGCTGCATTTCCTTCTTTTTTCTCCTCTTCTCCCCTCCCCCCTCCCCACAGTCTTTGCCTTCCAACCCCTTCGTCCCTCCCTTTCTCCTTGGCTCTGGCCTCGGACCTGCACATACCTTCTCACACCTGCACGCACTCCCCTCATGCCCGCAAGGACACTGGGAACGTTCTGCTGCTGAATGTTGGCCACGTCCCAGGGCTCCTCGGCTGGTCAGAAATCCCGGGGATGCAGCTTAATTCTTAAGGAATTCTCAGGAAACTGAGACATAGAGGGATGCATTTTCCAAAGGGTACAGAGCTAGTAAAATCAAACCCGGATGGTTTTATTTAAATGTTTATTTATTTATTTATTTTGAGAGAGAGAGAGAGAGAGAGCGCGCGAGTCGGGGAGGGGGCGGAGGGAGAAGGAGAAAGAGAACCCCAAGCAGCCTTCAGGCTCATTGCAGAGCCCGATGAGGGGCTTGATCTCATAGCTGTGAGATCATGACCTGAGCCAATATCAAGAGTCAGATACATAACCAGCTGAGCCACCCAGGTGCCCCAAACCCAGACAGTTTTGAGCTCTGACCTCTTTGCTATGAAAGAAGTGAAATATAGCCTGGCTTTTCAGGCTGGGGCCAACGGGGGATGGTGGTTCTCCTGGGAGCCCTGTGTTGTCTTGGGTTATCAGAGAAATTCAGTGAGACCTTGGAAAAGTTGCCCTTTGAAGTGTATGCCGGAGACCTTGTTGATGGTGTTATCGAGGAGCCTGATGAATGACACCTCACTGACTAGGGTCCGAAGCTGTTGTAAACATGTCCCAGGCTTGTGCACAGGGCTCAGAGTGTGTGAGGGGGGGCGCTCAGGCTAAGAGCCCCAATTTGATGGGTCGTCCAGAGCCTGGAGTACTGCAGGCTGGAATGGGCCTCATCCATCCCCAAGAACAAGTGTTGGGGGCTTAAAAACCCAGCCAAGGATGTGTCTTCCACACTCAAGTTCCCCCCAGACACCTGCCTGCCTAGTACACTTTCTCTCACACTTCCCTTCCCTGGCTTCTCTCTTTACTAAGCTTTGTACGGTGACTTCTCGTCCTCCATCTAGGGCCCCCACTCCCACAGCCCATTGGGATAAGGGTCATTGGCTCCCCTCCACCTTACTTGGCCTCTCAACAGAATGTGCCCTAATCTGTTATCTCTTCCTTCTTGAAATGTTCTCCCCACTTGGCTGCTGTAACACTACACTTCTGTATAGGCTGCCACGTATCACAAGATGTGGTTCCTATGGTGACAAGATGCTGAAACTGGGAGAGGATTTATGACATGGTGTGGCTGAAGGGCACATTTCTGGTGTTTTTAAGTGACATCTGTTAGGATGCCCGGTTAGAAGCACATGAAACGAACTCTGGATATTTTAAATAAAAAAGAATAATTCTTAGAAGGCTATGGAAGCTTATGGAATCAGTGGGAGTCCTGAGGCCCAGGCTTGGGAAAGTAGGAGGAAACCAGAAATCACTGGAGGGTTCGGGAGTGAATAAGAGGGAACAAAAGGAGACACGGATAAATGAAGTTTAGAGAATAATAGGTATGGCAAAGTAAGATACGAGATTAGGTCTCTTTTTAAGAATGGGTAAGGCAAGAACACTTGTGTTGACAGACAGAACAAAACTGGCATGAAAAAGAAGAATTTTTCTGATCATAATGTAATCAAGCTAGAAATTAAAATCAAAGTATCTGGGAAAACCTCAAGTATTGGCAAATCAAACCAGAAGCATCGAAATAACCATGAGTCAAAAAGGAAGTCACGAGGGAAATTAGGAAATAGTTTGAATTGAATGAAAATGAAAACACAAAATTTCAAGATTTGTGGGATGCAGCTAAAACAGTGTTGAGAGGAAAATTAATGGCATTAAGTGCTTATATTAGAAGAAAGTTCTCAGATGAATAATCCATGCTTCCACTTTAAGAAATGTAAGAAATTGGAAAATAAAGCAAATTAACCCCAAAAATAGTAGAAGGAAAGAGCTAATAAAGATACAAGCAGTACTGATAAAATTGAAAACAGAAAGATTATAGACAAAGACCAATGGAACCAATGGTTTTAGGGTTGTTTACAAGACATAGGGTCAGGAACAGGGGTTTGTGTGTATGTATGGTGGGGGTAGGAGAGGGACCTGTGACTAGCTGATGAAGGAATATCTAACTTAATGTTTTGTGGGTATAAAATGGTAGGTGGGATGGTCCACTGAGAAGTACACAAAACTCTAGAGCTGGTGAAGAGAGAGGTGACGTTTTGGTGTATTTTCTGAAGGCATGAGAATAATAAGTATATTAGTTTCCTACTGCTGCTGTAACAAATTACAATAAACTTTGTGGACTTAACAACACAAATTTACTCTTACAGTTCTGGACATGAGAAATCCCAAACAGGTCTTGCTGGGCTAAAATCAAGGTGTCGGTGGGGCTCTGTTCCTTTTGGATGCTCTAGGAGACGGTCTGTATTCTAGACTTTTCCAGCTTCTAGAGGCCGTGCCTTGTCCTTGGCTCAATGTCCCATACCCCATCTTCCAAGCCAGCCGTGTAACATCTTCTAATTTCTCTCTTTGTCTCTAATTGTTGCTTCCATGGTCACATCTCCTTCTCTGACTCTGACCCTCTGACCTACCTCTCATTAGAACCCCTATCATCTCCCCATCTCTGGTTCCTTAACTTCATCACATCGGCAAAGTCCCTTTTGCCATGCCAGGTAGTATAGTCTGGGTTTCAGGGACTAGGAGTGGACATCTTTGGGAGCTCTCATTTTGCCCACTACAGTGCATAGTGGAGAACAAGTAAAAGGACTGAGAAGAGCACTGAGGTCCAGCTGAGGCTGGAGACCGTGAACCGCCTGTGGCCCGAGTCTCCAATTTAGGACGTTAGGAACTGAGATAAAGAAACTAAGTTGGCAGACTGTGACGCTAGACCAGGATATGGCATTTTTCTGGGAGTGTGGAAAAAGGACAGGGTACAGGGAGTAGGAGTTTTAATAAAATAATAATATATCTGCTAAATGGTGGGATCCGGGCTAGGTAAGCAGGGGCGGAGAATGATGGCAGAAGGGGAGAAATAAATATATCAGATGTTGGTAAAATGCACAATCCAGGGCTTCCAATATGAGATGCTGCATGATAAATGGATACTAGCGACTCAGGAGACACATTCTTAATATAGAGGACTTCCCCTACTTCCATTCTAATAAATAGCAATTCATCAGACTCAAAAGCAGAATTTTCTGATAACCTACCTTTCTCCTACAGGAATGTGTTTAATCTACTCTTAACACTCTTCAGAGGTCTTGGAATAAAAAAAGAGTCTGCCTTCTGATGCAGTAATTTATCACAGCTGATTCTTGCACTTAATTGTTTTCATCCATCAGATACGATCTGGTCACTCCGACAACTTAACAGAAGTACTATTCGCCAAAAATCAAACAGGTCCATTTTGTTCTCTGTGTTATGAGTAACAACTTAATCTAAAAAGGAATCTGTTTATCCATAGGCTACAGAGTATTTTTCCGAACCAAAGAGAAGGACTTGGTGATTGCCAGCCCCGAGGGCAGAGTTACACGATTATGGAGTGTGTGGTTTAGAAAGAAGAAAGACACTGGAATATGCTTGGGGACATCAGAGTGATTCTCTCCAATTTATTTTAAAAATAGGGACTCTTTTGTTGTTGTGTTTTCTCCATTTTAGATGTAGCAGAGTGGAGCTTGAGTTTGGATCCTGGAAACGTCACCTGATTGCTGGTGAACGTGGGTGCTCCTCTGCCTGGGCTTCCTCATCTACGATACATAAATAGCAGAAGTATCTACCTTAGCGTGTTACTAACGGAACAACTGAGACAATACTCGTAGATCTCATGGAATGGTATCCGGCATAGATACGTTTGTTCGATAAAACAAATTTGTTGAAATTTGTTCAATAAAAGTCATCTTACAGTGAGATTCACTGGAAAAAGAAATCGTAAATACACGAGAAAAACACTTTGCATTGCTTCAGAACCAAGAGTAACATCTACCTTTTGACTTCACGTAGACGAGAGTTGATCCCTGGTTAGAGTGAAGTGCTCCTGACAGTTTTCTCGGCCTTGTCGGTGTCAGTGAGTTTATTTCCCCTCTATTTGCCTTGGATTGCAGAGAACTGCCCAATTTAAATAACCTCTTGTGGATCACCTTCTACTTTGCTAAAAATGGAAACTCCCCAACCCAAAGGCAAATAGCAAAGCTAATTAGGTTATTCAAATCTTTCAAGACTTGCAATCCAGATATCGTCAAGTCGGGATGAGGGATTGGAAAGTGGATCGGGGCAGAGCTGGCTGGTTGACGGGATGGGACAGGAACATGGTAGCCGTGATCCTCCAACACCACAAGCCTTTGGAGACGGAGCAGCCACTGAGCCGACCAGCCATGGTTATCTGGTGACTCTCGAACTATGCACCATAAGCGGCCGCACTTGGTCACCAGAAATTTCGTTAGAGACCAGAAGGTCTGCCTGCCGGCCAAGAAGCCAAGGGCAATGTGTCAGCTTGCAAGAGCCACCAGGACAGCAGGAGAGTGGCCCCAGGTGTTTGTGAAGACCCCAGGGTTGAGAGGTCCTCCCCCTGCTGTCCCCCATTGTTGTTAAGCCACTTGAGCAAGTTACGCAACCTCTCTGAATCTCAGTAGCCGATCACCCAGCCGGGAGGGTTGTTGGGAATGCCGATGAAAAAGTACATCTTGCTTCGCTGAGTGTGCTCGGAATGTACTCGGGCAGCGAGGAAACGTTCCTTTTCTTTCTTCTCCGCTTCCATCTCTGCCCTGCGCGGCGTGTCCTTGAAGCAGGTCTCGGCCCAGCTACTTCCCCCAAGAATTCGGGAACCATTGTATCAGACAAGGCTGAGCTGTTTCTTTTTTAAAAGGTCGTTAAGGGGCGCCTGGGTGGCGCAGTCGGTTAAGCATCCGACTTCAGCCAGGTCACGATCTCGCGGTCCGTGAGTTCGAGCCCCGCGTCGGGCTCTGGGCTGATGGCTCGGAGCCTGGAGCCTGTTTCCGATTCTGTGTCTCCCTCTCTCTCTGCCCCTCCCCCGTTCATGCTCTGTCTCTCTCTGTCCCAAAAATAAATAAACGTTGAAAAAAAAAATTAAAAAAAAAAAAAGGTCGTTAACTCGAAGACCTTAGTCCCTGGTCGTGAGCGGGCCATCCCTTGCCTCTGTCGTGGTGTGTGAGAGGCGGGAGACCCGGCGGGATGCCTGGGGAGCCTTCGCTGAGGGCCGGCGGCGGGGCCTCAGGCTCCAGCCACCGCATTGGCAGGCATTATGACAAGGTCAGGGGAGCCACTTCCTCAAGAAAGACCAGGTCCGCTTCCAGAATTCCAGGCACGTTTGCAAATTTCCCGGAACTGCAAGTTCGCTGTGTTCCCTCCTCCCTCAAGGGCAGCGAAGGCCTGTCCGTTCTCCTGCGGGGCTGAGTCCATGGAAATGTCAGAGTGTGTGTGCCCGGGTCCCAGCACCCGGTGACGTTTGCTCTTGTCCTTCCCCACGGCCCTGCTCCTCTCCAGCGCCCATTCCCCCTCTCCCGCTCACTTACCGGGCATCAGAGCCCTGAGCTGGCTGCTGCCAGAGGGCGGTCTGCACGCGGTCACAGGGAGAGGAAAAGAGTCACCTGCTGTGCTTGGGAAGAACACAGTGGCAGGTGTTGGGGACCTACCCGGCTTAATTCATGGCAGCTCTTTTACCCCACTGGTGCCCCATTTAGTGGCGCAAGCCAGATGGGGAGGAGGATCTGTGTCGGTCACTTCCGAGAAGCTTC
Organism: Lynx rufus; assembly: GCF_022079265.1. NCBI lineage: Eukaryota > Metazoa > Chordata > Mammalia > Carnivora > Felidae > Lynx > Lynx rufus. The sequence continues at coordinate 5,683,238 of NW_025814834.1, forward strand.
GACGTTCTCTCTCCAGCCCCGCCGTGGTGGGGACTCCCGATCCAGCTGCCTGCTCACCGCCCCCCCGGGGGTCGCTTGTGCACCTGAAACGGAAGTGGCCAAAACCAACCGCTCGGTTTTCACCACACCCCCCACCCCGCTCTGCTTCTCCTCTAGCTCTCCGTGGCATAAGCCAAACATAGGAGTTGTGCTGGGCTCGTGAGCTGCCCTCACCTCTCCCTCCGTAAGCAGCCCCTAATTCTGAAATACGCCCCCGATCTGTGCACGGTCACGCGTCTCTCTACCGCACTGTGACACCGTCTAAGCCTCGCCCCACTCCCCCCCGGATTACGTGGTAACCAACCATCTCAATCGACTGCCCTGCCCACCTGTGACCCCTTCTCCTCCATCAGTGGATAATCTTTGGAAGCAGACGGGAGCCCTCGCCCTCCTCCCTCAAGCCCTGCAGCCAATTTTCTTGCACCCAGATGAAAATCTAAGCCCCTTGCCTCTCGCCCTGGGGGTTTTGTCCCCACCCCCTCCTTCCCTTCTTCCTTTCCCACACTGGCCTTTTGTCTGTTCCTCAGACACTTCAGGCCCCTTCCTGCCGCGCATCTTTACGGTCTTAGAAAGCTCTCTCTCCTGATTGGTTGGTCAGGGGATGGCTCCTTCTGGTGGTTCAGACCCCCGCCTACACGTCACTTCTGCAGGGGGCCACTTTGACCACCAGATCAAAATCCCTCCCTGTTACACTACTTTGTGGCAGGATTGCCCCTATCTGGGTCTGGCCTTTAAAAAATGCGTTGATTAGCTTTGTTTCTGTCTTCTCCCTCGGGCCCACTCTTTTAACATCTCCTGGAGGCGCCCAGGGCCTTGTCTGTCTGGTTCACTGTTACATCCCCAGCAGTCAGAGGAATGTCTGGCTCATAGGGGGCGCCCGGTAAATACTGGTAAATAATGAATAATTGGGGACAGCAGGCTGTGCTCTCCCTTAACCATGTTTTTGGCTCATTCAGAATACCGGTATGGACTTTGTTCCCGCAAGATTTTGTAGGGCGGGTGTTTCGACCTCAGCACAATGGACGTTTCGGACTGGATAGTTCTTTGCGCTGGGGCCGTCCTGTGCCTCGTAGGATATTTGACAGCGTCTCTGACCGTCCCCCGCTAGATGCCGGTAGCAAACTCCCCCCACCTCAGGTTGTGACAACCCAAAATGCCTCCAGACGCTGCCAAATGTCCCCCCAGGGGGCAAACTCCCCCCCCCCCCCCCCCGTGAGAGCCATCCCCGTCGCGGGGCCATCGGCAGCTCTGCGTGATTAAGACGCCCATCTCAACGTCGGGTCCCCAGATCAGCAGGGGACCCGTCTGGGAAGTCACTGTACCAGGAAGGTCAGGCCGGGCGGTGGGGCAGCAGGCCTGACCTTGACCCCAGCTCCCTCACTCAGCAGCTGGTGGGCTGGTTCAGCTTCCGAGGCCACGGGCTTCTTGACTTTGGAGGCGGTGTGCGTCCCCGGGGCCAGCCGGAGATGCGTGGATGCCAGCGCGGAGGGGGCGCAAGGCCACGCGGGGAGGCTGGCCTCGCCTCCAGGGGGAAGCTCTGTGCTGTCGTCGCCTTGTGGTCCCCTTTGCGGACCTGCGTTTCCCGTGCCGCAGACGTGCAGGCCGGGCGGAGAAAGGGGACCCGGTGGTCCCCCGCTGAGCTCCCGGGGCACACCCAGCTGACTCACTGGCTCCAATCCCCCCGCCCCTTTGACTTGCTCGTTCTCTGGTTTCCACAAAGGCCGACTGTGCTCCGAGCAGCTGCGGCCGGTCAGGGCCTCAGGGAGCTGTGGGAAGGGTCGCGGTCCCCATCAGCTGGCAGCTGCGGGAGGTGGCCAAGCATCTCTCCCTCTCTCTCTCTCTCTCTCTCTCTCTCTCATCAGTGTTCAGGTCCCCAGCCGGCCGCTCAGCTCTTTTCAGACAGTGACCTCCGAAGTCCTCTGTGGGGCCTAAAATACTTACATCCAGCGATGGGCCCTTGGGAATGTCCGCCCTGATGGGAGGGCAGCTACACGAGCGGGATCTCAGGCGACGTTCAAGCCGGAGAAAGAATAGAAGCCTTGTTCGGTCTTTTCCTGGCATAAAAAAATGTACAGTCACGGCCTACCTAATTAATTAACTGAATTCTAAGGAGATGAGCAAAATTACTGTTAATTAATTTGAAATTAATGTAAATGTATCATGCCTAAAGTATTTGTGTTTCCTGCATCCCGCAGGGCAGGTGATGGAGGCAGGTGGAGTGTGGCTGGGGGACCGTCCGGAGCAGATGGCAGTCAGGCCTGGGGCTGGGGTAGCGTCCACTTGTAGGGCCAGCTCGACGGGCAAGTGTCCGCGGCAGGAGCGACGACTCAGGGATGCCATCAGAACTGAAGGGGCGCCTGGGTGGCTCAGTCAAGCATCAGACTTCGGCTCAGCTCGTGACCTCGCAGTGTGTGAGTTCGAACCCCACTTCAGGCTCTCTGCTGTCAGAGCAGAGCCTGTTTCGGATCCTCTGCCCTCCTCTCTCTGTCCCTCCCCCGCTTGCTCTCTCTCTCTCTCTCTCTCTCTCCAAAATAAAAATAAATATTAAAAAGAAAAGAAGCGACCTACCAATAGGTTTAGGGTCTTAGGAATGAGGATGTGGCTCCGTGAGGGCGGGCAGGGCTAAAGACCCAGTGTGGTTGGCACGGGACGAAACTCCATTCGCCCAGGACAGCTCACAGGCTCTCTCGTCTCTGACCCCATGCACCCCTGCCTGGTTTCACTTGTTCTCACCGCAGAAGCATCTTCTCCTTGGGGGAAGAAAGTGGTGAGACCCAACTTCACGGACGCCCCTCCTCCCCAGCCTGGCAACCCCAGGAGCCAGTATTTGCTGCCACTGACATACGTACATTAACCCCGGACCCAGTGCTGGGTTTGGCCCCGTGACGGCTTCTGGGGTCCTGGGACTGTGGGCTCCTCTACAACCTGGGGAGCTGGGTTCATTACAGGAAAACAAGCGAAGGTACGAATGTGTCTGCAGCTAAATGCGGCCGCCCCCACCGCCTGATGTGACCACCAGCCACCGCCTGGTTCATCCCCAGGGGAGAGATTCGGCCGAACATTTGACTTGGTTTTGTGTAAATCCAAGAGAGAACATGGGTGCTGACGGATGTTGCGAGGAGGTTTGTGTTGTATTGACTCAGACTGAACTGCTTTGAGACCCGGAAACGAAGGCGGGAACGTGACCCCTCTGATGATTCCCAAGGTGCTTCCAGGAAGCCGCCCAAGGATTTCCATGTCCTCGGCCTCCTCTGTGAGTCTCCTGCTGTTCCAAAGAGTAGCTTGAGGCAGGAAGAGGACGGGTCCAGTGTCTGACTGGGGTGATACGTGCTCTAATATCGACTTTCCTCTTGTCACTAAAAAGTTTAAAAGTGAATGTATTGCCCATTATGGTTTGACTTGTCCAGACCCATAGGCCCAGATTATGTCCAAGCCTGAACCACCCCCCCCAACCCCCAGCCGGAGGATGTGGCCTGATCTGGAAGCAGAGTCAGTGAAGGTACAATTACTTAAGTAGAGGTCATACCGGAGTAAGATGACTCGTTAATCCAATGTTACTGGTGCCCTTATAAAAAGAGAAGACACACACACACACACAGACAGGAAGCCACATGAAGACTGGACCAGGGATTGGAATGATGTTGTCACAAGCCGATGAGCACCGGGACCACCAGCACCAAGAAGAAACAAGGAAGCAATCTTCCCTAGAAACTTCGGTGACAGTGAGGCCTGCTGACATCTTGCTTTGCACTCCTGGCTTCCCGGTCCAGTCCTGGGGCCCTGCTCAAAGACTCGCTTCTGCTCGAAGAAATAGAGGTAGTCAGGGTAGGGGTGGAAAAATATCCCTTGCTTCTCTTCTAGATTCTGTGGATGGTCTAATAATTAAATGGATATAAGACAGATGAACAGAAGAAAAAACGAAAACGAGTTTAAGACACGTTTGTCTCCTTTATCTGAGGGAGAGCCCCAGGAAAGCCGAGTAACTCCCCAGAGTGGCCCAAACCATCATCTCCTTAAATGCCATCTTTAGCTAGAGACCAAAGAAGAGGGTGGGGTACAGTTGTGGCGGGGGGGGGGGGGCGGGTGGCAGCTGGGAAAAGCTCTGTAAACAAGGATAAGGTTGTTGTGCAGACATAAGTCCTTGCCTTCCCATTGATGAGAGTTTCTAGAGGGGCGCCTGAGTGGCTCAGTTGGTTAAGCGTCCAACTTCAGCTCAGGTCATGATCCTGTGGTCCGTGAGTTCAAGCCCTGTGTCGGGCTCTGTGCTGACAACTCAGAGCCTGGAGCCTGCTTCGGATTCTGTCTGTCTGTCTGTCTGACTCTCTCTCTCTGCCTGTCCTCTGCTCATGCTCTCTCTCTCTTTCTCTCTCAAAAATAAAGATTTAAAAAATTAAAAAAAAAAAAAGAGTTTCTAGAGACTGAGGCATCCCCCTCTTCCTGGGATCACCGGGAGACATGGTGACGAGTGGAGATTTCCCGAATGTTAAGCGTTTCTTACAAAAGGGTACTTCTACTCAAAATTTTCAGAGCTTCCCTTGTGCCTGCATTTTCTTAAAAATAACCAGCTTAAAGTAATCCCCATGCCAAGGAGACACACTTTAGGGTGGCAAATTCTGTCCTCCTTGATCTGCCCAGCGAGAGGCTATTGCAATAGTTTGTTGGGGGGTGGATAAAGATCTGAGCGAGGGCAGTGGGGCCACAGAGAGGTGGGTGGTCAGAGGGCCAACAGCTCAGATGCGACACCTGATTGGGCAGAGCAGGTGGAGAGGAGTCTAGCGTGACTGGCTGGGGTGTGTGGTCGATGGTCTTCTCCTACGGAATCGGGGGGCACACAGGAGGAGCAGGAGGTCTGGTGGGAAAGCTGGCAAATGGTGTAAAATGAATGCAGTTGATGGAAACACCCGGAGTGGCTCTAAGCTTTGAAATCTCTGCAAAGCATTTCTGTCTGTCTTTCTGCAGCTGCACGCCAGCTAGGAACCATGGGGCCACCCCAGACTCCTGCTCTGCTGACCCTCGGGGGCCTGTGATGCCCCTCAGATCACCTGCAGACCACACCTGAACAGGGAGTCAGGCGCAACTCAAAATGGGCTGTACAAGTCAGCACCCGGGGGTTATACGGAGGGAAGGCAGGGATTCGTTGGGCCCCTGGGACACCGAGGGGGCACGGGGGCACAGGGCACAGGACATAGGAGAAGGGGCGACGGCAGGGCCTGATTTTCTTAGCTTCACTCACCAGGAGAAGACCAAGACCAAGAACTTGGTCCAGATGGACACTTAAAAGATTGGGAATTTACCCGATTCACCTGCCAAACACTGACTTTGTGCCAGTTGACATGTTCCACATTAATTAGTCTTCCTAATAACAACGTGGCTTACAGTGCTTGCAAGATAGCGTGTCTGGGGCAAAGAATATTTCCTTGTTGTGGGTAAGAGGGATTCCCCAACTCATCACTTAGTGAACAAGGAGGGGATAGTCATAAACATATCGACAGGGGCCCTTGGAGCAGGAACCAGCAGGAAGATAATGCAATTATGCAATGAGTTGTGAGTATATCCGATTCAATCGGACTCATTTAAATGGCTTCTCGCCCCCGGTTTCTAAAGTCCGTAACATGCTCTTCTGATCACAGTGATCTTTTCAAGTGCAATAGCCTAACGGGTGGTTCCAGTTGAATCAGATTTTCCCAAAGGATGTCAAAGTCCTAACCCCAATTCCTGCAAGTGAGACCTTATTTTGCAATAGGGTCTTTGCTGGTGATCGAATTAAGATGAGGTCATGGCGGAGGAGGGTGCTAGTTCAATACAACTGGTAAGAGGGGAAATTTGGACACAGAGAGCAACAGGCAGAGAGGGAGACCATGGGGGGAGGGGTGAGAGGAAGCCAGAGGCATGTCCATCTATAAACCGAGGGGAGAGGCTGAGAATAGCTCCTTCCTTCATGGCCCTAGGAAGGAAACAACCCTGCCCGTATCTCGATTTCAGACTCGTAGCCTCCAGAACGGCGGACCGTCAACGCCTGTTGTTTATGGCACCCCTTTTCTGTGGTGCTTTGCTGCAGCACCCCTGGATGAGACACGAATACTCTGAAAACTTGAATTCTAGAATCCATCATTCCAACAGCTGTGCTAGAAAACTATAATGGCTGTAAGACTGGACTGTCAATTAGACATGAGTGAAAGGAAGCAGAGGGGCTGCTGGAGTGTGCAGTCGGGGGCCAGAGAACACCCCTCTGCTGAGCAAAGCTGGCCGGGACGCTGGGCGAGGCAAGGGAAGTTGCATCCGGGTCACAGTCGCCTGTGGCATGACCGTGCAAGCCGGCCAGGCGTGTCCTGGGGGCATCCTGCACAAGGAGCCTGCCACCAGCGATTTCTTACTCGGGCTGAGCATCGGAATCACTGGAGGGCTTGTCCCAAACGCGGTTCCAAGGCTCCCCGACCTCCGCAGTCAGACGCGGAGGGTAGGGCTGGGGATGTGCATGTAGGCAGATACCCTCCAGTGGGTTGGCTACCCCGTTCTGCAGTGGATAAGGCACAACCCTGCTCCTGGTTTATGAAACTGGCATGTTTCCTTTCTTCTCCAGCTATCAAACTCTCCTATTCTCCACGCATTCCTAAATTCCAGAGACGAGTAACATTATTCATCGAACATGAACTGAGGGCGGTGGCGGAATCAATGACACCCGTACGCATGCCGTGTTTGATGAGCTTTCCTTCAGCGTCAAGTAGCGAGAAACGCCACGATGATGCCTTGAGAATGCCCCTTAGCGAAGGAACGATGTTCTCGTGCCACGTATTGGTTTTCTCGCTTTCTAAATGGCAGCTGTGGTGACGGAGATGATAGCTCTGGGCAGGATGAGGCTGAGTTTGTGAAGCGCTCCCCCCAAATTGATGCACATGGTGAAACCAGGGGAGAGAGACCTTGTTAAAAATTTAATGACTATTTGGGATCGAAATGAAGAAAAAATTGGGTCCAGATGACAAAGTCCAGAAGAGCGAATTGTGTACAAGGTGCAGCAGGGAGTAGCAGGAGGAGACAGGAGTCTGGAGTCACAAACTCAGGTGTGCCCCCCAATTCCAGCCAAAGCGCAAACGAATCTGAGAATTACCTTAGCATTGATAAAAATGAACAAAGTGAGGATTAAGTGAGAAAGTGTGACATTGCGGAGCATAATACTGGCCTCAGAGTAGCCTGTACTGGATTTCAGGTTTCTTTTTATTATTAAAAAGAATAAACAACTCTTCTGGGAGTAGTGCCTATTGGGGGAAATATCTGAGAGCGATCCTTCATTAGAATCGTGTGTTGGCTGAACTTCCGGCAATGTGTCGACAATTTGCTGACACCCAGACCTTCACTGGCCCAGCTGCGGTGTGTGGACCACCTGCATGACATGACCTGGGAGCTGGTAGAGATGCGGAAGCTCTAGTCCTACGCCAGACGCACTGGACCAGAACCTGCATTAGATTTCTGTCCGGATCGTACACCCATTAGTGACAGGATGTGCCGCCCTTGCCTACTGGGGAGGGAAGAAGTTAAGGGATGTCTTGTCGGCTTATGTAAACATAGAAGTGTCTCTGAAAATATATTAAATACATATGTATATAGTAGATCATAATGTAGTATAACATAACATAACATATCCTACCAATGTCTACTTTGCTGAACCACTCATGTTTTAAAAAGCAAATGCTCCCTCTCTCTTTGCTCCTTTCCTGCTCATGCTCTGTCTCTCTCTCTCTTTCTCTCTCAAAAATAAATAAACATTGCTGTATCTGGGTGGATCTATTGGTTAAGCACCCAACCTAGGCTCAGGTCAGGATCTCACAGTGGGTTTGAGCCCCGCATCAGGCTCTGTGCTGACAGCTACCCCACTCACGCTCTGTCTCCCTCTCTCAAAAATAAATAAACATAAAAAAATTTAAATAAAGAAATAAAACATTAAAATATTTTTTAAAAAACCTACAAATAACAGATCAAAACTTTGACATGCCTTTTCAAAATGAGCTCAAAGGTATCAAGAAGATGATACAATACATAAATGAGAAAAGCTTAAATTTTTTTAATGTTTATTTATTTTTGACAGAGAGAGAGAGAGAGAGAGAGAGAGAGAGACAGAGCATGAGTGGGGGAGGGACAGAGAGAGAGGGAGACACAGAATCAGAAGCAGGCTCCAGGCTCCGAGCTGTCAGCACAGAGCCCAACTTGGGGCTCGAACTCAGACTGTGAGATCATGACCTGAGCTGAAGTCAGACACTCAACCGACTGAGCCACCCAGGCACCCTGAGAAAAGCTTAGAATGAGGGAATGTACCTTGATAAAGAGTTGGAAATAAGAAGGAAAATTTGTTGTGAAGACTAAGCTAGAAGGAAAATAGGAGCAAATGGAATGACCAGCAGTGCCTTATGAGAAATGAGGAGTGAAAGGGGGAATTTTTAAATAAAAAAGAAATGGAATGGTAAATAGGCTTATGGCCATGGTCACTTTTCAATACATACGTGTACCGAATGATCATGTTGTGCACCTGAAACTAATATAATGTTCTGTGTCAGTTACATGTCATTATTAAAAAAGAAAAAGAAATGAAGAGAGCAAAAATGTTAGAGAAAAGGTGGCCAACGTTGAAGACAGGCAAAGAGGATAACCGGGTAACCAGAGTCCATGGAGAAGACACTGCGACTTAGTATCAATAGTGATACCTCAAGAAAAGTTGCTCGAGATTAAACAATACATATTTGAAACTTTGTATTCAAAGGAATCTCTGTGCCCTGAGATGATCAATACAGAACAACCAACATCAAGACATTCTAATACAATTATTAGACTCTAAAGAAAAAGGTAAAAGGAAAGAAAGAAAGAAAGAAAGAAAGAAAGAAAGAAAGGGAAAAAGAAAACCTCTTTGGGCCAACCAGGCAAAGGGAGGACTTCATTCAATAAGGAAAGAAGAGGGATGCCTGGGTGGCTCAGTCAGTTAGGTGTCTGACTCTTGATCTCAGCTCAGGTCTTGATCTCAGGGTCTTAAGTTCAAGCCTGACATTGGGCGCTGTGCTGGGGGCAGGGACTACTTAAAAAAAAATGGAAATAAGAGTCCATGTCATTAGCCTTTTGTGCCCCCTCCTCCTGCAAAATGGGAAGGACGCATGTAATACACTCAAGGGAAAAAAATGAAAATACTGGATTCTTCAGCCAATAAACTGGCCATCAAGTATAAAGGGCTTGATGAATGGTTATCAGCAGGAAAGGCTTTGGGGACAACTATTCCCATGAGCCCTTCCGAGGAACGCCACTATGGAACGCCTTTCAAATGAGCAGAATACCACGTCATATTCCTGGTGGTGGACATTTTTCAATACGTCCGTGTACCAAACGATCATGTTGTGCACGTGAAACTAATATAATGTTCTAGGTCAGTTACACATCAGTCTTAAAAACAATTACGTGCTAAGTGAAGGTTAAAAAGGAGAGTACGCTGTGTGACATCTCTCATTCTGAGAACTAAGATATAGCACCACCTTTGAAAAAGGAGGTTTGTGGGGGGTATTTCGCTGGGGTTTGTTTTGTTTGTTTTTGTTTTTGTTTTGGCCATTTTCAGACATTCTTCCTGGTGGTGCCAGTGTTAGTGTTCTGGGTCGTGTGGATGAGAAGGGGTAAAGCGGATGGGTAAGCTATAGACTATTCTGAGTCTGTCATCCCCTGTGTTTCTGAGAATGTGGATTCTGGGGATCGAAGATGGGTTATGCAGGTATGATACAAAAGAGACCAAATAAGAACCCTTGAGTCCTGGCTTTGAATTTGAAATATCAGCATGGACTCAAGAGCTGTTTTTCGTACGCAAGTATGCTCTCGTGTGTGCACACGTGTTCCAGACTGTGCTGTCCAACCTGCAGATCAAAAGTTCTAAATTCTTCAGGAGAGGGACGCCTGGGTGGCTCAGTCGGTTAAGCATCCAACAGTAGTTTTCGGCTCAGGTCACGATCTCATGGTTCGTGGGATGGACCCCTGGGTCAGGCTCTGCACTGACAGTGCAAAGCCTGCTTGGGATTCTCTCTCTCTCCCTATCTCGGCCCCTCCCCTGCTTGTGTTCTCTGTCTCAAAAATGGATAAATAAACTAAAAAAAAAATAAATTCTTCAGTAGATACACTTTAAGGAAGAGAGATAATGGCAGGGACAACTATTGATTAAGAGATTTACCAAGTTTTGAAAAATGGCTAAAAAGTGAACTGTAGTATCTGAGGACACACATTGGGTGGTAAACTAAAAAGCAACATAAGAAACTTTTTGCTACAGGAGCTGAGATGATCGTCACCTTTGGTGGGAGGGAGGGTCTGGACAGGGAGGGCTCACCACCCCCGGAGGACTTTTGGGGTGACTGCAGAGCTCTATTTCTTGCCCTGGGTGGTGGTTACAAGGTTCATCCCATAACAGTTCACTAAATCGCACATCTGCTCAGCACGAGTTCCTGCATCTGCGTTATTCTGCGCGAAAGGTAAAAAGGTGAACGCAAACAAGTAACAACAGCGATGAAAGTTCCCCGAATGGTTAATCCTACCAACAGTCTCGCGAGTGTTGATTATCTCAGCGAGGCAGGTGCACAGAGTGGGGTCGTTTCGAAACAGGCATTTCCATTCCCCAAACCGACCCCCCCCCTCCGCCGCCCCCGGAGCCTTTGTTAGCCAGGTGACCTTGCGCCTCTCCAAACATCGGTTTTTATCAAGGGTGAAGGGTGTGCAACATGATTAATACATAATTCACAGAGATGCAGAGGCTCCGATGACAGCGTGGATGTGCAAGTTCTTTGTAAACTGCACACACACTACAAACCTTTGTTCTCATTACCGCTGCGAGATCGAGGACAATGAGTCCCCCCAGCGATTATTTTTCTGCCCCCCTCCCCGCAGCCCTCTGATGAACACTTGATATATGGGACAGGTCGATTAGCCTCCTTGGAAAAGGCTGGCTGAACAGATATTTCATAACGAGACTCTGCCTTGTTACAAACTTTGAGGGAGTAAGAGTTCATGAAAACTTGCCTGTCCTGGTCTGCCGCAACTCCCATCTATAAATCACAAAATATCTATCAACTGTCGTCTTTGTTCCAGGCCCTGATCAAGTACCTGAGCCCGCCAGTGGAAAAAAAAAAAAAAGTATTTCTCTGTTCTTGGGAGCTTCTTTTTGGCAAGGGCAGAGAGGCAGAGAGCGCAGTAAGTAAGAAAAGTATACAGAATACTTGAAGGTGGTGAGGCTAGGGAAGACAAGGAAAGTGGGTTTGGGATAAAGATTCGGACTGAGAAGGTGGGGGGGGGGAGGCTGCAGGTCTGTCTTGAGTGAGCAGGTGAGCCTGATGGAAAAGGTGGCATTCTAGTAAACAGGTGAAGAAGGGGAGGGACTGAGCCAGGTGTCTATTTTGGAGAGGAGCGTTCCAGGCAGCGGGAACAACCAGTGCGAAGGCACTGTGGCAGCTTCGTGCTGGACTTGTCAGAGGGACAATGGGCGGGGGGATGGTGTGGCCAGACTGAAGCGAGGGTGGGGGACACAGAAGGAGGCGAGGCCAGGAAGGGAGGCAGATCGCACACGGCTGGTGAGGCTGTTGAAAAGATGCAAAGACTTATCTTTCTTCTTAGGAAAATGTGGAGCTGTGCAGGGTGAGGAAGGGAACGTGATGGGATTTCGGTTAAAGGACTTCCCAGGATGCCGTGAGGAGAGCACCGTGGGGGGCGTGACAAGCCCCAGCAAGATTGTTCGCTAATTAGAGAAGATCTTAATTATAGCCACGTATGTTATAATTACACTGTGATCCTTCCCCAGCCCTAAACTCTTGCAGTGTGAAAGGCTAACACTCCTGGACTTACTTCAGATTTTTTTTTTTTAATTTTTTTTTTTAACGTTTATTTATTTTTGAGACAGAGAGAGACAGAGCATGAACAGGGGAGGGGCAGAGAGAGAGGGAGACACAGAATCTGAAACGGGCTCCAGGCTCCGAGCTGTCGGCACAGAGCCCGACGCGGGGCTCGAACTCACGGACTGCGAGATCGTGACCCGAGCCGAAGTCGGACGCCCAACCGACTGAGCCACCCAGGCGCCCCCAGATTTTTATATCAAGGTAAACCCTAGGCCAATATCTAGATGGCTCAACCGGTCAGCTAGACCTCGGGCTTCTCCCGAAGCTCCTTCCTTTCCGCGTCAGGCCTCACACCGCTTTCTAAGCATCCGCGAAGTCTCGAGAGAACTAATTCATCGTCGCTTTTCTTTCTGGGATGTGAGTTAACATTTGGCGCTCACGCTTCTCCTTTTTCCTTTCATTGCCTGCCAGCTCAGTAATGTGATATTTGAAAACTGATGCGTTTACTCGAATTTGGATACCAAAGAAATCTGATCTCTAAACTCATGACTCAAGCAAATGACTGGCGAAGGTGTGTTCCAAGGTGTCAGGATTCGGGTTTAGTTAAATGAAGACTTGGTCACTAAAAAGCAATTTTACTTATTTTTTTTAAAAAAAAAGGCCTGAGATTGGGGCGCCCGGGGGGCTCAGTCGGTTAAGCATCTGACCTCGGCTCAGGTCATGATCTCACGGTTTGTGAGTTCGAGCCCCGCGTCAGGCTCTGGGCTGTCAGTGTGGAGCCTGCTTCGGATCCTCTGTCTCCCTCTCTCTGCTCGTCCCCCACGCTCTCTCTGTCTCTCAAAAATAAATAAACACACGCAAAAATTTTTTTTTCTTACTGATGGGTTATTAAACAGCGTAACAGGCTGAATGCAAAGTGGAGCACCTTCGACATCTTTTCATCCCCAAATGCTTTGGGGAAAATAGCAATGCATCCGCACAAATAAGTGAGAATAAAAACAGGTATGATTTACCGAATTTTTTACTGAATAGTTTACATAATTTTGTATGTGCGGGCTCCCCACCCCGTTGCTGCGTTTGAGCCCCGGAGCCGATCTTCTGAGGCCGCTTGTATTAACCCTGCTTTCTGGACGAGGAAGCCGACTGAGAAGCATCTGATGTGGTTTTGTGGTTTTTGTCTCCTCCACAGTATGCTGTCTAGCAAGTGGTGGGGATTCCGTTCGCACAGAGAATCGTAGGACTATAACCAGTGTTTGGGAGGTCACAGTGCGCAAAGTTTACTCTCCTCCAGGGCAAGAAGGCTCGTTTCAGTTCCGACCGATGGTTGAAGAAAGAATATCAATTTCAAGCACCGGGCATTTTGCGAAGCGAGGAGAGGCCTGGTGGCTTTGTTCTGGGGGGTGATTTCTGTCCCAAGGTTTCTCACTGTCCCTTCTTCTCACTTTTTTTCTGTATTTGCATGTGTCGCAATCTGTCCTGGATGTTTGGAAAGTCAGACTGAGCTCCCAGCTCTCCGGTGAGCGTATTCATCGGCTCTGGGGAGGGTGTTCATTGTGGTAATAAAATGGAGGTGGGAGAGAACGCCCAGCTGCCATATTCTAGAACGGCAGAGAGGATTTTTCCCGGTCGAGGGGCATTGGCTTTACTGGGCATAAGCCGCGGACATGACAGATTGGTATCCTGTCCACTTTGGTGTATTCCCTGCGTGCGATGCTTCTATATACAAGATTCGGCTGTTAAAACCAGGACATCGGCAGTGACGCAGTGACAGCACCAAACCCTCCAGAGCTCCCAACAGTGTCCTTCGTGGGTCAGGATCCAGTCCAGGATCACACGCTGCATTCGGTGGCCACACCTCTTTGGTCTCCTTCATTCTGTTCCTCCTCTTTCTCTGACTTTGAGCTTCTTGAAGGGTCCAAACCTGTCCTTGTGCAGTGTCTCCTAGTTCACCTTTGTCTCACGTTTCCTCGCGTGTGATTCGGGTGATGCTGTGCAGGCAGGAATCTCCCAGAAGTGACGCTGTGTCTTCTCGGTGCCTCACGTCGGGACACAGAGTGGGCAGCGGGTACCGTGCCTGATGTTAGCTCTTCCCCCACCTGGTTCAGATATTTGTCAGGTTTCTCTGCTGTGTAGCTAATTAATATGTTTGATGAATTTCTCAATTGATAAGTAGTTAATAAATATCCTGTGGGGAGATACTTGGAGACTATGTAAATATTTTATTCCCCATCAGGCTTTACTTCTTCAGATTTGGCATCTGTTGATAATTTTCACCTGGATCGATTATTATTATTATTATTATTGTTTGGTTGCCAAATAACAATTTTCTAATTCTATGATCTCTGGGATTTGTTAGTTGGCATTCTATTGTAAAGGAGAGCCTCTCTTTCTCTTTTACGGATTAATTACTAATTGATATATATATATAATAGATTTGTATTTTAGTCAAAGAGTAGTAATCTATTACTATCATTTTTTTTAATTTTGATACTCAAATTGTCTGAGATTTGGCCAATGGGAGCCCCTTCGAAGTGACTTGTATATTCTTTTGACGTGACCCCATCCTTCCTTGAGCATATCCGTATTTTTTTGGCACAGTGACTTATCTTGTATTTTTTTTTTGGCACAGTACTTATCTTGTATCCCCTGCCACAGTCCTGGGGCCAACTTCTTAGTGGGTGGTCAGTTAATTACTAGAAGAGGCATGTTAAAGTCTCTCTCTACGATACTGAGTATTTTTGTTTCCTTCTGTAGTTCTGTCCACTTTTTGTTCTATGTGTAAGCTCTGTGAATAGGTATATCTGCCAGGTGAACCATACTTGAGTTTTTTATGGTAACCTTATTTCCATTAGCATTTTTTTGCCTTAAGTTTTAGCTATCAGTAGCTAATTAAATATCCTAGTCTCTTTGTTTGCTTGACTTCTTATTTATTTATTTATTTATTTATTTATGTAGGCTCCAAGCCCAGCACAGAGCTCAACACGGGGCTTGAACTCATGACCCTGAGATCAACACCTGGGCCGAGATCAAGAGTCAGATGCTCAACTGACTAAGCCACCCAGGCACCCCCTTAGTTTACTTTTTGTTTAATATTGTCCTAATATGTATTGTTCAGCCTTTTATTTGTAATCTCTTTGTAGCAAGATGATTTAGTGAGTGTCTTATAATTTGTTTTAATCGTTTATTTACTTTTTTTTTTTAATTTTTTTTTTTCAACGTTTATTTATTTTTGGGACAGAGAGAGACAGAGCATGAACGGGGGAGGGGCAGAGAGAGAGGGAGACACAGAATCGGAAACAGGCTCCAGGCTCCGAGCAGTCAGCACAGAGCCCGACGCGGGGCTCGAACTCATGGACCGCGAGATCGTGACCTGGCTGAAGTCGGACGCTTAACCGACTGCGCCACCCAGGCGCCCCTCGTTTATTTACTTTTGAGAGAGACAGAAAGACAGAGCTCGAGCAGGGGAGGGGCAGAGAGAGAGGGAGACACGGAAGCCGAAGCCGGCTCCGGGCTCTGAGCTGTCGGCACAGAGCCCGACGCGGGGCTCGAACCCACGAGCTGTGAGATCATGACCTGAGCCGAAGTCAATGCTCAAACGACTGAGCCACCCAGGCGCCCCCAGTGTGTGTCTTATAAAAAGAGGTAGCTGGATGTTTAGATCCAGTTGGACTCAAAAATACAACTTGGGGGGCGCCTGGGTGGCTCAGTCGGTTAAGTGTCCGACTTCGGCTCAGGTCACGATCTCGTGGTCCGCGAGTTCGAGCCCCGCGTCGGGCTCTGGGCTGATGGCTCAGAGTCTGGAGCTTGCTTCCGACTCTGTGTCTCCCTCTCTCTCTATCCCTCCCCCGTTCATGCTGTGTCTCTCTCTGTCTCAAAAATAAATAAACATTAAAAAAAATTTAAAAAAAAAATACAACTTGGTATGTGTTTTAAACCTGAAATATCCAGTCCCTTTTAAAAATGTAGTAATTGAGAGATTTGGAGGCATTTCTAACATCTTCATTTGTGCTGTCTATTTATTCTCTCTTTTTTTTTTTTTGCTTACCACCTCCTGTCTTGCTTGCTTTGAATTCATCAGTGAATAGTTGTTCTATTTCGTCTGTCCCTGTGCTAGTTTGTTGCACGCGTCCCTTTCGTTTACTCTAGAAATTAATTTTAATGCGAATATCCACTTCTGACAATCTTGACCACGATAAGGGCACCGGAAGAGTTTAGCCCCATTTATTCCCCTCCCCAGTGACATATTATGTATTTTAGCCCTATCTTTTTAAAAATGTTTAATCCCCCAAGAAATTATTCTTCCTTTATGTAGTCAATTTTGTTTAGATTCGTCTCTATCCACCCGTGTCTTTACCCATTACTCTTTCTCATTTCGCACCATCAACGTGCAATTACTTTCTTTCTGCCTGAAGTACCTGCATTCTACTGTCCTCTAGTGAAGTTCTGTTGGTAGTAAACTTTCTCGGTTTTTCCTGATCTGAAAATGACCTTATTTTGTTCTCATTCTTGAAAGCCATTTTTCCCCTCCCACAGGATATAAAATTTTATTTGGCTGTTATTGTCTCACAGTTTATGGAAGATATCATTCCACTGTCTTGCAGCTTTTTTTTTTTATTGCTGTCGAGAAATCAGCTGTCTCCCCAGTTTGTCATCCCTTCGAAGGCAATTGGCTTTTATTTCTTTGTCTGTGGTGTGCTGAAAATTGCACTATTTGCTAGGTGAGGATTTCTCTTTATCTGTCCTAGCTTGGAATTCATTCAGCTATTATCTTTTCAAATATTGTAACTATCTCTTATTTGTTCCCCCCTATGGAACTGTGGTGCATGCTCAGTCTCTTTACTGGATCCTCCGTATTTCCTGACTTTTCTGATTCTTAGCATCTCCACACTGGAGATTTCTTCCAGCCCATCTTTTAGCTCGCTAATTCTCTCTTCACCTGTGTCTAATTGAGTTTCTCACTTGAATTATTGTGCTTTTATTTACACGAGTTCAAGTTTGTTTTCTAAACCTCCTGGTTCGTATTTATGGACTCTTACACTAATTCAGGTCTTTAATTTTCTTTTACTGTCTTAATTTCTTTTTTTTTCTTAAAAATTTTAAATGTTTATTTATTTTTGAAATAAATTTTGACAGAGAGAGAGAGAGAGAGAGAGAGCATGTGAGGGGGAGAAGCAGACAGAGAGGGAGACCCAGAATCCGAAGCAGGCTCCAGGCTCCGAGCTGTCAGCACAGAGCCTGATGCGGGGCCTGAACTCACAGACTGCAAGATCGTGACCTGAGCTGAAGTCAGTTGCTCAACTGACTGAGCCACCCAGGCACCCCTATTGTCTTAATTTCTTAAACGACTAATTCCATCCACTGCATCAGATAATTCAAGGGCAGAAGTCTTTGCAGGTCTGACTCAGCTGGTTGAGGATTCTGCTCTCTCAGGGTTGTGTTGCCTTATTTCCTTTTGTGTTTTGTGACTCTTGGAAGTGAGCTGAGTTTGTGTTTAGGAGTTCTTCGCAATGTGGCTGATTGGGGGGGGGGCGCACCAGAACAAACTTACATTTGCTTCTGCAGACGTTTAGGGGATCATCAGCCTCAACTCACCCTGACCTTGATTCTTAGACTCACAGACCTTTCACACAATCCGGGCATGTGACTTCAGACCTCAAACTGCGTGAAGACTGATTTCTGCCACAGATTTTCAGGGTGGGGTTTTGCTCCTTTTCACCCAGTACCAGTTTTGGAGACAATTTCCTGTCAGTGGCCTCTGGTGGGGGTAGCTTTCTTGCTGGTTTCCCCATATACTATTGGGTCCTACTTTATGAACTGAGTGGAGATTCCTACTTAATTCCTCACCTTAAGGGGTCCTGGGCCTTCTCTCTTGCTCACCACATCTTCTGAGCCCATGGGAACCAAGGCCCTAGTTTACCTTGATTTAACCAATGCCCTCAAAGTGAATTCCCTTTCTGTTGTGTTCGTTTTTCAGGGCTGCTGTGACAAATTGCCACAAAGAGAGTGGCTTAAAATAGTGAGAATTTATTCTCTCACGGTTCTGAAGGCTAGCAGTCTGAAATCGAGGTGTAGGCAGGGCCATGCTCCCTCCGAGAAGCCTAGGAGAGAATCCTTCCTTGCCTCTCCCAACTTCAGGAAGTTGCTGACAATCTCTGGTGTTCCCTGGCTTTGGTACCAGAACTCCAACCTCTACTTGCCTCTTCACACGGCCATCTTCCTTCTGTGTCTCTCTATCCCCAAATGTCCCTTTTCTTATAAAGACACCTGTCACTGGGTTAAGGTCCACTCTAATCCAGTATGACCTCACCTTTTAATTATGTCTGCAAAAAACTTGCAGATCAGTTTTCATCCACAGGTCTGGGTGTGCATGAAATTTGGGAGGACGCTATTCAACCCACTATATATGTCTGAAATTTTCGCCAGGCTGTGAGTGCATTTTAAAGATTTTTAAATTATTTTATTTTTAAAATATTTTTAAAATTATTTTATTATTTTATTTTACTTTATTATTTTATCCGGACTTTTGCTCCCTCCTTATGATTGGATTGATGGTCGAACCAATCCACCAGCTTTGTACTATTGTGGACCAAGTCAGGTGATAAACTCCTATAGGAGCTTAAGATCCTCTCTCTCTCTCAAAAAAAAAGGCAGTCTTTGGGAAATCGCTTTGGCCAACGTGACAGGGACAGCTTCCTAACTAATGCGTCCATTAGAAGGTGCTGTCCCGACCCTTCTTTAGATCCCACATTTTCTGTCACCACGCACACTCTGTGAGCATCCCTTTAGATAAATCTTGTTGGTGACACTCATGTATAAGCTCTCTCAGGACATCCAGTATGCAAAACAAATGACCAGAGGGAACGAGAAAAGAGCGAGGAAATTCAAGAGTCAGGGTGAGAGAGAAAGTGTGAAACAGAATGGCAAAGGAACAGGATAATCATAACTGCATAGCTAACAATTACTAAGGATTTCACATGCGTCAAGTTCTGTTCTAATAAATGAAGACAGAACACAAAACCAGTGTCTATTTATTTATTCATTCCTGGAATAAACTTAAAACATGGTGCAGTTAATTCAGGTTGTTTTTTTTTTAATTTTTACGTTTATTTTTGAGAGACACAGACAGAGACAGAACATGAGTGGGGAAGGGGCAGAGAGAGAGAGAAGGAGACACAGAATCTGAAGCAGGCTTCAGGCTCTGAGCTGTCAGCACAGAGCCTGACACGGGGCTCGAACTCACGAACCATGAGATCATGACCTGAGGTGAAGTTGGTCGCCTAAACAACTGAGCCACCCAAGCGCCCCTAATTCAGGTTTTCTTATGCAACCCTTCACATGGTGAAGAGTGCCATTAGGTGCTATTTCCACAGAAGCAGAGGTATCAGCTCTCTGAGGCAAATAGAACAAAACATGGCCAAACAGTCCTGGTTTAGGCCTAGATCTACCGTGACTGAGAGCTTTGGGTGACAAATAGATCTTCCCTGTAACTTGAATCCAATATGCGACATTTGCTCAAAGTGAGCTGTTGTAGTCTCTAGAAAGCCTAGAACCAAATAGCAAATGTTACAGTCCTGTTGTAGAGGAATGAGTCATTTGTGTTCTCTTCTACGTGAAAAACATACAATATTCCTCTTAAAACATGAGGTCTTGTTAAGAAAATTATTTAAAAAAAATAGAAAAGAGAACAAGAGCTACATAATACTGGGAAACATTTTGTCAACATAAAAGACAGGAAAAAAAACATTTCTGAGCCTATTTTAAACATGACTTTGTTACCATGTAGAATCATCTCTAGTCTTAGTCAGTGACTAATGTAATCTAGTTATGACTAATGGACAAACTGTCAGATGCAAGATAATTTCAAAGAGCTAAAATGCTATGTTACATCCAAGGTGAAACAAATCTCTAGTTTAGACTATAAAGAGACATAAAACTTTCAATTATCGTAAGTCAGCTTTTGTTTACTCCACAAGGCAGAGCTCCTATTTTCCTTTATTACTCTTCCGTCAGCCAGACTCATCCTCTCTGGAGCTTTGTGCTCTCCTGGTTGAGGAATTGCAATAATATTTGATGGATCTGAGGTTGTTGTTGATCCTGGCAACATTAATCTTTATGTGGGTGTCTTCTATTGAAGGAATATGGAGATCACAGCCAACGATCAGGGAAACTGATCCCAAGCTTTGCGGCCTTTACAAACACAGAATGATTGATCAAATGATTAGTAGTGGTGCAGTGAATCAAACTACAGTGAAACCCATGGAAACCATTTCAACGCTGAGGATTTATTTGGATATTTTTGGGTTCACATAATGATGGTGATAGCCGTGATGGTGGTAATGGTGGGCAATGGTATATGTGAATGACACAAGAAAGTGGTGGTCCCATGTGGAGTACAGGGAAGGAGAGCAAAGTCTTGAGAAGTTCCCTTCTGCGTTTCTGGAAACGATGAAGGAAATTGCAGGAGAATTGTTACTGTGTTTTTATTTCAGTTTTAGCTTACTTTATTTTTTTTTATTTTTTTTTTTAACGTTTATTTATTTTTGGGACAGAGAGAGACAGAGCATGAACGGGGGAGGGGCAGAGAGAGAGGGAGACACAGAATCGGAAACAGGCTCCAGGCTCTGAGCCATCAGCCCAGAGCCCGACGCGGGGCTCGAACTCACGGACCGCGAGATCGTGACCTGGCTGAAGTCGGACGCTTAACCGACTGCGCCACCCAGGCGCCCCAGTTTTAGCTTACTTTAAAAGCTCTTTGCCTGAACCAGGCATAACCTCTGCTCATGGCTTGGACAAGAAGATTGGTGATAAAAGAGTTATATTGATCTTGGATCTTGGAAAGAGCATTTTGTTGTGTCTATTTCCCTTCAGATGATAGAATCTTTTATATCAAATCTTCATCCGGATAAATCCACTTGGGTGAAGAAGATTTCAACAATTAGAACCATCTCATTGCCAAGCTCAAGTGTTAGAAAGACAGACCTCCACATTCTCACCGCAGACACTTGATTGAGTTCCTTCTGAAGAGACAGATTCTACGTACCCATCCTCAACTTGAAAAATTGAGTGCTGTTTTGTCCACTGGCCTCTGTCGACCAGGTCCTTCAAAATGTCAAGTTCAGTAAGCCACAGACCCATGACACTATTATGGCAGGCACTCTGTTTATACATATCCAAGAATAAGAAATCTATGCAGGATTCTCAAAGGCAAGATGAGGCTGTCACCTAGGTAAAGTTGTCTGGATCACCATTTTTTCTGGAACAGATCTGAAGATGTTTAGCATGTCATTTTGCTTGGGGATCGGACCCTTAGAATGGAAGTCTCTGATGAAATCATAACTGTCCTGATCTTACATGCCACAAAGCAATGCAGATTCTCACTGCTGGTCAGACAACCAGCTGGCACACTCACTCAAATTTATGAAAGAAAACGAGCAATGATCACTGACAGCTTGCTTGATAGTTCATGGCATTTTTCTAATGGATGGATGCCATGGCAATGAAGCCAATGGCAAGCCCATTGTTTTCACAGTCAAGCACGGACAAAGCTCATGATCACTAAGAATGAAAGATGCTGTTTGAGAGAGGAAGATATTGAGTTCACAGTACAGGGGGCTAAGGGTCACAGACTGAAGATGAGAAACACAGAGACAATTTTCTTCTGACAATTCACTCAAATCCTGTGCTTCCAACGAGAAGCCACGGTGGAAGATGAAAGTCTTTAATACAAGTGCAGTGAAATCATTGACTGGCGGGGCAAGAGTCAGCCTACCGAGAACAGGAGTTTCCAAAAGGAAAAATCTGGAGAGCATCTTGCCAACCCAGCATCCTAAGTCTGTCCGGATGGGATCCCTAGGGGGACACCCTAGGATTTCTTTGGGGCCGAGTTCCTGTGATGGTCCTGGATCCATTATCAAGAGCAGTAAATGCATATTCTACCCAGCTAGTCAAACATGAAGAATGTAGTTTGTTGCGAACTCTATACAGTGGCAGTATTTTAGTTGTATGAATTCCAGGGCTTCTGATACTTGGATGTCCATTCAGGAAAAGAAATGAAACTTTTCCACTACCAGGTCTGTAAAAAAGTGGAAAAAGCAATTCCTGGTCTCAATAATAAATATCTATTTAAAAATCAATACCTTAGAAAAAGGAGAAAATCACTCCTTCTCTATCTCCTGAATATGCATTAAAAAAATTTAGAGTCTATTAAATCTAAGCTGCTCCAAGTTATTAACCTAAGGTAGACTTCCAGCCTTAGGAGTTAAGGCAAAAGTGAGGTTACATAATTCTCATCACTAGATACCATTTTATCAGAAGACTGACTCTTTTGGTGGGTTTTAAATTCAGAGAAAAATTTATCTTGTGGATCCTTCTGAAAGGAACATTAAGCAAGTTAATGAGTAATGTCTCTGCAAAGTTTCACAGAAATTTTAGAAATGTTTTTCATGGAGATGGTTCTTAAAGGAACCCCTGAGAAAATCTGAGGAAATTTAGACCCAAAGAAGATCAGGTTCCTTTAACTCAAGTCAACAAGAAGCTGCTAGATGCTGGGCACTGTGCCAGGTACCAAAACACAGCACTGAGTAATATATATGCCTGGTTTATATAAAAACCTCAAATTTGTATTATGATGTCTCAGAATTTATATAAAAGGAGTAAAACAAATCAGTGGCAACAAAACCTATTCACTGAGAGAAAATAGATTAGACCAGAGTAAAAAATTCTCTAGAATGTTAATTTCCCTGTTCTTGTTGATTTAAATTTTGTTGAGTTTACCTTTCTTCTTTATTTTTATAAAATTGAAGTTTTTTTTTTTTTTATTTTGGGGAAATTCATGGTGACTTCCATTGTGACTTTGTATTATTTTGAACAATTTTTTAAATCAAAAGAATAAGTGTAGGGGCGCCTAGGTGGCTCAGTTGGTTAAGCATCTGATTCTTGATTTTCGCTCAGGTCACGATCTCTCTTACAGTTTGTGAGACTGGGCCCCATGCTGACAGCATGGAGCCTGGTTGGGATTCTCTCTCTTCCTCTCTCTCCCTGCCCCTCACGTGCTCACGTGTGTGTGTGTGTGTGTGTGTGTGCGTGCACATGCACACAGTCTCTTCTCTCTCAAAGTAAATAAATAAACTTAAAAAATAATATGTATACATAAATGTATACATAGTTTAAAAGGTACTATGAGGTTTATGATAAAAACAAAGTCCACTGTCCCTCTCTTCCTCACCCCCATGAACACTTTTGAGAGGTGATCAATTTCATCAACTTTAGGTGTCTTATTTTTTTCTGATCTTCCTTATTTCTAAATAACAAGAATATTCTGCTCTTGCTTTTCATTAGTATCTAATGACTTTCCTCCATGAGAAAGGAGGACGCTGTGGCTTTTTTACACCAGCCTCCTCTCTGCTTCCCTCACCACGTCCTTTCAACATGTAATGTTATAATTTCTCAGACTGGCCTTTGGCATTTATATTATCTTGACTATATTTTGGTCATATTTACATGATTCACAGTTGAAACATATATATATATACTATGACATAATTTCTTTCCTTATATAACTTTTTTTTTCCCTGGAGTTAATAACTGCCTTGTTTTTCCTAGTCTCTTTGTACCTAGTGTCAGTATTTTGTCTTCAAAGTCTGTCAAAACTCTGTGTGGAGAAACATACTGATAACTTCTCAGGTCCACTTTTTTCTTGGTGGGTTCTCTCCACTCCAGCCCTCATGTTTTCCATCTGCATTGGTTATTTTCCACCCTTACTGCATCATTGGCATCTCAGGCCTCTTTTTACCATCATCTTGAGAATACTTTCTCTTGTCTCCTATGATGGACTCCTGCTTTCTAGAACCCTTCTCTTCTTTTGTGGTTTACTCCTTTGTTTTGGTGGAACACATCCTGCAGTGGTTTTCTAACAAGAGTCCTCAGGGGGGAAATGTTTGGAGAACTTGCATGTCTGAAAATGTCTTTATTCTCTCCCCAAATATGTTTGGCTTGGTATAAGTTCCCCTTAGAAGTTTGAAGGCATCACTCCTCTTTCTTTTCAATGCTAGAGCTTCTCTTTTGAGACTGAACACTGTTCCAGTTCCTGACTCCTTGTTCACGGCCTGAATTTTCTCTCTGGACATTTTAGGATCTTCTCTGCATCCCTGGACTCTAAATTTCCCAGTGGTGGGCTGTGACGTGGATCTATTTTCATTCATTTATGCTGAGAACTTGCAAAAAAAGTCTTCAATCTGGAAACTCAGATTTGTTAGTCCTTGGAAAACTTCTATCAGTTTTTAAAAAATAATAATTTCCTCTCTTTCATTTTCTGTCTTTTTTACCCCATGCAACAGTGACTGTACTTCTTAGGCTGTTGTATCTCTTAGCCTGAATGTCTAATTTTCTCGTTTATTTCCTCCTGTTTCCTCTGTCTTTGTTGCTATCTACTCTCCAGGAGATTGTTTCAACTTTATTGCAACTGATGAATTGACCACCTGCTGGAAAAAGAAGAAGAGCTATGGTGGCTTTAATCATTGAGAAGAATGGGGCCGCCTTCTCCTGGTACGGAGGCAGCTGTAGGAGGAGCAGACAGAAGGGCGAGCCCTCACTTCAGTTTAGGACACGTCATGTTGGAAGTGACAGCAGACAGACTGGTAGACATGCAGAAACGATGGTCCGGTAGGTGAATCTAAGGTGCTGGGGAAACTTAAGATAACTGTAAAAATGGATACATTTGGAAAAATGGGATTGTAGAACACATTGCTTTATAACCTCCTTGTTTTTAGCTTAACAATATATTGTGAACATTTTCTTCTCCATATTGGTTCTTTGGATTCAGCTGGAAACTTTTTATTGCCACCTGGGAAATCTTGTATGTTTGTGTGCTGATGTTTACCCCTTTCCCCACCTCTAGCCGGGGACTGTTTAATGCCATCTCTCTGGGTTGGGAGCTTGGGTGATACTAAGATAAGACTAAAAAAAAAAAAAGAGCACAGGGTACTGGGGTCTAGACAGTCTTTGCTTAACAGGCCAAGGAGCACATGACAGGAACTTGGTAAGTGCTCCAGCAGATGGTGATCACCCCAGAGTGCCCATGGGGGCTCCAATGCAGCTGCTACTGATAGGACAGATTAGCAGACCTCTGGGGGAGCATTGTAAGGCATCTAACTGCCAGGAAAAGCCCTTGTGGTGTGTGTGTGTGTGTGTGTGTGTGTGTGTGTGTGCCCATGTGCATGTGCACTTGTACCAGAAGTTGTCTCCACTCCCAAGCCCACCCCCACATCTCAGATTGTATCACTTTTGAGTCAGGCCAAGAGAACTCCTTGCTGGAGCCCAGTGGAAGCTTGAGGACAGCCTGACCCTTCAACCTTCACCCACAGTTAAGGATGCCTTTCTGGGTTCCTGGTGGTTTGGCCCAACCTGTCCTTTGCCCTTCTTTATCTCTCCTTTCAACTCCCACCACCCTCATTTTGGCTCCAGAGAGCCATCATGGGCTAAGGAGAGAGGATTCTAGTCCACAGAAGAGAATAAAAGGGGGAAAAAATCTAGATTCTTGGTTCTGGGGAACACATTGCACTTGGGCCTCTATCTCTGGAACAAGACAGAGGTCCACTTGCCAAGCAAATGAAGAGCCTATAGACTGGAGAGTAGAGTAGCTGGGCCTCCCAAATTGAACTTTGATCAGGGAAGAGCTAGGTTGGAGGGAGGAAGAGAGGGCACAGTGGCTGTGCCAAATCTTCCAACTCGGTCCCCGTGTGCGGTGACCTCTTCAAGATGGCTCAGCTGAGAGTGAGCAGATTGGAAAAATGGAAAGTTGTTTTCAGAAAACGAGCCAGTGAATAACAGATGCCCGTGTTTTGCTGTTGCCATCACTATGTCTTTTCTGCATAACATATTCCCGAAAGATGTTTAAAATGCTTAAGGAATCATGTTTCATCAACATCTCTTGACGGTAGGTGGGTGGTAAGAAGGCGGTGAGGCGGCTTGTTCTGTGAAGATGCTTTATTTCAAGTACAGAGTAAATTCGGGACCACAGGGGGAGGGGTTTTGTAGACCAGAAGTTGTTCAAGTGGGCTCACCATGAAGAAAACCACCCAGATGAGGGTTGTCATGATTCATTCATTCATTTGGCAAGCATCCACCGGGGTGTCCCTCATGCTGGTCCCTGTGTCGGGGGCCATGAGAACAACAATGAGGAAGGCGGCCATTTGAGATTAAAAGAAGACATTCTGAAGGAAAAAGAAACAGGTTATATTAGTAGCGTTGATACAGAAAAGAATCAAGGCAAAAGATATCATGAACGTAAGTGGTAACTGTAAAGCATGAGAGGTGCATATCTGAAAGCTGGTGTGTGATTACTAAATGGGAAAGCAGATTTCTTTCAAAATTTAATTTAGTTTTTGGAATAGATAATCAGTTTAGGCGGTTGAAATAGCCACACAATACAAAATATTATGGTCTGAAAAGTCTTGCCCCCCAGCCGTTGGATACCTGACCATTTCTCCCTCGCTCTGTGGGTAATTTGATTAATTTCCTGTTTATCTTTCCAATGTTGCTTTATAAAAAGTTAAGAATAGGTGCACATATATTATTATTTTCTTCCCTTCTTACGTAAATGATGGCAGACTTCATACAACGGGCATATTAGTTTTCTAGGCTGTGTAACAAATTACCGCAAACTTACTGGCTTCACACAATGCATATTTATTATCTCAGTGTCTGTGGGTCAGGAACAAGAGTGTTGCTTAGCCAGGGTCTCACACAGGGTTTCACAAGGTGGCCATCAACATGTTGACTGGGGGCCCCTGGGTGGCTCAGGCGGTTAAGCATCCAGCTTCAGCTCAGGTCATGATCTCAGGGTTTGTGAGTTCGAGCCCCTCGTCGGGTTCCGTGTTGACAGCTTGAAGCTTGAAGCCTGCTTCGGATTCTGTGTCTCCCTGTCTCTCTGCCCCTCCCCTGCTCACACTGTCTCTCTCTTTCTCAAAAATAAATAAACATTAAAAAACTAAAAAAAAAAAAAAACCACGTTGGCTGGACTGTATTCTCTTCACAGGCTCAACTCTAGAAAGATCTGCTTCCAACCTCCCTCAAGCTGTCGGCTGACTTCATCTTCTCGCAGCTATGAAGTCATGGTGGTTTGTTTCTTCAAAGCTGGCAAAAGAATCTCTATTCTCAAAGAGTCTCTTATAAGGGCTTTCGCTTGATTAGGTTAAGATCTCCCAGGACGAGCTCCCCTTTGATTAACTCAGAACCAGCTGATTTGGGATCTTAATTACATCTGCAAAACTTCTTTTTGCCATCTTGTATTGGCTGAAAAGAAAGACTCAGTACACCCGAGGGAACTAGATTATATAAGAGTGTAGCTCATGGGAAATCACTTGAGGGCTTCTCTGCTATGCTAGGCGTTGGCAAGCGGTGGTCCCTGGGGCAAACCGGGCACTACTTGTACTTCTGTAAATAAAGTTTTATTGGAACACAGCCATAGGCATTCGTTTGCGTGCTGTCCATGATTGCTTTCTTGCTAACACAGCACAGTTGGGTGGTTATGACCCGGTGTCCCTGTGGTCCATAAGCCTAAAATATTTCCTGGCTGACCCTTTACAGAAAAACACCACGCACTACTCTGCCCCACGCTTTCTCCTTGCCATTAAAAAGCAGGTGTTTTTTCTGAGTCAGTGCACACAGATCTTCGTCTTCTTTATAGCTTTGTAGTCATAGTACGGACTACATTCCGTACGGACACGCGGTACGGACTACATTCCGTACGGACACGCAGTATTTCACGTAACCGGTCCATGGTTGCTGCACACAGTGGCTTCCCGTCTTTTGTTGGGCATGATCTTGGAAGTAGGAGACTTAGAAATTCTGACCTAATGAAGTCAAATACATTTGTTTCTCTCTTTATTTTTTAATTTTTTACAACTTATTTCTGTTTTTCGGGGAGAGAGAGAGCTTGAGTGTGGGAGGAGCAGAGAGACAGGGGGAGAGAGAGAATTTTAAGCAGCTTCCACACCCAGCATGGAGCCCGACTCAGGGCTCAATCTGATGAACCCTGGGGTCATGACCTGAGCCCAAATCGAGTCGGACGCTTAACTGACTGAGCCACCCAGGCATCCCTGTTTCTCTTT
This sequence comes from Lynx rufus, assembly GCF_022079265.1. NCBI lineage: Eukaryota > Metazoa > Chordata > Mammalia > Carnivora > Felidae > Lynx > Lynx rufus. The sequence continues at coordinate 5,711,220 of NW_025814834.1, forward strand.
TTGTGATGCTTTAACTAAAGCTCTTTTTGGTATTAAAATATTTCTTTTTTTCTGATTAAAAATGTGATGTACCATCATACAAAGTTCAAAACTCTAGAATAAAAAGTGGAGGGCATTTATGGGGAGATAGTGGTGGAAAACATACCCTTGATACTATTTTCTCAGTCTCTTGACTCAACTCTCAGCTGCCTCTCCTGGGCTCAGGAGAGGCAGGGCCCACAAGGCGTAAGGCAGACGTAGAGGCTGGAGGCTGGACCTCTCTGGGCAGAGCCCTGGGGTGAGGCTCGGGCTCTACAGTGCCAGCTCATAGAGATCCCTACGCCCATTTGGAAGGGTGGAGCCAGCCAGTAAGCCCCACCCTGGAGGATCCGATGGCTCAGGGAAACTGATCCGGTGAGCCCAGTGGCCCATTTCTGAGATGGAGAGAGCAACGACCTTGCAGCTGGGGAAATCGGGAGCTGGGGGCCAGTGCCCAGCTGCAGGCAGGGACCTGAGCAGACACCACAGAGTCTGTTGAGCCCCCGCCACTCGGGGGCTACCACCACCGAGGCGCCCCAGCAACAAGGCATGGCTTCAAGGGTGAGGAGAGCTTCAAGCAGGCAATGAAGAAAAACAAGGAATTCAGGGATCCCAGCAGGCTGGGAGAGGAAGAATAAACCATCAACTAGCCAGAAAAAGTCTCACTACAGAAGACAGCAGCTGCCCTAAAAAACAGCAAGAACACTTGATTCCATCACGGCGTGGACTGGAGCTGAAGCATTACTTTGAATTAAAAAAAAAAATTAAGTACCTATCTTCAAAGAGATGATGGCTTCCATTTGGACCCAAATTAGTGGCCTGGCAGGTGAGGTGGAAGACATATCTCAAAACCCAGAGAAAGAGTTAGAGATAAAAATCACAAGGGGGAAGTAAAAGGAGAAACCTGCATGCTCGACCCCTGACAGCTCATATACAGATGATAGAGTAACTTTGGAGGAGAGGCATTATCTGTGCAGATGTGAGAACACACTCCCCACGCGGTAGAGGGCTTGAGTCTAGAGACGAGAAGGGTCAGCTGAGCTCCAGTGGGGACTCATGAAAAGCCACACTCACAGACCCAGGTTGGCAATGCCACTGCCTTCCAGGGGTGAGCAGAAGATCCCAGAAGCTTCCCACGGGAAAGAATTGTTATTTACAGATTTGGAAGAAAATAGGACGGCCGTCAGAGGTTTCTCTGGAGCCATTGGCAGACAGAAGATGGCGGAACAATATCTATGAAGTATTGACAGGAAGTGGGTGCCAAGCGAGCCAGCTGGGTTAGCAGAGACGTTGGTCGGTTTGAAAACACCGGTTAGGATTGTATGAGGCAGGGAGAGGGAGGAAGCAAATGCGGGTTTAATCCCAGGGCTGATGTGCGTCTCCGTGACAGACTTTGGAACAATGATATATTTGGGGCATACGTCTACTGAAACATTGCTACTCTTTGTTTATCTAAAATTCCAGTTGACCAGGACATCCTGTATTTCTTCTAGTTAACAATTAATTGTTTTTCTAAATCTGGCCTCCCTATTCATTGACACCATAAGGGGCTCTTTCAACGTTGCCTTAGGAATGACTGTGGCTCCTCGAGGGGTCACAGGCATGCTTAAGAAGAGAGAGGAAAGGAAGGTTTAAGAGCAGATTCCTGCATATATCTAAGTGGCCAGCAGGCCCCAAGGCCACACTGCAAAAGAAGCTGGGACATCAGCTGTAGCATTTGTGGCATCTGTAGAAAAGGCAGGCAAGGGAGAAGAGGCTGGAAATCGGGTCCAAACAGCTGAGACACCGACACTGCTTTCCAGGACCACTATGGCACGCAGGTTGCAGTAAACCATAAGGGGCATCATTTTTATTGTAGTGTCTGGGAAAGCCTCCTTGGGGGGATTGTTTAATCAGGTCACTATTTCTGAGTAGCAGACTATTTCATTTCGTCGCTCAGAGCAACCCCGTTGATGGTTGCCTACAGGTCTTTGGGTCATTTGGGTGGTGGTGGGCCTGCCTGGGCGTGGGTGGTCCTGCCTCAGGCTTCTGAGGTTCCCTGCAGTTCAGCCGAGGGGTTCTGCATCTGGAGGCTGAGGAGCTATCAGCTGGGTGCTTTGGTCCTCCTCCAGACTGGCCCCATACTGCTTGCTTCTGCCGCTTCCTGTTGGCCAGAGCAGAACACAAGACCAGCCCAGGCTCAAGAAGTGGCAAATTAGACTCCATATTCGGAAGAGAACCATTGTCCTGAGAATTTCAACAGCAAGGGAAGCATCTTTCTTGCTTCTCATTCATCAAAGATCTACTGACCCCTGAGTCGCCATGAGTCAGTTACTGCTCTGGGATCGGTGAATAACACAAGGCTGGATGGAGGGACAACACTGCCTGCCCTCGGGATGAAAATAGAGATGGCGTTCTAGATTCTTCTGAAAGGGTTCAGGCTCCTCCCCAACTATATAAAATTGACCCCTGGCTTTTGTTCATTAAACTAAGCTTTTCGATTGCACATATAATACACACACAGAAAAGTGTGCTTATATCATGGGAGTGCGGCCTGATAAACTTCCGCAACGCGATCGCACCCGTGCACTTGGCACACAGATGGCTGGAGCTACAGGACAGCGTCACCACCCTGGGACCCCAGGGCCCCCTTCCAGGCACCCACCTCCCAGCATCACTTGCTATTTTCACTCTGCCACCAAAGACTGGCTTTCCCTGTTTTTTTTGGATTTTTTCTAGATGTTTATTTTCTTATTTTGTGAGAGAGAGAGAGAGTGTGTGTGCACATGAGAGCAGGAGAGGAGCAGAAAGAGAGGGAGAGAGAAAATCCCAAGCAGGCTCCACACTGTCGGGGCTCAGTCTCACAAACCACGAGATCATGACCCGAGCTGAAATCAACAGTTGGACGCCCAGCCGACAGAGCCACCCAGGCACTCCTGTTTTTTTGGATTTTATGCAAATGGTTGTGTCTGATTTATTTCATTTCCTATTATCTGATTACCTGTGAGATCCTTACCGTTAGTTGCATATCACTCTAGTTCATTTGTGTTGATTACCATACTAGAATGTCATTCCGTGAACATGTCACAGTTGATTCCCTCTACTAGTGACAAATATTGGAATTGCTTCTGGTGTGGGCTTATCATGAATAATATTGCTATGAATATATTCGCCCATCCCTTTTTTGTGTATATTTGTATGGAATCAGTTGATTATATATCTATAAGAAGAATGGCTGTGTCATAGGGTATGCATATATTCAATTAGGGTAGATACCTCTAAAGAAATTTCCAGAGACTGCACTCCCAACCCCCCAGCAGTGTATGAGAGTTCCAGAGGCTTCACCTCCTTGCCCACAATTGTTCTTGCCCATCTTTAAGTTTTCATAGGGTACAGTGCTCTCTCTTAATTTGCATTTTTCTCTTTTTGTTGTTTTATTTCTTTATTTGTTTTGGGAGAGAGAGAGCACACAAGCAGGGGAGGGGCAGAGAGAGAGGGAGAGAGAGACAGAGAGAGAAAGAGAGAGAGAACCCCAAGCAGACTCCTCACTGCCAGCACAGAGCCTGACATGGGGTGAGATCATGACCTGAGCCGAAATCAAGATTTGGATGCTTGATATCAACCAGGGCTCCCCTTAATTTGCCTTTTTCTGATGACTGAAACGTTGGGCACATTTTTACACACTTATTGGGTATTTTGTATGTCCTATGAAATTAGATTCAGTCTTCTGTCCAGTTTTCTATTGGATCGTCTGCTTTTTTCGTTTTTTAAATTGTTTGGAAGGCTTCCCTAACTATTGTAGACTTGCATTCTCTGTCAGACATGTGTGTTGCAAATGTTCTCTCCCTTCCATGGCTTGCCTTTTCTCTCCTTTACTGTTGTCTTTGTTGACCAGAGGATCTTAATTTTCACACAGTCTAATCTGTATTATTTTTCCTGGTATGTTTAATATGAATTGTGTCCCGCTAAAGAAGGTTGCTGCTCCAGATCGTGCAGATACTCTCTTACATTCTCTTAAATTGTAGAAATTTTTTATGCCTTCCTCATTTATGCCCATAATCCAACTGGGCTTGATTTTTGTTCAAGATGTAAATAGGAAGCTAGATGCATTTTTTATAATATGGATACTTAACCGATCATTTATTGAAAAGATCATCCGTTCTCCACTGCTTTGAAATGCAACCTTTCTCATAAATAAAACGACTCTGTGTGGTCTGTTTTTGAACTCCTTATTCTATGCATTTTTAGTCTTTCTTTGTGTCTTATTTACCATAACATTATAATAAGTCTTAATAACTAAAGACTAATATAATATAATATAATATAACTGAAGACACTTAAGTCTGTAAGTGTCAACTTGGTTTTTTTTTAGATTGTCTTTGCTGCTCTTGGGCCTTTGCATTGCATAAAAATTATAGAAATAGTTTTTCAGTTTCTATAGAAAAAAAGGCTTTCTGGGATTTTTAATCAGAATTATATTGAATCGATCAATTTGAAAAGAATGAACATCTTTCAGTTTTGAGTGTTGCAGTCTGCGAAGGTGGTATGTTTTTTATTTATTTACATCTTTACTTTTCCTCGGTCATGTTCTGTGGTTTTTTTTTTAAATTAAAAAAAATGCTTAGTGTTTACCTAGTTTTGAGAGAGAGAGAGAGAGACAGAGATAGAGACAGAGAGTGAGTGGGGGAGGGGCAGAGAGCGAGGGACACACAGAATCCAAAGCAGGCTCCAGGCTCCGAGCTGTCAGCACAGAGCCCCACACGGGGCTCGACCTCACGGACTGCGAGATCATGACCTGAGCCAAAGTCAGATGCTTAACTGATTGAGCTGCCCAGGCGCCCCTGTTCTGTGATTTTCTATGCAGAGGGCTTGCTGACTTCTGATTTATCTTAAGTATGTAATATTTCCATATGTTGTCACAAATGGAATTGTTATTGTAATATTCTCCACCTTTTGTAATTGTCCTATAGTTCTTGGATACTCCGTTCCACCTTTTGCATTCTTTTTTTTCTCTCTTCGTTTCAGTTCTGGAAGTTTCCACTGACGTATCATCAGGCTCACTGACTCTTTCCTTGGTCGCGTCCAATCTGCGGATGAGCCCATCCAAAGCATCCCCTACTGAATCTTTGATTTCTGGCGTTTCGTTTTGGCTTCTGTCCCGAGAACTGCCGTCTCTCTGCTCACATCACCCATCTGCTCCTGCCTGTTGTCCTCTGTTTCCATGAAAACTCTTAGTATCTCGATCATAGTTATTTTAAATTCCTGATCTGATCATTCCAGAATCTCTGCCATATCAGAGTTTGGTTCTGAGACGTGCTTTGCCTCTTCCAACTGTATGTTTTGCTTTTCAGCACACCTTGTAATTTTTTGTTGAAAGCCTGACATTATGTGTTGGGCAAAAGAAGTGTAGGCCGTTAGTGTGAGGTTTCTGTTGACCTGGTAGGTGGCAGACCATGTTTACCGTTTGCTGTAGCCATGATATCAGAGGCTAACGTTTCTTCCAGGGTCTTTATTTGTGCCTCCCCGTTGTCTTGGGGTTTTCTTAGAGACTCATTAGATGGGGTCTAGGGTTGGCAGTAACCTTAGAGTTGTACGGTAACCTTTAGTTGTAACACCCCCCCTCCCAGTTCTTATGCAGGAGCCCTATGGAGGTGGAGGAACAGTGTGGGGCAAGGGGGGTGTTCTGTAGGGCCAAGATTAGGCCTCAGTCTCCTGAGTCTGAGTTAGTGTTTACCTTCCCCCAAGCCACTGAGGTCCTGGTAAGACCCAGGTTAGGCTCTGGTGAAATAATTCTCCTTGAGGGCAGCAGTTAAGGAGAACAGAGGACTCCGGACATGTTTCTCAATGGTGACTTTGCCCCTCTCCCTGCTAGAAGCTGGAGGGTGTCTCCCCAGGGAGAACCTGGCATGGCTCCCGGATGTTAGACTCGGGGCAGCCCGCTAACACTGCCCCCCCACCCCTGGAGTTCTGAACTCTCAAACTTGTCCGCACTGATGATGGCTCAAAGTCCTCGATGATGGCTGAAAGCAGTCCTGTAGGTAACGGCCCCACCGCGGGCTCCCGTGTCTGCTCTCCGTGTGTCTGGTTTTCTGGGCAGCAGATTGTGCCGTGGCCTCGATTCTCTGCTGGTGTAAGACCTGCTGGTTTCCAGTTTCTTCAGCATTTTTCTTGTTGTGAGGATGAGAGTGAGGACTTCCAAGCTCTTTATAATTTGGACCAGAAACTCAAGTCTCCCTGTATGACAGTATATGCATGTGTGGTTGGCACATGTCATTGACACTTGAGTGGTCGACCAATCTGGAATTGCTAAAATAAACTTGGCTTTGCCATGGTGCCTTATCCTATTTTAGTATGATGGAATTCGATCTGCTGATACTTTATTTAGGATTATTGGCCTACGTGCATAGGGGAAATTGGCTGGTCATTTTTCTTTCTTGTAATATCCCTGTCAGATTTCCATATCAAAGTTAGTGGTAACTTAAGCTTTCTCCAGTTTCCTTGATGAGTATTTTAAGGGTTTATAAGTTTTTAGTTTTTCAGATAAGACATTTTTGTTTTATGTTGACTTTTCCATCAAATATTTGTGCTTTAAATCATTATTTCTGACGTTATCAGCGCCCCTCTTACTTATTTTGAGCTTAATTTGCTTCTGCTGTTCTTACTTCTTGACGTAGATATTTAGAACACTTACTTTTGGTCCTTTCTTCTTTTCTAATATATGCATCTGGTGCTACAAACTTCCCTGTAAGTACACCATAATGTAGGTCCCATGAATTGTGATACCATATTTTTATTGTGATTTACTTCAAACTATTTTCTAAATTTCATTGAGATTCCTTCTTGACACATAGGATATTTAGACGTGAATGGATTTCCCAACATGGGGGATTTCCTAGTCTTTTTTGTTTTTTTTTTTTTTTAAAGAATTGATTTTGGACTTAATTCTACTCTGGTCAGAGAACATACTCCGAATAATTCCCAAACTGAAATTTGTCAAGGCTTGTCGATAGCATATGGTCGATTTCAGTAAGTGTTTTAGATAGATGATTCTCAAAATATGTAGTCTCCAGATCCCCTTACATTCTTAAAAATTGCTGAAGTCCCAAAACAGCTTTTGTTACTATGGGTTGTATGTATATTAACATTTACCATACTAAAACCTGAGAAATTTGTTTATTCATAATTGATTTAAAACATATTTTTATAAAAAATTTCTCTGTCTTCAAAACCAAAAATACTGACAGAAGTGACATCATTTTACCTTATTTTTCAAATCTCTTTGACGTCTGCCTTCATGAAAGACAGCTAGACTCTCATATCTGCTCCTGAATTCAGCCTGTGTCAGTATGTTGTTTTGATTAAAGTGTGTGGAGAAAATCGATCGCCACACAAATATGGAATTGGAAGAGAGACACATGTTGTATTTATCTTTTGCAGACCATTGTGGTTATTGAATACTGCACCAGAGGTCAACAAATAGCGGTCCTCATTCCCTGGGCAAGTCTCGAATGTTCCAAACAGATACTCTTTTACATTGTTTTTGTCTTTCTCACGGATGGATTGGGGTGCTATGGCGCCAGCCCTTCCAGGCTGGAAACCAGTCCTCTTTTTGGTTTTCTACCCCCCAGGCCCTCCCCCAGTTGTGTTTCTCAGGGCACTGTTGGCGTGCTTTGTGGCTTATTTGCCTGAACTACTCACTTTGCACTGTGTAGGATGTAAGGTCTTCGGAGTAGAGAGGGTGTACTATTTGTCTGTATGTTCTTCTGGCCCTGACCAGAATTTTAGCACACAGTAGACCTTCAACAAATGTTTCATGAGCGATGAAGTATTTGAATTCATAAACACAGTAGCTCATACGAATTGGCAGTGCGAGACCTGTTTTAGAAATGGATCTATTTGGGGGCACCTGGGAGGCTCAGTAGGTTAAGCGTCCGACCCTTGATTTTGGCCCAGGTCGTGATCTCATGGGTCGTGGGTTTGAACCCCACATTGGGCTCTGCGCTGACAGCTCAGAGCCTGCTTGGGACCCTGTCTCTCCCTCTCTCTCTGCCGCTCCCCCACTTGCACTCTCTCTTTCTCAAAACAGAAATAAGTAAGCATTAAAAAAAAAAGAAAAGAAATGGGTCTATTTTGCTTCAGGGAGAGGAAAGGCGTCAACTAGGGCTCCCTGAGCACTTATTCCGATCCAGAACATCTTCCAGATCCTCTCAGGCACTGAGTTGGGATTCAGTGTGATGACCTGAGAGGCCAGAGGTGGTGTAGGGCCGGGGAAGAAGGTGGCCGGGATGGCCCATCGAGAGGAAACGATGGAACAAGGTGGTTGGATAAAACTCAACCATAGCGTTCCATCATAGCTTTTCAACGTACAGCTCACTCTGTTTCTTCGGGAAAACGGTGACTTTTTTTTTTTCTAGCTGCAAGCTGTGAGCACATGGTAAAGAAAAAGAAGATTGACATGTGCCTACCCACCACCGTAAAGCATTTAGACCTGTTATCTGAATATCATGAGAACCACCACACTCGTCTGCTAGGGCTGCCCTAACAAAGTACCACAGGCTAGGCAGATTCAACAACTACACTGTCTCGCAGTTCTGGAAGCCAGAGAGTCCAAGATCAAGCTACCAGCCGGGTTCGTTCCTTCGGAGGCTGTGAGGGAGACTCTGTTCCCCTCACCTCTTCTGGTGGTTTGCTGGAAATCCTGGGCATTCGTTGCCGTAGAGAAGCACCATCCCAATTTCTGCCTTCATCTTCCTATGGCGTGTTCTCTGTGCGCTTATCTATCTTCAATGTTTCCCTCTTTCTAAGGATGCCAGTCCCATTGGGTTAGGGTTCCACCCAACTCCAGTGTGACCTCCTTTTAGCTTAACGAATTACATCTGCCATAAGCCGTGCTTCAAGTAAATTCACTTTCTGGGGTCCTGGGGGTTAGCACGTCAACATTTGAGTTTTGTGGGAGGTGGGGGTCACAACCATTAACACCTGCCTAACACTACTTTGGGTATGCCGTCTCCTGTCCTCGCCTGCACATGTGTGTGGATGTGTGTGTAAATTTCATTCATTTCCTATCACGCACAGCTGGGGACTCTGGAAATCTGGAGAGAACAATCTCCAACATGGTCCCTGGCCTCCAAGAGCTTACGTTTTATCAGGGGAAGGTCGACAATAAACCACTACGCCGATGATTGATGATTCCATCTCGAATGTATGTGTCCTGGGGCGCCTGGGTGGCTCAGTTGGTTAAACATCTGACTCCGGCTCAGGTCACGATCTTATGGTTCGTGAGTTCGAGACCTGCGTTGGGCTCTGTGCTGACAGCTTGGGGCCTGGACCCTGCCTGAGATTCTGTGTCTCCTGCTCTCTCTACCCCTCCCCTGCTCATGCTCTGTCTGTCTGTCTGTCTCTCTCAACAATAAATAAACATTAAAAAATGATTAAAAAAAATATGTGTCCCGAAGAGACCCAAGCTAATGGGTTCGAGTCTAGAGGGGGTGGTATGGCATTAATTTAGAGGGGTTTATCTGGGGGGCCCTCTGAGGAGGTAAGGAGATGAGGAGGTGAGGGTCCAAGGGAAAAGTGCTTCAGCAGAGAGCACTGCCCAGGCAAAGGCCCTGTGGCAGGACCAGCCCATGTCTGTGAGGAACAGCAGGTAGGCAGGCTGTGGTCGGATTCTGTAGGGTCCCAGAGGCCATGGCGGACTTTTGCATTTTATTTTCGTTGGAGTAGGCAGCTGTGGTTTGCAATTAGAAATATTTTCTCAAGGGTCCTTGAATGTCTTCTTATATAACCGAGACAGAAGCCAGCACGCGGGAAGGTTGGAGGATTTCTTTTAGGTCACAACTTTTAGGGGCGGGCTTTGACCAAACTAGACATCTCTGAATCCTCCCATCGTCAACCAAAAAGCAGAGATCTGCCTTCCTCCTCTCCCGGGGTGCTGGGCGAGGACTCGGTCATATATGCAAAGTCCTGTGTGCTTTGTGTAGACAGAGAAGTGAGGCTGTATTATCCAAATTCATTTCCCACCTGAAGCCTTCTGACTGGAAGACAATGAACTCCCAACACAGACTTTCATTCCTTCCCCGCCCTGAATCAGCCTCCTGCAGACAAACGGGTCACATGTAGAAAACGGGCCAGCAGCATCACACAGAAAGGCTCTTCAGGTTCATCAGATGGCTGGCGCTTCGGGAGTCCAAGGTGACTGCGTCTGCAATCTGACGCATGACCCTGGAAACACGTACATTGTCCCCTGAATCATTGTTCCACTTGCTCAACCTGCATTATGGGGTGATGTGAAGATTCCCCAACTTATGGCTTTGCAGCCCGGACGAAGATTCCTAATTGGATTGGTTGATGCTCTGTGCCTCCCTAAAGAAATGGACACCCATGGGGGTGCCTGGGGGTGCTCAGTTGGTTAAGCGTCTGACTTCGGCTCAGGTCACGATCTCATGGTTCACGGGTTCGAGCCCCGCGTCGGGCTCTGTGCCGACAGCTCGGAGCCCGGAGCCTGCTTCGGATTCCGTCTCCCTCTCTGCCCCTCCCCCACTCGCTCTCTCAAAAATGAATAAACATTAAAAAAATTACAAAAAAAAAAGAAATGGACACCCATCTTTGATATAATTCTCATGAGGACACGGCCTGGAGACACCAAAGCAGGGACTCTGGCTAGTGTAAGAAAAAACATGCACGTCACAGAAGCAAACACACCGAGACTCTAACAACGTGCTCGTGTCGGAAGGAGAGTCAGCTCCTGTCCTCCAGTCCATACACCCACCATTTGCCAGGTTCATTTGCCTCAGGTGCTAGGGAAATGACCAAAGTCCCTCATGACCCTGCATCTCAGAGGAGCCACCCCCAACTGAAAGAGGACAGGAGCCACGTATGTAATTTAAACGTTCGAATAGCCCCCGTTAAACAGGTAAGAAAACAACAAAAACCAAAAAACAGGTAAAATGAATGCCAGTGATGTGTTGTATTTAAGCTAATACAGCCAAAAGATTGTCATTTCGATTTGTGGTCAATAGACAGTTTACATTCCTTTTCCACCATGCCTTTGAAATACAGTGTGCGTTTTCCACTCTGGGCCCACCCTGCACACATTTCAAGAGTCAAGAACCATGTGCGGCTGATGGCTTCTGGGCGGGGCCTTGTGGGAGCAAACTGCCTTGGCTTGGTTGCCCTGCGTGTCTGGGCTCCTACGAGAAAGGCTGAAGAGGAAAGCACCAGGGTGACACTGTTCAGTACCCAAGATCGCCCTCCTTCTCTGCAGGCCCTTTCTTCCCGCTGCTCTAATCGGGGGGCCCTGACAAGGACTGCCAGTTAGACTACCCACACACCTGGTCTCAGGGATGGGTCCAGAGATGGGCTTGTGACCTCAGCTGCCCAGTTAGAGTCCTTCCCTGCAGTTACAAACAAAAAAGGCAACTGGAGAGAAGCCTTTGTCTTGTCTGGTTGGGAGGCGATGAGGCTGTAAGGCTTCCGTAGGCTAGAGTGCTCAGAGGGGCATGGCTGACCTCTGCGGCCAGCCAACCGGAGGGGACGAGGCCAGCTCAGAGAGAAACCGGTGTGTGTGTGTGTGTGTGTGTGTGTGTGTGTGTGTGTGTTGGGGGGGGGGATCACCTGAGTGCACTGTAACAACTGTTGGCCTCACTCTGTCCTATGAGTTTCCCAGCTATTCATTTCCCTTTTCGACTTAAGTTATTTAGAATTGGTTTTTGTCCCTTGCAAAATTTTGGCATGTATATGCTTATTTTTTTTATGTTTATTTATTTTTGAGAGAAAGAGAGCACAAGTGTGGGGGGAGAGAGAAGGAGACACAGAATCCGAAGCAGGCTCCAGGCTCCGAGCCGTCAGCCCAGAGCCCGACGCAGGGCTTGAACCCACGAACCGTGAGATCACGACCTGAGCCGAAGTCGGACGCTTCACCGACTCACCCACCCAGACGCCCCTATGCTCATTTTTGTAAGTCTTCCGAGGTCAGGCTCCTCGTGTGTCAATTTGTCAGGGCTCTGTATTTTGAGGAGCACAACACTCTTCTCCAACGCCCCCAGCCTTCTGTCTAAAGCCGTGGGGCTCGGAGGGATAAACATAATTTTCACCGTAGATTGAAAACACCGTGTTAGTGCCGTCTGGTAGTCAATTAATGTCTGAGTTAAGAGAAAACTAACCTACTTAAAAAAATGACGAATGGATCCCAGGATTCGTCTGCCCCACACCAGCACACCCTGTTTTCGGTGACATGGAAGTTTTCGTTATAAAATCCCAGCACTTTCCTGAGCGGTAACTGTCTTTTCAGCCAAATCCTAAGTGCTTTTGTGGCGTGTTTACTTGCTTAATCAAACGCTGGCTAAACTCAAGGGTTTTGTGCTTGAGAGAATTGTAGCTTCTAACTTTTATTAAGAAAGAAATAAACATGTCACTTCAAGTATAATGGCTGGACCAAGAAAATTACACTGTTCACATCCTTCCTTTTGGATCATTTTCACTCAATCTTTTTAAAGAGCTTCAGGTCAGCCTCCTGTTGATGAGATGTTTGTGCTATAGAATTTCCCTTACCATGAGGCCGTAAATTTTAAGTCAATACTCTTTTATACCCGTCTAAGCAATGTTTAGCTACATAAACCGCCATTTTCCTGGTGCTGTTGTATCCAAGGATCCAGAAAATTGTATATGGCGGTGATAGGGATGTTGTTACCCAACCTGCTCTCCCGAAATTCCAGACCCTATTTAGCTCTTCAATGCTTCCTTGCGCTGGATCGTTTGAGAGCCTGGTTTTACCCTGAAGCCCGCTGCCTTACATCACTCTGTGAAGCTCAAGTTATATAAGCCAGTTTTTGTGGTAGGGGGTGGATGGGGGTGGGGGGAACGGGCAGAATAAAACCAAGTGTATCAGCAACACGAAAAGGTCGAAGCAATGGTGTTTAATGAGAGTCTTCAGTGACATTTTGAAATCCCTGCCCCAGAGTCTATTTCTTCTGGTCGAGGATGAGAGTACTCCAGCGTTATCACGACCGTGGAAGCTGAGACTCCAGATTTCCTGTTCCTGGTCCCACGGTCACCGGATGATGATGGAACCTGGTCTTGTAGGACCTCCCAGCATGGTGGAAGACACCTCAGGGAGACACTCGGGCTTTCTGGTTCTGAGCTGTCCCACCCAACCCTCTAGGGTCTCAGCACAGATGCCCTTTAACACTGGATTAGTCTACACAGGGGACTACCCCCTGTTTGCCCATTTCTGTGACACCAAGTCAATGACTTGGGAAAGGAGATGTTCTGGGAGTCTCTCCCCCCCCAGGAAAGACCTACGTGCTGAGTGTCTTTGGAAGACCTTGGTAAAAGTCTTTGCCCACCTGTCCCCAGGTTCACACAACTGTGTCTGTTCTTACTCTAGACATGATCCCCAAAGGGTCCTGTCTTTACTGCTGCAAGGAGCTGCCTCTGGCCTGTGCAGATCTCTGTTCCCATGTTGGTCACTAGGGGTTGGCAGTCATACTGGGGATGCTCGGGGGAATTGGAACCACAGAATCCCAAGGAGGCACCTCAGGCTCGCTTCCGCTCCCCAGACCACCCGAGCTGGGCTCTCACCTCCTCTGCCTCGCGGCTCAGGTGAGAAGAGTTTGCGCTGTTCACGGGAAGTCACATTGATGTTCGGGCTCCCCTGATCGCCAGGAATGTCCCCCTCATATTTGGGCCAAGTTATTTTTCCTACTGCTTCTATCCTCTGCTCCCATTTTGCCCTCCAGAATCCTAACCGATAAAAAGCACACTCCCATTCCCACTTTGGAGATGACCATCTCATCCCCAGGGCTCCCCATTTGAGCCCAGATGTCCCAAATTCCTTCCATCGGTCTTCACTGGCTACGCTGCTCCTGCCACTCGTCTCTGGGCAACTTATGGACAAGCCCGGGTTGCACGTGCATCGGGCTCTTGCGGGTATCCTATGGGACTTGAACGATAAGGGTGGTCTGTCCTGCCCGGTGCGGGGCGAGGTCATCTGTGACCCCCTGCATGGCTGACTCATCTGCCCCTGGGATGCGTTGCATCGTACGAGTTTCCTGGGGCTTCCCTTCCTAGGAACCTGGCTGTCCTCCCAAGTCCTGGCTTCCAATTGCCCTGTGGTTTCTGCACATCGGGGTTGACTTTTAGCAGCACTCTACCTCTCCCCCACCCCGCCCCCACTGATTTCTACCCTATGCACGAGGCATAGGCTTGGAGCTCAGCTCCTTTTCCTTGCTTGGTACAAACTTCTGTTGGTGTGCCTGGCTCCCTGAGCGCTGGACTTCTGTCTGGAAGATGCCTGATCATTCTCACTGACTTGGGCTCCAGCCCTCCCTCTGGTTCTGTCTCTCACTTTCTCCTCTGCCGTTCTTGGCCTCCTTGCAGCAAACCCAACCCCCTTCCTCCCTTTTAATATGCACAGGTGTTTTTCACCCCCCAGAATAGGCTGTGGGCCTCTCTTCATTGACCAGAGACTCACTAGTGTTCTCCACTGCACAATTGGGTGTCCCTTTCAAATGAATACAACAGGGTACCCCTTTCCAGAGCTGTCCCTTTCCTGCCCTCACCCATGTCTTCAAGAAGAGGTGATGGGTTCAGTTCCATCACTGTGTGCCTTCTGTGCTGGATTCCCAGGCTGCGAGAGACAGAAAAGACTGCGGTTATCAGGTTAGGTTCAGTTTCAAGCAACAACAGAGTTTCCTTCCATCATGCTTGCTAATGTGATCAAGATTGGAGGTCCTGGAGGCATTTCCTGTTCTCCAAGGAAGTCTCCGGAACACTGTAAGAAGTCTCATTGGTCCCCAGCACTGCTAAGACATCAGAGGGAACCTTCTGGCTCTTGTTGCCTCCTGGGAATGATCTTTTTCCCGGGGAGGATTATTTGCCCACTTTTACCCACTGCTGGGAATGATGCCTAAGGGAGGTAATATTTACGCTCTTTGTCGAGGCTCTAGGAACACTGTCTTGGGACAATTAAATTCTCAATAGTTGAAAAACCACGGTCATTTGAAGTCATTCGTGGGGACTCTGGGGCTCAATCTTGGATTCTCCAGGTTCCTTTAAAACCACTTAGATTTGTGGTCATCTCCATCTCGGCTCGTCAATCCAACCAGTATTTACTGAGCACCTGCTACGAAGCGGCAAGTTGGAAATACACCATAACACAGCAGGGAATGAAACAGAGAGCCTTTGGCATCACTGAGTTTACAGGATGGTGGGGAATACAGACACCAAAGCAGATTATTACACGTGCAAGGAGAATTACAGCACAGAAAATTCAAACTACAACGTCAGCTGTTCCACTATAAGGACTATGACATATCCTCTCTCCGCGAGGAAACTTTAAAGTGTTCATCGAGGGCTTTAACACACCTTATGACAATCGTTTCTGGGTATTTCACCTTCCTTGTTACGACTGCGCATGGAATTTTCCTCCTGTTACATTTTCTGCCAAGTTGTTTTTGGTGTAAAACAAAGCTATTGGTTTTTACAGATTTATTTTGTAAGCTGGACACTTTATTAAACTCTTTTATTGTGTTTTAAACTTTGGTAATAGCTTTTCCACCGAAAGCAATTTCCGCTGACCTCTGGATAATGTTCTTTCCAGAATTGCCTTCCAATCATGTTAAGAGTAAAAATTGTGTATTAAAAAACACTTCGGAGATCATTCTTTCCCGCTCCGTTGAACAAGCCCACTTCTTAGGAGCCACTTCTAGCTCATGAGAATCATGCCCTTCTCTTGCTCCTTTGTCCTTCTGTGAATCTGGTGACCACCCTCCTTTGCACTGTCACCCAGGAGGGCTGTGTTGGCCCAGGGCAGGACCTCGGGGTCGTTGCTTTCAGAGATTACGCGTCTATGTGCTCACATCTTCAGTCTCAGGACAGCAGGGGTTTTGATGAACATGGAGGTTAGTCCCGCGGCACTTGGGAGGACTGTGGTTCCTGTCCCTTTTGTTTAAGCGACAACCACACTCATCTTCGCCCTACCTCTCCACCTCTTTCCTGTTTCTCTGTACTTCCTGACTTCCATGGTCACCTGACTTGCGAGGTGGGGGTCTGTGGCTTTAAAATGTAAGCCTCATTAAGAAGGAGTCCGACACTCAGTTCACACCTGTTTTCACAGTGATTCAACCGCTCTTCCCTTTTCTGGGCTCTCAGTGAGTGTATGTGGGAGGGAATGAATCCAACACCCCCCAGAACCCACTCCGTGCCAGGCACTGAGAGGGTTCTGGAGCCAGCCTGGTGGGCAGTCAGACGTGGGCTTTCCTCTCAAGATGCAGAATCGTGGCCGCAGGCTCCTGGCCGGGAGGAGTAGTGCCGGGCCCCCCAGAGAAGGTTCTTTTCCCTGTGTGGGTGCGGGTTCCATTCAGTGGGATCCCTCTGCTTCAGGGAGAGTTAGGAGCCAGCACGGAGCTGCTGGGGTGAGGACGCTGGGGCCCTTCTGTCCCCAGATTATGTCCCTTATAGGATAAGCATTGACTTCTAAATAAGTCTAAAAGACTTCTTGCAAGAAAATAAAACTTCTGAGATTCTAGAAGCACCGTGTCAGAGTCTGGCAGCTTTCTTATTTTCTTAGTGGTGCATAAAATAACGGATCATCCTATAGCTTTCAGTATCTTAGATATGATGAAATATGTAACCCATCCCCCTCAAGTATATTCACAGAGTTGAATGATCTCTTCCCTGGTTTTTTTCTTCACATACCCCTCTGCCCCGTTCTAGAACATTTAAGCAATAAAGCAGCTCATACAAAGAGATCCATCTTTGGTCGAACTGCGGAGAGGTAGAGGTCCTCATGCCATGTCGCATGTTTTTATATCTAGGCTTATTTATGTCTCGATAGGAGGGAGACACGGGGTTTCTGGATCAGAGCCAGACTCCTATTTATCGGTCCCGCCATCTTAGAATCAGGTGTCCGTGCCGCACCCCCCATGGGCGGTTGGCGAGGTCCAGCTGGGCTGTGCACCTGCAGGGCCTGTGCTGCAGGAGAGGGCCACCAGGGTTCAGAGTCTCGGAGCTGGTAGAACCGGCTGGCACAGCTGCTCCTCCCCCCACCCAGCCAGAAAGAGAGCTTCTGCTCTGGGATGTGAACGGTGTTCTCTGGGGAGACAACAGCAAGGTCTCCGGGCTCAGTATCCTTTGGAACGGAAAATCGGTCTCCAGGGGAGAGAGAGCCGTCCGCCTCTCCAGCTGTGACAGTCTTTAACTTCCAACTGCTCCTGGCTCTTCAGACATCCCTCCACCCAGGTTGCCACCGCTCCGACCACGCGGAAACATGAAAAGAGTGGTTTTTTGCCGGCAATGATACTATTTTTATCTCCCCCAATTGCTAAAGTCTTTTTTTTTAATGCTTATTGATTTTGAGAGACAGAGTGCAAATGGGGGAGGGGCAGGACAAACAAGATGGCGGGAGGCTCTGCATGGTGGGTGTGCGACCGTTCCTTTGACAACCAAAATCTTCAGGACAGATTCAACAAAGATCACCAAACACTTGATGTGGATGGATCTCCTGTGGGAAACCGCTGAAGAGGGAGGGATTCCGTGTCCCCGGGTCCGGCAGTGTCTTAGTGCCAACCCACGAGGTCACAGGAGCCCAGAGGAGAGGGAAGCGTGGGCTGCGGGCACACTCAGAAGTCGTGGCTTCTGGCCATGAATCTGGAGTTCGGGTTAAGTTCTACCAAGTTCTACCTCTCTCAGAGGTAGAGGGCCCGGGGAATGTGTGGTCGGCATTCAGCAAGCCTGTTTTTGTACAACCGTGACAGGGGTTGACTCGTTCCGTACATCGCGGCACAATTTTTCTGGGTCCTATTCGTCAATGGACGGGGGCAGTGAGTCAGGGTTACGGGTCGTGTCACAGCCCCTGGTCCTCGTCGGCTTTGCGGACGCAGGTTATATCTTTGCACATGGATTCTGCCATTCCTAAGGCCGGGCAAGCGTCAGGCGAGAGTCTCCTGCTGGAAAAACAACTCGTAGCCTGTCTTCTGTTAATAATGTCTTTGGAAAACTTTCTCTGTGGCTCAAGTGTGTACACATCCGATCTGCTTTATGTATGTGTAGACCCAGTCAGCCAACCAGGAGGCACGAGGCATAAACGACTCAAGGAGCTCACGCCCAGAGAAGGAGCACGAAATACTCAGCTATACATTGAACACATAGGAGATGACAGTCTCCCTGTACTGATGTACTGATGTAGACACACACACATACACACACACACACACACACACAAAACACTCCAGGAGCACCAGAGCATGCACCTATTTCTTCCTGGATCTCGCCAAGGCTCCACATGAAAGTGCTGTAGGCGGGCCTTGAAGACTTGACTGTGTGACGTCCGCCGGCAGAAAAGGTGCAGGTTAGCATTTCAGACCGGAGGAGCACAGGAGGCAGCAGTGCAAGGTCAAGGTGAGAGGTCACCATAGGGGGGAAGGAGAGAACGTGAGAGGTCACCCCAGAAATCAAGATGGCTGCTGTCACTATTATTTCTGCAGGACTTCATTATAAAGGTTAACGCCAATGTTCTTCACGCTGCGAGGGCATAACCGTGCTGTTGACAAAGTGCCCCGGTGCATGGGGAGGGGGGCAGGGACCACACTGCTCCTCCTTCACTGCGTCTCCGGAGTCCACTGCAGGGCACGACACAGACTCAGCGTTTGATGAATATTTACTGAAAGGAAACAAGCGACTCCTCCAGTAATCTGATTTCATGCATTCAGCATTTCTAACATGTATGCTCGCCAAAGCAGAATGCCGGGACTATTTATGTTCTTGAATATGATATAAGGACTCATTATCGAGTCCCCCGGTGCATCCGAGGTAGGCTTCCAAGTCTAGAGGTCACATAATCATTTTACACATGGCAGTGAACAGGCAGATGTGAGGAAAATCAATGAAACGCCCCGAGCACAGACAACTTGAGCATCGTCCAATTATTCAATTGTTTTGTGATCTGCGTCTGTTTTCTAGGGACAAAGGCTTTTCCTGAAGCTTTACCTAAAGCTGGCAAGTGAAATTTCCAGCAAGGGAGTGCATCCTTGAGCTGAACGTGAGATTCAGTATATACGGGATCAGTGGTCAAGTGTGTGAGGCTGCCGGGCTAAGCAGTGGACCCAGGCGCTCCGAAGGGGTCCGCTCGGGATCAGTTGATGACAGGCATTATTGGGGGCTGCTTCCTCTAAGGGTGGTTCCATAGAATATATCCCCACCTTTCATGAGAGAAATCTCTGGGGAGAAGGGGGAGGAGTTGAGGGCTAAATCTGATGGGATCTTTTCTAAGATATACGTATGTAAAGATATAGATAGATAGATAGATAGATAGATAGATAGATAATGGATGGATAGGTAGGTGGTAGATAAATAGATAAATAGATAATTGATAGATAATGGATGGATAGATGATAAATGAGATAGATAAATTAAATCACATATTTGTGCATATCATGGATAAGTATAATAGGCAGTCATCCACCTGCTGTGATTCCAGGGGGACTGCCCCTGCCCCGCCCCCAAAGCAATTATATTTACTTTGCTGAACAATTCTTTACCGGGCTGAAGCATTTTGTTCTATCATCAGAGCTATGGCTTAAAATTTAAATGCGTTCTGACCCACTAACTTTACCCCAAGGCAAATGACAACAGCTGATGTGGAAAGACATTATTTGTGAGGTTATTTAAAATAGAAAAACAGGGGTCCCTGGGTGGCTCAGTTGGTTAAGCGTCTGACTCTTGGTTTCAGCTCAGGTCATGATCTTGAGGCTCATGGGATCGAGCCCCACGTTGGGCTTTGCACTGCTCTTTCTCTCCAAATAAATAAATAAACTTAAAAAAATCGATCTACTAAAAGACACGAGATCTCCCTCTCCCTGCGAGTACACTCACCAAGGAAAGGCCACGTAAGGACACAGCCACGAGCAGGGCTCTTGCCAGGAACCCAGGCACGCAGGCACCTGATCTCACACTTCCTCCCGAGTCCTGTACTCTGTTACAGCAGCCTGAGCAAACTGAGGCACGAACCAGGAGGAGTGGGGAACCCATGACACTGTACCTCCCGAGCGCTCACATAACAGGGGGGCCCCAGACATCCCACAGCTCTTCGAAAACTGGCCCGAAAGCAATGCATCAACATGTAAAGAATCTCTTCGGGGTGGGGGTTTTGATTCTTCCCCTTATACTTTCTAACAGTTTTAAGTCTTTGAAAGTAAGCACGCGTTCCTTTCAGAACTGAAGGACAAAGACCCACAGGGATTCCCTACCTTAAGGTATCCTTCCTGAAGGCAGGGTTGATAGGGTCAGTGTGGCCAGAGGGGTGAGGCGGGAATTCTGCATGTATGATTCAGCAGGTGTTCAATAATGGCTTGTCAGATCGAATTAAAGTGAAGGGACAGAAGGCGAGGCCAGGGAGAGGAAAGGAAAAGTGGCTGCTTCATAATTTGGAGAAGATTCGGCTCACTTCCTTGCTTTTGCATCAGTTTTCTGCGGCTGCTGTAGCAAATCACACAGATTTAGTGGCGGAAAACAACACAGATTTACTCTTACGCTTCTGGAGGTGGGGAACTTGTAATGGGTCGCCAGGGCTGTGCACTTTCCGGAGGCTCTGGATTTTTTTTTTTTATTTCCTTGCCTTTCCAGCTTCCAAGGCCACCTACATTCCTTTGCCGGTGGGCCCTTGGTCCATGGTCAGGGCCAGTGGTGGAGCATCTTCAAATATCCCTCTTGCTGTCTCCCTCCTCCTGTCACCTCTGCTTCTGTCCTCCTTTCGCTTTCTCTGACTCTCTTGCCTCCGTCTTATAAGGACCCTTGTAATGGCATCGTGTCCACTTGTACAATCCAGGATGATCTCCCCATCTCCAGATCCTTAAGGTAGTCACCTCTGCCAAGTCCCCCTTGCCACGTGAGGGAACACAGCACAAGGTCCTGGGGATCAGGACGTTGACATCGGGCCCACCGTGTCCCCCCGTGTTGACCCCTGGATGCTGCTACCCACCTGGAAAAAAAAGAAAATGACGCGATCATCGACAAAATGTTTGTAAAGGGACGTGTCTTATCAACTGCAGGAAAAAAGCAATGACGACCATTCACATGTGTCAACAGCCTCGGAAAGAGATCTATGGGGGAAGTAGAGGAAACCCACTCGTGATGAGTGCAGTAAACAAAATAATTAATTCTACTAGAAGAGTGAATTTTTTGAGAGACCTGGTTAGAAAAAAAATCTCAGAGAGAAAAAACAACTAGTTCTCACTTGGGCATTTTTCTGTTTTGTTTTGTTTTCTTTCTTGACGTCTTGTTTATCTTAAGTCAGAGCCAAGAAAGTGCGGATTGGGGGCAAATCCTAATTTCTTCTTACAAATAGAGCCCGTGAAGACAGACGAACATGGGCTGTGTGCTGGTGCGTCCGGCCACACCCCTCTCAAATTCTACACAGATTTCTGTGCAAACGTAGATACTTACATGCGAATGGACTCATTCAACACATGACCGCTTCTACGTGCCTAGCATCGTGTTACGTTTTGGGGATACACGAGCGACTAAGACAGTGCTGCCCCCTCCCCGGTGGAGCGCGTACCCCAGTGGGGTGGGCAGAAGGTAAACCATGCCCACGCAGGCTTAATTACCGCTTGCATCAATTAGCACTTTTGCATATCAAATTCCTGAGAGGGGGTAAGAAGGAAGGTGAGCCATAGTGGAAATAATGCTCATTTACCAGGAAGAGTGTCACTTGCAGCTGTCACTAGAGATGAAAACACAGACGTGACGCAGGGACTGAGCTCCATCCCAGACACACTTCTGTCCTGT
Source organism: Lynx rufus (assembly GCF_022079265.1). Classification (NCBI taxonomy): domain Eukaryota; kingdom Metazoa; phylum Chordata; class Mammalia; order Carnivora; family Felidae; genus Lynx; species Lynx rufus. The sequence goes on from NW_025814834.1 coordinate 5,733,000, forward strand.
CCACGGGCCTCCCTCCCGGGTGCTGAGACCACAGGGGTATCCCCTCATCCAGCTTCCCTTTGTCACACCCTGGGACACGGGACGGGGATATTTGATGACTCGGTTCCCTACATTCTCCTCTCCCGCCCCACCCCCAAGTTTTCACACTGAAACCTGATTGTGGTCAACGCCATTTGAGACTAAGCAGAAAACATTTTGTTTTCCTTCGCAGAAAGTAGATTCTCGGTGGCACGTTCTCTCGAAAGGAGGCGCAATCTTTCTCGAATGTGAATAAAAGTTAATACGATTATATTTATGAAGCCTGTGCCCACAGCTTATATCAGAGTAGTAGAGACCTCATCCGTCACGAGGGGGAAAGAGGCAATGACATTCTAGGCATTAGTCCAGCTCTCAAGGGACACTTACGAATGATTAACGTGAGCACGGACACACGGCTCATCGGGGTTTGTATATTCATTTCTCTGCTGTTATCAAACCAAACTCCTGAGTGCACCCCTGTCCACTTTAAAGACCATTACATTTGGTCTCAAAAAGAAAATTCTCCGGGGGGGGGGGCGCCTGGGTGACTCAGCTGGTTAAGCAAACGACTCTTGATTTCAGCTCAGGTCATGATCTCACAGTTCGTGAGTTTGAGCCCCACGTCCAGCTCTGCACTGACAGCGTGGAGCCTGCTTGGGCTTCTCTCTCTCTCCCTCTCTCTCTCTCTCTCTGCCCCTCCCCCACTCATGCTATCTCTCTCTCCCTCTCTTTTAAAAATAAAGAAACATAAAAGAAAAAGAAAAATCTCTGAAGTTATTGGACTCAAAACATTTGGTCTTCCCTGTGACTCCATGGAGGGCATTGTCGGTATTTTCTAGACGCTTCTCTTCGGTAGAAGTGTTTGGGCACCTAAACAACCATTGAGGTTTTGGCTGAAATGCCATCGGTGTCATGGCGATTCTTAGCCCCTCGATGGACTTTCAAAGTTCCTGCAAGGGCTTTACAATTTTTTTAAAGGTTTGTTTATTTTTGAGAGAAAGACAGAGAGTGAGCAGAGGAGGGGCGGAGAGAGAAGGTGACCCAGCATCGGAAGCAGGCTCCAGGCTCTGAGCCGTCAGCACGGAGCCCGACGCGGGGCTCGAACCCACAAACCGCTGCGATCACGACCTGAGCGGAAGTCGGACGCTCAACCGACTGAGCCACCGGGCGCCCCAGATCTCCTGCACGTGCTTTAAAAGCACAGTTGGCCCAGCCCGGGCGGCCTGATCCTGCTTCTCCAGGGTGGAAGCCTGGGCACCTGCAGCTTTTGAAAACACCAGCAGTGAGCGCTCTGTGTGCCCAGGAAGGCTGGAGAACCATCCAGAGAGAAGAGGCAAGTTTTCAGCTACATGAATGGTGGTCATTTGTAAGCTCAAAACCAGCCCGTACCAGAGAGTCTCGGGTAAAAGGAAGCAGCGTTGGTAAAAGAAGTAAACAAACAAATACAAATTCTGATGCCAACTTTCTTTCGGATTGAACTTCTTTTGGGGACAGGCTCACCACGTTTTCCAGGAAGACACCGTTGCCGATTTCCATGAGGTTCTATGAACTTCCTGTTTGCTGTACTTCGAGGTCCGCCTCGCTGTCGGGGTCTTTGCGCAGAAATGCAAACCAGGCCCTTTGTCATCAGTCCCCGGCAGTGAAACGGGGGTCCCTTCTTTCTCTCTCCAGCCCCCTCCCCCGCCAAGACGAGGAGGGCCGGGCGGTGAGCGGTGAGAGGGGACAGCTCTCCCCGGAGGGGCCCAGGGCAGGTGCAGACGCGATTGGGCGGGAAGGGACAGGGGCTTTGAGCCGCTGGGGGGCTTGCTCCCGGCGGCCCTCTGTCCTCCCCCCGCCGCCCCTTCCCTGCCCCGCCCCCCCTCCTCCCGCTCTCCCTCCCCCTCCGCGGGGCACCTCCCTCCTCTGCGGCGGGTCGCCACCACCCACGCGCAGCCCTCAGGGGAGACCCACCGCCCACCCACGTCCGGGATCCTGAACAAAGAGCTGCCTGTCCCTCCGAGGAGCGTCCGGGCCGATCTTCGGATAATAAACGTTTCACCCCTTCGCACACACCGCCCCCGGCTTTTCTGTGTCATCACTTCTGCCTCCGGCCTTTTCTCTCTCTCTCGGGCTCCGTCCTCCATCCATTCATCACGTGTTTATGGAGCCAAGGGCTGGCACCGGCGTGCTTGCCCGGAGCGCTTCTTAGCTCAGAGGGCAAGTCAGAAACTCCCCGGCGAGCAGGGGGCGGAGGCCAGGCCGCAGCGTGGGAAGGGGTTACGGGGGAAGCAGGGGTCCTGGGGGGAGGTGGGGATGGGGGCTGATGGCGGGGTCCGGAAGGCTTCCTGCAGGAGAGCCCTGAGGAGTGGGTGTTTCCCTGGGGGGGGGCGGGGTGAGGATCACTCTGACTGCGGGTGGATGGTGTGTGTGTGTGTGTGTGTGTGTGAGAGAGAGAGAGAGAGAGAGAGAGAGAGAGAACCGGGGGTGGTATGTGTGTGAGGACATGTGGGTTTGCGAGTGTGCAAGTGAGCTCCCATGAGTGCAAATGTGTGCGCAGGGGTGTGACGATTGTGTGCAGGTGTGACAGCACGCACGTGCAAGAGCACGTGAGCGTCTGAGGGTGTGCGGGACTGTGTGCCTGAGGCCACCTGAAGGGGGCGTGCGTGTGCCCACGCGGGCATGAATGAGTGCGTGAGCACGCGTGACTGTGAGCGTGCCCGTGTGTGCAACGTGAGGCTGAGCAGGTGCGTGGACGCACGGTCGATTGGGAGGGAGGGCGGCTGCACGTGCACACGTGTGAGGATGCGCGTCTGAGGGTGTGCGGGTGTGGCTTGGCACAAGCGAGCCCGTGCATGTGCGAGTGGGCATGTGAGAGCGTGGTGAGTGTGCGTGCGGGTGCGAGGGAGTCAGGATGCGGGGGCGCGTGCACACGTGCAAGTGTGTTTGAGGGTGTGCGGGTGGGTGTGAGCGAGGGTGCCTCCGGGAGCGCCGACTGGCTGGGAGCGGGGGGTGGGGCGGGGCAGGACCCCCCCACCCCCTTCCGCACCCCTGTGCTTCCCCCCATGAGGGTCACCTCGCCCTTGGCCTCCTCTGAGCCCAGCCCCGATCCTGACCCTTTGGGCTGCGTGAGCCTTGTTCTCTGGCGTCAGTTTCCGGGTTCGAGAAGTGAATTCCAGGTGGGCTCCGGTGGGTAGACTCCGAGCGCCAACCAGTGTCCCCTTGCCTGGCGGCTCTTGCCACCGTGTCCCCGCGGGCTCCGGGTGACTCTCACGGAGGCAGCTCTGCTCCCCGCTCCTCACTTCGGCCCGGAGCCTGGTGCTACCTACAGGGGAACGGAGCCCCAGGGTCCCCAGCCTCCACGTGACCGCGTTTTCTCTGCTTCTTTCCCAGCGCTGAGGCCGTCCCCTCCCCCCACGGCCCTCCTGGTCCCCGCTCTTCGCCTGCGCCAGCCCGGCCCCCATACACCCGCGGCTTCCTACCCGGGGGGGAGGGGGAACCCCTCATGGGTCCCACCGGGAAGATCCCACCTGCTCTAGGTCGCAGGGACCCCTGCCCAGGCTCCCTTGCCCTCCGGCTTCTGGTCAGCTTGGACCACACAGAGGCCCTGGAGGGAGATGAGACAGAATGAGCAGAAGGAGAGATAGCAAGCACCCTCCTGCTCAGCCTCCTCACCCCTGCTCAGCTCCCACGGGGCCGCTCCACCGTGCTCCGTCCCCAGAGCCCAGTTTTGGGGCTCCAGCCTGGGGTGACTGCCCGCAGGGCTGTTCTGGCCCCCAGGTTAACCACCCTCCCCACTCAGGCCTTCCTGCCCATCCTCCCCCCTCCCCCCACCTCTGCACCTGCACTTACATTCTCTCTGCTCAGAGAAGCCCTGCTGTTGCTCTGTGAGGGACATACGCACGGATCTCGCCCCCCCGCTACCCAGCCACACCCCATCTCTCTCCCCTGTTACACAACTTCTTGAGCGTGTCAACGCTACTCACTTACCCGCTCTTCCCGCGTGGACTCAGATACCGTCACCCCACTGTGCTCAGCCTTCACGCTTCCCAAGCCCCCTCCCTGGCCCTTGGGATCGTTAGGGCATTTTACTCACCGCCCCGGGAGGGGAAACGATGACACCATTGGAACCTTACAGAGTTTCCCGGCTTCTACGAAACTCGAGACTCAGACCTGGTATACCGGCTGTGCCAAGTGTGGTGAGGACGGTGACGGCGACCACGGCAATTCGCCAGTAGACACGTTTTCTGCCCGTAGCGCGGACCAGACGCTGCTCTGTGGGAACAGCGTGTATTAACGGTAATACCAAATCTACGTGTTTATCCTGTTGATAGGCGATGGGCTTCTCCTCGTCCCTTTAAAGGAGGCAGTTGAGGCCAAGAGGGGTCAAAGATCTGAGAACCCACCCATGTCTACGTTTGCTTTAGTTCAGTTTCTCCCTCAGCTGGGCTCCTTCGCGGTCACTCTTACCTGGCGTCCCATGACGTCCTCTCTTACACTGAGCGGTGGCAGAGAAAGCCTCACGCGGACAGCCAGGGCGAGGCCTGGGGTCTGGGGCCTGGGAGTGCATCAGGCGGCCGTTTCCGACCCAGGGTTGTTGCTGTGGAGTCACTGGGTAATTACTTGTAATCACCTACGGGAATCCGAGGTCGGAGCCCGGTCGGCAAGACGGAGATTCTTCGGGAGTGGAAGGCGAGGCAGACAGCTCTGGAGGCCGCGGGGGTCGGGGTCGGGGGGACAGGACCAGAGGTGGGAGGTCACGACCAGCTGCTGCAGGGGGGGTCCTCTGCGGTTCCCATGAGGCCGGCTCGACAGTCCCCATAGCTGAGCTCTGTTGACCAGGTGGCACCAAGGGCAGTGGGGTGGGGGGGGGGGCTGACCAGGGGGCCACGCTGTGGGCAAAGCACTTGGCTCCGGGCATCGTGGTCCTTGTGTGCGTGCGTCAGCATCCCTGCATTCTGGAATACTCCGCACCCCGCCGCGCGCCTCCTGGTCTGTCCGCAGCCGCGGCTCTGACCTCAGCTCCCCCACGTTCGCCCTCCCTCACTGTGTTCCCGCCACACCAGCCTCACACTCGTCCCTTTGCACGCTTTGTTTTTGCTTTGCCCCTTCCGGAGTGCCCTTCCCCCCCCCCATGCCTTTGCGGGCCACTCCCTGCCCCCTGCTCAGCTGCCCTGCTGTCTGCGAGGCCTCATCTCGGACCCCCCGCCCCCAGCACCCTCTCGCCCCCTTTCACCCAGCCTACTTTCCCTCGTGGCCTTTCCATCTCTCAGTAACACCTATAGTTAGTGTTTCTTCTTTCCCCGACCCCAGGGGAATGCCCGCTCACTGAGGGCAGGGACTGGGGTGGTCCCCACTGCTCTGTCGCTGAGGCCTGGAAGGTACTCGACAGATACGTGCTGCTGGTCAACACAGAAAAAAACAGAGGAGCAAGATGACTTATGGCAACCCTATTCGTAATAAAAAGAAACCAGAAGCCGCAAATTTCACGAACAGGTGACAAGTCGAATGAACATCCAGGTAACGGAACAGTACTCGGTGTGAAAGAAAAAAGGTGTCGGGGCACCTGGGTGGCTCGGCTCTGGTCATGATCTCATGACTCATGAGTTTGAGCCCCGTGTCGGGCTCTGTGCTGACAGCTAAGGGCCTGGAGCTGTGTCTCCCTCTCTCTGCCCCTTCCCCGCTCATGCTCTGTCTCTCTCTACCTCTCAAAGATGAATAAACATTAAAAAAAAAAAATTAAAAAAAAAAAAACCTCATCTCCTGAATGTGGGTTGGAAGCTGGCAGTGTGAATCAAGATGTGTTTTTTTAATACGATTTTTAAAATGTTTATTTATTTATTTTGAGAGAGAGAGAGAGAGAGAGCGCATGCGTGCATGAATGGGGAGGGGCAGAGAGAGAGGGAGAGAGAGAATCCTAAGCAGAGAATCCTCTGCTCTGTCAGTGCAAGCCTGGGGCTTGAACCCGTTGAAACCGTTGAGATCATGACCTGAGCCAAAGTCAGATGCTTAACCGACGGAGCCACCCAGGCGCCCCTTTTGTTAAAGGCCTTTAAACGCCTCCGGTTTCCTGTAAGGCTGAACTTGAGTCTGAAACCCAGGCTGCTTCTGTCCGTTTCTCCCAACCGAGTTTTCCAGCCTCATATCACATTCTTCCACCCCACACCCTATTTTTTTCTCGTCAGCCTCGCCACAGTTTTCTTGGGCTCTCCAGCTCCATTTTTCCCATTAAAGCCTTTATCGTTCTTTAAAGGTCAATTCCAACTCCACCTTGTGTGCTGACGTCTTTCCTGCTTCTGAAAGTCTTTAACATTTCCTTACAACGCTCCCCAGGCTCGTTCTTCTTTCTGCCTTATGGTAAATCAGGTGCTTTCATACCTTCCTTTTTCCAGGAGACTGAGAGAAGAAAAGCCTCTGAGTGGTTTTTGTATTCTTCTGTTTTTATATTCTTCTAAGCTTGTAGCTCAAAGGAGTTGTGACGGATATATGTGTTGGAGTAAAGAAAGCATCATTTGATCAAACCATCGTCCTCTACAGTTTTAAGATTCTGTCTTATGGATCTTTCTAAGTGCATGTATTTCTTAGGATAAGGCTTCTGCAAAGGAATTTGCTTAGAACCTTGTCACAGTCCGATTCCCCCAGGGTCGGGTGGCGGGGGAGTTTCTACTAATCATTTACTGAGGGGGACCCAGTGTCCACAGCTAGGAGGAAAAGCAATGAGCGGAGGAAAGCAGACTCCTGCCGTGGGCACACAGTGGCCTTTGCACAGCCTGGTCTTCGAGTCGCCTTTGCAGATGGAAACGGAGGCACCACGTCAGCGCTGAGAAGATAAACCGTTTCCATTTATTTTGCATTATACTTTAGGACCTAAATATAAATATTTCAGCTCTTCATCTCAGCGTGATTTGGTTACGGAAACATAATCGGAATTGTTTGAGAGAGAGAGGGAGGCGGCTTCTATTTTGGTCCCGGCACAGGAAATTCAGCCTTTGTCCATTTTTACAGTGTGATTTATGGGAGGTTAAAAATTCATAACGTAGGGGCTAACCTCGAGCAAATATCGTGTTTCGCACGAGCCAATTCAAACGTTCTCTCCTCTCGGGTTTCCTGTTCAAAAAGGTTGAGGAAAGTGAGGTTCAGCAGCTGCTAACCTATTTGATCTGCTGAGAGGCCAGCCGACTTCGTAGTGCTCTTGGGGGGGGGGCTCCCTTTCTTCCTGACAACACCCCGGAGCCCCGAGCTTTGTGGACTATGGACGCACGAGAGCGTCTGACCTTCACAGGATGGTTTTGCGTCTTCCTGTGGCCAGAGGAAGGCCAGCCCCCTTTCCCTGAGCACCTGCTCAGGGTGCCCCACTCTTCCTTCACCCCTACCCCCCGCCTCCTGGGGCCCGCTGGTTGAGTGCACAGCCCTGGCCCACAGAACCTTCTGGGCATCTGGAGGCAGCATCACCACCTGAAGACTCCCTTGTCGGTGCTGTGACGCCCTCGTTCACTCAGCCTCCGCCGCCCCTGCTCTCCTCCCGCATTCCGCCTACAGGTGCCAGTGACACCCCTCCAGGGTCCTCTGTCTGGGCAGGCCCTGGAGACCAAACAGAACCATGCCTGTCCTGACTCTGGACTGCAGAAGCCACGAGATAAAGCCGCACTGACCAAGAGAAACACCCACGTAAACAGACAGGGGGACCAGGATGGAGGGGCCCTGGGGGGTGACAGGAAGGCAGGGGTGAGGTCCTCCATGGCAGTGCCGGGAGGTGCCGGGTCTCACCACAGCCCAAGACTCCGAGGCCCTGACAGCTTCCTCTCCCCCCACAATAAATGAGGAGGCGGCCCTTACAGCTCATGCAGAGCCACCTGACTAGGCTCGACAACTCCTCGCTCACTTTCCATGAAGATATTTTGAAACTATTAACATTTTTCTTAATGTTTATTTATCTTTAAGAGAGAGAAAGAGAGACAGAGCATCAGCGAGCGAGGGCGGAGAGAGAGGGAGACTCAGAATCCGAAGCAAGCTCCAGGCTCCGAGCCGTCGGCACAGAGCCCGATGCAGGGCTTGAACTCCCAGACCGCGAGATCATGACCTGAGCTGAAGTCAGACGCTTAACTGACTCGGCCACCCAGGCGCCCCAGAAGATATTTTGAAACTAAAAGCATCCGCCAGCTTGGAAAATGAGGGCTCGCATTGGACTTTGGGGTGACTATATGCATATTTCCCAGGGATTGGGTTTGATTCGGGAACAGCATGGAGGGCTCTACCCGGCTGTTGTCCCCACGAGAACAGCCTGGTAAGTCCTGGAGAAGATGGGGAAGATTCGGTCTTCTCGTGTGCTTTGGTTGAAGGCATATGAACCAGAGAACAGAGCAGACATCCCCTCGCTACGCGAGAACCAAGTTTTTCAGTGATGGGTCATGTTCACACTCCTGTCCGCCTTTATTACTTCTGTTCCTCCAACGTCCAGTCTTGCCCATGGCCGGAAGCAGAGGAGCAAAGATGGTTTAGCTCATGGTCTCTGTGCCTGAAGCCCCGGAGACACAGGCAATCCTGGCGAGGTGGTAAATGTTTCCGGATGAAACAAGGATTGAATCCAGGGGGAAAGAGCATACCATATACTGGGCAAAATGAATGAAGGCAGATGAGCGATAGACAGAATGAGTTGTGTGTTTTTTTAAGGAAAGATAAAAATCTCTCTCTCTATTTAGACAAAGGAGGACACAGGGGAAGTTTACTTAAAAAGAAGCAAAATTTACTCCAGCATCAGACGGTTTCCTTGTGAAACTAAAACCCAGAACACAATGCTCCAAAATGTATATGCTTGGGAGAGGCCAAAAACCAAGAGCAAAGAATTCGGTGCCCAGTCAAGTTCTTCTCGTGCAAGGTCATCCTCAGTTATGCTCAGATCAAAAAACACCACTCACATTTTCTTCCCGAAATTATCAGGTAGAGGTATATTTCAGCCAATATAAAAACAACCAGTATCAAACATTATTTTTGTTTAAAGAAGACTTTATTCACCCTGTTGGTTAATAAACATTGAATGAGTAGCTGCAAGGTGCCAAGCCCTGTGCTAATAAGTACAATTCTGAACAAAACTAAAAAGGTCCATGTCCCTGTGAAGCCCACAGGTCAGAGAGACAGTGAAGTAAACAGGCACACACCTACTATCTGGGTAGGTGGCATAGTAGACTGGTGACATGGTGACATGGTAGCCTGGTGACACGGTGGCATGGTGGCATGGTGGCATAATGACGTAGCATGGTGACACGGTGACACAGTGACACGGTGACATGGTGGCATGGTGTCATGGTGGCCTGGCATCATGGTGAGGGAAGCCTAGGCTTCAGTGGAAACCCTACATGGGAGGGCTGGTCCAGGGCCAACTTCTTGGAGAAAGTAAAGTCTAGTCTGAAACCAGAGGGATAAGGTGTAGTTAGGCTGAAGAAGAGCTGGAAGGAAGACAAATGCATCCCAAGGAAAAGCAAACCTAAGACTGTGGGGCCAGAGAGGCCCCATGGTTCTGAAGAACCAAACCAAGTTCAGGGAATCTGGAATACAGGATGGCCCAAGAAATCAAACTGATGGAACATGACGGCCACACAGCCCCATGGTCCATGAGGACCAGGCAGAGGCGTGTGGGTCCCGGCCACTGTCGTGACACAGTCCTTAGTTCAGTGCCTCGCTCACGGCGGGTCCTCAATAGATATTTGTTGAATGAAAAAAATCAGCTACTTAAAGATGGCCCCAAGAGAGAAATACCCACACATTTTAAAGGTAAATTACTAAAAACAGCAATGATATGATATCAGTCTAGGTCTATAACATAAAATTAATTTAACAAAGACTAGGAAATAATTGAGGGCATAGGAAAAGATATAGTGAAATAAATTTTGTTTGATGTAAGAGGAGCCAAAGTCATTGCTTTGATCTTGACTTAATGATTAGAAGATTATGTTTAAATAGACATTTGAAGAAATGAAAAATATCCACTGGTATAATTAAAAAAAAAAACAGTGCACATAACACAAAATGAAAAAAGAAGGTACAATAAAGCATAAACCAGAAAACAGAAGAAAGCAAGGAGAGACACATGGGCCAACCATTTTGGTTATGATAATAAAGGTTGGGGGCCTAAATTCTACTCCATCAAAGCAAAGTCTTACGATGGGAAGCAAAATTGAACTATAGGATACAAGAGACAGACACGAAGGAGAGTTCTTTTACAATGTAAAATAAAGGACTGGGCAAAGATAGAGGAAGCTCATACATGCAGAGAGGAAGGATGATGATTTCAATACCAAGAAAATAATAGACATTGATCAAGAAGCCTTATGCTTGTAACAAGAGTCATGTTATGTTATGAAAGGTCATAATACTGAAAATGGTTGTTAGCCTTCCTGTGCTGACATAGCATTGGCATTTCCAAATTCAGACTTTATTTTTTTAAATGTTTGTTTGTTTGTTTTGAGAGAGAGCACGAGCATGAGTTGGGGAGGAGCAGAGAGAGAGAGAGGGAGAGAGAGAATCCCAAGCAGGCGCCATGCTGTTAGCATAGAGCTTGACGCGGGGCTCGATCCCACGACTGTGAGATCATGACTTGAGCTGAAATCAAGAGTCAGACGTTTAACGGACTGAGCCACCCAGGCGCCGCTAAATCATACTTTATTTAAAAGGCAAGATCAAAAATACAGTTGTTATCGACACTCTGTGATCGATCCAAAGCAGGGAGAAGGAAATAAGGCTATACAGTTGTATTTGTTGCCTCTGGCTGCTGTCACAAATTCCCGATAACCTGACGGTCTACAAGAAGACACTTTCGTGCTCTTACAGTTCTGCAGATCGGAATCAGTAGTCGGTTTCACTGGGCTGAAACCAAGGTGTGAGTGCAGCCCACTCCCTCTGGAGGCTCCAGGAGACCCTGTTTTCTTGCCTCTTCCAGCTTTAGGGCTGTATTCCTTGGCTGGAGACCCCTTCCTTCATCTTCAAAGCCTCCAGGACAGCTTCCTGCTTCCATCTCCTCATTGCCTTCCTCTTCCGAGTGGGATCTCTCTCTGCCTCCCTCTTATAGGGTACTTGTGACTGCATTGAAGGCACACCTGTGGATAATCTGAGACCACTTCCCCATCTCAAGATCCTTAATCACAACTGCGAAATCTCTTTTGTTGTGTAAAGTGATATTCTCAGTTTCTGGGGGTTAAGACCTGGATATCTCTGGGGGCCGTTACTCAACGTAGGGCAATGATAATATAAGATTTGATAAAAGTCATGCTCACGCTGATGGGACTACTTATTTTCAGGTGTCCATGGAATATTTATAAAAGTGGCATAAATTTGACTTTATAAATGTCCCCAAGGCAAAAATTATTTGCTAACACAATTTTCTAAAACTCTAAATTTATAAACATTTAGAAAGAATAACCCAATTACTTGGATATTACAAATAAAATAAAAGCAGTCCCAAATAATGAGTCAGCTACCAAATTACGTCAGATTGTTTAGAAAATCAGAAGAATGAGGACCCTGTTAAGGCTCTCAGATGTATCTGGAGAGGCTGATTCTTAACCCTAAATTCTTTCATTCCCAAATGAAAAAGAAAAGAAATATATAAATAACCATTCAGTGCAGGGAACTACAAAGAACATGACATTGATAAAAGCAGAAATTAAGCTAGAAAAGAGGTAGAATCAGTAAGTAAAATGAGAAGTGATTTATTTGCAAAGATAATAAACACGTCTGCCAAGTGTAATCAAAGAATAAATGGAGAAACCACAGCAAAACGAAATGAGAAATAAGGATTTCCGTTACCACCATTATGTTGCAGCGTTATTTTGGAAGCTCCAAAGACAGGACAGAAATAACGAATAAGCACTTGATATGAAGAACAGGAAAGTATTATTTCCAGCCAATGTGATTATATATAAACACCTCATGATTATCCATCAAAGTAACATGTGGATTGTTGGTGGATTCAGTGGCTGCAAATGAAAGTAATAAATAAAACTCAAGTCTTTATATCCTCTGTAACCACTTAGAAAACCTCATAATTATTAATACAAATATTGTTATTACATTTCCCAAGAAATGTGCAGTAACAATTTGGCACATGGCGTGTCCTGGGTGATAAGACTATAACGGTTTTGTACGACGAAATTTCCCAATTTACATAATTTAAGTAATTGCAAACAAAATCTCTGTAACATTCTTTGAGAGAACTTGTCAAAATAATTTCAAAGTTCCTCTGGAAGAATAAAGCGATGAGAAGAAGTTTTAGATCTTTTGAAAAGGAAGCATTATGAGGGGGAGTGTTTTCCAAATACTAAAAATACTCTAAAGAGATGTTAATTGTCCGTCCCTTTAGTTTTAGAGTAGTAGACAACTAGAGTCATTGTCCATCCCTAGTATTAGAGAGGGAGTTTGAATTTACCACCATTTACATTCACCATGATTACTATCGTCCCCACCACCACCACCGCCATCTCTGCCACTGCCGTATATGTCTGAGACTGCAAACTACATTTCCCAGAATCCCTTTCTTTGTACAGTTGGGTTTCGAGTTGGTCCATGAGAAGAACTCAAGCAAGACTTGGAACGTGAAAGTGATAATTGGCAGCTCTGAGCCTAGGCCTTGGAGGGCATCGTGCATTTCCATTTGCCATCCTGTGTTCCTGGCGTCCTAATGAGAAGAAGGAGGATAAGAGATGAGACGTGTGGAACAGAGACACCAGAATCTCAAGTAAGAGCTACCCGTGGCTCACAAAGTGAGCGGGAACCATGTTTGCGCTTGTAGCCCTTGAGATTTTTTTCATGGTTCATTATACAGCACTTTTGCAATACTGGTTGTCTAATACAGGTGCACAGGCTTTGTCCTACTGTCACCCTTGTTTTCCATTATCCTAGTTGCTTCCCTGACTTTAAAAAAAATTGTATTTCCTGATATAATAGCGCATATTATTTCCTATATAATAGTGAGATATCTCAAACACTTTCTGGAAAAAAGATGAAGTAGAAGGAAAAATACCAGTGAAATATTTTGGAGAATGCTACGCTATCCTTTTAGATTTCCATGAGTGGCTCAGATCACATTTAGAATGGCATTAGGTGACAGTTTTTAATATCGTTTGGAATGCAGCCATTAAGGAGAAGTCTAGGAGAAAGAAGTCAAATGAGAATAATGTCAAATCACTTCATCCTTGGAGAGAGGAAGGTTTCTGGAGTAGGAACAGGTGGACTATTACAAGAAGACCATGTATCATAAAGTCATGCAAATAAATTAATGAGCAAGTTAGAAGTAATCACTGGTGCATGGATTTGTCCTATTAGTTTTTTTCCCCCCCGAAGGATCCCACGGTTATGTAATTTTTATATCATGTATTTTCTTCTGCTTTCATTCTCTGATTCCTTTTACTGTTTTAGGATTCATTTCACTTAGGAATTCTGCAAGAGGGCATCTCAAAGTCAGAGCATAATGAAATCGTAAGCAGAATTATGTTAAAATGATTACAATTATCTTTATTTTTTTTTTTAGGCAAAAGAGCTTACATGCCTTAGAACGCTTTTTACGTATTGTCCTTTGCTCTCCAAATTTAACTTGTTAACAGCTTTCTAAAAACAGGAATGGGACATTGCTAATGCTCAGTGATCTGAGAACATGGCATCAGTTGATAACAATAAATGAAGAAAATCAATCACCACCAATATAAAACCCTGGGGAAATCAACTGAAGTGGAAAACTATATACTTTGTGCGGAGGCTTAAAAGAAGGGGAAATTATGGCTTTATTGGCTCTTCCCCACATTCTGCAAGCAGATAGCAGGTCTGTGTGATTTATTTTTTGAGGCGAGTCTGGGAGCCTACTCCGAGATGAAGTGGATGTTTACCGTGAAATGGGTCATTAATTCTCCTCCCCCTTTGCTGCATGGACGCAGATGATGATTATTAACCTAGCAACGTGGGGAAACCACTAAGGCAGTGTCAGCCCTTGGAATGGGAGGCACTGCTAATTGTGTGTGGACAATCCAATTTTTCTTCTGCTTTTATAAAGATGACTTTGTTCCCTTCATGTGCCTAAGTCCTGTGCCTCTTGGTGCAGTCTGACATAGGGGTGATAGTGTACTGTGTATCATGTATTAGGACCGCTGATGTGTGGAGTAAAGTGTGGGTGTGTAATGTGTACAATGTGTGACGAAAGCGGACCATTCTGAGATCTCTCTCCCATAATATTTGGAATACATACAACTATATATATGTGGGGTTTTTTTTTCTTTGAGGGCAGGCTGGGTTTGAGGATGATTAAGGAGGGGGCACAGGAGGAGGGTAAAGGGATGGCATATATATGGAGAGTCAGACAGGGGTCTCTGAGACAAAGCTGAACTGAGCATAAGACAGAAAGCACTTCCGGAGCGCCTGGGTGGCTCAGCCGATTCAGCGTCCAACTTCGGCTCAGGTCATGATTTCACAGCTCACAGGTTCAAGCCCCACCTTGGGCTCTGTGCTGACAGCTCAGAGCCTGAAACTTGCCTCGGAATCTGTGTGTGTCTCTCTATGCCCCTCCCCTGCTTGTTCCCTCTCTCTCTCTCAAAAATGAATAAGTAAACATTTAAAAACCAAAACAAAACAGAAAGCACTTCAGAGGCAGCCTCCTTGCTCCTCTGTACAAGCCTTAGGAGAAGCATTGGCTTATGACCATGAGTCAACCCAATCAGCTGAGTTGCTGGAGAGAGAGCGGAGACGGAGCAGCGGGGCTGTGGCACGTGGGGTCTCCGAGCTGAAGTTCTGCAGAACGAGGCAGGCACATCTGGTCTGCCAGGAATTCTAGGCCACGTCCAGTGGCAGGTGTATCTGCACTGAGGGACCATAAGGGGGAGGGGACAGGCCAGAAGTCAGTCTTATTGAGGTGTAAGTCCAATTTGTTGCAAATATATGGTAAGGAGCAAAGGGGAAGGGGCCCGTGAGCCAAGGGTTCAGGAGCCACGTAGCAGGGCAGCGACCACAGATACAGCGTCAGAGGCCTGGGTGGCCAGAACAGGACAGCTTTCCTGGTTATCTCTCTACCCTGGTGAGCTTGACTGGTGCATGGACGTGTCACGGTGAGTGAGCCCTTGGATTCTTCGAACCATCGGAAAAGGAACGTAGCATTCTTGGAAAAGAAAAAGCAATGTTCTTACAGGCTAAGGAGGAGGTTTGCACCATTTGACTTTAAGAGCAAAGATTCGACCTAATGCGTAAGCCAGGCCAAGGGAATCAGTCGTGACGGTTGCAGAGACCATCTATTAAAGTAGTACAGCAAAGGCTTCTGGCTCCTTGTACATTTATACACTCTGGGAAGTTCTGGGAATGTTCTCTACAACGCACAGATGACTGGAAGTTTACAGCAGAAGAACAGAATGTATTTCATGCCCTTATAGGTACAGAGCAAGAGTCCCATTCGGGGTAAGGTGAAAGGTAAAGCCAGTGAGGGATGCGGAAAAGCATGTTCACAGTCGTAGTTGAAGTTGGGGGCTGCATTAGTCGGATAC
Source organism: Lynx rufus (assembly GCF_022079265.1). Classification (NCBI taxonomy): domain Eukaryota; kingdom Metazoa; phylum Chordata; class Mammalia; order Carnivora; family Felidae; genus Lynx; species Lynx rufus. The sequence continues at coordinate 5,748,503 of NW_025814834.1, forward strand.
TACCGCGTAATGGATCACTACAAACTTAGCGGCTTAAAACCTACAGCCCATCCTCATTGTTTGCAGATTCTGTAGCTGCTGCAGTTTATTTGCAACCTCAAAAAACTCAGCACCCACAGTGCTTTCCTGGCCATTTGCAGACGCCATTTGCACAAGATTTAAGTCACCCCATGTGCGTGTTTCCAGAACGAGGCAACGCTCTGCCTTCTTGTTTCAGCTGTCACGCTGCAAACAAGCGTCCTTTCTGTAGTCAGTTGAATGCCATGGTTTTTTTTTTCTTTTTTTTGCATTTCTGCAATTTTTGTTGGTAAGTTCGCTGTGTCAAGTGGTCCCCCGAGCACAGTGCTGAAGCGCTGTCTGGTGCCACCAAGCACGAGGCTGTGACGTGCCTTGTGGAGAAAATCTGTGTGTTGGGTCAGCTTCGTTCAGGCCCAAGCTCTAGCGCTGTTGGCTGCGAGTTCAATGGTAATGAATCCGCAACATTTTAAATAAGGTGCCTTTACACAGAAACACGCATAAAACGAGGTTATATATTGACCAGTTGATGAAAACGTCATCACCAGAGGCTGGCAGGACCCTTACTCTGTACTTCTCCAGGAACAAAGGCACCAATGCATTTTTCAAAACAATGTCATAGAATATAACGCTGTGAATAGTGAGAATTGACTGTACATTCGTTGTATTTATTTTCTCACACTTTCTGTAGATCAAGAGTCCAGGTGTGGCTTAACTGTGTCCTCTGCTCAGGGTCTCCAAGGCTGCAGTCGGGTGTTGGCCAAACCGTGTTCCTCGGAGGAGCTTGGGTCTTCTCCAATCATGTGTGATTGTTGGCAGAATTCAGTCCCTGGTGGCTATGGGACTGTGGTCCTATTTTCTAGCCGCCTGTTTTCTGGGCTGTTCTCAGCATCAAGAACCTGCCAATGAGTCTTTGCCACTTGGCCTCCCCACAACATGGAGCTCACTTCTTCAGGCCAGCACAAGAATGTTATACTTCAGTTGTCGATGACGGAGCGACTCTCCTATATAACATAACCTACCCCAGGAAGAGACATCCCATCACCTTTGCCATATTCTGTTGGTTAGAAGCAGGTTACAGATGCCACCATACTCAAGGGGAGTGGATTATGCAAAGGTGTGCCTTATTGAGGGGGTCACATGAAGGCGGTGTGCGTGTTTGCTATAAAACAAAGTCTTCCAGAAGATTCCATACAAACACAAAGACTGTGACCAGATGTCACTGTCTACTTAGGAAAGAACTAACAATTATGACATTAATTGGAAGATGGGCACATTGATGTGGAAGGTGTGTATGTTGGGACACATGGGTCTTGTCCACGGTAAGTGGACTGCAGACATTTTGCAAAGACTGACGTGGTGAACCCAGGGAATCACAGTCAGTCTACAAATCCTGCAGACTGTGGAGCCCAGGGAAGCCATGCTGTCTGTCTTACTCCACTCGGTGAAAAATGCTTCAAGGGGCCCCTGTTTCACGGTGCAGTTCAGCAGAATGGAGATGGAAAGGCCCAGAATTATAGAATGCTAGCTAAGTGTCTGTCAGCCCACGCTGAGCCCACAATGTGCACATCGTGTACCTCGAGGCCAAAGGTGAGATGCTCAGAAAGGTCTATGCTGCTTCTGGATCCTGTGGTTCAATAACTGGGATGACGAGTGGGGAGAGAGCACCCAAAGTTGTCTGGTTAGGGGTTTACATGTCATTATGGGTAACTCCAAGGGCACCATAATCATTCTACTCCTATCCGATGGCCCACATCGTGCTCCCAAGGCAGCCTTGAGTCCCACAGGCTTCCTCCTTGGTCTAGCAATAAAGAAGGGAATTGGGTTTTGGGGTCTCTCCCAAGTGCATTAGCGTGTGTGGCCTAATTAAGCTCCATTTAGGAGGAATGCACATCAATAAGGCTTTTTCTCTTTAAGAATTTCTTTCAGACTGCAGTCCTTTTATTTAAGAACCCCTTTGTTTCTCTTTTATTTGGAGTCCAAAAGCCATTAGCCATCGGAGCTCCGGCTTCTTCAATGGGCATTGAGACACGGACTGCAGATGGCTGGACAAGGGTGGTCCTTGTGCTCGGGGCCGGATTTGCCCCTGGGGCCTTCCTCTGATGCAGCATCTTTCACTAACATTTGCTTTTTCAAAGGCATCTTTCCTGAACAAAGGCTTCTTTCTATATAGATGACTTCTAATAACCCCCCTTTTTTTTTTTTTATCCCTGTGAGGACATTTGTTTCTAACCCTTTCCAGAAATGCATTCCTAACCTCCCAATTCAGTGAGAGGCAATAGATTCTCTGCAGAGACACTCAGTGTCGAACAGCACCACAGCCCTGCCTGATCAAAGCCGGTCTTATAGCTCCGTTCCAATGCCATTTCTCTATAAAACAAGGAGGCTGAGTCGCATGATCTCCAGGTTCCCTGTTTCTACTCCAACATGCTGATGTGGGGTCTGAGACTGTGGATAAACCATGCCGTGCCTGGATTCCAAGACACCAGGTGCACTTGCCCAGCATGCAGATCCCTGGGCCCCAGGAAGACCTACTGGATCAGGGTCTCCGGGGCTGGAGTCGGAGAATCTGTATTTACAGCAAGCTTCCCAGGTGTTTCCGACGTGCGGTCAGGTGGAGGAACAACTCGGTGGCATTTGTTTAGAAAGCAAGCTAGAGCAGCACGATTCAGCTTCCAAGAATAAGCAATCCGTTCAGAACAGCGTGCGGGAAGCCTGCTTATTTTGCTGGTTGAAGAGTCTCTGACTTTCCTTTCTGACACAGGTGTGTCGCTCTTTGGTCCGGGAAGGAAACACAGCGAATGGCTGTGGAAAACAAGAACTCCCACTTGACCAACCGGCCTCCCCTCCCCAGCTTTTATCAGGCTTCACCTTCACTGAGAAACAAACACAAGTTCGGAAGGTGCCCACCACTTCGATCATGACAACTGGAAAACATAGGCCAACTTATAAACTCATGTTGCCCTTCTGTGTTCTTATCCACCTGCCTGAAGGAGACTGAACTCGCTATTCTTTTTTTTTAAGTTGATTTATTTATTTTGAGAAAGAGAGGGAAAGAAAGAGCAGGGGAGGGGCAGAGAGAGAGGGAGGGAAAGAGAGAGACAACCGCAAGCAGGCTCTACCACCCTGGGATCATGACCTGAGCAGACATCAAGAGCCGGACACTCAACCGACTGAGCCCCCCACGTGCCTGCCCCAGCGACTCTCATTCTTGGCTAGTGGAAATGCCAACCGATACAGCCACTTTAGAAGATATTCTAAGGGTTTCTTACAAAGCTAGATATATTCTTATCATACGACCCAGCAATTACACTGTTGGATATTTACCTAAAAGAGCTGACAACTCATGTCCACACAGAAACTGCACATGGATGTTTACAGCAGCCCTGTTCATAGCGGCTGAAACTTGGACGCGACTGTGATGTCCTACCATTCAGTAGGTGAGTGGACAAATGAACTCTGGTGCCTCCAGGTAACAGACTATTATTCGGCACTCAAAAGACATGAGCCATCAAGCCACGAAAACATATGTAGGAACCTTAAATGCATATTACTAAGTGAAAGAAGCCAATCTCTACCTACTTTATGATTCCAACTCTATGACATTCTGGAAAAGGCAAAACTCTGGAGACGATAGAAAGATGCGTGGTTGCCAGGGGAGAGACAAATAACTGAAGCACAGAAGATCTTTAGGGCAGCGAACAAATACTCTGTATGTTATAACAATGCATACGTGTCATTCGACATTTGCCCAAGCCCCACGGGATGTGTAACACCAAGAGTGAACCCTAAAGTAAACTACGGATTGTGGGTGATTATGTGTTAGTGTATGTTCATTCTTGGTTAAAAAAAGAAATGGTGTATATATACACCATTCCCGTGAGCGATGTTGATAACGAGGGAGGCTTTGCATGTGTGGTACAGGGACATATGGGAAATTTCTGTACCTTCCTCTTAATTTTGCCATGAACCCAAAATTTCCCTAAAAAATTAAAGGTTTAAAAAAAGACACAACTTTGCCACTATCATATAGAACTGAATATTTCCCTATTATTCCTCGTATATGCATTTTGCCCCGTGACCTCCATTTTCGCTTCCATATCACCCGAACTGGCACATTTCCTTGAGAGCCTGAAAGCCTATCGTATTCCAACACCGGGCCCTTCCTCAGAGATCCAGAGGGTCACACAATACACAAGAAAACAGCTTGCTGGTTCCACGTCCACAAATGTAGCCCAAGTCACAAAATAGCCATTTTATTATTTCATGGGATGCTTCTAAACACCAAGGAAGAGGATGGCTGTCTCCTCAGGAGTTTTTTCCAGCCCCAGGAGACAACCACTGGGTCCTCTTCTGGGATGTCTTAACCTTCAGCCAAAAGCCAGCAAACGTTTTCCATCAAGAGCCAGAGACTAAATATCTTAAGCTTGGTCGGCTATGAAGTCTTGGTCACAACTATTCAACTCTGCTATTGTAGTGTGAAAGCAGGGGTGTGTGGTTGTGTTCCAATAAAACTTTATCTGTAGAAGCAGACAGCCAGAGTTAGCCTGGGTGGGGATCATTCTTTGTCATTCCTGCTGTAGCATGGAAAGGATGAGCCAGGGGCTGGGACACCCTCACTCCAATCTGGTCTGCCCAGGCCATACCCTCTTCCGTCCTTCCCATAAATTCCCCTTCTTGCTCCAAACAGTAAGACCTGCATTTGTGTTGGTTTTAACCAAAGGAATATTCGTGGATTCTCCAGGTCATATCTCGGAGGACACAATTATTCCCAGTAATTAAAACCAATGCTTCTCCTAGGCTCCTGGGTACGTGTTGGGTGCTCAGTCTTGCCTCCTTACAAATACCCACGTCCTAAAAAACTCTGCTGGGTGCCCTATGTGTTCATGACAAGAACACAGTTCCCATTTGGGGGATGGATCAGCACACGGTGACCAGCCAATTGCCGATGGCAATGGCAGCCATAGCTTTTTCTGTGCCAAACCCAAACACGAACTAATGATGATCTCCTTGGTTCCAGAGCAGTCAGCTGCCTTGAGGGCATCAACCGTTCTGTGGAATTTAAAAGATGAGAACAAAACTCACCCGGGGCAGCATTGTCCCAGGCAGGCAGGTAGTTTGTCACTCACACAGGTTTCCTGGACGGGGCTACCACAGAGGGATTTGTCAACAGCCAGGCTTTGGTCTGTAACCTGAAGAAAGACTCAACCAGCTCTGGATTGTCAGGATGGAGGCTACCCAAGCTCTGTCCCAAATTACCTCTCACCATAGGCTTTCACAGTCAAGCTCCTTCGATACCCTGAGCAAAGGAAGAAGTGAGAGGGAATAGCAGGGCTTCCTGGGTCCCTCCTGGGATTTGGGTTTGTCATCTCTAACACAGGACAGTCAGCGAGAACCTCCGGGCCCTCCCGCACTCAGCTGCTCAGTCCGCGTTTGGAAACTCGAAAACCCAGGTGAGAGGTGCCTCACTCATTGTTGGAAACCTTTTATCTCAGGACTTTGCAGTGTGGTGGGCCAAGCACATCCGATGATGGCGGCCGGGCTTGCGCAGGGCGGGGCTGAAAAGCTGTCTGGTCTCCCAAATCTTCAGCCTCGGAGTTTTGACAAAAATGATGCCCCTGGCCTTCCACAGAGCTGCTTTGTATGTGTGGAGGGAGAGCCCCGGGGTGGAGACCCGGGCGGCAACCTTCCCACGTGTCTTCACGATGTGGGTTTGCTTATCAGCGCTCTGAGAGTTGCTCCTAACCTTCAAGAAAACCACCAGGGGTGCCAGCCTTTTTTGTCTTCGTGTGCACCCCAGAACCTGTGGTTTCTTAGGTCCCCAGATCAGAGAGGGAAGGTGGCGTGGCCCGGGAGCTGGCTGTGTTACAGCAGACACAACCTGGTGTGCTGATCACTAACACGGGCTTTGTTACGTCCAGTGTTTTTAGTATGTCAGCGCCAGAGCCACCATTTAATGGGAACCTTATAAGGAAAGTCGGGATGGGAAAGCTGCCAACGCCGAGAGAGGCCTGGGGCTGAGCAGGCCTGGGTGCTGGGGCCTTGGCTGCTGGGAGCTCCTTTCCCCAAGGCAGGTCTGCCGGCGCTCGGCAAGGCCCAGTTTGCAACCCTCTGATGCCCGTGAACGTACACAGTGTTACTAAAAAAACCCAAGAGTAAGTTACAACACACCTGCTTTATGTAATGTATGCTCGAAACTTGTTTAACATTCACAAAGCGATGGCGTCGCTATCACTAATGGCAGCTTGAAGAAGTCCTTGATTTGGAAGGCTCCTGACTGGGAGTTAACTGCGTTGGAGGGGATCCTTGGCTCCCCACTCCTGCCCCTGCTTGTCACCCCTCCACCCACCTCCACTCGGATTCATCCCGCCCCGGAAGTGGAGCGTGAAGGGGACGTGGCCATCAGCTCTTTACCAACACCTCTCAGTGCTTATTCTGCCTCCTGTGAGCGGTACCAACCGGGCGTGAGAAAGGCCTTTCCATTTCGTGTATTTAGTCTTCTCTGAGAGATTTCTCTCTGGGCCTTCCGGTCGGCTAAGCCCTGGGAGGGACATGCACCTTGTTTCCAGAAAGCAGCTCCTTCTAGAGCATGAGGCTTTGAGCCTGAGCCTTCCCTTCCGTGTCTCCACCATCGCTTTAAGGTTCACTTGGGCACCTCAGAGCCTGTAGGGCTGGGGTCCCTGCAACAGTGCTTCTGGGGCCTGGAGTCCAGTGACATTCTTGCGGCCCAACCACCTGCCCTCTGACCCCCGTGCTCTGGGCTCCTCTGAAGCTCTCTCTCCCACGACCCTCCCTCAACTGGGGGCATGTGCTCCTTAGGGTGTCAGGGTGCTTGCTTTATATGGACTGAGTTTTCATTTCCAACCTCCTAAGTGCTAACCTTTCCTGCAGATTATAACAGAACAATAACGAACATTTCTTTAGGGATTACCACTTACCACACGCTGCGTGATGGATCTCGCCCATGAAGACAAAGGATCTAAGTAGCCCCTTTAACAAACCGCTTGTCCCCACTTCACAGACGAAGACACCAAGGCTTTCCTTGTTTTGCTGGCTGAGGTCCCCCAGCTACGAAGTGGCCAAGCCGGGTTTCCCATCTGGCTCCCCTGCCCCGGAGTCTGAGCGCTTCTCCATGGAGGCCTTGGTCCAGTAGTCACGTAAAACAAGACTGTATTCTGCCCTCTCTCGCTCTCTCTCTGTTTTCTAATGTTTTGAAAGTCACATGCTTCAGTGAATTGTCTCAATGACAAAGGAGGGCTACGGTAGTCAGTTCTCAGACTGATGACTCCTGTTCACGCCATCCGTCTGCGGGAGCCTGTGTTCTCCACAACCCACGCCAACCTGCTTAACGATAAAGAGAATGCCTTCATGTCAAGTGCAAGCAAAAGGTGGACGGTCCAGGAGGATGTTCACACAGCCCTTGTGTCTACCTGCTGGACCCTCCCACTTGGGGTCCTGCTCATTCACGCCTAGGGAGAGCCCTGGAACGGCGATAACTTTTACGTTCAGAGAGGGCTGAAGTTGCCGTTGACCCTCTTGGGCCTGAACTGGTGGTGCCCTTTGAAGAACAGCCAAGCTTACGGGAGATCGTGACTAGTGACACCCCAGAAGGCCACCTGAGTTGCAGCTGGCCGTTGGGTGCACGGGAGATAAGGGGACTGTGTGGAAACAATGGAGGAGGAAGACGGGACTGGATTTCCACATGGCATCCAGGCATTTCCTGTGCTGCAATCCCAGTGGGTAACCTTTGTATTATCCCGCACGCTAGTGTGGGCACAGGTGTCAAAGGAAGGCAATCCCTATTCTCACAGACTCGGTTTATAGAAGCCAAGAAGGAAAAAAAATCTAATAAAAAAAAATCCACTCAGTACTAATTTGAATTGTAACTTTCTATCATTGTATTTTCTCTTATTTTGAAGTATATTCCCCGTAGGTTTTTGTGTATAGATGGGATTCTGTGTTCACTGCATTTGACATCCTTCTTTTACTCATTTTTTAATGTTTGTTTATTTACAGCGTCTGCGAGCAAGGAGCAGAGAGAGAGGGAGAGAGACCATGCAGGCTCCACGCTAAACACAGAGTCGTACACAAGGCTCGATCCCACGAACCATGAGATCATGACCTGAGCCGAAATCAAGAGACGGATGCTTAACCGACTGAGCCATCCAGAAGCCTCTTATTTCCTTCTTTATTACAAAGTCCGGGGATACTTGTGGAGCACATAGGAACAGCAAGTGACCTGGGTTTGAAGTTATCTCCTTTTGCAAACATTTTCTAAAATGCCGTGTTCCATGCACACTCGGTCTGAATGATGTCGGCAGCGTGTCTGCCCCTCTGAGAACCTGTACGGCTTGACTTATACCTGCAACCGCATGGTCTGAAGACGTTCACTTTCTGTCTGATAATTTCTGTGAATTCCTAATCTTGCTTCTCCTAATCTATCATCCTGGGTCAAGCACTCAATCTTGTTATTTGGAAGAAGCCCATTCCCCCCCGCAACTTCTTTGGAACTGGAATTTCTTTGGTAGGAGACCTTGTGCCAAGGACTCATTGGGTTGGAAGTGCTGGTCCAAGTACCTGAAATGGTACCAAGGGGACAAACTGTGGACGGGCTTGACAATGAGTGTAGGTCATTTGCCGTCTTCATTTCCTTGCCTGACACGGAAGGCTCTGGTAAGCTTGCATTCTGCTCAGTGGAGAGTTTCAACACGCCCGCCCCACCAAGAGATAGCTAACCGTTCTCCATTTCAGAAGGTACTTGGTACTTGGTAGTGCAATGCCAGTCAGCGCTTCCCTGCCAGCACTCAGGTGTGAATGCTGCTTCACGGGGAGATATTTAAAGACCTTCTAAAGGTAAAGCTAGAATGTGAGAGCTGGAAAGGAGTTTGGAGTCAGCATTTTTAGTGGTTCTTAAAATACAGGTTTAAATTTAAGTTGTCTGAGGGTTTCCAAATTCCACATCAGGCCTCAACCCAAACTTGATTCAGTTGGTTTGGAGCAGGACCCCGGTAACCATGGTTTTAAAAAAATCTTTTTAAAGTCAAGTGTAGGGGCGCCTGGGTGGCTTGATCGGTTAAGCGTCCGACTTCAGCTCAGGTCATGATCTCATGGTCCGTGAGTTCGAGCCCCGTGTCGGGCTTTGTGCTGACAGCTCAGAGCCTGGAGCCTGTTTCAGATTCTGTGTCTCCCTCTCTCTCTGCCCTCCCCTGTTCATGCTCTGTCTCTCTCTGCCTCAAAAATAAATAAACGTTAAAAAAAATTAAAAAAAAAAGTCAAGTGTAAATGCTGATTTCAGGTGTACGATACAGCGATTCAACACTTCTATACATTCCTCAGTGCTCGTCACGATGCGTGTACTCTCAACCCCCTTCACCGACTTCACCCTCCCCCCACCCACCTGCCCTCCAGTAACCCCCAGTTTGTTCTCTATAGTTAAGAGTCTCTTTTGGGTTTTTTGGTCTCTTTTTTCTTTGCTCGTTTGTTTTGCTTCTTAAATTCCCCCATACGAGTGAAGCCATATGGTATTCGTCTTTCTCTGACGTATTTCATTTAGCATAATGCTCTCTAGCTCCATCCATGTTGGTGCAAAAGGCAAGATTTCATTCTCTTTTATGGCTGAATAATATTCCATTGTATATAAATACCACATCTTTATCCACTCATCTATCGATGGCCACTTGGGCTGTTTCCATACCTTGGCAACTGGAAATAGTGCTGCGATAAACATAGGGGTGCATGTATCTTTGTGAGTTAGGATTTTTATTACTTTTCAACGCTTCTTAAAGGGGATTTTGTGGCACGCTCTTGACTCTAAATCACATAATAGTTAAAAATTTCTCACTCTACAGAGGAAGAAACAGGATGCCTAAGAAACAAAAGATCAGCACTGAAGTCACGCTAGCTGATACAGCAGATCGCCGCTTGCTAGAGGTCCCTGAGATGGAGACCATCTGTCCAGCTCACGGCAGGTGCTGGGTAGCTGAGAGTGGAGTGGGGCTGACACGGCTGGTATGTGACTGAACGTGGCTGAGCCATGCTCCTGGTGGAGAATGTGGGGACAGGTAGCACCGAATGGCAGAGCACCTGTCTTCAGAGATCCTTGGCTCGCACCCCAATTTGATGATACCACAGCTGTGTCATCTCGAACAAGGAGCTTAACCTTATAGCTTCATATTCCTTGTTTGTAGCAGCCAATACCATGGAGAGGATGAAATTACGTGGTCAACTTAAAATGTTTAGGGCTCAGCTGGACACATCAGCTGTTTTTATTTTTGTTACAGTCCCATGCTCTTTCTGCTAATATATTTTGCCTAATTTATTTTCACCCTTATGTACTAAATGCTTGAAGACGGGGCGCCTAGGTGGCCCGGCGGGTTAGGTTCCGACTCTTGATTTCAGCTTAGGTCACGATCCCAGGGTGGTGAGATCGAGCCCTGTGTCAAGATTTTCTCTCTCTCACCCTCCACCCCTCTCCCCTGCTCACACTCTGTGTCTCTCCCTAAAAAGAAAAAAACAAATGAAAAATAAATAACCATTTGAAGACTCTATTGAGATACCATGAAGGCACTGTGAATCCTCTAACCGGTGTCTGGAGCCTCCATATAATTTAGGACTCAGACCGATGCTTTTCAGTTCATGAGCTAATTTCTCATCCTGTCTAATTTTAGTTCCATTCATTACTTCAAAAACTTTCCCCTCGAATTGCCAACGTAAGAATCAGACACACTTATTTTTCCATTTTCTATCTGCAGATAGATTCTATCGTTCTTTCCCTTCTCCGCCTTTACGGTTATGACCATTTTTCCTACCGCTCTAATCCCCATCATACCCTGTGGACAGACAGTGAAACTCTTGGCAGTTATAAATGCACATGTATCCAGATTAGAAAATGCTGACTTTTTAGCATTCTGGCTCCTTTGCAAGATTTCCAAAGACCTTAACTCTCTTAGGAATTAAAATACAGCATTGCAGCACGGTACTCTTGGACCCAGTTTAAGATTTGTTGTTCCAGTGACAACAACGGGACGGATTCGATCCCTGGTGAGTTAGGAGCTTCTCTCTCTTGGCCAAGGCCTCCTTAAATCCTGAGCTGAACCAGAGAGGTTAATCTGGCTTGGCCTGCCGGATCACTAGTGGTTTTATTGACCTTGGGATGCCTCTGACAGCAGGATAGTAGACTGTCCCTACTGAAAATCTGACTTGGAGGGGTGCCTGGCTGGCTCGGCTGGTTGAGTGTCTGACTCTTGATTTTGGCTTAGGTTGTGATCCCAGGGTCATGGGATCGAGCCCCGTGTCTGTCTCCCTGCTGAGCGTGGAGCCTGCTTGAGATTCTCTCTGTCCCTCTTGCCCCCTCTCCCCCACTATCCCTCCCACTCCACCCCCCACCACCCGCTCTCTCTCTCTCTAAAATAAAAATTAAAAATTTTTAAAAATCGGGTTTGGAGAAGGTGATCCATGTACATGATTTTATAGGTGAGCTATTGCCCATTTGTTAAAATGCCTTCTCCAGCCTCCCATCTGCCCCCTTCTGCTCAGGTAGCACCCTAAGTCCTCACATGAGTAGGCTAAAAGGAAGAAGGTTGTGACCACTCAAGATAAAGCATGATATCATACCCTGGCACGCCTATATTTCCACTGCTGAGTATTAATATTACACATTTTCAAAAGACCAGAATTCTTAAAATTCGTTAGGGGCACCTGGGTGGCTCAGTCGGTTAAACGTCTGACCATTGGTTTCGGCTCAGGTCATGATCTCACAGTTCGTGAGTTCAAGCCCCACATCAGGCTCCACACTTTGCAGAGCCTGCTTGGGATTCTCTTTCTCTCCCTCTCCCTCTGCCCCTCCCCTGCTTGTGCTCTCTCTCTCTCTCTCCCTCTCTGAATAAATAAATAAATAAATGTGAAAAAAACACAAATTCTTTAGATTCTCCTTTTTTTCTGACTTTCATGGGAATAAGTGCTGCTCAGTTACTATCACAGGACCCACCCTGGAGATCCTGGGTGAATGTGACAAGTGTGTGTTCCATGTTCACTTGGCTTCCAGATACAGTGGGCATGACACTGTCCAGGGCCAGGTGGCAGTTTCCCACATCGGGCCCCTGCCACCTGCTTCCCATGACTGGAATTCCTGAAATCAAGAGCCAAGGCTCTACCTCGTGATTAAACAATAGAAGGATGGATAAGTAGGAAGTAGATCACTAAAGCCATGAGGGTATAGAGGGAAATGAGACAATGAAAACAAGCAAAAGTCCCGAGAGAGGAGGAGAGCAGAGAGAAACAAAATCACACACACACAAAGGATCAAACTCACTCATTTCAGAGAGGAGAGGCTCGCAGCTGAAGTATCAAAGCAGTAAGATGAAGGCGAAGTTGGAAAGCCATGAACGAGTTAAGAAACCCAATACTCCTTCAAACGCTTCAATATAAACAAACTAAAATGCTAAGACCAGAAGTTTAGGAGCAGACTACGTGAAATAAACAAATGGAATTAAAACTTTGCAAAAGGAAAAGACAGGGGTGAAGCCACCCGCCCTGGCCCTGCGCCTTCCCAGGGCCGAGCTCTGCAAAGAGCTTGGGGTTCCCCCTTCTGCCTGGCCATCAGCAGGGTCAGCACCCCTAAGAGTCCTCCAGACAGGCCTTGGAGGTAAGTCCCCTTACCGCGGTGGGAATGTGAAAAGATTGTCCTGTCCCTGTCATCACGGCTAACCCACCAGCCGGAGAGCTTTCCACCTATAACTCCCACTTCATGCAAAATCACACTCGAGGTCGCGGTTTGCCGGACCGAGCTCTTCTCTAACAGACTCCCTGTGCCCCTTCTCCCTGGCCTCCAAATTCCCCAGCGGCCAAGCCCTAACTCTGCTATGTGACTCCTGCCCAGGGACTGTGGGAGGCAAAGGTGAACCCCTAATGCCTGGCTCTTGGCTAAGTGACAAGAGGTTCATCTTGGATGGATTTGGCCATCCCAAATGGCCATGGGAGAGACACCGGCCATACCGAATTCACATGAGACTCTCTTGCCCTTTCCCAGAGGAAGTGCAGGATAGGGATGGCTGTGGTCCTCCTGGAAGGGCTACCTCGCTCTCTCTCTCTCTCTCTACTCTCTTTTGGATTGAAGTGAGGGAAGGGACGTGGGGATGCTGAAGAATTACCCCTTCTCCCCTCCGCCATTGGTTGGGGCCACTCCCTCTCCGCACCCCTGTACCAATCCCCCGAGCAGTGCCCATGGTGGGGGGAGCATGCTCGGCAGGCGGAGAGAAGGGGAGAGGCCAGCCCCTCACCACTGGGGCACAGTCGCCAAAGTGACATCATCCTGTGGGGCGTTTTGTTTGCCTTCTGCTGCCAACCCCCATGAACCGTGCATGTCTCCGGTTCGACGCTGTCTGATGCCTTCGTGGTTTGCACGTTGAGGAGCATAGATAAGCAGGCCCTGTGCGAACTCCTGTCCACGCCTCTCAGGACTCATTCCCTGGCTCATGGTTGGACGGGGCTGCATTCTCACACACGCGGAGCCCGTTTGTACACGAGGTTCCTCAACACGGTTTCCCCTTCTTCCTCCAGGTCCTTGTAAAACCGTCTACTAGTCATTCTCGTCTCCGGGCACCTGCCGCTCCTCCACGAGAATCTCCTCTGAGCATCTTACCTGAGGTGGCCTCCCCTGTGGTGCCCACCTTGGTACCACTGAGCTTTCATTCATTCACGGCATCACGATCACCTGCCTTCTCTGGCCAGAACACAAGCCCCACAGAGCGGAGGCCTCCAGAGTTCCTACTCTCTGCATCTCCAGTGCCTACAATGTTGCCTGGCACATGGCCGCTGCCGCTGGGTGTTTGCTAAAAGACGGAAAGAAAGGGTTTGAGCTCTTGGAGGACCGAGGCTCAAAACTGGGTGAGATCATGATTTCACGGCAGGCGGGCAGGCACGGGCAGGAGGGGAAGCCTTGCCGGATGTGCGCACCTGTGGGAGCCGAGCGAGAGGTAGATCCTTCCCACCTTCTCTCGCTGGGCCCGCCGCGCTCACCTGGAGCCCGGCCTGTGACAGCTACAGCAGCTTGCACGAGGACACAGGGTGACCGGTGTGCTCAGCCCCAGGCCCAGGGGCGTCAAGACACGCCGTGGTCTGGAGGCTCCATGGGGAATGGCGGCGAGATGCCGTTACTGAGTGACCCACTGTCAGGATACGCTGGGATCACGACCGAATACGTGGATATAAGGCCCTTTTTTCATTTTCATTTTTAAAAATCATGGTAATTGAATTTTTGACTCATGGTAAATCCTGGGATTAGTGTATATTCATGTAAGTCTCCCTAATTCTCATGACCTGGCTGTATGATGAGAGATGTGTATTTAGCCGGTAACCACACACACAAGTCATTGCAAGACCTGATTCCTCAACAACAACAAAGAGATCCTGTGCGGAGCTATGTTGGGGAAAGAAGCCAGGACGGTTTCTTTGTCAACATGAATGTAAACAACATATCTTTCTATTAACTCTCAGTTGGGAGGAAACATATCTTCTTTTAAAATTTTTTATATGTTTTTATTTTTTTTGGGGGGGGGGGGAAGGGGTAGAGAAAGGAGACACAAGACCCAAAGTGGGCTCCAGGCTCTGAGCTGTCGGCACAGATCCTGATGAGGGGCTCGAACTCACCGATGGTGAGATCATGACCTGAACCAAAGTGAGACAGACGCTCAACCGACTGAGCCACCCAGGCCCCCCGGGAGGAAACATAGCTTAACCTTCTATGTTTACTTCTCAAGTTTCCTACTAAGCCAGATTTAAGTAAATGAGATCTATGTCCCCAAATGAGGAAAATATATCCAGTTTTTTATTTCAACGGGACGGGACATTTCACGGCGTTTGTCGGAGGACGAGGGTTTACTGGTCTTCTCGGCTCTGCGTTTAGGACCGCTCAGGAATTATAAACATCCCTGGGACCAGCTTTTGCATCTAAATGACACCACCTAGTCCCCAGGTGAGGTCTGCGAGGGGCTCGCTGCCCAAGGTCCCAGCCACACATTTCCCGCCCACGACCGAGAGCTGAGGGGCCATCCGTCCGCCGATGCCTCAAATCCTTCTGAAGGTCGAATATGTGCAAGTCGATACGTTTCCAGGACTCCACTCCTCACTCTGTGGTTTCGCTTCAGCGGCCCAAACGCTTCCCCAAAACTTGTCCGGGGGGCCCTCGGTCTTTAATTGACAGGGAAGCCAGGGAGGGAGACTCGGTTTTTAAACGCCGATATTCTGAGATCTCTGCCATGGCCAGCACCGTCTGTGAGGCCATCTGTTCCGTCTGAGCTCCTGCTCTTTTTTTCTCCCAGACAAGGTGAACCTGCCAAGTGCAAAGAATAGCTCCTCGAATTCTTTCGATGGACAGCTGACCTCCCGGGCGTCTGTCGCTATGGCTATTCCTGCGCCCCTCCGCTTTCTGTCCCCGGAAGGGGCGGGCACACGACAGGAGGACACGGTGCAGTTTGCTCTCTGTCACTAACTAACGCGTGTTTGTCGGAGAACAGCTAGCAGATAAAAATAAGATGACTCATAATCACCTCACCCAGAGAAGGTCTTCACGTACTTTGACGGGCTGTTTTCAGTGCATGCGTTTTAAGGGTTATATCCCGCGGGGGACTTTCACACCCTTCCCCATCCCCGGTGACTGGCCGGGTCCTGAAGGCAGTGGGATCGGAAACGAACATAACTACTCCGGCTTTCCTGTGGTTCGTGTTCACGTGGTACGGCTTTCTGTTCCAACCCCTTACGGTTAACCTGAGCTTTCAAGTTTAAGGCGGGTTTCTTGTAGACAGCCTAGGGTTGAGTGTCACTTTACCACCCAGCCCGACAGTCTGTCTTTTCATTGTTACGTTCACACCGTCCCTGTTCAAAGTGACTATTGATACGGTTGGAACCATATCTGCCACGTGGGTAACTGTCTCCCGCTTGCTGTCTTTCTTTCTTTCTCTCCCTCTTGCCTCCCGCCTTGACCTTGGGCTTCTCCAGGCTCCTCCTCAGAGGGAGACTGCCTTGCAGCTCTGTCCTGTCATCCACTGTTCTTGCCCTGGGGGCCTGTGGGTGTGGAGAGGGGCATTCTGCGATTCTAGGATTCAGTCTCAAAGTCTTGGTGGGCCTGTGATCTTCCCAAGTGTCACTCCCGTGGGGACCCCTACCCTTGCCCTCCCACCCCCTGCCCCAGCTGGAGTATATCCTCAATCTATTTCCCTGAAGCCCTGACCCCCCTGCCTGTGTTTCCTTTTCCTCTCGGGATGTGAGACAAGAAAGTTAAGAGGGCTCTCATGACAAGAATCCCCTTCCCCCAAATGGAATGTTCCAGAAGCTCTGACGAATTCTCTTCCCCGGAGAAGGGTGTGGGCAGATTTCACAATGATTCCTCTTCCCTTCTGCCTGCCAGAGCCAAGGTGGGGATGGGGGGCGGGGGGTCTTTCTCAGATCTTCACTGTGAGAACCCGGTGAGGGTCCCACAAGTAAAACCCACTGACGTGAGTGAGTCTCTAAGACCACAGCCTCCAGGGTGAGACACACTCAGCTTCCAGGAGTTCATCACAATTCCCATGTGAGTCTCCTGCCATTTGACCGCTCCAGCAGCTACTGCTCTAGATGGGCTGATTTGGGGTTTGCCCCCCCTCAGTTCTTCTGTTTCTCCAGATTTGGGGGTGGCTGTTTGCCCTGGACCCTCAGTTCTCGGGAGAGTCCAAGAAAAGCCATTCTTTTTCCATGTGTCCGGCTTCCCCCTGCTTTAAGGACAGAAATGCTGACTTCCAAGCCCTTGTCAAGAACTGACTCCCCGAGTCCCCAGATAACTCACGTTTACTTTTTGTCAAACCTCCTTCATTTTTACGCCATCTTTACCTCTGGACTTAGAGACATTAGGGAGAGCAAATTGACTGAGGATGGGAGCCAGGTGTTACCCTGGGGGCTTTATAGCTAAGTTCCCTTTTACATTTCTCTGTGTTCCCGTACTGCTCCCCTTTTACAACTAAAGAAACACGCCTTTTAACCTGTAGGACTTGCCCAAGGTCATGGGGTTAGTAAGGTGCAGAATTTAGAATGGAATCAGCAGAGGCTGAATAAGGACCCAAGAGTCAGACTTCAGATGCTACATTCTTTTATGGACAGTCATGAATGGGCAGATGGATGGACAGATGGGTAGAGAATTGGATACATGGATGGATAAATATATCTCAACAGAAGAGAGCTTATATTTAGTGCTGTGGGTAGCTTTACAAATTAATATTATGTTTTAAGCATTTTCACAGATCAAAACAAATCTTTGATCAAGGGTAATTCTTAAATTGTTAAAATTATAATCCCAATCAAAATGGAGAGCAATCACACAGGAGAGTTGTTTTTAACTCGTGGAGGTAAAAACAGAAATTACGGACCTGCTTCATGCTTCAAAGGGTCTGTGTGGACGTGAGCACAAAGTCAGTGAAAACAGGAATATGCAGAGTCATGTTGGTGATTTAGGCACAGGACTGATCAATACTCCTGCGGGCAACTAAACTGTGACTTTCAGGGCAATCTTGTCTAATGGGTCCGTTTTCCTCAGGCAGCCCCCCACCCCCAGCCTGAATCAACTGTTACTCAAACCAGTGTATTCCCCGATTCAGCTGACCTTCAGACATGCTCATTAGAATATCATTTAGCCTAAAACTAAAAGGTCATCAGGCCACCTTTTTTGACTTATTTCCGAGCGTTGAAAACTTAGTTCCTGAGTATCTGTGACTATGATTTTTAATGTCCTTCATAACGGTGCATGATACCACAATAGAACCTTCCAGAAAACTGCCTGCACCATGCACGTTCTGGGGGTGAATCTCAGACCCGCCGGAACCAGGCGTACTTTGTCCCCTGCTGTGGGGAAAAGAGGCCGTGTTCATACTGGCCCCATTTCGGGCTCTTCTCAGCAGCTATAAAGCTATCCTTGGATCCCTGCTGGTTCCGGGTGACCATCCTTGGTTGAAATTTGGAGAAGGAGGGTGGTGCAGGTGGAGTGTCCAAAACATCTCGAAAGTTTCCATTAATTTTCCAAAGCCAGGACCCCAAAGAGCAAGTCCGTCTGAGGGGAAGTAAAATGATAATTTTTGAGCCATTTGCACAACAAATCATCCACAGCTTAAGGTTGGGGCCCAATCACAACAGATTCTCGGGAAGGAGAATTCTGTGTGCCGCCTGCCTGTTAAGGAGACGGGTGATTTCTTACTCTTGGAAGGAAGATGGGATTTATGTAGCATAACCGTCTGAATGTGCATGAAGTAAACTCAAACTTTTGATTTGCAGAGTCAGATAGAATCAGAAAAGGCAGTGGGGCCTTGTCTCCCAGGGCAGAGACTGATTTCACTAACATTCTTGTTTATACTTTTATTATGACCAAGGAATTCAGGAGAGTGACGAGGATGTCTCTAGGCTATGACATTGTAGTCTCTTTCTCTCTTTCATAAAAATCGCTCTTTGTAAGATGATCTTTGTCTCACCTTTCTGAAAAGAATCTGCCTCTATGGGGCTCCTATGTGGTTCAGTCGCTTAAGAGACTGGACTTCTGCTCAGGTCAGGATCTCACAGTTCGTGAGTTCAAGCCCCGCATCGGGCTCTGTGCTGACAGCTCAGAGCCTGGAGCTTGCTTTAGATTCTGTGTCTCCCTCTCTCTCTGCCACTCCTTTGCTTGTTCTCTGTCTCTCTGTGTTTCTGCCTCTCAAAAATAAATACATGTTAAAAAAAAAAAAAAGAATCTGCCTCTAAAATGGACAAAGCCTTTAAAAACAAAGCGGGGGTAGGGAGAACCTGGGTGGCTCAGTTGGTTAAACATGCAACTTAGGCTCAGATCTTGATCTCACAGTTTATAAATTGGAGCCCTGCATCAGGCTCTGTGCTAATTGCTCGGAGACTGGAGCCTGGTTCAAATTCTGTGTCCCCCTCTCTCTCTGTCCCCCTCTCCCACTCTCTCTCTCTCTCTCTCTCATTTTAAGTGATAAAATGGACAGTGCCTTGGAGTCCTCAGGAGTGAGGAAGTCCAGGAGATAATCTCGCTGGAATTGGGATGTGACTCAAGATGGAGTTTCCTCCAAGATACACGCAGATGCTGCGAGCCTTTTCTCCCTCAAAGTGGAGTTGGTGCTTCCCTGACTGAAGGTGATGTCTAGAAGGAGCCACAGCTTCTAGGGTCTTTTGCAAACAGGAGGTGAACTGCTTTCAGAGAATCAATGCTTTGCCCGGGTGCTTAAGCCTTTGCCTCAGAGGACAGGTCTAGTCTTGATAGTTGTTCCGAGTAGCTTTGAACTGGATTCTTTCACACCCAGGAAGAGCTGGGAGAATACCCAGCCTTCTCCAGGCTGTTTCTAGCAAGCTCACCATAATTAAACCACTCCTCTCAACTTCCCTGGGAAACATAAATCTCAGAAGCAGCAGGATGGAAAGGAAATTCCTTCTAGGAAATCCCCCAACCATAGGATTGTGGTCCCTTCCTCCTCTTCCAGCCTGCTTCTTCTCTGCGTGGGCCCAGCCTCAGGTGGACTCCCCCGCAGGGCAGGAGGGGCGGGCATGGGCAGCTCTGGGCCCTCAAATCTCTCTCTTACATTTGCATATCAGAATGTAGAAAGGACTTTGATTGGTCGCCTGTGGTCACATGCCCTTTCTCGACCAGTCACTGTGGCCAGGAAAATGGGTCCTTGGATTGGTCAAGCCTTAATCATGTCACTTCCGTGATGGATAAGAATAAACCAGCCTCATGATCCATATGGCCCAGGTTTCCCATAACGGGGGTTCTTTTACCAGTAGAATGGGGAGGGGTGATGGACCACCCTCTCTGAAAAAGGACCTCTCCAAATGTTAATGCCAGTAAGTACAAGCAGATGTGACCTACTGGTTTCTCCCGAGCACAGGCCTTACATAATCCCTTGTTCCCGTAAATAGGAACTCAATCCACTGACCCCATGGAAACTAGCACCTAAATGTAACCCAGCTCATGACTGGCTTCAGACCCTTTGACATTTTTGTGGTTGTTATATTACATAGATGCTTCGGAGCTCCTCAGAATCCAAGGTATGTAAGAAGATATAGGGATGGGTATTTCGATTTAAGGAAACCCAGTCAAAAGCCCCTGAGGACCCAGATCACGTGGCTGCTTGGTGGCCGCGTGGGCACTGATTGTCCTGGCCCTCTTTTAAGACAAGAGCCTCCCAGCTTGCTCCCCTGATGGGATGAATGGCAATGGCAAATTGAGTCTGAACCCACCACAGAGATGGCTTGGGATTCGTTAGCCAAGCCAGTAGTTGAATACAAATGCTAATTTCAGGACATCCAAGCAGTTCCTTCCGGCTGGCATTTTTCGTGTTGCTCTGGAGGCTGTTGAGAAACGAGGGGCCTGGATGCTGAACTGTGAAGGAAAAAGAGTAGAGTTTTACGTGACCCAGAGAAGGACGACACCAGCATCTCCTTCCCAGTATCTTTTCTACCTCCCCGGGGCTCCGCACTCCCATTAACTGGAGGTTCCATTTTTAAGGTTACATTGAATTTTCAAGCTATGATGTTGTGATTTATAATAAGAGATATGTACTTAATCTTTGGCCCTGCCCCTGGCATAGAGTTCCTAAAATCCTTGGAATTTCCTTAGGGAGGAGATGGATGAATGTGTCTTTTGTTATGTTAATGAGGTGGCCCTGGTGGAGGCCTGGGGCTGGGAACTGGTTGCCAGGAGAACAGCTCTCTGGGGAGAGGAGAGGGGCTAGAGATCCAGTCCAATCACCAATGGGCAATGAGTTAGTCAATCACGCCTGTATAATGAAGCCTCCATAGAAACCCCAAAGGAGGGGTCCACAGAGCCTCCAGGTGGGTGAACGTGGGGAAGTGCGAGGAAAGCGGCGCACTGGGAGGGGGCATGGGAACTCGGAGTCCTTCCCCATACCCTGCCCTGTGTGTCTCTTCAGAGCTCTTCCCCACATCTCTTCCTTTTACAATAAGCCAGTAATCTACCAAGTAAAACGTTCCTGAGCTGCCCCAGCAAATTAATCACACCCAAGGAGGGGGTCTTGGAAACCTCCTGGAAATCTCTAGCCAGTCAGTCAGGGCGCAGGTGACAATGGGGCTTGGGATCCACAGGCCCGAGCCCTCATTCTGCAGGATCTGACGCTCTCTGTGGGTAGCATCGGCACTGAGATGAGGTAAGGACACCTGGCTGGTGCTGGAGCCTGGCTTAGTGATGCTGTACAAGAACCACATACACCTTGGAATTGGGGATCCGAACCCTTCAAAACTTAGTTCTTGCCAAATGTCCACTTCCAGAAAGCTGGAGTAGGTATATCTTGCCTCCTGCTATCAACCTGGACACCATGTAGAAAACAAACATACAAAGACTCTCAAAGGTAGAGAAAGCAGGCCAGAGTCCATTTCCTGGGCTCCCTTGTTGCCTCCTATATCCCAGATCTGGGCTGAAAAGCCAGTAACTTGGAAAAGGGCAGACAAACAGAAACCCCAACAAAAGCCTGTTTTCTCTGGCAAAAGACCGAAAGGGCAGCCTATTAAGATACAAGCGTGGTCACTCATCGCTCTACTCTGGCCAAACGCGGAAGAAGAGACGGCAGCCCCTCACTGCTCCCCGTACTAGCTAGGGCAGAGTGTGAGGGACCTAGCCTCCACCCTGGCCAGACACTCCAACACCTTGTCAGGAAGGTTTCAGAGAAGCTGGTGTAGGAAGCCGAGGCTTTCGTCCCCAACCGGCAGAAATGAGACACCCACCCTTCTCCCCTGGGGTAGAGTCGAGAGCAGGACTGCCAGAGAGTCAGGACTTTCTCTACCATGCAGTGGAGATGAGGCCACCCCCAGCTCAGTGTCAGTGGCGACTACACGGGGACAACACAGACATCACTGTCTGTCCCAGTCAGGGAAGTATCAGGGGAGTCGATGCCCCGCAGGGGCCAGAATTCCTACCCCTTCCCAGCAGTAGCAAGGAGCCCCCCTCTTCAGATGTCAACAGCAAGATGGCTCCCCGATTCCCCCACTGGTGCGATGTCAGAGGAAGCCAGCTAAAAGAGGCTTAAATGAGATCCAGTGTCCCAGAAGTAACCACCCAAAACGTCCGGGTTTCCAACAGAAAATCACTCATCATATCAAGAACCAGGAAGGTCTCAAATGGAAAGAAAATAGCCAGGAGGTGCCAAAATACAGATGACAGACACGTTTGAATCTTCTGACACTGAAATAGGGTCAACACCAAGCGCAGGCTGGGATGTGGAGAAACTGGACCACCACACACTGCTGGTGGAGTGGAAAACGGCACAGACTCTGGGAAAGGGTCAGGCAGTTTCTCTACAAATGGAACATGTGACCACCATATGATCCAGCTGCCGCACTCTGGGGCGTTTATCCAAGAGAAATGACAACTCGGGTTCACGTGAAAACCTGTGCACAAATGTTCACAGCCTCTTGATTTGTAAAAGCTCTGCTTAGTCTGTTTGGGCCATAGCAGAATACCAGAGACTGGGTGGCTTGGAAACCACAGAAAGTTATTTATTATGTTCTGGAGGCTGAAAATCTGAGGTCAGGGGGCCAGCATGGTCGGGTTCTGGTGACATCCTCTTCCTGGTTGCAGATGGTTATTTTCCGGATGCTTCCTCACTTGGTGGAGAGGAAGGGTGTTCTTTGGGGTCTTATTTAGTAAAGATGCTAATGCTAATCCCATTCACGAAGTCTCCATCCTAATCTAATTGCTGGCCAAAGACTCTGCCTCCCAATAACATCAAGTTCAAGGGGTAGAACTTCGACATGGAATTTGGGCAGGACACAGACATTCAATCCATAACAAGTCCCCAGACGTTCTTTAACACTGCATGGTTGAACAAATATGGTACCTCTGTGCAGTGGAGTAGACCATTGAGCAATAAAGAAAGAACTATAGGTAGATAAGCAACCTGGATGAATCTCCAGAGAAGTACACGGAATGAAAAAAGTCCACCCCAAAAGGTTCCATGCCCTACAACCCCATTCACATAACATTCTTGAAATGACACAACTTTAGAAATGGAGGACAGATAGCGGTCGCCAGGGGTCAAGGAGGCCGGGGTGAAGGAGGGAAGTCAGTGGGGTACAGAAGGACCGCGTGAGGGCTCTGGTGATGGAAATGTTCCGTATATTGTCTGCATCCCCGTCAATACACTGTTTGCGATGTTGTATTATGGTCTTGCAAGATGGCGTCACTGGGGGACACCGGGTAAAAGGTGCGTGGGACCACTCTGTACCATTTCTTACAATCACCCAGGAAGTGGCAATGATCTTAAAATCAAAAGTTTAATGATAAAACAAACCCACCAAACTCATTCTTCTGCTTTTAGCTGGAAAGGTTCAGTAGTTTTTGTTGCATAGCCTAGCATGGTCCTTTTTAATACCGTTAGTGTCTGTTGAATTGAAATGCTTGTTACAAAGTGGACCATGGGTCAGAAAAGCCTAAAGGGCTCTGTCTACTGAACCATCAGCATCCTGTGTGCAGTCCCACTCACCTGAGCCTCCTTGGGGACAGGTTGGGTGGGGCCATGCTATAAGATAGATCCTCCTACTGGTTTTTATTTCTTGGGCAGTTTACTTGAATATATATATATATATATATATATATATATATATATATATATTAAAGTTCCCTTAAATGTTCTACATCTGTGGATCAATTTGTTAAGGTTTTAAACCAAAATAAAGGACCTAAACTAATTCATCAGTCACATAATGTGAGAGAGAGAAAGAAAGTGATCACACTAACAGACCATGTTCTTTTAAATATTATAAGCATGGAGTGCGTGGGGTTGGTTGAGTGTCCCATTTTTGATTTGGGCTCAGGTCATGATCCCAGGGTCATGGGATTGATCCCCACATCAGGCTCAGAGCTGAGCATGGAGCCTGCTTGAGATTCTCTCTCTCTCTCTCTCTCTGCTCCTTTCCCCCACCTGCTTTCTCTCTCTCTAAAATATATACATATACATATATATATATATATAACAAGCATATTGTTGCCCATTATATACAGATTTAGTTTTGACTTCTTAAACCTTTTTATATTTAATTCTAAACCTTTCTGGAGTTAAAAGATTTCTATGCACTAAGGAAGACAGTTATGATCGTGTTTAACTCAAGTTGCTTCATTCTGAATCTTTCTGGAGTTGGCAGCGCACAACACGAAGGAAATGTGGTTTACTGAACATCCCAGTGCACTGAGATAATTTAGAGCTGGAGAGTTTGCTTGTCTAAGAGATCTGCTGTCGACACCCACTCACTGAGCGAACAGAGTGTCGTTTTAGAGTCACTGGCTCATGAACCACAAGTCTATAAAGGGGTTGGTCGCACAGCTCATGTCACTGCTGTACCAGAAGTCAAGGTACACACTTCACTTTTTTCTCATTCAGATGGCAGAGGTCAGCAGCTCCTGCATAGGATTTTGTATTTCTTTTTCATTTTTTAGGTACTTACAGATCTTTGAACTTTACAGTAATCTAAATGATGTATATGTGTGCTTTGTACTAGAATTTTTTTTAATTTTTAAAAAATATTTATTTTTAGAGACAGAGCACAAATGGGGGAGGGGCAGAAAGAGAGGGAGACACAGAATCTGAAGCAGGTTCCAGGCTCCGAGCTATCAGCACAGAGCCCAACGCGGGGCTCGAACCCACGGACCACAAGATCATGACCTGAGCTGAAGTCGAATGCTTAACCAACTGAGCCACCCAGGTGCCCCTCATTCGAATTTGAAGACACCTGAATTTGATGTGATCTTACTATTTATTTATTTTATTTGTTTATTTATTTGGGGCGTGCTCGAGAGTGTGCACAAGAGAAGAACAGAAGGAGAGAAAGGGAATCTTAACCAGGCCCTACCTCCCACACGGGGCCTGACGCAGGGCTCCATCCTGTGAACCATGAGATCATGACCTGAGCCAAAATCAAGACTCAGACCCTTAACCTCTTGAGCCACCCAGGCACCCCTGATGTGATCTTACATTTAAAACAACTTCTTAGAATGATGCAATTCTTATGACTCTTTTAAAAGCTCACCGGCTAGTTTCGGGCATCCCACGCAGCATTGTCAGAGTCTAGGTCCCAGCGTTCAAGCCCATGCTGACCCCACCCTCCTCATACGAGTGGTCCCTCCCTTGGACTTTGGAGGACTTCTGCTTGAAAGCCTCCGGTGACCACAGAAGGTCAAAGGAAACCTGGCGGGAGGGGGACCATCGGGGGCAGGACCTGAGGGCTGCCTTTCACCTCCAGGAAAGGGGCAATCGGACGTTTTCTTCTAGCTTGTCCCACACAGTTCTCTGGTGGTGGGAAAGGAGACAGGATTCAGTTAAGCACGCTCTGTCCAGGAAGCAAAGGGGGCACACTTTCAGTGACTCACTTGTCATGGGAGGTGGAGTGTCCAAGAGAGACGAACTCTCCCAGTTATGTCGCTTTTATGGTCTGTTGGGTTGACGCTTTTGTTCTGTGACCTGTAGGTGTTGTGTTGAATGGATGCGCGTGGAAAGGAGAGTGGCCTGTTGTGAAGAGAACGCTGAATTCAGAGCGAAGAGACCAAGGGGTTGCTCTCATCACTGAGCAACTCGCCTTCCCGAGCAGGTCACTTCACTTCTGAGCTTACTCTCAAAAGCTGGTTAAATTGAAAATCTCAGAGGACAATTGTGAGCCACAAAGGAGGGAGAAATTTGAGGAATGCTTTCCCCAAAAGCCTGCTCGTTCCTCCTTAGCCTGTTACAGTACGCTCGATGAGTTAATGGATTTACATATGGCGGCCATTGACTTGCCCATGACCCCATTCCCTCCTGTGCACAAAATTGTTTTTCTCCCAGACTGCTCTGACAGTCCCGGCTCTGAGCCCTCGACACCAGCAGGGGAAGCTTAATGGAGTCTGGCCTATTTACGCATTCCATGCTTAATGCTTACCCTCGAGTGAGGAGTAAAGTGGGTCTTTATTCTTCCGCAGCGTCCCAAAGCCAGTAGCATCTGTCTCTGGGACCATGCTCCATCAAGGGTGCTGTCTCCTCTCTGCCTTATCACACCCGTCTCCAGCATCAATACACGTGTCCCGCCTCTTCCGTGGCCCGGGACAGGCTGTGGCCAGACGCCGTGAGCCCCTTTCTCACTGCTCCCGCTCAGTGTCTGTAAAAATAGTCCAGTTTAGGGGCGCCTGGGTGGCTCAGTCGGTTAAGCAGCCGACTTCAGCTCAGGTCACGATCTTGCGGTTTGTGAGTTCGAGCCCCGCGTCGGGCTCTGTGCTGACAGCTCGGAGACTGGAGCCTGCTTCGGATTCTGTGTCTCCCTCTCTCTCTCTCTGCCCCTCCCCCACTCATGCTCTCTCTCTCTCTCTCTCTCTCTCAAAACTGAATAAACGGTAAAAAAAAAAATAGTCTAGTTTACTTATGATACATTTTTCAGCCCTTTGCCTCTGCCCCTTCGCTAAAGAAGATTCCTCAAGACTCCCTAGTGATGTCTTCATAGCCAACCTAAGGATTTCTTAATTTAGTCTTGCGTGACCACCCCCGTCTTCCAGCCTTGACTTCCTGAAGGCCTCCCTCCACTTGCCATGCATGGTTTCAGGTACCTGGGGCCACCCCCCCCCACCTCTGTCGCCTCTGGGGAATTTCATTCTGCATCGAGTGTACGTGTTCTCCAAGGATCGCCCGTGTCCTCAGTGTGCTTAAGGTTTTTCTACACTTGCTT
Organism: Lynx rufus; assembly: GCF_022079265.1. NCBI lineage: Eukaryota > Metazoa > Chordata > Mammalia > Carnivora > Felidae > Lynx > Lynx rufus. The sequence continues at coordinate 5,775,215 of NW_025814834.1, forward strand.
TCTCTGGCAGTCAAGTCTTCCCATTTTTTAATTGCCAGGTTCTCATAAAATACGTTGTATAGAGCTCAAAGGTAAAAGAAATGAGACTCAGTTCACCAGAAAAGGCAGGAGACAAGGGGGCTATAAGGAAAGCATTAAAAAGAACACAGTACCCAAAGAAATGCAGTGTAATTATGTTTGACACCCCTTTTAAACATTTGTAAACTTTTTGAAAACCAAGATCCATTGAAAACCAATATATATATGTATATATATATATTTTTTTCTTTTTTTTTTAAGAGGCTGTATTAGTTCAGGCTGCCATGACCAAATAACACAGACTGGGTGGCTTAAACGACAGAAATGTATTTGCCACATTTCTAGAGGCTGGAAGTCTCAGATCAAAGTGCCAGCAGATACGATTTCTGGCAAAGTCCCTCTTCCTGGCTCATTGACAAGCTGCCTTCTTGCTGTGTGCTCACATGGTCTAATCTCTATGAGCTCTGGGTGGGGGCAGGGGGAGAGAGAGAGAGAGAGAGGGAGAGAGATTTGGTGTCTCTGCCTCTTCTTATAAAGACATCAGTTCTATTAGTGTCCTTATGACTATTTAACCTTACTTGTCTCCCTAAAGACGCTTTTCCCAAATACAGTCACACTGGGGATTAAGGACTTCAAAATACGAATTTGCGAGAGACACAGTTCAGTCCACAGCAGAAGCCCCCACTGTGCGTCCAGAAGCTGTAGCTGATGTCCAGCTGATGTGGAATAAAGAGTATGCAGATTATGACCTGCCGAGTGAGGGGACACCAGCCAAGCACACGCAGTGGGCAGGTGGGTCCCTCAGCCTCTGAGCCCCCACTTTGGGGAAGTGAGACCCAAAGTGAGGTCATTTGGATTGGAAGAGAAATTCCAATACACTCACACAAAGGATGTGGAGTCACAAGATTTATTACTTCCAGGTCCCAGAATCAGGGCAGGGGGCATTGAGCTGAGGAAGGACAGTCTTTGTCCCAAGCAGGCAAGAGTCAGCAGAGGATAGAGAGGGGGTTGGCACCTGTTACTTATAAGGTGGTTGGAGCGGAGGTCACTAACTTCTCTTAGACTCAACTCTAAGTGGTTGTTTTATTTTATTTTATTTTTAATATTTACTTTTGAGAGAGAGAGAGAGAGACACAGACTGTGAGTAGGGGAGGGGCAGAGAGAGCAGGAGACAGAATCCGAAGCAGGCTCCAGGTTCCAAGCTGTCAGCACAGAGTCCGACACTGGGCTCTAAGTCATGAACCGTGAGATCATGACTTGAGCTAGAGTCAGATGCTTAACCGACTGAGCCACTTTGGTGCCCCTCTAAGGGGTTATTTTAGGTGCCCCTGGAAAAGTGCAGCGGGAATTGATAGCAGGAATCCTGATTCAAGCCCTCGTCTAAACGTCCAGACCGTGGATGTGAGCAGGGCTATCAAACTGTGAAATGCCTACCCAGCTTCTCAGAAAAACAAAGCCGTTTTCTTCCAAAGTCGCTTTCCTTATCACACACCGAAAACAAGTGATATATCGAAAATGCCTAACGTAAAAAGGAATCACCAAAAATAATGCAAGAAGTTATAAGTAAAAGAATGAACAAAGATATAGCAGCTGAATACAAGCAAAGAGAAAGAGGGGGAAAAAATTACATGAAACTAAAATCCAGGGAAACGTTCATGGAACAAAGGGCCATTTTTAATTGCTAACAGAGTTCACAGTAATATGCAACTGCTCTGAATCCTTTTACTCTGAATAATATTATATCAAAAGTAAAAGGTCGAATTGTTAGAAAATCCAGAAACATCAGCTAGAAATGAAACGGGCGTGGGAGACGATTCTATAGCCATGGGGTAGAATTTCAGCCATGACAGTGTTCTGTGCCCATACTGTGAAGCTAAGGTGCCCAAAAAGAAATAAGATGATATTACATTTTCATTATGGGAAGGATTGATCAAGATCTATCAGAAATTAAAGGGATTTTTCCGCAGGTCAACCATGAATAAGTCACTCAGGTTCTCTTTGTCTCCCCAACCCAGGCTCCCCGGGTGAACTATATGGACCAGAACAGAAATGGATGAGACCGGAACAGAAATGGGTGAATGACATGGAAGGCTCTTTGGCAATTGAGGAACAATTTCATGTGATGGTCACTTAGCTTCTCAAAATATTGAGTTGTTGATTATTAGAGTGTTTTTAGAAATTCCAAATCTAGGTGCTTGTGAAGTAGAAGTAACTTAGGCAGTAATATTGATGCGGAACATCACGAGACTTTGAAAAAAATCCCTAGGAGAACACTTTAATTCAACAATAGGTATATTTTTAAAATTTATTTTAGAGAAAGAAGGGGGGAGCAGAGAGAGAGAGAGAGACAGAATCTTATGCAGGCTCTGAGCTCGACGTCGAGTCCAACGTGGGTCTCGATCCCTGACCCTGGCCGAAGGGTCACGAGTCAAGATCATGACCTGGGCCGATCAAGATCAAGAGCCGGATGCTCAACAGACTGAGCCACCCAGGTACCCCAACAACAAGTGTATTTTTGAGGGGAAATAGGGCAGGATTCTCTGTTCCAGGTTCACCTGTGAGAAAGATAACCTCACGAGCATCGGTTTTTACCGTCAACAGGCAGAACCGTGATAGACAAAAGAAGCTAACATCCTCCTCCCTCAATGGAAGAAGGTTTGTGAGTCATCAGAAGCGGCCTCCCCGGGGAAATATTTGTACAGAGATGTCATTAATGTGAGAGAGGTAAACACTCCTTGATGTTCAAGACGAGGCAAACAGGTTTCCTCTGTTTTGCTGCACCTTGTTTGCATGTTCCTATCCTCAGGGGTGAAATGTTTTCCTTAGTTCAGTTTCTGTGTAAATTGGGATTGGATGTGTTTGTCAGTCAAGGCAGCTAGGGGTACAGGGTTCAATTTCTAACATCTCCCCATCTACCCCGGGCCAGCTCAGGGTCTCTCCCCGAGGGACACTAGCCAGCTGGATATAAAACGCCATTCTAGAAGCCAGGCCAGTATGCGATGCAGGCTTCTCTGGTTCGACTGAAATGCAGAATTCAGCCTGGGACAGTGGGCCTCAGCAGAGTCTAAAGTTTCAGACAAGTGCTCTGTGCCTATAAAGAGGGGATGGAAGTTAATGCAAAGTTTGCCTATATGAAAAGCTCCCCCAAAGGGGTGCTTACGTGGCTCTGTTGGTTAAGTGCCTGACTTCGGCTCAGGTCATGATCTCACCATTCCGAGTTCGAGTTCAAGCCCCGCGTCTGCCTCTGTGCTGACACCTCAGAGCTTGCAACCTGCTTCAGTTTCTGTGTCTCCCTCTCGCTCTCTGTCCCTCCCCCACTCATGCTCTGTCTCAAAAATAAGTAAACATTAAAAAAATGAAAAAGCTAAACAGCTCCCCAATGCAGTTATCCTAAAAACGATGATTTTTTTTTTTTAATCTGAAGCAAACACACGGGGTCCAATGACACATGCTATCCCAACTCACAGAGATGGATATACAAAAGCAGAGTGTTTCTTTCTGAATTGATAATGAGGAAGTTGCCTGGGACGAGACGGATTTTTCACAAGCTGCCATCTCTTCTCACCCCCAACTAATGCCACTCGTTGTCTTATGAAGAGCCGGCACCCGCAGTGGGGGAATCGGGACAGAAGCACAGAAATCGGAGGTGGTTGGGTACTTGGTAGGAGAGGGCATCCAGTCTCCATGGACATGGACCTGGGGATCAAGAGGCTGGGTCAGGCTCAAGCAGCAGTGGAGAATGAGAGAGACACACAGAGTTGGCTCAAGAAGGCTAAGGAAATTCTAAAGAAGTAAACGCATCTGCAGAATGTTCATTTGTGGTCACTTCCGTACGCTGGAATGCTTTATGACTGGTGGGAAAAACATAGGCCATGCATTATGGGCACACGGGTAATTATGAAGGCAATGTAGACTATGACTCCCCTTAAAGGTACAAAATTGGAGAGGCTTACAGTAATGAAAGGAAGCCATGGGGCCCACCAATTAACGAGGCGTGTGGCTTTTACGATGGCTGTCAAGGGTAAGGACATGGCAAGGTTTGGAAGTATTGCACATGTTTATGTGGTTATCTCCCCTCTGCAGACAGATCTGTGGTTAACCTCACTCCATTCACAGACCTACTGGCTCATCTGAGAGTCTCGGGGATCATTCGCAAGGAGCCCCAAGGGAAGGTTCATCTGTGACCTTACTTGTCTCACTGGGATGATCAGCCAGGCTGGGATTTTTCTCACAGGGTGTTGACTGATGAAGTTTTGGCGTGACGGTGGGTTCGTGGGGTCCGGAGCTGATGGCCAAGAAAGAATTCTTCAAGACGTCTTGGGTGCACAAAGGTGATTTTATCAAAGCACTGGGATAGGACCTGAGGGCAGAAAGAGCTACTCTGGGGTTGTGACGAGTGGCTCTTGGATACTATGGAGTTGGGAGGTAAAGCGAAAGGGAAGTTTTCAATGAGATTTTCATACGCTAAAGAAGACTCACCAATTACTGGAGGCCTAATTATTGTCAAGCTAAGGTTGTTTTTCCCTCTATGAAAACAGTAACATTAAGACAGTAGGAGTTCGTGGGGAAACTCTGCCAGCCTCAAGTACCTGTCAATGGGCTGCAGGCTGTAAGGAAATTTAATTTTATCCGCAATTTCCTTCTTGGAGGGGTGATGTTGGGGCTCCAGGAAACAGAGTCTATAGGTTTCTGGAGATTAAGGCTATTTATTGATAAGATTGCCTTTTTCTTGTAACATATTAAGATATTTGTAAACTGATGGAGACCCATGTCCTATACGACTGTGATCTCTGTCAGTTGGCCATTTGTTTTATGTCCTCTCCTTTGTCCTTGGGCACCAGGAGAGCCTGAGGAGTGTCACACACGTCCTACCGGGGGGAGGGATGCGTTAGCTTGCACTTTGTCCCCAGCCCGCGCCGCACGCCCTCATCACCGACGGCGTGTCTGAACACTTCTAAGACTTTCAGCCACTCTCATGTCCCCTCCTGGTGACTTAGGCTCATCCACCCCAAGGATGCTACACACATCGGGGCCACGTGGACCTCGGTGAGCCTCTTCTCTGCTGTCAGTGTGGGAACCATGCTGGTCACCTGGGCCCGCAAGTCATTAAGCAAAATCCTTCTTTCCACTTGGCCCGGGTGCTCATGGTGGAGAACCTCAGGTGGTCGTGTGAAACCAGCCGCCTCTGTCCACGGTCCTGCGGAGATCCAATCTGTGGGCGGAAGCAAGGCTGCGGTGCGTTTACACATCAGTAGTCAACTGTTCTCGGCTGTCTCTCCTCGTGGTGGAGGTTTGCAAGCTGTGCACCCCGGGCAGACAAGTTCCCCTTGGGGACCTGCCCCCGGCGCAAAGGGAGATGTAGAACCAGGGAGCAGCGGGCTCTGGTCCCCTTCCCACTTTGTCACAGAGCGGCCACGCGTCCATCTGTTTTATACATTGCACCACTGCAAAAAGACAAAAACAAAAATGAAAAAGCCTTCTGTTCAAAAAAGTTGCAGAGGCTAAAAAGTGATTGCCCACCCGGGCTTTGAGTAGCCAAAGGTGCAAGAACACACAGCCCCATCTCCCAGGCACTAACTGCCCCCTTGATTGAATTCCTAGGCGTCCTGCCCCTTCTGAGCGTCAGCCCTGGACATTCGACTGGGAAGAGATGGGGCTCGAAGCTGCCAGCTGGTATGCTGGCCAATCAGCTACTAGAAAGGAAGACCACCCCCGCCCCCTACGAAACCATTGTGCAGCAGGAATGTCCGAGTGTGGTACATGGAAATCTGATCTCAGAACATGCACTTACCCCCAAGTCATGACCCTTGTGTTCTGGTGAGAGATCAGTGGTGAGCTAGCAAATGTTTAACGGGTGGATCTTCAGGGGCAAGAAAGGCCTTGGTTTGAAGCATTTACTGATTACTGTGGTGTAAACACTCCCCATGAAGTCAATTTCAATCTCCCAGCCTGGTTTCACTGAAAGGCGAGCTGGGAAGAGATTCGGGAGCACACCGTTGCAGACTATTTATAGCTCCGTGTCACAGGTACTAAGGGCATAATTAACCTCAACGCAGAGATACTTAACTTTTGGTCAAATATTGGGAAAAGGATAAGTTTTGAACATTCGTTACCTTGCTCTTAATATAACTTATTTAATTGCACGTTTGCATCATTTAATTTACAGAATGGTTATCTTTATGGAATTTTCCAGATCCGGGGGAGTCCACAGTAGGTTCTCGCAAGCTGGGCGCTGAGTGGTACCGGGTCCAGGTCACCTCTGAGGGACGTACCGCTGGGAAATGACAAGCCGTTTGGTCAAACCTTAAGACACTTAGTCTCCCTGGTCTGGGAAGCAGGGGCCCCTCCTTCCAGGGGTTCTGCTGTTTGAGGTCTGAGAACCAGTAAATACTGCTCGGTATGAGGGTGAATCTCAGGTGACTGGTTCCTGCTTCTTGAGAAAGTTGTAGCAGAGCCTTTTCCCCAAATTGTGAAATGAACAATTTTCATCCTAGGTGAAAACTAACATTGAGAAGTAAGTTCTACAACTCTATCAAGCATCTGCTCATTCTTCGTTTAGAAGGTGGAGGAGGTTTTAGGGAGACTTACAGCTCCTTCTGTTTACCCAAGGGAGAACCCGGTAGAAGCCACTGTCCATTGATGAAAGCAGGTGTTGGGTGGCCCCTGGTAGGATTCTAGGCCCTTCCTCTCCTAGAAGGAATTCTTACCAGTGGCTCAGAAAGGCCATCAGAACAGATGTTCTTTCCCTCAGCTAAGGGATGAGAGGGAGTCTGGGACCCTTCATAGAATCCCAGAGCCGGAAGCCAGTGTGGACTTCAGAGGACTTTCCCGCCCTGGCCCTGCAGACACAGGGAGTCAGCTGGTCATCCGTCTTGTAATTTGAAACCAGCAATGGGAAGAAAAGCGGAGCCCGGAAAATCTGTATTTATTATTCTTTTGTCTCACTCGTTACTTTACCACCTACTCATTGTTTTGCTTCTCCATAGGATTTCACAGTAGACTTGCTTCTGAGGCCAAGAAAGGACGTCCTTCCTAGCTGCAGCTGAAAGATACTGAATGTCAACATGGTTTGCTTTTTCTTAATATGCTGAGGGAAGGGTTGGGGAGTGGCTGGCTCCAAATTGGATCTCCAGCCCGAGGGGGTCTCGCATTAGACCCGTTGTTTATTCATGAGCTGTTGTTTTTTAAAACTATAAAGTACATCTATTGCCTTAGGGTGGCCCCATCATAGAAATTTACTAAGCAGAGCATCATGGGTCTCTTAAATTCTTAGATAATAGGAAAACAGCTACTGTAGACCAGACCCACTGTCTGCGGTGTGACCTTGACTTCACTGTCCATGGAAAGGATTGCAAGGGTGCCCAGATTTCTTATCCGCCACACTCCTGCAAAGGCCCTTTAATTTCATAACGAGAGTCGCACCGTGCCGGTCACGAACATTTTATCTTCTTGAGCTCCCCCCTACCATTATGCAATTCATTTAAAAATATTTATTTATTTATTTATTTATTTATTTATTTATTTAAATATTTATTTATTTTTGAGAGAGAGAGTGAGAGGCAGAGTGTGAGCAGGGGAGGTGCAGGGAGAAAGGGAGACACAAAGTCCAAAGCAGGATCCAGGCTCTGAGCTGTCATCACAGAGCCCGACTCGGGGCTTGAACCCACGAACTGCGAGATCATGACCTGAGCCGAAGTCGGACGCCTAACCAACCCAGCCACCCAGGCGCCCCTAAAAATATTTAGATTGACTTACAAATCCTGCACCCCCGTCTCGCATCCTCTACAACTCTAGAAAACCTGGCAGTTAGGCAGCTCTGAATTGTACACGAATACAAATAATGATTCAAAGCCCCAAATACCTCCTTTCCTAATGCAAGGTTGAACTGTGCCTTTGGACAACGACAGTACGTTCCGGAGTGAAAGGTAGCAATGATTTTTACGTTCGTGTGTGTCAACTATGGAAACGTGCCTATCCAAACTGAACTGGAGAATTTTTTCAAGAAGGATATCATCAAAAAGAACTCTAGAGCTTCTAGGAACGAAGAGAAGCCTACACCTGAAGGTGTTCAGTGAATAAGCTTATACATATAGGCATAGAGAAGATGGCCTTGATTGTAATTTAAAAAAGAATTTCTCTCTCTTTGGCCTTCCTTTGAAAATAATGTTCGTCTCTTGCAATCCCCATTATGGCTTCTTTCCTTAGATTGTTTAATGGGATTTATGTAATTGAATTAAAATCCAGGCCCATCTTACACAAAGACATTGTTTATAAGAGGCCTCATGTATTTAATTTGTCTTGACGTTGATCTGTTATGTTCGGGGCCCAGAGGACACGTCTGAGATTGTCAGTAGGGTCAGAATTGGATCTAGAATCTTAGAATTGGAAAGAATCTTTAGGCTCATTTATGAAAGCTTCCTGCCGCTGTGCTCACAGCAAGCCTTTGCCCAGACATTTGACGGACAGGGAATTATTTGGTGAATCTCAAGTGTCTTCTGTGAACGGAAAGGCACTTCTCCGAAGAAAAATAATTCTGTAAGTACAGAGGATGAGGGGGTTTGGTGACTGCTGGTGAATTTTTGTGTCGTGTTTCTGAGCTGTATTTACATTACATTTATTTATATAGGCATGTTCTGTTGTTTTCATAGATCCTTTCTTTTTTTATAACAAAATTAAAATATGCTCACAAATTCAAACAATCCAGAGGTTTAAGATGAAGAATAACCCTCAACCATTCCTTCGCACCATTTTTATACATCCTTACAGATCATTTTCACAAATAATCTGCACTTGAATTGCCTGCTTGTACATTTAGTCTGTTTTACTACGATCTGGCACAGGTTTCTTGAGAAAACTTACGGGGAGGTTCATCCTGAGTGTACTGATATGGAAAGTGTCCATGAGAGCCTAATATAACTTTGTTTTAAAATTCTTATAATTTTTAGATAATTTACGTCTGTAGGTATTTAAAATACAAATGTCTGACGTCATACTACATACATTTCGGTTTCATACCAGAAATTTTAAATTTTATTTAATTTTACCTAAATATAATTTTTATTTAAATAAAATTTTATGGGGGCCCCTGGGTGGTTCAGTTGGTTAAGCGTCCAACTTCGGCTCAGGTCATGATCTCGCAGTTTGTAGGTTCGAGCCCCACATCGGACTCTGTGCTGACAGGTCGGAGCCTGGAGCCTGCTTTGGATTCTGTGTCTCCTTCTTTCTGCCCCTACCCCACTTGCACTCTGTCTCTCTTTCTCTCTCTCTCTCAAAAATAAACATTAATTTAAATAAAATTTTATTTTATTTCACAAGAGAAATTTTTAATTGTATTTAATTTTATTTAAATTGACGTTTTTAGTTACATAAAATTTTTATTTAAATAAAATTTAAATGAAAAAATCAGAAGTCTTCTGGAAGGAGAAGAGAAATAAATATTCCAGAAACATACAGTCAGTTGGTTAATCCAGTTGAAAGCTAAATTTAACGTCTCGACAGCTGAGGAAATAAGGAAACCAAAACAAGTTTTATATTTTTCATTATGTGATAAGGCAAAGCCAACACAGGTTTTGAAAAGAAACATTTTCCTGACACTAAAATCTGTGTGGAATTCATTAAATCGATCCTGCTACGCCTTCAGGGACGTAAGACCATCAGACAGGGTCTGTGATTTTGCGCGAGTGGAGAGATATTCTGCATGGGATCCTATAAACTCCTCCACGACCGCAGCGAAACAGCAAAACCCTCCAGATTCAGTTAAGAAGTGGCTTCAGGTAACAGTAGTCAGCTCGGGGGGAGGATGGAGACACATGGGTTGATACAGACAGATGGAGATCACCTGAACAGCAACAAGAACAGAACAGCAGAAAATCCGGAAAATCATCATTTGTCTTAACCCCACTGGAAAGCCGGGGTTGCGGGACAACCAAACTAACCAAAAACCCAGGGGATAACCCAGACACAAAGAGTCACATTTTAAGAATCCGTGTATACGATATAGCCAGAATAGGCAAATCCCCAGAGACGGAAGGAGGATTACTGTTTGCCAGAGGCTGGGGATGTGGGGCGTGAAGAGTGGCGATCAGTGGGTGCGGGTCTCTTTTTGGGTTAGTGACGATGTTCTATAACTGGATGGAGGTCATGGCTGCACAGTATTGTCAGTGTGTTAAAGGCCACTAGATTGTACACTTTATAGTGGTTAATTTTATGTCATGTTATTTTATTTTATTTATTTTTTAATTTTTTTAATGTTTATTTATTTTTGACAGAAAGAGAGAGCATGAGCGGGGGAGGGGCAGAGAGAGAGGGAGACACGGAATCCGAAGCAGGCTCCAGGCTCCGAGCCGTCAACACAGAGCCCGACGTGGGGCTGGAGCTCACAGACCGAGAGATCATGACCTGAGCTGAAGTCGGACGCTCAACCGACTGAGCCACCCAGGGGCCCCATATAGTAGTTAATTTTACATGAGGCGAACTTTACTTCAATTTTTAAAAATGAAACAAAAAAAAAAAATCAAAGGAGAAAGATCATCCAAGGAGAGACCGGATACAAGCCCTTGCCAGAAGAGTCAGATGCCAAACAAGTCAGGCAAGAAGGAGGGAACCAGAATGTTTATAAAGTGCTGAAGGCCGGGGGTGGACCGGTGTAGGGGGCACAGAACCCTTGAGAAAGCGCCCGACACAGGGGCTGTTCTGCACAGACCTCGCCGGGGTCTCACTAGCAAGATCAGGGCGAGTGTAGACACGAGGAAGACGCCCTCCTGGTGCAGCCTGGTAGAGGGGAGCAGAGGCCTATCGGGTGTAGGCGTGATGCCACCCTCCTCCCCCACAATCCCAGACCTTCTCCCTTGGCTCCGTTATGAAGCGTAATAGAATCAAACTAGAAAAAGAGGAACAAATTAAACCCAAAGCAAAGAGAAGAAAAGAAATCCTACCATTTAAAGGCAGAAATCAAGGAAATTGAGAACAGAAACGTAATTGAGAAAATGAACAAAAGCAAAAGCTTGTCATTTGAAATATCAATACATTTGTCACACTGACCGGGACAAAAAGGAAGCGAATGTTATTCCTTTTAGGGAGTTTAACAGAGAACATCCTGTAAGAAAAGGTGGGTGGGGCTGTTCAAAGTTCAGGCTGTAGAGACCCGTTGTGGGAGGAGTTCAATCACTCAAACAAAAGCTCTGCTCTGAGACCCATTGGCCCCGATAAGCCCCGTTCCGGGTCGCCTGTCCATCACAGAGCCAATCACTGACAGTAGTGGGTGGAAAGCACCGATGGGCCTCCTCCAGGCCCCGTGTTCCAGTCCTAGAGCCTGGGACAGTCAGCCTCATCTCAAACCCGTGGCCCCAGAAGGAGGAAGGGGATGCAGGCTGCCCGTGAAGAAGCTCGTACCTAGGAGAATGTGACCGCTCCAGGGAAGGGCACGTGGCAGGCAGAGAGCCTCGCGGAGCTATCAGGAAGGAGAGAAGAACATTCTGGGAGGCCTTCTGGTTCCAGAGAAGATTGGCTCTTCCCTACCCATCAGGGCAATATCAGGACAGGGACCAGTAACCTTGCTCCACCTCGACGCCCACGCGCCCATCCCGGGGCTGACTGATGTAGTGCTTCCTCGGGGTACCACTGTCAAGGGTCTACCCAGGGCTCACTTAGCCCTCCGGGTGCCATGTTACCCCCAGGATGCAGGGCTCCTGACTTCGCACTCCTCGGGAAGCATGCTGGTGACCCTGGTACTTGGCAGCTGGAGGAAGAAGCAGGCTGGAGGAGATTCAAGATGCTCAGGGAGGCGTTCTCTGCCATCGTGTGCGCCCGCTGTGTGGGTCCCAGCCACCAGCACAGCTGGCTCTGGAAAGAGGAACTTTAAAAAGTCCATGTGACGCTACAAACGAGACGCCAGGTGGCCTTTTCAAATCTCTTTCCTGTAACCCACGTAAAGGAGAATGGACAAGAGACTCGGGGCGGTTTTTCTCCGCATTCATCGCCATCAAGCAGTGGCCATGTGAACTCGTTTGTAATTAGTATCTCCGTCCCTCCCTTCCGGGGATACAACCGTGCTTCAGCCTTTGTGGCTCCATGAAAAAGAGCAGCAGTCTACTTACGAAATGGCGCACGGTGCGTGGAACTTGGGTGCTGTCAGAACAGGCCTGCTTTTGTTAGAAGCTGTGTCTCTAACAAACACAGTGAAAGCCAGAACCCGGCTCTTTCCTCAAGTTCTAATCCTTTCCATATTCATTTGGTAAAGATAGCAGGAAACGCAACACTCGGGTGACATCCAGATTATGAATAACTCCGCCCATGTTGGGACGGGCCTCTGGGCACTTTGGAATTATTGCTGTCAAGATGTCAATAAAGACCTATTTCAGGATAAACTCATTAGGAACTTAGAAGTGGAAAGAGGAGGCATAATGTATAGTGGTGGGTGAATCAATGGTGCCTTGCTTAATTACATCACATGCCGAATTGATCTTTGGTAGCACCAAAATAGATCTCTGAAGTTAAACCTTTCAGCATAGAAAAAGAACACAGGATGACAATTGGAAGGAAGTCATGTGTAAACAGCCACAATGACAGGCTGGCAATCTTCTAATTAAGGGGAATTCTGCAGACGAAGTTGTAAACAGCGTCAAGCAGGGTAGGCTCCAGATGTGCGCCCCCCATTGGTGGGGGTACCGGTGATGGTGCCACCTTCACGGGCCGATAGTTAAGGTCTCGCCTCGGGGACAAGTCTGGCGGGCCTCAGCCTCCTCCAGCCACATTCCATGGGCATGATCCTTTCCTGGAGTCTGGGAGGTCAGACAGAAGGCAGGGATGTCCGTGTGATGAGCACCCGGCTGGGATATCCAGTGGGTGCTCTGATGACTCCTGCCGGTCTCCTGGCTCGTATGAAGCAAAGGCCCAAGGATATTAGGGCCCCAGGAGGGATCTGGAGTTCAAAGGCAGCGCTTTAGACCCTGGAAAGAGGCTGAGACAGGCAGACTACGTTGGGTCTGTGGGCAGACGGAATCAGTGGAGATGTAGATTTCCACCCAGCCTGTCCACCCGCGGTATTTTCAGAGGTTGGCACTCTTTCATGGCCTGTGTGGGGTACCCAAATGTATCCTCCTCTGCCGACCGTCTGGTTCCTTAAGACACATCAGCCAGCTCCCCCCCCACAGTGTCACTGAGGACTGGATCTCTGCTCCCAGCGACACAGGTTTTGCAATGTGTGTTTCCAACCCCAAGGACTGCGCCGAGCCCGTGGACAGGTGCCATCGGATGCCGACGTCAGTCACAAACGGAGGTCAGGCCATGGATGGGGAAGCTTGGCCTCTCTTAAGGCTCCCAGGGTCTGCTCTTAGACCTGCATCCCGGTACAGGACATCAGGAGATGTTTCCTGTGTAAGTCGCCGAACGGGTGGCATGCTGATGGCCTGCCGACCGCCACCCACCCAGCCCCCACCCCGGCGAAGCTGACAAATGAGCTGTTTCTGAGGCATCTACCCGTGGTCTGCGGTTCCTGGGCTGTGTGCTGTTTGCCTCAGCTCTGCCAAGGTTCCTGTATTGCTCGTAGCAGGGGAGCATTTCACGTAGCAGGGGAGAAATTTTAGGCCAGCCTACGTGACATTCATTCCTTTGAGGGTAAGTTCAAAGGAGTTCTTTTGTTGTTTTTGAAATTGTAAAAAATTGCCAGCATTGTCTTGGTTTTATCAAGGTTGCCTAGAAACGGAGTCATCCCTCTTCCCTTCCTCCGGGTGCCAAGTCCATTTCCAGGTCAGGGAAGTCTTCTCTAATACCTTTTGTTGTTGCCACATACTCATCGTTAGGGTGTTCTTTGTCGGGGGCGGCTTTTACCCATGGGATGGATCTCCTTGGTTAGCCCTCCGCCTCTGTTATCTTATTTTTCTCATCGTTTTAATCTCTGCGTTCATTTCCTCTGTGATCTTCTAAGGTTGCTCAAGTTCATCTTCAGCGATACTGATTTGATTTCCTTCAATAATGAGCTTGATTTTTTTTTCCCTCCCGGTGTGAATTTAATATCTGCCTCCATTCTTTATGGCTATAAACTTGTTTCTAGGACCGCTCCCTTCCGACTTCGCTGCAGCCAGGAGAATTAAACAAGAGACATTTTTTCCTGAGTCGCCTGGAGAATACCCAGCAGGTGTTTTCTAAAGATGCCCTCTGTTCAGTAGACTATGTCTGTTTCCCCTGGAGGTCTTTTCTCCCGAGGGCCAGGAGCTGGGCTCGCGAGCCAGGAACCCAAATGCCTTCCCAGCCAGGCAGGCACATGGAGCGTGTGGAGCCACTGGTTGGAAAGACACTCAGAGCTGCTCATCTGACTTGTCAACAGAGGCAGAGAAGCCCTGCTTCCAGGTGACATGTCTGGACTTTCCAATGTTGGGCCAACCTCGTGAGAGGCAAACACAACACTCTCCCCCCCAGGACTCCAGTTTTCTGCAAAGACTTAGCAGAAAGGCTTTATCCCAAGGGGCAGAACTTTTCATGAGGTTCCATTTGGTCCCTGCCGACTCAATCTGGAGAGGAGAAGGCTTTCCCAGCCCACTTGATGGTGGGCATGATGCCCAGGTCGGTCAGACTGCACTCCGCAGCCATCTGCCTGGGAATGAAGGCATTGTTCCTTGCTCTTTGTTTGATAAGATGTCACCCGTAAAATAGGCAATGGTGATGAGCATGATTGCAGGCATCATACGTGGCCCTCATCAGGCGCTGGATGGCCAAGTGCTTTGTGTCTCGTGGATCCATTATCACCAACCACTCACTCAGCAAGGTGTTTGAGATGTAGTAAGTTCTCAGTAAAGTAAATGTTCATAATTTTGTTGTTGTTAGTAACGCTGTTGGTATTTGTGTTCTTCTGAGACGTCATCAGCGCAACTCGTGGGACACACGAGGCCAGCATCAGCACTGGCTTCTGCTTCTCACCTCTTGCTGAGAATGGCAGCATTTTCCAGGGTGCCGAGAGGCCAGAAAACACAGACAGACAAGTGGAAAGTTGGGCTGTTGAGCAGCAGAGACGATGGGCACCATTCTGGGTGCGAGGCACAAACACCTCCTAATTTTTGGAACAAACATGTAGGGTTGGTGGTATTGTCTCATATTTCTAGATAAAATAAAAACCGACTTGTGCGTATCACTGGGTTGAGCAAGATTAAGACAGAAAATTCTTTATTAAATTTGATAACATGGAGCCTGAAGTCGAAGACAGTGACAAAGTACCTGAACCAGATTAAGATGGGTTGATGGGAAATGAAAATTTTATAGATAAAGATAAAATCATTAAGAAAATAAAAAAGCACCCTATCGCAAAGAAATCAATTTGTAAGATAGGATAGCCATAAGATTAATCTTACTGATCTACAAGAAGCTCTTCTATAAAATGAAAAAGAATTACAACCAAATATGAAAATGGTCAGTGACTATATCTATAAACCAGCAATATGCAGAAGAAGAAATCCAAACCATCTATAAACAACTTCCTCGGAGTCCGAAATTTTCAAATTAAATGTAGAAGTCTATTTTTTACTTGACGATAAAAGCTAGTACTAGAGAGCATGAAGGGAAAGATACTGTTTCCCTTTTGCTGGTGGGATTGGGAAACAATACAACCTTTTAAACGTGCTTTAAGGCATCTTTTAAAATTTAAAATAGTTATACCTTTGATTCACCAATTCTGCACTTTTGTATGAAGATCATCCACTCATGTTCATAGGTATATTGGCCTTGCCACTTCCTAGCTGTACAAATCTTGGGCAAATTAACCTCAACACGCCTCCGTTTCCTCATTGGAAAAGATGGGGATAATTAAGGGGCTCCTCTCGTAGGATTGCTGTGAAAATCCCGTGAGCTAACACAGCGACAACCACCACCTGCTGTTAGCGTCCCTGTCTCTATTACATATTCTTCTGTAATTTCATTTTCTGATCAAACAATCCTTACTCATGAGGACAGACAGCTGGGTGTCCTTCACCTTCATTTTGCTAACTCACTAGCAGCACATTAAACGACTCTGTGGCAATTACTTACGCACTCTCTAATTGGTGGACATCGAGGTTGGTTTTATCGGTCCTCACAAGCACGGATGCAATGATCTTGTATGTCTGTCCACATGGGTGAAAGCTCTTCTCAGTTGTAGCCTCAGAAGCTGAATTTAGGGACCCCAGGGGCCCTAGGTAATGTTAACCTGTGTTATAAAGAGTCCGCGTTACTCCAGAGTCACGCACAGGGATTATGAGAGCAATCTGTTTAAATCTGCCGATACGAAAGCCCTATTGCCATTTAGATTTCTTCTTCCGGGACTGTTGATTTATATTCTTTGAATTTTTCTCTTATGTGGTTTGTCTCTTTCTCATTGATTTACAGGAACTTTTTACTTGGTTGCATGTCTTACGAATATCTTTTCAGAGTCTATGGCTTATTTTTTTTTCTCTTGGTTCTGTGTAGACATTTTCATATTAATGCAATCAAACACATCCATCTTTTGCTATCCTTTTTTTTTGTTTTGTTTTGTTAATAAATCATGTTGTTCCTTTTTTGCTCTGGACCTCATTCAATGAGGACAGGCAGGTGTGTGTGCCGACGAATATGCTGCCAGCCGTGCCCAAAGGCCGGATGTCATGCTCCTTCTACATTACTCTCTCTTTTTTTCTTTTATTTATTTTGGGAGAGAGAGAGAGAATCCCAAGTAAGTCCCATGCTGTCAGCACAGAGCCTGATGTGAAAGCTGATCCCATGAACCATGAGATCATGATCTGAACCGAAACCAAGAGTCAGTCGCTCAACTGACTGAATCACCCAGATGCCCCCACATTACTCTCTTCTTAACTCTGGAGTAGAGGTCCCAGAATGCCCCAAACTACTGGACACTTCAACATGGCACTCATACGACAGGCCTCTGAATCTTTATAGAATTGTTCTCTCTCTCACTCTCTGGAGTGTATCTTATCAAAGCCTCCAGCGTGCCAGCCATTTGTGGGTCATCCAGTCAAATTAGCACGACTTCATTCCTAACACAGACCCATGGGGTGCCTGAAGGATGCCCAGCAGGCCCATGTCTCTTGAGATTATATTAAGGCAGAGGGTAGAATAGTTAGCTAACAAGTTTCAAGCCTATCAATGCACACTCCTGTCCATTCCAGGTGACCGCGAAATATTTCTGATCCTTCTGGACAAGGATGAAAGAATGTGTTCGGTAGATACCATGGACCCAGGGGTCTAGAAAAGATACTACACCGGGCACAACAAACTGCCGCTGGGCTACTGTGTGCTTGAATATTTGTCCTCCTTCCCTGCCATCCTCCAAGATTAGTCTGTGTTTGTGGGGGTCAGGCTGGGGGACTCAAAGGAGATGACTTGGTGATCCCCACCCTTGTAGCGCTAATGTCTGCCATTCTCTCTAGGATGGGACACTGTGCCGGTGGTGTGTGTTTGTGAGAGGGAGAGTTTCAGAGGTTTCCATTTGGCTTTTCCAACTACAATAGCTTGTAACTCTAGGCCAAAAATCCAATGTGGGCCTTGTGCTAACCACCAACACATCTGCTTCAATTATACATTCGGGGACTGAGGTGTTTTTCAGGTTCTGGTGGGTCTAACACGAAGTAAACGTGGGCCAGGACTCCACTTATTACCCGCCGCCCTAAAGGATACCATGATGCCAAGTTCCCTGAGTATCATTGTTGACCAGGACCCTTATCCAACAGTACTGAAAACATTTGAGTACCCCCTTTTCCACACGGTGCAGTGACCCATGTAAGCAGGCTCATTTAGGGAAGGGCTGGGAGTCATTATCATGGACTTTTGTGGGGTACTTTCTCCTGGGACCAACTTTTCCCTCAGTCCCTGGCTTCTGGTTCCAAAACCGGGCATTAGGTGATGGATATGACTTTATAATGGTGACTTCTTATCACTGCCTGGAAATTGTTCTTTTCTCAGAAATTGTTCTCATCCGGCCTTATGAGCTTTGAACCTATACATGTGCAGGTTGACTTTCAGCCAAAGACTCCAGGGGATTCCTTTATGTATATATAATTATATATATATATATAAATATACTTATTATATTATATTAATTATTATATATTATAACTATTTATTTCATATATATATAACTTACTGTCAAGGTAGCTAACATACAGGGTATACCGTGTGCCCTTGGCTTCGGGGGTAGATTCCTATGATTCATCACTTACATACAACACCCAGTGCTCATCCCAACAAGTGCCCTCCTCAATGCCCATGTTCCCCACCCCCTTCTACCCTCAGTTTGTTCTCTGTATTTAAAAGTCTCTTATGG
This sequence comes from Lynx rufus, assembly GCF_022079265.1. Taxonomy (NCBI): domain Eukaryota; kingdom Metazoa; phylum Chordata; class Mammalia; order Carnivora; family Felidae; genus Lynx; species Lynx rufus. The sequence continues at coordinate 5,793,513 of NW_025814834.1, forward strand.
TTTGCCTCCCTCTCTGTAACTATTTTTTTTTCCTTCACTTCCCCCATGGTCTTCTGTTAAGCTTCTCAAATCCCACATAGGATGAAAACATATGGTATCTGTCTTTTTCTGACTGACTTATTTCACTGAGCATAATACCCTCCAGTTCCAGCCACGTTGTTGCAAACGGCAGGATTTCATTCTTTCTCACTGCCAAGGGGATTCCTCTGCAGACTTCTGCCCCGGTTTCACTGGGTAGGTGCTTCGTTTCAGGTACCCCGGCCCACACATGCTGAACTCTCGCCAGATTGTCAGATTCAGCTTGGGTTGCCCTCCGGGACCCACAGTCCAGCGGGTAAGCCTGCTCACTGGCCACCCCTTCCCTGGGGCCCCGTGGTCCAGGGTCAGGCAACTGTACTCTGTGTTGTGTCCGGGTCCCCAGGTCTCTAGGGCAGGGGCGTCCTGCCGACCACTTCCTTCCTATGGCCCAAAGCAAAAGTCGTAGCCTTTCTATCACATATGCTATCTTTCTTTACCAGTATAGAAGTGCTATTGCCTTTTTAACCTCAATTTTGTATCCTGCAACCCTCCAAACTCTCCTAATTTTCACCTGTCTGGACCTTCTCTTCAGTATTTTATATAAACTCCTATAATATCTGCAAACAGATGGTCTTATCTCTTCCTTTCTGGTTCTTGTACTTATCATTTCTCTTTTCTTTTCTTATTCCTCTAGCTGGGAGCCAGAGCGCGTCTTTCAGCGGATGTGATGATAAAGGCCGTCCTTCCTTTGTTCTTGAATTTACTGCTGATAATTTTAGAGACTAACCAGTAGGGTTATCGGGTACTGACGGTTTTTAAAGTCTCTTCTTGTTCCCAATTCCAGGAGTGTTTTCTTTCCATAAGGATTCCTATCTCTTGGGGCATCGGTGTGGGTAACGGAAGACAAACGAGTCACGAGCCGGGCTCCCTCAGACGCTCAAGGTTCTAGCAGGGCAGAAGCCCCCATTCGAGGTGGATGGGGCTCTGCCTGGGCCGCCAGTCAGACTTGCCCTGAAGGTCACCGGGTGCGTTGCCCCAAGCACCTGTCTGGCCGCTGTGCATCCCCCAGCAGCCTGGCCCCCAAGCCCTCTCTGTTTATAGCGCACAAGCCTGGAGGCAAAAGAAGAGACCCGCCCCCAGCGTCCTTCTGGGAGATGGGGGAGACCCGGAACCACGTGGCCTCCTCTGTGTTCTGTTTCTTCTAGATTTTCCTTTGCAGTGTGACACTGTGGAATGTGTCCTGGGTCCTACACTTTAATTGTGTTCGACTAGAAATGTTTCCATTTTTACCGTTTTCAGATCTGTTGGCATAAAGTCCCACAAAGCAGCCTTTTATGGGTTTTTAATAACCCCACCACACACACTGTCATTAGAACCCCACGATTAGTCCTTGTCTCATGTTCGTGCTTCTTTGCTCCTTTTTTAATGATCAGTGTTATTTTGCTGATTTTTAAATGCATTGGCTTTTGATTTCGTTGGTTTTCTTTACTGTTTACTTTTCGCTTTATTAACGTCCGTTTTTATGTTTGCTATTTTCTTCTTGTTACTTTCTTTAGGCTTACGTGGTCTTTCTTCTTCCAGAAGAAACAAAACTCCTTTGTTTAAGAATAACTGTCGTAAGGCTATAATTTAAACCCCAAGTACGAATTTAGCTATATGCTTCACGTTTTGAAACATACAGTATTTTCATGCTGTTTAGTTTTAGATACTCTGTAATTTTCATTGTGAATTCCTCCTTCATCCAGGAGTTACTCATGTATGTTTAAGGGTCCCCGTATCTAGAGAGGAAAAAGCATTGTCTACAAAGTTAGCTTTTATTGTTAATTTCCAGTTGAATGGCCATATGCCTAGCAAACATAATCTGTATTTTATTGATTGTCTCCATCTGATTGAACATTTCTGTGTGATTTAGCCCGTGATAAATTCTACATAATCTTACTTGTGTTCTTGAAAAGAACGTCTATTTTATATTTTGGAGACATTGAAGATTTTATATAAACTCTGTTTCCTCATCTTATTGGTTATAATTTTTGTCTTGCATATTTGATATGTCAACTCCTAGCGTAGAAATGTTGAAATCTCTCTCAAAGTTTCAAAATTCAGCATATTTTGAGGCAGCGTTTTTAAGGCAAACACACATGTTATTCTTCTGATTGGGTTGTTCTTTTAGTAATACACCTTAAATTCTCTTTTGTCTGATATTAACAGGGCTATCCTAACCAGTTTTCGGTCAACAGCTAAGAGGCATACCTTTTCCTGTCTTTCAATTTAAACTTTTTGATGCAGTTTAATATTTCTGTATTTCTTTTAGGTAATATTAGCTAGCTTTTAAAAGATTTAACCTGATAACCTCTGTCTTTTAACTAGAAAGCCTAATCCATTTACATTTATTGAGATTATGATATATTTGTACTCACTTTTCCCATCTTATGGTGATTTTCTATTTATTATCCTTTCTCTTTTCTTTTTTTCTGAATTTTCCTTCCTTCTACTGGATTAACAAGGTTTCCTACATTCAATTCTCTCCCCACTTTTTGGATGAGCCAAAGGCTAGACTTTTTCTCTGTGGATGAGCCAAAGGCTAGACTCTTATTAATTTAGGGGTTGCATGCCAGGTCAACTTAACTGTAAAGTATTTTGCAGCAAATTCTTTAGGAAATTATTATCTCTATCCTTCAGCAAATTATGGTAAGAATTTTGTTATGCTTATGCCCCTTAAAAACCCATACTCTTATCGTGCTTAAGACTTTTTATTTTGGGGCAGCTGGGTTGCTCAGGTGGTTAAGCATCCGACTTTTGATTTTGACTCGGGTCATGATCTCACAGATGGGGGATCGAGCTCCAGGTCAGGCTCTATGCTGGCAGTGTGTCGCCTGCTTGGGATTCTCTCTCTCCCTCTCTCTCTGGGTCCCTTCCCTGCTCTTGAGTGTGTGTGTGCGCTCTCTCTCTCTCTCTCTCTCTCAAAATAAATAAATACATAAATATACTTTGTTTTTATTTTATTTTAAAATTTTTAAAATTTTTATTTATATTTGAGAGAGAGAGGGAGATACAGAGCACAAGCGGGGGAAGGGCAGAGAGAGGGAGACGGAATCCGAAGCCGGCTCCAAACAATTTTGAAACTACTTTTTATTTTTATCTTTTTTTTAAGTTTGCTTATTTAAGTAATCTCCACACCCAACGTGGGGCTCGAACTCATGACCTAGAGATCAAGAGTCAGATACTCTGTTGACTGAGCCAGCCAGGCGCCCCCAGAGTTTTTATTTTATCTTCTTTATTTAAAAAAATTTTTTTTCCACGTTTTTATTTATTTTTGGGACAGAGAGAGACAGAGCATGAACGGGGGAGGGGCAGAGAGAGAGGGAGACACAGAATCGGAAACAGACTCCAGGCTCCGAGCCATCAGCCCAGAGCCTGACGTGGGGCTCGAACTCACAGACCGCGAGATCGTGACCTGGCTGAAGTCGGACGCTTAACCGACTGCGCCACCCAGGCGCCCCTATTTTATCTTCTTTAAACACACACACACACACACACACACACACACGTGATTTTTATAATGAATAAGAGATTACACTTACTGCCATAGTTTATATTAATTTCAGGGCTCATGCTTCGAGTATGCCACACCCACCTCCCACGCTCACTCTTCCTCTTGCTAACTGACTGCTCGTGGTGAAATGCAACAGAAAATGGCTTTGGCTGAGTAAATCGAAGAAAATTATTTAAAAGAGACTGAGGGGGCGCGTGGGTGGCTCGGTCTGTTGAGCGTCCGACTTCGGCTCAGGTCATGATCTCGTGGTTCATGAGTTCGAGCTCCACACCGAGCCCTGTGCTGGCGGCTCGGAGCCTGGAGCCTGCTTCCGATTCTGTGCCTCCCTCTCTCTCTGCCCCTTCCCTGCTCACACTCTGTCTCTCTCTCAAAAATAAATAAAGATTAAAAAAATTGTTTTTAAAGAGACTGAGTAGTTTCTCCTCGTGACAGAATCGTGACGAGGCCCAGTTTCCAAGAACAGTGACCAAAACCATTCCACAGAACTGACCCTACGAAAACCACACGCACTAACCGCGGCAGTTCCCACACCCGCCCCACCGCAGCCGCCGCCTCTTCCAGGCTGTCCTCTCCCAAGGATGCCGCCACGTGGAGCCCACAGGCACTGGATGGGGAGTTACACTCCCCTGCTGCAGGAGGGCGTGTCTAAGGAATTTTTGGAACCCTTCTGGACAGGAGATTCGTATCCTCTCCCTCACTCACTTAATGTAGTCAATCGTTGATTATCAGCAGAGATTCATGGATATTTATTTTATACTTTGGTGATAATTCCAAGCAGCTTTATTGTTTCAATTGCGTTGTTTGTATTGTTGCAGCGTTGGCTATAGGGCACTCTTTCAATGCGCTCCTGTGCTCTTTTGGCATCGGTGGGGGTTTTTTGTTTTGTTGTTCTTTCTGGTTTTTTGTGTTTGTCTGCTTGTTTGTTTTTTGGCACTGCCTTACTTCCTGTCACTCCAAAATTCTCCAGGTTCAACTTGTATCTATCTTCCTTGCCCCCGTCCTAGAATTTGCCGTTTTCAAAGGAGCCCTGGTTCCTTTTACTAGTATCGGAGAACAGTATTAGGAAGCTAAGACCTTGGGGCCCAGTGTGGTATGCTGTTCCAGCACTTGTAATAACCCATCCTAGGACCAAAGCGATTGATAAGAATGCCGTCCAATCGGGGCACATGGGCGGCTCAGTCGGTTAAGCTTCCTACTCTCGATTTTAGCTCCGGCCATGATCTCACGGTTCGCAAGTCTGAGCCCAGCGTCAGGCTCTGCGTTGGCACTGGGGAGCCTGCTTGGGATTTTCTCTCTCTCTTTCCCTGCCTCTCCCCCACTCACCCCCACTTGCCCTCTCTCTGTCTCTAAAATAAATGAAGAAAAATTTTTTTAAAGGATGCCGTCCAAACATAACTGCAGATTTGGTTTTAGGGTTTCGAAGACAGGTGCCTCCTCCATCCCTAACAGCAACCTCAAACAACAAGCTGGCACCACGTGGAGGCATAAGGCTTCCCTCCGGGACTCAGGAGCGATTCGGCGTTCTTTATGCTGCAATAATGTACAATTTACGGCTGTGAGAAAGACACAGTGTTTGGTAAAATTGCTTGAGAACGACAGCAGTCACTACTTTTAATTTTCATTTTCGTTCTGAGAGGTAAAACATGCTGTTTGCTGTAAGGTAGGTGATGGTGGGCGAGGCAGGCAGGGAATTTGAGTATAGGGGCTCCCAGAGGACAGGAAAGCAATGATAAGCGTAGCTCGGGGGGGTGGGAGGAGGTGGCCGAGGGGGCTGGATGGAGCACAACAGTCCCAGGGAGAGGGCGGGCAGCCAGGAGCAGAGCCGACGACCAGGGAGGGCAGGTGCACGCACAAGAGACAGGCACAGAGAATAACTTGCGTATAAACTTCGAAACGTGCTGCCAGAGTGAGGCAGCTCTTTAAAAGGTCCTCGCTGGACGGGGCCGAGGGAGGTGTCGCCGAATGTGCTGGTCATCTCTAAAGGTGCAGGTGTGATGGGGGCACCTGGATGGCTCAGCCCATTGTGATTCTGACTCTTGATTTTGGCTCAAGTCACGATGGTGAGTTTTGTGAGATGGAGCCCCACATCGGGCTCTGTGCTGACGGTGCAGGGCCTGCTTGGAATTCTCTCTCTCTCTCTCTCTCTGCCCTTCCCCCCCCCGAATAAATAAATAAACTTAAAACAAAAGTGCAGGTGTGATGCATCATGTCACCAATGCCCAGTTCTGGGGTCCCATCACCCTGCCTGAGACTCTGGGGGACGGGGGACAAACAGAAAGCTGGCCCTGGAAGTTGCTTGGCAGCAGAAGGTGTGACAAACCGGGGACATTATGAAAGGTGACAAAGTTGAGATGACAGGCAGGACGGGCAGAAGGGAGGAGCCTGATCAAGAGGGAGCCTGAAGCGCTTCCTGGAGGAGTCGCACCTGAACAGAGTGTGTAGCAGGTAAGAGGGGCCGGGGGTGCTCAGGGTGGGGTCCAGAGATGCAGAGCGTCAGATCGGGGGGATGCCCCCCCAAACACGGTCCACCATCTCCCGTCCTCCAGAGAAAGGGCACAGGGGACGATGCAAAACAACTCGGGGTAGAAGTTTCCGCCTGCACCGAGGACGAGAGTGTGGGCTTGGGAGGCCAGAGTCCTGGGGTCCAGGCCCAAGTTCCATACACAACAGCGATATGACCTTCGGCAGTTGAATCAACCCTTCTGGGCCTCAGCTTCCTCATCTGCGGTTTGGGTCGGGGATCATTTTCAGGTCCTCTTCTGGCTCAATGACTCTCTTTTGGACTCTGTGATCTGTGTTTTGTCAATTTCTCTGCAAAGATGCAAACCGTGGGTGAAGAAGAGGGTCTGGGCCCTGGGTCACACAGAATCTCCTGGGGCCCTGGGGTCTTTACCTTTTAAAATTCCTCACGTGAGGAGGCACCTGGGTGGCTCAGTCGGTTGAGCGTCCAACTCTGGATTCCGGCTCAGGTCGTGGTCACGAGGTACGTGGGTTCGAGCCCCCCCATCGGGCTCTGCGCTGACAGCGTGGAGCCTGCTTGGAATTCTCTCTCTCTGTCTCTCTCTCTGCCCCTCCCCCCTCAAATAAGTAAATAAACTTAAAAATTTTTTTTAGATATAAAAAATAAAATTCCTCCTGTGATTCCAACAAGCATCCAGAATAGGAATCATTGCCTTAAAGCAGCCATTCTCAGACTTGCATGTGCATCAGAATAAAGCTAGAGGGCCTCTTAAAAGAGATTTCTGGGTCCTGCCCCCAGGTTCCTGACTCAGTGGGTCCAGGGTGGGGCCTGAGAACTTTCATTCCTAATGATTTCCCAGGTGACGCTGTGGCCGCCATGGATCCGGTGACCACATTTTGAGAACTAGTGAGAGCGTTAAAGGAAAACACTTCTTGTTTTTAAAGGACAGTGAAGGGTTGTAGTTTTCCTTAATCTTTCTTTCTTTCCTTTTTCAACTGGATACGGAAGAGCTAAAGAGAATTTTGTTCTAGGTTCTTGGGTACTTTCACATCCGACCATCTAATCAAGGTGACGTGGACCCCAGTGTAAATTCTGGGAACGGTATTGTAATCTAGTAACTGAAATGAAGTTACACCTGTCTGGAAGAAGCCTGTGAAGACAGAAGAGGGGTCGGGAGGAAGTACAGAAGGGAGGGGTCAACGGCACGGGCCGGCAGTGTGTGTGAACCACTGTGCAAGTGAGGCTCACCTGGGTGCCCACGGGGACAGTCTGGTCATCATTCACAACTAACACAGGCTTGCTCTCTCCCCAGTGGTGTCTCCAGCGCCTCAGGAAAGACAGAGGAGCCAACAAGTCATTGCAATAATGCGATCTGATGACCGAGGTCGTGGTGACAGAACGAAGCTGGTGAGGGCCACGATCACTCCTTTGGAGAGGAGAGTGGAGTTGGGTGCTTCTTTTCCCCCTTTGGTAACAAAATTCACTTGACATAAAATCCACCACTTCACCAACTTACAGGGCGCGCGTTTACGTGGCATTTAGTACATTTCATAATGTTGGACACCGACACCTCTACCCATCCCCCAAACATATCTGTCACCCCAAGAGGAAACCCCTTCCCCATCAGCGGCCGCTCCCCACCCCTTCCCCCAGCCCTTGGCAACCACCAACCTGCTTTCTGTCTCCACGCATCGACCTGGTCTGGACGTTTCCCATCAACGGAATCCGACGCCATGAGGTCTTGTGTGACTGGCTCCTTTCCTTCCCTTGAGCGTCGTGTTTTCCCAGCTCACCCAGGCTGCAGCACCTGTCGGTGTTTTACTCCTTTTCATGGCTGAGGAATGTTCCCCTGTGTGGACAGACCACATTTTGCACGGCCGCTCCTCAGTCGATGGATTGTTTCCACCTTTTGGCCGCTGTGAACAGAGCTGCTGTGAACATTGATGTGTCGGTTTTGTGTCCACACGTTTTCATTTCTCTCGGACGTACACCTAGGAACGGACATATGGGTCGTGTGATAATTTTGTTTACCTTATTGAGGAAGCTTCGTATTTTTAAGAATGCCCTTCAAGTTTAACCGTGGGTACGGAGGTCTGATTACTAGAGCCAAGAGTCGGTGCCCTGTGGTGGGGGAGGGGGGGACCCACTTCTACAGGATGTGCTGCTCTCCAGACCCTCTGTCTGCAGGTGCACCCCTGAAACAAGAAAGACCGAGGCAGGCCAGTTGCTTCTTCAGCCTGGGGGCAGAGGAGGGGGCTTTAGGAGGCTGAGTTCTGTCCAGCTCTGGACCTGCCTCACTCTCATTGAGTATTTTTTAACTTTGTCGGTTTCAGTGACTCCGGCTTCATGTTTGGAAGCAAACGGGATTTAAGCCGGCATCGAAAAACTATTTACCAAGTAAAGATTCCTTTCCGAACCGTGTTTGAAGCATCTTTTGTAGGTAAGTGATAGGAGACCCTTAGGATAGAAAGAAAATGAAAACATTTATCGCGGTGACTTCTAGGCTACTTTTCTGGATGGAATTTCATGTGGATAATAAGCTTATTGAGGGAGGCGGACCATGGCTGAGACGGGATTGGTCCTTTCTCCGCCTCCTGGGGAGGCAGCCTGGGGGTCTCGGCCACCCCATTCCTGGGCGTGATAAGGCACACGGTGTCCATCTTCTCCTTAGGAGAGTGAAGCTTCTGGCAACATAAGCTTCACCCCTGCCCTTGCTGTCTGCTGACAGAGCCCCCGCCCCCCCCCCACCATCCACGCTCCTTCTGGGTGTCCTGCTGGGAGTACCGTCCACACAGCAGCCGCCCCGCTCTTCGCAGGGGCGGAGGCTGAGGGGCAAGGGCTGGGCGGGGAGCATTCCCACTTCCAGGGCAACCGCGCTTTGTCATGGAATTTTCTTTCAAGGACAACATCTCAGAAGGCAGAGAGGCACACACTGCGCGTATTTGTTTAGGGATGATTTCTGCTCACAGGACTGCGTTTTGCCAGTCACCGGGTGAGCACCGGTACAGAGAGACAGGTGCAAAGCAGGGCATGGTGGGAGCTGTGCTGACTGCGGCCGAGAGGGGCTCCTGCCCGCGGGGGGGGGGGGGGCACCTATGCCGGGCTGGCGGTGGGGGGGCGGGGCACGCTGATGTCAGGTGCCCTCCTCCAGCCCGGTTAGCTCATATCGGGGTCCCCGGTGAGACCACAACGATGGGCGGTCCGCAGCCACAACAGTGACTCCGGAGGTGTCTGCACAGCATGCCAAGGACTTTCCAAATCGTGTTTCCAACCAAAAGCCACACTTGTCTTCTTCCGCACATGGGAACCACCAAACAGTTCCGATAAAGTACCAGGAAGTGAGTGCCAAGGTACATTGGAAACATGATTGCTGAATACATGCTGATTGCCTTCTTCAGGCGTGGTTCTCATACTTGTGAATCACTCTGGCCTGGGGAACTTGCTGAAATGATCTATCCCAGGCTTCATCCACTCCATTCCCCAAGTCAGAATCTGTCGCAAAAGTCAGGAACAGGGACGCCAGGGGCACCTGGGTGGCTCAGGTCATTTAAGCGTCGGACTCTTGATTTCGGCTCAGGTCGTGATCTCACAGTTCGTGGGATGGAGGCCCGGGTCAGGCTCTGTGCTGATGGGCCAGAGCCTGCTTGGGGTTCTCTCTCTCCCTCTGTCTCTGCTCCTCCCCTGATCGTGTTCTCCTTCTCTCAAAATAAACAAGTAAACATTAAAAAAAAAAATTAAAGATAGAGCAAGAGTGCTAGGTGCAGTTGTGAAGTTTGCGCACTGTGCAAAGGCACCTGGCCGGGGAGACTAATAGGGACTGAAATCCAGGCCACCCTCAGCTTATCCACAGTGAGCCCTACCTCAGGGCGGAGTCAACCAGGAGAAGGGACATTTTGGGGGGATTTGTAACACATAGATTCTGTGGGTGCCAGCTGGCACCTCACACAACATTGCATTTAAAAAAATCCCTAATTCATTTTGAAGCATAACCAGGTTTGGGCATCGTTTGGGCTTTAGAGCATTGGTCAGATTCATTTGATTACTCCCAAAAAGGGTTTTGGGGACATTCTTAAGAGGTTAAAAAATGTATCTCCCTTGCATTGTTAAATAATCTATTGAATGGATTTTTTTTTCTATTTTACTCTGCCTAGAGGCTTTGTTTTTGAGCTGACAAAGCAGTTGTAAAAATAGCTATTGTCCTTACTGTAGAACAGTAGTTATTCAGTGATTGTCCCCTTACATCACTTAATGAAGTTTCCTTTCCTTTCCTTTCCTTTCCTTTCCTTTCCTTTCCTTTTCTTTCTTTTCTCTTTTCTTTTTTTAAGTAGGCTCCACCTCTACCATGGAGCCCAGTGTGGGGCTTGAACCTACGACCCTGAGATCACGAGTTGGATGCTTAACCGATGGAGCCCCCCAGCCCCCCGCCCCCTCCCCAGTTAATGAAGCTCTAACATCCTGCTGATCCGTACGAATTTTCACCAGCACTTCAGGCAAGAGCGAGTCCACAGAAGAAAATTACTCTTCTGACCTTATTTCCAGCACCGCCCCTGTTAGGTGGGCTCGGAGGCCACGACGGGGCTGATTGCGCTGCCTCCTTCCGTGTCACCGGTCGCGAGCCTGGGTGTGGTGTGGTTTGCTTGAGGGGCGCGGCAAACGCGTGTCCCCCTGTGTGTACAGGCAGATGGGCATCTTGTCGATTTGATCTCGCAGATGTGATCACCTCGTAGGTTTCCCTGGTTCCTTAAGCATCCATCGAGCCGGTGCCATGTCGCGTGCCAAGGATACACAGGCATTGAAGGCAGAGTTTGCGTCTCCCAGGAGCTCGCAGTGTGCAGATGACGCCAGTCTACTTAAGGATGGACTGCAGCGTGAACAAGGAGACTTATACCCCATATGGTGTGTTCTGTTTACGTCCCAGACTTTATCACCGCCTTGCACAGCCCATTGGAAAAAAAGAAGGGAAGAAAGAAGGAAGGAAGGGAGGAAGGGAGGGAGGATGGGAAGGAGGAAGGAAGGGAGGGAAGAAGGAAGGAAGGATGGGAGGGAGGGAGGGAGGAAGGGAGGAAGGGTGGGAAGGAGGAAGGAAGGAAGGGAGGAAGGAAGGGAGGAAGGGAGGGAGGATGGGAAGGAGGAAGGAAGGGAGGGAAGAAGGAAGGAAGGATGGGAGGGAGGGAGGAAGGAAGGGAGGAAGGGAGGGAGGATGGGAAGGAGGAAGGAAGGGAGGGAAGAAGGAAGGAAGGATGGGAGGGAGGGAGGAAGGAAGGAGGGAGGGAGGAAGGGAGGAAGGGTGGGAAGGAGGAAGGAAGGAAGGAAGGAAGGAAGGAAAGACAGGAGGGACGGAGGAAGGAAGAAAGGACGGGAGGGAGGGAGGAAGGGAGGAAGGAAGGGAGGAAGGGAGGGAGGATGGGAAGGAGGAAGGAAGGGAGGGAAGAAGGAAGGAAGGATGGGAGGGAGGGAGGAAGGAAGGAGGGAGGGAGGAAGGGAGGAAGAGTGGGAAGGAGGAAGGAAGGAAGGGAGGAAAGACAGGAGGGAGGGAGGAAGGAAGAAAGGACAGGAGGGAGGGAAGAAGGAAGGAGGGAGGGAGGGAGGAAGGGAGGAAGGGTGGGAAGGAGGAAGGAAGGAAGGGAGGGAGGAAGGAAAGACGGGAGGGAGGGAGGAAGGAAGAAAGGACGAGAGGGAGGGAGGAAGGGAGGAAGGTGGGAAGGAGGAAGGAAGGAAGGACGGGAGGGAGGGAGGCTGGGAGGGAGGGAGAGGAAGGGAGGACAGACTTGCCTGGATGAGGTTTGGGCTCTAGAATGAGGGACTCAAAGGGAGAGCCCACAGGCCAGCTCACGCCAGACCAGTCGCTCATCGGTTAGTTCAGTGTAAACAGGCCTGGGATGGAAAAAGAAACAAGACCACTTCTCCGATCTCAAGGACTTCAGTCTGGGTGACCCATCTGGTGGTCGAAACGGGCACACGGGCCGAATTTTGTTGCATGCAGCGTGATAAATGTCTCAACAGAAGGGAGAACATAACACGGGACAAGTTGGCAGATGGAGCGATCTTCCCTGCTGGCAAAAGCGGTGATGCCTGGGAAGTTTCTCCTAAGAAGGATGTCTGAGCTGGGTGTTCAGAGATAAAGAAGCGTTTTCCAGGTGGGCGAGGAGGCCTCAGTTGTAATTAATTTTTAGAGCCACCCTGGATCACTGGCTTGATGTAATCCATTACAACAGTTCTCAGAAGTTAAGATGCACCACACAGAACATTGTGAAGACGTCCGATTATGATTTGGGGGGGTGGGGGGGTGGGGGGCGGGCGGTCCAGGAGGCACGGCCCGGGCAGCAGCCACCACGCTTGAGCAGAGAGGCTTTACTGAACCGGCCGAAACCTGCGAAGTCCCAGCAGCCCCCACCCCCACCCCCCGCAAGTTCGGGGCACAGCGGTGAACAGGAGCGAGACGGTCTCCGTCCTCACGGGACTTCGAGTCCGGGGACAGTAAAGGAAAGAACAAAGCCCCATGCCAACTCGGTTTGATCTAGAATCTTCCTCTGAACCTGCGCTCATGAATTTTCTTTTCCCGTGCGTTGTGCCCTGGCCCTGGGGGTCCCCTGCCATCCTGTTCTCCTGGCCTCTCTCCTGGCCTCCTGGCGAGCCTTGGAAACGGACGTGGCCGGGATTAACGCTTCCCTGTCTGTCGTGGAAAAATAGCTCCGTTGGATACAGTGTTAATTTAGCGGGTGCTTGCAAGGTGCTCTGGGAACAAGCAGGCACCAAGTGCCGTCTATGCCTGGGATGTTTACCGCCGTCCTGCTACCGATCAGACGCAGGGGATTACGCAGCGGTCTCCGGCCTGGGGTCACTGCCAAGAAAATCGGTAAAGAGGGCAAAGGAAGTAATACGCTGAGCAACGTCATGAAATGTGGGAGTGGCTATATTTGATGGAGGTATGCGGTCCATAGGGCCTCAGAGGAGAGGAGGAGCGTTTCTCGGAGCTTGACATGGTGGCTGAGGGCGGAGGGGTTATTCCAGAAAGTCTCCCCCTGCCCAGCCGGACTGGGATTCCTTCTGCTCCTTGACCAGGCCCTCCTCCCTCCACTCAAGCAGTTCAACCTGCTGGATCCCTCTTCCCCCTTCCTGCCATCTAGCGGACTTAACGCCTAGCACCCGGGCCTTCCTTCTCTGAGTCCCCGCAGGGTTAAAGGTGACCAACCATTTCCCGAGACATGAGATTTTTGCTGCCAAAGCGAGAAGAGTCTGGGCCAACCGGGATGTTGAGGATTCTGGTTCCTCCGACACTGTCTTTGGCAGAACTCAGCCAATTGCAAGCCCCTTGTCTCTGTCCTCTGGCTCCCTGAGGCCGGCGCTGACACGGGCACCTGTAGTGTGCCACTCGGCACGCGGCGAGCACTGGCGAACACGGGCCAACACGGGCGAACGCTTGCGTGGAAACAGGTCCTTGTACCCTCTGAGAAAAAGAGTAAGTGTTTATCAGGTAGACAGGGAAGGGATCAAGCTCTGGATTTGGAGAACAGCCTGTGCAAAGGCCCAGGGGCATCGAGCTTGATGAGTCTGAGGAAGGCGAGCTGTCCTCCACTGCTTCTAGGGCACGAGGGGTCTGAGGCAACGCTCCCCCGGAGGAAGCCCAGGGAACAAGAAAGAGCCCAGAATAAGGAGGGCTGCGAGTACGCCGGAGCGGGGAGTTTGCACTTGCATTGACATATCGGATCACTTGGAGAGGGAGTTAAATTTGCGGTTTTAAGATACAGCTCTGATGGTTCTGTGCCGGGAGGAAAACTATGAGGAGGCCCTTCAGCTACGGCTGCAGCAGAGGGGGGTGGAGAGGACGGGATAGTATTCTAGAAAAATACTCAAGCGGCTGATCTGTCTGTGCTCGTCACTTGGGTAGGGGGGAGGAGAAGAACAGAGGAGAGGGAGGGGACAAGGGCCGCACCCCTCCCCTCGATGCTCCTCCCGCCGTGACTGTGACACAGTCACTTCCTCCGTCCTGAACGGCTTCGCCATTAAGATGACATCACCTCCAAGCCAGAGCGACAGGAGAGGCTCCCACCGGCTCGGCCAGCTTTTCCTCCGGGATCTGACGCTCCGGAAGCAGCCACAAGCCCGGGGCAGGTCCCGTGGCCCTTCCAGACCGTGGCTGCCCCAAGCGCTTGGTGGCTGTGAGGCCGCTTCCTGCTGTGCACCCCCCGAGTCTCTGGCCTTACCTCGTGGAGCGGGCCTCCCTGTCGGGGACTTCGGGAAAGCTCCTGGCCGCCACTATTTCGGTGACGCCCTCAGCAAATAGCTGCTGAGCACCTGCTCTGTTAGACGCTGGGCACACGGGAGGGGGAACAAAACGGGCGTCGCGCGTGCACGGCAGGTTACACCAAGGGGCACAGAAAGGGAGACAACTTGGGAAAGAACGGCGTTCTCAGTGACGGCATATCCGGAGCCAGGGGACGCACGCTGTGACATTCTGGCCACGTGGGCGCTAACGGGAGCCGAGGAGGCAGGCTGTCAGGGGGCAATCGGCCAGGGGCCCACCGAGCCAGATACTGCAAGCAGGGGAGGGGCCTGGGGCGGCCGTGGCCGCGAGAGATCCGACTGTGAGCGGCAGGTGTCTTCCTCAGCTCGTTCTGCTGTGACAGAACCTCCCAGAACCCGGGGCCTCACCAACAGAACGGTCTTTCTCACGGTTCTGGAGCCTTACAGTCCGGGATTCGGAGGCCGGGGGGCTCGGGCTCTTGACAAAGGCTCTCTTCCTGCTTTGCAGGTGTCGGTCTTCTTGTAGCCACGGCTGGAGGGAGCAGAGAGAGGAAGCCAGCTGTCTCACCTCCTTACAAGGGCACTGGTCCCATCAACGGGCTCCACCCTCAGGACCTCACCTCAGCCCCATCACCTCCCAAAGGCCCCACCTCCACACTGAAGATTGGGCTGCAGCAAATGAACTTGGGGGGGGCGGGGGACACGAACAGCCAGGACGCCCAGAAGGGGCATCCATCAAAGGGGTTATTGCTGGCGAGCTGGTATGGTTGGCTTTTCATTGATAAAACATGTCATGTGGCTCTGTCGGTTAAGCGGCCGACTTCGGTTCAGGTTACGATCCGGCAGTCCGTGGGTTCGAGCCCCGCGTCGGGCTCTGTGCCGACAGCTGAGAGCTTAGAGCCGGCTTCGGATTCTTTGTCCCCCTCTCTCTGCCCCTCCCCTGCTTTCTCTCTCTCTCTCTCTCTCTCTCTCTGTCTCTCTCTCAAAAATAAACAAATAAACTTAAAAAATAAAATAACATAAAACATCAGCCAAAGTTACAACCACCATTAGCTGAACGCTACTGTATTTTTTAAATTAACATTTCAAAAGTAAGAGCTACCAAATTCCCCAGTGGGTTGGTCTCGGGTGGTGAAAGGTGGTTTAGACAATAATCCCAGACTAGCTGAAAGCTCGAACAGACAGGAGGGTCTCCAGTGGGTTTTAATGGTCACTTGCATTTTGACCTTTAAGGAACAGATCTCGGTAGACTGAACGTCTACCAAGGGAGGGAGTCTGTGCATGAGAAGAAAACAGCCTTCAGCTCCCGTCTCTGACCTCCCTGTGGGGCCCTTGGGAGCTGAATCTGGAAGAAAGCAGCGAGGTCACCTCGCTGGGCTCTCGGAAAGGAAGGAGGACGGCCTTGTGAAGCGGCCGAGCTCCAAGGTGTGTAGAGAAGAGGAATCCGGATTCCACGTGTCCGGTGCTCAATAAACCTCGCATCCCAGACAGTGAACAGGCGGCCGGGCCCGACAAACACGGCTTAGGAGGCCTGTTGGACACAAGGTCAGGTGTGTGGGCCCCTCCCCACCCCCGAGAGTGAGGGCGTTGGCTGCGTGCTCCAAGGCTCCAGACACATTTAACAAACAATTACTGTGGCAGATGTAAACGCTGGAGGCTTGAACACTAAGGCCGTGCCTGTAAAAATGCCCAAGCACTGAACTGGCTCAATCAATTCAAAGGCATCGAGTCGGTGAGGAAAAATTCAATCAGCGCTGCTCTGCGGTCCTCCGGCAAAATGGCTTCGGCTGCAAACGCGGTTCGAGTGGCGGGGCAGGGAGGGGGGCAGGAGGGCTTGATCTGGTCCGCGTGGTGCCCAAGTGCAGGCTTTTCCTCCAGGCTTCCCGTCGGAGCTGGGCCAGAGGGGCGTCCCTAAGCTCCTCTGGTAGTGAGACCCTCCTGTTTCTATGCAAGAAGACCTCTGGTCTTGACCCAGCACCGAAGCCACAAACGTGGCCTGGTCATGTCGATGGCAGAAAGCAGGGCTGGTCTCTAAGCCGCCTCCCTCCTGATCCTAGCAGCTTGTCAGTCCCCAGTGCTGTAGGGTGAGCTCCGAGTCCCGGGTTGGATCCTGGCCGGGTCTGTCGAGCAGGACGCATCTATCCGTGATTTTGTTAGAAAGAGGCCACCTTCGTCTGAAACTGCTGGGTTGCGAGAGGCAGAATCCATTCCCGCAGCGAGGGAAGGGCATGTGCCGTGGGTCCGCAGAGGACTTCCTGAGAACCTGAACGTCTGGGGTAGGATGTCATCAGCCGCTGCGGCCTCCTTTAGCACCTGCCTTAGCAATTCCGAGTGCCAGCTCTGTACGAATCACTTGTCACCGAAGTGAGATTCATCTAACATAAAATTAGCCTCTTTAAAGTGCCCCATGCAGTGGCGTTTGCTACATGCACAACGTGTGCAACAGCACTCCTTTCTCATTCCAAAACATTTTCATCACCTCGAAAGAAAACCCGGTGCTCATTGCTGCGGACTAAATATTTGGTCCCCGCCTCTCCATTCGTGTGTTGAAACCTAATGCCCACTGGGAGGGAACCAAGAGGTGGGGTTTCCCCGGGGGGGATTAGGTCACGGGGTGGAGCCCTCATGAGTGGGGTTGGTGCCCTTGTAAAAGAGACCCCAGAGACAGCCCTGCCCCTTCTGCCATCGGAGGGCACCACAAAAAAATACAGCCTTCCGTGAGGAAGCTGAGGTCACCGGGCACTGAACCTGTCAGCACCTTGCTCTTGGACTTCCCAGCCTCCAGAACTGTGAGAGAGAGATTTCTGTTGTCTACAAGCCCCCACCCAGTTCATGATATTTTTGTTACAGCATCCAGAAGAGACTGAGATACCCATGAAGCCCTCTCCCTAGTATCCCCAGCCCCAGCCCCTGGCAATCACCAATCTGCTCTCTGCCTCTGGATTGACCCATCGTGGAAATTTCCCATGAATGGAATCATTTACTACGTGCTCCTGGTGACCGGCTTCCTTTACTTAGCGGACTGTTTTGCGTTTCATCTATGTGGGCTTTGGTGTCATTCGTTTTGATGGCTGAATAATATTCCATTGTGGGGCTACACCATATTTTGTTTACCCATTCATATATATTTTTAAATTTTTTTCTGTTTTATTCATTTTTGAGAGAGACAGTGTGAGTGGGGAAGGGGCAGAGAGAGAGGGAGACACAGAATCCGAAGCAGGCTCCAGGCTCTGAGCCGTCAGCACAGAGCCCGACGCGGGGCTCGAACTCCTGAACCGCGAGCTCACGACTTAGCCGAAGTCGGCTGCTTCGCGCACTGAGCCACCCAGGCGCCCCAATCCATTCATCTATTGATGAAAACTTGAGTGGTTTCCTCTTTCTGATTATCGTGAATAATGCTGGCAAGAGCGTGTACTTGCTTGGGTTGGTGTTTCAGTTTTGGGGGGGCTTATATCCCGAAGAGGGGATTTGCTGGGCCATACAGACATCCTATGTGTGACCCATTTAGGATCTAAGTGAATTTGTCTCCAGGGTGTGTCAACTCGTTTCCAAGTCGCAAATCGCAAATTCCTTGGACAGAGACTCTAATCGGCGCGTTGGGGGGTGGGCTTCTTTCCTGGTCTACCGGCGCTATGGGTGGTGGGGGGATGGGCGGGCCTGGGGATGACGGAGGCACAGGGTACCTGATGCCCCAGCAGCACCACAGTGGACGCATTCTGCAGGACGCGTAATGAAAAGCAAACAGCAGACGTTTTTATCCCTTCAAGGGACACCCAGGAGCTGCCTGTGGCCTTTCGAATTGTCAATCTTTGGTTCTCAGGAGCTGGCAGTAATTTGTAAACAGCTGCTTTTATGATTCACGATGCCACCAAATTTTACATGATTGTTTCTAAAATACCGCATAAAGTTGTAACGTTACCGTAATAATCCAGCTGAACGACCGTTTTCCAAGTCGTTCCAAATGAACAAGGCAAAACACCCAGCAATTTTATGGGAAATTGCTTTCTGCATTGTGCAGGCCTGTAAATAGGGAACATTAATAATGCACTGCTGAGGCCCTACGTGCTACCCAGGATGAGAGCTGGGTGTTCTGGGTGCGATGAATAATTAATTCCTTCGCTGATACCAAAAGGTATATTCTGTTATTAAAATACGCTGACGTTGTCATTCACGACAAACCCCCACCGTATGTTGGAATAACAGAGACCAAATTATATCAGAAAAAGCAGGATTCCCACACATGTCACAGTGAGAAAAAAATACGAGCTGCTATACACAATGACTCAGTTGTAATTATTTTTAAGCTGCTCTGAATATGTGGTTCTATCCGGAGGTAGAATCTCGTTGTTTAAGATGGGAAGGCCTCCGTCATCTGCTTCAGATGCTGAGGGGAAGAAAAAAAAAATCTTTAAAAAATTTAGTGTTCTGGGGCGCCTGGGTAGCTCAGTCGGTTAAGCGTCCGACTTCGGCTCAGGTCATGATCTCACGGTCCGTGAGTTCGAGCCCCACGTCGGGCTCTGTGCTGACAGCTCGGAGCCCGGAGCCTGCTTCAGATTCTGTGTCTCCCTCTCTCTCCGCCTGTCCCCTGCTCGTGCTCTGTCTCTCTCTGTCTCTCAGAAATAAATAAACTTTTAAAAAAATTTTAAAAAATCTTAAGTGTTCTTTAAATCAGCAGTTTGTTTTCACCACAGTAGATAAAAAATTAAAATTTGCTCATAAAAAAAATAACAACTATCTTCTAAAAACTCTTCACGTCTTAAAGGTCAACCACAAACGTTGCAATGGTGTATCTTTTTTGCAAATAAATATTAAAGAGAAAGATTTCCCCAGGGCATTATGAACTCTCTGTAAAATATGATTCACGGCATCACATTTTATAGAAAGCCATGGTCTGTTCTGCCCTAACTCTTTGAGTTATTTCCATTTTTTTTCTTTCATTGTAAATATTACGGCCATGGCTGTTTTGTGCACAAATCTTTGAATTCGGAAATCATTTCTCAGGTTAGATTTCGAAACTCAAAAGGCACGGGCTTGTCCAACGTCAAATTGGAGTCAAGGAATGTCAGGACAATTTATGACCCGGGTGACAGCATCAGACAGCGTTCGCTTTCACGAACTCTCACGATGGTTTGGAATTTTCAAATGTTTTAATTTCGTTTTTGTATTTCGTCTTATTTAATTTGAGAGAGACGGCAGAGGAGGAGAGAGAGAATCTGAAGCAAACTCCATGCTCAGCGTGGAGCCTATGACTCAGGGCTCGATCCCACCACCCTGGGATCAGGACTTGGAGCTGAAATCAAGGGTGAGACGCTCAACCAACTGAGCCACCCAGGCCCGCCGGGAAGTTTCAACTTTTAACAATTGTTCGTGTTTGAGTGCGTAGAATGGTACTTACTACCATTTATATTATAGATTGTTTATAACTGTACATTATTATTAAACCACTTTTCATGGTTACTAATAAAGCCAGGCATTTGTCCAAATATTTATTAGTCACTCATTTATCATAATTTGTATATATCTGACCTTGCATTTGCTCGTTCTGTTACAGTTTGAATGCCTTTCTATTCATATGTATAAGAAATTTAAATATTAATGATATTTCCACTTTTCATATTTGTTTGAAAGACTTTTTGAAATCAGATGTCTGACTTTGAGTTCTACATATGGTTTGCTCTGACACATACTATTTAAATTTTGATGGATTCCACTATATTTATCACCGTCTTTGAAATAAATGCTAGTGTTCAAACTTGGAAAATCCTGTGACAGTCACAGGTTTGAGAGATACATTTAACGTGTATTTCTAAACCGTTCGCATGTAGACCTTTTAAGCATAATATTTCTTTTAACCTAACTGGAATTTGTTTTTCAATCGGTCTGTAGTTAAGTTGTTCTTTTCACAAATGTTTACCAGGCATTCGATGAATGAGGAGTCCACATCTAACCTGATTCATAATTCCTTCTTCCTAAGAGATTACATTTTCTTGTTTTTTTAAGTTGATTTACTTATTTTTGATAGAGACAGAGATAATGTGAACAAGAGAGGGGCAGAGAGAGAGAGAGAGAGAGAGAGAGAGAATCCCAAGCAGGCTCCATACTGTCAGCACAGAGCCCGATGCAGGACTCAAACCCATAAAATGGGAGATCATGACCTGAGCCAAAACCAAGAGTCAGTCGCTTAACTGACTGAACCACCCAGGTGCCCCTACATTTTCTTTTTTTTCTTTTTTCTTATTTAGTTCATTTATTTTTTTGAGGAGGCGCAGAGACAGAGGGAGAGAGAGAGAATCCCAAACAGGGTCTACACTGTCAGTGCAAAGCCTGACTCAGGGCTTGAACTCACGAACCGTGAGATCACGACCTGAGCCAAAACCAAGAGTCAGATGCTCAACCAGACAGTTAAGGGACTGAGCCACATGGGCGCCACCCCCCTACATTTTCTGAGGTAGTCAGTTTGGCCGTGAGCTCTCTAACGTACTGTGTTGTTGACTTCCTCGTCCATATCAAGCAAAGTTTATTCCCGAGCCTTTACTACAGGTTTTGAGTGGAAGGAGAAAGTAGCCCTTGACCTCAGGGAGCAGCCAGGCCCACCAGGTTCTTGGGGCTCTTCTCAGGAGAACAGGGACCTCAGACAGGGCTGTTCCGTGACCCTGGGGAGCACGCCCAGGGTCACTGAACCATCTTGTTTGAACACAAAGGGAAGAACGTTGTGCACATCGCTGAAATGACAAACGCCCGCTACCCTGGCTAACAGGGGTGACCGCGGTCTCCCTCCGGATTACTGCCGTGGCCTCACTCTCGTCCAGCGTCTGCACACAGTTATGGCAACAGCCAGCCACAGAAACGTCCCTGCTTTCTGCCCACGCTCCGTTCAGAGCATGTAGCTGGGAACAGTTAGATGAAACTGAACTACTAGATATCGAATCCAACTTTCAGCTTGAAGTCAGGCTTTCAAAGAATCACTTTGGGAGGCGCCCAGTCTTTGGGGATAAATTCCCTGTTTTTCAGATTTCTGGAGCCCCACCCCTACTGACTCCTGTCTGAGGGTTCATGCCGCCCCCTGCTGGTGGGGAAAGGTTCTGGACTCCAGCTGGGTCTGGAGTCCCCTGGGGGGGCGGGGGTCTTTGCCCCCTGCCTTGGGGTTCTGTCGACTTCTGGAGCTGATGTGCTCATGTTCCGTTGGCTTGGCAGGGCCCCGTTTTGTCCACCCGCCTCCTCTCGGCTCTTGAAGAGCTATTGGCACCTCCAAGTCTCTGCCGTGTCCCCCTTCCACGGATGCTGGTGGAATCTCGTCCAGGCCACCGCGGTGGCCCCTTCCGCAGACTTGCGGGCCCTGGGCTCTGCGTCCCTAGTAACGGAGAGGCTCGAACGTGCAAAGCCAGCGAGCTCTTTCTGGTAAGACAAGCCTCGTGAAGTATGCTGAACAGCCCTTGCTGTCACCGGACCCCCAGAGTCCCCCCAGGAGGGATCAGAGCCGGGACCCTTCTGCCGCCGATGTCTCCCTACCCTTATCTGGCGCGCATTCCCCTCTCAGTCAAGTCTGGGAAAGAGAAAGCAGAGCTGCCTCTAAACGTGAACTCTTCCCACCTGGGGCTTCCCATGACCCCCGGCAGGAAATGGGGCGCTGTGCTTACCTGAAAGTCCATGGCCTGGCCCTGCCTGGCTGCGGAAAGGGGTGCTAATCCTTTCTCTCAATCAGAGAGAAAGTCTATCTTGAAGTTCATGGGCTGAAATTACCTTCTTAGTTTTGGATCTCCTCTGTGGTCATGTTAATTCCAACCCTACCTGCCCGTGTCTCTCGTGCTTAAACATGACGTGATGTTCAGGCCGATGTAGGGAGGGTCTGCTGCAGGGTCAGGGGGAAGTCCTTCTACCCAGAACATTCCAAAGCGGGAGCAAGTCATTAAGTTAGCGTTAAAAGGAAGGGGAACTGAAAATAGCTCTGTTTTTCTTCTTTTTCGATATGGAAAGTTTTATTTTCCTGATCCACCCAAGAGACCTTCTCTCTAAGACTCTTAACCTATGACTTCTGTAGAAACATGGTAACCAAGGACCCATGGGGACTCATGGCACTTAGCTGCCCTTGGCCTGCCAGGCGCCTCCCCTCCACACACGTTGCTCAGAAAGCCCAGAAGCTTTGGGGGATCTAAGCCTGCTAACATGGAGGCACCTGGGTGGCTCGGTCAGTTCAGTGTCCGACTCTTGAGTCCAGCTCAGGTCATGATCTCACGCTTCGTGGGTTTGATCCCCACATCAGGATCTGCACTGACAGTGTGGAGCCTGCTTGGGATTCTCTCTCTCCCTCTCTGTCTGCCCCTCCCCTGCTCATGCTCTCTCTCTCTCCCTCTCTCAAAACAAATAAATAAACATGAAAAATAATCTAAAGCCCCTAGCATAAACCCTAGACAGCTGGAGATAAATATCCAGCTTTCCTTTCCACGGGAGGACCAGCCCTGAAGGACATTCCACAGGCTGACGCAGGGCTCGCCCACAGCTGCCTACGGAGGGACTCCCTGCATCAACGCGCTTTTTATTGTGCTTCCTTTCTTCTCCGTCTCACCTTCCCCCTCCCTCCCTCAGGCGTGACGCCCTTACCCCCTGGGTAACCTTTGTTTCTTTTTTAAAGTTTATTTATTTATTTGTTTTTAAGTAATCTCTACACCCAACGTGGGACTCGAACTCACAACCCCAAGATCAAGAGTCACACGCTCTTCCGACTGAGCCAGCCAGGTGCTCCCCAAGTAACCTGAACTCAAGTCTGGGTGAACCGGTCAGTCCTCGGGGGGATTCCAGACTGAGACATTAGCTGACAACCGGTACCTGCCCGCACGGAACGAGACACTTGCCCGAAAACCCGAGGGGACACAGGGCAATGGTTTCTTTTCTTGGGGTAGGGGACAGGGAGGCTGACTCAGATCCCCGTCTTCCTGCAAAAGTCTACGTGGAAGCCAGACACGTGAATCAGAAAATGTGAGACCTCAGTGCAGAGAGAGACTGGGGAGCAGCCCTGCGTCCTGCTCTCCACGGCGTCTGCTCGCGTGCCGACCCGTCACTTCTGGAGACACACCGCTCTCCCTTCTGTGCGCGACCAGGGAGATTGGGTGAGCCCGGCTCGGGGCGCTAAATGCCTACTCGGCCGCCTGTCGTTCTGTTGCGATTCTCACCCAGGGCACAAGTGAGATTTTAGGTGGTGAATGGGGGGCGGAAAATCCCCCAGACTGTCTCATGCGTAAGGACATTACAACACAAGACGTTTTTAAGAACACGGGAAAGTTCAAACCTGCGTAAAATATTTTTCATCTAAATCCTTGGCCTTCACCTCTTTCGAAATGGCCATTTCTCCTTTATCGTGAAATGAAAGGCCTCACTCGGAGATATTCTTGGAATGACATCCACCAACCTGACATCTTTCACTTATTCCTTTTCTGCTCTTTCATCTGATGCTGAATTGGGGTCCACTCTGACCTTCAGAACCTCCTCAGCCTATGTCTACCTGGCAGGTGAATCTGGTATGGGTCCACTCTGACCTTCAGAACCTCCTCAGCCGATGATATCTACCTGGCAGGTGAGTCTGGTATCTCTGACAAAAACCTGGGGCCGCAACGTGACGTGAAGTCTGCTATTGGGACTGCTCCCGAGGGAAAGACTTTGGGAAGCTTTCTTGTCTCCACCTCTACGGTCTTTGTTCCAGAGGAGCAATCTGTAAAGAGCTGGAGAATGACGAACACTTGGAGACCCAGGCGGAGGCTTCAGAGGGGTGTCCTAACACCTAACCAAGTGAGGGAGCACACGGAGCTTCAGGACCCGTCTGGGAGAACAACGTCATGCACGAGCATGAGCTGCCCCCTTTATTTATTATTATTTTGTTGTTAGCTTTTTTAGAGGCGGGAGCTGTTGTGTGTGCTCGCGGTGGGCAATGGCCACCATTTCCGACGTGGGGTGGGGAGAACGAGAGACGTTCGTGCGGGTGGCAGGGAAGGTCTGGAGTCTGTGAGCACTGCCAGGTCGGCTACGCCCCGCGGTGCACAGGTCGAGAAAGCAGAAAAGAAAAGAAAAGAAAAGAAAATGTCCTCTGCAGTTGCCATCAGGAGCAGGGCTTGACCCATGTCAGAAGAGCCCCAGCTCTTGAGCCGCTGACGACAGGCACACAGCCTCAGGAACGGGGTGGCCGTGTAAGCGCTTCAGAAGTAGGATATGTTGGGGGCGCCTGGGCGACTCGGTTGGCTGAGGGTCTAACTCTCGATCTCGGCGCAGGCCATGATCTCACGGTTCGTGAGATCGAGCCCCACGTTGGGCTCTGTGCTGACAGCACAGGCTGCTTGGGATTCTCTTTCCTTCTCTCCCTGCCCCTCCCCCACTGTCTCCCGCTCTCCCTCCCCCCCCCCCTCTCTCTCTGTCTCAAAATAAATAAATGCACTTGGAAAAAAAGAAGTAGGACGTGTAGGTTGGCTGCTCTAAAGAAGGAAACGCCAAGCACTTTCCTCTCTGATATCAACTATGCCCCGAAGGCAAACAGGCAACATTCTTCTGCCCAGCACCGAGGCCCCAAGCACAATGGTTCCTTTTCATAGGACACGATTCCAGGAGCTTTTCCGATGAGAGTCCAATGAACTGGGGAAGGCAAAACAATGTGCCGGACGCAAAACGATTCCCTGTCTTATTCCCTGTCTTTCTCTCCAGCCTCCCGGCACAGGGGCTCCTGAAAAATGGAGGTTGGTCCATTTTTCTCTGAAGAAACTCAGAGCGCCCCGCGACAACTCGAGGAGCAAATGTGTGTCTGCTGCACGTGTATCGTGAGTGTGTGTGCCGTGAGCGTGTATGTTGTGTGTGTGGTGTGGTCGGTCTGTAGATTGTGCATGTGGGGGTGTGTGTGTGCATGTATGTGGTGGGGGGTATGTGTGTGATAAGGACACGTGTTAGGTTTTTGTGGTGTAGCGTGTCTGTGTGTTTTGTGCAGTGTGCGTGTTGGGGGTGCCGTGTATGTGCTGTGATGTGTCTGGAGGATGTGTGTGCATGTGTGTGTCCGTGTGTGCATATGTGTGTAACAAGCTTCAGTGATCCTAGAAACTCGGGCAGATGGGTCTCTTCTTAACAAGAATCCACTTACAGGAAGGGGACCTGAACACACTTGGAGACCAGGGACAGGTGGGACACTGTCCTCTATTGTCCCCACCTCTTCACCTTGGGACCTGCCCAGGGTCCCCGTCCTATAAGAGCCCGGACCCCCCTCTGGCTTGGTGGCCCTTCACCTTCTTTCCTTGTCCTCCACCCCCAGTCCTGAGTCCTGGTTGGATCGACACCTGCTCCTTGGGGACCAGTCCCGTCTGCGTCTGAGTCCAGCCCGGCAAGTCCGCGTTGCCCGGGACCCTTATCGTGTCCAGAGTGTGGCGTCCCAGACCCCTGACCTCTCGATCACTCACCCCTCCTGAACTGCGCCCAGGTGGCCGTCCTCCGTCCCTCTCTCATGCGCGTGTGTGTCACTAGCAAAGGCAGCCTCCCCAGCCGCACAGAACTGAGCGTGGGTCTCCAGCCCACACTGGTCTCCCGGGATGGCTCCGCTCCTGGGAAGTGGCAGGTGCCATGTGGGGGTCATGGCCCTCAGCTCTCTGGGGTCAGGTAGGTCGCCTGGATCTTGCCGGTCTCGGGGAAGCCTCAGCTTCCATCCTGGAAGGAGTAGTTGCCACCAACCATTTCTGAGAGGGTCGTCCTTCCTTCCAGCATGAGGCACAGACTTCCCCTGACCCGGACATGCCCTGAGCCTCGCATTCAAGCAAGGTTCTGGAAAGCCGCTGTCTTTAGTCTCCAGCCGCAGCCACGCGCTGGTTTCCTGCCTGGTGTCCAGCAATCTCCTTTCTCCGCCTCGTCATCGTGGGGTCTCCAAACCTTGACTTGCTGGTGGTGACTACAGCCCAGGGCAAAGGTCTTCTCTAGAACCTTCGATGCCCAGAGCCCTCCCGGATGGCTACATCACCACTGCTGGCTCTCTTTAAGGGGACAGTTTACAGAAAACGGTCAGTCCGGCTACGAGCCAAGCAAACAGGTGGAAAGTTTCACCCGTCTGAACGCATAGTGGCCGCCTTGGAAAGGTCTCTGCTCAGGAGATTTTCCTCGATTTGCTCCTCTGACCGCATTCATCCTGAGCAGATGAATTTATGGACACTTCAAAGGAACTGTCAGTTTGATGGGGTATGTGGGTTCCCTTGTCCTGATACCTACAGCTGGTGTCATAGGAATTAGCTTTTCCTCTCTGAGGACAAGGGTCCCCGCCTTTAGTTTTCAAGGTTTCCCAACTTTGTTTTAAGGGCCTTACAGAGAACTCTCTCTGCCCCGAACCCGTTCTAGGAATTTTCCTGGAAATTAAGCAATTAAAGGCAGCAGGAAATACTTTCAAAAGCTGCATTGGCTCTTTGTCTTTTCTTCCGCCAACCATGCTTGATATGTGTGGAGAACGTGGGATAGTCTACAGGAATCATTGAAACTAAATGTCATCTCCCCCCCGCTGGCATTTCTGAAGTGAGCAGTGACCTCGCAAGGTCCAGAGTGATTGCTTCGGAGTGGCATGGCCCTTATGAGGTTTGGTAACTATCCCAGAGTGTGGACATGTAATGCCTGACCGTTCGCGGCCTCTGGCCCCAACTCGGGTGTGCAGGAAATACAGTTTACTTTATTCTCTAGCCTCATAGTCGTTTCTTTTTTAATGTATTTATTTTGAGAGAAAGAGAGAGAGCAAGGAGAGAGGGACAGAGAGAGAGGAAGAGAGAGAATCCCAAGCAGGCTCCGCGTTGTCAGTGCAGAGCCCCATGCGGGGCTTGATGTCACAAACCACAAGATCATGACCTGAGCTGGAACCAAGTGTTGGACACTTAACTGACTGAGTCACCCAGGGGCCCCCTTAGTAATTTCTGACTTGACCCTTGGTTCCACCGGAGTGAAGAAAACAGTGTCTACTTGTCTACTTAGACAGCCCTCCTCCCCCTGTCTGGATTCGGACCTCCAGCCCCTGCAGGTGTGCCCTCGGGCACCGAAATGCACACAGCTGAGAACGGGTGTTGCTAGGAGCCGGCCTGATGTTCACGGCTGTGCCTGAGTCTTCTGTTGAACATGATTTCACTGGGCACCAACATGATACACGAGTCCCTCTGTGACCGGCAGACAAACCCACTCCATAATCATGTCTGAACACAGACAAAACATGGCCACTGTCTAAACCACAAAAATGGCCAAACGTCCCCGGGATGGCCGCTATGCCTGACCAGCTTGAACCTCTTTGCCAGCTTGAGCCTGGACTCCGTTCCCCTCCTCCTTCCGCACAGAGACATCCACTTACGGAATTGTGCTGGTTCCTGGGAGCCTCCAAAGGCTGGATCAAAGTTCGAACTGGATCAAAGCTCGACTTCCTTGAGCCCTCAAGTCCAGATTCTAAAATCAGTCCTTTCTAACACCCTTCCTGAAGTTCCCCACGGTTCCCTTTGTGGCCCTGTGGGCCGATAAACCCAGTTGCGGTCAATTACAGGTGTGCCGCGGGGGTTCGGCTGGAGGGCATTGACATGGCGGCCAAGATTCACCTGTCAACCTACCTGGCCTGTTCAAGCACACTCAGCATCACTGTAGGGAGGAGACGTGTGCTCTGTTTCAGTGCCACTCTGGGGCACAGATACCACTAAGGCTGCCTAAAGCCCTCTCTGCTCTGCTCCCCTACCCCCTGGAAACACTCAGTAACATCCTGCCTTCAAAGTCCATCCATGTTGTTGCAAATGGCAGTATTTCCTTCTTTCTCGTGACTGAACAATGTTCGTGTGTGTGTGTGTGTGTGTGTGCGCACCCATGTGCACCACAACCTCTTTATTTATTCATCTGTTGACAGACGCTTAGGTTATTTCCATGTCTTAGCTACTGTGAATAACGCACAATGGACATGTGGGGGCATATCTCTTTGAAGTCCCAGGAGAGAGCCTGACTTTCTCAAGAGATGCCGGTATCTCCAAGTTGATCACACGTGATATCCAACAATCACAGTTCGTTAGCCGTGCACGTATCCTGGCCACGGCTTCTGAAAGAGAAGGAAATAAATTATTTTTTGCAGAAACTTTCAAAATGTCTTTCAAAAGACAGTAGTGGGACAGAAGATACAATTAGAGGAAGCTGGCTCTGGGCATGTAAATATTTGTAACTTGAAGCATAATGAGTCAAATTGCTGGCATTGCATGCTAGGAAAAGATCGGGAGATCACAAGCCAGGAAATTCTGTGATGTGGCCAAACAAAAGGACGCTCTGCTCGAGTTCTGTGGGTTGTAAATGATGCGTGGGGAGCGTTTACCAACATTCTAGATATTCAACAAAAAGAGCGTCCTGTGATTTTGTGCTCAGAGGGGGCAGGAATGGGAGTGCGGTTATGTGGTTATGGGTAAACGGTGTAGACGTTGGCTGGAAACGGTGTAGACGTTGGCTGGAAGAGGTTTCAAATAGTCATCTCAGTGAGAAAGGGGAGTGGAATGTTTATTTGTGTAACGTTTTTAGATCAGCTGTGAGAGAGATTAATGATTGTTCAACTTCTCCCTTCACATCTACCATTAGCCGAGGATCTCATTAGGAAAGGCCCAGATATTCGAGAATTGGGTCTTCCAACGGCTCTCCCTTCATCTGGTTCCTGTCTGTGTCTCTGTATTCAAAAGTAACAAAGTGAGTGAAAGCGCGTCTCCCCCCGCAACTGATCTCGGTGCCTCCCCGCAGCGTGCGCTAGGCTCTAGAAAAGTGTTCATTTTTCTGTTTGCCTGCTATTCTTGCTGCCCTACTGAGACTTCTCAGTGTTTAACAAAGACCCAGTGAACATTTATCATGGTTTTTAAAAACCCAACTCTGTTTTTGCAAAATATTTTTAGATAAGTCATAATTCACTTGGTAGTCTTTGTAATTGACCCCTGGCCAGGGGATCAATGTCTCCAGCTAGAAAAACAAACATTTCTACTGCCATCGGCATGGGGCAGGAAGCCATTAGCCTGTCACAGTGTCCTAGTTCATTGGCATCAGCTTGAGGTTAATGGTAAATTACAATGAAATTCCAGCAGAACTACTTATGTCGTGTTCAATAGCTCCTCGGCCACCCGGGAGCCTATGGCTGCTGACGTGACATTGAATTCCACAACTTGGCTGATGCATTTCTGAAGGCAAGTCTCTGCTCCCCCAGTGAACAGCATCAGTGAAGACCCGAAAGGGACCATACCCAGAACATCTTGAACACTTGACAGCGAAGAGTCCCTTAAGCCGATCCCCTCTGTGGGCTTCTACCCCACCTGCATGTGGATTGGTGATTTGAAACTACACCGGCACTCTCAGCTGGCTGCAAAGCCCACCTGCGAACTCACCTTGCGGGACGTTCACTTCCACCTGTCTCGTAAAGACGCTTAGAAACCCTGAGCCCCTGCGTACCTGCTGTCACGGTCCTGAAGACAATACCAGACAGCACAGCAGCACTGGCACGTGTTCTGACATTCAGATCGCTTCTTTCTAGACGTGCCGACTCCCGGGTAAGCTAGAATTTTCTCCTGGTTCTCTGCTGCCACAATTCCCGTGGCGTTGCAAACGCAGGGGTGATCTGCCTGCCAGGTAGGTGACCGGGCCTTTTTGTTTTTTAATTGGTTTTCAGTTTATGTTTAGTTTTTTAAAATGTATTGTCAAGTCAGCTGGCGTTCTGTGTATACAGTGTGCTCTTGGTTTTTAACCTTTGACAAAGCAGGAAAGAGTATCCGATGGAAAAGAGACAGTCTCTTTAGCAAATGGTGCTGGGAGAACCGGACAGCGACACGCAGAAGAATGAAACTGGGCCACTGTCTTACACCACAGACAAGGCCTTTTTTTAACACTTCAGCAAACAGGGCCCTCTGGGTGGCTTCTAAGCCAAGTTGTCGTTTTACAGGAAATACAAGTCCACATAATTGGCCCTTTTCTTCTTTTTTGAACTGGTTATTATTTTTCCCAGTGTGAATGTCATGGGAGGTCAACATAGAAAATCTATACATGTATAAAAATCCTAACCCCTCACAGTCCTACCAGGAAGAGGCAATCAATCACGGTTAACAGTTCGGTGAGTTTTGTACAATACTTTGTCAGAGCAGATTTGGGGGATCTTCGCTTTGCCCGTATTCTAGAGACAGGGTAGCGTGATGTTCACGGAGTCTGCCGGCAGGATCACACAGCCTGGGGATATGCCCCAGCTTACGCCCCGGGTGGTGCCCCCTTCGCTGTGGTTCTTCATTCACCAAGGGTTGGGTCTTCATTAGTAGAGTGGAGATAAAAATGCTAGCTACCTTAAAAGTTTTCAAAAACATGGTATCTCAAAAGATCATTATAAGGATTAAGTATATATATTATATAATAATATGTAATATATACGATAATATGCAGTGTATATAATTCTGTATATTTTTCACTTGGCACAGAACACACGTGATCAACGTGAGCTCCTTCGTGGTTCTGACTACCGGAATTCTCTGACGCTTTCTCCTTACCATTCTTCGTAAGCATTTTTTTTTCTAGCATATGACACACTTAAATATTATTTTAACAGTTACAGGATGTTCTACATGTATTTTGTTCTTATTCATTTGATAAACATTTGTTGAATATGTAGCCATGCCCTGAGCTGGTAACGAGGATGAAAGATAAGTAAGAAGCATCCCTGATGTGAAGAAGTAGCAGACTTGGGGACACAGGAAGTCACAGCGTGCTGTAGTCGTGAACAGTAGAGACTTGGGAGGCGGGACTACAGTGAGCTTTCTGCAGGAAATACGCAATAGATTAGCCATCGCTCTAGTGTTGGGTATTTAGATTATTTCCATTTCTCCATTATTAAAAAAGACTATTACACCATTATTAAAATGAACATTTGGGGCATAAATACTTTCCGGAATGTCGATTTTTCTTTTTGACGATAGTTTCCCCAAAGCAGAAATGATCGTTAAGTCATTTGCAGAGGCCGTTGTGTAAGGCGTGCTTTACACAGCATCGGGCAACAAAAAACAGCTCGGAAAACAATCTTCGCGTTGTTTAATTTTGCATCTCTTTGATTACCAACCACGTTGTGACTTTCTTTCCATATTTGCTCATCATCTCTATTTCTTTTTTTGTAAGTTCTCTACTAACATCGTTAGCAAACTTGCCTCGGGGGTTTCCGCTGTCCTTCTTACTGACATTTATGAACGCAGAGTGTGTTGAAATATTAGCTCTTTGTGTCTTACAGTTATTGTATATATCTTTCCCTAATTTGTTGTCTGCTTTTTAATTTTAATAACTCATGCTCTTCTGGAATGCCTCAGCTTGAGGATGACAACAGGATTATAATAACAGCAATAAAAGTGTATTGGGTGCAGCCTTCTGTCCTGCTGTGTGGATTCTGGGCCCTTGGGTCCTACAAATGGAGAAAATAATCCATCCTCCTGGTGGGCGCTACGTATCGTATTTCGTAGTCTATTTAGTCTGAAGAGAGGACCGGATGTCTGTATTTTGAGAAAGCTCTGTAGATGATTCTGGCACCCGTTCTTAACCAAGAACTACTAGGCGGGAGGCTGCAGCCAAACAGAATATGACATTATTGACACGGGTAACGTCAGATCCTGCACTGAACAAGAGGTCCAACAGTACGCAAAGATAGGGCGTCCGTGACTCAGCTCCTGCTATGTGTAAACCCTGTGGGTGTTTTCGCTGAGAGGAAGCTCAGGAGGGCTCCACCGAGAGACGTGGCCGTCAACAGCACTGATGTGATGTCAGGCTAAGTGGAGAGAAGGGCAGCGTTCGAATGCGGTACCAGTGGCTCTACATGGTGGACTTAGGAAATGCTTAATTGAAAGCAATAGATAGAAGCCTCCAGGTATGCAGTTTGGGCTTAAGAGAAGAGAAAACACAACAACAACATTTCCTTGCAATCTGAGCAGCTAAAAGAAGGACTGACCCGCCGCAGGAGGTAATGAGCTCCCATCATTGAAGGAGCTCCACTGAAGGCCGCCAGGCACTTGGAATGATGACCCCATGGACACAGCAGGATGACTCTAGGGTCACTTCACTTATATCTTAAAACCTTGCTGGCTCCACCCCCACAGAAAGGAATGAGTGTGGCTTAGGAAACTTCCTTTGTTTTCTCATAGGGGATTCATTAACCCTTCCATCATACGTTCTATGTTGTATCTGCGAGCAGGGTCGAGTTCCTGGAGCTATGGTTTGCAAAAACTTGTCTTATTCATCTTTTAGGAGAAACAAAATGACGGTTACTCATTTGCAGTTCCCTTTACCCCTGGTCCCTGCAATGCCTCCCACTCCACGGTACTTCCAAAACCCTCCGTCAACCACCTTTGCAAACCTAGTCCTTCCCATCCTCATGGGGTGCCGTCAAGGCCTTTAGAAGCCAGAGGAAGCCCTCTTGACAGTTTTACATAGATTGCCATCAACTGAGGCTAAATGCTTGTGAAACGGGGGCCAGATCCATCAGAAGCTTGAAAGACTCAACACCCTGCAATGGTGTGATGGCTAATGGTTCCCGGAGAAATGGTCGAAGAACCCACCGTGCCGACAGCAACTCTGAAAATTCGTCAGAAGTAGTGAGACGGAGAAACGGAAGGACCCCATACAAATCTTATTTTTGCTCCTTTTCCCGTTTCCAATCTTGCCAGGACCCGCACCCCTACTTTACACGTGCCTCATAATGCAGTGTATGTCCTCCTTGTAAACGACAAGGAGTTAACGATTTCTCTAGAATAGGTAACCTCTAAGGAGGGACCAGGTAAGAAGAACCAGAGGAAGCTACCATATAGGTCCAGACCACCCGTGAGACAGCTCAATGCCATGACCCTCCGGCTCCAAGGACGAACACCTGGGCCCTCGCCTTTGTTCTAAGCGGTCCCTGGATGCCGGAAAGGATGTATACATTGGACCACAATCCTCACTAAAACCCCCAAACTCCAAGAAACAATGAGACTCCCTCCTTTCTTTTCTGAGTCTCCCGGCCCCTCTGTCTGTTCCCTCTCTCTCTCTCTCTCTCTCCCTTCAGTGAACTCTGTTTCCACCTCCTGCTGGCTCACATTTATTTCTATCCTCCATGCAGCCAGGGACCCTCTTGGCTTGTCCTGCAGGACCCCCTCTGGGTCATCGGACTTGGCTGCCAACATCTATAGTGTTTCTCCAAAATGGAGTGATTCTTCTAGCATGGTCATCAGGTGCTGGGTATATGAACTTGGACCTTCACAGCAATGTATCTGCAGGTGTGGCACCGGCAAGAGGTGCAGGGAACTCTGAATACCTTGGGAAAGCCAACAAAGATTATCTCCTTGTGGGGCTCAGAGTCTGGTTTCCTAAAGACGCGGATGTTAACTATTCCTAAAGGAACAATGTGGGTACCTTGGGTGGATTTTTTATCAAGAGGATATCAGGTCAGATTTCCCTAGAGTCAGGGAAGTAGGGATAAAGGAGAGACAGAGATGGACGGCTGGCTCTGGAGACATAAAGGGGCCCCTGTGAGACAGGAGCGGAAGGAGGATGAGGAAGGGGAAGTTGAGAATTCGTATTTAATGATCTTGCCTGTAGGGAAGGAAACGCAAATAACCTGTGGGAGTATAGAGGTTAGATAATGATTTCTTTAAAAGAAAGCTAAAATTTATTAAGTGCTTTAAATAGTGGACATGTATTTTAATGAATAGAATTGTACCTTTCCCTCCCCCCAACCAGAATATGTTTAAGCCCTAAATCCTGGTTCCTATGACTGTCACCTCATTTGGAAACAGGGTCTTTGCAGATGTGATCAAGTTAAGATAAGGTCACATTGATTTAGGACGGGTCCTAACCCAACGAGTGCGTCCTTGTAGGAAGAGAGATATCCGGGTTCATGCATAGAGAAGATGACGGAAAGAAGTCCATGTGAACACAGAGTCAGAGATCGGAGTGTTGCATCTACAAGCCACGGAACACACAGGATCGCTGGAAAACCCCAGAAGCTAGAAGAGAGGCATGGGAAGTTCTCCCTCAGAGCATCCAGAAGGAACCCTAATTTTGGACCTCTGGCCGCCAGTGCTGGGAGAGAATGAATTTCCATTGTTTTAAGCCACCTGGTGTGCAGTCATTCGTCCAACAGCCCTGGGAAACAAATACGTCTCTGTGCCCTTGACATGGTGACTACTTGGACTATCTGGGGTGAAGAAGGAATAGAAAGATCAAGAAGGAGAAGGAAAAAGTCTGCCAAGCAGCACTGAGGACTCAGCTGAGACGGGAGAGTAGACATGGGTGTTGGCATGCGTGGCCTTGGTGAAGGGTTGTTTCATCTCAGACTGGGAAGCCACATGTGTGGAATGTTCCAGAGCTGGAGACTGGTGAGATGGATCAGAGAGAGGGAGAAGGGAAATGGGTGCTGGCTGTGTAGACATGAGGTTGTGGGGCCCAGGCTGTGAAAGGGGAGGTGTGGGGCCTGGGGCTTTCTCTGGGAGTGAGGCGGTGGCCGACAGAGAGCCCTTCAAGAGTTCCGCATGGCGCATCCGGTGGGTGGGGATACTGCACAGGCGAGTTCCTTTGTTTTGTGGCTCAGAGACCATCACCCCTCTGACTCCTTCACTCCTCCATTAGTGTCCCAGCCCAAACCGGCAAAACATCCCCCCGCCCTCAATTCCAGAATTTTCAGAGCTGCAGAGCTGGGGAAAGGGAGGCTTCCTGTAACAGAGCGACCTGAATTTCCAATTAACAGACGGAAGGTGTTTGTATTATGTGGCTTTTGTCTTTGTCTAAATGCCTTCTCCCTAGCATGAAACTTTAGGGGATAAAGGAGTCCCCCAAAGACCTGTAAGTCCATTGTCCAAAATAAATTTCCTCTCCTGTTTGTGTGTGGCAAGAAAATAGGGGATTACTCTGGTGATGAGAATCAAGAAGGCTGTTTACTCCAGACTTAAATCATTGTTTGCCACTAAACATTTGTATTCTTGTGTTTTATTCACTAGGTATGTAATTGGGAAGCATGCAAATTAGGCAAGATAATGAGCTATAATTTCCTCGACTCCAAGGAGGGTATTCGGAATGGAAAAGGGCGGTTAAGGAGGATTTTAAGAGTTACTGGGTAACACAAAGGAATAAATTACATTTTTTAGGAAGAGGAACTGATCACTTGCTTCAACCAGCACCTGAATCCGCGGGTCTTGGCATTTCTGGGTGTTGCCTGCCCTTTGGTGTTTAACCGAGTGTAGAGACAAAGGTAAGAGGCTTCTTCCAGGGGGCGAGGAGAAATGCACTGGGGCCCATCATTAACAGCAGCCGTAGCCAAGGATTTCCTGACATTTTTTTCAAAGGAGGGAAGAGAAACTTCTCTTTTTATTAGCTTCCAGTGAGCCTGCTCCGGGCATGGGTGTAGTAAATTATTGAGCGGGGCCCTCCACACTCAGAGCTGCAGTCGCCAAACTACAGGACAAAATACAAGGTGTGTTTCTGAAAGTGGGCCCCCTGTGCCTGCAGCGGTCGGTAAGGGGCCGAGTCCCAGAGATGGGCCCTGGGTCACCTCACCCCCAGGAGACAAAGTTGTGGCTCCTTCAGAAGGCCGCGGAGGTCATCTGTGAGCATCTTCTGAGTTTCAGGTGCCCCACAGAGTGTGGCCCGCAGGGGCTGAATTTGACGTGAGGGGCCTGGGTTTTGCCCCAGAGGAGGTAAGGCTGGGAGAGGTCTGGGAGCTGGTAGAGCCTTGAGGGAGTGGAAAGGAAGGAAGAAGGAGAGGCCTGGTTGCCTGGAGGCAGGTAGGACAGGGTGGAAGGGGAGAGGGAAACTACCAGGGCAAGGACACTGAATGCCGCTGGCATTCCAAGGCCACTTGCTTGTGCCTGGAGTGGACTAAGGGTGCCGTGAGTTAATAGGACAGGTAGAAACAGAAGGAAGGCATCGGCATTTAAGCCCCTGGATTGTCGACTGTTTTCAATCCCCATTGAATCCAACCTCAGGAGCCTCCCTGTCAGGTGATTCTCCAGAACTCAGGTCCTTGAAGGGCTGTCTGGGGCGTCCGGGCAGGGAAAAGGGCAGAACTGGGATGGGCCTGGATGGCGTCTGGGAAGCAGAGCCAGTTGGCTGGAAGGATTGGGAGAAAAAAGAGGTCTCCCCCTTCCTCCGCCCACCCCCCCTCCCCTCCCCCCCGCTGGGGCTGGACATGGTTCCTTGCCTGGCACATAGCTGGCCCACTGGGTCTCTGTCACCTAGAGGGTCACTGTTGCCTGAATCCTAACGCCTGCCCCCACTCCCTCTTCTGCAGACCTGAGTTCCTGACCCTGTGCTCTGCCCTCGTGTCCAGCTCCCGGTCTGTCATCGGTTGGGCCGTGCTCAGCAGTGCTGCTCTGATGGGCAGTCGGCACATACAGGAAAACAGGACGGGAACGTTCGTCATCGGCAGGACACATAGACGAGAGGATCTGCCTGTTAGAGTGACTCGGGACTCGGGCTAAGTCACCCCCCCCCGGATCCCCCAGCTGCTTGTGCCAGAGAGAAGGTAGCCCTGGAGGGTCTCACATCAGAAATCGAATGTATGGAGGCGTCTGGGGGGCTCAGTCGGTTAAGCGTCCCTCCTCCCTCAGGGTGATTACAGGGCTGTGGGAGGACTCAGGCTGGAGAGTGAGTTAGGGACTGACTCAGATCTTTGTGAGCCTTAGGTGGGGTCTACACTCTTACTCTTTTGTTGTTGTTTAAGGAGAGAAGCTTCCAGAACTTTCTATTCACAAAGAGGTAGAAAGTCACTTTGGGGCAGGTCCCCCTCAGATTAGTGTGCTTCTTGGTTTTGTGTGTGTGTGTGTGTGTGTGTGTGTGTGTGTGTGTTAGGGAAGAGGAAGAATCCAGGGTTTAAAAAGTGGAGGGGCACCTGGGTGGCTCAGTCGGCTGGGCGTCTGGCTTCAGCTCGGGTCATGATCTCGCGGTCCACGAGGTCGAGCCCAGCGTCAGGCTTTGTGCTGACAGCTCAGAGCCTGGAGCCTGCTTCGGGTTCTGTGTCTCCCTCTCTCTGACCCTCCCCCCCCCCCGTTCATGCCCCGTCTCTCTCTGTCTCAAAACTAAACGAACATTTAAAAAAAATTGTTTTTAAAGTGGAGGAGGGGCACCTGGGTGGCTCAGTTGGTTAAGTGTCTGACTCTTGATTTCGGCTCAGGTCATGATTACGTGCCCTGAAATCAAATGAGTAGGATCAAGTCCCGAGTCAGGCTCCCTGCTGAGCATGGAGGTTGCTTAAGATTCTCTCTCCCTCTTGATGACGTCCCAAGAGTTCGTGTTTGCTTTTATTTCCCTTGCCTTCGGAAACGCGGCGAGTAAGAAGTTGCTGCCGCTGAGGTCAAAGAGGTCGTTGCCTGTGAGAGCACACTGTGTACACTGTATGTTAGCTCACTTGACAAAAAATTATATTAAAGACATAAATAAATAAATAAATAAATAAATAAACAAACAAAACCATAATTACGTGGTAAAAGTAATATAAGTCAGCCTAAAAAAAAATAAATAAAATTTAGTATGAACGTGATCATACTCAAAAAAAAAAAAAAACCCAATTCTCTCTCTCTCTCCCTCTGCCCCTCTACCTGACTCGCGCGCTGTCTCTCAAATAGAAAAAGAGAAAAGAACCAGAAAGAAAAAGAAAAGGCGGGGGTGGTGAAAATCTCAGACCTTCATTCCCAGAAGGACACTGAGCGGGGGGCGGGGGGGAGGGAAATCTGTGAGAGATGTGGTGGCCTGGCCCGGTCCACTGACAGACTCACCGGCAGAGAAAGCCCCCCGCAAGGACCCCATCGGAGAGGAGGAAGTCTGGGCTGCCGACAGGGCTCAAGAATATGAAAGTGAAGCCAGAGCCATGAACGCGGAGGGTGCGCCTGGGGTAGCACAGCGGTGCCCGCCGGGCTCTCGGCCAACGAGCGTCACTACTGAGCACACACCGTAGGAGGCGGCCTTGGCCCGCCGTGGTGACCCGTCGGTGGCCTGGACACAAGTGACGGCACTATTGGTCTGACCGGAAGCTTTCTTTTGTGTGGTCTCACGACGGAAGTAAGACTTTGGGAACAGAACTGCATTCCCGGGACGGAGGAAAGTTGGATGATTTGCGGGGGCCTTGGTTTGGTCTCGTGAACTCAACAGGAAAATGCTTGATCTCTGGCTAATGAGGGTGCCTGCAGCCCTACACCGATTTGAAAGAACAGTAGAAGTGGCCGTGTTTATATCTGAAGCAGGTGACGTGGTGCACGCCGGGGACGTCTCATCATCGCTGTACCTGGTGGGAGGCCTTCCATTGCACAGCGGTGACAAATCTCTGCTGAGCTGGCTTCCAAACACCCCGCAGGTAGAGACCCATCATGTGGCCAGAGATCTATGAAACTGAGCTCTAAATCCCCCCCTGCTTCCCGTGGTGGGGTCAAGTTTCCTAGGCTGGGGTGAATTCCCAGGAAGACTGCAGAAGCAGACCTGTTTTCCTTCCACCGATGCAAGAGTATTGCCCCCAGACAGAGGTGGCTCTTGATCCCGTGCTGTGATTACTGGAACCCAGTAACTCTGGACCTGGGGACCTCCCGCTGCTCCTACTTCTATCTTTCTTTTGTGCTTGGTGCCCACTAAAAGGGCAAATTGAATATAATATCCAGCTCTGAGGTATTTTTAGCATCCCTGGGTCAATACCCACTGCTCACCGGCTGGTAACTCTCTTTTTTTTCCAGCTCCTTGCTTAACTATGAGAAGGATGCTAATGAGAAGTTATGTAACTCTTTTGTCAAGTGGATTTTCACACTAGACCAGCGCATTATCTTTGGGGGAACAAAGCTTACCACTGGGGAGAAAGCTTCGGCTCTTTATTTTT
Source organism: Lynx rufus (assembly GCF_022079265.1). NCBI lineage: Eukaryota > Metazoa > Chordata > Mammalia > Carnivora > Felidae > Lynx > Lynx rufus. The sequence continues at coordinate 5,832,615 of NW_025814834.1, forward strand.
CTTCAGTATCAAATCTCTGGACACCAACAGAAATCACGGGAAATGTCACGAGCTGATTTTAAACAGTGTGATAGAGGTCAGATTAAAAACTGGAAAGCTTCTAGGAACACTGCCCAGAATACCTTTAAAAAAAAAAAAAAATGACGCCTCTCTCCAGAGGTTTAATAAAAGGATTGGGATGAATCATACTGATAAGGAGGTAGATAGTGAAACTTGGCGAGAATGGAAAAACAAGGTCATGTGTTAATTACATCAGAAATAGGAAGTTATAGAACACTAGAAATGTCTAGAAATTAGGCAGAATTAGTACATGAATTTTGGCTTAATAGGCTTGGTAATGTCTTCGTTTCCTTGCCCCGAGACCTGGCTTCCCTCCCGGAAGACAGGCTTCAACGGAGCTCAGGGGTCTCAAAAAGCCAGGGGAAGAGACATCTGCCCAAACGATCAGATTGCCTTCAATATGGAGCCCAGGGGATTGCCTGGCTGCCTGGTCACCGGGTCGTTCTCAAATCGTGGCTGTGTCATAAAAAGCCATTAGGGGAAAATTAAAATAGATTTTTATAACAATGTTTTGGTAATGTATTACCCTCGATTGACTTTAAGGCCCGTCCCCAGACTGTCTTAGGTACAGTCAACTCATGCCAGCCACACCTGGATATAGGTGAGCGCTATTCTAACTCCGGGCGCATTGGCAAACTGCTATCGAGAAGACAGAGCTTCCCAGGATTTGACGTGGGACTTTGTTCCAATGCAGATTCTGTTTCAGTAGGTCCAAGGAAAACCTGAGATCTGTAGTTCTAACAAGTTCCCAGGTGATGCTTATGCTGCCGGATGACAGAATAGCTGGGAGGAGCCAGTTACTAGAGTTGGGCTAGTGTTAAGGGGGCCCTCCCTGTCACGTGTGAAAGGGTCCACAGAGTGGCGAGAGCAGACATCTTTGCTTTGATTTTGGTCTTAGAAGGAAAGCATTCAGTATTTCACCATTTAAAAAAAATATATTCAATATTATATATTGTATTAAATAACGTTAAATATATTAAATAATATAATTCTGTTATATTTTATATTGTAATATTTAATCAAAGTATAATATTAGCCGAGGGGTTTTGCAGATGGTCTTTGTCAAGGTGAGGTGGTTGCCCTCTATTCTTAACTTGCTGAGAGTGGTTATCATGAATACTTTGGATTTTGTTAAATGCTTTTTCTGTTTCAATTGATGGGATTATATCATCTTTCTCCTTCAACTTGTTGAGATGGTGATTTCACTGGTTCATTTTCAAGTCTTGAACTGGCCTTGAAAATCTGGAATGAATCCCACTTGGTCATGGTGTGTAATTCTTTTTATACATTATTGGCTTTGGTTTGCTAATGGTTTGTTGAGGATTTTTCCAAGTCCAAGAAAAAGACTTGTTATTGCTGTTGTCTCTGTCTGGTCTTGGTGTTAGAGTAGTACTGACCACATAAAATGAGTTGGAAGTATTTTATCCTCTTCTATTTTTTTTCTTTAGAAAGAGATCATACAGAACTGGTGTTAATTACTTTTTAAGTATTTGGTAGAATTCTTCAGCAAAGCCAGAAAGGACTGAAGATGTCCTTTTTGGGGACTTTTAAAATACAATTTCAACTTATTTCATGGTTATAAGGCTATTCAGATTATATATTCATCTTGGTTGAGTTTTGGTAAATTGGAATTCTTGACAAAGTGGTCCATTTTTTCTCAATTATTGAATTCACAGGCATAAAGTTACTTATAGTATTCCATTATTGTCTTTTTAATGTCTTCAGATTACATATAATGATATTTCCTGTTTTGTTCCCAATGGTGGTTTTTAATTTTTTATCTCTTTTTATTTTTCTCAGTCTTGTTAGAGGTTTTCAATTTCATTGTTTTTTTAATAGAATCAACTTTGTGTTATATTGATTTTTCTCTACTGTTTTTGTTATTTTCAATTCTATTGCTATATGCTCTTGTCTTTATTATCTCCATTCATCTGCTTGCTTTGCTTTGTTGTGGCGGTGTTTGCTTTGTGGTGGTTTCTTTTCTAATTTCTCAAAGTAGAGAGTTAGACTATGAATTAGAGACATTCCTTATTTCCAGTATGCATTTTTAGTGCCTTATAAATTCCCCTTTTGGCACTGCTTTAGCTGCATCCCACTAATTTCGATATGTTGTATTTTGTTTTCATTAAAGAAATGTGTTGTTTAATTTCCAGTGGATCTCCCTATTGCCCTTCCATTATTGATTTCGAGTTTGAATCCATTATAATCAGAGACCTCATTCTATGATTTCAATTCTTGTTAAGAATTGTTTTACGGTCTAGGGTATGGTCTATCCTGGTGAACATTCCATGGGCACTGGAATAGAAAGTATGTTTTGTACTTGCTGACTTAAGTCAATTAGATTCTGTTGGTTGATTGTATTGCTCAGGTTTTCTATATTCTTGTTGATTTTCTGGCTAGTAGTCCATCCTATCAGTTGCTGAGAGGGGGTGTTGAAGTCCCCAACAATTTCTCCTTATAACACTTAAGTTTTTGCTTTATCTATTTTCAGGTTCTGTTGTTTGGTGTATACATATTTAGGATCATTATGTCTTCCCAGTGGATTGATCTTTTATCATTTTGTACTCTCTCTTCATTTCCAGTAATTTTCTGTGTTCTGAGGTCTATTTTCTATTGTATTAATATAACCACCCTTTTCTTTTGATTGATGTTTCCATGATATATCTGTTCCACCCTTGCAGTTTCAACCTGCTTAAATCAATGTATTTGAAGTAAATTTTTTTTTCTAGCCATAATAGAGTTATGTTTTTGAAACCACTCTGCTAATCTTGGTCCTTTGATTGATGTATTTAGGTCATTTGCATTTAAGATAATTGCTGGTATATTAAGTGCTTGAGTCTATTATTTTATTATTTGTTTTCTGTTCGTTTGTTCGTTTTTCTGGTTCTCGCTTTGTTTCTCTTTTCTTGTCTTCCTGTGGATCACTTTGACATATTTTAGAATTTCATCCTGACTTACTTACAGTGTCTTTGAAAGTATCTCCTTGTATAGTTTCATCTCTTCACCTCTATTCTCTTCTTTGAGTCAGTTCCTTATTTGCAAACTAAAACCCAGGTTTACATTTGAGATAACTTTTTCTGTGTAGACAGGGAGGGCCAAGAGAGTACAAATTTAAGCACAACCTAAACTCAAAAGCATTGGTTTAGAAATTCAAGTTTTTTATTTATCTTATTTGATCCTCATTCTGAGAAAGGAAAGGAAGAAGTTAAGTGATTTGTCCCAAGGCACAGACGAGAGGGACCAAGTTGCTTTCTTTGTGGGCTAATACACTTTCCAGGACACCTGTCTGTACATTCAGCTTCCCACCCGAAAACTATACAGAGAAGAAGAGAAAGGAGAAGAGGCTTCAATGAGTGATACGTAGTTCACCAGTGTGTCGCAACAAGGCCAGTGCAAAACACAAGCCTGGGTTCCTGACTCACATCACATTATAGGTCATTTATAAACACTCTTGGGGCGCCTGGGTGGCGCAGTCGGTTAAGCGTCCGACTTCAGCCAGGTCACGATCTCGCGGTCCGTGAGTTCGAGCCCCGCGTCGGGCTCTGGGCTGATGGCTCAGAGCCTGGAGCCTGTTTCCGATTCTGTGTCTCCCTCTCTCTCTGCCCCTCCCCCGTTCATGCTCTGTCTCTCTCTGTCCCAAAAATAAATAAACGTTGAAAAAAAAAATTAAAAAAAAATAAAAATAAAAAATAAACACTCTGTGTCATGCTAATTTTCTGCAGAATTAGAGGTCACAGACATGGCTACCAACCCGGAAACTTATACTGGAAGTGACTCAGCATAAACTGCTGATGTGGGAAAGTTCTAGGAAACTGTAAAGCATAGAGGCCATTGAATGTCCTTTATCTGTAAGATAAATCTTCCTCCAGGATTTCGCTATGAAAATCCTAAATGGACAGCATATTAAAGAACATGTATATGTGGTTACAGCAATGGGTTTCTGAGTGCTGATGGCAACCTTGCCATCCCGAGGCTCTTGAAGATTGCATCTATCCAACATTTCCCCAACCTCATGCTTTAATTATCACTACATTTCTGACAAGTAGCCATCCATCTATCCTTAAACATTTTCAGTAACGGCAAACTCATTTCTCCCCAAATATCTCATTCCTTTCCCGGGTAGCCTTTGGCTAGAAAGTGCTTCCTTCTCTACTGACTCAACTTCTGACTCCCTGTGGGTCTTCTCAAAAACTGGCTGATTATAATGCTTCTGGAGACAACACAAAAGTCAGATCCTTTTGCCTGAGGCAGCCCTTCAAATAAATGTTCAAGACTATCATTCCTGCTTCCTACAGCTTTTCCCCACATGGCACAAACTTGATTTCTTCACCTTCTGAATATCTTTCTCTGAACCCTCCTTGGCATATCGAGATGTCTCTCAGAGAGTGATGCCGTGGGTTGACAGGACAACTGAGAGTAGAGTGTCCTTGCCCTAAATGCTAGACTCACCTGCTCATAGAAGTGTCTGGTTTTCCAGTTTGATAACGGTTTTCTTCCTTAGACCCCTTACCTTCTTGCACTGCCCTTATCAAAGCATCCTGCACTTGTCTGGTCTTCTGTCTCCTCCATTAGGCTGTAAGCTCTTTGAGGAAAAGAATTCTATCAATCAGATATAGCCTATCAGATTGACTCCTCTTGCTTTGGGGAGAAAAACAGGGTAAAAATTTGCATTCAACAAATCAAAGTGCATTGTGAGGGTTGGCTTAGGAGAATGTTTATCTTAATCATTTGGCAGTTACCCAATATTTTATCTCTGGAAAATTATTAAATTTGCATTTAACAAATCAAAGTGTATTGTGGGAGGTGGCCTAGCAGAATGTTTATTTTCACCATTTGGCAGTTACCCAAGATTTTATCTCTGGGAAATTATGAACCTCATCATGAACTGTATAGACCTTTCTCTGGGAGAATAAGATTTCCACCCAAGCAGTTCTGATCAGTTCCCATAACCCTCTCCTGTTTCATAAGCCTGAGAATTGCTCGTTACAATACACTGTCTGGGTTTCGGTAGTATTCGACCCATCATCATCAGTGCCTGTGGGTCTCTGTTTTGCTTGCTAAACATCCCTTTCCCTTTATTCTGGTAAAGGAAAGCTCCTTCCTGTGGGAAGTTCATTTCCTGTGGTTTGAGCGGACTGGACATCATCCCATTCAGTCACAGGCACGGGGCAAGACCTGGGCCTGACCAAGCAGATTACCTCCATTGTTCTGGTTGCGATGATGGGCTAAGAAACAGGCATTCCATCCACACTGGACTAATGAGGTTCTTCTTTGAGACCTTTCTGCCTGATCTATAGATATAAATGCTTTCTATCAACCAGGGTGGGACCACTAGACTGATAAGGTGTGAGTCGAGGGCTTCCGGCAGCCATTGGCCCTTCCACGTGAAAAGAGATGTCAGAGAGATGGAACAAGAAACAGAAATGTGATGATTTGTTTTGGGGATAGGACCAGACTTTTTCATTACACAAACCAGCAATTTCTCTTTTTGTATCTAAACTGGTTTAGATTTGGTTTCTGCAACCAGCAACTGAAAGACTCCTGAAGAATGGAGAACCAAATAGAAGCATGGAACCACTTAAGTCAACACAGTTGCCGGGTTGCAATAGACTCAGATTAACTGAAGCAAGAGAGGAGTGCCACGGAAGGATGCTAGAAAGCTTACAGAATGTTGTAAAGACCAAGAGAAAGAGACAAGGAAGCTCAAGAAACTCAGCAACAACAACAACAAAACTCACGGGCTTTCTTTCTAAAAGTGGGAATTTTAACTTTTCTTGACCGTGACCAACAAGAAATACATTTTACATGGAGGGCTCAGCATATAATAATATGTCTAGGAGCAGTCAGTGACTAAGGTTTACACGTTGAGCTACTTAGGAGAACATTGCCTCCTGTATTCCCCTTTTCAGAGATTTGCTCCTTACATTTGAGTGTCAAGGTCCCTGAGAAGTCCTGCACTCAGAAGTTTGTTTAATGCAATATTTCTCAAATGTATGTGATAGCAGCTAGCTTGTTATTTCAACAGGTAATTATTGATTTCTTATTATGTACCAAACACCAAGCTTTCACAGGGGAAACAATAGAGAACAAAACAAGCAAGGCCTGCCCTCCAAGAGCCTCAAATCTAAAAGACTAACTATTAATCACCCATAAACTACATCTCAGAAAACACTGACTTGGGTTATTCCAACTTCCAGCCCTGCTTATAGAATCAGGCCAGGTTGAATGTCAGTCTGACCCAGAAGACACTGCCTCACAGGCCACGGTGGATGGTTCCTCAGGGTATAGGAAGGGTAGGAGCACACTAACATGATTTTCCATGTAAACGACACCTTACAGTTGCACAGTGCCCAGCACACGTTGTGGTCCTTGGCTGCTCCGCTCTGGGCTGACTGCTGGGCTGTGCGTTACTATACAAGGCACAGACCCCACACATCCCACCTCACCAGTGAAGCTTTCTGTCTCAGTTACTCTTCCTCCAACTCTTCCTTTTGAAACCTTCCAAACCCGTAAAGAAGTTGAAAATAAAATACAATGAATACTATATCCCAGATTCTTCCATTGTCAACATTCTGTCACATTTGCGTTATTGTGCGTTGACCTACACACCGGTGCACACACCCAAATATATTTATTGGTGAATCATTTGAAAACAAGTTGCAGCCATCATGTCCCTCATCCCCAAATACCTCAGCCTGCATCTTCGGAGAATAAAGGCAATCTACGTGATCTAATACAATTACCACTACTAGGAATTCCAACGATAATTCTAGAAAAACCTCTAATAACCTGTCCATACTCGATCCCCCAACCATCCCCCAAGTGTACTTTATAACAGTTTTAAAAAATCAACTATTGCATTTGACTGGTTTTTTTTATATTTAAAAAAATTTTAATTGCTTTTTATTTATTTTTGAGAGAGACAGCCTGAGCAGGGGAGGGGCAGAGAGAGAGAGGGAGACACAGAATCTGAAGCAGGCTCCAGGTTCTGAGCTGTCAGCACAGAGCCCGACGCGGGGCTGGAACTCATAGACTGTGAGATCATGACCTGAGCCAAAGTCAGATGCTTGACTGAGCCACCCAGGTGTCCCTAATTTTTTTTAATGTTTATTTATTTTTGACAGAGAGAGAGAGGAAGACAGAATGTGAGAGGTGCAGGGGTAGAGAGAGAGGGAAACACGGAACCTGAAGCAGGTTCCAGGCTCCGAGCTGACAGCACAGAGCCCGACGCGGGGCTCGAACCCACGAACCATGAGATCATGACCTGAGCTGAAGTCACGTGCTTCACCGACTGAACCAGCCAGGTGCCCTGTATTTGACTGTTATCCCTATCTATTCTTTTAATCTAGAACAACCACCCCACCTTTTGCTTTTCTTACTATTGACTCATCTGAAGAGTCCCAGTCAACCTGTGTGCAGACTGTTTCGCATCTGGATTTGTCTGTTTCACCACGATCAGAGTCAGGATACCCATCGCTGGCAGCATTCCATGGGTGATGCCAGGCCCTTCACAGTGAGTCACCCAGAGGCACACGAATCAGGTGACAAAGCCTGATCACTTGATAATGTGGTGTTTTCCTGGTCTTTTCCGTTCTGCAGGCACGTGTTCCTCGGAAACTAGTGAGTAATCTGGAGGGGAAATATCATGAGACCGTAAGTTCCCTGCTTCTCTTTCCCTGTCAAAAGGCAGTCTCGCTTTATCCTACTTTACAGGTCGTGGTGCCCCTATTCCTGTACTTTTCCCCTACAATGATACAGGGCAGAGGGGAGCAGTCTGGGTAGGGCTGGGGTAAGGGAGGAAGAGGAGCTCCTGGCCAGCCAAGCTGAGGCTCAGGTGCCTCGGTGTGTCAGAAGATGGCCCAGTGTGGAGGGGGCAGTGACCGCTAACCTTCACTGAGCATTAGCCAAGCGGCATCGCTCTAGGACAACGGATATCTGGGTTCACCTACCTTCTGTACGTTTTGCTTCTAAGAGCAAAACTCTCAAAGTTAATTATTTCCTGTTCACAATTTTGTCTGGAATTAAGGTAAATGCGTCTAGGTGAGAAACAGCACAGTGGTCCTATTGGCAAATGATTTTATCTGGGTTCTATAAAAAGACAATGAATTCTATGCTTAATGTACTATTTCAGTGAGGGACCAAACTTATTATTAAACTAGGTAAGTATTAAAGCACTAAGAAACCTGGTAGGAGGAGGGAAATCTACATATGGAGTAGTTCTGTATAGTCATACAGTAGTTCCTTGTAGTCATAGTGGTACAAGTTACACGTGATAGAGCTATAGAACTAGACGTGCGCGCGCACACACACACACACACACGCACAGGTGTGTGTAAAACTGGCTCAGAATAAAGTCCGTCCAATTGCACCAATGTCGGTTTTCCGGTTTCGAAACTGTCCTATAATAATGTGCGCATATTTTGTGTGCGAGGAGAAAACTGGGGGACGGATGCGCTGTTCCTCTCGGCACCGTTTTTGAAACTTCCTCTGAATCTGTAATTGTCCCTAAGCGAAACGTTGAGGGGTTAAGAAACTTTGTGTTTGAAAAGAAGGCAGAACAGGGTTTTTCACAAGGCATTACTTGAGGTCCCGCCCACTCATCGAGCAGTAGATAGGAATACTGCTGAATCAAACATGTCTGGTTTCAGCCAGGATTGAACACCAAACCTCCCAAGTCATCTCGACCTCGGATGTTCTGAATCTCCACACTTTCACCAGCTGTCAAAATTATTTAGGTCGCCTTTCCCTAGTACGGGTTGCCCTCCAGCACTGTCGTTCTGTTCTCTGGTTGAGCGGGATTGGAGGGACGGGGCTGACCACATCCTCTGACTTCTGTGCTCACCATCCTGAGTCTTTTCACTGTGAATAATGGGATAGTTCTCTTCTCCCCGGCCTTCTGGAAGGACCCACCTGCAAGTGTCAGCACTGGAGGGAGGAGAGCTCTGTTGTTACCTGTGCTGGGCGCTGGTTTGTGACTCACGTGGAGCAGACTGTTTATAGGCGAAGCCCACAGTTGTTCACTGCAAACATGGAGAAGACGGCTGCAGACCCCAACTGTTCTACCATTGACTGGGTAGGAAAGTTCCATCTGGGGTAGAGGGATAAAATACCATGAACGCACGCTGAATCCAGATTGCACTCTCCAACCCAGCTGCCCTATAATAAAGAGAATGCTGGGGCGCCTGGGTGGCGCAGTCGGTTAAGCGTCCGACTTCAGCCAGGTCACGATCTCGCGGTCCGTGAGTTCGAGCCCCACGTCGGGCTCTGGGCTGATGGCTCAGAGCCTGGAGCCTGTTTCCGATTCTGTGTCTCCCTCTCTCTCTGCCCCTCCCCCGTTCATGCTCTGTCTCTCTCTGTCCCAAAAATAAATAAACGTTGAAAAAAAAAAAAAAAAGAGAATGCTGTATTGAATCCTTACCTTTCTGGTGTTTATTTTTCCATAGCTTCAGAACTCAAGACAGGTGAGGCTGTGCTTAATGAGTCCCCTGCAACTCACTAGTGGTTTTTGTTATTGATAGCCTTGTTAGCAAATGAGTGGGCAAGCAGGAAAGGGAAAAAGAAAAAGAAAAGAAAGGCTCTTTACCAGTTCTCATCTTTCCGGGTGCCATTGCTTCAAGTATCAGACTGTTTTAGTAAACGCAGGACTGGACAAGGAGATATTCAGAAACCCAAGTTGTTGGTCCCGGTGTTTGGGTTGAAATTATCCCATTTCCTTTCCCATAAGTTAGAAGAATCTGACTTTTATACGTTACGGAAATGTTGTTGAAACTGGGAAGGTTCAGTCCGTTTTTCCTGAAATTATTTCCCCGTATTTTTAGCCAAGCTTCTCCTTTTGTGTCGGAAACATCAGGAGAGCCCTCCTGTGGATAATTTAGCAACTGTGATCCGCTCTTCTTCCAACCCAGCGTTCAGGGTAGGCAATTCTGTCAGCTTTGCGAGTTCGCTAGTAGATTCCGCTCTTGCGAGCTGGGGTCTTTAGATGAATGTTCATTGCCATGTGCGAAACCAAAGTGATTATAGACTAGATCTTGGCATTGCCACAGGAAAAAGAAAAAGCCACATCCACGCAAAGCATTTCCAGGAGGAGACAACCCAGAGGAAGGCGGTTTTATTTTGCTGCTGAGAGATTCGCGTCATTAAAAGAATCTCACTGCGGGGGGCCGGCGGGGGGGGGGGAGATGCCCCAATGCCAATATTGCCCTAAATTCAAACTCTAAATGGAATCAAACTGTCCTGAACAAGACAAGGAACCTAGCTTTTAAAAAAATATATAACATTTTTTGAATAGAAAATGTGTAATCGAGTTTTACAAATTCTTTGTTTCTTTAAAAAATGTAGCATTTTTTCCCCTTTTTCCTTTCAATTTGATTTTATGTTATTCATTCTCGAGTTAGTTAATACACAGTGTAGTCTTGGCTTCAGGAGTAGAACCCAATGAATCATCACTGACATACCACACCCAGCGCTCATCCCAAGTGCCCTCCTCAGTGCCCATCCCCCATCTAGCCCATCCCCCCACCCACCTCCCCTCCAGCAAGGCTCCATTTGTTCTCTGTATTTAAGAGTCTCTTATGGCTTCCCCCCTCTTTATTGTGAACTATAACGTACATACCTAAGCGGGATTAACGTTGAATTCACCACCCAGGTCAATACCAAGAACTTTTTAACTTCCTTTCAATTTCTCCTCTTGTTTATCACGTGACTGCTGTTTGCTATCTGCTCATGATGCCATCTTGGCCAGGTAACGGGAAGGTCCAGGGATATTTATATACAGCCGTAACGCTTTTTTTTTTAATTTTAACTTTATTTATTTATGTATTTCAAGTTTATTTATTGTTTAATTTAGATCCAAGTTAGTTAGCATATGGTGCCACAATGATTTCAGCAGTAGATTCCTTAATGCCTCTTAGCCATTTAGCCCATTCCTCCTCCCACAACCCCTCTGGAAACCCTCTGTTTTTTCTCTATATTTAAGAGTCCTGTATGTTTTGTCCCCCTCCCTGTTTTATATTATTTTTGCTTCCCTTTCCTTATGTTCATCTGTTTTGCCTCTTAAATTCCTCTTATGAGTGAGGTCATCTGATTTTTGTCTTTCGCTGACTAATTTCACTTAGCATAATCCCCTCCGGTTCCATCCACGTAGTTGCCAATGGCAAGATTTCATTCTTTTTGATTGCCGAGTAATATTCCATTGTATCTATATACCACATCTTCTTTACCCATTCATCCGTCGATGGACATTTGGGCTCTTTCCATACTTTGGCTATTGTTGATAACACTATATGTAGCCGTAACTCTTAAAAGGCACTTCAGCTGGGCATGGAACCCTTCATACTAGTGATTTTCCTTCAGCACCTTGCTCCCTTGTCTTCTGGTAAGGACCTTAGGCTGTCTCTCTCACGGCCATTCCTTGTCTTTTCTTGAGGCTCGTGGTTGGCTCAGTCAGTAGAGCATGGGACTCTTGGTGTCGGGGTCTTGAGTTCCAGCCCCATGGGGGGCATAGAGCCTACTAAAAGGAAAATAAAAATAAGGTCTCTTTTGCTTTGAATAGTCTGGAAATTTTATCATCTCTGATCTGTAGTTTCCCTGTGATGCATCCAAACATGGACTTTTGTTGGTAAATTTATCCCACTTCACTCTCAGGGTGGTTTTGTTTTTGCTTTTTGTGTTCTTTTTGGTCTGGGGAACTTGTAATTTCCTTCTAGTCTGGAAACAAGCAGCCCTGTCCTATTTAACTTGCCCCTTCCCCATTCTGTTTGGTAGATAGGGAGATGTCAGTACCTTTTCTACATCACTTTCATGTATCTCTCTCCTTCTCTCTGCTACATCCGCTCCGGTTTTCTCAATTCTATCTCACAAATGTCTAAATCCTTCATCAAGTATTTTTTCCAGCTCCCTGTTTATCTCATTTAATTGATCTCTTATTTCAATTGCTATAATTTCCTTTCCAATTTGAGGGTTTTTTTTAATGTTGATTTATTTTTGAGACAGAGAGAGAGAGAGAGAGTGAGTAGGGGAGGAGCAGAGAGAGGGGGAGACACAGAATCCGAAGCAGGCTCCAGGCTCCAAGCTGTCAGCCCAGAGCCCGACACGGGGCTCGAACTCACAAACCACGAGGTCATGACCTGAGCCAACGTCAGACAGTTAACCAGCCGAGCCACCCAGTTGCCCTGAGGGTTTCTTTTTAATCCATAATGATTTTGATTTCTAACTGCCATTCTTTTTGTTGTTGCATAACTCCCTGTTCTTGTTTACAGCTGCCATTATTTCTTCTATCTTTCCAAGGAACGTGAACACACACTTTTAAATCCCTTCGGGGCACCTGGGTGGCTCAGTCACTTAAGCGTCTGACTCTTATTTCAGCTCAGGTCAAGATCTCATGGTTCTTGGGATTGAGCCTAGTGTCAGGCTCTGTGCTGACAGCATGGAGCTTGCTTGGGATTCTCTCTCCCCCTCTCTGCCCTTCCCCCATGTTCTCTCTCTCTCTCTCTCTCTGAAGAATAAATAAATTTAAAAAATTCCAGTCCTTTGCAATTTTCTCTATTTCTCTACTTTTCTCAGATGGGGATTTTCTAATGTTAGCTTCCTGGCTTTCTTCTGAGGTACCTGCCTTCTCTGTCAAGTTTATTTGGCATAGAGGTTACATTTTCATTCTTTCAGCATTTACCTTTCTCTGTTCTTCAATTCCATGGTCCTCTCAGGCAAAACTTCTAGAGACTGCGATTCAGAGGAAGTTCAGGGCTCTCACCCCAAAGGAACATCACCCCTCCGGACCTGGAAATGGTAAAGAGCAAACTGATCCAGACCCTGGTACCTTCAGTGTCTGCCTGCCTTCTCCCCTCATCGTGGGCAGGTAGCTGCTCTCTGGAGGCATTCCCCGGTAGACAGAGGATTTGAGCCTTCTTTCGTGGCAGAGGAGACGTAACCACGGCTCTTGATCTCAGGACGGAGGCCCAGCGCTGATTTCCAGCCTCACATCCGGTCATCAGAGTCCATCCCCCTCCACTCTGAAGGGGATGGCCCTTGTATGGCCCTTATGGCCCTTGTATGCTTCCTTCTTGCATTGCTTCCTCTCCCTCTGACTTTCTACTAAATGTGGTGGTTTTGCTGGTTGCTCCTCTAGGCAAGCTTGTCCCTTGGCGTTCGCAGGTGTGCCCATGACTCTCAACAGCCCCCTTGTTCCTCTGAGCTCCTGACCGCATGAGATTGTAATGTAGAAACCCCAAACCCAGACTGGTCATCTCTTCTCCATAAATATCCTTCTTCAACTTCTGGAGCTCACATTTCAATGAAAGTCTAGTCATCCAAGGCAAAGAAAAAAAAAAAGACCCCGGAGGAGCCTCCTCATGTGATCTGTCATCAAAGTTAATCAGTTCTCTTGCCTGAAACTTGAGTGGTTGCCTTTCCACCATAACAGTCTTTGTTCAGGCTCGTAAACCTCCCCACCCCCACCCCACACAGCTGCAGCCGCCTTGGTGGCCTACATGTGATCAGAGGTTAGACCGTGAAGCCGGTCGGTCTCCTGAGGCCACCTTGTGAACTGCCGCTACTCTGAACCTCCTACAGTGTGGTCGGGAGTCTCAGAAACGTCCCCTTTGACTATTAGATCAAAACAGTTATTGGCACAGCCTAAATGCCTTCACAATCTGCACCCGTCTCCCAGGACCCCTCACGTGCTACCTGACGTGTTGGCAACTCTCATATGAACTCTGGCCTCCATGCCTTTGTGCACACTGTCCCTTGACCGGGAATGTCTACTTCTCTACTCTTTTCTCCAACACAGGAAACTTCTCCCCATTCTTCAAGAATCTCCCGATCTGGGGCACCTGGGTGACTTAGTTGGTTGAGTGTCAGACTCTTGATTTTGGCTCAGGTCATAATCCCGGGGTCGTGGGATGAAGCTCCACATTGGACTCTGTGTTGAGCACGGAGCCTGCTTAAGGCTCTCTCTCTCTCTCTCTCTCTCTCTCTCCCTTTCCCCTACTGCCACTGCCCCTCTCCTCTGCTCATGTGTGGTCTCTCTCACCCCCCCCCCCAAAAAATCTCCCAATCTAGGAAACCTTCCCTGATTCAATCCAAGCACCGCTCCAATTCTAAGAGCCCACCGCTCCATGCACCTGCACTGGGTGTTTGTCTCCCTCTGGTCCCTGAGCCTCCTAAGGGTATGGCTCTGTTTTTTCTGTCACTGGAAGGAAGTTCAGCCAGGAGGTAATGGTCCTGTTTCCCTGAACACGTGACTGAGTTGAGTAGCAGAAGTCATCACAAGGAAACAATTACTTGGGCCACTGGAGTCCTGGCAATTCAGTGTCAGCATTGCAGGTATATTCTGACTTCTTCCGTGCACTCAATCGCTGGTATGCAGCTGCTGACATAGCTTGAATTTATAAAACCTAGGAAAACCTGATCCTCTCTCTCCAAGATAGCCATTGCTAAAATTCCAATGCACCTGCAAGAGGTAATAATTAGATGGGGCAGAGAATGAATGAATGGATACTTCACTCAGTCCTCAAAACGCTTGTGAGGCAAAAAATAAAATAAAATTCTCATAAAGATTCTGGAGGCACATGAGACTGAGAGAAGAGAGGCAATCCTGTGGTTAATAACTCAGCTCTTGGGTTCTTTACTGCAAATTGAACCCACAGTCAGATAATACTGCAATCTCACTAGAACAGCTATAATGAAAAGCAAGGACTAGGGGCACCTGGGTGACTCAGTTAAGCGTCCAACTTCAGCTCAGGTCATGATCTCACAGTTCGTGGGTTTGAGCCCCGCATCGGGCTCTGTGCTAGCAGCTCGGATCCTGGAGCCTGCTTCGGATTCTGTGCCTCCCTCTCTCTCTGCCCCTCCCCCACTCACGCTCTGTCTCTCTCTCTCAAAAATAAATAAACATTTAAAAAAATTAAAAAAAAAAGGCAATGACTATACCGAGTGTTGGCAGGGATATGGAGAAATTGGAACTATCCCGCACTGCTGGTAGGAAGGTAAAAACAGCACAACCACTCTGGAAAGAGTCGGGCTGTTTCTTAAAAAGTTAAACGGGCACCTGCCATGGAACGCAGCGAGTCCACGGCTAAGTGTTCACCTGAGAGAAAAGAAAACAGGTGTCCACACAAAGGCTTGTATGCAACTGTTCACGGCAGCTTTGTTTTGTATAATTTTTTAAAAATGTTCATTTACTTTTGAGACAGGGAGAGAGCGAACAGAGGAGGGGCAGAGAGAGAAGGGGACAGGGGGTCCAAAGCGGGCTCTGTGCTGACAGCAGAGAGCCCGGTGTGGGACTCGAACTCACGAACCATGAGATCACGACCTGGGCCGAAGTCGGATGCTTCACCAACTGAGCCACCCAGGTGCCCCACGGCAGCTTTATTTGTAAAAATCCCAAACTGGAAATCGCCCAAATGTCCACCAAATAAACGGCCAGGCAGATTATGGTTCTCTGCGCAATGGATTTCTACTCAGTGATAGAAAGGAATGAGCTACTAATACATGTAACCACACATATGCGTATCAACATATTCATGCAGAGTGAAAAAAGCTACCCCAGCAAGTAAATACTGGATGATTCCACTTACAGAAGATTCTAGAAAATGCCAACTATCCTACGGTGACAGAAAGCAGAATAGCGTGGCCTGAGGATGGGGGGGGGGGCGGGCGCAGGGGAAGAAACACCAAAGTGCCCCCCGTCTAGCAGGGATGACGACGTTCACCATCTCGAGCATCATAATGGCTTCACTGGTACATACATGTGTCCAAACTTAACAAACAATACACTTAAAACATGTACAGTTCTTTACATGACAGTTATATGCAATATGTTGTAAAAAAAAGAAAGAAAGAAAGAAGGAAAGAAAGAAAGAAGAAAGAAAGAAGGGAGAAAGAAAGAAAGAAAGAAAGAAAAGAAAAGAAAAGAAAAGAGGGGCGCCTGGGTGGCGCAGTCGGTTAAGCGTCCGGCTTCAGCCAGGTCACGATCTCGCGGTCCATGAGTTCGAGCCCTGCGTCAGGCTCTGGGCTGATGGCTCAGAGCCTGGAGCCTGTTTCCGATTCTGTGTCTGCCTCTCTCTCTGCCCCTCCCCCGTTCATGCTCTGTCTCTCTCTGTCCCAAAAATAAATAAACGTTAAAAAAAATTTTTTTAAAGAAAAGAAAAGAAAAGAAAAGAAAAAGAAAAAAAGAAAGAAACTCAGAAATCAGAAACGTAGGTAAATATTATGGGAGATCATGACCTGAGCCGAAGGCGGACGCTTAACTGACTAAGCTACCCAGGTGCCCCTAAATAAAATGCATAAAATAGAGCTTTGGGTGGTGGAGTCTTGGCCCCAAGACTTCCAGGCTGGTGGGCAGGTCCAGGCTTCAGGGTCCTTGTCTGGGGCGGGGGGTGGGGGTGAGCAAACCCGAGCTGGAGCCCATGAGGGATTCCCGAGATAATCCCAGTAAACAGCAGCCCGGTGCAGGGTCTCCAGGAAGAAGATGCTGGAAGACAGGGACAGTCTGAGCAAGTGACTTGACTTACCCAGGACCCCCACGGGGTTAGCAGGATCGGCGGGATGTGAGCAAACACATCTGACCGCAGTGCCCCTGGGGCACGTTCCAGGCTAGCCCACAGGAGTGCTGGAGACCACTGTCCACGCGAGGTAAGGTGTTTGACAAAATCCCTAGGGGCACGCAGTCCTAGAAACCTGTGGCCCAGCGGCACGCTCCTCCAACTGCACCCCTAGCTGCCCGGTTGACTCATCCAGAGAAAGGCGTTTGAAGGATAAGCATCCACCTTCGGGGGTGTGGGTCTGGTGCTCACATTCAAGGTCTCTCAGCAATTGAGACTGGGCAGGGGGAGGGGGGAGCTTAGAACCCATGTCTATCCAATTCGGGGTGATGTCTTACGCATTCTATAGTGGGGTCTACACACGCTGGGGCCGGGAGAAGCGGGAGGAGCTACCGGGGCTCAGGTAACAGCTGGCACTCACAGCCAACACATCTGCCAACCCCACTGGATGCCGGAGCGCGGGTTAACTGCTGCACGTGGGAAGGGCAGGGGTTTGACCGAGTCCCAAGCTGGATGTGGCCGCCCGTGCGGCCGTGGCCCCCGGAAGGTCCCGTCCAGCCTGAGGCGCCGTTCCTTGAATGGCTCAGGGCCTCCACTGGGAGTCAGATCGGCGCACAGCCATCATCTGACTCCGGTGCACGTAAAGAGCACTGCACAAACTGTCCGTGAACTTCCCGGGCAGACACACGCGGGGAGTTTGGCAGGTGCTAGGAGCTGTCCTACCCATTCAACTCTTGTTCCCTGTGGAGCTTCAAAAGAACCCTAGGAAGTAGGAGCTCGTTCTAATTTTAAAGGGGCACATCTCTAAAGCTTGAAGATGCTGGCAACCGGGCCGAGGCGGCACAGCTGGGGGAATTCCGGGTTCACAAGAGGGCCCCTGATGCTGAAGCCCGTTGCCGCGACCCCGGCTGCTGCCTCTGCAAACCAGAACTCTGGGGCTGGGGACGCCATGTGCTCTGACCAACGCCTGAAGGTTCTGGGCTGCTCGTAGATTAGGGCGGTTTTCTTTGAAAAGAGCGATTTGAGCATCCTTGGTAGGTCCTAAGAATAGAATTCATCCCAGTAAACCGGAGTTTCCTCTGAGTGCCCCACTCAGAGACACTCCGTGGAACACCGTGCCCGGCTCAGAAGCCACCAGAAGCCTTCCTACAAGGGCTGATGGCGCTCCAGGGTGGGGGCCGCTGTAGAGAGAAGCCCCCCCTGCTCCTGAAAGTGCTGTTGAGAAGTGTGTGTTCAGATGGAGAGTCCGAGCAAAGGCAGGGTGCAGAGGCGACCACCCCCCAAAAGCTCACTGAGTCTGTTCGTAGGAATTCACGGCACCCCAGCTGGCCGACCTCGCCGTGGACTCGACCCTCCCGCGTGTCTGTGTCCAGGCCCCTCACTGCGGCCCCGGCTGGGGCCCCACTCACAGTAGCCTGTGGACCTACCCACCATGGGTGGGGGGGGTGATAACATTTTTACTGGGGCCTCTGACCGATCGGAGACATTTCCAGTGACTTCCGATGCTGACCGAGGCCACCTCAGCACCACCTGATGCAAGGACTTTACAAATGAGTCACTTTGCTGTTCCTTTTTCCGCCAGATCTCACATCTACTCTATTAATATAGGCGGCAGCACGCTCCCCTGCAACAGCTCCGCGTCCCTCCCCGGGCCACCTTCTGGCGCGTGTGAATTCAGGGTGGGGTCCGGGCTGAAGGCTGCCTGCTCCGCGTGTGGCCGAGCTGGACAGCCGGGTGCGGGAGGCCAGCTCGTCCCCTGTTAGCGTGGCATCCCATCACGGCCGGGGATGACACGAATTGTCCTCAGGCCCGGTCACTGCATGAGTCTGACCTGAGCCACTCTCCCGTTTCTTCTTTGTCTGAAGCTGAGACACCAAGGAAACGTGGCAAGAAGGACTTAGAATTGGTTGGTAAGGATTTTTAACATCAAATAAACGGACCGTTGTTTCCTACTGCTTAGACAAAAGGAGGGGTAGGAGATAATATCAGGTTCCTGTTGGCTTATAACTTATTTGATACAAAATTGCATTTACGTCATCGGTTAGGTATACCCTGTGCAGCTTGTTTAAAAATAGGAAGCCGGGGGCGCCTGGGTGGCTCGGTCGGTTAAGCGTCCGACTTCAGCCAGGTCACGATCTCGCGGTCCGTGAGTTCGAGCCCCGCGTCGGGCTCTGGGCTGATGGCTCGGAGCCTGGAGCCTGTTTCCGATTCTGTGTCTCCCTCTCTCTCTGCCCCTCCCCCGTTCATGCTCTGTCTCTCTCTGTCTCAAAAATAAATAAACGTTAAAAAAAATTAAAAAAAATAAATAAATAAAAATAAAAATAGGACGCCGTCCATCCTGTAACAATCCTCAGACGACACTGCGTTCCTGGTGTGACAGATCCCTTCAGGCACGCACGGACACACGTTTGAATTCTACTTTATTGTTCCTAACGTCTTGTTACTACCATTTACCCGTCAGTAAAAACATTTCATGGGAAATATCTACATGCTTCCGTTCTGTTCCCCATTTCCTGGCTGTGCCGTGACAAGTCCCCTCCTCTTTCAGGGGTGCTTGGGTGGGTGGCCACCTTTGCTCTGACTCCTGGTTTCACTCACTTACTCCACGAGCGCCGAAGTCCAGCAGGCCACCCGGCGCCTCGTTCGGCACCGATGACCCTGGGCGCACACACCGCCTTCTCCCAGAGCTGAGGGCCTGCGTCTGAGTGTGTGCATGTGTGAGTGTGTACGTGTTTGCGAATGTGTGTGAATACATGTGCGATGCACGTGTGCATGTGAAGGTGTTTGTGCTCCTGGATGTGCATGTGTGTGAATGGGTGCGAATGCGTGGGGGGGTGGTGACTGGGTATGCGCACGTGTGTGTGCATGTATGAATGTGTGTGGATGCGTGTGAGTGTGCCTGCGTGTGCACGTGTACGTGCATGTGTGCAAAGGCATTGCACGTGCCTGAGTGTGTGTGTGTGTTCATGTATGAGTGTGTGCATTTGTGTGAGTGACTGTGTGTGTGCCTGTGTGTGAGAGTGTGTGCACGTGTGTCCCGGCAGGGAGGGGCGAGGAGCTGTGCAAATAAGGAAGAGCTGGTGTGAACGGCTGAGAGGAAGCACCTACAGGTCGACGCACTTGTGAGGGGACTGGGAGCCGGAGGGTCAGGGGTGGGAGCAAAGGCAGCAGAATGAGTGTGGAAGAAGATTCCACGTTGCAGATCTAGGAGATTATCCCGGGAGCAACGAGGGGTGTTCAGCCAGAGGGGGTCAGAGGACCCCGTGTCCATGCTAAGGCAACTGGGGCACACTCAGACATGGTTTGGGGGGCTACGTAGAGATCTTGGCCGGGGACCAGGGGAGAAGCTGACGCTGCGCTGGTCGGAGCGAAATCAGACGGACCGGGGCTCCGTCGTGTTAGTGGATCAGAGGGCAGAGGAGGCGAGAGATGGTGGTCCGATATTTCCTAACGTTTTAGAATAAAACTCGAAATCTTTACCTGGGTACGGTCATTGCTTCGGCTGTTGGCAAGCGGTCTTCTCTCCCCGCCAAGCACACTTACCTTCTCTGACACCGGCTGAGCCACGGGACTTGTCACTGAAATGTGGCGGAAGTGATGCGTGTCACCGCAAGGTGGGAGATTTCAGTGACAACACAGTGTTTTGCTTCATTCCGAGGCCGGGGCCATCCTGTCACCATGGATTCCACAGTGAAGACAATAACATGGAATCCCCGGTTGACCTCGGTGAAGGTAAGGAGCGAACAAGAAATAACCTTTATTGTAAGTCGCTGAAATGTGGGGGCTGTTTATCACCACAGCCTAACCTAGACTTTGCTGACCGACACACAGACCTCAAGCCAACAAGACGCCACCTTGTCTGACTCTCCAGTCTCATCTCTAACCACTCTCCCTCCAGCTCTGTGTCTAGGCCCAGCTCATTCCCACATGCTGGCCTTTGCCCCTCTGTTCCCTTTCCTTTGCAGGTTCGTGTCTTCCCTATGTGAATGAGCAAATGAATGACAGTTTCAGCAGCCCAAACATAGCCTCCTTAGAGAGGTCTCCCTAGGCAGCCGAATCCACACCCTCTGTCCTCCCAGTGCCACTTCGGGGAATCCATTCCAATGGAATCATTAGAATTGTAGAAAAGAGAAGCACAACACAGTTTTGTAGCTTGGCCCTGGGCTTCCCTACGCTCTTTTTTTTAATCACTATCTGAAATTGTCTTGTTAATTTGTTCCTTCTCCTATTATCTGTCTTTCCCATGAAAATGTGAATTGTATGAATGTGTATGAGTGTCACATGGTTGGTTCTCAGTCTCTGTCTGGAAGAGATAAACTGTGTGTGTGTGTGTGTGTGTGTGTGTGTGTGTTGAATGAATAAATGGGAAACACTCCGGGCAGCAGGGTTTAGCGGACTGGATCAAGTATGCAGCTTTGCATACCAATCGGAGACATTTCCAGTGACTTCCGATGCTGACCGGCGTCACATTTGAGCAGACACATTAGTTCGCTGTATGGGTTGGGGCAGGTGCCAGTGGGTGTCACTGACCTGTGATGGCTCTGGAACCCTGAGAAGAGATGAGGTCAACCAGCATCTGAGGACAGAGAAGCCCGTGGGCCTGACATCAATTTTCCCAACCTCTGGTTTGGGCTTCTTGCCAGTTGTGTCCTTGCCCACCTTCATCCTTGTGTTTGTCCTTCTTCCACCCACGTTTTGCTTCAAGTGCACTTACTATAAGCAAGAAACTGCTTATTTTTTTTTTCAAAATATGATCTAAGTCTTATTTTTTAAATTATGGTGTCCAAATAATTCTTTTTCACTCATTCTTGCCATGTGGTTTGACACTTACTCTCTTTGGGGACTCACAGTTCTCTTCATTTTTTATCTTTTTGATAGATTCATAGATAGATAGATAGACAGATAATAGATGGGTAGATAGATGATAGATAGATAGATAGATAGATAGATGATGGATAGGTAGGTAGATAGGTAGGTAGATGGATAGATAGATAGATAATAGATAGATGATTGATAGTTAGATGATAGATAGATGATAGATAGATAGATAGATGATAGATAATAGATAGATGATAGATAGATAGATGATAGACAGATGATAGATAGATGATAGATAGATGATAGATAATAGATGATAGATAGATAGATAGATAGATGATAGATAATAGATAGATGATAGATAGATGATAGATAGATAGATAGATAGATGATAGCATGAGAGGGAGAGAGATGTATATGCTTATTTTTATATATGTGTTTTTGTTCTTTCTCTTGTATTTCAAAGAGGAGACATTCTGTTCTTCATTCAGTTAGCCTTTACTTTTAGGTTGACAGAGCTGTTTTACCCATCTTGCTTTAATTTCCAGAGTTAAAAATAAACTGACGATAACTCCTGACTACAACCAACCCATGGAAACAATGGCCATTCCTTACTTTCATACCTTGATCTTTGTTAATATAATCTGAGGTTATAAACCCACAGTATTACTGTAATAACGGTTTTGCTTATTTTCCATAGAAATCTTTTGCAAAAATTGATTAGATCCTTTACATGAGAATTGGCAACAGTATTCATAAAAATCACTTGGGCCTCGATCCAACTCCATTAAGAGCGCAGCGGACTTTCCTTCTGGTCTGTGGCGGTTTTCTGTTACCTCATGTTCTGGGGCTCTTGCAAATGTCCCCCTTCCGCCCTGTGTCTCTGTGTCTCTATCTCTGCCTCTCTATCTCTGTCTCTCTCTGTCTCGAGGTCTCTATCCTTCTGTGTGGCTCTCTGTCTCTATCTCTCTCTTCTTTTTGTGTGTGTCTGTCTCTCTGTCTCTGTCTCTGTGCTTCTGTCTGTCCACCTCTGTCTCTCTGTATGTCTCTGTCTCTGGGTCTCTGTCAGTCTCTATTTCTGTGTCTTTCTGTCTCTCCGTCTCTGCCTCCATTTCTCCCCTTCCCTTCCGGCCCTCACTGGGCTCATGTTGTGTAGCATGTGCTCCCTCTTGTGGTGTAACTGATAACTGAGCACCTTGACAGTGATGGCAGAGTCCCTCCCGTTCAGGGCTGACCCTTGTGAGGACAGGGGTTCCTGCTCTTTGTTCTCCCGCCCTGCCCAGGGACGCTGTCTGCACCCTCCACTCTTTGCAGACCCTCAAGAACGGAAAACACGCTGGAGACTGTCGAGATCAAGAAATGTGTTAGGACAGAGTTTTACAAGGAATGAGTTGTGGGTTATATATTTACGCATGTTCCCGCGACCTTAAAACTCTATTTAAATTTTTCATTATCCTCCGCACTAATTATAATGTACTTTTGCAAGTATATTATACGTGCCTTTGAACTTGGATATCTTACACTGTCAAGTGGTTTAGTTAATCTTCATGAGCTCGTTAAAAATAACCATAATTTGTGTCATTTGTTCAGACATACCAAAGCCGAGTACTACATTCGAATGTGTGTGTTTCACTTACTGCATTTTAAACCCAAGATGGGAACAATTTCTTTGTATCCCCTATGAAATTTCAAGACACTGCCTGGGACCGGCCGTCTAAAGCTGCCGGAGGCAGGCACGGCCAAGCGCGTTGATCTCACACCCTTGACGACAATCCTACTGGCGATCAGAAGGCGCAGAAGTTTAGGCGAAAATGCTCTATGGCCGTTGATCTCGCAGGTGTTTGCGAGGACGAAATCATTAAGACTATGTCTTTGAAGATGTTCGACACCTACATGATGAAAAACACAAACCGCGCTACATGGAATCATACTAAGGAAATACTAGTCTTAGAATTTAAATCGAGCTCCCAAGACCCACTTTCTAATGAGGCGGTTCCTTCGATGGTGTTCCTGGCAGGGGGCAGACAGACTTCAACCAAATCAGACAGGTTTGGGTTTGCAAGGAACACAAGGGGACCGGCTGGCTTACCCGTGCGGGGACCCGCGAGCTCCCTGTCCCACGTCCACCCTGGGGTGCACGAGGGGGTGGGTGAGAAGGCGGATGGCGGCCAGCTCTTTGGGCTGTTAGGGATCTGGGCCAGCCCTTCGTGGGCCCCAGGAGGACGCCGCCCATCCGTCCAGGCCCGTCTTCCCAGGGCATACGCCAACAGCTACAACAGGTGATGCCTGTTCACTGTTCACTGTTCACAGCTGTTCACCGTCCTCTGTGACTGACCAGCCTTTGCTAGAGGCGGCCGGAGACACCACCGGCCTGAGGAACCGTGGGGCCCGCGGGCTCACAGAACTTTCCTACGATGCCAAGTTCCTCTTCACAGCACCATTCTTGCTGCGGCACAAAGGCCTCCCGGACCCCGGCCCAGGTTTCCCTTCGACTCGGCTAATCTGGCAGCCGCCCCCTGAACGATGGGCACCCACGTGCATGTGACTCTTCTCAGTTCTGATGCTATTAGTATAAAGTGGGGGGGGGCAGTTCTGTGCCCAGATGGGGGTGGGGGGAGCAAGCAGCCGTGGCCTCCGGCCGGCTGTCCCTGCAGCTCAGTTCTGCTTCCTCTAGTGACTGAAAGAGTTCAGCTCTGCTTGTTTTCTCGAACTCTTTTCTCTCTCCTACCCCGAAAGGTTGGTGGCCCTCTCCTCAAGTTCTGTCTGACCAGCGGGTGTCCTGCCAACCTTAACCACTGAGTTCCCTGACACCTTCCACTCTTCCTTCTCACCAGTACCCCCCAGTCAGAGCCAACAACGAAAAGCTTCGAGGTAAGGGGCTTCGAGCAAGCTCTGGTCAAGCAGCCCGGGGACCCTAGTGGCCACTTTGTGTGCCAACCGGCCAGGTTCTTCCCGATGGTAAGGGACACTCGTCTCTCTCAGCACCATTCAGGTGCCCAAGTGGAAACCAGAGTCTGTTGGGGGTGGGAGGGGGTCTACATGCTGGGGAGGCATCCACAAGTGACCCCTCTATCTCCTCCTTCTAGAAAGTTTCCAGTGATGAAAACCCCACTGCCTGAGGGCCTCCCCATGGGTGGTTGGCTCTCATTGGCACAAGCCTGGGAACCAGACTTAGCAGCTCATGATGTTGGGTACATTTCTTGCCTGCTCTGGCCTCAGTTGTCCTCTTTGGAAAATGGGAATAATAATAGTCCCCACCTCACAGCATTGCCGTGAGGTTTAAATGGGATGTCATAATCAAGTACCTGCGTCGGAGGGGGTCATCTAGAGGACATGAACCATCAGTTGACCGGTAAGCTGGACCCGGGCAGCCGGAGTCTCCCAGCCCCCCAGGCTGTGCATTCCGCTTGCTTTCTTCACCCCCAGAAGCTTCTCCAAGGATCCAGCCTTAAGACTGTGCTGTGTTGTCGAGACCATCCGGACCGTACATGTGACCGAACCCAGTGAAGGGCTTTATGTGAACTTTCAAGATACTGGTGGGCAGGTGCAGAGATCTACGCCCCCTACAGTCATGCAAGGCAAGCCCCGTGTGCAAATTTCCTTATTACCCCCGTCTCCCACCAATTCTGAGCGGCCTGCTTCTCTCCTCTCTCCCTGCCCTCCATGTTGGGGGGCCACTTCCAGAATTCGCCCTGGGAGCTCCTGAGGATGCCAGCCAACAATGGATGAGCCGGCCAGGAGACTGAAGAAATGGGTCTTGGGAAAGAGGCATCTCCTGGGGAAATCTCGAGCTGGCCGTCGACCTCCATGTAGGGCCCGTAGGACCATGCTTGTGGACCGCCGTGAGCACGGAGATGCCTGGTATCCACTGGCTGGTTCCATGCGCTTCTTGGAGCCACTGCTCCGAGTGCTCAGTGGCAGAGAAGAGCGTCGATGGCAGCGTGGCGGGCCTCCGAAGCTTAACTAGAGGCTGAAGGTCTAGTTAGAAGGTTGGGAGAAGAGCTGAGGCTGGAGAAGGGCGTAAGGTGCCCGCTGCTCTGCTGCTCTTGTCTGGGGCTGGCAGACAAGGTGAGAGCAGGAGAATACAATGGAGACCTTCCCGTGTCGTGTGTGAAGCTAGGAGCACGCGAGCCGCTGCAGATTAAGGTCCGAGCGCTGGTGAGAACGCCTGCTTGGGACACTGGCAGGTGGGATCCCGGGGGAAATGAGCAGAGCGAAGAGGAGGGCGTTGTGGTGACGGACAGTGAGACGGATGAAGCGTCCCCATGCTGTCCGACCCCTAATATAAAGGGAAATTATAAATAGCCATTACCCCTCAAAACTCCTAGGGGAAAGCCTACATTCTTTCTCTGTCCCTTGAGGTTTTCATTTTTATGTATTTATTTTAAACCGTATCATATTATGTTATATGATATTATTTAGTCTTTAAATGTTCACTTTATTTGTGTGAGAGAGAGAGAGAGAGCGTGCGCGAGCAGGGGAGGAGCAGAGAGAGAGAGAGAGAGAGGGAAACAGAGGATCTGAAGCAGGCTCTGTGCTAATGGCACAGAGCCCGACGCAGGGCTCAAACTCACAAACAGTGAGATCATGACCTGAGCCAAAGTCAGATGCTTAACCAACTGAGCCACCCGGGTGCCCCAAGGTTTTTATTTTTTAAGTTTGTAAAGTGTATTTATTTATTTTGAGAGGCAGCAAGCAGAGAAGGGGCAGAGAGAGAGAGAGGGAGAGAGGATCCCAAGCGGGCTGCATGCTGTCAGCACAGAACCCGATGTGGGGCTCGATCCCACAAATCATGAGATCATGACCCAAGCCGAACTCAAGAGTCAGATGCTTAACCGACTGAACCACCCAGGAGCCGCGGTCCCTTGAGGTTTTGAATCTCTCCAGTACCAAAGAGCATAATGGCCACACATACCCTACAAGGTCCAAGTGTGAGTCTCTGTTGGTGAATTCTGCCTCTGGGTGAGAGAAACCACCAAGTGCAAGTTCCCAGGAAGTGTTTCCTGGGAACCAATAAGCCTGACGCCCCCGTGGAGGGTGGTGACCGTCAAACAAGGTGAACTGCCCACATAAGGAGACGGGGGGGACCATCCAAGAACCGTACCGAGTGGGCACTTGACGCCCTGCCGGAAGTGCTTTCAACAGCCTGGTACGGCTGGTGAAAGAGCCAGACGGCTCATGGTGGATGACGGCAGACCACCGGGAACTGAACAAGGTGACGCCCCCACCCATGTGGCCGTATCCAACGTGGCCACCATCTTGGATGCCTCGGCCACGGTCCCCGGAGTGCGTCACGCCGGGCTGGACTCAGCAAGTGCATTTTTTAGTGTATGAGTTACTGGGCGGCGAATACTCATCACTGAGCCAGAAGATTGATTTGCCTGCGTGTAGGAAGGGCAGGGACGGACCTCTCCAGGGCTTCCCCAAGGTCACCTGCACTGCCCTACTATTACGTCATGGGGGGGGGCAGCCCAAGGCCTGTCTCTGTGCATCCCCCACCTCAGTGAAATGGGCCCATTATGCCGATGACATCACATCAACACGTGAAGACCTGCTTCTGCTACCACACACCCTGTAGGCTTTGCCGGAACATCTGGGAGCTAGAGGATGGGTGTGAGCCCGCAGAAAATTCAAGGCCCGGGGACGGCTGTGAAGTTTTCGGAAGTCATCTGTTGGGGCCAGGCTCCTGATGTCCCAGAAGCTGTGATGGATAAGGTACGAGTGGAACCAACCCCAAGCAGATGAAGGAGGTGCAAGCCTTTGGAGGGACTTGGGGGTCGGAGGACTTGTATTCCCCTCCTGGCACCTGCCTCTGTCCCTCCTACCGCCCGATAAAGGCTTTGCGTGGGACTGAGGATCAGAGCAGCAAGTTTTGCTTGGGGACGCAGACACCGCTAACGAAGCAGGTTAAGTCTCTGGGCGTCTCCCAAGTGGAGCTCCCACACAGCGGATGTGTTGGAGACGCTGTGACAGAGACAAAGAAGGAGACGGTGCCCTAGGATTTGGGCCCCAGCTCTGGAAGGGGTAGAAGCCCGATAAGCCCCACAGAGCCACATGCTCCTGGTGAAGCATCTCAGGCAAGAAGCAGCCGGTGGGCTGAACTCAGAGCTCTTCGGCATGATTCCTGTGCACCTGCCCACCAGAACCCTCAACATCTGCACAAGGGGCTTAACTGGGTCCAGTCACGTATAACGTCCAGATAGTCTTGACAATGCACCACTATCTTAAGGCCGTATCTTTTGAGAAGCTTCTGGAAGTGGGGAAAGCCAGTGAAATGCACATTGCAGGGTCGGGGGGTGGGAGGTGGGGCTGGGAGCCTCCGACTGCCCGGGTCCAGCTTGTGGGTCAAGTGGTTCTATAAAGATGCCTTGGGCATCTGGCCTCGCCCAAGCTTTCCAACCTGTCACCTCGCAAGCCAGACTGCCACCCTTGGGGATTCGAGAAACCGAGTACCCCGTATGGAAGTCCTCATCGACTAGACTTGTGATCAGGATCACATGTCAAAGATCATGGTGGACAGACTGGGCAATAAAATGTGACACTGAAGGGAGATTCCAGCTCCCCTCTAACCCTCAAACAGCAGGGTGGGTGGAAGGAAAGAAAGGAGGATTAAAGCAGCGGGTTCAATTAGTAACAGATACAACTACCTTGGCCGGCTGGACTGAAGCACCGTCTCAGGCTTTAATATATTTGGATGATCAGAGCCTACTGCCCCAGATGGCGGACTGGGGACTCTTGGAGATGCATCTGCCACCGCGAAGTTGCGGAAGTCAGCCAGCCACTGCCCCGACTCTCACCGCGGATCCGTGCCCCGTCCTGCTGAGAACACCGCGCCCGGGAGAGGTATTAGCTAAGAGGAACTTCCAAGCCAACAATACTGCACTTACTCGGGAAGCCATTATCTTCCTTGATATTTCTCCCCAAACGTCCCTCTTCTAGCCTGCAGTCATCAATTCTGTTTCTGAGGCATGAGAGGCACAGAACCTGGGGCCCTCGCGTCTACATGTCAGGCATCAGAAGGCAGATCTTAACCTCTCCCCGGATTCCTCTTGTCCACCAAGACAAACAGGCAATAGAGAAACCAAAAACATTTATCTGGGCTGCCGGTGATCGCGATCCGGGAGAAATAGGGCAGACCGAAATCCAAGGCGCGCGACGAATGGCAAGCCAGGAGTGCAGGCTTGCAAAGGCAAAGACCGCAAGGTTACATAACTCGTTTTGAAATCGTTAGGATCGGTGTCGGCAGAGTTTAAAAACTGACTGTCGGCCGCACCGTCGGCTATTCAGCTAACAGGTGCTACCTTATCTCTATTTCAGTCCAGAACAGAAGACTGTGTTCCGGGCGGTGGCCGAGGTGCAATGGACAAGCTGCAACTGACAAAAGTCAACGTCCGCGGTGTGACAAAAAGCGAGACGGGACAGGGGACGGGCCCGGCTGCACCCTACCCTGCGGGACTCCCTGCGCATTGCTTCCTCTGCTTTGGAATCTGCTTACACATCCGCTAGGTCCGACTCACCCCCTCCTGAACCTTTCTAGAGATCTTTTCAGCCTCCTTACACTTCTGGTCCCCTCAGCCCTGCCCTCGATGTCCCCCTCCCCAGATCCTACCCCCCAGAGCCTACCGTCCTCCCACCCCCCATGACACCACCGTCCTCAGAGCCTGATTCAGATGGCACCTCCTCCAGCCGAGCCTGGGTCCCTCCTTGTGGCCACTTCAAGACCAAGAATCAACCAACACCCGTGTGTGCTGGTTTCTCCCCGCAGAGGGGGAACATCTCGAGGGCAGAAACCGCCTTCTCCAGCAGTTTCTCCCGCTGTCTAGCAGAGCCTCTGGCACACGGGACACGTCATCAGTGTTTACAGAATGAAGGAACCAGCGCTGATGCACTAGATGTGGCCCGAGAAACGCAGAGAAAGCGCCACGTCCCCTGATCTGGGCAGCTGGGTCCTCCGGCCAGGAAGCCAGGACAGAGCTCAGGTTCACCGAGCACACACATGCACCTCCTGTTGGGTGCACGTAGAGAGAGGCTGAGAATCTTTGTGAAATGCTTATTGCTTCCTATTTTTCATTTGTTATCACAACAAAGGAGGGGAAAAAAATGTGCAACCACACAGGTAACTGCAGGGCTGCTCGTTCTTTCTGATCCGCAAACTTTAGCTGTAAACACACCGGGTGGGTTGTAGGTTTCTCCGAGTGTTCCAGAAAGGTCTCATGAAAGGGCTTTGAAAATATCACATTTGATGTCAAGAAATCTATGTAGGCAAGAAGGATGACTAAGAACAAGGGCAGAGTCAGAGGTGACCCTCATGGCACAGACTCATTAGAGTTCTCCTTCTTCCCTACTTCTGGCTTCTCACCCATGCGAAGAAACTCTCCACTCATCCTGGGGATGAAAGCTAATAATTGGAAGGAAAAAAAAAGGGAAAACCCAAAAAAAGGGTTTTTTTGGAGGCCTGTCCAAAAAAGGCCTGTGCAGGTGGATTTTACTAAGAGTCAGCTACTGTGTTTTTGCCCCCAGGATTCCAAAAATTCTAAAGATCTGTGTGTCAAGAGGCAGGGATGGGAATGAGAAAGAGTCTTGGGAAACAAAATGAAAACAAGAAAGGCTGTCCCCTCTTCTGCCAAAATAAAGGAGGAGGAGGAGGGGGAGGAGGAAGAAGGAGAAGAAGAAAAAGAAATATTTTTAAGACTCATCATGTTTGGAAAATCACCAGAGTCCACACCTGTGCTTCACTAGAGAAAAGGGGGTGAGAAACGCAGAAATACCACAGAAAAATCAGAAAATACAGATCAACAAAAAAATAGCCCCCAAGTGACTCCCATATTATGACTACAAATATAATTCATCATCACCCTTCAGAATGTCTTTCTTTCCCGTGCAGATACTCAAGACACTTTGGTTTATTAGACGCGTAGGTAGAGCTCAAGCCACGCCCACTTTTCTGGCCCAACGGTGAAGTGCGACAGTCTCACGTGTCGATAAATTCAGACCTAGTCACTTGGGTTTCCCCAGTGCAGTTTCCGAGTCTTGTTGTCATTACCCCGTGGCTCTGTCCTGTGTGTGTGTGTGTGTGTGTGTGTGTGTGTGTCAAAGACAGTGTGCAGTCCTAATAGCACAATAGCATTTAATCCGAAATCAATCAGTTTAGCTTGAAAACACAGTGTGCATTACAAGTTCATTTATGTTCTCAGATAGATGTCTGCCGGCCCGTAAGCGGAGAGGCGTCTGCAATCGGTGCGCCCACGCTCACGGGGCGGGAAAGTGGCCGGCCACGGAGCCCCCTGCACGGCGGGGCAGAGCAGCCAGGGTGAACACTGGCTCCCCTCTGTCACCAGAGTGACGGTCCTGCACGTCTGAGGCTGCACGGACTTGCTGGGGACAGCTGCCTCCACGTGAGGACTCTCTGAGGAGGAGGGGGCCCTGATCACGATGGTCTCCCAGGGGGCTGTCAGAGCCAAACGCCACATCCGGAGACCCCTGTTCTGCCGAATGGTTGGAGGTGGTGGAGATTGCCCTCTGCTCATCGGCCACACCTTCATTCACTTGGTCCCTCCATCCACAAAAGTGAATGCCACTGATGGCCATGTGCTGTGGGACACCGTGCACGTGAGAGTGAATGGGGCAGAAGGCGTGCCCCAGGTAAGCGATCACAGGAGAAGGGCCAGGTCTCAAGGGAGTCTTGAAGAGTGACTCAGCCCCTCCCAGGAGGGTGACGACCAGAACGCAGAGGAAAGGGATTTCGCTTACATTTCCAGCCGGTCCACAGTCCTCCTCCCGGCCTACAAGACCCTCCCACCCAGCTTCCTTCATCCTGTCTGCTTTCCCTCAGCCACGCGCCTTTCAGGACACCGTCTGATCTGCTGCCTTCCTGCCCAGTGGGACAGCCCAGTCTGCCCTTCCCATGACAGCCCCTTCCACCCCCTGCACCCCCTTTCCCTCCTCCGTGACTTACGTGGTCTTCATGTGTTAGCACACAGTACAGGTTGCAAGGATATAATTATCTGTAGGTCCCCTTGTCTATCACATCACACACATCCCTAAGAGTGAAACTCCACGATGGATCTTCAATATCCACAACACTCCCCGGCATCTCGGAAAACCTCAATAAATACCTCTTGAATAAGATTGTCGTACCGGGCCGAAGACGGTTGAGTAAGTAAAGGCAAAGAGGTACAGAACAGCCCAGAAAGTACAAAAGTGTGGTACGGATGACCCATTGGAAATAGGTGGGGAGGGAGGTACAGGGGGAGCAGAGAACCAGGGTAGCACTGAGTCTCGTGGGACACCCTGAGGGGGTCAGAAATCCCAGCCAACCACACAGGCAGAATCCTCCTCAGCCAGGGGGTGGACACCAGTTCCCAGAGCTCTCTGGCCCTGCTTGTCAAGTTCTGCCAACTGACTCTGATGGCATCTTGCCGACCTAGCCCATCTACTATTTCCCCCTTGACTTGACTTGAGAGGACGCGTGGTCCCACATTCACCACGTGAATGGTTACGCCGGCTCTGGTTTCTCCTGACCACCCCCACCCCACCTCCGGCTCCAGCCTCAGCCTTGGGATCTGAATCTCCTTTCTTTATCCTTACCCTCCTACGTCAGACATGACGCACAGGCCACCATGGGAAGCACACGAAGTCAGGAAGAATAGAAAGACTGGGGAAGTATCTGCCTGCCCCTCTAGCTCCACTTTACTCATTAGGATCAAACCTTGGGGGACGGGGTTGAGATTCCGCAGGGATTCGGCACAAGGACCCAACTGTTCTTGCTTTATTTTTATTTTTTTTTTTAATATTTTTTAACGTTTATTTACTTTTGAGACAGAGAGAGACAGAGCATGAATGGGAGAGGGTCAGAGAGAGAGAGGGAGACACAGAATCTGAAACGGGCTCCAGGCCCTGAGCCGTCAGCACAGAGCCCGACGCGGGGCTCGAACTCACGGACCGCGAGATCGTGACCTGGCTGAAGTCGGATGCTTAACCGACTGCGCCACCCAGGCGCCCCTGTTCTTGCTTTATTTCAACAGGTTGGCCCTTGAAGGCTCTCCTTGAACTGGGATTCTATGAGAAGTTCTTCTCCACTAGGAGGTAACAAAGAGACATCTTCCTTTCTTTCTAAGGAAAAAAAATCTGCAAAATATTATGCTATGACTGAGTCCTTAAATAGTCTCTGACATCTGTCTTCCTCCATCACATATTCCTTGCCTGGAAATTCTGATGTTTTGAAGTGTGATGTCTTGGCTTCGTGAACATCATCACTTGAGAGCTCCGCCTTATGATCCGGGAAACCACTGACTGACTTGAAAATAATGGCGCATGGTGCTTGGTGAACCCTAGCTCCGATGTGGGGGTAAAACAGGAAACTGGATCGCGCCCCAGTAGAATTGCATCTGTCGCTGATGGTCATGTGTGACTGGTTCAGTCCATTTGAGAAAAAGAGAACCCCATTAGGTGAATGTCACTGGTCTGCTTTGTGATAAAAGCACTTTTTAAATCTCTATGATTACGTCTCTCTCTCTGGCCACTGAAAGGTGAGTATATTCAATGCTAATGGTTGTGACAGAAAGGATCTGTCTTTAGGATGGTTGCCATTATTTAGAGCAGTCATGTGACTTGGGCAAAGTCCAACAGTGCGTGAAATGTTATTAAAAAAGAAACAAAAACCTAGTTCCTGTTACTCAGGAACTGTAGGACACTTACAATCTATTTCACCTTGTGGAATACTGGAATAAATCGTCCAAAAGGCAGTAGGTGCAGGTTCAGATTTTAGATTTTAAATAATGATGAGAAGGAGATCACAGCTCTTCATAGTAGTTTAGTACTTGTCGTGTGCCATGTGATGTCTACAACAGGCCTGATTGTCACGGAAACTGAGGGCAGAGCACTCTCTTTATTGACTTGGGAGAGAACATTGAAGCCGATGATGAATTTAAGTCTACACGGGCCTGGCCTGTGCCCTCTCCAGAGGCCTGCACAGCCCCTCCCGGGGATGACACGCAAAGAATCGATGGCAGGGTTGGTCGAGAAGCTCATGGCCGAGTCTCACAGGACTGAGTAGGATTTTGAAGAGGAGTACTTCACTTTTATTAATCACCAGCCATGTTCGACTTCTAGTCTCATTAACCGTATCTACTTAATCAGGAAATCCAGACTTCCTAGGTTCAGACCCGGGCTGCAGTGCTCACTGGCTGTGGGCAACACAAGGGCCACTTTACCTTCCTAAGGACTCAGGTTTTCCACCTGGAGAATGGGAATGCTCATAGATGTCCTGCAAACACCCTAATTCAAATACGGTATGTTATGTAATGTCTGTACCTAGCCATCAGTTAACTAATATTAGCTACTGTCATTTAATTCTGTTTAATAATTATTGTGAGGGAGGCAGGAAGATACTAGGTATGAGTTGAATGATGTCACTTCTCTGATCAGAGCCCTCCAGTGGCTTTCCATCTCACTCAGGCTAAAAGCCAAGGTCCTGAAAATCACTTGTAAGGCCGCTGCCTAATCTGGTGCCTGGTCGATCTCATCTCTTACTATGCGTACCTGCACTCACCACCCCTAGCCATTTGACCCTCCTTAGTGTCCTTGAACATGCCAGGTGTGTACTCACCTCAGGGCCTTTGCACTTGCCGCTCCTTCTTTCTGGAATGTTCTTTCCCATATCACCTCCTCACTTCCTCACCACCTCCAAGTCTTTCCTCAAAGGTCATCTTCTCTGTGAATCTTTTCTTGATGATTCTTTTTAAAATTATAATATCTTAACATCTTGTCTCTCTCCTAGCTTTTTTTTCCCACAGAAAGTTTAACTATCTGCCATATTCCATAGTAGCGGGAGACCATGGCATGCTGCCCAGTGGTCTTCAGAGCTCCTTTAGTGTGAGGGTTGCAGAGTGTGTTAGTTTTCTAGTGCTGTGTAAAAAAGCTGCCCCTAAAATTTGTAGCTAAAAACAATATACGTTTATCATCTCACAGCTCCCATGGCTCAAGACTTTGGAGGTTGCTTAGCTAGATGGTTCTGGGCTCAGAGTCTCTCCTGAGGCTTCAGTCAAGGGTTTGGCCAGGTCTGTGGTCATCTCAAGGATTTGATTGTAAGATGGTTCACTCACACAGCTTGGCCAACCTCAGTTCCTTGTTGGCCATGGGCAGACGACCTCAGTTCCTCATCATGTGGGCCTCTCTGTAGAGTTGCTTGGGTTTCCTCCTAACATGGTGGTCGCCCATCTCCAGAGAGAGTGATCCCAGATACACATGAAGGCACAAGCTACAACGTCTTTTATGATCCAGCCTTGGAAGTCACATGCCATCACTTCTGCCATAGGCAGAAGTTTGCACAGACCAATCCTGACAGAGTTTGGGAGAGGACTACACAACAATAAGATATTAAAGGGGGTGCCTGGGTGGCTCAGTCGGTTGAGCATCCAACTTCGGCTTTGGTCATGATCTCACGGTTTGTGGGTTCGAGCCCCATGTCAGGCTCGGTGCTGACAGCTCGGAGCCTGGAGCCTGCTTCAGATTCTGTGTCTCCCTCTCTCTCTGCCCCTCCCCTGATCACACTGCGCCTCTCTGCCTCTCAAAAATAAATAAATGCAAAAAAAATTTTTTTAAGATATTAAAAATCAAGGATAGGATGATTGGAAGCCATCTTGGAAGTCGGATTCCACAGGGTCATTCTTCTTGGATTCAAAACTTCACTTCAACAGGGGAAAGTTACTTGATCTTTCTAGATCTCTGGCTCTCATCCACTAAGTACTAGTACTAAAACAGTATTTAATAGTGTTTCTTGGAGGATTAAATAAAATAGCCTATTATTTCAGAAACGTGTCTGGAACATAGCAAGTGAGCAAAAAATAGCTATGCTATTCAGTACAAGTTGCAGGCACAAAAATATTTTACATAGCGAAAGCAAAATTAGATTGTTCTCTAGAAAGCTCACTCTGGCTGCAAAATTCAGAATGGATCGGAGTGCCCAACTTAAAGGAAGGGGACCTGGGAGAGGTTCTCGTGCTATGGACCAAGATGGGGACATTCAAATAAATGGAAGTGGATAGATTAAAGAGCATTTTAGAATTCATCTTAATTTGTAATACACATAGAATAAGTCATCAATTCCTGACAGATCTGGAATTGGTCACTGATCCATTGACCTGTTTAGTGAAGTTATACAACCCAATTTGCCATTCTTTAAAGGAAGTGCTCTCTTATTCTACTTTGCTGTGGGTTTGTCCCTATGAGGGAGTGGGGTAGATTGGACTATTCCCAAGTGTTTGCCTTCCTGTAGAAGACTACAAGTCCTGTTGGGCTTGGCCATGTGACTTGATCAATGGCATGCGGCACATGACCTGCATGCTTCTTGTCAGATCTCTTGATTTTTTTTTTCCTTCTGCCAAGAAATCAACATGAAGCTGTTTCCTCAGGCATTTTAGGATGAGGAAGATAGGTGGAGTGGAGCCATAGCTCTGCAGCCAACCAACATGTAACTAAATGAGAAACAAATCTTTGTAGTTACAAGCCCTACAATGTGAAGGAGTGTTTGTTACACAGCATAACTAGCACTAGCTAAGTAATACAAGGGAAACTCTTATTCCCCTAGCTTTCTATGAGAAAACTTTTTCTCTACTATTCAGAGGAAACACACACAGTCTCTCTCTCTCTCTCACACACACACACATACAGACACACACTTTATATCTTCAATGTCTAGTCTGAATGATGAGCCTGGGGAAATTTGGAGACCCCTTGGGAATGTTCGCCGTGGGAAAGAGCCACCCCAAACAACCAAGAGCATCATAGGCTTTAGTTTCTGCGCAGAAAACAAACCCAACAGGGCCTGCTTCTGTCAGGCTCAATCAGATCTCTGCTCATTTTTGTTCCAGATCTTCTGCCTGTGCTTGAGGAATTGGTTTACGTAATGAGGTCTCGAGTTCTAGACTAAAAAAACAATGTGAGGGCTCTCCCGTGCGGCTTTATCAATAATATCAATGCCATGTTCTGATTCCTTGTGTCTGCTCTCAGTCAATTGAGAACCTGGAAAGAAGGTGGTATGCTCATTCGTTAGCATCTCCAATAATTTCCCGAAGAACAAATTCCCAGATTTGAGTCTTCCAAAAATTATCTTTTTGGTCTTCCCAAATTAGGGGTCAAGATGTAAATGAACCTCTTCTGAGTGGCCCTCACCTCTCCTTACATCTGAAGTTAGGCTGCAGATTGACTTGCCCAGAACATGCTGAGTAAGCCCTGCTGTCTGCTGAGTTTTACAACAAAGGACCTCATTTACTAACTCAAAACAGTGCGACACAGTCCGAGAGCCTTTGGCAACTGAAGATAGGAGTTTGGATCCTCTTCTTGTAGGTGACCAGCTGTGTGACCTGAACACATTGCTGATTATCTCAGAGCCTCAGTTTACTCATCTGCAAACCAGGGTAAGGGTAGTCTCTACATCCCTGGGGTGTTGCAAGTTTCGGACGAGATGCTGCTGTGAATGCACGTACACAATACTACATTATATTGAGGATGGGCATGGTAGAATCACGTAGAACCAGAGTAAACTGAATCTTCCCCACCAGCCGTTTCGCTGGAGACATGGTACCCTGAGTCCAGGCTGCACGTCCATGAAGTAGGAATAATTATTGAATGTCATCAAGCATTGTATGTAAAACCCCGAACATAAGTCAGTGCTTCCTGTTAAATTTCTGACCCTTCCTCGTGACCAGTGAGGCAGTAAAGTGAAGGATGTTTGCTGAAGGGCTGGATGAAAGAGTCACAGAATAAGACCAGATCGCTCCTAACAAACGGACAACCGTATAGACCAGGGTTGGCGCACTACAGCCCAAGGACCAAATCCAGCCCACCGTCTGCTCTTCTAAATAAAGTTTTATTGGAACTTAGCCGTGTTCATCTATTTACATATTGTTGCTGGCTGCTTTCCTGCTACGAAGGCAGAGTTGACTATGTGCAAATAGCACCAAATGGTCCTCCAAGCCTAAAGTATTTACTGTCTGGCCTTTTGGGGAAAAGTCCGCTGACCCCTGCTCTGGACAAGCAGAGGAGGAGCACGCCGTAGGAGCAGGGAAGGACGCAGTATCGAGGGAGGCAACGAGAAGAACAATCAAACCGAGGCACGGACAGGGGCTGAGGTGGTATGGGAGAAAAGACAGGACAGACACAACGGGCTGAGGGTGCAGGAGTCTCTGAGGTCCAGAGGGACGAGGTAATTTGGGATTACCGAATGGGGAGCCATTGTGGATTGTGGAACAGGGCAGAGAGCACACTTTCTGTCAACTCAGTGCAATTATTAGAGGGGTTTAGCAGAGATCATCTGTTTCTCAGTCTGATGGGGGGTTCATTTAGACATAAACACACAGAACAGATGGGGAGCTGGCAAGACAGTTGCTTATTTGGAATGGGGTGTTGGCTTAAAGGGGGCAGCTGTGAGTTGTTTCCGTACTTAACTGGTGTGGGAGTTGTCTCCCCACAAAAGTGTAAGCGATTAAGTTGTTAGCCGCAAAACTCACAGTTGGCTAGAGCAGCTTTTGAATGTGTAACATATCAAGATATGAATAGGTGTTCTACCCAAAATGAGCCTTCTCTGATCTGCCTCCTGAAATGCTGCATGAAATCACCCAAAGTAAGGATGTTTTTGTCCCCAGGACTTCTCAGAGTCTGGAATGTACCAGGATATATT
The DNA here is from genome assembly GCF_022079265.1 of Lynx rufus. Classification (NCBI taxonomy): domain Eukaryota; kingdom Metazoa; phylum Chordata; class Mammalia; order Carnivora; family Felidae; genus Lynx; species Lynx rufus. Next base: position 5,870,709 of record NW_025814834.1, read on the forward strand.
TTGATTTCTCTGGAGGGGCTCGAGGATGCTGTTTTTCTCAAATTTATTTCATTCTGTGTGTGTGTGCATGTGTGTGTGTGTGTGTGTGTGTGTGTGGAAGGCACTTACTAATAACCATCTCATGGAACGTGTTTGGTCTGAGAAACACATTTCGGAAGAGCTGGTCCACACTCTCCCTAAAAAGCTCAACAATCACACGATTGGATGATTTTGGCGGGGGGGCGCTACTATCTGGATCAAGACGTCGCCGTTTCTCTGTTCTCGTTACACAGATTAGTGGATAGCATGTCTTCCACAGAGCTCTGCAGCTTTCCAAATAATTTATGTACATGTTGATTTCTACATTTGTGAGCGGATTCAGCTTGATTAGCAATTTAAATGGAAATGTTCTAAATGCTACAAACTGGCACCTAATTTGCATTCCTTGTCGATGATCCATGGCCCTAACTCATGGCCCCGAAAATATTCCGGCTGTCACGTGGGAGGTCACGTGCTAGGAGGCCTGACACTCTTTGGGGGATAAAAATGATCGATGGACATCTTAGTGAGTCTAATCGGAAGGTCACGAGGCTTCTTGCGCGTGAAACAAAATTGGTAAGAGGGCTTGCCAGAGCTGGCTTCCATCCAACTGGAGATGGTCCTTCTAGGCCGTTCTTTCTGCATTAAGCAGTGTCCTGGTCATCTGCCATGCCGCGTCATGGGGCCGACTGGCTCTGTCACCCTCTATTTTCTTATCTGTCCTGTTGAATCGCTCAGAGCTCGTCTGAAATCCTTCCTGTCTTCGGATGCTGAACTTTCATTGCACCCCAGCTGTTAGCAGAACCCACGCAATTTGAACATTGGTTTCTTCTGCTGATATTGGCCTCGGGAGGGCCCCAGAGAGCTGGTCAGAGCCAAGACATCTGGTCAACCGGGGCCCCGCGGGCGCTGCTGTGCTCGGGGGCTCAAAATGTTGAGCGTGGGCAAGACCCACGTGCCCGACTTCAGAGGGAGGCCAAGGCCACTCACTCTGCCCTGATGGCGGCTCTGTTGTCCGGGTGAGGGGAGGCGGGCTGGAAACAGAGGAGACTGTGGGTATTTCCGAGGGGCGGTGGGGGGGACCTTCCATAGACACCCTCGGAACGTCCGCCTTCGGAGCAAGATCACAGCCGCTGTCGACCTGCCAGGCACCATCGGTCAGTAAACCTGACTGTAGGCCACCGTGGAATCCCTCCGGTGAATTCTCCCAGGCCCACCAGGGGCCAGCCCTTCGTGTCATAGCCACAGTTTCTCTGCTCGGATCGGCAGAGCCAAGGAGAAGCGCTTGTTCCTGGATGAAAGTTTGTGACGGGGAAACAGAAGTTAGGAACAAGATTCTGTAAGAATTGCCCAATTGGAGGAAGACGGCTCCAGGGAGGGGGAGGGGGGCGGGGAAGGAGCAGGACGGAACCTTCCAAGGTGTCGGCTGTGGGCACTGCTGGGGGCAAGCCGGGAGCTCTCCTCTCAGGCCCCGCACCTGGCCCTGGCCGAAGCCGGGTGCCAGACAGCAGACCCGGAACCCTGAGACTGAACGGTCCTCACTCTGGAGTCTCTGCTTGGAACTGGGCACCGAGTCCTGCTGACACGAGAGACTCTCCTTGAACCCCCACTACTCCTCCCAGCTCCTCAGCCGAGGGTCCACTTCTGTTCTCACCCAGGTTTCTGCTTCCTGCTCCCTGAGCCGAGACCCTAACGCCTCGTCAAGCCTTTTTGTCTTTCTGTTGAGGCCACTCGGCCCTGTCCTGTCGGCCGACCTAGTGCCCCCGGCCCGTAAAAACCAGAGACCCCGTGGGCACAAACGTCTGCCTCTCCAGCACGAACGCCTCTGGCTCTGTTTCTACTCCGTGCCAACCCAGAACAGGCCTCCTTGCCTCGCTTCCTGACCTTCCTCCTCGGAGGGAGGCTTTGCTTGGCTCACCTCTTGGCCTCGCCTCCAGCTGGTCTCCCGTGGAATTTCCACCCTCACTGTCCTAGCACGTCCCATAAGGGTGAGATACAAACTGTGGTTTTCCAGTCCCCTGTTGGGGGCCTGTGACAAGGCGGTGTGACACAGCTGGAGCTCCGTGGCTTGGGAAGCCGCATGAACAGATCTCACCCCCGCTTCTCCTTCTTACCGAGCGTGGCATCAGGCGACCTCTTTTGCCTGCTGTGTTCCCGTTTCTAGAAAACTGAAAAATAAAGCCCTGTTTGCATACTTCACAGACTTGTTATGGGGATAAAATGAAATTCTAACTGGAAAGCATGCTATAAATATTCATAAGTTATATGGATAAAGAAATTGATGGGGCGCCTGGGTAGCTCAGTCGGTTGAGCATCTGGCTGTTGGTTTTGGCTCAGGTCACCATCTCACAGCTTCGTGGGTTCGAGCCCCGCACCAGGCTCTGTGCTGGCGGTGCGGACCCTCGCTTCGGATTCTCTCTCTCTCCTCTCTTTCCGCCCCTCCCGCACTCGCACTGTCTCTGTCTCTCTCTCCAAAAAATAAATAAACTTAAAAAAAAAATGAAAGAAAGAAATTGATGGCAGTCAGCTGCCCCAGTGGCAGAATGAGGTCATGCCAAACCTTGGGTCTTCTGGTTCGCGGAAGTTAGGGAAATTTAGAGGCCTTTGGGGATGCACAGCCCAGGGGGTATACGGGTGTCAGCATGAGACGTGGCCTTGGGCAGAGGGCCCAGGAGGGCCCCCGGGGTCAGAGGGCCCAGGAGAGCCCCCGGGAAGCACCTGCAGTATCAGGCCTGGGCTGCCTGTCCGAGCCAACCTTGTCGGTCTCTTCTGTTCCCAGAATGAATGGAAAACGCGTAAGTGGCCTCAGTGGGGACCTCACCGGCTTTGGCCAACCAAAGTCAGTCTGGTTCTGACCGCGCCAGAGGATGACAACGGGAGAGAAGGGTCTGCTGAGTGAAGGCAGGTAGGCGGGGAACAGGTACAGACAGGTGGCCGTGCCCCGGGCTAGAGAAGACTGCTACAGGTTTGCTCAGCTTGTACTGAGAAGCCAGCTCCGTCCTCCCGGGGGGGGGGGGCATGCACAAGGCTGTGTGAGAGTCGGACTGGAGCTCTAGGCGGGTGTCTTGGGGCAGCGTGAAGACTGCGTCAAGCGTCCTAGAGTGGGGGGCGGTGCCTGGGTGGCTCAGTCGGTTAAGCGTCCGACTTCAGCTCAGGTCACGATCTCAGAGTTGGTGGGTTCGAGCCCCGCGTCGGGCTCTGTGCTGACAGCTCGGAGCCTGGAGCCTGCTTCGGATTCTGTGTCTCCCTCTCTCTCTGCCCCTCCCTTGTTCGTGCTTGGTCTCTCTATCAAAAAAAAAAAAAAAAAAGAAAGAAAGAAAGAAACGTTTAAAAAAACAATAAAAAAAAGAAGGTCCTAGAGGGCAGGACAGAGACCTGTCCTGTTAGGACGCTGTAGCCCCAGGAAGAAGCCGTGGCATGAACCAGAGAGTGCCAATGGAAGTGGAAGGCAAATAGAGCAATTATAGGAATATTTAGAGGCAAATGGAGCAGAGTTTAGGAGTTGAGGGACGTGGAAGATGAAGCAAAGGAGCAACCAGAGAATGCTTTTCTGACTTCTGGCTTAGGCTTCAAACAGGTGAGGGGCGGGGTGGGATCGGAGGTCGAGGAAGGACAGGAGCTTTAGGTGAAGGTGACGAATTCCATCTCGCGTGGGTTGAGTTAGATACTTGTGGACATCCCGGCTGAAGTGTGGAATAAGAAGTCACACAAACAGGGAAGAAGTCTGAACGCACGACATGCATGGTGGTCATCAGCATACGTGCAAGTCACCGTTAAAGCCAAGGACGCGGATGGGCTCTCCCAAGGAAAGTACATAGAATGAATAACGCACAAGTCAAAAGGGGAATACTTTACCTACTTTTTTTTTTTTTTTTTTTACTGAAGCAGGTTTTCAACAATTTCAAAGTATTCTGTCTTTTTAAAAACATTAGAAACTTTTTTTTTACATTTATTTATTTTTGAGAGACAGAGCGTGAGTGGGGGAGGGGCGGAGAGAGAGGGAGACACAGAATCCGAAGCAGGCTCCAGGCTCTGAGCTGTCAGCACAGAGCCCGACGTGGGGCTCGAACCCACGAACCGTGAGATCATGTCCTGAGCTGAAGTCGGACGCTTCACTGAGCCACCAGATGCCCCAAAATATCTTTTAAGTTTATTTACTTATTTTGAGAGACAGAAAGAGAGACAGGGGGAGGGGCAGAGATAGAGAGATAGAGAGGGAGAGAGAGAATCCCAAGCAGGCTCCACACTGTCAGAACAGAGCCCGATGGGGGGCTTGAACTCACAAACTGCGAGATGGTGACCTGGACCGAAACCAAGAGTCAGATGATTAACCGACTGAGCCACCCAGACACCCCCCAGATATTCTGTATTTATAAATGTCACCTGTATTTTCAAGGGCCCAGAATATAAACCAAGAGGTGTTTGGTTCCAGCCATCAGTCAAGTTTTTATTTTCCTGGTGCCCTAATCCTATCACTTCTTGCGGATGTCTATTCTCCTTGGAAGGACTGTTAACTATCAATAGTCTAATGTCTTTTCCATCCTCGTCGTATCTCCAAGCAGTTTGCTGGCTCACCAGGCTTTGTCAGCTTAGCCTCTAAGGGACTCCCATCCTTTTGTCCCTGTATTACTTTCCAAAGACAGCTGTGGCAAAGGATCACAAAGTAGGTGGCTTAAAACAATAGAAATCCAATCTCTCACAATTCTGGAGGCTAGGAGTCTGAAGACAAGGTGTTCTCTGGGCCGGGCTCTCTCTGGGAAGGATCCTCCCTTGCCTCTTCCAAGGTTCCAGTGGTTCGGGCAATCTCAGCGCTCCTTGAATTGTAGACACAACCCTCCAATCTCTGCCTTCATTTCCACGTGGCCATCTTCTGGGTGTCTCTGCGTTCACATTTCCTTCTCCTTAGAAGGATTCCAGTCACTGGATGGAAGCCCACCGGCTCTAATCCAGTATGACTTCATCCCAAATAGATTACCTCCGCAAAAACACGATTTCCAAGTAATGTAGCATCTACAGGTTTTGGGGACACACCGTCCAACCCAGTACAGACCCCAAGGTATCTTGACACGACCAGGTCTTTGACTCCAGACTCTTCCTTGGAATGCCTCAGAGAGGAACAGGGAGATGACAAATGAGAAAGAGAGGAGTCCCAAACAGAGAGAAGCTGAAGGGGAGAGAGGCAGAGCGGCCTTAATTCTCGCTCCGTGATTACCTTCTGGAAGTCAAAGAAGAACCAAAGAACCTCGGGTTGACCGGTCCACAGGTTCGTCCACCATATTCTGTCTGTGCCGCAGAGTCCTCCAGAATCGTTGGCCCTGGCTCCCATCAGCCCCTCTGGCCCCCATTCCAGGCATCCGCCGACACCAGCTGTGGTCAAGCATTGGTCTGGCCTCTGAACACACAGAGGTGATAAAAGAGCCACAACCCCTGTCCCCACTGGACGCACGCCCTAGAGGGGGAGCCATTCGTTAAACACATAATGTTACATAATTCAGTGAACAATGGCGAGTACATCACGAGTGCCACGGACGGGGGTCCACATCCACGCTAAGAGCTGAGGGGTTCGAGGGGTGAGGGAGAAGGGGGTGTGGTTGGGACACCACAGAATCAGCACACCCTGAAGCTCTAGGTTCGGCAAAGTGCGTTGTCACAGGGCTAACACAGTCCAGGGTGCCGGGGCAGACAGAGTCAGGGGGACACATGTCCCTCCGGGCTCAGACACTTGGAACAGTGACGTTCTGCCAGGTCATTGTGTGCAGGGCGGGATGGGACGGATGAAGCCGTCTCCTCCTTGCAGGCAGGCAGCTGACACCCAGAGTGGCCTGTGATGGGTTCCCAGACTTGGGGACTAGGGACCGCTGGTCCCACTCTCCACACTGCCACTCAGGGGCCGTATGCTTTGGGCAAGTGACCTTACTATAAAGAAGAGTTTCTTCATCTGGAAAGTGGCCAGAAATTGTGATCGGGACCAGAGAGTAAATACATCTCCAGCTCTGGGCATAATCCCTGGCATAGAGTGAGTTCTCAATAAACAGCAGGTTTACTGGACCTACATGATATTCCAAGTTATCCTGAAGTTTAAACATTCGGAATTCAACCTACAATGGCCACAAAAATTTTATAGATTCTATAAATATTCAAGGGACAAAATGTAGACAGAGAATGGCCTTTTTGTCTTGTACTGCACATACTTACCTATTTACTGCCTATCTGTGTTTTTTTTTTAAATTTTTTTTTTCAACGTGTATTTATTTTTGGGACAGAGAGAGACAGAGCATGAACGGGGGAGGGGCAGAGAGAGAGGGAGACACAGAATCTGAACAGGCTCCAGGCTCTGAGCCGTCAGCACAGAGCCCGACACGGGGCTCGAACTCACGGACCGCGAGATCGTGACCTGGCTGAAGTCAGACACTCAACCGACTGCGCCACCCAGGCGCCCCACGCCTATCTGTGTTTTAAAGTCCTGAGGCAGGGGCACCTGGGTGGCTCAGTTGGTTAAGCGTCTGACTCTTGATTTCGGCTCGGGTCGTGATGTCATGGTTCATGAGTTCGAGCCCCAAGTCGGGCTCTGCGCCGGCAGGGAAGAGCCTGCTTGGGATTCTTTCTCTGGCTCTCCTTCTCTCTCTGCCCCTCCCCAGCTTGCACTCTCTCCCTCTCTTTCTCCCTCTCTCGAGATAAATGAATAAACATTAAAAATTTTTAGAAAATAGTCCTGAGGTAAAGATAATACAAGATTTTCTCGCGTATGTTTATTTAATTGATAAGATCAATAGAAATTAATCAGAATTTTCCTCTTGGGTTAAAAAAATAAACTCACAGCCCTTCTTTACCTGAGGCAAATATGAACGACACTGGCTAAGGAATTGAGAATGTGAGTTTATTCCCGAGTAGAAAACAGAAGACAAGCTGAAACTTTAATAATTTACATACAGTGTGGCATTCATAGTAACAGCATAAACTGCATGGATTTAATAAATTTGTACTTTTCATCCCCATAAGCAAGAACAGAGGCAAGAACATGTTAAAATAGCAAAAGGCAGGGGCGCCTGGGTGGCGCAATCGGTTAAGCGTCCGACTTCAGCCAGGTCACGATCTCGCGGTCCGTGAGTTCGAGCCCCGCGTCAGGCTCTGGGCTGATGGCTCGGAGCCTGGAGCCTGTTTCCGATTCTGTGTCTCCCTCTCTCTCTGCCCCTCCCCCGTTCATGCTCTGTCTCTCTCTGTCCCAAAAATAAATAAAAAACGTTGAAAAAAAAATTTAACAAAAATAGCAAAAGGTTGTAGGACATCAAGTTCATTACCCTTTGTTGGCAACAAAAAATTTTGCATGCAGGACGATAGTTTTAAATAGTAGCCGGTTGGGGCGCCTGAGTGGCTCAGTCGGTTAAGCGTCCGACTGCGGCTCAGGTCACGATCTCGCGGTCCGTGAGTTCGAGCCCCGCGTCGGGCTCTGTGCTGACCGCTCAGAGCCTGGAGCCTGTTTCAGATTCTGTGTCTCCCTCTCTCTCTGACCTTCCCCCATTCATGCTCTGTCTCAAAAATAAATAAACGTTAAAAAATTTAAAAAATAAATAAATGAATAAATAGTAGCCGGTTTAGATTCATTCGAGCCGACCCGGAGAATGAACGTCACAGGTGACTCTGAGATCCCACGCTGCTGCAGCGGGCAGAAGGCGGAACCTCTGAGCGAGGGGAAGAGACTCCGAGAAAAGACCGGGAATTTCTAGAACCGCCTCCCGCAGAAAGTCATGTGCATGGAAATGACCGTCTCGTCCAAGGCTGCTCACGGCGGTGCTGTTTGTCGTGACAACCCGGGGCGTCCCTAATGCCCGTCGGTGGAGGAAGGTTACGCCTCTGCCTCCTTATCTGGAAAAGCAGACAGACACCAAAATGCACGAGGAAGAATCACAGGCATTAAGATAAATGGTCGGGGGGCACGTGCATCCTGGAGTAATATGTACCATCGGGAAAACGCAAGCTGCATATCACCGGCAGAAAGAATTTAATACAGGGGATTAGTGAAAGAGGTATGGAGGGCTGAGAAGGAAAAAGGGGACACTGAGTCCGCAGGGAAGACAGCTACCGCCCCTCAGGCTGGGGGGGCCAAAGGGAACAAGTTGGGGTTGTCAGAATTCAGAAGTGCAGAGGAGGCGCTCCCACCCCCCACCCCCACCCCCACCCCCGGTGCTGGGAGCCGGGTCTCAGGTGCCCGGAGGAGGCTTCCAGGGCTGGGACACAGCCCTAGTGCCCCTGGACCTGCTTGTGCTGGGGCTGCTCGGGTTGAGGGCCCATCTCAGGGGGAGGCGACGCTGTCAGCCACAGAAAGGAGACGGGGCGGCGGGACCCCTGTCCTTCCTCCTGCCTGCCGGTCTCCCCCCAGTGCCCGGATGGGCAGAGTCTGCGAGGGACCAGCTGGCAGGGCAGAGACGGGAACAGAGCAGGGAACAGAAAGCGGGTGCGGAGAGACCGGCCTGGGGCATCAGCGCCGGTGTGATTTATAGGCGCGTGTGGGCACCGGAGAGGGACGTCAGAGTCCCCAGCTGCAGCGCAGGGGGGCAGCTGGCAAAGGGCGGGGAAGCTCGTATGGTCGCACTGTACATAGTTATGTTGTTTTAAATCCCCCTCCATGGCTAGCGGGCCATCCTGCGCTATTTTGTATTTACCAAAATCCCCTTGAAAAACGTGTGTTGCCTCGTTGGACATGAGAGGAGACTGTTGAGAAAGCAGACTCCCAGGACCCGGGTCCGGTGAGAATGTTTCCCTTCTGGAGACTTCCTCTGAAAGACGACCCTGAGATCACACACTCCAAGGACCGTGCTGGCCGGCCTCGTTCGCCGTGCAGAGGTGGGGTGTGCCCTGACACGCCCCGTGGCCCACTCACCCCTGCCCCCCGCAGGCCTGTGCCCTCCCTGCTGTAAACCCACAAGCACCCTGTGGAATCAGTGGCCATCTTTCCCCTTTCCCTCCGAACGTGCCTGTTTGTTGCCTTGGCAACGGGAATCAGGGTAAGCATCTCCATGAAAACGCCCCGGAGGTTAGGTGGACGGGCCTCTGGGATGCTTGCACCCTCCTTTCTGGAATGCCCAAACGTCCCCCGGGGGTGGATCCCATTTTATAATCTGGAAGGTCGCGCTTTGCTGCTCCATTGACGTGTTTCTGCACCTGCCTTTGTCTCCTGCTGTACTGATTTTCTCTCTTCGACCCTCCCTCCCTCCCTTCCTCCTTCCCTCCTTTCCCTTCCTTCCTTCCTCCTCTCTCCTTCTCCTTTCCTCTCTCTCTTCTTTTTTTCTTTCGGAAGAAAAGGGCTGGTTTACCATCCCCCCAGCCCCACAAAACACAACAGCATCAGTGTTTAACATTCATAGGTTTGTCTATAGATCCCCGGCCCCCATAATAACACAGGCATCTTCCGCACGGATGATTTTCTGGAATAACTCCGAAACCATAGCCACTAGCACATCAGAGCTGCTGCGAGACGTGGGCTTCTCAGCAGCTCCCCCGACACCTTGACCCCCGCGTGTCTCGGGTCCCAGACAACACAGCCTGGGGAGTGGGAATCAAGACCAGTAGGGAGGAAAATGCGGCCAGCTTGACAGGTGCTGGGCTGGGACGCGTGAGGGGTCAGGCCCAGCCCCAGAATACGACGGACGCGTTAGGAGGACAGAGGGGCCTGTGTTCTAAGTGGGGAGGCGCTGGGGGCTCCCCAAAAAGGCTGCGAGTTTTTGGAACGTCTTTCCTTCCCCCACGCCAGCTCGCCTAGTCTGTGAACCTCGAAAATTGCAGTCAGTTGGAGAAATGCCTTATTCACCTTACTCCTTAAAGACCCTGTCAAATGTACGCAAAATCTAACAGGCTCCCACCCGGGATGACGGGAGACTTCTGGAACCCACCCACCTCGCACCCCAAATTCCAGGGAGGCTCTGGAAGCCTGTCGTGCTGTCGAGCGTCAGGAACGTGGTGACCTGGCACGCTGTGGGCAGACTAAATGTCACCCAGCGGCCCTCCCCCGGAACCGAGGTCCCTCAGAGACCAGATGGGCTCCGATGCCCAGCTTTGTAAGCGCCTGAATACCGAAGACTGCTGACAAATGGTTACCAACTTGTGGCCTATTTTTCAAGTTCACACAGAACAGGGGCACCTGGGTGGCTCGGTCGGTTAAGCGTCCGACTTCGGCTCAGGTCACGATCTCACGGTCTGTGAGTTCGAGCCCCACATCAGGCTCTGTGCTGACAGCTCGGAGCCTGGAGCCCGCTTCGGATTCTGTGTCTCCCTCTCTCTCTGCCCCTCCCCTGCTCGTGCTCTGTCTCTCTCTGTCTCAAAAATAAATAAAACATTAAAAAAAAATGTTTTAAAGTTCACACCGAACAAATGAATGCTTTTACACACACACACACACACACACACACACAAATGCAGTTAAATTGTTCACATAGTAAATACGGAATTGATTTTAAAATGAGGCATGCCGCTCGGTTGGCAGGGTGACAAGGTGACAGTGTGCAAGTTTGGGACCGCACGATGCCTGATGTCACCCTCACGCCCCGTTCTGCAGGTCCCCAAGGCTGGATGTGTGGTCTCTGACAGAGAGGACGAGCATCGAGGGTGAAGTTCTCTGTGCCTGTGTGGTGGGGCCAGAGGCCCAGCCTGCAGGGCTCCCGATGGAAGGGGCCAGCCCTTCAGAGAAGTCCCTTGTTCTATCGCATTCTGGCTGCGGTTGGCTTAACCCCGAGGGCTGACCGTGGGGTGCCCAGTTGGAAATCACCACCCCCTGTGTTGCTCCATGGGCCCTCACTTCGCTCCTTAAGCAGAGGCCGTGATCTGGAGTCTGATCCAACTGTCTCCGCCCGCAGCCCCACCCCTGTCGCACCGCCCCCGGACATTTGTCACTTTTCCGGTGCCCACGGCAGAACTCTTTCCCTGCGTTTGGGGAGTCCTAAAGCTCGAGGTCAGGTGGGAGCTAGCAACCATCTCTCAGCGCGGCACCCCACAAGTCTGGACCCTTCCTTGCTCCCCCCACTCCCCGGCAGTCTGGGTACAGATGTTTGACCTGGGCCTGGTCAACCAGATGTCCCGCCCCGGGGCCCCTCCCGTCCACATAGGGAGTAACTTTGCACCGTGCCCCTTCCTCCAGACAGAGCGGTCCTGGGCCTGGTGCGAGGTTCGGCAAATGGGATGCCGGAGGCCTTGCCGGACCCCCATGGTTGGGGAGGGGGCTCTCCCAGGCGATCCCCAGATACAGCACACGCGCCTGTCCGGACACCTGGCCGGCTCCGGTGGGGCCATGAGCTCTCAGAGCGGGGCAGGGGGGGATTTTCATTCTCTCTCGTGGGTCCAGGGAGCCCAGCACTCCCGGGGCGGGACACATATTGGCCCCTGGCTGCTGTAACGCCCGAGTCACGTCCGTCTCTGGCGGCTTGTCTTGTATGTTTGTCCGAAGAGATTTTACCACCTTCCTTCACATTTCGTATGGCGGGCAGGTTCTCACTGCTTGGGCGAGGACCTCACCTGATCGGGTGGTTTGCGGCCAGAGCCGTGTGGGCGCCTTCCCGGGGAGGGCTTCCTGGGCAGGGCAGAGAAGGCAGAGGCGGGCCGCACTTTGTCCCCAGCTGGGAGAAGGCAGAAGCGCGGTTTGCCTGCAGCATTTCCAACACTGGGACTTTGCTCTGTGGTCAGACTTTGCCTGGGTTCCTGCCAGGCTCCTTGAAGTGGGAACCTGACTCGGGGATCGCCCCCCCCCACCCCAGCCTCAGGAAGCAAACCCTGAAAAGTGAAGGAGGAAAAGGAAGGAGAGAAGATATGTAGAAAAGAGAAAAGACCAGAACAAGAAGTTAAGTACTGACATTAGTGATGAGTTGGGTTAGCGTTTGAAACTGTTGTGGTAAATTGTCCAACCTATGGGGCGCCTGGGTGGCCTAGTCGGTTCACCGTCTGACTCTTGATTCCGGCTCGGGTCACCATCTCACGGTTCGTGGGTTTGAGCCCCGCATCGGGCTCTGCGCTGACAGTGTGGAGCCTGCTTGGAATTCTCTCTCTCCTTATCTCTCTCTGCGCTTTCCCTGTTCATGCTGTCTCTCTCTCTCTCTCTCTCTCTCTCTCTCTCTCTGTCAAAATAAAGAAATAAACTTTAGGGGCGCCTGGGTGGTTCAGTCGGTTAACCGTCTGACTTCAACTCAGGTCAGGATCTTACTCTTTGTGAGTTCGAGCCCCACATCGGGCTCTGTGCTGACAGCTCAGAGCCTGGAACCTGCTTCGGATTCTGTGTCTCCCTCTCTCTCTGCCCCTCCCCTGCTTGTGCTCTGTCTCTCTCTCTCTCTCTCTCAAAAATAAATAAACATTAAAAACATTAGAAATAAACTTAAAAAAAATAATAAGTTGTCCAACCTGTTATTGGTGGAATCCCAGAGAGGACGCTGACCTTTAAACTAGTAGGGAATATTAAAGTCAGCAGACATTGCTTATAGTGCAAAAGAAAATAAAAACTAATACCAAACCAAAGTTCTTAAAAAGGGGGAAAAAAATAAAGATGACATATGTGGATCGGATTTATTTCCTATTACGTAAAGGCACACGGATTGAATTCTCCTCAAAAGGGCAAACTCGGATTATTTTTTTAATCCAAAGATTTTCTGCCTGTAGGACGCACCTAAAAATAAAATGACCCAAGAGAGTTAAAAATAAAAACAAGGCAAAGATATCTCTGGCCAACGAGAAGGAAGAGAAAGCAGGAATAAAAGTGTTCAAAAAAGGGAAAAAGAGGATTCAAGGAAAAAGCATGAAATAGGTCAAAAGATAGAATTTTACATTACTGAGAGATTCGGCATAAATGGGGCTTATAGTCGTGGATCCTTTCCCCACTCTCTTGTGATCTTGCAGACAATGTATTTTTTGTCTCTCAGATGTATGTTGCAATTCTACCCTCAGTCATTTAATTTTTGACCTTGAAATATTTTGTCAGATTTTTGAAAAATAAAGTTAAATGCACTCATCGGTTCCATCCTGTCTTCGGAGTTGTGTCGTGCCTAGAAGGGCCTTCCTCATGTCAAGTGTCCAAAGAAGGAATCCGTGCTTCCTTCTAGTACCTGTAGGGTTTAATAGTTTCCACATAGATCTTCGATGCACCTGGAATTTATTTTGGCGTAAAGAGTAAGGTGAAGACAGGGTTTTTTGCCCACAGCACAGATGAGCCACTGTCCTTGTTGGTCCTTCTCTGCCTTGTGGGGGCCAATTTTCCCACATGCCGGATTCCTACGTGAATGTCATCCTCCTTCTGGAATCTTTGCTCCGTTCGCGATTCGTGGATCCCTGCATCTCGATAAATCATAGCTCACAGAGCAGAGATTTTTAAAAACAGAAGGAAAACGTGACATAAGCCAGGTTGCAGTGGACGCTTCCCACACACAACTGTCCCTTTATGGCTGAGTCAGTGGAAAGAACGTGCATAAGAATATGGTAAATTTACAGTTTTACGGTGATAAGGAAAACTGTCTGTGTAACTACCTCTCAAGCTCTTTACCTGCAAAGAATAAACAGAAGGGCAAGTGAAAAAAGTGACCACATGTTGGGGCGCCCGCATGGCTCAGTCGGTTGAGCGTCTGACTCTTGGCTTCGGCTCAGGTCATGATCTCACGGTTCGAGGGTTCGAACCCCACATCGGCCTCTGTGCTGACAGCATGGAGGCTGCTTGGGATTCTCTTTCTCTGCCCCTCCCCCCTGCACATTTTCTTTTTTTTTTTTCCTCTCTCTCTCAAAATAAATAAATAAACTTAAAAAAAAAAAAAGCCAGGCTCAAAAGACTACATACTGTATGATTCTTTAAAAAAACAGAAGTGACCACATGCTAGCTATATAGAGGGTCATAGAATTCCCGGAAGCAGAAATCCCAGAGTCACATTCCCTGACCACAGCGGGAATGTCCTCGGACAAGGTGAGATCAGTAACAATGGTTAAACAAAAAAGACCGTCTGCTAAGAAAAATGAAATCCATACACTACACTATTTAGAAAATACAGACAAAGCTAACAGCAAAATTACTGTTTTCTGGTTTGTTTGTTTTTTTACTTCCAAAGGACATGTACATTTATTTTATCAAATTCTAAAAAAAAGAAAAAAGTTACAGAGAGGGAAGGAGGCAAACCATAAGAGACTCTTAAGGACTGAGAACAAAGAGAGGGTAGATGGGGGGTGGGGGAGAGGGGAAAGTGGGTGATGGGCAGGGAGGAGGGGCACCTGTCGGGACGAGCACTGGGTGTCGTATGGAAACCAATTTGACGATAAATTGTATTAAAATAAATAAATAAATAAAACAAAAAAGAAAAGGTGCTGATCAAGGCCATATTAAAACTAAAAATTTATGGGAAGAAGCAAACATTTTTAAGGTTCACTTCGCATCCGGTATGAGATATCTCTGCCTGGGGTTTTTTCCCCCCCTCACCCATCTTGTGTATCTCTCAGTAAAACCTTATAGTTTTCTTCATGTAGGTCAACACATCTTTATAAAGCGAGCATAACTCCAGCACCAAATGCTTACTCAGACCATGCCAGAAAAGGAAACTCTACATTCATCACATTCACAAATATAGAAGCAAAATCCTGAAAAAGATCCTAGCAAGAAGGATGAAGTGCATTAAAACAGTACCATATCCAAACCGAATTGAGGTTATCATGGGAATTTTATCAGAGGGGAGTTTTCTGAATAAAGTTCATAGTATCCCTGCCTTCTTACATCTTGTGAAAATAGTTGGGTTTTTTTTTTTTTCCCACTAAATTTAGAGAATGTATTAGAATCTCTGGTCTCGAGGCATATGTATGTTTTACTCTAGTTTACCTGCGCGCGACTCAGGGAAATAGTTGTTCTCTCTGGAGAAAAGGAAACGGAGGTAAAAATAAGGCATCCAAGTGACTGTGGGTCCGAGGAAATCTGCCCGCATATTATCGAGACACCATTACAATGAATAAGGTTTCAAATATAAGCCCCAAGTCAGAAGGCCCAAGAGAGGCTGTTCTGAATTCTAGGTACCCAATCGCTATCAGGCTGCTTCTTCGTGGGCAACTGAATGCTTCCGTCCTTCTAGGGCACCCTGATGGCCAGCTCCGGATGGTTCCAGATCAGGCTCTGCCGATCGACGAATCGATGGATCTCCCGCCTATCTCTGCCAACTACCCCAGTGAGCAGAACTGAATAGACAGCTTAGACCTTGTCAGACCAGATTTTGTCCTGGGACAGCAGCCTCTGCTGTTCCCTGGTGGTCATGCCTCCCATCCGGCCACAATGAGGTGTGGGGTCACGGTGAGGCTGAGGCCGGTGTCGACATGGCGTAAGTCAAAGAAGCCACCTCCCTCACCTGATATACTCCCCTGCCTGCGTCCACCTTAGCGTCTCTACGTCCGTCACAGGGTGTCTGGGCCCTTTCTGCTCCAAATGCCTCCTTCGCTGCCGAGGCCTGCCTATTTTAGGGGAATCTTCACGCAAAGTCAAAGAAGACACTCCCTTCGCAGGCCCCACGTCATCCACGGGTTTCCTTTTGAAGAGGAGGACAAAGGTTCAGAACTCCAAGAGAATCAGGCAGTGCGTTTGTCAACAGAGGCCCTTCGTTTCCTACTCTTCGCCATGAGGCAACTACCTACAGTTTTGGATTCTCCAGCAGCGCGTTTCCAACCGTGTTGGCCTTCTCGGGCTGCGGTAACAAAACAGCACAGGACAGGTGACTTACACTAGGGGACCCTGATCTGGGTCTCACAGCCCCGGAGGCCGGAAACTTGAGATCAAGGCTCCAGCGCGGCCGGTGTATGGCAAGGCTTCCCTTCCCGGCTTACAAGTGGCCACCTCCTCACCGTGTCCTCGCGTGGCCTTTCTTCTGTGCGTGCGTGGACGGAGAGAGAGCTCTCAGGTGTCTCTTCCTTGTCTTCTAAGGACACCTGCCCTATCCAATTAGAGTCCCGCCCTTCTGACCTCGTGTAACCTACCCCGTAAGGCCCTAGCTCCAAACGCTGTCCCACGGAGGGTTAGGGTTTCAGCACAGAAATTGGGGTGGGGTGGCGGGGACACAATTCAGTCCCTAACACCATCCTTCGACTTGTTTCACAAAACTTAGTAAGAGCGGGGAGCCTCCCCCTCACCAAGTCTTGCGTTAGAAGCTTCCGGCAGAAAGAGGTTCATTCAGGGGCAAGTTCAGTGGCCACAAATCAGGTCACACAGCCTCTCGTCTACCATTCTTTTGATGCACCTGTGCTGGTTGTCATCCATTCTCATACACTGCAACCTCTCCAATACACGGCTCGTCGCCACCCTCTCTCTTGCCCACCTCTGGGCCCAGAAAGCCTACTTCTGAGGGCTCCTGAACTGGGGCTCCCTTGTCCTCTGCCTTCTGACTGGATCCAGCCAAAGCCTTTTACCTTCCTCGTAGGGCCCCTGGTACGCTCACTGCAGCTGGTCACCGTGTGGCAGCCTGACCCTAGAGGAGGCGAGCATCTCAATCCTTGTGCCCCTGCTTTGTGTCCCCACCCCTGGAATCCGTGCACCGTCTCTACCAAGCACAAGCAGAGGCCCCCTCTAGGCTCAGGGGGCAGAGGAAGCCACACCAAGGGCAAGTTTAAAGCCCTCTTATCAGGTCGTCTCAAGTCAGTGAGGGTACAGGGCTAGGGGAGGGAGGGAGCACAGTGGTCGCTGAGGGTGAGGAACCAAGGGAACAGAGATCCACCCGCCAAGAGAGGCAGCCTCGCTCTAGAATGTCAAGCCCACAGGAGAGAGTGCAGAGTAAACAAAGCGTCCGAGGGGGCCCTGGATGGCTCAGTCATTTGAGCATCCGACCCTTGATTTCGGCTCAGGTCAAGATCTCACGGTTCGTGAGATCAAGCCCCATGTTGGGCTCTGTGCTGATGGCGCAGAGCCCTGCTTGGGACTCTCTCTCTCTCTCTCTCTCAAAATAAATAAACTGTGATGATCATGGAGCCTGCTTGAAATATTCCTTCTCTCTCTTCCCCTCCCCCACTCAGGCGCAAGCACACTCTCAATAAAATAAATAACTAAATAAACAAACGAACCAACTAATATTTTTTAAAAGATA
The DNA here is from genome assembly GCF_022079265.1 of Lynx rufus. Taxonomy (NCBI): domain Eukaryota; kingdom Metazoa; phylum Chordata; class Mammalia; order Carnivora; family Felidae; genus Lynx; species Lynx rufus. Next base: position 5,887,787 of record NW_025814834.1, read on the forward strand.
AAAAGTAAAAACTAAAGGGTCCCAAATGAAGGGCTTGGAGCAGGAGCTTGGGTATGGAGGATGGGCTTCTACTGCAAGCTCTTACAGGGGCGTGTGCTCGTATTCTCGGCAAGGGTGGGAGCCTGTCTCTCTACTCCTCACCCGGCTTCCTTCACCCATCCTTCTCCGTAAAGCCCTGGGTCCCGTAGAGCTCACAGTGGCCTCATAGCCACAGCAACAGGAGGCTCCATTCAGTGTCTGAGCACGGGGATGAAACTATCTCTTTTTACGAGAAATCCAGTTTTCAGGAATGGAAGGAAGCACGTTCCCCTTCGCTCCCTCCACTTTCATTTCTTGCTTCTTCTCTTTCTCGTCCTGATTCAACGTTGTCACCTTCAACCCCTCCACCTTTCTCTGACACCGACGTGGATAGCACTTGAGAGAGCCAACGGATGCGAGAAAGACCCGAAACCCAGAAACCCAGAACTCTTTCCCATCGTTGTGATCGGTCCCGCACTCCTGGCCTCTTGGTCAGTCTTCCAGGGAGGTTAAAAGGAATTTGTAAGTCTGAGAACACATTTTACTTGCCCGAAATGGTTCCAGGTGCTCTGGACACACTTCCCCCCCCGCCCCCCCCCCCAATTGCCGTAACAACAGTGCACCCTTTGAGGAGAGAGATGGCGGGTCTTAAGACGGGTTGTCCACACTCTGAGACATCTCTAAAGTACCTCTTCTCCTTTCTTTTTGATCGACTATTTTAATTTATTTTACGGTCCAAACTTATTTTTTTGTATCCGTGAGCTAAAGGGCCATGTCAGTTTACGTAGCTTTTCCTATCTCCTCTCTTTATCTTGCTAACTGCAGAGTTCAGCTGCAGGGCCCCCTTCCAAACCCAGAAACGCTCCTGCGCCAGGACCCCTTTGAACACCTAAAGAAAGATGTGGGTCCTCCCTCCAGGAATATGAACACGCAAAGCTGAATTGCCATTCTATTTCAGGGGTACATGGTTCTACAATGAAGTCTGTCCATGGGGCACCTAAGGCCAGATTTTTCTCAAGCTGTAGGCGGATGATAATTTGTATCAGGACCCCCTGAGGTGCTGGTAAAAACAAGCATGTTCCCCGAACCAACTGAGGACCTCGTGAATCAGACCTTTAGGGGGTGGATGCCAGGAGTCGGCATGTTTAATAGGCAGCTGGACCATCCCTATTCACAAAGAACTTTGAGGAGCATTGCTAGGGACCCCACCTAACCCCAATCCCTGAATCGATCTGATTATTTCCGAAACTATTCAAATTATTTTACTTTCAACCGACCTCTACAGGCCAAACCCTGTCTTACCAGTCGGTACACCCATGACCTCTTCTGAGCTTGACCTTAGCTGCAGGTGGAGAACTTGGATCATCCAACATTTTGTCCTCATTATTCCCCAAATCAATTACTTTAGCGTATTTTGATGGCAGCTGTTATTTATGAGGCGTTTGCCCTTGAAAAAGAACACACCATTTGGACAGCTTTCCTTGGAACAGCTTCCATTTTCAAGCTACAACAGTAAAAAAGGACCATTAAGTTCCCACATGAGACTGTGATGCTCCCAAGACTTGTTTCCGTTGACCGTTAAGTCTCGTTTTCATGAACGTCAAGTGCTGTTACCTTGTAAACCATACTCCTCCTTGCAAGGAGTGGTGTTTGTAGACTGCTTCAAATGACAAACTTCACCAGAATATTTGGGAGTAGAGAAAACACTGAAATAGACTCTAGATTTTTTTCCCCTCGGACTATCTTAGTAGCAGAACAGAATAAAAACATACGCTGAAGACCTGCGATCCGAAGGTGCCACAAGAGGGGAATTACTCCCAACTCTGTGTTTCACCCTAAAAATACAGAAGGGGTCGTGCTTTTCAATATAACTTAGCTATATCCAAAAGTCATGGGTTCCCCCTCAAATTTGCAAGTAAAATAAATAGGGTGTGCTTTCGTGACCCACGAAGCTTCTTTATATTTATTCAGACTCCACGCCTCTCAAAGCACAGGGCTCACGGGCCACCTTAAGAAATTTGACCTTAAATCCATTGTACTTATGTACATTTAAAATGCAACTTCTCAGGGAGCCTGGGTAGCTTGGCTGGTTGAGCATCTGACTTCGGCTCAGATCGTGACCTCACCGTTGTTGGGTTCGAGCCCCGAATCAAGGTCTGTGCTGACAGCTCAGAGCCTGGAGCCTGCTTCGGATCCTGTGTCCCCCCTCCTCTCTCCCTGCCCCTCCCCTGCTCACAGTCTGTCTGTCTGTCTCTCTCTCTCTCTGTCTCAGTAAATAAATGAATAAACGAATAAATAAATAAAATGTTCAAAAATTTTTTTAATAAAATGAAATGCAATTTCTCTATACTCCTCCTTACCTATTTACCATTATAATTTACTTCTAGCCAAATTCTGGCCTGGGCAAAGAACCCCCAACTACGAGCCATCAGTCACATGGTCTTAGTGACGAGGCCCCAGGCAGGCAGGACTCCACCGGAGCCCCACCTCTGAGAACAGAGCCAGGCACATCGTCGGCGCTCAGCAAATACTTTTCCGTGGATAACAAAACAAATAAATGAATTGCCAATTCCCTTTCAGACCATCTGGGTGCTGGCTTACGTTCCTCCTCAAACGCAACGTGACTCAGAGGCTTTGTTTTAAGGGATTCTAGAATGTACCGTGAGCCGGGGCCTTGCTCCCTGGGGCTCTGGTTCTTTCGGCTCAAAGTCTGCTTGATTTCTGCCACAGCACGGACAGCCCCCACCTGCCCTTCTCTCTCACATTATAATCGCTTCAGCGACGCGGTTATGAAATCTATTAACGCCACTGTCACCGAGAAGCTCCGTTCTTCACGGATGCGATGAATTTCCACCAAAGCTGACCTCTTTCGTTCACCAGGGCGCTGTGGATGCTAAATGCAGAAGGGCTGCCGAAGATCCGTTCGTGAGTGATGTTTCTATGAAAACGGGAAATTGCTTGCTGGGTCCCTGCGAGCCCTTCTGTCGTGGGCGGCGCTTGGGGACGCGAGGGAAGACAGCGGATAGGGTTCCCCTGTAAATTCTTTGAATACGGAGGAAACAGGTCGCGGTCGCCCATTCTGGGTGCGTGCTGTACCTGGAAGGAGGGATTCTAGGTGAGGAGGACGTATGATTCTTACACTCTAGGCAACTGCCATCTCGTAGGGGAGCCCACTCGAACGGTGAACGTGAGATGCTTCTAGAACACCAGCGGTGTATGCACAATAACGGAAGATCTTCCCCTCCTGCTTCTTGCAGAGGGAGCTCTCCTTTTTCTCCCTGCCCCTCGACACTACTACACTCTCTTAATTCATTTCTATTTTTCAAAAGACGGGCAATCTGTGCGGTATGAAGGCAACAGCTTGGATGCAAGGAGCCGTGTAAAGCAAGATGTTAGGGAAGCGAGCTCGGAGATATTTTGGGTACCAGTAATGGAGTGCGGGGCCGGGGGGGGACTCTCCCAGCGTGCCACGTGGGTGACTTTGTGCGCTTCTCACAGAGGCCACATGGCGGGGACATCACGGTCACGCCGATGCTACAGATGGGGCACCACTCGGGGCAGAGGACGCCCCTTCCCTGCCCGTGTGAAGCAGCAGTCTGCTGGGAAGCACTACCCGCCCCCTGCAAGGCCACCCGGCAGCCGCCCCCCTCCCGTGTCTACACCGCCTCCTGGATACCTGACTCCCTAAATCCTCAAAACAGCGACGGGACGTCGGGACGGTTGTGCACATTTTCCAGATGACAACAATGAGGCTCAGGCTAGTGGGAAAAATTCCCCAGGATCACAGAGCCAACAGGTAGAAAGAAGGTCCAGGATTCCAACTCCGGTGCATCTGTTTGCAGAACTGTGGTTCTGGAAGGCTCTGCCCCGGGGCTGGGTGTTTGCATGCACGTGTGTGTGCTTACAAGTGCACATGCACATTCGTCATTATAGGACCGTGCTACAGGCGAACGCAGCCTCCGGCCATCAGTGGCCCATGACCTGCGCAGTTTGCACCTGGACACGTCAGCACTTTACCTTGCTGCTTGCTGTTCATGGCGTTACTGTCCCCTGGGATTCAACCATTGGTCTGGAATGCTGAGCTGCAAAGGTTTAATCCATTAAGACAGGGAAGAAAGCCAACCCATGTCTCTTCTCAAACGCTCAGGTTGATTTTGTGATGGGATCGTAGCATTTGGGCAATGGAGGGAGGTTTTATGCTATTTCAAAATAGGACAAGGTCTAACAGTAAGGCTTCACATGTTTTTCTGCTCAAATGAACTCCTACTTGGCACAGTTCTGTGTTTTAATTACAAAGTAAGAGATTATCGTTGTATGAACGTTTCAGTTGGGGGGAGAAAGTAAAAGGCTTATTTATTCATTTTGTGAGAGGGAGACAGAGGGAGAAAGAGCACAGAGGAGGGGCAGAGAGAGAGGGAAAGAGAGAATCACAACCAGGCTCATCACTGCCAGCATGGAGCCTGATGCGGGCCTCGAACTCACGATGCGCGAGCTGTGACCTGAGCCGAGATTGAGAGTTGGACGCTTAACCGACTGAGCCGCCCAGGTGCTCCAGCAGATTTTGAAAACTTTTAAAAAATGAGAAAACACTGGGATATATTAGGATGTTGGAAAGCTGAACCCCTGGGGTTTTAACGGCCCTGGACAGCCCTGAGTTCATCCCCAGTCTTCCAGAATCTCCCTCCCGCCCTCGCCATGTTCCTGCTTAGAGAAGAATACTTTCTGTGTGCAAAACAACCCAATTTTCCTAAGAGAGCTACGACTGAAACTAGTTACAAGGCTAATTAGGACAGAGGGGGTCTTTTCACCCCACCTTATCTGCTCAAACCCCGAGATGGCCGGGTCCGGGCTCTTTGCTGTAAGAGATCTTTCACTGGAGGTGTTTCCAAGGGCTCTTGAGTTCTTCAAAATCTCCAAGGCTTTCATTTCATCCGACACATCCCCGAGGAAGAAGGTTGTGCTGAGGGGTCCCCAAGACCTCCCTTGGGGTCGTTGGGAGAAGGGGGGAAGCGATGGGTGAACCAGGCACAGGCTTCCAGGAGTCCCGGGACACCCCTGATTCCTCCAACCGTGGGCTGTGACGACACGTGTGACATCTGTCTCCTGGGGATGCTCATTAGACGCCCGGTGCCGGGGACCTCATGGGGGGGGGGCTGGTCCCGTAGGCACCCTTTGCCTGAATTCCAGCCTTCCAAGAGGAAAGCGGGCGCTCAGCCTCAATCGCGCTGTTTGCACGCAGTGTGGGCACAGCTGGCCGCTCTCGTCAATCTTGGGGATGCTGGAAAGCCCCCGAAGTTCCCAGACGGCAGCCGAGGGCCACCTCCCACGTTGGCTTTCCTGGGGACAGTAGCCAGGATTGCAGCAGTAACTCTGGGCTGCACAGTGACTGCTCACGGCTCTCTTGGCCCCAGATCAAGAGTCTGGGCCTGTGAGGGCCCCAGGGAATGTCTACACAGCCCGCACTTAACCCTCCCAGCGGGGCAGCCTGGTTGCTGAGGGAGATGGAAACAGCCCTGTACTCCCTCAAACGGGGGCTTTCATGGAGCCCACACTCATTCTGGCCGTGATTCAGTCAACAGCACCCCCTCCCCCTGTACACAGGCCACACATCACATCATGTCACATGCAAGAAACTTCCACAGAGGGGCGCCCAGGTGGCTCCGTCGGTTAAGCGTCCGACTTCGGCTCAGGTCATGATCTCGCGGTTCGTGGATTCCGGTCCCGCATCGGGCCCTGTGCTAACAGCTCGGAGCCGGGCGCCTGCTTCGGATTCTGTGTCTCCCTCTCTCTCTGCCCCTCCCCCGCTCATGCTCTGTCTCTCTCAAGAATAAAAAGAAACACTGAAAAAAAGAAACACATCCACGCAGCATGCACATCACACACACACACACACACACACACACACACACACACACACACCACATATACCATCAGCCGCACACACACAAAACACATTGCCATTGAAGATTGCTGACTTTCCTCTGTTCAGGAAGGTGAGGGCTGTAACAAAATAGTCATTTTTATAGTCACCGAACCATACCCAGGACTTCAGATGTAGATACCTTGCAGAGTTCAGCAGACCAAATCAGGAGTCTGACGAAGAAGGACGGTGAGGGTGCAAATCCCCTGATGTGGTAATTTCACACCTGCATGGAGCATGAAGTAGATAGAGCACCTAGAAGACCCCCTACTCCCCCATCCCAAGTGGAGACTATCAGCTTTCATTCTCGTATAAAGTGAGGGAACGCGTGCTTCTATGAAACCTGCCGTAACCATTTAGTGAAACGATTATAGGCCAGGAAAGTGACCCGCCACAGGTCAAGTGGTGTTTTAGTGACTCCCAGGCAAAGCACAGAGGGATCGTGAATAGGAGTGTGACGAGTGGCGTAATACGATGTGATAGAAGGTAAGACAAGAGTTGATACTACTGGGTGTTTCTATTCTCCAGGCACAGCGCTGGGTCCTTTAATGCCCAGGCTCCCGTCCCTGCGGCTTATGAGACAGGTGCTGTTATCATTTCCATTTCACAGATAGGAAAGTAGACGGCGGCCCCCATCCTGCACCATCTCCCTGGGCAGAATTGGAGCCCGAGCTCAGCAACTCCTGGAACAATAAGACAAAGTCTAGTAAAAGACAAACACTATTAAAGACAAAGTCAGGGGCGCCCGGGTGGCTCAGTCACTTAAGCATCCAACTCTTGTTTTCGGCTCAGATCAGGATCTCATGGTTCGTGGGATCGAGCCCCGCGTCAGGCTCCGCACTGACCCATGTGCCTTCTTGGGATTCCCTCTCTCTCTTGCTCTTTCTCTGCCCCTCCCTCTCTCTCTCTCTCTCTCTGTCTCTCCAAATAAATAAATTTTAAAGAAAATAAATAAAACAAATGAAATAAAAACAAAGTGAAACATCCCTTTCAGAGAAGCATGAAACACACGAGCCAATATACCTACGATGCTTCCCCACTCTTGTGACTTCCCAGTAAGCGAATGGAGTGTTCGGTTGGAGCAAATATTTGGATTTTTCGGGAACGGGGTTTTGTTTTGTTGATGAAATGTCACCCAAACATACCACGGATGCTGTCGGTTTGAGGCACCCCGCTTGCACACCCACGGGAGAAGCTGTCACCGAGCACTCCCGCACCAGGACTCAGCCCCACAGCAGCAGGTCCGCGTCGCTGAGACGCCCTTCTCCCCTGGTTTGTGCGGCTTCTCCGCCGTGGCTGTGTAGCCACCACACACGCAAGGGCCCCGACTCTGGACCCTCCTGAACTTTCTGGTCCCGGCCCTGCCCCTGCTTCCTGGGGAACCAGAGGAGCAGAAAGCAGACAAGGAGGTGAACGTCACCAGGGTGAGAGGGGGCGGGCCCAACGGATCTAGTAGAGGGAGGGCTGTTTGGGGAGGGGGGGGAGGGGGAGGGGAGAAGCAGAGGTGTCTCGGAGAGGGGAAGGAGCAGGACTGTAGGGCAAGACCGGGAGGGCTCTACAGACAGAGACAGAGAGAGAGGAGCGAGAGAGTTTTCTCGAGGCCCACAAGCCTTGAACAGGGGCTCTATTGTAACAGGATTGGCGAGTCTTTGCGTTCTTGTGGCCAAGAGTCTTCTCCACACGGTGGAAACCCAGGACCGCCCAACGGAAGCTGAACAGGTGTCGCCACGGTCGTGTGCGCACAGATGGTGGGGGTGGTCCCGCGTCTGCCTGGGGGGCGGGGGTCCCCACGGCCTCCTCTGCCGCGCAGGCCCCACGCGGCTAGACCAGAGCGGATTTCCTTTCTTCTGGTAATTCTCCTGACTCGCCTCTTCATACAAATCTGCTTAACGCTAAAATCATATTATCAAAACAACTCTTTGAAATATCAGGTGCCAAATCCTCGCGGGCACAGCGCACCGTTGACCGACAGGCGTCATCAGTTAACGGGCACGGGCTACTGGCCGAAGTAACCAGTAACCAAGGAAGCTATCTGCCTTGTCGCTGTGACGCCTGTCACCCGGACAGGAGTCCGGAGTAAGTGAGTCCTCAGGGCAGGCCTTACACGCGGGTGCTGGGATCTCAAGGCTGTAAGTATGATTCTGTACTGCTCCCCGCAGTCTGGGCAGAGAGGCCGGGGGAAACTCCTGAAATGTCTGTGACAGATCACGCCTGTGCTGCTCCCCGGTGGCCTGGCCCCGGGGTGCGGCGCCGAGCCCCTCTTACGTGGGCAGCTTCGTCTTCTTCCGGCGGCTCGTGACCGCACTGCCCCCAAATCACTGGGGACCCCAGTGCAATCAGAAGCTGCGGGGATCGACTCAGAGACAGCAGAGAGGTAACGACATATTGCAGTTACCCGAGTGTCGGTTAACTGTGTTCCCCGTTTAGATGTCACCTGCCCAGAGGCCGTCCCTGAGGGTATCTGCCTTGCTAGCCACCCACCCTTCTCTGCACCACCCACCACCACCCAACCCGAACTCCGGGCTCACCTCCCTCGTGGCACCTGTTCCGCTGTTATTCCTGCAGGACGATTTGTCTCCGTCTGTCACCAGCCTGTGGACTCCCCGAGAATCGGGACTAGGCGTTAAGATATTGTCACCTGACATCAAATGTATGTCCACAGATATGTCTTTTTAAAAAATACTTATTTCGAGGGGGGGCAGGGGAGGGGCCGGGAGAGAGGGAGAGACGATCCCAAGCAGGGTCCACGCTGTCAGCACAGAACCCGACACGGGGCCCGAACCCACAAACTGTGAGATGGTGACCTGAACCGAAGTCAAGAGTGGGATGTTTAGCCGACTGAGTCACCCAGACGCCCCACAAACTACGTCTTAAACGAATGAATGTGGAATGATTTCCCCGAAGAGGGCACTTGTATTTGAAATGACAAGTTGTTCCTTTCCCGTATTTCACTTAAACTCTCTCCTGTATTGCAAACGTGGGCTATTACCTCACGACCCGAGCACACATGCCCACTGGGGACCTCACAGCCTCGCACGGCAACAGGGACGTGCGAGGGCTGTGAGCCTGGGCTGTCGGTCCAGTAGAGTTCTCATTTACCCGTCTGAACGCCCGCCTTTCCTTTGTCGAGTGGGACCCTGAATGAGATGACCAGGTTAGCTGTGTCCCGTGACCTGGGCCACAGGAGAGGGAGGGGAGGGAGCCCCAGAAGGCTGGGACGGTTGCGGACCTTCTGGGACACGTGAGAGGAGGCACAAGTGTCAGCAACGGTGGAAGGAGGACAAGGATTCTAGAAAAAGATGGGGCTGCCTAGCCTCCCACAGCGGGCGAGCCGTTCTTTGGCCCTAAATACCAGCAGAGGCACCAGACTGATTCCTCTGGGTAACTTAGGATCCTAGCAGAGGAGAGGAAAAGAGAGGAAAGAGGGGAGGAAACTGGAAATCCGAAAAACAGAAAAGGTGAGGTATAAGTGGTTAATGAGTAGAAAGGAGAACGACAAGGGGGCAAAATACAAAGACGCATTTTCTAGAAATGTGTGGTCGCTGAACTCCCCGGCCAGAGGGTGAATGTTTTGGACACACTGTAAGTATCTTTTCCTCTATTATCACCCCTGCTCGATGCTCAAATGGACTGAGCACACTCACCCCTTTAGAGGTATTTGCGGGTGTGGGACACCCGGGTGGCTCATTCGGTTGAGCACCCGACTCTCGATTTCAGCTCGGGTCACGGTCTCACGGTTCATGAGATCGAGCCCCGCGTCGGGGCTCTGTGCTGACAGCGTGGAGCCTGCTTGGGATTCTCTCTCTCCCTCTCTCTCTCTGCCCCTCCCCCCCTCACTCTCTCAAAATAAATAAATAAACTAAAAAAAAAAAGAGGTATTTGTGGATAAATGCGTCATGATCCACCTGTTTTAGTTCGGCATGTGCAACCACCTCCCTGCACATCCAGTGTAAAGAAAGTGTCTGATGCTCAGTGCATGCTTACACGTGACAAGTAAGGGAGCGTTCTTCATGAGAAGTAATGTCAGAAGCAGAAAAATAAAGGTGCGGTGCCCTTGAAGGGGACTCACGATAGAAATAATACCCTTCGGCTCCTTGCAGTGATATTCCTGACAGGGGCTCTCTTCGATGACTTCTCAGAGATTATACGTACAGCCCAGATCTGTTGTAGGCAGTCCGAACACGGGACTTAAAAAGTTAGTTTTGGGGGCGCCTGGGTGGCTCAGTCGGTTAAGTTTCCGACTCTTGATTTCGGCTCAGGTCATGATCTCACGGTTTGTGAGTTCGAGCCCTGCTCTATGCCGGGGATCTGTGCTGGCAATACATAGCCTGCTTAGGTTTCTCTCTCTCCTTCTCTCTCTCTGCCCCCCACCCCCACCGCTCTCTCTCTCAAAATAAATAAATAAACTTAAAAAAAAGTTAATTCTTTATTGCAGAATTTATTACAGAAAATGATTACAGAAGAAATGATGATGGCACCTATGTAGTTATAAGGACACATGAGACCCTTGTGGCTCGGAAAATCCCCTGGTTTTGTTACATCATTTCCAGTTCTATGTATTGTTGACTATGACAGAAGTTTCTAGAATGGAGAAAGTAAACAAAGGGCTCTATATTCAGACCCTGGGTACATCAAACCCGCTGACTACATTCCTTTTGGGTCTTTGCAGTGCCCTGAAAAAAAAAAAAAGGTAATGAGTTTACTGAAATTATTGTGGAGAGGGCAAAGGTCAATTTGACAAGAGCAGACATGATCGATACCAGTTATAATGACACGGTTGACGGCCCTGGCCAGACTCCATTGCTCCCTGGATGACAGTGTTTGTTTCCTACACATTTCAGTGCCTCATACAATCTCATTAGGAAGTCGAAATTAAAAATGCTCTGAAGGAATGATTTCTCCAAGCAAATGTTACTTCCAGAAGGGGTACCAGGGCTTGAAGGACAGAATGGCACACAGGTAGCAAATCCGAGAACCCCCGTGTCTTGGGCGATAAAGACTCAGAGATAAATCCCACGCAGCCTTTAAAACTGAGAGGTGGCCTTTTTCCCACAGGGGACTCTGTCTAGAGATTCATGAGCCGTACACAGAACGTCAAAGACCTAACCCCTCCTCCTGGTTTGCTCTTCATCTGACACCACCGTGTTTCATTCCGCCCGGCCTCATCCAGAAGCGTGCGAAACCCTTGTGCAGTCAGTCCTCCGCGACGCACGGAAACTCTGCTGGGAAGATGCTTCTCCGCCGTTTTCATGGGATAAGGTGTTAATGATATGTAGATTAGATGTCATTATGAAAGATAATTTGCATGCACACACAGGGGAAAGGAGAAATTTGTGATTTTTAAAAATAATTTTTATGTTTATTTATTTATTTTTGAGAGAGAGAGAGAGAGAGAGAAAGCACAATTAGGGGAGGGGCAGACACACACACACACACACACACACACACACACACAGAAAGTGAAGCAGGCTCCAGGCTCCGAGCTGTCAGCACAGAGCCCGACGCGGGGCTCGGACCCATGAACCGTGAGATCAGGACCTGAGCCTAAGTTGGACGCTTCACTGACGGAGCCACCCAGGTGCCCCGAGAATTTTCGATTTTTAGGTAATAGCACATGTCTCCAGTCTCCTTCAGCCCTTTGTTTCACATTCAAAGTCGGCGTCCAAAAAGAATCAGTTGAAAACCTACCAAGAACCTGGGGCATTGACACTATGGTTCCTTCCGGAAAGGCTAAAGGTGTGGGGAGAGCTAGACCCCTCCTGCCCTTGCACCTCTAAGGGAAAGCACTGCTCCGTGTTAATGTTACATTTAACCTTGCTGGCCTGACCTTGAGGGAGCAGGCTAGCAGCCCTAGAGGAAAATGCCACCCTCCATAAATTTTTCCCCGGAAGGGCGTCTTCCCAAGACCCGTAGCTCAGTCATCTTGGACGCTACTTTTATGGACCTTGTGCAGCTGAACGTGAATCGCTTATTTACGGATATTTGACATTTGCCGATGCAGTAATTCACTCTCTGGACATTTGTTCTATTTATTTTAATTCTTTCTAGAATGCGGTACAGAATTTAAGGCTTTTCAAATCTGCATGTGTATGCAGGCATTTTCGCTTTTGGTGCCTACATTAGCTAAATGGGTTTTTTGGACTTTCTTTGTTATGATGAAAATAGTCTTTTCATGCACATGGAAAGAAAATTCAAGCGGTACCGTAGGTGTGCAATAGAACGGAAGTTTCTTTTCCAACCCCCATACTCAGTCCCATTGTCCAGAGATAACCACGACCAGCAGTGTCTTATATTCTTGTTTGTCTTTTTGGAAAATCCCCATGCGTATCACATGTCATATATCCGCATCGATCGATCTAACACACACACATTCACACATGTATTACATATATGTATAGATACAAACATTTGTATACATACAATGTGGGGGGACATTGACGCACTATGCTGTTTCTTACTTAACAATATCTGGGTGATCTTGACCTTGTCAATGCACACAGATTCATCTCATTCTATTTAATAGTCCTGAAATTTATGACTGCATGGGCGTATCTTAGATTATTTAATAATAGTGCTACAGATGGGCACTCCAATTCCTGGCTAGAGCAAACAACTTTTAGGCAAAGACTCCTGCCTACAACCCAACGCCCGGTCCCCATGGCCACGTGCGACTTCAACCACTCTGCCCTGAAGTCTAGACCTAATTTTTCTATTTGGATTTATGACTTCTTTGGCAAGGAAAAGCCTAAGATCGTTTTTATTTTGTTATTTTGCCCACTGGGCACAGCCACTGCTGTGAGCGGCAGGCTGGAAATTACGTTAAGAGATGCTAGATAAATAAGCTAGCGTTCGGTCAGCTTCTTCCTTCACAGAAATCAAATTTATTCTCATTTCTTTGCTTTTGTTTTTCTTTCTCTTTTCCTGCCAAGCCAGCGCAGACTGGGCAATGGCTGGAGTTACTGTTTGGGGTCAGTCTTGCTTCTCCCGTCTCCACCAGCCGTCCTAGATCAGTCAGTCGACCCAGGAGCGCGTCCTGGTCAGACAAGACTCCACCAGCAGCCATGGGTCCAGTCGCAAGAATCAGGGAGACGGGCTTCCGGCTGGCCAGCCGGTTGTCAGCACAGCTGCCGAGGAGGGCGGAGCAGGAGCTCGGTCCCCCCTGACGGTGGCTGTCTGGTGGCACCCGGGCAGGAGACAGCTCCGAGGGATGTTGCCCAGGGAGCGCCTCCAAGTGATCCCAGCACCCAGCTGCTCTTGGGAACAGAGGTCCCCGGGGCTCAGGAGCTTCTGCAGGAAAGATCTGCTAGCTTATCCCTTCCTCAAAAACTTCGTAGTTTCTCTCCGGAGTATTTTGCCTTGATGTTGCATGGCCACATTTCAGCTCTTCTGGACCGCCCGCTATCAGGTTAATGCATGCTACTGCTCCTCCTTTAGCCTCCCTTGCCCAGGATTTTTGAGAAGCACAGTACATTTTCCCTCAGGAACGGCTCTGAGAAGGGACGATTCAGTTATCTAGAAGGAGGTCCAAGCTGTTGATAACTGCAGCCATGCCCCAGGACGGAGGCTGCAGGGGTGGGAGGGAACGAGGGAGAGTAGGACAGGCACGTCCTTCTCACTGACTGCCCCTTTGTACCCTCTGAGCATCACACCGTGTGTTCGCCTCATTCAAAACCACTGAAAAATGGGACTCCCGGGCAGCACCGCTGGTTAAGCGTCTAACTTCGGCTCAGGTCACGATCTCATGGTTCGCGAGTTCGAGCCCCTCGTGGGGACCTGCACCGACAGTGCGGAGCCTGCCTGGGAGTCTCTCTGTCTCCCTCTCTCGGCCCCTCTCCCGGTCGCTCACAGGCCCCATCTTTCTCTCTCTCTCTCTAAATAAATTTTTGAAAATACTGAAAGCTTATCTCTTCAGTCAGCTTCTCAAGAAAGCACAACGTGTCCTACCACGAACAAAGGAGGGGCTGGAACTTCCGCAAAAATTGTGATGTCTTTGAACAGAATCAAAACGCCAGCATTTTTTTAAAAGGAGAAAGATGAGGAGGAGAAGGAGGAACCCAGCTCACCTCCTTGTGCCTTTATTCTTCGGTTCCACCGTTCTTTCGTCTCGTCTTGGAGCCCCTCATTGGACCCCTTCGCTCTTTAGATCTTTCTCCGTTGCTGCCTCCGCGTTGTGTCTCCCCACCTGCAATTTGGATGCCAGAGTTCCCTGGAATGTCCCTCTGGGTCATGTTCGGGGTTGAGAGTTGGGTTTTGAGGTCTAAATCCCTTCGCTTATTGTGCCCCTTCCTTTATGGACCAAGCAGTATCGCTTTAGTACGCTGGGCAAACACTGATGACCAACCTCCCACCTCCTTCTGGAACTCTGTGCCACCCGCCAGAAGGAAGAAAGCAGCTTAGGTGAAGGATCTAAGCAGGACTTGCCCTTCAGTACCCCTGAGTGGCAGGTGACCAGTCCCACAGATCTTACCTTCCCTGTGACAGGTGGAGAAGGAGACAGACAGCTAGATGCACGTCCCTTTGTGATCTCCAGGGTGCAAACAGATTGGACGTGCCTGGGGGAAGCGTGGTCCTCCCACATGCCAAAGCAAAAGTTAATGCTGCGCTCTTCCAAGATATGAACGGGGGCGCCTGGGTGGCTCAGTCGGTTAAGTGTCCCAGTTCAGCTCAGGTCATGATCTCACGGTTCATGAGTGTGAGCCCCACGTGGGGCTCTGGGCTAATAGTGTGGAGTCTGCTTGAGATTCTCTCTCTCTCTCTCTCTCTCTCTCTCTCTCCCTCCCCTTTGCCCCTCCCCCACTTGCACTTTCTCCCTCAAAATAAACGAATATACTTTTGAAAAAGACATGAATAAAGGCAACTCTCTTTAAAATTCTTTTCAACGTTATTTATTTATTTATTTATTTATTTATTTATTTATTGAGAGAGACAGAGAGAGACAGAGGATGAGTGGAGAAGGAGCAGAGAGAGGGAGACACAGAATCCGAAGCAGGCTCCAGGCTCTGAGCTGTCAGCACGAGAACCTGACGCGGGGCTCAAACCCACAAACTGTGAAATCGTGACCTGAGCCGAAGTTGGACACTCAACCAACTGAGCCACCGAGGCGCCACAGGGCAAATGTCTTGAATGGAGGAGAAAACAACAAATGTGATTTAAAAGTGCTCATAGCTTTAATTCCAAGAACCGTTCCTGAAATAGAATGATCTGGACTCTGGTTGATGGGGTGTAAGCATGAGCAGATACGAGGGATGGACGGGTTTACCTATTGTCTACTGCTGGTCTCCTGTCCTTGCTCTGTAGTCACGGTGGCGATACATAGAGAGAGAGAGAGCTCTGCGTTTGATGGTTTGTATGTTGAGCTCCTCTGGCTATGGGCAGTGACAGAGATTGAGAAACCTGGAAAGGTAGGTGGGATGAACTACTGAAACAAGAGAGGGCAAGAAGGTTCAAGACCGAACACGGGGAGCCACCGACATTCTGTGGATTAATGACCGAAGGACAGAGTCCAGCAGCCACGATCAGAGAGGAGGAGGGAGTGTGGTTTTGCAACCATGGATGCGGTTGTACCTCTGACCCCGTGAGCATTTCCATCCCAGACGGTCACCAGCACAAATCATTCCTGCATCTTGGGGGCAGCGATGTGGGGCTGCAGAGGGTGGGGGACGTATGGCAGTTGGCCAGACCAGTTGGTTCCCATGGGGAAAAAATTTTCAGAAGGATGGAGGGAGCAGAAGGTCAGTTAAAAGACCAGGGAGCCAAAAGGCTGGTGGATTTTTCCTTGGGGCCCAAATGCCCTTGGGAAAACAGACTTCGGAGATTGGAGGGGGCAGAATCAAGAAAGTAGAAAGACTACTCTATGACTAACGGGCAGAGTATTAGGTTACATAAAGCACAGGATGACTTATAAGGAGGAAATGAAAATCGTACGTGGCCATGCCGCTAACAAAAGCAGCAAGGAGCCAAAGGACTGTATTCAGACGCTCATGCCATATTCACACAGATGATAGTTCCAGAAGAAGCCAACTGTTGTATTCAAGAGAAGAGTCATCCTGAGTGACCGCACAGCAGACAAAGGAAGAGCTTCGTAACACGCCCCGTCCTCCTTCACCGCAGTTGGGAGAGCCGACAGGGCTGGATCGAGGCACAAAAGCACAATTGTTTCCATCTCTCTTGGGTCCAGCCAACTAGCTTTTAATTAAATGAAAATAATAAGCATCCCAGTTCACCTGGGGAGAACGGAGAAGGGGGCACGAAAGGAATCCAAGTTTCCATCAAATACTTCTTGGTTCATGGTGCAGTGCTCTAATCACCTGGAATTTATTGTTACCCGGTTTTTCTCCTTCTCCACTGTAGCTATTAGAGTAGAAATTTAATTACGGTGATTGAATAATTAAACGAATCACAAATAACTTTTGCATAGCAAGCTTTTTCTTCCCCTTCACCTAAAAGGATGTTGGCACTGACATCAGGATTCTCTGTCCTTCTCAGGAGCCTTGAGGCCTGACTTCCAAAATTAGGGTCTTAATGTCCTTGATAGAAGTTCACATACAATAGGAAATGTAGGGAGCACCTGGCTGGCTCAGTTTATGGAGTGGGTGACTCTTGATCTCGGAGGTATGCGTTTGAGTCCTGTGTTGGGTATATAGATTACTTAAAAATAAAAATCTTTAAAAATTTTTCTAATGCTTATTTATTTTTGAAAGAAAGAGAGAGAGACAGAGTGCAAGTGGGGGAGGGACAGAAGGAGAGGGAGACACAGAACCCGAAGCAGGCTCCAGGCTCTGAGCTGTCAGCACTGAGCCCGACACGAGGCTCAGACCCACGAACCGTGAGATCATGACCTGAGCCGTTGGACACTTAACCCACTGAGCCACCCAGGTGCCCCAATAAAAATCTTTATCAAAAAAAAGAAGGTAAAGTTTAGGGGTGCCTTGGGTCAGTTGGTAGAGCATGCAACTTTTGATCCCAAAGTCATGAGTTCAAGCTCCCCGAAGAGGCCCCCATTTGATCCCAGAGTCATGAGTTCAAGGCCCCTGATTGTGAATAAAATAAAAGATGAAATTGAAGTATTGAGGAAAGATTTAAAACAATCTTCTATAAGAATCTTATCTGAAAAGAATATTGATAGGAACGACTAGGACCTCTGAACGTTCATACCTATCTCGGGCATACAACAGAGATCGACAATTGATAATGAAGATTTAAATATGAAAAAGAAATCTTCTGGCTGTTTTTTGTTTTTGTTTTTGTTTTTGTTTTTTGTCAAAACGGCAAGAACAACAAAATACCCATAGTAGTAGTTCTTGGCAAAATGAGAACCTGGAACATTTCAGCCTTGTTGCTTCACAGAAATCAAACAAAAATCTTAAAAAGGCATTCTGAACTATTTGCTTATTTGTTTTCATAAAATCATGAACTTGAAAGGACCAGAGAGTGGTGGGTCCTCCTTATTTCCGGGCTTGGGACCACTTGAATGAGGCAAAAGGCTATGGCATCACTGACTCACACTTGTCTCCACCAAAATCCACTGCCGTGTCCCCAAAACTCCCCCTGGAGTCAATGTTGTCCTCCCATGCGCAGCCTGGGGCCAGCATCTTACAGATTCTGCAGGCCTGAGACGTTCCGGGTGTGTCCCTCCCCAGGACTTCTGGGAGTGTGGGTGGGGGTCTTTGTGAAGGAGACACTCCCACCTGACAAAGAACTTCAATCCTGGACCACCTGGCTTCGGCTGATCGAGGCCCTGGCTGCTTTCTCTGCCCCAGCTCCATTTCCGGCCGCCCGTACCTTGCCCTGAATCAGGTGCAAAAACGGGTTTCTTTCACCGTCTCCTCTCAGCCGGGTCTCCTGGATGCCGATTTCCTCTCTCCTCCATCAATTTACGATTCTCTGAACCGCTCTCCTGGCCATAGCCCTTCATGCTCTGCCAGGTTCCCGTCCAGTCTCCTGGCAAACCACCTGTTCTGCCTCGGTCTCACCGACAAGACCCAAGCCTGCTCGCGAGAAGGGCTGTCCTCAAGTTCTGAGCCCCAGGCAGAAGCGCTGTCTCAGTTTAACAAGTGGGGGCCTAAGAGATCTAGTCCCACAGCTCCAGACAAAGAGAGCCAGGTTAGAGAGTCACTTACACACCCCCCGGTTCAATAAATACCAAAGGCACCAAGCAACTCTGCCTCTGGACAGGCTTTCGGCTATTACACGGGAAGCTCAGTAGAGGGCGCTCCTGCATTATAACAGCTTAGCATGGGGGGGAGGGGGCAGCGCGCCGGAATCCAGGGATTCAGTCGGAAAATGCAAATAACGCCACATATTCTCGGCGAGCGTGGGGGCATACGTGCCCGTGTTCTGATATTTCCACCCAAACATATTCCGCTCTGGATAGGACGCTCGCTTGACATGTCATGGCGTTTCCCTTACTGAAGCAAACATACGAGTGATGCAACGTATATAATTGCTCTATTCACTAGATTCAGTCAAAAGTTATTTTAATCCGTGGCACACTTCGTTCCCCAACCCTTCAGAATACGTCAGGATACAATTTCAAAAAGACGGCGGAGCTACCGTATTCTGTTCCCCGGAACTACCTGAGTCTTTTTCTGGGTGTCGAGCCATCTTGATGCAGGAGGGAGAGGAGCTGAAAAGTCACGGCCGCTGGACGTGAACTGCATCTCAGGCAAGACAGAAGGGCGCGCCGCTTTTTGAGAAACGGTCCTATCCTGATAAATGGGGGTGCAGAAGGTGGCACCCGGCAGCCAGTATTTTCCGCTCAGTGGAACCCTTGCCCCGGGGGCCAGGTGTCACTATCCAAGGACTGTGTGGACGCTATAAAACCCCTTTCTTTGCTGTTGGCAAGGCTAACATTTACTGAGCACTTACTCTGTTCCCCGGGCACGGTGCCAAACCCTTTTACGCGTATCATTTATTTGTTTCTTATTTACTTATTGCCTGTGTTATTTAATCTTTGCAACCACCGGTGTTAGACACAGGTAGACATGAGGAGGTCGAGAACAGTGAAGTAGGCAGTGGCTAGAACGTGCTGGGAAATACAGAGCGTCCAGCCAGTTTCTGCACGCTTCCCCGGGCGGGTAGCTGCAATGCTGTGTCCCTGTAGAAGGAGACTCAGCTCGAGTCTTGGCGTTTCTGACACGGTAGTGAAAACTACTTTCCTTTACATAAATTCCAGTGTTTTTCAACTTACATCCATATGTGAAGGCAAGTCACCAGCTGACCCAGCTGAGTGACATTTTATGTGTTAGAAGTTAAATTATCAACTGTAAAATCAACTTATCGCCTGGTGAGTGAAATTAGAACGTAGAGTGGCTGCTATTCAGTTACAGTGAGTTGCTGTTTAACGGCTCTGTTCTGGAAGGCTATTTCATGTTTATTAATCTGTCTTCTCTACTGGACAACAGACGGCCCTTTATTGCTAAACCCCACCATGGGGTGCAAACGGTGGGGGCTATAGTCAACCCTCCCTAGGCAGTAATTAGCACAGCATCCAGAGGACACATCAAATGTTTTACTAAAATATTTCCTTTCTGCTACCCTTAAAATAAAACCAAGATCTGATGGCGGGTTGGGGGGGGGGGGGCGGGTAGATGCAGGTGAGAAAAAGGAGCCCTGTGTTATGATCATTAGTGGGAGCAGGGGCGCCTGGGTGGCTCAGTCAGTTAAACATCCCACTCTTGGTTTCAGCTTGGGTCATGATCTCACCCTTTGTGAGTTCAAGCCCTACCACGGGCTCTGTGCTGACAGTGCAGAGCCTGCTTGGGATTCTCTCTCTCTCTCTCTCTCTCTCTCCCTCCCTCTCTGCCACTCCCAGCTCATGATTGCGTGCTCTCTCTCTTTCTCTCTCATAATAAATAAATAAACTTAAAAAAAATCATTTGTGGAAGCCAGATCCAGAGGGTTCCTCACTGCTCTATCACTTTCCAAATGCCCAAGTCCCAGGCTTGTCTGGGGCTGGCACCCAGCCTAGGCCCTGCCTGTAACACAGAGCAAAGAAGAAGAAACAATCTCATGAGAAGGTGACTGTCTCTGGGGCGGACCTTCAGAAGAGCCGAGAAAATCATTCCCAAAACACAAAATCCTGCTTTCCCAGGGTTCCCAATAACCAAATGACATCATTATAAACTACGTGGACATCTGTTATTTTTGCTCACTCACTACCACTTGCCCTTTTGAGAACAGACGCCTGAATATTCTTTGGGAACCACCCCTCCCCACTTCTAGCCCCTGGGCCATGTCTATTGGTGTGCTCCACCCTCCTGGACAGCGGTCTTGACCCCAGAGTGCGCTGAACGGGCCGAAAGGGTGTGTTCCCCGGGCTTTTGTTGCAGTTATTGGGAAAGAGCTACACCTTTCTTCTTCTAGGATCTAAACCAAGGCTGTGAGTCCAGGGGTGCCGGTAGGAAAAAGAATCGATACAAAGAGAAACAGAGAGAGGCCTGGTCTAAGACTTCCTTGGAGCTCCTGGATCTAGCCATGCCTGAAGACAACCGTAAGCATAAAACTTTTCAGTTACGTCAGTGAATGTATTTCCATTTTGCCCAAGCCGGTGTGAATTCGGTTTCTGTCTTTTGCAACTGAATTCACGTTGCTTACAACTTCATTCCCTGTTACATTCAAACAGTGTGTGGGTGGTGTGTGAACTGAGGGAGAACGGCAGGCCCTGGGCCCTGGGCATGAATGCCACTGGGCTTGGAGCAGGCAGTCCTGGCTCTACCCTGGCAAAGTCCCAGGTGCCTAGGCCTCGGTCTCCTCATCAGGACCCACAAGGCCATTTCTAGCCCTGACATTCCAGTTCCAGTCCCTGGACCCCGTCCGGACCACTGGGACTGCAGTGACGGCTGCCACCACGGGAGTCCCAAAGATGGGATCTTCAGGTGTGGTCTTCTCATTTGCTTTACCACAGCTTGTGCAGGGGAGGTGGTCAAGGAAAGCATTTCTGTAAAACTTTGGTATTTGTTCATAAACGTTGTCATTTTCATTTTGTCCCTGGTGGCCCCATTCCTGTCTTTTCTGCCTAATAAACTGGAGTGTTGCAAAGATGCTAGGGGCCATTTCAGCCACCGGCTGCCTCTCCGGAGCAGCTCGGGCCCCAGGTCTGTGTTACCCATAATGCACCCTGGGCTTCCTCTGCACCCAGAGGACGCGCATTTGTTATGTTTCCACACCAGAATGAAAGGCGCTGCATTGGAGTGAAGGGACATGGAAACCGGGGAAGGGGAGCTGGTGTTGATTGTAACCCACGGTGCCATCTACTCCAAGCCCTGGACTCATTTTCAAAGTTTCAGGCCCCAAGAGCGTCTGGCGCCCCAAGGGAGGCGTGGTTCACCTGTGAGCAGGTGGGTCTCAGGCCTGAGTGGAGAGGCCGACCGCGCGCCCCCACGATAAGTCTCCCGAGGATGCCCGCGCTGTTTGCGGCAGCCTAGAGTGCCGTCTGGGAAAGGTGAGTCGTCTAAGCCATCTGGGAAGCAAGGCTTGGGGCCTAGGGTGCAAATGCCTCTCCTTCACGGTGGCCCCCACAAGGCAAGAAACGCTGGCCCTTGGGGGCTCCGTGGGCGCAGGCCTGGGCTCGAGGCGCAACAGTGGCCCTGGAGCCCCAGGAAGCAAGCGATACAGGCCATCATGGAGGGCCGGGGCCCCCGGGCACCGCAGAGGGCGCGAGAGTGGGGTGCGCCCGGGCCGGGACAGGCGCGGGGTGCAGGCTGGCGGCTGCCTGAGGCCCGCGCCTTCCTTGCTCCTCTCCCGGGGGCCCGACCACACGGCCCCATCCCCCCCCCGCGGGGCCCTCTACGCCCACCCGGGAGCTCCCCAGCCCCAGGGGCGGAAGCTGTCCTCGCCTGCCCCCTCTCGGGCCTCCGGGCCGCTCCAGGGCCGGCTGAACGGGGACCCCCGAACCCGCTCCCCGAGGCAGGCTGTGCGGCCCGGGCTCGGAGGCTGGGGGTTCCGGGAGCCTGGAGCTATTTTCATCCGATGCGTCAGCCGGCCCGGGAGGAAGAGTCGGCCCCGGGCCCATTGTCTGCGCGCGGCGAGGGAGGGGGACGCGGAGGGCGATTTCGAACGCTCGGAAGGCGCGAAAGCGGCGCGCGGGGCGGGGAGGTGCTCGGCGGTCCGGGGGCGGCGGGGGGGCGGGGCCCGAGGGGCGGGGCCAGGGGCGGGGCCGGGCGCCCTCCCGCCGCTGCAGGCTGGCGGCGGCGGCGGCGGCGGCGGCGGCGCGGGGACTGCGGGGGACAGCCAGGCAGCCGCGCGGGTAGCGACGCCCGGGGAAGCCCGCGCCCCGCCTGCGCCTCCGAGGCGCGCCCGGGAGCGGGAGCGGCCCCGCGGCCCTCCCAAGGCAGAGGCGAGCGCCGGGAGCCGGGAGCCCGGAGCCCGGAGCCCGGAGCGGGCGGGCAGGCGGAGAACCGGGCAGCGGCCGGAGCGCGGGGGCGCGGCCGGAGGCAGCCGCAGAGCGAGCCGGGGCCGGGGGGAGGGCGCCGGGCGCGAGCCCCCCCTGCGCGGCCGCCGCGGAGGCGGCTTCGCGGAAGACAAAAGCCCGCCGGAGAGACGCGATGCCCGGCCGGCGGGGGCCCGGGGACCGCGGCGTCTGAGCGCGCCGAGCCGAGCGCCCCCCCGGGGGGGCCGCCGAGGCCGGGCCGGTGCCCGCGGCGGAGGGCGACAGGGGCTGGCCCAGGTGCTCCCGGCCGCTTCGGGCCGCGTAGCTGCTCGGGGGGCGGCGCCCTCCCGCCGCAGCCGCAGTGGCCGGCGCCGCAGCCAGGAGCCATGGGCAACATCTCCTCCAACATCTCGGCCTTCCAGTCCCTGCACATCGTCATGCTGGGCTTGGACTCGGCCGGCAAGACCACGGTGCTGTACCGGCTCAAGTTCAACGAGTTCGTGAACACGGTGCCCACCATCGGCTTCAACACCGAGAAGATCAAGCTGAGCAACGGCACGGCCAAGGGTATCAGCTGCCACTTCTGGGACGTCGGCGGCCAGGAGAAGCTGCGGCCGCTCTGGAAGTCCTACAGCCGCTGCACGGACGGCATCATCTACGTGGTGGACTCGGTGGACGTGGACCGGCTGGAGGAGGCCAAGACGGAGCTGCACAAGGTCACCAAGTTCGCCGAGAACCAGGGCACGCCGCTGCTGGTCATCGCCAACAAGCAGGACCTGCCCAAGTCGCTGCCGGTGGCCGAGATCGAGAAGCAGCTGGCGCTGCACGAGCTCATCCCGGCCACCACCTACCACGTCCAGCCGGCGTGCGCCATCATCGGCGAGGGCCTCACCGAGGGCATGGACAAGCTCTATGAGATGATTCTGAAACGCAGGAAGTCCCTCAAGCAGAAGAAGAAGCGGTAATGCGCCCGGCTGTGTTCGGGAGCGAGCGGGGAGCGAGCCGGGGGCGAGCGAGGGAGCGAGCAAGTCAGGGATGGATGGATGGATGGATGGATGGACGGATGGATGGATGAACGAAGGAGCATCCGCGCCCGCGAACAAAGACCGAGAACCAAAGCTATGCTTCGAATTTTTAAAACGGAGTCTGTGCACCCAGACGCAGGACTAGTGACTTAACCTGGGTGTGTATACCGAGTTGCCAGCCTGCCCTCGATCGGCCCCCACCCCCAGCTCAGGGGACCTTTTGTCTGAACGCCAGAGCTACTAATGGGTGGGGGGCGCTGGGGAGTGGACGCGCCTGGCCTGCTGTCCGCCCCTCCCGGCCCAGGTGGAAAACTCGGATGTCAGAGACAAAAGCGATCTCTTCCGCCTCCCGCCACAAGTTGGGCTGCCCCGCCCTCACTGGGGCTCCCACCTGTGAGTCACCTGAGGTATGCGGCTCCCAGAACCCTGGGAGCACCTATCTGGGGGGCAGGTTGGCAGTGGGAGGTGCTGGGGGGGGTGGGAAACGGCCTCCCCCTGCATTCGTGGGCTCGGGAAGCCGGATAGTTTTATGTCACAGGGCAGGCCCCTGTTGAAATTTCATTTGTCCTGCTCTGGGCCCAAACGAGGTGGTGGTGATTTGGGCCATCAGAGGACTGCCCGGAACAATACAGCAGCCCGAGAGCGTGGGGCGCCGCGGCGCTGGCCTTGGCCGGGGGGATGGCCACAAAGCTGCCCCTTTCCTGGTGCTTTTATGGTGGCTACGGAAGACCAGTTCGGTTGAGAACTGCTTTTCAGCCTGGAATCAGACATCTTCCAGATGGTTTGGACCCTGTCCATGTGTAGGTCATTATCACACAAAGAGACCAATAAAAATTAAAAAAAAAAAACAAAAAAAAAAACTGTTGGAGGTGGTGGCAAATGATATATTTACTGTTTGCAGGATAGTTAAAGGTTTTTAAAGGGTAAGGCTCTTCTTGGCGTAAATGCTGGATGGGGTGTGTGTGTAGATACAGGGACCTCCCTCTGTCCTGTGTAATCGGCATAAATACCTAGACCCATATGTGTGGAATCTTAAAAAATCTCTTAGCCTCCTGATTGGTTTGTATGAGCACACCAGCCGCAGATGTGTGCTGAATTGCAAGATGGTTTTTTGCAAGGCCGTCTCTTGTAATACGAACAGCTTGATGATGGGTTTTGGTTTTCAGACATGTTTTTAAGAAATTCTACAAATGAATACTCACCTTAGAAATATTCACCTTAGGAAAAGAAAAAAAAAAAAAAGACTCCGCTCTGCCCTTTTAGATCCTTTTACGCTGCAAGTGGGGACGTGTTCAAATTTCTAATTTGGTTCATCGTGGCCTATCTGGTTTGAAGCATTTCATGAAAAATGTCTCGTTAGAGTATTTGATGTCATGCGCCAAAAAAATAAAACCCCACCTTGTTGCAAAAGCCGACCTCGTTGCATGGATTTTAAAAGCAAAGGAAAAGCACAAGGAATGAGGTCCTTCCCAATCCATTCTTGTGGGAACTGGCCTGCTAGGCAAATGCAAACAATGAGTGCTTGGGATCAAAGAAAGCGTGTGATGTAATGATCACCTGTACTCAGGCACTTCGCGGTTTACTTGAAAGAGGCTTTGGAAAAATAGATAAAGCGAAAGAAGAAGAAATACATATTTTTAATAATGTGATTTAAAAATCCTTTATAATCAGGACTGAGTCTTAGTTTGCAGAAGCTGTCATTTACCCTGAGACACAGTATCAAAAAGGGAAACTTCTACTTACCATTTGGTTTTCATTTCCTCTTCAAATTCATGTTCACAGGTAGAATTTTGCATATGCACACACGTGCACACACACACACACACACACACACCCCACTGTGAGGAATTTCTTTACGAAGGAGGCCTATATAGCAACTGGGCATGATCATGCTTGAGCATGTGAGGTCGTCAGATTATATACCCATGCCTATTGTCCATTACACTCAGAAAGTTAATTTAAGACCCAGAGGTGGTCCTGCCTTCCTGCTTGAAACCCAATTCTTACAGGAAACCTTTTAAAAGAGGAAACCTAGCAGGCCCATCATCTTCCTTTTATCTTTGGTCGGTGTATTTGGTACCTCCCCAAGGCTGGTATTTTTGTAGCAACTCAGTAGAGAAAATAGAGCTAAGCACTGTCAAAGCCTGCAGGATTTCGGTTTACGTTTCGACAGCGTAGTCACTGATTTCTAAATGGGCTGGTCCCATCATCTGAAGATTCTGTATAGAGTTATTAAAAAAAAAAAATCCCCATCCTCCTTTATTTTCTTCACATGTAACAATTTCTTATGCACTTTGACATTTTGGTAGGGCCACGCTATTGAGAGAATAATATATTTATTTTGTGACATTGAAGATGCCAAATGCTGTAACCACCTCGTGCTAACCATCCTTAGGTTCGAGATCCCTGTTCAAGTCCCGTCATGCTTTACAAACGAAGCGAAATGACTTTGGTTTTTGCATTATCGATACTTAGGGGTGCAGTCAACTGTTAGTAAATTGTGCGGTCAAGTAAGGCCCCTGTGGTGTATCAACCAATAGTTAAGAGTCTCCGTTGATCTCTGTGGTGTTTGATCTAATAAGAGCCCACTTTTGTCTCTGACCAAACAGAGGAAGCACGCGTCAAGTTACCTTGGCGTGGCCTTGGGTGGGGGGGGGGGGGGGGAGTCCTCTCCAATATGGCATCAGTGATCTATTATGCCTCCTGCCTCTTTGAAGAATGAATGGGTTTCACACGGAGGAAGTTGGCCTCCCCACGTGAGCTTTCGAAAGGTTCTCCCCTAGACACAAGGAGGCCGGTTTTATTTCAAGCCGATTCTCTTCACAGATTCTCTGTCATGGTGTTGGGACTGTCGTCTCCTGGTTTCGGTTTTCCTTTCTGCTGCTGTAATTCTCTGTCCTGAACGTCCTCTTCTGGTCCTGTTCCCTTTTATATGCATATATGATGCTGTGAACAGAAATAAATTATTTATACAATCAAACGTTTGGGGAAGTTGTCTGGATGGTTTTTCAAGTTGCCCTTCTTTATTCCTAGGCCTTCTTTGGGGAGTGACTGGATGGCTCACCAGACGGCCTCTGGGGCCCGCCTGGGGCTGGATCAAGTCTCAGTTTTTCTGGCCTCCGTGTCCAGCTCTGTCCTGAGCAGAGGAGTGTGAGGGCTGGACTGCATCATACACCTGTGCCTGTCCCCCTACGCCTGCCTCCCTACGGGGTGCCTGTCCCTGGTCCTCCCAGATCCTTCAGGAAAAAGGCCTTCAGTGCCTCGCCTGTCCTCGGCCTCTCAGTTTATTAAAAAAGGTCATGATTTGGGGCGCCTGGCTGGCTCGGTCGGTAGAGCATGTGACTTTTGATCTCAGGGTCGTGAGTTCAAGCCCCACGCTGGGCATAGAGCCTACCTAAACAAACAAAACAAGGTCATGATTGTTAATCATTTCAAGAATACCATGGGATTGTGTAAAATTGGAAGTCGCTATGTGCTAATATAACATGAATCGTCACAAAGCTGCTCAGCGCCTAGACGTCCTCTGCTCCGATCTGGGCTGAACCCAGAAGACATCCAGGACTTTGAGTCCTCTGCCGTAAGAAGGTACAGTGAAACAATCGTGTTTTGTACCTGTTGTTGGGGAAAGGCCCGCTTTCTTTCTTTTTTTTTTTTAACATGTATTTATTCTTGAGAGACAGAGCACGGGCGGGGGACGGGCAGAGAAAGAGGAGACACAGAATCTGACACAGAGCCCGACGTGGGGCTCGAACTCACAAACTGTGAGATCAGGACCTGAGCCGAGTCGGACGCTCAACCCACTGGGCCACCCAAGCGCCACCCCCCCCAAAAAGGCCCACTTTCTGAAGAAAAAGCGATTGGGGCTGACTCCACAGCATTCTGACAGGGTCAACGCAGCCACACTCGTGAGGGCGCTCAGCAGATACCAGGCCACAAAAGCAAGGGCCCCTTGGGTCTTAGCTCAGGAGGCAAAAGGATCCAGTTTCAAATTTCAACTCCAGCGCTTAGGGCCTCCATCATTTTCCTCTCCATTTCTTAGCCTCTTGAGCCTCGATCTCCCCATCTGTAAAATGGGGTCATAGTGCGTGCTGGGGAGGAATAAACACAATCATAACTCGGCTCCAGTGCTCAGTCAGCAGCCCCAGCTTTGATCACGGGTCGCTAGCAACACGTGGAAAGCACCGTAATTCCACCCGACCACAAGCATTTAAGTCAGCTCGCTGCAATCTGCCTTTCACCCACACTTCTTGGTGCCCTTACGCTCTGGAACCTAGCCTGCACCCCAGGCCCAGGCAAGAGTGGAGTCCAGGAAGTGTCTGTGGACCATCCCGGGCGTGTGGTCTCCCCTTCCAGAGCTCTGCGAGGCTGGGTGAGGGGCCAGACGGAGCTGTGTGGACCACTGGGTCCGCTGCTCCCATGGCCCATCTCACCAGGCTATGAGCCCCCCGACAGGGTAAGGCCTGGATCTATGACAGCCAGTGCAGAAAACCACCTTGAGCAGGGAGTGAGTACTCCCTAATTATCGGCTGCATGACTGCATTCTCGTTGGTTAGTTTTCGTGGTAAATTTTAAACCTACGTACATTAGATGCATATAAACTTACATACGTTATACAAAATAATTATTTCCCGTGACATGTCTGAATTAAGGTGAAAACAGACAAACTGTGAATATCGTTCTTCAAGATCACGGTCATGAGATGAATCACTGCTGTGACTTTGCAGAAGGAGGTTGAAACTTGTACACAGGGTGGAAACAGGTATGAGCCTAGGGGTTTTTCTTAAAAGATGAGCGAGGCTTGATTTTATCGTCCCTGTTGCTATAGAAGCTAATGTTTAGGAGCCAGATAACATCAGAAAGGCCACAGATGCGGGGCGCCTGGGTGGCTCAATCGGGTTAAGCCTCCAACTTCGGCTCAGGTCATGACCTCGAAGTGTGTGAGTTCGAGCCCCGCGTTGGGCTGTGTGCTGACAACTCAGAGCCTGGAGCCTGCTTCGGATTCTGCGTCCCCCTCTCTGTCTATCCCTCCCCCACTTGTGCTGCCTCTCTCTCTCAAAAATAAACAGACATTAAACTTTTAAAAAAGAAAGGGCACAGATGCCATTTTTAAGTCCTGACACCTGAAAAATTCTTGAAAACCTATTTAGGGATCAGTGCTCTCCAGATGAGTAAAAATACTAGAAACCGAAAGAAGACAAAACCTCAGCCCTTATTTTGAGGGGCCAGCCTTCATCCGACGGTACCAGGTGAGACTTGGTACCTGGGCAGTGTTGTTCATTTGATCTTTTCCAGGAAAGTCACCACAAACCGCCCCCTTCTGTACCCTCCTGAGCCCCTGCACCCTCCTGCACCCCTGCACCCTCCTGCACTTCTGCACCATCCTGCACCCTCCTGAGCCCCTGCACCTTCCAGTACCCTCCTTGCACCCTCCAGCACCCCTCCACCCTCCTGCACCCCTGCATCCTCCCGCACCCTCCTGAGCCCTCGCTCCTGCACCCTCCAGCACTCTCCTGAGCCCCTGCACGCTCCTGCACCCCTGCACCCTCCTGTACTCCTGCACCCTCCAGTACCCTCCTTGCACCCCCCAGCACCCCTGCACCCTCCTGCACCCCTGCATCCTCCTGCACCCTCCTGAGCCCTTGCTCCTGCATCCCTGCACCCTCCAGCACCCTCCTGAGCCCCTGCACGCTCCTGCATGCCTGCACCCTCCTGCACCCCTGCACCGAGTACCCTCCCTGCACCCTTCTTCACCCCTGCACCCTCCTGAGCCCCTGCACGCTCCTGCACCCCTGCACCCTCCTGTACTCCTGCACCCTCCAGTACCCTCCTTGCACCCTCCAGCACCCCGGCACCCTCCTGAGCCCCTGCACGCTCCTGCACCCCCCAGCACCCCTGCACCCTCCTGCACCCCTGCATCCTCCTGCACCCTCCTGAGCCCTTGCTCCTGCATCCCTGCACCCTCCAGCACCCTCCTGAGCCCCTGCATGCTCCTGCATGCCTGCACCCTGCTGCACCCCTGCACCCTCCAGCACCCCTGCACCGAGTACCCTCCCTGCACCCTTCTTCACCCCTGCACCCTCCTGAGCCCCTGCACGCTCCTGCACCCCTGCACCCTCCTGTACTCCTGCACCCTCCAGTACCCTCCTTGCACCCTCCAGCACCCCTGCACCCTCCTGCCAGGGGGGATCCTATCTGCACTGTGTCTAGAACTCACGCCCACCACCATCGACACCCCAGAACAGAAGCCCAGAGCCTCGCCTTCCCTCCTTAGCAGGATCCAAGGTCCAGGAAAATCCAAACCCTCTGGTACCACGTTCCATTCCTGAAGAGTTTTCTTTCCGGTATTTCCTTCAGGAGACTGTTTGTGTCCGGGGCAATGCCTCCCCACTCCACACAGCGGCACTGACACCCCCGGAAGGGTGGACGTGGGGTATCAGTGCTCCTGCTTTGGGGTGCAATCTTGACAGCCAGCTCTCTACCGGGGTCCCTCAGCAACGGTAAGAGGCTGAAGACCCCGGGCCACCCATGCCTCGCGGTGTTTACAGAGATAAAGTGACGAAAGAGAGGAGAGCACAGGGCACAGGGCAGGTCCAGAAGCCTGCAGGTCAGCACAGCACGCCTGGACTGTGGCCCCTTCTCTGCTGGGCCGGCTCTGGGTTGCAGGGACACCCTGTTCCCCTTGCTGTTAGGGACGAGTTCAACCCCCCGCCCCCCGCCCCCCACCCCGCGTCCCCTCTGTGTCTTCACTGATGAGAACATCCAAAGCCGACTTCCAGGAGGAAAGCGTCTCTCCTCGCGAGATTCTGGGATGTAGAACCTTTAGTGAAAGAGTCCATTAAGTAACTCTTGGGGAAAATGAGCCTCCGTACCTCTGTCACTTTCAGGCTTCTGCTTCTAATGGCCACGCACGACTGTTCCCTCCTTAAACACTAACTCCCCGTGCAATTAATTTCAGCTGCCCGTGTCTCACGAAAGCTAAAACGATTTCAATGCATTATTTAAAAGTCATCATGGTAAGTAATGACAACCGCACCGGCTCCTTTCGTAAATATACTTCGGAGGCCGCTATTCTGCAGATGAACTTTCGCATTGCTGTGTCATTTGCAGTGCGCGCGGATGCCGCGTCCATCACGTAAAAAAAAAAAAAAATGCTGTTAAAAATAATATCTGCAGGGGCGCCTGGGTGGCTCAGTCGGTTAAGCGTCCGACCTGAGTTCAGGTCACGATGGTGAGTTCGAGCCCCGTGTGAGGCTGTCTGCTGTCAGCACAGGGCCTGCTTCGGATCCTCTGTCCCCGCCCCCATCTCTCGCCGCCCCTCCCCCGCTCAAAGATAAATAAACAGCAAAAATAATAATAATAATAATGTCTGCAAATAATCGTGACACCTGTTATGCTGGGGACGCTCCCCCAGGTGGGTGTGCCGGGAAGACTTGGAACGTGATTCTTGTCCTCAGATGGCTGACATTCTAGGGGGTGAAGCAAGGGGAAGGTATCACGTTGACGCTGAACTCCGGTGTGAAACGTCCCTCAGTTTGACCAAACGGAAAGTCATGAATTTAAGTTCACGTTTTCCATGCCACTCCAGCCTGGGAGTAAAAGCATGGCACTCTGTCTCAGTGCGTGTCATCAGAAGACGCCCAGTCCCCCACCCTCGATCTCCCTCTCTTGCCCTTTCTGAGATTTCCTTGGGAGGCTAGCTGATACGACTGTGCTAACTGCTCTGTTTTCTCCTTCCCTTCCACCCCGTCCCCCCCCACCCTCGCCCCCGACTGCTTGCGGAAGTGTCCTTCTGGAAGCTGGGCTCAGCATGGCGGCCGCAGCGGCTGGCCCCCGTCCTGCTGACCCCCGTTGTGGCGCCCCATTCTCAATGGCCATCAGATACTTGGTGACATGGCTCCCCAGTGTCTACTCCCACTCAGACACACAGGGGCGGGGGCTGATCTGAGGGGCTGATCCTGAGGGGCCTCAGAATCCCCTTCTCACCTCACGCTGGTTCTCTTTCCCAGTGTGGACCCCCCCACCCCCGAACCTCAAAGTGCTGGGAAATCTGCCTTGGAATCCGTTTGCTACCACAGAGTGAGGGGTTTCTTGCAGAAGTTTTGAATAATGGCCACCTCCCCCGGAAATTCACTCCGGGCCTCAATTCTGCTCCGCTTGCTTCTGTCTGAGCAAGTCACTGGGATGACGGAATGAGGGGCTGGAGAGTCGGAATGAGGCGAAGTCCTCTGAGGCAGACACCGTGGGTTACCCACACACGAATCCGTGCCTCTGTCCACCTTTCTTGCAGGCAGAACCCCACTTTTACTTGGGGGTGCCCTCTGCCTGGCGACTATGTGCTCAGGGAAAGTGACTCTACACTCAGCTTAAGGGAAGATTGGTCTGAGCCACAAAATTAATCAATTCTCCTGGCCCGGGATTTGTTTAGGGAAGGGTCCTGAGACCCAAGGGAAGGGTTTCCCGGAGAGGAATAAATGGATGGGCTTTGGAAGATCTTCCTTATGTTTTAACGTTGGATCATACAGCTCTCCTTTGCTGCTTCTGAATTTCAGTGAATGAAGATGTGATGGCTGGAGTGGCTGCAGCCACCTTGACACCATGTTGAGAGCCCACTCACCCACTGAGGACAGCAGGAGGGAAGTATGAAGGGTCTCAGATGACACTGTGGCGCTGCTGACATACCCAACCCCGGCACCACCTGACCTCAGGACTTGCAGCAAATGACATGCCCTTTACTTGGGGTTTCGGCTACTTGTGGCTAAAACCTCTCAGCTGATAAGGTGCCTCAGACACCACCCCCACCCCTTCATTGTACGAAACACGTAGGGCTCCCCACCAGAGCTGCCGTGTGAGGGAAACCATCAACCACCCCGTGCCAACAGATCACAGGCAGATCGAGACCCACCTCAGTTGGCCCCGGCTGGGGGGACAGAAGGACTAACGTCTCGGCTCCTGGTTTAACAATTACCACCGGGGAGGTCAGGACATTCTGGCCAGGAGGGTGAGGCACACCTCGAGGGTAATTCCAAGTAAGCAGCTGAGAACGCCATTAACGGTGAAGCCCTTTACCAGCGTTCATTTTCTGAAAAGAAATGATTAAGATAGTATTACTTGGGACCATTCACGGAGCGTTTGTTTTATGCTGAGCTATGAATTACGCACTTGACAGACTCACGTCATGTAATCCTCTCTGAAAGGCCATGAGGTAGATGGGTTCATCCTGCCGGTGCTGATGTGGACCTTCACGACACAGGCAGACAAACAGATGAGTAGACAGACAGTCACAAGAACAATCACGGAGCACTTACGGGGCGCCGAGCGCTGGGCTGAATGCACGGGGTAGACATCCGGTCTGTGCCTCATAATAAACATCGAGGGATAGGGACTATGTTTGTCACAGGCTTGGAAACCTTCGGGCAGTCTGACTTCAGAACCAGCCCCCCTACCGTGGGGCAGCCCTTCACAGCCTGGAACCGGGACCTGGCACAGGGAGAATGTTCCAGAATAGCTGTGAAGTCAATGAGCTTGAAATGAAGGCAGGGTCCGCACCGTCGCAGCTCAGAGACATGGCATGAGAGCACCCCAAACCAGTGCCTCCCCCACCCCACCCCCACCCATCTGGGGTCCGCTTTTCTAGTAAGTTCCCCATGATGCCATTGCTGCTGTTCCCTGAATGTCGAAGCGTCAAAGCCACGCACTCCAAAGTAACTGCCCAACCTTGGCCTGTTGTCACGCCTGCGCCCCAGCAGGCTCGTGCCTGAGCTACGCTACTGACCTACCTCTGGAGCCGTGGCTCTCCACGGCTTCCAGAAAACAATGGTAGTGTCCTGAGACACCTTTGCTTGTCACAACTAAGAAGGTGGGGCACAGCCCACAGCAGAGGACAGTCTGGCCCAGAACACCCGTAGTGCCTAAGCAGAGGACCCCTCCTCTATGGCCTTCATACTGGCGGCTCCCTTTCCCTAGAACACCTTCCCCCGGGGCAGCTTCCTGGCCGTATCCCTCCCCAACTTCCCGTCTTTCCGCCCACACCTTCCCATTTTCATTAAAACCCCCTTCCTACTCTCTCTGCCCTTCCCTGCGTCACTCTTACCCGTGACATACTTTGTATTTTATTCCCACGGACATAAAATGAACTTATGCTCAATTATGTATTGATTGTCTGTCTCCCCCCTGTGTATGAGTTTCCTGTTGCCACTATAACAAGTTACCCCAGACTCAGTGGCTTAAAACAACGCAAATGTATTATCTTACAGTTCTCAAATCACAAGTCCTAAAATCAAGGTGTCGGGAAAGGCTGCGTTCTTTCTGGAGGGTCTAGGGGAGAATCTGTCCCTTGCCTCGTCCAGCTTCTGGTGCCTACCTATATGCCTTCACTCGGGGCCACTTTCATTGCCAAAGCCGGCAGCACAGCGTCTTCAAAATTGTTTTAAATGCTTATTTATTTTTGCCAGAGAGAGACCGAAAGAGAGAGAGCGAGAGAGCACACAGGGGAGCAGCAGAGAGAGAGAGATAGAGAATCTCAGGCAGTCTCCTGTGCTGTCAGTGCAGAAGTAGACTCGGGGCTCGATCTCATGAACAGCGAGATCACGACGGGAGCCGAAATCAAGTTGGAAGCCCCACCAACTGAGTCACCCAGGTGCCCCCGTGTCTTAAAAAAAATTTTGTAATTTTTTAAATGTTTATATTTGAGAGAGAGACAGAGTGCGAGCAGGGGAGGGGCAGAGAATATTTATATTTGAGAGAGAGAGAGATGTGAGCAGGGGAGGGGCAGCAAGAGAGTGGGACACAGAATCGGAAGCAGGC
Organism: Lynx rufus; assembly: GCF_022079265.1. NCBI lineage: Eukaryota > Metazoa > Chordata > Mammalia > Carnivora > Felidae > Lynx > Lynx rufus. Next base: position 5,921,922 of record NW_025814834.1, read on the forward strand.
TCCAGGCTCCGAGCTGTCAGCACAGAGCCCGGCGCGGGGCTCGAACTCACGAACCGTGAGATGGTGACCTGAGCCGAAGTCAGACGCTTCACCTACTGAGCCACCCAGGCGCCCATTAAAAATTTTTAATGGGAAAAAAAAAAAAACTGTAAAGCTCATTATCGAACAAGTAATTGGTATCATCCTCAAGGATCCTTATTAACACAGTTCCATGCAGTTTGATGAAAATGATAGATTATATCAGTTTATAGAAAAGGGCTATTCTTTGACCGCTGCATTTGAACAGTCACGGAAAATGATGTCCCGAGTATATTTCATTAAGTTGTTAATGAGCTTCTGTTATCCGCCTTAATTGCCACAGCTCGGCTCCCAAGTGCTAAAACCCCATTTGAGGTGTCCTTTGGTAAAACGCGAGGGTAGAGCAGGTCTGGGAGAGAAGAACCAGCCCGATCGGTTGACCAAGAATTTCTAACATTTCTTCCTTCATTTCTCAGGCCTCAGGTTTTCACACCATCAGGAACAGGACGGATGCCATGGTGCTGTTCTTTACTGCAACCGATTAGCGTCACAGTAAACTCAGGGCTCTTGTCCTAACTTCAGGCTATTGGCCGAATGAAAGTGTTTGAGGGGCGCCTGGGTGGCTCAGGTGGTCGAGCGGCGGGCTCCAGGTTTCGGCTCAGCTCATGAGCTCACAGTTCGTGAGCTCGAGCCCCGAGCCTGGCGTGGAGCCTGCTTGGGATTCCACCTCTCTGTCCCTCCCCCTGTTTGCTCTTGCTCTGTCTCTCTCAGAATAAATAAATAAAGTTTAAAAAAGTGTTTAAGTACCCCCCCTCCCCCACCACCATACATGAACCCACTATACTCTCCTAACTCACATGATCATTCAGCCAGGGACTCAAGAGCCGTAAAAAGGACGCCAACCTGGGGTTTCTGAGTGGTTCTTCTCCACCGTGCACGTAGGCTTTTGTAGCTCGATCTTTCTAATGATCTTAGCCTAAAGATTTCAACTTAACTCTTGTCTGCTTGGGACCCCTGTAACATTTGATCCGCGCCATTCAAGTTAGATATTTATCTACCGTTCTTGTTGGTCTGGAATTAACACATTTTATAGCTCACTGCTTCCCACCCTGCGGCGTGCACAGAACTCACCCAGGGAACTTGTTAAAACACAATCTCACGTGGGGCGCCTGGGTGGCGCGGCCGGTTAAGCGTCAGACTCTTGATCTCGGCTCAGGTCACGATCTCGCAGTTCGTGAGCTCGAGCCCCCGTGTTGGGCCCTGCGCTGAGGGTGTGGAGGCTGCTTGGTTGGGATTTTCCTCTCTCCTTCTCTCTCTGCCCCTCCCCCACTTGTGCGCGTGCTCTCTCTCTCTCTCTCCCAAAAAATAAATACACTTCAAAATTTTAAGGAGAAAAATACGATCTCACTTGTTAGATCTGGGCGGGACCCAAACTTTGGCGCTTCAGCAAGCTTCCTGGTGGTGTTGGTGCTGCTCGTCTGTGGACACACCGTGAGCAGCAAGGAATAAAGCCACTGTTCCCACCTCAGTGACGCCTGATATGCTGCTCTCCCACTCGTGGCCGAGGGAGCCGGTGTGGATGGTGAACAACAGAGGACGGTGCGCAATCGCGCCAGGAGAGAACCCGAAAGACGCGCGCGTCTGCGTGAAGCGAATAATGTCACCGCGTCTGCCCACCCACGGTGGCCAGAAGGGTAGCGCCACGCCAGCCGGTCGCTGGTGTCGCCCATGTTGTCCGGGAGACACGATGCATGGCCTGCAGCTCAACCTGTCACATTTCTAGGACACCCCATCTGGAGCCACGACCTTCCCGGGGTCCGAGAGGTCCCGTGTCGTTTACAGAACCTTGTGATAATTGACCAGACGTCGCGTAGCCGCTGGTTGCGTAGCTGTGGGCGCGGCAACGTCTCAGAAGCAGCTGACAGCTCGTGCCTGCTCCCTACTGCACACCCCCTCCTGGCTCCTTCCGGTGCCACTGAGGCCACGGCTCCGTGCCCCTGCACACTCAGTGCACTCGGACTGGGGTGGGGCCACGGCACTGATGCTGTCCAGGAACCTGAGTGAAAAGGGGGTGGTCCCGGGAGGATGTCCCTTCTCCGAAACCTTCACTCCCCTCTCCGAGACTGAAAACAGGGATTCCAGGATCATGGAGGGGCTGATGGGAACAGCCTGGAAAACCGAGTCACCTCTTCCACAAGAGTCCAGCCGCCCAACCAGCAGCACCTGTGACGTGAGCCAGACAGGAACCTGTCTTACGCCGCTGAGATCTCAGAGTCTATTTACTGAACAGCAAAGCTCCGCGTGGCAGCCCCCCAACCCCACCCTCAACTGCTGCAACATGCGACAAGCAGCTGGTTATTAGGAGAGCTGGTGACGGTGAACCTGCCCGTGTAAAATGCCCTCTGGCTTTCCGGAGTTGGTTCTCAGGGATCTCGTTCGACCACCTTCTCAGTTTTCAGTCTCTGTAACAGCCTCTGCCTGTTGGCACCCCAGGTCCTCCCAGGCACCCTTAATCTTTTGCTATCAAGGGCAATGCCTCCCAAAGGTCAGCATTAGGTGAGCCCCAGATTTATTTAAATCTCAGGTTTCCCTGGAGGGCCCGTATAATTACACCCCAGCCTCAAAATGACTGCAAGATTAAAGAGAGCGCTGGGTGTCCGTGGGCAGTAAACGCTGGTCTCGGGAGGTGTATTAGCTTTCCTTTGGCCGCCGTAACAAATTACCACAAACGGGGGTGCTTGCAACCACAGGTGTTTATTCTCCTACAGCAATAGAGGTCGGAGCTCTGAAATCAAGGTGTCGTCAAGGTTGGTTCCTTCTGGAAGGTCTGCAGGAGAATCTGCCCCACTCCTCTCTCTCTGAGCTTCTGGAAGATTCCAGGAACCCATGCGTTCCCGCACTTGTAAACAGATCCCTTCAGTCTCTGCCCCTGATGTCACCTGGCCTTCTCGTCTGTGTGTCTCCTCCCCGTCTCTTCCCATATAAGGACACTTGTCGCTGCAATTAGGGTCTGCCCCAATCGGGATGGGATCTCCTGTTAGTCTGAACTTGGTTCTTGAATAGAGCGGTTTTTCCTGAGTTCTGTCTAGAGAATCGCCTTGACCAGGGGCCCCCGTTACGACAAAACTGGCATCCCCGCCTCTCACCGTCTCGGTCACCTGTGGTCACCGGGGTGAAGCTGCACGGCCCTTCAGAAAGGTCAAGGGTCCTTAAGAGAAAGCTTCCTTACGGCTCCTGGTGCTGCTAATGTAAAGAGAGCAAAAACAGGGTAAGAACCTGGTTGAGGCACGGGCTCCAGATTACCAAGGAGGCCACAGATAGATGCTCCTGGGCCAAACTCAGGTCCGTGTTGTTCCCCGTGTGCGTCGCGGCCATCGGCACCAAGAGATTCCTCCCAACCCGTGGGTCTGGCAGGTTGGTAAAGCCCAGACAGTCATGGCGCTATGTTGACCCCGCACCAGGTTTCCTGCTCAAAACTCCATTCTCATGAAACCCACACCAATATTGTCATCCCGACCCACCATGTAACCGTTTGCCACGGATTCTGTAGACCGCCATCCCGTGCGGGGCCAACAGGACGATTTTCACTGTGGAACTCCCAGCAACGACTTCCCCTGTGGGACGGCCATCTGAAGGGAGAGGGAGATGTATCAAGCCGCCTAGACTGAATGGCGGGACCCTGACTCGTGTGTGTGCTCAGAGCTGCTCCGGACAGAACCGAACACGCCAAGAGCGGACGTGTTCGCAAATGCGTGATCGTAAGTTGGGTGTCAGAGAACGACGCGCACCGTAGGGCGACACTGGAGTGGATTGCCCAAGGAACCCTCCCACGCTATGGTTCCCCACCCCTGCACCCACACGAAGACCCATCAAGTCAGCTCTCCAGCTCGGCTGGCCAGCCTATCGCCTTTGTTTTTAGCTTAGGCCGTAACCCTGCTTACGCTTAAGTTTTGAGACGCAATGAGAAAGTACCCCCTAAAGGTGTTACCAGGGTAATTTCTGTCTTCGTGTGTAGCGCAGGATTCCTCAAATCTTTAACCCATCAGTTATGTGTCCTGATTCCAGACTAGAGTGTAATCAATACTTACTTATTAGGGCAAGTGTCTACCCGTAGCTTGCTGAGCCTGGCAAGTAAAATATTTATGACCTAACAAGCCAGTTTTAACTATTCTCTATCATTACTTTACTACAGCCGGCCATCGACGGCTCCAATCCAAAGTTGACTTGTTTTGAGCCCAGCCTGCAGAATCTGCATTCCAATAAGTCTGACGGGACTTTGAACCTAGAAATCAAAATTCACACGCAACGATACATGTTCTCTACCACTTGGTCATTTTTAACCGTCCTGGGTAAGTGTCGGGGCACCTGGGAGGCTCAGGTGGTTAAGCGTCTGACTTTGGCTCATGATCTCACCGTCCGTGAGCTCGAGCCCCGCGTCCAGCTCTGTGCTGACAGCTCAGAGCCTGGAGCCTGCTTCGGATTCTGTGTCTCCCTCGCTCTCTGCCCCTCCCCCCACTCGCAATCTGTCTCCCTTTCAAAAATAAATAAATATTAAAAAAATTTTTTTGCAAGTGCAATATGTAATACGAATTTCTTCAACATCTACCTGGGTCCAGGAATCAGCTCCAGTGCTGAGGGGGCCAGGCTGATGCGTGGACAGTGTTTGTCCCTGAAGGAACCCTTTGTGTAGACAGACCCTCAGCACAGCCCCTCAGGGTGACCCGAGCACTGTTCATGCCCCATTGGGGCCCTGGCCACATCTCGCAGAGGGTCTCGTCTGTGCCTCCCTCCTCCTCCAGCCTGGAATCTCTCTTGTCCTTGCAACCTTTATACTCAGCTCACGGCGGGGCCAAGAGTAGGCATTTGACTCCATTTCGGTGCACTCAGGTGAAGTTCAGAATCACGGGAGGGCCATCAGTGGCTCAGGGCCAGCCCCCGGGTTTTCCCCGTCCCTGGCTTTCCCAGCAGCATCAATAGCTCTGGGGTGCACTTGGGACCCCCACATTCCACCCACAACACCGACCATCACAGGGAGATTGTGGCTTCTGTGCCCGTCTCTCGCGGAGCTGCTAGGGGGCCGCTGCCAGAGGTGTGCCCGGGGCCAAGAAGGCGCATTATCTCCTACTGCCACCAGTGTGGGTCGTGGAGCGAATCCACCAAGAGGAGGCATGCCTCTGGGGTGGGGAGGGGAAGTGAACTTCCCATCAGGAGGGCCGGATGCAGGGACCACTGGGGCTGCACGGTGGGGTTCCCTAAGCTCCTGGGGTGCAGACAGCAGAGCGATGGTTTCCTCCTGGAGGGCGCCCCACGGGCCTTCCAACAGGCGCGTTCCCTCCCTGGCGAGGCTGGGGACACGCGCGCACGCACACTGCTGCCCAGAGAGCTCTCTTTCCTTCCTGCCTCAGTGCCCATCCCTCCCTCCCTCCCTCCAGCAGCCTTGCCCTCCTGACCCGGCTGACCGCTCAGGCCTCGTCGCGTGCCCTCGTGACGTGGGGCGCTCAGCACTCGGCTGCAGCGTCCTGTCACCCGTGGGATCGCACTCTTTCTGGGCAGGCTCCGAAAGGCTTGGAAAGCGTCTGCTTTATCCCCTTAGCCTCGCGAATGTGCCTAATGCCCACCGACACCTGTGCCGTGATGAACGCACTCCCTCGGGTCACAGTGAGGAAACCGAGGCAGAGCAAAAGATAAATTGCCCGCTCTTGGGCCGCACGGCCAGGGAAGCAGTGAGTAGCCAGCCTCACATCTGTGGGCTCTAGACACCACACGAATTTTCACCCCTTGTCCTGTTTACCCCTCACACCCACCTGGATGGAGATGGAGGTGCGGTCATGGTCGTCCTCCATGGACAGCTGAGGAAACTGAGGCTCAGAGGAGGTGACAGCTGCTGCTGGCGTCCCACCGGCTCCCCTTGGCCCATCAGGAGCCACCTGCCGATAGGGGACGGCTCCCTGTGCCTCCCGTCTCGGGGATCCCCCTGGCCATGAGAGCAGACTCAGCCGGGCCTCCAAGCTTTGAGGGTCAGCCTCGAGGAATCACGGGCATCCTTGCCTGTCATCGGGACCGTCGTCTTCCCAGTCTTCTCACAGTCACGACCCGCTCATAGCGCACGCCCTCCAGCTCGCCTCCCTGACAAATGTCCCCGCTCCCTCACGGTGCCTCCTGGGATCACTTCCAAATCAAGCTCCTTGCACCCACAAGCCTGGGAACCCAAATGAGCACGGAGGGAGAGGCACCGTCATTTGCCCAAGACCGTACAAGGGAGCAAGTGGTGACCCCAGAATGTGGATCCGGCACCTTCTTCACCCATGGTGCCACACCAGCGCCCGCCACCTGGCTGCAGGCCACTGCTGGCCGCCAGAATAGTGGCCCCCAAAGATGTCCCCGCCCTAGTCCCGGGAGCCTGTGACTATGCTAGGGTAGGTGGGAAAGGGTGGAACTAAAGTTACTAATCAACAGTTCTGACATGGGAGGCTGTCTTGCTTAGACCATCCAAGCGACCCGACGTACCCACGAGGGGCCTTATAAGTGGAAGAGGGAGGCGGAACAGGGGCACCGGGACAAGAGGACCCCGGACGACGGACACAGAGAGGGGCAGCGGGTTGGCACTGAAGATGGGGGAAGGGGTCATGATCAAAGAAGGCGGGTGACCCCCCGTGCTGGAAAAGGTAAGGAAAGAGGCTCCGCCGGCCCCCGGAGCCTCCAGGGAGGACCCCAGCGCCGCCAGCACCTTGATTCCAGCCCGCTGAGGACTTCTGACGCACGAACCGTAAAATAATAGACTTGCATTACGTTAAGCCACTATAGCCTTGGTGATTTGTTAACAGCGGCAACAGGAAACGAATACAACCCCTTAAAGAAGTTCGCACCCCATGCCCGGCGGTGCTTTGTGGACAAGGCTTGGGTTTATTTTCATTATCGTGACTTACGCATCAATTACACTGCGGAAGATCTTGACAGGGTCGGCTGCACGGGGTGGGTGGCCTACTTTTGTCCTGAAAGCGTACACCTTGCACTTGAAAACATTTTTGAGCCGGGCTCGTGCAACCCTTTGCCGAGCGCGGCAGAGGAGAGCTGCACGCGATTCCCCGAGGGCCGAATCCGCCGGAATCTGGGCCGATGAATTTCGGTGTATCGCTTCCGCCTGCTCTGCGCATGCTCGGAGAAACCGCGGAGCCGTCGCTGTGGCCAAGCGCGTGGCCAAGACGCGCGTAAGTAGTAAGGTTGCAGGATGGCGCCCGCCTGTGCCTCCCGCCAACATTTGGGGTGCGGTAAACAATTATGACAAGGGGCGAGACAAAGCAAGAGACGACTCATCAAGGAACAGATTTTTAATAACGCTTTACAAGGATTTTTCCTAGAGGTCAGTGGTTAACGTGAGCATGTGGTTATCTAATCATCCCGGGACGCCGCAAGTGACACTTTTGAGCAGTCAGCTTCAGAAATTCAATCCGAATGGCGAACACCTCCCTTACCCAGGGAAACTTAAGGAAGCTAAGAATCGGAGCCCCGAGGTGACCTTGGGAGCATCTTCCCCGGGGAAGACAACTGGGTGTCGTATCCAGGCCCATTGGTTTCATGAAGCTGGGAGAAATGATAATGAATTGAATGCCCCTCTCTGAGCTCCTCCCGGGAGGAGGGGGCATCACAACCGGTTAGAAGAAAGTGTCGTTGGGGGAACGGGAGGGAAGAGAACCTAAAGGAAGGAAAGGAAGATTCTCACGGGGCTGGGATGCCCCATTCCACTCAATTAAATGGGAAGAGCACCCACTATATTTCAGACTCCGCTCTTGGTATTTGAGATAAAAGGATGAACGTGGGCACAGACACCCATGTCCTGGCATCTCGGAAGAGGCTAGAGACTGAAAACCAAAGAAATTACAAGACAATGTCGTAAGCGCAGCCTCTGAGAATGGACAGAGGGGAGAGCCGAGCTCAGAGGATGGCATTGTTAGGTCAGGTATCCTGGAGGGCTCCCCGAAGGAGGTGCTGTTGGAGTTGCTCGCCAGAAGAAACTGCCGGTCCATGGCTGTACCTGGCTAGCCTCCCCATCTCTCGTCACGTGTATGTCCTTTCCGTGGGCAATCTGCTTCCCTTTCCTTCTGTCTGGGTCACTAGGCAAGTGTAGGGTTATCAGGTGATCTGTCAGTAAAGGTTCCGTGGCCGCCTTGGGCACCCAAGGTGACGTCTGTGCAGGTGTCAGAGTGCGTAGAACCAGGCAGTGGTCTCACAATAGACCGGAAGGGCCAATCAGAACAGCGACTCTGCAGAGGCAGAGACCAGAGCAGGTGGCTGTGGGGGAAAGGGCCCACTGAAGCAAAGCTCCACGGTCCGTGTGAAGGACACAGGCATGAGAAAGGATTCAGCCACCGGGCTGTGGACAGGGTCTTGTGTGAGGCCACACCCCTCTGACTCAAGCTCCCGCATACCGGGACCCTAGTGACATCACAGTCTGTCTGGCCAGCTGGGCTGCCAGAGTAAAATGCCACAGACCGGGGGGGGGGGGGGCGGTTAAGCAACAGAAATCGATTCCTCACAGTTCTGGAAGCTGGAAGTCGTAGATCCGGGTACCAGCAAGGTTGAATTCTGGGGAGAGCCCTCTTCCTGGCTTACAGATGTGTCCCCACATAGTGAAGAGAGAGATTGCCAGCTTTCTGGTGTCTCTTTTTTTGTTATTATAATTTTTAAATGTTATATATTTTTTTATTTATTTTTGGGAGAGAGAGACACACACACACACACACACGCACAGAATCCAAGGCAGACTCCTCTCTGCCAGCCCAGAGGCCAACGTGGGGCTCGAACTCAAGCCGCTCAACTGACTGAGCCACCCAGGCCCCCATCTGGTGTCTCTTCTTAGAAGGGCACTAATCCCCATCATGAAGGCTCCACCCTCGTGACTTCATCTGAACCTAATTACCTCCTGAAGGTTCCATCCCCAATACCATCACGTGGGGCTTAGGGTTTCCACATATGAACTTGAGGCGACAGGATTCAGTCCGCACCATGGCGCACAGTGGCCAAGGCCAAGGGCTGAAATCACACGTGTTCTAATCCCCAGCTCTGGATAAGAGGTGAGATCCCGGGCTTGTCTGTGAAGGTGACTAGCAGAAAGAAACTCAGGCCTTGTCAGCATCCTCCCATGCTCCAAGGGACACAGCATGTGCTTGGAGAACCTGCTGGTAGCCAGGACTGGGCCCCCTGCGGTAGAGGAGCTGGAGTCAGTGTTCTGATCTTTAGCCCTACAGGCTCTGGAACATCGTCTCTTTAAGGACCCAGAATTGATCGAAACCTTGATGCCAATGGACTGGTTTATAAGAAGGACCACAGCTGTCAACTGGGTTCAGAAACACCTCTCAGCCAGACCAGTGAACTCCCTGGGGTGTGGTTTAGGGAGCTCTCGCGTGACCGAAGCGAGGCGCTCTCCCGGACACATCCTTTGGAAATGTTGGTCCCTCTTTGAAGGCAGTGACTTCTTCCCGGCTTATCCCTCAAGGCCCTTATGTGTCTCCTCTGACCCACCAGTATTGATTTTAAAATTTAACTCTAAAATGGGAAAATTTGGTTTCCGATGTCTACAGGAGCCCGGGAGGGGAATCCAACCCTTGGCTCAGCTCTCACATGTGCACCCATATACGAGGCAGAGGGACTTATATGGCTTCTATTCCTGTGAGAAAATTTAAAATCACCGTTAAAGATTATGCCTCGTAACGAACAGGTTTAAATCTGTTTGTTTTTAAAGAAATAGAAAGCTCAAACCTTGAGTTTCCTGAAAGGTGGATTTTCCTTTAAAATCTGGTAAGAGTTGGGGGTTTCTGAACAAGCTGCAAACATAATGAAAAGCAATGAAAAAGAAAGCGTGTGTGTGTGTGTGTGTGTGTGTGTGTGTGCATGTCTGTGCGAGTGCTTGCATGTGCATGTGTGCTTGCGTGCTTGTGTGCTTGGGTACGTCTGTGTGTGCGTGTGTGTGTGTGTGTGTGTGTGTTTCAGCAATATTGGTAAGTTGCAAGTTCATTACCCTCCTAGCTGGCACTTGAAGGGCACTTACGATGACTCATTTCAACTCTGCAGGAATGTAGCCTGATCTCATAAGAGTGACCTTTCTTGAAGCTGAAATTGCTAAGGTTTTTTTTTCCCTTCATATTTTATAACTAGAGGGTTCCCAGACCATCAGTCCCTTACGTGAGGGTTTTTTTCAGTGGTGGTTCCAGCAAATTCTGCAGATGAAGAAGAAGACCTGAATCAGAAGGAGCAAGGAGCTGAGCTTTGAGCTTAGCTGCCCTAACTCAGTACCTGCACTCTGTGAGACTTGCCCTCCCTCCCCCAGTTCCTTCTAGAAAGGCCACCCCAGCCATAGAAAGGGTCCCACTGCGGGGGCCCGGCACTGGCGGATGGTGCCCGTGGATGCAGCCATAAAGCCTGGAGAGTCGGTGCAGAGGTGCGGGCTGGCTGGGGCTGTGTGCAGGAGCTGTGGAACAGGCTCGTGGTGATGAACCAACTCCCAGAGGAACTCAGCCAGTTAAAGGGAAAAAGAAGGTCTAAGGGAATGTGGGATGCACGGAGGCTCACACTTGTGGGTAAATAAGCCAATCAAGTTTCCCATGTCTTCGATGATGTTTTGCGGAGCCCGGAACACTTCGACGTGGCAGGGCTTTGTGAGGGAAGAAGGGTCCCAACGGGGCTGGATGGCTCTGCCGACGAGTGGCCTCCGTGAGCCGTGGTCGGGGCCTTGGCGTACTTACCTCCTCGTCCTGCCGCCTGGGTTCAGCGTGTTCTGTGGGTGGGTTCGTAAATGCTGAATGAATGACCCAGGACGAGCCAACTAGAGTCTTGTGCTTGCACACTCCTGTGCATCTGTAACGCAAAGAGCGGAAAGTGAAGCATCAGACAGCCAGATTGCAGTCTAGACCTCGTAACTCGCGTTTTTGTACGGAACTTAACTACGTTCTCTCCCACTATGTCCTTCTGCAAGGGTCACCGTACCAAGTAATGAGGTCAAGGCAAGAATCCCCCTCAGTTCTACAGATGAGAAACTCAGGTGTTTCCCCATGGTTACCACCCTAGAAAATACTGGAGCCGGTTCCCGACCTCCCACACAATTCTTCGTCCACTGCTCTGAGCTGCAAAGCCGCTGTAGCAAACTCAGATCTGATTCTCGCTGGGGCGCTCTCTCCTCAAAACAGTAGTTCACGAGCAGACTGTACTTGAGAAGTTCCTCTGAATGACAGAAAGGAGCAAACAGCCCGCTGTAGAATTTATTTTCCCTAATCTGAGCTAATATGGTGTCTAACTATTTGGGTATCCTTGTGCACGTTTATTGTTATTACTGACTTATTTGTATTAATTTTTTAATTAATAGAGTAGACTCTACACCCAGCGTGGGGTTTGAACTCACAACCCCGAGATCAAGAGTCCCACTTTCTCCCCACTGGCTCTCTTCTCATCCGTCTTGGGACCCCCATCTTAGCTAATTACCTTCGTGAAGATTTTATTTCCAAAGAAGGTCACATTCTGAGGTTCTGGGTAGACATGAATTCTGGGGGGACATTATTCAACCCAGTACAATGCTGAATGATTGGATAGTTTTTTAAAGGGGGTTTAGTTAATTAGTTTATTTATTATTATTTTTGTTGGTGGTGGTAATCTCTATGTCCAATGTGGGTCTTGAACTCATGCCCCCAAGGTCAGGAGTCACACGCTCTACTGACTGAGCCAGCCAGACACCCCTGGGTAATTTTTAAATAACAGTTGTAATGAAACTAAAAGATAAAAGGGAGGTTAAGTCACACATTAGGAGCAAGAGCTTCACTGAATCATTCTTCGTTCTATCCTCAATTCAGACTACCCTTCATGGTTCTAGCGTTGCTTTTACCAATCTGCTTGTTGTCTTTTCATTGCGTATTCATAAAAGTTTTTTTTAATTTTTTAATGTTTTATTTATTTTTGAGAGAGAGACAGAAGGTGAGCAGCAGAGAGGCAGAGAGAGAGGGAGACACAGAATCCGAAGCAGGCTCCGGCCTCCGAGCTGTCAGCACAGAGCCCGACACGGGGCTCAAACCCACGAGCAGTGAGATCATGACCCGAGCCAAAGTCGGATGCTCAACCAACTGAGCCACCCAGGTGCCCCTCTTGGTAAGATTTTCTATTCCTTCTTTAAAAATGCTTTCGTAGCTTTGACATACTCATTTTTTGTGGGATCTTTTTTTCAGATGATTCTATTATGTCAGGGTCTTGCATTGCTTCCGCTGGTATTATCAACGCAGGATCAGTTTATATGTTGCGAGTTCAACTAAGGATTGCTACACTACATAAATAATATCAACTCAGACTTCTCCCCACCCACCCCCCACCCCCTGCTTTTCAGAGCCCTGGACAGGGGCACGTTGGTTGGTGCGTGGAGTTATTTTAAATTCTCTTCGTTAAGAGGGCTGAGTTTCAAGAATCTCCACCTTCGGCAGAGGGCTGAGTTCTAACTTCTACGAAGACCTCATCTTCTGTCCTCACCAGGTGCGAACAGAGAACAAAAGCCGTCTCAGTGTATTTCTGGGCCAATTAACTCCCTACAAACCCCTCAGTGACCGCAGCCGCGAATCACACTAGATTGATCTGATTTGGGTTCCCTCTTTGTTTCTAGCATCCGAGGGCCTCTCTTTCTTGTTAACTCCATTACGTATCTGAAATAAACTGTGTCATATTTTATCTCACATTTTTAGATCTCCGTAGCCGGAGGCATTTCGCATTAGTGGACTCCTTCAAGTAGCCAATACCGGAAGCCCAGTCTCTGGGGTTTGTTAAAATCAAGTTAACTAGCACTCCTGGATGTTGGCTCACTGTCAGAGTTGGACCCAGTGTCAATCATGCAGACAAGGTCCTGTTTAATCATAGTTTATGGGCCAGCGTAAGGTCCTCCCTTAGCTCAGTGGATCCCTCAAAACATGGTTCCAGTATTGAAATAATTGCCCTCAAAAAATAATTGTCATTCTGTTTCTGCTATTTTCTCTCCCCGTGGATTGCTGGGAAGCCTGAGGAGGAATCTCACAGACATTAGATGGATATTTGGGATAGTCAGAGTATGGTTGATTTAAGTCAAAGTCTGAGAAATTGGGAGACGTGAAAACGAGACTGTCCTGAGCAGTCCAGGAGTCAGGTGGCTGACCTGACCCTACCCCTGCCCCTAAACCCATAACTGCTTCGAACAGGAGGTCAGACTGTCGGCCCACCTCTGCCACTAACTGGGTAACACGTCCCTCTCAGAGTTTCTCAACTACAAGATAAGAACACTGGACGAAGTGCCTTACAATCTCCTGGTAGCTCTTGAGTCATTGGTAAAGGTTCGGGGGCGGGAAAGCTGGGGGTAGGGGTCACTGCCGTTCGGAAGCCATGCAGAGGCTCTGCTGGGCTTAAGTTGCCAAGGAACCGGAGGGGCGGAGCTTATTCCAGGTCCTGACACCAGGGCGATGCACTTCCTCCTCCTGACCTTGGTCTTTGCCTCCTTCCCTTGCAGCTCTCTTGGGGTTCATCTACCCCCTTGGGGTTTCTATGTCTTCTTTTGTATGGGATACACCTGCTCTCCCTTTTTCTCAGTCTTGACTGTCTTCTCTCCATTCTTGTCCTCTGTCTCCTCCTGGGCTCTTTCTGGTGGCTGTCCACTCACTACATTAGCAGAGACATTAGAGTTCCATGTCTACACGGAATTCGCCGCAATGCTACCGAAGCTCCCTCCAGCCCCCCTACTGCCCTGTCTTTGATGATAACACCATGCTTACTGAGCACTTGAACTGATCCGACCTCTTCAGTGTCCAAGTCCTAGCCCCTCGTGCCATGTCTCCTATGCAAGTTGCATGTATTCAACGAGTCGTTTTGGAGTTAAGCCAGGCACTGTACTGGACACGAGGATTAAATAAAGAATAAAGAAGGCAGACCCCTGAGGCTTGGAGTAGAAAAGAAGCAGGAAAGCAAGACAATCATGGCTTGTGATTCGTGATAAGTGCTCTGAAGAAAATGAGTCGGGAGACAAGGTAGTGAATGGTGGGGTGGAGAGTGCTGAGAGCCGAGCCGGGGGCTCCAGCAGAAAGCGGGGATTTGAGGAGGGGAGTCTGGTGATCTTTCGGCCTGTGAGTCCCTCTGTGTGTGGAGGTCCAGGAAAAGCCTGAAGGAAAGTGGCCACGAGGAGTCCGTGCCAGACAGCCCCTCTCCCTCCCTATTCTTAGTCCCTTCTCAGAATCTGTTCTAGAACCATCCAACAGCCAGTATCTCTCTACCTGTTTTTGGTTTATTTATTTATTTTGAGAGAGACAGAGCACACACTCGGGCGATCAGGGGAGGGGCAGAAAGAGAGGAAGAGAGAGAATCCCAAGCAGGCTCCGTGCTGTCAGTGCAGAGACCCATGCAGGGCTCACACTCACGAACCGTGAGATCATGACCTGAGCCGAAATCCAAAGTCGGCCGCTTAACTGACTGAGCCACCCAGGCATCCCTGGGTTTGAATTTTAAAACTTTTAGTCAAATTTCCCATTCTGTCCCTTTGGAACAGACACTTTTGTCCCCAGAAAGATGAAAAACAGTACAAAAGTGACACCAATGAGCAGTCTGCTTAGTTTTCAGTGTCCCACCCCTCACCCTCACCTTTGTGTACCGGGGATGAGAAACAGGACTCAGCAAGAAGTATCCAAAGACCTTTCTCCTTGGCTCCTGGTCTAGGATGTCGAGCCAAGATGCAACAATGAACTCAACACCCAGGATACTCAAATCCATGCAAGGGGCCCATGGGGCCACAAGGGAAACCAGCATAAGGCAGGGACACTGCACTCTAGGAAGTTGCCAGAATTCAGTGTATTTCAAGAAAAGAGCATGAACTCATTCAAGGATTTCAAAGCCATCTCCCCTGGAAGCTCTTAGGAGGTCAACCTGACACAGGGACAACCAGGACTCCGCCATCTTGCTGTTGACTGCACCGTGGTCCCCTCGGATTGCTGATAAGATGAGGCTACCCCATGGTTGGTATCTTCTATGGGAAGTGAGCAAGACCCTGGAGCTGGTGTGGGTCAACCCATCACCAGTTCCCTGGTTTGGCCATGAACATGAGTGCTGAAATGACATAAAGAGGAAGGAAGTTAGAACCATGGGGCTCAGGGCCCATGAGATCGCTGGATCATCCACAGGACTGCTATGTGGGGACTCTTGTTGAGGAAAAGAAGGCTGTGAGCTGTAAGGCCATAAGGGGCCCAGCTGTTAGACAACGTGAAGGCACCAACACATTTTGGGAGACGGCGGCACCACGAGGTAAAGCCAGCCGCCCCCGCCCCCCCCCCCCACCCCACAGTGTTGTGGTAAAGTTGGACATCACACGGGGCATTTCAACCCACGTGGGGAGAAATACATTTGTTGTTTTGTTCACCCCCCAAGAAGAGCCTATGTAATTAAGACACTCACTCTCGGGAATTTCTGTATCGATGAGTTTGTGAAATGTTGCCGCAAAGCCAAGGAGCATAATAAATCAGACGGGAGGGAACCGTGAGCTTGTCAGAGAGAAGCGTACCTGGTGATCAGATGGCAACCTGGCCTTTCATCTTTCAGTTCTATTCAGATCATCGGGAAGTACAAGTCAACTAGAGAAATTTAAAAAACGTATATGCGTATATGCGTAAGAAAGGCAAAAGTATAGATCCTCTGAAGTACGATCTTTTGTTCTCCCTATTTTTACAATTATATTTATGAAACATAAAACCAGACCAAGTGTTTTTAGTGTTGTTTGTTTGTTTGTTTTTCGAAATACAAGTAAACATCAGGGTATGAAGAAGGAATTTCAACAGACTGCTTTTCCATTCCTTTACCCAAGAGTGCCCAACTCTCTCTTCGCCTGGGAAAGAAAGGACATTAGGCCATCGTGTCCTCTCTGGGGATATTTGACGTGTCTGCAGATCTTCTTCCCTGAGGCTTATAAATCACCCTTCCTCACCCAGGCTTAAATCTCCACCCCTCCTCCTCAGTGGTGATGCTGCCTACCCTCCCCGTTCTGCGTTGAAGATCAAAATGGCCCCATCCTTCAAGCCTCTGGCACGCAAGTTCACAGAGGTTCAGTCTAAAGACTCATTCCGAGACACAGAGATGGTAATCTCTACTTACCCGACCTACTGGCTGTTGTTGAGAAAGACGTTGAGCCAACCAAGTGATTTTTAGTGCAAAGTTCCTCTTCGTTCTTCGTCGCCGAAGGGCTCCTTTCCTTGGTTTTAGGATGCTTAAGGGGAAGTGTGGGAGCTCCTCCTGTGGGAGCTCAAGCCAGGCAGTGGGATGTCACTGGAGGGTCTGTCACTGCAGCTGGGCCATGTTTGCAAGATGAAAAGGCTGTCACAGTCCCCAGCCTTGAGTCCTCAACATGCTCTTACAATGACTCATCGGTTACACAGAGTTCTTATCTTCGGACTGTGGGTCCCAAGCTTTGCCCCACTTTTCCGTGGGGGTGTTCCTGGGTCCTGGACAGCTATTCACAACCTTACACACTTGCTCGGCTGGGCCTCTGGAACAGTACTCGCTTGACAGGGTCGTTGCTGTTAAACTGACATTTAAAAGGGATGAGCAAGGGGTCCTGTGGGCACACATTCCTGAAATGCCATATTGACAAAAGCAGACCTGTTTCTCTGACGAGAGACTTTATTCAGGACCCTTTTCTTTTGCTCACCTCTTTTCTGATCCCCAGTGGAACTCTGCCACGGCTCTTCCCAAAAGCACTTGGCCCTGACCCCGTCTGCTTCCCGGGAAGTCTTAAGAGATCTACGTCTTTTGCTGTAATCTGGGAGGTCTGCTTTCGGGGGTCCGCGGGTCAGATAATCAACAAAAAGCCGAAGCCGAGGCCGTGGTGTGTCGGGTGTCAATCCACTCAAAAATATCATTGCTGACATGTGTTTTGTACTAAGTCTTTGCAACCTGGCATCAGGTTTATATTTTAGAGAACGCCTGGGTCACGAGCAGCCACATTTCTGATGCTCGGCGGCCACCTGCGGCCAGTGGCCAGGGTGGGGCCAGATGACTCCGAATAAAAAGGCATTCAGGTCTGGGCCCTCAGGAGGGAGAGAACACAGAGGGCTTGGTGGCCTTTCCCTGAAGCACAAGAAAAGATTCCAGAGGCTCTGGCCCCCCACCCCCCTTCCCCACTAGTCCTGTTCTACTACTTCTCCTCGGCAGGCTAAAGCTTCCTCTGCAGCTGCCACTGAGGTGGAGGACGCATTACTGTCCCAGCTAAAGCAAACAGCAGCGGTCGCTTTGGTTTCTAATTGTGACCACCTCCGATCGACAGCCGGGCCGAGACTTCAGCCTTTTTTTTTTTTTTTAAGCAAAGAAAGGTCAAGACTCCCTTGAGAAAGACCTCCCAAAGAAAGGTCAAAGACTCCCTCCTTTTTTTTTTTTTTTTAAGCAAAGAAAGGTCAACTGTTAATCATCTTGGGAAATGTGAAAGCCAATGTGGTAAAACTGTGACACGTTTTAATGGGCAAAAAAATAGCTGACATAGACTCTACAGGCCAGAAAAAAAAAAGAAGAACAAGGAGAAGACGATGACGACAAAGAAGAAGAAGAAGAAGAAGAAGAAGAAAAAGAAGAAGAAAAAGAAGAAGCAGCAATGCTCCTTTTATCCATCTAAAGAAAAAAAAAATCCCAACCTCATTATCAGCTCTCAATAGAGGATTAACAGGCACTGAACGGAGAAGCTTCCGGAAGGCTGGCATTCCAGAGAAGCTCATCAGGTTTTTGAAAGAAAGAATGTCAACCCCACTCAACTCCCAGCCTCTTGTCTACCAAATGGGAAAAATCACACACACAGATCTGGCCGCTCCAGTCTGTGTTTGCGAAGAGAAGAGTTAAAAGGGCCAGAGCTTGGGGGCGGCCGGGAGGTGGGGGTGGGGGTGTGCTGGCTAAGTGCTCTGGTGAAGTTACCTTGTGCAACCCTCTTCTTTCCCTCACAGCAGCCCAAAGACGTGCCTGAGGTGTGACTGGGGCGTGTGGCTCTTCCCTGTGGGGTTTTCTGTAAACCCCCCAGCTCAGTAGGTAGGGGCTGGGGCATCCTAATATTGGGAAAAATCGAACATTCAAGCTATTTCTTAAAGTTTCTGCTGCAAATGAATTTTCATGGGAACGCAAGCTGGTGCAACCACTCTGGAAAACAGTATGGAGGTTCCGCAAAAAACTAAAAATAGAACTACCCTACGACCCAGCGATTGCACTACTAGGCATTTATCCACGGGATGCAGTTGTGCTGTTTCGAAGGGACACATGCACCCCCGTGTTTATAGCAGCACGATCAACAATAGCCAAAGTATGGAAAGAGCCCAAATGTCCATCGACAGATGAATGGATAAAGAAAACATGGTGTATATATACAATGGAGTATTACTCAGCAATCAAAAAGAATGAAATCTTGCCATTCGCAACTACGTGGATGGAAGGAGAGGGTATTATGCTAAGCGAAATTAGTCAGTCAGAGAAAGACAAAAATCATAGGACTTCACTCATCCTAGGACTTTAAGAGACAAAACAGATGAACATAAGGGAAGGGAAGCAAAAATAATATAAAAACAGGGAGGGGGACAAAACAGAAGAGACTCATAAATATGGAGAACAAACTGAGGGTTATTGGAGGGGTTGTGGGAGGGGGGATGGGCTAAATGGGTCAGGGGCACTAAGGAATCTACTCCTGAAATCATCATTACACTAGATGCTAACTAATTTGTATACAATTTTTTTAAAAATAAAAGAAAATTATGGTGATTTTCAAAACAAATTTTTTTTTCAGCCACCAAATGGCTAGAATTAAGGAAAAAGGATCTCCACTGGCCTTTGATCCCTGTCACAAAAAAGCTCGCTGTTCCTTACTCCGGACCGGAAGATTCTTCGGGCGGTCCAGTCCAGGTCAGTGACGCTGTCTTCAGCACTGCGTTGTCGATGCTCGGGGACGGGAGTCATCACGGTCCCTCTCTGCGGATGTGGGCTTTGCTGAGCTACGGGGTGGAAAAGAGAAGCCCACCGTGCTGTGGGACATAGCCTGTGCAACTGGTCACCTGTGCGCGACTTTTCCAGGGCCGCCGTGACAAATTCCCACAGACTGGGAGTCAAAAACAGAAATGACTCTATCATGGTTCTGGAGGCCAGAAACCCAAAATCAAGGTGTGAGCACGAGTGGCTCCTTCCGGAGGCTCCAAGGAAGATTCTAGTCCAGTCCACTTCTAGCTTCTGGTGGTTTACAGCTTGGAGCTCCTTGGCCTGTAGACACATCCCTTCAGTCTTCGTCTGCCTTGTCACATGGTGCCCTCCTCTGCGTGTACCCTGTGGCCTGCGTGGCCTTCTCATAAGGACACCAGCCATTGGGTTTCAGGCCCACCCTACATCCAGGATGACCTTCCTTAACGAATTACATCCACAAAGACCCTATTTTCCAAAAAGCTCACATCCTGAGGTCCCAGGTAGACAGGCATTTCGGAGGGAACACCATTCAGCCCAGTACGTCATGATTCTCCTACGAGATGGAATTTTCCTGAACTTCTAGTTGCTTTTTTTTTTTTTTTTAATCACCACAAATATTGTCGCTTTGACACGAGAAAAGGCTCTACTAGACTCCTGGCTGCCTTGAAGAGGAATCGACCCTGGCTTAGAGACGAACTTGGGAGGAAAGGTGAAGCCAGCCGTTCTGCGCCATGCCTGAGGTACAGGACTGAGCGTTGAGTAAGGGCCTCGGAAACCGGGAGGGAAAAGAGAGGCAACCTCTGCTCCTTCTCGGAGGGGGGAAAGAGGAGGAGGTGAGAAGGGGAAGCAGGCCGGGTCAGTGAGGAGCCAGGTGGGTCCAGGCTCAAAGGTCCTTGGCGGGGGGGGGGGGGGGGGGGGGGGGGGGGGTGAGGAGATGGAGACGCCAAAAGGCCTCTCAGAGACAGGACCCCGTTCACACCACCCAGAAGACCGCCCTGCGAGGGGGCGTTTTTGCACAGAACTTAGAGCAACAGACTCCTTGACGGTGAATTTCTGTCCTTGGCCACACTCGGGCGACTTCTGCGCCTCCTGCCCGCCCTGGCCCGGACCCCCCAGCTTTCCGCGGAAATCGTCCCCCTGAGAGGCCGCCGCATCAGAAGTCACAGAGGAAGGAAGTCAGTCAGGCCCATGTGCACATGGTCGACTGAGGTCTTGCTTCCTTTTTATTTTCTTTCTAGTGCTCAGCTCAAAATTGTGCCTCCTTTAGCGCACGCTTCTTTTTTTAACCCTCCGGCTAACGTGGAAAGAATTTGTTTAGTTTGCTGTGGTGCAGCGGCGTAAACCATTGGCGGGGTGATTCATGCACCCTGGGCTGCTGACGTGCACGGGGAGGGACGGGGACCTCGTGGGGGGGGGGGGGCATGCGGGGAAGTTCTAAAGCTGATGAAATAGCCCTGAGGCTGATACAGCAGAATATACGTGCTCCTTATCGATCCCTAATTGTGAGCGTTGCTTCTCCGTAACAATGCACGTTCCCTTTGCTAACAGGACCAGATGGAAAAACCGAGAGGCACGTGCAGGGAAAGGACTGGATTACAGGTCAAGCTCGATCTAGAGGCACTTCCCTAATGTTGGCAAGGAGGCCCGACTCTGCAGAAGAGGCAGAAGGCCCGTGGCAAGGTATCGAACGCATGACTCGCGCAATGCTAAAAACTCCAGAAGCCGGAGGGTGTGAGGACATCTTAACATGGCGAAGCGGGCTTTTAGAAATGCCATTAAGTCTTGGCTCACTGTTCTGCTTGTCTCCAAGCTCGGCGTTAAACACATCTGATTTGCGCTTCTAAAAGGAGCCAGGTTGAGGCAATGGAAAAAAGGTCTGAGGGGATAGGAATCCCGGGATTCCTTCAGCCAGTAACTATGTGACCTCGGGGGAGCGGCTTCGCCAGGCCGTCCCAGGCTTTGGTGAGGACACGAAGGTACGTAAAGGTGTTCACGTAGCGCCTGCTGCCCGAGAAGCAGAGGGCACATCGCTGGAGCGTTATCTTTCCAGGACAGACTGCTGCAAACACGCCCGTGGGAGTTTCTGCCCCGATGCCAGACTTGCCCTTTGAGCATCCCTCCCTTCCCAGCCCCCTCCAATCCGTGGAGCCGCCAGTCGCCCTCCTACTGATGTGAGCCAGAGGGAATGCCCCTTGCTTGCGGCCCAGGACCCCTGCCTGAGACCGTCGGTTGTATTCCTTTCCTGTGGCTGCTCTCAAACGCCACCACAAATGTGGAGGCTTAAAACAAGAGGTTTCTTCTCTCAGGACAGTTCTGAAGGCCAGAAGCCCAAAGACGGTTCCACTGGGCCAACATCAAGGTGTCGGCGGGGCCGTGCACCCTCCCGAAGCTCTAGGGGAGAATTGATTGCTCCCTCCTTCAGCTTCTGGTGGCTGCTGGCATTTCCACGCCCGTGGCCCCATCACTCTGGTCTCCGCCTCTGTGGTCACGTGGCCTTCTCCTCGTGGGTGAGCAAAATCTCCCCCTCCCTCTTTCTCATGAGCCCCCCTGGGGTTACCTTTAAGGCCCACCTGGAGAATCCAAGATAATCCCCCCATCTGGAAATCATGAAGTCAATCACATTGGAAAAGACCCTTTTTCCAAATGAAGTCACATTCACAGGGGAGGGGCGTCAGGAGAGTAGGAGCTGTTATCTCCAGGGGCCCTTATTCAGACAGTATCAGCTGTCTGATACTGACCTTTATGTTTTCAATCTCCGTTTGGTGGGGTTTTTTAAAATTATTTTTAATGTTTATTTATTTTTGAGAGAGAGACAGAGCGTGAGCAGGGGAGGGGCAGAGAGAGAGGGAGACGCAGAATCCGAACAAAGCAGGCTCCGGGCTCCGAGCTGTTGGCACAGAGCCCGACGTGGGGCTCAAACCCACAAACCGTGAGATCATGACCTGAGCCAAAGTTGGATGCTTAACTGACTGAGCCACCCAGGCACCGTTCCATTTGGTGTTTGGGTTTTTTTTTCTTGAGTTTTTTGGTTTTTGATTTTGGGTGTTTTTGTTTGTTTGTTTTTTTGTTTTTTTTATTTTTTGATGAGGAAGTTTAAGATGCTCATTGTATCAATCTCGTGGGACCTGTGTATACCAGTGGCCGCTATGTCTCCACAGAAGAGAAATAACAAGAACCAGGAACCCAAGGGGCGCCTGGGTGGCTCAGTCGGTTGAGCGTCCGACTTCGGCTCAGGTCACCATCTCATGGTTTGTGGGTTCGAGCCCCGCGCCCGCGTCGGGCTCTGTGCTGACAGCTCGGAGCCTGGAGCCTGTTTCGGATTCTGTGTCTCCCTCTCTCTCTGCCCCTCCCCTGCTCACGCTCTATCTCTGTCTCAAGAATAAATAACCATTAAAAAACAATTAAAAAAAAAAAAAACCAGGAACCCGGAGCTATTGGCATCCGCTGGGCTTTTCTCCGCATTTTGCTATTTATGGGTCTCTTCCTCATTAAAGCAGTAGCTAGAGATACACTTTTCCGCTTTTGATGGGAAAAAGCTTTTGGTTCTCATGAGGGGAAACACCCAGTGAATGTGTGGGTTTTCTCCACAGCTAAATTGAGCACAGTATGTGAAGAAATACTGCCCCAAACCTTTCCCATCAAAAGCATTTAGGTTATTCTTAGACGGTTTTGACAACAGCCTCTCTTACCTTGAAGCCATCACCATGCATTATTTAGACCGCACATTTCTGCTAAATTCCGTCCCTGCACCGCCCCCCCCCCCACCTAAATGTTGCGAATGTGTTTGGTCTTTTAAGAGCACAGGCAGAAGCATGAACCACAGGAGTATGTGCTCGACCTGCTCTGTAAAATGCTGCTATTATCCAGATGTGTGCTCCGGAGTTATAAAATCGGTTTTAATCTCTTTTAGACGCGATGCAGATTTGTCGTAATCATGCCTTTTATTGCTAACCTTTGTGAAGTAGGAGTAGCCCTCGTGTCTCTCCATTAAAACACTCGTGTGTCTGCGAAACCTTTATTAAATGAAATAAACATGGAACGATGTTGCTAATTTGGAGTCCCCTCTTCTGCTTCTTGGGAGAGAAATACCTTGTTTCGGTGGTATGGAGAATTGTTTACTGTTTTTGTTTGAATCTGAAAAATCCCCCAAAGCTATGGAAGGAACAGCAAATTTGAGGTGGGGGAAACATTGTAGGCGCATGATGGTACACGTCACCAGTGGAAACCAAGCTGGTGTTATACGGAGAAGGGGAATTTTTGATCACGCAGTAATTGAACAGTCTTTTCCTGTCAGAGCAGATTCGGTGGGCCCGAGAAATCTGACGGACTCCTTCCTTCATGGATTTAGCTGATATTTTAGGAGCACCTGGGACACAGCAGATGTTATAGGTAAAATGGTGGGCACTCAAGGTTCCGGTCTTTGTTGGAAGGCAGCCTCTCGGAGGAAACGCGTAGAGAACTTTCTAATTTTCCCCTAGGAGCAAATGGAGTCTCAAAACAATCTTGAAAGGGGGCAAGTGAGGGCTGTCAGGTTCCGATTTGCCTTTGAAATGGTCGCTTGGCTGGAAACAGGCATGAGGGTGGCTGGGGAAGAGAAGACTTAGTGGGGGCCAAGGTGGTCGTGGACGGATTTGCGACGAGGTCTTTACGAGGTAGAGTGCACAGAACCACGTGGTGGATCGGCTCTGAGTTGGGGGGCCGTCAATCTTGACCTGTTGGGACAGTCTGGGTTTATGCCTGCTGGTTCAACACAACCCTGAATGCTCCCTCCCTTTCCTCCCCAAAGGGAGGTGGTTCGAACAACAAGCTGTGAGGTTGTCTTACCGGTGAGCCACGAGGGCGAAAGGACGGCAGTGTCCTTGGCTGAGATAGTGAGTGGCAGAAAATTGTGATTGCGTGCATTGTAATGTCACAACCGATTCCATTGGGATCGAAGTCAACTGCTCGTGCGGGTTTAATGGCATCGGCATTTTCCTGGTCACTCTGCTGAGCAATCGTTGCCACCGATGTTGGTAAAGACGGGTACCGTCTGCTCCCTTGGCTGGTCCCACTGGCCCCACTGTGTGATATGCTCAGCGAGGCTCCCAGGTGACTGTGGCCACAGTTCCCTGGCCAACTAATCATGTAGGAAACACACACTGGTCTCGTGGGTATCGCACACCCCCTGCCACCATTTACTCTGGCTTATGGGGACCCCCACACACATCCCTCCAGCGTCTGCTGATGGTGGAGATATTGATGAGGACCATCTCAGAGAGAGACAGAGAGAGAGAGAGAGAGCCCACGGTGGGCACAGAGTTACAGTAGCTGAGATTTTGAAAAGAAGGCCAGGCCACCCCCACGTTGCAACAAGAGTCTGAAGTGCGTCTATGCAGCCGATCTCTTCATGTGGATGGGATGCCATTTTGTCAAACAATTAACTGTGCTCTTGACCAAGTTTTCTATATGACTATGTCTTTTTCTTATCAATTTATGGGATCGCTCTATATAACAGGCATATTAACTTTCAGTCTATAGGAAATGAAACTATTTCCCAGCCTATCATCTTTCTTTGGGTTACATTTATGGTATCTTTATATATATGAAAGATATACGAAGACATCTGTCTGGTATTTACATATATACACTTGCACACACACACACACACACACATACACACACACACACATATTCACACATACATCTTTTGCTTTCCGGGATTTCCTATCACTGGGAATGAGTTCTCCACATTGTCTCCGATTTTCTGTAGTTCGATTAAATTCTCCTTGAATTTAGATCTTGACTTATTCAAAAACATAGCGCCATTTTTCCAAGAGCTCTTAAAGACAGTTTATAAAAGCCTAACAGAGCTAGATTTTTTTTTTAACAAACCACTCCAAACCAGTATTTTCCCTGAAAATATTGTTTTATAAGAAAACAAGACACTGAGCAGCAGCGAAATGTACTGTGGTGTAAACGTTTACCCCGGAGATGCTACGCTCCTCCGTGGGAGGTGTCCTGTGTGCGAAACCGTGGAGCTCACGCTTCCCACACCAGTGCCGGAGCCGGGCTTTCTCTCCACAGATCATTTCAGTGGCGGCTGGCACCTGCCCGAGCTCTGTCCACACGGACTCTGCTTCTGAACAGGTGTCCTCCTCCCTAGGACAAGCCCCCTCATCCGCCCCCGTTTCCTCCCACAGCAAAGAAGTCAGTTCTTCTGTCTCTAAACCGGCCCTAGAGGAAAGACTCGGTCAGGTCTAAATTAGGAACTTCCTTTCCTTGTGAGGTGAGGTTTTACTTTTCTATTTTAAAGGCATTACCTTTTCATAGAAGAAGAAGAAGAAGAAAAGGAAAGAAAGAAAGAAAGAAAGAAAGAAAAGGGGGGTTTCCTGGGTGGTTCAGTCGGTTAATCATCCGACTCTTGATTTCAGCTCAGATCACGACCTCGTGGTTTGTGGGTTTGCGCCCAGTGTTGGGCTTTGCTGATAGCAAGGAGCCTGCTTGGGATTCTCTCTCTTTCTTTCTCTCTGCTCCTCCCCTGCTCTCTTTCTCTCTCTCTCTCTCAAAAATAAATAAACTTAAACAAAAAAACAAGCAAGCAAAAAGTGTAGTGATACGTAGAAACCTTCCCCGCGTGAACCCGAGTGACCATCCGGCACACCGCAGGTCTACACTCCAGGGCAGCTGCGGTCCAGGGAGAGACTCAAGCCACCTGCGAGCCCGGACAGCCAGGAGACGGTGGCCTTGGCTGCTGGAGTTCCAACTTCCCTTCTGGTCCATGAGGGCTCCAGCGGGGGGGGAGGGGGGCTTTCTCCGCCAGCGGGTGTGGGGACCCGGCTGCAGCCACTGAGCCTCCAGGAGAGGAGCCAGCCCAGGTCACCTGGACACACGGAGGAGAAAGGCAGCGGGAATACCTTGCAGGACATTTGTTCCGTGCCTACCCGAGTGGCCGATACGCAGGACCTTGGCCTCCTCCTGGTGGCCAGGTAAGCAGCTAAGCAAGAGCGAGCATCTTAATCGGGTCTGCCGGGCAGCTGCAGGATGTGGGAGAGGATGCCCGCTTCTGATCCAATTCTCCTCTCCTTTGTCCAGAAATAGGCGCACAATGAGGAAGTCGCCTGATTCCAGATGGCAACTGTCCCAGAAAAGCAGGTGCCCTGCGTGGTGTGGACATCCATGTGCATTAATAGAGCGATTTCCATTCGGGGTGCAGAAGGCTGGCTTCGGAAGGAGCCTCGGTTCACCATGGGCGGAGGGAACGCGGAACAGGAGAAACCGTCTTTGTTCTAAAGAAAACCCTGCAGGGAGCAGTGATTTGGACACTTGGTTTTGAACGGACGGGGCCTAAACCTTGGCCCCGTTGCCCTCAGCGAGGGAGGTAAGCGCTGAGCGGAGAAAGGTCATTGTAGGAAAGCAAGCAGAGGGGGTCTTGGTGGAAATGGGGTTTTTTGGTCCCAGCTACTTTCTTCGTTGGACGCCCACCCGCCCCGTGCAGGGAGCAAAGGCCTGGCCAGCGAAGCCTGCAGCCCGGGGGACTGTCTTAACCGGCAGACAGACCAGAAAGCCACAGTGAGCGGCGACGCTCGTGGGCCTGGAAGAGAAGGGTCTGAAGCCGGGTCAGGAGCAAACCAGGGGTGGCTCAGCTCAGCAGCACGTCTCGGGACCGTCCCCTGGCCCCTGAACGAGGGCACGCGAGGAGAGGTTCAAAGAACTAAGAATTCCGAGTCCACGGCTCTCCCCTCCCCTCTCTCCTCCTGAAGCAGCCCCGGGGTTCCTGGGGTCGCTCAAGCTAGAGGCTCCTAAATGCATCTGCTTCTTGTACTCTCTAGGGTCTTGTTACCTCGGCCGGAACGTTCTTGGCCCTGCCGCTCAGAGGAGACCTGGATCAGGGCACCATCCGCGGGAGCAGAGAGCCAGGCTCACCGCCAAGGGTGACGTCCGCGGAGTCACTGCAGGCGCCCGGCCACGTGCAGGTGGTCCCTGTGACCTCGAGGGGACGCGGCGGAAGTCTCTCGGCTTCTCCCGGAGAGGGTGGCGGACGCTACTCTAGGGGAAACCAACTGATCCCCCTCCCTCCCCACCTCCCTCCCTCCCACCACAGTTATTCATTGAACACCGGCTACGTGCCAAGCGTGGTTGTAGGAACCGGGACTGTAGGCACGAACAAAAACAAGCCCTCGCCCTCGGTGCTTGTGTTCTGACGCGGGGAGACAGTTAAAACCCAGAGAAGCCAACGAGCCGGGGCTAGAATATCGGATAGTGGTAAATACTGCGAAACAATATGAAGACAAGGGAGGAGGCGGGGGGACCCAGCATGGGGCGCTGTCTTGCTCAGTGTCTCTCTCTAGGTCTTGGCCCAGGACAGCTAGTCCCCCGCCAGGACACTCAGAGGGACTCCAGGGCCCCCTCCTGCACTGGACAGGCCTGAAGGATCCTTCGGGGCAGCCCAAGGTGAGTGCCACCGTGTGGCCTGACATTCAGGGCTCCCCTCTGCAGAGCAGAGAGGATTAGGACTGGCGGGGGGTGTTCCGGTGTGATGGTCCACGAAAACGGGCTCTCTCCAGGCCTCCCTGCTTTGGGGAGGCAGTCCGGCAGCCGTGACGCCCCGAGGTGCTCCCACGGCCCCAGGGGCATCTCCCAGGGCCTCAGCACCGAGTTGGGTCCCTCCCCCAGCGTCCTTGCCCACCAGCCTCCTTTCTGGGCCAGGCCCAGGGGCTTCTCGGCAGCGGCTCCACCGACCCCAAATCTGGGCACTCGGATGTCCTCCAACCCCAGCATTCAGCGGGAGATCACAGGAGACAAGCAGATCACCAAACCGCCAGAACACAGAGTTTCAGAACAGCCTCTCGGACACTGCCTGATTTCTACAGAGGCAATTCCACTGGATCTCGTCACGTTTTTATATTCTAGAAGCACCAGATATGGGTTTTCACAATGCACATTAAAGCCATCCATGTGACAAGCCGCCAAAGACAGGTGTACTTACAGTAACGGAAAAGGTTTGTTTTTTTTTTTTTTTAACAAGGAAGGAGATCCGGAAAGCAGTAGTTGGGCAGAAGTGGATTTTTGCACTCTGGGTGGGTATGTATCAGACTAGCGGGGAGCCCAGGGGATTGGTCAGGAAGAGGAAACGGGCAGGCTGGGAATAGAAGCAACTCAGAAATCTGGAGAGGGAATCGTGCAGCTGCCTTGACCATTGCCATGCAGAGACCACGGCACCGGAGGGCACAGGCCACCCCAGGGAAGCAGCCACAGACTCCCCTTCACATCAGCATAGGAAGTCTGAGTGTTAGCCTCAGGTCTGGCCGGCTGCAGTCTTGTGCCCCCACTGCTGCCCCCGCCACCTTCTCTGGGTCTCTGCTGGCAATCACCTGGTTTAAATCCAACAGGAGAGAGGGAGAGAGAGAGAGAGAGAAAAAAGAAAGAAAGAAAGAAAGAAAGAAAGAAAGAAAGAAAGAAAGAGAAAGACAAAGAAGGAGAGAAAGAAGGGAGGGAGGGAGGGAAGGAAGGAAGAAGGAAAGAAAGAAAGACAAAGAAAGAGAGGAAGAAGGGGAGGAAGGAAGGAAGAAAGAAAGAAAGAAAGAAAAGAAAAGAAAGAGAGAGAAAAGAAGGAAGAGAAAAAAGAAAAGAAGGAAGGAAGGAAGGAAGAAAGAAAAAGAAAGAAGGGAGGGAGGTAGGGAGTTAGGAAGGGAGGGAGGAAAGGAGGGAAGAAAGAAAGAAAGAAAGAAAGAAAGAAAGAAAGAGAAAGAAAGAAAGAGAAAGGAGGGAGGGAAGGAGAGAAGAAAGAAAGAAAGAAAGAAAGAAGAAAGAGAAAAGAAGGAAGAGAAAGAAAAGAAAAGAAGGAAGGAAGGAAGGAAGAAAAAAAGAGAAAGGATGGAGGGAGGGAAGGAGGGAGTGAGGAAGGGAGGGAGGAAAGGAGGAAAGGAGGGAAGAAAGAAAGAAAGAAAGAAGAAAGAAAGAGAAAAGAAGGAAGAGAAAGAAAAGAAAGGAAGGAAGGAAGGAAGAAAAAGAGAAAGGAGGCAGGGAGGGAGGGAGGGAGTGAGGAAGGGAGGGAGGAAAGAAGGGAAGAAAGAAAGAAAGAAAGACAAAGAAAGAGGAAGGAGGGAGGGAGAGAAGGAAGGAAGGAAGAAAGAAAGAAAAGAAAAGAAAAGAAAAGAAAAGAAAAGAAAAGAAGGAAGGTATAAAGGAAAAAAGAAGGAAGGAAAGAAAGCAAGAAAGCAAGCAAGAAAGAAAGAAAGAAAGAAGGAAGAAGGAAAGAAAGAAAACCAGATGGTTTTTATTCCTCACCTTCTGGGCCAGAGAGGAAGCAATACACCTAATCAGCCAGGTGGTAGGAGGGGCCACGAGGGAAAATGGGGTAAGGGGAGAGAGAGAGGGGAGACCCCAGAGATGGAAATCAGACAGGGGGGGGGGCTGTGAAAGCGGGTGGGGGGGGATCAGAACAGGGAGGTTCCAGCTCACCAGACAGACGTTTCGCTTCATCGGAAAGTTCGGGATCGTCCCGTGAACGCCTGGGTCTGACGCTTAAAAGAACACCAGCAAAACCCAACCTTCACTTACCATCACCTGAGGGAACATTCGGGGGCAGATCACGCGTGGTGTCCGTGAGTTCCTGGGTGGCGGTGAACAGAGTCGCCACACAGCTTCCGGCATAGGATCCGCAGCGCGCCCCGTCCACCTCCCGCCTGTCCCTTGGGCTCCTTTGTCGTCACCAAAGTACTCTGGTCCACATCACATCCTCAAGCCTCCCGGCCCTTCCTCAGCCCCACCCCCAACCTCACAGGTAACCCAACGAGAGACAGCAGGCTCCCGCCCCAACACGAGCCCTCACCTACACACCTCTCCTCTCTTGGTCGTCACTCTCTGGGAAAGAAACACCCTTCCTCCTGTCTGGGGCTTGGCTGATACGTCCACGGGAAGCTTTGATCCGGCTTCCCCTGTCCTACAGGACCTACCCCACCATCGCTTCCCGTCTTGCCGATTTTTTAAAACTCTTTCTATTTAATGTTTTACTGGGGGGGAGGCGGTGCAGAGGGAGAGGGAGACAGAGGGTCTGAAGCTGGCTCTGCACGGACAGCAGAGAGCCCGACGCAGGGCTCGAACTCACGAAGCGGGAGATCATGACCCGAGCTGAAATCAAAGAGACCGCGCCACCCAGGCGTCCCCCCATCTTGCCGACTTTTCAACCCCTTCTTACCCAGCAGGGTCTCGCTCGTTCCCCAAAAGCATGTTCCTGTGCCTGTCATCCTAACAGCAGGTGTTTATTTTTGACAAACTTGAAAGGAGAGAGAACTAGAAAGCAGAAGGAGAAAATGTGCACGTTTCCACCCCTGTTTCAGGGCCCAGCGCACGCGGGCACGAGGCGTTCACACGTATCCCGGCGTTTCCACGTTCTTCCATGCATTTGCTCAGACTTGAAATCGCATCCTACAACCCCTATCCCGTCTTACTTCAAACCACACATGGTCCCATCTTGCAAAAATTCTCCGCACGGGCAGTTAAGAGGCGAAACCAGAAAAAACCTCCCCCAGCTGATGTGTTGCACCGCCTTCGAAGTTACTTAGCTCGGCGGCCGTGTTTCTTCCTTGTACGTGACCTGGAGATCAACGACCTGGGCGCGTGACTCTGTCTTCAGGTTAGTGCTTAGGATGCCTCTCCAGGATGGAAGGGCTGGGTCAGAAGGTAGGCACCTGTCTCACTGTTAGATCCCTTTCCGGGAAAACTGGCCCGTTCGCATCCGCGCCAGCAGCTTCTGATTCTGAGACGCCTTGTGGACACAGCAGTCCGTGTTCTTTCCCCAGCGATTCCGTATTATTTGCTGCCCTGGCCCAGCCTGGGCTGATTCTCTATTCACTTGGGATGTCAGCCTCTCGTCTTTCTCATTTGTTACCAGTGTTTCCTCATTTTTGTTTTCTGCTACCGAGGAATGTTTTCTTGCAGCTATGACCAAATATATTGATGGATAACTTTAAGCTAGAAACTTATTCCCTAGTTTTCTAAGTGATAATGCAGTTAGGATTTTTTTTTCCCCCTACGGTACGAGGTGAGGATTTAATTTTTCCTCCACATAGTCCTAAATAGTCCATTTGCACACCCTCTTTATAGGATAATCTTTTTTTTTTTTTTTTTGGTACAATAGGTTTACATGTACTTTGCCTATTGCTGGGTGATGTCTTTAATTCTGTTGATCTGACTTTTCTTGCGTGAGAAACATTACGATTTTCTTTCTTTAATATTAAGTGTTAGAATTAGCTTTTTTTTTTACTTTTTTCTAAAAAAAAGATATTTGTGAGGTACCTGGGTGGCTCAGCCAGTTAAAGCATTCGACTCGATTCCGGCTCAGGTCGTGATCTAGTGTTTTGTGAGTTCGAGCCCCGTGTTGGGAGCCTGCTTGGGATTCTCTCTCTCTCTCTCTCTCAATAAATAAACTTAAAAAATATATATTGCTTTGAGATTTTAGATTGTGTTGAACTCATAAATTCACTTGAGAAGGGTTTATTTCTTTATAGTATTTGACATTTCATCAGGAATGTGCTACGTTGGTCCATTGATTTTAAGTTTTATTCTTTGTGTCTCATTATGATTTCCAATGTTTAATTTTTCCCCAGCATGTATCTTATTAATTTTATCTAAGCAAACATATTCTTCCTCCACACACACTCTATTTGCTGGCTGGTTTTGCTGGTATGATGCAAATATGTGTGCTTTCCACATTGATTTCGTGTTGCTGCCCTCTTTATTAACTCATTAAGTCTAAGACACTTGCGGCTGATTCTCTGAAATTTCCTGGTCACAGTATTACATATATATAAGCAATGGCAGTTTTGCATTTTTAATTCTAACAGTTATTATTTATTATTATTTTTTTATGTGCTTAGAGAGCTTCCCAGATGATCTTAAAGGAAGGCTCAATTTTACTCAATTCTTTTTCCAGTATTCATTCATGCACGTGATTTTGGTTTTCCTCTTAAAGTTGCCATGCTACATATTTATGTTTCCTGGTATTAAATTATTCTTGCTCCTCTGACATAAATTTGACGTGAATGTTACCTTAAAAGTTTTTTTTAATTTAAAAAAAGTTAAGGAATACATTTGCGGCATTTTTTATTCTAGCTTTTATTCTAGCTTTATCAAGTTTTGATCTTCGATTAAGCAAGTTTCATCCAATAAATTAAAGCAAATTTTAGTCCGTTTCCATCTTCCGGGTGAGTTTATGTAGCAGGAGAACATCTTTGAAAACAAGAAATTTACCGAGAGATCTTTTTAGGTCTGAAGGTTTTGAGAGAGAGAAATCTTTTCTAACCTTTTGCATTTCTTTCATGATTATGGTCTTTTGAAGTTTTCTACTTTCTACTTTGAGCAATTTTGTTAACATTTTTTAAAAAGAAAAATCTTGAGTTAAAAGCCAAAAAGTCTCAAGGGGCGCCTGGGTGGCTCAGTCGGGTAAGCTTCCCACTTCAGCTCAGGTCATGATCTCACGGTTTGTGAGTTCGAGCCCCGCGTCAGGTTCTGTGTTGACAGCTCGGAGCCTGGAGCCTGCTTTGGATTCTGGCTCCCCCTCTCCCTCCGCCTCACCCCTGCTTGTGCTCTGCCTCTCTCTGTCTTTCAAAAATGAATACACATTAAAACAAATTAAAGAAAAAAAGTCAAGAAGTCTCAATACCACATCCTCTCTGTAAGTTTTAATCTGTTATTTGTTTCTGTACATCTTTCTCATTTCTAACTTTCTTTGCTTTTCCTTCTTTTTATGGATTAGATTTGCCGATTGACCCATTGATGGCATGTTTATTTGGAAAATCAACTTAACCATTTGTAATGCGTGCTATTATAGGGTTTTCTGACCGAAGAAAGGCCAGTGCCTATGAATCAGGACCAAAGGCGGTCTGAAAGCATAGGTTGCTTCTGGTGCTTGGGCAAGAATGATATCTATCACTGTTTTCAGATGTCCGTTCATTTATGAGCTCATTTGTCTCAGTATTTTTTTTAATTTTGTTAATGTTTATATATTTTTGAGAGAAAGAGAGAGAGAGAGAGAGAGAGACAGAGTGGAGAGAGAGGGGGAGACGCAGAATCCGAAGCAGGCTCAGAGACCACGAAATCATGACCTGAGCCAAAGTCGGACACTTGACCGACTGAGCCACCAGGGGCCCCTCATCTCAATATTAACTAGTGTCAAAGGTGAGTTTTGAGCAGCACTTTCATGATAGCAGAAGAAAAACATGATGCAGAATGAAGCCGTTAATTTTCATCTCAAGAAACACTATGTGTTGGTACAGAGACAGCCGGGATCTTGACGGTGAGGAAGACCAGTGTCCTAGTTATTACGTCTGCCGGACAAATTACCCCGAACCTTGGGGATAAAGAGCAACAATTTATTCCGCTTTTGAAATCTGTGGGTCAGCGGTGGGGACAGGTCAGAGCAGGAGGGTTTTCTCTATTCTGTGATATTGGGTCTTGGCTGGAAACCCAGGGTCCGAGGGCTGGGATCTCTCAGCACGGATTTCCTCGAGGTAGTCCATGCCGACTGTGGGCTGAGGGGCTCTGTCCTCCTCGATGGCCCTCCCACAGAGCTGGATCTGGGCACAGAAGTCACACAGCCTCACCCCTGCCATACTCTCGTCTGGAGCAGTCACAGGCCCCCTGAGACCCAGGGGAAGGCAACAGATTCTACCACCTGATGGGAGGACCAGGGTCCAGAAGAGTATGTAGGATCAGAAATGGCACAAGGGCCATTTTTGTAAAATACCGTCAGCCACAACCAGGAAGGTTCCGGAAAAATGACAAAAGACGTAGTCCCTTTTCTCCCTCTGGATGGGTGTACACAGAACAACCAAAATCAAACAAAATCAAAGAGCATTTGAAAAATCAAGTTGAGGTACAAGTAATCAATGTAATACGTATGATAGGTCTCTTGCTATCCGTCACGACAGTTGAAATTATACCTTCCTTCACCCACTCGTTTTTAGAATACGTGTCATATGACCATCACCACACAGGCCCCAAAGATATACAGTCTAGCAAGATTCACAAAGGTGTAGAAACAGGACAGCGTGATCTAGAGTATTACTTGGCAATCAAAAAGAATGAAATCTGGCCATTGGCAACTACGCGGATGGAACCGGAGGGCATTCTGCTAAGCGAAATTAGTCAGCCAGAGAAAGACAAATATCATGACTTCACTCACGTGAAGACTTTAAGAGACAAAACAGATGAACATAAGGGAAAGGAAGCAAAACTAATACAAAAACAGGGAGGAGGACAAAACGGAAGAGACTCTTAAATATAGAACAAACTGAGGGTGGCTGGAGGGGTTGGGGGTGGGGGGGTGGGCTAAATGGGGGAGGGGCATCAAGGAAGACACTTGTTGGGATGAGCACTGGGTGTCATACGTAGGGGATGAGTCATTGGAATCTACTCCTGAAATCATTATTGCACTGTATGCTAACTAACTCGGACGTCAATTAAAAATTAATTAATTAAACAAAGACAGTGGTGTTGGGTGGGGCCTGGAGTGTCACCGTGTTAAACAACGAAGACGTACCCTAAAGGCAGTGTGGGGAGGGGGGCACTGTGGGTTTTCCAGTGTGAGAAAAAGGACCTCCCAGAGTAGTGTGGGAGGTGGGTTGGTAGAGCAGGTAAGTGGTTCTTCCTTGCCCACCCCCTCGTGGACTGAGGGGTGGAGAGCAGCTCACTTCTCTTTTGCAGCTGGTGGGATAAAACAGAGGAGACCAAGAGGAGGCAGGGGAGAGCCCAGAGCAGGGGGTCCTGAGAGCCCGTGGAGGGATGAGAACAGTTCTACTAATAACATGAGACTCATGTGTCGAGTACTTCCTGGACATAGGCCTTACCACTTTAACCATCCTGGGAGGGGGTGGGGGCTGCATGGGTGAGTGGGCGGGTAGATGAAGAGGGTCTTCACGGCCATCTTCAGGGCAAATAACCACACTCCTTGTCCGATATCACCTAAGCTGTCGCAAAAGAGCTCGCCGCGAACCGTACGAGCATTTTCTAAGACGTGGAGAAGAGGGTGGTGAGTTTAGCGGGCAGGTGGTTGAGAAGACCGTTCCAGGAGCTGAGCCATTTGGGGCGACTCTGGCCTGACCTCTGGACAGCTCCGGGACCGTGGATGACTCACCCTCCTGTACCTCGGTTTCCTCCTCAGCAGTGGGGGGAGTCGGAACACCTGCGTCACTTCCAAAGCGGTAGGACCATCTCTAAAAACAACACCAGCGCCCTACAAAACACGGCCCTTGGCTCGAAATGCTCAATAAAACCCTTCACTAATATGATTGTCGTAACGTGCATCTCCTCCTAAATTCCTTGTTATGGTTTCAGGTGTTAAAAACAAGACCACAGGTCCCAAACGGAGTCACGTGTGCTAAGCCCCACGTCACCAAATGGAGACTTAACTTAATGACAGTTTCGGCTGTCCCCGAAACAGAAACTTATACCTTACACCTTACAGGAATCGCCTGACCGGCCCTAGTCATCCCCTAAGGGAAAGCGACCTTGGATAACCAACCATGTTTTTGCCGGCAGAAAGTCTCTCCTCTGGTACAGCAAGTCGGACGCAGCTCCTTCCTTTCTGCTGGACTGGATGCGGCCTGATTTGAGTTGAGTTTTGCTCCAATAAACTCCTAAAGTTTTTAATTCGCCTCGGTTAATCTGGGAACACAGTTGCCCATCGGTATCTGTCGTGTCCCCGTGACCTAGAGATGGCCTAGTCTCCTGCTTCCAAATGCGAAGGACATTTTGAAAGGAAGAACTATAATTTGGGGTGTGTGTATGTATGTGCGTGGACCTCTGTTTTCTCAAGTTCCACAGAACCACGGCTGGGTTGAATTCTACCTGCCCAATAGTAATGGTAATCTCTTTACTAAATGCATAGCAATAACCGCATACGATGGAAACAGCTATTAAAAATTGATGGGAGGGCGCCTGGGTGGCGCAGTCGGTTAAGCGTCCGGCTTCAGCCAGGTCACGATCTCGCAGTCCGTGGGTTCGAGCCCCGTGTCAGGCTCTGGGCTGATGGCTCAGAGCCTGGAGCCTGTTTCCGATTCTGTGTCTCCCTCTCTCTCTGCCCCTCCCCCGTTCATGCTCTGTCTCTCTCTGTCCCAAAAATAAATAAACGTTGAAAAAAAAATTTTTTTAAAAATTGATGGGCTTGGGGGAACCTGCGTGGCTGAGTCGGTTAAGCGTCCACCTCTTGATCTCGGCTCAGGTCACCATCTCACAGCTCCCGAAACCGAGCCCCGAGGGAGGCTCTGTGCCAACCGCGTGAAGCCTGCTCGGAATTCTCTCCCTCCCTCTCTCTGCCCCTCCCTTGCACACGCACGTGCACACCCCCCCCTCAAAAAAAAATTGATGTGTTTTTTTTTTCCAGGAATGTTCAATGAGTTAAAAACTCGTCAAGGAAAAACATCCAGAAATACAATTTGAACGGCAGTGTGGCTTCCAGTGTGTGAAATGCAGACGCCAAGAGAAAAGGCGGGAGTGTAACCGAAGGGTGCGGAAGGGTGCTTCTGCAGAGGGGTGAGGTTCTGGGGGGGGGGGGTGCGTGGCTGCTGTGTTCCTTGGGTACGTGGCGGGGTGACATCGCCCGGCGGCGGGGTAAAAACCGCCAGTTCCTAGCACAGCCCGTGTGGACGAAGCTTCGTGCCTCGGGGAGAGGTCTGGTGCCACCGATCGGATGATGGCTCATTATGCTGAGGGGTGTAGTAGCAGGCCTATGGTCATCTTAGTTAAAGCCTGTGAGGGAAGCAAAGAGGAGACATGGGTGAAGGCAGACCAACGACTAGATGAGGGGCTGGGAGGGCGAAGGGGGAGGGCGGAGGGAGGGGGACGGGAGGGGACACTTTTTTCCTCCAGCACACATATTGTTCGAAGTTTGTGTCTTTATTTTGAGAGAGGCAGAGAGATGGCATGAGAGAGGGAGGGGCGGGAGAGACGGGCCCGAGCGAGCATCCCAAGCGGGCTCCGGGAGCCTGCCAGCGCAGAGGCAGACGTGGGCCTCGAACTCGCGAAACCGGGAGGTCATGACCCGCACCGAAGTCAAGAGTCGGACGCTTCACAGACTGAGCCCCCCTGGCGCCCCTCCAACAAACACGTAAGAGACGTTCAGAAATAGCGGGGGTGGGGCGGTCGACTCCATGCTGATCTCAGATAAAAGAGGTGACCTTGAAGGACGGCCCAGCCAGAGACCCCTCAATGGATCTGGGCTCTGAAACCATCAGCGAGTGGTCCCACCTTTAGCGCCCCCGGAAGTGTTCGAAACGCAGGCCCCACCCTCTAGGCCACCACAACCTACAACTTAACAAGGCTGTGGCTGTGGGGTGTTTTGTGGGCATCAGAGTTAAGTTCGGGGGACTGGCTGCCCACGAAGGGAGGGAGTGACAGCCCGGGCCGCCTGCGAGGGCAGGGGAGGGTGGGCCGGACAGCCCGGTGGTGTGGGCTGTGGCTCCCCGGGGGGGAGGGCGGGCAGAGGGGGGCAGAGAGCCGCACAGACCGCGGTGTCGATGGTTGCCACCTGCTCCAAGGTGAGCCAACTGAGCCACATTTTAAACCATCAGGTCATACATGATTGAAAGGTACTTCGTAACAATTTAGGCTCTCGTGGAACCTGCTAAATATCGATGGCATAATCAAGACTCACTCCCATTCTGCGGCAGACGGGAAAGCGCCCGCTTCTGGATTTATTCCCGCTGCCCAGGGAGAGGCATTGACTGAACTTGATCTCCGCCCCCCCCCCCCCCCAGGGGGAGGGTAGCTGACCTCTGAGGCTTTTTCTCCGCCTTCTCTGTGGAAATCTGCCTCAGGCAACCCCATGGCCACTGCTTCCTAGACAAATGGAAGGAGAAACCTTGCCAAGTTTGGAGGGTAAGAGAGGCCAACCCCTCCCCCGTCTCTTACCACTTCTGGAAACTTCTGGGGACTTCCAGGGACGGGGTGAAAAGGCCTGTGTGCTGGGTGAACAGCTGCTCCCTGCAGTGATTGGAGCTTACACGCCACTGACCCCGGGGCCCCAAACGGCAGGGCCCCGCAGGGCAGGGGCAGAGCGGATTCTGTATTCCCATCTCTTGGGGAATTGAAGAGAAGCTTTCCATGTCCGCAGCGATGGTCTGCCATGAGCTCTGTCACCGCAGCCGTGACAGAACAGATCGCTCAGCAGTCCCCTGGGGAGTGGGGCTCTGAGAGCACAGAAAAACAAAGTGCCTCCTTTCCCGATTGACTCGTGTGACTTTTTTTTATTTTTTTTAATCTTTTTTTAACATTTATTTATTTTTGAGAGACATAGAGAGACAGAGCACAAGCTGGGGAGGGGCAGAGAGAGAGAAGGAGACACAGAATCCGAAGCAAGCTCCGGGCTCCCAGCTGTCAGCACGGAGCCCGATGTGGGGCTCGAACCCACGAACCGTGAGATCATGACCTCAGCTGAAGTCGGATGCTCAACCGACTGAGCCACCCAGGCGCCCCGTGTGACTTTTTTTTAAACAGACAAGGATGCCCTCCTAGGGGCGAGCGAGGTGTGCGAGTGATTAATAATGTACCACTTTATCTTTGAAATCTTTGTATCATTTGCATTTCTCTCAGCCGTGTCAGGGCCACCTCGGAAAGGCGGGTTTCTGACCGGTTGACAGAAACCACACAGGGGTGGGTGCGTGTGTCCGCTGGGGCGCCCAGCCTCCCCTGAGCACCTCCCAAGGATGTGGCTTCTGCCGGCAGGTGGATTTCGAAGTCCCAGAAAGGTGGGAGGTGGGCCTGTTCCCACACAAAGCGGGCGGTGGGGGTGAAAGCGGGCGAAGGAACCGAGTTTCTGCCCCTGCCCTCCATGACAGTCCTGCCCCTGTGCACTTGGTGAGGCAGAAACTCCCTGGGAAGCCCGCTTTCCCGCTGAATGCGAATAGTTCTAGAGAACCTGATTCCACGTGGCCTTCCTTACTTCTTCCCCAGGTGGCCCAAGCCTGGTCTTTCCATGAGGTGGGAAGGCTAAAGGGCAGGGGAAAACCTGGGAAGATTCCAGAAGAAGAGCAGAGTTCTGGGAATTCGGCCCCAGGGAGTCACGGCCCAAGCGCGTTGGGTCCTAGGCCCTGACCAGGACCCTTGGTTCACAGGGAGGCGGTGGGTCAGCCCTCCGCCACATTTCCCCCCCGCCGGGGGCTGCGCCCCAGGAGGGGACCCAAGGCCTCAGTTCCCCAAATGCACCCCCCTCCAGCCCTCGAAGCTCCTGCAACCCCCAGCTGTCCAGGGAACCTTCCGTGGGCTGCACTCCACAGACCTCCCAGTGGTCTCCCGTGGAACCTCCTACGGCCTGACCTGCCCTTCCCCCACTATCACCAGTGAGACTTGGGCCAAGTATGACCCTGAGTGCCTTTCCCCAGCCATCTTCCTGCAAGAGGAATCCCCCCTTCCCCTTCCACTGGGGCCTGAGGCCCATCGTGCCAGCGGGGGCCAGGGGGGGCCTTGGATTCTGGAATGCACGTGGAGTTCACTTGTTTCGTGGCTCAGGGTAGCTCACGTCCATGTGGGTTCCACTTCCTAATTTTGAAGGATACCAGAGTCTACGGGGCAGCATTTATAGTGCAAACTTATATCCCTGCAGATCAAAGCTTCTAGCCCTCTTACTCTCTCTCTCTCTCTCTTTCTTTTTTTTATGTTTTATTTTATATTTGAAAGGGAGAGAGAGCGTGTGCAAGCAGGGGAGGGGCAGAGAGACAGAGACAGAACCTGAAGCAGGCTCCAGGCTCGGAGCTGTCAGCACAGAGCCCCGGACTCACGCACCGCGAGGTCATGGCCCGGACTCAAGGTGGACGCTCAACCGACCGAGCCACCCAGGTGCCCCCTCTTTTCTTTTTTTTTTTTTAACTATTTGTTTCAAGCCCTCTTATTCGATGACCGCGTCCGTCTTTTCCCCATCCGAGAGCTCTTGGCTCTCGCTGGGAATCTCTGCCATCTCCAATCAAAATTCATTTTTACTTCTGTGACCGACTCGCTTTTCTCCCCTGATGCTTTGTGAGCTTTTTGCCACGGCTTCTGGATGTTTCTCTGGTTTCTAAACGTCTTGCCTCTGTTCGGCCATCTTGATACTCCTTGGAACTTTTGAATTTTGAATCGGCAAGTAGGTACTCCCATCTGCAGAGCGTCCTTCAAAGAGCAAAGAGAGGCCATTGCAAGTCTGAGAAATATTTTCGATGCACCGTGGTAAATTCAAAACCAGTGACGTGCTTAGAGTTCACGCGTGACAGAATTCCTAAGTTCAAGTTTCAAAAAGCTTCGCTAAGAACACAAACACATGCAATTCACGTGTCAGGTGTCTACGTTCCTCTCAATGTCGGTCCTCACGAAAGAGTGTGACCTTGGCCACGGTCACACGAAAGCCGTGCTCTGCTGATGATTGGGAAGCATAACTGTCACATGCTTGAAATTGGCTCTTGAGCCCTCGTCGCCACGAGTCCACACCCCCTGCGTGCTCCTTGGGTGCCCTTCCATCGTGACTACCCGTCACTCGCCTGTCTGTCCTTCGTGTCCCATTTCCTGCTATGTGTCTGATCTCTCCCCTCGTGCCTTCTGCTAACTGCTCTGTTGATGGCTCCTCTGCTCTTGACCCCTAAGGAGTCAATTTGTCCCAGTGTCCCGAGTTTGAACTCGCCTCAAAGAAGAGCTTCATGGCTCCATCGATTGTCGACCAGCGTGGGCAGAACTTTGCATAGGCTGCTGGATTGAGAGACACGTACCTCTGGAACTTTCTGCCCACTCTCTGGATTTCATCTTAACGTTCTTGGGGCGCCTGGGTGGCTCAGCCGGTTGAGCATCTGACTTTGGCTCAGGTCATGATCTCACGGTTGGTGAGTTTGAGCCCCGCGTCGGGCTCGCTGCTGTCAGGGCAGAGCCCGCGTTGGATCCTCTGTCCCTCCCCCACTCGTTCTCTCTCTCAAAAATAAACAAACATTTTTTTAAAGTCTACTATTAAAAAAAGTTCACGTTCTTATGGCTTAAGCCATTTCAAGCTGGGGTTTGCTCTGATTTGCGAACAAACACATCCCACCGGCGTGATATTTGTTTCATGGCTATGCCTTCCCTATTAGCGGCCACCGGTATGTGGGTCCTGCTGGGGTGATCGTGTACACAGGGGGGTGAAACCATCCTGGGGGAAGCCCGGGGAAGCTCAGTGTTCACTGTCAACGCGAGGCAGGGTGGTTATCACTGCTCACGCACCCCCACAGGGAGGGAAACTCCAGGGATTGCTGGGGAAATAATGAAAAGGAGTTGCTTTTTATGAACTCACCTACCACTTACACGATAGTGCCAGGGTCTCTAAGGCTTCCCTTCCTTTGCGTGTAGACTCTAGCTGAAGGGGATATTCTGAAGTTACATTTCCATCAACCCAGACAGGCCCTGACCTTCTCCCAGCAGGGGAAAGGGGGGGGGGAGGAGACTTCTTTCTGAAAATTACCTCCTAGTAGCCTCTCTATTGCAGTCTGGCCAAAGTCACGTTTGGTTTGCAGTTAATAAGGAACAGTATAACTGGAGGCCCATAGCCCTGGAGTTCAGAGGCTACTGCTGGACCTTCCTTCCAGTCCACCACTCCTGCTATTTGGTTTGGGGGCCAGTCTTCTGGGTATCCACCCCACCAGAAGTGACTAAGCATTTCTATCCGGTTAATTTTATGTGACAACTTGGGTTAGGCTATGGGGCTCAGATATTTGGTCAGACAGTAGGGTAGATATTGCTGCAAACGTGTTTATTTAGATGAGATTAACATTTAAATCAGCCAACTTGGAGTAAAATAGATTACCCTCCGGAATGTGGGTGGGCCGTGTCCAATCAGTTGAAGACTTTAAGAGAAAAAGACTGAGGCTCCCCCAGGGAGAAGGGATTCTGCCTGCAGACTGCCTTAGACTCCAACTGCAACATCAACTCTTCCCTGAGTCTCCAGCCCACCCTGCAGATTTCAGGCTCGCCAGCCCCCACAATCACATGGGCCAATTCTTTAAAATAAATCTAACTACATACACACACACACTCTACCCCCCCCCGACACACCCACCCACACACACTGTATTCATTCTGTTTATCCGTAGAATCCTAACACACTATCCAACAGCATTTTCCTTCTTGAAATTATATTTAACCCAAGTTAACCATGAGAATAACATCAGACAAGCCCCAGTTGAAGGACATTCTATAAAATGCCTGACCACTACTCAAAACCGTCAAGGTCACTAAAATCAAGGAAACGCGGAGAAACCGTCAAACCACGAGGATCCTAAGAAGACTTGACAACTGGACGCAGTGTGGGGTCCCGGATGGGATCCTGGGGCAGAAAAAGGACATTAGTAAAAACTAAGAAAGTATCAATTAAAGTCTGGTCTGTAGTTAACAACAGTGTATAAATATTAGTTCATTTGTTGTGATAAACAAATCATAGTGACACAAGCTGTTCGTAACAAAAGAGGGAGTGTAGATTATATGGGAATTCTCTGTGCTTTTTTAAAAATATTTTTATTTTATGTTTTTATTTGAGAGAGAGAGAGAGAGATCAAGCACAAGCAGGGGAGAGGGGCAGAGGGAGAGAGAGAGAATCCCAAAGAGACTCCACATTCAGCACAGAGCCTGACACAGGGCTTGATCCCATGACCCTGGGATCATGACCTGAACCGAAATCAAGAGTCAGATGCTCAACCAATTGAGCCACCCAGGCACCCCTAAAAAGCAGGTCTTCAAAACGTATTTATTACTTTAGTTTCCATACATGCAATTCGTTAACAAATGTGCGTGAATAATAAAATATTGTACTTTAAAATTTATTTACTACTTTACTTTTTTCACGCGTGTAATTTGTCCAGAAAATGTGTCTTGAACACTTGGCCGTCTACCAGACATGATGCTGTGTGCTGACGGTCGCGATGGGCGGGATGAACAAGAGGCCTGCCGGCGGGGGAGGGGAGGCACTGACAGTAGGCCAGAGACAGCAAACACGGGAGCACACAGGTAAAGGTGTGAGGGGGCTGGGAAGGCAAAGAACAGGTGATCTTCTACAGAAAGTGCTCCAGAAGGTTCCAGGAAGGAGTGTAAGGCTAAGAGGAAGCAGGGCCACCAGAAGTATTGGAGCGAGGCGTGGGGGGGGGGGGAGTTTCAGGGACAGTGATCCAGGCAGAGGGAACAGCATGTGTGTGGCCTCTTAGCAGGACAGAGAGGGCCTTTTGGGGAAACTGAACAAGGCCTGTGGGGAAGGGAGGGTGTTCAGAGATGCAGAGAAAGCAAGCAGGGGCGAGGCTTGCACTTGACCTTTCTGAGTTTGGAACGTTTTTTTCAGCTGCACAGGAAGCCATCCTCGGGTGACACAATCCGACTTACCTTATAAAATACATATTCGTTATTGAAACTTTAGAATATACAGAAAAAGATAAAGAGGGAACATCTGTGGTCCCTCTATTTTGAAATAACATTTGTTAACCTGTTAGGATGTTTCCTGCCATTTTTTCTTATTCTGTTGTCTTCTTGGTCTTATTTGTTTAAGTATATATTATTATACTATGAAGGATTTCCCCAAACCTAAAATAGTCTACAAAATCATCCGT
This sequence comes from Lynx rufus, assembly GCF_022079265.1. Lineage (NCBI taxonomy): Eukaryota > Metazoa > Chordata > Mammalia > Carnivora > Felidae > Lynx > Lynx rufus. The sequence continues at coordinate 5,965,445 of NW_025814834.1, forward strand.
CTGCATACTATTCCAATACATACCTATGCCCTAATGTATCTAGCCGTTCCCCTGTTTTTGTTGGTTTCTTTTGTTTTCACCACTACAAACGGCATCAGGCTGGGCCTTCTTGTACGCAAAGCTGTTCTATCCATGGTAACTTTATTGTGGTCACTGTCAGCCCTGCTTGACAAAATTCTGGAAACATGTTTTTCAATGTGTAATGAAATATGCCCTTCAATAGCCCCCACCAACTGGACTGGCATCTCGTTTAGGCCCCAGATCTCGATTCACAAGGCCATGTACGCACAGCCACGGCAAAGTCCCATCAGCGATCCTTACACGGCCCGGAGCCTAATTACTTTGCGAAAAGCTGTAACCGTGGCAAATACATTTTCTTTTAGAAAAAAAAAAAAATTAATGTTCATTTATCGTTGAGAGAGAAAGGGTGCGAGTAGGAGAGGAGCAGAGAGAGAGGGAGACACAGAACCCAAAGCAGGATCCGGGCTCTGAGCTGTCAGCACACAGCCCAACGAGGGGGCTCAAACCCCTGAACCGGGAGATCATGACCTGGGCCGAAGTGGGACGCTTAACCGATTCAGCCACCCAGGCGCCCCCAGTGTGATTCATTTTCATGCGGTTGCTTTGGGGCAAATGACAGTGGATGGGGAATAGACAGGTGGGCAGAGACAAAGGTTAATGACTCTGTCAACCCATGAGGGATGTCGGCAGGGCCACCGTTATTCTACATGTGACGCTAACATCACGAATGATGCTGTGCTTGATGTGGAAACCCGAGAGGTCCCCCCACTGCGCTTACCAGTTGTCAAGAAGCTAAAGCAGGTGTTGGTAAGGAGAAAACTTCCCAACAAAACCATCAGCTGTGCAGGCGTTGTTACCCCCCCCGCCCCTGCTCCAGGCTCTGCTCAGCTCCTGGCACAGAGTGGCCGGGAGAGGCGTGGCAGTCCATGGGGGGCACAAGCGTGGCCAACCCTGGAACAGCCATCCCTGCGTTCACTTGCAATTTTACATGAGGGACGGTGTTCACACAGGGGACACGGGAACACGTTCTTATGGGTCCGCTCAGATTTTCTAGGTTTGCACATGGGCAAATCACACCATGTAGATTTGATCACGATTATCAAGACATGAAGTACTTTCACTTTAATTTTTTTAATGTTTATTTTTTGAGAGAGACAGAGCGTGAGTGGGGGAGGGGCAGAGAGAGAGGGAGACACAGAATCGGAAGCAGGCTCCAGGCCCCGAGCTGTCAGCACAGAGCCCGACGTGGGGCTCGAACTCAGGAACGGTGAGATCATGACCTGAGCCGAAGTTGGACGTTTAACCGACTGAGCCACCCAGGCGCCCCTGACATGAAGTACTTTACAAACATAAGACTAATTATGATGTTTCAAGGTGTGCGCGCGTGTGTGTGTGTGTGCGTGTGTGTGCGTGCACGCACGCATGACTGGGCTTTTCCGGCTTCTCGAAGTGAACTTTTAAGGAAATATTTTTCTCTCAATTTGTCGCTCTTTTCCTGTTTTACCAAATCCGCATGCGGCAGGTGGCGTGAATAAAGAAAACAGGTCTATGCTCTTTCGAAGGCTAAGCAGATATCACCCTCAGGTTGTGGTGAAATTACACACGGGGACTTGACCAGTCTTGTTTTATCAAACGGCCAATGATACATTACTGTCATCGCGTCACGGGCTTGGCTTTTCCACCACTCGTGGCCGGCATTACTTCCTTTCCTCCTTGTCTTGGCTCCTTCTCGGCACTGCCCTGGTCCCCCTCCTACCTTACGGGATTGCTCCTTGGGCCAGGACTTCGAAACACATCTGCTGGCAGTGACGTGCCAATGTGTCATCTCTAACGTCCACAACTCTGGAGCCCTGTCCCCTACGGGTGCCCAGTTGCGATCACAAACGCAGGATGGCCAAAACACAGCCCCCGACTCCCATCCCGCCAAAGCTCTCCTTCCCCATGTGTGACCGCCTCTCTCTCCTCAGTCCCGCGTCCCACCCGTGTGCCTTCAAAACATACCCAAACTTACCCAACTTCTGTCTTTATTACTTCCATCCTGGTCCAAGGCACAACCCGTTCACCCTTGGCCGAGCGAAGTGGCTTCCTCCTGGTCTCCTGGATCCATTGTGCTTCCCACAACCTGCTAAAATGCGGTCTCCCCCGCTCCGTAAAAACCCTGGAATTAGAGCCTCACGGTCCTGGGCTTGTGTCCTTCTGATGGGCCCACACAGCACGGACAAATCCAAACTCCCACCTGGCTTCCAGAGCCCTGGCCCTCCCTGGCTGCCCCTGGCCTCGCTGAGCCCGTCTCACTTTTCCTCTCCAGCCTCGCTCTGTGCTCTGGTCTCTGGCCATCCACGGCTCTTCCCCCACGGCAGGCTCTCTCCCTCCAATGGACCTTTGCATTAGCTCTTCGCTCCGCCTGGAACGTTCTCTGCCACTTCCTTACTCGGCCGACACTGTCCTCTAGGTCCGGCTCCAGGCTACGTGCTCACACTTTCTCCTTCACGACAGCCAGGGTAGCACTGTCACATGCCTTCGTTTTAGTTCCCTTACAGCCCCCCTCACCTCCTGGTGTTTTGACCGGTTGGTTGGTCGGTCGTTTATTTACTGGAGGTCTTACGGCCAGCAGTGCTTGCTCACATGGAGCAGGGCCCTCCTAGACGCCAAAGTCAACGCCCAGAGGGTGACGGTGGAAGAAATGGAGGGTTTCGTCTTCATGAATATGTTTTCGCTGCCACGGAAATGTTCATGACGTTGCTGGACTCAGCAGCCCTTGGCTCCTCCTGCATCGGAAGGCGGACCCAAGGTGAGACCAAGAAGAGAGGCCATAGCCGGTCCTTTCCGTGGGCTCCTCCAACACAGAGGAGATGGGTGGGGGTGGGGGAGATCTTGGGCCGGCGTGCAAGCCGTAGCTCCGCGTGTCACACAAGCAAACCTCTTGGCACCGGGGTAGAGCATAGATCCCTGCTTTAGAAACGTTCTGAATTACAGCCCTTCTAATTTAACGTGGTATTATTGGGTGCGTCCCATACACCGCCATTTGGTCTGTTCCTGAAGAGCTCTTTCTCCGCTGTTACTACATATACTGGGGTTTCTTTGACGTCACACCCCACAGCGATGTAGAAAATCCACATGACTCGTTCAATTCTATCAGAAGGGGACAAAATCTCTCAAAGCCTTTCTTGGACCGATCTATATATTTCCACTTAGCTAAGTCATGAATAAAATAATAATTTGATGGTTCTTTACAGAACGTAAGAAATTGAGTGACACAAGCACCCCACGATTGTGCTCTGGGATAATAGACGCCTTTTAAAAATTGCTTTTGTCCTCTTGGCTTGTTTGGGGTTTTATTTTTTTAACAATACAGGCAACCTATGCCAAAGACTTTTTCTGCTACATTTTGTAATCAAAGTAAAGCGATTATAGGCGTCTATTTGCTACCATGTGCATGGTCAGTCTTTTCAAGCCACATCTTGGTCCATCTTTGGTCTTTTATTTTTTAGGGGCGCCTGGGTGGCTCAGTCAGTTAAGCACCCGACTTCGGATCAGGTCGCGATCTCGCGGTTCACGAGTTCGGGTCCCGCATCGGACCCTGTGCTGACGGCTCGGAGCCTGGAGCCTGTTTCGCATTCTGTGTCTCTGTCTCTCTCTGCCCCTCCCCTGCTCACACTCTGTCTCCCGAAAATAAATAAACATTAAGCAATATTTATTTTTTAATATTTTCAGTATTTTTAATTTTTGAGTCATCTTTGATCATTTGCTTGGAAGCTTAACCAAAGGCTCATTATTTGAGTCCTTGCGCACCTGAGACTGACCAACAGAGGACAGCTTGGTCGCGTGCACGGCTTTTCCATCAGTTTGCAAAAAACCAATGATATCGTGACTTTGAATTTACCATTTTTGTAAAGCCCAGAGCTTTGTGATTCTTTGTCTGGGTTTCTTTTTTCTTTTATCCTAGCCCTAAATTAAATCATTCCAGAGATAAGTGGACAGGGACAGAACAAGTTGGCCGCTCGTGTGCAAGTTAGCATGCTTGGGGTACCGCTTAAATCATTTATCACATTAGCTACAAAACATTGTTGTGACATTTCGGCAGCCTTCCATTTGACTGGGGTCCAATGTGCAGCACTAATTAATCCATAGTTGATGCTGATCATTTCCCATCTGTCTCTGTTGCTGGCACTATTTTTCAGAGAGAGAAGACCTTGCAAAGGATTAGGTTATACCATTCTCCCTCTAATTCCGTGCGTAGAGTCTTTGACCTATGACTCCGGATATACCTCTGGCAGCCTGTGGACAAATTCGGATAGCCCTCTGTGGTTCACTGTTACCCACTGTGGCCCCATGACATGTTTCTCTGTACAAACCGTTCGTATCTGCACATAAGGAGAGACCACGTAGGAGGTCATCCTTGGACTTGGAATAAGACCCAACTACATGAGAAGAAGCCAACAATTTGGACAGGATTCATACTCAGTGACTTCTGTGGCCAGTGTCCAGAGTTTGGGCTGCACCTCCCCTCCAGGGTCAGATCCTCTCCCATCAGATTTTCATAAACTGGTTTTCTTCCTACGTGCCCCACCTCCACCCACCTCCTTCCTTAGAGATCAGAAGCTTTTCGAATTATTACTTTTATGTGCTACCGTTTCTTCTCTGCCTTTCCTTCTTATCGTGAAAATACTAGCCACGTACATTAACCACGTAGGACCCATGTACCTCTCCCCTCCCCCCAAAATGCGGCGACAGTGGAAAAATCTCTCATCAGCTCTGTTCAGGGATCACAGCAATGAAACGAATCAGCAGAGGACAGCAGGCATGTCCTCCCGACGGAGGTCACGCCGACCCAGAGACCCAGAGACCCAAGTCCAGTGGCTTGATGTCGGGGCCAGAAATCCGCCGTTTTGGAAAGCTTCTGGATATCTTGATCATCAGTCCCATGGGGGGAAACCAGAGAATTTCTGCATCTGAGGTCTGTAAGTGCCTGAGGGATTAAATAGTTCAAGCCTCCGAAGGGAAACAGAAGCCCAAGACCACATAGCTAATGGCTTTGCTAAAACATACAGAGACTCGTTCAGTATTTCCAGCACACTCACTTAAGAAAGACTGGAACGTTTCTGTTACATCTTAGGAAAATTTGCATCAATGTGGCTTAAATTTAAATTTTCTAAAAATTGCTCCCGAAGAGGCAAACCCTCTCACACCACGAAAATGCCATCACTCCCTCCGGAGATGATTTCCCGGGATTCCAACGAGCGTGGGTTTCCCCGAGAAGTGAGGGTGGTGTCTAAATCGGTGACCTCGCTGCCCCCAAATAATCACAACATAATTATTTGCATTTTTACTTTGATCCCCGAGCTTCAGTCTGAAAACCTAACGTGGGGGTGGGCAGTGGACAGTGAAGTCTATTTGGAACACGGCGCAAAGTCTCCGAAAAAAATGACTGGCTAAGTATAATCCTACCGAGAGCACTCACACGCTGGCCAGCGGCTGGATGTTTTTCAGGCCACCTGGAAACCCACTGAAATAAGAGGGGAAGTATGATCTCTTCTTTGCTTCTATTCTGTTGGGTGATTGAATCACACACGTTTATCGTGGGGGACAATCATTTCTAGAAGGCTTGTTGATGTCTTTGAGAACGTAATGTTAACTGTGGTTTGCCACGTGTGGCTTTCTTCTTTTGTTCAAATTGGATTCTTAACTCATATCGGGGTCAGCATGGGCTTCCAAATATACAATGGAGGAGTTGAACCAACTCTATAAAAGATAAAAAGCAAACAGTTAATGTTTGGAACGCATCTGAGCACACGTGGGTTGAATTCTTGCATTTACCCATCGGCCACAGAAACAAAGTGACACCGGGTCGAATTTTTAAAAACTCACGCTCTGCTGGGCGCTCTCGTGGGACCAGCTCTCTGGCAGCCGTGATCATGTTCCTTTCTAGAGTAGGTGCTCCAGCGGGGGGAATGCTAACTATGCAGACAAGCAGGAGAGGAATGTGGTCACCTCTTAGCCCTGACCTGGGGGGTCAGAGGGAGACATCCCGGGAAGCAGAGCTTTGAAAGCAGAAGATAAACATGATGGATGGCGGGGGGACTTGAAAGGGAGCAGAGGCAGCTGGCCGCCCTGGGGGTGCACAGACTCCCTTTACCCAACGCCTTCCCTGAGCCCCCAGGCTGTGGGCCCTTTGCGCCCACTTGCGCAGACTTTCCCGAAAAGGGGAACTGGACGCCTGTAGGGGAAGGGTCTGTCCAGGGTGCAGGGCTGGTGACTTGGTCTGTGGCTGATCTGCCTGCCCGTCTCGCTGTCACCATTCGAAATGCCTAGAAGGGTCTCAAATTTTTAATCTCGAGATCCAAAGGCGATGGAGAGGGGCCTCGAGTTGCTCCAAGCATCTCCTGTGGGGATCGGTCAGCGCGCAGGGCTTTGTTTCGAAGGAGGTAAGCTGGGGCGGAACCTGCTCACGCTGCTGGTTCAGGACCCGTTAGGAGAAGCTGCAGGCTCTGCCCTCTGTCTGTCACTGCCCGGGCCAAGGGCAGAAGGGACCCTTGAGGACTCCATTGAAGCCCACCTGCTCGCACTGTCATTCCGGGCTCTTGACGCTGTGGCTTCTGCTTCTCCTCTTAAAACTCCCTGCACGGCCACCGCAACCCAGAGAACCAGACTCCGTGCCGGGTTCCCACGACTTCCCTGCACGCTTCCTCCCTCCGACATTTGTCCAGGACCCATCCCTCCCTCCCAGCCCTCCTGAGGAATTCTTTTTTGATATAATTTTTTTTTAACGTTTACTTATTTTTGAGAGAGACAGAGTGCGAGCGAGGGAGGGGCAGAGAGAGGGAAGCACAGAATCCGAAGCAGGCTCCAGGCTCTGAGCCGTCAGCACAGAGCCCGACGCGGGGCTCAGACCCATGGACCGTGACATCATGACCCGAGTCGAAGTCGTCACCCAGGCGCCCCATCTCCTGAGGAATTCTACCCTGTCCTTCAGAGCCCAGCTCGTTCACCTTTCTAGGACCCTGTCCTCAGACCCCCCGAGGGCATGCCGTTCCCATCCCTTTCCACTCTCTGCCTCCTATGGTTCATCCACCCAATTAATTCCGGTAAATATATTTACTTACTCAACAGTTATCATGTGACCCTCGATACACCCTCTAATGAGGATCAGTTAGCCTTTGGGGGCATCCCTAAGAATCCGTGGATGGATGAGTTAACCTGTTACCGTCATTGTTTTCATCAGAGTGCAGGTGGCTGCCTCTAAGGCAGGTGGGGGCCTCCCGGGGGTGGCGGTGAGTCCTTGAGGCTCACTTCTGGCCTTTAATAACCTCCTCGCTCTTTGGCATGACGCCATGTCCCAGAGTCACTCGCCTGCCCTGTACCTGGCTCAGCCATTTCTCCAAGCATCTCTGCTTTCCTTTGCTGTCACACTTCTGAATTACCCTGAGCTGGTACCTTGTCTGGCTATGATCTATATCTCTCGGATACTCTATAATATTATGACGTTTTCATGTATTTATTCAACAATTATGCTTTCTCCTTCGCGATGCCTGCCCATGATTTCGTCCAATTTACACGAGTGATGCATGTGCGTGTATGCTAACAGACTCATAGTTCATTATTTATTCCACACGGCAATCCCTCGACAATTGCATGTTTCACGAACATCTTCCCCTACTTCACGGTTTCTCTCGTCTCTTTATTAGGGTTCCTCTCCCGGGACAGAACATTTTCATTTTATGTGGACAAATTAAAAACATGTTTGTTGGGGCGCCTGGGGGGGCTCAGCCGGTTAAGCGTCCGACTTCGGCTCAGGTTATGATCTCACGGTTCGTGGGTTCGAGCCCCGCGTCGGGCTCTGTGCTGATGGCTCAGAGCCCGGAGCCCGCTTCGGATTCTGTGTCTCCCTCTCTCTCTGCCCCTCCCCTGCTCATGCTCTGTGCCTCTGCCCTTCCCCCACTCATGCTGTGTCTCTCTGTCTCTGTCTCTCTCAAAAATAAAGCAAAAACATTTCTAAAAATTAAAAAAAAAAAAACACCTGGTGCTTAGTCTTCCATTGTATGGACACCCCACAACTTGTTCATCCGCCATGTGGTTGATGGACGCCTGTTGTTTCCAGTTGACGGCTACCATGAATAAATCCTATAGGACACACCTGTGTCGGTCTTTCCAATGGACGTGCGCACATCTGTTTGGGGTTCGTGCAACCCCAGGGGACTGCGGTTTTGCTAGGTGGTGAGGTCCCCGAGCCGGACCCGGTTCAACCCCTCCTGCCCACCCCCCATCTCCAAATTACTGAACGAAAGGGGGTGGAATGAACGGCCTTCACCCTAACCGTGGGGACGTTCTCCAAGCCTGGCACAGTCCTTAAGAGCCCTATGGAAACAGGCACTTCTGGTGTCCTGTCCCTAGAAGGAAGAAGGAAGCCCCTTGTCCACAGAGGGAGCCGGAAAGTGGTGAGAGCCCGGCCTGAACGCCATCCGTCCGGTTCCAGCACCAGCAGCTGTTGCGATGACGGTCACACTTTCCCTTCCTGAAGGCGGTGTTGCTGGCCCCCTCCCCCCTGAAGCTCTCTGTGTAGACTCCTCCGTGGTTGACCCTCCTTGATCGGTAGCAGAGCACACACACTGTTTGGACTGACCCTGCCTTCATGGGATTCCACTGCTTAACCCGCTTAGCGGCATGCAGGCGCCGTGTCCCCACGTCCCCCCCAGCCGGCCAGAGGCCGCACCGACTTCCCCTACTGTCGGGGGCCGATGGAGAGCCGTTTCTTTTCTGGGCTCTGGGTCAACACAGTACAGCCCCCTGCTTCCTCTCCCTGGGACTCCGTTTCATTTCTTATTGTGTTCACACTTCCTTCTTTTGTGTAGGGATTCCCCTATTTCCAGTCAAGCCCTTAATTTTTCCTTACCTCCATAACTGCTTAACCAGCCAGCGAGAAGACGAGGAGAGGTCCCTGCCCCCGTTACGGCTACGCCTGGAACCTCACAGAAGTTCCCCTAAGGAACAGAGAAGTGCAGGGGCGCCTGGGTGGCTCGGTCGGTTGAGGTTCAACCCTTGATTTCAGCTCAGATCATGATCTCACAGTTTGTGGGTTAGAGCCCCGCACTGGCCTCTGTGCTGACAGCTCAGAGCCTGCTTGGGATTCTCTTTCTCCCTCCCGGTCTCTCTCGGCCCCTCCCCCACTCGGGCTCGCTCTCTCAAAAATAAGTAAACGTAAAAGAAAGAAAGAAAGGAAGGAAGAAAGAACGGAGAAATGCAGCTGAGGGGCTTCCACAGGCCAACAGCTGCCTCGCCATCCTGATAGCACCTTCTGGAATCTACCCCAGCATTCCCAGATGGTTGCGGGTCATTTTCTTTTTCTTTTCTTTGTTTTAATTTAATTTTTTTTTTAATTTACATCCAAGTTAGTTAGCACATAGTGCAACAATGATTTCAGGAGTAGATTCCTTAGTGCCCCTCCCCCATTTAGCCCATCCCCCTCCCACAACCCCTCCAGCAACCCTCTGTTTGTTCTCTATATTTAAGTCTCATGTTTTGTCCCCCTCCCTGTTTTTATATTATTTTTGCTTTCCTTCCCTTATGTTCATCTGTTTTCTTTCTTAAAGTCCTCATGTGAGTGAAATCATATATTTGTCTTTCTCTGACTAATTTCACTTAGCATAATACCCTCCAGTTCCATCCACGTAGTTGCCAATGGCAAGATTTCATTCGTTTTGATTGCCGAGTAATACTCCATTGTATATACATCCCACACCTTCTTTATCCATTCATCCATCGATGGACATTTGGGCTCTTTCCATACTTTGGCTATTGTTGATAGTGCTGCTATAAACAAGGGGGTGCATGTGTCCCTTCGAAACACCACACCCGTATCCCGTGGATAAATGCCTAGTAGTGCAATTGCTGGGTCGTAGGGTAGTTCTATTTTTAGTTTTTCGCGGAAGCTCCATCCTGTTTTCCAGAGTGGCCGCACCAGCTTGCATTCCCAGATCGCGGGTCATTTTCTAATCAGAAATCACCTCAATCTGGTCTCAACCTTGATAGAAAAGGTGGATAAGACTCCCAGAGAATACATTTAATTTGAATTCCTTACCCAGGCAAGTTTTCAGAAGAGAGCTGCTCTGAAGGCTCATGTGCTCAATGGTTTGTCTGGAAGTCAGAAAGCTCTTTATCAACGGAAACTGTGGAGGATTGGTGGTTAGGTCCACAGAAGCTTGTCTAATATAACCTCAACTAATCGACCATTTTAATGAAAAAACGCAGTGCGCAACAGGGTCCTCACTAGTAACAACAGCACACCTCCAGTGACATTCAGTACAGAACCCTGACGGCCGGAGAAGGCAGGGAAAACAAATCTTGACTTTTATGGGGATGTTACCTGAGACTGCTCAACACTTTAAAGAGCTTTATAGAAATGTAATAGTCTATTTGGTTTCACTTAAAGCAGGCTTTACTTTTTCTTGAGCCACTGAAGTGATAGAATCACTTCGGCATATGCACCAGATTAATCACAATACCGTCAGGTTCCGGCTTTGAAGTGGAGTAGATATCCAGTTACCCGCTAGAGAGCTGGAGAGACTGAATCCAAGGGCTTCTCCATGTAGTCCCCCCAACAACTTCACATTTTAGATGCTTCTATTATCACCTCCATTTTGTCTGTGAGGAAACTGAGGCACAGAGAAGTTAAGCGGCTCGTCGGAAGCCACGTCACGAGCAAGCAGGGAGGCTGGGCTGTGCACTGAGCCAGCAGGCCCACCATCCCTCATACTGCACAGCCCCACTCGGATGGCTTCAGACAGGGAGGGGCGCCGAGAGACAAGAGACAGGACATGACAGTGTCGTGGGGTCACCGGGGAGCAGGACTCTTCAGCTACAGGGTCTCTCTCGAGGCTAGAATTAATAGCGGGCAGAGCAGGGGATGCCCTGGGAGACGGGCTTCATAGGGTTGGACAGTCAGAGCCACTCGTGCTCCCGAGGGAGCCGAGCCCACTACCTCCACTGAAATTCAACCTTTCCCTTGTCCCTTGGCCCCCCTCATGGGGGAGCCCACGCCGAAGGAGACGACGGCATTTGTATGTTGGGGACTTGCCAAGATCCGGGCGACGCCCCAGCGTCCGTGTGATGGGAAAAGCAGACAGAGGTTTGAGCAGACGGGATACGATGGTTCTGTATTAGAGTTCCCTCGAGAAACAGAACGAGGGGGAGAAAGATGACAGACAGACAGGCAGGCAGGCAGAAGAGAACCAGGAAAACAGGTGGGGTGGCTCAGTCTGAAGGCCCAAGAACCAGGAGTGCAGATGGCTAAGGGCAGGGCATCCTGGTTCCCACGGGGAGTGTGTATTCCCTCTTCCTCCACCTCTGTTCCAGGCAGGCCCTCCTGGGATCGGGTGATGCCCACCCACACTGCTGAGGGCATCATCTTCATTCGACCGATTCAAGTGCCCGTATCTTCTGGAAACACCCTCACAGGCACACTCAGCTCTCTGGGCAGCCCTCAGGCCCATGAAATCGACCAATCAAGTTAGCCATCACAGGGCGCCTGGGTAGCTCAGTTGGTTAAGCATCTGACTTCGCCTCAGGTCAGGGTCTCACAGCTCGTGGGTTCAAGCCCCACATCGGGCTCTGTGCAGACAGCTCGGAGCCTGGAGCCTGTTTTGGATTCTGTGTCTCCCTCCCTCCCTCTCTCTCTCTCTCAAAAATAAATAAACATTAATTTTTTTTTTAATTAGTCATCACAAGTCCCCTAAGCCTGGGAGAAATAAGACAAGTTTAGGGACCTGAAAGACCAGAGACTCTGTGGACACTGAAGGAGATAGAGAAAGAGACAGAGACAGAGAGACAGAAGACAGAGAGACAGAGGCAGGGGCCAGGTCTTGCAAATATTTCCCATTTCCATGGAGTGTCACTGCATATGTGACACAGGGGAGTAACTGGACCTTAGTAACTGGACCCTGAGTAAAAGTTTAAAGAGACCCCTCTGGGAGGAGAGAAAATCCCCCGGGGCCGCCTGTGTGGTCCCTGCTGTGCCCTTTAGCCCATGAAGTGAGAGAGGAAGTCAGTGTAGGGGGCCTGCTGGTGATGCGTAAATCTAAGATTTATTTATTTTTTGAGAAAGAGATTTATTTATTTATTTATTTATTTGAGAGAGAGAGTGTGAGTGGGGAAGGGGCAGAGAGAGAAGGAGACAGAGGATCCAAAACCAGGCTCCAGGCTCCGAGCTGTCAGCACAGAGCCCGATGAAGAATTCGCACCCATGGACCACGAGATCATGACCTGAGCCGAAGTCGGATGCCCATCCAACTGAGCCACCCAGGCGCCTCTCCACATCACTCTTTAAAAGAGTGTATTTGACTCTGCACCATATTGGTAATGCAGAAACACATCTACTCCCATACCAGTTTCCCAACAAATTCTTGTGCATTCGATGGGGTCTGGTTTCCTCCGGGGGAAGCCAACTTGCGAGTTCCGCGTGGTCTTTCCAATCTTAGAAGGAAACAATGAATGTTAAGGCCAAAACGAGAGAACAATTAACCGCGGCAGGAAATGGAGGCTATTCTTGATGTAGTCTCCATATGTCATCTTGATTCTAACTCCATAAATGTTCAATTCCGTCGTCATGAAATCAGTCACTGAGGTGTATTTCAGAGCAATAAAACGGCCCCCAAACGTTTGCCTTCTGGTTGGCATTGCTCTGCATGAAAAACATGCCAACATATTAACATACTTCCCAAATGGACATTCATTAAACATCAGAATGAAAGAGGCACATCTCGGGTCGCAAAGTGCCCGACATCTTCGTGACGGTCCCGGGGAGGTTTCCATCTCTAACGCTCTTCTTGGCTCGTAGCATCTGTGGCTGTAATCGTGTTTAAGCAGTGGCATTTTTTACTCAGGAATCTGACTGCCCACATTGATCTTAAATTCTATGCTGAAAGCTCGAGGAGTGGGTGTGATGGTGCCGTAGACATCTGTAGCTGCCATCGAGAGGAGGTTCCCTATGAACTCCCAAGAGATGACGTCATACAGTCTCCTGTGTGTGGGCCCTGCTAACGCGCTTCCAGAAACAAAGGCAAGACTCGACAGTTAGGGTGCCTTCTCACCTGCTGGGCGTTGGGCTCTGATAACCTCATTTAACATCACTGATGGTGTTGTTATCACCACCCCTCTGGCAATTGTACAGATGCGGATGAGCCCGGGGAAGAGGGTCAGAGCCAGCCTAAGGCCACACGGCCATGGCACAGACGACCCAGGATCTGATGAACCCAGCCACGCTGACTTCAGACCTGCATCCCCAGCCCCTACTTTTTACTCTGCGTCTCGTAACTCCTTTCCCAACGGGAGAATGATGACTTCTCCAAGAGAGGCTCCAGACGTAGCTCTGAGCCAGCTCCGATGAGTCCCTTCTCTTGGGCACTGGGGAGTCCGAGGCCCCGGGCTAGGGTCCTCGGGTGCTAAGGGTGTGTCCGACTCCTCGGACCTTGGCTTCCTCATCTGTGAAATGGGCATATGAAGGCAAAAATAGCCACTGCCCAGGGCCTGGCTCACAGACCATGTAGGTCAGGAAGTCACTTGTTTCTGCACAACGCAGGCAGGAAATGAGTGAAACGCGCTCGCTGTCATTTTTACGAGCTTGCTCTTGGCTTTCCTAAGCTGTGTCTGCCTGTCCAGGAACGGCATCGACGCTGCAGGGCCTTGAAGAAATGCTGCTTTGGGTAAGAGGACACTGGGTGGCTGTCCCTGGCCCCTTTTCATTGATCAAAGGCTATTTAGTGTCACTTTGAACCACTTAGAGTTCAGATCCTTCGTGCGAAGCCCCAGGATAAGGATTAGAAAGCTGGGAGGACCCAGTGGGAGGAAGAAGGCAGAACTCTTGGCCCAACTCTTAGGAAACTCAACAAGCCAAGTTTGTTACTTTAATTTTTCTGGCTGTCATCCGCCGGGTAGGTTTGGGGTGGCATCTCAGAGGGCATTTTGCTTTAACCGTGACGTGGGGGAAGGGGAAGGCCAGCTATGGTTACTTATGTCGGGGCACCCATGCCTGGCAGGCTCCCCGAGCCCGGGAGGGAACACACTGGCCTCCCTCTCTGACCACAGTCCCCCTCCTTACTGCCCCGACATGACCCCAGGACCTGGGACCAGCTTCTCTGCACCCTTTCTGCGTCAGGCAGATGCCGAGACCACGTATTCGTCTTTCCGTCTTTGGTTTGGATCTGGGAATGTGGATCTACATTGTGGTTCTCACGGGCCAGCGTTAACCAGAAGCCCTCAGGAAGGTTTTCAGGAATACAGATCATCGGTTCGTGCTGCAGACATTCCAAATGAGCCGGCGTGGGGTGAAGCCCCGAACCTGCATTTAACCAGCCCACCAGTCATTCTGCGACCACGTGGAAAGCATGGGCCTTAGGAGTGAAAACCCCAGGGCATCCCCGGCCTGGCTAGATGCAAACAGAAAGTCACGGTCACATCAGCTTGCGCTCCTGAGCGTTTCCAGGGTGCCCGCTCTGTGCCAAGTGGGGCTTTTAGACACAGGGCCCCATCTAATCCCCAGGACAAACCATGGCAGGGCATCTTCCCGTGCTGGGTGAGGTGACCGCACAGGCCTCCGATTCAGAGCTGGTACCACCCACCGCGGCGACCGTGACCCCTCAAGCCTCTTGCCCAGCTCCGCGGTCTCCGGGCTCACCTCCTTCCCTCATTTGTCCCCTGGCTGTCCCAGGATGACTCGGCCCACACAGCCTTTCAATCAGGTCCCAGGTATTTTGCCACAAGCTCCTTGAGCACCAGTATAGTATGTTGCCTTCGGGGCGGGAGACAGGGAGTGGGGGGGGTCGCGGGACTGGTCCCCAAGTTTGCTGTGGCACCCGTGTGCTTTTACGGGATGCAGGCACTTTGCCGGGGAAGTGCTTTGGAAAATGCCTGCTGGTGCTGGGCTATAGGGCTCAGGTTGGTGTCTTTGGTCAAACCCTGGTGTCAGGAGACATGGCAATTGGCCTTGCAGCTCTGATGCAGAGGAAATGATACACCCCGGCCCGCTTCTGACAGTGGGTACACAGAGCAGGATTTCTATCCCTTTTCCACAGAGAAAGTACCTAGTAATTATACTCAGGCTTGGGCCTTCGAAGGACACAAGATGGGTCCCCTCCAGACCTTCGACGGTGAGGCCGAGCTGTGATTAGAGAGTTGGCCGGTCTTGTGGCCGGTGGGGGTGGGGCAGGGCCGTCAGCTTCCCCCTGGCGGGAGCCTCCTTACGTCTCAAGGGAATGAATAAGGCCCTCAGCAAAAGGACAGAGAGAAAGCTCTGGGAAAATAACACTCTAGGGATGAGATGAGGCAAATTTGGTCACGGATTCTCAAAAGGAGCAGCCAAAGGGATTGAAGAAGTTTCCAGAAATGAGTGGTAAGCCGACGCGCCTCATATGTCCTGGGAATGGTTGGATTCCAAATATTATGCTTCTCCTCCTTTAAACCACTAAAATCCTCAGATGCTGTGATTCTCTGGACGGCAAACTCCATTTGCCAGAACCATCTTTGACACAGGAAATAGCACCAAAGCCTCCGTCCTTTACGTAGGAAAAAAAAAAATTACGTTCACTCTAACTTAACTGGGAAGTACCCACAACCTGGAAGATGTAGGTCCCCCTGAGAACCTTGGAAATCCTCTTTGAGATTTCTTTTAAAAAAATTTTTTTTAACGTTTATTTATTTTTGAGACAGAGACAGAGCATGAATGGGGGAGGGGCAGAGAGAGAGGGAGACACAGAATCGGAAGCAGGCTCCAGGCTCTGAGCCATCAGCCCAGAGCCCGACGTGGGGCTCGAACTCACGGACCGCGAGATCGTGACCTGAGCTGAAGTCGGACGCGCAACCGACTGAGCCACCCAGGCGCCCCCCTCTTTGAGATTTCAAGTGTCAACGGACACGTGTCCTTACACAGCAAGACTCAGGGGAGGCCCCTGCCCATCCCAGCCACCGGGACAGCTCCCTCATAGAACAAGTGGACTCATCTAACATCTCGCCCAGCCTGCCTTGAGCATGGCGGACCGAGAGATGGGGAAGATGGGGCTCTTCCTTCTGGAGCTTTCTGAATAGCCGAACTCCTGACGGTAAAAGTGAGCACAGACCCTCAGACGTGGCTAAGACCCTGGCCGGTCTGTCCCTGGCCCTCCATCCACTCACTGTATTAATCTGATCAGGGACAACCAGGGCCACGCGTCCCGCTCACAGCTCCCATCTAAGGGGGAAGCATTTTCATGTGACACCAACGCACAGGAGGCTCAAGGCGGGTTTCCTGGTGCGGGACCTCAGCCAACGGAGATTCTCTGGGGATGGATACCAGGCAGGCTCTTAAACGTAAAAAGTCTCTCCTTCTTGGTGGCACGTTGCTTCGGATACACCACCAAAGACTTGCTCTTTGAGAGAACACTGTTCTCCCCAGCAACGTGTTTCGAAAGTGAGTGCTGATCACGAGAGTGTCAGGACATACGTATGCTCATTTATCTTACATACTTGCATTTTCCCCCTTATTCAGTATGCTCCTAGGGGGTACTAATAGACCAGGCTGGGAGGGGTTTAGTTCACCAAACTACACCTCAGATAATTAAAAATAGATTAGAGGGGCGCCTACGTGGCTCAGTCGGTTGAGGGTGTGACTCTTGATTTCGGCTGAGATCTTGATCTCACAGTTCGTGGGTTCGAGCCCTGCGTCAGGCTCTGTGCTGACAGTGTGGAGCCTGCTTAGGATTCTTTCTCTCTCTCTCTCCCTCCCTCTCTCTCTCTCAAAAGAAATAAATAAACTTAAAAAAATTCAAAATAAATTTGAGTTGGAGCACCTGGGTGGCTCAGACGGTTAAGCTTCCAACTTCGGCTCAGGTCATGATCTTATCGTTCATGAGTTCAAGCCCCATGTTGGGCTCTGTGCTGACAGCTCAGAGCCTGGAGCCTGCTTCG
Source organism: Lynx rufus (assembly GCF_022079265.1). NCBI lineage: Eukaryota > Metazoa > Chordata > Mammalia > Carnivora > Felidae > Lynx > Lynx rufus. The sequence goes on from NW_025814834.1 coordinate 5,982,395, forward strand.
GATTCTGTCACCCTGTCTCTCTGCCCCTTCCCCACTCATTCTCTCCCTTTCTCTCTCTCTCTCTCTCAAAAAAAATAAACATTAAAAAAATTAAAAAAAATAAATTTGAGTTGATTTACAGTGAATTATAATGAAGGAAATGAAATACCAGAAGTTAGTGGACCCATTCCGATCCTTACCTGTACACTGGCTGACCCTGGCCGTTGGAGAGGGTTTTATTTCCCTGCTGCTCGTGTAACAAAGGACCACAATCCTAGTGAGCTGAGGAACGGATTCAGCCGTGTGGTCAGCTTGCACTCATGAGCACAGTGGACGAGCAGTCTATGACGCTGTCTCTCTCCTTGGTGGCATTCTGAACTTGGGGAAAACGTGTGTTATCGATGCACAGTAACGATTAGTTACATGTACACATGCGTGCTTAAAGACACATATTTCAAAGAAATGGAAGATTTTGGCAAATCGGTGTTACGTGAGTTATGAGTAAATAGGATTTCCAGTTACTTCTGACCGACTCTTCTGTGTTATTTAGATTTCCAACAAGGAGATATTTTGTTCCGCGGCCACAGATAGCTGATGCAGTGAGTTTCTAAAGTTGTGCAGGGCCAGAACATAGCAGAGTTGAGCCTTGAACTTGGGAAATCTACTAGAGAACTGTGTTTAATGTTGTCATTGTTCTGAACAGGTCAATGTCTGTCTTGTGACAGAGGATAAAGCGTCAAGGGTGGGGTGGGGGAAGATATGGAGGAAGGACCTGAGGGGAGCGAGCCTTGGGTTTCCAATGCCTACTAAGCGAAGGGGCCTCCTGCCTGCACAGCTGCGGCCACTAAGATGTCTGGAATGTCACGCTCAGCCATGCCCGATAGCTATTGTCATTGGAATCGGGACAGAGGACAGAAGTAGGACCCTGCCACCTCCAGACTGTCAAGTTCAGAGTGGTCTGGCTGCAAGGACCCAGCCCTTGTGTGCTGGGGGTACAGCTGGGCACCACCTACAGGTGGCATTTCACGTGGGTCCTTATGTCCTGGCTCGTGTCTCCGCCCCTTTTGAAACTCTGATGGTAATCAGACACACCACACCCACGGCCAGGCCTGGCGCTCCCTACTTCTCGCTGGCCCATCTCCCTACCGTGAGGCTGCTCTGGTTGCCCTGGCTGGGGGCCAGCTCGGGACCTCAGACACTACTACGTGCCTGGCATGGAGTCCAGCCGCTTCCCGAACCTCCTGCCACCTGATTAGATCTCCTTTGATGTTGCGACAGGAGGTGGCGGGGTAATCTCTCCCTCCCCAGCGTGGCCATAAATACCGCTTCCTTTCTTCCCGGGGGCTGAGAGAGCCGCCTCTCCCGCCCACGGGCCAAGCTTACTTGGCTCTAAACCCCAAACACAGGCACCACGTCGTGTGTCTACCGGAGGAAGTGCCCCACCCTGATTCCAGAACCCGGCACCCCAAAGGCCAGAACCGGTCCATGTAGGGACTGCTCAGCCTCTGGAAAGTCAGCATCACTTTAAAGTAAATCGGAGGACGGATGCCAACCCAAGCAAAGGCCGAATGGACCCAACCCTAGGACAGTCGATAATGGCTTCCAGGCTGCCCCTCCCAGCAGCAAACACAGTGGGCCCATCTCTTCATATCTCAAGAATCTCTCTGGAGAGCTTGTGTCAGGGAGGCGGGGTGCTCCAGCTGGTGGTAGCCCAATACCTCTTTCTGACAGGTGATTCCCAGACAGGAAGGGTTCAACCTTTCATAGCGTGTCGGGAGAGGCAGCTGAAGGAGTAAAAAGAAAGAAGCGTACGTAAATGGCGGACGCAGTCAATGGGAACCTTGAGCTAACTCCGTCCCTCCCCTGATTCCTGTGCCACAGTGAAGCCGTGTGAGAAGGCTAGGGCGCTACTAACTTGCTCCTGCTTCTAATAAACACTGGACACATTTATTCCATGACAGAAGCTGTGCCCCCACTGTCAAGGGGTCAACCCTACCACTCCTCGTGTGCTCAGTGCGGCTACCTGCTCTCCTCCTCCCCCCAGCCCGCAGGAGCACAAGATTTGAAATGAATTTGTTTGCATGCAAATGCCGAGCCACCCAAGTACTCAGCCGTAGGATGCATGGGCTCCAACAGGGAACCACCACAGAGATGTGACCTTCGTGCCCGGTGTTTTGTGAACTGCCGGTGGCTAAAGCCGAGACTTATGAACCATTCGCACCCAAGGGAGGCCAGGAACTAATTCCCTCCCGTCTTCCATCCCCTTCTCCCCAGGTGCCTCCAAAATTAAAGAAAAACACAAACGAAACTTCAGTGACATCAATGATACCACGTTGGGATGGGTAAACACACCAGAAGTGCCCGACTATGCAATCACATAATCGTTGGAGGTTTTAAATGCACAAACGGCACTGTTAATTTTATTAGGTAAGATAACGGAAGTTAAAAGTTTGCATCTTCTTGAGATAAAGCATTGAGGTGAAAGATATCATGTTGGCTTGAAAATATTTCAACAAAAATAAAAGATATTTTGAGAGTTTTCGTTATTTCTTTATTTATTTTTGAGAGAGAGAGAGAGAGAGACAGAGAGAGAGAGCACACATGCGTGTGCAAGTGAGTGGGAGAGGGGCAAAGAGAGAGACAGAGAATCCCAAGCAGGCTCTGTCTTCAGCGCTGAGCCTGATGCGGGCCTTGAGATCACAACCTGAGCCGAAACTGAGAATCAGACGCTTAACAGACTGAGCCACCCAAGGGCCCCTAAAAGATGTTTTTTTTTTTTTAATGGCAAAATGACAACAATGGTTAAACCAGGATTGGCAGGTGATAATTACATTATTTTCTCTACTTTTCTCCACAGAAGACAAAATGACAAGGAAAAGCGTTTTGTGCTTTTTTTCAAGCAGTTCTTGTTTCCTTTAAGAAGAGAATTTTGGGTGGCTGGGGTGGGGCAAGGGTTGGTCTTTTTTTTCTTCTTCTTCTCCTGATTACAAAATTATACAGTCTGTTGTAGAATTTTTAGGTTATCCTGAAGACCCACAAAGAAAAGGATCAAAGTCACTCATGAGATGAGCACTCAGGGACAGCTCAAGGGATGACCACTGTCATCACCCAGATGCATGTCCTTCTTTCTATGCCTATTACACACCATTAAGAATCACTCTACATAAGGACGAGCCCATGCAAACTTGCCAATATTTGACCACGTTAACTGACAAAACAGAAATTCACATCATTCAACTTAATACAAAGAAGATTGGGAAAACCGTATACCATGCACAAAAGTCAACTAGAAATGGATCAGACTTCCTCAGGAGACCTGAACCCATAAAACTCTGAGATGAAAACACAGTGGGTCAGCCCTTTGACAACATTCTTGGCAATTTTTTAGGTTCTTTGGATTTGACACCAAAAGCAAAGACAACAAAAGCCAAAATGAACAAGCGGAACAATGTCAAACTAAAAAGTTTCTGTACAGTGAAGGAAACCATCAACAAAATGAAAAGGCAAACTATGGAATGGGAGAAAATATTTGCCAGTCATATTTCTGATAAGGGGTTAATACCCAAAATATATAAAGAACTCATAACTCAATAGCAGAAAACAATTTTTTGGATTAAAAATAGGCAGAGGGTCTGGGGCACCTGGGTGGCTCAGTCGGTTCAGCATCCGACTTCAGCTCAGGTCATGATCTCACGGTTCGTGAGCTCGAGCCCCACGTCGGACTCTGTGCTGACAGGTCGGAGCCTGGAGCCTGCTTCAGATTCTGTGTCTATGTCTCTCTCTGTCCCTTCCCTGCTCATGCTCTGTCACTGTCTCTCAAAGAATAAATAAATGTTAAAATAAATTTTTTTTAAATAGGCAGAGGGACTGAATAGACCTTTTTCCAAAGAAGACATACAGATGGCCAACAAGTGCATGAAAAGGTGCTCAGCATCAATAATCATCAGGGAAATGCAAATCAAAACCACAAGGAGAGATCACCTCACACCTGCTACGATGGCTTTTATCAAAAAGACTAGAGGTAGCAAGTGTTGGCGAGAATGTGGAACAAAGGCAACTCTGTTGGTGAGGATGTGAATGCTGCAGCCACTCTGGAAAACGATACAGAGGTTCTTCAAAAAAATTAAACAGAACTGTTATGTGATCCAGCAATCCCACGCTATATCCAAAAGGAAATGAAATCATGGACCCAAGAAGGTATCTTCACTCCCATGTTCATCTCAGCATCATTCACAATAGCTAAGATACGGAAACAACCTAAGTGTCGGTCAACGGACGGATGGATACAGAAGATGTAATATAATGGAATATTATATTACAGCCATGAGAGAGGAGGATATCCGGCTACTTGTGACAACATGGATGAAACTGGAGGATGTTATGCTAAATGAAACAAGCCAGACAGAGAAAGATATTATACGATCTTACTGATATATGACATGCAAAAACAAAAAAGTCAAACTCATCGAAATAGAGATTAGAATGGTGCTTACCAGGGGCTCAGGGGTGGAGGAAGAGAGATACTGGTCAAAGGCTACAAGTTTTCAGCCGTAACACAGGATCTGGGGATCTGACCTCCAGCATGGTGACTACAGTCAATAATATTGCATTGACATTTGCTAATACAATAGCAGCGGATCTTAAGCGTTCTTACCATCGTAACAGAAAAAGAAGGTAACCATGCGAGGTATTAGACGTGTTAATGAATCTGATTGTGGTGTCCGTTTCACAATGTATACGTATATCAACTCATCACATCGTACACCTTAAATATATGTATGTGATTTTACTTGTCAGTTAGACCTCAGTTCATCCGGGTAAGGGGTGCACGGTACAGGGAACAAGAATCTGCCCGTCCAGCCTTTCCCACTGACTTTTCCTGATAAACTTTTGTATCCTATTGAAAGTTCTAAAACAGAACCCCATGGGGACTTTGAAAGTGGTCATACTAAAACGATAGCATTCTTGGGGCACCTGGCTGGCTTAGTCAGCGGAGCACAGGACGCCTGATCTCAGAGTCACGAGTTCGAGTCCCATCCTGCGAGTAGAACTTACTAAAAACAATAAAGCTAAAGGGGCGCCTGGGTGGCTCAGTCTGTTGTGGGGTCCGCCTCTTGATTTCAGCCCAGGTCATTCATGATCTCACGGTTCATGAGTTTGAGCCCCACATCGGGCTCTGTGCTGGCAGTTTGGAGCCTGCTTGGGGTTCTCTCTCTCTCTCTCTCTCTCTCTTTCTCTCTCTCTCTCTCTCCCTTTCTGGCCTTTCTCTGCTCATGCACACTCTCTCTCTATCTCAAAGTAAAGTATCTCTTTGCTTTGCTTCTCAAAGCAAAGAGAAAGCACACTTTCTCTCTATCTTTGAGTAAATTTTTTATCTCAAAAAATAAGTTAATTAAATAAAAAATAAATAAATAAATAAAACTTAAAACATGATAACATTCATTATGTCATTATTCAAATCTTTTTGTGTCCCTTAGCAAAGTCTGATGTCCTTCCTATAGGACCTAATAATATCTGATTTCGGCTACACAATCAGTAGTTACAAATGTTTTGAGATAGTCTTCTTTACGTTATGTTTTAGGTGGTCACAAACACACATATATACACATATATGTATTTTTTTTTTATTTTTGACTTTTGTGTACCATAAGCCTGTCACCCTTATTAAGTTTTTCCATTGCATCACAGCTATGACTAATGATAATTTTGGCTTCTTTCCAGTGGTTATATCTTACGAAATTGGCTAGAACTTTCAGAAGAGTGTTGAATAATAGCAATGCTTTTTAGATAGCAAAAGGAACAAAAGGAAAAGAATGAAAGAGATAATGGTTAGTTCATTTCTAGATTTCCATTGTGGTAGGCTCACAGGCCATCATTCATGGGATATTGGAAAATAATATTTAATGCAATGGGAATTTGGCCATCACATACTTTTATTTTTTTTTAATGTTTATTTATTTATTTTGAGAGAGAGAGAGAAAGTGGAGGAGAGGCAGAGAAAGAGGAGGAGAGAGAGAGAAGGAGAGAGAGAATTCCAAGCAGGTTCCGCACTGTCAGCGCAGAGCCCGACGCGGGGCTTGATCTCACAGACTGTGAGATCGTGACCTGAGCCAAAATCAAGAGTCAGACACCCAACCACTGACTGAGCCACATAGGCAGCTCTATCACACACTTTTAAATGAGAAAATTTAGTCCCAAAGTTTATGAAATGATTTCCTGATTGCTTAAAAAGAAAAAGTAGAGAGGGGCGCCCGGGGGGCTCCGTCGGTTGAGTGGCCAACTTTAGCTCAGGTCATGATCTTTGGGTCCGTGGGTTCGAGCCCCGCGTCGGGCTCTGTGCTGACAGCTCAGAGCCCGGAGCCTGCTTCGGATTCTGTGTCTCCCTCTCCCTCTGCCCCTCCCCCACTCGCACTCTGTCTCTCTCCCTCTCTAAAGTAGAGAAATGTAGATTATAACTGGGTCCCAGCTGAATTCATCCTGGGTTTGCTCATAAGGAGATCTCGCTCGAAGAACAGAACTTGGTTCTGGGATCAAAGAGCAGCCAACAAATTACATCTTTTCAGTTACAGTGGCATCGTCTCTGTCTATGAATCCTTCACAAATGCGTGTTTCTTCGTCAACTACTCTCCCAAGAGCATCAGATAAGTGGACTTCTCTGTTTCACTTTTAAAATACGAAACTGGGCTGCCCTTGACTGCCATCAAATGCACCCTCCTCAGCCTGGACACACCCTCCGTCAGGCGCCGCATTCAGCAGGATTCAGTAAAAGACGCAGACGTCCTGGGGCAGCCACTGGTCAGCGGCTGCTTGGCTTTTGGTCTTAGAAATCCCTCCCGAGAAATTAAGGGCCATCTCTCCAGGTCACACGTCGCAGGGAGCTGTTCGCATGCTCGCCTATCAGGATCTTGCCCTGTCACACCTGGCCCCAGAAGTTTCTCTTCTGCCCCTAGGAAAGACATTTAGGAAGCTGGTCACATCTGTCCCCTTGGCTGGTGGCGTGGGAGAGCTCCTTCTCCCCCTGTTCTGTCCGGGGAAGTTGAACAGCCTGTCTGTGCTTGGTACCCATTCTTGATGACGTTGTTGGCTGTGGGCACTGCTTAGATTAGAAGCCTAGTAGAGGTTAGGCTTTGCGGGCGCGTGGAGTTGACGCTGTTACATCTGCAAAACACACAAATTCAAAAACATGAAGTGACTGTCCTAAAAACCCGTAGGACACACCTTCCCACCCCCTCGCCGGTATATCTTGTTTGTCACTGCTTTTCGGAGCGGAAAATCCACCGGCTCCCCGGCACCGGGACCGTCCGTCCCCTGCAGAGACCGACTGTTGGTCAAGGGTTCACCGCCCAAAGGGGAAAAGACCTCTTGATAACCCTGATGGGCTCGTCCGTCGCCAACAGAAGTCTGACAACATTTAAACAATCACAGAGAGAGCCGGAGTCTGCCAACAAATTTGGAAAAGTTGCGAAACTGGCCCCATGGAAAGTTTTGAAACCTATAGAGGCTCAATCAGACTCCATTGTGGAGTTTGCTCAACAAATGTCCTGACTATAAAAATGACGTGAAATAGAAATCTGAGCCTGCGCACAAATTCGAGTTTTGTATTGTTCTTTTCTTTGCATTCACGTGTTACTGAGATTGAGGCCCCAGCAAATACTGGGTAATATAATATAATATAATATTGTAATATAATATAATACCTGCGCCCCTTTGGGGAGGGTAATCAGGGTGTTGCTTCAAGTACTCATTTTTGTAATACAAATACTTTACGGCTGATGAGTATTTCAGCTTTCATCCATCACTGGGATATTAGAATAAATCTGACAATCAGATCTGCTGGAGAGAGGGAGATGTGGTGTGCAGAAAGCCAGGAGCAGAGAGAGAAGAGGGGGATCTTTGCCTCCAGAGACTTCCCACTTGGGCGTCTTCAGACCAAAATCCCCTTCCTGCCCTTCCTTCTTTTCTATTTTCTTCCTTTTTAAAGCTTTAGTATTTCTTGCCTTGTATTGACTTTTTTTTAACACCTCTTTTTTTTTTTTTTGAGTCCCCTTGCGGTCCCTAGCGGAGGAGGGGGGAGGAGAGAAGGGGGGGGACACCTCTGTCCTCTCCTGGAAATGTACCCATACAACAGGGTCCTCAGAAAACCTGGCGAAAATGGAAGATCAAGCTAAACGCAAATGCAGAAAAAAGGGAAGAAGGGGGGTGTTTGGGCAGAAAGCCAGAGTTCCATCATTTGAGCGATTTGAGAAGGAAAGCATGAGCCACCCGCCCTCACTGCCCTCTGGTAACCCTCCTGCCCCAGCTTCCCTCCACAGGAGGGGCCTTCCTAGGAGGGGCCGCAGCAAGGGTACCTGCCCCAGGGTCTCGTGTAACCCTCAGAGACGCCAGGCAGGGCTTCAGGCAACTTCCAGAGACCATGGGGAATGCCGAGGTGCCTGGGTGGCTCAGTCAGTTAAGCACCTGACTTGATTTCGGCTCAGGTCGCGATCTTACGGTTCCCGGGTTCTGGCCCCGAGCCCGGCTCTGCACTGACAGTGTGGGGCCCGATGGTGATTCCCTCTCTCTCTTTCTCTCTCTGCCCCTCCCTCCTCCAAAATAAATAAACATTAAAAAAAGAATGTGACCGCTGAGGGGGTGCGCCCGGGTGTCTCAGTCAGTTGAGCGTCCAACTTTGGCTCAGGTTGTGATCTCACAGTTGGTGAGTTCGAGCCCCTCATCAGGCTTGGGGCAGTCAGCCTGTCAGCTCGGAGCCTGCTTCAGATCCTCTGTCCAACTCTCTCTCTGCTCCTCCCCGTCCCCCCCCCCACCCCCTCGTGCTCTCTCTGTCTCAAAAAAAAATAAAGAAAAGGTTTTTTTAAAAAAAGAAAAAAAGAAGACGTGGGGAATGTTGCCTTGCATAGGTGGTACTTCTCTCTTCCTGCCCTCCTCTCCCCTCCTCCTTCCCCTCCCTCCTCCCTTCCCTCCTCCTGCCCTCCCCCTCCCTCCCACACCCACCCAGGGCAGGTCCAGTAATGAAGATTCAGTGGAAACAGATCTTCTATGATTCTGTGCGTTGTCTTTCACCACAAATCACAGTACTGGAAAGCTAGACAGCAGCGTGGGGATCACCTTGACCAACCTCCCTCTTTTTACACCTGCATCCCCCCCGCCCCGGCCCCACGTAAAAGAGAAGAACAAAAAAATAAAATGACAGACTATTTAGGACTGAATTTAACTCGTCTTCCTGCCAGCGGCTCTCACAATCCCGCGCGGTAGGCACAAATGGCTGAACCAGGCCTTGGCTAGTGGTGGAGACAATTAGCATTTGTTACTTGTTTTAACGAGCCAAGTGGATAATTGTTTCTGGCCAGAGCCACCGGGGACGCGACCAGTTGTCTGCGTTCCTAATTTCTGGGCTCGAGCTCTTCCGGGGTGGCAAGCCTGGAATTGATGAGCTGTCCCGTCCGCCGCCCAAACCCTCCGGGGACACCAGACCCGAGACCCGCGGTCGCCCCCGCTTCCTTTTCGTGGTGACCCACTGGGTGCTCCAGCTCCCAGGGGCGGGGCCTGTGGCGCAGGTGCCCGGGGAGCACTCTTCCCCCCCCCCACCCAGGTCCGGCTCCGCTCACACTGCGGGTGCTCAAGCCAGGCCCGCTCCCGGCAGCTCTCTGGGGCCAGAGGCCTGAGTCCTGAGTCTCTCCTGCTCGTCTGCATTCAGAATAAGATGTTCGATGGCATTTTCTCGGAGCCTCTCGAGCTGTCTGACACCCAGAGTGTAGACTGAATTCAGTTCTTGGGTCTCTGCGCGGGGGGGTGGGGGTGGGGAGTGCGGCCCCCCCTATGGATTTGAAGAGGCGGGCAGCCTCACTGGCCGTCCTGGGGAAGTCCTTACTGCCAGCACGCCGATGTTTCTGGATAAAGTTTGGTAAACATCATACATTCTGTGTTGGTCTGTGTTGAGAAAACTGGGAGGGTTCAGAACGTGCCTCCCCCCAAAAAGGATGACATTTTGGCATGTGGATTATTTTGAGGCCAAGGCGGAGGGGGGGAAAACCAGAAGGCACAAGAAAAGCTCTTTACCTCCCCCGAAATCCCTAAAATAAAGTCTGTACTTACCCTTTTGCAGAGGAAATTTACATTTGTAGAGGAAGAGAGCTCCCAGCCGGCATCTTTCACGGCAGAGGCCCTCCCGTGCACAACAAGGCCGCTGGGATTTACCAGCTATTTGCACTTCCTTCCCTCGCCCACCGCCTAATTTCCCTCCTTCCACGCCCACCCCCCCACCCCCCCACCAAGCCCGACCCCCCTCCCTTTCCTGCCTTCAGGATGGTGTGTAAATCTCCACCAGCGAGAGTCACCTTGGGTCCCCTGTTTTTGTGAGCCCCGTGGGCACGTACATAATTAAAGCTGGGGGGCTTTCCCCCTATTAAACCGTCTTATGGCAACTTAATTCTCAGACCGGCCTCCCGTGCAGTTTCCGGGAAGCCAAAAATGCCAAGTCCTTCTTATTAAGTAAGAAGTCGGATTATTCATTTAGGCCAAACATTGAGAAAAGATTTGCTACGAACCACGTCAAACTGTTTTTAAAAGGTCGGCTGGAGGATAGAGGAGTCAGGCGGGTGCACACGCGCGTGTGAGAACGAGGAACCGGGATTTCGGGTGCACAGGGGCTCCGCCGTTTGCCCGCGTAGCTAAATCTGCCCTCGTGACTTCATCTGGTTCCCCTTTCCTTCTCGACCGTAGCCTGGAAGCGATGGAGAAACAAGAAGGGAGGCTCACGGCAGTGTTTGTGATTAGTTCCCAACCCTCTGCACTTTTCCAGCACACCCATCTCCTAGAGATAGTGGAAACGAGACAAAGGGGTCAGGGAGGGACAAACTTTTGGAAACGACTCCTATCCCGACGGGTACGTTGCTGCAGTGTCTTCCTGAACTCTCCAGGACCCCTTGGATACAGGTGTTAACATTCTCTTTTTAGAGGTGCGGGGTCTGAGGATCAGAGAGGTCAAGTCATCTGTCCGAGGTCACACAGCTAGTAGGTAGTTGATACAGGACTTGAATCGATGCAGGTGGATGCCTTTATAGACAAGCAGGCCTCCGCCTACCCCCAAACGGTGACCCGATGTCAGAGGGACGGACCTTCCGGTCCTTCTACCGTTCTCTCAACCTCCGAGGGGCTCCCCTCTCAGGGTCTCTGCCGTTTAAGTGCCCGGGGGTCTGCGGGAGCTGCTTTGGTTCCATTCCTCAGACACACTGATGCAATTGCAACTTCAGCTGGGTAAGCCCTCTAGTCGCACCAGGCATTTCGCGGGTTTAGCAACTTGACTAACAGGTTTGAGGGTGGAATCAGGGGCCCACAAGCCACAGCTCTTTCCTCCTCCACCCCACCCCGGCACCCCCGCACCCTCCGCCCCATCCTGCTCCTCGAAACCCATCCGCCAAGCTCCGGATCCAGGCCCTTTGTCCACACTGGAGATGAGAACGTTCCAGATCTTCCCTTGCTGGGCTCCCAAACAGCCTCACCAGAGTAAAAACTGCCCTGTCCTCGAGAAAAGCAACTAATGGGCTATCTGTCCAAACTGGCAAGGGCGCTGTCGTCTACACCCTGCGGCAATAAGGCGCTGACCCGACTTGCCCTTCCCGGGACCGGCCGATCCGACCGGAAGTCAGGGAGCGATTGGCTTGGTGGAGAAAAGCAGGGTGCATTGTTGGAGACGCTGGCATTAAAATGTTTTTGTCGTTTATCTGAAAATCAAATTCGGCTGGATATCCTATATTTTATCTAGCAGCCCTAAGACAAAGGCATAAGGAGGATAGTTTAATTTCATGCAGGTATTTTTCAGAGAGGGTAGACTTAGAAACTCAGAATTTGACTGTGTTGCATTGCATAACTGCTGGGAGGGAAACCGTTCCTTCAATCTTTTCAATTCATCTTCCGTGAATCCACCACTCCAAAAGTCTTAAAAATATGGCCGAGGGGCACCTGGGTGGCCCGGTCAGTTAAGAGACTGATTCTTGATCTTGGCTCAGGTCATGATCTCACGGTTCGTGGGATCGAGCCCCAAGTTGGGCTCTGTGCTGACTGTGCAGCACCTACTTGGGATTCTCTCTCTCTCTCTCTCTCTCTGCTCCTCCCCCTGCTTGCTCTCTCTTTCTCTCTCTCAAAAATAAATAAATAAACATTAAAAAAAAATATATGGCTGAAAGGGTTGCACTGATTGGAAACATTGCTATCACAATATCCCAGTGCGTTTCTAAGTAAGCTGGGGAAATTGCCTTTTCAAAACGCTATTAGCATCAAGCAAAATGAGAAAAGAACTCAACACCCAGGAAATGCCCTGCACAGGCAGAGAGGAGAAAAGGGGGAAAAAAACGAAACAGGGCGGTCTGCCCTAGAGCGCCCATCAACTTTTGGCACCCCACAAAGCAGACTCCCCGCCCCCCACCAGGCAAGCCTCACTTGAAGCCACATCGGTTCCTGGTGAAAAAACGGAAACAGACCAGCCCGGGGAATATAGACAGTATCCAAATGTTGAACGTGGCTGCACTCACCACACAAAGGAGGCTAATGCTTTGTCGACAAAATAGCCAGCATCTAATGCATGGCAGTGATTGGCAAACTGGTAAATTTTACAAGCGCGTGTGCTGCTGTTTCCAATTTCCTGATGCCATTAAATGGTGCTGGCCGCACACAGCATGACCTTCCCTCGCATTTCCTTTGGCTTCCGAAGCTAATGGGTTTTCCCATTAGGTTTATAAAAGTAACGCACACTCATTTACTGAAAATACAGAATGGTCAAAAAAATAAAAAAAAAATGGGAGGGCGCCTGGCTGGCTCCCTTGGTGGAGTGTGCAACTCTTGATCTCGGGGCTGTGAGTTCGAGCCCCATGTTGGGTCGTAGAGATTACTTACAGTAAAATCTTTAAAGCAAAACAAAACAAAAAATACTGTTCAAAAAAAAAAAAACCTCCACGGAAACTAGCTTGGCAAATAGTATTATAATCCTGCTACTCTACACGCTTTTAACCTCAGATGCATTTCTTTCCAGTCTTTTTAAAATGCTACTTTGGGGGCGCCTGGGTGGCTCAGTCAGTTGAGCTTCCGACTTCGGCTCAGGTCATGATCTCGCGGTCCGTGAGTTCCAGCCCCGCGTCGGCCTCTGTGCCGACCGCTCGGAGCCTGGAGCCTGCTTCCGATTCTGTGTCTCCCTCTCTCTCTGACCCTCCCCCGTTCATGCTCTGTCTCTCTCTGTCTCAAAAATAAATAAACATTTAAAAAAATAAATAAATAAAATAAAATGCTACTTTGTACAGTGTGTGCATTATGGTGTTCCGCTTTTTTTTCTTTTTTGCACGTTGCTTGGCACTCTTTTTATTTTATTTTTATTTTATTTTTTAATGTTTATTTATTTCTGGGAGACAGGGACAGAGCACAAGCGGGAGAGGAGCAGAGAGAGAGGGAGACACAAAATCCAAAGCAGGCTCCAGGCTCCGAGCTGTCAGCACAGAGCCTGACACGGGGCCCAAACCCACGAACCGTGAGATCATGACCTGAGCTGAAGTCAGACGCTTAACTGACTGAGCCACCCAGGCGCCCCTATTTTTATTTTATTTTAGAGAAAAACGCACGCGTGAGCAGGGGAGAGGGCCAGAGGGAGAGACAGAGAGAAGATCAAGAAGGCTGTATGCTCACCACGGAGACTGACGCGGGCTCGATCCCAAGACCTGAGCCAAAATCAAGAGTTGGACACTCAACTGACTGAGCCACCCAGGCGCCCCCTAGAACTCTTTTTTAAACATCATTTAAGACAGCAACAACATACTGGAAATAATGGTGAGATTAGCCAAGAAGCGTATAACAAATTGTTAAAAATAAGACGACATGCCCCAGAGTCGCTTATGCTAAGCCCCACATCACGAAACAAATTTAACTTAAGCCTCACATCGCCACACCGAGACCTAATTACAGTTTCGACGCTCCCAGAAATAGAATCTTAAACCAATCCATCAGGAATCGCCTGATCCGCCCAAGTCAGATAATCCACCGTCCGTCTTCTAAATGAAAGTGACCTCGGAACAGTCAACCTGATTTTGTGTCCAACATAACTTCCTCGTCCCCACTCCTTTCTGCCCAGGACTCTTTCATTTTGCACAGCTCCTCGGTGCTCCTTTCTGTCTGTGAGATGGGCTGCTGCCTGACTCATGGAGGGTTGAATAAAGCCAGCAAGATCTTTAAAATTTCTTAGTTGAATTTTGTTTCTTAACAGTCCTTTTAGGGAGGATCCATTTCCCCCCCAAATAAGCATGCATAGCTACGAAAGAAACTTCATCCAAGTTTTATTCTGATAACATCTTCCGCTGTAGGCTGACGTTGTCGTAAGCTCTTGAAGGGGTCAGTCTCATTTCCTACAGATTCCAAAACCTACAAGAAAATGAACAGTTTTCCTTAGGTTTCTGGAAATGGGCAGTTCCACTCTCTGTCCCTACTCTTGGGACAGGAATCTAGCTTCCTTGCCTAAAAAACTCAGAAATCCACAAGCTTCTGTTCATGCACAAACATGTATAAATGTATAAATATGTATAAATGTATAAATACGTTCGTAGGCCCCCCGGGGTGGCCCAGTAGGTGAAACATCTGACTCTTGGTTTCGGCTCAGGTTGTGATCTCACGGTTCGTGGGTTCCAGCCCCGAGTCAGGCTCTGTGCTGACAGTGAGGGGTTGCTGGGGATTCTCTCTCTCTCTCTCTTTCTCTCTCTGCCCCTCCCCAACCCATGTTTACACACTCTCAAAAAAAATTTAAAAAAATGTTCACAATAGTGTTCTTTATAATTTCAAAAGTATAAAATAAAAATCACTAAATGTTCAGCATTAAGGGGGTTGGCTAAGTAAATTACAGAACATGGGAACAATCCTTTCAGTAATGGAAAATTATTCAGCCATCAAAAGCAATGATTACAAAGAACACTGATTGACATTAACTTTTTTCTTTTTTTCCTTTTTCTTTCTTCTCTTTCTTCTTTTTTTCTTTTTTCCTTTTTCTTTCTTCTTCTTCTTCTTCTTCTTCTTTTTTTTTTTTTTTGGCTCTATGCCCAACATGAAGCTTGAACTCACAACTCTGAGGCCAAAAACAGGATGGTTGTTCTAGGGAGAGGCGCCGTTACCGATGTTAACTCTTTTTTTTTTTTAACTAAACACCCAAGTTTATGTAAACAAGTATTTAGATGTTATACGCATACGAAGAGGGATTGGAACCAGGTGATGAGACGATGGGTGGTGTTCTCTTCTCCTTTCTTTGATTCTGCCTTGTCTAAATTGCCTTTCTTGTTTGTAGCAATCCTGTCTTTGTTGGTCTTCTCTGCTTACTTTCTGGTTGTGGGTCAGAGGGTTAAACTGCCAGACCCCTCGACGGGCACCCCAGCTTTCTCATTCTCTCCACACCAAGTACCCTACACGTGAGGGGGGATTTTGCCAATTGCGAAACACGGTTTGTTCTAGGGCAAGCTCCTCAGGTCCGTTAGCATTAGGAAATTTGTTTGCACAGACCTGGCTGTCGCAGCTCCTAACGGTGACTCTTGCTAATAGGACGTGGAAAAGAAGGAAAGAGCACAAACAGGGCAGAATTAGAGAGATGAGCTCTTGACTCCACAGGTCCACCCAAGATGGACGGGGGGCGGGTGCGGCCCTTCCACCAGCACACGCCCTTGGATGGAGAACTCTGGGGAGATGCCCTTCCTCGGGGGGACCCGCCCTCATTTCTTCCCTGTGCTTGCCACGTGGTTGCAAAGCATGTTGGGAGCTCACAAGGGGGTGATGGAGAATTGGGAGAAGCTGGAAAGAGTGAGGATCCCCTTGGGAGCGACTAAATGTGTTGGAGATCCAGGGAGGGTGAGTCAACAGTCCAAATTAATCCATCCAGAAAGAAAGCTGAGCCTGAACTGAATTTGAGTCACTGTTTTCGCCCCGGTGGGTTATTCTGCTCTTTGAGGCCCGGTCCAGAAGCCTGGTGCCGCTAAGTGGCCCTTTACCACAAGGAACCGAAATGCAGATACGGGCTAGGAGGGTTGCCTGGGTGGCCTGGTGGGTTAAGCGCCTCACTTCAGCTCAGGTCCTGATCTTACAGTTCATGAATTCGAGCCCCACATTGGGCTCTCTGCTGTCAGCACAGAGCCCGCTTCGGATCCTCTGTCCCCGTCCCCCCTACCCCCTCTCAAAAGTAAACATTAAAAAAAAAGAGAGACTAGGAGAAAAAGGCACAGTTCTGGAACCAGAGCTCCGATCGGATGGGCCAGAACCCTGGGTAGGGTATGGAGAGGGAGTGTGTTGCAGTAGAAGGATCCAGAGCGTTGGAGCCTGCCGGAGAGGTGGGCGTTTGAATTTCAGTCCCCCCCAGCCTCTGGCCCCACCGCAGCTTGCACGATGGCTCCCCTGCCCTGTCCGAAGCTTACACAGTCCCTTTGCTGGGACCTCAGCCACCCATGCCCCTGACAGCGGGCCGAGGCCGGGACTTGCTTTGCTGAAACCCTGAGAGAAAGCTTTCTTGCTCTTTCCGCTTTGCCCCGAGCACGCCTCCGCCCCCAAATCAGCTACACCCTCAGAATCTGGTTTGTAGAAAACCGTAGGGCCACACCCAGCCCTCTGGCAACACAGTAACTTGTGTGAGAAAAGGAACTTTGTGGCTTGGGTGTTACTTTGTCGCCAAAGGCCAATCTGAAAAATGCTAACCCCTGAGACCAGTTTCTTAAACTGTCAAAGACCTGTTTCATGTGGCTCTTGGGGGAAGGGAACGGTGATGGGCAGAGTGGTGTTGGGCACACATTTGGCTGAGAGACACGGACAAATAGAGGGTGACGCTGTCCCCTGGACGTTGTGTTCTGGCCACCGAAAGAGAGGGCCAGTGGCCAGAGTTTAAACTGTTTCTGTATCGTTTTCCCCTGAGTTGTAATTTCTTTCTCTCTCTTCCTTGGAAAATATTGATCCAGAAATGAAACACTTAGAACGCATGCATATTTTTTTTTTTTTTTTGATGTGTTGGACAAATGCAGTCCTCCTGTGGGAAAAGGCAGTCGCTGTGGTTGAAATGGCCTCTCTTTGCTCGCCTGAGTGTGACCTCTCTCGAGTGAGAGATTGCACAACACGTCCAGGCCTTGCCCCCGGATTTACTTTTGTGCCAGCGGCCGAGCCAGGAAAACCTGCTTACGTTGCCTAGAGCTGTTTCTGCAAAAAGGCAACCGGGGCTCCCTTGCTTCTGTCAGGTGCAAGGCTGCGTCCCGGAGACCGAGCACTTGGCCTGCATCGTGTTCCGCTGCGGGTGCCCCCCTGTCTGGCCCCTTCCTTGGGTGTAGGGGTAAGTCTTCCTTACCTCTGGCCAGGACTTGGGACCTTGCTTTAGGGCTGGACTCTCTCCGGAGAGGCATCGCTGCTGGAGTGTTCTTCTGATACCCCGGCCCTATCACAGTCTTCTGGGACCAAAATCTTTGCTGGCTCCCCATTGTACATCAATATCTCCACCTGCCTCCCTGGGTCTCGGGTGTGTGTGGGGGGAGGGGGAGAGGTTGTCCTCAATTACAGTGTGCTCCTGTCCCTGAGGAAATTCTGGCCACCCACTAGGAGCTGGACAGTCTCCTGCATTCCAATCTCCACTCAACCTTTTCTAATCTCTGATGGTATGGAATCCCTCTCAACCATGACAACTGGCCCTCAACGTTCATTTTAATAAATTTTATTTCTCTTTATTTAAAAAAAAAAGTTGTTCTTTTTTTTTAAGTTTACGGATGTATTTTGAGAGGGACAGAGACGGTGTGAGCCAGGGAGGGGCAGAGAGAGAATCCGAAGCGGGCTCCACACTGTCAGCACAGAGCCTGATGTGGGGCTCGAACCCACGAAGTTGTGAGATCATGACCTGAACTGAAAGAAAGAGTCGGGCGCTTGACCGACTGAGCCACCCAGGCACCCCTCATTTTAATACGTTTTATAGTCATGGTCGAAAACTCGGAAATTAAAGAAAATTACGGAGAAAACAGTAATACAGAAACAGAGCCGCTCCTCGGAAGGGAATCGCTGTTAACACGGGGTGTATTCTTCCCCTGCAGGTGGATAAGGACCAAACAGAATGATAATCCTTAGGGCTGGCAGAGAAGAGTGAAGTTAAAAACTATCAGGCAGAGTGGTACATTGGAAGACAACAGGGAAATAAGAAATATTAAGCATTCGAAACTGAAAAGTGCCCATAGAACTTGGTGCAACGATTCCATACCTCAGAATTTATCCTCTGGAAATAATAGCAGAAATCTGCAAAAGTATTGCTTTGAGAGACCCCACTGCACCATTGTTTTCAGTTGCATAAAAAAAAAATGGAAACAATGTAATGGTCCATCAGTTGGGAATTCATGTAAACAATTAGGAAACATCCCTCCCATGAAATACTATGAAGTCAGTAGCAAGAAAACAAAGTGCAGTTGGGATATACAGCATGACCCAGATTGCGGTATTGTAATTTTTAAAAATGTGTCTTATTTTTACTTACCTAACGTCAATTCCAAAGTCCTTTGCTTCGATTATTGACACAAACAAAATGTTGCATGTGCATAGAGATATTTTTTGGCAGGGGCGCCTGCCTGGCGCTGTTGGTTAAGTGTCCCACTTTGGCTCAAGTCATGATCTCATGGTTCACAGGTTCGAGCCCTGCATGGGGCTAGGCCCGCTTGGGGTATTCTCTCCCCCCCGCCCCCGCCCTTCCCCCAACTTGTACTTCCTCTCTCTCTCAAAATAAATAAATAAACAAAAAAATGTTTCTGGGCATGAGGCATGTCAACGATTAATGGTGGTTCTCTCAGAGGAATGAAATTTAGAGACATCCTTTTTTTCTGATCTGTACGTCCCTGTATTTTGTAATAATCAACAAAACACCGCAGTCCCGTGCTAGAATAACAATAACAAAAATTCATGACTGGAACTGTCCGAGTGTGATAACTTATAGGGATTTCAAAGGCCTTAAATCAAAAAAAGGAAAGCCTCTGCATACACAAAACTAGATATTTAAAATTGCACCCAGAAGTAAGTGTTAACTGGGTAAGTTATAAACAAGGAAATCCACAACGATGCTCAAATGAAGAAGCAGAATGAAGAAAAGCAATGAAATCCTAAAAAAAGAAAGAAAGAGAAAGAAAGAAAGAAAGAAAGAGGAAGAAAGAGAGGAAGAAAGAGAGGAAGAAAGAAAGAAAAGAAGAAAAAAAGAAAGAAGAAAGAAAAAAAGAAAGGAGAAAGAAAGAAAGAAAGAAAGAAAGAAAGAAAGAAAGAAAATTAAAGTGAAAAAAAAAAACCAATGAAATCCTAAGTGGAAAATGAATAAAATAAGTAAAAAAAACAATGAAATCCTAAGCGGACCTCGTAAACCATGTATAAATGCCTCCTCGGGAACTCTGTGAATCGCATTGCTAAGCGTCAGAAGACCTGGAGTTGTGAAGGGGTCAATGCTGACCCTCTGGGGTCAGCTGCCCCTTCCCCGTGCCCCCGTGCCCCCCTGCCCCCCTCCCCGCCACACTTAGGGCACGTTCTTTGATGCATCGTTTCTACTTGGCTAAAGCAGTCACCCCCTTCTGGTCACCACCTCCCCCACCCAATCATCGCTCGCTTGGACAAGAATTTGCATCGAGATACTGGAAAGGTAAACAGCAGCCCTGTGCTTGCCCCCGCACAGATAACGGGAGGGAGTGGTATGGACTTTCTCAAGAGGCCTTATCACTACCGGCCGGGCATTCGCACTGCGGGCCTCCCTCATCTGCAATCGCTCAAACGGTCAGTTCTCCAGCCACAGAGACTTCAAAGAACAGCGTCATCGGCCGAATCGACTCTACACCAGCTGGGAGCCTCAGCAGGGCCCGGGTTCCCTATTTTTTTTTTTTTAATTTTTTTTTTTCAACGTTTATTTATTTTTGGGACAGAGAGAGACAGAGCATGAACGGGGGAGGGGCAGAGAGAGAGGGAGACACAGAATCGGAAACAGGCTCCAGGCTCCGAGCCATCAGCCCAGAGCCTGACGCGGGGCTCGAACTCACGGACCGCGAGATCGTGACCTGGCTGAAGTCGGACGCTTAACCGACTGCGCCACCCAGGCGCCCCCCGGGTTCCCTATTTTAAACCCGAAGTTAGTGCATGCACTTCCCAGTCCGTAAAAGAGACGTCATTTTCTCCCCGCGCCTCTGCGAGCTTTCAGACTCGTACTTTCTATGGTGGATGGTCTTTTCTGGGTCACCCCCCACCCCTGCGGCTGTAGTTCCTTCCTTAACAAAGCATTGGCTCAAAGGGCAACACTCAACGTTCACCGCAGAGACTTTTCCAGATGCTGTGCCTTGTAGGGCTGGTTGGCTCAGTTCCCAAGGCTTGCTAACGATCTAGGCAAAAGCAAAGACGAGAAGCCAACCGACTTCCCGAGGCTTGTCTGGCACGGCCAGAAGCTACAAAATTAATTGATGGCAGCCGCTGAGAATCCCTTGCAAGTTTCTGGGTTGCGGGGCTTTCGCAGATGCTAAGTAGGGCTCAGCCCCGGCCCTTTGAGGCTCATTCATTCAGAGGCCGGGGTTGGGTCACCATCCTGCTCGTCCTCAAAGCACCTGCTTTTGCAGAGGCAGAACGTTGTGTCGAGTCGGGGTGGACGTGGCCCTATGATGTTTCCGGCCCTGGAGTCACTGGCCTGGACATCAGTGGTGTGCGTTGTACAAGTGGGATCGTAACCCGGAGAGAGAGGCTGAAACTCAGATCCAGAGACAGGAAGCCACCAAAGTGTCGGCTTTGCTGTGACTTGGGCACGTACCTCTATTGTAGTGTTTCTCAGCGGGGTGACGGGAGACTCTCTATACACCCCCGCGGGCACCCCACGGTCACACTCACACACACGCACACACACACGCTAAGCACCCCCGTAATACTCGTCCCGCACACGTAAGGTTTCTGTGCTCGGGTAAGGCGCTGTCTCGTGATTGACGACGCCCAGCAAAGGCTCTGAGAAGTCCTGCAGTCAACAAACTTGAGCAGCTAACTTGCTCACCGGCTGTGCCCCACGTCCACTGGGCCACAGCCCGTTTCCACACAACCTCTGCGGTTTCGGTGAAGCGCACTGAGCCCATGCCAGTGGTACAGCTGCCTGCCTTCGTGGACTTGCCCTTGGTTTTCAGACTTCAGCGACTATGTCATTCTTCTGCACCCAAGGGCCTCTGGCCCCTCATCTTCCGCCGTGCTCCCAGTCGGGCCAGTTGGGCCCGTGTGTGAGTTGGGGATCAGTTCCTCTCTGTGTTTAGTGGTGGAGGGAGGCCTCATAACTCTGACGGAAAGACCCGACCTTCCCCAGCCTCCGGGTCACATAGGTCTGCACCTTGTTTCTTTGGTAACAGTGTCCCCGCCCCGCTGAGCCTCCCGCCCCTGGGAGGAGAAGGCGGAGAATCCTGCTGGGTGCTTTTCTCCCTGCTTCCTCTTTCTGAGGCCAGGTTCCACTAGTTTAACTGGATGCCTGATGGTCGCACCGGTGTGGTTACCCCGGGGGGCCAATGGCTTTGCGGGCATCAGTCCGAGGTCCTGTCTCTCCTGGTGGTGGAAAGAGGTCTCCTCTGCCTTCTGAGGACAACCAGGATCTAGAATCAGGATCAGGAAACCAGGATCTAGAATACCCACTGTTGAGCAGCACGTGCAGGCACTTAAATCTAAGGTTGGGGCGCCTGGGTGGCTCAGTCGGCTAAGCGTCCGACTTCAGCTCAGGTCATGATCTCACAGTCCGTGAGTTCGAGCCCCGTGCCGGGCTCTGTGCTGACAGCTCAGAGCTGCTTCTGAGCCTGCTTCGGATTCTGTGTCTCCCTCTCTGTCTGCCCCTCCCCCACTCATGCTCTGTCTCTGTCTCAGAAATAAATAACACTTAGAAAAAAAAAATCTAAGGTAATCGTGGATCCTCTCCGAAACAAGAAGAAAAATTAAAAAATAGACTTGGAATTTATAGAAGAGTCACTCCCACTTCATGTAGCAAACACGAAGGGGCCCGGGGCACCTGCTTGTACACCTACAAGTGAATTTCCGGGTCCCCCATTGGAGGCCTTGTCCCTGCGCCGGCGCTGCTGTTGGACAAAAGCCATGCTGCGTCTCAGCAGCCCGTGCAGGTGGGACTCCTGTCCCACTGGGCACGGAGCAGACCCCAAGTCGGGTTACCTGGCAGCATCAGAATGTGGTCGGAAAGCACCTGTTTCCCCCTTCCAGGACCGCGGAATATCTCGGTTATGAAAACAGGTACCATCTCGGAAGATCGTAATAAACAATGTATCATATGTGGGATTAAAGAAATGGAGTCAAGATTCATACAGCCTTGGCTTTTATTTCCAATTCAGAAGCTTCTAGGGGAGCCTGCGTGGCTCAGTCGGTGAAGCTTCCGACTTCGGCTCAGGTCATGATCTCACGGATCGTGAGTTCGAGCCCCGTGTCGGGCTCTGTGCTGACAGCTCAGAGCCCGGAGCCTGCTTCGGATCCTCTGTCTCCCTCTCTCTCTGCCCCTCCCCTGCTCATGCCCTCTCTCTCCTTCTCTCTCTCTTTCAAAAATAAATAAACATTTAAAAAAAAGAGAGAGGGGCGCCTGGGTGGCGCAGTCGGTTAAGCGTCCAACTTCAGCCAGGTCACGATCTCCCGGTCCGTGAGTTCGAGCCCCGCGTCGGGCTCTGGGCTGACGGCTCAGAGCCTGACGGCTCAGAGCCTGGAGCCTGTTTCCGATTCTGTGTCTCCCTCTCTGTCTGCCCCTCCCCCGTTCATGCTCTGTCTCCCTCTGTCCCAAAAATAAATAAAAAACGTTGGAAAAAAAAAAAGAGAGAGAGAGAGAAGAAAACATTAAAAAAAAAAAAAAGAAGCTTATAAATCTGTGACCTGAAAATGCCACCAGCCTCGATTTTCTCGGCTGTAAAATGGATATTCTTTTATACTAGTTCCTCCTCTGGTTGTCGTAAGGAGTAAGTGAGATAAAGATGTAAACTCTCAGCCGGTGCCCGTCACACAGTAAGTAAGTGCCTAATAAACGTAAACGTCTGTACATGTGTCGCTCATACACAGCACATAGCAGGTGTCAGCAAATGCTTATTCTCGCGCGTTCGTAAGTAGGAAAACACTCGTAGAAAGAGCCAAAGCCCTCGCCTCCGCCGTCCTACCAACACGCTGACGTGTAAAAGCTTGTTTGTTTTTCTGTTGATATTTTTGCATTTGTAATTCACGAATGGATGAAATGATCCTGTCTGCCTTTTCCCTTAGGCAGCCAGAATTTAACTCGATGCTGTGCTTACTCACTCTGCTCTTTGTGTGACGTGCCCTGAACGCCACGGGATGGCATCACAGTGAGACTACTGTGGCATCCACACGGCATCCAAAGTCAGCGGCCCAGGTGAACTGGCCGCCAGCGGGAGCCAGGACCCTGTCTCGGGTTAACAGAGGTTTTCAGAGGCGGGGACAGGACCCCCACGGCTTCTCTTTGTTTTGTGCTAGTTGTTTGGAGCGGGTTGGAGGACACAGGGAGAGATAATGGCCCACGGAAGGCTTAGGCGTCCCTTTGTTATGGTTTATTTCAAGCCGCTTGAAGAGGCCCTTTATTCTTCTGTTTGCTCCTAGTACTTCAAAGCTGGAGGGTTTTTCTTAGGGACGGAAGAGGGGGTTATCCAAGTCCTAAGCAGCTGGAGGGAGGTTGGAGGTTGCCAGTGAATGGGGCTCAGGGGCTGCTTATTGAGAAGCAGTCAAAAAAGAGAGGAAGGAAGAAAAAAGAAACAATTTGGTTTTGTACTTACAGCGAGAGCCGTCCATCTCATACTTGAGTTGCTAAGACTTGGTGAAGAAAAAGACGGTTTGTGCTTCTGGAAACAAATCATCTCACGCTTTCACGTGCCAATCCATCACCTGGGAGGCTTTTTCCCAAAGGCCCTTCCCAGGACTCACTGGAGGGGGCACGGATATTGAGCTGGGCCTGTAGGAATCTGCACTTTAATCTGAGTGCCCTAGGAAGGAGGTGTGGGGCCTCCCCCTGACAAGGCTTCCGAAGCCATTAGAGAAATTCGGGGCCCTGGGGCACCACGGTTGCCTGGCCAAAGGCAGCTGGTAATATTCTGGATTACTTTGCTCCGGATTCCTAACCCCCTGTGGCTCCCTGGGAAATTCTTGGAAATTCTCGCCCCGGTTAAAGGGGAGATGGAACAAAGGAGGATAAAAAAAAAAAAAAAAGGAGCCAGACCCTTTTATCCCTTCTGGAAAAATAGCTCCAAAGCACTCTGGCCAGTTGGCTAGCTGAAGTCAGGCATGCGGTGTTGAGCCCCGGGAAGGAGAAAATGGAATTGGTCCCCATAGGTAAAGGACTCAGGGCACCGGACTCAGGATCCCTGGAAGCGAATTAGCCCTGTGAGCCTGCAGTGTCCCCAGATGGAAACGTACTCCCCGTAGCAGCCCTCCGCAGGAACATGGGCTCACAGGGGCCAGGACCTTGCCTGAAGCATCAGGTGGCTGTGTGCAGCACAAGTGCCCATAACAACAAGTGTTCAAAGTTTCAGGAATAACCGGAAAGATGCAGGGTTTAGGAAAACAAAAGCAGAGACTGACTGCGCTCACATGGAAGAAAGATCCAGGGCTCCTTGCACAGGACG
Source organism: Lynx rufus (assembly GCF_022079265.1). Taxonomy (NCBI): domain Eukaryota; kingdom Metazoa; phylum Chordata; class Mammalia; order Carnivora; family Felidae; genus Lynx; species Lynx rufus. The sequence continues at coordinate 6,006,991 of NW_025814834.1, forward strand.
AGGTTGTATTTACACACATATTCCACCGCGAACTTTGTCACAATTACGAATAACACGAAGCGGTTCACATGAGGCTTTGATACAATTTTCAATTCGCTGCTCACCGGGGCAAGGGTGAGACTCTTCTGTGACAAGTGGGTAGGGGCAATGTATCTCCCAAGTGTTTCGCTGCCCTGATGTGTCGTTTGGCAAGGAAAGGATTATACATATGATAAAGTTGGCTGGAAAATGTCAGGGCGAAACGGAGTGAAACACGGTTCCCTGTGGCAAAAGTTCTCTTTGTTCATTACAAATCTGTGGACTTGGCCACCAGACCCTCCGGCAAAGATTGTCGTTGAAAGTTAGCGTGTGCTGAACAGGGTCGGGGAATGCTGGGTCACACGATTCCAAGGGTCCCCTTTGACGCTTACAACCCACAGGTGGCATAGAAGAGGAAGTCACACAACTGCCCCCGTTTAGGCAGCAGGATGATAGACGGGTGTCTGAAAAATTGAAGAACCTATTGAGATACTAAAACATTAAATGTAAAAAAAAAAAATCCATACCTACCAGTCAGAAAATAATTGCCTCTCCAGAGAACACAAGGGGGGGGGGGGGGGGGAGAAAGAAACTGGTTTGACGTGTCCTCAAGAATCTAAATACAAATCGGCCCGACTCAGTCTACAAACGACAAAAAGAAATTGCACTACCCTTAGCCACAAAAGACCCCTTTTCGATAGATAGCAAGTCTCGTTGAAGGAGAAAATAATCATGGTGACCTGTGATTTCTGTGTCCTGAGCCTCAGGAAATCATACATGGTAACACCAGCAGTGATCGGACCCCAGAGAGTTAGGGGGCCGCCCCTCAGAAGAGCCCAGACAGCACCATTTCACCTACAGAAGCAAGACTTGGGATTCCAGGGAAGCCAGATAAGGGAGGCGAGAATGGGCACCCATGAGAATCCCTCTTACTTTCCTCCTTTTTTTCTTTTTCTTCTCCATTTTTCTTTTCTCTTTAGAGGCAAGGATTTGGAAAACTCAGAATCCCCGTCAATAAAAGGTGACAAGTCGGGATCACCACGTGACAAATTCAGTACAAATAACAGTGAGAGAAGACAGTTTGAATGAAGCTAGAGTCCCCGGAAGGTTCATTTGAATTTAGGGAAGAAAGGAAAAGTGCAGACCTCATTTTGCCAGGGAGACGAGAATATTAGGGCTAGCTTAAAAATAGGCAAAGCACTTCATTTTGCAGAGCCTCTGATCTCTTCTTTACCTTATCATGTGAACACATGGCAGAAAGTCGACACTGGTATGACTTAAATATGAAATCATATTTTACTGCAAGGGAGAAAAGCTATTTGCTGCCGAGGACATTTAATGTCAATCTCAAAGCAGTAATTAGCATCATACTTATAGCTGAGATGCTCTAGGAAGACCCATTAAAGAGAAGACCAGAAAAGGGTTCACACTGTCACCACCCCTCTTCAACACGGTCCTAGTAAAGGACTGGTATCCAACATATACAAAGAACTCTTAAAACTCAACAATAAGAAAGCAAACAATCTGATGCAAAAAAACAAAAACAGAAACAAAAAAACAAAACAAACAAACAAACAAACAAACCGCATCAAAGACTTTAACAGACACCTCACCAGAAAGTATACGAGAGCTCTGGATTTTCTCATCAATATTTCTGCGACCCTAAAGCTGCTCTAAAAAAATAAAGCCTTCTGTAAAGCAGCTTGTGAGATGTAATTAAATGAATGTGAACGAATTCTTAACCTCCTTCTTTCTTTCCAGTTTAAAAAAAAAATCTTTTTAAGTCTGCTTATTTATTTTGAGAGAGACAGAGAGAACATGACGGGGGGAAGGGCGGGGGCGGGGGGAGAGGATCCCAACGGGGCTCGAGGCCATCAGTGCACAGCCTGGCGTGGGTCTTGAATCCACAAAACCATGAGACCGTGACCTGAGCCGCTATCGAGAACTGGATGTTCAACCAACTAAGCCACCCAGGTGCCCCTTTCCTTATTTTTAAAAAATTTTGTTTATTTATTTTAAGTAAGCTCTACCCCCAACCTGGGGCTCAAACTCACGACCCTGTGACCAAAAGTCACATGCTCTTCTGAGACAGCCAGGTGCCCCTATTAACCTTGTTATTAATGGCAATACCTAGTGGGAGAAAGAGCCACTGTATGTATGTGTCTACAGATGTGTGTATGTATATACAATTGTGTATATTATGTATATATGTACAAATATATCTATAGCATATGCCCAGGAATAAACTTATCGAAACAATGTGAGATTCCATTCAAGAAAAACAAAAATAGACTATCTATAAAGGACATCTAAAGATAAACAGGATGGGGGCACCTCGGGGCTCAGTCGGTTAAGTGTCCGACTTCAGCTCAGGTCATGATCTCACAGTTCATGAGTTCCAAACCCGCGTCAGGCTCTGCGCTGACAGCTCAGAGCCTGGAGCCTGCTTCGGATTCTGTGTCTCCCTCTCTCTCTGTCCCTCTCCCGCTCACGCCCTGTCCCTCTCTGTCTCTCAAAAGTGAATAAAAATGTTTAAAAAACTGGAGAGGTTTAGAGAACGTTGTCATGTTCCTGGAGGATAAACTTACCAGTTGCAAATATGACATTTTTGCCCCAAATTAACTACAGGTTCAATGAAAGTCCGCAAACTTTCTAATGGATTTTTTTTCTAATATTGAATGACAATTCCAAAGATAATCTGAAGAAAATAAATAGGTAGGTGTACTCATTTCTTCTAAAGATGAGTGATGATGAAGGCTTTAACACATACGATAAACCTACAGTAATTAAAAAATAAACACATCTAAATAAAGGAAACTGTTCCGACAGAAGACGCAGAAGGCTTCGCATGAAAATGGTGATATAATAAATTCGTGGGGAAAGAGTCATTTGGTAAATAGTACTGAGAACATGGTTAGCTGTAGGAAATCAAATAGCGATGTCTTGATTAAGGAGATAATAGGGAACCCATTACACAGCTTTCTGGCCCTGCTGAAAACAGCTAACCAGTATCTGGTTAATGCGTATTTAGGGGTTGGGTCCCGCCTGTGCTCATGAATTCCTTAGACCGTGTTATCCATGGAATATCTTATCTTGTTCTCCACCCTGCTTTCCGCATCTGCTTGTTTGTAGTCTTGGGAACACCTTGTTTTTTTGCGTGCTTTCTATATGTTCTTACCGGCACGTAGTCGCTGGCGTATTGCGCAATGTTTTCCCTAACGTATGCCTAATAAATACGGGAGCTTGAGAAGGAGACTTCCCTTAGCCTCCCTCTCACCTCTCTTGACTTGCATGGAGTCTTGAGTAATCCTCTCTGCCGCCAAACCCGCAGTTGGTGACCCTGACCTGATATGATAGCCTTGAGAGGAAAATTTTCAGGTGGCAGAATCAACAAGTTCAGAAGAAAGTGAAACTGTCCAGACTCCAGACAGTCCTTACCCAGATAAGGGACAGCAGTACCTGTTGGGGAGAGCTGCCAATGTGTCTAGTTTTCAGTAAGAGTATTGCTCTCCTCTTTCTTAACCATGGGCCAAAAAATGACAAAGGAACACGATTGTATTTAAAAACCTTACAGCAGCTTTTAAAAGGCGGCTCATTGTCCTGTTACAAAAGATCAGTTAAGTAAACTGTTAGGAACAACACGAGGTGCCCGCCCCTGGTTCCCCGACCATGGTACAGTTGACTTAGACCTATGGGAACCAGTGGGAAAAAATTTTAAAAAGAAAACATGAAAAAGTAGAGAAGGTTCCCGCTTCCATTTTAATGACCTGGAGTTTAGTCTGTACGACATTATGTTTGTTGTACGTATCTCCAGAGGGGGAACAAATTAAGAAGGAAAGCCTGACCCCCACCTCTCTTACGGCACCTCCTACAAAGGAGGATGACTTCTCTCCACCACCCTTCCTGTCCCTATTCCTCCCGATCGCTTAAAGCCAATACCTAGATGGGAAGGAAGCAAACCATCAATTATGCGGTGATGTTTACAAGAGGGATACGCTGCTGGGAGTTTCATGCATTCCCCGTCATTACCACTGCTGGACATCAGCCTAGGCACGAGTCCCTCCCTTTTACTGTCTTTGAGGAATCAAAACGAAGTGTTGCTGAGAATGGTGTCCAAAGCTCCTTTCTTAAGGGGAACGGTTATGAAATGACCCCTTGGGATTGGAAGGCATTAACAAAACCCACACTTTCCCTCGCTGAGCATGCTGTGTGCACTTGAGACTATCAAGAAGGTTGTGCCACACAGGCAATTCGTAATCGAGGCTTGGGTATTCCGATAGGAGTAGATTGCAGTAGAGGACTTCTGGGCAAATTGATGATGAGGAAGGTGTTCAAGTTGTATTGCAGCAACTGGCCAAGACGACGCTAGTGTGGACTGCCAGGCCGTTCTCTCTGGCATCCGTACTCAAGCCAGAGGTATCACTGAGTTCATCAGGGCGTGCCAGCATATGGGAACTGAGATACATAAATCACAAATTCTTGCGGCTACTATGAGGCCATCTCTAGCCTCTCATGCCTGCTTTAAATGTGGAAAACCAGGGCGCATACAAAAGGACTGTCACCAACGAACAAGGGAACAAACCAATAAGGATGGTCCCAGAAGTGGAGAAGGAAAACATTGGGCAGATCAACACGCATCTAAATTTGATAAGGAAGGACGACCCCACTCGGGAAATGAGGAAAGGGGCATCAGCTCCCACGCCCCCAATCCCAAGTGGTGGGAAACCACTATTCCTCAGTTTTTCTTAAACCAGGTCAAGGATGGGTTACAGACTTGGGGGCAGCCACCACAGGAAGTGCAGGATTGGATTTATGCACCACCTCGGAATTCATTTGAAAGGAACAAGATCGTGTGTATGCAACACCCACTGGGATATAGGGTCCCTTACCTCCCAATACAGTAGAGATTTTTTCTAGGAAGGTCCAGCCCAAGAAGAAAGGGAATTTTTGTACTATGTGGAGTCATCGACTCAGATTTTCCCGGGGAAATTCACCTTATGCTAAAGGTTAATGGGTTACAAATTACCCCGTCTGGAACACGATTAGCACAACTACTCCTCATCCCTCTGAAAGTTCCGGACGCTTTCATACAACAAAGTGGAAATAAAAGATTTGGCGGCATGGGATCCAAGGAATTATATTGGACTCAGATCATTCAATCTGAGGAACCTTTTTAAACTATTACTGTGAACGGAAAGCGATTGACAGGGCTAATTGGTACTGGAGCAAATCTCTGTTCTTGCTTCCCATGAATGTCTTAAAGAGTCAGAAAAAGACAGGCTTAGCCTCTTAGCTGTTACCGGAGTGGCACCGGAGGCCCCAACACTCCATTACAAAGCAAAAGCCTCCCCAGGTGTGTTGGGCCAGAAGGACAAACTGGTTACCTCCAACTCTTTATTCTTCCTGTCCCTATGTCTTTATAGGGAGGGGACTTACTTAAACAATGGAAAGTAGTCATTCAGTCTTTGTAATAGGGCCACTGTTAGAATTCTTCCCCTTCCCCTGGTATGGAAGTCTTCCACTCCTATTTGGGTTGAACAGTGGCTCCTAAAAGGGGAGCAATGAAAACAAGCTAAAAATCTGGTTTCAGAAACTGGTCATATTGAACCTTCCACCAGTCTTTGGAACACACCCATTTTTACAATTCCTAAAACATCAGGTAAATGGAGATTGTAACATGACCTCAGGACTATCAAGGCCATTATCCACCCTTTGGGGGTAATACAGCCAGGCTTGCCCAACCCTGCCCAACCCACGTGGCCTATTATAGTCACAGATCTTAAGGACTGATTTTTTACTATACTTTAGGCAAAACAAGGTAAGGAACGTGTTGCCTTTTCTCTACCTGTGACTAACAAGCAAGAGCCTTTGTCTAGATATCAATGGAAAGTATTACCTCAAGGAATGGCGAATAGCCCAACCGTATGTCAATATTTCATTCAACAAGCCTTACTGCCCACTTGTAAAAAAATTCCATCCTGTCTAATTTATCATTATATGGATAATATTTTTCTTGCTGCTCCTACACAGACCTTACTTTTCACGATAGATCAACATTTACAACTTTCCACAAAAGACCATGGGCTTCAAATAGCTCCTGAAAAGGTTCAAATGCAGGAGCCTTGGCAATATCTAGGACATATAGCCTTTGCTCGGACAATACGGCCTCAACGCATCTCCTTAGATACTACTCGATACCTACCTTAAGTGATTTTCAAAAAATTTTAGGGGCTATTAATTAGATTCATCCCACTTTGGGAATTACTATGGAACAACTTTGTGATTTATTTACTAGTTTAAAAGGAGGCACTGCTTTAGACTCTCCTCATAGTTTAAGCCCTGAAGCAGAAAAAGAATTATTATTGAACAGGCATTTAAAAACAGGCAACTGCATCACCAACGGTTGGATTACCCCGTTTATCTGTTTCTATTTCCTACCCTCCATAGGCCCACCAGACTTCTCGGCCAACTTATAAAGAAACCAATGTTTAGAATGTTTCGATGAAGGAGCGTGAGGCAAACTGAGGACCAAAGTCCAAGCTAGCACAGCCTGCTTCCGGGTGGGACATGTATGATATTCCTTGGACACTCCCAGCTACCCCAAAACAGGGAAGGACAAAAAAACAAATGGTTAAACTGATAAGAGTCTCTACCAATTTACCAGAAAAAGGCCATCCCATCACAGCCTAAAGTCGAAGCAACTCTCTACTGTCTTAGTGTCAATGCTTTGCTAGAGGGAAAAACCACCTCAGCTTGACAATAGCTAAGCCTCCAGTAAGTCTTTGAAAGTCCCTTTGGAAACTCTCTCTTGCCTTTGACTCCATAAAGGGGCCGCTCCTCACACCTGCAGTCAGCTCTTCCTGCCTACAAGTCCTGTCCCCTTGCTTTAACAAAATCACCTTTTTGCCCCAAAGACGTCTTCAAGAATTCGCCAGCTCCAGATCCCACAAACCCCACCATCACCTCCAAAGCTCATCCTTTGGTGACCAAAGGTGGGGCTTCCGGTCTTTTCCTCTGGACTCTGAGCCGGTGCAAATTTGGAAAGTAGACTTTCTGTTTTCCTCCTTTACTCTCGTTTCAGGGGCTTTTCGAGAAGTATGGTCTGATTGGAACACTTTCACGTCGATCGCTCAGGCTGGGATCCTCTAGCTTGTGGCTACTTCATGGGGAGGAGGAAGCCTGGCTTTTGGCTGGAAGCTAGAACCCTGCCCGGAATGGTAATAAGATCCAGGAAATTGATGCCCTTTCCTGTCCTGATATAAAGTTGTCTGTCGTGGGCACAGGATAGCCACCTAAGTCCCCAGGACGGCCACCAGTCAATCTTAAGACTCCTGTGTGAGGTTTCCCCCTCATTGGTGTATTGTGACTCCCTCCACAACTCTGGTCTAGCCACTTCTGGCCAAGGGACCTCCACTGGGAGCCAGCCGAAACCAGCACCCAAATGAATTAAAACCCAACTGGGGGAGGGGGGCGTTTCCTAGGGAAGTTGGCTGTAAAGACTATATGTGTTGGAATGTGGCTTAGGCCATGATGGATTTTCGTCTCTACTGTTTCCTGTCAATGGCCTCTACTGACTACTACTTAAATTACAAAATTGGGCAATTCCCCCCTTGTAACTTTCCCAGTGTTTTCCATGGGTTAAAAATGGTGGTTCCTTGGCTTTCTCAGCAAGGCAAACTCAGTCCATATGCCAGGCACCCATTTGTAGCCTAGGATGCAATGGGGAAGTGGGGAGATGCTAGCATCGGTCCTTTGGGAGCCTTTAGTCATTTGGGCGCTCTGATTTCTTTTGAGGGATGCCTAGGGTCGCTTTGACACCAGGAACCTCTGACATAACCTGCGCAGGGGATGCCACCCAGGAGGCCTGGAGGATTCTTGGGGTAATGGACTCTCTCTCTCTCTCTCTCTCTCTCTAGGAGGAGCACGGAAGCTTCTCTTTGGTCCCCAAGGACTCTCCCTTGAGATGCTTTTTTGACCCATTGGAAACTATTTGGATTGCAAAATTTAGGAAATGACTGATCCCTGTAACACTGCATGGCCTTTAATAGGATCTAGCGGGAAGATCTCTTCTGCAGGAAACAGGGCAAACGGATGGAGGCACCCTGGGTCCAGGCCTTCCTGGCTCTAAATCAGGACCCAGAACTAAGGGCCTCTTGCAGAAGGTGTTTGCTTGAATGTGTTTAGCAGGTAAACTCCCTCCTGACATTGGACATCTAAACAGGCCTCCTTCTGATAGAACCCAGTCTCTGGAGGGAACACAGGCCATCCCTAATGAAGGATTGCTCATTTCCACTCTTTCTGTTCCTCCTCAGATAGATGTGAGGGCTTCTCCCTCATTCATTTCCTGGGTTAAGGGCTATAATTAAAACCGACTGTGGGTAGTCTATCTCAGGATGGGGACTTGAAGGGATATTCCCAAGCAGCTGCTGAAACTCCAGTTGTTTTTGGAGAAATTTCTTATCTTCTCTGGCCTGACATGGACTGGCTAATTCCACTAGCTGGTGGGAAAAACAGAAACAAAAAAAAAAACCCGAAAAACAAAAACCTGGTGTCTGCTCATCTGTCTGAGTTGACAGGCTTTAGGACTAGGAAACGTCTCTCTCTGCCCTCTGGGCTTTTTACTCCCTTCTGGCTTCTTGGCCAAACCTCACCTCCTCAACCTTCCCCTCCTCCTCCTACTGGTGCCTGAGGCACCATCAGGTCCTCCTCCCACCCTCAAGGTGAAGAGAGAAGAGCACCTCCTTGGACCACCCACTTCAGATTCCCCCGCTGGTGTCCCGGGTAAAAACCAACAATGGGGAACAAATTGACTTTTAAATGGATGCAGGTGAAACACATTCAGTATTTAAACTAATTGAAATTTTGGTTTGAGAGAGACCTATCTTTAGAGTTATCAGCATTAAATATGAAGCTTCTATTCTAGCAAGGTTCACCGAAGGTCGAATAAACTCATGTGATCTCTGTTGCAATTTGCTGGCAAAAAGATGACTTAACAGAATGGTTAAGTTTGCACGTCTCAAAGTTTTCATGGATAATTGTAACGGAATGCTAAAGTATTGCTTACTGAACGTAAGTTTGTACTTGTGACTTCTTCCTGCAGAGAAACTAAGGCTATTTGGGTCTGTCGGTGAACATGCTTTGTGCTTAACTGGTTCATGAATTTGCCATCCAAAGAATTCTGATGGAACAGACAGTTCACAATTGGTTACTACTTAGTTTTCACTGGAGACTGAGGTTTCTAAGAGTTAAAATTCTGCTAAATGTAATTAAGACTGATGGGACATTAGGGAAACAACTTTGTATGGAAAAGTAGGAGATGTGTCAAAAAGATATAAGGAATGGAAATATATATTTTTGTTGAAGGTAAAAAAGGTATTTTGTCCTAAATGAGATTGGTTGTTTGGAGAGAAATTTGAATGCAGAGGAAAGTTGTAGAAGTTTCATGAAGGGAAATCTTTGGAAAGGAATTTTACATGTGGTTAACATGGACTAAGGTTGCAATGAATCGTGGTTGTTTTTTTTTTTTTCTATTTTATTTTTTTAAATTTGCATCCAAATTAGCATATAGTGCAACAGTGATTTCAGGAGTAGATTCCTTAGTGCCCCTGACCCATTTAGCCCATCCCCCCTCCCACAACCCCTCCAGTTACCCTCAGTTTGTTCTCCATATTTATGAGTCTCTTATGCTTTCTCCCCCTCCTTGTTTTTGTATTATTTTTGTTTCCCTTCCCTTATGTTCATCTGTTTTGCCTCTTAAATTCCTCTTATGAGTGAGGTCATCTGATTTTTGTCTTTCTCTGACTAATTTCACTTAGCATAATCCCCTCCGGTTCCATCCACGTAGTTGCCAATGGCAAGATTTCATTCTTTCTGATTGCCGAGTAATACTCCATTGTATATGTATATACCACATCTTCTTTATCCATTCATCCATCGATGGACATTTGGGCTCTTTCCATGCTTTGGCTATTGTTGATAGTGCTGCTATAAACATTGGGGTGCATGTGCCCCTTCAAAACAGCATCCCTGTATCCCTTGGATAAATACCTAGTAGTGAAATTGCTGGGTCGTAGGGTAGTTCTATTTTTAGTTTTTTGAGGAGCCTCCATACTGTTTTCCAGAGTGGCTGCACCAGCTTGCATTCCCAGCAATGAATGGTTTTTAAAGGTACACTGGTATAAAGTTGAAATTCTGCTTTTCTCTGTTCAAAAGATTTAAGTTTTCTTGGATCGTTGGTCTGCTCTTGATAAGAAAATGTAAACAAAGGTTTTTCTCTCTTTTGTCTGCTGGAAAACCAAGGTTTATGTTTTGTCTTTATCAGGTCTTTGATTACTTAGTTAAAACTTGTCAATGTTAAAGAAGATTTGCTTTGCTAACAACTATATAACCCTATATATTTGCCTTTAGAATCTCTTATTGCCAACTTGGTTAAATAATTTAAAGTTTTAAGATTTGTAACAATCCATAATCCTATTTAGGAAGCACTCTATAACTTTCTAAGGTTTTAACAAATTTTCCCAGGATTTAAGTTGTAAAGGGAGTCTGTGAGCAACTAGGCCTTTTATTATTATTATTTTTTAATGTTTTTATTTTATTTTTGAGAGAGAGAAAGAGAGACAGCATGAATGGGGGAGGGACAGAGAGAGAGGGACACACAGAATCCAAAGCAGGCTCCAGGCTCTGAGTTGCCAGCACAGAGCCCCATGCAGGGCTTGAACCCACAAACTGCGAGATCATGACCTGAGTCAAAGTTGGATGTTCAACTGCCTGAGCCACCCAGGTGCCCATAGGCCTTTTTATTGGATATGTTTAAGTTACTCTAGAAACACTGTCAAACAGGGACACCCGGGTGGCACAGTTGGTTGGGCATCTGACTTCGGCTCAGGTCGTGATCTCACGATTCGTTGGTTCGAGCCCCGCATCGGGCTCTGTGCTGACAGCTCGAAGCCTAGAGCCTGCTTCGGACTCTGTGTCTCCCTCTCTCTCTGTCCCTCCCCCACTCACGCTCTGTCTCTGTCTCTCTCTCTCTCTCTCTCTCTCTCAAAAATAAATAAACATTAAAGAAAATTAAAAAAAAAAAGAAACACTGTCAAACAAATAATGATAAACCTTAGGTTGTATTGCTTGGGTAAATGCTCTAACTTCTCAAATATAAGTGCAATTCCTGAAGTTTTCATATGTTTTGGTAATAAGGTCATCACCTGATACTCCGATTGTCAAAGTGATGTGTTCAAGAAGTAACTGGAACACCTTGTCAACTGCGTCATAATGAACTCACGGGACCGTTAACCATGTCCGTTTTTGAGTTTTGTTGTTTGTACTTAACTGTTCTGATGCTCTTACATCACCTGAAGGTGCTTCATCTTCTAAGAGATTCACCAAAAGGACTTTTAGGACAAATACAGGTATTTGACATCTGTAAGATTAATGCTAAAATGGGTAAACATTTCCAGAACTAAAAAGCTGCATTCAAATGGAACAAGAATTAAGAACGTGGGACAAAATGAACTGAGGAAGAGTATCGTCTTTGTGACTCTTGTGTTAAAGTGTTGCTGGTTCTCTAATGTTTGCTCTTCCAGATTGAGGAAACATTCTCTTAAGATGTCCCTGATACACAAAAATAGGATAAACTATTCATTTGCCAAGAAACTTTAAAGTTTCTCTCTCCCTAAACCCTTTAAAATTCAAAAACTCTCAGTAAGTGTTCTTTTGTTTTTTCAGGGCAGTTACACTTATCTGCATAAGTTCAATAAGAATCTGCTCTTCCCATAACAGGACACCATTGGAAACATTGGTTATTTTACAAGGCTTTGTCTGGAATGTCGTATTTGAGAGACCCGCATGGACTCAGATATGACCATACAGCTCTCTGGAACTAAGGTTGACTTTATGTAACGTGAAGTCAGTAGAGCCCCTTGGAACTGTTGGCCTGATACCTTGCTTACCGAGTTCCCAGCAGCCTCACCAGGTGGTAAAGAAGGTCACTTCCTGGCAGGTGCAGGAACCTCAGGACATCTTGGGGACCCCGTCAAGAGGAATTCGCCCAAATCTACAGGTATTGCGGGCATGTCTGATGGCAAGTATTGGCTTGGCTTCTGGACTGGAGAGGCTCCGAAAGTTCGATCTAGGTTCCTTATAAAAAGTTCCAGCAAAGCAAATTTTAAAAGATCTATATGACCAACTGCCATTCTTGCTGAGCTTATGTAAACAATGAAGCCAAGGTAAAATTGGACTTATTCTACCAAGGAATTAGTTTTGATTTGGCGATTGCTGAAAATGCGGGTTTTTAGAAAAAAATTATATTTCAATAACGTACCTTTATAGATGTTGTATTCTAGTTCTAATCGTCTTTAAATGTTAGTTGTTTGCCCAAACTAGACAACTTGAGGTAAACTTCAGAGATACTGTCACAATATCACAGGTATGGACAACCTTCTTGCTTGTTATTCTGTGGTGATAGTAACAAACCCCATGGGCATAGATTATAGATTATTTGAACGCCTGGAAAATGGGATGGGCTCTCCCAACAATTATATATAAAAAGTCTTTTCTCACTGTAAACCTATAAGTAGATAAAGACTATGGTGCTTTATTAAATTATTCACTTGAGGTCGGGTTAATTCATAAGTCTCTAAACGTGCAAACCATTTCATCCCTAAACCTGATCTGACAGTTACCAGAAACCCACCCATATAAACCCAGGAGACGTGGTTTATTTAAAGGATTGAAAGTCTAATACAACAGGGGATTTAACTCCAAAATGGAAGGGCCCCTACAGGGTCATATTAGGTACCCCCACTGCAATAAAGTTAGAGGGGCACACTTCATGGGCTCCGATATCTAAAATAAACCTGTTCCCCCTTCTGGAAACCAGTGAGCAAATTAATATGCCCTCTCATTCCCGTGAGCCTCGAACTTCTCTTAGGTTGGTTGTACCTTTCTCTTTCATTCTCCTTTCCCCGTTTTCTACTACCAATTCCTTCTTACAATGGGCCATTCAAAAGGATCACCACGGACATTTGAGTTACAAATCAGTAAGACCAATCTAATTCCTGCTGCCTGTTCCCACTCTCATCTGAGGAGGCTCCAAGCCTGACATCTAAATATCTCACTGGCAGCACTGGGAGACATGGGGTTTGTAATTTGCCCTAACCATTAACCTCTATTTTTCTTACTTCTATAAACGTACCTCTTATTAACTACCTGATTGCCTACTAAATAAAACACAGTGGAGGCCTTAAATGACTCTCAAAATAACATTATATAACAAATACTGAGATAACTCAAATGCATAACACAGTTCCGCAAAATAGAACAGCTTTAGACGTTTTAACTGCACACCAGGTGGGACGTCCGCTCTCATAAGAACAAAATGCTGTGCATACGTTCCGGATGACCCCACAGATATTTCTGCATTTCCAACTGACATGAATACTCAAATTGACACTTTTAACCATCCCTCTTTCCCTTAATGACTAAACTCTTGGACTGGAGAATTTTTGTCAGCTAAAGGACTTTTATTTGGGCTAATCTTTCTAGTTCTGCTACTTATGTTTTGCCGTTTTCTCCCACGTCTCTGCCTGGCGCCAAGACCCCATCGCTACAACAGCTTCTCAGCCACAGATGATCCTTACCTACAGAGATACCCGCTTACCGTCCACATTAGATTCAGCTGCCTCTGCCTTTTGGAACTCCCCTATACCTTCCCCAGTTGATCAACATTGACCCATAGGTAGGGACGTCTCTACACCCCTACTCTGCAGGAAGAAGCTACAGAAAATGATACCTTCCACCTTCAACAACCTTAAATATTTAAGGGTCAAAATTGTTCAGGGAGGATACGATGAGGGAGCAAGAGGCAAGCTGAGGGCAAAGTACAAGCTAGCACACGCCCTCTCCTAGGTGGGACAAGTACGATATTCCTTGGACACTCCCAGCTACCCCAAAGCCAGAAAGGACAAAAAACAAATGGTGAAACTGGTAAGTCTCCACATGTTTACCAGAAAAAGGCAATCCCATCAACGGTCTAAAGTCCAGGAACTCCCTACTGTCTTAATGTGAATGCTTCGCTAGAGGGAAAAACACCCTTAGCTTGACAATAGCTAGGCTAGGCTTTCAGTAAGCATGTGAAAGTCTCTTTGGAAACTCCCTTTTGACTTTGACTCCATAAAAGGGTCACTCCCCACACTTGTAACGCAGCTCTTCCTGCCCTCGGGTCTTGTCCCTGTACTTTAATAAAAATCTCCTTTCTTGAACCAAAGACGTCTTCAAGAATTCTTTCTTGGCCACTGGCTCTGAACGCCCCCCATCACCCTAAGACCTCATCAGCTTTTTCTTTCCCACTCATTTAAGAAAACCCTCACTCCCTATATACAACAAATTACAGAATTATTATTTAAGGGCAGATATCCTTTGCCAACAACTAACAGGATATGATCCTGATTCAATATACCCTGGGGAATCTTATGAATGCTTTCAATGGATTCTTAATCTGGTGAACTGCAAAGTGCTATGGCAGACTTTGTTGGCCAATTGATACACTTTCTGCCATCAGACAAATTGTTACCTCTTTAAAACATAACTTCACCCCCCCCCCCCCCAGTTCTCCACAGTCAATTTCACAAGCAGTCACTGTTTTCTAGATGAATCAGGAAAAACTACTAAATCTGCCATTGCTTGGTTGACCAATGATGGCCTACAGGAATCTCCAAAGAACAAACATCTACTCAAAGAGCAGAATTAGCTTGACAACAATTTCCAAGCCAACCTATTAATATTGGAGCAGATTCTCAATATGCAATTTATGTGATACAAAATATAGACCAGGCCTCTATTCGGGAATTAAAGGATAACTTTCTGTCGTTATTTTTAACTTTACAAGCCTTACTTACTAGGTAAACGAACACACCCTCTTTTTGTCACTCACATAAGATCACCTTTAACAGAAGGAAGCAAGGTTGCAGACCATGGCTCTCAAAACTGCTCAATTATCTCATGACTTTTTTCATCAACATTGTAAGTCCCTTATTAAGCAATTCCATCTCACGGTTCCTCAAGCTAAACAAATTGTTGCTGCTGGCCCTGTCAACAGCAATCAGGACACAAGCGATGGGGAATAAACCCCAGAGGTCTAAATGCAGATTAGCTTCGGCGAACTGATACTACACATTATGCCCCATTCGGGCGTCACAAATATATCCATGTGTTCATAGACACCTTTTCAGGATTTATTATGGCCTCTACTCACACCGGAGAAAATGCAAAAAATATCATTCGTCATTTTTTAGGTAGGGATGTCTCTACACCCCTACTCAGCAGGAAGAAGCTACAGAAAATGATACCTTCCACCTTCAACAACCTTAAATATTTAAGGGTCAAAATTGTTCAGGAGGGATATGATGAGGGAGCACGATGCGTTTTCACAAGCCGGTAAACCTCAACAATTAAAACTGACAACGTCCTGGATACCTTTCCTCCATGGCACAGGAATTCTTCCAAAATTGGAATATACAACACGTTATGGGCATAGCATATAACCCCACCGGACAAGCTATTCTAGAACGTACATATGCACTTTAGAACAAATGCTTCCTAAACAAAAAAGGGGGAACATACATAATGCTTCACCTCGGAATTCACTCTATAAAGCCTCATACACAGTAAACTTTTGGCCTCATAGCTGCCGCACGACATTTTACTCCATCTACCGGCTCCAATACCAACCAAGGTGCTACTTAAAGATATACAAGGTGATAATTCATGGAAAGGGCCCTACAAACCATGGGGACGGGATATGCATGTGTCCTTCTCCCATCAGGACCTCACTGGGCACCTGCCCATCTGACTAAACCATACCATGAGTTGGAAGGATCAGCCCCTCAACCCTCCGCTCAGATGGCCAATTTGTCCTCACAAGGACCACAAGGGAGACCATGCCCATGAACGACCAAGGCAAATGATGTCACCTGGGGACAACTTACTACAGGATCATCATGCCATCGAAGTCATGTGCCGTGTCCGAGCGCCACCAACCCCAGAACCCAGGTTTTTAGCGTATTTAGCTGTGGTTTCCCAAAACTCGACTAAGGCAATGATTTGCTTCGTCTGTTTCTTCTCGCAGACTGCTGCTGCTTTTTCATCACTGTAGTGGCCTCAAATCATAGACCCCACCCCCACCCCTTTCTTTAAGGCAGTTAAAATAACATTTGACAACCCATATTATGTTTTTGAAGTACCTCCTCCAGCTTGGTACACAGCCCATCTCAGCCATTATAATATTACCGAACTTTCTATCTCACATATGTTTATCTTAAAAAGACAGCCTCAAACTTGGCTGCCAGTAAATCTAACAAGGCCCTGGGAAGGGTCCAATGGTCTCGTGGAATTAGCCCAAGCCATTTCTAAGTAGAGACCTACAAGATTTGTTGGATGACTCACTGTCTTCCGTATCTCATCGACTGTCATCTTACCACAGCCTCTGTTGCAGCAGTCTCCCGGACAGAGTCTGTCCACGCTGCTAAAGTAGTCGATCACATAATGACTAATATCACCAAGGCAATGATTACTCAAACACAGAGTGACAACAGTGTCACGCGAGGACTGTATGCGGCAGACGCGGCGAATGGATGGGGGACTGCCAAAACACACAGTGTGAACGGCAACATGACAAAATATGGGTCACTCCCTTACAATACACTATGTCTCAACACTCCTGGGATTTGGTGAAAAAACACCTACACCGAACTTTCTCCACCAATTTACAATCTGAGGTTAAGGCTCTGTCTTTCCAGCTGCATCAGCAACTGTTAGACACTCAACAGGAAACGCAGATACAAGTTGAACAGCAGTTATCTGACAATGTGAAATGGTTAAATCCAACCAACTGGCTCCATGGCCTCAGTTTACATATTTGGACTATTGGAGCTCTTCGCCTGTTGATCTTTTTTTGTATTCTCATAGCCCTCCGAATGATCTATATACCATAGTGGCCTCCCCAAGACATCATGAATGACGACGGATTGTCCTCCTCAACTCCCATGAACAAGAGTCTTCAAACACAGAAGGGGGATATGTGGGAAATCAAATAGCTATCTTGGTTAAGGAGCTAATAGGGAACCCATTACACAGCTTTCTGGCCCTGCTGAAAACAGCTGACCGGTATCTAGTTAAGGTGTATTTAGGGGTTGGGTCCTGCCTGTGCTCATGAATTCCTTAGACCATGTTATCCATGGAATATCTTATCTTGTTCTCCACCCTGCTTTCCGCATCTGCTTGTTTGTAGTCTTGGGAACACCTTGTTTTTTTGTGCACTTTCTATATGTTCTTACCGGCACGTAGCCACTGACATATTGTGCAATGTTTTCCCTATAACGTATGTCTAATAAATATGGGAGCTTGAGAAGGAGACTTCCCTTAGCCGCCCTCACACCTCTCTTGACTTGCACGGAGTCTTGAGTAACCCTCTCTGCCGCCTTCAGCTTTGCTGGACAAAGCCAAAAGCCAAACCTACAGTTGGTGACCCTGATGTGATAAGCCAAACCCTCAGTTAGCGACCTAAAATTATTTTTTTAAAGAGGAATTCAGTCCTTATCTGATGTAGCCTAAAATAAACTTTAATTAAGGTAGCAAAGAGTTTTAAAAATTGAAAACTGTAACATATTTTCTTGTTCTCCAGTTAGGAGAAACTTTTTGCTATAAATGCATTCAAGGATTTACAAACGTAAAGATCGATACTTATAGAATCAGAAAAAGTTAAATTCATAAAAAAAAAAGTCTGCAAACAAACTTAGGTTATACGTAGGACCCATTTTATAGCCTAAAATTCTTTTAGTATCTACTAAGAAAAATTAAAATAAAGACACTAAGCATTCAGGAAAGAATGTTAGAACAAAATTCAGGAAAGCAAACATGAGAAAATAGTAGGAAGGAAATCATGAATACAAATGCACATATTAATAAATCAAGAGAAAAGGTTGACGAATACATCTTTCTCTGAGAAACAATTAACACAGAGACCACTAGACCATATTTGTACCACAAGGGTAGGAATCCTGCCCATTTTTTTTTGCCCATCACATCCTCAACACCTTAGAAAATGCCTAGAATTTGGTAGGTCCTTCATAAATAACTTCTGAAGAAATGAAAATAGATACGCCACTTGAAAAACAAAATGAAAAGATTAGAGAAAGTAATTATGGAACATTAAGAAAGGAAATATGGAGATAACATGACAGGGAGGTTAAAACTTAAAATATTTCTTAAATTTGAAAACCTTCATGGAATTAGAAAAAAAAATGTTTATCGAAATGAAGTCAGTAAGAAAAAAAAATCCGAAACTAATATCCATGGGAAAGTTGTGTCAATTATGGCCCACATAAGAAAATAGGCTAGCCTGGTCGACACGTGACTACTGTTTTAAAGATTTGAGAAGCCTCCAGTATCCGTGCAATATAAACTGTTCTGAAATATATTTTAGAGAATGTAGACGGGGGTGGGGGAAGGTAGCTGTCTCATAGCTCATGCTTCAAATGTTTTGACTATCACAAAATTCAAAGGTTTTTTTTTTTTTCTTTAATGTGTCAAGAGATGCATGAAACGTGATGTGTGAAGTAGCATCCTCGGAGAGCATTGGCCATGCTGGTAGACAATCAGAGAAAAAATGAAAACAGGAGCTACAGGATAGCACAACACCACTAGAGACTTAAGTATTAATTTGAGCAACAAGACCACATTTGGAAATGTGAAAATAAAAGATAGTACTCAATGTTGACCAGAGTGGTAGGAAATAGCACTCATATACGGTGCTCGTTTCAGGTAAATTTGAACAACTTTTGCAGAGGGCATGTTGACAGTATGCATCCGTGGCCTTAAAAATGTTCATATCTATTGACTCCCAAGTTCCACTTTTTGGAATAATGCCTTTAATCCAGTAATACCGCCTCTTGGAATAAACAAAGGTGCAGCCAATGAGGCACCAAAGATGTTCCCTGGAGCATTGCTTGTACTCACAAACACGGCATGGCGTCTGACATTTGCTTGATACAAATATTCCAGAATGTTTTCAATCACCTCTTCTCATTCAATTTTCAAAAATCTCTTGGTAATAAATTTTTCATGCCCATTTCAAAATTTCAAAAGTGATAAATTAGGAACTTACTTAAAATCCAAGACTTGATTGGAGGAGGAGCTCGGACTAAGTCCAGGTCTTCTGAGGTCTGGTCCAGTGTCCTTTCTACATGATCACATGGTTTCTACTACGCTGGGGTATTAGAGCTGAGTCTTAGAAATTACCTGGTTCGCACAAACCCCTAAATTGGATGAGTGACGTGGGCGCACAGAAGTAAGTCAGCCTGGTGAACCAATGACTGAACATGGCCATTGTCTTCTATTCTAATATAGTATTCTTAGGACTGCATTAAGTATTTCTCCCAGAGCAAGGTATGGAATGATTTCATGGGCCATGAGGAAAAGACCTGGGGGTTAGCTAAGAGACAGTCAAGCTACTCCAGAGCATTGTTTCTACATACATCCAGCTCTGTCGCTACTCCTCTCTGCCTACACCATCCAACGTTTCTCTTCCAAATGTCCACTGGGGCACGTGTTTTCTCATCTTTGCCCAGCAAAAAAATCTTTTAACAGATTGGCAGAAATACTCCTTAGGACATACGAGGTCAAGGATTGACAGTTCCTTTACACCAGGGAGTCTTAAATTTCTTCGTGTGTAAGTATCACCTGGAAGCTTTGTGAAAAATGCAGAATCCAGGGCTCATTCAGTAATGGCGCTGGTCCAGTGGTTTTGGAGTGAATCCAGAGATGTTTTAAACACTTGGCCAGGCTCAACCAGGGGCAAAAAGTCCAAAGAGCCAATGAAGCAATGTTTCATACTTCCTATTACTTCTTGACTTGTAATCATAATTTTAGGCAACTCGCCTGAGCCTCATGGGTATTTCAATCCAGCCATTAGGACTATTTCTCCTGTGTCTTCAATGCATTTTAAAGCATTGTTCTTGCTTACACTTTTTTGGAGACCTAGACTTGGTTGATTTATCGACGCTGCCTCAAGTCCCCGTAACAGCTGGCTTTGCCCTACTCTTTCCTTCATTTGGTGTTTGGAGGAGAAATTACATTACGTTCCCATATCGGCCATTAGCTCATGCCATGGGCAATTCATTTATTCAACACATGTTGAATGGCAGCTCCCAGGGGTGCAGAAACTGTATTATAGGACTTAATCAGACTTTCTTTTCAGGGGACTCCGTTTGATGTGTCTCTTGACCAGTAGAGCACCATCGACTCTTCTGGTGGCCATGACCAGTTTTATGGGTACAGTACAGTCGCATACAGGTCCCCACAGAGGCCTTACATTTGGTTTAATGCTCTGCTGTCATTGTCTTGAAGTGCTTACTGCCTTTTGAACAAGAGGCTCTGTTTTCACTTTCCGAGGGACTCTGCAAACCAGCTGGTACAGCGGCTTATAGTCGGAAGGTTACATGTCAGATGTTCAAGAAGGGAAATTACGTCGGGGGCTCCTGGTGCAGCTCTGGTGGCTGGTGGCATAGCACTAGGGCTGCTCAGCCTGGGCTGGCCCATATCGTGTCTTTGCTACATATCACGCTTCTGGTTGAACGTAACACTTCCCTCGTTTTAGTGGTAATGAGTCCAAAGTCACTTCTATTTCGAGCAATCTTCATTGAAGATAGGATAAATAAGCCCTTGGAATGGAAAGACCTCAGGGGACCCATCAGATGTCTAGCTCTTCCCTCCACAACCACTTCTATCTCTACTATTTTAGCCCACGAAGGTCATAGATTCATGAGCAAACCGGTGCTGGAATATAAGATATAGGTGTGTCTTTGGACCATGCCAACACGGCTGCATTCTCTGATTGCTGGGCTGCTAGGTAGAGCCATCCACCCAGCACAGCTTAAACACAACAACGCAGGAGCCCCTCCAAAACCCAAAAGGAAGACAGGCAACCCAGTCCCAAGAGGTTCTGGAATCAAGATTTAGGAATCAATCAGGGACCAGCAGACTGTTCTCTCCAACTCTGTCTGGGGGAGCCACCTGCTTCCTCTTCCTTCCTTGGTTTTTGCTACAGGCCATCTTTGTTTCTCCTTCTCTCTGAGGATTAGCTCTTTCTGTCTCACTTGCACATGGCAGAAACGTAGCCGACTGAGGCACAGCTTTTCATGACCTCCCAGCTCCAAATGCCCTGCAACAATTACACAGAGCCTTGAGGTAGGAATTCTGAATTTCCAAGAGAGGAAATCAGACCCGTGCGTTGATCACGAGTTGCTCTCTGACCCTGGACATGCTGCTCGTGTGAGTCGCAAGATCTGTGACCCACTCAGAAGGGTTCATAGGAGCAGGCTCTGTGAGAAGGAACAGGGGAAGAAGGCTGTCCAATGGATTCACCTGCTACCTGGGGTCGCAAAGGAAGGGAGTGATCGATATGCAGTTCCGGGTGGCGGGCAGGCTTTGGGGGAGGGTGAGCTGTGGGCGGAGCCTACTGCCGGGTATAGTTTACAAGTGTTGTATGGTTTTTTGGTTGGGTGATGAGTTCGCTTGTGCTCACTTAGGTTGCACAGAGATCGTGAAGCCATGATATTGCATCGTGAGCCTGGGATTATGATTAATAAGAATTTAAGGTACCTTAAGACCGAAACCTTACTTTTTATCCTGATGGTGGGTGCACAGGTGTCTGCCTTCTTACTAGTTTTCAACCCGCTCTTGTGTTTCGCACACACAGACACACTGCCATGAGGTCAGCCAGAGCTATTAAATCCCCAAGGGAGGACCAATTCGCATTCCCTGAGAGGCTGAGGCTCTGACCCAGCCATCTGAGGAGCAGCTGAGGGCCTCACTGACCCTGCCTAGGATGTCACTCCGGGTGACCTGTAGCAGTGACCAGCCAGCCTCCGTGGGAAGGCTCACTGCTCACTGAGCTTTAAATGCAACCCCGGGAAGTGTTGCTGAAGAAGAAGCTTCTCGACTCAGGGAATCTGCCCTCCCTCCACTCTTTCCAGTGGTTCCTTTTCTCGCATGTCTCTTTCAAAGGAAAGGCACATTCCTCACATTCACATCCGTAACACGCCTGTCCGGAATCAGGTTATCCTGACAAGTCCGTTGAGACTTCCTTTGCGTAACTCACGTGCCCTTGGCTGCATGCTTTCTGACGGATCAGGGGTGCTGTCACCTCGGCACGGCAGATGAATGCTCAGGAAGGAGGAATGGGGACACCAAAGAGAGACGTCAGGTCCCCATTTGTCCCTCGCTCCCCTGACCCACAGTCTGAGCCGCATTCTGTGGCACGGGATGAGATTGAGAAGGAAAAGCTCTGGAACGGAAAAAAGGAAGGAAGGTCACTGGTGACTAGAGGCTCTATGCCCTCCATCAGCCCGCCATCCATTTGGAGGAGCCTGGACGACTCCTTCCTCCTCGATCGCCCGCGTTGTGGAGCGATTCGGGGAGCACGAGGTACAAACACTTCATTCCCGAGGGTGGCGGCTCCAGACAGGGGAGGGCAACTCGGGGACCAGAGCCGACACGGGGAAGCCTCGGGCACTGCTGTCCCACTGCCGATGACATGTGCTGGCTGCGGGCCTCACTCACCTTGTTTTTCCATCCACCTTCGTGTTTCATGGTCTTCACCTCAGACGCCAAGAGTGTAACAGCAGGTGGCACAGTGCCTGCCCCAAATATTGGCGATTGCCGTCCTGCTTAGTTTTGGGGTGTCTACGTCGCTGGGGTGCTGCTGGAAGCCGGGTTCCTGTCCTCTTGCTCACCACGGAGTGGCTCCATAGAAGCATGTCCGACGATGACAGGGCACGGGACACAGCGCTGGTGGGTTCCGCCCGAGGACAGGCAGAGCCAGCGACCTTCGCCCCCAACCTGTCCCTGCATGTGCCCCTGGACAAACCACACAGGGCATCGCCCTGCCTTCCGGCCTGTTCTTTATCCAAAGGCGATCCGGCCAGCAGACGGCTGTCACGGGTCTAGTATGCAATAGCCTCAAGACAGATGCTACTAAGATACCCACGCAGGCCCCGGGGGGCCAAACAACCTGTGGGCCTCGGCGTGAACTCATTTCTAGGGAGGGGGTCAGAAAACTCTGGGAGCCCCCCAACGGGGGCCCTGGCTCCCTGATAATTCGGGAGGAAAGACTGCGAATCGTACATCAACATGCTGCTTTGGAAACTCCCATGACTTCAGAAAACAGAACCCTTCCACGGGAAATATTGCAGCCCTCCGCGGCTGACCCCACAGAGGTCTGATGTTAACCGAGCACAATCCCAGTAGAGCATTCTAATATCGAAACAGAACTGGAACGGAATGGGTGATATCGGGCAACATTTTTCGTTTTCCTTGGAGTCTTAGCCAGGGATCTAGGAATATGTCCCTCAGGGAAGGTAGCTGATTGGCCAGGCACGTCAGTAACTGACTTTGCCACTGTTGTGTCTCTGATGTCCGTGGCAGTCGAAGACCCCGACCGTCCTCCCGCACCTTTGCCTGCAGAATGTTGTGTTTCCCTGTTGAGGCTACGGTGATCCCAATATGTATCATTTAGGAAGCCCTGGATCTTCCAAAGGGGCCACCTGGAGCAGGAATTATTTAAGACCCTTGACTTCTTTCTGGAAGTTCTATTCTGCAATTAGGGGGCTTGCATTTTTTTAACAGTTAATTTTTCCCGTTGATTCATTCCCCAAATGGTTGCACTAATTGTCAGTTGAAAGGCAGGTATTCTAAAATGGTGGCTTCTGTAACGTGGATCATGATAATCTCGCTTCTTGGACCAGAATCCCACCCCAGATTGTGGAAGGTGCCACAGAGCGTGAACACATTCCGCGGGGCTCCGCGGACCAGCCTGCCTTCTCCTCCTGTGCGTTACCCCGGGAGCTTAGGGGGTCTGGGCCGGTGGGGTGAGGGCTCCCCTCGCAGTGAGGCACGGGATCCGCTCTCAATTTAATAATCCAGCAAGAACAAGCACGTAGGCCAAGATGGTGGAGAAAATGGGCATCTCATGGATGTGGGGAACCCGTGCAAAAGAAAAGCTATTCTTTGTGGCAAATTCCAGTCTACTGAAGACACCCTTTTCTTTGTCCTCGGCTGCGGATGAACCGCTGTAGCTCAGAAGCACTGCCATTGGATTGGCAAGAGACGCATGGTTGCTTTTCACCAATGTGACCTTAAAAAGAGCCACAGCCCACAGTTTCCACGGAGAGAGGTGGAGTGAAGGGGGTGGAGACGTTTGGGGCTCATTTTTTAGGCTTGCAAGTTCCCCAATTGCTCTTTCTTTCTTTCTTTCTTTCTTTTTTTAAGTTTATTTATTTACTTTGAGACAGAGTGCGAGCGGGGGAGGAGCGGAGAGAGAGGGAGAGAGAGAATCTTAAGCAGGCTCCGGGCTGTCAGCACAGAACCTGACGTGGGGCTCAATTTCACGAACCGTGAGATCGTGACCTGAGCCGAAATTAAGAGTCAGATGCTTAACTGACTGAGCCACCCCAGCGCCCCTCTGAGTCTCCCGATTTCTTCAGCTCTCTTAGCACTCAGGTCCCCTTTGCCCTGTATATTTTCTCAAAGCCTTTCCGGGTCGTCCTGACATTTTTCCTCTCCCAGCCATCATGCGCACTTGACTCTCGGTGACTCTGATGCTAGCTGCCTGCAGCCTCAGGGGTCCCAGGAGGTCGGTTTTACAGGAAGAAAATGCAACAGTTATCTTGCCTGGGGGAAATCAGGGATGTCACTCATCGGGGGCTTTCAGGCCAAGGAAGAAATTGCTGCGGCCTCTGCTTTTTAGCTTTGAATATCAGAGCAGGGAAATGTGTTAGTTCAGGGTCACCAGCACTCAGCTATCAGGGTGGGGTGCTGGAAAATGCACCAGGCTGACTCAGGGCGCCTGAGCTCGGTTCTGCCCACGGGACCAACGACATGTACAGGCCCCAGTGAGAAAACGCAGGGCCTTGTTCAGAAATTCTTCAAGTATTTCACGGTGGGAACATCAGACCGTTAAATCCAAGCACAGGGGTCTTTTGAGCTCGGGGCCTTATGTGCCTGGACAGGCTGTAGGTCTGTCATATGCCCTTGGTCCCACGGGGTGTGTGACCTTGAGTAAGTCCCCATGCCTCAATTCCCCCACTTGGAGAATGAGAGCGTTGGAGGGAGAGGGCTTCCTGATGAGTGCTCCCCAATAAGGGCTCCTCCCCACTCACGATGCCACGAGGGGCAAAGGGGTCATCACCCTGAGGAGCCTCAGGAACGGGGACACAGGACGGTATTCTTAGTGGGGGCGGAGCCCAGGAAGCGACACCCTGAGCTGGGAACAACTGAGAGACACCAACCAGGAGCAGGTGGGGACCAAGAGGGACCCCTGGTGCCAACACAGCTGGTCGTAGAGAGTGGGGCCGTCTCAGATCAGGCTGTGAGGACACAGTCCCACGGACTGGGGGCTCCACCAACAGGCATTTACTGCTCACAGCCCCGGGGGCTGCAAAGTCCACCGTCAAGGTGCTGGCAGACTTGGTGTCTGGAAGGACCCTTTCCCTGGTTGGCAGAAGGCTGCCTCCTTGCTGTCCTCACACGGCAGAGAGAGTGATCTCTGGTCCCTCTTCTCCGGTCCCTCTGACTGCGCACAGCCTGCTTGGGATTCTCTCCCCCCTCTCTTCTCTTCCCCTATTTATGCACTGTCTGTCTGTCTCTCTCAAAATAAAAAAATAAAGTTAAAAAAAAAGCTATTGAAAAAAAAGGACATTCGTACCATCATGAGAATCCCGCCCTCGTGACCTCGTGTAAACCTACTCACCCCAAAGGCTTCACCTCCTAATGCTGTCCGATTGGAATTTAGAGTTTCAACACGCACGTACGGGGGACACGTTCAGTCCGTAACGTGTTTGGGTGTGCAGCCACAGCGACATTCTTGACACCGAGCCCAGCTAGGCACTTCAATTCTTGGATGGTGCGCGCAGCCCCCTGGGAGCTTGGGCAGCCCACACCCCCTTAGAGAGAGGTGGTCCTGGGAGCCCCAAGCTCTGTGCCTCAAGCAGAGGCCAGTGAGCCCGGGGGTGGGCATCTGGGCCGGGCAGGGATTGCCTGCAGCCGTCCTACCAGTTTTGTCCCCCAACTCTTCAATCAGATAAACCCCTCCACCTTCACTGGAACCCTGGGGAGGGTCAAGACAGGCAGGAACGTTAGCTCTGTGACGCTCTCTTCTTCTGGAAGGAAATCTCCAAAGCAGGCAACGTGGTCCAAAGGGTGTTGAACAGGAATTGGCGGGATGCACGTGTTTTTTTCCCTCGGGGACCCTTGGTTTTCATGGCGTGTGGCTCCTTGTTTTTTTCTGGAACACCTTGCCCCCCCCCCCATCTACCTGGAGGGCTCCTATTTATATTTCAGGACTCGCTTTGGATCCTTCCCCGAGCGGGGCCCTGTTAACACCCCTGGGTCTCCCGCATGCAAACCCGCTCAAGGAGCTCTGCGTTCTCCTCATGGTTTTCTTCCCCGACGCCCCGGAAGACATAATCCCATCAGCATATAGACGCACTGTCTCTGGCACACAGGAGGCACTTCCTGATTTTTTGTTGGGTTGATAAATGAACGCATGAGCTTAGAAGCCATCAAGGAGTTTGTTTTCCTGGCTAAACAGCCGAGATTATGTGCTAGAGCACAGTCAAGACATAGATGAGCAGAACACAGAGACCACTGGGCCGGACAGAGACACAGATCAGACTCACGGGGCCAGAAACCCGCCACACTCCCCGCCAGGCTGCTCTGCCCTACACGGCAGTGAATAACTCGTAGCTGCCTCCTTCTTCAGGGCTGTTTCGGGGGGGTGCTGAAGGCGGAATGAGAGTTAGCTTTAAAGTAGCCGGCACCCGGGGCACCTGGGTGGCTCGGCCGGTGAAGCGTCCGACTCTTGGTCTCGGCTCGGGTCATGATCTCGCGGTTCGTGGGGTCGAGCCCCGCATTGGGCTCTGCCTTGACAGTGTGGAGCCTGCTTGGGATTCTCTCCTGCTCTGCCCCTCCCCCACTCATTCCTTCTCTCTCTCTCTCTCTTTCTCTCTCTCTTGAAACAAAGAAATAAACTTTAAAAAATGTTTAAAAGAATTAAAAAAAATAGTTGGCACTCAGTCTTTGAAAAATTAGAAGTCATTCTGGATTTAGAGCCAACAAGAACTGCTGATGCGTTGGCGCTGACCTCAGTGGGCTCCCCCCTAAACCTCCTGCGTGGATCTCCACTCATGGCTTCCAGGGGACACAGATGGGTGACGAGGCTGATTTATTTACACGAAGGAAAAGCCCACCAAGTGGCTTGGAGTGTCAAGGTGGCCGGCCGACAAACTGCCTCCCTCACCCATCAGAAACGAAGGCTTCACCGGGTGGCGTGGGAGGACAGAGTCTCGGGTTTGTGCAAGATTTAAAATGGAACACAAATGGCTGATTGCCAGGGAATGAATTAATACATGCTTTTTATTCACTGACACCTAACTGCTTGTTGTGACATGGGAAACATCTCTGTCTTATGAGCTGCAGGCTGCGATTTGTCCCACAGAGGGATTGTTTCCCTGGAATAATGACTAATGGGTGACTTTGGTCTAATCTGTGCTTTCTTGGCCACGTGACCATGGGGAAGACCAGGGTCAAGATAATGGTCCTAGGCAGTTTTCCCAAGGTGCTGCTCACACCCACTATTCTGGGAACTTCATCCCCTTGTTCTAGAAGTGTCCTTCCCCAGCTCTTGCAAGAGGACCCCGGGACTGCCTCAGTGGGAGTCAGCAATACTGGGGACTCCCCTCCCTCCTGGGTCCCAGGCTGTGCTCGTGATTCTATAATCATTTTCCAAAATCTGAGAATCACGAAATGGAAAGAAGCAGATTTAACTCACCTATAATTTCGCCTCTCAGTCACTGGGCCCAGGTGGCTCGTGTCCTTTGTTTTTTTAATTTCTAGCCCCAAAACAGGAGCATTTGCTTCCATGGTATACTGAAATCTGTTTTGCACTTACGTTATTGTTTTAGAGATTCCTGGTGCCATTTTAGAGTCTCTGAAACCGTGACTTTCAGGAATGTAGCATCCTTCCTTGTGGATGGTAATGAATGAATGGTCTCCAGGAGTCAAAGTCACTGGCAAAAAGTTAGAGCTCTTGGTAGGTCCGAGGAGCTATCCTTCCTAATCAGCACTGTTTAGGCATGTGTTTAAAGTTTTCTAATTATTTTTGTTTTGTGTAGTTTAAATCTTAGTTTCAAATTCTAATTTCATTGCAAACTTCATACCATGTAGCCATTTTTGTAATTCAAGGTTTTCCTATGCACGTTGGTTTTCTATGCACAGGTTTTCCTATCCTATAACTATTAATAGTTAGTTTTACAAAAATCCCTTAGACCTTTGAAAGAAGGTATTTTTTTTTCTTTAAAACAATTTTTTAATGTTTATTTAGTTTTTGAGAGCAAAAGACAGAGAGAGACAAAGAGTGAGAGTGGGAGAGGGGCAGAGAGAGAGAGAGAGGGAGACACAGAATCCGAAGTAGGCTCCAGGCTCTAAGCTGTCGGCCCAGAGCCCGACTTGGGGCTCCAACTCACCAACCGTGAGATCATGACTTGAGCCAAAGTCAGACGCTTAACTGATTGAGCCACCCAGGCGCCTCTCCAAATATTTTTGTAGTGAACTTCATCTTAGATTTTTAGCAGTCTATGCTTTAAATACTATTGTCAATGTTATTTTATTTGACACATAAATATTCATGATCATTATGGTTTTATCGTAATTATATATTTTCCAACCTGTCTTTCCCAACATTGTCTAAGACCATAATCTTTCCTGTTTAATGATCTTCCCTTCATATTATTTTGTCTAAGACCATTTTTAAAAATCTTTCTTTCTTGTATTTGTGTGTGCCTATATATATAATTGTCCATCTTTTAAAATTTCTGTTCCATTGTTCTATTTTAGGGGAGTTTTTAAAATTTTATTTATTTTCAGAGGCAGGGTCAGATCAGGCAGGGGAGGGGCAGAGAGAAAAGGAGAGAGAAGCCTCTGCGCTGGAGATGCAGAGCCCAATGTGGGGCTCGAACCCATGAACCATGAGATCGCGACCCAAGCCCAAACCAAGAGTCAGAGGCTCAACCACCTGAGTCACCCAGGAGCCTCTAAGGGAGTTGTATGGCAACAACTCACATTTAATGTTGGTTTGATGCATCTATATTTATTGCAATATGATTCCTACAATAGCATTAGCTACTTTTTCATGCCCTTATCTTTAATTTTACTAACGTTGACTCTAAGTTGTAAGATACTTTCTCATCTGTC
The DNA here is from genome assembly GCF_022079265.1 of Lynx rufus. NCBI lineage: Eukaryota > Metazoa > Chordata > Mammalia > Carnivora > Felidae > Lynx > Lynx rufus. Next base: position 6,036,307 of record NW_025814834.1, read on the forward strand.
CAAAACCTGATGTCTCCTGACTGACTTCGTATCTACTAAAATGATATTCCTCCACAGCATGAGACCCGAGCTGTGGGGGTGCAAACTGGTGCAGCCACTCTGGAAAACAGTATGGAGTTTCCTCAAAAAGTTAAAGAAGTAGAATGACCCTACGACCCAGCAGTTGGACTACTAGGTGATTGCCCAGAGGGTGCAAAAATACAGATTCCAAGGGGCACACGCACCCCGATGTTTATACTGGTTCTATCGGCAATAGCCAAAGTACGGAAAGAGCCCAAATGTCCATCTAATGATGAATGGATAAAGAAGATGTCGTGTGTGTGTGTGTGTGTGTATAGATGTATATATAATGGAATACTACTCGGCAATCAGAAAGAATGAGACCTTGCCATTTACAACAACATGGATGGAACTAGAGTGCATTATGCCAAGCAAAATACGTCAGCCCAAGAAAGACAAATTCCATGTGATTTCACTCATGTGGAATTTAAGAAACAAAGCAGATGAACGTATGGGAAGGAAAAAAAAAAGAGAGGGAAACAAACCACGAAGGACTCTTAACGATACAGAACAAACTGAAGGTTGATGGAGGGAGGTGAGTGGGGGATGGGCTAGATGGGTGACAGTACTGAGGAGGAAACTGGTGATAAGCACCGGGTGTCGTGTGTAAGTGATGAGTCACTAAATTCTACTCCTGAAACTGATTTTACCCTCTATGCTAACTAACTAGAATTTAAAGAAAGCCGTGAAGAAGAAGGAAACAAAGAACCAAGCTGTGGAAGCCCACTAGAGCTGGTCCCCAAGGTCCCCACCCCAGCCACTCTGGGGCTCAGAGAACGGCCTTCTCAGGGCCTTGGCAGGAAGAAGGGCCATTAGCCCCATTTCCGGTGTTCGTAGGTGCTCACCTGGGCCGTCCAACCTTCCAGATGAAGCTGCAGGTTGCTTCACTGGGGGGTGCGCCCTTTAAAAAACACAGACTAGCAGGACTGTCCGTGGTTAGGAGAAGGAACACCTTGGGGTGCAATTCGCATCCTGCCGGGAACTCACTGCCCGGCACTTACTGACGCCTCTGGGAAGGGCTTGGCTCCCTCTCGTCTGACCTCAGAGCTCTGTTCCAGAAACCACATGGTGCATCAGCTAATGAGAGTCCCTCAGTCTGTCCTCATGGGCACTAGCGTTGGCAGAAATCCCTCCTAGACTGGGGCCAAGCTTTAATTGATATTCTTAGCTGCCGGTGCACTTGGAGTTTTGCAATTTTGCGTGCGCCGTCACGGGTCTTTTAGGGGGAGGGTGAGAGAGGACGAATCAGGCCATCAGGCACCTGCTGGGAGCTACCATATGAATCTGGGAGTCTGTAAGTGTGCCTCTGAGTGACACAACATGAACCACGGTTTCAGGGTTGGTTATAGAAAGCTTGTGGCCCTCATTTCAACAGCTACCACAGTCCGGCGTTTCCCAAACTGTGTGTTGAGGAGAAAGAGGTCACGAAGCACACCGTGTTTAACAACGAAACAGAACAGGGGAGGAAGAGGTCACGGTCAATCACGTTGGGAAATTGGCACACACTATGTCCCTTGGACATTCAAAACACGTGGCAGTGTATTACAGGTTGGGCGTATCCTGTAGCAAAGGAAGTGACTTAACTTGGTTAGAGCAACCCATCTCAATACCTGGCTTTGACACCTTTTTGGTAGGGCATCCGGGAACGTTGGACGGAACGGGTGGTTTTCCAGAATACACCTGGGGAAGCAGCCCTGCTTCTCTGGCCCCTGGTCACGTTTCACCAGAGCCCCGGCGTGGACACAGAGCTTGTCGATTCTTCTAGATTATTCATAGTAGTTAGATCTTCAGAAAACAAAATGCCTCGAGCATATTTTCTTCACCTTCCACAGAACTCACGCTCTTGATTTGCAATGAACAACGTGTTTTCAAACTTTGTAGAAAATTAATTAAGGCCGCTATCATTTTAGTTGTGTCTCCGTGTCTCAAATGAGACAGCTACCGAAAACACCGCCTTTTCGTGTTACTCAATATCGAGGAATAATCTGTACAGACGGATTTCATCAGAAGTATGGTTTCATTACAAGCACAGATAAATGTGTCTGATTTCCTCTTCAACCATTGAGTATCATCTGTGTTTTTCTCTTGGTCTTGGTTACCAGGAAACTCAGAAGTCAGTACAGCGTTCTTTCTCGAAGTCGCTTTCTCAAAGATATCTGGAGACATCAGCTTTCTCTGCTCGTTTGGCACAATCTCTGGATTTTCTTTCCAGATTTATTAAGACATAATCGACATGTGACATTGTGTTAGTTTAAGGCACACAACGTGATCATTTGATATACTTCCATATTGCAGAATGATGACCTCGGTAAGGTAAGGTAGCACGTTCATGGCCTCACATCGTTAGTTACCTTTTCTGTGTGTGCTTGGTGAGAAATTTCAAGATCTACTCTCTTAGCAACTTTCAAGTGTACAACTCAGTCACCATGCTGTACGTTACATCTTAGAACTTACTCAAAAATGGAAGTTTAGGCGCTCCTGGGTGGCTCAGTTTGTTGAGCCTCTGACTTCGGCTCAAGTCGTGATCTCACGGTACGTGAGTTCGAGCCCCACATGGGGCTCGCTGCTGTCAGCACAGAGCTGGCTTCAGCTCCTCTGCCTTTTTCTTTCTCTGCCCCTCCCCTGCTTGCACTCTCCATCAAAAAAATTAATACACATTTAAAAATATACATATTTTAAAAAAAGAATCCCTTGACAACTCACTGGTATTTAGATTCTCTATTGTCACACGTTGATCAAGTCAAGGAGGCAATAGGTAAAAGTCAACTTGATTTGTCTAAAGGAAGTCAAGGCAATTTTGGCATTTCCCAGGACGAACACTAACCACACATCCCTAGCCTCAAAACTCATGGATCGACAGCGCAAACAGTAATGGGAACAAAGAAAAAGAATCCAGTAAATCCCAGTTTTCAGTGCCAACAAAATCTTGAACTGTTCTGATTGAATGCTCTGAACCCTAAGATTATTCTGATATTGAGTTATTTTCATTTCTGTAGCTGGAGCCAGCTCAAGTTAGGACCTTTTTTCTTTTTCTTAATGGAAGTTTTAGGCATACCCCCCACAGTTGAAAACTGTAAGCCTCCAAGTGCCCACTTACAGCTTCCTTTTCAATTACCATCACTTTCCTCATTTTGTCTCTCATGGCTCTGCTTCACAGCTTTTAAAATTTTTAAAACAAATCTCAAGTGTCATGTTTTTTTTCATAAATGTATCTCTAGGAGATGACCTTCTTTTTCCGCGTAGCCACCATGGCCATTATCACACCTTAAAAAATTAACAATAATTTTTAGTATCATCTTGTACACATGCCGTAATTAAATGTCCCCAGTTTTCTCAAAAATCTCTTTTTCGGGGCGCCTGGGTGGCGCAGTCGGTTAAGCGTCGGACTTCAGCCAGGTCACGATCTCGCGGTCCGTGAGTTCGAGCCCCGCGTCGGGCTCTGGGCTGATGGCTCAGAGCCTGAAGCCTGTTTCCGGTTCTGTGTCTCCCTCTCTCTCTGCCCCTCCCCCGTTCATGCTCTGTCTCTCTCTGTCCCAAAAATAAATAAACGTTGAAAAAAAAATTAAAAAAAAAAATCTCTTTTTCATCGCTGGTTTGTTCAAATCAGATTCCCCATAAAGTCTGCACGCTGCATTTGGTTGTTACGATGGAGGCATTCCGAAGTATCATGACTTTCTACCATTTGAAAGGAGAGGTGTAAAAGGGGATACAAGTATTTTATTTGATTACATAATTTGTTAAGAAGTCTACAGAATACAGGGGCGCCTGGGTGGCACAGTCGGTTAAGCGTCCGACTTCAGCCAGGTCACGATCTCGCAGTCTGTGAGTTCGAGCCCCGCGTCAGGCTCTGGGCTGATGGCTCGGAGCCTGGAGCCTGTTTCCGATTCTGTGTCTCCCTTTCTCTCTGCCCCTCCCCCGTTCATGCTCTGTCTCTGTCTGTCCCAAAAATAAATAAACGTTGAAAAAAAAAAACTTTAAAAAAAGAAGTCTACAGAATACATCATAAGACAGTTTTCCCTTCATTCTTTTTTTAAATTTGTTTTTAAATTTATTTATTTATTTTGAGAGAAAGAGAAATCATGAACGGGGCAGGGTCAGAGAGAGGAGACACAGAATCCGAAGCAGGCTCCAGGCTCCGAGCTGTCAGCACAGAGCCCGACATGGGGCTCGAACCCAAGAACTGTGAGATCGTGACCTGAGCCGAAGTCGGATGCTTAACCGACTGAGCCACCCAGGTGCCCCCTCCTTCATTTTTAAACAAGGGAAAGGGAGGAGGAGTCCCCCCTCGACCCAGTTAGGGTCCCTGGGTCTGGGTCTGAAATTTTAGCTCACCGAGACAGATCAACAGAAGAAGAGCACACACTTATTAAATATAAGTTTTAAGTGACACAAGGAAATGAAGACCCAAAGGAATGGGTCAACTGGGGTGTTTCTGTTCTGGGTCTGATGAAGGGTGGGCAGCTGTGTGAGGAGGTGACGGGGCAGAGGATGAGCTAAGTGTAGCGATGGGGACGAAACAGCAAGGCTCGCTCGTTGAGATTCTTCTCAGCCTCCCCGTGTCTTCGGAGCTAGGATGCTCCTCTCCTCCCGTACAGGGGTGCACCCCGCACGTGGGGTGCTGTGACCTGCTTCGGGGAAGAAGGGGAGGAAGGTCAGAGTGACCTTTCTGCGTCTGCTCTTTTATCAAACCCCTTCAGCCTCAACTATCCATACGCCAAGGTGCCATATTCCGGGGTAGCTCATCCCAATCCCTATCATGAGAAGATTTTAAAAAATCATAATAGCACCGAAAGAACCCACTATCTTCATTTTTTAAAACTGCGAACACAGTGCAGCACACTGAATGTCACGTTCTGCTTTTATCAGCCGATGTCACCCAGACCAATTCTACGTCGCCGGTGTCTGTATAATTATCATTTACAACAGGCGCATATTATTTCACTTTCTTGGCCACTGTTCTCTTGCTTTAGCATTTTGGTAGCATTTGCTCGATCCGTATGATGTACTGGAAGGGGGAATGCTCGCCAAGGCTAAAGATATTTGCCGCCCATCCTGCCCCCTTGTTCCGTGGTTTTATTTTCACCCTGTTTGACCTTGCTTATGGGTCTAGGGAGGTGAGGAAGCAGAATGCAGATGCAGGTGGGAGGGGGTGGGCAGAGACAGGAGAGAGAAGGTGGTGGTTTGCCTGGGATGTGTTTGAAAGGATTGGTTTTTTCCTTTCTATCCTCTTGATTCACGTAGAGCCAGCCTGGGGGACCTTGTGCTCACCTGAAATTAGTTCTTGTTATAGAAGAGAGTTCCCTGTGTCCACTGCAGGCCCCAATAAGCACGTAGCGGACACGGATCCCGCAGCGTTGCGCACAGGGGATGTCTCCTGCCCTGTCCCCAGCGGGGCCAAATGAGTGATGTCCGTGAAGCTTTAGATCCACAGGGAGTCCAAGTATTTAATGTCAAACAATGTGATGTCTCATTTATCATTAATTAATCATCCTAGAATAATCTTGTGCCCAGTGACTGGTCTTGCCAGGTATGATATGCAGGGAACAACCTCATTCATTCTGGCAAACGATGTATTACGCATAAAAAAAGTGGAGTGCTGACAAGGATCATAATCTGAGTGCCCTTCGTGGTGACAGTTATAAGCAATTATATTTAGATAAGATTTTTTTTTAACATTTTATTTTTAAGTGATCGCTACACCCAATGTGGGGCACAAACTCGCAACCCCAAGACCGAGAGTTGCACGCTCTACCCCCCGAGCCAGCCAGGCTCCCCAATAATATTACTTTTTATTATTATCAAAAACAATTTTTCCAGAAGTGTTTTGTGCATACAGATGTTTTCAGCTGAAATTTTTCTTTAGGATTATTTTTTAGGAACAGGACTACTGGATCTCAAATTGAACATTTTTTTAGAGAAAGAAAAAGAGAGGGAGAGAGAGAGAGAGTCATGTTGTTTTTCAAAAGAATGATGCTTATCACCAGGACCACCAGCGTAAATACACATCTCATTTTTATATGCTAGTCATAGAGATTTTAAACAGCAGGCACACAGAAGTTTGGAGAAAGAAACACTGGAAATATTTTCGTCACACCCTGAGTGCTTGAAATGAAACCCCTCCGATACGTCTCTATGATTCTATTTTAACAATAGGAACCTTGACGATAGAATTAATTTACTCAGTTGGGAGGGACCTACACCATGGAAACTTCCAGAGAGGGTTCGGATGAAGGGAGACCAGTAGACTACAGGGAGGTGACGCAAGGTCCCAAGTTGAGGAGTGGTTCAGGATGTCGCGTGCTAATATTTTGAACCTGCAAAGCCCAGACCAACTGGGAAGAGCCTCAGAAGTCACCTAGTGACACCACTTTTGTTTCTAAAGCCACAACGAGCGGTATTGCTGTATCAGCGTAATGGAGCCCCCGTAATTAAGAAGTCTGCCAGCGAGGAAGACAGCTGGCCCATTTTGCATTCAGATTGACGCAATTCCCACCATAAGCATAACTGATGTTTGTTCGGGAATATTGAGCAACGTCACAGAATCTGTGAGACGGCGCTTGTCCAGAAGTGCCAAGTCGAGCACTAGGCAAAAGAAGTTTGTTCCAGACGGTAATAGATGTTCCCAGATCAAATATTTCCGTGGCAAATCCTGTAGAAGAATCAACTGATAAAACAGGGAAGGCTATTTCGGGGGCTCCCATCGTGGTAAACCACCCCCCCACCCACACACAACAACAACTACAAGCCTCTGGTCTGAGATCAGTCTCCCCACGTGCAGACTGAGGTCGCCTCATTTCTGAAGCCGTGGCTCTCGGTGCAGTTCCGGGCAGAGGTAGGTGTGTCGTTCCAGATGGGTCTGTTTTGCTATCAGGGACAAATTGGAAGAACTTCTCCCGAAGAAATGGGCCAGAAGGAGAAAACACAAAGGAAAAAAGGAAGAAAAACAAGAACAAATGAGGAGGGTAATGTGTGGGGAGGGAGGAAGGACTCGGGAATAATGATTTCAGTTCATTGTCCCCTCAGAGACGGGTCGCCCTTCGAAGAGGTGGAAAGAGCGTGTCAAACGTAACGCTCTGGGTTCCCACTACCATTTCCTGGCCTGTGGGAGTTTTGCATTGTGGGACGAGAAAGCAGCAATCACACGCAGCTGGCATTCAAAGGGGGCATGTTTTGCAGAGTCTTGAGTCCCCTCCCCACCTCAGGGCCTTCTCTACCTTCTACACGTCACCCAATCTTGACGCTTGGCCGCTTCCTTCAAGAACTCTCTCTGTAAGCTCGTGAGTGCTGCAGATTGTTCCTGAAGAGGAGGTGGGGAGGAAGCCCAGGGAGAAGACTTTGTCATCCTTCCTTTCCATCTTCTTCTTCCTCTCTTCCCTCTCACTTCTTCTCCCCTCCCTTGTGTGGAGACCAGAAGTCCCAAATTTCTTCCCTCACCCCTGCATAGGAGTGGACTCTGCCTCATTCTGGGACCGTGCTCGTTGTACCGAGTCAAGGTGCCCTGCTGGCCTGTGGTTTCCTGTGTGTCGGGAACATTCTCCTCAGGCTTCCCCAGGTTTGGGACCTTAGAGCTCACTGCCAATCATAAGGATTCTGGAATGTTCTTCATCACCCGGTTTCTCAAACCAAAGCCTGGGATGGGGGGGGGGGGTGCTTTACAGCTTCCTGTTCTTCAGGACTCGGCTCACCATATAGCATCAAACATCTAGCCAAATCTCTCTCTAGGACAAATCTCAACCTCGTCTACTTGTCTGCATCCCCAGTCACTTCCCCGGCTCATCTCTTGCCAAAAGTATCATGGTGTCTCCCAGCTGGATTTTCAGAATCTTCTTACTTATCTCCACATAACAAACACTTTGATCTTTTAACTAAATGCAAATCTGGTCGTGTTAATCTTCTGACTTTCCCTTGTGTTTTCCCTCCGAGTTTAGAACACGAGTGAACATTCCTGGGGCACTTGGGGTGACTCAGTCGGTTAAGCGTCCAACTCTTGGTTTGGGCTCAGGTCATGATTTCTCAGTTTGTGAGTTCGAACCCTGAGTTGGGCTTTGCGCTGACAGCAAGGAGCCTGCTTGGGATTCTCTCTCTCCCTCTCTCTCTGTCCCTCCCCTACTCATGCTTTCTCTCTCTCTCTCTCTCTCTCTCAAAATAAATAATTAAACTTAAAAAAAAAAGAGTCAATATTCCCTTTGTGGCTGGCATTCTCTTTGCCTGGGACACACTTCCCAAGCTGTCCATATGTGGCTTGATAATCTCACTTCCTTGAGATCTCTGCAGAAGTATCACTCCATCAACTCCATACATAATTGCGGTCCCCATGTCCCTGTTATCCCTTATTCTCCTTTCTAGTTGTTCATGGCATGAATCACCATCCAACCTACTACAGCTTTGCTACCCTTTTGTGATCTCCCTTCTCCTGTCCATTCCCTGCCCCTCAGCGTGAACTCCATGAAGCAGAGACCTCACAGATTCTATTTCTCGATCTAATCTCAGTACCCAGAACCATGCAAGTCACATTGTGGGTACTCAACAAATACTATCTATCAAATGTTGAAATAAATTAAAAGCTCAGTAGTAAGGGGTGGGCTGGGGTTTTAAATTCAAGCAATCTGGGGTGCCTGGGTGGCTCAGTCAGTTGAGCATCCTCTGACTCTTGATTTTGGCTCAGGTCATCGTCTCATGGTTCGTGAGTTTGAGCCCCACATCAGGCTCCATGCTGCTAGCGCAGAGCCTGCTTGGGATTCTCTCTCTCCTTCTCTGTCTGTTCCTCCCCCACTCATTCTCAATAAATAAATAAGCAAACAAACAAAAATGAATGAATGAATGAATGAATTCAAGCAATCTGACCCAAGATATGTTCATATTTGTCCTTAATGAGCTTTCACGTCCCAGGCAACACAGCATCCATGACCTTAAAGTAAGACACGAACCGCATTTTGGAAAGAATCACACACATGGGAGAAGCCATTATGAGGTCACGATAAGTCCATCAAAGATCACATACACACACCTGTGATAAGCGAAAAATGAAACCATGGTGTCACATTTAGAGATGACAATTTTGTATACCACCAAAAGGAAACCCCACTCCGTGAAAACCCATGCAATGATATTCAGATATTCAGGGGTGATGGGTACTCAGGAATTCCACGTGATGAAAGTTTTAAAGAGAAATACGAATCTCTTTATTAGCTTCTGGGGGGAAGACACTCGGTGAACTTGAACACGTAAAGAAACAACGAATAGCAAAACAAAGAAAAATGTGATTTCTGCAATTCCGTAGATAGATGTAAGTGGCAAAATTTGAGGGCTTCCCCAGGACCCCCCTGGTGAAACAGAAGTTGGGAAAGAATGTGTTTCTGCCTCTACATCAGCGTGGACAGGCTGTGGAGGGATGTGCCTTGGCCCTGAGTCTGGCCGAGCAGAGTTTCCAGCCCAGAACAAGAAGAAGGTGTACAAGGGAAGGCTGCCCCCACCTCCAGCCCGAGGTGCAACACGTGGTCACCGTGATGGCAGAACTGTCGCCATCAGGTAACCAGGAGCAAGGGTGTCCCTGATGGAGAAAGGGAGGACTCCCCTCAGTGGACAGGTCCCAGGCAGCACAAAGATTCTTATAGAAGCCTCCAGAAGCTTACACGCAACTGCAGAAGTAAGCCCCACCCCCCCACCACAACCACCTGAAGGGTTTGAGAGGGAATCCCTTGGAGACACAATGCCTGGTTATCACCCCAAGGGCCTTCCAATACTTTTTACAAAGATAAGAAGTGACACACACAAAAGGCAAAGTTCTCTATCCCGGTCCATTAATGTAAAAAAAAAAAATAATAATCACGTTAAAAAAATCCTAACGATCTGGCAATTTGAAATAAAAAAAGAACTTTGCCCAAGTAACAGTTTGTAAGTCTTTACCAGACTCTACAATATGCTGACCTTGTACCCAACATTTGTTGTACCCAACAAATGCGTTTCTTAGAGACCACCCCCTGGAAATATCCACTAGTGTGCTAAAATGGATGCCCTGGGACATTCATTGCAGTCTTGTCTGTAATAGTAAAAGCCTTGGGGCCACAACTGTATATTCAACTGATCCCCAACAGAGCAGGAAAATATCCAATGGAAAAAGACAGTCTCTTCGATAAACAGTGTTGGAAAAACTGGATGGCAACTTGGAAAAGAATGAGCCTGGACCACTTTCTTACACCAGACACACAGATAAATTCAAAATGGATGAAAGACCTAAATGTGAGACCGGAAGCCATCAAAACCCTAGAGGAGAAAACAGGCAGCAACCTCTTTGACCTCAGCGGGAGCAACTTCTTGCTCAGCACGTTGCCGAAGGCAAGAAAAACAAAAGCAAACATGAACTACTGGGACTTCCTCAAGATAAAAACCTTCTGCACAACAAGGGGAACAAGCACCAACACTAAAAGGCAGCCTACGAAATGGGAGAAGATACATGCAAATGGCGTATCTGATAAAAGGTTAGTATCCAAAATCTATAAAGAACTTATCAAACTCAACACCCAAAAAACCAGTAATCCAGTGAAGGCATGGATGGAATACACTTTTCCAAAGAAGACATCCAGAGGGCTAACAGGCACATGAAAAGATGCCCAACATCACTCATCATCAGGGAAATGCAAATCGAAGCCACGAGGAGATATGGCCTCACACCTGTCAGGATGGCTAAAATCAACACCACAAGAAACAACAGGTATTGGCGAGGATGCGGAGAAAGGGGAGCCCTCTGGCACTGTTGGTGGGAATGCACACTGGTGCAGCCGCTCTGGAAAACAATACAGAGGTTCCTCAAAAAGTTAAAGACAGAACTACCCTGTGACCCAGAAATTGCACTACTAGGTACTTACCCAAAGGATATAAAAATACAGATTTGAAGGAGTATATGCACCCCAATGCTTATAATAGCATTACCAACAATAGCCAAACTATGGAAAGAGCCCAAACGTCCACTGACTGATGAACGGATAAAGAAACGGTGGCATATAGGTATATACAAGGCAAGGGGACTCAGCCAGCAAAAAGAATGAAACCTTGCCGTTTGCAACCACGTGCATGGAGCTAGAATGTAGTGCGCCAAGCGAAAGAAGTCGGAGAAAGACATATACCGTATGATTTTACTTAGTGGAATTTAAGAAACAAAACAGGCAAACATATGGGGGGGGGATGAGAGAAGAAAACAAGACACAAGAGACTCTTAATAGAGAACAAACTGACGGTTGATGGGGGAACTGGGTGGGGGATGGGTCACAGGGGTGATGAGTACTCAGGTAGGCACTTGTTGTGATGAGCCCTGGGTATTTCTATGGAAGTGAGAAATCACTAATTCTACTCCTGAAACCAATCTTGCACTGTATGGTAACTAGAACTTAAATAAAAATTTGAAAAGAAAGCAAACACACACACACACACACAAACACACACACACACACAAAACCTTGTGGGAAAACCTGAGAATCTTTAATAGGGGTAAATGTAACTAAGGCACGGGACCATTAAAAAGAATTTGGTGATACACTGTTGACGTGGAAAGAGAGCTGAGTCTCAGCTTTGTGAGTGGGACGGGGTGGGGGCCGGGATCTCTGTTTTGTTCACATAGGAATCCCAAGACCCTGGAACAGAGATGGACACATAGCTGTCTCTTAATAAATGCTGATTAAGTGAACGGATCTCTGAAATGTACTGCTAAGTGAACATAGCAGACCAGAGCAGCCTGCATGGTGTGAACCATCGGTGTTAAAAAATATCAAATGTGTGTGGAAAAAGCAGCTAAGTAGAGGGTGGGGAGACAGGTCCCCAGCCCTGCCTGTGACCCCCCTGGGAAGGGGGGGGCATCAGGATTGAGGGGGCGGGAGGAGTGGAGCGAGGCTGCCCCTTCTTGTTCTGAATACTCCCAAGTTCTTCAAATATTTACAAGAATATTTTTATCCATGTATTTTTATTTAAAAAAAATTTTTTTTAATGCTTATTTATTTTTGAGACAGAGACAGAGCATGAGTGGGGGAGGGTCAGAGAGAGAGGGAGACACAGAATCTGAAACAGGCTCCAGGCTCTAAGCTGTCAGCACAGAGCCCGACGCGGGGCTCGAACCCATGAACCGCGAGATCGTGACCTGAGCCGAAGTCGGAAGCTCAACCGACTGAGCCACCCAGGCGCCCCTATCCATGTATTTTTAAAAACAAGAAAAGATGAAGAGAATAAAAGAGAATTAAATAACCCCCAAGCTGGTTCTTGGAGGGTTTGTCAGGGAGATCTCTGGTAAGTCGCACGAAGACAGATCATACGCGTGAAAAGCAGAAATGACAAAAATGTGGATGTGGGCTACGTAAGGAGACTGCAGGATGATATGCCAAGCAATTTGAAATTGTGTAAAGAGACATCGCTTTCCTGCCCCTGTATTAAATGAAAAACTTTAACCCAAGAAAAAACACGAAGAAAATTTTCACAACGAAGAGAAAATTCAAAACAAAATCAAACCAAAGAAAATAGAAACAAAGCGTTGTTTCCTCCCCCAAACCCAGACTCAAAAGATTTCACTGGAGAAGGCATTTAAACTTTCAAGGAAAAGAGACTTCTTGTACTTTATAAACTCTTCCAGACAAAGATGGATCTGATACTACTCTTTTTCATGTAAATGACCTATTTTGTAATGTCAGTATTTTTGTCAAAGATGGTATATTATTGGGGCACCAGGGAGGCTCTGTTGGTTAAGCGTCCGACTCCTGGTTTCGGCTCAAGTCATGATCTCACGGTTGGTGGGTTTGAGCCCCACGTCGGACTCTATGCGGGTGGCCAGCATGAAGCCTGCTTGGGATTTTCACCTTCGCCCTTTCTCTGCCCCTCTCCCTGCCCCTCTCCCCCCACCAAATAAATAAATAAACACTGAAAAATATACTTTAAAAAAGATGGCATATTATTAACACGGATACAAGCATTCTAAATAAAGTACTTGCTCATGATTTCGTAGATATGTTACAATATTTCAGGGCATCACTTGAAGGCCTATTCCAGGGAGCTATTCCAAGGGTACTATACTGGCGGGAAGTCTATGAAAGATAAAAGCAGAGGGGTGCCCGGCTGGCTTAGTTGGTGGAGCAGAAGGTTCTTGATCTCAGGGTAGTGGGTTCAAACCTCATGTTGGCTGTAGAGATTACTTAAGGCAAATAAAAATATTAAAAAAAGATAAAAGTAGAAAAAATATCAATAGATGCTGAAGAGGCATTTAATAAAGTTCGACCACCATTCTTTTTGGGCAATTTATACCAAATAGACAATATTATGCTTTAAGGGTAAGGAACTGGCAGCATTTCCAATAAAAGCAGAGATAGAGTCCTGCCATGTCCTACTACTGTGTTCTAACATTGCTCTAGAAGTTCTAGAAACAATAAAAGATACAGCTTTTAGAATAAGAGAGGCAGAGTTATCTTTAGTTGCCTATGATGTGATTGTGTACCTAGAACACTCAAGAGTCACACATTTAAAGTTATCAAAATGAATAGGAGGGCCTATAGAAAAGGCTGGACTTCGGATCATAAACACCGATCAATGGTTACAAAATACAGTAAGTCTGACTTACAAAAACAATCTAGTTTTTTCTTTCCTTTTTTTTTTAAAGTGGGGTTCATGCCCAGCGCAGAGCTCAATGTGGGGCCCAAAGTCACAACCCCAAGATCAAGAGCGGAGCCGAAATCAAGAGTCGGACGCTTGACTGGCTGAGCCACCCAGGCGCCCCATGAAAACAATTTAAATCGAGGTCCTTAAGGATGTTAGTGGCGGGTGGCTGATAAACATGGGTTAGAATGAAGTCCTTGTTGGACCTTCATGAAAGGAAGGGACAGTTGGAAGGTGATAATTGAAGCTGCCATTCTCCGAAGGCCTTGGTCCCAAGACAGTATGAGCCCTTGTAACGTTCTGAGACCTTTCTCTGCGTTGGTTACTTGTGCTGTCCTCTGTCTGTGTCTCCATAGAGATCATCTCTTTAAAAAACGGTAAGAAAACGACCTATGGGCTGGTTCTCTGGCCACCCCAAGATGAGACAACAAACAAGACAGTGCCTCACTCGGCGCCCAGAGCTCCGATCCCAGAAGAGGGGTGGGTGTAACCCCATCTGAGCCCGGCAGCCACCACGGGGCTGGGTGACGACTTGATCCCAAGGGCATGGTCCTGGGACCCCAGGAGGACTAAAGTCAGATTTCTTGGCATTTCTCTTGCAAACTCAGTACCTGCAGGGCAAGAGCGTCTCCTAAAGGCACCTACCTGCCTCTGCTTCTGCAACCTTCCTCCAAAGACGGTGGGCACCTTCAACAGATGACTGGGGTCACAAACTGTGTCCTCAGTTTCAGACAGGAAGAATATTCTTGTCCGGCGTTGTGTGAAAGAGGGATTTGCAAGACTGTGTGTCTATTTAGTGGGTTTTGAGCTGTATTAAAAAAAAATGAACCTAAATGGGAGAGAAGAGAATACAGAAGGCTGTGTGTGTGTGTGTGTGTGTGTGTGTGTGTGTGTTGAGTGTGCATCCTGGCTTGTGATGTGAAAGATATTTCTTCTGGTGGGTCACAACCACAAAAGGGTTGAAAAGTACGGCCAGCTGTCCCTGTCCTTCGGTAGCCATCTGTCCCGTGCTTTGTCCGTCTAAACATCTCCTAGGTAGCAGCAACCAGGACTGGACAGCGGGAATGTTTGCTAATCAACTGCTCCCGGGCGTGAGTGTAGCTGATGGGTGACTTCGGTCTGGACACTCACAGCCGGGTGGCCATGGGTGCAGGGGTCACTGGCTCCTGACATCTTCTGTAAGAAAAGCCAACATTGCCCCTGTCCCCTCGTTTTGGAGGAAGAAAGGGAAGCCTGTGACAGAAGGGGCTCCAGGACAGGGGGCAGTGAAGTCACACACACCCCTACACATCTGGAGACAAAGAGCCACTGCCTTGGCCTCATCCTTGCTGTCCCTTCTCCCCCCACCCCTGCATCTCCACCATATGCAAATTATGTCTGCTTTGCCTTCAACATATATCCAGAATCCAACCACTTCCCAGCACTTCTTCTGCAAACTGGCAGCTGGAATACATAGAATTGCTCTATTAAACCCAGCTGGAGGGGTGCCTGGGTGGCTCAGTCGACTAAGTGTCCAACTTTAGGTCATGATCTTGCCGTTCATGGGTTCAAGCCCCGCATCAGGCTCCGTGCTGAGAGCTGGGAGCCTGGAGCCTCCTTCGGATTCTGTGTCTCCCCTTCTCTCTTCCCCTCCCCTACTTGTGTTCTATCTCTCTCTCAAAAATAAATAAACATTAAAAAAATTTAAAAAGAAAACCCTGCTGGAATTTGCAGACTCTCTGGGAACACATCTTGTGACCTTTTTCTGGTTGTTTACAATTAAACTGGCAACGCTGTCCTACTCGCAATAGCCATTCTCTCCATCATTTTGTTTGTTTCACTGACAAAGCATCCTCTTTCTCTGTGATGACTTCTGTGAGCTGACTTCTCTTGTGAGACCATGAGCCTTGACCCTTGAAGCTCTCCCGCTTACACACAGGGTTTGGACTCTGGGTTTGCGTTTTGTGGCAGAGACTTCCACTTCTGAGTCATGAGCCTGGGTGAGGTTGAGTTGCCTTGGCTGTTTGGAGGCTGACACAGACCTCTCCATGTGACCTGGGGAAGTAGCCTTGTTTGTGCTGTGGTTTCCCCATTTTTTTTAAAAAAGGAAAGGAGTTATTCTCTGGATCACGTTATATTTTTGTGACCCAGAGTAACACCCTGAGAAACATGTCTAAAAGTTATGTTGTTCAAACTGATGGCTTATAAAATTCAGCGGTATGCCATGACTCCTTCTGTAAAGTCTAGAGAGGTAGCACCAGCTTTGGGGGGGCCGGTACCTGTCCAAAGGGTCTCCTGATGGGGAGTCAAACTTGTGTATGTGGCCAGTGGGTGAGGACAGGCCAGTGGGGCTGCTGGCCACGTGACTGCATCCACAGCTCTGCTTGCTCTGCGGGACCCCTGGTTGAGAAGGTCTAGCCACCAGGAAGGGCTGGGCCAATAAGCTCGCACAGAACACGCTGGCTGGTCCCCAAGATGTCAGGCTCAGCCCAGCACTGGCTTGATGTTCTGTTCGCTACCCTCAGCTGCTTGGGGCTTCTGGTAATTCTCTGTTTTGCGGACTCACATAAAATTGTGCGAAGATGTCAATTACTCAGAAGTCCCATGCTCTTCTGCTTTTCCCTGCTGTCTGCTTTGCCCCCCGTTCCTAGTCCTGTGCTGGATATTATCAGACAAACAAAGCACCTTACAAGTGATGTACAAGTCAAGACCTACAGAGGACTTTTTTTCACAAAGGACTACTAGAGACATTGATCAAATGTTGAGCATGTCCTCCAGAGAAAATGTGTTTTGCTGTTCCAGTGCCCCATGGGTCTAGTGGTGCTGGTCCCTGGTGTTTGGACAAGGCGTTACTTGCTCATTGACAAAGTTTGGCTTCTAGACATCTACAAGACCCACAAACGGGAGTGGATGTGCTGTAGGTGTTGAACGCATCCGTGGTTCGTTCCTTTTATCACCGAGTGGTGGCCCATGGGGCAGACATGTCTCTCTTTCCTTAGCCACTCACCCCCTGAAGGGCGTCTGGGACTTTGTGTCTCTGGGACAAATGCCCAAGAGTGCAATTGCTGGGCTGTCTGGTAACTGCATTCAGTTTATCAGAACCTGAGTACCTTCTGTTTTGAGTGGTTCTTCTGTCCCCTTGAGGAGGAGAAGATAAAAGTCTAGCTTCGACATCAAACTGTTCACCCTCAGATGCCCCCTAATGGATCAGGGATGGGGAGTAGACAGCACCAGAGAAGGAACTACGTGAGATGCCCAGGATGAGAGACTTGAGGGGCCTCTGTCTCAAGGTCATGACCCTGCTCTTCCCCGACCTGGGAGTGAGTGCCTCCTCTGATTCCACTTCTGGGGTGCCTCACCGGCCTCACCTGGTCCCCACCTTAGAGGACACTTTCAGATAGACATCGGAGGCATTGGCTCGTCAAGCAGGTTAAAAATTGTAGAAACGGGAGCCCACACGTCTTAAGGAAGGGAGTTTTACGATTCTTCTTAAGGAGATTTTTAGGTGGTTTCTTCCCTGGCTCCAAGCAGCCCTGCCCTCGATGAGGCAGGGAGGATGGAGTAGACGGTCCTGTGGGACGGAGAGATCTGTCTGCCGCTCACCTCTGCCAACCCCGAGTATCCACGTGGAGCGGGGAAGACAGCCAGGTCCTGGCACATGCCGTCGGCCCCTGCCCATCCTGGGGGCTCAGACAGAGGAGGGGAAATAACGAGGGTGAAACTAGCCCAGCTGTCCTCCTGAGCTGGGATTTGGGGGCCATGAAGGGAAGGTCGCGGGAGGAAGGCAGGCCACGCACAAGCTGTGTGAGCCCCTGGAAGGAGAGCCAGGGCCCCTGGTGCCTGCCCCTCTCCCGAGAGCAGCCTTATCTTCTCGGGTAGAGCCCCCGGAACTGCCTCTGCAAAATGAAGTATGAGTGCACAGGCCCCACGAAAGCACTGCCATTACAGAACCTACCTATCCTCCAGGGGCTCCGCCCAGGCCGAGACGGACTGCAGAGCAACATACCCATCAGCGCTCCTGACGCCGGCCTGTGTTGGCACCCACCCCAGGACCCGGGCGCTCCACCAACCCCGCTCTTGATGTACACAGGGGAATTTCGCGCAGGAGCCACTGTGATTGTTTGCATTCCCCAGTCCAAGTGTAGCTGCGTCCGGCCGAAGTAGAGAGGAAGGCTTCTGTCTTCCCTGAGGCTGGGGAGTTCGATGTTGCTACCTAAACTGCTGCTACGGATCTCCACGGTGGGGGAGCGTGGACCACATCCACACACCACAGGGCGATCTAGATGCAGGAAAAGCGGCCCTTCCCAGAAAGGTAGCTGGGTCCGAAGACACGTACAGTGATGGGGGATGTGGTTCCCATGACCGCAAGGCATTCAACACTGCAGAGACCGGGGCAACCGGGGTGTGGGGTCTGCTCCGCCTCTGGCACCGTGAGGACCACCAAGGACCACCCAAGGGCTTCACGACCCAAACCCAAAGTCTGTGTCAGCACAGCTCCCTGCCCCCTCCCCGTCCCCCATCCCTCATGAGGGCTGGCGTTGGGCTCCCCTGTCCCCTGCTCAGGTGCTCTGCCTGTTTGGCATTTTTCACTTCTTCAGAACTACGATTACCTAAGTTTGCAGGAAAATAAGGAAAGGGTCCACAACAATCGAGAAATAAAATCCACATGCACCACCGACGGGACACGTGGGTTGGAATCTCTGCCGAGAAGTCACGTGTACACGTGTGCCTTTGAACATTGCGTGTATTTGTGCACGCGTGTCTGCGTTCCAGAGTGTGTGCATTTACCGTTATAAGAACGTGTATATGCAGATGTGGATAGATGTGTCAGTGTGTGTCTGAGTGTGACAGCACGTGTGTGCCTGTGTGTGGCTAAGTGCGTTTATCCGAGTGTCTGTGTAGCTGTGGTCTTGCGTGTATGCGTATGCATATAACTGGGGTAAGTCTACGTAATGGGTGCATGCGGGTGTGTGTGCACGTACCCGCCCCCCGTGGGTGGGTGTATGGATGTGCAGGGTGGGGGCCGCAAGCAGGAAGAGAACCGTAAGTAGAATCATTGAGCAAAGGGCTGAAGTCACTGAAGTCACGGCACTGACACCGTCGTCACATGGTCAGCTCAGTTCCTTCCCTTCTGAGGAAGCGAGAAGGAGATGTGGTTCTTTAGCTCCAATCTACAGTTGCTAAACGTCCTCCCAGCTGGGTCCCCCACATAAGGCATCGGCTTCAGACTTCCCCTTTCTCCACAGCCCTTGCGTCTTTGTGATCGAAAACTTGAACCTCTGTGGCTAGAAATACACCGCGCCTCTGGTGAGGTTGCACAGCGCTTTGGGGATTGACAGAAGGGGCTGGAAACCTTCCAGATACTGCCAGCCAGCCAAGTTGCTGGTCCTTGTTGGTCTGTCTGGGAAAAGGTGTGCGTGTGTGTGCACGTGTGTGTGTTTGCATGTGGGGAAAAACTGACAGACACAAATGGGATTAACTTTCGAGAGACAGGCCGAGGGATAGAGAAGCAACCACCGTTCCACACGTTACGAACGATTCTTCTGTGCCATCTTGGTTTTGTGTTTAGGACCAGAGTTTGACCAGGCTACCTTCGTCTCACTTCTAGGCAGGTCGGTCTATCAGTTATCTTCTGCCAAAAAGTACGGTGCAAATATCATTCCAAAATTCAGTCTTTTGTCCTATTTGTCATTTCATTTGCTCGCTATTATTTTATGTTTTTTCAACAACTGGGCCTGACCCGATCAGATGAGTCCTTCCAGGAGATTAGGATGTATCTAGAAAGAGCACAAGAGGGATGTGATGTGAGGGGAACAGAGGCTGGCTTTGGAGATGAGGGAGAGCACGTGACAAGGGTTGCAGGCAGCCTCTAGGAGCCAAGAATGGTCGCTGGCTGATGACTTCAGTCCTACAACCCTAAGGAATTGAGTTTTGTCCCTGACCCGAATCAGCTTGCAAATGGGCTCGCCCCCAGAGCCACCAGAAGGGAACACGCACTGGCAGCCACCCCCACTTCCCATCTGATAAGACCCTGGGCAGAGAACCCAGCTGAGCCCCTCCTGAGCTCCTGACCTGTAGAGCCTTGAACTATTAAATGGGTGTTGTCTTCTGCTACTAAGTTGGTGATGTTCGTTATGCAGCCATGGATCACCAATACAGCCTGACTATTTTCTTTGAAAGAGAAAGGAAAAACTCAGCAGCAAAAACACAAATCAATATGTCGCTACACATGTCACTAAATGCCACACCCGTGTTGATGCTTGGTCTCCCACAGTGGCGAGCAATGACCTCGATTACCATCTCTTCAGCAGCAGTGAGTTTTATCATTTTATTTTAATCACTGACAAGTGAAGATGTCCATTCATTGTCATTTTAAGGGGCATTTATTTCTTTTACGTCTAGCGACAGACACCCTTTTTCATGTGCTAATTCTTAGCTGAGCGGCCGTTAGCGGTTGGGAACACGCTATCTTAATTTCCAGCCGGATGCATTTTTCTATTTAATTTTTATGGCGAATTTCTCTGTTCCTACAGAACCCCTACACATGACGGACAGAGATGGGGAATCACCATGGACGGGCGTCCGGTAGGTGGTCAGGCTGCTTTCTGCCCCCAGAGATGCGAGACAGGGTCAGACTCTTGGTTTGTCGGAAATGTATTTATCATCATTCCTTTTTTAGAAACTTGTTTGGAAACTACGATGACAAAAGTAATACATGTGCTTTTTCAAATACCTCAAAGAGTTCAGAAGTGTCTGAAATGCAAGGTAAAAGAAACCCTCAAACTCACGCCTCTCAGATAATGCAGATAATGTTAGGTACACATCAGTGAAAGGAAAAATGGGTTTTGAGCTCTACATACTGTCTGCAGCGTATTTTATTTTCGCTTAACAGAGTATCTTGGATATATTTTCATCGCTACAAATTTCAGATCAGGAAACTGGGGTGCAGAGATCCCCGGAGGTCTCCACGGATAGACCTCGGGATTCTCACGGCCCCTAAAGTCTCAGGTGCATTTTCAAGGGTGTGTGGACACTCCCTAGGTCTCTGAGCAAAACAACTCCTACGTCATTTTCAAGTCTTTTTCGACACTGTGATCATTCGAAAAAATTGAGATGTACTTGACGTACAATGTTGTGGAAATTTAAGGTGTACATGTTGATCTGATACACTTACCCGTTGCAATATGATCCCCTCTATAGTGTCTATTAACATCTTCGTCACGTCACAGAATTATCATTTCTTTTTTGTGGTGGGAACATTTAAGATTGACTGTCTTAACATCTTTTAAGTATGTGAGCAGTTTTTTTTTTATTTTTTATTTTTAAAAATTTTTTTTTCAACGTTTATTTATTTTTGGGACAGAGAGAGACAGAGCATGAACGGGGGAGGAGCAGAGAGAGAGGGAGACACAGAATCGGAAACAGGCTCCAGACTCTGAGCCATCAGCCCAGAGCCTGACGCGGGGCTTGAACTCATGGACCGCGAGATCGTGACCTGGCTGAAGTCAGACGCTTAACCGACTGCGCCACCCAGGCGCCCCTGTGAGCAGTTTTAACTGCAGTCACCAGGCTATGCATCAGGTCCTCAGAACTTAACCCATCATCTAAATGCAAGTGTGTGTCTTTTGACCAACATTCTTTCCAACCTCCCTGCCCCCCAGGCCCTGGTGACGACCATTCTACTCTGTTTCTACAAGTTGAGCGTTTTTGGATTCCACAAATAGGCGAGCCCTTACAGTGTCTGCCTTCCTCTGTCTGGGACTTACCTCCCTGAGAACAATGTCGTCAATGTCCATCCACGATGTCACACAATGGCAAGGTTTCCCTCTTTCTCGTCGCCAAAAAAGATTCCATTATATACATCTTTTTTATCCGTGGATCCGTCCGTGGACACTTCGGTTGTTGCCGTATCTTAGCTATTGTAAATAATGCTGCGGTAAACATGGGGTTCAGTTATCGTTGTGATGTCCTGTTTTCGTTTCCTTTGGGTAAATACCCAGCAGTAGAGTTGCTGGATCACAGGGTAGTCCTATTTTGCATTTTTTGAAGAACTTCCCTATCGTTCGCCCGAGTGACTGAACCAACTTAACATTCCCACCAACCGCGCACGAGCGTTCATTTTCCTCCACTTCCTCACCAACACTTGTTATTCCTTACCTTTTTGATTACAGCTACTTCAACAGGTATGAGGTGAGATCTCACAGTGACTTTGATTCAGATTTCCCTGATCGTGAGCGATGTTGAGCGTCTTTTCATCCACCTGTTGGCCACTTTTATGTCTTCTTTGGAAAAATGTCTATTCAGTTCCTCTGCCCACCTATTAATCAGGTATTTTTTGTTATCGAGTTATAACATTGTAATAATTTTATTAAATTGTGATGCTTTTCATGAAATTGCCTCTAGGTACTGAATATCTTTAGGCTTAGAAACTCACTTTATATAATTTAGGCAATTATAGGGGCGCCTGGGTGGCTCAGTCGGTTAAGCGTCCGACCTCGGCTCAGGTCATGATCTCACAGTCTGTGGGTTCGAGCCCTGCGTTGGGGGTCTGTGCTGACAGCTCAGAGCCTGAAGCCTGCTTCAGATTCTGTGTCTTCCTCTCTCTCTGCCCCTCCCCTGTTCATACTCTGTCTCTCTCTGTCTAAAAAATAGATAAACATTTTTAAAATATGTATAATTTAGGCAATTATACTGGACATTGTTTACACTGGGAGATTAGGAGTCCTTATTAAGTCAAAGTGCAGATAAAAATCCCAACTTGTTTAGGGGAGCCTGGGAAGCTCAGTCAGTTAGGCATCCGACTCTAGCTCAGGTCATGAGCTCATGGTTCTGTTCAAGAGTTCAAACCCCACTTCAGATCCTCTGCCTCCCTCTCTCTCTGCCCCTCCCCCACTCGCAAGTGCACACACACACACACACACTCTCTCTCTCTCTCTCTCTCTTTCAAAAATAAATACATACATACAAAAATATCCCAACTTGTTTTTCCCTCTCTTGCCTACTGATCAGTAGATTATCAGGGTCTCTTTGGGATTCCTTTTGGGTCTGCTGTACCTCCCTGGCCTTACTGCTGTCTCTGTAGATCTGCTGTTTGGGTCTTTTAAGAAGCAGAAGCCAAGGGGGGATAGCAGATGAGAGCTTTCCCTGTGAAGGATAGATGGAGAGGGGCAGGGAGGTGGGGAGAGCCTTCTGATGGATGCAGGTCTGACACCTGGGAAAAGGTAGAGGGAAGGAAGGGATACATGAGAAGGACCTCGGGCTATAGTCTTGGCCGATGGGGGTTCCCGGGCTTGGTGCCCAGCAGGGCAATGCCTAACTCTCATCCCTGGCGCCATGTTTAGCCATTGGCCGAGTGCACCTTGGGAGAATATGGCTGACCCTTTGGAGGACCCAAATTTGCAGCAGCCGGAGGTGTGTGTCTACCAATCAGGTTCCACCTACCTGTCTGCCTATAGCGGGTGCTCTCGAAGGGACCTGTGAGCACCTCCCCTGGGGCCTGTGTCTCATCTCAGCAGGCAGCCATTCTGCTAAGATATTATTAGTGTCGCCACTAGAATGGACACCGTACCCATCTGAAGAGGCTGAAGACGACCTGACTTTGCCGGAAACTCACAGAGCTCTTCTGGACACAGAAGGTCGTCTCGTGTCTTGTCTCTGAAGTGAGCCAGGAACTCAGCACCCTTACGGGGGGCTGACACCGTGCCTCCAAGTCGGGAACGTGAGCTGCGGACCTGTGCTACGTGCTTTGCACGTGTAATTGTATTTGATCCTCATGGACACTCTAGGAGCTGGGCTGCCGTCACCCGCCAACGTGCGGGGGAGACATCCCAAGCATGGGGGTGGGGAATAACTTTCCCAGAGCGGGCAAGTGGTCAAGGGGGAGTTGAGGCCAAACCCAAGCTCTCAGTCCTGAGAGCCCTTGTGCTACCTCTGCCCTAAACACATGACTCAAGTCTGTCCAATGAATGAAAAATTTCTTGAAGAAATGCCAATCTTTGATAGTGGAAATCCGAGTGCTATAGATGCAGAGGTGGGGGCTGGCGTGATAGACACCCCAGCGGGCTCCAGAGAGGCAGGCAGATATTAGAAACCGGGGTGAATCTGAAACTCATCCATTCATAAAACACACCTCCCTCCAGGCTCCTTGTCTGGGCAGCGTGCGGGGCACCGGGAACACACAGGCTGTGCCCCCAGGGCTCGCGGCCCCGAAAAGGTAGAGTAGTGGCCTCGTGCAGAGGTATGAAAACAGGGCCAGGGAAGGGTAGAGGAGGGAGCACTTCGCTCTGCCTCCAGAGGCCAGGACGGCTTCCTGTGCGAGGCTGCAAGTTGGCGAATGTAACAGGAGAGAGAGAGAGATGCACCAGGTAGGAGGCGGGGCGCACCAGCCTGGAGGCGCATTTGTGGGAATGACCTGGGGTGACAGTGCGGGATCTGTTGAACGGACAGGAGAGGGAGACGAGGCCAGGCGAGCGGGCAAGGGTCAGACCAGAATGACTTCCTCTGGACGACGGCACACGAGGCTCTGAAGCTGGGGTGGTTTATGGTGCCTGACTTTACGGAGGCAGGTGGTTGATCACTTGGAGGTGGGCAGCGGTTTCTGCCATCAATGCCGTGTGCCCACGTACGTGTGTGTGTGCGCGTGTGAGTGTGTGTGACGGCAGTCAGGTGAGGCAGAGACTTACCCGCAATAGATAAGCATGTGATTGTGTAAATTACAAAACAAGAAACGGCCATTAAGATGACGCCTGTAAGTCTCGATGAGACACCTTTTTCATTTAAGTTCATTTATTTTGAGAGAGAGCACGCGCAAGCAGGGAAGGGGCAGAGAATCCCAAGCAGGCTCTGTTCTGTCAGCACAGAGCCCGATGCGGGGCTCGAACTCACGAGCTGTGAGATCATGACCTGAGCCAAAACCCAGAGTTGGACGCTTAACCAACGGAGTCACCCAGGCTCCCCGAGATGTCTGGTTTTAAAGGGTCCCCCTCGTAGGGCCTGGAGGACAGAGGCCAGGAGTGTGGGCACAGTCCAGGTGGGCCGGGTGGGTCAGAGTGAAGTCCCCGGTCATGGGAACGGAGAGAAACAGGCTTCCCGAGGGGCAGGAAGGGTGTCTGGGGTGACACTATGGGGCTGAGGTGGGAGAGCAGAGGAACACATACGCAAGCTTCTTCCCAGGACAGGAGCCTATCAGTGAACTGCCCCCTCCCGACCGATGGACAGGGGCTCAGGGCTGTCCCAGTCAGTGTGAACGGCTGTAACAAAGTCCCACAGGCCGAGGGGTCTAAACAACAGGCATCTGTGTCTCACAATTCTGGAGGCTGGAAGTTCAGGGTCAAGGAGACAGCACAGCCTGTTGGAGGTGAACGCTTGCCAAATGGATGGATGGCCTCTTCTCTGTGTGCTCGAGGAGGACGGGGAGGGGTGAGATCTCACGTCTCTCCTTAAAGGGCCAAATCCACCGTGACGGCCCCACTCTCCTGATCCCATCCAACCCTAACTTCCTCCCAAGGTTCCCCCCTCCACATAACATTACACGGAGGTGGGGGCTTCAACATAGGGATTCGGGGGGGGCGCAAGCCTTCGGTCCCTAACGGGAGCTCTGGCTGTCAGGAGGCAGGTCTGGCCCCTGGCTGTTTCATGCAGAGCGTGGCTGAAGGGGGCACCAAAGGTGAGTCTCTGGGGCGGTGGCCTTGAAGAGAGGGAAGAAGCAGCACTGGGGCAGGATTGCAGCACAGAAGACCGGCCTCGGGTGTCCGAGAGAGCAGTCCCAAAGGCCCCGAGGGAGTCAACGTTGGAGTGAGAGTCTTTGTGGACGTGGGTCATGGTCCAGTGAACGGAACAGG
The DNA here is from genome assembly GCF_022079265.1 of Lynx rufus. NCBI lineage: Eukaryota > Metazoa > Chordata > Mammalia > Carnivora > Felidae > Lynx > Lynx rufus. The sequence goes on from NW_025814834.1 coordinate 6,061,812, forward strand.
GTGAAAGAACGTGTTTAATGATTACGTCATTAATTCAGGGCTTCCCCCCAAAGTTCCCAACCACCATGCATCGGAGCACCTGCTCCCACACCCCGGCCGGTGCTGGTCTGTACTGGCTTTTTTGTTTGTTTGCTTGTGTAAATAACGTTTTTATTAACACGTGGCATTGTTTTCGTGGCCTGGGCTGGCATAACACATTACTACAACCAGATATTTACCCTTTCAGGGCCCTGGAGACCGGAAGTCTGACCCCAAGGTATCGGCAGGGCCGGGCTCCCTCCAAAAGCTGGAGGGGAGGACCCTCCCGCGCCTCCTTCTAGCTCCAGGCACACGGCAGGGTTCTCGGTGCTCCGGGGCTTGTAGATGCCACACTCCTGTCTCTGCCTCTGTCCTCACATCACCCTCTCTTCTGTGTGTCCGCTTTTTCCCTCTATTTATAAAAATAATTTTAAGTTTATTGACTTTTGAGAGAGTGAGCAGGGGAGGGGCAGAGAGAGAGGGAGAATCCCAAGCAGGCTCCACACTGTCCGCACAGAGCCCTGTGTGGGGCTCGAGCTCACGAACTGCGAGATCATGACCTGAGCCGAAACCAAGAGTCAGATGCTTAACCGAATGAGCCACCCAGGCGCCCCATGCCTTGCTCCTCCTTTTAAAAGGACGCTAGTTAGCAGATTTAGAGCCCACCCTAATCCAGAACGATCTCATCTCAAGATCACTAACTTAATTATACCATCAGAGACCCATTTTCCAAATAAGGTCTTATTCGCAGCGACTGGGGGGTTAGGATTTAGATGCATCCTTTTGAGGACCACTGTTCACCACACTATAGACATACATATGTCAAAGTTCATAAATTACAGTGGACAGTTCAGTGAAATTTTTTTTAAGTTTATTTATTTATTTTGAGAGAGCGAGAGCGAGCTGGGGAGGGGCAGAGAGAGGGAAAGAGAGAGAATCCCAAGCAGGCTCCGAGTTGTCAGCACAGAGCATGACTTGGGACTCGATCTCATGAACCATGAGATCATGACCCGAGGCAAAACCAAAAGTCGGTAGCTTAACCAACTGAGCCCCCCCAGACGCCCCTCAGTAACTTTTATACATGGGGCACGCTCATGTAATTGATGGGGTTTTGGGGTAACGGTGGGGTTCAGAGCTGACGGCCAAGAAAGAACTCTTGAAGACGTCTTTGGTGCAAAAAGGTGATTTTATTAAAGCATGGGGACAGGACCTGAGGGCAGAAAGAGCTACTCTGGGGTTGGGATGGTAACTGGTTATATACCATGGACTTGGGGGAGGTAAAGTCAAGAGGGAATTTTCCAAAGAGGTTTTCATACAGATAACTAGAGGCCAAGCTACTGTCACACTAAGGTTGTTTTTCCCTCCAGCAAAGCATTAGCATTAAGACAGTAGGGAGTTCCCCGAGGAGAAATGTTTTGCTCTGCCCGCCTCAACTATTTGTCAATGGGCTGCAGGTTATAAGGAAACTCAATTTTATCTATCATTTCCTTCTGCCTTTGTTCCCCACATCTCTATGGAGGGGAGGGTGACGTTGGGGCTCCAGGAAACTGAGTCTGTAGGTTTCTGGAGATTAGGTTATTGATAAAAAAAGATTGCCTTTTTCTTGTGATTTTCTAAGATATTTGTAAACCGATGGAGACTCTAACCAGTTTAACCATTTGTTTTGTGTCCTTTCCTTTGTCCTTGGGCAGCCTGGGGTGCCTGAGGAATGTCACGCACATCGCACTTGGGGGGGAGGGGGTGTGCGAGCTTGTACTTTGCCCCCAGCCTGCCTTATGCTCCCTCATCATCACCACCACCTAAAACAACACCAGGACCACAGAGTCCCCACAGAGGCCTCTTCCCCATCATCCCCCTTCCCTCTCTCCTGGCTTGGCCTCTACCCTGACCTCTGTCACTCACTATGTGCCAGCTTTGCTTGGGTTTGAACTTCATGAGGATGGCATGCTGAATGCCTGGCACTGGGGATACCCCCGTTCTCCACTCCCAGTTTCTTCTAGTAGGTATACCAGAAACTCAAGAGGCCACTCAGTAGTTGACAAAGTAATAAGAGAAGCTAATAACATAACTGAAATCGCTGTAGGCACACCAAAGTAACTTTTCTTTTTAGAAGCATCTGACCAGGGGCGCCTGGGTGGCGCAGTCAGTTAAGCGTCCGACTTTAGCCAGGTCACGATCTCGCGGTCCGTGAGTTCGAGCCCCGTGTCGGGCTCTGGGCTGATGGCTCGGAGCCTGGAGCCTGTTTCCGATTCTGTGTCTCCCTCTCTCTCTGCCCCTCCCCCGTTCATGCTCTGTCTCTCTCTGTCCCAAAAATAAGTAAACGTTGAAAAAAAAAATTAAAAAAAAAAGAAGCATTTGACCAGTTAAAAATATGATTTAAAAAATCCCATGCACAACAGCACCCACAAATACAATGGCTAAGAGTAACCTCAATGATAAATATCAGGGACCAAATAAATAAAACTAAAAATTGAACTGAAAAATAGTTTTGCTTACAGAAGGAGCAGTCATGTATCGCACTGGAAAATGCTAGGTTTTATTTATTATTTACTTCATTATTTGTTTTTGAGAGACAGAGAGACAGAGCACGAGCAGGGGAGGGGCAGAGAGAGAGGGTGACACAGAATCGGAAACAGGCTCCAGGCTCCGAGCCGTCAGCCCAGAGCCCGACGCGGGGCTCGAACTCACGGACCGTGAGATCGTGACCTGAGCTGAAGTTGGACGCTAAACCGACTGAGCCACCCGGGCTCCCTAAAGTGGAAAATGTTAGGTTTCAAAGTGAGTAGCTTTCCCAACCGAAACTGGGAAAGTAAATAAGTGGAAATACCTAAGAGAGTCTTCTACAAAAAGAAAAATGAAGGAGAACTTGCTTTACCAGATTTTATGCCATGTGGTAAACCTGAGACACATGACCCCGAGCATCACCCGGTCCAAGAAGCAGCAGGAGATCAATGAACAGTGATCCTTCAAAAAACTGATCAGTATTTAACATACGTGAAGTAAGGCGTCACTCACCAATGGGAAATGAAAGATGTCTCAGTCAAGGATGACACCACAACTGGCCAGATGCTTGGGGGAAACGTCCGCTTGTAACTTTATCATGCACCGAAATAAACTGCAGATTGATCACAGCTCAGTTATTTTAAAAAATAGAGAACACAAAATAGCTCCTTGGGTTCTGGGTGGAGAGAGGATTTTCTAAACCCAATGGAAGGCATTAAGAAGGAAAAGAGATTTGAATTCACCTAAAGATTATATGTCAAACACACCAAAAGAAAGGACAGCCCACTACAGGCTGAAAAAAATTTTCACAGTAAACAATATTGAGAAAAAATTTAGAATGCGAATAAATAAATGGTTCCTCTAAATCAATGAGAAGAGCTGGAATATTCCACTAAGTAAAAGGAGAAAGGCAAAGCTTAGAAAACTCAGAAATATGAAATACAAGAACCTTACAAACAGATGACAATACAGTCAATCTTACTAAGAATCAAAGAAAAGCAACGTGGAAGATAAAAAAGAATTTTGGCCTCCTGACCTAGTAATTAATATGAGTTTGTAAAGATGCGGTAGATAAGCCGTGCATTTTTGGATCTAATGAGCAATCTTTTCGAAAACAAATTTAGCAGTCTGTGTCAAAAGCTCAAAACATGTTAATAATTGTGGAAGAAAACACAAGGGTTTAAACTATATACATATAATCAATGTAAAGTAAATAAAAATACCAGGAAAAACGAAGCAACCTTGCAATGTAACACTCTCAGATTTGGTGTTCTCTTCTTTAAGGAGAGATTCACAAAACAAAGGATTCATAAAACAAACAGAAAATGCTAAGTGCATTCCCTGCAGCACCAAGGGAATCACTGTTGCCACATCGTAACGAGGGTGTCAAGATTCCAGCAATGGGAAACAGACAAACATCTCTTTGCTCATAATAAACTGAGTGACAGCACATAAACCCAATCGATAGGTAGTTATTTGGTGATCTCCAAGTAAATAAAATCGCCCACTCAGTGGAATTTACTCTACTTCATTCAGCAGAGAAGGTCATGTTTAGACTAAAAGGTTAATGAGCAGGACTGTTTCAGGCAGCAAAGCCAGGGGAGGACACTAGTCCAAGAAGGACCATGTGCAAAGATGGGATGTCTGAGCCAGCGGGTGGGCTGGAGAGAAGGCGAATGAATGAGAATGTGGGCAGGAGGATGGGGGCCGGACCACGAAGGGCTGCAAAAGTGTTTGGAACTGGTTCTGTACAGAGTGGGACAGGAAGGATGGGAACATGGTATTTCCAGAAAGAATGTTGCATAATCAGATGTGTCTTTTTTAAGAAAAAAAAAAAAAAAATTGAACATCCCTTGTATTGATAAGTTAGGGCCACAACGAAAATAAGACGGTCCCTAGAAGCATCAGCAGTGCAGAGAATGCACAGGGAGGTGGGGAAAAGACTATATAGAGATTGACAGTTTCAGAAGCTTCTACAATGGTCCTTCTGGAAAGGGATGGAATGAAAAACAAGGGCAAGTGTAGTTGAGACGAGATGGGGAGACCAATTCGAAGGTTAGGATTTTTGATCTAGGGTTTTCCGAACCCTGGAAACATAATTGGCCATAGCAGACGATGACTCTATGTTTGTTGAATGAATGAATCCGTAAAAAGACACAAGATATTTACAATGCAATATACTAGAAGGAACCGGTGGGTTCCTAGTTGTAAAAGAGAATGATAAAAGCCATCAGAAAGGAGACAAACAGTAATACCTCAAAAGAACCTTCCCTCGGTGAGTAAAGACATCCAATGCGGCCTCATAAATTTCCTCAGGTATCACTGTGCTGTAGTCATTTTGGTTATAATTTGACAGGCCATCAAAATATTTCCAAGGGCCACTTAATGTTTTTCTTATAAACACATCAGTTCTGTGGACACAAACTTCTTACTAGGATTAAGGTAAAAACATTTTCTCCCTGTTACCTTGTAATTTAATTTTAGGTGGTTTTTAAAAAAAATTTTTTTTAATGTTTTTATTTATTTTAGAGACAGAGTGAGACAGAGAATGAGCAGGGGAGGGGCAGAGAGAGAGAGGAAGACACAGAATCGGAAGCAGGCTCCAGGCTCCGAGCTGTCAGCACAGAGCCCGACGCGGGGCTGGAACTCACGGACTGCGAGATCGTGACCTGAGCCGAAGTCGGACGTTTAACCAACTGAGCCAGCCAGGGGCCCCCAGGTGGTTGTTTTTTTTTTTTGTTTTTTGTTTTTTTTTGGAATACAGAAGTTTTATATTTTTATATTTTCAGAAGCAACCATGTGGCACTTCAAAACTGAATCATGGTGCCCATGTCAATTTCTGGCTTGTGCTGTTACATCACAGTTGTGCAGAAGGTTACCGGGGGTTGAACGGGGAAGGGTTTATGGGATCTCTCTGTGTTATTTCTCACAACTGCAGGGGAATCTACAATGATCTCAAAATAAAGAGCTCAAAAACCAAAAACCAAAACAAACAAACAAAAAAACCCACCAAAAACCAAAAAAAAAAAAAAGCAAACCCTGAATTATTCATCTTCCTCACTGAAGACGTCTTACACGGGAATGTCAAAAGGAAATCTCGGATTTACACACAGCCCCTGGGAAATGGTTCATGATCTGTATCTTCTTTAGAGTTGTGCCCAGAAGAGACGGCTGTTGCAGCCTGCTTGTCGTCATTGTGACTTTTCTTTTTTCGGTTGCAATTCCAAAGTAAACACTCCTCGTGTTTGCCACCTCCCGGTTGCAAGGGCTGTCACCATGGTTATTGTCACTGCTCCTCTGAGCTTTATCACTTCCTCTCCGGATGCGGTGTGTTCGGCCCGCGGCAGGTCGGCCGTCATCTCAAAGGAGAGAAAGACGAATCTTCTCTGAGCGCTCCGTGCGGCCGCGTCCTACGATGTTGTTTCCCTGGGTACGATCCAGTCCAGGCTGCGCGGAGAGGATTCTGGTTTAATCAGCGTGGGCCCTGACTGTTGTGACAACCGTGGATGCACGGCCCTGGCTGTGTGGGTGGTGGAGACGGCCCCCTGCCTGTTCGCAGCCTCACCCCTGTTGGGGGGGGTGGTGGGGGCTGGTGGGGTGGAGAGTGAAGTCACTGAGTTGGCCTCTTCCTGATTCTGCCAGGGGTGGGGAATCTGGTCTCAAGGCATCCTGTAGCACATTGGGGCACCCGACTCCACACTTCTGCCCTCCCCAGGCATCTGAGCCCCGGGAGGCGCCCTGCACAGGCTGGTTGGATGTATCCCGTGTCCCCAGTGCCCCACGCACGTGTTCTGTGCGTCGGCTACAGCCACCCATCCTTTGAACGACTGCACAACCTCCCAAATTTCTCGTGGGTCCCCTTCGGCCCCTCTCGGACCTGCCTCCCGGAGGCAGCCAGAGTGATCCCTTTTAAAGATCGCTCCTTGGCAGGGTGCCTGGGTGGCTCCGTTGGTTAAGCGACCGGCTCTTGATTTCGGCTCAGGTCATGACCTCACGGTTCATGGGATCGAGCCCAGCCTCGGACTCCACGCCCACGGCGTGGAGCCTGCTTGGGATTCTCTCTCTCCCTCTCCCTCTCTGCTGCCGCCCTGCTCACGCTTGCTTTCTCTCAAAATAAATAAATAAACATTTTAAAAAAGAGCTTAAAAAAGAAAAAGGGTCACTCCTTTGCTTAACACCCTCTAGAGGCTCCTCGGGCTAAAAGCCAAAGTCGGACGCCCAACTGACTGAGCCACCCAGGCGCCCCCAATCATCTTGACAAGAGCAAACATAGCCCTATATATAGTCACAGGTTTCAGGCCATAATATCCACTAGTATTCTCCATGAGTTCTCTGAGTCCAGTTGGGCTGTCTAGAACCTTCCCAACCGTCTCTATGCCCTCCCTGCTCCTTCTTGCCTGTGAATAGAATGGGGACACACACCCCCTCCCCCACACTCTGTAGCAGGTGCAGCATGAAGGCATGAGCCTGTAGGGTACAAATGTCTGTTACTGGGGCCTTGAGAAAGAGCTTCCTGTGACGGCGGGTGGAAGGTGCTAGAACAGGACCAGGAACAACAGCAGGTTAAAGGCTGCCTTTGGAGAAGGACAGTGCTGGGATCTTGAATCCTGAAGCTGAGCCCTGGCACACATCTGGTAACATCAAGGACATTGGCCAGAACCCTTTGTTACCGGTGCACTAAGTTAGTTAGGCTTGCAAGATTCCAGAACTCCGGAAATAGTACAGTTTGGCATGTCTAGGTAATTGAGCTTAGAAATCAACCAATCTAGCCCTTCACTTCACAGTTGAGGAAAACAAGATTCAGAGACATCCCGAGGTCTTCTCTTTCTTCAGCTAGAAAGGCCAGGAGAGGGGTCCCTGGGTGGCTCAGCTCATCACTTTGGCTCAGGTCATGATCTCACAGTTTGAGCCCGCCTCGGGCTGAGCCCGCATCGGGCTCTGTGCCGACAGCTCAGAGCCTGGAGCCTGCTTCAGATTCTGTCTCCCCTTCTCTCTGCCCCTCCCCTGCTCATGCTCTGTCTCTCTCTGTTTCTCAATAATAAATCAACATTAAAAAATTTTAAAGGGAAAAAAGAAAAGGCCAGGAGCTTTCATGAACAAGCCAGGGCCAACGTGCCTGGATCACAGTGTAATTGCTGCAAGAGAGCAGGGCCGCTGTGTGTGGCTGCTCAGCCTTGCCTTGCTCCTCGTAGACTACAGTATGAACAGCTCCCCCTAGCGGTGTGCAGTGCACAGACCGCACAACGGTACAGAGACATTCTGAGCCAGAGTCGGGGCAAAGACCAATAGTGACACAGAAGTCCCATTGCATGGGCTGGGTCCCGTGGTGGACACAAAAGCAGAAGGCTGGTCTGGAGCCCAGACAGCAAAGCAGCTGGCAGGGCCTTTCCCCAGAAAGGAAAGGAGGGTTCTGCTGGCATTCGGTCCTGAGGGAGGCCGTGGCTCAAGATGCTGATCACTGAGCCCATGAGCACCTGGGACAGGCATCCACCATCCTTCCTCCTTGGCGGCCAATGGCGCCAGAGCCCGACCTGGTGGTCAAACTGAGTCAGGAGCAGAGTCCACCAGGCCCCCAAAGCCCAAAGGGCGGGAGCAGGACACGGGCAGGATCACAGTCCGCCAAAGCAGGCCTACAGCCACACGTACCTGGGACGTGAAAGGTTGGAGGACGTGGGCGGTGCCATCAACAAGGCGGCTAACGCCCACAGAGAAAGCGCTAAAGAAGTAACCACCCCCCGTATCCGCCGACCTTTTTTCCTTTGCGGACCATTGCTTCATAAACATTTGCGTGGAAATGCTTTATTTAATCCTACAGGAGACCTGTGATGAAAGCCTTCTCCCTCGTTCCCCACGTGGATGTCCCAGATTATGGAAAGGACAAAACGAGAACTTGAACCGGCGCCCGCAGTCTTGGGTGAACTCCCTGCGCCACAGCGCCCCCTTCTGGCCAGAGAGGAAACTTCCCTTCTGAGGCTCAGCCCCTCTGATCCCGGAGCCGGATGGAGGGGGCGAGGTGGGCTTGATCCAGGGGGACCTGGGTGAAGGTCGTACGGGGGGACAACAGTGAAACAAGACATTCTAACACGTGGATTCTGGCCATGGAGACAGAGCTCTGTGTGTCTCAATCTCTGGGCAACATTCTTTAGTTGTTGTTTTTTAAATTTTTTTTAATGTTTATTTATTTTTGAGAGAGAGAGAGACAGAGACAGACAGAGACAGAGCACAAGCAGGGGAGGGCCAGAGAGAGGGAGACACAGAATGCGAAGCGGGCTCCAGGCTCCGAGCTGTCAGCACCGAGCCCGACCCGGGGCTCGAACTCCCGAACCGTGAGATCATGACCTGAGCCAAAGTCCGAGGCTCTACCGACTGAGCCCCCCCGCCAGGCACCCCTCCCTGGGCAACATTCTGCCTCAAAACAGCAAGAGGTCAACTCCTCCCCCACAGCGGGTCCCTGTGTGTTTTGCACAGCCCAGCTCCCTTCGGAAAACTCTCCTCTCTTCCTCCGGCAGGTGAACCCTTTTATTTTATTTTTGTGCTCAAACGTCCTTCTTCCTGGCAGACCCCGGCAACCGACCCAGGCCAGCCGCTCCCTCTTCTGTGTCCCTGCACGGCCTTATTAGCCCGCATTTCATACCGGATAAATTGGAGACATTATGATTTCTCTTCTTATCAAAAGAGTACGGACGTCCACCTTGCAGATGGCGTGCAGGACGCAGAAAAATACAGAGGGACGAAAGTATCACGTCTTTTCTGGACAGCTCACCTCTGTGGAGGCGGCCACTCCGTGTGAGGGCTGAAGGGCTCTCGCTGAATTAAGAATTCAGCAACGCTACCTGCGTGCATTCCAGGCAGGGCCAACTGGACAGACGGACGGGCGGGCAGCTGGGACACACGTTCCCTGGTTTGGGCACTGTCCACTGAGTCTCAGCATGCAGGGGCGGAGGGCGATCACGCCCAGCGGGCATCTGGCTCCCAAAAGGAAGCGCGGACACCCCTCTGCACTTTTCGGAGGGGTCCTCTTGTCTCAGGGGAGCATCAGAGAAGGGGGTGCGGAGAGATCAGTGCATTTGGGGAAAGTCCCCCCCCAGCTAGGGTATTTGGAGAGTGAAGGGGAGGGGGGTCACTTCTCTACTCCTTTTATCAGCCACCTGCACCTTCTATCAGTGTTTATTCTGCGTGTTTTCCGTGGAGACCGAGATGCACAAGAGATTCGCCGAGTCATTTTTAAAAGTTTGTTGGTCTTTTTCTCTTATTTACAATGTCTATGAATTATGAAAGCGTTTAGGTTATGATTTCTCCCAATATACCTTTTTGTGTGTGTGTGTGTGTGTGTGTGTGTGTGTGCCATTCCAGTCCTGGAGATCGGCCGCCGTTACCTTCTCCATCGGGGTTGAGAGAGGTTTCAATGCCGGGCAATTCTGTGGGGGCCGTGTGTATAGCTCCCGTGAAATCGTCCCAGCGGACCCTCTAAGGAAGAAACAATTCTCCAAAGCACGGGGCATCAGGTGCACGAGTGGCAGGGCCCGGGGGGTCTGACCCCAGTCGCTATGTCCGCAAAGGCCGTGTCACCCTGCAGTCAGGAATCCTGGCGCAGGGCTCCCGTCCCGGAGCCCAGCATTTGGGAAAGAAGAATGCTTACTTATGTGGGATCCTAATGACGATGCCAGGAAGTGAGTGAGCCACCGCCGATGGTTTCTGGTCGGAGTGATTCCGATTCCAACCTAAGAATGACAAAAAGCTACAAGCGAGGCTGTGACTCAGCTGAATGCTGGGTTTTGAGAGACATCAAAGCTGCCACAAATACATCTGTCTGCCCCGGGGATTCCGCTGTTCCCAGAGACTGTTCTCACCCTCGATACAGTCGGTCACCCCTTTCCTCTGCATTTTCTTTCTTTCTTTCTTTCTTCAGTTATGAAAGTAAACCACTGAAATTTTGAAAAAGCTACAGTAATGGATTGAAAAAATAGTTCGTGGTCAGCTATTCTCTCCTCCCGTCAACTTTTCAAAACAGTCATGCTGAAATAATATTAAGTACTCAAATAAGGAAAAACAAATGCCTTGAATAATGTCACTTAACGAACACTTTCACAGTAATAAATGCCGCCGTTCGTGAAGTGCTTACTCTGTGCCAGGAATACGGGTGAACTCACCTAATCCACAAAGTGGCACCGACAGGGGCTCTTCTCACCCCTGTTTCACAGGGGCGGAAACTGAGGCACAGAGAAGGTAGGAAGTTGCCCAAGGTCCCAGAGTTAGTACCCGTCAGAGCTGGGATCGCAGCATCAGTCTCTGGCCCTACGGCCCCTTGGTCACAGAACCTCTGCTCTGCTCATCCTTCTGGGCAAAGTTTACGTAGATGTCCATGCTCTTTGCTTAAACACACGGCCATAGTCCACCTTTTCTTTCTTTTTTCTTTCTCTAGAGCAACGTTACTTGTTTTGCTCAACAGATTTGGACGTCTTTGCAGATGTAAGCATAGAGTTAAGAGATGTTTCATGATAGTTTGTCCTCTCTACAAGTAAATATCTTTATGCACAAACCTTTGTACATTGTGCTTTTTATATCAATAGAATAAAATTGGGATTTCTACATCGTTTACGCATCCTAGTCTTGATTTCAGCTTAGGTCATAATCTCAGGGTTTGTGAGTTCAAGCCCCGCATTGGGCTCTGTGCTGATAGGTGGAGCCTTCCTGGGATCCTATCTCTGCCCCTCCCTCGTTCTCTCTCTCTCTCTCTCTCTCAAAAAATAATAAACTTTTATTTTTTAAAAAAAGCTAACATATTTAAAATTTAGACACGTCCGTCCCATGTGGTCAGAGGCTAATTCTACCAAAACTCTAAGAAACACATTTTATACAAATTCAGTTAGACAATAAAAAAAAGGGGGGGATTACTTCGAAACTCATTCCATGAAGTCATAGCCTGATACTAATACAATTCAATGACATCACATAAAAGGAATATTCAGGGCTATGTAATTCATGGTTGTAGACACAAAATACTGGAAAATGGAACCTGAAAACATATATAAAAATGATCCAACACGATACATTTGTATTTATACCGGTTATGCAAAAATGGTTTGATATTATAAAAGACATCTATATAATTTACAGTCAAAAGAGAAAACACTCTGATAATTTTGGCAAATTCAGAATATCATGATACAAGAAAACACCCAAATACGATTTTATTTTAAAAGTCGAAATTTTGAAAGAGATTTCTTTGATGTGGTAAAGTGTACCTGTGAAAAATACAGAGCAAATGTCTTCCTAGATGGGGAAGTGTTGAAAACATTCCTTTCACATTGAAAAAATGAGTCCATTTTTCACTGCTTTTATTTACCAGCGTTAGTCCAGAAGAGGAGACGTTCTCTAAATCAAGGTCAGTGTTTTGGCCATTCCAGGCGACAGGCTACCCGAAATTCTGATTCACGACTACGTCTTCTCACGAAAAGCAGCCCCAGGGCTGTCTTCACGAAGAGTAAGCACATAACCCACAAGGGTTTTCTCACAGGCAAAGGAAAAGCTTCCCCCACTAAGTGGATGTTAAAGGGCAGGGGAGACAAGAATTAGTCTGTGTTGTGATCGCAGCCCCTACGTGTGCTTATTTAAAGTAGCGGTTATGGCACAAAAGTCAATAGCGTGTTACTGAGCTCAAAACCCAGGTAGAAAATATTGAGGAGACAACTTCCATTCACGGTAGCAACAAGGCGGAATAATTAGGAATAAGATAAATAAGAAGGTGTAAGGTTTATACGAAGAAAACTGTATATAAACTCTGCTGATGGGTATTAAGAGAAAAACCTGCTAAACAGAGACATAGAGGGGCACCTGACTGGCTCAGTCCGTAGGGCGTGCGACTCTTGATCTCGGGGTTGTGGGTTCAAGCCCCATGCTGGGTGTAGAGATTACTTAAATAAATAGAAGACATAGGACAGAAACCCTACATTATAAAAAAAGTTAGTTACTCTCACCTATGTTAGATAGGATCCAATCCGTAGCCCAACAGAATCTCTGAAACTTGGCCAAATAATTTTAGGTTTAACTTGTAGGAAAAAAATATATGTGCAGGATAGCCAGGACATTTCTCTCTCTTTCTTTCTTTCTTTCTTTCTTTCTTTCTTTCTTTCCTCCTTCTTTTGTTTCTTTCTTTCTTCCTTCCTTCCTTCCTTTCTTTCTTTTTTAACTTTATTTATTTACTTTGAGAGAGACAGAGAGAGTGCGAGCAGGGGAGGGACAGAGAGAGAGGGAGAGAGAGAATCCCAAGCAGGGTCTATGCTGACAGTGCGGAGCCCGACGCGGGGCTCGAACCCACGAACCGTGAGATCATGACCTGAGCTGAGATCAAGAATCAGGTGCTTCACCGACTGAGCCACCCACGCGCCCCAGGACATTTCTGAAAAAGAAAAATATTAAAGGAATATATTTCTTACCAGATATTAATATGAATTATGAAGTTAAAATTCATCTGTTCAGTCTACAAAACATATTGAGTGCCTTCTCTGAGCGAGAGGCTCCTGGAGACGTGGGTCACTTCCGGGCAGGAGCAGGAAGTATCATGAGTGATTTGGCCCCCTGGGTGTGTCCCTCATCGCACGGGGATCTCGATGCCAAAGCAGTGGTAAGAAGTCTGCGGGTGAGTGGAAGTGAGCAGAAGGTCCCTTCCAGGGACAGAGACAGGGTCCTTGGGCTCCTGGTCGGTCAGCAGCTTTGAGGAGGCTCGTGGTCACTGACACTCAGCATGGAGAGCGTACGGTTTTGAAGAGGAAGGTTCTGATATGTCAGAAATATCTTCCCCGGTAGCTGGAGAGAATGGACATCAGCAGGCCTGCAAGCATTCATTTCTCGAGCAAGTCGACATCGGTCCACGGAGGCTGGAAATTCTTCTGGAAATTCTTTTTTTGTTTATTTATTTTTGAGAGAGAGAGAAAGAGACAGAGACAGAGTGCAAGAGGGGGAGAGGGGGAGAGGCAGAGAGAGAGAGGGAGACACAGAATCTGAGGGAGGCTCCAGGCTCCGAGCTGTCAGCACAGAGCCCGACGTGGGGCTCGAACTCACAAACCGCAAGATCGTGACCTGAGCTGAGGTTGGAGGCTTAACCGACTGGGCCACCCAGGTGCCCCTGGGAATTCTAATGAAGTAGAACCAGAAAGGCCCTGGGAACGTCCAGAACTACGGGTCTCGGCCTCCTTCAGACACGGCACATCTTTCTTCTCTGCCCTGCTGCTTGTGAACATCTTGACTCCACTCACGGAGGGGTGGACACTCGAAGGTGACAGAGGGTGGGGAGAGCAAGGGCTGGCCCCTGTAAAAGAAGGTGCCACCCTAGGTCCTGCTTGACAGAATCCTAGGGATAAAAGATCCCAGATCCTCAGTTAACCCCTCAGACTCACTGCTGTTACAGTCTGGGGAACAGAGGTCTAATTTTAACTCTCACGTTAATATTCAGGCTTTAAATTATTTTGTCTCCCAGGGTGCCCGGGTGACCCCGTCGGTCAAGCGTCCGACTTCAGCTCAGGTCACGATCTCACAGTTAATGAGTTCGAGCCCCACGTCAGGCTCTGTGCTAACAGCTCGGAGCCTGGAGCCCACTTTGCATTCTGTGTCTCCCTCTCTCTCTCCCCCTCCCCTGCTCACGCTCTGTCTGCCTCTCTCTCTCTCAAAAATAAAAAAAGCATTCAAAACATTTAAATTATTTTCTCTCCCATATTCCTGGCACTAGGGAGGCCTGAAGGACCAAGGGATAAGACAAAGATAAAAAGCTGTCCCGTGTGTCGAATGTTTAAAAGCAAACGCACGTTGTTCGTTTGATCCTTAAAACCAGCTAGTGAGGGAGGCAGGATGGGAATCCGTGTGGGCACCTGGCGGGTGGTTCCTCAAAGTCCTCTCGCCCGGTCGGTGCGAGGGCTGGAGTGTGAACTTGCCCCTGACTCCGGGCTGGGTGCTCTTACCGCTGACATCCGAAACAGACACAAAGAGGCCTTATTTCTCCAATCGATGGGTGTGCCCAGTTATGTAAAAGCAAGGTTCGGAGGCCAAGACTCTGGGGGCTTGCATGGTCATTATGAGTGGCATCTGGGACAGGGAGGCTTTGGAAATTAACTGAAACGGGCAAGGGAGGAACACGGGCCATTTGCGCACGGCAGGTGGGCTCGGGGGTCCCCGCAAACCCCCAGTTCCTCCCTGTACCAGCCTGGCGGCTTCCCCAAGACTCCCCCCTCTTCCCCACGGGAGTCCTCCACCAACCCTGCAACGTACTCATTTGCTAGTGAGGAAACTGAGGCCCAGAAAGGCTACCTAAGCTGTCCAAGGACAAGCTAGTTTGTTGGTGACGCAGCTTCGACTGAGCAGGGAGGGGTGGAGGGGGTGGGTCCCTCAGGCAAAAGACCTTCAGTCCTGATTCTGGACACAAGCTTCCAGACTCCAAGGCTTGCTCACCTCAACACCCCTCTCCACAATGAATGGCTGTGTCCACTAAAACCAAGTAGGAGGCCTGGGTGGCTCAGTTGGTTACGTGTCCAGCTCTTGATTTAGGCTCGGGTCATTATGCCAGGATCGTGGCATTGAACTCCGTGATGGGCTCTGTGATGAGTGTGGAGCCTGCCTGGGATTCTCGTTCTCTCTCTCTCTCTCTCTCTCACTCTCTCTTTCTGCCCCCTCCCCATTACAATTTTTTAAAAACCAACCAATAGACATTTTATGCCGTAACAACATCAACAACAACTCAGTGTTGGTACCAGGCAAGCATGGCCCCAAGGTCCCAGATCTGCACAGTTTAAGGACCCTCTAGGGCCGGCTCTGGGCACATGTGAGCTTCAGAGGCCACAACAGCAGTGGCACCTGCCACATAGCTCTGTGATCATCCTGTGGCTCCTGACTTCAGGTGTTCCTGGGAGGTGCGTTCACTCTAGAGGGAAGATCCGGGCTGTCCCGTCTGGCGCCCTCCCCTGCCTGCCGTACCTGCCACGAAGGGGGTGTCTTCCTCTGTTTTCTTCCTTCAGCCTTCACCATATTTAATGGGAAAGCCAAACTGGGGGACGGGGAGAGGAAAAGGCTGAATGGGGAGGAACTATCACATTTTGGATCAAATAAACAAAAGAAAGTTGGAGGTGCAGGAGGGAGGGTGGGGAACAGAGGGGAGTCAGCAGTGGATGAGGCTCACATACCAGCTGCCCCTGCAGCTACCAAGCAGTGGACAAAACACACGTTTTAGGGTGAGCAGGGGACACGCCAGGGCCACCCATGTGACCTGGGGCAGATGGAGAGGTGGATCCGGGCCCAAAATTATGGGGAAAACAGTCACTCACACTTCTTCTCCCTGGCCTTCAGGCACGGTGAGCGTGATGGAGTAGATTGTTTCTACCTCTTTCTGTATTCATCTGAAGATAAGAACGCAACAAGATTTTTTTTTTTTTTTAAGTATAATCTGTAGCAACCTGACTCACCGAGTCCAAGGCCTGAGAGAGGAGCGATCTGGATCTGAGTGTCTCCAGGGGTGGAGGAGAACCTGAGATGCACACCCCTGCAATTCCGCTCCATGCCTTGCCCCTACACTCCTCTGGGGAGCCACCACAAAGGAGGGACAGGAACGTTGCTCAGTGCTCCGCAGAGAGGCTCCCAGCCGGGCAGATGTGTGTTTGGCCTGGAGACATTTTTTATTTATTTTTTTAATTAAAAAAAATTTTTTTTAACGTTTATTTATTATCGAGAGACAGAGAGACACGGAGTGTAAGCAGGGGAGGGGGCAGAGAGGGGGGAGACACAGAATCCGAAGCAGGCTCCAGGCTCCGAGCCATCGGCACAGAGCCCGACGCGGGGGCTCGAACTCACACACTGCAAGATCACGACCTGAGCCGAAGTTGGTCGCCTAACCGACGGAGCCACTCGGGCGCCCCAAGCCTGGAGACATTTTTTAAGAAGTTTTCTTGCATTTGTCTCTTCCTCTTTCTCTTACTTCTTTAGAGTTCCCTCTCAGTGTGGCGATACTTCCGCGGCTGCTGCGAGGCCAAAAATTAGAAGGACTGAGCGAGACGGAATCGATTCGTGCAGCTTCGGCCTCATGCGCAGGAAACGCTTTCTGGATAATCAACAGCAGCACGGGGATCAGAAGGCTGCATTCGCTCCAGTACTGGAGGTGCCCCCTCCCCCCCATCAGAAGTTGCCAGAAGCTTCCACCTTTGCTCCACCGCAAAGGCCGACACGCTGGGAGGAAGCCGAGAGCCACCACGCTCTGGGTGCTCAGCGCCAGGCACGCTTTTCGATTATCAAGTTATCTCATTGGAATCCTCTGCCAACCCTGTAACGTACTTATTTGCGAGTGAGGAAACTGAGGCCCAGAAAGGCTACCTAAGCCGTCCAAGGACAAGCTGGTTTGTTGGTGGCAGAGCTTAAACCACAGAGCCCACGGCTGTCCGGTGTGGCCCACTGACTTGGTCCACTCTTTTCTAGCTTGGCATCTTTCTCCTTCTCTAACTCAGAGGAAGCTGCAAGGACGGGTATCCAGGTCTCGCACTGCACGAACCACACTAAATCCAACTGCCCGGTCTTTGCTTCTTTTGCTTCCTTTCCTTTCATAAAAACAGCATCAGAACAGAAAAGGTGGCAGTTCTCTTCCTGCCTTCCCTTATTCCTTTGCAACCTGGCTTTGGTTTTCACCTTATTGAACTCTCTCTCTCTCTCTCTCTCCATATCTGCGGAGCCCAATCAGAACAGCGTTGGCCAAGTTGAGTCACACTGCTCCTCTGCTCCCTGAAATTCTTCAGTCCTTGCCTTGTCGCAGGCACATCCTCAGGGCAGGGGAGAAGGGAAAAGAGCCTTTGGCTTTTGTCCCCACTGGTTCTCTACCTGCCCTGCTACAACACGTTTCTCCGGCCATTGTTCTACCTCTTGACCTCCAGAGAAAAGCCAAACATGGGCTTTGCGTCCACTTCTCCCCCAGCCTTTTGGGAGAAACAGCCCTCAGGAAGAGGGTGGGAGCAGCAGCCCAAATTCCCCAGGAGCCTGGTGTCGTGGCCGACTGAGTCAGATCCCCTTGAAAGCCTCAGGCAGCCTTCTGAGTTGGCAACCCACTTCAGGATATGGGCTGTTTGGAAACTCTGGCTTCCAGCTTCATGGCACCCAGACCTGGAACGGGACACATTTCACTCCATCCCCTTGATGCTTGCACCCTGACTACTTTGTGATCGATTCGTAACATCAGTTCCTTGAGCGAGAACGCTGAATCTCTGTGCACATTGAAGGGTGCACATCTACTAAAGTGCCATCTTGCACAAAAAAAAAAAAGAAAAAAAAGCATGATGATGTGAGGTAGAGTGAGTAGTTGGCATGGATCCCAACGAACCAGTCTCGTTCAACAAGATTATATTCGTGTTGGTTGTAACTTGTTGCACACGTGTAAGGTAATGGCAATGAAAATGGGGATAAAAAACACCAAAATGTGGAGTCTCTGAAAGGCATTAGGCAAAGGGTCTTTTTTTTTTTTTTAATTTTCTATCTTGAGTTGGCTGTAGATTCACAGGAAGTTGAAAAAAATGCCCTCCCATGGTGGCATCCATCAGCTAGAGCACGCTGTTGCAGTTAGGATATTGGCAATGATGGGGTCAAGATGCAGAACATTTCATCACGACCAGGAGCCCCTCGTGTTGCATTTCTATAGTCCCACCCGCTCCCTTCCTCCCCCTACCTGATTCTTAGCCCCTGGTAACCGCTAATCTGTTTCCATTTCTGTGATTTTTGTCAACTTAAGAACGTTATATGAAGGGAATCATAGTATACAACTATGCGTATGTAGTTACTCAGCATAATTCTCTGGAGTTTCATTTAGGTTGTTTGTGTGTCAATAGTTCATTCCTTGTCATCACTGGCAGTGTTCCTTGGTACAGGTGTACCTCCAAGGTAGAGGACCACCTCCCTCGGTGACACGGGTATATTATACTTGTGTAACCACCCACCCCTTGAACAACATCTGGGTTGTTCCCAATTTTTTGCTATTATGAGTAAAGCTGTTAGGAATGTTTGCGTACAGGTTTGTGCATGAATGTACATTTTCATTTCTCTGAAATAAATGCCCAAGGGCAAAGGGTTTTAACTCTTGAAAAAGCAGCTGGGGAGAGAGATGTTTCCTAGAGCCTGAAAACCAGGGGAAATGACTTCCGAGGGCAGCGGCGGGGGCGGGGGGAGCACGAGCAGGAAGGACTCAGCAAGGTGCCAACCTCTTCATGTTGTAGCAGGTGTGCAAAGATGCAAATTGCCGAGTCCGTTTGTATTCCACAGTCTACACGCTAGTGTTCGCATCTGTGCAGATGCAAAGAACATAAAAATAGCTGGAGAAGTAGAAACTCAATCTGTGAGACCTCTACTTTAAAGGTTAATTTGAACCCCCAAACTAAGAGCTCTGCAGTTACCACCTGACCGTGCCATCAGCCCCAACAAGAGACAGTGGAGTCTGGCCCCACCGCTGGGAACGGCCTTCGGGGGACCCACAGGAATCAGAGACCTCTCACAGATGCTGAGTCACAGTGATTATGTAGCACCTATAAAGCTCTCAAAGATGATGGCACCCTCTGAATATAAATTTCTCTTATTTATTGAAAAGCAAAAGAAATTTTAGGAAAAATTTATTTTTATATTAATTATGCAAGAGGATGATTACAGGAAGATAAGTACAGGACCTGCCTGTGATTCAAAGCTAAACGAAAACTTATATCAAAGGCAATGAACAAAGATCTGTTCCCAACAGAAAAGCACCTTCATTCACGTGGAAGAAAATCTTGAAAATCAGAACACAGAATAAGGAATACAGAAGTGAAAAGACAGACAAGATAACAGACATGGAAGAATTTTTTTAAGTGTATTTATTTATTTTGAGAGAGAAAGAGAGCAAGCCGGGGAGGGGCAGAGAGAGAGAGAGAGAGAGAGAGAGGGTCCCAAGCAGGCTCCGAGCTGTCAGCACAGAGCCCGACACGGAGTGCGATCCCACAGACCATGAGATCATGACCTGAGCTGAAACCAAGAGTCAGATGCTTAACCGATTGAGCCACCCAGACACCACAGACAGGCAAGAATTTGAACAGAAAATGAGTCTAACAATATGCCCACGAAGAAAAAGAATAAATGAGGCAGAAATGGTATTTGAACATAGGAAAAAGATTTTTTAAACCAACTTTTCAGACCTAATAAGGCTTGAATCTGAGCAATCTGGCCAACCAACTTTCACACACTTAATGACAAGCTGGTAACACCCAGACTTACGTGAACTATAGTTTTAAAAAGTCAGATGCTGTAGGGGTGCCTGGGTGGCTCAGTCAATTAAGTGTCTGACTCTTGATCTCAGCACAGATCGGTCATCATCTCACAGTCTGTGAGCTCAAGCCCTGCATCAGGCTCTGCACTGACAGTGACTGTATAGAGCCTGCTTGGGATTCTCTCTCTCTCTCTCTCTCTCTCTCTCTCTCTCTCAAAATAAAAATAAACTTAAAAAAAAGTCAGATGCTGTAAAACAGTTTTACAGATATTCAGGGAGGAGGAAAAACCCAAATAGGTAATGTATTACCTTCAAAAAATAAAACTTAGATTAATCACAAACTTCTTTGCCAGTTCAATCTAATAAAAGTAACTTGCTTTGGAAGAAAAAAAAAAGCAGTCGTATGTGACCCTTAATCATTTAAAAAAATTTTTTTAATGTTTATTTATTTTTGAGAGAGAAAGAGAGACAGAGCATGAGCAGGGAAGGGGCAGAGAGAGAGAGGGAGTCACAGAATCTGAAGGAGGCTCCAGGCTCTGAGCTGTCAGCACAGAGCCCGACACAGGGCTCGAACTCGAGAACCATGAGATCATGACCTGAGCCGAAGTCAGATGCTTGACTGACTGAGCCACCCAGGCGCCCCAACCCCTTAATCATTTTTTATCTGGAGAGTTTGTGATTGATATTTGCCAGGAAGAAGCTGAAAAACATTCTTCATACCTATCCTCTCTTGTAATGTGACATCATAATGCTCTTCCAAAATAATAACTTATAAACGTTCTTAAGATTCCAGAAGAATCGTATTTAAGCATGATGAAGTGTTGTTGAAGGAAACTGGGTAGGTGATGAGGTCAATTCAATATGTAGATAATTCACAGTAATTATCTTATATTTAAAAAAAAGTTTATTTTTGAGAGAGAGACAGCATGAGCAGGGGAAGGGCAGAGAGAGAAAGAGAATCCCAAGAAGGCTGTGCACTGTCAGCACAGAGCCTGACCTGGGGCTCGAACTCACGAACCGTGAGATCATAACCTAAGCTGAAACCAAAAGTCAGACACTCAACCGACTGAGCCACCCAGGGGCCCCGGTAATTCTTTCAAATTTCCACATGAATCTGAAATCAGAACAAATAATAAATAAAATTAATAATAAAAAATTAATAACAAAAATCTACATAATGATAGGATGTACTTTACAACCTCAGATAAAATCAGAGGAGATTGGGAGGCACTGGAATAAGTAAAAAAATCCTGATGACCTTCATGTCCCGCAAAAGAAAGGAAAACGTGCTTACTGTCTTTTTTCAGCATGAAAGTGCCCAAACTTAGAGTCAAGATCTTTTCGAAAAGCTATAAAGTAAAGGCTAGTGAACCTAAAATCCTATTTTAAACTTCCAGGTTGGAAAGAAACGAAAGCAAATAGAGCAGTGTTTGTAACAAAAGACGGAGGAAAAAAAGCGAAAAAGAAAGAGCAAGAACTTATACACGAGATTGGAAAAGACCCAGCAAAATATCATGGCAATGAAAGTGCTTTCGTTCTCTATTGACTAGCATGATTCGTATTATATCATTAAAACTTCATTAACTAGCTTTCTAGAAAAACTCCATTTAAGAGAAACAGAAGGTTCAACATAGACTCTAGACCAAAACCAGCAAGAACAGAATAATAATAATTTTTAGAAAGACGGGTGTGGCAAAATTAATTCCAGGCAAAGAGTTTTAGGCAGAAAACACCGAGTAGGACCTCTGGTCGTTTTACGTGTAGATTAAAGAACCATTCACGCCTCAGCTAAATCACAAACTACATGTGTGCACTACATAGCTTGGTGCGGAAATTCGGTAAAATAAAACCGGTTAGTTTTTCTGAAAGTCGCGGTTGAGGAGAAGACTTTGCACTGCTCTAAAGAGCTGGCAGCATGTTCTGGAAAACAAAGAGCATATCTGAACCGTAAAAGGACTGGGGCTGGGCAGGGAGTGATAGATAGATATCACACCCGGTGCTCTATACGGTTCACAAGAGTAAATATTAGTTTTGTAAGCACTAAGCTGTTGCACATGTGCTGGGGACAAAGGGCCGTGGAAATTCTAATTCTCTTTGGGCTAATTAAGCACAAAATCTCTTTGACAGTCGCTGTCCTCCGAGCTTTACACGCGGTACCCCTGGCTCGCCCACCCCCCCCCCCCCCGGGGACACTGACGGCACGGAGGGGGGACCCCAGTGTTAGATTTCTGTGCCTTTTACTAGCGGCTCCAGAGATGTGCTAAAAGGCCCCTCTGCTGATGTAATTAGTGTCTCTTTACCTACGTGATCAGTCAGCGTGTGTTAGGGCTGCTGGATGTTTGACCCTGGGGTGAAAACGTGTTTTATGTGTCGTATTTAACAAATCTGTGACTCTTCCCAGACCACGAAGATGCACTCTTGTTTTCATCTAAACACGTGTTACGACGTTTTCCTTCACATGTGGCTCTGCAATGTACCTGGGAGCAAGTTTTTTTTTTTAACGTTTATTTATTTTTGAGAGAGAGAGAGAGAGAGAGAGGCAGAGCGTGAGCAGGGGAGGGGCAGAGAGAGAAGGAGACACAGAATCCGAAGCGGGCTCCAGGCTCCGAGCTGTCAGCACAGAGCCCGATGTGGGGCTTAAACACACCAATTGCGAGATCGTGACCTGAGCCGAAGTCGGACGCTTAACCGACTGAGCCACCCAGGCGCCCCCAGGAGCGAGTTTTTGATGTGGGCTCTAAGACAGGGGTCAGGATTAATTTTTTGCATCAAAGTTTGCCGAACAGTTTATCAATCCCCCAACTCTTTTGCCTGTCCTGTCACCTTTATCATATAACCAATGGCTGTGCTTGTGTGGTCTGTTTCTGGATGTCATTCTACCCCGTCGGTCCGTCTGTCCATCCTCCTGCGTGTCGGTATTACATCCTTCTGTTGACAGCTTAGTAGGTTACGAGAGATGGCGGCCGGTCGTCGGGCTGGATCGCCGTGGCTGTTCTGGGAGACGGGCAGGCCCGGCAGGGCCTTGGGTGGTGGGTCGAGAAGGCCTTACGGGACATTGAAGAAGAGCGGAATTTGCACATGTCTGAATTTTTAAAAGTTGGCTTTGGCCACAGAGCAGGGTGTGTGGGGGGCGGGACGAGGCGGCCAGCTAGCACCACAGCCCGTGAACGTTGTGAGAGCAGGTGCGGGAAGAACGGGTAACGCGGAGTCGCAGAGGAGTCCGGTCCCCTTTCCAGACCAGTGCTCCCTGTCTCGGCCCCCGCCGCCTTTCCCGGCTGCTTTCTCTTCCAAGCTCCTACCTGCCCCCGGGCCTTTACACGTGCGGGTCCATCTGCCTGGAAGCCTCTGTGCATTCCCCTTGGTCGTATTCACCGCGCCTCGCCCTCCACCTCAGCTCAGATGCCTTTTCTGCAGAAAGCCTTCCTTCAGGACGATCGGGTACCAGGCTCCCTTCTGGATGCGGAGGAAGCAGCAGTTAACAAAGCAGATGAAGTTCTTGCTGATGCCGTTACGGCCTGGTGGCAAAGTTAAACAACAAATAAAAGACTTGAGGACAAATTGGATACTGGGAAATCCTACGAACCCAGTGTAATTTGGGGCGCCTGGGCGGCTCAGTGGGTTAAGCGTCCGACTCTTGATCTCGGCTCAGGTCAGGATCTCACAGTTTGTGGGTTCGGGCCCCACGTCAGGCTCGGTGCTGTGTGCTCAGAGCCTGCTTGGGATTCTGTCTCCCTTTCTCTCTGCCCCTCCCCTGCTTGCTCTCTCTCTCTCTCTCTCTCTCTGAAAATAAATAAAAATAAACATAAAAAAACGAGAAAGTGTAATCTAGCTCCCCCTATCTCTGCATCTTGAAGCAAGCAGCTTCAAGGTAACCCTTCGGAGACAAAGACGGGTTCGCTGCCCATGTTACAGCCTCATGTTGGGCATGAAATGAAACACACAAGCCCGTGTATTTTTTTAAGTAGGCTCCGCACCAACATGGGGCTCCGATTCACAACCCTGACATCAAGAGTCGCCTGCTGGACCGACTGCCAGCCGGGCGCCCCTGCCCCTGAATTTTGACAGTGATGAAGAGCTATCCTGAGGGTGATCTGCAAAATCTCAGAGCCCACTCGCTCGCCCACCGTGCACCTTAACCCCGTGAGCCACTCGCCAGCTCCCTTCTAACGGGAAGGCGCTTCGATCACATGCTCGCCAGAACCCCGGGGTACGGTGGTGGCCTGATCGGACGACCCCTGACCAGCTCACAAGCCCGCCGTTAAGTTTGATCCCTTCAAGAGCGAAGGGTTCACCCCTGTGATGAACATACTCAGCACCTCCCATCTGGGTTGTGCTGGGGAAGAAGGGGCTTTATAAATTGTTTAATTTTAATTCTCTTCCAATTTCTCACAGGAGATGGAAAAGCTTAATTGCTGAGTGTGTGGGTTTATTTTTCTGTTTTGTGCTGCTATGAGATATTTTAAGGTCTTATTTGAGGGGAAGAAATAATTCCGAGGAAGAAGCTTCTGGTGTCGAAAACTCCAGGGCTCTCATGTGGTGAGACGTGGCATAAAAGGCAAGGAAGAAAAGACTCTTTTTAAATTTTCGTTGTTTCTGAATTTCTCCAAGGGAAGACCACCTGCCCGTGTCATTTTAGGCACGGGATTGCTAATGTCCACACACGATCGATAGCCTGCTTCTGCCTGCGGTTCAGGATTCTTGGGGACACGGGGAGGAAAGGCTATAGGAGCCTCTGAGATCCGGGAGGGCAGGGACTTCCACACTCAGCTCAGGGAGGGGACAGCCCTGTCTCACGCCGGATCTTTCCACATCCCACTGCCCACGTGTGGGGTTTCTGCCGCTCTCCTGACGACAAGCCGAGACCCCTCAGGACCTGGCCTTCACTGAGGGCCTCTGATGTGCCGACCTCTGGGCCAGCTCGGGAGGCCAAACCTGATTTCCGAGAGCCTGGGGAGGGGGCGTGGTTAGCGCCACACCCCCCATGGACAGGCAGCCGGTGGTGGCCCACATGGCTGTCGCATGGCTTAATAGCAGCTCCTTTTTTGGAGCCTGACCCACGTCTCACTACTTCTGTTCTTTTATTTTGAAAATCACCCACCGTACCCCTTCTTGGTTTCAAATTTAGTGACAGAAAGTAAGAAATGGAAGGAACACGACTTCACCCTCCCAATCTGTTGCCTAGCACATGGCCATTCTTAACAGGTGGTGGGTTGCCTTCTTGAATGTGTCCTAAATTCATTCAGATCTATTTATGTCCATAGACAGACACATTTATATAAAACAGAATCCTGGCGTGTGTGTGTGTGTGTGTGTGTGTGTGTGTGTGTCTGGTGTTTGCATATGTACAAATAGACTGACTTCTTTTAACATCATGGACATATTTCTAGATCGGTCTGTGTGGATCTTCCTCACTTCTAATGGCTTCTTGGTGTTCTATTTGACTACGCGGTGATTTATCCATTCTCCTCTGTCAAAGATACACGTGCTTTTCCAGGATTTTCCCCTCACTGCTTTTTCCATTTTCACCGTATGCCTGAGCTAGTCTACATCTTAACAGCAACGATCGCTCGAGTGGGCAGGACTTACCACACTGCGTAACAATTACAGGTTCTCATTTACGTGAAATCGCCGTGATTGTTGAGTTCCAACTATGTGCCAGGAGCCATTCTTAGTATTTGGACATAATAAAGCAATGAATCCACCAACGTTTTGAAATAAGTGCTGTGCTCCTGACTCAGAAGTATTGTGCAGGACGTGGTTAATACTTGACACAACCATTAGGTATGACAAGAACGCTTAACAACCTCCAGGTCCTCTTTCCTTTATTCTTTGTTAGAATGAATAGTGTTTTCTCTATTTTATTGGTTTATTAGATTTATTAGATTTTTGAGATTTCTTCACTAATTCTTCCGCTTTTCTGTTTTCTCTATTGATTCTTCTCTGTTTTGTTCTTACTGTTTTCCCACTTCTTGAGCTGAAGTGTAGTTTTTAATGCATTTTAAAGTTAACGAACATGTTGAATGCTATGAATTTACCTCTAGGAAAAATTTTGGCTGAATTACATCTATTTTCATATGTAGTATTCTGATCACTATTTTCTATGTTTTTGCCCTGGGAATTTGAGGTTTATTTCTTATAACAGCTCAGTTGTCCCAATTAATGTATCTTTTAATGAATACAGAGAATGCCTCCTTGCATGCCAAGATTTTCTCCTGACACCTTCCAGTTGCTTGGTTCTATTGGATTAAACTGCTCCACAAGTGGGCTGATTACTATTTCCTACATAGTTGCACTGAAACTGTGATTTCTCTTTGGCGTGAGAAGGCTTTTTCTCCCTCCAATTGTTTGTATTTTTATTGTTGGTAGTTTGTTCATAATTCTTGATTTTCTTTTTCATTGTAGTTAGATAATGTAGACAATTTTTATTTCTGAGGGATGTATTAAGATTTTTTTTAAATTTTTTTTAACTTTTTTTTAATTTATTTTTGAGACAGAGAGAGACAGAGCATGAATGGGGGAGGGGCAGAGAGAGAGGGAGACACAGAATCGGAAGCAGGGTCCAGGCTCTGAGCTGTCAGCCCAGAGCCCGACGCGAGGCTCGAACTCCCGGACCGCGAGACCGTGACCTGAGCTGAAGTCGGACGCTTAATCGACTGCGCCACCCAGGCGCCCCAAGATTTTTTTTATATATATGGAGAGTATTTAAGAAAAGAATGAAAAGATCAGTGAAAGAAAATAGCAAATTTTGCGATAGATTCCAGTACATTTTAAGAATGTGGGGCACCTGGGTGGCTCAGTTGGCTAAGTGTCTGACTCTTGGTTTTGGCTCAGGTCATGATCTCACAGTTCATGAGTTTGGGCCCCACATCAGGCTCTGAGCTGTCAGTGAGGAGCCTGCTTGGGATTCTTTCTCTCCTTCTTTCTCTGCCCCTCCTGCCCTCTCTCTCACTTTCTCTCTCAAAAATAAATAAACTTAAAAAAAATTTAAATAAATAAGTTCTAAAAAAGAATTAAATGTATGACAAAGGCAATAGTTCAAGCATGTCAGAAAAACACTCGTTGCATAATACACAGCTGTAATACACACAACTGATCCCTAACTTCCTAATAGCAAAGCCACCATGGGTCACAGAGAACTCAGAGATAGCTGTGTAATGAAGGGCTAAGGATAAGAGAGTGTCTAGACAAAAGAAACGAACGAGCAGTAGTCTCAAACTCAGTAAGATAAGCATGAAAATGTCTCCATTTGATTCAGCAGTTAGGGTGTGATTTATAACCTTAGTAAATGCAGTCTCAAGGAGCAGAAGTAGAAAACAAATTGCACCGGATGGCAGAGAGAGTAGGAGACAAAGAAATGAGACACTGAAGGGGGGTCAATGAGTTTGGATGAGAAGAGGAAAAGGAAAGGCTGGGAGAGAGAACAGAGGCACAAAGGTGAGAACAGTATGGCCAGACTTATTTGTGGAAGGAAAAGAGCCTGTTCAGAGACCAGACAGTAGGCACTAAAAAGGAAGAGATCCCTTTGGATACGGTGGCCACACCTCCCAGTTTCCTGGGACTGTCCTTAGATGTGCCAGTTGTCACAGCATCCGGTTGAGTTGATGCCATATTTCGCTCCCCACAGTGTCCCAATTTGGATCATATATTGTGTTGTCACCCTTCTTATGGAGCATCTTCCCAGAAAGGCTGTGATCCAAAGCACAGGTGAGGCAGTGTCCTTAAATAGAAAGAGGGACATCGCATCTTTTGAGACATGAAGGAGGAGACAGCAGGGGTGGGGCTGAGTCTCCAACATAGGATGTCCAAGACTCCACAGTCAACCCCCGTCCCTGGAGCGGTGGGAGGGGAACAGGTGGAGACAAGCCACACCTCTAACATTCTTCAAAACGTATCAGGAATTTCCAGAGTGTAAAACTGGAGAAGTCTCAGTCACCCCACCAAACCTCCACCCCAGTCCACCGGCACATCAGGGAGGCGGCTGCGGAAGGAATGGTGTTATATGCTGGGAGCATGTAGGCTTATCCTACAATAAGGATCCAAGTTAACCTTCTGAAATATGGATAGTCATCATGCCAGAGAGATTAATTCCAGAGCAAGTGACACGTGGCTTCATAAGAAGGAGGCAAAAGTAGGAATTACGGAGAACAGTGGCAGCCATGACTTATAATTTATCCCTAGGACTGAGGAGGCAGGCTGCCAGATACGCTCTGCTTGTTAGCAGCACCTTTGATGAGAATGTCCTGGATCCTGAACTCCTAAAACAGTCTTTTTCTGTTGAGTTTACAGACTCGCTAATGCATACAATGAAAATCTTGTAAAGATCAGTGAAGGGATGTAGCTGGCATCTGGGTAGAACTGGAACACGCTGGCTCCATGGTAACAGAAACAGAAGTGACCTTGTAAGAGCTGAGGCAAAAATGGGAGGTGAGGAAGTGGCGACAGAGGGTGTAGACGCCCCTTTCAACACTGCCAGGGGATGGGGCACCTGGGTGGCTAAGTTAGTCAAGCATCCAACTCTTGATTTCAGCTCAGGTCATGGTCCCACAGTTCATGGGATCAAGTCCCACATCTGCCTCTGCACTAACAGGGGCAGAGAGAGAGGGGGGGGGGAGAGACAGAGAGAGGGAGACAGAGAGAGACACAGTGAATCCCAAGCAGGTTCCATGCTGACAGCAGAGAGCCCAATGCGGGCTCAAACTCACGCACCATGAGGTCATGACCTGAGCCAAAGTCGGATGCTCAACTGACTGTGCCACCCAGACACCCCAATAAATAAATTTTTAAAAACTTTTTAAAAGGCTGCCAAGGGAAAAAATGGGACTGGAAGTAGAAGGAGAGGTGTGTGTAGTCAGGAGAGGAATTTATTTGAGACTAGAGAGAACTAAGTCCATTCAAATACTAACTGGAAAGGGCCAGTTGGGGGAACCTCGATGGTACAGAAGTAGGAGGAGACGTCAGTAGAGTGGGATCCTGAGGGAGAACAGGGAGAAGGAATACTGAGTGCTGTCCCATGACTCCTTTCCAGCCAGCAGTCCCTCTGGCCATATTGCTTCAACTGTCTCCAGAAAGACTCCAGCCCTTCAGTCCATCTCTGGACCCCTCTTCTCTGGGCTCATCCTCACCCTGCCAAAGCTGGCCTGCATTCCGGATCCACCTGGAAGAAACTGGACAACATCGAGTCCCAATGTGCAAGCCTTCCCTCCCTCTTTGTGAGCTTCCCTTGGACTTGGGCTTGGGCTAAGCTGGTTGGCTTGGGACGAACATTCCAGGAACAGGAGGAGAGCTGTCCGGCCAGAGGCTGACTCAGGTCAAGTTGCAGCTGAAACCTCGTGAGCCTGCTTGAAACAGGGCTTTGATAGCTTCACCCTCCCCTTCTCCCCTCTGGTAACCTCGCCCTCCCCTAAATTCTTTGATGGCTCCCCATTGCCCGCACAAGACCACCCAAACCTTCCAAGTAGCATCCTAGACCTTGCACACTGCGGCTGAGATTGGGCACTTCCACACCTGCCGCCCTGCTCTTTGTCTGCCATATATCCCCACTTTCCTTTGCACATGCCTTAAATAGCAGAAGGCCATCTTTCCTTCAGGCTCATTGCAGATGCCACATCCTCCATGGAGCATGAAGCAACCAGATTCCTGTCATTCAGAAGTCATTCCTTGCTCTCCTCTGCCATGGCATTTCTGAACCTTCTTTCTTTCTGCTCCAGGACACCCATCCTGAGCCTAAGCTACCTCATCTTGGCTCTCAGCCGGCCAGCGTGTGTCTTCAGGGCGCATCGGGAGAAGCTACCAGAAATCTATTATCTACCTGGGAGCCTGTGGAACCTCTTAGCAAGAACTCATCCTACAGGAAGAGAGCTGAGGCCGCCAAGAGGTCAATGACAATGGGTCTGAAGACATCAGAATCCATGACATTTACAGCTGCGTCGCAGCTGACATTGTGGGTGAAGACCAGCCCCGAGGGGGCGGGGAGCAGACCTCAGAGGCCTGGGTGTCAGTGTGGGCAGCTCCGGGGGGTAGGGGTGGGGGACATCCGGGCCATCTGGTGGCAGCAGGGAACACGCTGGCCAATGGAAGAGAGTGAAACTGAATCGGCTGCAGCTGAAAAGGAGGATTTACTGGCTCGCACATGTAGGAGGGCCAGAGTTGGGGCTGACCTCTGGGTAAAGCTGGATCCCAGGGTGCAAATGTTATCCTTGGTGTGGCTTTGTCTCCCTTCCCCTCCTTCTCTGTGTGTGAGGCTCATTCACTCACCTGCAATGAGCTGTACAGTAGCAGAAGATGTGGACATAGTGGGGATCCCAGCTCAGTGACCCTCCCCCCCCCCCAGAGAACTGCCTTCCGCACACTTCACTACATGTATGGATGCAGCTGGCTTCACAAGGACCCCTGTGCCCATCCATGGAGTAATCGGTGTGGCCAGTGGCATGAGGAATACCAAGCGACACCCCCACTGCAGTGACCTGGTTACAATAGAGGAGGGAGGGGTTTCCCAAAGAAGATGATCCAGTTACCAGTAGGGGTGGGAGGTGGGAGGGGCCCCAGACGGAAGTAATCCATCCGGATACGGAAGCATCCAGGTGTCTTCCGTGGGGAGTAGGCGTGGGGAGTAGACCTACTGTAGGAATGTCCTGGAGAGCCCATCACGACCGGGAGCATGGTGGATTCCAAGCAGGAGACATGGAACCGAATTTTCCGAACGTGACAGCAGAGCCCGTGGGCGGAAGCTGCCAAGACCCCCACCCCAAGGGCAGAAGCACCCCTCCCGTGAGGGTCTTTACCCCTGGTGGGGGTGGAAGTGACTTGAGTGACCTGGCTCACAGTGCCTGTGTTACAGGTATGTGTATGTGACCCTTACATTCTTCACTACGTTCTGAATTCATTAGCAGGGTACGACAGAGTCCCCCCAGAGATCATGGCAGAGTCCCCCCAGAGATCATGGCACAGAGCCCCCCAGAGATCATGACAGAGTCCCCCCAGAGATCACGACAGAGCCCCACCAGAGATCATGACAGAGTCCCCCCAGAGATCACAACAGAGTCCCCCAGAGATCATGGCACAGAGCCTCCCAGAGATCATGACAGAGTCCCCCCAGAGATTGCGACAGAGTCCCCCAGATCACGACAGAGTCCCCCCAGAGATCACGACAAAAACCCCCAGAGCTCATGACAGAGTCCCCCAGAGATCACGACAGAGTCCCCCCAGAGATCACGACAGAGTCCCCCAGAGATCATGACAGAGTCCCCCCAGAGATCACGACAGAGTCCCCCCAGAGATCACGACAGAGTCCCCCAGAGATCATGACAGAGTCCCCCCAGAGATCATGGCACAGAGCCTCCCAGAGATCATGACAGAGTCCCCCCAGAGATTGCGACAGAGTCCCCCAGATCACGACAGAGTCCCCCCAGAGATCACGACAAAAACCCCCAGAGCTCATGACAGAGTCCCCCAGAGATCACGACAGAGTCCCCAGCGATCATGACAGAGTCCCCCCAGAGATCATGACAGAGTCCCCCAGAGATCACGACAGAGTCCCCCCAGAGATCACGACAGAGTCCCCCAGAGATCATGACAGAGTCCCCCCAGAGATCACGACAGAGTCCGCCCAGAGATCACGACAGAGTCCCCCAGAGATCATGACAGAGTCCCCCCAGAGATCACAACAGAGTCCCCCCAGAGATCTTGACAGAGCCCCCCAGAGATCACGACAGAGTCCCCCCAGAGATCATGACAGAGTCCCCCAAAGATCATGGCACAGAGCCCCCCAGAGATCACAACAGAGTCCCCCAGAGATCATGACAGAGTCCCCCCAGAGATCACGACAGAGTCCCCCCAGAGATCTTGACAGAGTCCCCCAGAGATCACGACAGAGTCCCCCCAGAGATCATGACAGAGTCCCCCAGAGATCACGACAGAGTCCCCCCAGAGATCTTGACAGAGTCCCCCAGAGATCACGACAGAGTCCCCCCAGAGATCATGACAGCGTCCCCCAGAGATCACGACAGAGTCTCCCCAGAGATCATGACAGAATCCCCCCAGAGATCACGACAGAGCCCCCCCAGAGATCATGACAGAGTCCCCCCAGAGATCATGACAGAGTCCCCCAGGGATCACGACAGAGTCTCCCCAGAGATCACGACAGAGTTCCCCCAGAGATCACGACAGAGTCCCCCAGAGATCACGACAGAGTCTCCCCAGGGATCACGACAGAGTCCCCCAGAGATCATGACAGAGTCCCCCAGAGATCACGACAGAGTCCCCCAGAGATCACGACAGAGTCCCCCAGCGATCATGACAGAGCCCCCCAGAGATCACGACAGAGTCCCCCAGCGATCATGACAGAGTCCCCCAGAGATCATGACAGAGTCCCCCCAGAGATCACGACAGAGTCCCCCAGAGATCATGGCACAGAGCCCCCCAGACATCATGACAGAATCCCCCCAGAGATCACGACAGAGTCCCCCAGAGATCATGGCACAGAGCCCCCCAGAGATCACAACAGAGTCCCCCCAGAGATCACAACAGAGTCCTCCCAGAGATCATGGCACAGAGGCCCCCAGAGATCATGTCAGAACCTCCCAGAGATCATGACAGAGTCCCCCAGAGATCATGACAGAGTCCCCCAGAGATCACGGCACAGCACCTAAGGAAGTATGCACAGAAGACGCATAAAACAGTCAGAGTATATTTATTCGTATCGAAGGCCCGACTCACCTTCTTCTCCCTCCCGTTTTCCGCATATGTCCTTCCCTCACCCCCAGCCAGCCGCGAGCAGCCGTGGGGCCTGGGTCCCCATGTGTGGGGCTGCTCCGTGTCCCCTCCTGGGGCGCCATCAGTGGGCGTTACGGAATCTCAAGTGTAATGAGCCCCTCACCCTCCTTCGTGACTGTGGATTTCCAGGGGCCGCTTTCACCTGGTCCCCGTGGTGTTTGCAGGGGGAGGACAGAGGCCGACGGGTCGGACAAGACTCGCCCCCGTTGCTGACGGCCCGGGGCAGGTCCAGCGTCTGCACGATGCCGCCTCCAGCCCAGGGCTGGCACACTTCGCCACCTGCTAGTAAAGAGGATTCTGGGCGAACGACTCCCCTTTGAAGCGAGGGACGCTTTTGCCAAAAAGCTCCCTCCCCTCTGCTTCCAACTACGGTTTCTCTAATGTGTGACCGCTTTTTGCCATTTTTTGAAGACCCAGCCCAATTGGTACAAATGACAAATGACAAACTGGCATCTCCTTGCCTCTGGATGCCCCCGATCAAAGGACCCGCTGCTTCCAGACCTCCCTTCTAGGAAAAGCCACCCGGGAACTGAGCCGTGTCGTCGGAAAATCGCCTGATGAAAGAACGGATGCCCTCTGCCTTTTGCTGCCGGTTGTCCCGTGTTCCCGCCCCCACCTCCCCTGACCCCTGCCCTCTGCCTCCCGTCCGTTTCATATCTATGACTCCCAGGACCTGCATCTGTGTCACAGGCCATCCCGAGTGTGCTCGGCCAGCGCCAGGCCCCGTCCTTCTCAGGAGAGATGGTTCTTACACCTGCCCCTTGAAACGTGCCAGAGCCAGCCGTGGTGAAAAACGCATTTTTTTAAGTGTATTTTATTTTTGAGACAGAGAGAGACAGAGCACGAACAGGGAGGGTCAGAGAGAGAGGGAGACACAGAATCTGAAACGGGCTCCAGGCTCTGAGCTGTCAGCACAGAGCCCGACGGGGGGCTCGAACGCCCAAACCTCGAGATCATGACCTGAGCCGAAGTCAGAAGCTCAACTGACCGAGCCACCCAGGCGCCCCACCCCTACTGCATTTCTAATCTGTTGACTTTGAGACAGTACTCTGCCTTCGCAGACCCTCCGAAGACCCCGGAAATGCTGGCTCTGCGTGGACACTCTTCTTCTCCACCGAGTGACATCCTCACATCTAACCTCTCTGCTTAGGGCCATAGGCACTGCCTAGAGGCAGCTCTGGCTGGAGGTACCCTACTCTTCACACACAGGCTCGACCCTTCCTGGCCTTCCTCCTCCCCCACCCCCCCCCCCCCGGCAGGGTCTAAGGATCCTGTCTCCACACCTCCAGCTCAACGGTGAGAAGTTCCATTACGAGCGCACAAGCCAGTGATTTCGGACAGAACCAGAGCTAAGTTGCGTGACTGCTGGAGGGGGTTGGCAGAAACCATCCTTGACGTAATGCCCGAGCGCTCGAACCTTCGCCTGAGTTAAGTTTTCTTCTCTTGTATCGGCACGTAAGCTGCCTGAGGGCAGGACGCCCACCCTCTCCCCCCCATCCCCTTGAATCAGGTTGGCACGGGGTAAGGGCGCAGAAGATACTTGTTCTTTGGCTCACTTTGCAAAATTCATATTGAGACGTCCTAAGCTCGGGAAGGTAACGGAACCTTTTCTGTGGCCTCTTCCCACCCAGAGTCACCCCACACTCACTCCGTGACGATAACGATGATGCTGTGCATGGGTCAGAGCCAGTGTTTTACACGTCATACTGGATGCTGTCATTTCGACCACATGGAACCCTGTGGTGCCGGCTGTCGTCACTCGTATCTTCACGACCATCGAAACCAAGATTGCTGAGCCCTCCCGCCTGTAAGATGAGCAGAGATTTGAACCCGGGTGCTACTGGCTGCAGAGTCTGTATCCCTCCCAGGTATCTGTCAACAGGTGCATTAGGTCACCTGGAGGGAGACCTGAAAGAGGAGACTTTTCACGAAAGCTTCAGCAGTTTTCAGTGACTTTTCATTAAACGCAAGACTGCCATGACCTTGGCGGTCAGCGACGAAGGAACCCATGAGGGGAGCCAGCTCCAGACAGGCAGACACCCCCATCTCATGGAGAGACCCACAGTCTCTTGAGAGGCCCAGGCACGGCCAGGACTCCACAGAGTGGCATTTATTCCAGAAAGGCCCACCTGGTGGGATCAGCAAACTAGGTCGCCTGGGGGCAGGATCACGCTCAGCTTGACCAGAACGCGGACGCGCAGCTGTCCCCAGCCCAGCCCTCGCTGGTACTGGCCACCTCAGGAGCTACGGGATTCCTCGGTCCCTCAGCCTACATCAGGCAAGGTCTAGAACGTGCCCTGTACCCCTGCCCTGGACAAGCAGCCCAATTTCCCTACTTCATGGGCAGCCTCCGTGTCCCTTAGTTCAACTCTGACAAGGATGACTTTTTGAGATACATTTTACCAAAGGCGTCATATACATCTATATAGAGATACACGCACACACACGCACACACACGCACACACCTCTACCTAACCCAGAATTCTTGGCCCAATAGCACCAAAGACCAGCAGCAGCCAGTCATAGTCTGACCAGCCTAGGGACAAATGCCAGCGCTTAGACCAATATTCCCCCCTCTTCAACCCTGACCTGGTTGAAGTGATGATAGGTTCGTGGCTGATGGGCTTGGGGCACTTGTAGTAATAGGGACGTTTGCTTCGCGTTTAGAATTTACACACGTCCACGAGACACATCACAGCCTCCTTGGGTGTCTGTTCGAATGGCTGGGCTCAGAGAGGCGTTACGATCGGTGCAATCAAGACCTCGCCTGGTTGTGTTCTGCGATGAACAACATCTACCCAGTTTCCACTTGGACCGTGTGGGGGGAGCTGGGCCGAGCCGTCCTAGCTTCATCCAATACTGCTAGTGCGACTCATATCTATCCTTATATTTTGAGTGAGTGATTCGGACTTCTTTGTTCTGACAAGCGTGCATTGAAGTGTCATTAGTTGCGGAACTGATAAGCGTAATGCTTTCCGTATAAAACCTATTCACATCTAGCAATGTGGTGTCCGTATAGGTCCTTTATCGTAGGACACAGATTCTAGAAACCCTAATCGCTTTGATTTTAGAGCTGCCTGATAATCATATCCTAATCTTTCTTTCACCCCATGTATTCTTGAAAGTTCCAGAAAGATATATTTTGGCCTCGAATATATTTCTACCTGGCCCCGAACAAACACAAAATCCTGATAAAGCTCCGCACCAAATCTTTACTGTAAATATGAATTGTCCGTTTGTTGATATTTACTTGAATGCTTTAATAAACACCTTGTTTCTCCACCAAAATGCCAGGCAGGTGCATTTGGCATGCAAGGCTCACCTCGTGTGGTCAAGTACACCTCTGTCTGTGGCCTCTGCTGTTTAGCCAAGGTAACTCAATTGTTTCCATCGAAAACAATAAACAATGAAACCTCATCTGTGTAGGGAATGGCAAAAATGAACTTCGAATTCAATTATGTATTATAGTTATTAATCATCTAGTTAATCGGCCGAGGAATACTGTTGCCTAGAGCAGTGCATACTATTTTGACCAGACAGTGTTTGCTTCATCGGATTATACAAATGAACTAATAGAACAGTAAGTACACGTGTACAAGCCTCTGTACGAGGCATCAGATGGGAGCACCCCATCCTTGTGTCGAGGGGCTTACAAGCTAGTGGCTAACACGCTGCTTGGTGTTCTGAGCAAGATGGCGGACCACGCTTCTCCTTTAAACAGCCTCAGCGTGGGGCGCCTGGGTGGCTCAGTCGGTTAAGCGGCCGACTTCGGCTCAGGTCACGATCTCTCGGTCCGTGAGTTCGAGCCCCGCGTCGGGCTCTGTGCTGACAGCTCGGGGCCTGGAGCCTGCTTTGGATTCTGTGTCTCCCTCTCTCTCTGACCCTCCCCCATTCATGCTCTGTCTCTCTCTGTCTCAAAAATAAATGAACGTCAAAAAAAATTTTTTTAATAAAATAAATAAATAAACAGCCTCAACATAAATCCCCTCGGACTACTTTCGCACCAAGCACATGTCTGTATCTCTGTATCTGTCTGTATGTCCGCAGGTACGTGCATATCTAACACCATTAAACAGAGGCGCTGTGTATCTCCCTTGCAAAATGAAATGAAAATCTAGCCCCGTCCCAGAATCCATAGGGAATTTCTGAAAATACAGGGCCGACAGACAGAACACACACTGATTGCTGAGAAACGCTTCACGTCCAGAGATACACGGGCCTGTTAAGGAAGTGTGGTCGGCCCTGATAATGTGCTCCAGCCCCTTCAGGGTAAGAGCAGGAGCTTTCGGCTCTGGCTGGGGTTCTCTGAAGCCCCCCGACTTGACTTTGCTTCCCACCTACCTAGTGGAAGCCCTGAGACTCCACCACGGCGTGGACTCCCGCCTGATGGGCTGGTGGCTCAGGCAGGGGGCCGGGTGTATGTGTGTGTGTGTGTGTGTGTGTGAGCGTGTGTGCGGGCGTGTGTATGAGTGTGTGTGTGCTTGCGAGTGTGCAGGAGTGCGTGTGTGAGCGTGCATGCTCCCACGTGCGTGAGGGGGCATGTGCACTTTCCGTGGCATTTCCACCGGCTTCTCTTTAGGGACTCAGACCTTGGCCAGCATGAGCTGAAGCCCCAGGCTGCCTCCGCTGACCCGTCTGTCTTTGCTGACCCCCACCTCCCACCCCGGGTTGCCCCCAACCTCCAGGATTCTGGAGCTCCCAGGGGTCAGTCCACGGCCCATGCTCCTCTTGCCTAGGGTAGCCAGAGAAAATACAAGACGCCCAGTTAAATTGCAGACAACAAGAATGTTTAAGTCAAAGCATGTCCCAGATATTCCATAGGACAGGCCGGTGCCAAAAATCTTTGCCGTTGGTGAGATGCCGGTTTAACTGGGCTTCCTGTTCTGGTTGTTTGTTTCTACGCTCTTGCTAAGTGACTGATAATGGTATCGGCACCAGTCTCAGCAAGGGAGAAGGTTCACAGCATGGACCCTTGGGTTCAACTCTCAGGGCTGTGTCCCTGACCCTACCACGTCTGGGCCGCAAAACCCGGGGCAAGTCGCCTGACCTTGCCGGGCCTCAGTTTTCTCATCTGTAAAATGGGGATAATAATACCACACCCCTCCAAAGTTGTATTGAGTCAAATACCAGGCAAGAGGGTGACTGTTGGGTCGGTCGAGACTGGCGTTCATTCCGGTGAAGAAGGGCGACGACAGACGTGAACTGTGGGGCCAAAGCGAGTTCCTGAGTTGGCCATTGCATACTCCTAATGCAGATGCGTGTTCCAAAGAAGACTGGGGCGATATAATCAAGAGGGGCTCATCTAAGTTGTTTTTTTTTTTTTTCCCCACAACAAAAAATGGAATTCCCGCATTAAAATGTCAACAGATCAGATCTTCCAGCGAGCGGGCGGAATCGTAGCCCCCACGTGGGAAAACGTTAACGGGAAAATAGCAGGTGCACTCTACCACGTCACTTCCCACGTGTGGCCGTGCTGGTTACTTGGCAGTCACTTTGGAAATCCTGAACATGACTGACACGTCTATTTTCACATGTTTGTCTGCCAAGAATGAGCCGAGGCTCCAACAGCGGGATTTTTTCGCTGCAGGACCTGGTTGCCCCGTGCCGAGAGAGCACGGAGGTGGGGAGAAGGTGCTGCCGGCTTGTCCTGCCCGCTGCATTGACGGGGCGCGTCTCCTCTTCCAGACGCGGCCACCCCTGGAGAATTCAGACCTTGCCGCAAGTTCGTTTCAAAGCTCTGAACGCGTGTTGAGAAGTCTTGCCGCCTGGTCCACTTCTCCTTCCCGAAGGCGGACGTGTGTTCGAACACCAGTAAACTGAGAGCCAAGGGCAAAATGATGCTGCAAACACAGTCAGCATCCCTGAGTGATGTTCAAGGATAAGGAACGGGCCGGAAGTAACGCTCCATTCGTTCATTCCAAAACGATTTCTTGCCCTAGCCTCTACCACGCACAGGTGGCCCGTTACTTTCCATTCTCGTGGGAGAGCCACTGATGCAGGGATGGGGGCTGGGGGATAAGGGGCCACGTTTCAGAAAAGCTCACCAGCGGCCTCCACACATGCTTTCCTTTCAAAAGCGAACGGGGGTTTGTGTCTGATGCGCTTCCGTAAAGTGACCGGATTGTCATTGTCACATGCAGCTCCTACCGTCAGCCCCAAAGCCACACGTCACCCAGGGAGCCGGCCCCAGCTCACTTTCCACGGTGACCACTCATGCTTTGCGTTCAGCCGCCGCACTGCCCATTTCACACCATGGTGCCCTGTTTCACGTTTTAGCGCTTTTCAGAGAGGTTTCTTATCGTTGATGAAGCGTTAGGCTTCCTTGAATCTCGAGACCACGAATCGGGTGTTTTCTCTAGGATGATTACCTTGCCTTCTTTTTGAAGGAAAGTTATTTCAAAGGAAGACAGGCCCTCCGGGTCTTTCAGAGCCGATCGGTTTCTCTCTCTCTGGAAGAGTGCCGAGTTGCCAGGGGCTTGAGGATTCTCTGGTCAACCTGCCAGAGCATGTCCTGTGTTGGGCCAGCATCAGCCTATAGGCAGGCAGGCGCCCCGCTGGACCTTGCCAGAGATCACTGTACATTCTGCTCAAGTCCTTCAAGAAGGAGCCCCCAGGTCAGGCCCAGGAAGGCAGGGAGGGTGGGGGTTACCCATCAGGCCAGGGTGAGCCTCCTTGAGTCAGAGCTTCATCCTTGGCTCTTGACGTGGACAGGATTCCAGAGAAAGCTTTCTCATCGAGCACACGGTGTAGTGGGCTGCACCAGGAGCCCACACGGCCGGGGGGCTCCGAAACTGCCCGTCGTGAGAGCCACACCGCCAGCCTGTGGCCCGGAAGCTTTCATTCCACTGGGACAACCTAGGGGTGCTACCTAAGGATGGTCACTGGGCTTTTCCAGAGGCCTCTGGTGTTTCTGTCAGTCTTCCTCCATTCTTCCTTCCGTTGTGGGCCTCTCTGTCGTCCTGAAATGGATTTGCCTGCTGGGGCGAACCTTGTCGCAGACTGAATTAGGGCCACTTTTGTCCGGGAGCAAACGTTGCAATTCTGGAGGACCCATAAGAGTTCGAGGCATCGAGCCAGGTGCTTGAGGATCGAGTGTGCCTGGACACAAGGCCCGACAGTGCTGACCAGGAGTCATTCTTTTCTCTTGTGTTTCCCCCGCTTTTAATTTTTTTTTTCCAACGTTTATTTATTTTTGGGACAGAGAGAGACAGAGCATGAACGGGGGAGGGGCAGAGAGAGAGGGAGACACAGAATCGGAAACAGGCTCCAGGCTCCGAGCCGTCAGCCCAGAGCCTGACGCGGGGCTCGAACTCCCGGACCTCGAGATCGTGACCTGGCTGAAGTCGGACGCTTAACCGACTGAGCCACCCAGGCGCCCCTCCCCCGCTTTTAAAAAACACCGTGGGGGCACCTGGGTGGCTCAGTCGGTTAAGCGTCCGACTTCGGCTCGGGTCACGATCTCACGGTTTTCGGTGCAAACACAGAGAGGGGGTTAACAGAAGAGGCCATCCAGACTGTGATGATCTATTCGTATGGGCTCATCTCCCTACTTCGGAGACCCTGCGACCTCACAGAGCCCTCACATTTCCCACTTGCTTCCCCTGGCAGGAACCCCCTCGCCTACAGCATTTCCGGAACGAGGAAGTCTGGCAGGAGGCAGATATTGGAGTAGCCAGGTATGCTTGCCTTTCTCCTCCTTTTTTGTTTTTTTCAGTGTTGAGAATGACCTCTCTAGCGACCTTCTGATGTGGCGGATGCTGAAACCGGCTGGTTCAAGGTAACCAGAGATGCTAATCCACACTGTAATGTGCTTCTCTATAAATTCTTTCCCCGTCTCGGGTATGTTTTACTCGTGGACAAGCCTCAGAACGGACGGTGTTCGAGGTCAGCCGTGGTGGGTCATGAATCAGAAGTCGGGCCCTGGTGGTCCTCCTGCATCAGAACAATCAACCTGGACAGTAAGAGTTGAGCTGGCAGTGCAGGGGCCAAGAGTAACAGTCTCATGTGAATCATGAAATCAAGCACGCTTGCCAGCCTTCCAGGACCTACCAGCCCCAGGGCTATAGTCCGTGAGTCACTACCTCTGTTTCTCCCTGTTGAA
This sequence comes from Lynx rufus, assembly GCF_022079265.1. Lineage (NCBI taxonomy): Eukaryota > Metazoa > Chordata > Mammalia > Carnivora > Felidae > Lynx > Lynx rufus. The sequence goes on from NW_025814834.1 coordinate 6,102,449, forward strand.
TGCCTTTCACTTGCCGGGGCTGGGTCCTTTCCTCTAAATAGCTGAGGGATGAGTTATCATTTAAGAAAAAAAAGGGCGGGGGGAGCCTGGGTGGCTCAGTCGGTTAAGCGTCCGACTTCGGTTCAGGTCACGATCTCGCGGTTTGTGAGTTCGAGCCCCATGTCCGGCTCTGTGCTGACAGCTCGGAGCCTGGAGCCTGCTTCCAGTTCTGTGTCTCCGCCTCCCTCTGCCCCTCCCCTGCTCGTGCCCTGTCTTTCTCTGTCTCAAAAATAAAACAAACATTAAAACAATTTAAAACAAAAGGCTTAATGAATGGAAATGCTGGTTTCCCATTTTAAAATGTGGTGGCATCTCTTGTTTCCAATCAGGTTGACAGAGGGAAGGTAGTTTCCAGGTGTAAACTGGGCAGAAAGAGTGTGGAACCTTGTCACCCCGAGTCAAGATCCCTGTATGAAGGCTCAGAGGCCGAATCTGCTCAGTAGTAAACCTTTTCCCTGCAGCCATGACCACCAAACATACCCTCCAGTCTGTCTGCTGTGTGTCTGCGGAGGACAGCTTTCTAGCCGTGGTCCCAGGAAGGACAATGAGCAGCCCAGAGCCCCTCTGTGCTGGTGGAAGAGCCAGGACCCCAGGGTGGAGGGAAGAAATCTTTTGAAGGAGACAGAGAGGCTGGGGCAGTTGACCAAGAGCTTGGCACCATAGAGAAGACCTTTCCTGGTTCCAGAATCAGGAGACAGAGCTGGATAGAGCAAGAACGAGAGGTCCAAGAAAGCCAGGGCACTGGGTCCTGGAGCGCTGCTCTGCCAGAGGCCAGAAGTTGCAGGAGGGGGACACAAAGGTGGAAACAGACAGGAGGCTGACTTCTCTTGGAGCCAGAGAGATCTGGTCTCAGAAACTCGAATTGGGGGTGAACTCCGATAAGACCTGTTTTAACTTAGGTAAGGCTGGGGGTAGTGAACATTTTGTGTCTTGACCTAGCACTCTTCTTAGAATTCTTAGAGCTCTTATTTATTTATTTATTTATGAGAGAGAGAGAGAGAGAGAGAGAGAGAGAGAGACAGAGACAGAGAGAGTGTGTGAGCGGAAGAGGGGCAGACAGAGGGAGACACAGAATCCGAAACGGGCTCCAGGCCCTGAGCTGTCAGCACAGAGCCCGATGCGCGGCTCGAGCTCACAAACCGTGAGATCATGACCTGAGTGGAAGTCAGATGCTTAACCGAGTGAGCTACCCAGACGCCCCACGTTCTTAGAGCTCCTGTAGAGTCTTCAGTGCGTTGTAAAACAGCCCATTTTACCTTTTTTTTTTTTTTAATTTTTTTTTTTCAACGTTTATTTATTTTTGGGACAGAGAGAGACAGAGCATGAACAGGGGAGGGGCAGAGAGAGAGGGAGACACAGAATCGGAAACAGGCTCCAGGCTCTGAGCCATCAGCCCAGAGCCCGACGCGGGGCTCGAACTCACGGACCGCGAGATCGTGACCTGGCTGAAGTCGGCCGCTTAACCGACTGCGCCACCCAGGCGCCCCCCATTTTACCTTATTTAAAACCGGTCTAAAGGATTCCCATCAAAGATGCTTCGCTGGAGAAAAAAAAACTGAAAAAGAAATGGAAGGTATTTAAAAGGAAAAAAGTCACATTTTTTTCCTGCTGATTTATCTCATTGTAGAAAATTTGGAAAATATGGGAAAGCATAAAAAATATAAAGCAAGCACACCTACACGCATAGACCAATACAAATGGAATTTTATATTGTCCAATGAATTCAATGTAGTCATCATCATATTAAAACTATCGTTTATATCCTACATATTTGGCTTGCCGTTGTAGTGCATGCGTTTTCCATGACCACTGAGAATCTTTTTGAAAAACACAATTCTTCATGACCAGAGACCATTCCATTCTACGGAGGTACCACATTGTCTTATCTTTACATATCGTTTGAACATTTAAGTTCTTTTCAGTAATCTAGTATCTTTTTTTTTTTTAATTTTATTTATTTTTGAGACAGAGAGAGACAGAGCATGAACAGGGAAGGGTCAGAGAGAGAGGGAGACACAGAATCTGAAGCAGGCTCCAGGCTCTGAGCTGTCAGCACAGAGCCCGACGCGGGGCTCGAACTCACGGGCTGTGAGATCATGACCTGAGCCGAAGTCGGTCGCTTAACCGACTGAGCCACCCAGGCGCCCCAGTAATCTAGTATCTTAAACAGCTTTGTAGAAAACAGATTTATACATAAGCTTTAAATAATATAAGGATTGGGGCGCCTACATGGCTCAGTCAGCTAGGGGTCCGACTCTTGATTTGGGCTCAGATCATGATCTTAGGGTTGGTGAGATCGAGCCCCACATCGGGCTCTACACTGTCAGTGTGGAGCCTGCTTGGGATTCTCTCTCTCCCTCTCTCTTTGCCCCTCCCCACCTCTCTTAAGAATAAAGAAATAAACGTTGAAAAAATAAATAAGATGAGGATTATTTCTTTGGAAAGTCTCAAGAAGAGGCATAATGTATAAATAAAGTATTTTGAAATTATTCATTAGTGCTATCATGGGAATGCTATTTCCTCCTTGCCATTACTCTCCACTAAAAATAAAAGACAACCTGACCATATGCATCAATCTTTAAAACAGTTTAGGAAATATGTACCCGAGGCAGGCTTTTTACATCAGTTAGAAATTCTGCTCAGATACAATAACGGAAAATGAGCGGCTTAGGAGAGATTTTGTTTCGGGCACTGAGAACACGGAGGGTAGGACATCCAAGGCTGTTAAGGCAGCTCCACAGTCATTAGGAAAGCCAGGCTACCTTTACTTTTCTGCTTTGTCATTTTTGTCATTGTCGGTTTGCGCCTTTCAGTCTCTGGATCGCAAGATGGCTGCTGTGCCTCACCAGTCATCGTACATCCCGGGCACGTTGAGGGCAAAGGGACTCACCTCACAAGCTTTGTTTCTTACACAAGGTGAGCCCTTCCCGGGGCCTTGTGTTTACGTTGCTTGACCAGAACTGTGTCACAGGAACATCCTCAGCAGCAAAGAAAGCTGGGAAGATACACGAGCACGTGGCCATTCTGAATAGAATCTGTTAGAACGAAAGAAGGGGCATACGAACGTTGGGTAGACACCGGTCGTCTCTACCACACATATAGTAACGTTGTGTTAAAAATGAACATATTTTAGGGAAACCGATTTGAGAATAAATTTCATTAAAAAATAATAAAATAAAATAAAATAAACGAACACGTTTTTCCCCAAAGCCGCTTAAATAGAGAGAAATGTACAGTTTCCGGAGACGTTTTGAAAAAAATCGATCTAAAATGATGGGCGGTCCCCAGCAGGAAGGAAGGAACCAGCCGTGAGTCAATGCAATACCGCTACGTCCTGCTTTTTTTGCAAGTTCGTGCTGCACTCCTTCGTTTTCACGAACCACCCACCTACCGTCAGTACCTGTTTTTATGAACGGAAGGAAATCGGAGGAGTTCAGCTTTTATGAGAAAAGGCGAAAATCGGCGATTGTGGAGCGTCCGGCACGGGTCTGCCGCGAACCTTGCCGAGGCTGATCGCATCCCGGCCAGTGAGCGCGGCCCCCGCCGGCACCTCCCCTGGAACCGCTCGGCTGCCGGAGCCTTGAGCTGGGTCTGAGCATCCGTGCTTGCTCCGGATTCATTCCGCACGCCCACTGGCGAACTGTGTCCTAAGGTATCAGAGGGGCCTCGGCGAGGTGACTTTGGGGGTCTGGGAGCGCTCAAGACTCTTTCCATGTAAATTGACGCCAAGCGCTTCTGGGCCACATGCCATTCCAGCCTGTGGACGTTTTCACAGGAACGCTCCGCTTTGGGGCAGTGGGATCAAGAATGTGGGGAGCCAGGAGGTGACTTGGGAGAAACATAAAAGACGGGAAGTACTCTGGCAGCACCTGGAGACGTGAGCACCCACGTTGGAGAGAGAGAACCTTGCATCCCCAGACGCAGGTCCCTGCACGGCTCCCCCTGCCATCCTGCCCTCTCTGCCTCTCCCTCTCTCCGCCCTCCGGAGGAAGGACACTTGGAGCACAGTGTCGCCTTAGTGAAGCGAAGCGTGCCCGTTCCGTAAAGCTCGAACAGAGCCAGTTAAGAACGCTTCCTACAGGGAGTCTCTAAGAAACGAAAATTGACTTCAGAAACTTCTCCCTCCGTTTCCGACTTTCCTCTCCTGCTCTCCAGATCAAAGCGTGTCCAACAATTGCGAAATATTGTCATCTCCGCACCTAGGCGTCTGACACCGTCTACAACCACCCGTCAGCAAAAGCAGCACACGTCTTACCCTTCGGTAGAACCACACGGAGATTTTTTTTTTTTCAAGCTGCGTTTTTACAGAAATGGAGGGGCTTTGCATTATAGACAGCACTGAACACAAGAGGGTCCTTACCGCCTCAAGATGGTGGTCTTTGCGTGCTTAAAACGTGTATCAGTGCCTGCCAATAGGGGTTGACGACTTTCTCGCCTTACTATGCTACCTGAACGTCAACTTTATTGGTTGATTGATTGATTGATTTTAATTTATCTCTACACCCAACGTGGGGCTCGAACTCACGACCCCAAGATCGAGAGCCACACGCTCCCCGACTGAGCCAGCCAGTGACCGCTGAAAGTCAACTTGACTTTTTCTTCCCTCCCTTCCTTCCTCCCCTCCCCTCCCTCCTTCCCTTCTTTCTTTCGAGCGAAACAGCTTCGGCCTCTGTGTGAGTCGCTTCACAGCTAGCTGGGGCACTTCGATTGTGCCACTCACAGCATCTCTCAAAGCCTGGATTTCATGAGATACAAAATTTAAAGTCTGGGGCCAATCTTGAGCGCTCCTTATGCTGCCACAATCAATGCAAATGTATCCCCAAAATCTTGCATTTCCAGGGCTGGGAGAAGCCTTCGGGAGAAGCTCTTCATGGCTGAGCAAACCGGGACCCAGGGAGCCGAAGTGACCTTCCAGAGTCACGTGAAAGTCCTGCGGCAGAGCTGAGATCAGAATGGGGAATGCGGAGTTGATTCTCCAGTATTATGTCTGGCACTTGATTTTAACAGCAACAAAATTCAGCATGTCATGAAAATTTCTCATCTCTACTGTCTTCATTATTCAAATAGGAAAAAAAAAATCACCCTTTTTCTCAAGCTGCTCAGCACAAACAGAAATGACATCTCTCGTTGTATTATTAGATCTAATGTGATTGGATTTAAATATTCATCGCACATAATATTGTCTCTTGGATTGAAATGGTTTATAATAAATTTCTGAGATCTTCTTGAGTGATTAGGTAATACTAGGTTTAACTTTTTTTTTTTTTTTTTTTTTATCAACACTGGAAACTTCCGAGGCTCTCCCCTGGATACTGGTGTCTTTCAGTAACATTGCCGGAAAAAGAGTAGTTTGTGAGTCACGCCATTACGAGGCCATCGCACATAAAGAATGTTCCTGGGTGTCGTTTCACCGTCCGTGGGGCTTTGCTTTCCCTTTCCCTCGGTCTCATTCTGGGAGTGTGGCTTTCACAGGAAAACAGCACTCACCATGCCTCAGCCAAGACTCTAAGTCATCTGAGCACCAAATCCGGCAAAGCCTTGGGAAAGCCACTGATCACCACTGAACACTCTGGGGGAAATTTGTTCAAAGACGAGTAACTCTTGTTTCCACGTTCTCAGCTTCTTGTGAGTGAGACTCATTCTGTGAGGGAGGGGAGGGAGGCAGACCAGGAGGAGGCTCCAGGAAGCCTAGAGCTCAGGAGGGAGAGGCACAAGACCACAGGCCAGGTTCCCCGCAGAAGCAAACCTCCAAAGACAAAACCAGCCTCGACGCACGTCCTTGGGATTGCCATGGCTGGCGCGCAGGTGAATGTGAGTTCAAAATTAACTCCAAAACATGCAAAGAAATAACCCACAATGGGGGTGCCTGGGTGGCTCAGTCGGTTAAGCGTCTGAGTTCGGTTCAGGTCATGATCTCGGGTTTGTGAGTTCGAGCCCCATGTGGGGCTCTGGGCTGACAGCTTGGAGCCTGGAGCCTGCTTCATCTCCCTCTCTCTCTGCCCCTCCCCTGCTCGTGCTCTCTCTCTCTCTCTCTCTCTCTTTCTCTCAAAAATAAATAAACATTAATGGGGTGCCTGGGTGGCCGACTTCGGCTCAGGTCATGATCTCGCGGTCCGTGAGTTCGAGCCCCGCGTCAGGCTCTGGGCTGATGGCTCGGAGACTGGAGCCTGTTTCAGATTCTGTGTCTCCCTCTCCCTGACCCTCCCCCGTTCATGCTTTGTCTCTCTCTGTCTCAAAAATAAATAAACGTTAAAAAAATTTTTTTTAAATATTTAAAAAAAATAAATAAACATTAACAAAAAAAATTAAAAAAAATAAAAGAAGCCACAATGAGGAAAAGCAGCAAATCACTACTTTAATTATTGTAATTTTAATGTACAGACTATAACATAACTATTTTTACTTGAAGAAGTGAAAGACTATAGATGACCACAAAGAATGATCAAAATGTCTGAGAATATTTTTTAAATAATCACAGTTTACAAAGTAAATTCATAAAGCAATTAACAAGACAAGAAACTCAACAGATGAGTTGGAAGTAGGTTAAAGGCAGCTAGAGAAAGAAACGAAAAGCAGATTTGAAGGAATTAGCCAATATTGAGCACAGAGAAGTAAGATAGAAAATATGAAAGAGAGGTGAATAAATACAAAGTAGGGAGTGAGGAAGTGTGATGTGTGTCTAAAGCAGAAATCCAGAGGGGAGAAAATAAAAGCGTAGAGGTATTTAAAGAGATAATGGCTCAGAACTTTCCAGAACTGATGCTAAATCCCCAGTTAAGGAGAATTCAGTGAATCCCAAGCTGGTTAAATAAATAGATATCCACACCATGCTGGATTTCTGTGACATGACAGAAATCCAATGAAAAAATCAAAGATCCTGAAAGCAGCCAAAGAGAAGAAATGTTGAGCTACAGGTAAAAATCGCATTTCCTAGAGACTCCTTACTACCCTCAGTGAGGTCAGAGATTCACTATAGTGATGCTTCAGTGTAGCGATCCTTTCAAAACACTGACATAGGATTGATCACCCTGCAAACTAACTTTTCAAAACAATGGCAAATTGAATAGAATTTTACGGACACACAGTAACTGTGCTGCTAGGAGATTTTAACAAAAAGCACTCCAAAATATGTTCTCCAGGAAGAAAGAATGATTCCAGAAAAAAAGTCTGATGTTGAAGAAATAGTGAGTAGAAAAATTTTCAAACAAGTAGTTACATTTTTAAAAGTCTACATAGGGGCACCTGGGTGGCTCAGTCGATTGAACATCTGACTTTGGCTCAGGTCATGATCTGGCTCAGGTCAGGTCCGTGAGTTCAAGCCCTGTGTCGGGCTCTGTGCTGACAGCTCGGAGCCTGGAGCCTGCTTCTGATTCTGTGTCGTCCTGTCTCTCTGCCCCTCCCCTGCTCATCCTCTGACAATCTCTCTCTCAAAAATAAACATTAAAATTTTTTTTTAAGTCTACACAAAATAATAATAATTTAAACAAAGAACAAAGTGCCGGAAAGCAACAGCAGCTAAGTCTGGAGGTGGAATCATTGCTCAGGAATGGTCAAGTTATTAACTTTAGATTTGAGGCTTGGTAAACCAGAATTCCAGATGTGACAGAGAGAGAGCAAGAGAGAGAGAGAGAGAAGGAGAGGAACAGGGAGGGAGGGAATGGGGAGGGGGGAGAGACGGGGAAACAGAGGGGGAGACGGTATCATTTTCAAGTTGGAAGAGGGGAAAATGCAATCAACAACAACACATCAACTTATTCAAACAGGAGAGAAAACCAAATGAGGAATTACCAAGGCAAATAAGAAGCACAAAGTAAGGCGACGATGGAAAAGAAGGCTTTGAATATAGTAATTCAATAGATTAAGATGAACTTTCCACTGAAAGTACAGAGTTCCAATTTCGAGTAAGAAAAGACATCTACGACGCCCTATTTCGACGTGACACTCCTGAAGCGTAAAGATATTGCAAGTTAAGAGTAAGGGCTACAAAGCAAATACCACGGAAATCTGAAGCAGTTATAACAAGAACAGTCAAAATAAATTAGTACTGGGGACAACAACGGTCACTCTATGTTGGTGCGACCATTCCGAGTTTGCGTTATCCTAAAGAGCCACGGAGTATACGAGGCAAAAACTGAGAGACTGCCGGGAGACACAGAGATAGTCTCCTCCAGAACGAAAGATTGCGACACGCCTTTCTCAGTAACAGACGTGTGAGAAGGACAAACACATTATCACAGATATACACGATCTGCCCCACGCTGCTTTGCAAACGTGGTTCCGTAGAAATTCAGATACCCCGACGGGTACGTGGGAAACGTACATTGTTCTCGCGTACAGGTGGGACGGCTACACGTCTGAACGCGCAAGACACCATATAGAAAATCTCACAACCTGAAAAATAAAAAAACACACAGCTCGCAGATCATGTTCTTTGATAACAATGCAGACCAGTTAGAAATTACCTGAAATATGTGGTTTTCCAAAACTAACATCCCATGTGTTCCGTGGACAAAGATATCTGGGAAACGCTGGGTGAAATCCAGTTTAATAATAATCAGGAGGAGGAGGAGAAGGAAAAGAGTTTTTCAGCTGCAGGACTTCTCATGTGCCTTCCCAGGCTAACGTTATGTCGTGCGTCTCTAAGTGGCGGCCTTGAAGGCAACGTTCCGTACGTTCATTTCACCGCACAGTTTTCTCCTCATGGGGCAACTCACAGGGCCAGTGTTCTGTGGGAGACACGTTGGGAAACCCCAATACATAACCATATTAGTATTAACCTTATTTCCCTTCCTCTGGCAAGCGCATGGCCGGATGTGACATCTGGATGAAGTCTGATCAAACCTGACAGACGTCACCAGACCTGATGCAGCGCGTTGCGACCAACAGGACAGAATCACTTCGGCGGGAGGAAGCCAGGCGCAGGCAGGAATATTTGTGTTTTTAAAATTGTTCTCATATTTCGAGCCCCTTGAGCCGCGCAAATCCGTGTCAAAGCTCTGAGACCCACAGTAAGCGCTCCTTAAACTCCTTCTCAAACGTGTCGGGACGGCCATGACTCACTTGGGTTTGACTAGCATCCAAAGCCCCACTTTCTAGACAGTTCAGAGACCTGACTTTCCTTCCAGTTCAGGGAGTCCGTGACAGGGCGATGAATCACTCTGCAGATGAAGAGTTAATCTATTATGTTGCCTGTGGCCCCAAACCATTTCTGCCCCTTTCCCCGTCTTTCTCACATACTCTCCCTTTTGCACCGAGATCATTCATTAGTTCTGCTTTGTCCGGGGCCACCTGTACCGTGTTAATGAGCAGCCCGATGGATCAGAGGGACAGAAAAGCAGTGACCTACCCCCCCCCACCCGCCCCAGGGCTGGGGCAGCTCTGAGCAGTGGCGTTTTTTTTCTACACGAATCTTACATTCCAGGATGAAAAAACAAGTTCACACGTTATGAGTTGACTTAACTGTATTTCCATACATCTGAGAAGATACATATGTTAACCCAGGGTGGTGATTTTTCAAATGCATCCAAAAACTCTTGATATGCCTCCCTTCAGGACGTGGAGCTTAATTGTCCCTCCTGTGAGCGTGGGCTGGGCTTCGTGACTCCCTGCTAATGAATAGAATACGGCGGAAAGACAAGGGATGCCACTTCTGAGACCGTTACAGAAGACACTTCGGCCCCCTCTTGGGTATGTGCCCTCTCTCTCTCTCTCCTGCGAATCTTACTCTGGGGGAAGCTGTGTCCTGAGCAGTCCGTGGAGAGGGTCCACATGGCCAGAATCTTCCTACAACAGCCACAGGAGGGAGCCTGAAAGTGAACCCACCAGCCCCAGTCAACCTCCAGAGACCACAGTCTGCGTCAATAGCTTTCCTGCAGTCTCGCGAAAGGCCCTGAGCCAGAACCACCCAGCTGAGCTGCTCCCAGATGTCTGACCCTCAGAAAGGTGCCTGTTGTGCTAACACACTAGGTTGGGGGTCATTGTGACGCAGCTGTAGGTGACCACCATATCCAGCGATCACGGAGCTGTTCGGGGCCCGGGGGAGCCACCTCGGGCAATGCGTATCTACTCCCGTGGCTGGGTCTTCGTTGGTCTGGTGGGGAAAGGAATTCCCTCGAACTGGAAGGCTCAATTACCGGAGAGGAGGTGAGGGTAGCAAGGAGCTCACAAGATACAGGAATGGTCCTGCAGCTCAGCTCTCTGCCCAAAGCAGACAGAAGGGGTGGGGTCCTGAGCACGTGGACACAGCCGTGGGGGCGGCAAAGTGTAGACACAGAGATAGTGCTGGCAAAGGGCCAAAGCCTTGCCCGGGGGTGCTGGCATCGGTGGTGCAAAAAAATAACTTTGCAGAGGATGAAAAGGATTTGGCTCATCAATGCCTAGGGCTTTAAGATGGACGGATTGAACTCTAATAGTGAGACATGTTGATTTCTCTGGCCCACAGAGGATGAAAAGTTCACATTTGGACGTTTGGATTGGAATTTCGAAATTAACACCTAAGGTGTACCTACTATCCTTCTAAGGTTGGTATTTACTTAAACTTTAAGGAACTAGATGAAAAGGGCCTTTCTTTTTTCTTCTTTTTTCTTCTCTTCTCTTCTCTTTTTTCTTTTCTTTTCTTTTCTTTTTTTCTCTTCTCTTCTCTTCTCCTCTCCTCTCCTCTTCTCTTCTCTTTTGTCTCTTTTTTTTAAGAATTATTTTTAAGTAACCTCTACACCCAACGTAGGCCTTGAACTCACAACCCCGAGATCGAGACTCGTGTGCTCCACTAACTGAGCGAGGCAGGCAGAGAGGGGCCTTGCTTTATCACCTCTCCAATAACTTATTTTGAGATTGAATGAAGGAAAACTAAAACAAGTTAGACCATGTTTGAAAACCCTTAAAGAATAAAATTTTAACCACCAAGTGCCACGAGCCCCCACCCCCCAATTCCTAGTTCACGAAAACGAATTCTAACGTGGTCTTGTTATGATGCACGTCTGAAGAAACATTCAACACGGAATCCGTTTTCCATTCCTGATGCGTTTGTTCATTGTTGAAGCCCCCTGTCAAGGTAACATGGTAACAATATTTTCCTGGGGAAAGTGACTGATGCATTGTTTGAAAACCTGTTCCAGGAATAGGTTCTCATTAATCGAGTCTCATTGACAACAAAAATATAGAGAAGCTACGCTGCAATGTCAGAGGATGCGGCGAAAATAAAGGAGGAGGTTTATCCGTTTCTTCAACTGATGTTCGCTGGTCTTCCGCCACGTGTCAGCAGCCAGTGTAGGAAAGACCTGGAAGGCGAGTAGAGAATAGTTTGAAACCACACAGCTGTCAAGAGGAAGGCAAGCACAGGGACGAGAAGGAAGTGGCTACTATTGTTGCTGTAGGCTAATATTTATGCACTTCTTTATGCCTACAGCTGGCTAAGTGTTGCGCAAGCGTTATCTCACAAAACTGTTACAAGGACACCATCAAGTTGCCGCGGCTAAGATCCTTATTTTGCGGGTTCAAAAGGGAGGCTTATAAAATTTAATTTGCCCGAAGCCATCCATGGAGGCAGGAGCCTAGATTGACAAACAAGATCTGATGCCAAAGCCTGTGTTTTTCGTTTCCGCATCAGCAGGGGAAACAGAAAGGGAGCTGTGTGCCCCGAGAGAATATTACTAGACGCGGGATCTATTTCAGAATTAAAGCCGCCGCATGGTTGCGGCAGAGAGAAGAGGCGACCTCTGGCAGGTGGAGAACCAGCTGAGAAGTTCTCTCCGAGTGCCGATGAGGAGGACAAAAAGTCGAGCCCCGGAGATGGTGAAAAAGTATCAGGGTGCTTGGAATTTCTGGTGATTGGAAGAGATCAGAATCCCTGGGGAAAAAGGAAAACATGATAGAATAAAAACTCCTTTAGCTAAGAAAAAACCTGATTCTGCACCTGGAAAAGATTCATTAAGTATAGAGTAGAATTACCAGAAAACAGAAACGATAAATGTGTTCTGTGTATTTTTATCTGTAGTGAAATACAAGAAAATGCACAGACCCTAAGTGCTTGGTTCTAGAAGTTTCAGCGCACAAATAGGATAGAAAATAATTCCCAAAACCTAGTAAATTCCTTTGTGCTGCCTCTTTTTTTTTTTTAATGCTTATTTATTTTTGAGAGAGAGAGAGACAGAGCACAAGCAGGGGAGGGGTAGAGAGAGAGGGAGACACAGAAGCTGAAGCAGGCTCCAGGCTCAGAGCCATCAGCACAGAGCCCGATGCGAGGCTCTAACTCAAGAACCATGAGATCATGACCTGAGTGGAAGTCAGACGCTTAACCGACCGAGCCACCCAGGCGTCCCCCTTTGTGCTGCCTTCTAATAATTTTTTTTTAATTTTTAAAAAAATTTTAAAATTTTAATAAATTTTAATTTATTTATTTTTGAGAGAGAGAGAAAGACAGAGCACGAGTGGGTGAAGGGCAAGAGAGGGGGAGGCACAGAATCCGAAGCAGCTCCAGGCTCTGAGCTGTCAGCACAGAGCCCAACACGGGGCTCGAACTCACAAGCTATGAGATCATGACCCAAACTGAAGTGGGATGCTTAACCAACTGAGCCACCCAGGGGCCCCTCATTTTTTAATGTTTATTTATTTATTTTGAGAGTGAGAGAGAGAGAGCCCACACGAGCGTGTGTACGAGTGGGGTCGGGGAAGAGAGAGAGAGAGAATCCCAAGCGGGCTCCGCCCTCACAGCCCGATGAGGGTCTCGATCTCATGAACCTCGAGATCATGACCTGAGCGAAAATCAAGCCTCGGATTCCTGACCAACTGGGCCACCCAGGTGCCCCTGCCTTCTAATCATTCACACTCCCAGAGGCAACCACCATTCTGATGCCTCTCACCGTAGATCACTTTTGCCTGTACTTGAACTTCATATAGATGCCACTGGACAGTATGTAAGCATCTGGCTTCTTTTGTTCTCCATGTGCCTTCACAATCCATCAGTGGTTTATTCCTCTCTATCGCTGAGACATACTCCATTGTATGAATAAACAACAATCTGTTTGCCATTTCTCTGGCTAATGAACATTTGGATTGCTTCCAGTTTGGGGCTGCAATAAATAAAGTTGCTCTGAACATTCTCGTACGAGGCTTTTTGGAGGCATGTGCTCTCACTTCTCTTGGGCAAATACCCAGCAGACGATTTGCTCAGGGCGCGCTTGTGCTCAACTCCACAGGAAACCACCACGGAGCTCTCTGTAAAGCGGTTGCATTGTCTTATGCTCTCACACACAGGGTGTCAGACTTTCAGGGGCCCCACATTCTGGCCAACTTTTGGTGCTCTTGGTAGCTTTCATTGCCTTTTAGGTACGGAGTGATATCTTGTTGTGGTTTTAGTTTTCACTTTCTTGAAGACCAGCGACACTGGGCATCTTTCCACGTGTTAGTTCGTCACTGTCTTCTTCGGTGACGTGTCTGTTCAAGTTACCGCCCATTTTTAACGTAGCAAGACGTTATGAAGACCTGAGCTGAGGTAGTCATAGTGGGGATAGCAGAATGGTGTGACGATGGGAGGGAACACAGTGAAGGCTGACCGTCAGGCGTCTGGTGTGGGGGATTCTGGCGGTCATGGTGAGTTCGTTCAGACGCAAGGAGTTGTGGTCCTGACCATTTCGGCACTCATAACACGACTCAGTAGAAATCTTGAAGGAAGACTTCTTTATACCTGGTCTTCACTCAACACCCACCCTCAGCCTCTACTGTCTACATCACTTCTATTTCTGGTACCATCTCGGGAATACACCTAGGACTAAAGCAACCATAGTAAATCATAAGCTTATATGTGCATCAATTATACCCCCATTAATCTGAAGTAACCTACGTGTTTCATGGTTCAGAAGTTTCCAGGAGGTCCCCATGGGAGATTTTTTTTAACGTGTTATTTAATTTTGAGAGAGAGAGAGAGCAGAGGAGGGGTAGAGAGGGGGACAGAGGATCCAAAGTGGGCTCTACACCGACAGCAGAGAGCCCGATGCGGGGCTCGAGCTCACGACCTGTGAGATCATGAGCTGAGCCAAAGTGGGACACTTGACCGACTGAGCCCCTGAGGCACCCTGGCTCCATGGGAAACTTTTTTTTTTAAGTATTAAGTTTTCAAAATCAACAAAAGCTACCGCACGGTTTTGAGTAATGTTTCTGCCCACTGATGCCTGTGTTTAACTTGGTTTGGATTTTCATAAGAAACATATTTCATCATGTAATTCCCCAGCAATCCTGCCCCAGAAGACAGCTTCCTTGGGGTTGTTGAAGTCATGACTCTTGTATATTCTAAATAAACACGAGTGGCCTTTTCCTGGTGGTGTTTGTTATATGCATGTAACGATGTTTTCACCTAGCTTTTCTGGAGGCCAACTTCTGCAGAGAGGAAGTCCACTTCTCAGTTATCTGGAACTCCTGCATCATGTGTTTATGCCTCGTTAGAACAAGCTTAGTCACGGGATGCTTGTACTTCATGAAGCCACGACAAAAACCTCTCTTTAAAAGCCTTTTCTGGGGCGCCTGGGTGGCTCAGTCAGTTGGGCGACCGACTTCGGCTCAGGTCATGGTCTTGCGGTCCGTGAGTTCGAGCCCCGTGTCGGGCTCTGTGCTGACAGTTCAGAGCCTGGAGCCTGTTTCAGATTCTGTGTCTTCCTCTCTCTGACCCTCCCCCGTTCACGCTCTGTCTCTCTCTGTCTCAAAAATAAGTAAACGTTAAAAAAAAATTATAAATAAAAAAACTAAAAGCCTTTTCTGAGTCATTTCCAGAAAAATCCTGATGCTTTGTTGGTTTCCACTTCCCATTATTCCCCTCCACTTGAGTGTGCGTTTGAACACATGATTCATTACAAATGCTTTTAGGGGGAAGTCCCCAACGCGGGAAGCATGACATGAGCTCAGTCAGCTTTTTTATACATATTTGGGGGGCTTTTTTTTAGCCATTAATATGCAAATGATGGAATTCGTTTTCTAGAAACCACATTGGTTAGATCCAAGAATTGCGTGTGCACAAAATGAAATGAATATGAGGTGCAAATGGATGGTGTGATCGCTTAGATGGTGACGGGTACGCCATGGACTCATGAGTTGTGATCTCACTGCGCTGTTGATTTCTGTGATAGCTTGCTTCCTATTGCCCTAAGAAGTGTAAGAAGTCATGTGTTACCGAACTTTAATAAAATTCTGTATTATAGCAGTTGATTGAAAAAAAAGACAGCAACCCAGTAGCATGAGATTTTGACAACTCTAATAGTTACCATGAAAGGAATTCTCAGCAGCATACAATGTTGTCAAGGGAGCAGAAGCACGATTCATAGAAATACTGCCTGAAAGTTTCTCTTGGCTAAAGACATTTACAAGCCCTCAAGGTGAAAGGCCTGCCAACCCAAGAAAAAATAAGTAGGAGACCCATAGTCTGCAGAGATATATTTCAAGGATAAAAGGAACTTATTCCCGACACCTAGGGAAAGGATTTTTTTTTTTGAGTTTATTTATTTGTTTTGAGAGAGTGGGGGAAGGGGCAGAGAGAGAGAGGGAGAGAGAATCCCAAGCAGGCTCCTCGCCGTCAGCATGGGGCTTGACCTCACAAACCTGTGAGATCATGACCTGAGACGAAATCAAGTCAGACGCCTAACTGACTGAGCCACCCAGGCGCCCTGAGGAAGCATTTTGAAAGTAAAGTGAAAACAGCCAGATTGGCTTCAAACTTATCTTCTGCAGGACAAAGTGCCAAAAATCAACAAAGCAAGATATCTACAAGTTTGAGGGAAAATTACTATAACCCAATTCTTTGACTTATCAAGCTATCGCTTGTGTGTGAGAGTCATAGATCCTCAGGAACGGAGGAATTTAGAAAGTATACTGTTTTCGTTTCCTATTGCTGCCATAAAAAACCGCCATGAACTTAGTGGCTTCAACAAACCAAATTTATCCTCTTACAGTTCTGGAGGTGAGACATCCTAAAGTCAAGCGGTGCTAGGGGAGATTCCATTCCTGCCTGTTCCAGCCCCTAGAGCTCGTCCACATTTGCGGTCTTGTGGTTCCTTCTGTCTTCAAAGCCAGCACAAGTTGTATCTCTGTGACCACTCCCCCATCCTCCCAGATCCCTCTGACACCCCCCTTCTGCCTCTCTTCTGTTTAAAAAGGACCCTTGTGATTATACTGGGCCCACCCAGATGGCCCATAATCTCTCCACCTCAAGATCCGTAATTTAATGACATCAACAAAGTCCCTTTGCCATGTAAGCTAACATGTTCCTGGGTTCTGAGAATTAGGACAGGAATATCTCTTGGGGGTGGGGGACATTATTCTGACTACCGCATATACCAACCAAACAGGGCCATTCTTGAAAAAAAGGTAAAGATCATACAAATTTAAAATTCAGTTGGAAGAAAGCCTATGATAATAGTAAAAAAAAGAAAAAATTGAAAACAGAAAAATATTGACTGGGACATACCGTAATAATCTCTATAATCGTAGAGCTATAGTATAATTGACACAAGAACAGATACACAGATTCAAAGTCCACTAATAGGTCCACATATCCATATGAATTTAAACTAATGAGAAAATGAGCAAGAAATCCAATGCACGAGGTTAAGAAAACCTACAAATCATTTGGGGGTGGAGGGAGGTTGAAACTTGAACTCATATCTTATGCCTACACACAATAAAGATTTAAATATATATATTTTTTTAAATATAAAACTATTGGGAGAAAAATTTCTTTTATTTTCTTTAAGATTTTGTTTTTAAGTAATCTCTCTACCCAAGGTGGGGCTCGAACTCACAACCCCAAGATCAAGAGTCACAGGCTCCATTGACTGAGCCAGCCAGGGACCCCCGTGGGGAGAAAATTTCAGTGAATGATTCTGTAATTCTAAAATGAATGCGAGGGCGCCTGGGTGGCGCAGTCAGTTAAGCACCTGACTTCGGCTCAGGTCATGATCTCACAGCTCATGAGTTCGAGCCCCGCGTCAGGCTCTGTGCTGACAGCTCAGAGCCCGGAGCCTGCTTCGGATTCTGTGTCTCCCTCTCTCTCTGCCCCTTCCCTGCTTGTGTGCTCTCTCTCTCTCCCAAAAATAAACACTAAACGTTTTTTTTAAAAACTAAGTAAATAAAATGAACATGAATTTCTAACTGTAACTCCCAAGCCAGAAACCCTTAAAGGAAAATAATGGATATATATGAAGACATAAAGAGCTAAATAATAATAAAAATGATTTCTATATAACCAGAATAGTTGAAAGACCTGTGATAAATTATTTATAACAAAATTGAAAAAAGTTAATGCCCTTCTTATATAAAAAGCTTTTACAAATCAATAATTACGAGACGAACACCACAAGAGAAAAGTGTGCAAAGGATATAAGTAAACACTTTGGAAAAAGAATTGAACAGAATGCGAAACATGAAAAGAGCTTTACCCATCGCAGTAGCTACTGTCGTTGGTTTTTTCCCAGGAAGAATCAAAGAGGATCAATCAGTGTGTGGGAAGTCCTGACTGCATGCAGAGACTCTAATCACAAATCATGCAAACTTCAGTCATCATGTTCTAATCTGCCCTCCAAAAAGTAGAACAGGTGAAGATTATCCAGCCTGATAATCCCTATGATTTTTTTTTTTTTAATTCAGACAGTATTCAGTTTCGGTGTGAGTGGTTTTATTTATTTATTTATTTTTATTTTTTGAGTTTATTTATTTTGAAAGAGAGAGAGAGTCCGAGCAGGGGAGGGGCAGAGAGAAAGA
Organism: Lynx rufus; assembly: GCF_022079265.1. NCBI lineage: Eukaryota > Metazoa > Chordata > Mammalia > Carnivora > Felidae > Lynx > Lynx rufus. Next base: position 6,120,227 of record NW_025814834.1, read on the forward strand.
GAGAATCCGTGCCATCAGCATGGAACCTGACGTGGGGCTTGAACTCATGAACCATGGGATGACGACCTGAGTTGAAACCAAGAGTCGGACGGTCAACCGACTGAGCCACCCAGGTGCCCCTGGTGTAACAACATTAAATAGAATCTCAAATGTGTATATTCTTTGTTCACAGCAAGGGTAATTCCTCCACAGGTGGCTGGAATATGCCCTTGGCCAGCTGGGCCGGGTCATTCAGCTCCCATGGGCTCTCCCCTCTCTCGGTGGTGGTGGAAGGGAGTGGGGCTTGTTTGCATTCTGCACCCTCCCTCCCTCCCCATCCCTTCCTTTCCAGTCCATCATACGCACTGTCCCAGCAGATCCCTTGAAGTCATCCTCAACCATTGCAAATTCAGGGGTTGGGGAGGCCAGTCGTTGCCCTGTGAAGAGCCCGAGTGTGGGCAGACAAAATACGCCCATTCCTATGACCCTCGCCCCAGACTGGGACTGGCGGACTGTGACACGCCTGAGACCCTCCGTTAATTCTCCACTCTTGTTAGGTCCCCAAACACAGCAAAGCTTTTTTATCTCAGGGTCTGAGAGATGTACGGCAGATGAGTTCCACTCTTTTCTCTCTCTCTCAGGAGCATTTTGGAAGTTTCTCTCTCCTTGGCCATCGGTGGGGAAGAAGAGGGGTGAGGGAGGCATGGCTTTCTTAGTTAAACTTGAAATTCAAAACAAACACTCCTTTTTTAAAAAAATATCATTTATTGTCAAATTGGCTAACATACAGCATTGGTTTTGGGGGTAGATTCCCGTGGTTCGTCGCTTATGTTCAACACCCAGTGTTCATCCCAACAAGTGCCCTCCTCGATGCCCACCGCCCATTTTCCCGTCTCCCCCACACCCCCATCAACCCCCAGTTTGTTCTCTGTATTTAAGAGTCTCTTATGGTTTGCCTCCCTCCCTCTCTGTTTGTAACTGTTTTCAAAACAAATGCTCCTAGATAAAGTCTAAATCTTCATAGCCTTTGACATTCTAACAGCCTATATATGGGTTTTTTTTTTTACCTCTGTGATGAGAAGAAGTTTACACTTTGAAGATACAGGTCTGTTATTCCCCTGGGGAAACAGGGTCTGGCATCTTAAAAACGGAATTAGCCGGCACACGGCAAGGGCAGAAAATACATTTGAAATAAATTAATCCCTTACATAATTAAAACATTCATGCCAGCTCTGGGGCCTGTCTGTGCCTTCACTTACACACACATTCGCCTTCTCCTGCAAAGATCAGACATTCTTTACTAACAACATTTTGACTTCAGATGGGCACGAGAAATCCGTATTTACAGATCCAAAGTTGGAAACATCAGGAGGCTCTAACCCACTGCCTTCGACGGCCCGTTCTTCTCGCCAGACCAGCCCCCACAACTGACCGGCCAGATGGGCACGTGTAAATTCTAAGGTGGAATGCAGGAAAGGCGTAAATGTGAATCAATTCTATTCCTAACAAAGCTGAGTAAGAGTAGCGGAGATTCTGGGATTGTCTTCCACCGTTCTTCAGGTTCTTGTCTAAATCAGGCTCTCCTGTGGCTAACCTGAAGGGGTGTCTGCACAGAGAGGCAAGGTGCTGGAGGGCCGCGCCTTAGACGGTCCCTGCCGTCCGCCTGGGCTCTACCCGCTTTCTCCCGAATCTTCAGATTGCGTGTCTTCACTGCTCCCCAGAAAGCGGCTCCCTCTCTAAAGTGGTAACTGATGGGGGCGCCTGGGTGGCTCAGTCGGTTGAGCGTCCGGCTTCAGCTCAGGTCACGATCTCATGGTTTGTGAGTTCGAGCCCCGCGACGGGCTCTGTGCTGACCGCTCGGAGCCTGGAGCCTGCTTTGGATTCTGTGTCTCCCACTCGCACTCTGTCTCTCAAAAATAAATAACCATTTAAAAAAAAAGATTTTTTTTTTTAATAAAGTGGAAACTGATACTCTATGAAGAGGCATTTCTGATCCTCACAAGGGCAGCTGGGAAGCTTTAGGGTATTTTCCTATAACTAGTCATCAAGACAGAAAGAAAGACCTCACTAACTTTGCACACTTGTCTGTAATTGATCTAGCCCTGCGTTCTCATTAGAATAAAATCAGCCTGGTTTTCATCTGGATAAGCTGCCATCTCTGCTTTTCCATTGTGAAGGGAAGGGAAGGCTTGATTACCCGCTTCCGTGTAAGATGTGTAATTTTCCTAAAAAGGCTACTTACACAGATGCATTTTCAATCAGGGCTCCAGAGCCCAGAACAAAATGTTGATTAATATTCCATCGAGGGCTTCAACATATGGTTCCGTGTGCAAAGGATTTGAGACAAATCCATTGAAGAGGGCACAGCTCTGGTTATGAATTCAATAGTACCTGGCTCTCCGGGAGAAGCGAAGCTAGTTTAGCAGAAAGACACCGATGCCCTCAGTTACCCAGGCTTGCAAGCGTCTTGCAGGCAGGAACCTGATGTTATTTGGAAACGATGTCTTGTACGTAGCTTAGCTCCCTGGACACGGTGAGGGCAATAAGCATTAAGTGAAATGGTTTTCCGGATGAACGGAGGGGAAGGGAAGGAAAAATAGCATAGAAACAGAAAGGGGGGTGAACCAGAAGAGACTCTCAAATACAGAGAGCAACCTGAGGGCTGCTGGAGGAGAGGTGGGTGGGGGGGAAGGGTTAAATGGGGGATGGGCACTAAGGAGGTGCTTGTTGGGATGAGCACTGGGTATCGAATGGAAGTGATGAACCACTGGGCTCTACTCCTGAAACCAACACTACGCTGCATGTGAACTAACTTGGATTTAAATAAATCCATTTAAAAACAAAATAAATGAAATGGTATTCAGCCTGGTGAGGTACGTGGAAACAGCGGGCAGAAAATCAACAACTTTTGCCAGATTCTGTGAAGACCGTGTGCTACTGGGGCTGCACGTGTGCACCGTGTGCTATTGCTGCACACACTAGTTAAATCCTTCACTGGGCCTGTTCAATCAGTGAGCATGTGCTAAGCATTTACTCTCTACCACACCCTGTTCCTGGATGTTGGCAAATAGCTATTCGTCAAGATGCATTTTCTCCTTTCTGGGTCATTTCCCAGTCACCCTCGCAGCGACTGAGGCCACGTGGCTGGTTCTAGCCGGCGGGAAGTGAAGAAAAGTGTCTCTCTTCAGGCCTGTCCTTTTGAGTCCCTCCCTTCCAGTTGGCTGGGTCCGAAACAACATGGCGGCTATGGGAGCTGCGTGTGGAGGATGGGAGGGTCTGCTTCAGCCTGAGTCCCTGACAGACTCCACCAACGTGAACCCCTGCCCGGGACTGTTAGGTGAACCAGAAAAGAGCTTTTCTCCCGTTGGGCCCAACCCCAACTAAAATTTTGGAGATGTAGAGTCAGAGGAGACACGGCCCTGCCTCTGGGGGGGGTCCAACCCCAGCATGGACTTCAGTGGGCAGAAGACCACCACGTGGCCCCTTGTGCCTCCACAGAAGAGAGCCACAAACAGAGGGAGTCCCTCCATGACGCCCGCTCCAAGGTCAACAGGCCCTTCAGAACCTTCCATGGGGCCTGGAGACCATCATCCAGAGACTGCCTGCCCTCAGGAATGAACTGAGTGCTGCAACCGGGCAGATATGGAGCCCGCACATCAAGAGATGGGTTTGTGAGAGGCCAGACCGAGGGCTCCGACCCCTCACCTCTCACCATAGTGGGTCAGCGAGTGCTTGCTGGGGGGACCCTCCCCACAGGGCATCTGACTGAGGCCCAGCTCCGAACCTAAGGCCTGCTGTTTGCTAGCAGGCAAACTGTTTCCGGTATATTCATTTGGAGGGCTCCATTTCTAAAGTATTTGTATATGCATTTCTCGTTTGGTCCTCAAAACGACCTTGCCGGGCAGCGAGGCAAGTTGGCTCAAGGTCATACAACCAGTGGAGATGTTGGACTTCACATGTTCTGCCACAAGATTCATTCAGCGTCCTTCCCCACCAGGTCCAACTCCGGTTTACGTCAACGCTTAGGGCGCACTTCCCTCCACAGACCCTAGTGTTTCTTAATATCCTCTGTAAATTCACAAACCCGCAGCAGACGTAAGCTCGACTAGAAGGCCAGGACCACACTGATGCTCTGCCCCCTCCAACCACTGCACCGCCCTGGAGGCAGCGTTACGGCGAGGCAGGGCTTCGGAAGAATGTCACGGGGAAGATTTAAATGCCATGGTATCGATCTGGATCTCGTGTTCAGTTCCCCAGGCAGGATTCGAATGAGGTGGATGTAAGGATCGTGAAGAGAAGTTTCTAAAAAGCTGGGCTATTTGCTAAGAACATCAGGGTGATACCGCATCTGAAGTTTAACCTGAGTTTCAGTTTCCGCAGAAGTTAGATCCTCAGCCATTGTATTCCCCTCCTTTCGGCATCTCACAAATGTCCCCTTCACATTACTTATTTCAGTTCCGTAAGTATTTACTGAGCATCTACTCAGGGAAAGGCTTGCTGCTGTCCACATGCCACCCATCTCTGTGATGGCTCCATGTCAAATGTGGAAGGTGGTTACTCATAGACGTGGAAACTGATCGCTCCTGAGTTCTTCAGTCTTCTGGAGGCCCTTTCTGGTAATACCCAAACGAAACTCCTTGAGTCCCCACAGGGTACGGAAGAAGCCAGTGCTGTGGCTGGGATTGGAGGGTAATGGATTTATGGAATTCCTACTGGTTCCTGGGCACCGTTCTGCGTGATGAATAAGACAGAGCCCTTCTCTTATGACCGTGCTCCTTATAATCTAGGAAGAGACCCAGCCAATGTCCCAACCACCAGTGACAGACTAGAACAGCCACTCTCCCTTGACTGAACATGGGCCCACCTGTTCCTCTGTCTTTCCCCCGAGCTCCACCAGCCCAAGGCTGCCGTGCGCAAGTCTTTTATTGGAAGTATGGGGAAAATAAAGTGTGATTATAGATTAGGACTAAGAATACCTTCCAATTTAATGTCAGACTTCACTATTATTAAAATATCCCTGCCCGTTCCCCACCAAATAGCTTGCTTTCCTGAGATCCTAGCATCTGGACCTCTACCCCTGGAGCATTTTCTTCCATTTTCCCATTGCTATGGGTTGAGTTGGGTCCTCCTCCCCTCCCAAAAAGATTTGATGTTGAAGTCCTCACTTCCAGTACCTCAGATTGTGACCCTATTTAGAACTAGAGTGTTTTCAACAATAATTTAGCGAAAATGAGGTCATTCGGGGGCGAGGGGGCTAATCCATCAGGAGTGGTGTCTTTATGAAAAGAGAAAAATTGGACACATAGATAGACATGAGATGCACAGATGTGAAGATACACGGGGGATTGGAGTGATGAGTCTACAAGCCAGGGAGCAACGAACATTGCTGGCCCGACATCAAAAGCTGGAAGAGGCGAGGAAGGGTTCTCCTCTACAGGTTTCAGAGGAGTCTGGTCCTGTAAACAGCTTGATTTGGGACTTCTAGTTTCCAGCACTGTGAGATAACATTTTTTTTCTTGCTTTAAACCACCCAGTTTGTGGTCCCTTGTAACACTAGCTCAAAGAGGCTAATACACTCACATCATTGAGATTCAGCTCCTAACCCCACCCCCTTGAATCCCCATCCATCAGGCTCCCTGCAGAAAATCCAGACACTTTGCTATTTCACCATGTAAAGCAAAGTAGCTCACTTTAATCTCCCATAGCCTGACCCCCTTCAAGGTTTTCTGAAAGCAAAAAAGTCCTTATCCCCCATGCCCACCCCACGAATTTTGCCACTTCCCTACAAGAAGGAAGGAGAGGCTGGCAAGTTATTTCAAAAAGATGGAAGTGTATGAGCTCTGGGTGATGTAGGGGCTGGGGGTCTCCTGGCCCACTGGGGCTCCTGCGGCACCCAGTTGAGAAACCCTGGATGAACAACTGACCGTTGAGTAGCTGCCCTCCTCGTGCAAGTTAGGACCCAATCGCGTTTCCGGATTTGATGTCCAGTTTCCTGGGAACCTGAGTGCACAACGATACCCAGTTCCAGGGTGTCTCAGGACAGCAAGAGATAGGCAGCTGCCTGTTGTATTTCTGCCGACTCCCCTTCCTTAAGGATCTGAATCAGAGTAGTGGAAATGGGCTGGTCGAATGGGGCAAGAAGTCTCAGTTCTGCAGCCTAGAAGAAGCGTGAAGAGGATTTTCACAACAAGTAGATAGAGTGGGGGTCGGGGAAAGAACACGAAGACAAAGGTGGCATCCAGGCCGGCATCCTGGGGGATGAGTGGCAGTAGATGACCTTAATGCGACCAGGACCCGGATCGGAGACGAAAGGGGGCGTGCCCATGCCAGGTACACGGAGTTCCTTTTCCTCCCCTGTCCCAGAGTGTTGCTCCCTGACCCCCAAAGCAGGAGGAGGACGCACATCCGTGTGTCGTGTCTGTGGCTGTGAAGGCCGTGGAAACACATCTCTCCTCGTGGAAATCCCATTTTCGTTTACAGAAATAAACCAGAACCCTCGATTTCTGCATTAAGCACCTAGTGGATTCGAGGGTAGAGTAACACCGAGTATTTTAGAAAAGTCACAAAGAGTAATGAGCCGTCCTCAGAATTGATCTCTGTGGCCCAACACAGGTCAATGACAGTTCAGTTAAAGGTCATTAACAAATACAAATCGCGATCAATTATTTAAATATAATTGAAGACCAACGTAGTGCCAAGCCTTTCCAAACCAGACACAATCGATCTACTGAAAATAATGTTGTACTTCCAAGAGGCCAGCCAGGCCCGAATCAATAAAATTACCTCTAACTATAAACCTTTTATCCAAGGCAGATTCATCATTATCAATACCTTTTAACAAAACAAGCATTTGATGTGCCACTTAGAGGATCCTTAGTGGTAATTTCCCTGAAAAAGCTTATAAGCAAACAGTGACTTATCTCTCTGTCCACACATGCCTCCCCTCCGGTGAGGTTTTCGTCCAAAGGAATCCATTTTGTTATCTCTATGCTTCCGTTCTGAATAGATACCATAGGATTCGGTGTTCAATCCAACCTGACCATCACGCGTTAGCATCTAAACGGTGGATCTCAACCTTCTATTCCCCAGAGCAAGACAAATGCCATATGGTGATCACATATACAAAATCTTTCCCAGGGTGTCCCGGGGACACTTCGAAACATGAGTCAGAATGCAAGAAAAATAACGATTGTGACAATTTACAAGGATAATCTTAAATACGTTCTAATTCTTGCCGATAAAAATAAAACTCATAAACTTTGGAGCCCAAACTACATCGGAGCCACTCTAACGACACATTAGTGGTTGAAAACCACAGATGTACAAGAGGCTCAGCGTTTGTGATCAAACCCTTTTCCGTGAAATATTATTTTAATGAGTTTTAAAAGAGATCTGCATTCATGGAGAAGAAAGGAGCGTGACCTTGAAACCTGTTAATTAGACAAATGAGCGTCTCGTTCCTCCGTTAATGGCTCGAAACCCATTCTGCCTCTGCAGTGTGGCTTTACCAATCTCCACTCTGAGATCAGGCGGTGAATTTAACTCTTCGTGGGGCAAATCTGGTTTTCCCAACTGCCACGTCCTTGGAAAGACCCTTGAAGGGGGTTGCCCTAGAGTGAAGAGAGGGGAAAATCCCAGGGAGATTAAGTTGTAGGCATAGGGGCAGGAAGAGGTCCGGTACCCAGATCCATTTTTCCTCTGGCCATTTTGGTAAGGCAGGCAGTTGGGGTAGATGGCAGGGGCCTGGGCTGGAGGCAGACTGCTGGGTCTGCATCCCCAATGCACTGAGAGCTTGTCCTCAACTAGAATGCACAGGTGGGGGCCTTCCAGGAATTTTCAGTGTTCACTGCTGAACCAGTCCCTGCAGTGACCTCCCCAAACCACGTGCTCAATGCACTTTTACACTTTTATTATGGAAATTCGCAAACACATAAAAAGGAAGAGAGAGCAGTGAACACGTCTGTCACCACCAGCCTTCAACAGTTATCAACTCATGACCAGTCGTGTTCATCAATACCCCTAGTCTCCCTCCTCAACTGGATTAAGTTCAGAATTTCAGTTTCTCCCACCGATGCCTGGTTCAGTCGGTGGAGCATCTGACTCTTGATTTCGGCTCAGGTCGTGATCTCGCGATTCAGGAGATCGAGCCCGGCGTCAGGCTCTGCACTGACGGTGCGGAGCCTGCTTGGGATTCTCTCTCTCTCTCCCTCTCTGCCTTTCCCCTACTCACACACACTCTCCCTCTCAATAAAATAAATAAACATTAAAGAAAAGAGAAAGAAAGAATTTTAATTGACCCCAGATGCACTCATTACGCACCTGATGGACTTTGGCAAAATCCTTCATCTCTGTGATGCTCAGTCTCCTTGTGTGGAAGATAAGAGCATCTCCCCCCAGTGGATGGTGGAAATTAAGTGAGATAATTCATGTGGAAGCCCCAAGAACAGAGCCTGAAAGGTGGTAAATGCAATATTAGCTTATCCCTGTGTCCTCTCCTGGAATTCTAAATGTAACCCGTATATCAAACCAGAGGATGCATTGCATAGAAGAGTCAAACAATTCTGTCTTCACTCTATGACCCAGCAATTGCACTACTAGGTATTTATCCAGGGGATACAGGGATGCTGTTCTGAAGGGACACATGCACCCCCATGTTTATAGCAGCGCTATCAACAATAGCCAAAGTATAGAAAGAGCCCAAATGTCCATCGATGGATGAATGGATAAAGAAGATGTGGTATATATACACAATGGAGTATTACTCGGCAATGAAAAAGAATGAAATCTTGCCATTGGCAACTACGTGGATGGAACCGGAGGGTATTATGCTAAGCGAAATTAGTCAGTGAGAGAAAGACAAAAATCATATGACTTCACTCCTATGAGGACTTTAAGAGACAAAACAGATGAACCTAAGGGAAGGGAAATAAAAATAATATAAACACAGGGAGGGGGACAAAACGTAAGAGACTCAAATATGGAGAACAAACTGAGGGTTGCTGGAGGGGTTGTGGGAGGGGGGGATGGGCTAAATGGGTCAGGGGCATTAAGGAATCTACTCCTGAAATCATTGTTGCACCATGTGCTAACTTGGATGTGAATTAAAAAATAAATAAATAATTTTTTTAAAAAGTCTGTCTTCAAATGAGTTCTGCAGCACTGAGTTTTCCCTGCCCTGGTGAAAACCTGGGACGTCTCTAGTGTTTTCTGGCCATTCATAGGCATCATGCAGTCAGTCCCCCTGCTGGTCGTCAGAACGTCCGGTTCACGCAAGGGTTCAAGCTTGTGCTGCATTCAGATATGCAGCCCCGGCCTGGGCCCTCAGATAGTAGGGCTTCCCAGGGGCTGGGGCTATTCCTTGTTTCCTCTCCTTCCTGTCCCCCCAGTCAGTCACCCCCTCCACACTCACACACGGTCTCCACAGCATCTGCTACAGAGCCGTGGGAAACGAGGGGGCAATTTGAGCAAGGACGTTCTGAGTTGAAGAGCAGATGTTTATGCTGACAGCTTGGAGGTGCATTTCTAGGTTCTTTGGAGAAATCCTGCTCCCATTTCTGGATGTTTCTTATCCGTTGTTTCCATAACATGGATAAATCCCAGCCAGCCTCTTAGGAACCCGGCGGTACCTGAAGCTCGCCTCTGATGGGCTTTATCACAGGACCCGACACCTTACACCGTGGACCTACCTGTGTGCGCCCGAATGAGGAAATGCCCCTGAATGCTTTGCCCCAACAAGCTGGGCACACACGTCAGTCCCTGAATGTCCTCGTCCCTTGCCCTCCGCTGACCAGCAGTGGGCCCAGCTCCTCTCACGTATCCTATTTGCTCTGGGAAGTCAGATGCCAGTTCACTGTGTCCCCAGACCCCAGGGAACTTGCCTCGAGCTCCCCAAGGGGGCCTGGCTGAAATCCTCAAACCAATTCTGTCAGCATGTAATTGTTCCTTAACAGTTGAGAGGAGTTCTCTTTTCAGTATCAAATGGAGAGAAAGGCAGTGATATATTTTATTACAGAAACTATAAAGTTTTTGTGAAAACCACCAAAGCCAAACCTAAGATAAATGACAATCTGCGGGGAATATTTTTAATTTATATGAGCCTCACTATATAAAGAGCTCTTAAAAATCAATTAGGAAAAAATACTCTAAGAGGAAAATAAAGAAGATATTCAATTCAAAAAGCATAAAAAGATATAGAGGTTTAATCTCGGCATTAGTCAACAAAGTGAAGATTAAAAAAACCATGTGAGGGGCACGTGGGTGGCTCAGTCGGTTGAGCATCCGACTTCGGCTCAGGTGACGATCTCACAGTTCGTGAGTTCAAGGCCCGCGTCAGGCTCTGTGCTGACGGCTCGCAGGCTGGAGCCTGCTTCAGATTCTGTGTCTCCCTCTTTCTCTCTGGCCCTCCCCCCACTCACACTCTGTCTCCCTCCCTCACTCTCTCAAAAACAAATAGACATTAAAAACAAATTAAAATAACCGTGTGGGGGCGCCTGGGTGGCGCAGTCGGTTAAGCGTCCGACTTCAGCCAGGTCACGATCTCGCGGTCCGTGAGTTCGAGCCCCGCGTCGGGCTCTGGGCTGACGGCTCGGAGCCTGGAGCCTGTTTCCGATTCTGTGTCTCCCTCTCTCTCTGCCCCTCCCCCGTTCATGCTCTGTCTCTCTCTGTCCCAAAAATAAATAAAAAACGTTGAAAAAAAATTAAAAAAAAATAAAATAAAATAACCGTGTGATAGTACTTTTCATCTCTATGCTTAAGGATAAAAAAGAATCATTCCCGTTAGCAAAGACTGGAGAACTTCCATCTCTTTCTGTGGCGAATATAATTTACTGTAACTTCCCCTGAAAGGGAATTTCTCCTCTATGAATCGACAAGCCTAAGCAAAATACACGTCGTCTGACGCGGTAGAAGTGATCTGCTCTGGTTTAGGATAAGGGCGGCATTCCAGGTCAGGCTGTGTGCTGAGCCCACAGTGAGGTCTCGGCTGGGGACAGCTCCCTCAAGCACTATGACACAATGGCAGGTGCTCTGTGACAACGTCGGCACCTGTGGCCAGGCCAGACCCCGGTGGAACATGTTGGAGCTGATCCATATGTAATCACATCTAAGACCCCAGGACTCCATTCTAAGTTGACTTTCTGTACTCATCACCTTTTGTCCCCACCCCACCCCCTCCCCACCCCCGCCGCAAACATGTCATCTCCGGAGGGTTAATTTAGAACCTAGAGTAAAAACAAAGGAATACACGGCAAGTGTTTATTATAATGAGGATGAATTTGATCTGCTTCTATAATTATTCATTACAAATACTGACGTTCTCGAAACATCCCAAGTATTCCATACGCACTCCCCCACGGTGGGGAGGGGTGGTGTGGGGGGAGCATATGCCGAGCAAACAGTTTCCACCCAGCGGAGAGGATATCGATCCACACCGCCCCTCACTTCGTGCTCCGCGTTCTGAACCAAAGAGATCCCAGACGAGATGAGAATATTAGCTTCATCAGCGGCCAAGGCTCCTTGGAGATCTGGCTTGAGATCTCGGCCAGGTGGGCTCCCAATTCTTGGCCACCGAACCAGCAGACATCCTTCTGGCCAGGCGCAGAGCTGGACGCGCACATGGCTTCGCCTTCCGGGGCTGGCTGTCGCTGCAGGACGGGTCCCCAGACTGGAACACACTTGTCCGCAGGCAGTGGAGGAGGCTCAAGAGGGAGGGTGAGAGGAGCTGGGCTGAAGTGCCCGCATCATTCCTCGGGAGTCGCCCAGGAGCCACAGCTCCGCTCCCTGCCGGGGAGATCCGTGAGTGACAGGTGGGAGGCAAGGGGGCTAGCGGTCCCCAGTCCTCCCCTACACGCACCCGAGAATCGCCTGGTCTCCCTGCAAAGCACAGATGCCCACCCACTACCCACTGGATGGACGGAGGCGGAAACGAGGCGCCAGCGCTCTCAAAGCCCCCAGGTGACTCTGATGTGCAGCCAGCATCGAGGACCAGCTCGGGCTGAGGTCCACCCACGAGGAAGCCTCGGGCGTGGGGACCCAACAGCCAGAGAAGGGGGGAACCCGGTGGTGGTCCCAGAGATGACTCTGGGGGTTCTGTTATCCGTTCTTCCTGTCACTCACAGCTGATCCCACCAGGACCATCCACCTTCCGAACCTTCTAGGGATCAGGCCGGTGACCTCCGCCCCTGTCTGCACTGGTCTGACCCCGCGGCTCCCGGCGAGCCTGGGCGCGGGCGCTACACGTGAACAACGGGGGCCAAGACGGGAAGAAGCCCCTTGGAACACACGTGTTCTCCCAATTCCTTCAAGTCCAGGCCGCGGCAGCAAAACCCAGTAGGCCTGACTCCTGGCGTTGACACGTCACAGACGGAGAAACACACGCTGTCCCTCCCATCGCTGCAGAGCCTTCAGTCAATGGGGCCTTGTGGGAGCTGCTCCCGTAAGGCTCCTAATCATGCAATCCTTCGGTTACAGGGAAATAAATGCAAAGACATCACTGTTTGACAATCCGTGGCTTGTCGACCACGGATGCTGATTCGTGCGAACACAGTGAGAATCGTTCTGAGGCGTTAGCCGTGAAACTAAGGCTCTCCGTCGGAATCGCCTGCTGCTACCAAAATAAATAAATAGCTAGGTCTGATTCATCGTACGTGTTCACGCACCCATGGATCTGGGTCGACAGTCAACGCACTTCGCTCATGCGGACAAACATGCCTAGTGCTCCTTTGCATCGCTGTCCCCTGTGGGTGCGAAAATCCCTCCTCTGGGAGGTGAGAGGTGGCCAGGCAAGCAGGTGGCGAGTGTCCGGCTGAAGAGTGTGCCAGGCTCTTTTTCTGGGATCCTTGCCCCTCCTTCCAGCAGGATTCCATCTGAGTAGAGAGGAAAGTGGACTTAGCCTCTCAGCATGGGGGCAGGCATGGTCTTGAATCCCCGGCTGGTCCCTGTGCTGTCGCCGGGTGTTGTCCTCCAGGGGCACGCCTGTCCTCCCCAGGCCATTCTGGGCCCTGCGAAGCCGGCCCGTAGGGACCCCATCCCTAAGTTTCCATGTCCTGTGGCTACCAGTTGGGTCTAGTAAATGGGGATGTTAGCAAGAGATGGAAAGGAGGAGGAGAGTGAGGCCGGGGAATGTATTTCCCTGGTTCCTTCCCTGCGGAGTCACTGAGGGCTGCCTGGTCCCTTGACTGAAGGTCTCAGCTCCAGAGCCAGCCCCCTCCATGCAGCCCTCTCTGTGTCTGGGTTCAGTAAGTACCCTCTCTCCATGCCCGGGGTGTTGCAGTGTCCCTTGTGGCCATCAAAAATGGCCCTATTTGCCTCCATTAAATAGTATTTGCTTAAAATTCAATTTCTCTGCAATTTTCTTTCTTTCTTTCTTTCTTTCTTCTTCTTCTTCTTCTTCTTCTTCTTCTTCTAATGTGCTAACATTGGCATGTTGTCTATTTGCCTTTACAGTTCCTTTACCTCTACTTCAGGTGTCCTAACTCAAATGTGCCTTGTGTTTCCAGAAGGAATTCTGACCGAGGCTCGGGTCCCTCTCAAACCTCTGAGCGATGCCCCGTTCCACCTGTGCCCGTCTGGTTCTGCTGCGGAAGCCTGGGACTCCCTGGGCACAGCCAGGCGACCCCCGCCCCCCACCCCCCACGAGGCCCTACACTGATTCTCATCGGAGCTGCGGGCCCTCGGGGTCTCAGCCCCCTCCGGCGGCCTTGGCAACAGGGGCAGCCCCACGTCCCTGTGAGACCCTCCAGAACTCCCAGCTTCCTTCTTCTGGATCCCCCCGGACCGCAGGGTGCGCAGTCTCTGTGGCTGGTGCAAGGCCACAGACCGGCTGGTGTCCCTGAGACCCCAACAGGAAATGCGACAAAAGCCTCCCTGCTTCCACCTTCACTTCTTGTCCCCCCCCCCCCCCCCCCGCCCCAAGGGTCACTATCCTTTCTATCCCTGGAGAGCTTAACCCTAGGGCGGGGTCAGGATTCTGGCCTTCACCTCTTCACCCTTAGCCCCTCCCCCTCCTTCTCTTCCCTCTCAATCTGAAGATTCTCCACCCCCTCATGCCCCACGGGGACCTCCCGGAGGTCAGACGCTTCTCCTTCCCTACCCTGCGAGCATTTATGCTCCAGAACACTCGCCATTCTCTTCTTAGAGGCATCAGGCCCCATGGCTGAGTCCTAAGGACAGATGGGCTACAGGGAGAGGAACCTATCAATACTGCAAGTTTCCCCACTGTACCAGGATAAGCTCAGAAATTCATACTTGACCGACATTTGGGGAAATATCTTCATGAGGGCTTCAGGCCATGATAGTAAAATAAGACCTCCTAAAAAAAGTAACTCAGGAAAAGGGCAAAGACAGGCACCGCAGGACTTATCAGAGCATTTTCTACACTGTTGGGCTTTAAGACTGTCTAAGGGGGTACATGGCATGCCTCCTTCCTCATGAGGTTTGACCACAGGTCTTTCTCCCACAGAGCATCTCACAGGGCCGGGGCTCTGCCAAACAGACGGGAAAGCACTGCTCTGATAGGATTACATTTAGAATGTCAAAGTTCAGAACCATTTCAGAAGATAAGAGCAAGCTAAACGCATTTCTCTACGGCAAAGGGCAGATGAGAAATGGAGCGGCAGGGAGCTTTAAGGCCGAGAGCACAAAACACAAAAGCAAGCAGGACGAGAAATGGATTAACCCACTTATTAAAATGCCAAGATTCTCCCTGACATGCTACTTACAAAAATACACCCCAAGGGGGAAAATCAGGGCGATAAAAAAATAAAAGAATGAGCAAATACACAACATGCCAATGTTAGCACATTAAAAAAGAAGAAGAAGAAAGAAATAGAATTGCAGGGAAACTGAATTTTAAGCAAATACTATTTAATGGGGGCAAATAGGGCCATTTTTAATGGACACAAAACCCAAATCCAATGGGAAAGGATAATGCTGTTAGAGTTACACAGATACACTGACTCAAAACCGATAGAGCAAAAATTATTATTATCTCCAAGGACATTTAACAGAGAAGCAGTGATAAGATTTTAAAAGAATATCGTCAGTCCAAGAGAGATAAAGCACACACGAAAAGCATGTGAACATCAGGGACTTGATGTTAATTAATAAGAAGAAACTAATAAGAAGAAATGTACAGGTTTATTGTAGTTTTTCCCAGAAATAAGTAGGCTTTCTTCCCTCTTCTGTATCCGTGAAAATTTAGAAAGTTGGTCACATGCTAACCTTGACAGATCTCTTAAATTCCCCAAACTAGAAATGGCACAAAACACATTCTTTTCTACCACGGTACAATAAACGTACAAATTAATTGTTTTAATGTTTTATTTGTTTTTGAGAGAGAGGGACCACGAGCAGGGGAAGGGCAGAGAGAGACAGAGACACAGAATCAGAAGCAGGCTCCAGGCCCTGAGCTGTCAGCACAGAGTCCCACATGGGCTTGAACCCATGGACCGTGAGATCATGAGCCGAGCCAAAGTCGAATGCTTAACCGATGAGTTTACACAGGTGCCCCCAATAAACTTACAAGTTAACAAACGGACTCAAAAGAAAACACCAAAATTATTCAAAGATGTAAAATTAAGTAAAAATGAAAGTCACTTATCTAAACACTGGTAGTAAATGTAAAAAGTAAAAAGTAAATGAAAATATACAATGGTCAGATACTTAGATGAGAATAGAAATGAGATCACGTTATTTCCAAACACATACACCACCACCAATAAGGCCATCAGGGAGAAAGGCGCACTTTTTCAAAAGGAATAACAGAAAGCACCTGGGCTCAAATTCACCTCAGGCTTCATTTTTTTTATTTTGTTTTTAAATCAAATCAGTCCTAAAGAAACCCGGGGAGAGGAGTAAGAGAAATATGGCAGAAATTAATTAATTAGAAAAAGAATGGAATCCATAAATTCAGCTAAAAGTTGCTTCCTTTCCTAATCAGTAAAACAGGCAACACCTTTGTTAAATCTAATTTTTGAAATTCCAAAATACAAAGAAATGAAATTAGAAATTTGTAAGTTGTTACGAGAAAAGATACGACACCATTTCTTAAAGATATGAGTCTACTTAGTGAAAGTGTTCAGTAAAAAATCGAAAATGTCAGTACAGAGAAATATTTTGTGCAAATTTTTTTTTTTAATTTTTTTTTCAACGTTTATTTATTTTTGGGACAGAGAGAGACAGAGCATGAACGGGGGAGGGGCAGAGAGAGAGGGAGACACAGAATCGGAAACAGGCTCCAGGCTCCGAGCCATCAGCCCAGAGCCCGACGCGGGGCTCGAACTCACGGACCGCGAGATCGTGACCTGGCTGAAGTCGGACGCTTAACTGACTGCGCCACCCAGGCGCCCCATGTGCAAATTTTTAAATAATAGAAACTTTTTAAATGACAAGGCCGATAACTAAAACATAGTATAGAGGTTTTTGAATAATTACTTCCTGAGGCTCTGATTTCAGGTATCTCTTTAAGCAAATTGCGTTGATAATTTAACAGAAGATGTGTTTCTGCAAAGATAGCATAAACCTGACTTCTACATTTGACCTGCACAACACAGATATGGCAGTTGTAAATCCGTATCCATTGAACTAGAACGTAAAGATCCTAGGGGCGCCTGGGTGGCTCCGTTGGTTAAGCGTCCAACTTCGGCTCAGGTCATGATCTCACCGTTTGTGAGTTCAAGCTCCACATCAGGCCCTGTGCTGACAGCTCGGAGCCTGGAGCCTGCTTCAGATTCTGTGTCTCCCTCTGTCTCTGTCCCTCCCCCACTCTCTCTCTGTCTGTCTCTCTCTCTCTCTTTCTCAAAAATAAATAAACCTTTTTCAAAACTTGTTAGAATGTAAAACTCCTAATCAAAACCCTACCACACCCCTCTGGACTAAACCTGAACATGCACGTACACGAACACACAAATACAGAATGTTATACCCGGGGGTGGAAAGGTGTTGTAACATTTAAGCGATCCGTTATATTGATACGTTTGAAAAGAAAGTTATAGAAGCGTCTCAAAGGTGTTGCAAATACATCCGATACCTTTCAGCCCCCTTTTCAGCCATAACTCTTTGAAAACTGGAACAGGAAGCGTTCTTGCCTCACAGGTTAAGGATAGTTACTCTAAAACAATGGTCATCGGTGTAAGTCAGCGATTCACTTGGGGCACTCAGTAAAACGAGGAAAAATGAGGATTGTGACAACGGGTGCTAATTTACTCATGGACCCAGCAAATACTTATCGTGGGCCTCCTAGGCTCCAGATGTTGTAGGTGTTGGAGACCGCGTTACGCTCCACGTGGCCACGTTATTGCTGTGGTTGTCGCTGTGAGCCTTGTCGTCATAACTGTGTCAGCCGTCGTGATGGTTGCCGCCTGCCTGATGCGCCGAAGTGCGCTGCAATGTAGCACACGTAAACATAAATTCACGGGGACATGTCGACACAATCGAACCCAAAGGAGTTTTCTTACCCACCCAAAATCCCAAGGGAGAAGATATGGTAGAAAAAGGACACCATTTACTACAGTAACACAAAATACCTCGAGATCATCTTGAAGACAACTGAACGCCATCCTGAGAGCCTTAAGAGAACCTGGCACAAGGGAAGGAAGGTTGGAGATTCTTACACGCTGGGTGGTAAGGCATAGCATGGTGACCATGGCGTGTGCCTCCTAATTAGGTGTTAGCTGTGGACAGTTTCAAAAAATAATCCAAATAGAGGTGGTTTCTGTTTATTTATTTTAGAATTTGGGAAGGGGGATCCCAACTTTTTTTTTCCCAGAAAAAGAAGCAGGCAAAAGAAGCAACTAAACATTGAAGAAGAAAACATGGTGGGAAAGACCAGGTCCATCGGATGTGAGGACGCGGCGGTGGCAAAAGCTAGCTCAGTCGTGCATTTGGTGGATATTGATTGCGTCCTGCTGGGAGGCAGGTGCGGTCATGAGTGTCACAGGCCCCAACGGTTCATAAAGAGAATCTGAGCCAGTGTGTCAGGCCACATCAGGCAGTGGTAAGTGCCATGAAAAAAAGGATGCAGGGTAAGAGAGTGACCAAGAGTGCAGGGCAGAGCTCTTCTGGATTGGGTGTCCGAGGACGTGACTTTAAGCAGAGGCCCCAGTGAAGGGTGGATGGAACCCAATAGCTGTCCGGGAGAGCTGAGTTTGGGTGGAGGGGACAGCACATGCTACGGGTGAGGGAGTGCTTGACGGGTCTGACGAAGACCAAGGACATCAGAGCGGTGGGGACACCTGTAGGCACCGAGGTCAGGAAGTTACCAGCAAGCAACGCACATCATCAGTGGGTCTCAGGGTCCCGGTGGGCTTTGTCCCAGTTTCCCCAAGACAGTTCTGGTTTATGCCTGCTGGCCCTGTGTAATCAGTAGTGCCCCATTTCATTCTCAAGTTCTGTTTCTTCTCCTTACAGTTCACCACAGCTCCAGAAACAAACTCCATTCAAGCAAGATTGCATGTCCACACGTGGAAGGTAACATATTGAAGCCTGTAGAAGAAATCATGAGAACAACACTTCACGATGCTGAGCTAAGCGAGGATTTCCCAATCAGAATAGAGAAAGTGATAACCTTAAAAGACTTCATTAAGAAAAGGGACTCATCAAATGACTCTACTAAGGAGCCTGGAATGTCTTGTGCTGTAAAGCGAGGAAGTGTTCAGAGATGGGTCCCGAACATGAAGCACCCTGACTGGCACGTAGGACCTCCCGCTGGTCAAATTTGGAGAATGAGTTGATTCTCCAAAAGAATAATGACCAAAATGAACAACACACAGAATGTAAAATGAACACAGGAGTCCACCCTGTGGTAAAAAATAGAGACAGTGAAACACAAAGGAAAGAAGCGAAGTCTCATTTTTTGATGGCAAAATGTCAGCTAACAAGTACAGAAGGCATCGTGGGGTTGGAAAATCACCACTTTGGGACGACCACAGTGGCAATATAATGGGTGAATGTTGGGTGAATGTTGTTGGGGAACCTGATATCAACATAGTATCATTTCTCCATAGATTCATAACATAGGAGGAAAAGGTTAGCTTTCTGGTGGAGAAATAGGGTGGAAATCATTTTCTTTGGGTGACCAAACTGACATTATGGCCTCCTGAAGGGAGGCGATGGGGACACAGCATCAATTATGGAATCTCCTGGGAAGAATAAAAACTGTGATTTAAATATCAGAAATATCCATACCAGAACACATTCTACAAAATGACTAGTCTGGGAGCACCCGGGTGGCTCAGTTGGTTGAGCATCCAACTTCGGCACAGGTCGTGGTCTCACGGTTCGTGAGTTCAAGCCTCACATCAGGCTCTGCACTGTCAGCGCAAAGTCTGCTTCAGACCCTCAGTCCCCCCTCTTTGTCCCTCCCCTACTTGCACTTTCTCGAAAATAAATAAACACTAAAAAAAAAAAAAAACTAAAATGGCTAGTCTGTATTCTTCAAAAATGTCAATATCATGAAAAACAAAGACAGAGTGAGAGCCTGTTTTGATTAAAGGAGTCTACGGATCTGTGACAACCGACTGCAGCGTGTGGGCCTGGTCCAGGGAAAATGCTATCACAGACGCATTAGGACACCTGCCACATTTCTTACATGGATTCCATGTCATATAAAAGCAATATGAAAATGCTAAATTCATCCCATTTGATAATAATATTGTCGTTTTGAAAGAAAACGTCCTTGTGCTGAAGGGATCCCTCCTCAAGTATTTAGAGATGAAGGGTTACAGTGTCTATAACTTACTCTCAAACGATCCGCAAAACATTGATAGATAAGTAGATAGATACATACGTAAATAGGTAGATAGATAAAACAAATGTGGCAAATTGCTGATAACTGATGAATCTAGATGAAAAGATATATGAGTATTCATTAGATAATTCTTGCAACTTCTCGGTAGATTACAAGCTAAAATAAAAACTCAAAAATTTATAGAAAATAAAATAAAGGGGTTTTTTTGTTATTTTTTTTTAAACAAGACAGTTTGTTTTTTTTTTTCAACGTTTTATTTATTATTATTTTGGGACAGAGAGAGACAGAGCATGAACAGGGGAGGGGCAGAGAGAGAGGGAGACACAGAATCGGAAACAGGCTCCAGGCTCCGAGCCATCAGCCCAGAGCCAGACGCGGGGCTCGAACTCACGGACCGCGAGATCGTGACCTGGCTGAAGTCAGACGCTCAACCGACTGCGCCACCCAGGCGCCCCTAAAATAAAGGTTTAAAAGCCCAAAGAAAGAAGACTCGACAGAGAAATGGAGAAAAGCTGTTAGATAAATATTATTTAAGTATTATTGGCCGACGAATATTTGAAGTGAGAGTCCACGTCATTGGTCACTAGGGACAGAATCAACAGTAGAATAAGTTGTGATTTGATGTGGAATACTATACAGCAATAAAAATGAATAGTGCTAGGCCTAATAATACTGACGAAACTCAAACTCACTATCCTAGCAGTGTGTGAAAAAAAGGAAAGCAGACAAGAGTATATAGTCTGATTCCATTTACATAAAGTTCAAGGCAAAGAAAATCTTTAAGGAGTTAGAAATTAGGGAGCACATAGCCTAGCAATCACACCTCTGGGTACATGTCCAAAGGAAATGATATCAGTGTCTCGAAGAGATATCTGCACCCCCATGTTCAGTGCAGAATTATTCACAATAGCCAAGACATGGAAATAACCTAAGTGTCCATCACTGGATGAATAGATGAATTAAATGTGAGATATAAGTTTATGTGTGTGTATATATATGTATGTAATGTGTATATATATGTATACATATATACATACATACATACGTATATAAACACACATATACATACATACATATATTGTATACATATATACATATACATATACACATACATATATGTATACATATATACACACATATATGTATACATATATACATATTATATACACACATATATACACATTATATATACATATGTACACATTATATACGTGCATACACACATGTATACATATATACATACACATATATACGTATACATATATACACATTATATATACACACATTTACACACATATATACACACATGCACATTATATATATACACACACACATATACATAATATATATATACGCACACATATATACACAGTCTTTAAGTGGAAAATGATCAGCCTTTAAAAAGAAGGAAACTCCGTGACTTGCGACAGCATAGACGAATCTGGAGGACATCATGCTAAGCGAAATAATCCAGGCACAGAAATACAAATACTACATGATCTCACTTGTATGCGTGTGATTCGTAAAAAGCCTACCTCACAGGCGCCTGGGTGGCTCAGTCGGTTGAGCATCCGACTTCGGCTCAGGTCATGATCTCGCGGTCCGTGAGTTCGAGCCCCGCGTCGGGCTCTGTGCTGACAGCTCAGAGCCTGGAGCCTGCTTCGGACTCTGTGTCTCCCTCTCTCTCTGCCCCTCCCCTGTTCATGCTCTGTCTCTCTCTGTCTCAAAAATAAATAAACGTTAAAAAAATTTTTTTTTTAAAAAGCCTACCTCACAGAAGCAGGGACTGGGATGGTGGCTGCCGGAGGCTGGAGGGGTGGGAAATGGGGAGATGTCGGCCAAAGGCACAAAGTTTCAGTTCTGCAGGATAAATACGTCCTGAAGACCTAATGTACCGCAGGGTGACTAGACTCAGTAATACTGTGTTACATAATTGAACTATGCTGAGAGAGTAGATTGTAAGCGTTCTCACGCATGCACATCGCGAGGTCACAGTTACATGAATTAACTTGCTTGGGGTAATCATTTTCCAATGTATATGTATTTTAAAAAACCATGCTGCACAGCAAATCAATATGTATAATTTTTATTTGTTAATTATACCTCAAACAGCTGGCCACGTTTTGATTCTTGTTCTGGGGTGCCAGAAACATCGGTGGGTTTATACTGCCAACATCTATCGGGCTGCACACTTATTACCGATCTGTGCTTTCTTCTATAGGCTAGACTTCATTAAAAAGTTTTTTCCCCCCAAGAAAAGCAAATGTAACAGTCCCCTTCTGCAGAACACAAAAACAGAAAAGTAAACGCTTAGGAAAAGAAAAAAAAAAACCTTCTGTTTCAAACTCAAGAGAGGTAGAAGGAGCTCGCTAGCTTACTTCACTCTCACTCATTTCCCGAAGTGCCGACTGGATAATCCCTGTTATTAGCTCTGGAATCGTGAAAAGGTGAGTCACGCTGACGAGTGCAGCACGGCTTTGAGAGGAGCCTTGAGTAATTCCCACAGGAGTAGGAACCTGCAATTAATCACGGACTATGAAAGCAGGACAAGTGTTTGAATCAGCAGCCGGCGAAATGAAACAAAACCTCTTAAAACATGTTTTTCTTCCAGCAGAAAACGTATACTTCAGAGCGTGTTCCAGACAAAACAAGCGTGTCACCTGGGCCACCGAACAGTGCCACGGAGCCTGCGCGTGGGGACGCCAAGCCCGTCCTTCCGTATAGACGGTACCAGGCTGCCACACAGAGGAACCTCCTCGTCTCAGTCCCGGAGATTTGTAACTGTGATACGATGCATTCCTTCTTTTTTATTTATTTAAAAAAAAAAAAAAAAGCTCTATTAGCATCTTATGGTTTGCTTTCTACCCTTTGCATTGGGAGCTAATGACGGCAGAAAGTATTAATGTGTCACCAAAGCATGGTGCTATTAACCCAAGAAGAAGGCAGTGTGGAGTTCAAGAACACGCCCTCCAAAAATAAGCCCGCTAGCCCGGTCTTGCCACTGTGTTCCGCAGTTGAAAGACGTGAAGCCCGAGCAGTGCTGTCCAGGAAAGTCACCCCAAATCTGGCTGAGCAGCAGCTCCTGGGCGGGTCCCCAAGTTTGTGGTCCGTTCCATGTCCAGAATCTCGATGGTCAATAAACCCAGAGCTACCAAGCCTTATCCTACCCAGCATCAGCAGAGGCTCGAGCATGCTCAGGGATGCCAACCTACGAACTCGCAGTAAGGACCACAGAATAAACTTCCTGAAGTTGGAAACACTTAGGGTCAGCCTACCGACAAGTCTATGCGAGAAAGCGAAAGGTAAACAGAAAGTGGCCTTGCGAGCATGGAACCAAAGCAAAAGGAACTTGCTGGATATTCTGAACGACTGAAATGAAAAGCAGACGACAAACGCCGTCGCAGCCAGGAGAACAGACCTCAGATACGTGTGCTGGGGGCAAGCTCTCCCGTAAGAGGGCAGAATCCAGAAGTGACGGGTTTGGACCCCGGTGCTGCCTCTTTCTGTTCACGTGACCTGGAGGAAAACCACTTCGTTTACACGAACCCCGGGTCCTGATCCAGAGGATGCGCGTGTTAGTACCTACTTCTAGGACGATGGGGAAGATGAAGGAGACGATGTACGTGACAGCACCATATGCATGGAAAATGCTATCCTTTCCACCTGCGCTGCCCCCTGCCACATCTGAGACCCTGAGGCTAAGTCCCCCACAGGTCTTGATCCCTCCTTGGCAGTGCTGGGCGTGCACCTGTCCCAAAGGGCAGTGTGCTTTGAATCCGTGCTGTTCCCATGAGCAGGGATATCAGGCTCTTCCCCAGGACATGCACAGGCCATGAAGTTCTTTCTGACCTTCCTCCAACACCTTCTATCCATTCCGGTTACTACAGCAGGCTTCCCACATGGTTCCTGGATTTACTCCTGTTTCTTTGTGAAGCTGGTTTTGCGGATTCCCGTTCCCTTTGCCTGGATCCTGGTGGCCTTTCTACAGCTCACCAGTTCCTTCTTCCTAGGGTCCCACTGGACTTCCTTGCCTTAACCCAAGTCAGTGTCCAGGCTTCTACCCGGTGTTGGAACTCCCTGGAAACAGATATAATTCTTCCTGCAGTATGGCTTGAAGAGCCCTGGAGGTCACCATTAGCTCCACTCAAGCCCAAGTTTGCCATATAGCAGATAACCGTGGACTTACTTCTGAATGTCATCAATCACAGCATGGGGCAATAGGTGTTTATGTAGCTCCCGAGCCCGTGGGTTGACCGGGGGTCAGCTAGTGTAGACTCAGCATGGCTGGAGGTGGCTCTGCTCTACATGGCCACCATCTTCCCTCCAGGCCCAGCAGGGCCCCTTGGATAAATGGCAGAAACACAGATCCAATGGAAGCACATGGGAACATTCCGTGCCTACAACACCCCATTGGCCCAAGCAAATCACATGGTTGGGCCCATCACCAAGGCATGGGGAAGTGACCCTGCCCTCAGTGGGTGGACACGGAGAAACTACATGGCAAAGGGAACAGATACTGGGAACGACAGCGCCCTCCAGCTTATTCGTATCTTTCTCAGAGGCTGGTTCAGATGTCCTCGTGTCTTCCATGCCCAGCCCTAGACTTAATCACTTAGTCTAACATAAAACCCATTGGATTAAATTTAATCATTTAATCCCAAATGTCCCTGCCACCCCTGACAAAGATTCTTTGCTTGACCAAACTCCAGTCAGGTTCCTGAACCTATCTGTGCACCACCTCGTAAAATCTGGTTTTCGCAAGAGTCCTGCTTCAGGAGATTGACCAGGAACCCCTGCCCTGGCTATCTGATGGCCCTCAATATCTGACCAGGATCCAGCCCCCAGGTGATACGTGGTCACGTCTGGCCTGTCTTCAGCAAGACTCAGCAGGTAGGTGTAGTCAGAACCTCCTTTATTCCTGATGTTTCCTCTTAGTAATTTTCCATCCACTGATCCCCACCCTGCCCCTTGGCTAGAAATCCCTACTTGCCCATGCGGTATTTGGAGATGACCCCCTTACTTCCACTGCAAAACCCCATCATGGCGATCTCTGTGCTTATCACAGTGGTCCCAAATGGAGACTGCCTTTCCATGTGTAACGGGTGTCACTGGATGTGTTTTTGTCTTTATCACTCCCATTTCTCCTTTATTGGTCCCCATTGCAACTGCTCGCTTCTACTTATGCTCCCATCTCTTCTCCAAGGAGACTTCCATGGCCCCCAAAATAAGTGGGGTCCCCCTATTTCCTCCTCTCATGGTGCTCTGAAGTTTCCCTCCCTGGCACCTATTTCTGAGTATGAAGAGAAGTTATTCCTGGAATCATAAATACCGAGAGCCTGCAAGGACCCGAGGATTCTCTGGTCCAAGTTTCTTGCTTTAATGACATATAATCTGAGGCCCTGAGTGGAACCCATGCTTTCCTGGCTGGTTAGCAGGGGTCCGGATGAGGTCTCTGCAGACAAAGGTCACACTTGCCCTGCACTGACCAGTCATTCAACAAGAAACATGAGCGACCAATAAGCACGTGAAGAAATGCAAAGGAAAATGAAATGTAAACGGAAGAAATGAAAAGTAAAGTATATATACATAAATATATGGATATGTATGTGTACCTAGAGACTTAGATGTATATATTTAAATTTTGTTGGCCACAGTTGTTCCAGGCACTGAAACAAAAAGCACATTTGGAGCTTCACAGAAAATATTAAGCAACACTGATAAGTAGTATGAATCAGTACAACTAGAATAGTCCTACGACATGTTACTCTGATTAGATTTTTTTGACTTTTTTTTTTTTTTTTTTGGAAGAGCATGCTAGTTTCAGTGCATCGGCTACTACTTCTCAATGGTTAGTTTGGAAACTTAGCAGAGCACGGCTTGCAGAGAATCGATTGATAGGAAACAGGGCCAACAATCCATCGTTGCTAAGAAACACCGCCCTTAAAGGGGCAGCAAGTTACCCGTGTGTCTCTGGAAGCTGAGTCCAGATGTTCCAACAGCGATCCTAGGAGGGAACCAACTCTGTGGTGACGAAAAACGTTAGCTGTGGTGAACGGGGGCTTGGATCTTAGTAGCAGCAGGAAGTAAAGGTTCTGTAGCAAAAGGTGCGGAAGAAGGGTGAGATAATAAAAACTGACTTTGGAAACCTGTTGAATAAAACCCGCATAAACTCAGAGACTACTGAAAGGTGAAACCACCTGCCATCTTCAAGCCACGCCCAGTAGAAGCTTGAAGCCACGCCCAGTAGAAGCTTGAAGCCACGCCCAGTAGAAACCGAGAGTTTTCCCAGGTTAACTGCAGACTTGCCTAAGCTGTCTGTAAACGGCAAGGCCTGTTGGCTTCCAGGGACAGGACGGGTTGGGCTGATATTTAATGGTGTTTTGCAGGGAGTATCGTGGCTACTGTCGTGTTCAATGAACCCTAGCAGGAGATGATGAACCCTTTCCAAGGGAAGGACCGTCCTTCCCCACAGGGAAATCAGAGCTGTGACCGACCGCAGTGAAGAGGCAGAAAGGTGACATTTCAGTGGTTCAGTTCACTAGACTGCCTGGAATTTACAGGCCTTTCATTTATACCAACTGATAAAGATTCAGACCTCAAAGCCTGAGGTTTGGACAGATGTATAAGCAGAAGTCAAGGCTTAGTGGAAAGAGATGAGACACCTTAGCAAACAGAAATCAGACATCCTTGAAGGACAGATGAGCCAGGGCAGACTGGACCCCACAGAAGAGAATTCTGGAGCCCAGAAGAGAGGGACACAGGTCAGCATAACTGTGCCCTTAACCATGCTGGCCCAGCAACCACCACACCTTTGGCAAAGTCAAGCTTAGAAAGCATACGTGCTCAGCTGTATTCTTGACGCCTCCTAATCTATGCACATGCGTGATGAGTCCTAGTATGTTGTTACATCTGCACGGCTTCCATTATTCTTAAAGCAGTCTTATCTTCATAAAGATATGTAGAGGTTTTGTTTTTGTTTTTGTTTTTCAATCCTTAGGTGTTGTTATCTGTAGATAGCTGGATTGAGTGGACCTACTTCTGAGTTATCATCACCATTTCCTGGCCCCAAGTGTGCAAAACCAGGAAATAGCTTCTAGGTGCTGCTTAAGTTTGCTGTTCTAAAGGAAGAAGGAAGGAAGAGAGGGAGGAAGGAGAAAGAAAGAATAGTGAACTGCTTATTAATAACAGACTGCTTTTAATTTAATTTAATAAATTATATAAATTTATGAATTTATGTTTATTTATTTTTTTGAGAGAGAGACAGAGCAAACCAGGGAGGGAGGGAGAGAGGGAGAGAGAGAGAGAGAGAGAGGGGGGGAGAGAGAAAGAATCCCAAGCAGGCTCCATGCCACCAGCACAGAGCCCGATCTGGGGCTCGAACTTACGAACCATGAGATCATGACCTGAGCTGAAACCAAGATTCAGATGCTTAACTGACTGAACCATTCAGGTGCCCCCGGACTGCTTTTAATTTTAAGATGTGGTGTGTGTGTGTGTGTGTGCGCGAATGTCATTCCTATAATTGTCACTACAGTACAGCATCACTGGGTCCGTTCCCCTCATCGATCTAGAGAACAAACTAGAGAACACGTTTGTGGCAGAGCAGTGAGGAGCTGGCTTAGAGCGCCACGACAGAACTCTGAATTAATTTCCTCTTGTCTCTATCTATGGAATTCAGTGGCTGCAGTAAATTTCCTTCAGCAAAAATGCCTTCCAAGTGTTTCTGAAATGCTTTTAACTGTCCCCGGCATTGAAATAGATACACATCCTTAACGATCAGCATCAAAATGCTAACTTTACAGATTTAGAAAGCTAAGTTCTCGGAGACCATTGTGATAGAAATCATTTATGTGTATGTGGTCCATAGTCTTTGAGCCCAAAGTGTTCTGGACACGTCACTGAGCATAGCTTTGGGTCCGAGAACCGCCTCCCGCCACGTCCCGGACTCCTGTCCTCCTACCCTGTCCTGAGCTCCTCCCCCAGGCCTCTCCCCACCTTTTCCCATGCAACAGCCTCCCTGGTCTGGACTAATTTTGAGACGTGGTTACATTTGGGGGCCCCTGGGTGGCTCAGTCGGTTAAGCATCTGACTTTGGCTCACGTCATGATCTCACGGTTCGTGGGTTCGAGCCCTGTGCCAGGCTCTGTGCTGACAGCTCGGAGCCTGGAGCCTGCCTCGGATTCTGTATCACTCTCTCTCTCTCTCCCCCTCCCCTGCTCATGCTCTGCCTCTCTCTGTCTCTCAAAAATAAATAAATGTTTAAAAAAAATTAAAAAAAAAAGACATGATTACGTTTGAGGTCTCCCCACCTGTCCCTTCGCCTTCAATCTATCCTCCCTGCTGTTCCCAGGTACCTTCTTAAAAATTCATGTGCTTTTGTTTTTATCCCTTGTTTAGAGCCCGCCCCACCACCCACAAGCAGAAGCTCTGTGCCTGTCTGCCCTCTCGACTGGGATGGTCTTTCCAGACTCCTCGCTGAGTCTGCACGCTCCACACCCCTCGGGCAACCTGAAATGCGTGGGGCTCCTCCAATACAAATGTTCTTCTAGGTCTCTGTGCCTTTGCATGCACTGGTCCTCCTCCCCAAGCTCCCTTCCCTTCCTGCCTCCCTGCAAGGCCCACCGCATTCTCGTTAAGGACAGCCTTTGCTGGTCTGGTGAGGTTCCCATCTCTGTGCTCCTCATTTTAGCGTCTGTTTCAACTTCTTGCGATTTTGTTTGTTTGTTTAGGTGTCTGTTCCCTTCCCAGAATGTGAACCCCTCGATGTCCTCGCCAGCACAATCCCTGGCACACAGCAGATGCCTGACAAACGCTTACAGAATCAACGCGTGCACAAATGTCTCACGATAACCATGGTTTCATGGCGAAAACAATGGCGGGACACAAGAATTAGGTGCGTCCCGAAGAGTTGAGATGACGCCAAAGCCAGTCTAATGGAAAATTAAGCCAAGCAAGCACGCCTGTGCTTGGCTGAATAGGGTTCCCCCCGCCCCCGCCATCAAATTCACATCCACTCCAGACCTCAGAAGGTGACCTTATTTGGAAATCAGGTTGTTTGCAGATGTAACCCATTCAGATGGAGTATGGTGGGCGTGTAATCTGATATGACGGGTATCTTTATAAGAAGAGGAGAACCCAGACACACAGGGAGGATCGCGTGTGACAAGAGAGGCAGAGGTGGGAGGGATACGTCTACAAGCCAAGGGATGCCAAGCCTTGCCAGCGACACCAGAAGCTGGGAGAGAGTACAGTCTCCATTGTGAAGGCCACCTAGTGTGGGGCGCTTTGCTTTGGCAGCCCTGGGGGTCGACACTCCACTCGAGCCTGAGATCCGGCAATGTCTAAGAGGAGGTGATGGGACGCCAATGAGTCTTTGCACCTCTTCGCCCTCGGGAACAAGGGGTTTCACAAAACAGATGATCTGCGTGAAATGTATGGCGTTAGCTCCCGCTTCCTTCTTCCTTTCCACAAAAGCCTCTAGTGCGACAATCGTGCTTGAGAACGCACGTAACAGAAGCCGCCACGTCAGGGGTTGACCAAGTGGCAAATAAACACAATGGCAAAGATTGGGGGTCAGGGCCGGAGTGACTTCTTTTCTTTTCCTCTTGTGATTGATCTCTCAGACAATCTGGTCCTTTAAACAGTCTTGAGATTCTAAGTGATCTACAGGACCGTTTTAGCTCCAAACACATGCTCAGAAAAGGGATGAGAGGCGGGGGGAGGGCACCAGGTCAGGGGCAGGACTGGGGAGGGGGTGGGGATGACCCCTAGAACCTGCACAGGAGAGGAGACACCCAGGACTGCTCCCTGGCCCATCTCTCAGCTCTCTGTTGGTGTCCACCCGCTGATGTTTGTCTGTTTGGGAACAAATGCCACACTGTTGTTGTTGTTGTTTTTTAAAACATTTATTTATTTTTGAGAGACAGAGCATGAGCTGGGGAGGGGCAGAGAGGGAGGGAGACACAGAATCAGAGGCAGGCTCCAGGCTCCGAGCTGTCAGCACAGAGCCCGACGTGGGGCTCAAACCCACCGACCATGAGATCACGACTGGAACCAAAGTCAGACCCCCAACCGACTGAACCACCCAGGCGCCCCCCACACTGGGTTTTTACAAATTGTTTTTGGCTTTGCGTGTGCATGAATGCATAATAGGGCAAGATCCGCCCCTTATATTCTGTTTCTAAAGGTGACAACATTAAGCCAAGGAAGAAAATGGCCCTGTAGGATTTCTGTTTGAGTCCAAAAATCTCTGGTGGTGCTTTGTGTACTTTTATTCTTTGTGTACTTTTATTCCCTCAAGCACATGCTTTCAGTAGCGTTTTATACAGGGGAAAATCCACCTTAAATTTTGACTTTAAACCTGTTAGGTTGTAGTTATTTGGTTTTTATTCCTGATAAATGTATTTAAAGTGATAAATGTCTCTTTGGATATTGTTTAAGATATGTCTCAAAATTCTTGACATGAACTTGAAGTAACAGATTCGTTCGGAGAGAAACGACGTCTCTACAACATTAAATTATCCTCTATGAGAGGATGGAGTTCCTTTTCATTTACCTCAATGTCTTTTATTAAAGTTTGATCCTCAGAAATATTCTACAGTGTTCTTGGCTAATTCCTAAATACTCATCAATGTTTCGATGCTTTTGTGAATGGTTGCTTCTTTCTTTTTCTTTTTTTTGAATTTTTTTAATGTTTATTTATTTTTGAGAGAGAGAGAGAGAGAGAGAGAGAGCACGAGTGGGGGAGGGGCAGAGAGAGAGAAAGACGCAGAATCCGAAGCAGGCTCCAGGCTCCGAGCTGTCAGCACAGAGCCCGACGTGGGGCTTGAACCCACAAACGGGGAGATTGTGACCTGAGCTGAAGTCGGTCGCTTAACCGACTGAGCCACCCAGGAACCCTTACAAAGATAAGGGATTTTAAAGCTGGCCTTTTGCTGTTAATTCCTAATTGTGTCGCCTGGTGGTTGGAGAACACAGTATGTAAATATTCGTTTCTTGGCATTTCCTGTGTGATCAAACACATTCATGTTTTTGCAAAGGCGTTAGAAGTGGTTGGAAAGGACATGTGTTCTTTGTTTACATGGCACTGTAATGTGTAATAATGTTGGTAATGATATATGTAATATTTGGTTATTATTATTACCACATATGTAATTATTACCATATATGTAGCAATTCAAGCTCATTCATGGTATTGGGAAAGTCTTTGGTATTTCTATTTATCATTATCATTTAAAACTTTTGCCTGCTGAACATATCTCTTTAGGGGAAGGGGTGCTGGCCTCTCCAGTCTGCTGCGTTGCCTGTTTCTAGGCCATTCCATCCACTGTCACACCTCTGAGTGAGACTTTTTGACGCACGTGTTTCTGAGAGATAGGTCTCTTTATTCCATCGTGCCCTTTACAAATACACAAATATAAAACACGCGTCTTTGCTCGTTAGCATATACTTTTTGCTTTAAATTTTATTTTATCAGAAAACTGACGTTCCTACCTTTTGCTTTCTCCGGGCTTTACTTAAGCGGTTCGTCTCCTTCCGCCCTTGGATTTTTCAAGCTGTGTGTGTGTGTCCTTTCCTTCCAAGGCTCTCTTGCTGACAACAGTCTGTTGCAAATGCCAAGGGCCGGGCCCACGGGCGTGGGGGCCCGATTACTTTACGGAGGGTCGGGGACTGACTCCAGAAGACCCGAGCACACAGGCCTTGGGTCTCACGCCTACGGCCACCAGCGTCTCTGTGCGCCCTCTGCTCAGGGGCCGGCAGCAGACGGTCCCTTGGGTTGAAATCCATCAGCCCTGGTGGCTTGGAGGCGGGGATGGAGGCGGGACCCCCCCCCCCCAGAGAGGCTGGGAGCTCTCCCTACACCCCTTCTCATCAGCCCCCACCCCCACCCCCACCCAGCAGGCTTCCCCCCCACCCCCATGGTGCCCTACTGTATATGCATGAGCGGAAGATGGCCTCTGGGGAGTAGCCCCCAGCTCGTTTATTTCTTCCCTGCAGATGGAGACACTGTATTTCGAAAGCTCCCTGCTGCGAGACTCGAAATTTTACACCCCAACTATTTACAAAGGAACCCAAAGAAGCAAATTCAGAACCTGCGTCCTTTGCGTGGGAAACGTCCCCCGGCAGCTGTGACAGAGCCGCAGTTGGAAGGTTGTAAGCTGCCACCCACCTTCAGTGTTCTCTGACCTAGACCTTGTGAACCCCGCTCCCTGGAGTTCCCCCGCCGTCCTTCCCTTCTGAGAAGCCACCCCAGGGGGGACTTTCCTCCCCTGCAAACCTGTGCTGCTGCCACCTTGTGGTCATGTCTTTTTCCCGGCTCAGCCCTCAAAGCCCTCCCCACCCCCGACCCTGGCCCCCCAATACCGACGTATTGGGGAACCAGTGGTCAAAGGCAGGACCTGCCAGTTTCTGCAGGTAAGTGTCAGGTAGTGAGTGTGAGGCCAGAACTTAAGACACTGGCCTCTGGCTGTGCCTCTGACCACCTTCCACCCCAGGCTGACACTTAACCTTGGTCCCCAGAACGAGTTCAAGGCAACATCCGTCCCCCAGCGGCCCCTCTGGCTTCCCTTGGTGGCGTCAGAAACATGGTTTACTTCTTTGCTTATTCTCCTGCTTTTGCCAAAGAAATATTTTTTCTTTTCTATTATCAAAGTAACGCTCAAGTTTTTTGTTGGTTTTCTTTTTCTTTTTGAGTTTGGAAACTCAAAGGAAAAAGTGTAGGAAAGAAAAAAATTGCGAACATTTTCATTAGCAAAGACAAGCCCAGCTAATAGTTGGGTGAGTTTCCTTCAAGTCTTTTTTTCTATCTTAACAGTTTCTATCTTACCAGATCTGCGTATCTTACGGTTCTTAAGACCCTGCGGTATCTTCAAAATTGTGCCTAATGGCATTCAAGTCTATTTCCTCCTGTTTACAGAGAAATTGCCTGCTCATCCCAGAAAAGCTGCTTCTTGGTTTATGGGTTGTGCTCAGCTAACAACAACAACAAAAAGTATCCAAAGATTTAGGTCCATCGTCATGAGTGTGGAAGATGCGGAAAACCTCCACTCAAGTTTTTGGCACTGAAGATGCCCATTATGTTGTTCTGATCGTCTCTGCTGCATGTGGAGAGAGAAGAAAAAGCCTTTTGTTCAGCTCTTCTCAGCCCACAACCACACAGAGCCTAGCTGTTCTTCGCAAGTGCCACACAGAAAGGCAAAGGTTCCACCAGTCTGGGAGAACGAGGGTCCCGCCAGCAACTGGGCAAAATCATAAAACGCATCCGCATGTGCAGGGAGAGTCACGCCCGCTACGAAGATACAAGCCGCCTGGAATTTTGTGGGAGCCTGGGGTGCCCGCACCTTCCTTGTGATGGGGCTGGAGGCGGTGTATGGGTTCATGAGACCTGACTGCGCACAAATCTCACCAGCTCCGTATTCCGTGATTTCATGTCGGTGGCTTCAAATTGGCTACCGTGGTAGTATTTATTTCATTTGCCAAAAATTTGGCTCGTGCCACAAATCAGGGGTTCCCCCCACCCCGAACTCCAAAAAGCTGATCATTGATAGGCACAGCACTCTGAGATTCTGAAACAACACAACAAATCACGTGCGAAGGACCGGTAGTCCCATGTCCTGCACGTACCGGCCATAACTCTTGAGGGGCACTGTGCCATGAAGGCCCCCCCTCCCACTTCCTGCTCTGTGGTTTTCTGAGTTCGGGGTGGAGAGAGAGATGGGGGCGGGGTGGAGCAGGTTGACTTCCTCAACCAGGGGCTCCTTGCAGCAGAATGTTGCCAAATTACCTTCCTGGTGGAGGAAAGCATTTCTTTCTTCTTTGTTGTATCTCTCCCATGTTTTCATAGATCCATGTATTTCTGGCACCTGTCGGGGACCAATCCCTGTTCTCCGGACCTGGGATGTAGCGGTCGACCAGACGGACAAGGTCCCTGCCTTCATACAGCGTATGTCCAGAGAGGAACCGTCGACAAACACACATATAAGTAAACAGGAGAACAAAAGACAGCATAAGCGCTCTGCTAAAAATAAAACCAAGTGAGATAACAGAGAGAGAGCGAGAAGGCAGCTTGGCTCAGGAGGGCAACCATGGATGTGGAAAGATGGCAAGAGGTTCAGTGTAAGAACCAATGACACCAGGGGTGCCTGGTGGCTCAGTTGGTTAAGCCTCTGACTCTCGATTTCGGCTCCGGTCGTGATCTCACGGTTCGTGAGTTCGAGCCCCACGTTGGGCTCTACGCTGATGGTGCGGAGCCTGCTTGGGATTCTCTGTCTCCCCCCTCTCTCTGCCCCTCCCCTGCTCACTCCTTCTATCTCTCTCTCTCAAAACACATAACTAAATATAAAAAAATAAATCACTCGAATGCCCATTTGTTGTAAAAAATAGAGGAAAGTACCAGAATTTAAAAATTACTCCTAGAAGCAATCAACATCATAAAGTACTCTTTCAATCTTTCATGACATTTAGATGCTATGTGTGTTCTCAGCTTTATCGAGATATAAGTGATATGTACCATTGTGTGAGTTTAGGGTGTACATGGTATAGTATTTTTTTCAAGTATTTGATTCGGGGACAAATGTATGTGAGCACATAGAAAATAGTCTGAAATAATACACATTTACTAATCTCTGGAGAAAGGGGTTGAAGTTCGCATGTTTTGATAATGTAACGATACACTACCGGGTTGATTTTTTTTTTAAATAATTTCAGAAAAGCAAGCAAGATAGAAGCAAACGTGAACGAATAAATTAGAAAGTAAACGTAATATTTGGAGCATATCCACAAGGTCATTCCTCAAGGTCTATCTATTCCAAATGCCTCATCTGCTTGGCTTATTTTTTGACCTATTGGACCAAATCTATTCTTTTTTTTTTTTAATTTATTTATTTTGAGAGAGAGAGAGAGCAGGGGAGGGGCAGAGAGAGGGGGGAGAGAGAGAGAAAATCCCAAGCAGGCTCCGCCCTGTCAGCCCAGGGCCCAATGTGGGGCTCGACCCCATGAACTGTGAGATCGTGACCTGAGCTGAAGTCGGACGCTTAACCGACTGAGCCACCCAGGCGCCCCGGACCGAGTCTCTCCTTGTTCTCCTTCAAACCCCCCAGTGTAGCTCTTTCCCCAAGGCTCTTACCACCTTCTGCTTTAGCTTACCCTCACACTTGTGTCTCCTTCGCTAGACTGCCAGTTTCTGGACAGTAAGCCTGTGTCGCCCCTGACTTATTCATGGCATAATACCCCTCATACCCAAGCACAGTGCCTGCACACAGAGGATATGACTTCATTATTTATTGAATTGGATTTTGAAGCAGTCCTGCATGGAATCCACTAATCATTATTGATTTTCTCCTCTCCATAAATATTCTTTTCATTCCAGGACTATAATCGATACCACTTTCCAGGGCAAATTTGTGTGTCTCTGACTGATGAGCTCAGCCGGTTGGAACTCTGTGTTAACAAAACCATGCTGGTTACACTCGCCCTCTGGTCGCTGGCCACAAACTACACACCTCTGCTTCCAGCCAGCTGTTGCCAAAATGCCAGCTGTGTGTAACAGGAAAATATCAGATGGGAAAGCTGGAGACACTGGTCCCCGACTGTCACCATTGCTCTGGGTAAAGAGATATATTTACCAGCCATGCTCTATCGGGATCATTTCTGCTCTCGCCTGCTTTTCTCATTGGACTGCAAACCTCATTCATCCTTGTGTCGGCCTCAGTGCCCAGTGTTACTTAGTGTATGTGTTCAATAAGTGATCATTGAATTAAATTTTACCAAGAAGGAGTGCTCATGGTACATTATTGCAAAGCATAGAGGCCAAATGGAAAAGCAGCCAAGGAACTTATGTTTTCACGTGCTCTCTGTGTTACAGGGGCTGTTAGTAAGCTTTTCAATCTTTACTCTCTTTAGCCTGGTGACAGCCTGGTAAATGATTCCATCACTTAGTCGTAAGAAGGGAAGATGAGGCAAAAAAGGGATAAGTTCAAGGACACCTATGTAATAAAAGGTTGAAGTGATATTTAAGCTAATTTAGAATCTAAGCCTGTAAAAGTTATTGTCATGATCTAAAAACAGTTAGATTTCTAAATCCAACTAATCTTAGCTTAGAGCAACATATCCGTACTGTCAGTGGCCCAAAATACCATAGTGGAGTCAATGCATCATGTGCAAGGTCTTAAAAACCATCAACTGCCTATGAGGTCATTGGATTTGAATCGTGCTGTAATTCACTTTGGGTTTAACTATCGCCTGAAATTACAAGACTATAAAATTGAGAGGGTTTATATCAGTAAGATAGAAAAGGCAGGCCCAAGGAGGGACAGGGCTATCTTTAAGACCATCTTAATTAAGTGGTATTGAAATATGGATTGCTTCCTTCACAAAACTTAGCAAAACCAAATATGGAAGGATGACTTCTGTTTGACTTTATGTTGGTTTCAATATAGGAATGTGACATGATCCATGTAGAGGGAAGATCTTGAAAATTAACTTGACCTCCAGACCCAGATACCCAACAACCCACTTTGTATTCCTTCCAATTCCCTCCAGTTGCCACAGACGTCTTAAATCAAAAAAAAAAAACATATGTACCATCTTTCCTGAGAAATCTGGCATAGTAGTCAGAATAAAGGGTTCCCAAAAGATGGCCACATCTTAATGCAAACCTGTGAATTTTAGCCCACATGGCGACAGGAACTTTGCAGATGTCATTCTGTTGAGGGTCATGAAATGGGAGATTATCCTGGATTATTGGGGTAGGTCAGACATAGTCACGAGGTCCTTATAAAGGCGGGGGAGGGGGGGCGGGCAGGAGGGTCAGAGCCAGAGGAGATGAGACAACAGAAGCAGAAGCTAGAGGGAGGTATCACATGCCAGGGGTGTGGTGGTCCCTAGAGACTGGAAGTAACTAAGAAATGGATTCTCCTCTCACACCTGTCAGAATGACTAACATGAACAACTCAGGCAACAGCAGGTGTTGGCGAGGACGCGGAGAAAGAGGATCTTTTTTGCATTGTTGGTGGGAATGCAAACTGGTGCAGCTGCTCTGGAAAACAGTATGGAGGTTCTTCAATAAATTAAAAATAGAACTACCCTACGACCCAGCCATTGCACTACTAGGCATTTATCGAAGGGATATAGGTGTGCTGTTTCGAAGGGGCACATGCACCCCCATGTTTATAGCAGCACTATCAACAATAGCCAAAGCATGGAAAGAGCCCAAATGTCCATCAATGGATGAATGGATAAAGAAGGTGTGGTATATATATACAATGGAGTATTAGTTAGCAATCGAAAAGAACGAAATCTTGCCATTTGCAACTACGTGGATGGAACTGGAGGGTATTATGCTGAGTGAAATTAGTCAGAGAAAGACAAATATATGGCTTCATTCACATGAGGACTTTAAGAGACAAAACAGATGAACACAAGGGAAGGGAAGCAAAAATAGTATAAAAACAAGGAGGGAGACAAAACAGAAGAGACTCATAAATATGGAGAACAAACTGAGGGGGGCGTGGGAGGGGGGATGAGCTAAATGCTTAAGGGGCATTAAGGAATCTGCTCCTGAAATCATTGTTGCACTACATGCTAACTCCCTTGGATGTAAACTTTTTAAAAATTAATTAATTAATAAAAAAAAGAGAAAGAAATGCATTCTCTAGAGCCTCCAGAAGGCATTGCAGCCCTAGCGTCCTATTTTAGACTTCTGACCTTCAGGACTCCAAGAGAATAAATTTGTGTTGCTTTCAGCCACTCCGTTTGTGATGCTTCATTTCAGCGGTCACAGGAAACCAACACATCTGTCATCTCCGCAGATGAGTCACAAGACCTGTAGGTAATAGATGAGTCATTCAAAACGGGTAACTGAGGACAGTTTAGCAAAGGAGCCAATTTCAAGATGCGGGCACAGTTGAAGAAAACCGAGGAAGGAAGGTGATGCATCTGTGTGTGGGTGACATCGGACAGCCGTTACTCCGTGGGACCAAAGGGGAGCCCAGAGAGGGCGGCGGGGAGGGCTTGCAGGTTGGGACAGGGGGAGCCAGTGAATAAATGTCTTCACCGCTCCCTCCTCCAGCCCCCTGATCTCTGTTGAGGCTGCCCGAGGGCCCAGCCCAGCCACAAGCCACGGGACCCAACTGATCCATCCTTAAAGATGGGTCCTACTGGGCACAGAATAGAAAGTGTAATCAATCAGCTTTCTCCTACATCCTGGATCTCGGGGGATAGTGGAGCCATCCCCTGGCAACCTGGAGTCACCTTGACCTCTCCCTCACGCTCCCCCATCTCCACCTAGATTCAGCTCTCTGGGGCAGTGGAAACTCTCTGGATTTCTCCTGTCTCCCAGTCACCTCTCCATTATATCCTCCGCTCAGCTAACCCCCGGAGCGAATGAACAATTATCATTCTCCTCCTGCATTTCTGTATATCGTCCCTGCATTATCCCTTTAACTTTCATAAAGGTTTTTTTTTAAGTGATAAGATAATAAAAGTAGCATCTTACGGTAAACCCAGTCATTTGCTTATTTTGCATCAATTTCTGTTTTCTCTACTGCACGAGTTACACTTATGAAGCTTCTCATAAATATATGAACGTACGTGCACAGATTCCTAGGAACATACCCATAAGCGGCCGATCTAGTTACTTTATTGTCACTGCTGCACGGAATCTCGCTGTGATTTGCGAGGGGTGGACTGTACCAAGATGTCCTTGGACGAGAGCGGCTTGACTTCTCAAAGCATTAAAAAAAGAAAAACAGAAAAAAAGCCAAGCATCTCCTTAATCTCTTGCAACCAGAAGCAAAAGGAAGAAGAAAACCATTAAACAGCAGGGGAACAAGTCGTCTGGTCACCGCACATCTTCACTTTGCGCACAACTCCGCTGCACTTCTAAGATTTTACTTTGCCGCTAAAGAGGCACTATAATTCTTCACTTGAGAAAACTCACATTTATCCCCACTGTTTGGGAGCTTTATGGGGTGATGAATCTGAGATAGGGAAGCACAAGATAGCAGCAAATTAACTAGTTATGTCGCCAGAACGCAGACAACTTTGAACAACACGGCAAAGGCAAGCAAGATAATTCTATGACGAAACTAAACTGAATTTATCGGCCTCTGGCCTCACTTCGCCCAAGAGCACCACAGTTTAAAATGACGTATGCTTCTTTCCTGATTGTAAAACAGTATAGTGCATGGTAGGGATTTGAGAAAATATATAAAAGTATTAAAGTAAAAAATGCTCTCCAGAAATCCAGTATTATATAATCCCTTCCAATTTATTTTTTTTTTTATAAACATCTCTGGTGGAGGGAGGGGGCTCCTTCTGTGTGTTACAATTTTGTTTCATTCAGGTCTTTCCACCCTGCGTGGGGATGAGTGGGTTCTCCTGTTAACGACAACAAAACATAATTTTAAGTCAATGGGGATATGAGAAATGGCTTCTTATAAATAAAGTTGGGACAACTTAGTAACTAGTTGGAAAAGAAAGAAGATTGAATCAGTTCTTGAGCGAGTTTGAATTCAATTACTCCCAAATAAATTCCAGATCATAAAAATTTTAAGTATTAAATTTGTAAAAAGTAAAAACACTAAGATACTGCTTTAGGGAATATATGTGATTTTGAAGTGGGGAAGCATTTTCTAAGCAGAAGACCAAAACCTTCGTTTTTTTAAAAATGTTTATTTATTTATTTTGAGAGAGAAAGTGAGCAGGGGAGGGGCAGAGAGAGAGGGAGACAAAATCCCAGGCAGGCTCAGCGCTGTCAGCACAGAGCCTGACACGGGGCTCGATCTCAAGAACCATGAGATAGATCATGACCTGAGCCGAAATCGAGAGTCGCATACTTAACTGACTGAGCTACCCAGGCGCCCCAAGACCAATACCTTTCTTTTTTTTTTTTTTTTCAACGTTTATTTATTTTTGGGACAGAGAGAGACAGAGCATGAACGGGGGAGGGGCAGAGAGAGAGGGAGACACAGAATCGGAAACAGGCTCCAGGCTCCGAGCCATCAGCCCAGAGCCCGACGCGGGGCTCGAACTCACGGACCGCGAGATCGTGACCTGGCTGAAGTCGGACGCTTAACCGACTGCGCCACCCAGGCGCCCCAAGACCAATACCTTTCAACAAAGAATGAAATGTAACTATAGAAACATTACCTTCTTTGTGAGAAGAAATCATGAACCAAGTTGGAAAAACATGACAAAAGGGGATAAATGTTTGCAACCAATCTGGCAGATAATGGGTTATATATGCAAAGATCATTTAGAATAAAAATCAGTTACATGACTTAATGGGTCAGTGATGAAAAGATAACTACAAATTCAATATTTTCACATTGACACCTGTAGTACCTTATTTTTAGGATTAACATATATCTTTTAAAAGCTTGTAAAATACTCTCAAAATACATAAATATACTTAAAATTTTTAAGGGGTGCCCAGTGGCTCAGTTGGTTAAGTGTCTGACTCTTGATTTCAGCTCAGGTCATGATCTCACAGTCTGTGGGATCGATCTCCATGTCGGGCCCTGCACTGACATTATGAAACCTGCTAGGGACTCTCTCTCTCTCTCTCTCTTCCCCACCCCCACCCCATCCCTTCCCCGCTCAGGCACTATCTTTCCCTTTCTCTCAAAATAAATTGGAAAAAAAATTTTTAATTAAAAATTGGGGTGCCTGGGTGGCTCGGTCGGTTAAGCGTCCGACTTCGGCTCAGGTCATGATCTCACGGTCCGTGAGTTCGAGCCCCGCGTCGGGCTCTGTGCTGACAGCTCAGAGCCTGGAGCCTGTTTCAGATTCTGTGTCTCCCTCTCTCTCTGCCCCTCCCCTGTTCATGCTCTGTCTCTCTCTGTCTCAAAAATAAATAAACGTTAAAAAAAATAAAAAATAAATAAATCATAAAAGCTTGTAAAATAGCACTATAATCATACTTTGAAGTATTTTTCAGCGGAGCTGGTGGACCAAATGGCACGAACGTTTTCTGACTCCCCTATTTCCTTACCTTTCGTACCACAAAATACGAACTTCATGAAATAAAGCAGAAGAGAACAAGACCCCTATTTGGCAAATATCGTTCCTCTCATTGGCGATTCGTTGGTTGATAGTCTTGCTTTGCGGAGCAGTGCGCTTTTATGAAACTTATGGGCAATTTTATGAGAAATGAGACTCGGTTACCTGGCCTTCATCTTAACAGGAAACCCAAACACTCACGTGGGAATCAGGCCACCCCGAGCTCCTGGTTCCCGTTCACCACTTCCGGAGAACAAACGTAACTTTGGGCCGTTTATTTAACCTCCCAAGCCTCCGTTTATTGACCGTAAAGAGGGATTCAAATGCCCCCCAAAGAGCGATGTAAAATAAACATTTTGGAGCGGGCTATTAACATGTACGAAGGACCTGCTGACTATCTGACAGATTCTGTTCCTTTGCTTTTTGTTGACAATTGAATAACATTGGCTTAGGAAACTGTTGCCAAAGAGGGAGAGCAAAGGGGCTGGGAGCTCTGCCGGACAGAAGAAGAATCAATAAATCGACGACGGCACGTTACTGTGTGCTTTTCAGAGCGAGCTCCATCCGCTGGTCTCCTCTCTAAAGCCCAGGGGAGTGAGCTTCTCCTGGAGAAAGGGTTTTGGAGGGGATAAAGAAGGTAGCTTGGAGGGGCGCCCGGGGGGCTCAGTCGGTTAAGCGGCCGACTCTGGCTCAGGTCATGATCTCGCGGTCTGTGAGTTCGAGCCCCGCGTCGGGCTCTGTGCTGACAGCTCAGAGCCTAGAGCCTGCTTCGGATTCTGTGTTTCCCTCTCTCTCTCTGCCCCTCCCCTGCTCATGCTCTGTCTCTCTCTCTGTCAAAAATAAAATAAACATTAAAAAAGAAAAAAAAGAAGGTAGCTTGGAGACCGGCAGGTTGCCAGGCTCATCCTTGCGCAAGGCTAGAAGTCACTGTCTCTACCGCAGAGGTTCTCAGCTGGGGTGATTCTACCTCCCAGACAGCAGTTTTGGTGGCCACCGATGCCTGGGGCGGGGGGCGGGGGGTGCTAATCCTGGCGTCTGGGGGTGGAGGCCAGGGGTATCCCGAAACGCCCTACCCCGTACGGGGCGGCCCTCACCCCCAAGAATTACCTTGTCCCAATTGTCCGTAGTGTCCAGGCTGAGGAACTTTGCTCGAAATTGATGTATTCTGACATTTAATTCTATTTTTCTCCATTTATCAGCATCTCCGTAACCTCCAAAGTTAGAGACCCGTACCGACAACTTCACAATTTGGACTACATGTCAGGATTGACCATATTTTTTCCAGTTGGTTAGAACAATTCAGGTCTTCACTGATGCTGTTTTTTTTTTTGTTTTGTTTTTTGTTTTTGTTTTAATTTAGAGGTTAAAGAAAAACCAAGTGAAAAAAAATCCTACATGTTGCTTTGGTTAATAAAAGGAGTCTGCTTGAGATACCACCAGTACATAAATACTGCTTATCAGTGGGGCACTCGGGTGGCTCAGCTGATTGAGCGTCTGACTTCTGCTCAGGTCACGATTTCACTGTTCATGAGTTCGAGCCCCACGTCGGGCTCGGTGCTGACAGCTCGGACCCTGGAGCCTGCTTCGGATTCTGTGTCTCCCTCTCTCTCTGCCCCTCTCCCACTTGCACTCTGTCTCTCTCAAAAATAAATAAACATTAAAAAAATTATAAATACATACATACATACATACATATATACATACATACTGCTTATCAAAAACCATAGAATTTGGACAAAGCCATCCCCAGATGAAAATTCTATGTCTTGAAAGCTTCTGTTACCCAGCAAAAAAGAGAAAACAGTCAATAAACCAAAGATTTATCCTAAGAATCTACAAAAGGAGTAGGGGAAGCAAAACTCCAAGGGAAAAAATAATGAGAACAAAACCAAAAACCCATGAATTAAAAAAAAAACAAACAAAAAAACCAACAATGAAAGTATTAAATTAATCCAAAAATGAATTATTTGAAAAGGCCATGGTGTATACCAATTTCTCACACTGGGGTGATCCCAAAAACCTCTGGCACTTGATAAAATGAAATTTCCAGGTCCTTCTACCTCCCCAAATTCAAATTCAGGATTTGGGAGGAGAGGCCCTGAACTCTGTGTTCCAAACACGCTTTCCAGGAGATTCTTATAAAAGGGCAACTTCAGGGGCACCTGGGTGGCTCAGTCGGTTGAGCGGCCGACTTCAGCTCAGGTCATGATCTCGTGGTCTGTGAGTTCAAGCCCGCGTCTCAGAGCCTGGAGCCTGCTTCGGATTCTGTGTCTCCCTCTCTCTCTGCCCCTCCTCCGCTCATGCTCTGTCTCTCTCTCTCTGTCAAAAATAAATAAACATTAAAAAAAAATTAAAAGGGCAACTTCAGGAAACCCAGTAGTCAGTCTTCAACAAAGTTAATCAAGGTACGAGGGGCAGTCATTCAGATTGAGAAGCTTATGAATGTTAGAGGAACTAGACCCACATTTATGGAGAAGAGTTAGTATGAAAGAAGGTAGTGTCATCTGTTAGAGAAAATCCTTCCATCACAGCTCTGTCCTTCACTGGTATTTCCATTCTGATGGCAGGTATCCTAATGTCCTGTGTTTGTCCTCTGTGTCACTCATTTATCTCTCCGAGTCCCTCACGTATTTATTTATCTGGAGAACTCTGTTCCTCTCGTTCATCTCTGCAGACTTTTCCTTTGAGAATCTCGGAGCATCTGCTCTGGACTTCTCTGCTTCCACTGACTTTTTCCCTGTTGCTTCACGGGTTGTGCTTTCTCAGCAGCAAAACTTCTCCCCTGCTCACAGGTCATGCTCTGGTCAGATGTGCTCCCCACCGAGAACACGGACAGGAGAATCTCCAAGGCCTCCTTTCTGGTCAGTCGCCTATTCCACCCCCAGGAATTTAGGGTCATGGTGAGGGTGAGGTGATGTCTGCCCTCTGTCCCTAGATTGATCCCTTTTGCAGCCATCACCTTTTTCCAAGAATCCACTAGTCTTTCCCGGCTTGCTCGTCATGTGGAGGGGTTTCTGACTATATCTGAGGGCAGAGCACACTTCTAAAAGCAATGGGGAGACGATGTAGCGTGCTGCTCAAGGAGTCTAAGACCAGATGAGGGAGAGAGGAAAGCCGTGGCTGACCATGCCTCTTACTTTCGTAGGTCAGAGGTCACGTTGTCCGTGAGGGGCTTTCTGGCTGGGCCGAAGACTTTCTTTGCTGCAGACGGCTGGGTTGCTGGTCATGTCTCCAGATGTCGTGGCATCTCTTGTTAGCAGCTGGAGATTAACAGTACCCATGGTGTCAGGGGGTGTCTCCCTGTGCATGGGGACGTTGTTGTGACATTGTTGTGACCATAGCCTTCAGTGGCTGTCTTTCTGTTACGGATCTTCCCAGGACGGGTGGGACACACATGCCTTCCATCTGATATCCCACTGCATGACGTTTTGCAGAGATCCCATGAAGTTCCTGGCATGCTTTCGAAAGGCGCCATTCCTTCCGAACGTATTCGCTCTTGAATTACTTTCTTGATTGAAAATTGAGAATGGAGTCGGGGGAGGACGCACATTTTCCAGTCACCATTTTAACTGAAATGTTCGTAGTGTTCGACTAAAAAGGAAATTTCTTCTTTCTTGCTAAATGT
Organism: Lynx rufus; assembly: GCF_022079265.1. NCBI lineage: Eukaryota > Metazoa > Chordata > Mammalia > Carnivora > Felidae > Lynx > Lynx rufus. The sequence continues at coordinate 6,164,575 of NW_025814834.1, forward strand.
AGAACAGAAGAAGGGAGGCATGGCCCCAACGGCTTTCTAAGGTGAGGGACAGCAGATGTCAAGGAAGCCGGTTCTGAAGGGCCCCGAGCCTCCACCGAGGGAAGCAGTGTCTAGAGCTGTTGGGAGCCCAAGACCAACGTAGCCCTGACCCCGGGGACATCACCTCCCTTGTCACCCGCCTCCCAGCCATCTTCCCGCCTTTTCAACAGCAGTAGGGGGGGGAGATCATCTTTTCACAGTTAGCTCCTAGACATCAGACAGCTCCTTACTACTGTTTCATTTTAGAAGGTTGAGATCCGATTTTCCCAGGAAACTCATTCCAGAGTCTCTCCCTTTCCCTTCGGATCCAATTTGGAAACAAAGATACACGTGGCATCTCCTAAAAAAAAAAAAAAAACCCTGAAAATAGTTCAAAGTGAGGAGCAGGAGAAAGTGAAGCCTCAGCCATTTGTCAAAAGCCCCATTAAGCCCATTATTTTCTGAAAGGGAATCTTTCGGCAGCATTTTGTCAGTTCCAAATTTAGAGGCGCTCATTGAGGATGTGAAAGTGGGAACGAAGAGGCTAATCGAGGCGCCACTCGTGCTATTTTTAGGCTAACCCGTGTGTCCTCATCAGGGGGAATGCAAAATTCATTAGGAGAGGAAGTCTCGTCGGCTGAAACGTCCCCTTCTGTTGCCATTAGCATCGGGGCCTCTCAGGATCACCCGATGACCCCAGCAGCCCCAGAACCCCTCACAGCTCCACAGCTAGATCCTGAGCACAATTTGGGGCCATCCCTGGCCTTCCCAGCTGGGGCTCTAAGGAGTCCCTGATCAGGGCACCTCTTTCCCCTCTCCAACCCTAGGCTCTCTTCTCATTTCCTGAAAGGGAAAGATAAGGAGTGAGGCCTTTAGAAATCCACAAGCCTGGGTTTTTACCTTCCTCCTGACTTGGACAAGCCCCTCCCTTCTGCTACTTCTGACTCCTTGGCCTCTGATGCAAATAGCCCCTCCGGCAACGGGGCTGGTGTTTGCAAGCAAGGGGCCTTGAAGTCGGAGCACCTGGCTTTGAACACCTGCTCCATGACTCCCTGGTTGTATGACCCTAGAAAAGATCATTGACTTCTCCAAGCCTCAGGGTGATCAACACTCTTATCCAACGGGGCAACTGTGAGGACCAGAGAGGATCATATTCATGGAACATTGTACTGGATTGAGTACTTTCCTTCAAAACTCTGGGTCTACCTTGAGTCTGTGACGGTGACCTTATTTGGACATAGAGCCTTCACAGGTGAAATCAAGTAAAGATGAGGTCACACTGGTTTCAGGTGGACCCTAAGCCAATGACTGGTGTTCTAATAAGAAGAGGAAAATTGGGATACAAACACGCAGAGGGAAGGAGAGACCATCTGATGTGATGCAACTATGAGTCATTATCAATAAGGATCAAGCCAAAGGATGCCAAGAATTGCCAAGAACCATCAGAAGCTGGAAGAGGCAGAGGAGGTTTCTTTCCTAGATATTTCTGACGGGACGTGGCCCTGCTAACACCGTGATTTCAGAGTTCCAGCCTCCTGCAAGGGAATCAATTTCTGATGTTTAAGCCAATTTATGGAAATTTATGGTAACCCTAGCAAACAAATGCAGATGCCCTTAGCATAACACCTACCTAGCAAATATGAAGCACACGATCAATATATAGGTGGATTTTATTCGCCTAGCATGTGTCTGAAACATGGGAGGTGCTCAATAAAATGTTTGTGGCATGAAATGAGTAAACATTAAACATCTCTTTGAAGTGTACTTCAAGAACATATTTCTAAGTAAAGAAAGCCTTTGTGCATAAAAATATTTATGTGGATGGCAGAATTATACACAGTCCTTAAAAACATTTGCACAGATTTTAATAACTTTATTGGATATCACTATAACGTAAACTATTTTGATCTCATAAAGTTCTTTAATGTCGCTGAACGTAAGTTATGCAACGTCTTCATGACGAAACGAAATGAGCTAATGTAACAACAGTACGTTAGTTCATATCAAAGTATGTACTAAAACGCTGGGGTAGTTGTCTATGGGTCATTGGGATTGCTTTTCTTTTCTGTGTGGTTCTTTTCCTTATACACGTGCTACAGTGGGTGCGGATTACATTTAAAACAAACAGAAACTTTACCTTTAAAAAAACCAACTCAAGTAGCAAAATCAATATACGCCTCAGTTACACCATTTGCCTACCCACCGGTCCTGCTATTTGGAAACTAAACTAATGTGTGCCTCTGCCTGGTAACGGCATGTTCAAAATGAATTTCGAATTACTTGGGACCAAGCTTCTATCTGCAGCATGAGGAGCAATCACTCGTTGGCTTGAGAAGGTGTTGCGTCTGGCGGAGAGCTACGGGCTCCTGTGAAATGACTGACCAAGGCTGGCAAGTAGAAGACGTGGGAAATCAATCAGTCAGTAGGTCCCACGGTAATGCTCGTGGCACGTCCATTGTGGTACCAGGGAACTGGAGACTGAAAAGAAATTGGACCAGAGCACTCCAGAGTTCGAAGAAGAGTCACTGGTCATCCAATGTAACAGCCAACCCAGGGAATAAATCTTCTTAATAAAATAAAGCTAGGTGGGCTCTACGATAGAACGTGGCTTCGGTGGCCTCCAAGGAACTTGGCGTATTCACGCCCTCATGCAGTCCTCTCCCCTTGAATTGGCTCAGGCCCAGTGACCTGCTTCAAGGGGTGGAAGGTGGAGGATGTGATTCCATGTGTTTTGGGCCTAAACCTTAGTGAGGTCTAGTGGCTTCTCTGACCGCCATGCTGTGAGAGGCCAGCCCAGCCGGGTGCGGAGGCCACGCCGAGGAGGATGAGGCTTCCAACCACAGCCCCAGTGGAACTTCTAGGTGGCCACCAGCACCGGCCTGCCAGCCCGGCGTGAGCCCTGCTCAGATTACAGAACCTCGAGCCAATCGATGAAATGGCGGCTGTTTCCGCCACTGAGGTGTGGGATGGGTTGTGATGCAGCAATGGATAACCAAACGGACGTCCAGTCTCAGCTCAAACACTCCTAGGACCAGGGGACTCCCTGCTTCATAAAGTAATGCGTTCCATTTTTAATAGCAGTAATTGCTAGAAAATTCTTTTCTGTGTTTAACAAAATCTGCCTTCCTGTCTCTCGCAACCTCACAGCCTATCTCTAGGTGGAACAAGTCTATGGCAGCTCTTCTCGAATCTCCAGACACTCGTGACCTTCACCTCCCACCCGTCCAGCCCTCGCCCCCACACACGCGAGGCACGCACACACGTCATCTTTTCCTAGAGGTAAACACCCCCAGCTCCCTTCAAGTCCTGATTCCTTCCTTAAAAGGCTCAAACTCCTATTCGTAAGCTGGATACCACCTGGAGACACAGAATTTGCATCTACGTCTCAGCTGCACGCGCAACCACAGAGGAGAGGAGCGGGGCCCTTAGCTCCTCAAGGCAGAGAAAGGTCTGGGGGCCGGGGGCCGAAACCACCCGTGGCCCCGGAAACTCAAGCGTTGCCCCGGCTTCAGGATCGATGCTGGCCACGGTGCCACGACAGACGTACGGAGCTCTGAATTCGCAGGGAGACGGCCAAGGGAGGGGATGGATGTGGCACCGAAGGGCGTGTGTCCTCTGGCCTCGTTGAGCGAGACCGTGTGTTCCAACAAGATGCCACCGCAGCCGCTTTTCAATTATTTGGGGATGGCATGGGGGGCCAAAGTGGATGCCTCTCATTGCCCCAGGTATTTCATTTTCCCCAAACGTCGCAGAACGGTGGTTTTGTGCAGGAGGGTGTGCGTGCGGAGGAATGCCTGCTTCGGGAGGCTGGCTTTGTCTCTCCGACCCTGTACACCCTGCCCCCGCCCCGGCTCTCTCAGAATGAACTGAGTTACAAAATCTCTCTGTGAATTAATCTCATCGTTCAGGAAACTGAGATAAACGCTTCACACAATTGGTGGAGGCACCAGCAAGTTACCCGTGGAACATTCTAGGGGCGCCCCGGGGGGCTCTGACTCTCGGTTTCAGAATGATCTCACGGTTCTTGAGTTCGAGCCTCGCATCGGGCCATGGGCTGGCAGCGCGGAGGCTGCTTGGGATTCTCTCCCTCCCTCTCTCTCTCTCTGCCTCTCCCTTGCTCGAACTCTCTCTCTGTCTCAAAATAAATAAACTTTTTTTAAAATTAAATATTCTATAAATAATAAAGTGTCATACCGATGGAAAGGTCCGAGTGCCCGTGTAGGCATGTTTAATACACTAGACTCTGCAAATTCCAATGACCTTCACCTTTGCTCCACCTTTTCACTATTAAGAACAGCCCTGGAGGGGCGCCTGGGTGGCGCAGTCGGTTAAGCGTCCGACTTCAGCCAGGTCACGATCTCGCGGTCCGTGAGTTCGAGCCCCGCGTCAGGCTCTGGGCTGATGGCTCAGAGCCTGGAGCCTGTTTCCGATTCTGTGTCTCCCTCTCTCTCTGCCCCTCCCCCGTTCATGCTCTGTCTCTCTCTGTCCCAAAAATAAATAAATGTTGAAAAAAAAATTTTTTTTTTAAAAAAGAAAAAAAAAAGAACAGCCTTGGGGCTTCTGGGTGGCTTAGCGGATAAGCGTCTCCAGTCAGTATTGCCAAGAAAATACAAGGATAACTCAGTTACATTTGAATTTCACACAAGCCACGGGGAATACTTTTTTAGCATATGTAAGTCCCATGTGATTCGTGGGGCATTCTGATACGAAAAAATTGTGTGTTGTATATTTGGTTGCCTGAATACACAGCGAATACTTTGTTCGGTGTAAGAATGTCCCAAATACCGTAGAAAACATACTTTTAAAAATCATGTTCCGTGTGTGTAAAATTCACCTCGCACCGGGTGGCCCATATTTTTATTTGCTAAATCCGACAAGGCTCCGTCGGCATTATCAGTCACCTGGGGGCCACCTTCTGTTCCCTACGTCTTGCGCTGGCTCCCCCTTGCCCTCAGGACAGACCTTCGGGCTGAGCTCAGCTCCCCCGTGATCTGTTTCCTTCTTCTGTCATTTCTCGATGCTCCCTTCCCCCCCCCACCTGTCCCGATCCACGCACCCACCAACCCCACCGGACTCTGCTGCTCGGGCACTGAATAGTTACAGGCTGTCTGCAGTGTGCACGAATTCACCTCCAGGTCTGCCTCGGGGTAGCATTTACTCATTCCAGATCTTCCTTGAAGCGTCCTAGATGGTGAGACTTCTCGGGGCCCCCAGGGCAGGGATTTCAGCGGGGGGTTCCCGTGTGATTTTTGTCCCCACTCGGCTCTCTGTGATTTTGCCTGGGACTCTAAGTGTGCACGTGTTCATCGGGGGTGAGGGGGGCTCGAGAGCCCGATGGGAGTATGGCTGTGCGGCCGGGTCTCCGGCTGACGATGGTCTGTGACCGTTCCTTCCTGACCCATGGACGGTGGCTATGCGACATCGCCCAGGACTGGATGACCGTGCGATGGTGACATTCAGCAAGGGGCAGCTAAGAACAGATGCTCAAGTCCTGACTGTATCTCATACTCGCTGTGTGACGGTAAGCATGTCCCTTGACATCTCTGTGCCTCAGTGTTCTCATCTATAGAGTTGGAAACGTTAGTAGCCTCTATCTCTCTGTTGGAAAGATGATTCCACGAGCTCGTATTTGTGGAGCAGCTGGAACACTGCCGGGCACGCCGGAAGCGGGGACTTTCGTGATTACGCCGCCTGTTTTCCTCTCCCTGAGCGCGCTGTATTTTATTTGATTATTAGCTTGCCATCTCTCCCCAAGCTGGAAAGATTTTGGTGGACAGAGACTTTATTATTCCCCTTTGTATCTCGGGGTCTGGGGAATAGAGCACACAGAAAGTGCCGGTAAATATTTACCCAAGCCACCAAGGTGGAGGCTATACTATGGCTTTCCAGAGAAAGTGACATTTCGGCTGCATTTTGAGGGATGAAAGGAGCTTTCCTGGCAGACGGGGTTGACTAGAAATCCAGGCAGAGGAAATTTCAAAGAGAAGCAGGGTCACGAGGAAAGCCCGAAAGGCACTGCTGCCCTTTTGGGATCGCTGGAAAGTTGGCGTAGACAACTGGGGGACAGGGGCGCCTGGGTGGCTCCGTCAGTTGAGCGTCCGACTTCGGCTCAGGTCATCATCTTGCGGTTCGTGGGTTTGAGCCCCACGTCAGGCTCTGTGCTGACCGCTAGGAGCCTGGACCTTGCTTTGGATCCTCTCTCTGTTCCTCCCCCACTCGTTCTCTGTCTCTCTCTGTCTCTCAAAAATAAATAAACGTTAAAAAAATTAAAGAAAAAAAGAAAGCGCTGGGGTGGTCAGCTGGCACCTCAGATGTCACCTGTCAGGGAGCGGCTGTGGTTGTGTCGCAGCCATCAGCCTGTCCCTGGAGGATTTGAGGCAGATGTGTCAGGGAGGTGACCTTGGAGGGTGAAAAGGTTGGACTGAGGGAAGCAGGTGTGGAAACGGAGAGGCAGCTGCAGAAGAGGTGTTGGGAATGGGTCACCTGGCGCAGGCAGGGACAGCCCGAGGGTGCTGTGTGCACAGAGGATGCTGGGGGTGGTGTGGCTGCGGGGAAGGGCCGGCACCACAGACCCAGGGTCTGGAGGGACAAAGAGAGCGATGGGAGGGGTGGATCTACAGAGGGACCCCGGGAAGGGCACACAGCCTCTGGCCTGTGACCTCCGTGGGTTTCCGAGACCCTGCATTTATCCATCAGTGCAGAGCCAGCAACCAGGTGTGTGTAGCCTTCCTCCCAGATTCTTCTTAGCTTCTGACTTACAGGTTCTGGTTCAGGGGACCACAAGGAGAGTCTAAAGAGCAAAATGGTGACATTTGAGGAACAAGAAGGAGGTGAGATAAATCTCAAGGGAGACATCACGTTTCCTCCTCCTCTTATATCCAAACTGTGCAGGAGAGTCGTCCCTTGGAAGCTGCCAGTGGCCTCGAAGGAAGAAGGGATCCCCATCCTGTTGGGTGTGGACCCCACTCTGTCAATATTTTGGAGGCTCCTACAACTCAGTGTCTCCTTTATCCCAATATCAGCCTCAGGGCTGACTGGTGTCAGCCCATTTGACAGATGGGAAGGCAAAGGCTTGGAAGGGCCGTGTGGCTTGCCTAAGACCCAGCGTTCACAAGCAGCAGAGCCAGGATTCATGATCAGGCCAATGGTCGTACTATACCACGAGGCAGGGATCTACCTTGATGACCCTCTGCTCAGGGATTCAGAAGCTAGAAGTTTCGCTCAAGGCTATCGTTGGGCAGTCTCTCCCTTGACTAATCAAAGCCCCAATAGGCCTTCAAGGACCCTAGGCTCCTTTGCCACTTAAAGGCACCTCCACAGAGAAACTCCCATGGACATGGCCAAGGACACAGCCAAGGTCATAAGAAGGTCACCATGTGGAGTGTTCCTGCATTCCTCACTGGTGACCAAAGTCTGGTCCACAGCTGATCTCATTCCTGGGCGGAGGTGGATGGGTGCACCTTTGGCCCCCTGGGCTTTTATTCTGGACCCTGTCTTGCCCTGTCTTGTCTCCTTCAGTTCTCTCCCCTTCCCTCCTGAGAGCCCAGGGTTCCCGAGGTGGACTTCCTCTTGGGTACGCACCGTGAGCAGAAGCTAAGGGCTGTAAACGAAAGAAGAAAAAGGGGCCCCACGCAGCAGCCCTCAGCCATCGGCACCTGCATTGTTTATGTGGGAGACATGGGGTTTCTTCCTCCCATCCTCACGAAACCCAGTTTTAGTAAGGACCCCGGGGTTCGTAAATATGGCGGCAGAACAGAATTCACAGTAGAGCCAAACGAGAGCGCAAAGTCAGGCGTTCCTTCCATGTGCGTGGCTGTCATCTGAGCGACAAAGAGCCGGAGACGTCAAGGAAAAAGAGGAGGAAGCTAGAGAGAATCAGATGCAAACTTAAATAGTTACCCCAAGATAAATGCAGACGCCAGACCGGAAGGCGTAGCGGGCTTTGTGGGGGAAATCATTGCTCAGATCTGAATTAGATAAGATAGATGACGGGCACGTGACTGTATTCTACTCCAATGCTCCCCTGGGACAGAGGCAGAGAAGGCTGGACTTCCCGTCTCCTTCCCTGGTGTTTGGTTTCCTTTGGGCCAACCTCGGTTTTGGGTTATTTTTGTGTTGATCTTGAAATAACTTGTCCACTTTTCCGTCATCCCAGGTAGTGGCCCTCCCCTGGCCAGATGTGGCCGGTCCCCCGGAACGCTGCTGTTCCCCTCGAGCTGCCTCCCAGGGCCCACCTGGCCAGACACACATCGCACCCCACCCCACTCTGGACCGCCTGTCTTCCTGACCTTGAGCCTGATTTGCTAAGTCTGCTTCCACTCTCTCCTGACACTAGACATACATGTGTGCACGCACACCCACCCACAACATACACAACCCATGCACACACATGTAACACATACAGGACACACACACACATACACCCAACACAACACCCATAACACATACAAAACACACACAACACACACATACAGCACCCATAATACACACACACACACACACACACACACACACACACCCCATCTTTCTTTGTGCGCTCTAGGATGCTAACCTGATCTGATATCTCATTTCTCCCTTTGCCAAGTTATGACCCTGAGCCTCGATGACTCACCCAGACTTGTAGATCAGCAGAAATTCCTCAGACTCGTGGGGCTGACTCATCCTGCAACCGTAAACTTGGTCCTGTCTACAACTGCTGGTGTGGAAAGCTTGCATTCAGGCTCAGCGTGCTGAATAGCAGAGTCATTCATCCGGAGTGATTTGAGTCGTGTGGATGGAGACCCCCCCCCCCAACAGCTGACTACAACTCACCCCATGCTTGTCATCGTGTCTGGACTCGTACCACCGAGAGGCCACTACACCGACAGAGCAACTCTATGTGTGCATGACATAAAGTATATAAAAGAAACTTTAACATGTATGCCTTGGGCTGACCGCAACATGCCCTAGATTATTCGTTAGGATCCAGTCTTTCCATCACGTGGTCGGCTAGCCACGAACTGTTTGTTCGGGCAGGTGCTGGCGGCACGTCTGTGGGGACAGACAGAGGAGGACACCAGTGGGAGTGCAGTTTACTGAACGCGAAGGGCAGTGCACTTTCCTGGCTACGAAGAGCTTTAAAAGTCTAAAACCTTCAGTCTCTCGAGGAATCCACCGGATACGTATCTAGAACGAGGCAATGTCAAGACGTGGTTTTCACTCCACCTGCCTCGTTGTTTGGAAGAGACATTCCCGGGGTTCCAGAGAGCACGGGGTGATCCTCAGATGTGTCACCAGGGCTGGGGAAAGGTGTGGAAAGGTCCCCATACTATCAGAATAAGAGAGGGCACAGAACACTGGATTTGGGGCCAGAGGGAACTGGGTTTGAATTCCCTCAGCCTCTCAGGGCTGTGCCATCTTGAATAAGTAACTTCAATATGGAGATAATATGGAGACACTGGAGATAATAACAGCCCACCTCACCGAGTCACTCCGCTAACTGACTCCGTGGGGCCCGTCGTCAGCAGCGTTCAGGAAATGGGCCTTCCTGTCACCTGCAGAGGCGGGTCGGCCCCCGTTTCTACTTCAGTCAGTAACTTTTCTGGAATGATTTTAATCAAAAACTCTCCCCGGATGGATCATCTCCGGGAGCAGATGTCTCTCTGCTGGTGGGTGGACTGAGCTGGGGGGTCGCAGAGATGTCACGGCCGGGGCCCTGGCAGGCTGGCCTACTCTGTGGCCTCGATGCCTGTCCGCATGGTCTCCCCGCCACGGTTCTTGGGGCTTTTGACTTGGTGACTTGGACCCCGCGAGCAGTGGCTCCAAGACAGGAGACAGAAGCTGCCTTAACCAGGAAACCAGCACTAAGTCCCCTCCTTCGTGTCCTATCAGTCACGGAACACGCACGGGCCCCACGGGCCAGAGCACCGAAGGCCTCCTTGTATCCATCACCTTCCCACACCTCCCTCAGTCCTCTTAGCTAAATGTCACCTCTTCGCTGAGCCCTCCTCCCCACTTCGGTCCCCTTTTCCATGCCCCACAGTCCATAATAAACCCTTCCAGAGTTCGTTTCTGTCCATGAAGTGGTAACCCGCTAATCTGGGGTATTTTACCCATTTGCGTGTTTCTTGTTCATCTTTCTGCACTGAAATATAGGCTACTTACGGACATGTAGTTTGGCCCGTGTTGTTCCATACTGTAGCCCGTGGCCACAGTCGTGCCTGGCACACAATAGCCACTCAGCGAACAGTTGTGGGAAAGATCACGGTGCTATGGTAACCAGCTGCCTTCAGTCGATCATCAAATGCCCTTTATCTCCATGTAGACATCTGCTGGAAAGATCTCAGACACTGGGGAAGTATTCCAATGCAGCCACAAGTTCTTTGGTGTCCCTCCCATCAAGAGGTAGGATTACAGCCCTTGGATCTGGACATGCTGTGACAATGGAGTGTGACAGGAGTGACACTGTGTGGCTTCTGAGGCTGGACCAGAAAGTTGAGGCAGCCTTCACCTGTTCTCCAGGGACTTTTGCTCTCAGGAAGTTTTGCCCTCAAACCAAACACACGCTGAAAAGCCAAGGCCACCTTGAGACACTGTGGTCAAGCGACCCAGCTGAGCCCAGACCCGAGTGGTCCCAGACCCCAGTGGTCGCAGCCTAGGGCCCAGACTCATGAGCGATGGAGCCCCTCAAGACCCCAGCCACTCTGCCCTTAACACCTTCCCAGTGGAGGCCCCAGACCCCACGGAGCAGAGATGAGGCCTCCCTGCCCAAACTCTGGACTCACAGAACCTTTGAGTATAGTAAGAAGGTGGCTGTTGTAATGACACTAAGTCTAGGGGTGGTCTTTGACACAGCAGGAGGCAACCGGAACGCTCGTCTTTATTTTCTTAAATCAAATACATTTGGTCAGACCCCCACCCACCGAGGTTGTCGAGATGTCCTGTGTCAGTCGGGAAGTCCTTTCCTCACTGTCTTCTTGGGGTGTGGACCCGGAATAGGAAAGAATTTTCTGTCCCGATTATGTTGCAAATCATCTGTCCCCAGCAGGAAGCCCATCTTTTCAGGCTAGATGGGGGGCGGGGGTGCGGGGCATCATGCGTAGCTGTTTACTGAGCTGGGCTCTGTCCTAGGCTCAGGGACATAGCAGGGAACAGATAGAGCAAGTTCCAGAGTTACATGTCAGTGCACAGGCCAACAGCAAACAGAGGCAGCCCCTGACGGGGGTTTAAACCTTTGCACTCAGTGGGATGGTTTTGTTGATGGAATCACTTCACTGCACACTCTCTGTGCAGCCAAGGGCATCCCTCCATAAGCACATCACCTCCCAAAGGACGCCTGGAAGGAAAACGTGTGAGATCATAATTCTCATAAACGGAGGCACGTGTGGACCTTGACTTACATTTTCTGTTCGGTGAAGCCTCGCACTCACGCTCACTCTGGGGCTGATCATTTTCTTCCCTGACGCTTGCATTAGAAGTTTGTCCCACCCGTCACCTCTCTGTGGATTGGTTAATGATCTGAACACAATCAGGACTGGAAATGCAGGCAGCCCTGGTGTAATTTAAAGACCCATCACTAATGGGCTTTAAAAAAAAAATTCAGCCTTTCATTGCCCTTATAATTATTTTTTAATGTACTGGCAATCAAAGATGCAGACAATAAAAGTTAAGTCAATCCTAGATGAGTAGATGTGGAAGAAATGAAATTTCTTAAATTTGGTCTCCCTCCCTCCCCCCCACCCTCCTCTTTCATCTCCAGCCCAAATATCCAAAGTTTCCTCCATTGTATATTCTAGAAGCCAGGCTTCTCCAGTGTTCATCCTGCCCATTCTCCTGAGCCCTCCACTCCCACTCTCACCACCCAAGCACCACTTAGGAGATTTTCCATTTTAGCAAGGAAAATAGCCCTTAGAATATGAGGTGTGGGGAGGCCTTTAGCGACAACTTGACCCAGGCCCTCATTTTGAAGTTGGGGAGCCAGTGCATGAGAGTGCAGTGACTTTCCCAAGGTCAGCAGAATCTTGGAAGCTGGAGAGAAATCCCTAGGGAGAGGGTTGAGGAGGGCGGAGAGGAATTCACACACCTCTGACAGCCCGGAAGAATTCTGTTTTAGCCAAGGGGCCCCAAATCACACTCCGTAGGCAGTTCTAATCAAAATGCAGACTCTAAATATGATTCATGTGAAGTGTGTTTTAGAAATCCCTTTTGCTTGGTAGATCTTCAATTATCAAGAATCTTTTCTTGAGATGTATATTCTCCTTAAATTGAGAATGGCCATCTCTCAGAAGCAGAAATGTGGGTGACTGTTCTCTTTCACTTCCCTCTTCGAACTCTTTCTACCCTGCTTGAATTCTTTACAACAAGTATATGTGAATTTCACAAAAACGAAACAGGGGCTTCTTTTTTTAAAAAAAGGGACTATTTGAAGAATATATTTTACCTTAATTACATAGGTAATGATAGCTTTGCAGACCTGACCTTACAGAATTGGGTTAAAAGCTAAATATGCAAGATGATAAAAGAGGGTTTTTTTTTAAATTCTTAATATAGCTCATGATTAATGTGAATACCCCTGCAGCAATTATAAATGTCCACAGGTACATTTTCACCTGAACATACACTGGAGCGCTCAGCTCTCGAATCATTCCAAAATGGAAAGAGCTCTTTCATCTACTGTAGATTGATGTATCACTGAACTGTAATTTTCAAGGACTTCTAGATTTATCCAGAAAGATACATCGAAATTGTTTGGAATTGGGGGTAGGGGGTGAAGAAAAAGGGACCCAGATAACTCACAAGAGTAAAGCAACAAAAATTGAAAGGAGTTCCTGCTGAAAAGTGGAGATTTGATAGAATTTTCCTGAAGAATTTATGCTAAGTACTGAATTCAGGGCTGATGCACTCACTCCATTGATATTGGCAATCATCGCTACTAGTATACATTCCTGGGGACTACAACTCCCAAAATGCACAGCTCCTCTTTCTTGCAGCCTACAACTCCCAAAATGCACTGCTCTTCTTTCCATTCAGCCTCCCTTCCTATTCTTGTCAGCTTTCTGGGAAGAGTAGAGAGGAGAGTGGGTGTGACAGGAGAATGCAGCCCAAGGAGGGAAAGCAGCTGACCATGCAATTCCCTTGATGGTGCAGGCCCCAGCTCCCTAAATTCACAGATAAACTGATTTTTTTTTTTTTTGAGGTCATCCGAATTCTGTTCAAGCAAAGCCTGGGAGTGCCATCAAGTTGAATTCCCAGGATTGTCCATATTTATTTGTTTGCTCGTTTGATTTTGCCCAGCTCTGTTTTGTGTTGTAATTTTCATCAGTTCCTCCAAGGTTATGGTGTTAATGGGTCTGCCAGTTATCAGGGCTTCATGAGTTTTAGTATTTTGCCCGATTCATGGCCATGTTGGTAAGAACCTAGAAGAGGTCCTGCATGGCTTTAGACCAGAATTTTGATACAATTTCTGGGTGATTCTTTGAGCTATTTTAGCTTTTAGAACAAGAAAGGCATCGAGCATTGCATCAAAAGATATTACGCAGTTTATTAAAATACATATGGGACCCTCTTTCTCATGCTTTAGCATTACACAAAGCATAGAATATTTAGGAAAAGAATGAAATAGTTGTGACTCCACAGAGACCAAGTCCAAAATTTTTAAGTGAACATATTTTCGTAGGAACTATTTTGAAAGCTGATAAGAATAATATATATTATACTGTTAATGAGATGGAAATTACTGCATCTATACATTAAGTTGAGCCCTACGAAACTGTCGTTTTTGCAGGTTACAAAAATAGTTGTATGTTGGCAATTTCATATGGTTCATCCTACAAGTTGGGTTTCTCACCAAACATTTCTTGAGTACCTACTGCGTGCAGGACTCTACACTCCCACCTACTGTGTGGGGCTCATAAGATTGACTAAGACCTAGCCCTTGCTCTCCAAGGAGGTGTGGGCATTGCCTCTGAGGAAGTCAAAGGGCAAGGTGGCCTCTCTGAGAGGCAGCCCATCAGAGATTTCCTCCAGGCTGCTCGATAGAGGCGAGGCTGACAGCTCCACAAGTGACATGTTGGAGGCAGTGAAAAGATTTTGCATTGTTTTTTAAAGTAGACATGCAATATTGAAGTTCAAGGCCCTGCAAAGATGCAGAGGGCAACAGCGGGCATAGACCACAGGGAAAAGGCCACGATTGCTAGCGGGAGCTGCTTTGCTAGTAGCTGTTTACTCCCGTATGGCAGAGCCACTGGATGGGGGCTGCTGGTCGAGCAGCTATTAACGTAGCACCAAGAGGATTCACCATCAATTGACAGCAGGTTGGCTTTAAAATCCGCACCATGAGCTGGCTCTGGTAAAAGGTGATGACATCAGAGAGTACTGGGAAAAGCAACCATCATCAGCCATCAGCCATCATCAATCAAAGGAAAGCGGCACCCGAAGAAGAGAGGGAATCCAGCTGGGGAGACAGGGAGTCCCGCCATCCCACTGAAACCCACCCATGGGCTGCAGAGGAAACAAGACAATGTTGTTGGTCCATTATAATTCTCACTCTGGGAAAAAAAGATGGACAATTTGCCAAGGAAATCTACTGAGGTTGAAGACCTAAAATTTCAGGGTGAAGGCTCAGATCAGCCACCAAGGGTTGAACTTCAGCCAACTGTGGGATTCGCACTGAAGACATTTTTATGGCCAGAGCACCTAAAGTAAAGGGTCATTCATTTATGGGAAGCTTGCATCTGATATCAACCCACTCAAAGAAGAGATGGGCATTTGGAATTGCTTCCATTTTCTCAATAAGTGTGTTCATTTTAATTTACCCGTAACTGTGTTAATGTGCGGCAAAGGGAGGTCCTCAGGAGAGTCGACCAGCATCAGAAACTTTAAAGATGTTGAAATATCAAAGTGAGGATGAGTAACCTATTGTGGTACAGTTAGGCATAAAACAGAATAACTAAACACAATTATAGAAAATATATGGTAATTTAAGCTAACTAAAAGGGAAGACAGGATTCTCTTTATTCAACCATCAAATTACCAATACAG
Source organism: Lynx rufus (assembly GCF_022079265.1). Taxonomy (NCBI): domain Eukaryota; kingdom Metazoa; phylum Chordata; class Mammalia; order Carnivora; family Felidae; genus Lynx; species Lynx rufus. The sequence continues at coordinate 6,179,611 of NW_025814834.1, forward strand.
CAAGTTTCATGAGCACCATCTGTTGAGATATTTAATATTAAACTAGATAAATAAATTAAAATACTATCTCCTCCAGTTAGAGCACGATCCCAAACGGAGTCACAGAAGATCCTGAGATAAGACCATTGTTACTATTTTCGTCTAGGGAACACGAGATCTTGTAGGAATTGTGATCTGTTTAGAAATAGCTGCCGTTGGGCCCTCTTCCTAATTTGAGGGTGAGATAAGAAAATTGTTTTCTTGGGGCGTCTGGGTGGCTCGGTCGGTTAAGCATCCGACTTCAGCTCGGGTCACGATCTCGCGGTCCGTGAGTTCGAGCCCCGCGTCAGGCTCTGGGCTGATGGCTCAGAGCCTGGAGCCTGCTTCCGATTCTGTGTCTCCCTCTCTCTCTGCCCCTCCCCCATTCATGCTCTGTCTCTCTCTGTCCCCAAAGTAAATAAACATTAAAAAAAAAATTAAAAAAAAAAAAGAAAATTGTTTTCTTAGTAATATTGATATTTCTCAAATATAATCAAGGAAATCAGTGTGCTTCCAAAATCTCTCAAAAAAATTATAAGAAACCTCATTGAAATGGATCATGGAATAGATCACTGATAATCATAAAAAGGTAGCTATAATTTGCACACATGCACATATACATCCACATACATACACACACAAACTACAGCTGTAGCTATCTATCTATCTATCTCTATCTATCTATCATCTATCTATTATCTCTCATCTATCAATCATCTCTCATTTATCTATCTGTCATCTATTTATCTATCATCTATCAATCATCTATCATCTATCAATCATCTATCTACATATCGATCTATCATCTATTATCTCTATCTATCTATCATCTATCATCTATCTATCATCTATCAATCATCTATCTATCTATCTATCTACCTATCATCTATCTATCCAGGTATGCAATACAAAGACAAAGGAATAAGTGAACTGACTACAAAATGTTTGCCATGTAGTAACATTCTTCCAGTGCTTTCCATGCACAAAGTGAACAGATGCAGGAAGCCCTCTTTCTCATGGCTACAAATAATCTAACCTTCAAACCGAATCGATAGAAGAGCAAAGAAGGCCCATCAGACTCATCGTAACAGTCAACATTACGTGTCTTGGGACATGACATATGAGGTGGGCACGACCGTGTTCGCTATCATGGTCAAAACAATGGCGTGTGCAGCTCCTGTTGTGCAGTTTATGCCCACTGGCCCTTACCTGGTACCTTCATTTTTAGGGGCTCTACTGTCTGGAGGGAGCACAGACATGGGGTTCCAGTCGTTAGGAAGGTGCACCCCTTGGCAGACATCAATGCACCTCCCCAATACTTCCAGTTCTTTTCCTTCTGAACACTCTGGGAATTGTTCTCCTCTTCTCCTTGGAGACTAGGTGTGATTGCAGGACTTGGTTTGGCCGAGTTGTGGGTGCAGGTGGCACATGGGGTGAAGGTATTCAAGTAGCAGCTGGGAGACCCACAAGCTTGTTCTTTTCCCGCCTCATCGATCCTAGCCGTGCGGCCACCGTTGAGGTGCCGCCCGAGTCACCGCAAGGAAGACACCTGCCCTGGGGAGTTCTGGGACCTGCAGTGGCCTCTGCACCAGCAAAAGCAGTGACTTTGTTGCTTGACAGCCTTGCATGTCGGAACCATCAAGGCAGCAGAGTCATGCCTGTTCTTACGGATATGAACCCCAACGGTAGTATGAGCCGGACCATTGGAAAGAAAACATGGGGTCGTTTGTGCGCAGATATCTGGCTACTAAATCATTCGCCTTAAAAAAAAAAATCCGTCAACTATCTCTCTGGGGAAGGGGACAGGGGGGACGTGACTATCTGCCAGTAGCTGTGTTTGCTTTTGTGAGCAGAGGGTAGATGCTACCCAGCATGTTCAACCCAAGGCCTGACAGGGCTACAGCAATGGATGCACTTGAAAATGTTATGCCGAGTGAGGAGGCCAGACTTAAAAGGCCACCCGGCATATGACTCCATTCACGCGAAACACCCGGCGTATGAAAATGCACAGAGGAGAAAGCAGATACGTGGTTTGTGGGGACAACCAGAGCTTGCCGGACTCGAGTCTCGGCCTGGCCCACAACCCTGGACCGCCCATCCCTCCAAGGCGGCATTTTCTACTGTGGTCCCTCCCGGGCCTCTGGCCACTGCGCCCACAAACGTGGCAGGTGGAGAGTCACGTGACATAAAGGTGAGCGTCTGAGTCCATGCAGAAGCGACGCGCCCAGACACAAACAACCACGGAGCGACCGTGCGGTTTTTCTGTCTCCCCGCTCTGGCCATGGCCCCGAATGAGAGGAGGAACATTTGGCCTCATTCTTGGCCTGGATTTTCTTCCTCCGTGGAGTTGATCCTGTCGGCCCCCTGAATCTGCTCCTTCCTGTGCCGTGCGTTGGCCCACAGACGATGCTCATCTATCTTCACCGATGACACACAACAGCTCCTTCCTTCGTTAGAATTAATATACTAATTGCAAAAGGACTCTGGCTGGGAGCTCTCCCAACAGCCCCAAGGCTCTGCTTCCATTCCTAACGAGAAGGAACTTTGACCACACACTGTCTCGGTGCTTCAGGGGAGCTGAGCCGGTCTCACTGAGCCAGCAGAACAGGATACTGCTCTAAATAAGCCGTCGGAAGACCCCCTGTGCGGACGCGATTCTGGTCCCTCCCCAGCTTTGAGGCAGGCTGTTTGCCCAGTGTAAGTGAAGTCCGTGACCGGTGCAATCTGCTGGAGCAAGGCTGGCTGAGAGCCGTTACCTACAAGCTCTGAAAATCAGCTTCTGGCTGAGAGCGGGTGCCACCTGTCCTGGGCCCCCCAGTTCTTGTTCGGTTCTTACCCACACCTACAGAGCAGCATGGCCGTCCCAAGGGGGCCGGCAGGGGAGCAGAGGAAGCCCTGACCCAATTGTGCCCAGCACGCTGGGGCTTGAGATGGGCAGGGAGCAGCTTCACCCCTTGTTGTCCTGCAGCTTATGTGTCTTCATCCCCCAGGAAGCCACCCCTGGGACAGCAGGGAGGGGACAATTCCAGGCTGCGAGGACTAGGTGGGACCGGCCTATGTTGAGAGTTTGGGGAGAGGCTCACACTGATACTACTGCTTGTCTGAAGGCAAGTGGACACTCAGAGGCTGAAAGAAAGTCACGACCAAACAAAACGTCCTTGAGTCGGGGTGGCTTTGTGTCTCCACCCACATCCCGGAGGACCCAGGAAGCCCAGAATGAGGGCCAGCGGGGTTCTAAGCAGGCTTTGGCAGGGCTGGGCCTGGCAGGAGTTGCAGGAGGAACCACATTCTCCTCTCTTTCTTCCCAACGACTCGCCCTTGTGGGGAGTCAGGCGGGCAAGAGGCTCCCGTGGGGTACAGTCTTTGTGGCTGGGACCCTGAAGAAGCCACCCTACACCTACACAGAGAGGAAGAGGGAGATTTGGGGAACGCACGACCATCCAATACTTCAAGGAAGTTGGGCTTAGGTGGCGGAAAACCACGGGGCTCCCCCCCAGTGTATCTAGCTTTCTGTTTGTCCACCCAAACTCAGACTGTGGTATTAAATTCCCCTGAAATGACTTAGCTTAATGATTAATCCGACAGCAGGGCTGTGCCTCAGCTCTCAGAGAGAGAATAACCAGCCTCATTCTAAACAAATACTCGTCGTACGTACTTTTCCAAGCTTGGTTATGGAGGGCAGACTCTAACCTCATGCTGGCCACCTATAATTAAACTTTCTCTACCTGTCAGGGCAGAAAGAGTACAGAAAGCGTTTCTGAAGAGTAAGACTCTAGTCTACCTTGACTTGTTTGAAAAGCAGTGTTGGGAGTTGTGACTTCCTGTCCCTTTGATCTCATTATCTGAGTCTATAATCTAAAGGCGCCGATTAACGTTTACTGGTAGTGGTCGGATGCCCTGGAAATGCTTCACCGAGCATCTATCTCCATGAGCCCATGTTAATTATTTACTAGTCTTAATAGGCTCCTCTTTAACAGTTTACTTGTTAGAGCTCCTTGCCAACTGGGAGCCCCTGGGTCTGGGTTAAGTCCCTTGTTCCCACAGAGCTGACTGGGGAGAAGGAATCATGAATGCTTTGCCAACCGGTCCCGAAGGCCTCCGGCCTCATGGAGTTGATTTGGTCAGTGAGCCGGCTGCAGAGGCCCTCACACCTTCCCCAGGTGAGAGTTGACCCCCAAGTCTTCACGGCGACATCAGCCCCCTCTGCTGGTGGGACCCTGAGACAGCCGATCAGACTCTACCCATTTTATTAGCGACCGGCAGGCCTGGGGACTAGCCCCCCACGGGAAATCAGAGAGAGCATGCTAGAACATGAAAACGCGGCCTTGGAAACCACAAGCACGCCATGTGATACTTCACAAGAGCATTCTCTCCCAAGATTCCTCCTTCCTCCCGGCGGTTCGAAATTCGGTGCAGCCCCCGGAGGCTGAGTGAGGATGCCCCCCGCACAGGCGCCCTGGGAAAGACAAGGACCGACGACCCATTTGTGCCCAGATCAACGCTGGGGCCATCTTGTGGCCCCAGCCTTCAGGCAGCATGGTTGTCTCTTCCTTTAACATTGCCGTTCAGGGTGACCTTCGCTTGACTCTTTAACGTAAAAAGTCTCCCTCGGTGTCTGTGGATGTGATTAATGTCCGCAGAACTCTTTGAACACACACAATCTCCTGTTAATGAAAAGCAGAAACAGAAGACAGGAAGCGGTCTTCCCTGTCCTGAGTTAGTCAAGTTCTGGGCCTGGTGCCTCACCCTGAGTCACTGGGCTGCTTTCCCACCGCCCCCCTCTCCGCTTCGGGACACGGGAAGCACATTGACGGTCTCTTTTCATAGTGCAGCAAAGGGTCTAGCATAGATCTTTGTAGCTTAGAGGTAAAGAATTCAATGTTTGTCGAGTGAATGTTGTGTACAAACCTTCTCTCTTTTATACACTTGGCAAATAGTAAGATCTCTGAAGGAGAGAGTCAAACAAGAAGTGTCGTAACATGTTTTGTTGATCCTGTGTGTTCTTTGGAGCTTTAGGCAAGGGGGTAGTTAACAGGAGAAGGTTGCATGAGAGCCCTTGCCGGAGTCAGCTGAATCATTCTGGAATTTCTGCAGGAGGCCCAGATACCATCCTGTTTTATTCTCCTCCTTGCAGAAAATCCAATTCATCTGCTATCCTGAGGGCCACATGATGGCTTTCATGGGCCTTTTGCCTTGTGGGTCCCTCCCATCATAATAGACTTTTGTGGGGCCTGTTATGGCCTGAGTAGTGGCCCCTTGCAAATTAATATGTTGAAGCCCTAACTCCCAGAACCTCAGAATGTACCGTATTTGGAGATGGGCCTTTAAAGAGGCAATCAAGTTCAAATGAGGCCGTTAGGATGGGCCCTGATCCAGTATGACTGGTGTTCTTGTAAGAGATTAGGACACACCGAGACACACACACACTTGCACACACTTGCAAGGACACACTTGCACACACAAGGAGAGGCCCTGTGGAGAGGCAGGGAGGAAAAGGCCCTCTACAAGCCAAGGAGTGAGGCCTCAGAGGAAATCAACCCCAACGGCACCTTGATCTTGGTGAGAAATAAACCTCCGCTGTTTAAGCCCCTTCCCCCACCCCAGTGTATAGTATTTTGTTCTGCTCTCCCTAGGAAACTAACACGGGCCCTAAAGATTTTTCATTTCTTTCTGATAAAAGAAAGGTCACTCTTTTCTTCTGATTTTAAAAGAAACGGACACATTTTTGTGGACCCCGCAAAGTATGCAGGCTTCGAGCACCGTGCCCCCTGTGCTGATGGGAAAATTAGCCCCGATGGCAGTTGAGAGCGATTGGATGGCCCTACGCTGAGCCTGGTTTCCCTCCCTGCGATCCTTGTGGGTGTCTTTGTACAGCAGCTCACGTTTTATTAGGGCCTGACGCTAGACCGCTGCAATAAAACGGCTTTGCCATTTTGTCACCCGGCCTCCTCTGAGAATCTTTGAGGGACGAGGCAATTTAGAAATGCTCTGGTAAACGCCAACTTAATAATCAGCAACATAGGTGTCAGATAACTATTCACGGTCAGAACGGTGTCGCCTACAGGTGTCTGCGGCCCAGCAGCGAGCGGATGAGCCCGCAAGTCCCTTTATTAAACTCGTTTATGTATTTGAAATTGACATCGGAGATGGGGAGTAGAAATGACCAGTAAGAGGTCACAAATAGTGTTTTATTTAGCATGAAACAATTACACAAATTTTATGCGAGACTTTGATGAGGCACAGGGATTATTCATTAGATCCGGAGGCCCCTGGGGCTCTCCTTTTTGCCATGACATTGGCTTCCCACTTGGGGCCTGGGGAGAGCTGGGACCCAAAGCCAGAGGGTTCTGCAGTGGAGTGTGGGTCCGCCAGTGGAGAGGGGTTGGGAGGGTGCCGGACAGGAGGGAGGGCATCTACAGGGGCACAGAGGCATCCAACAGGCTGATGCCATCAAGACAGGCAAGTGGGCTGGGGCTGAGTCGGGGCGCAAGAGGAGAGGAGACTCAAAGGTGGGGGGCTGGGCCAGTTGTGGGGGCTGTGTGTGTTCTCCTTCATAGAGCTTCACAGAGCCACTTTCCCCAGGAGATCCAGATGTTTCCCAGAACACAAGATGTGAACCTTGTGGTGGGCTGAGTGACGCCCCCTTCCAAAAAAAGATGTCCTTCGTGAATCTCCAGAACCTTGCAAATACGTTGCTTGAAATGGCCGAGGGGGGACTTTGTAGATGTGATTAAGTCGAGGATCCTGAGACTAACCTGGATTGTCAGGGTGAGCTCATTATAGTCACAAGGACACGGTCCTAAGAGAAAGGCAGGAGTGCCAGAGTCCGAGAAGAAGACGGGGAGGGAGGGAGATGCGATTACAGAGAAAGGGTTCATGAGCCAAGAAATGCGGACGGCCTCTAGAAGCTGAAAGCTAGGAGCCAGATTCTCCTCCAGAGCCTTCAGAAGGAACACAGCTCTGCGAACCTATTTTAGATTTCTGTCCTCCAGAGCCATAATATAATCCATTTGTGTTGTTTTAAGCCACTCAGTCTGTAGTAATGTGCTGTAACAGCCACAGGAAACTCATGACACCATGTAAGAAGGCATTTCACCCATCCCCGGGATGCACAGCGTTCTGTCCTGGTGGTATGACGGTTCTGCCCAGGGGTTCCCATTTCCAGCCAGTTCATGGTCCAAGTGCTGTATGCATCATTTCTTCAACTCGAACAGGAGTTTCAGCAATAAGTTGGGAGAGGCCGTCTCAGGGCCTTTAAAACCAGGGCACTGGTTTTAAACCAGGGCCCAGGGCACTTTAAAACCAGACGTCCACCACTGCAGTTTGGGAGATCTTTAATGATACTCAAAACAAGAGTGGTTGCCATGGTAATGCCGTAAATATCACTTGAGCAGCTCTCAGAGATGTTATTGCTTAAATAATTCATGTTGCTATTTCTGCTGCCCTGTAGGCAAACATTGGCGGTATGTGCTCTTAAAATGGTGGAATCTACATAAATGGACCCTAGTCATGTTTACTTGCAATTCTTTTAGATACGGTCTCTTGGAAGGGAGAGCTTCCAAGGAGATGCTTTTGGTCTGAAGTGACTTCTGAACCTTTGACTTAATCATATAATTCCTGTTGCCCCAGAGTCACTGGTGAGAAATTAAAAGATGGCCGTCTTCAGTTCTATTCTACTTCCGGTGAAGTAGGTCAGGAGAATGGGATCTGGGGAGGGAACCCCTCTGTGAACGAAGCAGGATGGTGTGAAATTCGGACGAGATCTTCTCTTGCCCTCAGAAGTCACTCGAGAACGCTGCCTTTGCCGTGAAGACGGTGCCCACCATGAATCGTTACCACCCTCCAGGGTGGCGGTCAGAAAAGCCCTGATGCTTGGCATGAATCCCCCTGTGCCCCATGGGATAGAGAGGCCAAAATACCCCTGGAAGAGGTCCTACCTGTGGAAGGAGGACTGGAAGAGTCAAGGTCGAGTGTCTTTTGTGCAGAAAACTCAGAGTTTGAAGAGCTAAACGCATACGTTTTTCCCCATCTCTCCGTGGGGCCTCCAGACTTGTGTGGAAATGCTCCCCTTCTTTAATCGAATGTCTCATTCACTTTTCTTCTTCTTTTTTTTTTTTTCAGTGATTCAAGTGCTCCATGTTCTGAGGTTCAAGAGCATTCCCTGACCCCTCTGGTTATCAAAACCCAGGCGGGGTTCAGTGGGGAGGGAGCCACCACACAGGAAATAATCACATAGGTCAGTACACGATGCCAAACTGAGATACAGTGAAAGTGAGGGAACACGGTGCTGTGAGGGCCGCACAGAAGAGCTGGCCCGAGGGACGGAGGGGCTGGAGGGCTGGGTCAGAGGAGGCTTCCCTACGAAAGTGGCATTTCGGCAAGAGTCTGAGGACAGTCTCAAGCCTCTCAAATCACTGGCCTTGCGTCGTCTTGCCGTGAGTTTAAAATGTGATGCTCACAAAACTTAATTTGAAAAAGAAAAATTTTTTGAATCACAGCAGCAGCAGCAAAAGCAACCTGATTTTAAATCCCACGTTCCAGCCCAAGTCTCTCGGTGGAGGCCGGGCACAGGAGGGTGTCCTCACCCTGCCCTGTGCCCCGTCTGCCCTCCCCGGAGAGGACCATGAGGGCAGAATTTCATCCATGCCAGCCAAGGGCTTTTGGGACCAGCGTCCGGACTGAGCCCAGCAAGTCCCAGGCGGTGGCCCAGTGCCCCTGGGTGGTGGGTGGCTGTCACTGAGCTGCCCCCCGGGGGCTGTTGGCATTTATCACGTCACCTGGTGAAGGTTTACCTGGGTTAAAGGGCTTTTCAAAGCTTGACCTAATGGCACTGGGCTGTGGGATTCTTTCTGGTTCCCATTCAGCGTTCCCACCGAGATCCGAGTAGTGTCCCAAACTTGACATCATTATAGAAAAAAAGAACTCATTTCAGGGAAGTGAATCACCAGTTGCAAACAAAACCCCAGGCGTTTGGGGTGGGGGGGTGGAGGTAGTGCTAAGTCCTCAAAGAACAAAGGCATGGCAATTTGACAGCTTTTGTCGAATGTCATAGAAATTTTCCAGCTCGAGGGAGCGTGTTGATTCATCCCTGGGAGGGCCGAGGAAGCTTGATGCTGGCCTTAAAAAGGATGTGAGAGGTGGGGCTGCAGCAAACCGAGTCCTTCTTGACAACAATTCTGTTTTCTGCCTCCGCGCTCTCCACAAAAGACACATCTTGCCCATCTCAAGGCTGCTCAGAAATGGCGCCCAGCCCTCTCCTTATTGGGCGGACTCACACAGGAATCTTCTGGAAAGTGCTCCGACCAACCGGTGCCAGAGCCTGGGGAAGGAGCTGCGTGCGTCCCGCTGGTCAAGCACGTCAGCAGCTCGTCCCCAGGCCCGGCTGCCTCCCCCCCCCCCCCCCCAGGCAGGACCATTCTGACGCTATAACTTCAAAGCTATGGGAAGAGCCCTCAGGTCCATACATGAACGGAGTTGAATAGATCTGCCCATACCGGTCATTTCAAAGGCAACACAAAGCAATAAAAAGACTCTGGGCCAGGAGCCCTGGGTCTGAATCCCAGCTCTCTCATCCAACCAGCAGCGTGATTTGCTGCTGGGGCAAGTTCTTGAATCTCTCCGTGGCCGTTTCTGCACCTACAAAATGAATGATGATGGTGCCTTCTCCACAGTGCTAGTACGAGGGTTAAATACAGAAAGTGCTCAAAACCGTGCTTGGACAATGGTAGGAGATTAATAATTGTTGCTACTATTTTTTTTTTTACCATTTATTTATTTTTTAAGAGACTGGGAGAGACAGAGCAGGAACAGGAGAGGAGCAGAGAGAGAGGGAGACACAGATTCCGAAGCAGGCTCCAGGCTCCGAGCTGTCAGCACAGAGCCCGACCCGGGGCTTGAACCCACGAACCGTGAGATCACGACCTGAGCCATAGTCGGATGTTTAACGGACGGAGCCACCCAGGCACCCTAGTTGGGCTGCGGACACCTGGGTGGCTCAGTCAGTTAAGCGCCCGATTTTGGCTCAGCTCATGATCTCACGGCGTGGGTTCGAGCCCCGCATCGGGCTCTAAGCTGACGGTGTGGAGCCTGCTTGGGATTCTCTCTCTCCCTCTCTGCCCCTCCCCGCCCCAGATAAATAAATAAACTTAACATAAAGAAATAAAGAGCCATCTGGGCGGTGGCAGGGCAGCCCTGCGTGGGAGGCCTGGCGCACACAGCACCTAAAGGGGCTTCAAACGCCCTCAGCAGCTACAGAGGCCTGATGCTCCGTTCCTGGTTACACAGCCCCTGGACCAGCCCTGCTCCCTGGCCTGGCTCGCTGGCTGTGCCCCTTGGCCTCAGCAGGGGCCAGGGGAATGCATGGAGCCTGCTCCGTCATCCACTCGGATTAAGAACCAACAGTGTGTTGGGGCGCCTGGGTGGTTCAGTCGGTTAGGCGTCCGACTTCGGCCCAGGTCACGATCTCGCGGTCCGTGAGTTCGAGCCCCGTGTCGGGCTCTGTGCTGACGGCTCGGAGCCTGGAGCCTGCTTCGGATTCTGTGTCTCCCTCTCTCTGACCCTCCCCCGTTCATGCTCTGTCTCTCTCTGTCTCAAAAATAAATAAAACTTAAAAAAAAAATTTTTTTTTTAAAGAACCAACAGTGTGATCCCCAGACGACGTCCTTGGCCCCGCCGAGTCTCTCTGGTCTCCTGCCCACGGACAGGATGACCATGACAGCCTCTCGGGGCCACCAGCCCAGACCAGGTCTGCAGGTCCCAGGCCCGGCAGGTGCCTGGCTGCCATCTTGCCCGGGGAAGGGTAAGTGAGCCTCCCGGGGACAAAGGGCCATAGATACGAGGAATGTGTGAGGATTGCACGGAGACTGTTCATCCTGAGGACCCACCGGCCTCAGAGAATCCCTTCTAAAGAATCCTAAACCTGGCCTTTGCTTAAAGTGCCCCCGTACGGGGACTCCCTACTGCATTTTCGGACAACTCGAAATGCTAGAACCTTATCCCTCAGCTGGAGTCCTGTTCCTTAAATTTTTAACATGCTGCTTGACCCCAGAGTTCCACGCGTGAATGGCAGGAGAAAGTAGGGTGGGGTGGGAGAGCAGGGGCGTCCAAATGGCTGGCAGGGAATCGCTGTTCGCCAGCTTCGACTCGACGGTTTCCCCCCACCTTGCAGAGCACCGGCCATGGTCCCTCCGCTACGATGTGAGACTAGAACTGTAACAAAACACGCAGCCTTACCCCGGAGGGCGGAGGCAAGGAGACAGCTGCTGTCACCTCGACGGGAAGGAGGGGGACTCGCCCTGTGTCCCTTGTCCCCGCGGCATATCGCAGCCACCCGGGAGCCCTTGAGAGCCGTGGCCAGGCTGCCTAACAGGAGGTCATACACGACTCTCCCGGGCCCTCCGCGGAGCTTTCTAGCTCCTGCTCTGTGGTTGCCTCACGGAGGGCAGGATCGACCCCCATCCCAAATTGGTTAGGACATTGAGATGGGGCATGAAAAGGGACATCACTCGTGCAGTGGGACTGCTGGGGAGATCAGCTAGCCCAGGCACCTGAGAGAAGGTGACGCTTGTGGTCAGTGGTGGTTTTGGTTTTCTTCGTGGTTACGAGTGCAGCAGGTTGGGGGCTTTCTGCGTACGGACCAGGGTTTGAACCTCCCACGGGCCAAAGAAGGGGCCCTCAGCATCCCTATCAGCGTTTCCACATGGGGGGCAGCAGGGGAGCAGGATGGGTAGGGTCTGAAAGCTGTCAGTGGTCAAACATCACACATGGGATCCTTCTCTTGATCCCAGAGCCAGGTATAGCCTCAGCTCAGAACCACTGGATGAGACCATCGTTTCCCCAAACCCCTCAAAGAGAAGGATCATCAGAGGGAACTTGCTAAAATGCAGATTGCTAGGCCCCAACCCTCCCTGCCGCCCCCACCCACCCTGGGATGAGAATTCCCAGGGAAGAGGCTGGTTATCTGCACGTCTGTTCGGGGGGTGCCGATCCTCCGGGAGGGCTGGATGAGGTGCCACAGATGTGCTCGGCACGGCTGCGGCCTCTTCCTCCGTGAGCCCCTTTACAGTTTGCACCGGGCCTTCACAAGCCGTATCACTTGACCTCCGCACCAGCCATGGTGACCTCCTCACCAGCCATGGGGCAGAGAAGGGGATGGCCATGCTCGGGTAGACCGAGAGAAGACGACTCTGAAGGCACAACGCTGTCAAAGGCCTGGGGACACGGCTTCCGAGTCCTACTTCCCCATGGACCCCAGCGGCCCTATCCAGAAGGGGGGGATCTCAGAACAGAGTCCCTTTAGCCTTCTGAGCTCACGCCTCATGGGGGGGACCCCATCCTCTGCATCTCTGACCTCGCTGTTTCCAAGCTGATAGATACGACTTCAAAAAATAGAGTCTCCTATCGTAGGGAGCACGGGGGGTGAAAGCTTGCCCATTGGGCCTCCCGGCCACGCTGGCGTCCCGGCGGTCACCAGCCCACTCACGGGAAGGATCGATTGGATCTGGAGAGTTTCTGTCAGTCATTCAGCCACTCTTCAGACCGAATGCACCTGGCACTCAATCAGTCACCACACACACACGCAGAGCCGACACCTCTGACAGGACCACGCTTGTTCCGCCAGGCAACAAGCGACATGTTTCTAAGGGGTTCGTTCATCCGGCCAGCGGGCAGTTCCATGAGTTCCCGCTGGCCCACTCCACGGTCTCGAGGGAGGAGGAGGGTGACGGTGGTGGGGGCTGGGTGTAAAAGAACGGCCGCAGCGCAGTGTGTGTTTGAAAGGAATTAAAGTCTACTTGGGTGGACAGAGCCACTTCTGAAAAGAGTTGGTCGGTCTCTTAAGAAGCTAAGCCCGCACTTAGCCCGTGGCCCGGCCATTCCTCTCCTACACACACATCCGAGGGAAATGAGAACGTGTCCACACAAAGACGTGAACGTTGAGTGTTCACAGCGGCATTAGTCGTGACAGCCAACAAGCAGAGACAGCCCAGAAGTCTTCCAGCGGATGAGTAGAGAACAAAATGGCGCTCGTCCGTGCAACGGGAAATTACGTGACAAAGCAGAGGAGCGAACTGATAGCGCAGCCAATACCATGGACGAGCTCCGCAAACATTGTGCTCAAGGGGAAGTAGCCAGACGCCAAAGACTGCATATTGCGCGATCTCATTTCTGTGAAGTCTCGAGAAAAGGCAGAACTGTGGCAGCGGAGAGCAGGCCGGTGGCTGGCTGCGTGGGGATGGGGGGAGGGACTGACGGCCACCTGGACCGGGCGGTTCTTAAATCCAACTGTGAGGATAGTTGCACAGTTATATGCATTGACAAGGCTATTGGACTGTATGCTTTAGAAGGGTACGTTTTACTTCAGTAAAGCTGTTGTAAAAACCGAGTTGGGTAAAACAAAGAACAAATTACGAAGCAACTGGTGACAACACGGGAGACCTCACGTTTTCAGGGTTATTGCTTGATTGTGATCCTTCTGTACCCCCCAAAGAAGATAGATAGATAGATAGATACACAGTATGTGTGCCCAGGAGGACACCAACAATGTGCGGAAGAGATGTGTTGGAAAATCTGCTTACTCAGGGCCAGGCACCGATCTAAGTGCCCCCTACGTGTTAGCATTCCAGGGTCATCCCAGGAGGGCACCATTTTAGCATTATCATCTCATTTTAGACTGGAGACAGAGTCTCATTTTAGACTTGGGACAGAGAAATTGTGTAGCTTGTCCGAGGTCACAGGCGGTAAGCAGTGGGCTGGAGAGGCCCCCCGGAACCACCTTCCAAGTTGCCCCTATACCTAGCGTGTCCATTTATCGAGGGCTTTGGCCTTTGCCCGTTTTCCCGTCCCCCCACCTCCACCCCCAGCCTCAGCCCTGTGGGTGCTCATTGCACACGAGCTTCATTCTGCATGGAGCCATGTCCAGAGTCTCTCTGTGGCTCCGAGTCAGCCCTTCCGGCCACGGCCTGGCTCCTCACGGTATGACGGCATTTCCTCCTGGGTGGACAGAGCCCCGTAGGAACACTCTGCTAGCTGCTTGCCCTGGTGGGGACCAAAATCAAGCTGTTGGCCTCCTTATGGGTTCCTCCTCCAGTGTCTGTATACTGGCACACTTGGGCGGCCATAGCAAAGGACCACAGCCTGGGGGGCCTAAAGAACAGAAAGTTATTTTCTCACACTTCTGGAGGCTGGAAGCCCAAGTTCAAGGTGTCCGCAGGTTGGTTCGTTCTGAGGCCTCTCTCCTGGGCTCGTAGATGCCATCTTTCTGCTGTGTCTTCACATGGCGATCCCTCAGTCTGTGTGTTTCTATGTCCTAATCTCCTCTTCTTATGAAGACAGTGGTCATATTGGATGAGGGGACACCCCAATGACCGCAATTTAAGTTAATAACCTCTTCAAAGGACCTATCTGCAAATACGGTCGCATTCTGGTGTACCGTGGGTTAGCATTTTAGCATATGAATTCTGGAAGGGACACAGGTCAGCCCCTAATGCCATGCCTCAGATGACAGGACACCCACCCTCTGTCTCCAGGGCAGAAGCCTTGGGCACCACCTTCTCTCTCCCTCCTCCTCTAATGTGCCCACGGCCATCCACCCCTCTGTGTTGACCACCAGCCCCTTGATCTAGACTCACATCCCCTCTTCCTAGATGGTGACCACAGCCATTGCAACCCACTGATGGTCTGCTTCTGAACAACCTCTCTGCCACGCGACTTAAGTCACTTCACCTTTCTACCCCCGCGCCAAGCCCCACACATCCCTCCCTACCCCTCACCCTGCTCACCCTCCCCTCTTCACAGGCTTCAGTCTTACCGCGGGGCTTCTATTTTCACTCATTCAACAAATGTTTGTTGAATCCGCTCTTCATGCCAGATGTCGTCAGGCCCGGGAAGGAGACAAGATCTCCGATTCAGGGTTTCAGCTGATGGGGCAGAAACAGAAAACCAGCAAGCGAGGCAGTTCCCGACGATGGATAATGCCATGAGAAGTGGCGGGGCACACGGCTCAGGGAAGCCTTTCAGAGACACTCGAGGGACAGACGTCAGACACATACCTGGGCAAAGGGAGGCTTCCAGCTTTGGTGTCAGTTCTGGGTTCTTCTTCTAGAAATTGCTTTGCTTCCATCTCGCTTTTGCCGCTCCCAGAACTCACATGCTGCCCCCAAACTCCTCCTCATGCAAGGTCTCGCTTCTCAGTACTGCCCACCTGGGCTCCCCTCCGCCCCCTCAGACCGCTCCCTGCTTTGGTCTGCCAAGTGCAGTGGCTCTGGCTTCTCTCCAACCTCCTGGCGCCATTTGTTTTCTTGAGCCGTGACTACAGATCACCTCACGTCTTGGGCAGGAGCCTTGTCTTGCCTGTGTCCCCAAAGCCAAGGGATCCTGTGTGTCCCACGTCCTCCCTTCCGGTGCCCCGTTAAGTTCTGAGTAGCTCTTCTACCTCACTGGCAACCAGGACGACCAAAACCACCTCAAGATGTTTGATGGGGGCGCCTGGGGGGCTCAGGAGGTCAAGCAGCTGACTCTTGATTTTGGCTCAGGCCATGATCTCGCAGTTGGTGAGATCGAGCCCCATGTTGGGCTCTGGGTTGACAGTGCAGAGCCTGCTTGGGGTGCTCTGTCTCCCCCTCTTTCTGCCCCTCCCCTGCTCACGCTCTCTCTCTCTCTCTCAGCAAGTGAGATGATGAGGAGAAATGATGCCAAGAGGGGCCAGAGGATGTCTGTGTGGTCTGGCCAAGAGATGAGGAGGTCGCAGCCTGTGAGCAGGTGCGTCCTAAGCTTCCTTGAACGCTGTGCTCAGCAGGGTGAAGAATCAGCCCTTGGTCTTGGGAGGGTGACCAGCTCTCTGCAGAAAAGCACAGAAGTGACGGCAACCTCCAGGGTCTTCCAAAGTTTCCAGAAATCCAGGGTCCACGAGGGACCCGTGGGAGCCACGACAGAGGCTCTGATCACAGAAGAGATGTTGAAGGACACTTTTGGAAACAGGGACAATCAGGAAGAAAAGGAAGAAGCCGCAGAAATGGAAACTGACCAACATTCTTGTTTGAAATTGCGGGAGGGCTTTGGGCAAAGCAGAGTCAAGGGACTGACGCCTTTCCAGGGCCCAGCCCCCCCAGGAGTGATGGCAGCCTCAGAAGGGGAGCGGGAGGAGGAAGAGGCCCGGGGGGCCATGTACAGCCAGCAAGCACACGGCCGTGCTCACCCCCAGGCCCCCCACCCACAATCTGCCCTCTGCAGCTGCCGCCGTTTTCTGTGTCTCTTGTTCCGCACCCCTCACGAGGCGCTGTTTTCTGGAGAAGGTTCTCTGCTAATACTCCTCACTGTCTGCAGACGTTTGGGGGCTGTCTCTGATCCCAAAGGGGTGTTTCTTGTGAGAGACGGTGTCATTAAAGGCATTATTTTCAGGAGTCAAAACAGAAGTATTTTGCTTAAGGGAGGGCAAAGAATTCCACCTTGCCACAAAGTACTTCTGAGAACAGCTTTGATTGCCTGAATGTGGAGAACTCTGCACATTTTTTTTACCCCAGTTAAACACCATATAAATGGATTTTAACATACTTCTGCTTTGCAAAGAGGGAATGGTACCCACGAGTTGGGCCGTACCTGAATGGTGGTCGTATCTTGAATATTCCAAGTGCCCAGCATATAGTAAATGCTCATACTAATACTAATCCAATGCTAATAATAATAATAAAAGTTTTAAAAAGTGAATTAAGAAACAATAGTGATGACGTTAGTTGTGGTGCAAGAGTTGATGCTGTTATTGGTCTAATGTCACCTCCAGTCCAAGCCCCTCTGCTCCCTTCGGCCCCCTTGTGTTCTCAGTTCAGGATGCCCTTTGCCTGTTTGAGTCTCCCCTTCTGGTTTCTCTCTCCACCTGACTTGTTACGCCATTTCAGCTGATGGACATCTAGATTCTGGTCCTAAGAAATTCTATTCCTTTTTTCACTTCCGACCTTCTCTCCCTGCCCTGCCTTTGGGGCAGGGAGAGGTGTACCAGTTCCCCCATGAATTTCTTTTCTGTCTTCCCAAGTCCTCACCTTGAGACCTTTGGGTTAAGAGTTCCTGAATCCGAAGTCATTCACACCTTAATAGGGCATAAATAGAAAAAAAAAAAAAAAGTGGGGACTGGAAACCGAGAGTGGGAAAGATGGTGGAAATACCGGCCATGACGTGGCAGAGATGTTCACAAAACGTCTTGGAGAAGATGAAGAAAACAAACCACGCCTTGGACATGTACCCGGGTAGTCTGTAAGCGGGGCCCACGGCCTGGCTTTGGCATGAAGCTCTCTCAGGGGCAGAGCAGGTGCATATCAGCCTACGTCTGCTGGTCAGAGGGTCTGAGAAATAGAAAAGTGGGAGCCAGAAAAACTCACTCCTGAGCTTCTCACCTAGACAAGGACCCTTATATCCACGGCTGCCTAATTAGCCTAGGATTCTTGCAACTAACAAAACCCTTGTGGTTTGCACCCCTCTGCTGGCTGCCCCTCGAGCTGGCAGCAGCCATGGTCACCCCATCCCACCACGATCACATTCCCGTATTGTCCGCTCTTCTCCCATCACTCAACTTTCCGCGCTCCCTCTGTCCCCCAAATAAATGATTTTCAGGGTCAGTGCAGCAGCCTACGCCACGGAACACCTCGCCAAGGGTTCCTTCTCCTTCTTGCCCTGACAGAAGTCTGGCTGCACCCAGGGGGCAGGGCTCCCCAACAGTCCTTTCGTGGAGACCGATAGCTCTCCTACACCCCCACTCTCTCCCGTCACCGCTACACCGAGGCTCTTCTTCTTCCCTCCTCACGGCACCTTCCCCCCAGACATCTTGACCCAGATGTCCTATGTCCATTCACAAGGGTCAGCCTTAACTCACATTCTCACTCCCAAACCTGCTGCTTCCATCGTGCCCCCATCTCAGCGAATGACTCGCCATCCATTCAGCTGCCAAACACAGTACCTTGGCCGCATTCTTGATCCTTCTCTTCCCCCTACATGCAGTCAATCACGGAACCCCTTGGCTCTGCTCTCCAGGTATCTGTAGCATTTTCTCCGCCTCTCCGTACTAGCACTGCAGTACTTTGGGGCCCCGCCACCTTTCTTCTGGGCAACTGCAGCAGCCTGGTAATTGTTCTGCCTGCCATCCATTCTCCACAGAGCTAAAGATTTCTAAAATGCAAATCTGACCCCGCCATTTCTCTGCTTAAAACATTTTAATGACTCCCTCCTGCCCAGCGTAAAATTCAAATTCTTCACCATGGATCATAAGGTCGTTCATGATGGAACAGGGATAAAATAAAATCTACTAGGTAAGTATTTACATTCCTTCTCCCCTGTGAGCCTGCCTGCTGCCCTCCACACACACGAACGCCTTCTAATGGAGGAGGCAACCGGGATCTGAGCTTTAATTCACTGCTCAGGGCGATGAACGAGCCACAGGACTGGAGGAAATCCAGAACGCCTGGATTGATTTGCTTCAAAGACCAGCCAGCGCCAGTTACTAAAGAATTCGAAGACCTGGCTCCAGGTTCCCAAAGGGAAGGTGGGCTCGGGCCTCTGGCTGGGGGCTGCCTGGGAAGTGCAGTGAGCCTCATCACAGGGGCCTTGGGTCCAGGGGCCGCGCCTGGAAAAGGCAACTTCCGATGGGATCCCCTTGCCACAAATCTCAAAAAACAAAGCAAAGCTGCTGCCTGGAGAACTTGCATAATTAGTTTAGATGTGAAGAAAAGCATATGTGTGGAGCTTGACATTTGAATAAGCATATTTCCTTGAAAAGTATGTCTATAGACCCACGTTTTGGGAAATCGTAATCATAATAATAAATATCTCAGACACTCTGTGATGCGCATTTTCTACATATTCTCGCTACTCCTTTACCCTTATCATGTCCATTTTACTGGTAGGAGAACAGACTTACGGAGGTTACGAAACAAGTATACACAGCTAGTGAGCCGCAGAGCCAAAAAACAAACTTCAGCTCGTCTGGTGTCAAAACCCAGGCAGGTAATGGCTGTGCTAGACCACCGGACATCTTTTTAGAAACATGACCGATATCTCAGGTCAAATTCCCTAGAAGCAAAGCCTGAGTCAGAGCCTCAGGTACAGTCGATGTATTGAGAAGGTGCTCTTTAGGCGACATCTGTAAGGGAGGGAGAAAGCAGGAGAGGGAGGGAAGGAGCAAGGCGAGAATGTGGCCTCAGATAAAATCTAGCCTTGGATTAATCAACACAATGGAAGGGAGGGGTGTCTCCATAAAACTGTCCCACCTGGAGGCAAGGGGAGCAGGCTGTGTGAGTCAGCATGCTGAAGGATGAGTGCCCAGTAGGTAAAGAGTATCTAGCAGATTCTGTACTCCAAAAATACCGGAACAATCAAGCAAATAAGCAGTGAAATTTCTCACATCCTCTAAATCTAAGTTGGGAATAAAAAGGCCCTTCTTCCCTGTCCGTCAAAACAAGTTTATTACCCTCGTAGATACTCATAAAGCACTAGGCTGGAGTCACAAAGAATTGGCCCGTAGTAGACAGAGTCCTAAGGTGGCCCCATCATCCCCACGCCTGCATTGATGCCCTGACTAATCCCCTCCCCTTGAGTGCCACAGAGAGACGCAGATAGCTACGCTGTGAACTGGCTCTGGGGAGAGCTGGGGGTGGGCGGGGTGGGGGTGGGGAGAGGACCATGGGAAGCATCTGGAAGCCAAGAGCAGTTCCCTGCTGATGGCCAGCAAGAAAATAGGAGCCCCCATCCCACTGTCCCCAGGTCAGTCTTGCCAACAACAAGAGGGAGCTTGGAAGAAGATTCTTCCCCATTTGAGCCTCCAGATGGGAATGCGGCCTGACCAACACATAGACTGTAGCTTCGTGAGACCCCAAGAAGCGAACCGAGCTATGCCACATCCAGACTCCTGGCCCTTGGCAACCATGAAGTGATAGAAGTGTGTTGCTTTAAGCCATTAAGCCTGTGATGATTTGATAGGTACCAACAGAACACCAATATAGGGCAGCACTGAGTAATGGGCAAGATTTGTGATTCATGCGAAGATTGACACATACATATGCGTTAGTATATTGCAGAAGTGCAAGGGCTGTGATTATACCTGTAAGAAGACAACTCAGAAAACTACTGCAGAGTGGAACGTAACATGTTCGTTGAACAACATGTTATTACGTGCAGCAAAGCTCATTTTGGAACTCTGTGCAAGACTTCATACATATAATTTCAAGCACATTAGCACACAACAAATCATAGTTTAGCAAGCTGCAAAGGCATTTTGGTTCTCTTATTTGTGAATAAAACCCCATATTTCACATCTCAAATAATCGCTCTATATCGTTTATAATCTAATCATAACTGCTCTATAGTGCACCAGGAGGAAATTTCCCATCTTGTTTTCCTTTCAAGAAATAACACTTAAACCTCAGGGTCAGAATAACAAAGGTTGACTAGCTGTGTTTTAAATGGTTTCATCCCACTTCTCATTTTAAAAATCATCAAGATAGGCGAATAAGGAGAGGAAAAGCCAGGGGCCAATTTCGAGGTGAAATTTCTTTTTTTTTTTTTAACGTGTATTTATTTGTGAGAGAAAGAGAGTGCACAAGAGCGGGGGAGGGGTAGAGAGAGGGCAGTCAGAGGATCCAAAGTGGGCTCCATGCTGACAGCAGACAGCCCGATGTGGGACCCGAACTCACGAACTGTGAGATCATGATCTGAGCTGAAGTTGGACGCTTCACCGATTGAGCCACCCAGGCACTCCTTCGAGGTAAAATTTCTGCCATGGTGTAGACTATGTAGGGAGATTGAGTAATATACACTCCATCTTCTGAACTGAAAAAAAAAATATATATATATAATATAAATATATAATTGATTTTCTAAAATTTCCTGCTGTCTTTTTTTTTTTTTTTGTCTTAATCAGGAAAACACACAAAAGCCAAAAGCCAGGAAGCCATCAAGCAGGTCAGGGGCACAGCAGCCTGCCACCCCACCCCTGACCCATGAACACCCCCCAGACTCCCCCTCGCAGACTGTAACCCTCTGCGGTCGGCAGGAAGCCAAGAGGGGGGGTGTGCAGAGGCCGCTACTTTCTGGGATGCTCTCTAATGGTGAGTAGGGTAGGGGAAGCCCGGTCTGGGAGCCACAGCACTGGTCGAAGAACCACACCCTGCATGTCACCAGCAACTTAGGAAAAATAAAGTGCTTGACGGAGCAGGACAAGAGTCAACGCTCGTCATGCAGTAGAAGTAATCACAATTGTCTTCCTGTAGCCCTGCAGCTGTGCTCGTCTGCTTGGGTTGGGATCTAACTCCACGGCCTGGACTCCTTTGCCACCAGGCCGTTTGGTGTCCCAGCTTCACACACTGGCCATGGGCCTAGAGGTGGATAGATAGACACAGATATATACATAGATGGTATAGGTCTAGGTACATGTATAGGTTTAAGTGTGGGTATAGGTTTAGGTATATATTAATTTGTATTTATGTTTAGATCTGATCGCTGGAAGCTCCCAGAGAACATGGAGAGGGGCACATCCTGCCCCAGCCAGCCTGTCTATTGACAAAATGCTCAGCCTAGGTGGAAGTTTCCACATTCCTGAACGAATAGGAGACAAAAAAAAAAAAAAAAAAAAACCCAACAGCCACAGCCCTCTGTAGCTCCTGCCTCATAATGGTATGCAAATGATGATGCAAGTAATTAGCATTAGTAATTAGAAAAGAGATACCTGACGACCTCTCCCAGAGATGCCGTTTGCATCCCGAGCAGAGGAAAGATATTTTTTCGCAAATTACTTCCCACCAAGTCTATTAGAATTTCATTTCTGGGCCATTGATTTATTTATTTATGCTGCTCACGATATTCAGGAATCGATTTATTGCTACCTGGAGATGACTTTCACTGATGAGGACAAAGACATTTTCTGTCACTCTTAATACGACCATCAGCATGTGGCCCGTGGCCCCACGGGCTGCTCAGGACCTACCATTTTGATTCCCCATTGTGTGATTTGCAAATTCCACCTTTGCTCTCCTGGATCTCACAGCTCTCCACAGAGCCTCCAGGACCCATGACACCCCTGCACTCACCCTCCACCACCTCTGCCTCAGGACAGCCTTGACCCTGTCTGGGGGCCACCATGCCCCTCTGCTCTGGAGCCACCTGGCAGACAGCTCTGGGTGTTCAGACAGATTCCCTTCACTTGATTCCCAACCTTCCTCCCCTGATTCATACCCTGGAACCCTGGCTCTGGGGCCTTGCAGAGCACAGAGCATGCTCAGAAACTCCCGGAGTCATGAAAAGGGAACACAACTCCCAATCAGAAGGCAGTCGGGTTATTTGGCACGAGGCTTGACTCTATATACTGTACAAACAAAGCAAGTTGACAAAATGAAGAGGGAACCCCCGGGGAGAGCGGGTCACAGCTTAGGGCAGAGGCCGGTGGAGAGTGGCAGGGCCAGCAGAACGTGATTGGCAGCGTGGAGAGCCTTCTCCAGGCCAGGGACCCCACCTTGGGACGGGGAATGGCAGATAGCGGATACCCACCCAAGGCTCGAAGGACAGCAGCACGCCTGTCCTCCTACCAGACCCCAAGAAAATGTAATCGGGCAAGAAGACACCAGGAAGGGCTGGCTCTGCCTGTCATCAAGCAGAGATGTGACATTCCCATAAAGCGATACTTTTATAATCATTGATGGGAGCAGCTGGAAAACATAAGGACTCCCCCTTAGTGAGTACTCTCATTTTCAAAACGATGGCCCTTCCAAGCATGGAAACGTTCATTCCGATACTTACCACCATTGTGTTACGTAATGATCTAAGTCCTGTACTATTAGTGAAAGCCTTGCAAAACCTATTATTGTCAATTTTCCTTCCTCCTCCTAAGTGAATCAAAAAAGGCTATCTATTCCTCGCCCAAGAGGAATCCGGATCCTTGGCAAACATCTGCTTAATGGATCAGAGGTATTTAATAAAACTCCAGGCTTGCAAATAAAAATATAAAATCCCTTTAGCTCAATTTATCTCTTTGAAGCTCTTTGACTTCATCAGATTGGGCTCTGGAAATCTGCAGACTGCGGTCAAGAAACGAAAGAAATAAAGTCAGAATAGGGCTCAGAGGGGTGCTTTGGATGTTTCCTTTTCTCCTTCTTTTCTGCTTCAAGCTTTCCCAGACTCCTGCTGTTTATTGCGGGGGGGGGGGGTTTAGTGGCCCGATACAACCCACCAAACCACACCAGGACTCATTCCCTCTGATGAAGGACGGGCAGTCACAACCAGTGCTCCCTCACTACACAGAGATGAGGTTTCTCCAGCTATGGGCTCATTCATTTTCCCGTTTTTCAACTACCGGGTTTCTTATCTCGCCTTTCCCTCCAGAGATTCTCCAGAGATCATTTATATGATTCTGTGATATCTTGGCGATATTCACATTACGGAACATCACAGGGAGTGGTCTCCAGGGAGTATCTGCAATCAGAGCCGTGAATTTTGATCTTTTGTTTCACGACTTGTAAATCGTGGATTTGTACTGCTGGGGATGTATATCTGTGTCTTTTACCTCCTTATATTGGCGCTGCGGATTGTTTCTGTAATTCATTACAGGGAACGTATGCCTTCAGCGTTTCATATTGACGTTACAGAAACTAATTCGGACCCTCATCTTTTCAATATTCAAAACAAGCTTGACGTGGACACTTTTCCACTTTTATTTATTTATTTTTAATGTTTGTTTATTTATTTTGAAGAGAGAGATAAAGAGAGAATGTGAGTGGGACAGAGGCAGGACATACCACATTCAATGTCAGCCTTCTTTGTGGCTCTGTCCAAACACACAGTTTGTGGGCCAACCTGTCTCTTACACAATCGTCTCCTCATTGTCTGTGGGAAAGAGGCGGGGTGTGTGGGGAGGAGGAGAGGGAGGAAGTTACAGGGACGTCAAGATCACCCCAGGTCACTCCAGAAGGTCTGGGCCAGATGAACCTCCTTTAAAACACAGGGGAAGGGGGCAGGCTCATCGCCCCACTGGACTGTGTAATCAGGCCGTGCCTGCTGAGCACTGATTTCTTAAAATCAAGCATTGAGAGGTAAAAGGTTGGCTAGGCTGGTGGGGTCACGTTCAACCGAAGCAACTGCAAAACAGGTTCAGGATCACTCAGAAGCACAGTAGAGAATGAGGGCCCCCCTTGGGCGTGCACGAGTACATCGTGGATATTACTGATTGTGCCTAAAGTCAATTGAAGCGATATCGTTGAATTAGGAGAAAACAGTCATTCCTGGATAAACGCAGCAGCTGCTGGAAGTTCTAAAGTTAAAATAATGAAAAACGACGACAGCCACCATTTCTAACCCCTGTCCTAGTTCTGGACGCTGAGCTAAGGGCTTTGTGGATAGTCACCTACTTTATCCTCAGAGCAAGTCTGTCACGTAGGCATTTATACTCCGTGCGAGCCAAGAGGAAGCGGTGACCCAAGGAAGCCACTCAGCTCTGCTGATGTCCCCCCAGACACCATGCACCAATGTGCAGGAACCAGCCCAGCCTGCTGGGCTCTCACGTCGGTGCTCCCCAGGAAAGGAGGCTCCAGAAGGGCATCTGCTCAAAGGGGGTCCCCCTCCAGGCCACCCGCCCCAAGTGGAGAAGATAGTCACGGTCACTGTTAATTTTGAAGAAAACCGAGTGTCTTCAACCTAAAGAATTCTCCTTTGCTTTAATACTGCCCTTCTGAAGTTTTGCTTTATGTTAGAGTGCCCGTTCTTCCATAAACTGATAGTGCCAAGGGAAGGTAGTGTGTTTGTGTTTTTATATCACTTTTAAAGAATAGAAATCTGCCAACATCTAGGGTCCCCAAAATACCAGCCACGTTATTCAAGGGTCTGTGAGTGACCCATCAGCATCTGCGTCTGTCGCATGTGTCAGCAAAGGAAGGATGGTGAGGGGACGAGGGGGAGGTGTCCACCATTGTCTTGGCCTCAGGGCCATCCTGAGGACATCCCACCGTCACCTGGTCAGAGGGGGATGCTCTGCTTCACCTCCACTCCTGGGACCCAGGTGCCCAGGTCCACCCTCTACACAGAGGCAGGATCACAAGTAGCCTTGCCAGTCAGACTGCAAGTGTCCCCAGATGATGTGTCAGTGGGGTCCAAACTCAAGGATGCTAAGTAGTCATTATGTCCCTTCCGCTCTGCCCTCAGGACAGCCTGTAGATCCTTCTTCCTTCACCCCTTCTTCCTCTGTTTACCCAGTGACCTCCTTCCAGCAGTCTTCTCCTCCCCCCGGTTTCCCTCTCTAGTCCTTGGGAGTGGGGAAACTGGTTCCCCAAGAAACTGGACTCCTGTGGCTTTGTGCCTACCTTTCTTTCTTCTGAGGTTCCTCTGAGTCTTTCTCTCAGCTGTGGTGCAGGCTGGGGTGGGCTGGAAGTTTGGGAAAGAGCAGAGGAGAGGATTAATATTCCAGCTGTGCTGTGGACTAAATGTGTGTGTCCCCCCCAAAGCATACAGTGAAGCCTAAATCCCCAAGGTGATGGTATTTGGAGGTGGGGCCTTGGGGAGGCGATTAGGTCATGAGGGTGGAGCCCTCAGGAATGGAAGCAGCACTCTTGCAAAAAGAGGAAGAGAGTGGCGATCACCTTATCTCTGCTCTCGGCCGCGGAGGACACAATAGAAGGCCATCTGCAGACCAGAAACCAGGTCCTCACCAGACACCGGATCTGCAGGCACCTTGATCATGGACTTCCAGCCTCCAGAGCTGTGAGAAATAAATGTCTGTTGCTTAAGCCCCCCAGTCTGTGGTCTTTGTTACAGCAACCAGAACCGACCACTACAGCTGCCTCTCTGCCATGACCTGAGCCCCTACCTGCGATGAGGGAGCATAAGGCAGGCTGAGGGCAAAGTACAGGCTAACAGCACACCGCCCCCCCACCCCAAGTGGGATATGTGTGATATTCCTCGGACACTCCTGGCTGCCCAAGAAGAGGGGAAAGGAAAGAAAGCAAATGGTTGACTGATGGAGATCGAGGTCACGTAGGACGGGAGTCTCCTTCAGTTTACGGATGACTTAGTAACGGCAAGAAAAAGGCAATCTTATCCAGAACCTAATCTCCAGAAACCTATAGACTCCGTTTCCTGGAGCCCTCATATGACCCTCATCAAGATGTAAGGGGGTTTAAGTGCTTGCCGTGGTGATGTGGGAAACAAAGGCAAATGAAAAATTAGATGCCCGTACTGCCTACAGCCCAGTGACGAGTCCTTGAAACAGACAGAGTGACCTCCCTCTAGGAGCTCGGCTGCCTCCATGATGACACTTTGCTAGGGACAAAGGGGAATCTTGGCTTCACATTATCCTGACCCGCCCCCCACCCCAGGATCCTGTAAGTCTGCTTTAACATATAAAAATTCCTTGATCTCAACTCCCCAAGATACATGCAGACAATCATACTCCAAGCTTGTGGCCCCCTGATATACATCTGAAGGGTCTCATGACTGAGGTTTTACTCAACAGTTTTCCTAACAGCAGCCAGCCCCTCAAGGACCTGGAAACCTTGCTTCAAAATTCCTTAGAGACTTACGCTGTCCCTAACCCCCTCCCAACCTGAGGGTATATAATGAGTCACCCATTACAACCCCAGTGCAGCTCTTTCTGCCCAGGGTCCTGTCCCCGTGCTTCAATCAAACCACCTTTCTGCACCAAAGATGTCTTCGGGAATTCTTTCTTGGCTGTCAGTGCCGAACCCCGCCAACTCCCCAAGAGCTCATCACCTGTGGTTGTTTGGGCGGGAAGAAGACTTGCTCACAGATACCAAGCACTGGCCAGGTGCCGAGTGCAGTATGGGTTGCACTCCATTTAGCCCACACATCAACTCTTGGCGGGGGGGGTGGGGTGGATTTTTCAACCTGATCTTGCAGATGAGAAGGCTGAGAGATCATGAGTTTGGGCAAATTGTTCCAAAGGGTCATAGCTGGAGAATCAGGATCAAGTTTCCAGTACGAGTAAGTCCAAGGCCAGCTGGTCTCCGTCCGTCCGTCCATGCAAACAGCAGCTCTCAGCACCCAGGCAGTGCAGGGTAAGCCTCCTCCTGCTGCCTGGAGGCACTTCCCTCGTGCAGAACAAGGTGCCTCTCTTCAGGGGCTGGCTGAGCAAGTACAGCTCTGCCCCCTATGACTGCAGAGGCCCTCCACTGAGGAAGTTTCCATAGTGAGAAAGATTCACCGACAGGCTCTGTGCCTTCTTCTTCCTAACTCAGAATCCCAGATGCTTCCTGGGATGGTCTTCCATATAGGTCTTCCCTCCATCTGCACAGTGAACTTGAGCTTATAAAAGTTTCTTTGAAAGTCCTTGCCCTAGATAGTCCAAGGCTCACAGATCTTGGAGCTTCTTTCTGTCCAGGGTAAGAGGGAGACATCACTTACCCCCCTCTACCCACCTACTTATACCACCTCGCTATGCCGCTTAATGTTTGCTTCAGACTTGGATGTAATTCTCTTCTCACGTCACCAGCAATGACAAGACCAGGGTGGGTCCAGGGTCAATTGCAAAAAGCAGTGCCTTTTGCCCAAGGCATTCTGAAAACAACAAATGGATACTGGGAATCCATATTTTGGAACAAGGCGAAGGTTCGGCACTTGTATATCTGCTTTATGGGGATCAAATCCAGAACATAGACCTCCAACCTAGACATCGGAACACATGGACACAGAGTATTTGGGTCATGGGTAACAATGAAGTCTCCTTTCAGAATATACATATAAAAAAGTTTCCAATTGTAAAATGTCAGAGAACCTTGAATTGCATATTTTCAGAAGTTTGAATATAGTTACTAAGGATGTATTACTTTCACATGTGACTCACGCCAACTGGTATGCCAATGAGATATTCGGTTATGCAAAAACTTTATTTATAATACAAGGAGTTTCTATCTAGGGGGTTGACTCCAGAAATTTTTTTTAAAGTTATTTATTTATTTATTTTGAGAGAGAGAGAGAGAGCACACAAGTGGGGAGGAGCAGAGAGAAAGAAAGGACGAGCAAATCCCAAGCAGGCTCTGCACCGTCAGCCCAGAGCCCAATGTGGGGCTCGAACCTACAACCCGTGAGATCATGACCTGAGTTGAAATCAAGAGTCAGATGCTTAATCAACTAAGTCACTAAGCACCCCACAACTCTAGAAATTTACAAGTTTGGAAAGAAATACCTGAAATATAACAGGAATAATAATAATTTTGAAGTAGGTATTCTTTTAAAATTTAAGAAGTATTCTTTTTTATTTTTAATTTTTTAA
Source organism: Lynx rufus (assembly GCF_022079265.1). Lineage (NCBI taxonomy): Eukaryota > Metazoa > Chordata > Mammalia > Carnivora > Felidae > Lynx > Lynx rufus. The sequence goes on from NW_025814834.1 coordinate 6,207,872, forward strand.
TTAATTTTTTTCATTTTTATTTATTTGTGTTTATTTTAGAGACAGAGTGTGAGCAGGGGAGAGGGGCAGTGGGAGAGAATCTTAAGCAGACTCCATGCACAGCACAGAGCCTGATGTGGTGTTCCTTCCCATGACTCTGAGATCATAACCTGAGCTGAAATCAAGAGCAGGACACTCAACTGACTGAGCCACCCAGGCACCCCCTAAATTAAGAATTTTTACATGAAACTATAGCTAATTAATTGCTATCTGCTCACTCAAAACAAGTTGAGAAAAATAAATTAAAATATACCTGAAACTTACAGTTGAAAATACCTATTTCTTGGAGCTCCTGGGTGGCTCGGTCAGCTAAGTGTCTGACTTTGGCTCAAGTCATGATCTCATGGTTCGTGGGTTCGAGCCCCGCGTCAGGCTCTGTGCTGACAGCTCAGAGCCTGGAGCCTGCTTTGGATTCTGTGTCTCCCTCTCTCTCTTCCCCTCCCCTGCTCTCTCTCTCTCTCTCTCGAAAATAAACAAACATTTAAAAAAAATTTTTTTTAAAGAAAATACCTATTTCCTGGAAACCTATGTTTGCCACTATTGAGTTTTTGTTTTTCTGGGGAACAAAGGCAGGGCGGGAGTCTTTTGTAAATTATTAGAAATTGACCAAAGGATAAAGGAGAAGAAAGACCTCACATGATGAACTCAGTGTGATATCTATAAAATATCCAAAACTCTAAAATATATCGCTAACATACCTATTATTTCCTATTGCTATATAACAAATCATCATAAAACATAGTGAGTTAAAACAACCATAATTATATTTTATCTGTCATGTATTCTGTGGGTCATAAATTCAAAAGCAGCTTGGTCAGGTGGTTCCGGCTCTGAGTTTCTCAACAAGTTGAGTTAAAAGGTTGGCTGCATTCATCCTAAGGCTTGCCTGAGGCTGGAGAACCCGATTCCAAGACCGCCCCTCATGTGGCCAGCAGGTTGGTATGACAAGTTATTCCCTCTCTATGTGAACCTCATCATGAGGGCTGCCTTTACAACATGGTTATAGTTTCCCCCAGAGTAAATGATCTGAGAGACCAAAGTGGAAACCGAAATCCCTTTCATGACCTAGCCTCAAAAATCACACGTTGTGACTTCCATCATATTCTACTAGGTGCACAGGGCCAGCTCAGATTCAATATAGATGGAGAGATACAAGGGTGTTCAGATAGGAGATGAAAATCATTGACGGCCATCTTGGAAGCTGGCTATCACAGAATAATAAAGACTGAAATGTATGGGTGAGGTCACCATTATCTAATGTTATAAGATAATAATTAGGATTATAAGATAATACATAATAATATGTTTTCAAGTACAATGAAAGAATAACAGCCAAGCTATGAGTTCATATTTTCCATGGCATTGTAATAAATGTTGCTGTTGTTATTGTTTTTTTAATAAAGAGGTAACTAGAATCAACACAAATGAGTTATAAAAGTATTTCTATAAAAAAATAAAAACTTTTATTTGCATTTTTTAACATTTATTTTTGAGAGAGAGAAAGAGAGAGAGAGACAGAGCACAAGCAGGGGAGGGGCAGAGAGAGAGGGAGACGCTGAATCCAAAGCAGGCTCCAGGCTCTGAGCTGTCAGCACAGAGCCCGACGCGGGCTCGAACTCACAGACCGTGAGATCATGACCTGAGCCGAAGTTAGACGCCCGACCGACTGAGCCACCCAGGTGCCCCATTTTTATTTTTTTGATAGACAGCATGATCAGGGGAGAGGCAGAGAGAGAGGGATACAGAGGGTCTGAAGCGGGCTCTGCACTGACAGCAGAGATCCTGATGCGGGGCTCGAACTCACAAACTGGAAAATCATAGCCTGAGCTGAAGTTGGAGGCTCAACTGGCTGAGCCATCCAGATGCCCTGAGACATTGATTTTGACGAAATAGTGGCATGGTCTGTGATGACATTACCCGTAAGAGGCAGGGCCACTCTCCTAAGAAGGAATTTTGACAAACTTCCTGAAGGATATGCTAATCACCATATATGTTTAAGTGCTATATATTGATGTTTGATATATATATACATATACACATATGTACATATATATGTGTATATGTACATATATGTATATATGAATATATATTGATATACATATATGAGTATATATGAATATATATATTCATATATACACATATATGAATATATATGTATATATATATTTCCTTTCCATCAACATAATTTGAGATTTTGTGAGAAACTGAATAATTTTCAAAATATTAACATTGTTGTATTAGTATTAGTTTACGTTCTATGTAACAGAATATGTAAATAAAGTGGCTTAAACAAAATAGAAGATTCTCTCTCTTTAAAAAAAAAAAAAAGACCAGAGAGGAGCACCTGGGTGGCCCAGTCAGTTAAGCATTCGCCTCTCGGTTTCTGCTCAGGTCATGACCTCATGGTTTGTGAGTTTGAGCCCCGCACAGGGCTCCGTGCTGACATGGCAGAGCCTGCTTGGGATTCTCCCTCTCTCCCTCTGCCTCTGTCTCTCCCCCACTTGTACCCTCTGTCTCTCAAAATAAATTTAAAAAACTTTTAAAAATGTTTAAAAAAAAACAAAGAAGGCCAGAGATCAGCAGTCCCGGGCTGATATAGCAGCTCTGTGATTATCAAAGACCCTTCTCTCTTCTGCTCTACCCTCCAAAGGCCTGGTCTCCATTTTTATGTTTGCTTCATAGTCCAAGACGGATGACAGCTAGAGCTCCATCAGTCTGAATTCCAGGTTATAGAGAAAAAGGAGAAGAAGCAGCAAAAAGGGGGCCTACCTCCCAGTGCACCCAGTTGACTTCAAGGAACTTCTTAGAAGTCCTACCCAATGCTTCTGCTAACACCGCATTCATCAGATGTACTTACATAGCTACATCCACCTTCAAGGAGCGGTGGGAAATGTAATCTTTGTCCCAAGTGGCTAAAATCAGGGTTATTTCTCTGCATTTTCTAAAGAAAGTTAGTAGAATCGATATTGCATGGGAAAATAGCAATCTGTATCACAATTGTCCATTTTTATACAGCAAGATTTATGCATTTACAAAAAAAAAAAAGATTGGCAAACTAAAAATATCAACAAAGTAAAGTAAAAATATATCACACTGGCAGCTACCTACCGGTTCCAAACATGTTGGGTTGTTTGCTGTTATGATAGGGGTTGAGGAAATGTTTAAACAGTTGAAATATGGGCAGTTTATTAAACAATTCCTCAGTGATACAAGTGGCCAGTAAGTCAAGCGGCTTGTGAACATTGGTAAAACTTAGACTGTTACGTCTCTACCAAATGATGAGCGTTATAGGCTTATAAAAACATGCTTCAAAGAGAAATGAGAGATTTTTTTCTTTTTTTTAAAAAAGGAAAAGAAAGACCATATTTGTGATTTGAAAGAAATGATAAAGGCTTCAAAGGAGCTTGGAGAGAATAAAGGAGTTATGCCAAAATTCATTTCTGGGGATTCTGAGGTCATAAAATCCTTCTCTTTAGAAGGATGAAATATTTGGGAAGCGAGGGAGATGTGGGTAAGAATGAGGATTGCGGTAATACAGTTAGCAGATGATGAGACTGTATGAAATCGTTGTATATTACATAGATATATAATTGTGTATACGAAGTCCATATCTGCCACTCCCCTTCACCCATTTGCCCCTCACTCTCCCCCCACCCCCCACCACGACCCCTCTTCCCTCTGGTGCTAAATTTTAAAGTTAGTTTCATTACTGAAAAATGCAATCAGAATTACATTTCAATGAAAAGGGTCCCTATATGAAGCATAAATAAAAAATCACACGTGAGTGCAAAGTTTACAGATTTTACAGATTGCAAAGCCCAATCCCAGAAACGCAGTATGCCTGAAGTCTTTGTTGGGGTCTAAGTACTCTTTGCTGTTTGGGATACAGTCTTCAAAACAAAGTTTCTGGGTTGTCAGCACTATTAGACCTTGTGCTGACCTAGCCAATCACTACAGTGGGGGCAGGGGGCTCATTTTCAATTCTAAATTGCCTACGAATATACTTACACAGCTCAAGGGAGAATGGAGGTTAGAGGTTCAGACACCAGACCCAGATTCCTACCGAGTGGAAACTGTAACCAAATTCATGAAGCCTGAAGGACTCGTGGCCGGTGTACAAAACCTGGCTGCTAAACCTGAAAAAAGGGGATGGCTTATTAACTTAATTTCCCCGTGAGAATTTTATACTTCGGTTACTGTGAGTTAAAGTTAGGAATGTAAAAAAGAACTCCCAACTTGCTCCTGTGGTTATAATCGTGTCTCTTTCCTTCTTTCTACGACGTTAAATTTTAAAAGTTGAGAGGCCATTGTATGAAAACTGGATAGTGAATAACTAGGGGCACCTGGGGGGGCTCAGTCAGTTAAGCGTCCGACTTCAGCTCAGGTCATGATCTCATGGTTTTTGAGTTCGAGCCCCGCATTGGGCTCTGTGCTGACAGCTCAGAGCCTGGAGACTGCTTCAGAGTCTGTGTCTCCCTCTCTCTCTCTGTTTCTCCCCCACTCTCTCTCTCTCTCTCTCTCTCAAAAATAAATAAACATTAAAACAAAAAAGATAGAAAAAATAGATTTAAAAAATCAGTTCAGGGGTGCATGGGTGGTTCAGTCAGTTAAGATTCTGACTCTTGGTTTCAGCTCAGGTCATGATCTCACAATTCACGGCATTGAGCCCCACGCCAGGCTCTGCTCACAGCGTAGAGCCTGCTAGGGATTTTCTCTCTCTCTCTCTCTCTCTCTCTCTCTCTCTGTCCCTCCCCCACTCTGCTCTCTCTCCTTCCCACCCTCTCTCTTTCTCTCTCTCCAAATAAACATTTAAAAAAATCAGTTCAAAGTAGAAATTAAAATATCTTTTATGACTCAGCCTCAAAGTCACACACTGTCACTTCTGTCTCAAGTGACTGTCTCAACTGTCACTTCTGCTATATTTTGCTGGAAGGCAGCTATGCTCACCACTATACCATCAATGCTCCACGGCGCCATATTCTTCTGGGTACACAGAACCAGTACTGATCCAATGTGTGGGGTAGTATCTGGGGTATAAATCCCAGGAGATGAGAATCATTTGTAGCCATCGTAGAGGGTGGCTACTACAGAATAATAACAGGTAACGTGTCATGGGCAAGGTCATCATTATCTAAGATTAGAAAGTATTACACAGTGATAGACTTGCTAATGTAATAAAAACAACAGCCAATCTGATAGACGATATGTTAGATGAGCATTTTAATCAAAGCCGTGTTGTAGTTGCTTTTGTCTCATTAAGAAAGAGATAAGTAGAATCCATGCACATCGGTTATAAAGACATTTCTACAGCAAATCAAACTGGTTTTGATAAAACAATGGCATGTCCAATGACAAAACAATGGTTTTGATAAAACAATGGTAGTGGTAGCACGACCAACACAAGGTGGGGCCATACAACTGGAAAGGGATCTTAACAAACCCATTGAAGTATATATTCTTCACTATCTATAGTTGGTCATACACATCACTTGAGACTGTTTGTTAAAAATCCCAACAGGAGTGAGTGAGGCAGCCCAGAAGGTAGCAACAGCGGGACCCGATGCCATCGCCAGGTGGAGGAACCAAGGGAGAAAGTGGTGCCACCAAATCCCAGAGATGGTGCCGTGTGTTAGAGGCTGGGTATGTCTGGTCTAAACTGGATCCAAGGAGACATGACCCCTGTTAGTGATATCTCCAAAACAGAGAGAGAAGAGAAGAAATGCTTTGGCTTTTCTTTTCCCTCACCCTCCAATCTCTCAACAATGCCTCCCTTTGGCCAAACCTATTTGGAAACCAGATGATAATTGTATTAGTTTCTTGTTGCTGCTGTAACAAATCAGTAACAAACCAGTATAAAGTTTCAATACACAGTGACACAAATTTATTATCTTACAATTCTGAAGGTGAGAAGTCCAGAACCAGTCTCACTGGGCTACAGTCCAAGTGTTGACATGACTGGTTCCTTCTGGAGACTCTATAGGAGAACCTGTTTCCTAGCTTTTCCCAGCTCTAGAATGAATTCCTTGCATTTCTTGGCTCAGAGCCCCTTCTTCCATCATGAAAGCTGGCAGCAAAGCATCTTCAAATTTCTCTCTTTCCACTCTCTGCTTCTATTGTCACCACTCCTCTGACTCTCCTGATTACATGGGGCCACCTGGATAATCTTTCCATCTCAAGATATCTACTTTAATCACATCAGCAAAGTCCCCTTTGCCATGTAAAGAAACATATTCACAGGTTCTGGGGATTAGGACATGAATATCTTTGGAGGGCCATTATTCTATCACAATAACGGAGCCTAGCAAGTATCACCTGCAGGGCTCAGGGTACAAACACGGAAGGGGTTGGGGAAGGAGTGGATCTCAAGGAAGGAGATCCAAAGCGAGCGTTCATCTTTTTCTCTAAATTTTCATGGTTGCGATATCACACAAAAGACCTCATTTCTTTGCCTTTCTTTCTCTAAGCACTCTCTATTAATGAACTACTGCCTTAATCACATCCTTTCCCCAGAATAGAATAGACAGGGGAGACGATGCTGCTGAACTAGAAACAATTCACTGGCAGACAATGATAACACAACTGGCAACTTTTTCCTCTGGTTTTGAACTTACAGAAATTTTTTTTTAATTATATTCAGATTTTAGTCTTTCACCTACTCCTTCCCTTCCAAACTATACAGGTTTGCTTTTCCTGTTTGGGGTTTGCTAAAGAGGAAAAAGAGCAATCCCCAAATACTGTCATCTAAGACATTTAGAGTCCTTAATCACAAGACATGTTATCACAACAAGAACACTGGGTCTTCACAAAAGAAGTGGATCCCAAATTGTGACCTGTGCAGGACTTCAGCATCTCTCTGTGCATCACCCTCTTACCTCCCTATCTGGGTATCCATGATCCAGCATTACACCTCCCCCACTCTCAACCCATCATCTCCCACCAAAGCACCGCCCAGATATGCAACGTTAGAGGCTGGCCCCCTTGAGGGAAAAGGGAAAAGGGAGCTTGGAACCTCCCATGGTTCCTTTGTTTAGGTCAGTTCTACTGTTTATGCACAACTGAAGGACCATAATGATCACTGGCATCTTACTGGCACTGGGAAGGAAGGTCACGCAATGGCTGGTCTTCAGAGACCAGAGGAAATCTGTGATTGGTTACTGCCACTTGCATTATTCATTAATATCAAGAGTGGCCATGAGGGGCCAAAACGTAAGACTGCCAATGAATTGTAGGTGTGTAAGAAAATACTAGAATGCAAGCTCCATGAGGGCAGGAATTCTGATGGTCTTGTTTGCCATAAAATCCTCAGCACCTAGGACAGTGCCTGGCTCAACTGAATACTGGTTTACTACTCACTGAATGAGTGTATTACTTTATTTCACTTAAAAAGTATCATTTGTTATGACATTACTCCATAGCCAATGACTCATCCTTTCTTTCCCCAAATCATATGTATAGAAAAGTTCAGACACACAAAAAGCTGAAAGAATAATAAAACAGATAATCATGCACCTGCTCTCTAGTTCGGTAATTAACAGCTTATTTAATTGATTTCTGTCAATATTACGTTCATTTATATGTGTGGACAGGCACATGTACTGATTAAAGTTCAGAGATACGGAACCACTACACGTCTTTATATCTTCATATCTATATTTGTTTTCATATATCTGTAAGGCCATTATCTTCACTTCTGATGCTGGAGCTTGAAGTCCACAGGGCAGGAGTCAGAAGAGAAAATCGATGTAAAATGGAAGAGATTCAAGAGACCCCCACAAGGATGGGCAGATGGCTATTCCTCAGAGAACAGCAGAAGGCTATAGTTGGCAGACTCGAGCCATTCCTGCCACCTCCAACCTTGACAAGGCAGGACCCCTGGCAAAAGCCAGGCCGTTCTTCATGGAGCTGAACACACACACCCGGCCCGAGAGTTGAACCAACCGAAGGGAAATCGCAGGGAGGGTGGGCCGGCTGCAGGGCCCAGATGCTCATTCACGCCAGCACGGTGACAGGTGAGTCTACTGCTCAGGCATTTGCAAGACCTGTGGGATGCCTACTGTGTCCCTGTGCCCTCAGCATCTCTTACAAATGTCCTTCGTGGCCCACAGACCAGAAACATACAAGAAAAGCAATTCTGGGAAACAGGTCAGCAGAGCTGAGCAAACACGTCATAAAGCCACCGTCTCAAATTAAGCTTCCAAAATGCTGCCATTTCACCTCTAAATTGTTCGACTTTCACCTCAAGTTTCCCTTCTGAAAGGGCAGGAGAGAACAGCCATGTGAGGAACTTCTAATGGCAAACGTTCAGCTCTCGCGAGTGGTATGGATTAAGTGTTCGAAACGAGCCCTGGGCGCTGCTGGAGTTCAGTTTTCCTCTCGTTTAATACCGTATCTTCCGTTTTGGAAAGATTCTGTTAAATTCGCCTGGCCTGGCCTAGCACTGATTTTTACTTGCTTCCACCAAATGATGGAGTAAGATCATCAGAATCATTGCTGAAACTTTCGTTTCCTTTGGGAAAAACAAGTTAGCGTAGAACTCCTGAAGGGAGCCCACCTCCCAACTAACAGCTTGAGTTTTAAAATGAATCTTTTGACAAATGGCTTTTCTCTCCTTCTCAAGCTGCTACGACAAAATTTCCATTCTGAAAAAAGAAAACATCATCTCTCTTGTAAATTATCTAAAAGAACTTGGACAGGGGACCTAGCCCAGAAAGAGAGCTATTACCAAGAGATCACTTTTTTTTTTATCCTAATGACCTATCTGCAGGGCAGGACAAACATCTGATTACCAGACACTTGATCTCCTCAGTTTCCTGTGACCCACCCTCCTCCCCCTTGGAGCCCCCAGGCTATATCCCTTCCCTTAGCTCGAGATGACAGATAAGCCTCAATTGTCTAGCTCGTTTTCTGGTCTCATCTTTAATTACATAATTAAATGTGTTTTTCTCCTGTTAATTTCTCTTATGCTAATATGATTTATTAGACCACTCAAAAAACCAAGGGTAGAAGGAAAAAATTTTCCTCCCCAACGCTTTCTTTTCTTGGCACTCCTTGGGTAGACATTGCTGGAGTAAAGACCAAAACTGTCGAAAAATGTATGTATTGTCCCCTGTCAGAAACAGAGTATCTCTTCAGCTGCTGAAACTTGAGTTGAATCAGGAACATCAGATGAAGAATTTGTAACCAAGCAAAACTCCATAGCAACAAGTAATTAAAGTTGATTATAATTGTAAGACATTTACTCAGGATTTTTTTTTTTTTTTTTTAGATTCTTAAGAAAAATTCAATATGAAAGAATGTCTCAGAATTTCAAGGCATGTAAGCTGGCAACAAGTAAAAACCATTCATGTTAGGTTCAGTCATTCAAAAAACGAGTGCATATTTTAAGCTTGATAAAAAGCTTTGCTTTGAAAATTCCAGCAAAGTCAGCTCCCTGCTGAAGCCTGGGATGAATTGCACATGTATGTTTCTAATCTGCTTGCAACCCCGAGTGGATGCTTCTCTAGTGACAGCTTTATCCCTGGTGGTTTGGTTTCCAGGCTAGTCCACAACAGCTTGTTTTACCCACATACACCCAAATTACAGCTCTAATCATACTATTTCAGCTACATCTAGCTGCATTGTTTCGTGGAAAATGAATCTTGAATTTCAAGTTGCAATGCCAGGAACACATCCTCCCTGAACCCAAGAGCCAGAACAAGCAAATGTCGTGGCTTTAAATTTTACTTAGTAAAATATAACTCTAGATTAGCGCTTCCCAAAACGTCCCTTGGAAAGTTCCCCAAAAAAAACAGCAAGGGAGGGGAAGTCCCACCATCTAAACTTAGGAAATTGCAGGGGAGGAAACATCATTTTCCCTCTACCCTTCTGAGTTCTTAGTTGAGACCCCTAAATAGAAGACAGATGAACAAGAGAAAAACAAACTGAAGCTGATCAAAATGTAGACCTCATCTACACACAGGAGATACCCAGGGGAAAATGCGTAACTCCCCAGGTGGCCCAAAGCACCGGTTTAGATGCGATCTTTAGCTAAAGACAAAAGAAAAGAAGATACGGGTTGGGGAAGGAGAAGCCAGTCAAGAGAGGTTGCTAGGAAAGCCATGGGAAATGAGGGCAAGGTTGTTGTGCAGGGTCGAGTGGTGACTTCTCCACTGAAAGTTTCTTGTGATTTAGAGCCATCCTCCTCTTCCTGGTACAGAGAAAGAGACACCCGCACAAATGGAGATTTCATTTATGAATGTTGATTTCCCTTTGAAAAGGGTAATTTCAATTCCACATTCGGAGCTTTTCCTGGGTCTGCTGTTTCTCAAAATAATCAGCTCAAAATAATCCTTATGTCAAAGAAACATAGCACGTTCTGCTACCCTTCAAAATGCGGCATGCCCTCTCTGTGTCTTCAAAGACTTCAGTTCACAGCAGTATATGTTAAAGAATGATTACCAAAGACAGTTTAGGTGATGCAAACAAACTTTGTTTAACACTCCACGCCCAGAGCTGCAAAGTGGGCCAGAAAGCAGGAAGCTTTCATAGGCTAAAGAACAAGGAGGCTGGGTCTCCCATGTTGCCCTTCAGCTGGGACCAGGCACCCACCATCAGTTCGTGATGGACCCCGTCCCAGTCGAGCCTTCAGATGAGTTCCCAGCCCTGGCTGACATCTAAGTGTTGGAAGCAGAAGGCCCCGCTAAGCCATGCTCCGTTTCCTGACCCACGGGAACCGTGAGATAATATATTGTATTGTTTTAAGCTGCAACATTGAGGCGATTTGTTGCACAAAAACAGATAAGCAATACAATAGCATTTGGAAATGCTTCTCAAACTTCTTCCTTTTTTAAATGTTCATTTATTTATTTTAGAGAGAGGGAGGGAGAGAGTGAATCCCAAGCAGTGACAGCACTGTCAGCGTGGAGTCCTACACAGGGCTCAAACTCATGAACCACAAGATCACGACCTGAGCTGAAACCAAGAGTCAGACGCTGAGCTGATTGAGCCACCCAGGCGCCCCATACATGATGCCATTTCTGAATTAAACAAGCCTAATCTGACCACAATCTTTGTTATTTCTGATCCACGTGTGACTGATTAACTACAAAACAAAAAGTGAGACTTGTGGGACGTTAATCACTTGTAATATTTAGCCAACACTCTAAAAGCCCAATGATGCACGACGTGGAATAAATGCCCCAGCCAGATGACATTTAGAATGTTTCCAGTCGGCACGACGATTGCTCAATGGAGGGCATGAAAAGGACGGCATTTTGTTTTTACCACGGACGTAAGAGGACAGCTGGGAAGTTTATGGACGTGGACGATGAATGTAGTTTAGGAAGAAATAAAATGTTTGATGCAGTTTCCAGATGAGGCTTTAATGGTAACGAGATACATTCAGATAATGCTCCACAATCTATTTTTATAGTTCCTTCCTGGCAACGTGCCTTTTACGTACTGAACACCCAACATGTGTCAGTGAACTAATGGATCGGCATGACAAGACTGGGGGTTGCACGGCGGCATGGGCAAGAAATGCGTTTGGAGGGTGTTGTCTTCATTTTCAGATGAGCCAGGAGAGGCCTGGGAACACAAAGTGTTTCAGGGTGTCACGGAAATGACCTGCCCGGGGTCATTTCCGGGTGTTAAAACCACGTTGTCTGATCCGTGGTCTTGTACCTCTGTCCTATACCGTAATGTCTAGAACAACGACAACAACAGGTGTGTTCATGGGGTTGGCGGTGGAATCAGGAGTAAGGGAGAGATAAGCCATGAGGAGCCGAGAGACACAGAAGAGAGGGTCCACACTTCTCTGAAAAAGCCCAGGCACATGGGAGGGGGTGCTGTCTTCTTCCCTAGAAGGCAAAGACTCCAACAAGTATGTGTGCGAGATGTCCTCGGGGCCCAGAGGTCCTTTCTGAGCATTTGCAACAGCAACACACAGAAACATTCAAACCAGAAGGCAAGAACTAATTAGAGGATAGGACTCTTCATTAGCCTACCCATCAGTATCAAAACTCTAAAATGTTATTCATCAGGCAAGCGCCTTGGTGCGTGAGCAAGGATCAGGACGAATCTCAGTAAACTGGGTCATCAAGAGAACCGTGTCTCTCAGACAAACCCAGCTCCGTTGGCTTTATCTAGTTTCTCTGATCATTAAAGGCCTTCACCAGAGAAGTCCATGGATCCACCCAAGCGGAACATTTGAAAAAGCGTGTGCAAAATCTGCTCAAGCTCATACAGGCCGCGGTCCGGTGCTCGGGATACTGGGCCCGGGTCGCTGGTGTTTGTGTGAGTCGTTGATGATCTTGGGCAAGCCCTGTAGCCGTAGCCGTGGCCTAAGAGGTTCTGGTTTCTTCTATAAAATGAGAGGGACCGGACATGGTAGTATATCACAGAACCCCTGCCGTAACAGGCAGCCCAAAATGACTTGGATGGTAAAGAACGGGTCGGCTCTGGAAATGCAGGTGTAGGACGGGTTTGGGGCTGAACCGAACGCCCGGCTCTGTCTCCAGGCCTCAGAGCCTCTTAGCCCTGCATTCCGCCCTGTGCCGGCTTCACCTCTGCAGAAGAGAGATAGACCCATAACGCACGTAAACGTCTCCAGCAGCCTCTGGAACACTCTTCCTTCCTTGTCCCTGGCTGCAGTGGATTCACATGCCCATTTCCGGAGCCGTCATTGGGTGCACCTGGCTTTCCCACAGCCGGCCACGGTCACTGTGCCCTCGGCTTCCAGGAGGACCAGAGACTGGCGCCCCTCTGCCACAGGTGTGTTCGGAGGCCCCCCCAACTCCAAGGACTCAGCAAGTTTTATGAAATGACATTCACAAATGAAAACCTAGAAAAATGAAGGAAACCAGATAGCAACATGATATTGAGGCAAAGTAGTTCCAAATAATGTAAGTTGACCCTGGGTCCTCTGGGGATACTGCACGCACCACCCGTGTCTACTGGCCCCTCATCAACTTCCAAAGGGTGCTCCGCGCAAATGTCATCTTTCTCTATGACGGCTTTGCTGCTCCAGGCCTTCCCTCATGATGCATGGTGTGGTCGCCTCCTCCCAAAGAAAAGGCACTGGTGTGAGTTGCTAAGAGGGAGGTGGAGGCTCTGATCCGCACCTGTTGCATCCTTTTCAGTACGTGTGCTTGTGCACGCTCATGCGTGTGTACACGCCCGTGTGTGTGGATGTGCGTACGTGCTGTGTCTCTCTCCTAGAATCGGCAAGGAGGGTTATCCAAAAGTCATTGGCCAAACAAGGAAGGAATCTCGTATTTAATGGTACTGATCAGCTTCCTTCTGGACTAAATTCCTAAAGTCATTTTCAGATTCCGGGTCAGAATTATATAGACCTATTTTGTAAGCTTATAGCAGGCCACGGTCTCTTACAAACCTACAAATGAGACACGATCGTTAGTTTGGTAATGATTCCACGATATATTTTATTGCCTTTAATTATAACCTTTGGCATCAAGATGGTAGTTCCTGTAATAATAGGATGTTTCATTCGACTGAAAAACTGAGGTGGGCTCCCGGAACAATTGCTTCTGTTAATTGGGATCTTTGAGATAGTTATCTTAGTCAGATCTTGACTCCAAATATCACCTCTGAGCACATAAGACAGCTTGATATGTCTCAGATACATTTGCTCCAACACTCAGAGATGAACATGCCAACACCCTTGCAATGGACCATTTAGACGTTAGCAGGAGAATAGAATCTGGAACCTGAGAGTTTATTTAGCCCACTGCTCTCATCGCCTGGAGATGCCACCAAGGCGAAGTGATACTCCCAAACATTCCCAAGGTAAAAATAATCTGATGTTAGCAAAATAGAAGTTGAATCGCAGATCCTTTGACTCCAGATAAATACAGTTTTCAGCACTTCTTCTATGCTGACGTCTTCAGAACAATGATGCCCACAGACTTCTCGGGCTCACATTACGTGCAACAACCAGTGCGTTCGTGTTATTCAACCCTGGAGACTGAGGAGGGAGCCGCCCCCACTCAACTGTAGCTCTGTCTGCTTAGGCATGACTGGCTGTAGCTAAGGGTGTGCTCTTTAGAACTGAGGCCCATCAAAGAAAAGGCACATATTTGAAATACGTGTCTGGCACCAAGATGGAAGGATATGACTAAAACCTATTGGAAGGAAACCCAGACGGCTAAATACTAGGTTGCCTGGTCTTCAGAGGGTTATTTTTCACGCTCACGAGGACAGCACTTGCAAACATTGTCATACAAATGAGTCACGGAGTTATTACACGTCTTATGCCAACTGGTGTGAAATAATATTTACAGAAATTACAGGCTTTGAGCAGTCGGCTTCATGCAGGAGAGGCGCGTGCGAGCAGAGGGTGTATGTTTTGACCAAGCAGTTTCCCTTCTAGGTAAGACCTTCCTGAAGACTTCATCAGATACTCAAACTGCATATTTGGGTGTTTATAATTCCTTGCTCTTTAGTTAGTTCAGTTTTAAAATATTAAATATTTTATAATAGAAGATTGATCGGCGTCCTATACTAGAGATTAGTGCGCGGTCGTTAAAAATAATTACAATGCCTAGCGCCATGGAAAAATGTTTATAATATAATTCGTGTGTTAGGTTTCTAGGACTGTCATAACAAATGACTGCAAATGGGTGGCTTCAAACAACAGAGATGGATTCACTCACACTTATGGAGGCTGGAAGTTTGAAATCAAGGTATCAGCCAAAGTGTTCGCAGGGCCACGCTTCTGAGCAAGTCTCCAGGGGACCATCCTTCCCTGCCTCGTCAAGCTGCTAGTGGCTGTTGTCTTGGGGCTCCATGACTCCCATCTCTGCCTCTGTCCTCACATGGCTTTCTCCCGTCTGTGTCTCTGTGTCCTCCCCTCTTCGTAAGGACACGTGCCATCGGATTCAGGACCTACTCTAAAATCAAGATGCTCTCATCTTGAGATCCTTGAATGAATCCCATCGGCAAAGACCCTTTTTCCAAATAAGGTCATGTTCATGGGTTCTGGGAAGACACGTCTTTTCGGTGGGGGGAGGTACGATTCAATCTACTACAATTAGTCAGAAAGGCTGGCTATAGCTTTATTCGATCCTGCCTCAACCAGGTACATACATACGGCCTGTAATGGGATTGGGAAACCAACACGAATATGCAAAAAGCCCACCGCTGCCCCCATACGCAGACTTCAGAGAATGAAGGCGTTCCGGAGAAGTCCCCAGTCAAGGTGTTAGCAGGCTTGGTTCCTTCTGGAGGCTCCGAGGGATAATCTGGTCCAGGCCTCCCTGCTAGCTCCTGGTTATTCTGGCAATCCTTGGCTTTCCTTGGCTTATAGGCACAAAACTCCAGTGTCCGCTCCATCGTCATACGGACTTCCTCCCTCTGTCTTGACGTCTCTGTTTTCTCTTCTTCTAAGGACACCAGTCACACTGGCTTAGGGCCCGTTCGAATCCAGGATGACCTCATCTCAACTGATTACATCTGCAAAGATGCTATTTCCAAATGAAGTCACATTCCGAGGGAGATATGAGTTTGGGGGGAACGTTACTGAACCCATGCCAGCTGGCACGGGGTCACCCTGAGTCAGTCCGGCATGGCTGCGTGGACGGGCAAGAAGACCTGGAAAAGGAGGGTGGGATGCCCCGGGGCTGAGCGAGGAGCCGCAGGGACCATTCTGAATGGACCTATGTCCACTCCAGGCCCAGGCCAAAGGAACCCGGGGCAGAAGGGAGCACAAGGCATTTCTAAAGAGCCCTGAGTGAAAGAACCAGACTTAGCAGGTGCCAGGCCCCAGGGCAAAGCTACCCAGCACCCCCAAAACTGTCCAGTCCCCTCCCCCATGCTTGCAGGGCAAGTGTGAGAACAGAAGACCATCCTCCTCCCCCTCCGCACTGCAGGTGCCTCTGAGATGGGAGGGAAGGTGGCCAGAACCCAGATTAGAGTTTTGACTGTATCACAAGACATGTGCTAGGATGTGCACATTAATATGTAATAATATGCAATGCGGTTTCTTAAAAATGTGAGATCTCCTACCACCAAAGCTACTTTTGAGAGTTGAGAATGGGATGTCCCCAACCGGATGTGTGTTGCAGAATGGGAAGCAGGGGCGCGCCAACCTCTGAGCCGCCAGGAGTTAAACTAGGGGCTGTCGCGGCAGACCTTGGACCGTGGAGGGGACAGAGCAGGGGAATGAATGAATGCATGACAGAGCGGCCAAGAAGGGAGAGGAGGGAAGGGTGGAAACTGCAGTCAGGCTTCTGCGGTGGCCGCGAGCACACAGAGCTGTGCCTTTGAAGAAGCAGCAACAGTCCCTGTGCTTCTGCCCACAGAACGACACACATTTCCCACTTTAATTGTGACCTAGTTACCGTGACACGGTGAACACAACAAGCCTCGCCCTCCTCACCGCCAGCCCCGCAGAGCCCAGCTTAGTAAATCCCGCCACCTAGTGCCCTCCGGCTCAGAGCGCCCCGGAGCAGCCAGGGAGTCTAAGGAAACAGCTCCTTTTTCTTCCCCTCCTCCACCTCACCCGCAAAGCCATTACTCTACCACGTCCCACTTATGAGAAAAATAAAGCTCAGATGTCTTATCTGCTCACTAATTGTGTTTTTTCTTCTGAGGTAGGTTGTGTTTGGCTTTTAAGGATGCCAGTTTTCTGTTGAGTGATGGCCAAGGGAGTGTCTGTTTGGATACCCAAAGAAAGAATGCCAAGGTCATGGGCAAAGGAAAACTTGGCATGAACCCAGCGCCTCATCCAATTTCAGAATTGGCCCTCGGTCTAAAGAAGAATTAAACAGAAGGGCAACAGTGTGTGTGTTTAACAGGGAGTTTGGGGGTAAAACAATCCCCACCCCCACCTGTATGGAGTCCCTATAGCTGAGGCAGAGAACCATGCTCCCCGGATTCACTTAATGGAATTCGCTTATGGATTCCATTCGCTTCTGGATTCGCTTAATGCACATGCATCCAAGGGGTAGGTGGGTCTGCAGGGTGGGCTTGCGGTGGTTTTGTAAGAAGCCTGCACGGGCGACGTCTGATGGCCAAAGTGATCCGTCAGGCTGACAGTTTGGCTAACCTTCTCTTTGCTTCATATCTACTGAGAGAACTTCAAACCCGCTGATTAGCTTTCTGAAGGTTTGATGTCTTTCTTTCTTGCTTGCTTTCTTGCTTTCTTGCTTTCTTTCTTTCAGAGGGAGGGTAGAATTCAGAGAGCTGAGATATAAGGCCATGAGGCCTGGGTTTGCCTCTTACTGGTGATGGTACAAGTTTTCTCTAAGCCATGTTTTCATCATTGGTCAAATTGTGGTCAGAGTGGGTAGGTGCCCATTAGGGTTATTTTGAGAATTACATGATGGAATCCATGTAGAGTGCCTGGTTTGTAGTGTCCAATAAATGATAGCTATTATGGTAGGGTGAATACTGGCCTCCCAAAGGCGTCCATATCCTAATTCCCAGAATCTGTGAATGTGTTACCTCACAAAGTAACAGGCATTTTGCAGATGTGGTTAAGTTAAAGATCTTGAGATGAACGTATCCTGAAATATCTGGGTCGACCCCGTGTTCCTTGTAAGAAGGGTGCAGGGTGGTCACAGAAAAGGCCATGTATGATGGAAGCGAGGGTTGGAGTTTTGTCCTTTGAAGACAGAGGAGGGGCTATAAGCTAGGGAATGAGGCTGGCCTGTAGACGCTGAAAAAGGCAGAGAAATGAATCCTCCCCGGAGACTCCAGAAGGAACATAGCCTTGCTAAAAATACCTTGATTTTGCCCCAGGAGACCCATTTTGAACTTCTAACCTTCAGAACTGTAAAATGATACATTTGTGTTATTTTAAGCTACTCAGTTTGTGCTTCAGCAGCAATAAGAAAAGAATTTAGTTATAAATACCAAAATCCTCCCAATATGGCTGGCTCCATGATATTGGTTTCGGGATCTTTCTATAAAAGGGATTTCCTCCCAGTCAGGGAGGACCTCCCAGCCCAAGGATCCATTCAGGGTGAACCTATTAGTGAGTGACCTGTTGATCGTAAAAAACTGACCATTAACTATGGTAATACAGTCAAGTTTGGATCATATTTTAGGAATGGGTAGGTACCATTTGGGATAAAATAGGCCTGCCCCAAACAGAACAAAGAGATAAAGGACAGCAGGGAGAAACCTCAGCTCATGTGAACACTGACTCAAGATATAACAGAAAATAAATGTTTGATAATTTGCCTAATTCGGAACATGGAACAATGGCTAAAGCAATCTACTACCAAGACAAGAGAGCATGGGAGCCAACACAGACATTGGGGCCAACCTTACGCCACATCGCACAAGTAAAGGCTTGGGAACACAAGGAGAGAGAGAGGCAGACTGAGCTGGCCAAGGGAAAAATCAGATCTGGGGGTCTGCCAGGGCTGACGCAGAAGCCCTTGCAACATGGAGGGTGGAGAAGATAGTGGACTCAAAAGAGGGAAGGAAGAGAGAAGTGTGGGTTTGGGACAAATACGCAGGCTCAAGGATAGCAGTTTGAGAAATCTGAGGGTCTCAGACCCATGGCTTTTCTCATTGACCTCTTGCTGTTCCATGTAAATTCTACTGGCAAATCCATCAGAATGGGCAGCCTTGGATGCCTTCTCTCCCTCTGTCTATTAGCATCTCCAGGAGGACAGGTTCCTGCCCTGGGGAGTCCATTTCTTTGGCAGCGGGAGCTGGTGGGTAGAATCACGACTGTAGCAACTATGACAGTTCAAAGATATAGTAGAAACATGCTGCTTTTCTGGAGAAATGGTTCTAGCCAGGGAACGTGGGGGCATGGAGGTTGTCACAAATTAAATCCGGGATTTGGCTTCTCAAAGTTCCCAGGGTGGGACAGAGGTTATAATCCCTCTGATGTGTCTAATTCTCTTGATCACCAATCCTCAACTGTCTGCATGTGACCCTAGTAGCCCCCTGCAGTTCACTACCTGATCCCAGCTACAGATTTCATGTGCTACTTGGACCAGTGGCCGTAGCTGTCACCATGGCAACTATGGCTGGGCTCCTGACCATACAAGCCTTGGGCAGCAGCTAGGGCAACCGTAAGAAACCATGTAACATAGCAAGGGTTTGGGGCTACCACTCTGGACAAGTCTCACCAATCACCTCCAGAAAGACTCCGGGGGGCTCTGGCTCCTACCATATTCTAGGCTCCTTGTGTCCTGAGACCCTAAAGCCCACCCATCCAGCACCACTCCTGCACACTATAGCTGTGGCCCCAGCTGAAGCCCCTTTGGACCTCTCCTTATCCCACTCACACTCGTCCACAGTGGGTCCCACATACCCTCCTAAAAATCTACCATTCACATAAACAGAGCTCTTCACATAGGACAGTTGAGCAAGGTGGGAAGTCCTCATTTGCCTTCCTTGGGTTGCTGAAGCACTGAAGATACCACAACCAAGGGAAGGACAAGACAGGTGTTGAGGAAAGAAAACAAAAAGAAGGAAAGAGATAGTCCAGAAAGCTGAGAGTGGATCAAGCTGAGCTTCCTTTTAAAAGGTCAGAACATGGCATCTGCAGTGAAGAACATTCTATAGAATGGCTCTTGCCTTGTCCCTGTCCCACTCCTCGTGAGCCACTAATACCTGACAGTCGCTGAAGAAATCAGGCCATGTGTTGTGAAATGCATATATAATTAATCTTAGGATCAAAATTAAATCGCGTGCTACAGTCTGGAAAGGAAGATAACACAAAACAGAATACCCTGGGAATCTGCCCCAAACTTGAGGAAGACACCAGCAAACTTTGCGGCTGAGGCAGCCCCAGAGGTGAGACCTGACCCTACAGCTTTCCTGGCACACACACTCTGGATGTGGGAAGAAGGGCATGGCGTGCGACATGTTGGTGACAAGCCAAGCCACACCGAGACATTTTGGGAGAGAAAATAAAAAAGAACACCAAATGTCGGAACTCTGGGCAATTTTTAATCCAAGCTGGGAAGGGACAAGGGAGGTAAATGTGGTCTCCCCGGAGAGGGGTGTGCGTGTCCCCGGGGGCTTGCAAGAATGCAACATCGTCATGCTTAAGCAGACTGCCAGTGATTCCCTAGCAAACAACTCACCTCATACGAGGTCGGTGCAAAGGACCGATAACGTCTTAATGTACCTCCCATCCAGGAAATGGTTCTCAGGGGCTTGTGACGTCTTCACAGAAAGCCTGGGAAACTGACGGGGTTTCAATCTCACTGGTGAGGTGCTGTGTTTGGGTTTGTAGATTCTCACCTCCTCTAATCCCCCCAGGACACCTCACAAGGGCCTGGCTCCAGGAGAGGCCCCCCAAACTGCAGCAATCATTAAGTGGCTTGGGAACACGGACCTCTGTCCTTGGGTTCTTTCCCGGCAATACCTGGTTTGACAGAAAGCTGGCTTTGCTGTATTGACACCCAGGACTGAGAAGTCTGGAGAAAAAGAATCGACAGGGGCATTTGGGTGGTGGGGAGGGGACGGCCTTTGCCTTTTCATCCCTAAATCACCAGATGATTTTTTTTTCAGGTCCTTTATTTTTTAAAATTAACATAAGTCACAAAAGGAAAGACACTCTTAACGCCAAGCTGCCTGGGACTGACTGTCTCTTTAAGAGTAAGGAATTTACAATCATTGCATATTGATCTAAAACATGTGTTTGACATAATTAGGCTAAGCGTGGCCACTTTGTGAGTCCTCAGCTCCTAAAATCCTTAGGTAATACTAATCTCTTCATGTCATTGCTTCTTATCTAAAAACTTGACAGTTATGCCTATTTTTATTTTTTTTAACATTTATTTATTTTTGAGAGACAGAGAGAGGCAGAGCATGAGCAGGGGAGGGGCAGAGAGAGAGAGGGAGACACAGAATCCGAAGCAGGCTCCAGGCTCCAAGCTGTCAGCACAGAGCCCGACGCGGGGCTCAAACCATGGACCGCGAGATCGTGACCTGAGCTGAAGTCGGACGCTCAACCGACTGAGCCACCCAGGTGCCCCGACAGTTATGCCTATTCAAAAAAAAAAAAAAAAAATCGAACAGTGAAAAAAGAGGAAGAGTAAGATATTCATTAACGACTGGAACTGATCAAAAGAAAAATTACGCAATTCATAAAGTATCTTTCTTCTCTGGAACTTCTATTCCTTCCAATGCATTTTGCTGTTAAAAGAGAGAAGGGGGGAGGGATTAGATTCTGTAGCATGCTTTCCACTTCCTTTCTATGGAGGCTCAGGGCCCAGCGCTCCTGAGTGTATTCAAGGGGAATCCAAGATGGCGCTAGAGACTGGAACAACTATTCAAAATGGTCAGCGTCTCGGACAAAGAAGTGAGAGAAACCTGCAGGGGGAAGGGGAGGTGGCCCCAGAAAGGAAGCTCAAGTCTCAAAAAAGAAGGGGCCAGAGGGGGCCTGAGGCAAAGCTGCAGCCAGGAAAGAGACAGGGTACAAGCGAGGGAGCCACCGGAATCAGTAAAGCAGGAGACAGGCCTCAGCTACGGTCATCCATTCATCTGTTCAATAGCATGTAGGCATCCATTAAGTATTGGGGGTTACAAAGATGAATAAGGTGTAGCCTCAATGGAAGGAAGGGAGGAAGGAAGGAAGGAAGGAAGGAAGGAAGGAAGGAAGGAAGAAGGGAAGGGAGGGAAGGAGAGAGGAAGAGAGAGGAAAGAAAGGAAAGAAGGAGGGGGAAAGGAAGGAAGGAAGGAGCGAAGGGAGGAAGGAGGGGGCAAAGGAAGAAAGGAAGGAGGAAAGGGAGGAAGGAAGGGGGAAGGAAGGAAGGAAGAAATCACAAACTGTAGAGAAACCGGAAGGGACTAGAATACAGTATGATAAATGTAATTCCAGGAATTCATCTGGTGCAGGAGACCCCGAGGACAAGGTGGGGGTGGGTGCTGTAGCAAGGCATCGGGGGCCTGGGAATGGAGGTCTGAGCCAGACTGGGGACCCACGGAAATAATCAGCCATGTGACTCTTCTGTGCAATGTGGAGGCAGAGAGGATCGGGGGACACAGACATGGACCACACCACGGGACAGAGGGCCCCATTCCTTGTGTCCCGCTCCACTCCTGCCCCCACCAGTGTTAACAATTCTGGTGACATGTGGAGGTGACCTTGAGGGAACAAGATGAAGCCATCATGAAGACACTGTCCACACTGGGCCAGCGAAGGGACAGAGCCAGGAAACTTCAGAGGGAGACAGCAGAAAGCAGTGACTGGGTGACGGAGGGCAGGGAAGAGGTCCGAGAGGATTCTGTTTCAGATAACCAGGAAGGTGTTATTCAGATTAATCTGTTATTCAGATTCTGGATAACCAGGAAGATGAGTTGGTTACAGGAGAAAGACCAGTCCCGAAGGGAAGAACTGTGCTTCGAGCATGTGACAGGATACACAGATGCAGATGTCTAGCATGCTGTTGGTTAAGACACAGTCTATAAACGCTGTAGAGGTGCAGTGTGGACATGGAAGGCAGAATGCTCCCCGGACAGATAGGCATCAAAGTGCCGGGGGTTCCTGGGATCACCCAGGAAAGAGAAGACAGTGCATAGAGGAAGAGCTGAGGCCGGAGTCCTGGGGAACACCACCATTTCGGGTGCAGGAAGAAGAAGAGAGATCCATGCAGAAGAGAGAGAAGTCTTGGCTGAAAGGAGAGCCAGGAAAGAGGCACTAAATGCAGCCACGAAGTCCAGTGGGCACAGGGAAGGCCAGGGGGCTGGAGGCCCCAAGAGGCGGAGAGAGAGCAGGGCGGAGCCAATGGAAAGAGGAGGCAGCAGTACAGACCCCACTTCTTTCAAGCCAAGTGGGAAGAGAACCCAAGAGAGTGAACAGGGGATGGGGAGGAGCGAGGGGTGGAAACCATTGCTCTGTAGACCCTCTGAATTCTCAGAAATTCGCCTGCTCGCTAACATTCCTTTGTACCCCCCAGATCAATACTCCTGGGGGTTTTGCATTCGTTCCAGGAGATGCTCAGGGAGTCTCCCAACATGGGTGCTGTTGGCCATGTAAAACGACGCTCTGCCCCCTTATTGCGGCTCAGACTGTCAACAAGTGTCCTTCTCACGGTTTATTCGGTGCCACATTTTTGGCATTTTTGTGCTTCCTGGTGGTGATTTTGCGGCCCCCACATGTGGAGCCCAAGTGCTGTCTAGCGCTGCTAAGCGCGGGCTGTGACGCGCCTCGGGGAGATACGCTTGTGTCAGAGAAACGCGGTTCAGGCGCGAGTTGCGGTGCCGCTGGCCGTGAGTTCTACGTGGATCAACAGTACGGTAAATAAGGTGTCTTTAAACAGAAACACCCATACATCAAGGTCATGCACTGACTGGTTGATGAAAGGTGACCAGAGGCTCACAGGAGCCTCACCCTGTACTTCCCACAGGAGCAATGGTTGAGTATCCGCTAAATCAGTGTTGGCATCGACTCTACAGATCATAACTACGATGGTAATGAGAACCGACCGTACTTGGTGGAGTAATCGTCACGTGTGTGCCATGGATGAGCGTCAGGGCAGACAGAGTACAAGTAGACACAGCCCGCGCATAGCCAGGTTGCCAGCTCCCAAGCACCTGGCTGGTCTTTTCCATCTCCGATGGAGTCTGGTTCCCCCAGGAGGTGGGAGCCATGGGAGATCATGAGAAGTTGTCACCCACGGGTCTCACACCCGAATATGGAAATCGCTCAGCCACTCACTTAGGGGCCCGTGTTGTAGGGTCACCCCTCCCACCTGGCTGATGACACATAGGTATGTGTTAACACTTCCAGTCAACTAGTCTACCTTCCAGCCGGCTGCCTACCTAGCTTCACCCCACACCTGACACACGTATCTTAAATAAATAATCCTCGGGGCTTTGCCCTTTCATGATCTTTCTTAAACACGGAGGTATTGGCATGAGGTACAGTATCACAGGCGGGAAAAGAGAGACACCCAGACATCAACAGTGAAAACCCCAATCTCAACACCCCCTCTGAGAGCAAGACTCTCCGATGCCTCCGCTTCCTCATCTACAAAACACAGACAATAATGGCAAAGCTTCATAGGAGCTGTTGCAAGATTTATAAAAGGCAATGCACATAAAGGGTCCAAACACAGACGCAGGCACCCTTGGGAGTTGAGTACTTGTTGGGCAAACTGATATAATCCTGAGACTGATTCTTTCCACCATGCAGCTATCCCCAACAGGCCTCACTGGCAATGGCCTCCTTTGCTGCTCTTGGACATAGAACTCCAGGGGTCCGCACAAATCGACGTGGCAACGTAAAGGAAAAGGCCTCGCTCACAGTGCTGCGGTCTGGTGTGGTTTGTGACCATCTGGCCACTGCATAACTAAGGAGTGTGGACTATTTAGCTATAAGGATCAAGCAAGGGTTAGACACTCAGAAAGATCCCTTCCAGTGTGAGGGTTGGAGCCTGATTTTCATGGCCCCTATATTAGAGGGGCAAATAAGACAAAAATTCCAAAGCTCTTGTCTAAATATCACCTTTCACGATCTACTCCTATGTACGAAATGATTTTCTAGCAACCTGAAAGAATCCTAGAACAGTGTTTATTGAATTACAAAAACACTTCCTCAGCCCCTACTTTGTTCCAGGAGCTGAACCAGGGTCTGAGGGCTCCAAGCTACCGGAACCAAAGCCTCGGCCTTCAAGGAGCTCCCCACTGGAAGAACGTCACTCACAGCTTGCAAATAGTTGTCCTGATTTGGGTCATGCGTGTGTGTTTTCCTTCCTTCCAACCTGATTGAACCTTTCTTATGGTCTAGACATCGTCCTTAACTTTATGGTAGGAACTAAAATAATTAATAAGAATGACAAGGCCATGCGTCCCCAAGGAGTTCCCGGTCCAACAGGCACAAAAACAAATACAAAACTAATAATAATAATTTCCTTTGAGGGAAGTGAGCCGAGAAGTTAAGAGAGTGGAACATTGTCTCACAGCTCGTGGTGATAGAGCAGGCTGGGAGCCAGGTCTGCTGGTTCCAGACCCTGTGCTGGCCTTCCCAGGCTCATTTTGTGATTCCTGGAAATCCAGAGCGCAGTGGGGAAATCTAAAGGTCATGGGGGGGCAGGGACATAACTGGGACTTAACTCAAAGTTAGTGTCCAGGTGAGGACGGCCGCATTGAACCTTTCGTCTGCATGGTCTTTAATTATTTTTTTTAATGTTCATTTATTTTTGAGAGACAGACAGACAGACAGAGCGTGAGCAGGGGAGGGGCAGAGAGAGAGGGAGACACAGAATCCGAAGCAGGCTCCAGGCTCCGAGCTGTCAGCACAGAGCCCGACGTGGGGCTCGATCTCATGAATCACAAGATCATGACCTGAGCCGAAGTCGGACGCTTAACCGACTGAGCCACCCAGCCGCCCCTCCACTGCCTTTAAAGAGACATTTGTTAAGCAATCAATTTTGTTATGGAAATCAAATCAAGAATTTGTATTGCAATACGTGTGTGCGTATATGCCCAATATAATCCTGTTATTAATAGGTGAAATACAGCCAGTTCATTGAGCATTGTATTTTTCCCCAAGGATGCTCTATAAAGCAAAAGGAAATGATTTAAATTTATAAAAAAAAAAAAAAGGAATATGATGAGTCCATTTCTTCGTAATGAGTAGTTTCCTGATCTCCACACGAAGCTGGTGTTTATTTTTAGGAGGCACGCGGATTAAAAAGAAAACCTACTGTTTGCATCTTTCATCCAATACGGCCTCACTGGTAAATTTTCCTTCTATTTTAGTAAAATGTCAGTTGACTTCCTTCAAACTCCGGCGGTTAAAAATTAATTATACGAGGCTTAAGTGATTTTTTAAAAAATAACTATTTCAGGGACCTAACGTGGAAGATTCCATCACCCACTCAAAACTACTTGCTGAACGTTTGCCGCGTGCCAGGCTCCGTGCTGGGCAGTCGGATATTAGCAGGTGAAGTTCCCTGCGCCCTGCGCCCGGGGGTCCCGTGCAACGTGATGCGGCAGAGAGGGGACAGACGAGTGCGGAGGCCCCGTGATGAGGACCGTCCTAAAGGGATCAGAGGAGACCGCCCATGGGAAGACTGGACGCCCAGCTGAGGCCTGACCAGTGAGGGGAGAGCAGCGAGGGGGCTGTTCCCTGCAGAGGTCACGGCAGGGCGAGCCGGGCGGATGTCAGTACTGCTGGAGCTTCGGGGTGAGGCCGACTTGGAGAAGTGGGCAGGGGCCAGGTCACCAAGGCCTTTGTGGGCCACGCTGAGGAGTTTGGACTTTATCCTGAAGGGTTACAGTGCTGTGTAAACTGAAGCCTGTGAGAGCTCAAGCTTCGTTATTAACTTGTGTTTCTGTGCAAAACTGGATGTGCAGGGAATCGATGTCTGTAATCGCATCTGAGGATTCCTTCTAGGTGTCCACTTCCTGATGTCCCCTTACTACTTGGGAGCCTTTAACAAGACTTAGCTACAAATGCCCTAGCAACTGGGAATCTATATACTCGTGAGAGTCGGTGACACTCAGGGCTGCTTTGGTGAAGCAGGGCTCGGGGTTCAGCTCCCCACAGCACTGGGGGCCAATAGGCTTTTCTTCCTTTTGGCTTAGTGCCTGTCTTTTGCACACCTCTGCTTTATCCCGTAAGTGAAGCGAGCATTAGGGGGGTTACGTGGAAAGGATCAGAGACCCCTCTGTGTTTCAAGAGAAGCCTGAGGACAGCGTGCAAGGTGGACAGCATAAGATCAGGACCGGAGGCAGGAAAGCATGCCCCGGTCGGTGGTGATGGCGAGCAAGTGATCGGCCCATACCAGAGAAAACGTGCGGCCCAACTCTGTAAGACTGGACCCCTGTGGATGTTGGGAGAAGAGAAAGGGTAAAGAGTCAATGGTGCTCTAAAATTTTGAGCTTGAGAAAATTAGGTGGATGGCGATGCCCTCAATTAAGGCAGGGAGCTGACGAGGAGGCTGGGTGGGACCCGAGAGGTCACAGGTAACCATAGCAACTGCATCCAGTGGGCCTGCATCTCGGGATAGAGCGTGGTAAGAGACGTGTGCTTGGAAGTAACTGCAGATCATTGATGAGGGCGGGCAAGTGGAAGAGACCGCGGAGCAATCTGCAGAAGGAAGAGACAGCAGGCTAAGAAGGTAATACAAATCGTCACCAGTATTTAAATTACCGATCGAGGAGAGGCAGGCAGATCTGATTTCGCAGATCCGAGGGCTGAAGATCCAGGGCGCAAGGAGCAGAAGGCGAATGAGAGGTGGGAAGGGCAGGGCAGCAGCCGAAGGCCACGGTGGAGTCGAGAAGCTTAGCGGACGGGGTGGGGGGGCAGTTGCTGGAAGGGGGATGCGTCAAAGGAGCGGCTGTTCTGTTCGCTCTTCAACACGTGATGACACCAGTGGTGACAAATACAAGAGCCACAGGAGAAAGCTCGAGGTGCACGGGACGGAAGAGGCGACGGAGGGGCAGAGCCTGGGAGGAGACGAGGGGGTGGGAAGGCGAGGACAGGAGCCGAGCGGCCGAGCAGGGCATCTGGGGGCCGCGGTGTCCGTCCAGGCGCTCACTCCAAGCGGCTTCTCTTTCTAAATACGCATGTTTTTAGCCGTGTCCCCTTACCTCGAGGCTGTTACTCAAAGCCAGCGTTTGTCCTTGTTCTGTGCCCCTTGTACGGGTACCCTCGATTCCCGGGAGGAAAGATCCTTCTCAGGCTCTCTGCAGACAGAAGGACGGATAGGCTCTGTCATTCACACCAACATCTGAGATGACATGGGCCCCGTGACAATAAGTAGTGGGAAGGGTCGTGACCGGCATAAAGAACCCCACACTGCCGAGGGATGCCCAGACAGGACAGCTCCATCTGCCCTCCCCGGCTGTCCCTCCCCCTCCCCTGCGAGACGTCACAGCTGAACCCGTGTGTGTTTCTCTCCACGTGTGACCTGTCCCGGCCACTACTGTAAGCCTCAAAGGCAGGCACTGTCACATTTGTCTTTCAGGCCTCCGTGAGATCTGCCCAGTGCTTGTCACACACATTTGGTGAAGTAAATTAAATTGTCGTCTTCAAAGAAATCTCGGAGACGCATGTTCAACCGCATCCGTGATGTTCCCAGGGCCCGACACGTTTTTAAAATTCGACTCTGGAATTATCTTCTGAGCCATATAAGAAGGCTCAGTCACATTAATTTAGACGTAAAATAGTTTTGGTCCCAAATGGCATTTTCCCACTGTAGTAGCCAGCCTCCTCCAAGATGGCCTCCTGGAATTCACACTTGGGTATTCCCCTCCTACACTGGACCAGAGTTGGTCAGTGTGACTATTCAAATACAAAGAAGTAAGTGATATACAACTTCCAAAATTAGGTAACAAAAGACCGTGTCTTCTGTCTCAGGTGCTCTGCAGCTTACTCATTCTCTTCCTGTCTCTCTCTCTGTCTCTCTGTCCCTCTCTCATCGTTGTCTCTGGGGGAAGCCAGCTGTCATGTTCTGAGGACATTCAGACAGCCCGATGGAAAAGCCTACAGTGGGAGAAACTAAAGCCCTCAGTCCAAGAGCCCATGAAGAGTCAAGGCTTTTTACAACCACGTGAGTGACCTTGGAAGTGGATCCTTCAGACCCAGTCAAGCCTTCAAATGAGATCACAGCCCCAGACAATACCTTACCTGCAGCCTTGTTACAGGCTGTGTCAGAACCAGCCGGCTAAGCTGCCTCTGGGTTCCTGAGCCTCAGAAATTGTGATATAACAAACATTTGTGGCTTTAAGCTGCTAAATCTGGGGATAATTTGACACACAGAAATCTATAACTAATGTACCCAAGTTGGTTATTACTCTGATTAATCACATGTATTTTGGCTATTTCCAAAACCAAATCCAAGACACCCATTTTCCACCACTACAGCAGCTTGAAAGAATGGGCCATAGATTCTGAAGGCAATTCCAAAAAAGAAGTGTTCAAAAAAATGTCCTCAGCAATGGTCGCACTGCGCAAATAATTGTACGTTCTCCCAGACAACGCAGAGGGTGTCTAAAACTTTTTGTCTGAAATCAAGCCTCGGATTGTAAGCCCCGGCACTTCAGATAAATTTCAGTATGCCTAGTGAGGATCAAACACCGGGCTCAATATAATATTATTATCTGTGTTATTCATTTTAATGAAGAAATCCAAAATAAAGTGAATTTCACAGCTCTTCCAGAAAATAGCACTGGCAAAAACAGAAGCTTTAGAGTCTGACAGATCTGTATCAAGTCCTACATTGGCAATGTAGCCTTGGACAAACTCCAGAAACTCACTAAGCCTCCGTTTGCCCATCTACAAAATGGGAAGGAACACAGTGCGGCCTCCCAGGATGGTTGTGAAAGACAAAGCCGTGTCTACCGATTAGCACTTTTGCATATGCATTTTGCATTTTGCATCTGCGATTAACACCACGAATTATCATTTATCTCGTCTATAAAAGCAGGTAAAACAACACCTGCTTCCCAGAGCTATTAAGAAGACTAAACGAGGAAAATGATCTGCAAAAAGAGAGGAACTGTGGTCTTGTTAACTCCATCCGTGGGCCCCAAAACACCTTTGAAAGCGGATGGCAAAGAGGTGGTTCGAGAGAGTTCACGCTTTTTCAGAAAATGCCCCAAAGTGGGGCAGGAGGGAAGGTCGACGCTGACGTCCTGAGCCAGCTGTGACATTTCGATTCCTGCTAACATTTAAGTAAGTTTTCATGCCTCACGTTTTACCTTTTCAGTGATTCGCAAAGCAAGCTTGTGCAGTGCTGCTCTTTTCGTTTGCGCTTGAAATATTTTGTATTTCGGGGGTTAATCTACTGTGAAATGGTGCCAGCACGATCCAAAAAGAATCTGCTGGTGCTGCGTGGAAAAAAGCAGGACCACTTACCGAGCGACCGTTCACTGCGTTCGCTTCTGGACTTGTCAGGACTGAGACCTGTAATACAGGAATGGTCATCAGGCAAGACCCCTTTCTCCATTTCCAGAATGTTCTGTCCTTTCATTATTGACGCCCCAAATATGCCTCCTTTTAAGCAAGAAACAGTGGAGGATCACCAAATAGTTTTGTAGCAGGAAAAAGGCTCAGGGAAATAAAAATGGCCCCTAACCCTTTGAACCCTAACCAAGGAAAGCAAGGAGGGCCCTCCCTCCCCCAACCGAGACTCTTAAAGGGATGGTTGGTTCTCATCACGTGGCTTCAGGATGACAGAATTCGCCCTCGATCAATTAGATGAGCTTTAGTCCAGACCCTCCAGCCACACGTTGCGGCACACCTGGGTCCTGTAACTTGGCCTGCGCACCCAGGAGGAAATAAGCCTGTTCAAGTTGGGGGAGCCTCTCGAGGTGTAAACTCACATCTGCTCTGTTTGTTTGACACCTCAGATGGAATCATATATGGAAAATCTCTGCATAAATATAAAGAGATACCTAAATGAAAAGTTGTATCATTGTCATCTACTGGTAAGAAAGGAACAAAAAAAAATGCTCATCTTCTGGAAACACTATAATTGTTCAAAGGCTATAGTGTTTCCAGTGTTAAATGACTCACTAACAGAGAACTACAATATAAAGTTGTTTCAAGAAAAAACAAACACATTAAAAAGAACAGATCTCAACTTACCAGGTAGGTACATATTTCTCCATGTAGAGGATCCCAATATGTCCCCAAAACCCATCTAAGTCAATTTCGGCATCAGGATAGATCAGCACGTGAAAGAGGGGAAAAAAAAGACATTGTAAAAAATGCAAATATTATCAGGAAGATTCTTAGGTATTACGTAATTCATTTTTAATGAAATAAGGTAATATATTGTATTAAATAACTTTATGTGGTGTCAAAAGTGTGTCTAGGAAAGCACATGGGGAAGAACAAATCACACGATGTTTAAATCGCCTGAGGGGCGCCTGGGTGGCTCGGTCGGTTAAGCGTCCGACTTCGGCTCAGGTCATGATCTCGCGGTCCGTGAGTTCGAGCCCCGCGTCGGGCTCTGGGCTGATGGCTCAGAGCCTGGAGCCTGTTTCCGATTCTGTGTCTCCCTCTCTCTCTGCCCCTCCCCCGTTCATGCTCTGTCTCTCTCTGTCCCAAGAAAAATAAATAAACGTTGAAAAAAAAAAAATTTTAAATCGCCTGAAAAGCTTTCCACTGGACTCAGAACGTGCTCCCAAATATGGGGGACCAGAAATATGGCACCTTTCCTATGAACTTGCAAACAGACTGTATTTAGATCAGATGTGGGGGTTTTCTGGGTATGAAGTTCCCCTAGTGTGTTCAGTTAGGGAAAGGCTTGCACAAATAGATTCCATGAAGTCACTGAATAACATACGTCCACACAAAGACTTGGGCACGAATACTCGTAGCATCATCGTTCATAACAGCGGAAATAACCCAAGTGTTGATCGAGTATTGAATGGGTAATCAAAGGTAGTATATCTGTACAATAGAATCTTAATACTAGAAAGGAATGAAGTACCAATACATCCTACAGCAGGTAGGAACCTCCAGAACACGATGCTTAGTGAGATAAGCCAGTTACAAAAGGACACGTGTTGTATAATTCCATTTGTATGAAATGGCCGGAATAGGCAAATCTGTAGACCCAGAAGGCAGATGAGGGGTTGTTGGGGGCTGGGGGAACGGGGAGCACAGAAACGGCTGCTAACGGGGATGAGATTTCTTTTCGAGTTGATGCAAATGTTCTGGATTTAGATAGTGGAGGCTATATTCAGTATATACTCATATACTGAAAGCCACCGAATTGGACACATTAAAAGGGTGAGTTGTATGCTATGTGGATTCTAACTCAGTAAAGGTGTTATTAAAAGAAAAGGGAGGGGGCGCCTGGGTGGCTCAGTCGGTTAAGCATCCGACTTCGGCTCAGGTCACGATCTCACGGTCCGTGAGTTTGAGCCCCGCGTCGGGCTCTGTGCTGACAGCTCACAGCCTGGAGCCTGCTTTGGATTCTGTGTCTCCCTCTCTCTCTGACCCTCCCCCGTTCATGCTCTGTCTCTCTCTGTCTCAAAAATAAACATTAAAAAAAAAAAAAAAGAAAAGGGAGGGGACCTGGGTGGCTCAGTCAGTTAAGTGTCCGACTTTTGATTTCAGCTCACGTCATTGTCTCTGGTTCACGGAATTAAGTACCAAGTGTTATGAGCACAGAGCCTGTTTGGGATTCTCTCTCTTCACCCCCTCTCTCTCTCTGCTCCTTCCCGACTTGTGCGCTCTCTCTCTCTCTCTCTCTCAAAATAAATAAATAAACTTGAAAAAAAGGCCTGGGGCACACATGACCTAA
Source organism: Lynx rufus (assembly GCF_022079265.1). Taxonomy (NCBI): domain Eukaryota; kingdom Metazoa; phylum Chordata; class Mammalia; order Carnivora; family Felidae; genus Lynx; species Lynx rufus. The sequence continues at coordinate 6,240,094 of NW_025814834.1, forward strand.
GCCAGGCCAAAGGGAGTCATGCCAAGAGGCATGTCCAGTGGAGCTAGAGAGAAATGCTCCCTCTTCCTCCTAAGTTAGAGCATCTGAATCTGGAGCAGCTTGTGGCCTTGCTGAAAGGAAAAAGCTCATCTACAGTAGGAGAGGGAAGCAGGGAAGAGAGGGGAAGGGGGTGGGGCTTGGGGGAGAGGGGGGAGGGAAGGGAGGGAGAAGCTGGCCCAGGTGGCATTGAAGACTCCCAAATGAACGGGTCCATGAGGTCAACTCCTCCCCTTCCTTTCTGGGAATGTGATCCAGGGACTTACCCATTTTGGCTTCGGCGACTTGTAGTTCAAGTTCTATCATTTGCGACGGAACACAGTCGCCTCTCGTCCCCTGAGCTCGAATTCCATTCTGGTTATTCTTCCTCAGTTTCTCCCTTTGGACTGTTTCTGGGTCTCCTGGCTGAAGCCTTAGGCAAATCTCATCCCACCTACTCCACATCAGGATTTGCCTAAAGTCAAGTTCCGCCAACAACCTACAGGCATGAGCGCCGCACTCTGGACGGTGACTAAACCATTAAGTGGTTGACTGTGCACTCGTGTGCACATAGAACCCTCCGTCCTCTCTAGATTTCTCTTTCCAAATCAACCAGAAATCATAGAAACTACCTATAATTCAAATATACATTTGACTAAGGACAGCAGAATGTTAGCAAATTGAGACATTTTTTCCCTCATATGTCCTTACAGCTTTTATACTTCTTAAAATCACGTAAGGGAAAACTCCAAACTTCTACTATGGACAGTTTCTCTCATCATATCCTTGCGAGATATCTTCCCTTTGATCTAAGTCCTTAGTCTTCATATTTTGGATTTTTCAGTCTTATTCTCCATGGCTTAACTCTTTCTTCACATTATATTCCTTTCCCCCAAAATTTTTCTTTTTTTTTTTAATTTTTTTTTAACATTTATTTATTTTTGAGACAGAGAGAGACAGAGCATGAACGGGGGAGGGGCAGAGAGAGAGGGAGACACAGAATCGGAAGCAGGCTCCAGGCTCTGAGCCATCAGCCCAGAGCCTGACGCGGGGCTCGAACTCATGGACCGCGAGATCGTGACCTGAGCCGAAGTCGGACGCTCAACCGACTGAGCCACCCAGGCGCCCCCCCCGAAATTTTTCTATAACCTACATATGTTTTTCAAACGATCTTCATTTTCATTACTCCAGGATTTTTTTTTTTTGGTTTTATTTCTTCTATTTCCTACCTCCAACAATGACTTCTTTGTTTGATGCCTAAATGCATCCTAGTCTCGTCTCTTTTATGTTTCTTTTTCTTTTCTTAATATGAAATTTATTGTCCAATTGGTTTCCATATCTTTTGTTTCTAATATCACTTCTTATTTCACTGAAAATGGTTAGCAGCTGTTTTCTCTTTTTTTTTTTTTTTCTGTTTCATATATGAAATCTACTTCAGAGTTTCCAGGAATTACTTGAAATCTCCATCTGCTTTCTTTCTTCCTTCGAAATACAGAATTCTTGAATTTAAGGAGTTCTTTTTTTTTTTTAATTTGCCCCTAATTCTTTATGATTTCCTAATCTTTGGAGAACATCCACCTGAGGGTTTATTTCAAAATCTTGCTTCTTTCAGGGGCTCGCCTAACTTAATGTCAGAGTCTTCTTATAAAACTCAGATTGGAAGACAAGCAGACAGTCCACTGTGCTACGAAAAAGTTGCAACAGATCTGTGGGTTGTGCGATCAGAATTGACTTACCAAACGAGTGGTGGAAGAGGGATTAAATGGAGGGGGGCAGTTACTGAATTCATTTCAACACGTTAAAGGCCACAGAATGAACTAGAATCCATTTCTCAACACTCACTACTAACTCCTGGCTCCCGTTAGCATTCCCTGGCACCTGTCCTGTCAGCCCCCTGGTGCTCCCACCTGCTCTCAGCCATCAATAGGCCCGTCGTCATTAGGATGAGGCCAGGGATCCTAGACATGACCCTGGAGGTCCATCCTGCCTTTGTCTCCAGATCAACCGTGTGCCTCTGTGCCCGTATTTTGCTCATCGCGGTCATAATGGTTTGTGTCCCTTCCAACCCACCAGCTTCTCTTGCACTTCATAGAACTCCCTGATGGTCCCCTTGTGCTTGGAATCACTTTTCCTCCTCCCCTCAACACCTGTCCCCTTTGAACTGATGGACATTCTTGATGTGAACGTCAGTTCCCCAGGGAAGCTCTCCCTGCGCCCAGACGATCTTCCGTCCTCTCAACATGTACCCCCAAACGCTTGCCTGGTAGTCAGGATCAACCCTGCTGCCCGGAGCCCCCCTTACTCATCTACAAACTCCACACGGGCCGGGACTTGCTTGTCTCGCTTCTCACTCTCTCCCCAGCTGTTCCCATATAAGCCACAAAATCCACATGCACAAAATGCTTGTGAAACGCTGTGCTTGGTCCTTGTCGTTTCTGGATTAGCCGGGCCACGGATGTGTGAGTGTGTCAGCTCAAAAACACATCAGACTTTATGTAAGCTTCAGTGGAGTCTGGAAAAGGAAGTCCTTCGTACTTGTCCTAACACCCGGGAAATAGATCTTGGAACCAAATCAATTTCAGCGCAGTTGCGGGGGTGAGGGGCCAGCCCGCCATTCACCAAGCATCTCTCATGGACTAGACGCTGGGCCAGATCTTACTTGTCCACCAACTTACTCAACTCTCTCAGCACTGTCAGATGGCCTTTACTGCCGGCATCTCGCTGGTGAAGAGGTGCCCGATCATGGAGTTAAGTACCCTGACCTGGACCGCAGAGCTGCTAAATGGTTTTGAACTCTAGTCCAACAAAAATGCCCCTCCCCTTTCCTCCACTAAACCACAGTGTCAGTGGCCTGCACACTCAGTTCTAAAACTCTAACGATTTGCCAATTGTTGCTTTAAGCTCTGTTTTCAACTCTCTGGGAAACAAAGAGAGAGAAAGAGAGAGGGAGGCTGGAGAAGGAGGGGAGACTCCAGCCAAGTGAGCAAAGCTGTGTTTGCCCCTGCCTGGGGATACTCCAGTGACTCAATCACACGGGTCTGCTTGTCACAGACCCACACAGAGCCTACAGGGCGCTGTCCCGGGGGACACCAAGGCCCTGGTCCTACCTCTTCGCTGCTGTTAGACTCAGAACTGGACGACCAGTGGCAGCGAACCCACACGTCCCGCACCTGCTCGGCAGACATCCGCACCGTGCTTCTGCAAACAACTGCCGGCTGGAAAAGAAAACAGTGAGCTCCGTGGCCAGCGGCTCCTAGAAAGGGTTAGGACCCATCTCAGAGATCAGGTGATAATGTAACGCCTGACAGAATGATGCAGACGGAAAGGGGAAATTCACAGAGGCACCTCATGTTCCCAAAACGAAAATCTCCCAGCAGCGAAGCAGACACAACTGAAATACCTAAAGATGTGTTGTCAGGCATGTAGGTATCACGTGTTCCCCTCCCCGTGAGCCCTGAGTGAGCTGCCCCGAAGTTTCCCAATGGAACAAAAGGAAGCAGGAAGAACCCAAGGACTGTGTTCTCCTCTCCTTTGGCCTCAAGAGTCTGTTAGGAGCGGACGCTGTGACACTTGGGTTTGAGTCCTTCGCCCAACAGTCACAGAGAAAAGTCTCATGAAACAGGTCACAAAACAAAGGATTCCCTTTTCAGAATTTACATCATTGCCAAGCGACCCTGTCATAAAGTAACAAACTCATAAAGTAACAAACTCATAAAGTAACAAACTCATAAAGTAATGAACTCATAAAGTAACAAACTCATAAAGTAACAAACTCATAAGCTCACAAAACCCTGAAAACTCATACGTCTTTAGGCAAACACCTTGGATAGCAAGAGTTGGCCCGGTGGTGGTGGCCTGTTCGCCCCAGACACCTGCCCATGGGTGGGAACAAGTGTTGGGCCACGTTCTGGCCACCAGGGGTGCAAAACGGAACACACCGTGGTTCAGTAGAACCAGAGCCAGGTAACATACTGCACAACAGCCAACTGCAAAATAGTGTGACTCACACCAAGGACACAGTTTTTAGATCAGTTTAAAATGGAACTCGAAACACCTCTGGAATTTGCCTTTGGGATTGGCCTCTTTGTGTTCAGTTTGCCTGGAACCATCATTACACCCGGTTCAAAGAGCAGGAAACTGAGGCAGCGGGGGTTAAACAATTTGCCAGGATCACTCAACACCATGGAGTCCAGAGCTCAAGCCCTCAGCCACTGAGCCGCACCGCGCCCCTGCGCAAGGAGCACAGCATGGACAGTCAGTGCCTCCCAGTGTGACCGGATGCCAGAGCGTCCGTGTGACGGGGCACAGCTCCAGGTCACAGAAGAAGCAAGGAGCTTCCACAGGTTAATTTCTGGGACATGGCATTTCCCGCCACGCTTACCATGTAGTAGCCCCTTTGGAAGTCACAGGTAGAAGGGTCTTCTCCAGATTCTCTCCTGCATGTTGTCTCCCGAATGCCAAACTCTAGGTCCATGCTCAAGCTATCCTGGTCCAGGACATAGACCTTCACAAAAACAAAGCATCAGTTTGCCATGGGTGAGCTACTGGGGTTTGCAATGCTCCAAATGTTTGTCCCTGCACAGTAAGAAAAAGTTACAGAGTCCTCCATGGTGAGAGCTTTCTGGACTCACAATCTCCCAGTTCCCAGCCCTCAGTCTGAGACAAGAAGAAACGTTTTTCCAAAGGCACATAATACTTCATTTAAAAAAACGGAGCCAGAACTTAGGCGTTCTTGGTGGGAACTCCAAGGTCGACGTTGCTTACGATGACTTACCTTTATAACTGATCCTCATGGCAGATTCCATTTTTGCCAATTTGCCTACTTGCTCAAATTTATTTATAATCCCAGAACCGAGGTTCAGGGTCCCTTTGCAGTCATCCACATGCGTGCACTGAGGATTTGAGTTGTCCTGCGCCCACGTTCCCAGCGGAGATCAGACAAGGCAGCGCTCTGCCTTCTTGTTTCCGCTGTCGTGCTGTAGACAAGTGCCCTTTTCCTGCTCTTTTTTGGACCATGTTTTTCTCATTTTTGTGTTTTTTTTTCCTTGGTGATTTTGCTGTTTAAAATGGCCCCCCAGCTGTAGCCTTACAGTGCTGTCCAGGGCTTCCAAACACGGAAAGCCTAGATGTGCCATATGGAGAAAACACGCGTGTCAGACAAGGAGCAGTGGTTCAGTAGGTACTAATTTAGTGTGTGTGGTGACTGCATAGAACGCAACCCCTGCAAATAGCGAGAATCAACTGGGTGTATTTTTAAGGGACATTTTCCTAAAAGAACGCTCCATGACTTCTTAATAATCCCCGAAATAAGAAATTAAGGGGTAAGTTCAACTCTGCTGCTCAGTATTGTCTAGTCCTGCTCCCTGTTAGATCACTTCTGACCCATAAATGGGGTTGCACAATTGTCTACTCCTTTCCACCAAGGGTGAGATAGTGGGGGAAACTTCCAAACTCCCTGATGAATCTGCAACGTTCTGATGACCCAGAAGTCCCGTGACTTAATGACTGCCCACTGTGTGCCCAGCGCCAAAGGCAGAGCAGGGAAGGTTCCACGCAGCTTGGATTCCAATTGGAGGGTCACACAGTAAACACGTTAAAGGAAACTAAGCAAGGTCGTTCTAGACAGTTACGGTGTTATGAGGGAAAAAACGACATGGTGGTGGGGATGGAGAGGAGGAAATACTGGAGACAACGTGCCAGAGAAATCCTCCCAAGGAAGAAATATTTCCCACTGAGGCTCATAGAATGGGAAAGAGCCCGTCATGTGGGGAAAAAGCAGGGCCAATGTCCTGGGGCAGAACAAGTCCAGAGGTTGTGGCCAAAGCAAAATGAACAAGAGAAGAACTCTACACGATGATGTGTGCGAGATGGGGTGTGGCCGGTAATTGATGGCCCTGTCGCCCATGGGACAGTGTGTAGATTTCATTCTCATTGCAATGGAAAGTTCGGAGAAGGATTTAAGAGCTAAGATGTGTGTCACCACGACCGCTACAAAGAAAACACAAGGTGGGGGGGAGGGGAACAAGATGGCAGCGGGGAGGCCGGACGGGAGCTGCCATAGCCCAGTACCCGACCACACACCCAGGCTCCAAAACTCAAGTCCCTTTCAGTCCTTGAGCGACCTTATGGCAAATCAGAGTCAACAACACGTTCAACCGACTTCCCAGTGAGGAGACGGTGGGGAGATGTCTCTCTGAGAGCACAGACCATTCACACGTAGGAAAGAACAGGAACACGTAGAACATTTTGTTTGGAAATAAGCAGCAAACCCCAAGCCCGGGATGGGGCGCCTTTGTGCCTCCTTTTTTTTTCTTTTTAATTTTTTAAAAATGTTTATTTATTTTTAAGAGAGAGAGAAAGAAGAGAGCGAGGCGGGGAGGGGCAGAGAGAGAGGGAGACACAGAATCCGAAGCAGGCTCCAGGCTCCGAGCTGTCCGCACAGAGCCCGACACGGGGCTCAAACTCACGGACCGCGAGATCGTGACCTGAGCCGACGTCAGATGCTTAACCCACTGAGCCACCCAGGCGTCCTTTCATGTCCCTTTTAACACTGGGTGAGGCGTGCTCATAGAAGTAGAGTTTTCTGGAAAGAAGTAAGACTAAAAATTCAGCCTCCACAATATTTACTACCTCATTTACTCGTAATTTTAAAATATTGGCTAATAAATCGGAGTCTCGTAAACAGAGAGAGCTCTCTTCTGCTGGACACCATTGGTGGGACCCTCTCACCGATCACACTTCAGCAGTTTCCCTGAAAGCGACCCAGCGAAAGCCAGCTGGAGACACAAAGGCTGGGTTGAAAAGACAAAAATGTGGGAATTTTGGAGTACAGATGATTTTATTGAACTCTGAGATAAGTTTGCAACCATTTTTTTTTTTTTGCATCTTTAAGCACCTTTAAGCACTCTGTTCAGAATAAGGAGGAAAGCCTAATGGTTTTGCCTTTTCACGTAAACTCAGTTTCAACCATCGAATTTCCTCTCTGTGTTGTTTGAAAAAGGTGGGACGACCTAAATGCCCCACGGTAAGGAATCAACTAGAGGAAATCCAAAATCCAGCATCTTTGCTGAAATAAATTGTAGTACTTCACGACTGACGTTACACTATGCTACTGTGTGTCGTAAAAAAACAAACAAAACATATTTTATTCCAATATATGAAAAAGATCCAAAAAGGCATTCTCCCACATGTTCATAGTGGTGGTCTCAGAGGAATGGGCAATAGATAGTAATTTTGGTGTTTTCTTTCTCGTTGTATTTTCTGACTTTGTATAATGAGAATATTTGGGGTTTTTTTATTCCAAACAGAAGAAAATGTTTTATTCCAAACAGAAAATGTTTTATTCCAAACAGAAACAAAAATATATAAACCCATAACAATTCTTTTTGGTGATTATAATGGTTTATTTATGTGTCAACTTGACTGGGCCACAATACCTAGAGTTTTGGTCAAATGGATATTTGGATATTTCCATGAAGGTGTGTTTTGAATGCAATTCACATGTAAATTGGTGAATTTGTGGGGGGCGCCTGGGTGGTTCAGTTGGTTAAGCATCCGACTTCGGCTCAGGTCATGATCTCACAGTTTGTAGGTTCAAGCCTCGCGTCGGGCTCTGTGCGGACAGCTCGGAGCCCGGAGCCTGCGTCGGATTCTGTGTCTCCCTCTCTCTCTGCCCCTCCCCTTCTCGTTCTGTCTCTCTTTCTCTCTTTCTCAAATGTAAATAAACATTTAAAAAGTAAAAAAAAAAAAAGTAAATTGGTGAATTTGAGTAAAGCAGATCACCCTCCTTAATGTGGGTGGGCCTCACCCAATCAGTTGAAGGCCTGGATGGAACAAAATTGCCTTTTTCTTGAGCAGGAAGGAAATCTGCCAGCATCCTGCCTTCCGACATGAACTACAACGTCCACCTGCCAGCGCCCCCCCCCCACTGCAGAGTTCGGATCTCTCAAACCTCCATCCACATAGTGTAAGCCAATTCTTTAAAGTAAATCTCACTCACTCTCCCTCTCTCTCTCTCCTCCCACATTTCTTTCTCTCTCTCTGTCTACACACACACACACACACACACACACACACACGCACACTATTGATTCTGCTCTGGAGAAGCCTAACACGGTGATCATTTAGGTTTTTCCAACTAATCCTTACAATTGGACAAAAAGTAAAGATCAGTTACAACTAAGAATAATTTAGAAAGCAAAACGGTGACAAAAAAAAAAAAAGAAAGAAAAGAAAAGAAGACGATGGCACCGACATCAAAGGATGCCAAACCTTCCGTGGCTTTGCTTGCGGCTGTCCCAGAACCCAGCCACCCCCATCCTCCCCGCACCCACCCCAGGCTCAGCTGCCCTCCAGCACCACCTGCTGCCTAGGGTCGCTGGCCCAGCCTCCGCCCTGGCACCCCGCTCCACCTGGTGGCTGGAGAGACCTTCCCAAGGGCAAAGAGTTGCCTGAGCGTGTGTGCACGTCCCATTGTCCTTGAAACAGGCTTCAAGCTTCTCAAAGTCATGCTCCGGGAACGCCCCCAATCCGGCCCACCTCTCCGACCTCTCTCTCAAGGCCTTTGGTCCTCCAGGTTCCCCCACGGTCTCCCCACGGATGGAGGTTCTTGTCACTGAGTCTTCGCTCAAATATGACGGCGGAGGCTTCCACCCCATCTGTCGCTGTCCCAGCCCCAGCCCTAGCCCGCCCACCCCTCCCTCTGCCTGTTCTGTTTCCGCCCCCCCCCCCCCGCAGTGCTCCCCACCCTCCGAAATGACCTTCATTTGTTTATGTCGTTGTCCAACCCAACCTCCTTCTTTCCTACCCTCTGCTCCGTCCCCGATGAGACCTGAGTTCCGTTCTTTTCCCCAGCACAAGGCCCGTGTCCACTGTCCTCCCCGGCCCGTGTCCCTGACAGAAGCATCTGAGCAGGTCCCATGTCCACGTCGGAGGTCACTGTCTTCTCCTCTCCCGTCTTTTTTAAACGTGGGCTCAAGTCACGTAGAATCAATTGCCTGGGTTGGGGCGCCTCCTCCTAGCCCATCGCCACAGGCCAGGTTTCCATGGTGTCGGGACCCATGTAAGAGGGTCTGCCCCGAGCCCTTGCTCACGTGACAAACCACTAACTTTCTTCTGTGGTATCAGCGGGTTACAGGTAAACTTAAAGCTTATGTCTGTAAGCACCGAGCCCCTGACACCACAAGTACATTTCATTAAATGAGGAAAATGGAAACCAAGGCAGCCGGTGTGCAAAAGGGGAGTCCTTTATTCTGATCCTTACTCTTCCAGAAGGAACTCACCTTTCAGCTTGGCGCTGACCTATCTCCCAGTGTCCCCGAACCACGACGTCGGGGCCAAGTGACCCCCCCCCCCCCCGCTCTGGGCCCTGACAGCCTGCTCCTAGGCTGGGCCCCTAGCTGACACACAGCCCATCATCTTCATGACCTAGGGCCCAACTACAAAACGTAACTGAGACAATTCAGTTAATTTCCTGGGAATCCGGACGTGAGAAACTGAGCCAGTTTCTGGACAAAGGTCAAGAAGGATGTGCTGTATTTGGAAACCAGGGCTAGGAAAGCCACGAGCTGCGTGCTCTCCGTGGCAGGAGAGGGAGAAAGCTAAGCGTGAGCCAGGGTGATGTCCAGTCCTGGTGGGAGACGCGAGCGGCAGGTAGAGGGAAAGCAAGGCCCTCCTGCCCCTGTGGGGGCATAGCTGCCGCCTGGACCCCCGGTTGCATCCCCACCCCGGTGCCCTGTGGCCTGGCCGCGAGGAGCTCTCAGTCTTGCGACCTGCCACTTTACAGACCCTCCCCCACCTCCCACCTTAGCACCCACTACCCTGGGGGCACTTCTGTTCCAACCGGGCCCAGGGCCCAGGACCATAAAAGTAGGTCATGAAGTCCCCTGGGGATGGGGGAGGGGCAGGGGACTTGCTGTCCGGGCTTTGAAGCCTCTTTCTGTGTTTCTTTCTTGGCCGATCACAGACTGAGTCATCGGAAGCCCCAGAAAGTTCATGTTTTCCCCATTTCCCGAAGCTAACAGGAAACAGACCATTACCAAATTGACAAAGGAAGGTGGGATTTCTTTGGCTTACAAGCCAGAATTTATTTCCTCTGAGGGCGAGGAGGGGGACCTCCGAAATCGAAAATAAACCTCATTTCTAATAAAGGAGCAGTTCCTCATAGAGAACTGCTCAAGAGGAACGGGGGGGGGGGGCCACCGGGGACACAGAAGCAGGATACACAAAGGGCAACATCTGGAAAGAGGAAGCCAGGCCAGAGGAGGGAGGGACGGAAGAATCTGGCATCCGAAGTGGCTTTGAGGGTCTTATGACAAGAACGGTAATTAAATACTTTCTCATCAAAATAAACAAATAAATAAATAAATAAATAAATAAATTTTTTTTTAAAAGTCTGAAAAGAGGACTAGCTATTATCTTTCTAAACTGGAAAAAATTTTCAAGGGCACCCAACAGACGAAAGGAAAAAAAAAAAAACAGAGCAGAAAGCAGTAGAAAGAGGAATCAAGAAGATGGAATGCGCACTTACCCTTTTTTGTTTTAATGTTTTTTTGATGCTTATTTATTTTTGAGAGAGAGACGCAGAGCGCAAGCAGGGGGAGGGGCGGAGAGGGAGGGAGACACAGACACGGAAGCATCTCCAGGCTCGAGCTGTCAGCACAGAGCCAGGCGCGGGGCTCAAACTCACGAACCCGCGAGATCATGACCTGAGCCGAAGTCGGCCACTTAATCCACTGAGCCACCCAGGCGCCCCCCCCCACCCCACCCCCCCCGCACTTACCCTTTTAATTGAGCCCCTGAAGGCTCGAAACAGGTACGGACTCAAGGACTGGGCGTTGACTTTGGCCACGGACGCGCTGAGGGCTTCCCGCAAGGAGGACGGGTCGTAGTCATACACCGGGAAACCTGGACGCGAGCGGACACGGGGGACACAGTGAGACAAGAGCCCCAACCCCCCCCGCCCCCGCCCCCGCCCCGGGCCAGGACGGCACCTGCAGCATGAAGGGCAGGGGGCCGTGGCGCTGAGTTGCTTACCTGCACAAGACAGGAAGTTCACTCCAAGAACCAGAAGAATCGGCATCTTCGTCACCATCTTCTCCGTTCGGGGGAGAGTAGTTTTAATTCGGAGGCAGCGAGATCGTTTCTCGGCGTTGGACGATCACGTGTGACCTGGCCTGCTCTCTCCGCCTGCCTCTCTGGCCTGCCCGCTGCGGCTTCGACAGAAACCATTGATCCTGGGGTCAATATTTGCTGCTGGCTTTTCCTACGGAAACGGGCCAGGTTGAGGCTGCTTTTGAAGTTTTGCCCTCAGTGGGGGACTTTAGCCCACGGCCAAAGACATCGGGAGGTCCGGGGCCCCCGCGTGTGCTGTTTGTTTTTCCCTGTCTTAATTTCATCCACATGTGCTGCTTCTGTCTCTTCCTTTCGGCTGCATGTGTAGAAGGAGGGGGTGTAATCGTATTTGCGGCAAAACCGTGCATTTTCGACGGTCGTCCCTTTGGTTCCCCCTCCCGTTCCTAAAGATCTTGCGGTTGACGGCATACGGAAATGGTGTGGCTACCGCAAGACGTGTTGGGAAACGATGGCGGTAAAGGAGATAATTTGATATATAGGAGCTAAGTGTGTCAGGCAAGTACACGTGCAGCAGGAAGCTTCCTGGTGACCGGGCTTCTCTGCTAACGGACCTTTGTGCACGTCACCTAGACCAAAAGGTGTGCGCGTGCTGATGATTTTCACGTGGCGAAAGAGCCCAACGTCGCTGGCGAGTCTTAAAAGCGAGAGACACTTTATAGTAAATGGTGCATGTTCGTGCACGAGACGCTGCGTCGTGCTGTGGCTCAGGAAGACTAGCCCGGAATCTGGGCTCCACACGCATCAAGCGTCTACCCTTGTGCACAGCACTCGATGCCTCTGAACCTCAACTTCCTCGTCTGTGAAATGGGCAGAAATAGTAAAATATAAAGTGAGCTATTTTTTAAGGCTTATTTCTGAGAGAGAGAGAAAGAGAGAGACTGGAGCAGAGAGGGGAAGAGGGAAAGAGACACAGAATCCAAAGCAGGCTCCAGACTCGGAGCTGTCAGCACAGAGCCTGATGCAGGGCTCGAACGTAGAAACCTCAAGACCGTGACCTGAGCTGAAGAAGTCAGATGCTTCACTGACTGAGCCACCCAGGCACCCCTGCAGTGTGTTATTAACCGGAGTTCTACAGAGAAACAGAACCAACAGGGTGTTTAGAGAGGCAGGCAGACAGACAGAGAGAGACAGAAGCAGAAAAAGAGAGAGACAGAGAGATTTGTTTCAAAGAATTGGCTCACCTAACGGTGGAGGCTAGAGAGTCCAAAATCTGCCAGGTGGGCCAGCAGGCTGGAGACCCAAAGAGAGTTGCAGTTGAATTCAAAGGCAACCTGCTGGCCCAATTCCTTTCTGCTCCGAGGAGGTCATTTTTTGTCGATTGGTGCCTTCAACTGATCGGATGAGGCCCACCCACGTTATAGAGACGAATCTCCTGTACTCAGTGAGACTGCGGCCGTTTACCAAGGACACGGTGCGGGGAGGGATGCTGGTCAGAGGCAGGCCCGTTGTTACCGACAGGAAGGAGGAGGAGGAGGAGACACGGGGTCCATTGACCACCGCCGCTGTGCCCTAGCGGAAGTGGGGTGGGCAAGCGTTAAATGGACGCTACCACAGGAGGCAACGTGACCCATCAAAATATTGCCTCTGTTTTGCCTGCCCTCTGCACAAAGGGTCAAAATCGTGCATCTCGTGACTTCGCCTACCGGCCGGTTCACAAACATCTACCGCCCCAAGCCCAAGGGTGCTCTTTGCACACATCCCATTCATCAGCACGTTGCCACAAGGGTTGTTCACAACTCAGGAGACAACAGGCGTCGGCGAGGACGCCGCGGAGAAACGGAGAAACGGGAACCCTCCTGCACTGCCGGTGGGAATGCAAACCGGTGCAGCCGCTCTGGAGAACAGTGCGGAGGTTCCTCGAAAAATTGAAACTCGAACTACCTTACGGCCCGGCAATTGCACGGCTCGTTTCGTGTGCAAAAGACACAAATACGCTGATTCATAGGGGCACATGCACAGCAGTGCTTACGGCAACGCTATCAACAACAGCCAAGCCATGGAAAGAGCCCAAAGGTCCATCAAAAAGAATGAAATCTTGCCGTTTGCAACAACCTGAATGGAACTAGAGCGGATCGTACTAAGCAAAATAAGTCAGAGAAAGACAAACGGCATATGATTTCACTCACATGTGGAATCTAGGAAACACAACAGATGAACAGAGCGGAGAGGAAGGAAACATCAGAGAGGGAGGAAAACCATAAGAGACTCTTAAATCCAGTGAACAAACTGAGGGTTGCTGGAGAGATGTTGGCTGGGGGGATGGGCTAAATGGCTGAAGGGCAATGAGGGCACTTGCTGGGATGAGCGCTGGGTGTTGGATGTAAGTGATGAATCACTAAACTCGACTCCTGAAAACACTAGTGCACTAAACTTGTATTTGAGTTAAAAAATTTGACTTAAGAAACTTGGATTTGAGTTTCAAAAAATAAAAATTTTGAGGGCGCCCGGGTGGCTCAGTCGGTCAAGCGTCTGACTTCGGCCCAGGTCATGATCTCGCAGGTCGTGGGTTCGAGCCCCGCGTCGGGCTCTGTGCTGACAGCTCAGAGCCTGGAGCCTGCTTCGGATTCTGTGTCTCCCTCTCTCTCTCTCTCTCTCTCTCTGCCCCTCCCCTGCTCATGCTCTGTCTCCCTCTGTCTCTCAAAAATAAATAAATGTTAAAAAAAAGTAGTAAGTAAATAAATAAATTATAAACAAATAAATAAACAAAGACTTTTAAAAATCCCTGATAATCTCAGGGTCTAAATGTCTGTCTGCCCCATGCAACACCTCTGGACCCAGCAGCTTTTGGCCTCCCCTCGGGCCACCGGCCTCCCTGGACGGGTCCCGGTCATGCAGGTGCCCTCGCAGTTCCTTGGGGACACAAAACAACCTCCATTCCAGAGCCCTTCTGTGCCCGATTCCTTCTATCTGACAGTGAGGGCCTTCCTTCCTCGTGTTTTCCCCAGGTCAGCTCCTTCCCATCATTCGGGCAGCAGCATTAAGTAGCATCTCCCTGGAGAGCTTTCCCAAGCACCCCTAAAGTTCGCGTACCCTTCACCCCTCCATATCAGCTCCCCCCTTCCTCCCTTCCGAGCCCTCATCGCAAAGCCTGGCGGTCTTGCTTGCTTGTTTGATATCGTCTTTCATCGCTAGACTACATGCTCCATGAGGCAGGGACACGTCTGTCCTGTCTGTCCGTGCCGAACTGCAGCTTCCAGACGGGCGCACACGTGGTCTCTCGGAACCTTCATCCAAGCTCTTTCCAATTCGAGCCAGCAGTAACTTCCGAGGCGCCAAAGGTCACACAAAGCAGTGTGCCACGAGATCTATAATTCTCTTACTCTTAACCTGGTTTGAACTCAATTCCATTAGAGTCTTCCAGATTTAACTAATGGCACCACCTGGCTCCAACCTCCAAGGTCCCATTAAGTGAGCAGTGCTAATTAAAGTAATTGCAAAAGAATAGAGGAGATGAAGGAGGTAACGGTGAAACGATGTTGCCGGCACAGGGCGATTGTTTTTTGTTTTTTGTTTTTTTTAATTTTTTTTTTTTAACGTTTATTTATTTTTGAGACAGAGACAGAGCATGAACGGGGGATGGGCAGATAGAGAGGGAGACACAGAATCGGAAGCAGGCTCCAGGCTCTGAGCCATCAGCCCAGAGCCTGATGCGGGGCTCGAACTCACGGACCGCGAGATCATGACCTGAGCTGAAGTCGGCTGCTCAACCGACTGAGCCACCCAGGCACCCCCAGGGCGATTGGTTTTGTTTGTAGTTTGCTGGCACCAGAGACATCATTCCAGGGCTGGATTCGCTTGGCTACAATAAACAATGGAGAGCAGGGGCTGGTTGGTGCTACGAGGGGATGATCCGGGGGCGCCTGGGAGGCTCAGTCGGTTGAACATCTGACTTCCGCTCAGGTCATGATCTCATGGTTCATGAGTTCAAGCCCCGCACCGGGCTCGCGGCTGTCAGCCCCTCAGTGCAAAGCCCACTTCGGATCCTCTGTCCCCCCGCCCCGCCCCTTCCCCACTTGCGCTCTCCCCAAAATGAATAAACATTTTTTTAGAAGAAGTGATGATCTAAAAATGCGTCATTTCTGGTAAACCTAGAAGATTATATATAAGCCAGCCAATGAAATTCAGGCCGTCATGATTTATTTCATTATTATTTTTTTTTTTTTGCCTGTCTTCAGCAAGGTATACGGCATTAATTCCAGCGATTTTCTGCCCTTCCCACAAAAATTATTTAGTTAAGCTCTTAAAAGTTACATGGCAGTAAGTGAAGAAGGCCTTAGAACTTTTTTCTTACATAGCTCCTGGACGTCTACATAACGTTTATCACGGGAAGCTTAACAAGCAATTGGAAAAAGTTTGAATAAAGACGGTGGTCATCCATAACACAGACTAATAAGGTTCATTGCTAACATCTCCATCATTTCTCTTGGGAGTGCTTCTTTTCCTTTTAGTCACGTCTACAGTAATATTACTTGAGAAAAATCGCTAAGTGTAGAGCAAATGTAAACCAAGTCTTTGAACCAGAAATCACAAATTTTGCCTCTATCATGCAGTCTCTTGTAACGACACAGTTTCTAAACTCCTGGGGGCGCCTGGATGGCTCCGTTGGTCGAGCGAACGACTTCAGCTCAGGTCATGATCTCGCGGTCCGTGAGTTCAAGCCCTGAGTCAGGCTCTGTGCTGATGGCTCAGAGCCTGGAGCCTGTTTCAGATTCTGTGTCTCCCTCTCTCTCTGACCCTCCCCTGTTCATGCTCTGTCTCTCTCTGTCTCAAAAATAAATACGTTAAAAAAAATTTTGGGGGGGTCCAGGGTGGCTCAGTCGGTTGAGCGTCCGACTTCGGCTCAGGTCATGATCTCACGGTCCATGAGTTCGAGCCCCGCGTCGCGCTCTGTGCTGACAGCTCGGAGCCTGGAGCCTGCTTCCGATTCTGTGTCTCCCTCTCTCTCTGACCCTCCCCCGTTCATGCTCTGTCTCTCTGTCTCAAAAATAAATAAACGTTAAAAAAAAAAATGTTAAACTCCTGAACTCCACTGTCAAGATGTCCCTCAATTGCCTATGGTCACAGCCTTTCCACGTTCTGGAAATGCCAATATTATTGTTACTTTTATATTCTAGGGGTGATGTGTTTTTGCCAGCCAAAGCTTACAGATCAGAGATTCTCCAGGTGTGTTCCCCAGGCCAGCAGCTTCAGCACCACCTGGGAACTTACTAGAAATGCAAATTCTCAAACCCCACCCGGGGCCAATTATGTCAGAAATTCCAGGGAGAAGACCCAGCCATCTGTGTTTGACAGACGCTCTAGGTGGTTCTGATGCACGCTCAAACGTGAGACCCCCGCGCAGAGCAGTGGCTCGCAACCCCCGGCTGACTCTGCTCCTCAAGGACGTGCGGCAGTGTCTGGAGATATTTGGGTTGTCAATAACTAGGGCACAGGATGCCAGTGGGCATCTCGAAGCCAGAGCTGCTGCTGAACTTCCTGCAATGTGCAGACCCCCGTAACAAAGAATTATCCAGTCCAATATATCAAGAGTGCCAACGCTGAGAAACCCTGGGTAAAGGGAAGAACCTTTTTGACCAGCAGCCCTGAGTTTTAATAATGGCTTCCTATTAAAATTTTTTTTTAACATTTATTTTTAAGACAGAGAGAGACAGAGCATGAACGGGGGAGGGGCAGAGAGAGAGGGAGACACAGAATCGGAAGCAGGTTCCAGGCTCTGAACCATCAGCACAGAGCCCAATGCGGGGCTCGAACCCACGAGCCGTGAGATCATGACCTGAGCCGAAGTTGGACGCTCAACCGACTGAGCCACCCAGGCGCCCCAATAATGGCTTCCTATTAAAACGTTTTAAGGTTTATTTACTTTTGAGAGAGAGAGAGACAGAGTGCGAGCAGGGGTGGGGCAGAGAAAGAGGGGGGGGACACAGAATCAGAAGCAGGCTCCGGGCTCCGAGCTGTCAGCCCAGAGCCCGACGCGGGGCTCGAACCCACGAGCCGTGAGATCATGACCTGAGCCGAAGTCGGACGCTCAACCGACTGAGCCCCCCGGGCGCCCCTAATTACGGCTTCCTATTAGTTTTCACTCATTTTGTTTTTAGTGTGATATGTCCTAGGAAAGATTTTATTTTTGTGTTTACATTTTTGTTAAACTTGTTTTTGGTTTCTACCATGGTCATCTTTTGAAAGCCTCCAGGTCAAAGTCATGATTGTTCACCTAGATGTTTCAATTTCCCTTTTTACATTGTACTTATTCAATCTGCTTGGAATGGATTTTGATGAAAGTTGTGAAGTAATGATTTAATAACTTCTTCTATTTCCTAACCAAACCATGATAGATAAGAGGATGTGCTTCACCACGACAAAAGAGCTAGCTAAGCGTAAGGACGGTTTATTCTGAATCGGCTTCGCCTTCATGTGACCAAAAATTCAAAACCAGATTAAATAAAATATGTTTATGTTTCACATTAAAAAAAATAAGCGTGGGGCGTCTGGGTGGCTCAGTCAGTTAAGCATCCGACTTCTGCTCAGGTGATGATCTCACAATTTGTGAGTTCGAGCCCCACATCGGGCTCTGTGCTGACAGCTCAGACCCTGGAGCCTGCTTCGGATTCTGTGTCTCCCTCTCTCTCTGCCCCTCCCCCATTCATGCTCTGTCTCTGTCTCTGAAAAATAAATAAATGTTAAAATCAATCAATCCATCCATCCATCCATCCATCAATAAAAGTGTGATAGGCAGGCCAGTGCTTGTTTGGAGGCTCCACAATTACCAGGGATCTGGATTCCTTCAAGACATCCTGTCACTATGGTCCAAAAAGGCTGCCAGAGCTCCAACCATCACATTCTATCCCATGCAGCTTGAAGAAGGAAAAAAAAAGATGGGCCTCTTCTTCTTCTTTTTTTTTTTTTTTAAGCTTATTTATTTATTTTGAGAGAGAAAAAGAAAACGCAGGAGGGGCAGAAAGAGAGGCAGAGTGAGAGAATCCCAGGCAGGCTCCACAGTGTCAGGGCAGAGCCCGATTCGGGGCTTGAACTCACGTACTGCGAGATCATGACCTGAGCCAAAACTAAGAGCTGGGCGCTTAATCAACTAAGCCACCCAGGTGCCGTGAGCCTCCTCTCTTTAAGGACATTTTCCAAAGGTCACGCACAACATTGCTGCTCACAACTCATTGGCCAAAAACAAGTTAGCAGGGGATTTATGCCCCACAGGAGAGAGGTGAAGGCGGTCTCCAGGAAGACCATTGTGCAGGAGGCTAGAAGGCCACCCCTGAACAGAGAGCCCCCAAAGAAAAGATGGAATTAATAGAGTCTCTGACAAAGAATACTGAGAAGAGATTTGTACCCTCAGTGTAGACTTTGGAGTTGAATTTCTGTCTGGCACAGAGAAGATTAAGCAAACCTTTGAAAATGACGCATTGCTATTTCCAGGAAAAATAAACATTTGCTCAGGAAAGAATTCAGTTAGGAAAACTTTGGTTCCAGTGTGCTAACCAACATGGTCCCCCAAACCACAGGAGCTTAAAACAACCAGATTTTATCTTTTGTTTACGGCTACACGCGCACCGCCAGTTGAAAAAGAAAGGGACTGTCCTCATCATAGTCACAAAAGGACCCAGACTGATGGAGCAAACACCTTCTGGAACGCGGGTAACTTGTGGTGCCTGATGCAAAGAGACCCCTGGAGAATTTCACATCAGCAATTAAATGCCCCGGAGTCTGTTGGCCAGATCAGTCACATGACCCCCACCCCCCGACCCCCACGCCGCCCCGCCTGGATTCAAAGGGAGCAGAAAAATTCTTGCCACGTACCCTGAAGGTAGATCCCCAAATGTTTGACATCGAGCAACAGTGACAACCACACAAGGTCACGGGGAGTTGCTGTGGAAAATACAGATATAACCATGATCGTGTAAGCATCGAACAATGATGTTTGGGAGGATGGCTGTTGTGGGAAGCGTTTACTACATCGAGGTGGGGGTGGCGAAGGGGCATTAGAAAAAGGAGTCCTTGGGGCGCCTGGGTGGCTCCGTTGGTTAAGCGTCCAGCTCTTGGTTTTGGCTCAGGTCACGATCTCACGGCTCGTGGGTTCGAGCCCCACATCGGGCTCTATGCCGACAGCTCGGAGCCCGGAGCCTGCTTCAGATTCTGCGTCTCCCTCTCTCTCTGCCCCTCCCCTGCTTGCGCTCTGTCTCTGTCTCTCAAAATAAATAAACGTTAAAAATTTTTTTTAAAAAAGAGAGAGATGAAAATAAGAAAGCAGAACAGATAGGCAAAAGGCCTCGGTTCTTTGTTGGGGGTGGGGGTGGGGGTGGGCAGGGCACAGACTTATTTTTCACCATGAGCCTTGTGGTGCTTTTCGGCTTTTTAAAATATGTCAAATACTATTCTGGAAAGGCAAGAAATTAAATTTCAAGTTTCAAGAGTGGGAGGAAATGCCTCGAATGTTTGATAGCAAGCGTCTTTTTATCTTTTGAATGCACAGCCCCACATGTCGCCCTCCTAGGACAGAAAGGGAGGAACGCAGTGAGATGCCATATTGGTGCCGTTGCCCCTCGACCCCGGGTGCTCAGCCCTGGAACAAATCCTGGGTCTGTTTCCATTTTCACAAGCAGCCAATAAGCACCATTTAAGAGCAAAGCAAACTAAAGAACTCAATCACCCCCAAAGGAAGGATAATTTGCAGACTTTTCTCCTTCCAGCAACCGTGTCTAATCCGGCGCTAACCCCTCGGAAGCACCACAGCGTTTCTAAGAGACAGGAATCCAGAGAATTCTACAACAACACGCTCCCCTTTTAAAAATGCAAATCAGTGGACATGTTTGCCGGCTCAACCACGGAATGCTCTCCAGAGATTTGTCAAGAAGCTTCTGCGATGCTTCCAAATTCTTGGGATTGCTTCGTGCCTCCCTGAGATTAATAAGAGATCCCCTATTTTTTTTTCTACCTGGTAGTCATTTTCCAAGCATATGCTCGCTTGAAGAACGTGGGGGGCAGGAGCTGTTTGGAAGGCCAGCATGGCCCTGTCCCCCTGCAGGCTTCTGGAAGGGCAGCCAACCTCCCGTGACTGAGACTGTTAAACTCTTTTCATTGACTCACATGGATGTAAATAATGACGAGAGTCTGGCATCTTCTCACCAGATGCCCCGCATTGCCCTGCCTTCCTTCTGTCATCTGTGATGAAGGTGATGGCGGGGGGGGGGGGGGGAATACTCAAGGTAAGGGAATAAAGAATTTGTGATTCCACCTCAAGACAATATCCCGCTTCTCAAGGCTAACCTCTTGCTGCCTAATCCTATTAAGCACGTTGGAAACTTGAGAATTACCTCTGCCCTCTTGCAGGACTCTCCTCTCAGCTCCCTCCTCCCAGCCCAGGCAGATGGAGATCCTGGGCCAACGAGGGAGAAGGTCATGTTCTCAAAGAGGCAAAAACGAAGTCATGAAGAATTTCCCAAACGTTGCCCTGCGTTGATGCAGTCGTTTGGATGTTTGCCAAGTGCCGAGGACCGTGGTGAACACTCGTCCCACAGCCAGCCCCTGGGGAATACTGACCCGATCCCTTTGGGGCAGACAAGATGGCGGGACCCAGACTGTAGGGCCAATGGCAGAGTTTATTGTGTTGTCATGCCGCCTTCCACACTTTTCATGGCCCTACGGGCGATAAAGACTGTCCCCTAGGGACACCACTGGAGGGCTGGGCAATCTACTGCTAGAGGCAGAGCCTGGTAGGTAAAGTCTCAACAGGAATCATTGGGACTTTCTCCTTCCTTGGACTAAAATCTCCTTCCTGGCCTTCTTCATGGCCAAGCACCTGCTCTACCGACTCGGCTCAGGCCCCAGCTGCCCGCACGGTTCCCTGCGGCTCACTCTTGCACCTCTTTCTGCCCCCACAGGCCCTCCAATGAGTCCCCAGGACTCCCTCTGTTAGCACGCCTTTCACATCAGGTGAGGGTTGGAGTTCTCCTGTCTGTCTCCTCATTAGAGTGTGAGTCCTTTGAAGGAAGAGTGGCGTCATTTATTTTAAATAATTTAACAAGTGATGGTTGATGAACGAGTGAGTGCAAAAATGAATGAATGAATGAACGAATGAATGCATGCATGAGTTCAGGTGAGGAAATCAGAGTTTCCTGACCTGCCCCACTCCACATAAGCAGCGTCGCCAGAACGGATCTGAATGTTGTGCCTCCTAACTTCTGATCCGGGGTTTTTCCCACCACCGCCTACCAAACCTGGAATGTTTTCCCTCTTTTTTAAAAAAAATTTTTTTTAACGTTTATTTATTTTTGAGACAGAGAGAGACAGAGCATGAACAGGGGAGGAGCAGAGAGAGAGGGAGACACAGAATCCATCCGAAACAGGCTCCAGGCTCTGAGCTGTCAGCACAGAGCCCGACGCGGGGCTCGAACTCACGGACCGCGAGATCATGACCTGAGCCGAAGTCGGACGCTTAACCGACCGAGCCACCCAGGCGTCCCTGTTTTCCCTCTTTACGAGCCCCCTCTGCAACTCCGCTAACACTGGGCGAGCACTTCGCTTCAGTACTTGTAAGGGAACACAGCACAGATGAGGGAACTCCGAGGGAAAAGAATCACACATCAGAAGAAGAGAACAGAGAACCCAGAGAAACAAGAGCAAGGAAGAGAGATGGTCAGCAAACCCAGCGCCTCCTTCAGGTGATCACGTAGCCGCGATCCGGGGCTGAGGTTTGTCTCGTGGAAGCGATTTACAGGGCCCGGGACTCGCGCTTCCTTTCTTCACATCTCGACACCACAGTTCAAGGGACGTACGGAAGGAGTAAAGTATAATGACTTTAATTAACGTCAGGAACTCCGAAAGGTCTGAGATGTCGCCCAACCAGGGACGGGCATGGAAGCTGGGAGAAGGTCCACCCTCCTGCGCCGGAGACGAAGGACGGCTTATTCCTGACGGCAGCAGCTGGAATATCCGCATGCCTTGCGTCGGTTACCTGAGCCCCAGCTCGCCCCAGACGACAGGGGACGAGCCAGATTACGCCTGCTCCACGAAGATCCCTGCTCCTGGCGACCCCGAATCTTCCCTGGCACACAGTAGGGCTCCCGACCCTTCTCTCCAGAGGAGAACGTTGCCTTCGTAGCAGAAAGTTGGCACGCCTGTCCTTGGCTTTGAAGGGAGACCTTATATCTACCTCCCAAGGCTGTTCATCGTATAACAATCCTTAAGGGGCACCAGGGCGGCTCAGGAGGTAGAGTGTCCCACTCTCGATTTCGGCTCCGGGTCATGATCTCATGGTTCAGTTCGTGAGATCGAGCCCCGCGTCAGGCTCTGCAGTGACAGCGTGCAATCAGCTTGAGAGTCTCTCTCTCTCTCTCTCTCTCTCTCTCTGTCCCTTCCCCCCCCATCAAAACCAAGTAAATAACTAAAACGTGAAAAAGAGAGAGAATCATCGAATAGTCAGAAACAAAGGCAGATGTGCAGAAACCTGAAAAACCGATGGATGATCGACCCCCCCACCCCAGGGAGCATCTGACTTCCGCATTCACTCAGCTATTGAACGCTATCGAGCAGTCACATGCCAGGCACCGTGCTGCTTCCTGGATGTACACAGGGAACAGACCTGACGTAGCTCCTGACTTCGGGGAGCTTGCGCTTCGGCGGGGATAAAAAGCATTCATCCAAGATCCCATAAGTGCATGCAAAACACAGTGACAAGGAACGTCAGCGGAGGCTCCGGGCACCGCGGAAGTCTATCGTGGGGTGCTGCGAAAATGTGTCACCTCTGAGTCGGGCACACAGCTTCCCCAAGACAGTCCTGTCTCGTGCCTGTTGTCCCAGACTGACTGTTCACAGCATTCCTTCCCTTCTGCATGGTGCGCTGTGAGGAACTGGGGGGGGGGCAGGGCTCAGGGAGGGAGAGCGTGTCAGATGAGGCTACAAAGGTGAATAGGACAGGAGCACACGGAGCCTCACGGTCTCTATTAATACCCATGGTCATTATCTGCAGAGCATCAAGAAGCTATTTAAGGGTTTGAAATAAGAGTGTCACATGATTAGAGGCTCCTGGGTGGCTCAGTCGGTTGAGCGACCGACTTCGGCTCAGGTCATGATCTCACGGTCCGTGAGTTCGAGCCCCGCGTCGGGCTCCGGGCTGACGGCTCAGAGCCTGGAGCCTGCTTCGGATTCTGTGTCCCCCTCTCTCTCTGCCCCTCCCCTGCTCCTGCTCTGTCTCTCTCTGTCCCAAAAATAGATAAAAGATTAAAATCAGGAGACAGAGTGTGTCACATGATCAGATTTTCGTATTGAAGAGGGCACTTGGGCCCAGATGGGGAGTTCAGAGGAAGTGAATAGTGAACAAGGAGGGTCAGGGTCCATCACTGCCTCTGGGAGGAGACCAGCAGTGGTCGAGGAGAGAATGGTTAGATTTAAGAGACACTCGGGGGTACGCCTACCGGGGTAATGACGTGAGAGGAGAGAGGCCGCCAAGGAGGACCCAAGGAGTCCCATCTGGCATGGCGGGTGGAAACACTGGACAGTGTAGTCAGAGAGGCAGCGAGGAAGTGAGGCCAGCGGCTGAACAGGCATGGAGGTCAGGGGCGGATCCGGGCTGGAGTTATTCACCAGAAAGTCAACATCACAGGGATAGTAGCTGAAGCTGTGAGCGTGAACGAGAGGCCCCACAGCGGCACAAAGAGGGAGCCCAGGCCAGAGCCCTCAGAGAGCCAACGTGAATAGACACGTAGGGTAGAATGGGTTCCAAAGGCAACCGGGAAGGTGCCATCAGAGGTACGAGGAAAACCAGGAGACTGTGGCTTCCTGAAAGCGAAGCACAGCGAAGAGAAGCGAAGAGGAGAAGGAGACGGGAACTATCAACCGTGTCGAATCTGCTGGGTCATGAGGGAGGAGGAGGATTGAAAAACTCCATTAGATGTAAAGACATTGGACTCGCCGGTGGTCTCAGGAAGGCGTGTTCTGGGCAGGAATGAGGGCTGAAGCAGCCTTGGGGAGGACTCAGCCATGAGCGAGAGGGAGAAATGGAGGCCGCGAATACAGGGACCTCTGTGAGAATCCAGACGACGAAAAGGGGGGACAGAAAGGCCAATGGAGAGACGGAGGGCAGAGGCTTTGCACTTTGTGGCTAGGAAAGGTTAGAGCAGGTGGAAATCTTCTAGTGGGAACCAGTCAGTGGAGACGGGACGAGGTCAAATAAGGGTGGGGAGAGAGTTCACCCCAGGTTCCTGAGACGCACAGAGCTGAGCAGGTGGCGTCCAGTGCGCAAGAGGAAGAACTGACTTGGAGAAGAGGGGGGCCGGGCCCGGGTGGTGGTGGGGAGGAAGGAGGAAACCCCGGGTCCAGGTGTAGGGCAGTCTCCAAATCTGGAGGAGGGAGGTTGAGTGAGCGCTCGTGGGAATGGGGAGGTAGGAGGCCAGGCTATTTGCCAAGAAGGAGATGGGGGAGGCGGGGCCAGAGCTTGGGAGGATGGGGGAGGCCTGGTGTGGCCACCGGAGTTGGGGGGCGGGGGGACGGGGCAGAGGAAAGCGAGGAGGGTCGGACAGAGTTTATGTGTGCCTGTACACGTGCCCAAGCACACACACTCGGGACACGATCCAGTCTCCACCCGCCTTAAATTGTCTCTCAAATCCAGCCGGCCGGGCCTCCTTCCTCCCGCCCGGTGTCCGTTCCCGAACCATCCCTCACCAGGATCAGCTCCTGATGAAACCAGGCGAGAGTGTCTGCCCCTCAGAGGGCTGGGGGAGCCCGCAAGGGGGTGGAAAACTGCTCACACTCACCACTTCACATCCGTCCTTCATCCCCGCTTCATCTACAGAAATGAATTCAGAGCAACCCAAATGGCCGAGAAGAGAAAGCCCGTCAGCGTTTCGATCAAAGCGGTCTCTGCTTGCTTATCCAGGCAGAGGCCGGCTCCGAGGGTTTCGGGGAGCAGGGGCTGGGGAATGGCTCAGGTCGAGCTCTCCTTTTTCTACCCTCTCAGCCATGGGCTGTCCGTGTTCCCTGAGAAGGTGAACGAAGGTCCAGGGGCGGGCGGTGGGTGCTGCTGGGTGAGAGCGAATTTATCTTCCCCTTTCAGAGTGTAAAAACGCTTCCTCCAAGTCAGATGGCCTTCGAGTCTGAAAATGACTCTTTCTAACAGGGAAACTGTGTCACCTACTCACAGAAGGATCTGAAGAGGAGAGCTGACAAAGAAGGGACTTAAATCCAGGATGGGGGAGCCGGAAAGCAAAGCGCCATCAGGAGTGGGAGGAAATTGTTCTCCTGACCTGGAAACGACCCTCACTTGGAATGAGTCTCCTGCTTCCTGACACGCCAAGGACAGGGGGGGCTCAGAGCCTGGGGCTTTGAAGGGCTGGTGGGGTGGTGGGGAGGGAGGTGGGAGGCCTGCAGGGAGCAGACAGCAGCCCCCCAGCGTTCCCAGGGAGGGGGCTGGCAGGGGCACCTGCAGGGGCTGCCGAAGCCCGAGGCAGGAAGCCCGGGGTGTCTTCAGTTCGGGGTCACTGAAGGCCCACGACTCAGAGTGAAGCATCCACACACCGCCTAATCCGCCTGAAGGCAACTGACAGCGGGGCTTGAAAGGAAAGCATTTCTGGAATAATCCCAGAGCGCTGCAGTTTCTGATGAGCAGATTCTAGGAAAAGCAGAGAGCCTGGGGGCCGGCGGGGGGCGGGGGGGCTTCGTGTTGCGGCGGGAGGTTTCTCCAGAAGCCCTCCCCACCAGCCCGGGGGGGGGGGGCGGATTCTCTCTCATCTGTCACTCATCTCGGAAAGAATTAACCAGACGTTGGGGCCATTTGCCAGTGCTGAGATGGAAAAGGACAGAGGAAGCTTCGGGGGCGGAGCAAGGACAGCAGGGGGTGGCAGGAACCGGGAGGCAGTGCCCAGCCCCTCACAGTGGATCAGGCTGGAGTTGTGAGGGTGCTGGAGGGTCTGGGCTCGCTCGGACACACTGCTTTCTTCCGCATTTACTTCCAAGCAGGACGGCAGAATGGGCCCGTGCAATTTCCCTTTCATCCACACAAAATTATTGCAAACCCTATTTCCCCCACCTCACAGCTCAAAAAAAAAAAAAAAACAAACAAAAACAAAAACAAAAACAAAAAAACCAAAAGGCTACTAAAACTCTTAATTTGGGAGCTATGTCTGGCACCTGGATGGCCCCGTCGGGTAAGCGTCTGACTTCGGCTCAGGTCATGATCTCACAGTTCGTGAGTTCGAGCCCCGCGTCGGGCTCTGTGCTGACAGCTCAGACCCTGGAGCCTGCTTCGGATTCTGTGTCTCCCTCTCTCTCTCTCTGCCCCTCCCCAGCTCACGCTCTGTCTCTCAAAAATAGAAACAATAAATAAATAAATACAAACAAGTCTCTGCGCTCTGGGAAGAGCCACACGCTGGGGTTGAGGTGGGAAGGAGCCGTCAAAGACGCACATCAATGCCACCATCCGTCCACAAGGGTCCCCTGTGACCCTGCAGGGAGCCCCGTCCTCTCTATTTACACAGGTAGAGTTGCCTGGAGGTTTGTTTGCAGTTTCCTGGCAAAATCTCTCCCAAGGGTGAATTTCACAGGCTAGCCATAGGGTGACACGTTGTGCCCAGAACACCGAAGTTAAACCAAGTTAATAAGTGACAGGCAGATACAGTAACTAACGTGGTGGGCGGGGCGGGTGGGTGCTGGGTGAAAGATACAATAACTAACGAAGATACAATAACTAACGTCGTGTGGGTTTGGACTGCCTGAGGGGCAGTGGGCTCTGCAAGGTTCAGAACCGGGATTTGAACCCAGGCGAGCTGGTTCAAGTTTGTTCTCTTCACCGCTGGCCCGTGTGTCTTTCCCCTACCTCAAACACTCTTCCCTGGAGGAACCCTCTTCGAGAGCCCTCAGCTGGTTCCAGAAAATGCTTCCCCAGAGCTCCGTTGGAAGCCCCTTCTGTATGTTCCCCTGCAGCCCTGTGCTGAAGTGCCGGCCAAAGGGCAAGACTCAGGACTGAATCACTGGTGGATTTGCCTCTTCCTGTAGACGGTGAGGTCTCTGAGGACAGGGTCGGCATGATATCCGGCACTGCAAGGCGCCCCATTGACGCGTCTCAGCGCGCGGATTAATGAAACGATGAGAAAGACCAGGTCTTGGTCCCGCGAGAGCCGCGAATCCAGGGGGGGACAGCTCGGTGTACGAGGACCCTGACCCTTCACAGACGGGCCGCAAGGGTTGCGGCCAAGTTGACAAGTCAGGTGCCAAACCCACGGGGGGAAGGGCTGGTGACCTCCGCCCAGGGAAACAAGGAAGGAAGCGATGGTGTTTAATTAGGGCTGAGTAATAGCTTAGCCAGGCGAGAAGGGAGAAGAAACAACGCGAGTGAAGACAGCTCAGGACACGCTGGAGAGCGGCGAAGAGTATTCCACTTCCGTCATACGCACACCTAACCGAGCTCCTGGGAGAGACCAGCATCGTCTAGCTACGGTGACTAAAACAAACCAGTAGGAATGTCTCTTCGCTCGGGAACTCCACGCAGAGGGAGCGGGGAGACCACGGTAGGAGCTGATAGCCACAACTTCCCCGGCCAGGATTCTGGACCAGGAATGGATTACCGCTGTGCCGAGTGCTGACTGCCGCCCCCCACCCCCACCCCAGTCTGGGCCTCTCGGTAGGGGCCTGGCCACGGCTTGTGGCCTCCAGAAGCCTTCATCTAGCACGCCGGTGACCCCCAGATATCAGGAAGCTAGGGAGTGGGGGATCCAGGCAGTCTTTCTGGAGGAGGCGATTCTTGAGTCGGGCCCTGACGGTAGAGTAGGAGCTCACCAGGACAACAGGTGGAAGAGACTTCGGACAAAGGAACAGTGGAAAGTGGTGACCATAGAGATGCTGAATCCACGGAGCAGTTACCCAGGGCCAGCTGGACCTGAGATTCCCCCTAAGCTATCTTGTTTAATCCTCTTAACCCTCCAAGTTAAGGACGAGGGTGGGTTTGAGGTCCTTTTGCAGATGAGCGGATCAGGGCACAGAGAGTTTGTGTAACCTCTGCAAAGGCACACAGCCAGCCAGCCAGCAGTGAAGCTGGGATTCACGGCCAGCGCCCTTGTCCCGCCGTTCCGAGCTGGGGGCACCGCACTGCCACCTGTTCAAGAATCCACTGAGGCATGAAACCAAAGAACGGAGGCAGGCCACGGGGAAGGGAGGGCCAGGTAAGTCACGTGGTTTCCCTGCGCCGTGGAGCACTGGGCAGTAGGAGGTAAGAAACGGGCTGGGAGGAGGACACAGCGTTCGGCCCAGGCCGGGAGGGCCACACGGGCAGCGGCCTGGGGTCTGTGTGAGACGGCTGTTTCTGGAGTTTGGGGACTAGACGGAGAGGTCGGACCAAGTGTCCGTGGAGGTGGGTAAGAGCCAGGCTGCTGATGGTGCAAAGCTCCATTTTGGGAGCTGGGCAGGAATTAACGGAGAGCCATTGAAGACTCAGGAGCAGGGCCCGATAGGCTCCGGGGTGATGTCAGGAAGACAGTCTCAGAGTCGAGAGGGGAGGTGAGCCTTTGGCAGAAACATGCCTTGGAAGGATGCTGCTGTAATCCGGCCTTGCGGGAGGCCACGGGGGCTCACGATCTAGATTACCTGTGATCTGCCACGATCGCTTCGCGGTTTATATGTTCCTTTTCTGAAGATGTGCACCGTCGCAGGGAGGAGGGTCCCAAACACAGCGTCCGGCTCCCCCCTAAACGCCCCCCACCGAATGCTCCCTGACGTCTCCCGCCAACCCCACACGCCTGGCTCCCGCCTGTGCACAGCAAGCAGTGCCCATCTGTAGCCACTCAGACTTCGCTCTGCAGCCCAAGGAGCTCCGCCAGGCGTCTGTGCAAACACCAGAGTGGTCTCGTGAGCAGAACCGGGGGGCGGCAGATTTCCTCCACCGATTGCGGAGCAGGTGCTGCTCGGATCCTTCACGGGATCGCTCCCTGCTTAGCGTGCGTCCCACCGCTCCTGCACCCGTCCCCGCACTGGGCAGACTGCATCGTGGTGTTAGTTCCGTTTCGTAAATCCATCCCGTCTCCTCTGGGCGATGGTAAGACGGTGGAGGGCAGGGGCCTCCCATCGCTACGTCTACCCTGAACCGATCTTACTACCCAGGAAGGGCTCACAGCGGACAGTTAATGGAAACGCATTGTACGTGTAAGGGAGTGAGGCCGGCTTCTCCTGGTCAAACAAGACTCCCGTAGCGGGAAGAGACTGGTTTTTGCAAACTGATGCGATAAAACGTGTTGATCAGAGCAGAGCGCACGTTTCTGAACGGCTCTTCTGAATTCTGAATGCAAGTCTGAACAGGATCGAGCTGGGGGGGCTTTGGGGCGCTCTGGTCTGATCGATGAATGGGGCAGGCCGCCGAAGGTTGATTTTCCCCTGGAGATTTCCATCTTCAGGAGAATAAAGGCCCAGGTGGGACGGGAAGGAGGCCGCTGGAGCGTTTGTGTCTGAATCAGCTCCAGCTCAGCCGAGGGCCGGACTTGGGAGCCTTTTATTTTTGAGACAGAGGCTGCAGGCAGAGGCTGTCTCCATGGCAACCAACAGCTCAGTCCCTACTTGACCCAGAAGAAGCTGAGAGGGGTAGGGGGGCACCCACTCCCTCAATTCTCCCTGGAAAAATGTGCTGGCTTTGGAGCAAGAGTATCCTGCCTTCATCCAGGAAAGCATGTCCCAGACGGGGCTGAGGCTCCATTATCACGTGGGGTTGTGGACAGTGGACATCCCTTTGGCCCCCAAGATAAACCTTGAGAACCTGTTGTGAGCCCACAGGGGATGTCCCTAACCTCAGAAATAACTAGGCATGTCTGAGGGGTGGTGATATATGGGGGACTTCTTAGAGAAGTCAGCTCAGGTAACCCTGGGAACGAAATCCCTGTAGAAACAAATCTGACTAAACTAAGGGATTTGAGGGGCGCCTGGGTGGCTCAGTCGGTTGAGCTGCTGACTTCGGCTCAGGTCATGATCTCACAGTTCGTGGGTTTGAGCCCCACGTCGGGCTCTGTGCTCTCTCAGAGCCTGGAGCCTGCTCGGATTCTGTCTCTCCCTCTCTCTCTGCCCCTCCTCTGCTCGTGCTCTGTCTGTCTCTCTCTCTCTCAAAAGTAAACATTAAAAATTTTTTTAAATAATAAAAAAATAAACTAAGGGGTTTGAAGCCTTCCCCAATGCAACTGACCTACGTCCAGACCACCCACGTGGCCAGAGATCCAGACACCATCAAGCCCCCAAGATGGACATCCCAGTGACCGAAGGGAAGAAACCACCACCACGGACCCATAATCTCAAACCCTGTGACTTGAATGCGTCACACTCACTGGCATCTAGAGCTCTCTGTACTCCAGAGGCTCTGGATAGAGGGTACCTCGTGCCCAGCCCCCCTTTTGCCTTGGCTCTGACATGGAAAGGTTGTTCATTTTTTTTTTAAAACTTCTTAAACCGAGGCTAGGGCTGGAGACATAATTGGTTTTCGAGAAGCGTCAGTACAAAGCTTGTCCTTCGGCGGAAGAAGCCATCTTGTACTGTTTCGTTTACAGTTAACCTACATAATCCTAGCAGTGATATATGGGGACTCCATTACCCATTTTTGTCTTATTTACCGTAGGCAAGAACTTCCCCCACTAGGTAAGCGATGTTTGTGTTGTTCCAGAACCGGGGCTTCTCCGTTTCCTTACCTCTATCAACAGGAGCACAGACAAGTCATGGAGTAGAGGAGTTCACGGACCAGTTTAGACTTCGGCTGACTTGACGAGGATCTTCTTCGTGCTCCGGCCCTGCCGGTTGGGGGACCTGAGATCCGTTTGAGACCTGGGTACAGTCAACAGCCAGACTTGGCAGGGACCCCTCTTCCTGTGCTGAATCTGGAGGAATTTTGGGAGGCCTAACGGGTCACTTCACCCCGCAGCCCCTTCCTACTGGAGCACCTCTTTGGCCACTGCTATCGGAGGGATGTTTCCATTTAGGTGTCACAGAACAGACATTTGTCTTGAATATCCTTTTTTTTTTTGCCCTCTTAAAGCGAGACTAATTTAACTCCAGTTTGGCTGAAAACTTCCTAGGGGAGAAAATTCGGTCTACTGGTTTGGTATAGATAAATGGACATGAAACTTTTTAAAAGTAAAGATCATTGTCTTGAGTTTCGTGTGAAGCTAGCGTCACCCTATTTTGACTTTCTTGTTCAGGCCAGGCGTAAAACTTTTTTTCCCAGGAGGTGGAAGGATTTAAAAATTTTCTATACGAAATCATCCCCCCACACACAAAGGGCCGTGTGTTTTTATAAATACAGTAAAACCTTGGATGGCGAGTAGCTTGTTCTGTGAGCGTTCCACAAGATGAGCAAACATTTCTAATAAATCTTAACCTGATAAACAAGTGAATTGTCTTGCGATGCGAGTAGTATGTGACACCGAACGTCACATGATCACAACTGAGCCAATGGTTCTTGAAATTCGCTTTGATATACAAGCGCTTTGGATGACGAGCATGTTTCCAGCATGAACTATGCTTGCAAACCAAGGTTTTACTGTCTATAACTCAGTAAGGAAAGAACTACAGAAGCCACCGTTTTATTTCTCCTCTCACCACGTGCATGTTTGGTCATTGTCTTACGCACTGTCTCAAATTCCCCTGGTGTTTTGTTTTCTTTTGTTTTGTTCTGCGTAGTGTTGTGTCTACCTAAGGAGCTGAGCTGACCTTTCCACAGAGAGGCCCTGGAGTCTAAAATGATCAGGATCATTCACTTATTTGTGTCTTCTGTTACACTCGTGTCTCTTCTTTGTGTCAACAATAAAAATCCTTACTGCTTTCTCAAAAAAAAAAAAAAAAAACACAACTAAGTAATTTCATTTTATTCTCACCGTCGATAAAATGACCAAAGCAACACATGACAGTTCTTCCTTGTTATTTAATTCATTTACACGCTCGTTTAAACCAAGTTGCACGTTACCGGCAGTGGGGCACAGGACAGCAGCTCAGATTAGATGCACATTCCGTACCTGTGCTATTTCCTACACCCTAACGTGTTAGAGCTACACCTAACGTAACGACTTTGAATACGCAAAACTCACGTAGAGTGGCCGTGCAAAACCGGCTAACAGACAAGCCGAGCTGAAAACACTCAGCCAGTCCTTCTCTAACACCAGTGGATTTTGAGTATCTGTCCAGGTTCTCTGTCACGAGCGCCAATCGGAGACGTTCTTGTGCTGCTGATACTGATGGGCATGTAGACGTCTCTCTCAAACTAATAAAAACATGGGCAACGGACATAGGAATCTGTGGGCAAATGCATTTTAGCGGGTCCACCGATAGTTATGCTAAATTTGGTCTTATGAGAGGTTTGCAGTGCGATTTCCTGATTTTATTCAAATTCACTACTCGAATGAGGGTAAGAGGCGAAAGATTGTTTCTCCCCGCACAGTGGTATATATCCAATGTGCCACACACTTTATTTTTTCCCGCCAGCACAGAGAGGACATAAATCTCTTCTTGGTGGCTTCAGAAAAGACAGATATTCCAGTTGCCGTAGTGAAACAAAAGTAACGTTCTCCCACTAACAGAGAAATTTTTGAAAATTCCACTCATTGGCAGTTTTTGCCACATAAATTTTCCATCTACTTTTAGCATCCAAAACCATGAACCCATCAACCCTTTTGAAGGGGATTCCCCTTTAAGCCATCAATAAAGTTTAAGTAAAAAATAAAAGTATATAATAAATAAAAATAAAAAATAATATAGTCATTCCCATATATTCGTTCCTTGCCAGCTTTCTGAATGTTGTCAGTAATCATTTCAACTAACGCCCAGACAAAATGATAAAACACTTTTGGGGGGGTTCGTGCTTTTGTAGTTTTTCTAATTAGATGATCTTTTAATAGCTTCCTTCTACGATTTCCTTCTGCAGCCATTGAGTTTATAGTGTATTCAAAGCGGGGAAAACTAATTCTGGACATTTAAAGTGCCTTATGTTCTTTGAGCACATCTTTTGGGCAAAGACACCACCTCTTGCAGAGAAAGCCGGAACGAGAAGTGTCTGATAAGATCATCTCCCCAATTCTATACCGATAACTCCACTACCTGCGATATTCATAGAAGTATGTTGGTTTCTGCCTAAACTAAGGGTTAAATATAATGTCTTATGTTAAAGAGTTCTAAGTTCATGGATCTTGCAACTTAGACGAAAGTTAATAACTCCTATTTGCTATACAATTATGAAAAAAGCCTCGTAAATGGTTTGATCATAAATACGCACTCCTGGGGATCCAGCCACGGGAAAATTTCCCAAGTGCAGAAAAAGATTCATACGCCAAGATGCTTGTCCCACTGACCAGTTGGAAACAGCCTTCAACGACCAGCGTTACGGAAATCACCGGAGGTTGTATATTATGCCATTATTCACATAATGTTTTAGAAGACCAGGAACGTAACAAAACATCCTTGATAAAATACTCAGTGAAACAGCTTATACAAAATCGTGTATGTAGTATGATGACATCATGTGCAATTTTAAAAGATAGATAAAACATGCATAGAGGAAAACAGATTTGGAAACGCCTCCTAAAATGTTAGCAGCGATTATCTTGAACCACTAACAGGAGTATTTATAGTCTCTCTACTTGTCTGTGTAGTCTGAATTTTCTACAACATCCATGAATTATCTTTACCGGGAAAAGAAGAAAGAGGAGAAAGGAGCCTCCACTGAAAACAAAATCAGGGGTACCTCTTAAGGTCCCATTTTTGGGTGATTATTCACACCGTTAAGAATGGGGGGCTCCTGGTGAGGGCAAGAGGGTAAGACGTTGCTACATCACCTCCGCTGAGAGATAAAAAGCATAATGAGAAGAACAGTCTTTCCTGAGCAGAGGGGGCCCCTCTTGTCCTGGCAGGTTTTAGAATCTGCCCTGACTGGGGAGACTTTTTAACGACATGCCAACTAATTAGTCACATATTCCCAAAAGGAAAATAGCCGGGGATCAGTTGAGTTAAACAAACCAACCGTCCAGGAGGGAACGCACGACCGGGTTCTTCTTCCCGGGAGAGATATTCTGCAACACACAGGGGTCAGAAGTAGGGAAATCGAAGGAAGATGGGGGGGGTTCAGGATCATACTCCGATCACACAGCAAGTCCACGGGACCGAGACTCAGGAAGTAACCGGGCAGCCTTGAGGGGAAGCTCTTCCTTAGTGCCCATCTTCCTGTGTGAGACCAACCACACGTCCGTTTCTCAGATTTGAGCACACTGGGGTGATTAAAGCCATCTACTCGGTACCCCGGGCCTGAACAGTTCTTACTGAGTCCTCAGTAACAAAACTGTTCATCAGCACTTGACTTTTTCCCACGTAGATTTCTGAGATCACC
The DNA here is from genome assembly GCF_022079265.1 of Lynx rufus. Classification (NCBI taxonomy): domain Eukaryota; kingdom Metazoa; phylum Chordata; class Mammalia; order Carnivora; family Felidae; genus Lynx; species Lynx rufus. The sequence continues at coordinate 6,274,574 of NW_025814834.1, forward strand.
TGTGAAACAGAGAAAGAGCACCGATTTAGGAATGGATTTCCCACTTCCGTTCTCAGGACATGATTTGCTTCTAAATTCACTGGTAACGTACTGGTCATGGGTCCAAATACACTTCCAAACATGGATTTTCTTTTGGTACTGAATTGGCTACCAGACCACTTTCTTTTTTTTTCTCTTAAAGGTGTGAGTTCTGACCAGTTTGCCATGAGGACACAATGACCACAGGTGAGTGACAGAGGTTCAGCTCAGCCCAGGTTAAGACCCAGAATGGTTCTGAGTGCTTTATTCGCTGAGTGGTTTTCCACTAATAAAAGGATGAATTGAAGGAGCATCTAGGTGGCTCAAGTCGGTTGAGCGTCTGACTCTTGATTTGGGCTCAGGTCGGGATCCCAGAGTCACGGGATCGAGCCCCGCGTTGAGTTCCACACTGGGCGTGAAGCCTGCTTAAGACTCCCTCACTCTGGGGCCCCGAGTGGCTCGGTCGGTTAAGCATCCGACTTCGGCTCAGGTCACGGTCTTGCATTAGTAAGTTCGAGCCCCCGCGTCGGGCTCTGTGCTGACAGCACGGAGCCTGCTTCGGATTCTGTGTCTCCTTCTCTCTCTTCCCCTCCCCTGCTCACACTCTGTCTCTCAAAAGTAAACATTTAAAAAAAAAAAAAGATTCTCTCATGTTCTCGCTAATAATAAATAATTTTTAAAAATAAAAGGGTGAGTGGAAAATAAAGTTAAAAACTGCAACAACTTATTGAAATAAAGTTTTGTCATGATCCCCAAGGGAACGTCACATTCTTTCACTGACCTAGAATTTCGGTGTAGCAAGGGCAAGGATCAATGGATTATTGTGTAGGGATCAAACCATTTCTGGTGACTGCCTTTCCCCCTCAACCCTCGGGTCCTCAGGTCCACTCTAAGTGCAAAGGTCTGAGAAAACGAATGGCTTTGTGCTGTCCCCAGTTCTTAATTCCTTTCAACCTTAGTGTGCGAGAAAGGAAAATAGGTGTACAGCCATCTGTTGATTCTATTCCAAGTTACTGGATCAACTTGGGGATGGAGAGCCTAGACGGGCCAGTTGGTGAAGACCTGTCCCTACCAAAGCCAGTTCACTCCCACCTGCAGCTGCATTCTCTTTCCTTGTCCTTCCCCCCCAAAAGATTACCGCCACCCCCCCCCACCCAGAGAGAGAAGTATAGAGAGACACTACAAGAATAATGCTTTAGGGGTGCCTAGGTGGCTCAGTCAATTGAGCATCGGCTCAGGTCATAATCTCACAGCTCGTGAGTTCGAGCCTCGCGTCAGGCTCTGTGCTGACAGCTCAGAGCCTGGAGCCTGCTTCTGCTTCTGTGTCTCCCTCTCTCTCTGCCCCTAACCCACTCACATTCTGTCTCTGTCTCTATCAAAAATAAATAAACATTAAAAAAAAGTTTTAAAAAAAGAATAATGCTTTAGCAGCATGTAGATCGTTGCCTATAAAATTACATTTTCAGTGAACTTCAAAAGGATATGCCAGATAGATAAGAGAAAAGAAAAGAAAAAAGAAAAGAAAACAAAGAAAAGAAAACGGGTCTTATATTGAAAAGAAAAAAAAATATACAAAAAAATTGGGCACGCCAAATTCATTGTTTCTAAAGATATCAGTGGTGATGAATTTATAGGATTTCTGTTTTCTCATATATTCCTCTTCTTCTTTCTTCCTTCTTTTAATGTTTATTTATTTTGAGAGAGAGAGAGAGAGAGAGAGAGAGAGAGAATGAGCAGGGGAGGACAGAGAGAGAGGTAGAGAGAGAAGCAGGCTTTATGCTGCTAAGGCTCTATGCCTTTCTGATTGTATACGACATGCAGCCGTCTTGCTCTAACAAAGTCCTCCATATACGATCCATAATTGTCAGAACCCAAGGGAAAGTATGGAGTGACCAGAAATATTGAAAGGAGCCTAACGCAACACAATTTCCCCTGTAACACAATCCGCAATGAGAAATTTTACAGTGTGTGTTTAATGCACAGCCTGTAATCAGGGTCTGAGCCTCAGCACAGATCCTGACACAGGACATCTCTGAGAAGTTCATGGGCACTCAGTAAACAGTAAGGGAAGGGAGGGAAGGGAAAGGAAGGAAGGAAGGGAGGATGGAAGGAGGAAGAGGGAGAGGGAGTCAGGAAACCTTAACTGCGTTTCCATTCCTTGCAATTCACTTTCTCAACAAATTCTAGTCAAATGGAATCCCCACTGCTGTTTTTTCCTATATCTACACGTTAACATTTTAACACTTAGGTTCAGAAGTTGGACAGGCCATGGAAAAACAATATTGAAGCAAACGGTAAGATCACGGAGCAAAGCCTTGGGTTCAACTGCCAGTTCCCTAAATTACATGTTTACCGTGCGACTGAGCTATGGCTAAAAAGCCTTGGATGGCTCACTAAAACATTTGTTGGTAGGAAAAACATGACCAGCATACATTTGTCTATCCCACAGCAATAAACATGTATAGTGTATAGTGTATCATGAGAATAAGGTACACATTTTAGGCACTGATCCATAAAAATATCCATAAAAGAGAATTAAGTAGCAAGGAAAAATGCCAAGTCTTGAACGGGGGGGGGGGGGGGGCCTTGATTCGATGAATGCCAAAAGAGCTACATGGTTTGTAAGTAACTTTCGAAGATTCAAAAGGACATTTGCACCCTATCGCTGCCAGCGCTAACCTCTGTGGCAGAACATCACTGATGGAAAAGTAATGTGAATCCAGGCTTCTCTTCTTCCTTCCTACATCCCTACGTTGTTTGAATTTTGGTAACAGTGCATCATTTTCAAATCTGATGACACAGGAAAATAAAAGAACCGAAAAGAATATCATGATTTTATTTATTTATTTCTTAAGAATAATTTATTGTCAAATTGGCTAAAATACAGCGTGTAAAGTGTGTTCTTGGCTCCCGGAGTAGACTCCCATGATTCATCACTTCCATACAACACCCAGGGCTCATCCCAACAAGTGCTCTCCTCAATGCCCATCCCCCGTTTCCCCCTCTCCCCCACCCTCCCCCCCATCCACCCTCAGTTTGCTCTGTGTATTTAAGAATCTCATGGTTTGGGGGCGCCTGAATGGCACAGTCGGTCAAGCGTCCCACTCCGGCTCAGCTCATGATCTCACGGTTCGTGGGATCGAGCCCCACGTTGGGCTCTGTGATGACAGCTCGGAGCCTGGAGCCTGCCTCGGATTCTGTGTCACTCTCTCTCTCTCTCCCCCTCCCCTGCTCATGCTCTGTCTCTCAAAAATAAATAAATGTAAAAAAAAAAAAAAAAAAAGAATCTCATGGTTTGCCTCCTTCTCTGTCTGAAACTATTTTCCCCCTTCCCTTTCCCCTTGGTCTTCTGTTAAGTTTCTCAAATTCCACATATGAGCAAAAACATATGATATCTGTCTTTTCTGACTTATTTCACTTAGCATAAAAAAAAATCACGATTTTAAATTAGCCTTAAAATATGTAAATTTTCAGAACAAAAATATAACCCATTAAAATGACTTACCTTGCTGTAATTAGATTTTTCTCCATTAGAGTCCATGAAGTTCTATTTGATTTTATTAGCAATCTCTTTCAGAAGACCCTTGAGATCATTAATCTTGAAAGGGGAGGGAAAAAAAAGTAGAACGGTCTTAAGATGAATTTTCCAACTTTCAATTTTAAATTGTGACTTTTCCATGAAACAGATGTATATACCAAATAGAAAGTATGACACATCTTAGAACAGAGTGAGTAGCGTGTGATATGGACCCTGTCCACTGCTTACTTTCTAAAATCGTGTCACTAGCCAATACTCATTAGCACCAATTAGTGGGAGCTTTTCTCAAAGGTAAATCAAAAATGGTTCCCACGTTGAAATGATAGGTTTTAACAACACAGGGAAATAATGTGTAGAGATAATAATGTCATGTGCGATGAACACTAATAAAATTATAAGATACTAACAAAGTTTCACTCTGGCAGAAGCATACTAATAAAAATAATGTGATATAATATTAACAAATCAAGTTTTTGCAAATGAAGTGTCCACTCCCACCAAAAAAGTATAAATTGTAAAACAATTTAAGTAAAAGGCAAAATAAAATTACTTTCAATACATGCATCTTTCGCAAACTTATCGCACAAGATGAAGGAAGCTTGTTCTTTTTTTTTTAATATTTTTTACAACGCTTATTTATTTTTGAGAGAGAGACAGAGACAGAGAACGAGCAGGGGAGGGGCAGAGAGAAAGGGAGACACAGAATCTGAAACAGGCTCCAGGCTCTGAGCTGTCAGCACAGAGCCCCACGCGGGGCTCGAACTCCCGGAATGTGAGATCATGACCTGAGCCGAAGTCGGAGGCTTACCCGATTGAGCCACCCCGGCTCCCCGAATGAAGCTCGTTCTAAATTACATGCTACATCAGCGCACTCGATAAAAGCTTGCGTACTGGGGGATAGTAGAAGGGCTTTAATAAGCTGTTCAAAGCGGATGTCAGATTCCCAGAGCTTGCTCAAGGAATAAGTGATGATCCCTAAAGTTCTCCGTGGTTGGAAAGGAGAGATTTTTTGTTGCTCAGAAGAGGAGGGCACAGGATCCAAGAGGGAAGAGAAAGGGGAGGGGAGAGGGGAGCAGGAAGAGAAGGGCGGAGAGAGGTAGTGGAATCCTGTGTAGTTTGAGGGCTCCCTGGGACCCACCCAAATTCTCCCCAAACCTACAAAACTCATGGTGTCGGTGGGCTTCTGGTAGGAGCCGGCAAAGGGGCTGAGCTCCCCGGCCAGGGGCGTGAAGTGGGCGGAACCCGCAAGCTCTTCTCTGAGGCCTGCACGAGGGGGCGGACGGCCTTCAGCTACGCTTTCAGTTCCAAGAGACTTCCTCAGCCCCCACCTCGCACAGCCCCGCGGCTCAGGCCCACCGTCCCCACCGAGAGTGTCACCGCCAGGCCCTCGGTCGTCAGGAGGCCTCGGTCCCCAGGCAGCCTGGGCCGCGGGAGACAGGTCAGCCTGTCCGGTCCCCTGGCTCTCCCGATGACCTCTGACCCAGGCCTCGTGGTGACCAGGAGACCCGAGGCTCTGCCCCTGCCCCTCTCTCCCTCCAAAGCCACCCCAGGGGAAGCCACGAGGGAAACAACACGACAACCAAAAACAGCCTGCCTTCTCCACACACACAACACCCAGACAAGGCCCAGCCGCCTCTATTCCCAAACCAGACCGTCCAAGCTGGTCTTTGTGGCCACCCCGAGGGCTCGGATTGGTCTTTGAAAGCATCCGCCAGGCAAGTCCTTCTCACGCTGAGGCTTCCCCTGCCCAGGAAGAAAATCCAACTCGAAAGAGGCAGGTTCCCACACAGCGCGGCCCGGCCACCCCTGCTTCCTCCCACTCAGAGCCGTGCCTCGTTAGCGGCCCGGAACCCTCCGTGCTTCTCTGAACTTGGGACCTTCACAGCTGCTGACCCGGCCCCCTGCTGACGCAGACACGGGCGGCCTGTGGGACGCGTGCCGGATACCGCATGCAAATCATTGTCGCCGTCGCATCCCGCACACCTCGGCTCCTACGACCAGCCCACCCCACAAAGGATGCAGTCGTGACGTTTGGGGGCCACATCTGCTTTGATGGCACTTAGCCCCAAGCCTGGCACGTAGCAGGGGCTCCTTCAATATTATGTGCTATGGGACCTAGGCACAGAAGCAGCAGACGACATATTTAAATATAAAAACAGTGAAAAGGTAGGAAAGTGATTTCTCTTCCCTCCCCATTGATTATAATCCTGATACACATCTTCGCACGATCATCCATGCACAGCCCTCAAGTCCAAGAAAACAGGAATCTTCCCAGCCCCTCAATTAACAACAAACAACACAACTCCAGAAGGAGAGCAGCTGTAACAAAATACACCATCGTGTGATAGCGTGTCCAACAAAGATGGCGGCCACCACCAGTTCCTTTTGGCCCGCACGCAAGTGCCGCTCTCACCTCAAGAGGTGGGTCACGGAGTCTGGGCCAGCCTTGACCGCTTTGATCAATAGACTCTGGTGGAAATGACATCATGCCAGGTGGAGGCCTAGCCTTCCGGAGCACTGCCAGTCTTTGCTTCCTCGCTCTTGGAAGCCAGCAACTGTGGACCAAGGGGGACAGCCCCAAGACCACCGTGCGGCGACAAGCCCAAGCCACAGGGATCAGACGTCACACGTGGGAGAGAAGCCACATGGAGGAGCATAGGGGTGCCAAATCCTGGCCTCGCCACCCACTGAATCCAGCCCGATAAATCCAGCCGAGCCCACAGGAAGCGGAACCGCCCGGCTGATGTGCCCCCAGACTCTTGACCCACAAAAAAAACAAGAGCCAAACAAAATGGCTGCTGGGAGCCACTGAAGGGTGGGGGGTGTTTGTTACGCAGCAGTAGGTAACTAAAGCAAATTGTGATGGAAGCATTTGATTGTCCGCACAAAACAGCCCATCATCCGGAGTAGTCGACTCCAACGTTCACAGCTGGCAGTTCCAGAGAAAGGAAGACGAAGATTCCGAAGGAAGACAAGAGCTACTCCGGGCGACCAGACACAGACACACCGTCCAGTCAGGACCCGTCAGGCAGGTGACCTGCCTCGCATCAGGGGCGCCCGGGTGGCCCAGTCAGTTAAGCACCTGACTCTTGATTTCGGCTCAGGTCATGATCTCACGGTTCGTGAGACTGAGCCCCGTGCTGGGTTCGGCGCTGACAGCGTGGAGCCTGCTTGGGATTCTCTCTCTCCCTCTCTCTCTACCCCTCCCCTGCTCAGGTGCTCTCTGTCTCTCTCTCTCTTTTTCTCTCAAATTTAATAAACTTAAAAAAAAAAAAGAATTCTGGTGGTAAATAACACATAAATAACCCCCAAAATTTGAATTGGATAACTTCTCATGTAAGAGCTCTACGAGGGGGTAGCTTTTGGTCATTTCTTCACTCAATAAACATTCATTGAGACCCTAGCGGTCCAGGCAGGGTGCTGGAGAGTCTGCCTTACTCCATGGGGTACCGTCTAGCCACCACACGGCATGGCCCTGGGGCAGACTGTGATTGCCGTCATCCAGGATGCCGTTCTCAAAATACCGTGATAAAACACCAGGTGTCATTTCCCCCACAGAGCCTACCAGGGATCCGGTACTTATGAATCAGTTGTAATGTCTGCTAATCCTAAGTCACAATTTCCGGCCACCCAGCTCAGGGCGGATGTGGGCACACTCTCCCCACGCCTAAAGCTCATGTGTGTCTTCGTGCATTCGCAATGCCCTTCCAATTAAATAGCTAACAAATTAGAGCAGCATCAAGGACGAGCACAGAGGCTCACAGCCTCCCAAATCACTCTTCTGAGCCTCGCTGGTGTTCCTGTAACTGCAGGCATCTTACACCTGCTTTCGCAGCTGAGAGAAAGCACAGAGGGGGCCCTGGGTCAGACAGACACAGGAGACAGTTCAAAGGTCGGGAAATAGGACTTGAGCACACAGGGGGCTATCTGAGAAGTCACTCCGTTCCAGCCCCCAGACCTTGCACGCTGAACGAACACGGAACAGGGTCACTTCTATCTTTTTCTCTTTTTTTTTAATAATTGACTTCTTTTGTTTTCAGACCACAACCACTGGCCTCCCGCTGAAAGATCAAAGACAACACAGATTTTTAAAAAAATAATGTTTCCCAAACTGTCATCAGAACTATACCTTTGTATCCAGCTGTCTAAACCGATGCCTCATTCTTCAAAGACGTTAAAAGAGAGAGAGAGAGAACAAGAGAAGGGCAGGGGGGAGAGAAAAGGCTATTAGACTCCATTTTACAGTCTTTTAAAGAACAAAACGCCGATCGTTTTCATTTTCAGCTAAATCCGTGTCAGCTACGTCCTCTCGCCGATACCCACACGAAGCGGGATCCCACACTCACCCCCGTCAGAGGTACAGCATACACATGCTATCTCCACTGGCAGAGTTGTGGAATCTGACCTGTAAGGTCCACCCGCCCCCCGACCCCCGTTCCAGAATCAAGATCTCAGAGACCAGGAGCGGAGAAGACCTTAGGGCATCTGCCTTGTCACTCAGAGAAAGAGCATGCCATCCATCCCACGTAACAGCTGGGTTGAACTCGGCAAAGGGATTGGTTGTGCTTCTATTTACTCTTTCTTCGTTAGAGTGAATTTTGAGCCATGTTTGGAGCTCTCAGGAAGAGTGACATCATCGGACCGTTAGCCACGTTAACCCGCATAATGAGAAGGGCACCGCTCCCAGAGGCCCTGCATGCCCTTTACTTGGGGACCGTCTACGGATTTAGCTGTGACGTATCTCATTCTATGGCATGTTTACAATGACTCCATGCAACTCATAACTGAGCTTCAGGACTTCTCAAGGACAGCCCGTAACGGACCCACCAACTGGTCTCCCGTTCTAGTTCTTCATCACAGAGACAGGTGTGCATCACCTGTGAGACGATGCCAATTGCCCTCGATGGGTGGGTGGGTCTTCCCAGAAACCACCTCTGCAGCCATGGCAGAGCGACCCGCGCTCTTGTCACCTGGTTCCCAGGCCCCGCCCTGCAGCCTCCAAGTACCTCTTCCCTCCCTGGGGCCTCGGAGGGCAATCGGGGTGGCAAGTGGGTGGTCCTGCCCTTCTGGAAAGGCTGATACACACTCACGTGTTTCTCATCTTCAGTTGCACAGGTAATACCTTTTTGGTGCTTTTTCTTCCTGCCGTAAATTCTCTTCCCAGAGCTTACTCTGCAAAGCTACTTATGTTCTGCAAACTTAATGTACGCAAGGGGGGGCCATGCAAAGCAGAAGCGAACAACTGACATACTCCTCTGAGGTGTCATTGGCTTTCGTGTTGATCTTGACGAGGTAATTTTCTTTCATGACACCCTCCCAGGCCAGAGTCTCGTTGTCTTCGTTTTTGAAACCTTGAATAATGAGACCAAAAAAAAAAAAAAAAAATCACACTGTTTCTTCTGCCCCTTACCTCCTAAATCAACACCTGCTCGTCATTTGGTGATACCCTGGACCCGGAAGATTTAGATTCGTCCTGCATAGGCTGATGTGAGTAACGTTACTTGCTAGTAACAGCCGCAAAGCGATGGAATGCTAATGAATTTCTTGGTAACAATGAAGAATTGGAGCTGTCTGAGTGAAATAGGAATGCAATCTTTATTCTAAACAGAAATCAATCAAAAGCCTGTCTGGGTGTTTTTGTGACTTAGTAAAATCATTTCACCAATGAATTCTGTCCTCACGTTTTATGTGTGCTCCTCTCTCATTTTGATGACATAAAAAGGCTATGTCAACCACTCGGTTGGATAATTACGGACGGATCGCTACTCTCTCAACCTAAAAGGGGCGTAGGGACTTTGGAAGAAAGGACAATAAAGCCCGGACATCATTCCTACCCTTGTGAAATAATACGCAGTCTGGGTGTGGACCTCAAGGAAAATTCTTCCACTCAGTCCTTTTCCTTTCATCTAAGGCAGGGCCTGCTGTAAAACTGGCCTGGGGCATGTTCCAGCAAGATTCTCAGTTCAATTTCTTACAGTACCTGGGCCTCTCAGAAGGCAAGCAAACAAAATCACAGATCAACAAGGCGCCTGCGTTTCAGGTAATGGCACAATGGACGGCAATCCTCCGTATGAACTCGTGGGGGGAAAAAAGCACCTAGGTTCAGGAAGGCGTCCACTTGCGGAAAAAAAAAAATCTAGTTTTATTTTTAAATTGCCTTTAAAGTGTAAGATCTTCCTGGATTTAAAAAGAATTAATTGGGAATCAAAAGCAGAGCCGATAGGCAAGTCACGGATTTCAGCAAATCCTTTATAGCAAATGCTGGTTTGTAGAAAATAATTCCTAACTGGATTTTTTTCCATTGGATTTTTCCTAGCAAAGTGGTTGCCAATGTCTTCTGCTCAAACCGCGATGCATGTAGAAACCCAGTGAGAGCACTGAACAACCAACACGGAAAGGAACAACACACACTCCTGGACACAGATGGCCAAAGAGTGACAGTGACAAATGAGCGACGGTCACGAACGACAGTGACCAAGACAGAATGGCAAGTTGTTTAGCGGTCGAAATAATGCCGTTGAGATGATGGCATGGCACTTTCACCACCCAACGTGTAAAATTAGCAAGGTCTACAGTAATAACTATGGCCTGTGTTGGCAAAGATGTGGATGAGCAAGTGTCCCGTAAGTTGGGGAAAAAGATCTGTAAATTGTTACAGCTGCAGCGTATGATGGAGAAGGTGGAGGAGGGTGGCAGACAATATCAAAAGATTTAAATCTGTAAGTACCCTTTATCTAGAAATTTCTCTCCTATCAATAACTCCAAGGGGAAAAAAAATCAGCGGTGCGCTAAAAAATGAAGGCATATAGCTATTTATCGTCATGCCGTAGGACACGGAAAGCACCGAAACCCTCCACGTGTGTAACAGCGAGGGATTGGTGACGTTGAATGTGGCACATCCGTAGGCCGGGAGAGTCTACAGTTCAAAACTGTCGTACAGGTTGATATTTATGTGTATGGAAAATGTGCATGATGTATTATTAACTAAATGAACAAATAAGGTTATGAATGTGTCTGTACAGAACAACCTAATTATCATCCACCCACACGAAACTAATAGAATAGATACCATTATGTTAACAATATCTGAGTGGTGGCTTACATGTGTCCTTGCTCTTTCTTATTTACGTTTTTCTGTATTTTTCAAATGTTCCATAATGAATACGGATTGGTTTTTTCTCATGGAAAGCAATATATTTCCTAACAGTGCAATTACTGGGAAGGGGCGGCATACTTTGTCATTGTTACTTTATGATGTCACCAAAAAGGAGCAAAAATGGAAGCCTGGGGGACGCCTGGGGGGCTCAGTCGGCTGAGCGTCCGACTTCGGCTCAGGTCACGATCTCGCGGTCCGTGAGTTCAAGCCCCGCGTCGGGCTCTGTGCTGACAGCTCGGAGCCTGGAGCCTGCTTCAGACTCTGTGAGTCTCCCTCTCTCTCTGCCCCTCCCCCACATGCTCGCTCTCTCTCTCTCTCTCTCTCTCTAAAAATAAACATTAAAACAAATTTTTTTTTAAATTTTTTTTTCAACGTTTATTTATTTTTGGGACAGAGAAAGACAGAGCATGAATGGGGGAGGGGCAGAGAGAGAGGGAGACACAGAATCGGAAACAGGCTCCAGGCTCTGAGCCATCAGCCCAGAGCCTGACGCGGGGCTCGAACTCCCGGACCGCGAGATCGTGACCGGGCTGAAGTCGGACGCCCAACCGACTGTGCCACCCAGGTGCCCCTAAAAAAATTTTTTAATGGAAGGTTGGATTCTACCTTATCTGAAAAGGTGTTTGAAAAATCTTGGCATTTTTCTCCAAAGGACAGTTGTGAGCTTAAATCCCATGACGTCCCGGTGACTTAGAGGCAAGTGCAAAGTGAATTTGGGAAATGAATTAACACAAGAGGCTCTGGCAACCATCGAGTGCTGCGGTTTCTGGAATCCGTGATCTCCAAGCAGCGACGAACGAATGAATGGCGAGCAGGGTGTCCAGAAGTCTCCAGCGAGTAAACGGGGCTCTCGGCTCGCCCTCTCCCGCCATCACTGTGCCCGGCATGGAGAAGGACCTGTCCCACTGTGCCCCCCTATTCCCTCTATTTCTTTATTCCTCCCTGAGACGAAGAACTATATGGGGAGAGAGAATGTCATCTTTTTCTCAAATGGTTGTAAGAGCATCATTCTCCCAAGGAAACAGGTGCGGATTCACATAGCTCATTTCTGACCTGTTTGCCTCCTGAAGCTGAAGTCCTGCCCATTTGATGGCCAAATTGGGGGATTTGCTCCCATTTTTATGTTCTTCGCGTGCTTACTTGTTGACTAAGTTTTGGGGGAACAGAATGCATCGTGTCGTCGAACCCATCCAAATTCAGAAGACTGATTTGTCCTTAGTGATACACTGGATTTTCTGGTTCCACTGATCTTGGACAGAGCACAGGGTACGTGTGGAGAGTGGATCTTCATTCCAAATCCACCTACCCAGCCCCAGCCGGAATCCAACCAGTGATGGGGATTCACGACCTCACACAGCTATTCATTTCATTTCCTGATAATGTGATTTGTTGGACACCGTCTTAAACTTTCACCAACTCAAAATCTTCCTCCCTGAAATTTTTATCCACGGTTCTTTCTCTGGAACCATGTAGGTAAAACTATGGGCCAAGCAGCCCAGCCCTCGCATGCCTCTGTTCGCAACTGGTACCCCCAGAACAGAGTTACTATTTGTGAAGGAAGGAAGGCTTTGAGCAATATGACTGTTTTTACACTGTTTCTTCTCTGTGCGCCATAGGGTGTATCCCTTTTCGTGCTTTGCTTTCCTTGACTTAAAGTTTGTGACCGAAAAGTTCATGCTTTTCCTGATGATTTTTAAAAGAAATGTATGGGATGCCTGGGTGGCCCAGTCGGTTAAGTGTCTGACTCTTGATTTCAGCTCCAGTCGGGATCTCACGGTTCGTGAGTTCGAGTCCCACGTCAGGCTCTGCGCTGACAGCGTGGAGCCTGCTTGGGATTCTCTCTCTCCTCATCTCTCTGCCTTCCCCTGCCTGTGCTCTCTCAAAATAAATAAATAAACTTAAAAAATAAATAAAAGAAATATAAAGCCTCTCACAGCCTCGAAACACACGGGCCCTGGTGCCGTGCGTGATGAAGAGGTCAGCCTGCAGGCCTCCCCCAGAGCCAGATCCCCTGGCTTAAATCTGAGGTCAGAAGGCAAAATGAGTGGGCTGGCGGTGCCCTTTCTATCTTTTTCTCTGTGCCCAAACACCCAAATGAATAAAAATAAGCCTCTTCCTCCTTTCCTGCTTAATTTGGTCGAAACGTGTCTGCAAGCTAGGAAGATCTGTCTGGGTCCGTGGCCCCAGGATCAAGTGTTAGGAAAACCTAGCCTAGTGCAGGGAAGAGAGCTGTACCGGGGGAGGGTGTCCCCCGAGGGTGACTGAGAATTCCCTGATGATAGATTCTGGCTCCCACAGCGGTGGGGGAAGGAGAGGGAGTCCAGTGGGGACCCTCCTGCTCCTCACCCCTTATCGGGGCTAAGGAGGTGGGTAGCCACGGGAAAAGGAGAGCTGTGGGCGTCCCTGCCCTCCCGAAGGAAATGGGTCCCCATCAGGGAGAGTCTGCGTGGTGTGGACTAGAGGTTAAGGGGAAGCAGCACTGGAGAAAGTACCGGCAAGCCCTGGGAGTCGAGGGGCCAGCCAGGGAACAGCTGAAGGACCCACCAGGTGCCCACACAATAAAGGATCAGTTGTGCACACACGCCAGGTCAGAGAGCACGGAGCCGGCCTAGAGCAGCACCACTGTTTCCAGAAAAGACTTTCTGCTTCTTTCCCCTCCTCCCTCCCGGTGCTCCAGCCCACAGAGGGTCCGTGACGGCAGCTGGCGGGTGGGAGAGAAGGGGCGAAGAGAGAGGCAGAAGCCAGCGGCCCACACTTCCTTCCAGCGCTACCCGCTGAGAGGGGGTACAGCAAAAAGGAGAGCCTCCCGCCTGCATGGCCATCAATGGGCTGGTGAACAGACCAGACCGTACATGCAGTGAAGTAATGATACGATTTTCGATGTCGCTCAGAGCGACCAGGAAAGTCAGGAGCTCTGCTGGGGCGGGGCTAACGTCTACCAGAGTCGACATCTCACGGAAGCAAAGCCGAAGTCGCGTCTTGACACTGTCCTCCGCGTCACACTTGTTCAACCTACTATTTGCACGATTATGATGCTCACCCGAAAGTTATCCCCCCAGAATGAGGCCAGCCCACAGACCTGCAACGCTCCCTTAACCCACTCTCTCCCTCGGGTAATTCCCTGTCTCTACGGACATACGCATGGGAGCGAGGCCGTGACTATGACGAAGCCCCTTCCCGCTGCCCCGCGCGGACATGGCGCGCGCCCCCCACGACTGATCACTGCTCCTGTTCCCGGGCACGGAACGGACAATGACTCACAGCAAGGAGAAGTCTCCGTGTTTTTCCTCTTACAGCAGCACTGGAAACACTTCTTCACCACCATGTAGAAGTAGGCAAAGACCACGAAGGGGAAGGGGATGTTCAGACGGTTGCAGTACTCTTGCACCAGGAAGTATCTCTGGAACTTCCAGACCTGGTCGTTGTTCTCCTGGACGGTGCCCACGGTGTAGCTGGTAGGAGGGGAGACAAGGTCAAGCCTCAGCCTGCCACGCGCCTCCTCATTTGATTGCCAAACACGGTGGCATTGATAACGAGGCATGACTGTGATATAGCTTAAATGATAGCTTAAGTCCAGGCAGGGGAGGAGAATCTGTGCCGAGACTGGGGCCAGGACAGCTCAGCATCGGGCACTCTTCAGTTGGGGCTGGGCCAGAATTGTGTCTACGGCTTTGGGGTCTGGGGCTTGGGGTTTTAGCGCACAAAAAATACTGTCCAGGGAACTTTTAAAAAGCTTTTTACTTCAAGACCTTTCAAGGATTCCCTTCTGTCGTTGGTCTGTTATTGTGTTAGTCACAAAGAGGCGAAGGTATCGACTCTCTTAGGAACAATTTGCTCCTCACATGTTGCTAACGGGAGTTTAATTGTAAACAGTCTGGGAAGGAAGTTTGTTCATATTTATCAAGGGCCTTAGAAATGTTCATCCCTTAGGGGATGCTCTATCTCCAAAGGATTTGGTTGGACAACTTAATTAAAGAAAACGATGAAGCATTTTACCAATTGGGAAGTTCAACCATCCCTTAGGGGCACCTAAGTGGCTTAGTCGGTTAAGCCGCCAACTTTGGCTCAGGTCATGATTTCATGGTCCATGAGTTCAAGTCCCACGTCGGGCTTTGTGTTGACAGCTCAGAGCCTGGAGCCCGCTTCGGATTCTGTGTCTCCCTCTCTCTCTGCCCCTCCCCTGCTCACGCTCTGTCTCCCTCTCTCTCAAAAATAAAATAAACATTAAAAAAGAAATGTTCATCCCTTTGATCCAATGACTTGACTTCTGGAAATTTAACCTAAGACTACGGAGGTACTGAGAAAAGAAAATATATCAAAGGATATACACGCATGGCTGTTTGCCACAACCCTGAAAAAACCAGCTTCCCCAACCCCCCACCTCAATAGAATGGGACAACGGAAATGCTCAACACTAAGGAAACGAATCACCCATCATGGTTAATCAATAGGACTGCATTACATGGCCGTTCAAAATAATGATTACTAATAATTTTTATACTTTGGGGAAAGGCTTATAACACATGAAATAATTAGGCTCAAACTCACACTTACCACATCATCTTACTACGTGAATCACAACTCACAGGGAGAAATAAATCCGCCATTCACAGTGGTGATCTCCAGCCCACATCGTGAATGTTCTCTATTCTCTTTTGTTCCCTTCCTAAGCATTACGCCATGGGCATGAATTATTCACGTAATTAGAAAAAACATCCACTGGTCAGAAGAATGTCTCATTGTGCCACTGATTTATCAGTTACAGATCAAACCAACCATAACACAGCTAACGCTGTGCACCAGACGCTGCTCGAAGCAGCCTACTTGTACTAACGACGTGATCTGCAAACAAGTCTCCATGGGATAAAAGTCCTACTTTCGTCTACGACGGACGGATCAGAGAACTGAGGTATAGCAGGCATAGGAATATTGTCTGAATTTCCCAACTAGGAAATGATAAGGCCAGGCCTTGGGCCCTGCGGTCCTGCCCAGCGTCTGTCTGCCTCATTACCACATAATACCACCTCCCAGAGTAAAGCAGGAAAGGTTCTGAGCTATGCTGTGTCTCCAAAGGATTTGGTGGGACTGCTTAATTAAAGAAAAACGATGAAGCGTTTTACCAGTTGGGAAGTTCAACCATCGCAGATACTTGTATTGCTGATATCAAATAACCACCCCCCCCCCCACCCCCGCCGCCCCGAGAGCCAAAGAAGCAGCAATCAGTCTTTGAAATCCATAAGCAAATTCTGACTGGGGTTGCATTCGATTCTCCCAATTCTGGGTAAACACTTCGCAGGCCAGACCTGGATGAGGTGACCAGGCAGGGGACCCGGGTCTGTCTGTGGTGAGACCTCATTCTTGCCCCGTGGCACGCTACGATCTAAGGCTTAAATACCTTTAGCCGAGAAACGATCACACACACGGGCAAAACACTAACCTACACGGCTATGGCTTTGGTTACAAAAGCTTGGCTTTGCTCGTGCTGGAGCCTGCTGGTGAACGGGAGACCCCGGGTCCTGGATTCCGTGCGGGACCGGTGTCGGCGGCAGGTGCCCCTTCAGCACCTATAAGCCCGGCCCCAGGGAGCCAGCCGTCTTTGCAGGAAGGGAATTCATGCTTCTTGAGCATCTATAACACATAAACTCCTACACGAGGCACGTAAGATAGTTGCTTGGCTGATTCTCGTGTCAATTCTGTCCATTCTACGCAGATTTTTTTTTTTTTTAAGGTGGAAAACAGGACTGTGCTGTAGGAGAGTGGAGCGGAGTGAATCCGGCAGCCAGCTTGCAGTTTCTTCCAGATGTAGGTCAGGCTGCTCTGAGGCCACCACCAACATCTTTACCTGTCCTCGCGGGTCCCCGCTGGCTCTTCAAACGGCACCGTAGGCCCCTGCACTGAAAGAGGGGAGGGTGGCGGGCACACCCCGGATTCACGAAGTCCAGGCTGAGGACTTGCCAGAGGTCCGTCTGTTACGTTGTGACAGAACAAATGCCACCATCCAAATCAGTGTCACTGGAGGATCTCAAAATGCTGACGTAACTAGTCAAACGGGCAAAAGCCACAGCATGCATTTCAACGCATCAAATGTTGTTCTCTGAGGTTCCGCCCGGAAGGAATCAACCACTCCTATTGAAGGGAGGGACATGTCGGATGCTTTAGAGCAGGGGGAGCCGGCCTCTCCAGCAGGTGGACCTCTCTCCCTCCCTCGGGAGCTCAGCACCGCACTCGGGCCAAGAAGAGTCCCAGTGGGAAACGATTTGCATCTTGGCTTCCTCACTAGTCGCTCAGAAGCTGCGAGAACATCCCATGTCTTCCGGGTCATCTAGAGAAGGGATTGGCCAACTGTGACCGGGGGGCCAAATCCACCCCCCACCCCCACTGTTCTGCAGGGATCGCCACATTAGGATGGTCTTTGCCAAGCAGAAAGGTGGGGGTGGGTGCTTGGCACCGGGCCAAAGCCAAGACCCTAGCTGGCCCTCACAGGAAAAGTCGCCAGGCCCTGGTCCAGAATGGATTGGGGCCCATGCCCATAAACTAAGGCCTTCATTGGTATCATCCTCCTGGGCAAACAGTACAAACCCTTATCCGCATCCCAGGGGGCGACAGCAGGCCAGCTGATTACTGGACTTGAATACCCAAAAGCCACTTTGCATAAATAACACATTTCTGGGGTTGGCCATGCTGGGGCTTATTTACACTGAGGCCCACCTTCCCCACACGGCAGGAGCTTCTAAACTTCTCCACCCCTCCCCCCGCAGATGAGTTCCAGACTCAGACGAAGAGAGAGACAGGAGCGTTCCCCAGGGAAGGCCGATCGATAATTGAGCACCGCTTCAAACTGCTTTGTTAAAATAATTTTTATATTCTTTAGGCACTGCGTTCCATCTCTGTAAAAGGAGAGGCAGGATCCTGGTGCCAATACGTGAGCACCACCCCCCTCAGCAAACCCAAATGTCCAGAGCAACTCAGACACCATCTCTCCCACCCAGGTTCTGGGCATCTCCCTGTCGGCCGCTGACCATCCAGAGCCTTCCTGGAGAGGAAGTCCACGATGTTCCCTTTGACCCTACGACTCCACGGATATCATGTGCCCTCCGCTACCCAGCTGGTGGGAGATCTGCAGTGATGACTGAGTTTGGTCCCCTAAGACCACCCAAGTGCCTTCTGTAGAGCAGGACTGAGGAGGCAGGAACCTCACAGGGACACAAAGTTTCAGAGGTTTGCTGACACTGAAAATGTTACCAAGAGATAACAAATGTTTAGGATTCAGATAGCCTTGAACGTAAATGAGATCCAGCAGCACGTTAACAGGCTAATATGCCATGACCAAAGAACAGAGGACGACTAAATATTAAGATCATTTATATAATATATCATTTTCCTAATACATCACAGATCAAAAGGAAACATGCCATTTCCCTAGCTGCTAGAAAGTCTTCTGGCAAATTCAACATCCATTTCCGATTAGAAAAACTAAAAAAGAAGTAGGAGGAAAAGAAAGGAGTTTAATAAATAAGAAACAGGAGGAACCTTCCATGGCACAATTTAAAAAAGGAGAGAGAGAATAAAAGAATTCAGTAAGGAGACTCATTCCAAAATAAATAAGCAAATCTTTAATAGCCTTCCTACATGTCAAAAATTACTTACAGAAAAAAAAAATAATAGGAAACAGTATCTTGTTCGCAATCACAAATGGCTAGGAGAAAAGGTAACCAAAAATCTTCCAGATCCATAGAATAAAACTGTTAATCGTCACCAGGAAACCACGTGTCTTTGAAAAAGTGGAGAATCACACCATTTTTTCTGGATGGCAAGATACCATTTTTTTTTTCAGCCTCCCCTGAATGATTCTGTCAAGTTCACATCATCACAATAAAATTCACAAGGGTCTTTTTTTTTTTTGAAGGGGAAAGCATAAAGGGTTTTGGAAGATGAGCCTTAGGCGCCTCCCTGTTATTAAATGTACGAGAAAATCCAGAAAAAGTTTTGAATGAGAATAAGGAAGGGGACTTGCACAACAGATGCTAAAATCATTTTTTTAAGTCAGTAATTAAAGCCATTTGGTAGTAAAACCAAAATAGACTGATCAACAGACCAGAACAGCAAGTCTGCCAAAAAAAATCACGAAGAAAAAGAAGACGCTAAAACAATGGCAGAATTTTAGAATGAACTGAAAGACGAGAAACTTGCCAGCTAGATCTCAATCAGGAAACACCTCCTCTGAGCTTTTCGCAGATTTCACACGCTTTCCATCTGTTACTTCTTCCCAGACACGCCAGCAATATCCGGCCAGACCTGCCCGGTGGCCTTGGCGACCCCGACTTCTGCTGCCTCCCCCCAGACCCCTCCTGCACATCTCTGTTCCCCTCTCATTCCACAAGATCAAAAAAACAGGTTCAAAGTCAACAGTAAGAGACAGCCAACCATTTCACTACACTGATTTTTTTTTTTTTCAGAGAGAGAGAGAATGAGCAGGGGATACGAGCAGAGGGAGAGAGAGGGAAAGAGAATCTCAAGCAGTCTCCACGCTCAGTACAGAGCCCAACACGGGGCTCGATCCCACAACCCTGGGACCGGGACCTGAGCCGACATCAAGAGTCAGACGCTCAACCAACTGAGCCACCCAGGCGCCCCTCACTACACTGATTTTGGAAGTGCGAACTCGGTTTAGTGTTTTGCTCTCAGAATCACACGACTAAGACTGCGCCCTGTGCCCGGCATCAAGACCCAGCAGATGCTCCTTCATCTGCGAGAAAATGTCCTACTTCTTTAACGTGGCATGAAAGACACCCCACAACCTGGCCCCTGCCTCCCTTTCCACCCCCTTCAGTGGCTGATTCTCCCCAGACTAGCTTTATCTCCCCTGCTTCACCCCCCACCCACCGCCTCGAGTCAGGCTATGGGCTCCCCCCAGTAAGGGGTCCTCTGAGTGAATGTCACCTCTGCTCAGTGCCACTGACCCTGGCCCCACCTCCAACGTTCTGTCACACCTAATAACGCTGCCCTGATCTCCACAGTCTCTGAAAACAGCCTTTTTAGTACTTCTTATATAATATTCTGTTATAATATGTTATATTACGTAATATCGTTATACTACATTATGTTATGTATTGCATTATATCGCACATTGTATCATATCATACTATATGAATATGTCTATGTGCCCCTCAGCTCCTTTAACAGCACAGACTTAACTTCTCTCTGCCTCCAACTCCTCATCTGCAAAGTGATAAGAAAGCCACACCTCCACCAAAATGGTCAATAATTGAGGTGGCCCATGACAGGCACCTGCATGGCCGCACCAGAAGAGAATCAGTAAACAGGAGCTATTCTTAAGACCACATTATCTGCTCTTTTCTTCTTCTCTCCCCTTTCAACAGCGCCCCCTAGCCAGTCGAAGTGTCACCCAAACCTCTAGTTGGTCCTGGTGATTATTTTCTTTTTTCTACTTTTCTGCATATTGTAATGAACGCATATTCCTCCTAAGATGGAAACATATTTTGGTTACAGAAATTCTCCTAGATGAGGACATGTTTGACGGATCCCCTTTGGGAAAAAAAAGGCAAAGGGTGGAATATCTCCAGGACGGTGCCCGTGAGCATCACAGCTGCGTGTCAAGATGACCCAGAATCATCTACTGACTGTAAGTTCACTTCATGCTCTGATGAGCTGCACAGGGCCCGTGATCGATAATTTTAATGCAGAATAATCACAGAGGTTTACATCCATTACCTCTCCCCGTTGAATGCCATCTAGAGAGCACTCGAATACTGCTTTAAAATTCCCAAGTGCTCCTTTACATTACAGTTCATAAGGTCGCCGTTGTGTATGGTTAAGCTTTCACATGAATGCTTGGATGTGATGTGAGACAGGGGTCACCGCCTGGCGGCCACTGGCCCACAGAGCCCAGAACAACTCCCACAGCCGTCAGAAACAGTGTTCCGAAGATTCCGCCCAAGGGTGGCGGGAGGGTGGCTGCAGTTACTCACAAGTTCCCAGACAGACATCAACAAAGAAAAGGTCTCTGGTTTAACCCGGGACTATTCTCTTTTCTTTTTTCTTTTTTAATTTTTTACGTTTGTTTGTTTAATTTGAGAGAGAGAGAGAGAGCGAGTAAGGGGGAAGGGGCAGAGAGAGACAGAGAGAGAGAGAGAGAGAGAGAGAATTCCAAGAAGGCTCCGTGCTGACAGAGGCGGGGCTCAAACTCACGAACCATGAGGGGCGCCTGGGTGGCGCAGTCGGTTAAGCGTCCGACTTCACCCAGGTCACGATCTCACGGTCCGGGAGTTCGAGCCCCGCGTCAGGCTCTGGGCTGATGGCTCAGAGCCTGGAGCCTGTTTCCGATTCTGTGTCTCCCTCTCTCTCTGCCCCTCCCCCGTTCATGCTCTGTCTCTTTCTGTCCCAAAAATAAATAAACACTGAAAAAAAAAAAACTTTTAAAAACTCACGAACCATGAGATTGTGACCTGAGCCTAGGTCAAGAGTCGGATGCTCAACCAACTGAGCCATCCAGGAACCCCTCACCAAGGACTATTCTAGGAGACCCCCCCAAGGGGAGGGATGCCCCTAAGTTGTCACACCTAAGCGCTGAATAGGGCGACAGTAGGGTACCGTGCCATGGTTGGGTGTCTTGGGGAGGGGAATTACATTCAAGACCTGAATGGACACAGGTAAGCTGGACGGCCGTGTGGCCAGAGCCATGGCCAGCCATTCACTTCCTCAACCTGAAAATGACACGCTGGGCTCTAGTCCCTCCAGGCTCCAGATTCTATCAGTTCATCATTATAATGCGGATAATGGAGGGGCGCCTGGGTGGCGCAGTCGGTTAAGCGTCCGACTTCAGCCAGGTCACGATCTCGCGGTCCGTGAGTTCGAGCCCCGCGTCGGGCTCTGGGCTGATGGCTCGGAGCCTGGAGCCTGTTTCCGATTCTGTGTCTCCCTCTCTCTCTGCCCCTCCCCCGTTCATGCTCTGTCTCTCTCTGTCCCAAAAATAAATAAACGTTGAAAAAAAAATTTTAAAAAAAATAAAATAATGCAGATAATGGATTAGAAATGTGGCAAGGTCCTCCCTTCACAGCACACAGACCCAGGACAGATCTAAGTCATATTCTACTCTGTGCCTCTCTGAGATTTCCTGAATTAGTGCAACTCAGATGTCACGGCTTTGGGAGCTATCAGCCCCTTTAGTTAATTTCTGGGGAAACTGCATGGTGGCCAGTTTTCACACGGCCTGTCCCGTGATCGGTGTAAAGGTTGTAAGGGCGTGTCCTCCCTCCCTGGCTTTCATGTGGACACATAATCACCCAGCAGCTGCCACTCTCTCTGCAGCTCAGACTGGGACCTCAGGCAGCATGACCCTGTGTAGCTTCTTGACTCCCGAGTCCTTCCCTGCCTGGCCACCCGCTGGGGTGGTGACGGAGAGGGTTGCACATGCTCTCCTTAGGCCCACGTGGACACAACAACCATATGATCTCCGTGGCCCCCCCAGGCACAGAACAGACATTATACGTCTATGTGCTACAGCCCCCGCTGGTCTGTGACCCACCAATGACGCGTCTCAGGAAACGTAAAGACCTGGCAACCAAGTTTCCGAGGCGTAACTAAATAATGAACTAAACACAGGAAGAGCCCTGTTCTCATTCATCCAGCCCACAAAGGTCCAGGTGCTGAGCCTGACCCGTCTCCATCCTCTAGAGCTTACGGTCCAGAAGGACAGAGGGTTGTCACTGTGTGGGGGGTGCGGGGAGTCTCTACACCAAGTGGGGAGGGCATCGGGGACCACTCGGGGAGAGGCTGATGCTCAGCTCCTTAAAAGGCGAGCAGGATCGGGGCAAGAGACAGGCAAGGTGGAGCAAGTAATCCCGACAGAAGGAACAGCACTTGCAAAGCGTCAGATGTCATAGGTCACCACCCTGTTTCAGGACAGACACCCAGGTGCTCCCCAGGGACAGACCGTGAGATGTCTGACTGTTGCTCAAAAGCCAGGTCACGGACAGCCTTGGAAAAAGCTGAAGAACCTGAAATTTGCCTCGAAAGCCGCGGGGAAATACCGACATCCTCTCAGAATTTTAAGTAGAGCGGTGACATTTTAGAAACATTACTGCGGCCACAGTATAGAGGTGGGACCGAGGGAGGACTTCTTTGTACGCGGGTAGACCAGATGGCCACTCACTGCTCAGCCTGCTGGATGGGTAACAAGTCCAGAGGCATGTGGCCCCACCCACCCCTGTGCAAAAGGAGGCCACGGACCCTCGTCCACAATCCTTGTGTCTCTTGGGAGCCCAGGGCTCTATGCAACAGTTGTCTTTTTCTTATTTTTTCTCTACATTATAGAAGCTTTACGCAATTACTGTAACAAGTGAAATACATACCTGTATTTTTTTTTTATTTTTTACATGTTTATTTATTTTTGAGAGAGAGAGAGAGAGAGAGAGAGTATGGGAGCTGGGGAGGGGCAGAGAGAGAGAGGGAGACACAGAATCCGAAGCAGGCTCCAGGCTCCGAGCTGTCAGCACAGAGCCTGACGTGGAGCTCGAGCTCAGGAACCGCGAGATCATGACCCTAGCCGACAAAGTCGGATGCTTTACCAACTGAGCCACCCAGGCACCCCATACACTTGTTTTTTAAACTAACTGTACTAATTCTTTTAATTTCTTGGTTTTTACTGCAAGAAAATGAGATTACACCATAAGAACTAGTCTGCAATTCGCTTTCTACGTTTAACAAAACATCATTCTTTCAAGTCCATAAAAAGAGATCTATCTTTTTTAAAACCTGCGCGATACTCTGTCATCTGTAACAAGCTTTCTTCGGCCATCCCCGCAGTCAACAGGCATCAAACGATGATCCAACAAGCATCCTTGTATATATGTCCTTAGGATAGAGTCCCAGATGCGAGAGAGCTGCCTCAAGGATTTGTGTGTGTTTCCTTTTAATAATTCTTTTCATATCACTTTCCAGAGACTGAGGGGCAATTCACATTGCCAGCAGTGATGTCCATTTCTCAGCATCACCCCCAACACAAGAGGCTTTTTGAAATTCTGTTCATCTGATGGGTCCTAAGCCAGCATCTCGTTGGCTTTTCTGCCTTTCCCATCAACAAGACGGAGGCCCTTTTCGTGTGATTTCCCGCCACATGAAGTTTCCTTCTCTGAATTGCCGTTCCTCTGTCAATTTCCTATTGCATCATCTTTCTGCCATCCACCTGCAGACGCTCTTTCTACATCGGGAATTAAAAAGTCTTCGTTCATCTCACGCCACAGTTTCCTCCAAGCTACCACTTATCACGTGACTTCACCTGAGCTTTCCTTTACCTTCAACACGTGCCGTACGAAACCAACGGTGTTTATCTTGCCTTTCGTCGTTTCTGGGTTTCTGACTCCGACAAGGTGTTTCTCTTCCACCCCAACGTTTAACAATGATACACTATTGCTAAATTTTCTGTCTGTCTGTGCTGGGATCACATACCCAAAATGACTACCTACCTTGGGGCACCTGGGTGGCTCAGTTGGTTAAGTGTCTGACTTTTGATTTCAGCTCAGATCGTGACCTCACAGATTTGTGAGTTTGAGCCCCACATAGGGATCCACAATGATAGTGTGGCGCCTGCTTGGGATTCTCTCTCTCCCTTTCTCTCTCTCTCTCCTCCTCTCTTTCTCTCAGAATAAATAAACTTTAAAAAAATGACTACCTGCCTTAAAACAACAACATACAACTAAGTAGCTCGCACTGAAACGACCACTGAAACCCGGTGAAACCCTCTTAAGAAAGATGAAGGGAAATGAAGATCATGATTTTCTGAAAGTATTAGGGAGAACTGCCAAAGGCAATGAAAACATTTTAGAGTCACCGTCGCATTCTCTCTTCACCTCATGAGACATGAGCCCCAAAAGAAAGTCACTCTCCTGACTCTGCTCTTATGATTTGTATTTAAACTGAAAAATTTTAAATTTTTTTTTCAACGTTTATTTATTTTTGGGACAGAGAGAGACAGAGCATGAACGGGGCGGGGGGGGGAGCAGAGAGAGAGGGAGACACAGAATCGGAAACAGGCTCCAGGCTCTGAGCCATCAGCCCAGAGCCCGACGCGGGGCTCGAACCCACGGACCGCGAGATCGTGACCTGGCTGAAGTCGGACGCTTAACCGACTGCGCCACCCAGGCGCCCCTAAACTGAAAAATTTTAAAGCAGCCACTAACTACAGGCTGAGTCCTTTAAACCCTAGAATCCAAGCCACCGAATCCCTAGAAAATAAAGACATTGGAGAGGAGCTGAACTCTACTGCATTGGTATCACGTCCACATCGTGGCACCCGGAAAGATGGCTACGTGGATGCTAGACGTACAGAGTCTGGATGTGCTGGAGGGCATTACAGGCACCTGTCTTTGGTGTCATAGAAACTTGCAGCACAGCTCACAGGGACTCACTCGCTGTGTTGTCAATATAGTCCCTCGAAGGCCACACCCCCTCCAGTCCCCTATGCCCTAAGCTCTCACCTAACTTCCTCGCGGGTGGACTTCTAGGATCTTGCTCCCCGGTGCCTCCACCCCCGCCTGGTACACCGTGAACACCCGGGAAAGTCACGACCGAGCACGTGCTCAGACTGAACGCGAATGAGCCCGTACCCGAACATGGCGACGAGCAGGTTGACCAGCAGGATGTTGGTAGAGAGCATGTAGATACACACGAGGGGGATGGTGATCCACTCGGGGAACCGGGGCAGATTGTGCTCGTCCAGCTCCACACACAGCGGCTTCGACTCATTCCCAGTGAAGGTGCAGTGGGCAAAGTCGTACGTGGTGCCTGCGGATGTAGAAACCAAAAGGCAACATGAGGACCCTCTGGAGGAGGCAGTGCTACGGCACCTGGGGTGAGGGGGTGGGGGACACAAGACAACCTAACGAGGATGGCTTGGGGGGGGGGGATGGCGATGATAAAAAGCATTTGGGTTTCGAAGGCACTGAGACCTGATCAACAAAACTAGCTGATGGATTGGAGGTGAGGGATGAGATCACAGGAGGGGTCAAGGATAGGATTTGCACAACTGAGTGACAGAGCCCAGATGGGGGGGCCTCGAAAAAAGTCCCAGTCCTCACAAAGGACTAAAACTACTGGGGTGCAGTGGGACTAAAGCCACGAGGATGAAACGTACTCCCTGATGAATAATGATGAGCACAGTGTGCAGAAGGGAAGTTAACAATAGCAAGGTGCCTTTCCATCATGCACAGGAAAAGAGCTAAAGTCTTAGAAAAGGCTGTAGCAGAAGAGGCCAGGGCTGCCCGAGGCCACAGGGCTAATCGAGAAAACACCAGGGAGCTGAGAAATGTGACCAACAGGGCAGGGGAACATCGGGATCGCTGTGTCGTGGCAGGACCGAACACGACAAGCCCGGGCTATCGTCGGCATCACAAAGATGCTTTCGACAGCTCGTTCAACACACACGCTGGCCTGCACATGCCCCACTCCTTCCTTACGTAAGCTGGGTGTGGGCACACCCGTGCCATCCGTGCTGCCACTAACCTGCCTCCAAACGAGAGCGGACAGTGGGCCACAGCCGGATGTTTAAATTCCGATCGCCAGTGCAAAAATTTCAGTATTGCTCCTTTTGAAATAAATGGGCTCCCAGTTATACAAGAGAGGACAACTCACAACACCTGTTCCTAAACTAGCGAGGCTTGTTGCTGTCAACTGCCGCGTCGCTGTTGAAAACACAAGAAACGCTATTTTTTGAGAAGTCGAGACGTCACAGACTACACTGCTGAACACGTCTGCAAGGCGGGCGTAAAGTCCTGCTCCAAGAAAAGGTCATGAGGGTCAGTGTTCACTCCCTGGTGTTGACTCAACGCCAGCTGTGGATCAGAGCAGGGAGCCCCGGAGGCCGGTTCCGGAAGCAACCCCCCTACCCCCGGCTGTCCCCACCCGGGCCGGGTCAGGCTCACCGTCCACGTCGCTGGGCACTTGGCCGAACATGGCCAGGTAGGGCTCGTAGATGACCGAGCGGAATATCCATCTCCAACGATGCTCGTTTTGCCTGAGGATCCCTTGCCTGGCCACGCCAAAGGCCACCATCCACACCGCAAACAGGAACAGGAAGAAGAACACGTCAATCAGCTGTCAAGGGAGGACAAGAGAACAGAGTCAGGACCGTGCCCCGCAGGTGGCTCGTCTGCTCGGCTGACCACAGGGAAGGGTCGAAGTTCCAGTCACCCTGTGTTCCCCCTAATTTGCCACCTTCGGGTCTTGGGACAACTCTTTTCCGGAATTAAAACCAACGGATGTATTTTGGCTTTAGGTCTCCCAACCAGCTCAGCCACAGAAACCTTCTGGATGAGAGAGCCCAGCTCGAGAGCGAAAGAGGGGCTTAATTCTGGAGCACCTGTACCTCTACTCCTCATCAGACTCCCTTTCTTTAAATCCCTACATTGCGTCCTCAGTATTCTTTTTTTTTTTTTAAGAAAAATCAAAAGCTCTCTTTATTAGACGGTTTAATTTCTTTTTTGACTTTTTGCACACACAGCATGACTTCATGGTGACATGGTGCCTCAGATATGCTTTGAATTAAAACCGCAAACTCAAAGGACCTCAGCGTTGGAAAGCAACCTCCAGATGAGCTAATCCAAACGCCCATCTGACTTACAGACGGAAGCACGGGAGGTTTGGGTCATCTGGAAAACAAGCTTAGGAAACCCACATCGCCAGTGGATAATTCTCTTTCTGTTGGACGTCCCTGTGAAAGGGGGCTGGTAGGGCTCGTCCTACATCTATACTGCGTGGCTACAGAATCGAAGCTCTGATCATCGCTGTGCTTCTAGCCCCCTGCACGCTTCCAGACGAACATTAACCTCCGCGGTCCGCATCTGTAAGATGGGTGTAAACGTTGCACTCCTGCCTCTTCTCTGAGTTGTCCAGACTCAAATGAAAACAGCTGGTAAAGAGTGACATCTGGACAGATCTCTTCACTGGCAGCACATTTCATTAGCCACTTGCTCCTACCAGCCACCTGTTAAATTTCAAACCGGGGGAGGCCCCTGATGAAAGCACGTCAGAGACAGCAAACCTTGCCAACTGTGACCTGCCGGGGGACCAAGCCCCTCTACAGACAACTGGAGGGGTCTGGCAAGCAGAATGCGAACCACAAACCCCCTCCACTCTTACCATCCTCTGCAACATGATAATCTTGGGTCCTAAATTTCTGCTTACGGTGAAAATGTGGATCAACCTTAGAGTGAATATGATATAATCCAGGCAAAAGATCACCCGTCCGGAATACAAAGAGGTTTTATTCGAAGAGTGGAGCCTACGGAAGGAAGAGAAGCAGGGCCCGTGAGACCTTGACAAAAGAGTTCCAACTTTTGTTTTTAAAACTAACCGAACACGAAGAAACAGGGTCAGGGTGCCGAGAGTGAGTGGAAGCAGACCAAGGACAACGCGTGTCGGTCACTGAGGACCAAAGGCCCTGGTCTTCTGCCCTCGCGGCCCCCGGTGGGGCAACGACAGGGCGCACAACAAGGCTTGCAGAGGTTTTTGCCACGTCCTCCTCAAACTCTACCCACTGCAAGAACGCCGTCGCATTATCGCTAACTTCCTGGCTCCCTCGGCCACCATGATGATCCCGGTCCCCAGCCCAGACCAGCCACTTGGGACTAGGTTCTGCCAGGTTTCCCCTAATGAGACCTCACCTCATTTGCACCAGATCATTTGACCCGCTGACCACCTGCGAATGTGCTAATTGGAAGCCATGTGTTTTCGCCACCTGGAATGCTCTAGAAATCACGTCCAACCCACCGTGATTCAAACGCTGAGCCCCAGCAGAAAGGAAAGGTATCGGAGGGGGAAACGGAGCTCTCACTCACTTCAGACTGCGGAGTGAGCAACGGGTAGGCGTTCGTCCAAAGAGTCAGGCTTCTCTGCAAGGGACGCCATGTGCACAGCTCGAATACGACCACGAGCTTTGCCTTGAGGCTACTCGGGGAAGGCAGGCCCGGAGGGGTGCGGGCACGGGCGATGTGCGCCATGGTCCGGGTGTACCTCAACTTCCCTTTCACGTGGCGTGCACATTGCTTTCTGCCTTCAACGGTGATTCTAGATGGGTTTTTCTAATCATCCGCTCTGACTCTGGGAGGGCGAGCTCCATAGCCAGCATTCACGAGGCAGTTAGGTACATTTTAGAAGATTACGTGGCCCAAAAGGAACACGTTACGCAACATTTCACGTGCTCATCATCCTTGGCTTCCTCCGTCTCTAATCATCCCCCTCCCCAAAATTCTGCGAGCACAGAGAGAAAAACTGTGAAGAACCTTTCGATTACAGATCACCAGGAGGGAGAAGAGAGGAGACGCAACTCCATGCCGACCACGCTGGGTCTCTAAGAGGCTCTGACGGTGGCGTTTGCAGTAATCTCGAGATGGGGGGGGAAGGGGAGACAGGTTGATCTTGGGCTTGAAGTAGAAGAGATCTTTTCTTCACCTCTTCACTCAAGAAAATCCAAAAAACGCCTGAAACTGGGAAAGGTGGTGAGGCCAACTTACCGAAACACAATTCCTGCTATGAAGTAAAAAAGCCCGAGTGTATCCATGACATTCCACAGGTCAGTGAAATAATTCACCCCATTCATGTACCACTGCAGCACAGAAAGGGACAGAGAGAGAGAGAGAGAGAGAGAGAGAGAGAGAGAACATCAGCAGCCGGGAAACATCAACTGCTTCCAGATTTTTTTTTTAACGTTCACACATTTTTCCCCACATCCTTCTTGAGCCACATGTCCCATGTGCCCTGCCACATGCCCCATGATATTCTGGGGGGATTGGAAAGTAGGTTGCACACTTGCTGTTCCGTTACTCATGTGTTGCTGACAAAGTCAGAAAAAGGACTCATGCACCATCACCATTCTTTAAAGATGAACCGGAAGACAGCACAACCTGCGTGGACAAATGTGGAACACCCAAGCCGCCCAGTACAGTGGTATAAGTTGTGCACTGCACAACTGACAACTGTCATCATGGATTTGCGTATTTGTTGTAAATACTTTTTGGCACGTGGCAATAAAACATCTTGATAAAAGGAATTTTTTTCTTTTATTATTTTAACGTTTATTATTGAGAGATGGAGAGAGACAGAGCACGAGCATGGGAGGGGCAGAAAGAGAGGGAGACACAGAATCCGAAGCAGGCTCCAGGTTCTGAGTTGTCAGCACAGAGTCCGACGCGGGGCTCGAAATCACAAACCGTGAGATCATGACCTGAGCCGACGTCAGATGCCTAACCGACCGAGCCACCCAGGCGCCCCAGGAATTTTCTTTTTTACTTTGCACACAGGTGTTCTATGCGGCACCTGTGAGGACAGGTGCAGTCGCAGAAATGACTGACAGGAACAGTGTGCCTCAGGGACCCTTTCATCATGACTTGTGGGTATTGGGTATGATTTCTCAGAAGAAAACTTGTCAGGAGATAAAGAGGGAAAAGACGATCCAGTAGAAGGACAGCCCCTTGGTGATCTGTCTGCTGGGTCTGGGGGACTCCAGGGTAGTCACCTGACCCTCCCGTCCGTCCCTCTATTTCAAACATGTTTACCAAGAGCCCACAGGATTCCAAATACCCGTGCCGGGCTCCTGGCACACAGGATGTCGGATTAGGTGCGACGCTGATTCCCAAGGAATCCACTGGCCCCGGGGAAAGGCAGTCATTGGACATGTTTAAAATGAAACGCGGTAAGGGCTGGAGGGCTGGTGACACCAAGCCCAAGTGAGCTCAGATAAGGAAACCACCAGACTTAACTTGAGCGACGCAGGAAAACACCGGCAAGGACGTGTCCTCAAATGTACATGGCACTTTTCAATTTCACTACGAAATCAAGCACCAGGGAAATAAAATCTCCCAGCCCCGGTTCGACCACGTTCCTCTGTGGGATGGCTGAACGCGGGGGCCCAGAAACCGCATCAGCATCCCTCACCGTCCATGTGGGCGGCCCCAGTCTCACCGATTACCCGCCAAGAACCGTCTGTAAGATGTGAGCGGTGGGGACAGGCCCCAGCCACCTGCTTCCCCTTTAAAACCCTGATCCGGGAGGCAGATAGGAACACGGCAACCAGGTAGATCCAGTCCAGCTCGGCCTCTCAGAATCCTGGCCTGAGCCGGGGGAGAAACCCCGAATAGATCGAGCCCAGGGCTTGGAGGCACTGTTGTAGTAAGAAAGCGGGGTTTTGTTTTTGTTTTTGTTTTTTTTTAACGAACAGAGGCCTCTTTTCTGAGTGGAATGACAGACAGGGGCTATACTCATCAAATACCAGAACCATATTCCAGCATATCTTTCAGGATTTGGGGATTCCAAGGGCCTTAACCCTGAAGGGATGATGGAACTTACCTCGTGTTGCATAAAGATCCACAATTTGATCAATGGACGCTTGTACATACGGACTGCCTTGGTTGAAAATGTCAATTTAGCCTATTACAGCCGCCCC
Organism: Lynx rufus; assembly: GCF_022079265.1. Lineage (NCBI taxonomy): Eukaryota > Metazoa > Chordata > Mammalia > Carnivora > Felidae > Lynx > Lynx rufus. The sequence continues at coordinate 6,305,741 of NW_025814834.1, forward strand.
CCGGGGAAGGAGACATAAGGAGAGTGCACTTTGGGATACCCAGACACAACCTGAAACAGGTAACATCCTGTCTGGTTCCGGGTTTTTCCTAACGCGTGTGAATTCGGATCATTAAGACAGTGCCAGGATAGCAAAGCAGATTCCTGGAGGAAACCAAACTGATTCCAGCCGCACGAGTCTGCAGGCAGAAGAGAAACAGCGACCCCCAGCGTCGGATTCCTTGAACGACGAGAAACCCGGAGGCCATGCTCCGCAGTCTGGCTCACGGACCTCAGGGTCAGCTGTCCGGGCGGGGGGCAGAGGCGGACTTGAACCCTTTCATCCCCCCGCCGCTCTCAACCCTCAGCCCGAGGCACTCCCATACCATCACCTTAACGCACACAGGATCGATGAATGAAATCGGTCCGTTCCAAAGTGATGTTTAAGAGGATAAAGAAGAGGGGCACCTGGGTGGCTCAGTCGGTTAAGCGTCCAACTTCGGCTCAGGTCACGATCTCAGTCTGTGAGTTCGAGCCCCGCGTCGGGCTCTGTGCTGACAGCTCAGAGCCTGGGGCCTGCTTCAGATTCTGTGTCTCCCTCTCTCTGCCCCTCCCCTGCTCATGCTCTGTCTCTCTCGGTCTCAAAAATAAATAAAAACATTTAAAAAAAAAAAAAGAGGAAAAAGAGGAAATATTTGCCCAAAGCTGGATGCCCGCATCATCACCCTCCGTATCAAACATCATCCATTATAAACGTACACAGGATAGCGGGACTGGGTCAGAGCTGTGGGCATCCATCACCTCCTCCCGGCAGGCCCCCGGGATGACTGGGAAGTGCTTCTCCTCAGCCCACTTCGCTTCCCGAGGCTCCTGCCCCCCACTCTGTCTACTCTGGGTCTCTTCCAGGGAACACGTCACACTACACCTGCCCAGGGTCCTTCTCCAAGCAAAACGCACTTCTCCTGAGCCTCCTTCGAATAAATGACTTCGTAGTTAAACGTCCATACAACTTTGGATGGAGATATTTGTGACCTAAGGACTTCTCATTTCACAGCTGTAACCCTCTAGGCCAACCTTCCAGTAAATGTAAGACTCTGAGCAGTGCTGTTCTCTCCTCGGAAACTCCCAGAAACGACCCCCGCCGATCCTCTCTAACCGGTAAAAAGCTCCGTAAGAACAGAGAGATTTGCGTGCTTGGTCCATTGCTGTATCTCCAGTGTCTAGAACAGTGCCTGGCATCTGGTGGGTGCTCAGTAAACACTTACTGAAAGGCAGGAGGCACGAATGAAGTGTTTGGCTTACGCCAAGACGTGTCTCCCTGCGTCTTCCAGCCGCCGGGCCAAGCCCCGCCCTCTCACGCAACCCAAAGTCCTGTCTCCGGGCCCACGACTTCTCTAGATGCCTGGAGGAACCAGACAATGGCTGCAGCGTCTGTGCCTTCACACCACGTGGGAGGCAGGGTCAGCCCCGAGACTGGCGAAGAAATGCCTGGGAGCATGAATGAGCGAGGAAAGAACATTCCGAGATGCAGCCACCGGCAGCACCCTCTGCTCCAAAGGACACCCTCGAGCCCCTTGATCCCGGGCTTCCCAAGTCTCCCTCGCTCTGGCCTCATGAGCCACCGTCGCGGCCCCGCTTGCTCCCAGCCAGGGCACCGCCATGGGACTGGATGAGGAAGACCCTGCCTCGCCAACTCACCTCTTAAAAAACATACACTCTCGGGGCGCCTGGGTGGCTCAGTCGGTGAAGCGTCCGACTCCTGATCTCAGCTCAGGTCACGATCTCACAGTTCATGAGCTCGAGCCCCGCATCGGGCGGGGAGCCTGCTTGGGATTCGGTCTCTCCTTCTCTCTCTGCCCCTCCCCTGCTTGTGCGCACACGGTGTGCATGCACTCTCTCTCAATCTCTCTCTTTCTCCCTCTCTTTCAAAATAAATATATAAACTAAAAAAAAAATTTTTTAATTAAAAAAAAAAAACAGAGGTGTCTGGGTGGCTCAGTCGGTTGGGCGTCCGACTTCGGCTCAGGTCATGATCTCACGGTCCATGAGCTCGAGCCCCACGTCGGGCTCTGTGCTGACAGCTCAGAGCCTGGAGCCTACTTCCGATTCTGTGTCTCCCCCTCTCTGCCCCTTCCCTGCTCACACTCTGTCCCTCTCTGTCTCAAAAATAAATAAACGTTAGAAGTTTTTTTAAAAAAATATACATTCACTTGCCAGATATACATCAATGTCATCCCTTGAGCTAAGCCCCTCTGGGTCACACATGAAAACGAAGCAAATCTCTGCATTGGGCCATTTTCATGCCACTCGCTTCTGGACAACAGCAGCATATGTATGAGGAGCTGAGAAACCACACCCGGGAGCGGAGGAAAAGGAGGAAGGCACGACCCCAGAGCCCAGCCACACCAGGCTAGGAGAAGGGAACACGCATGACCCCACGTGGAGAGCCAGCTCAGCGCCTACAACGGCGTCAGGAGGTTCCCAGTAAAAACGGTGCTGTTCCCTTACTTCCTCACATCGGCCTGGGCCCATTCCCGCCTTAAATGTGGAACGTCCTTCCGTCTTTGCTTCTCCCGAGCAGGACATTTTCACCCCCTGGCTGCAGACACATAGTAAGTCAAAGCCAGCAAGTAAAAGACAGCTGGGAGAAAGAGCCTTTACAGAGGGGTTATGGGGTGAATCGCACCCCCCAAAATTCGTACTTTGACGTCCCAACCCCCATGTACCTCGATGGGGCTGTGACCTCATGAGCCAGTAGGTGGGGCCCTCAAGAGGCCGACGTGAAGTCAGAATCCGCTGCGCGTCAGCAGGACCCTGACCTGGGGAACAGTTGCCGGTAGACAGAAAGCCTGATATCTTCCCATGCGCGACACCCACGTGGGTCGTTCATGTTGCTCTAACCCCCACCCGTCCCCTATCTCCATCCCCCACCTGCACCTACGGGGCCGGGGAGGGCAGACGCAGGGCCCGGGCGTGAAGACTCCCTCCCTCCCCCCGGCCCACAGCAGACATTGAGAACTGGTCAAGACACTCGCCGGCTGAGAACAGAAACAGACTCAAATCATCCTCAGTCGAGGGCTCCTAGAAGCCACAAAAAAAGTCTATCAGACTTGGCATGATGGGTGAAACCACTTTGGGATTGCCGGACCAGGCAGCGGCACTGTGAGGTCGAGGACGGCGCTCTATGGCCCTCCGAACCTCTTGCGGCACCTGCCGTAGCATCGCGTAAACATAAGCACCGAGGCCATGCTTCCTGAGTGGGTATGATGTTGGGTCTGGGCTCAGAAAGGGGGCGACAGAAGTGACAGCCACAGCACTGCTCTCAGATCATCACTAAGCCTGAAAGGGTTTCCTGGGACTTTTCATAACGGTTTAGGGACAGCATCACCCTTGCCATCAACGCTTACCTGTCCAACAATTACCAAGGGAGCACCCGCTGTGTGCCAGGCATGGGCTACAGCTTTGGACTGAGTGGTGGGGAGAGGATACCACAAGACGCAGATCCCAAAGAAACTGCAGAAAAGCACCATGAATAATTCACACGCACTCCCTGAACGCCACAGGGACTTCTATGACTTTCTAACACTGTCACTCTGACACGCCGGGCATTAAGATGCTCTTAGCTTGAAAGTCCCCCCATCTCCCCTGCCTCCCTTGATGACGGTAATGGCAGGCGTGGGTTTGCAGTCCAAGGTCAATCTTCTCTCTGAACACACTCCCAATCCTGAGTAATTCATTTCCATCAATTAACATTAATCAGCAAGGAGCGAGCCTGGTGCTAAGGAGTCTCACCGGAGGGCTGAGATATTGAAAAGGCCCCATTTACTTCAGGAAAACCAGGACTTTGGAACCTCGGAAGCAACTTCTGCTCCTCTCTGGCTTTGGGAAGACAGCACCAACTGAGCAAAGGAGGAGGTGCCCCGCGTGGGGATGGTCCTACCTGTCTTACTTCATCGCAGAACAGGACAAAGACCAGGGCGTAGAGGACCAGCTCGGGGGAGTGTGGCACCGAGTGAAAATCCATGAGCAGCACGTAGGCAAACAGCAGGAGGAAGGCGATGTAGAAGACCACGTTCCAGGCAAAGACCACAAAGGGGGAGGTGAAGAACGCCACGTAGTACCACAGAATCTTCTTGTGCTTGTCGATGGGCTTCTTCCTGGACCAAGAGGTAAGAGCACCGTCGTCACCGTCCGAAGCATCGCGGCCTGCGGGGGCCTCGGACCCACGGCCAGGGGAAGGGGAGCTAGATCGACCCCGCCAACACTCAGCCCTTGGCATTTCAGGATTAACAAATCCGAATTCTGCCTTGGATACTGAAGACGTAACTCTATCTCCAACTGTCTGGAATCAAACCCGGGAAAAGCCAGAGAAGATTCCCAGCCCTACTGCGTAGGGCATGCTGCCTACAGTCCCATCATACATTCCAGGCTTTATAATCCTTTACCTAAGGATTTACCAAAGGATACGTGCACACACACACACACACACACACTCCCTCTCTCTCTCTCTCTCTCTCTCTCTCTCACCTGTCATCATATGTCTCAGTTTCATACCTAAATGATACAAAGCCACAGCCAACCAAGGGTATAATAAACAAACACAGGATAATCTTCCAATTCTTGGTGTCTCGGGAGATCTCTCCATACCACTGCTTGGAAAGAAAATTCTACAAGGAGACAGAGACAGAGGACACGAGTCCTTATTAATGCAGCGAAATGCAGGATGGTTTGTAACCCTTCTTCCCAACCCTCACACCCCCTCAAAAGAAAATAACTCTCCAAATCAAGGTCCTATCCTTTTATATTAGTTACCTGAACTCTGAGGGGCTTCGATAAAATGATTCACGAGTGTGTTTGATTGTCAACCCTTTCCTGACTTGGGTTCTGTGAACTTTAACGCTTATTTATTTTTGAGAGAGAGAGAGACAGAGCGTGAGCGGGGGAGGGGCAGACAGAGAGGGAGACAGAATCTGAAGCAGGTTCCAGGCTCCGAGCGATCAGCACAGAGCCCGACGCGGGGCTCGAACCCACGAACTGGGAGATCATGATCTGAGCCGAAGCCGGAAACTTAACTGACTGAGCCACCCAGGCGCCCCAAGGTTCTGGGAACTTTAAAATAGAAGTTGTGTGAGTCCAAATTCCCTAAAGCCATGATTTTTAACCACTTCTAATTCTTCTTAAGTTTAAACAAGTGTCCTTCCAGCGCTTTCCTTCCCCCTGATTGCAAATTCACACACCCGTCCAGCGCCACCTGCAGGACCCCCGGGGTTATTTCCGGAGGCGGACAGGTGACAGGAAGGGGGAGACAGTTGGCATCACAGCATCACTCGGAGTCGTGATGCACGGATAAGCTTCTCCCAGACTGTGCCAACCCCTGAGAGGTGGGACGGGGGCCCCCCAAGAATGTGGCAATGAGAAACCTCAGGTCGCCTCTGGGAGCCACACAAAGGGGCAAGTGTAGACCGGTCCTCATCAAAGGAACACACGGCTTCAAAAAAGGCCTTTGTTAGTCAGGAGGGGATTGGCGCTGGCTGGGAGGCTCAGGGACTGTGTGCCCCGCCAGACCTTCCATCTCGGAGAAGCCGCTTCCCCCGGGGAGCCCGCCATGCTCTGCCAGGCGGCTGCAGCCAGGAGTGTGCCCGGCCCAGTAGGGGCAGCCGCAGCAGAGGACGGCCTGCAGCCGCTGGGCAAACACCAGCTGGCTTGTGCCCACACGGGCCACACCAGGGCAGGCTCCCTGCGGCCCCCACAAGTCCCCGCAGGATTGAGCCCTGTTGATCAAGGCGACAGCGGGCTCCTTAGCGTACCTGTGTCTGCCTCCTTCCCTCGCCCCCCTCACCGTCCCCACCACCCCGTGCACTTCCTGGGTTCACCGCCAGAACGAACTACTTGCATTTAAATCCTTGCTTTGAGGCCTCTCCCTCAGGGAGCCGGACAAAGACAGGTCATACCTGTCCAGCCCTCCGCGCCCTCGTATTCCTGCCAAGGGGACGAGCACATCCAGCGGCACCGCTAGGTCCCCAGTCACGGGAGGCTCTTCCCTAGCTCAGCCTGAGGTCAAAGGCACGGTGAGCTGAGCGTGGCCCCACCTCCGCATCGAGCTCCACCTCCAGGCCATCCTGCCCCCAGGGCTGGCCTCACTCCCCCCCCCCCCCCCGTTATGGTGCAGACCCTCAAACAGCAATAAACAGCAAGACTCTTTCTTTGTGCCTTCCTGGTCACCGATGACTGTCGCCGTTGACTCTGGCTTAGCTGTAGCCGCGAACGGGTTTTGGGTTGTTTTTCCCACAAACGCTTTGCTAACTTTGCTAATCATCGGTTGCACGGCGTAACGGAAAGTCCACCTGACGGGCAATCAACACGGATTCAAGCCTCAGCTCTGCTACTTCCTGGCCGTGCAACCGGGAGAATGTTCCAGGACCTTTCCTGAGCTGTTGCGTCCCTATCAGCAGAATGGGATGACCTCCACCTCCGCACGTGCTGTGAAGGCAAAACGTGGTCACGCGCGCATCATGTGTATGACACGTAAGGGTGAGCCCGCCCACGTCTCCCCTGCCCCCCGCTTCACACCCGGGCCCCTCCAACTGGGATTGTGGGTGGGGGAAAAACCTCCCCTCGGCGACCGGAGACGCCAAGTGCAAACGGCCGGTGGAAGTCGGTGCGGAAAACCTCTAGTTAGGCCTCACCCAGTTGGAGCTGCTTCCTCGAAGTGCCGCTCCTACCAAGAATAACTATAACAGCATCCGCCGAAATAAAGGGCCGGCACCTGTCACATCCCGCCTCCCCAACCCTCACGGCAACCTTCCTTTACAGAGGAGGAGACTGAGGCTCAGAGGGCTCGCGTGCTTTGACCCATCACCACGCACATAATTAGGGATCCGGTGGGTGGAGACCCAGGCGCGGGACCCGGGGACCCAGCCCTCCTCCCTTACGGTGCAGCGCCCCCGCGCGCTTGGCGGAAAGTCAAAGAACGTTCTCTCTCCTGCGCTGTCTCTGGAAGCAGGGGTCTCTACCCGCGTCTATGTGCTGCCACCTCCTGGAGCGTCACTCAACTTCCCCTGCCGGCTTCTCCATGGGAGGCGATGGTTTTGTTTTAACGCCGCGCGCGGACAGCACCTGGCGGAAAAGGCCCACCTCCGGCGGCGGCGGCGGCGACGTTGGGCGACGGCGCGCCGTTTACCTGGACGCCGGGCTGGGCGATGAAGTGCTGGTCCGTCGCCTCCACCGCCAGCTCCAGGCAGTTGCTGCCGCCCCAGGCTTCGCAGGAGTACACCAGCAGCTGCTCGGCCAGGTCCTCGTCGCTGCTGTAGCACTCCGTGAACAGCTCTGCGGGGACAGTGTCGCCAGAGAGAGAGGGGGGCTGCGCGCGGGGCCGGCGGAGGCGCACACAGCTCCCGCCCCGCCCCCCACACCCCCGCCTTGACTTCGCGCGGAGCCTGGTTCCCAGCAGGCTTCCGGAACGCCAGCGCAAGGCACCACGTCGTCTCCCACCCAACAGAGGCGCTCTCGAGGCACACCAGGCCCAGCGCCGCCCTTGACGCGGCAGGTGTCCGCACGCGCCCCCTGAACCGAGCGGCGCTGGACAGGCAGCCCCCGGCCTTGGGTGGGGCTCAGCAGAGGGGCTGCGGACCCTCTGCTTCCTCTTCACCTACGCCCCCATCCCGTTTACCTCCTGGGCCTCCTTGGTGACGGCTCTTCGCAGACAGGGCCCCGTGCGAAACCACGACGACCACGACAAAAACCATGAGAAAGTGGAAGAAACACTGACCTACCGCATCAAAGCCGTGCTTACACGTTGACACCCAACCAGAGAACCCGGGGAATAAATCCGCGCGGGGAGTTTTTCAAAAGTCAAAACCCTAGGATCCCTTCTCTGAAGTCTATCGGAAATAAACAGACTCTCCTCGCAATTTTAGTGTATTAAAAGAAAGCATCGGACACCCTTGGCCATCACAGAGAAGCCAAAGTCACGAGCGTCCGTTCGTTACCTAAGACAACGGACAAACGTGTGCGTTTTGCGACGGGCCACATGGCCAACTGAAAACCCTCAAGTGAAACGGGAAGAAAAACCAAGCAGGTCCAAACTGTCTGTCGGTGGGAGGCAATGGTTCTGGGTCGCTCACGTTCCTGCGTGGTCTGGACCTTCTTCTTTTTTTTTAATGTTTATTTATTTTTGAGAGAGAGAGAGACAGACATGAGCTGGGAAGGGGCAAGGGGAGAGGGAGACACAGAATCCAAAGCAGGCTCCAGGCTCTACGCTGTCAGCACAGAGCCCAACGCGGGGCTTGAACTCATGCACCGTGAGATTCTGACCTGAGCCGAAGTCAGACACTTAACCGACTGAGCCCCCAGGTGCCCTAGTCTGGATCTTCTCAGCAAAAGCACTGCTTCGTTCAAGAATGACCGAACAGCAGGGGCGCCTGGGTGGCGCAGTCGGTTAAGCGTCCGACTTCAGCCAGGTCACGATCTCGCGGTCCGTGAGTTCGAGCCCCGCGTCGGGCTCTGGGCTGATGGCTCAGAGCCTGGAGCCTGTTTCTGATTCTGTGTCTCCCTCTCTCTCTGCCCCTCCCCCGTTCATGCTCTGTCTCTCTCTGCCCAAAAATAAATAAACGTTGAAAAAAAAAAAAAAAAAAAAAAGAATGACCGAACAGCAGACAGAAGACAGGCATTCCAGAAGGGCAATGCTTAGCAATGCCTCTCTGTTCCAGGTAATGAACAGTCATGCCCTGGAGGGGAGCATGGGAAGGTCACCCACGGCCCCAGTAGAAGCCCCAACTCTCCTAAACTTTGGGGAGCTGCACTGTAGGCAACAGCAGCCCGTAATCATGTCACTCCAGGGGAATGAAGGCACGAGGAACCGACCCAAGATTCTGGTCTGGCTGCTGCCTTGGCCATTAGCAATAAACCAACTGTGTCCCTGACCCAGGGGTTTGGGGTCTTATCTGTAGGTTGCTAACTTGATAACCTGCAAGTCGAATAAAAATCTCAGATCTGTCACAGTGTCTCGACAGCATCCAAAAAGACTCCTCCCCTGCCCCCCAATTCCCTGCGGTGCTGAGTTTCTTAGACTTGGCCTGGGCACAGCCCTGGCGGTTGTGGGAGGAGACAGCCCACATTTCCTGCATCCATCCTTGGACAAGTCAGTAAGTGCCAGGGCCAAAAGGACTATGGCTTCGGCCACAGCACGCGCACCCCTGACCGTGTGGCCTGCAGCCCCTAAATCAGGCCAGATAAGGGAGCCTGGACATGCCGTTGACCTCTGCCACCTGTGGGTGCTACAGGCTCGTGCATGCCTCCTGCCACACGGACGCCCGCCATGGTGCCCCGCTCCCGGAGACTCACCAACTGCACGGGTCTCGTACTCATTGGCCAGCTCCTCGGACTCCCCTGCCGCATTGATGTCATTCTTCACCTTGGCCAGAGTCTTCAGAAGCTTGCTGGCTCCCAGGGCTGCCAGAGTGCAGCCCCTGGTCTTTCAGAGGGGTGGGTAATGTTAGTTAGTTCCTTATCCCTTCAAGTGGTCAAGTCAACATTAACGTCAGACAAGGACAAACCCATGGCAAGAGCAGGAAATGGCAAAATCTGAACTGTTCATGATGATTCAAAGTCAAATTTGCAATATACACAAAACACTGTCGACCCTGAAGACACTCCCAGTCTTGAATGTGGAATTGGCATCTAAAAAGAAAATATCAAGCTAAATGCCAAGAGAAACTGACGGCCTGAGACCCAATGGCCCGGCCGCCACACTGCGTGTAGCAGCTGAAAGGGAAGAGGGGACTGAGAATGCGGGAGAGCTGACAATGGGGTTAGTAAGACTTGCAGAGTTAACATCCATCTTCGTGCTCCAATAACGGAGAACGTCTCTTCTCCGCAAGTGAACACAAGCCGTTACGTGCTAAACCACAAGGACAAATCTCAGCAAGCTTCCCAAAGCAGAATTTACACAAGCCCTCCTTCCTATCCCTGATGCCATAAAGGCAGAAATTAATTTTTCAAACTAAACTTAAAAACTGCATCCACTTGGAAAACAATCCCGCACCTGCGCACACGGGAGAAGCGAGAGCCTCCTGGGTTGCCCACCCAGCACAGCTACCTTCCAGGAAGGTACCCCCCCTCCCAAACACCCCTCCGTCGCCACGGAAACAGAGGCACAACCATGTTCACCCGATGTAAGACATTCCGTCGTGTTGATGACGTTTCAGATTAGGCGTGTGAGTTTCGAGGTCAGAACGACCACAGCAAAGCATGCGTTTGGAGTAAATTTGGCAGGGGGCCCAGACATTTACCTGCTCCCAAATGACCTTGGAAAGTTCCTTCTTGTTCTGAAGAATGGCCCAGATGAAGAGTGCTTGCAGGGGGTGTCGAGTTATAGGAGACACGTCCTGGGAGGAGATAGAACATGTGGTCAGCACACAAGTGGGAGATCCCTTTAGTAGATACACCGGCGTAAGAATGGAAGCAGGTGCCAGGATGTCCCAGGGGAGCACCCCATGTTTGGAGGGCTCTGTATGTTAGTACATGAATCCAGTGTAACAGCACAGAGGTGCGATTTTCATCACGGCGACTCACCGGGTAGGACGATCTGACAGTCTCTTACCTATCATCAAAGACGGAGTATGACTAGACAGAAAAGCACAAAGGGCAGGAGTATGTCTGACAGCAATGTAAAAACTGAACAGCTTCTGACAGCCTGAAGCATTCCTTCTCGTCACAGAAATCCGTTTCTTATCTACAAGAGTCGCTCAAACTAAAATCTAACTTTCCCACAGTTTAAGTTCAATTATTATGACGTAAAACCACGCGTCTGTCTTTGGAGTGTTATTCAAACTTCCAATTCCTAACACATTCACCAGCTCCTCTCCAGAATTCCGGATCTCTCAATGGAAACTTTTCAGATGGAAAATAACTATCTATAACTTCCCTACGGGTTTAACCAAGATCCAAAATGCTTCAGGCAGGATTACGGATATCGCAGAGGGTTTTAACATAAATAGTGTCAAAAAGAAGCTTTCTTTCTTTTTTTAAAATGTTTTTAAGTGTATTTATTTATTTTGAGAGCATGAGTGGGGCAGGGGAAGAGAGAGAGGGAGAGAGAGCGAGAATCCCAAGCAGGTTCCAGGCTGCCAGCACAGAACCCGACTTGGGGCTTGAACTCATGAAACCGTGAGATCGCGACCTGAGCAAAACCAAGAGTCAGACATTTAACCAACTGAGCCACCCAGGCCCCCCAAACAAGCTTTCTGAACACTTCTGATTCCTTCAAACACCTAGCTCATTTAGATTTTTGCAATGCACATGTATATACATACACAATTCATAGAATTATAGGAGATAATGACTTCGTTTGAGTTTCCCCAGAAGCAATCAAGAATTTGAGACGAGTAGTCAATCTGAGAAGTGATCCCAGGGAAACCCATAGGAGAGTGAGGCATAAGATCGGAAAAGAAAGAACGAATGAGAAGGGTGTGTTATCAATAAGTTGTCACTGTAGGTAACTAGAGATTACTACCACTAGGGAGTCCTGGGAGCCAGTGTAGAACACATGCCTCAGAATTAGCTCCTCCGGGGGTGCCTGGCGGCTCAGTCGGTTAAGCATCCGACTCTTGATTTCAGCTCGGGTCATGATCTCACAATACATGAGATTGAGCCCCACACGAGTGTCTGCGCTGACAGCTTGAAGCTTGCTTGGGACTCTCTCTCCCTCTTTCTCTGTCTCTTTGCCCCTCCTGTGCTCTCTCTGTCCCTCTCAAAATAAAAATAAATAAATATTAAAAAAAAAAAGAATTAGCTCCTCCAAACGGGGAGGGAGCTGGGATATTTATACACCAACCGCTGGCAGTCACGGGGCCCCAAGCAAACCTATGGCAAAGAGTAGCAGGTGCTGACAGTTGGAAACAGAGCCTACCTGTGGTCAAGAAGAGAGAGGCCTGAGAGAATTCGGGTGCATCGACAACAGCCTCCCAGATGAAAACCTGGATTATCCCTTTGGAAATAATCACTGCCTCTTCTGTCTACACACGAAAACCTGGCAGTCCCTCACATGGGCAACCCATCATGCCCAAGAGGCTGAGACACGAACAGGGGCCATTCACTTTTCCCTCTTCCTTGTTAGATGCCTTCAGACAGTGTGTGCACCACACCAAGCTTTGCAATCAAGAAAAACCGCGACAGTAATTTGAAACATAGCACAGAGCTTAAAGCAAGATATCAGACGACCCAGCAGGTAGACTCATGATCTTAAGGAAAGGCAGTAGCAAAAATTAACCACGCCAACATGTTAGCTACTTTATGGCGGCAAGGGGAGACGTGGGAGAGGGGGAGGTCGAGAGATTTTTCGAAGGAAGACGCAAAAGCGGACAACCACCCTGGTACGTACGTGAAGCTCTACGTCTATCTCGTCCCTGCTATTTCTGTCTTCCTTCCGGAAGCCTCTTCGGAAGTTAGCTACCAGTTTCCAGACAAACGTGAGGAGGGCGTCATTATAGGAATTCTTGGCAATCTGCAGGTTCCGATACACAAGGGTGCTGAAGTGGTTGGAGAAGAGCTCGGTGAGGACGTCGTTGGTGAGAAACTTCCGCAGGTTCAAACCATTCTCCAGGAAGAGGCGGACGAACTTGGGTCTGTCCTTTATGAGAGCCGTAAACATGACCTCTTGAAGGTCAGCAGACTACGGAGAAAGCAGAGCAAGGACTCAGACCCTGAGGCCACTGAGGGAAACACGAAGCGTTTTCTTTCTCAACCACATCACATTTCCAGCCACCAAGTAATAGTACCTTCAACTTGTTTTTAATCCTGTTTGGGGGAATACGTTTTATCTTTTCAGCTCTAATACAACATTGGATTATAGCCCAAACAGACGGGGAAGCGACGAGGTGGAATCTTGGGCTTGGATGTGGGCGTGCAGGTGGTTTGGCCTCTTGCTATAGCGGAGTAGAGATGACGGTGTCGGTCAGGAATTTATCACGGTGCCTGGCACGGCAGAAGTCCTCTGAGGCAGTGTGGTTCACACCGTTTCTCTGAAGTCTACACTAGACATTGATTGTGAGCCAACCACCGGCACCTTGGAACCCTCCTGTTGCCCAGCAAACCACACATGACCAGGCCAATGGCTGTGGGACACTTGACAAGTACACCTGGTCATTATTTACCTTTACCCGGTGATAAACTCTGGGTTTATCTCTGGGCCCGGTGATAAACCTATCCCATGGGAGCTTAGGGAGAATCTTATTAAAGATAATTCATGTTTACGTCAGACCCAAACCAGTGGATGACAGGCCACTGTAGCTTCCGGATATGTTCCGCCTGTCCTCCAGAACAGATCCTACAATGTGATTCTGTTGCCAACGTTACAGTTTAGAAGGCTCTTAAAAACCCACACACTTCCGGGGTGCTTGGGTGGCTGAGTCGGCTGAGCATCTGACTTTGGCTCGGGTCATGATCTCACGGTTTCTGGGCTCAAGCCCCGCGTCGGGTGCTGCACTGAGAGTGTGGATAGTGTGGAGCCTGCTTGGGATTCTCTCTCTCTCTCCCTCTCTCACTACCCCTCCTCCACTCCTGCTGTCTCTCTCTCTCTCTCTCTCTCTCAAAATAAATAAGTAAATATTAAAAAAAAAAACATATCCACACATTTGCAGCACTAAAATCCAGATTTTGAAGTGAAAACCAGAAAGCCTGACAACACGGAGAACCATCAGCCGTCAGCCAGAGCCAAGTGACAGCTGCTCCCGGGGACCTGGAGACTCCAGTCCCCAACGTCCCGGCCACTCCTCATTACTGTCCGCCCAGCCCACTTCCCTCATGATGCTTTTCTGACCCCAGTTTGGGGGAATATCCTCTGCCAAGGGCGGCATTAACCGTTTCTGTTTCTGTCTCATGTTGGGCCTCTGGGGATCACACGTTGCCTGGAGACAGACCTGCCAAGTGGCCCCTGAGTCCCCACGCTGTGGCTCCGGGTGGGATAAGAAGGGGAAGGGAGGCCTGCCCCGGGCCAGCACGAGACAGCTACACCTTCTCCTCTGTCCTCAAGGCACGTGTTCCTTTGCCCAGCACCTCCCATATCCTTCTAATCATTGCCTTTCCCTCGGTCACACGCTTGATGGGACAGGGTCCCCAGACTTCAGTCACAGTCACCTTCTGAAAACACAGGTGGCTAGAGACCATCTTAGAATGTCTGCTTTAGCAAGTCAACATGGAGCCTGGCAATCTATGTCGCTAACTGCCAAGTCCCCAGGTTATGCCCACGCCGCCACTGGTCCGGGGACCACACTTTGAGAACCACCGGAATACGAGGAAAGAGAAAAGCTTTGCAGTCAGACACGTCTTTGTTTCCAAATCCCGTCTCTACCATTACCTAGATGGGTCACCTAGAACAAGGCCGTGTCTCCGAGCCTCAGTTCACTCTTCTGTACAATAGGTGTTTGCAGGGATGAAACCAGCTAACACAGGTCAAGATCTTTACAGGGGCGTGTGGGTGGCTCAGTCGGTTAAATGTCCAACTTCAGCTCAGGTCGTGATCTCTTGGTTTGTGGGTTCGAGCCCTGCGTCAGACTCTGTGCTGACAGCTCAGAACGTGGGGCCTGTTTTGGATTCTATGTCCTCCTCTCTCTGCCCCTCCCTGGCTCATTCTCTCTCTCTCTCTCTCTCTCTCTCTCTCGGTCTCTCAAAAATAAATAAGCATTGAAAAAAAATTTTTTTTTTTTAAATTTTTTTTTTCAACGTTTATTTTATTTTTGGGACAGAGAGAGACAGAGCATGAACGGGGGGAGGGGCAGAGAGAGAGGGAGACACAGAATCAGAAACAGGCTCCAGGCTCCGAGCCATCAGCCCAGAGCCCGACGCGGGGCTCGAACTCCCGGACCGCGAGATCGTGACCTGGCTGAAGTCGGACGCTTAACCGACTGCGCCACCCAGGCACCCCGAAAAAAATTTTTAAATATATATATATATGTCTTTTCAGAGACTTGAGGGCAGAGCAGGCCCTCCAAAACCCATCAGTAACTCTTGATCCTGTGGTACCCACGGAGGCCTGGATTATTAACCAGCAAAATGAGATCGTCCCTGCGATGGGTTGGTGGGAGGGACAAATAAACACCACGAGACTGCTTTGTGCGCTGTAAAAGGTTACACCAACATTACCATTATGCCAAAGGCTTTTGCTTATTTTTAAACAGATTCTTAGGTAGTGTTTAATATGTGCCACTGTTCTAAGTGCTTCAGAAACATCATCCGATTTAATTGCCGTAAGAATCCAATGAGGTAGACGCTATCATTATCACCTCCGTTGACGGATGAGCGGTGGGTGCTGTGCTGGTAAATGTCTGCCAATCGCATCTCTGTGGGGGAAGTAGGCGCTCATTTGTGGTCGTTTTCAATTCCTGTGGTGTCGATGCTCCCACTGTGCCCGATTTCCAGGCACCAGTGTGATCTCACTGAACGCAAAATTGGGAGCAGAGGAGAAGAAGCACATCACTGTCTCGAATTTCCAGCATGAAGAGACGGCAGACGTGATCAACCTCCGGAGCACGGATGATAGAAATGCAGTCAAATAATGCTCAAGTGATGAGTCTTGATTATTTGTTGCCTTTGGGTTTTTTTTTAAGTTTTTTTTTTTAACATTTATTCATTTTTTTTTTAATTTTTTTTTCAACGTTTTTATTTATTTTTGGGACAGACAGAGACAGAGCATGAACGGGGGAGGGGCAGAGAGAGAGGGAGACACAGAATCGGAAACAGGCTCCAGGCTCTGAGCCATCAGCCCAGAGCCCGACGCGGGGCTCGAACTCACGGACCGCGAGATCGGGACCTGGCTGAAGTCGGACGCTTAACCGACTGCGCCACCCAGGCGCCCCAACATTTATTCATTTTTGAGAGACAGAGAGAGGCAGAGCATGAGCGGGGGAGGGGCGGAGAGAGAGGGAGACACAGAATCCAAAGCAGGTTCCGGGCTCTGAGCCATCAGCACAGAGCCCGACGCGGGGCTCGAACCCACGAACCCACGAGATCACGACCTGAGCCGAAGTTGGACACCCAACCGACGGAGCCACCCAGGCGCCCCTTACTGCCTGTTTTTAATTTAAAAAAATTTAATTCTGAGTTTATGCAATTTTAATAATGACTGTACTGAACAAGTGACGCAAATGACACAAAATGTCTAAAACTTTAGCGGTCAGTTCTTCCAAGTCAGCATCAGCTGACGCCAACACACCACCTGTGGGGAAACTGAGGCACAGAGAGGTCAAGCGATTTGCAGAGTTAAGTCACACAGCTGGGCTGCCTCTAGGGTCCATCCTCGTAACCACTATGCCCTTCACCCTTAACTATCTTTAATGAGTCCATAAAATTGAACGTACCGTCCGCTATTTGCCTAAGTTTATGTTTATTTGCACCGTCTGACCTTACACCAATAGAACATTTCACACACAGGGATTAGTTTACAAATCACCTAACTAGATCTGCTTATAATTCTACCTTCTCTCAACTTATTAAAGCCTTGCATCATGCAATAGGGCTCGTTATGCTGCAAAGACCAAACACAAGTGAATGTGTGCCGAAGGAATGAATAATTTAAAAACCCATAAGCCATTACTTCATTTGCATCACATTATGAAAACTGATAACGTGCTAATATAACATAGATCACGTCTTTGTCTTCAATTATACAACAACCCCTTAAAAACGTTTTCTGAGCCTGACTGCACACGATGAACGTTAAGAAATACACGAACCGGGGCGCCTGGGTGGCGCAGTCGGTTAAGCGTCCGACTTCAGCCAGGTCACGATCTCGCGGTCCGTGAGTTCAAGCCCCGCGTCGGGCTCTGGGCTGATGGCTCGGAGCCTGGAGCCTGTTTCCGACTCTGTGTCTCCCTCTCTCTCTGCCCCTCCCCCGTTCATGCTCTGTCTCTCGCTGTCCCAAAAATAAATAAACATTAAAAAAAAAAAAAAATTACCAGTGAGAAGAAGCAGTCCACTGGGGGGGAAAAAATACAGTTTTTAACAGACATACCACTTCCATATTGGAGGTACTTGTCTGGCTGGGAGTCCGGAGTCCCTCGCTCCTAAGACATTCACTGCGGGTCTTCAAACAAGCTGTTCTATTTTTCCCATACGCATCTCACCGCTGACAAGTCTCTTACCAGAGACTGGCTGGGCAGTTGGGACACGGTGCAAAATGAGTCCTGTTTTCTCGATTTTTAGTCGAGCTCCTTCTGATAAACCCCTTCCAATCATCTTGCACACAGTGTCCCCGTACGTCTCCCGGTCTGCGCCTAGGGCGGTGTCTGTCCCACCGCACCCAACTGGAGAAGCACATCTCGCATCATGACCGCAGGCTGGAAACTCTGAATGGCGGTAGTGGTTTGATACTTTCCTACAGTAAGTGCTTCTATTTTTAGTATCTCTCGACAACCATCCTACTAAGTCAACGGGGTTGTCCAAAACCACAGATGAGGGAAGTAAAGGTTGGCACCGAAGTGGAACAGTGCTTTATGAGATTTGGTATTGAAGACCTTGTCTGAATTGGCCCGACCTGACACTGGGATAACCCAGAAGGGCTTCTGTTACCTCCCATCGGCGGTCATTGGTGAAAATCTCATCACTGGCTAGGTCCAGCTGGTTCCATTCCAGAAGAAGCTTCAGCTGCCCGTTCCAGTTATCCTTATCTTGTTCATTGGTGCTAAAGGCTGTAGGAGGACAGGGAAGGAAATCGACGCCCCAGAAAAAAGAGAGTCAGAATTGGCCACGCAGCCAATTATCAGAGCCATTTATAAAGGAGATTCTAAAGCATGTTCTCTTAGAATCTGACACTCAGAATTGTCATTTCTTAGCCACATTCTCTATGGTATTCACTCTTGTCCATATTCTGTATGTCCTAAAGTATACAATGAAGATCAGTTCAAACGTTAATATCTTTCCATTTCATATCCTAACAGTGTAACTATGCTATGCTGATGTTTTTCACAGATTCAGACTCCATAAATGTTACATTTCAAGGACGCTGTCTGACTTAAATTATATCTAAATCTATGAAATAATGAGCCATAGTATAACAATGTTCTCATGGTCTTTTCCAGAGCTAATATATTCTGTATCTATGTATCTCTACAAATATAATCCGATGTTAATAAATACACTGAAACAGCCAATTTTCTGGCAAACACAGCAAGAATAATGCTAATAAATGGCTAATGCTTAAATCACACTTCCTAGTGCCTTACCCTACTCTGCATACCTCACATCTCTTACTCAGGTGCCTCAACTCTACATGGTCTTGGCCAACGATTGCTTTACTGTGGGTAATACCGCCTTGATGGAATTCTAAGATGGCAAAGATCACGGATGAGAATTTTAAAACAGGTTCATCCATAAGCTTCAGGAGGTGTGTAAATTCCTGAAACTGGATGCAAATTTTCTCCTATGTGTGAAGTGTGTGTGCATCTGAGTACACGGGGAGCCCTAGGACAAAGCCCCACAGCTTTTATCCACTCCTGAGACCCAGATGAAAATTCTAACCCACGGTCGCAGACAGCTCTTTGGAGAGTGCTGGGATCATATTCGACCGGTATTTTAACGACATAAAAATTCTTGTTCTATTAAATACATTCAACCAAGGAGATTTAACGCAGCAGGCCAATAATAGTTATTCTAGCTTCCGATCTACGATAACCAAACTTAAGTGCAAGATTATATTTCAATAAAGCTGTTTGAAGAAATAAACACAGGCCATTAGAAGCCGCAGAAAGCAACACAAAGCTGAAACTTGAGACGCTACCGTTACTCACCTTTGTACAAAGCATAGGAAATAGCGTTGCTCACAATTTCATCCCCAGCTTCTTCCATTTTAATAACTGTTAACAGGTGAGAACTTTCGAGAATTTCTTTGAGCTGGCAAGATTTAAAGAGCACTGTCATCAGGCAACTGCTTTCAGACATAGGGAGCACATAAGCTTCTCTCTTTTGGTGAAGACCCTTTTATTCCATTTTTTTTTTAAACACCACATAGAGGGCGTTCCCAATCTCCTTCCCTCCCTTTAGGGCGTCTGTACCCGTAGCGTCTAACCTCTGAACTGGAATAATGAGCCCTTAACCACGACGAGAACAGAGCACTGGTTGTACAAGGGCACACGTGTGAAAGAGCCCCCAGCAGAGAGCTGAGACTCAAGGGACTAGGGGTGAGTGTGTGTGTGTGTGTGTGTGTGTGTGTGTGCACGCACGAGCGTGTGCATGTCACAAAGCCTGGCACGCGGTAGGCACTCAATTGTTGAATGAGCAAATAAATGAGGAAAGAGCGACAGAAGCCACAGAAACCAAGGCGGCTCAGTCACTTCAGCATCCAACTCTTGATTTCTGCTCAGGTCATGATCTCACGGTCCGTGAGTTGGAGCCCAATGTCAGGCTCTGAGCTGACAGCGTGGAACCTGCTTGGGATTCTCTCTCTCTCTCTGCCCCTCCCCTGCTCTCTCTCTCTCTCTCTCACGCGCGCGCTCAAAATAAATAAATAAACCTAAAAAAAATTGTTTTTTAAGCCGCAGAAACCAAGTGCGGTCATAAGGCCTTCACCCACGGGAAGCTAAAGTCCAATGTGCACAACAGCCAAGAAGACTTGGTGACTGGAGAAAGAGATAAGGAATTTGCTGTTATCCTTTGTGATTTTTCTGTAATGTTTTATGTTAAAACCCGATCCCAGGGCTTCAGGCGCTGGGGAGCTTGGCCGGAGCTTGATGAGGCAGAGCTCCCCCAGCGGAGGAAGCCGGTTGGGTTTACTGAGCTCCGGGCTGGGGATGGGGGCCCAGCAACGTCTGGAAATGACGATGTGGAGCGGCAGAGTGTCACATGGACCGGGGGAGGGGGGTGTCGGGCCAGGTCGGGAGGATGAAAGCTGTGGCAGGCAGGGCCTTGGATTTGGACGTTAGGGGGTGACCGTTCAGCCTGCGGTCTCCTGGGAAGGCCGTGCTGGGGGTTCAGAGGCTCAGATCAAGGGGTGACCAGGAAATAAAGGAAAACTGCCTGACACATCCAGGGTGGGCAGCCCGACGGACAGGCTGGGAGGGGGTGGGGTGAAGGGAAGGGCCCTCTCGCCACACAGGCAGTCCTTGCTCAGAAGGAAAGGGTCCAGCTAGAAATCACAGGTGGAAGGGGTCCAGGCCCCACGATTCTGGGGGCACAAGTGGGAGGGAGACATCTTTTCTTTCAAAAAGAAAAGGAAGAAGGAATACGTGAATATGGATATGGAGCAAACTGACGGGGCCCAGGGACAGCTGCAGGGAATCTTAACTGGGCCCCTCCTCGACACCTCCCTCTTACCTCCTCCAGTCCAGTCCCCCCACTGCAGCCAGTGTGCACTTTCCTGAACACAACCCATCACAATTCAACCTTTCAGGGACTTCCCATTGCACTTGAACAAGGCCCAAAGTTTGAAACGGTGTTCAAGAAGCTGCCTGGCTTGGTCCCTGGTAAGCTTTCCAGCTTCCACCCTCACTGCCATATTATAGGTCCTTGGGGTAGGCCGTGCTTGCCCTGCACCTCAGGACCTTTGCACATGCTGTTCTGGCCGTTCCAATCCCAGTCCTCACCTTCAGATCACAGCTTCCATATCACCTCCTCTGAGAAGCCTTCCCCTTTCATACCAGGCCAGGCTCCCTTGGCTCGTGCCCTTACAAATCCACGTAACCTTTCTTAAGAACACCTATTTCAGTTCAACCTTATACATTGTAATCACTCAACCTAAACTTTTTTCCAATTTCTGTTTTCTCCATGCGGACAAGGGCTCTTCCTGCTGGGTATCCTGTTCTTCCTGAAGTGCCTATTCCAGAACCTGGCATCCGGTATACATTCAATAAATATCAACTGCATAAATGAGTAGATGAGTTTGAAATAAATGAATGAATGGTATCTAGACTGCTTGATAGATTGGGATACTATGGAGAGTCAACTTCTCGAGAAGGTGAGGAGTGGGCACAGGGGGATAACTCTGGTTGAACTGGTAGAAGGAGAAAGCATGATCGTAGGGAAGAGGTGCCCTGGGTCTCCAGGAAAGGTCAGGAAACCATGAGTGCAGATTTGGGGGTTGGCTGTCCACAAGATCAGTGAGGTCACCCCCAATTAGCCTGGGGGGTTGCTCAACTAATATCTGACTGGATGTATGCATTCATTAATCAATAATTCCACTCTTTACCATGGTCTTTTGGGAAACCTGTACCAATTGCAAAACTTTATATAAGTGCATAATTAAAATGCCAGTCTAATTTTGTATTATTGACGGATGTCTTCTGACATGATTATAACTATGATAGATCATTAGCATATTAGATATGAATACGAATGAGGTATGAATCCCAGACAGGATAAGTGAAATGTGTCTGATTTTTAGCCTGTTTCAGAGTTCCTGTGACAGATTTTCTTAAAGCAGAAATGAAAATCCTTTGTCAAAAGTGGGGGACCTGTTAGATGGCCTCTGTTCTTTGGCCATGATGTGGCTCGGACTCCAGAAGAAAAGTTGCATGAGGACTAGAAGGAAAGTCACTGGAGAGGACCCAGGGCCATCGCTGGTGGGAAGCTAAGAGTTGTCGATTCCTTCCTCTGCGTGTATCCTTGACGCAACCACTGAATTTCTTCCTTCCACCCAGGGAAAGCACCTTGAGTACAGTGCTCAACATACAATGTCGCCGTTGATATGCATACTCTGGGATTGCTCTGCTGATATGTTTGGAATCGACTCAGACCATTTAGGTTTCAACATGTGGACAATCACACATGTACAACCACTCGGGGAGGGAGGCCTCCTTTTCCTTACCCGTGTATTTGTATGCAGAGCAAGCTCTATCCAAATTAGGCCCTGTGATACTCTCTACCCCTTCACTCACTCCTACTCAGGTTGAGAGAGTGACATATCTGATTGGTGACTTTCGCCTTGCCTGGCCAGCCCTTTCCTGCGTCTCCACTGGGATCTGCTCCTGGCAGAGTGCCCGTGCTCTTGTCTGCCCTCAGCCACACACCTAGCCTGGGAGACGCAGAAGCTATCCAGGGCCACCTCCGTCTAGGTGGGCTCATCTGTCTCTTTCCGGGGCTCAGCACAAGAAAGCTCGTTATGACTGCACCCCAAGCCACATCTGTCAACCTTGCCTTCATCATCAATGAAGCTGATAAAATTTAACGTCTATCCACCCGATTCTTGTGTCTGTCTCTCAACTGGACTTGGGCCAAGATACAAGAAAATCCCAGCACAAACTTTTATAGAAAACCACCAGCTTTACCTTTTTAATAAAATCGGGGAAAAGCAATAATTCAAGTAGGAATATCATACAAGAATTTGTGGGTCAGGATGCCATTCCACACCAACACCGACTCTGGAAGAAGATGCATCTGTGTTTTTCAGTTCTGGATTCCAGGTAATAAGGCTTAATACGGAAAGGACTTGCTTCCTGATTATTTCAGCTAAGTGCCCACTCATATGAAATTAAAGAAGACCAGTAGGGTCCCACTGTGTGTTAACTTACCACAGAGTACCAAACAGCCTAGAAGCCTGGGTTTTTTCTCATTATTTACAAGGCTTTGGTTTGTCTAGGCTTACCTTAAATAATGGCAGAGGCTACCATGAACAAGATTATCTGCACTATTCTAGGATTTCAGCTTGCCGTGTTTGGTATTTTGAGATGCTTTCACAACTAACTACTGTTGAAATACCAATCTAGTTAAGGAATATTTTTTATACTAAATCCAACCTTGAACTCTCATGACAAAATGGGCTCTATGACTAAAATCACCTGCTCATTGCCTATAGCCTGTTTTTTTTTTTTTTTCCTTTATGGATAAATTCCCAAGTGGTAGCCTGTGCTCGTAAAACTATCTAAACATCGAACGCCATTCTGGAATGAGTTGAGGTGAATTCACCCACTAATATTAACGTGAGCTTTCTTATGAACTGAGCGATCAAGAAAATGGAAGCCAGTTCCGGTCAACAGCAGTCATGAAACAGACGGAAAAGTGAGGAGGCATGGCATTATGTTAAAATACTTTTATAGGCTTAGCGATAAGAAGTGTAATAGATATTCCGGTAAGTACCTTTCTTACATGATCTGATAAGAAGGGCGAGAGATTCTGAATGGAATCACAGGCCAATTAATTTAGAAAGGCAATCATTCCATAGTAACAACTCCTCCAGTGAATTTCTAAAACATCATTGCCTGGGATTTCTTGC
Organism: Lynx rufus; assembly: GCF_022079265.1. Taxonomy (NCBI): domain Eukaryota; kingdom Metazoa; phylum Chordata; class Mammalia; order Carnivora; family Felidae; genus Lynx; species Lynx rufus. The sequence continues at coordinate 6,328,913 of NW_025814834.1, forward strand.
CTCCCCTCCACTGATACACACAAAATTCGGAAGCTAAACATGTGGTGAAGTCAGGGCGTAAAAGGATTACCAGCTTTGCAAACAGACTTGACTTTGAACCCCATATGCTACCCTTACCAGGTACAGAGACTTGGAAGTCATCTAACCTACGTGAGCTTCAATTTCCAGCGAGAAACCTGGTTTGGGCCAGAGTATCACTTCAGTGTCACTGAGAATAGATAAAATAATGCAGCTCTAGCGGAGTCGGGCACGTAAGGCTTCCTCCCTCCCCAAGAACTTAGCTGCCTTCTTCTCGGCACCCAGAAGTCCCCCTAAAGCTCACCCATTTGATCCAACTCTCGGTCTCTTCCTCAGGCAGCCGGGACACCGTGCGGGGTAAGAAGCGCACCAACTTCTCCTTGACCACGGATGACGTCAGCACATCCTCCACCTCCACCAGGCTCGCGATCACGTCTGCAATCTGCCCTGAGCCTTCCACCACCACACAGGGGATTTTACTCTTGATGGAGGTGTTGATGGCCTGGGAGAGGGGAGACAGAGTCAGCCAGAAGAAAGACACACTGATGGCCAACACAACGCACTCGGGACCAAGGTGGTCGACCAGACACCTTGACACATCTCTGCACATTTTCCTCTGTTTTTTTCTGTTTTTTTTTTTTTTTATTTTGAGAGACAGAGACAGAGCGCAAGGCATGGATGGGTAGAGAGAGAAGGAGACACAGAATCCGAAGCAGGCTCCAGGCTCTGAGCTGGCAGCCCAGAGCCCGACGTGGAGCTACAACCCACAAACTGTGAGACCATGACCTGAGCCAAAGTCGGACGCTTAACTGGCCAAGCCACCCAGGCGCCCCTCCTTTGGGGTTTTATTTCAATCAGGAGCAAACCAAATGTTTGCAACTGTTTATGAATGAGAAATATGGGCCAGGTGTATTACACCCTGTGCTAATACCAAATCTCATAATAAGGACACGCGTGACGAGCTTAAGTTCTCCAAAATAAGTGCTTTAAAATATCTCTACCTACAAAATTGATCATTTCAACTCCTGACATCATAGATTTGCATGACAACTTCTAAAACGGTATTCAGTATTATCACTGACAGCTTATGTGGCATAGGTTAAAAATATTCATACTCACGAAGTATGAAAATACCTTCAAGCAGCTACATATTTTCTATTATGTTGACACCTATTTCCCTTAGAATTCCCAAATCATTTTCCTTGCCCCTTTTACAAAAAGAGAATAAAATTAAATTTGTTTCTTATATAAATATGCACCACACTTTTATTTCCACAGAGGTTGGCAGAGGGGAATCGTTCTTCAGAGTCTTAATTCACTTGATGGCAAGATAAAGTGATATATATGCCCAGAAGAAACTTTGAGTCCCCAACCTTTAGGAGACACTGAATGCCTTCATGGAGAACATGTCACCCATGGAGCGTGTGGTGCCTCATTGGGGCAGACACCAGGGTGTTCCCAGCTCTGCACCCCACTGCCTGCCCTGCGGGCAGGTGTCCGCATGCTGGGGCCGGAGTGGGGTGAACAGACAGGGAGCTGTCCCTCCTCTCTCTTGTCCCCTGTTCTGGGCACGGTTACTGGCTGCACAGGTGCTCGGGGAAAATGCCATGGAACTGTAGTGGCCCTCTGGAAATCAGAATTTCAAATCTAAAATTTGAGAGAGAGATAACAAACATAACCATCTTTCAATTACTTTCTCTTCCTCTCTTCCTCTTTTGCTCTTAAAGCGAGTGTATGTCACCTACTGAGAGTTTCATATTGAAAAAAAATCGTTTATGTTTCCCTGATAAGGCTTTCCCTGAAAAATTTTCATTTACCAATGGTCTCAGTAGCAGATCTTACAGCAGGTGCTCAATAAATACACATGAATGAATGAATGAATGAATGAATGAGAAGGCCATTGTTGCATAAACAAAGAGAAGTGCTAGGTTATGATTCCACAACTTGGCCAGGAATTACTTGTAACTCCGGGAGGAGGCTCTGGGAGGGAAGTGGAAGATAAAGAATCGTAGTATCTACACAGAATAGTTTGGAAAATGAGGGGGCAGGCAAATCAATGTGAAATTAATTAAAAGGAGGAGTTGAAAATCACTTTCTTGTGAAGTCCTATTCCTAAAACTAGGCATCTTCAGCACGACGTGCATGCCTTGAGACACCGACAAAAATGCGATAACACTGATGCATTCTAAAGTCAAGCAGATACCTGGCTGCCGGCAAAATGCTCTCAGTAAGACCAAAGTCTGCACGGATGGGGTGGGAAGCAGAATTCCTGCTTGACTACTCAACTTGGAAGTGTAGAATTGTTCAGGAAGTTTCTGTGATCTCAGAGTCACTTAGGGTTTGGAGTTCCTTCTTGTGGGTGGAGTCTTTGCAGGCCCAGGAAGCATGTAGATGGGCTTTTGGTGGGTCTGGGAATCCTGATCTGGGGGCAACCTGTGTGTTTATGATCACAGCCCATCTCCACGCACATGGGGTAACCATGGTTTTCCAACATACATGCTGCTTATGATCTGTCTTAGGAGTTAATGTCAACCCTTCTCCTTGGTGGGCTGACGGCCAAAGCCAACATTAGGTATACAGGCTATTCATGTTCTTCCAAAGCCTCTTCTGGAATATTAGAGAATATTGTGTGGCTAAGAGAATACTACCTAATTGCTGTAGTAAAAGAAATTGACCACACAAGCCCCAAAGCCCTAAAAATGCAAATTTGCTGGGTTCACTTGTTGATCAATCTTCTAGAAAACCAAACCAAGACTCACTTTCAAAGTCTCTTTGCCACCTCCTTGGGCAAAACACACAATGGGGATCTTGCCACCGTAGTTGGAATCTGTAAGGCATAAAATGTAAAACGTACTCATTAGAAGCACTCATCTACTTCAAGAAGAGGTAGACCAGGAGCTTCTGCTCCATAAGCCCAGAGTGTGAGGTGATGGCTGCATACCTCAGACTGACTACAGGGTGTGAGGTGATGGCCGCAGACCTCAGACTGACTACAGGGTGTGAGGTGATGGCCTCAGACCTCAGACTGACTACAAGGTGTGAGGTGATGGCTGCAGATCTCAGACTGACTACCTACCCACTGACCATGACGGATGTGTCTCTGTGCCCAAGCCAGCAACAGCATGACATGGGTCGTATTGCAATTCCTTACTGATATTTAAAGGGCTAACGTCTGTGAATGATTTAGTTTTGCCAGGTTCAAGTGTATCCTTAAAATAATTACACTCTCGCTAATCTGCATAATCCTGTGCTTTCTTGAAGGGGTGAAAACTTTACATGACTATGTGTTCTCTCCAGAAAGAGTATTACCAATACAAATGCCTTCCTTCATGTGTGCCCCACTGAGAAAGGAAACAGGTTGAGAACACCTCCAATGCGTCCCTGTTACCGAGTCTATTACTACATCATGACGTACTCCGGTTCCATAACAGGACACACCTCAACACCAGCATCTCAGCAGTGGGAAGACAGAGAGAATTTGCCACTCTACGTGGCAAATAAAGGCTTTTGCTCCATTGTTGCATTGTTCCCTTAAAGTCCACTTTCTAAATCCTGACCTTGAATAGTGCGCTCAGAGATGTACTTCTCCAGCTGATTCCGCAGTTTTGCCTCAACCGTAGGATGTCCGTGGCAGCCATTGTCCACGAGTAACAGATGGGTGTGATTGTTGTCCAGGATATACAGAGGGTCTCTCTTGAAGTCATCCATTATGTACTGAGCTGAAAAATATCCCTGAAAAGTACAGAGAAACTTCTCTTTGAGATTTGTGGCCCAAGATGCAGGATAGCATTTGTATATGTCAATATTAAGGCTAACCCTTCAGGTCCAACTATACTGATGTCTCCTCCCAGAGTCCTAAATGCAGAAGGGTCTTGGAGATCTTATGGAACAGGGCTTCGTTTTAAACATGAAGAAATGAGGGTTCAGAATGGCGGGGTCACTTACTTGCTGTCACATAAATGGCCAGTGACCGTGTAAGGATCACATTTCCAATCTAGTTCCTGTTCCGTTGACCTGTGCTCATTTGTGTAAACTCATTGAAACTGATAGCATTCCAGGAAGTGTGTGTGTGCTTCTGTGTGTGTGTGTTTGTATCCAGATACACACACAGAAATCTGTGAGTGTGTGTATGTATCTACACATGCACACATACATACACTACTTATATTTGTGTGGGGGGGGATACAGGTAGACATTGATACACACACATACATATTTGTCTGGAATCTATCACATGCCAAGACCTTTGCCAGGGTCTATGGAGTAGAAATTGAGCAAGATGGAGTCTTTGCTCTTTAGAAGCCCATAGTTACAAGGCCAAAAAACCGAGGCAATTAAAGAGATATTTTGTCCTAACACTTAATTCCATACAATCAACAAGTGCTGGAGTAGCACGAAGAAAGGAATTTCTGACCTTCATGTTCCATTCGAAGGTGTTTGGTTCTTAGAGTATTAGGGTTGCATTAAAAGATGTTCAATCTTGGGGCGCCCGGGTGGCTCAGTCAGTTAAGCGTCCAACTCTTGATTTCAGCTCAGGTCATGATCTCATGGTTGTGAGATGGAAACCCACGTCAAACTCTGAGCTGGTGTGGAGCCTGCTTAGGATTCTCTCTCCCTCTCCCTCTGCCCCTCCTCTACTCACACACATGCACTCTCGCTCTCTCTCTCTCTTGCTCTCCGTCACTTTGTCTCTTAAAAAAAAAAAAAAAGACGTTCAATCTGAACTCCAAGAATATAAGCAAAGTTTATAAGGGATGATTCAATAGGGAGAGGAAGGTCACTGCCTAGTAACGCCATATGTATTCAATCAGAACAAAAGAAGAATGAAAACAAAATCCAAATATTACAGTTCTCCTCTGAAAGTGGTCCTGGCGCAGTCAGGAGCTCCAATCAGGAGAGTCCTGGAAATGACAAATGGGATAATGTTTGCAAGACAGGGCTCTGGGCACTTGACAGGGGAGCCCTGTAAACTTTCCTGGAACAAATCATTCCTATTCCATTTATATTCTTCCAGAACATAACACTAATTCCCAAACCTCAACAAGGGAAGAATCACACAAGGAAAAGCCAAAGACCACACTCTCTAATGAATAAGGATACCAAACTCCTAACAAAGCATTGGATGATTAAACCCGGTTAAGATTATTAAGGAAAAATTAGCATTGTTTCTAAGATTAAGTCCATTAGATGATGGCTTCAAGGGGAAAATTCCAACCCAATAGATGCAAAAAGACACTTTGTACCCAACATTCACTCTGGATTTAAAAAGTTATAAACTGGAGGGGCACCTGGGTGGCTCAGTTGGTCGGGCGGCTGACTTCGGCTCAGGTCATGATCTTGCGGTCCTTGAGTTCACGCCCCACGTCAGGCTCTGTGCTGACAGCTCGGAGCCTGGAGCCTGCTTCGGATTCTGTCTCCCTCTCTCTCTGCCCCTTCCCCACTCATGCCCTGTCTCGCTCTGTCTCTCAAAAATAAATGTTAAAAAAAGTTATAAACTGGAAATAAAAGGATGATGCCTTATGATACTTTCTGAAAATACATGTATATTGAAGCTTTCACCAAATCCTATTTACTGGTGAAAATACTAGCCTCGTTCCTACCACCATGACAGCAGGTATTTTGAATGCCCATTGGGATACTTGCTATGATCATTGGTATTTAACATCACACTGGACATTTTAGCCCAGGCATCAAGACAAGCAAAAAATGCAAGATATAATTAAATGGAAGAGTTGCATTTAGAAGTAACACTTTTATCAGTAATATAGTCGCAAACATAGAACACTCAGAGAATCTACTGAAAAAAAAGAATTCATGAAACATTTGATTCAAAACAACAAATAAATCCCTTTTTATATAAAAAATGGCCTCCAAAATTACATTGAATGAGGACCTCACTCACAATAATAACAAAAATACATAATCACTAGAAATAACATTAAGAAGAAATATGTAGGTCTTAATGAGGAAAAGTGTAAAACTTTCCTCAAAGACACAGACTTGCAGAAACTGAGAGATATCCTATCATTGGAAGGAGACTCGATATTACAACAATTTCAATTTTCCTGCATCAGATTATAGGTTTTAACATGATTCCCACTCAGTGAGTATGAAATTTTATTGTGTTGTTTTGCCTCGTGGTTTGTCTTTGTGGTTGTGCTTTGACAAAGGGATTTTATTTATTCTTTTTTTAAATTTTTTAATGTTTATTTATTTTAGAGAGAGACGGAGACAGAATGCGAGTGGGTTAGGGGCAGAGAGAGAGAGACACAGAATCCGAAGCAGGATCCAGGCTCTGAGCTGTCAGCACAGACGCCGAAGCAGGGCTCGAACTCACGAGAGCCGTGAGATCACGACCTGAGCCAAAGTCAGAAACTCAACGGACTGAGCCACCCAGGCACGCCTGACAAAGGGATTTTAAAGTTTAAATACCAAGAATAAGGAGAGGCGTGAGCTCTTTTTTCATGCATGTGTACTGCAACACTACTTTGGAAAGTGTAGCACTGACTCCAGAAAAAAGAAAAAACAGCTGATGGAAAATGAAAAAAAGCCCAAAAGAGATCCTCAAAATACATAAAACTTCAGTGTTTGTGAAATGTGGTATTGTTTCAGACCAGCTAAGTCCGGGTCCTGGTATAGCCCGTCTACTAGGAAGGGGGGGTTGTAAGCCACGAATAGAGACCACAAAGGAAGATCCGGTCAACAAAGTTATTGTAAACAACTTCCACAAAAGACCAAACACTCTTTTTCAGGGAAGACAGAAAAGAAACAAAGAACTCAACCACAAGATCCTATGTGTTGGATCACCAGAGATTATCATTAACAGACACATAAAGGAATACAAACTAGTGCTATGATTTGAGTATTTAAAAATAATACACACTCACTGTAGGAAACATGGAAAATGCAGGCAAGTACAAGAAAAATTAAAATCATGCTTAATTCCACAACTCAGTGGTCAGCACCATCAAGACTTTAGGGAACTTCTGTCTTTCCTAGGCACACAGATTAATTTACGTAGCTTTCATAATTTTTTATTTAAAACTGCAAATATTTTCCATACCATCAGAAAACCTTTGGAAGTATTATTTTCCACAATTTTCCTTCATGTTTATAAAGTAATCCACCAGAAGATCCCTCTGATATTGAGATTCCCAGCTCTTTAGGTTTCTGTCAATTCTTGGTATCATCAGAAATATTTTAATCATCTGTTTGTCTAAATATTAAATTCCTAGTGAGATATTTGTAAGTACAGTATGAACAGTTTTCACATGCTTGATACATACTTTGCAATGGTTTTCCAGAAAGGGCACCGATCTGTTCTTTCTCCAGCAATGTATAAGGATCTCACACTTCTGTATGTGTTGGAGACTATAAACATCTTTGAAATTAACCAATAATAGAGTTTTAAAATTTTTTTCTGGGTGAAGCCATCTGGCCCAGAGCAATTTTGGAGCTTTTTACTTCCCTTTAAGCTCGTTCATTGATAAGTCATCTAGTCACATTTTCTAGTTCTTCTTGTTGAAACAGGTTTTGAAAATTATAGTTTTACAGAAAAATATAAATTCCCATGAGATTTTCAAATTTTTTGGCATACAATTATATGTTACATCCACACAATTTTTCTCAATATTTGTTATCATGTTCGAATTCTCGGTTTTATTTATTCCTTAAATTAAATTGTTAAAATGATTTCGGGGAATAAAGAATATTTCTATTCTTCCTCTTTTTTCTTTTCTAATTTAGTTCCGATCAAATTTTTTTTTTCTTCCTGCTCCTCTTAAGTTTTGTTAGAGTGTCATTTTTCAAACCCATTAATTTGAACACGATGGTGGTTAAAAGGCCGTGAACCATGTTTCTGCCACTTACTAGCCATGTAAAAAAAAGAAAATTTCTTACTTTCTCTATGCCTTAATCTTCTCATCTATAATGAGAAGGTAACAGTAGCACTTAACTCCTTGTTGAGTTAGTTTCAGTGTTGTGAAGATTATTATTAATATCATTGAATTATTTTCTTTACTTTTGCTAATAAAGGTATAGGACTATGCATTTCACTCTGAGGGCAGCTTTGGCCATATATTGTTAGTCCTTGCATATAATATTTTCATTTCCACTGCTTTCTAAGTGACTTGCGATTATATTTTTTGAAAGCTCATTTTTGACCCAATAGTTATTTAGCAAGGTGTTGCTAGTTTGTTTCTTGCTTCCCAAGTGATTGGAACTCTCTGTTTAATCTTTACATACTCATGTCACATTTTACCTGTTGATAGAGGATGGGCCTCATAAACTGCCATCAGGGAAATACTGAAGTCTTTTGTGGTCGTTGTTCCAATCCAGGGGGATTGGTAGCTGGTACATAAAGTACCTACTTTCTGGGGTTGCTCTTGTGATTTTATGAATTCATATATAGAATATATCCACCACGACAGTGGTGATTCTTCAACACGAAGCTGATGCCCAGGACAAACATGGCTGAGAGACAAACGATGCGATATTTCCCACACAGCCTGCCCACTGTCCTCAGAATTCTACCAGGCGACACTCATCCTGAAGTTGGCATTTGATGTGAGATGATTTTGCCTTCCCTGGCTGTGTGTCCAGCAATAACAAATAAAAGCTACCATTGACTTTGCACAATTATTCCATCCCATTCAAGGTTATTATTATAAAATAATACAAGGTTATTATTATAAAAATTCAAAGAGAACTTGCTCAAGACTATGTAGCTAGAAAAAGTCTACTCTGTGTGCAAAGCCCATCCTCCAGCCACCCCACCAGGCTGCCTCCTGGAAGATTCTCCGGAATGGCTCCTCGCTTTCCTCGGTCCCTTCTACACCTCAAAAATACAGATGTAATATCATTTAAAGAAAAATAAAAAGAACCAGAGTAATTCTAAAACTCCGCCTAAACTTCTAAGGAGTCCCAAGTGGGAGAAGGTAGAGATTAAATTGGGATTTCTGAACATCTGGCCCAAAGCTTCTAGACAGACATCACCTATTATTGCTTGAGGAGGTTTTCAACTCACTAGAAATGCTGTTTTCAAAATTCCATGCTTGATACAAAACCTCATAGGTCTACCTTGTATTTAGAACGTGAAATGTGTATTGATTACTCTCTAAATATGCTCTCAGGAAACTCTGAGGGGAGAACTATTCACAGCCCTCTTAATCCCAAATTAACCAGGGTTCACAGCATTGATTTTAATTCCTGTGAATGTAGCCAAGCAATAAGGGTATGGTGGCCAGAGCTTAAGTCCTCCTGGGACAGACTCAGGTCACAGCTATAAAGAATAAAGAGCCTGACTTTAACACGATATTGCCAGGCAGAAATTCTAATGAACAAAACGCACCCATTGGTAACTCCTTCTCAGGAATTCCTTGATCGTGTCCTCTTTGTTTTTAATTGTCGGTCCCAAGGGTGCTCCTTATAAGGCCGACCTCCCCATAAGCTAGCTCCATCACAGAGCCCCAGTGGGCAGGCCAGAGCCCCAGGCCACGGTCTTTCTCCTGTGTGACCTCACAGACCTCCTCCTGTTCCATACCTCAGCGTCGCAATTCCTGAGGAGGGTGTCCCTGTTGGAGACCATGCCCCAAGCCGCTATGCCAATGGCTACGATGTTCTCCTCTGAATTCCTGCTGATGGTGTTGTCTCTCACCACCTCCCCGATGTACTTCATCAGGCCATAATGGGTGCCTCCAGTGAGAATCCACGCACCTGTCAACGAGGGAAGAGAGCAGATAAATGCTCAGTTGGCTCTGAGTATCGCTCTTGTCCTGTGGCCACACACCCCCAAAGAAGCCTCCACCCTGTGAGCACCAGGGCCCAGCACTGCCAGCCACACCTTATAATGGGCCTTGCCAAGGGCCGACCGTATGGAGAAGAAGGAAAAGAGGGTCTCAGGAGGCGTTTCTAGAAGATGCTGCTTTTAAAAAGACACAGATTCTGGGAACCGCTCTAGATCTTAAGCATCAGAGTCTCCGGGGGGAATGGGAGGGGCCGAGGGAATCTGCATCCTTAACCAGCTTCTCAGGTAAATCTTATTATGGATAATAAATGTCGGGCCTGAGCCTGTGAGCAGGTGAGGTTGCCTCCATGGGAAGCAGAGTTCTCTTCTCTCGGACTCCTACCCCAGTGCTATGAGCCTCGGGCCGACAATCTAGCTTTACTTCATAATTATACAACCTTGCACACTGGTATTTTACGGTTTATATTTGGTGATCTTCACAGTGTCAAGGGCTTTGCACATTCGTCCTGCTTTGGTTTTTTAAGAAATGCAGAAAATACTTATAAAATATTATTTGGCACAATGATCGAACCTAAAGTTGGAAGTGACCCCGGTCTAACGTGCTAGCCATGAAGGAATCCAGCCTGAGGGTGGGCACTGGCATCTCTTGATTAGCTCTGGTGATGGAAGGCTCACTCTGCCCCCAGTTGTTAGAAGGTCCCTTTGTTCACTATTTGTCTCCATTCTCTCTCTTTTTTAATGTTTATTTTTATTTTTGAGAGAGAGCGACAGAGACAGAACATGAGCAGGGGAGGGGCAGAGAGAGAGGGAGACAGAATCTGAAGCAGGCTCCATCCAGGCTCTGAGCTGTCTACACAGAGCCTGACACGGGGGTCGAACTCACGAACCGTGAGATCATGAACTAAGCCAGATTCGGACGCTTAACCCACTGAGCCACCCAGGCGTCCCCTGTCTCCGTTCTCTAATTGTACTACTGTCTTTAGTGATAAGGAACGAGTTTAGTCACCTTCCACATAAAAGTCCTTCCCATATTTTTAGGTAAATGCGGCATGGTCCTTAGGACTGTCATACCTGATTCCTGCAGCCATTTCTCAGAGGATGTGAACTCCAGACCCTCGGCACCCAATCTCCTTCCTCGAGACAGATTTTCATCATCAACCTCCCCCTTTCAATCCAGGCAACGGCAAGTGAAGCAGCCTCCACGTGGCCAACGCAGAGGACGAGACTGTCCACATGCAGCCCGGACCCCCCACCCCTTCACCTCCCTGGATGTTCTCAGGCCAGAGACTTTTGTCCATTTCGGTGCTGTAGTCCCAGCACCTACAACAATTCCTGACACACAGTAGGCGCTCAATAAGTATTCTGAATGAATGACGTGTGTTCAGGACTTAGCAGTAAGGAAAGTGACCTGCTCCGTTTCGTACCAGAGTAAGCACCTACTGTAGCTCCCCCTGGTGGGTCAGGAAATTGAGAACAAATGAGGACAACGGCCCAGTTTCTTCTTGATGTTGAAAGAAAAACTCTTACCTAAAATAAGACGGGTGGGGGTGCCTGGGTGGCTCAGTGGGTTAAGCATCCCACTCTTGGCTTTGGCTCATGTCATGATCTCCTGGTTTGTGTGTTTGAGCCCCACATTGGGCTCTGCACAGACACATGGAGCCTGCTTGGGATTCTCTCTCCCTCTCTCTCTCTCTCTCTCTGCCCCTCCCCTGCTCTTTCTCTCTCTCTGCCCCTCCCTCCATCATTCTCTCTCTCTCTCTCTCTCAAAATAAATAAACTTTTAAAAATAAAATAAAAGAAGGCATGTGTCCTTAGCTCTCCCAGTTAACTAATTTTTTTAAATATAGTTTATTGTCAAGTTGGCTAACATACAGCATATACAGTGTGCTCCTGGTTTGGGGGATAGATTCCCATGATTCATGGCTTACCTGCAACACCCAGTGCTCACCCCAGCAAGTGCCCCCCTCAATGCCCATCCCCCATTTTCCCCTCTGCCCCGCCCCCCCATCAACCTTCAGTTTTAATAAAGAAGTTCCTAAAATATTAGGCTTTGATAAACTGAACCTAATCATGAGGAAGCATCAAATCGAATGATGGAACAGTCTGTAAAAACAATGTGTCTGTGTTCTTCAAAACGTCCTGAAAGACCAAGAAACTCTAGATAACAATTCAAAATGAACAAAAGCCTTTCAGTTTGCTTTGACATGAAAAGCTAAATTCAATGGAGTCCACTGAGGGGGAAAAAAGGTGTTTTCGGTTTTTTTCTCAAAAGGATAATATTGGAATAATTAATTAAAATAAGGACTGTTTTTTAGATAACAGTATTGGGCAGCTAGCTTCCTCAGGTTTGAAAATTGTACTGGGTTATGGGAGAGAACACCCTTGTTCTTGAGAGATTCGTGCTGACATACTTAGGGGCTAAAGGTCGTGATGCCTGCAATGTACTCGCAAATGATTCTTTAAAAATAATATGTGACTGTTTTTTGGGTTTTTTTTTTAATGCCTATTCTTGAGAGAAAGAGTGAGACAGAGCACTAGCAGGGGAGGGGCAGAGAGAGGGGGAGACACGGAATCTGAAGCAGGCTCAGGCTCTGAGCTGTCAGCACAGAGCCCGACGCAGGGCTCGAACCCACAAACCGTGAGATCATGACCTGAGCCAAAGTCGGAAGCTTAACCGACCGAGCCACCCAGGTGCCCCTTGTGTGACTGTTTTTGAAAAACCATATGAAAAATGTGAGAAAATGTTACCAAGTGGTCATTCTAAGGGAAGGATGTACACACATTCATTATGTTATTCTTACAACTCTTCTGTAGGTTTGAAATTTTTCATAATAAAAAGTGAAAAAGAAAGGAGGTACTAAAGCCACATATTTCACGTAACAGAGCCACAGCTATTTGTCCTGGTCTCAATTAAACACTTACCTGGCGCCAACCACCTGCCAGGCCTTAACCACTAGTCCCAAAAGCGCATCACTGGTCTCAAAATTAAAGACCAAAGAAATCAAACTTTCCTGTTTGACGCGCCAGAGTGTTCCGGGTAAAATTTTCCATGCAGAAACAACACAATGAAAACCTTAGCTGACTCAAGGAAACAAAAGTACCCACAGGGAAGCCCCTCGGCGCTGTTTGCTTTGGGACCCCCGCCCCCCACCACCTGCCAGAGCCCCCTGTCTGCCCACTCATTTGAGGACCTTGCTTTTAAATAGATCGCGATTAACCGTGTGCTTCTAGAGCCTCTAGGTTCTGCGCATGAACTGCATTGGGGGATTATGTTCGGTCGCCCAGCCCAGGGCGGAACCCCAGGACGCGCTGTCCCCGTCCCCGCGCGGGGACCCCGCACCTTTCGACTGCGCGATGTAGATGAGGCGGCTGAAGATCTTGCGCATGCGCGGCTTCAAGGCGAAGTTCTTGGCCCCTCCGGTCACGGAAATGACAAGGTTGGGCGTTTTCAGGTGCCAGTGCTGGGTCAGCAGCTCATAGAGGGTCTCCGCGTCCGTGTCACAGGACAACCGGATATACTGCGGGGAAGGGGGAAGGCGGCAGGGTCAGCGCACCTGTCGCCACAGACACCTGCTCCTGTGGGCAGGGGCGAAGCAGCTAAGGGGGCCCCGCGGGGAAGTGTAAGAAAAGCACTAGGCTGGGGGGGGGGTGCCTAGGGGATGGGGGCGCCACCGAGGGCCCCCCCGGGGCCGGCTGGAGAACCTGGGAATTTATCCCACAAGCTGTGGGGCGCCTGTGAAGCTCTGAGGCAGAGCACGTGGGGTTTACATGTCAGGGAATCTTCCAGCACTAGGGCTGACTGCAGACCACGGGACAAGACTGACACAGGGGAGCCAGCCGTGCGCACACAAGAGCTGGCAGTGACCCATCCTGGAGCAGGGGCCCTGGGGAGAGACAGCAGTGTGGGTCACCTTCCGGGGCTGCGACCACAGGGCCGGGGGGGGGGGGGGGTTGAGGCATCCAGACCCAGGCTCCAGGCTGCCTACGGAGGGTACTGCCATGGACACAGAAGACCCAGGGTACCACTTTCCGGCCTCAAACCTTGCTGTGACACCCCTGTAAGAGCCTGACATGTGGGTGTGTAGAGGGACAGGGCACCCTATTCGGGGCCATATGTCTTCTCAAGAATGCCATGCGCTACACTAAATGAGACAACTCCCAAAAATGGTCACCGGCCTTCAGCAGCAGCGGGGGGTCCACGTGGATGTTCCGAGGTCGCCTGCCGTGTGCCCTGGGGAAGGGCCTCTGAGGGACAGCCGGTCACCAGCTGAGTTTTCCAGTCGCACAAAATGTGATCACAGCTTTTTGACTTTCACAAGGTTTATCTTTTCCTGCAATCGTTTCGGGATTGACTGCCCGTCCCCTCCTGCCTCCACACTGTTAGACAATTCAAGGTACCTCCAAGGATTGTGTTACAAGGTTACCAGGTGCCTCCCTGGTTGTGTTAGTACATGAATCCGCTAAAGCAGAGAACCGTCTCTTACCTTCCCCTTCTTCCCCAGAGTCTCAAACTGAATATCCCCAAAGGCGTCCGTTGGAAATTCCTTGGTGTGTTTCTTGTAATTCCATTTCTCATTTGGGTTGATCTGGGTGCCTTCCACGTGCTGGCTCTGGGCGTAGCCACACTTACACACGTTTTCCCTGAGCGGAATGATACCGAGAAGGAAGGAACAGATCTCGTTAAGCCTACTGGACGGGGTTCATCATGTTTTTAGAGGAAACCGCACAAGATTAGCTTAAATAAACGCACAAAGAGATCTGACCATCGAGTCTTATTTCCAGACTATAGTCATCATCTCGGCTCATTGTTTACAAACCACCTTGGTGCCTTAGTCCTGTCGTCTGCTATCCATCCACCAAAAAGCGGGCTCCAGATCGCGAGCTAGGCTAGAGGAGTGCCCTCAGGGAGTTGTCTCTGCATAAACAGCCATGAGGTTATTACAGGATTAAGCCTTGGAAGTCTGAAGACCATGACTGACCTTCCTGCGTGGTTCACAACGCGCGGGAGCTCTGAGGCGGGCCTCTGAGGCAGCACCAGACTTTCCGAGGTGAGGTGAGCCCTTCCCCCGGGAGGCAGGGGGCCCCTGGCGGGGGCTCAAAGCGACCCAGAGTTTAGAGAGCCCATCCCGTCTATACTGGACGTCACCTGCTTGGGAGACTTTCCCCACTTGGGATGGACAAGGACAAGCTGAGCAACACATGGGCACTATTGCTTCCCATGAAAAGTGCAAGGGAACTAACATGTACGTGTTTGCTAAGTGACACGTGTGACCATGTGAAGTTGGAGGAGGATGAAAAAAATAGGCAGTGAGAGGTAAAGCATTGAAAGTCCGCCCTGAGTCAGGCCTGGGTCGAGCTCACTGCACCCAGGGAATCACGGGATGGGAAGCCTGCTCTCCGGTGTGGGAGACCTCTCGGGACCAGCCAGCCCGGCCGTAAGGGGCGGCGCAGAATAAGCGGACCCCTCCTCTACCCCAGCACAGTCCTTCTCCCCCCCCCTTGCTCGAGAGGGTCAGAAACAGTGGCGCACACTCTGTCGAGGGACCTTCAGGCTGTGGCGGGGCCATACGAGCAAATCAAGGAATAGCAGACGTGGTGACACCAGAAAAAGAGGAAAAAAGCAGTTAAAAAAAAAAAAATCTATAAACAAATGCGATGACTACTTGGCTCCTGTAGCCGGGGCTATGTGGCGTCCTGACCACCACGACAAAAATGTCAACGCGGCCAAAGCAACGCTCCCTGGCGAGGCACTGCTCACCCTTCTCCTGCCCCACCCACTGGGCTGCCCCATTCTTTCTCCCATCAGTCTTTGGACAAGATTCGGGAGGGCGCTGGGAATTCAAAGGAGCCACGACCAGTGGAGAAGCAGGACAGAGTTCTGTCCCAAGAGGCTGGAGAGTGGCAAAGGGAGACCCAAGTTTGGTCACTGAAATAAGCCAGGGGGGCAGAGCTCTCCTTTTCCAGAGAGGGGAGGAAAGGGATAATGGGGCAAGACAGAGCCACCACCAGTGAGAGGCCAAATGTCCCGATCTGCCCAGGAAAATTCCTCTTTATATCTGCTGTTCAAGCCCTGGGAGGGTCAGAGCCTCCATCGTGCTATCAGTGTTCCAAGTCTCAAAGTATGCAGTCACCCTAATCACCAACCTGCTAGAAAAGATGCCCCTCTGGCAGACACGAGCCTGCGACGCCTAGCACATTTATGCAGCGCACAACCTGGGCAACCATCCGTAGTGACTCTGAAGCAAGGATTCCCTGGGCAGGCTGGGTCAAATAAAGGTATACAAGCCTGAGAAAGCCTGTTAGGGTTTATTTTATATTCTCTTTCTTGGCACATAAGGGCATCCAGCAAATATCCTCCAAACGATGAAGGAATAAATGAGTAAATGGATACATTGATTAGTCTCCTGTAAATCATTTGTATCTTAATCATTCTTCAGTGATTTTTGTAAACTAGGTATTTTTTGCCTTCTGGAAGATGGGCTTAAGCATACATAACTGTCACATGGCTGTCACAGGAGGAAGGGCAATGTTATCAAGGTCTTCCTCACTGATGACTTTATTTAACAGATGGCAAAATGTAGAAATAATTCTAAAAACACTCTGTGGCAGTAGATCCCATTTCAATTGTACAAAATGACAACAGTGGTCTTGTTTTTCTGTGACACATTCTAAAAGTTCGATGGAGCAGAAACCAGTTTGGGGAGGAGGTTTTATGATCGCTCCAGAAGCAGACAGATTCTAATAGGGACCAAGATTCTACTACCTGGAAGCAATTGGCCTCAACCGTGTGACCTGAAATGAGTCACTCTGCTAATGGAGACCTTCCTGAGCTACAGGGAGCCCAGGGTAACTGCCAAAGCCACACAACAAAGACCGTCCCTAATGAGGAACAGACACATCGCAGCAGGAATCTTCCCACGCTGCTCGAACTCCTCACGCTGATACTTCAGTGTGGTCCCTGCTGGAGAGTGCGCATGTGATGTGGACCCCAGCGAAGTTGTCCCTGTTCCTCAACCCTATCCACGCGGTTGGATTGAGACAAGCCTTTCCTTGGGTTCGGGGTGACATGACTGTTTCCAACTGTAAACAAACCCTTTCAGGTTAAGCTGGCGTGAGTTCCTTGTAACTGAAAGTCTTCCTTACTGTAGAGGATGGAAATTTTCTGTGCTCAAAATATATGTCAGACTTTCAGTATTTTCTTGGGCTATAAAAATCTAAGTAAGGCCCGGATCCAAAGTCACGCAGCAATGTTGCCTTGGAACAGTTTGGAACAGTTCTCTGGGCATCACGCAGTCGGGCCAAAAAAAAAGTGAATTGACCCCAGTTTCCTCGGTGCTTTTCTTACTAAGTCCCAGGGCACTTCCTGAGTCAAGGCTGCCCCCCAGTGGTCTCAGAGTCCTCCCCACTAGGGTCCAAGTTGACTTCCTCTCCTTTCCCTTTAGCTGTTACCATCTTGCTATCTGTTGGGGTCTGTCCACACCCACCGAAGGTCAGTGCAGGATGGGGGCGGGGGGAGAAGTCCCTGCCTCACCTGCCCTGGCTACAGCTGAAGACAGACTCTTAAGCCCTTTTCCCTTCTATGGGGAGGTGTGTGCCTCAGGTGACCTTGGCTGAGAGAGTTGTCTGGCTCCGTTTTGATGGTCTGCAGGCTGGTAATGCTCTACGCAGGAATTTGCATGAATTGGTTTACAAATGGAGAGGAGGCCAGAAAGGCATTAGGAGCACAGATACCTGCAGGAGGGATAGGGGTGACGGAGAGGGGGCGTGGGGCAGATGGGAGAACATCAGGACCCTAGTTCTACCTCTAGACCAAGTCTGAAACCTATAGAGCGACTCGGTCAATAAGGCAGCCATTAGCCATGCGCGGCGATGTAATTTTATGTTTAAATTAATTCAGATCAAAACTAAAGAAATTCAATTCTCTGATCGTACTAGCCACATTTCAAATGCTCAATAGCCACCTGTGGCTAGTGACTACCGCATTGGGCAGTGCAGATATAGGGCATTTCTATCGTGGCGGAAAGTTCCATTGCACAGAGCAGCTACAGAGAAGGTAGAGTTCTCCTTACTTCTACCTAGAATGCAGCATGGCCAAGGCAATGCGAACTGAAGAGAACAAACCCAGATCGGGGTCTCACAGTCTCGGAAGTGCCAGGAGGCAGCCCAGAAGCGGGGCAGCAACGTTTCAGAGGGTCCTCGGCAGTGGGTGCAATGGTTGGGCTCACTCTCCAGTGACTAGTCAAGAAAGTGGAGAGACTTGACTAGTCTGGGCATAGCACATACGAGCAACCCCAGGAATTCTCTGGGGAGACTTGGACAGCCTGTGTTAGTTTGAGGGAGAAGCAAGCAAATTCAGGGTATCAATATCAAAAGTCCCTTCATATGATTTCCCTGTCTGATGGGTAATTTGGATGACACAGAGTATTCCCACCATCTATGGAGAGATGGGGAAGTTCAAAGAGTATAGGGTCTTGACCCCAGTCTACAACCTTGTGCCCTTAGGAGAAGGGAATCAGAATACCCTGAGGTGTTCTGGTCTTCGGCTTGTGTTGCTGAAGGTGGGGACTGCTCCCCTTTGTTTCCTGCAAGATTCAAGCTGTCATCAAGCACTCTAACGTAGGCAACTACAGGTTTCTCCATGTGACATCCATTTCCTGGTCTGCTGGTAGGAACACCCTGATTTTCCTTTGACGAACCATCCCTCTCCACCCTGGGTCCATGTGGACATGATACCCAAGCCTGGCCCAAGCCTGGCTCTGTCTGAGCCAGTGTCAGTCTTAGAAAGGTGGGGGCAGGGGATAAAAAGAACACACAAGCTAGGAATCAGAAAACCTGGGTTCAGTCCTTCATCCATCTCGCACTGGCCATAGGACCTTGGGCAAAATACTGAACTCTCGGGGTTCATGTGCCTTGTCTGTCAAATGATAGCAAGCCACCTTGAAGGGGCGGGGCAGGGGGGGGTTGTAGAATTAGCGATCAAGTATGTTAAGTCCTTGTGATATAGCAGGTTCCCAATAAATATTTGTTGAGTGAATGAATGAATCCAAATTGTATTTTCTACCCATCAAACAAATATATTAACAGCAAAATCTTTCATTGAAACATTCAGGAAATAAAGAGCTGACTCATGAGGTTTACATCCCATCAAAATGACTCACAAGGAATACGTTTACACCAGTGGCAAAACAGAGATTCTTAGTTTTTCTGATGTTCCTTTTCTCACTCACACGAAGCAAGAAAACACATTTATGAAGAACCTTTTATGCCCTGAGGCATCAGAGCATTGAATCCTTTATGCGTCACAGCATTGAATCCTTACCACAACCCATGAGGAATTCTTTGCTAGCGTTTTAGCATCAGAGAATTCGGTGCAGAAAAAAGGATAATTGGCTCAAGGTCACGCGGTGAGCAGGCAGCCGAGCCAAGGTGGGATGCGGGGCTGGTTCCAACGAACCTGCTGTTACTTGTTCTTACATCCTTCCTCTGTTCGCTGTCTCTGTTCCGCAGAAGGTCAGTGCTTTAATTATAAACGACAGCAGCAACTATCTAACCAATGAAGAGTTAGATTCTTTCTTCTCTCGGCAGCGGGCAACAGAGGAAAGGCAGAGGGACAGGATGAGAGGTGGGCGGCACGAAAAATGTCTCTTTGGGTCCGGGCGCATCTTCTATGGGAAAGATCAGGGGTCTGCTCATTCACTCCCTCCCTCATTAAGTAACATTCATCGAGGACCTCCTCCTGCATTCAGAGCCGCTGGGGGCTGCTCCCCGTGTTTGGAAACCCAGCCTTGATGGTACAAAACACTCGAGACTCGGAGCGGATGAACCCCCGATTGGATGGGAAGGCCCTACATCAACAGCCTCACGGAGGAGTCGATCGGATGGCCACGTGTGCTCGTGCCCGGGGGTCACCTGCCAACAGCTACAACACAACAGCCTTCATTGCTGCGGCCACTCAGGTGGGCTCCCAGGCTCATGGGAACACCGAAGGGGGCGACAGCCTCTCTTAGAGCCTCTACCAACTATTGCCAAAGCTAAAAATACAAAACGAAATGCTACCGCCCTGGGGACCCGCTCGAGGGACCAAGCCCGAGCTACTTGCCAAATTCTTCCTGCTCGCACACCATTTCTGAGAATCGCAAGATGAAAACAACTTTAATAATGAACTAGTGAGCATTTGTTTGTTTGTTGTAATGGTTGTTAATAATTTATTTTCCAACCCGGAAGCAAAAACGGAGGGGAAATAGATACTTACGTGGCTTTGGAATCTTTGGTAAAGAAGACACATTCCCGTTTCTTAAAATTTGCTTGAATAAAATTCACCAAGTCCTTTGGAGAAAGAACGTTGGACAGCATATCACTAATTTATTCGAACACACTGCTGTTATTAACAAATACGAAAGATGATCTAAACCTACTTCAAAGGCTTTAAGAATTTACCACGTATTCGTAGCACCCAGCGTCCATCCATGTTCTTAGAGTACACGACGGTTTTTAAAAGAGGCATACATTTAAATTTTATAACTAAATGCGAATTTTTCTAAAAGTCAACTTGGAGTTATCTTGTAATAAATGTCATGATACACATACAAATTATGTTTTCCCGTCTCTAGGACTACCAAGGGAATGTATGCATTTGTCGATAGTTTACCATAAATAATGTATCAAAGCAGATTCTCTGTCCTCTTACACTTGCTTTTCTAAAGAAGACATATTTCAGAGATTCCTTCTGGGCTTGTATTTTCTCCCCCATGGGCAAGGTGGTAAGGCATATCCGGAACCTCATTCTGAGAAACAACCACAATTTTTTATACACCCAAAGCTTCCCTTTAGATGGGAAAGCAAACTATATGGAAAGAGATGAAAAATACATTGGAAAACACTGTACTCCTGGGGCGCCTGGGTGGCTCAGTCGGTGAAGCATCTGACTTCAGCTCAGGTCATGATCTCATGGTTCCTGAGCCCGAGCCCTGCGTCGGGCTCTGTGCTGATGGCTCAGCACTTTGGATTCACTGCCTGCCTCTTTCTGCCCCTTCCGCATTCACACCCTGTCTCTCTCTCTCTCTCAAGAATAAACAGTAAAAAAAAAATTTTTTTTTATGGGAATGCAAGCTGGCGCAGCCACTCTGGAAAACAGTATGGAGGTTCCTCAAAAAAAAAAAAAAAAAAAAAAAACGCCTAAAAATAGAACTACCCTACGACCTAGCAAGTGCACTACTAGGCATTTATCCTCGGGATACAGGTGTGCTGTTTCGAAGGGACACATGCACCCCATGTTTATAGCAGCACTATCAACAATAGCCAAAGTATGGAAAGAGCCCAAATGTCCATTGATGGATGAATGGATAAAGAAGATGTGGAATATAGATACAATGGAGTATTACTCAGCAATCAAAAAGAATGAAATCTTGCCATTGGTGACTACGTGGATGGAATGAGAGGGTATTATGCTAAGTGAAATTAGTCAGTCAGAGAAAGACAAATATCATATGACTTCACTCCTATGAGGACTTTAAGAGACAAAACAGATGAACCTAAGGGAAGGGAAGCAAAAATAATATAAAAACAGGGAGGGGGACAAAGCAGAAGAGACTCATAAATATGCAGAACAAACTGAGGGTTACTAGAGGGGTTGTGGGGGGGGGATGGGCTAAATGGATAAGGGGCACTAAGGAATCCACTCCTGAAATCATTGTTGCACCTAATTTGGATGTAAATTTTAAAAAGTAAAAAATAAAATTAAAAAAAAAGTTTTTTAATAAACATTAAATAAATAAATAATTTTAAAAATTTTTAAAAGAAGAAACCACTACACTCTTCAGGTGGAAGGACAGAATTGCAACATACGCAATTGATAGACTATATAAAGGACTTCAAATCTGGAACAACAGGACAGACGACCGACGAGGAAAATGACAAAAGATGTGAGCACAGAGCGAATAAAAAAGGACGCACGGATAACCCGTGCACGTGTGAAGAGAGGCTCACCGGCATCGGTCATGAGGCGAACGTGAAGCGAAACCACCGTGACTTCTCACTTCCCCGGGGAACCGGGTTGGAAAAATCAAAAAGGCAACTGACGCGGAGAGTGATGAAGGGGAAGGCAGTGGGGCCTCGCGCCCCCTAGGGGTGGGTGAGCACATTGGCGCGACCACTCTGGAAAATGGTCTACCGTGGCCAGCAAATCACGCCCCTAGAAAGCACCCCCCGGTTGGAGAGAGAGGTAGGTCTGTCCCACGAAACGCGAGCCCACAGGCTGAGAATGCCTGGCCACGGTGGTCAGCCTTCGGGGGGGGGGGGGGTTGTCTTGCCCTGGGGAGGTGGGGCCGGCAGTCCAAACCCTCAGGTATGGGTGCAGGGGGCAGGGTGCGGGCAGGTGCAGTTCTCAGACAGCGTGGTGCAAGTCTGGCTTCCCAAGTCAGGCTGCTGGCACCAAAGCCAGCCGTGACTCCTCATCCCCGACAGCAGCTGCTCACGCATACGGGGGTGGGGGGCACAGGCAGCGTCTTGGCGTGAAGTCCACGGTGCGCCCAGCAGTCGGCCCCCTGCTCCCTTCTGAGACATCAGAGAAACAGGGACCACACGCCTCCTCTTTCCGGCCCTTCGAACGAAAGTTATCCCACAAACCCCGGGTCTTAAACCAGACCTCGTGACGGAGAGGTGTCTACCCTTCACCGACCCAGCTTCACCCTAAGAACGTTTCCCAGGGAGCCCCAGCTCACACACCCCAAAATGTTCACGTGGCATTGCTCCTAATAGCAAAACGCAGAAACCCAAACGTTCCCCGTAGGCCGGATGAACACAATGGATCGTTGGACGGCAGTGAAAGGAATCGACACAGATGAATCTCGAAAATATAATGAGGAAGAAAAAAACAAGTTCCCCCATGAATACTTGCAGAATTTCATATATGTCAACAACAGATAAAAGTAAATAATACATTGTTTAGGGATATATATATATATATAGGAAGGAAGGAATGGGTCATAGAAAATTCAGGATTGCAGTCACCTCTGGCAGGAGAGAGGGGACAACATGGGGGGCAGGTGGGGGCCCTCCAAAGTCCTGGTGATACTCTGTTCCTTAAGCTGGTGGCCGGCACAAGAGTGTTCATTTTATTACTCTTCCTTAAGCTGGAAATTTACACTTACACATTCTTGTCCACAGACACTAAAAATACGGAAAGCAACGATGATTCCTACCCTCATCTGAATGCATAATTTTTGAAAGCCTTTGATGCCCTTCCTCCCTGATAATATTTTCTAACCTCTTAACTAATTCTGAATCTGCTTAACCACAAACGAAGAAGATTCAACAGATGTAGAAGCCAGCGAAATCAGTGGTCGTGGAGGGGCAGTGGTGTGAGCATGGCTCTGTTGCTAAAAATTCCCTCTGTTGCTAAAAATGCACTTTGCAGAAGGGTGTGTTCCTTTTTTTTTTTTTTAATGTTTGTTTATTTTTGAGAGAGGGAGAGAGAGAGAGAGCACAACTGGGGGAGGGACAGAGAGAGAGGGAGACACAGAATCCAAAGCAGGCTCCAGGCTCCGAGCTGTCAGCACAGAGCCCAACAAGGGGCAAAGTTGGCTGTTTAACCGACTGAGCCACCCGAGTGCCCCCAAAAGTGTGTGCTCTTGAGGGGCGCAAACAGGGCTTTCTAGAACTGAGGCGTCCTTGGGTGGTTTCAGAAGTCCTACCCAGGGGGCCGCCAGCACTGCTGAAGGTGTGACCAGAAAAGCCGTCCAGAAATCCCCTGGGAGCCATGGAGTGGCCTTGTCCCACCGTCAGCCTTGGTCAATCGCCCAGAGGCATCAAAGCCCCATCCAAACCCAGAGTGAGATGGGTAACGGCCTTCCCCGCCTTCCCCGGAGGTCTCTCATTGCCTGAGGCTGGGGGACAGTTCCCCTCGTCTTTGCCCACCGTTTGTTTCTGCAGGGCCAGGGCTAAGGTGAGGCCTGGGGCAAAATGTAGGGGGCGCGGGGGGGCTCTGTGTCGGGGATGGACAAGTGCAGGAGGAGTGCCTGACAGCCAGCACTGCCTTAAATACGCGGGGGCCGGGGGGTGGGTGTTTTTGCCCCCTTGTTTGTTTGTTCAGAGCTCCCTGGTAGCTCACAAAGCCAGCCCCGTGTAACCACCGGTCAGACCCGCACACTGATGGGCCCGGCAGCGGAGCACCCTTCCCCATCCCTCTTCCGTCCTCTTTCCCACGGCAAGCCACCATCCTGACTTCCAACATCCCAGTCCAGGGGGACCGTTGGTACCAGACTGCAGTGTCGTCTTTATTTCCGGACCAGCGAGCACGTTCGATCTGCCCGGAGGGTGGCCACGAAGCCAGTGGAACCTGCCCCAGCAGGAGCACCGGGGACAGCGCAGAAGGGCCCCTGCTGGTCCCAGGAAGCAGGGACTGGCGAGTCCCTAGGACCTCAGGACAGCATGGACGAGGGGTTAGAACGGGAGACGCGGGTGCCCCGGACACCAGCTAGAAGCTGTTGCAAGAACAAGTGAGAACCGAACAGAGATGCAGCCGTGGGCTTGAAAGGAAGGACTTAGATTCGAGAGTCGTTTCTGGCGAACCCACAGGATTGGAAGCAGAAACACCGAGGATGAAACGAGGGTTAACAGGGCAGCATCGTAAATGTCAGGAGCGTCCATTAACAAAGGCATCTTTTCCCAACTTATTAAGGTTACCATCTTTCAAATAAGGACGCTGGAGGGGCATCTGGGTGGCTCAGTCGGCTGAACGTCCGACTTAGACTCAGGTCATGATGTCACCGTTTGTGAGTTTGAGCCCCAAATCAGGCTCAAGGCTGTCAGCAGAGAGCCCGCTTGGGATCCTCTGTCCCCTTCTCTCTCTGCCCCTTCCCGACTGCGCTTGTGCAAGCTCGAGCTCTCTCTCTCTTTCTCGCAAAAATAAATAAACATTTAAAAAATAAAATAAAATAAAATAAAATAAAATAAAATAAAATAAAATAAAATAAGGATGCTGTTGGGCGCCTGGGTGGCTCAGTCGGCTGAGCGTCCGACTTCGGCTCAGGTCACGATCTCGCGGTCCGTGAGTTCGAGCCCCGCGTCGGGCTCTGCGCTGACAGCTCAGAGCCTGGAGCCTGCTTCGGATCCTGTGTCTCCCTCTCTCTCTGCCCTTCCCCTGCTTATCCTCTGTCTCTCTCTGTCTCTCAAAAATAAATAAATGTTGAAAAAAACTTTTTTTAATACAATAAAATAAGATGCTGCAAAAACAGCACAAAAGAGAAAATGCTTCCATGTTTGACAAAACATAACCCACAGAACAACGTACTATACGTTGAGGTAGGGTCTTTTCAAAGAAGGAGTACGGGTCCCCAAATAACATAATGACCAAAGCGACGCCTTCAGACGGCCCAGCACCGCCTGGACTCACGCTTTCGCTGTAGGACACGTCCGTGCTGCGGGACGTGCTGGAGTACAGGGTCCGGGTACTGTCCAGCAGGCCGTTCCTTCTGTTCCTCATGCTGAGCCTGGCACCCTCGAAGGACATCTTTTCTGTGGAGGACAGGGCGGGGAGGAGGGGTCAGCTTGAGTCGCAAACAGCAAAAGGACTTCACGAAAAGCCTTGTCACAGGCCCTTTTGCAGAGGGCCCCTTGCTCTGCCCCAGGTCCCCCACCGGTCACTGCACCCCCGCCCTGCTCTTCTGGCCTCATCCCCCCTCACCCCTCCGGGACCCGCTTGACTTCCTGTCCTCACGGCCCCTCCGGCCTGGGGCGGGGCCCCCCTGGATGCTGCCCTCTGAGGCGGGCCCCGCATCACAGACCACACTTGGGAGGTTCGCAGTGGCTGCTTCCAAGTTAGGGGCTTTGTAGTAAAACCATAAAGAACAAACCGTAACAATGGCTTGTGTCAGCCGGAGGAGGGGGCCAGACTTTGAGAAGGATCCTGGCCTTGATCCTCCCCGTGGTAGCAGGGGCCGAGGGCCTGTGTGTCTAAGGTGGCTCTGGGACTCGGGGCCGGCACTTGGGCCCCAGGGATACCTGGCAATTCCCTCTCGGGCCTGGGTGCAGGCCGTCAGCCCAGGGGACCGAGAAGCCTCAGCCGCCTTGGGGAGGATTCCGGGGCCGCCCCTGCTCTCCTGATGCCCAGACGCCCCCATCCCCACCTGCGGGGACTGCCTCGGACCCATGGGGAGGATTCCGGGGCCGCCCCTGCTCTCCTTACTCCCAAACCCCCTCATCAGACCTTCAGGGCCTCCCTCAGACCCGGAGCCCAGGTTGCAGACAAAAACACCCACGGCTACTCCCTCCACTTCCCTGTGTTGTCTGGCAGACACAGTAAACACATTTCTAGAACGAAAGCATCATCCTTCCCCGTCTCCCTGAGTGTCCTCCTCCAGCACGAAGCTGCCACCCATGATGGCCACACCACATCCAGGGGCAAGTCCCACCTCCTCCCCGGCCGCCAGCCTCTCCAGGAGCCCACAGCTGCCCCCGGGGCCCCACCCTCTGTCTGGAGCCTTCTTCTGCAGACCCTCTCTGTCTGTCTGTCTGTCTGTCTGTCTGTCTGCTCAACCTTGGGGCCTCACGTCTGCACCACTTCTGTGGGGAGGTGCCGTGTGACCCCCAGGCAGAGGCACGCCCCGGTGACTCCTGTAGCACCCCTACTCCCCACCCAGCTGCCGGAACCCCTGATTCGTTTAACGATCTGTTTGGCTCCTGGACCAGATCTGTCTTGTTCAGCATTATATGCCCAGGACCCGGCAAGGCACACAGAGGTGATCTGTACAAATATGTATTGAGCGAATAATTTAAACGAATAAATAACACCCCCTGCTGACCCCTAAATCCTCCTCCTGCTTTCGCACAGCCTTCCCTGGGTGTGGAAAGGTCTGGACCCACCGCCCAGCCGGTGTTCCTGCTGTCTCCGGCCCAACGGCCCCTCCCAGGCAGCCTCAAAAGGCTCCCACCCCGCAGAGACTGGAAGCTTCTTTGAAACCCACTCAGAACAGCTGGTACAGGCTGTTTAAAACAATGAGTGCTTCTTTTACTTCTCTCCCCAGACATTTGAAAGAGAGGCTCGGAGTATTAATTGGTACTTTACATACATTATCGTAAAACCACAGATCAATCCTGCAAGGT
Organism: Lynx rufus; assembly: GCF_022079265.1. Lineage (NCBI taxonomy): Eukaryota > Metazoa > Chordata > Mammalia > Carnivora > Felidae > Lynx > Lynx rufus. Next base: position 6,355,776 of record NW_025814834.1, read on the forward strand.
ATTTACTGTGATCCCCATACAGCAAATTGCTTCTAAGTAGGGCACCAATGGTCAAGAAATGATTTCATTTGCCCCACAATGAAAAACTGCTTTTTTTTTTTTTTTCTGCAATGGGAAAAGGTGTTTTTTTGCTTTTTAATCACACTTCGGTCAAACAAGACACAGGCAAGTCACGTAAGATGTGCAGGGGGCGGCCCTGTCCTGGCACGTCCAATGCCTACATGAGATATTTGTTTCCACCTGCTCTTCTGAGGCGAGCTGATGCTCAAGTCGATTGATTATGAGTTTTGGGCCTTCTTCACGACATCTTATGTCACAGGTGCTCTGGGTGATTATCCTGAACGGGGTCAGGGGTTAGGGCGTGGGGGGGAGAGGAGCCAGGCATTAGCAGAAGGGGCTATAGGGCAGAGGGCCACAGGGAAAGGGCAGAAGAGACACCCGGGGGGAGAGCCTGGAGAGTGAAAGGAGGGTATCCAAGGCCCCCACGCCCAGGAACCCCGGGAAAGGGCGAGGGAACTGGATAGGCTGACAGCCAGGAGGGGAGGAAGGAAGAAAAGTCACACCAGGGAGAAACCAGCCGATGCACTGGTGCTATGGAAAATAGGCTCGTATCACCAGGCCGGACAATAGAAAACCCAGTAGAAAAAAATGGGCTAAGGGCTGAAATCCAAATCCATCAAAGAGGGAGCGCAAATTGCTAAAAAACGTGAAAACAGACTAATCTTCCTTTCTCATAAAAGCCATAAAAGGCCCATAACAATGAAACTCCACAAGGAGGTGTTTTCAGATGATAATATTTGATGGTGGGAGGATGGTGATGAGACAAACAATTCCAGACGACTGGGTGGGGTGAAAACCCTTTTATGGCCTTCAAAGCAACTTGGCAGTAAAGTAGCAAGGCATTTAAATACTGTCACCCCAGGGAACCAGCTTTGGAGACCCTAGATAAAAGGAAGAGTCAGAAACACAAAAAGTTGTACTGAAAAGCTGTTGATCGCGGAGTTCTTTCTAATAGGGGCAATCAGAAACAACCTAAATTTCCATTCATAGAACATTCCACCCAAAAAAAGTAACAGGGTGGTGCCATTAAGGGGGTATAATTTAATGACATGGAGAAATTATTATGATTTGTTCCAAATAGGGGGAGAAAGAAAGAAAGAAAGAAAGAAAGAAAGCAGGCGGCAAGGAATCCTGGTGGTTAAGAGACACAGCTTCACGGACCGGCTCTCGGATGAACCACCAGGCCGCAGACCTTGAGTGGGTCCTTCACCCTCCTGGCCTCCTTATGAAGGCGGCTCAGCGCCTGCAGGAAAGGCATCTGCCTCCGTAGGGAATGTAAATGCCTTACAGATGATGTGCAGAAGGCACCCGGGAGTAAATACACCGAAATGCTAATCACTATATGCTAACGTGGGGGGAGGGTAGGATAGTCATTCGTTTTATTTTTTTTACTTTTTATATTTACCAAAAGTAAATACATTGCTTGTGCCGTCTTCAAAATACACTTAATAAACAGGATAAGCCACGAGAGGCTGGGCAAGGGGAAGATAAGCAGTGGCCATACCAATGGCAGTTTCAACGATACGGGTTGAGAGAGCATGTAGACACCGGTGGAGACGACCGGTGTGGACCTCCCCTCCAGAGGAGCAAACGGGAGGGGGGGGCGGTGATGGCTGACTTGGGGCCTGTTTCAATCTCTCAGAAGAAAACTAGCAGACAGGGGGCAGGTATGACAACTGCGAGAATAAGGGCGTGAAGAAGAAGGGCTTTGTGGGGCAGGCAGGACTGCTGAAGCGGTCCCCACTAACATCACCAATCGGAGATAAATAACCAATCAAAGATCAAAGGAAAGGAAAGCCAACAATCGCATAATGCATACGGATGAGAAACTTTGGCTGTTTCTTCCCCCTCGCGTCACAGTTTCTGAAACCCTTCCTGGATAAGGAAGTGATTGGTGTTCCTCTCCCGGCACCCTGGTCCCACGTGGCCTGCCTGACTCTTACTGCGGAGATGAAATAGGGACAATGTCCGGGTGTTCAGGGCTTCACTCAACAGCCGAGTCTAGAGTGTGTTTTCAAAGGGCGTCCTGGGGGCCTCCCTCCCAGCTAAGAGGGGCTGAGGGACGCCACACACACACACACATCGGTGGGAGCAGCACTGCCTTCGCCCCATTCACGCCTCCAAGGTCCTAGAAGGTCCTAGAAGGTCCTAGAAGGTGGCCTCTGTGGAAAGGTTTCTGCTGTTGAAGAGCAGCTAGAATCCAGCTCCTGAGCTCTGGACTGTTCTGCACTCCTGCTCCCCATCACCCAACGGCACTGGCAGACAGGGGCCATCTGAAGCCTCAGTCTCTTGGAATCGATAAGAGAGCCACTACTGAACTTGAGGAAAAGTAAGTCTGTCGATGGTTTACCATGCCCCGAAAGTTGCAAGTGATGGATTTATCCATGACAACCCCCAACGAATGGGAGTTGGAGTTTCACATACAACTCGGGAAATATGATTGCGTCACTCCGAAACTAGAATGCAACGGAAAACGTTATACAACCATGGCATCCAAGTGTATGGTGTTGAAGCCTCACCAGAACTGCCTCTCGGATACTGCTTCTTTCCAGGGATCCGATCTGCAGTATTTGGGGTTCACATGACAGAGACACGGGCTTCCCACCCATTTGGAGGGCACTGGAGTATGAGGCTTAAAAGTGTGAGTTTCAAGTCTAGGACCATCTCTTTATTTTCTCTTTAACTCGGAGTGTATTTCTTTAAATTCATGGAACTCTGGGCTAGGAGTTGGAAAGCAAAGTCAAGAAAATGACGGCCCGTGATGTGGATAGAACTTTTCTGATAGAATCCACCAGTAAAATGACAGCAAGGGCACCCCACGGTGTGTAATAACCATATTTGAAGGGGGTGATTTCTTGTAACACAGACCCTCCATTCACTGTGCTATTCGTCTCAAAAATCGTGGGGTTGGCAAACACATCAGGAAAGCTCAGACATCATACCACAGGCCAGGGAGTCAAAAGTTCGGGCAAAACCAAGAGAAATACTTGTCTTTAATAACAAAAAGTTCAACGTCAAGAGGAATTCAAGTCAACACACCGAGAAACGCCTGTTTATACAATCAAACTTCTAGGGAAGGGCACCTGGTGGCTCAGTCGGCTAAGCGTCCGACTCTTGATTTCGGCTCCGGTCATGATCTCCTGGTTTGTGAGTTGGAGCCCAGCGTCAGGCTCTGCACTGACAGTGTGGTGCCTGCTTGGGATTCTCTGTCTCGTTCTCTCTCTCTGCCCCTCCCTGGCTCATGTGCACTCTCTCTCTCTCTCTTTCTCTCTCAATCAATAGATGAACTTAAAAAGAAATAATAATCAAACCTCCAGGGAGATGAAGACTGTGTGGTAGAAAAACAAAACAAAACAAAACAAAAGCAAAGGCTTGGAGTCAGGAAAAACCAAGCTTGACACAAGGCTCAAGCAGCATCGGCCTGTGGATGGTCAGCATTACATGGGACGAGCCCACAGCAGCTCAGCACAGTGCTTGGGTGACATTAGCTTCGGTGCTTCTGTCCTTACTGCCACCATGAGTGTAGGGACTTCAAAAGAAGAATGAATAAGGTGTCACAGGAAAAGCAAAATGGCAGGAAACACCACCGATTCTTAAGCATCGTGACCTCCTCCCCTGCCTCGCCCACGAGGGAAACGTGTTTCATCTGCTCAGCTCCTGGGGCTCATGGGGAGTGAAAACAGGAGAGAAGCCTAGAAAAGCTGAATAGACTTATATTGCAAAGGACCCAGAGCCAGTCACAGGAGAACAAATGTGGAAAATGGGAGGGGGAGGCTCCGGAGAGATGGTAGGGGTGTATGAGGGGAGCCGGGTACACAGGGATACCGCCGTGAGTAAGGCCGTCGTGAGACAGGTAGACAGCATCTTTTGGACTTTTTTCTGAGTTCAACCATTTCTCTCAGTTATCTATTGCCGTGTCGGAAATTACGTCAGAACATAACTACTAAAAACAGCACGTACTTTGATCTCACAGTTCCTGCAAATCAGGAACCTAGGCACAGTCGAGGTGGGTTCTCTGCTGTCGAGGTACAAGCAGAGGCTGGGGTCTCATCTGAAGGCTGGATGGGGGATGGCCCTGCTTCCAAGCGCACGTGGTTGTCAGCAGGGTTGAGTTCCTAGGGTCCTCAGGACCTCACTGGCCAGTGGCTGGAGGCCACCCTCAGTTTTGGCCCTGTGGGCCCTCCTATGCAGCAACTTGCTTGGTCAAAGTATGCCAACCCATAAGGTAATAGAATCTGCCACAAGGCAAAGTCACTGGCTTTTGTAATGTCATCATGCGAGTGACATCCCAAATCACCTTTGCCATATTCTATCATGAGGAGCAAGTCACTGAGTCCTGCCACATTCCAGGGGAGGGGACCACACACGGACACAAACACCAAAAGGCAGGGGTCCTTCGTGGCCGTCTCAGAAGCCTGCCTGCCACCGTGTCCTTTCATTCACATTTATTTCCAATGCTCTTGCTATGTTGGACCTACATATGTTTTGAATAAAACATTGTGCGAGACCAGTCATAAGACTCTTCAATTTTATTTGGGTCCCGTACATGGAAAAATCAAAGCGGGACCCCCTAAGGTATCTGACTGAGCAGCAATGCTAAGGAGGAAATCCGAGTAGCTTTAGGAAAGAATGACAGAGCCCCCGCAAACCTGACCCTCACTGCACTAAGTCAGTGTTGGGTCAAGTTTGTTCATCTGCCCGCTGCCTTCAGGCTACTCTCTGGATGACTGTCACCCAACTTCCCCCAGCCCCGTGGCAGTCCATGTAATCCGGGAATTAGACCCAGCCTGTTATTGTCAAGCTATTCTTTTTAGATTGTAAATGTTTATGTATGAGAATACTTTTTATGTCTATGTTTTCGACCCTCTTTCAGATTCGACCCTCCATGTATCACTGGCGTCCCGGTGGGAGTCCATTCATACCGGACTTCTCCACCCTGGATTCATCTGTCTGCGTCGGCAGGAAGTCCCTGGGGATGATTTGAGAGGAGCGACTCACAGGAGGTGTACATGGGGTATTTTTATTCATGTGAATGTCTTTTCGCACGTGAAGAATTTGACAACATTCTCCCCCCACCGTAGAACCTGTTCCGTTCTTATTAGACTTTTGATCTTGTAAAAGAAAACCCTGAGGGCAACCTCATTTTTATTCTTTCTTCCCAGCATTTATTTGCTTTTCCCTCTTCTTCTATTTTTTTTATATTTATTTATTTTTGAGAGGTGGGGGGTGGGGGGTGGGGAGAGGCAGAGAGAGAGGGAGACACAGAACCTGAAGCAGGCTCCAGGCTCTGAGCTGTCAGCACAGCAGGGCTCGAACTCCCCAACGGTGAGATCATGACCTGAGCCTAAGTTGGAGGCTTAAGGGATTGAGCCACCCAGGCGCCCCTCCCCCTTATTCTTAAATGCTAATATTTTATTGACTCCTGCTAGCTAGTGGCCTAAAATGTTTACTTTGTGAACTCTTTTTACACGCAGACTCAGGTTTGGTTGTTTTGGGTTTTTTGCAGCTCTGCGAAGTCTGTTGTTGGTGTTTTATTATTGTGTTCTGATTACAGCCCCCCCGGGTGTGAATGGCTCCAGGGAGCACGTTGCCTCCCCACTCAGTCCCCATAATGTGTAATGAAGGCAGTTGTGACCAAGACAGAAGGAGAGGGTTTGCTCAGAAAAGAAGTCTCACGACCCAGCAGCGAAGTGCCTTCCCGAACTGACTCCAGTCCTCTTTGTGCACGAAACTGGCACCCTCCTCAGGGGTGGCAAACACGGGCACCATCGTGGCACCCAACATCAAACCAGAGAATGTGCTCAGCTGTCTGGTGGACACGAGCTCAGGGTCCTACACAGCGACCCCTGGCAGAGTGGGAACAGCACAGGCTGAGGCTGAGGACATCGTGAGGCTCTGCCCCATCAACTCTCCAACCCGGACAGGAGCCCCTCGGGGCAACCGCGCCACCCCTTGCTGTGGCCGTCATGTGTGGAGCCACGGAGAACACGGATAGATGTGCCATGAAAGTAACACGCCTTTCAGAAGAAGAAAATGATCCCTTTAGAGGAGACACCATAGTCAAAAGGTCAACAGGATAAATCTTCCTCCCTGGGCTAATGAAAGAATTGGGTCTTTAGTACAAAAAAGTCCCACCAAGGGGTGCCTGGGTGGTTCAGTCAATTAAGCATCCGACCCTTTTTTTTTTTTAACGTTTATTTATTTTTGAGAGACAAAGACAGAGCATGAGCAGGGGAAGGGCAGAGAGAGAGGTAGATGCAGAGTCTGAAGCAGACTCCAGGCTCCAAGCTATCAGCACAAAGCCCGACATGGGGCTTGAACTCACAAACTGTGAGATATCATGCCCTGAGCCCAAGTTGGACACTTAACCAACTGAGCCACCCAGGTGCCCAAAGTGTCTGACTCTCGATTTCGGCTCCGGTCGCGATCTCATGGTTCGTGAGTTCGAGCCAGGCTAAAACAGTGTGGAGACTGCTTGGGATTCTCTTTCTCCCTCCCTCTCTCTCTCTCTCTCTCTCTGCCCCTCCCCTGCTGGCTCTCTCTGTTTCTCTCAACATAAATAAACTTACAAAAAAAAAAGAAGTTCCACCGAGTCTCATGCCAGGCAAAATTAATTGGCTTAGAGGTGTCTTGGTGAAATCATTCAAGGATAAGAATAAACACAAAACTGTACGAGCAGAAAAAAATAAGGTACGAGAGGGAGGGAAGTAAGCCTGGCATCAAACTTCTCCTCGGTAGCACCATAAGCCGGAAGATGAAGCATATGTGTATTTTTTAGAGAGAAAAGACGGTGATCTAGGAATTTCATCCTCAGCCAATTCAGCTGTGAGCGCCCCAGAGAGGTGCCCTCGGGAACCAGAGAGCAGGGGACAGGGAGCCACCCACAGGGCTTGAACCAGTTCTGGAAGGGGGCGGGGTGGGGGGAAGAATCTAAACAATAAATGGAAAGGCGCCTGGCTGGCTCAGTCCATTGAGCATCCGACTTGGGCTCAGGTCATGATCTCTTGGTCTGAGGGTTCAAGCCCTGCGTCAGGCTCTGTGCTGACAGCTCGGGGCCTGGAGCCTGCTTCAGGATCTGTGTCTCCCTCTCTCTGTGCCCCTCTCCCACTCACTCTCTCTCTCTCAAAAATAAATAAACATTAAAAAAATAATAATAAATAAATAGATAGATAATAAATGGAGGAGACACGGGAACAACCTGTTTGCCTCACCGTCTAAATGTTTATTTTGTCCTAGGTGCGCAAAGTTTGGAAGAGACTTACTGAAAGATTGCTGGGTACAAAGGAAGCAAAGAGCAATTCGTGAGCAGAGGGTGAAAGGAGAGAGACTCCAGATGTGCAGGGCTGACCCAGCACATGGAAAGCCAGCCTGCTGGGGCTGCTAGAAACTTCCTGCAGCCTGGTCTCGCTGGGGGACTAAGCAAAGGGGTGAGCTCGGTCAGGTGCAAGCAAGATCAACCCCCCCCCCTCCGGCCCCCCATGCCCTGAGCCAGCAGCCTTCAGGGTACAAAGAGCTCCTGGGTCGGGGGAGGGGGTGGGGCCGGATGGGTGGGACGATAAAGGGGGCTCCTTCTACCGACGGTGAAACAGTTCCAGAACCTGACTGGTGGTGGTGGTTACCCAAATGTGCTCCTGCTAAAATTGAATAAAATGACACACGCACAGAGGAGTACATCTCAGTGAGAAATCTGAGTGCAGTCTGTGGGTGACACGGATGTCCGTTTCCTGGATTGGATGCTAGAGCATAGAGCCCCGCCTCCCCCCCCATCGGGGAAAAGGGGCGAAGGCTACTTGGGACCCCTCGGCACTATTTTTCCAACTCCCTGTGAATCCACCATTATTTCCAAATAATGATTTGAAAGGGAAATGACTCCCGTGTAAAACGAACACTGGGCCGCACAGGGGGAGCCACCCCAGACGGAACCCGGCGCCCCCAACGCACCAGCCTGGGGGCCTGTTGCCTCTAAGGCCTTGAACGCTCTCGTGGAAGTTGCTCAGGGAAAGCGGTTCCCGGAGCGATGGGCCCCAGGGTACAGGCACCTGAGAGGCTGGCCAGATGGAGGACTTACCCGTTTAACTGTGCGTGATCTCAGCTTTCAGAGTCTTAGCAATCTCTCGATTATTTTTATCGATGGCCCTGACACTCAAAGATTGCGGACGGACGTTGCCTGAGTAAAGAATTAAGACCCAAATGGACTCTGAAATGCCATTGGCGGTTTCACAGTTTCAGGGTGGGATCGTGAAGGCATAGATGCCCGCACACATCAGGCCCCACAGCAGTTCCCAACCAAAGACCCACGGTGTCTCCAGTTGCCCACACAGAGAAGCACATGTTCTCTGCACAGACTGAATGGCTGGGGGCCTCATTAAAACTCGGCTTGCCGGGCCCCCAAAGGTGCTCATCAGCTCCGAGGTCTCTCATCAGACTCTGCATCTCTAACAAGTTCCCAGGTGCCGCTGGGGCCCCTGGTCAGGGGACCCCATTTACAGCACCAGCGACCTCACCCAGGACACTGCGAATAGTCTCCATGACCCTCTCGTCTCTGGCTTCAATCCCAGCTCTTCAGCACTTATCATTGGATCTTTTTATTTATTTATTTTTAGTGTTTATTTACTTTTTAGAGAGAGAGAGAGAGAGAGACAGAGCACAAGGGGGGTGGTGGGGGGCAGAGAGAGAGGGAGACACAGAATCCGAAATGGGCTCCAGGCTCCGAGCTGTCAGCACAGGGCCCGACGCGGGGCTCGAACTCACAAGCCATGAGATCATGACCTGAGCCGAAATCGGACGCTCAACAGACTGAGCCACCCGGGCGCCCGGGGATCTTTATAAAACACAAGCATGTAACTGGGGTGCTTCAGAGACCGTATCGTGTCAATTTGGGCTCGGGGTTCTTCTGTGGGTCATAACTTGAATTTATGGACAACGCAGTTTGTCCTGCAAACACACGAGACGCATCCCCATCAGCCGTGAACGGCCCCCTCGTGCCAGGAGAAAACAGTGGCCGCGTCTCACGCAAGGTCTGTTATGTGCCAGGCGCTATGCTGAGCTCTTAACCCTCAGTCCTCCTGTGAGTTAGATGATTCTTATTCCCCCGCTTAAACGGATGAGGAAACCAAGGCACAGAACATTATGGATGCCACATTACCACCTCTTGGGGAAGAGACAGACTGTCATTTACACTCCATTCATACACTGTTAAAATTTAAATCGAGGAGTAGAAACCTCGAGGGGGAGAGGTTGGCCTAATGCTCTCTTCATTACTGGCGTTCACGGCTCATTCCGAATCATCTAGAAATCACCCATTCCTAACAGAATACTCCTGCATCCTGCGAGCCTGTTGCAAAACCAAAACCAAAACTCAATCTGCTACAGGATCGTCCGGGTACAAGAAGAGCATTGGGCATGTGTTTAAAATTATGGTTTCCCTGCCTCTCGCCACCAGGGAGACAGGTGGTCTTCAAGCAGGATGTGTTACCTAAGTCTCCATGTGGTAAAGGAGACCAGAGAGCAAGTTTTCCTTATGTCACCCGAAATGAGAGGGACTGTCTCGTTCGTGCTCCGAAAGAATGTTCCAAAGGGCCGGTGCCGAAGCCCGACCATCTCCCCTGCCTCCACTCCCTCAATGAATCAATTATTCATAACGGTGAGTGATACTTGCAGAAGCTTCAAACAGAAATGACACCACGCGGAGACATCTTCTCCCTTCCCGTTCTCGCCCCAGCCCTGGAGGTTTACCCAAGAGTTACAGTGACCCCACAAGGGTTAACGTGCGCCTCGCCTCCCCCGTCTGGTTCACCCTGGAGGACTGAGATCGGTGTCGTCATGGGAATTATCCCGCTTTCCCGAGGGGCCGTAGTTTTGTCAGTCACATTTTTGAAGTTTGCATCGATGGGTAAAAACTGGGGAATGGTGAAAACCCAGGGGAGCTCCTAAAATCATTGATCCCAGGGTCTCCGGCCCCAGAGAGGAGAGAGGTGGGAGATAGGAGGTGAGTCCCGGCAGCAAATGAATTTGAAGGTGCTAGTTGCTGAGAGCCCCCTAGAATAAGGGGGAAAGACCAGGGGTCCCTCTATGCCTGGAGCCCTGTCACCTTCACGGGTACCAGGAATAACATCAATTGTTAGGCAAGACAAAGAATGAATACCGCGTGATACCAACTTTGTTCCAAATTTTAAAGAACCATAAATCAAAAGTCACAACCCTGAAAGAAAGTGCTTTACACTCTCGAGACACCGAGGAGCCAAAACCCCCTACCATGAGGGGGTCTGTATTCTGCTGAAGAATCTTAACTCCGAGAAAGTCAGCGCCAGCAGTCATGGGCTCAAAACCGACTAGAAATGAAATCTTTAATTATTCATCCAACCCCTCAGTGTTTCACTTTTGCTTCTAAAGAACACAAGCCATGAGCGTGTTCCGGAAGCTGACAAAAGGTAAGGGAGCACAGTGTGTAAAAATCAGTCACATATCCTTTTCTCCTTCCATCAAAGACTGTTGACGCTTTGGACACGTTCTTTCTTGATGCTAATTTAGGCTCCCTCATCGTCTTGATTTAAGAAGAAACTGTTTGGTGACGTCCTCGATCATCCCATGTTTGGAGAACATAGGATCGCTTTAGACCGTCCGCTGCACAGTTAAGATGCCAGTGTGTTTCTTAATAAAGCTCATTTGAGGAAATTTCTGACTCTGTCAATCAGGGGGGGGGGGGACGCTGTAATTATATTTTAAATCATTCAGAAACCTGCTGCAGACGTCTACACTTCTAAATACATCCCAACGAGTACTGTATTTATCTGTGGACTACTATCTCGCTTATCCCCACAGCTCCCTGAGAAATTTCCCGTCTTGTCTTCTGTTCCTTCCAAATCTTCACAGAGTTCACATCTTCCCAGAAAATCTAAACGATGCCCTTCCCAAACACACCCTATTCGTGCCAATTCTACGAGTCACAACAATCGCGACATTTACGGAGAGACAAAAAAAGCAAAGGTTGGTAACATACCAGCTGAGGTAGGATTTTTGTCCGGCAGGATTTGCTTGCACTGGAAGAATCCTGCTCGCCTCCCCTTTCTTGCAGAGGAAGGAGGCTTTTATAATCTGAGCTTTCTCAGCCCCGCCCTCCTCCCCGAGGCTCTTGGAACGAGAGGAACAAAAAAATTTAAGCAGCTAAGAGAAGACTCGAAAAGCCACTACGGTAGCAATTTAGTGATCGCGTCTGAGTGACCAGAGCATAACTAGAGAACACAGTACTTTAAGTGCTAACAGAGTAAACACAAACATTCTCTCTCTTGGCTTGCCAATGTCAGTGTTAAGTCACACTAGCATTTAATTTCTACAATTTATGGCACATCTTAAAAACCACAAATGAAATCGGAAATGTTCATTATGGAAGGTGATGACAAGATTAATTAATAGGTGAAAAGCTTTTAATTGATTAGAAGAAAATCATAAAGGACATTTAATAAACTTTTTTTTTTTTTGGCAGTTTCTGTTCAGTTTGTCTACACCAACTCAGCACTGGGCTAGCTGGGGTGTCGAGGGGTAGCAGGCTGTTTCAGCAAGGCTAGCTTCATTCACTTGTAGTAACACCTACACCTTCTTAACACTTGGCCTTGGTAGTCACTCCACCAGCAAGGCTGAAAAGTAATCGTCGTCAGGGGGCGGCCATCAGCCGTCTTATTGAAATGATGCACCACAGACATCATTTCAATAGTTTTGTCATAGGTAATGCTCCTGGAGTGTTGGCTGATCTTCCTTTCTTTTTTTTTTTTTTTAAGATTCTTTTAAATGTTTATTTACTCATTTTGAGAGAGTGAGCCCGCGCCACCCGAGCAGGGGAGGGGCAGAGAGAGAGAAGGAGAGAGAATCCCTTCAGAGCAGAGCCCGACTCAGAGCTCGATCCCATGAACTGTGAGATCATGACCTGAGCCAAAAATCAAGATTTGGACACTCAACCCACTGAGCCACCCAGGCGCCCCTAAGATTTTATTTTTAAGTAATCTCCGCACCCAATGTGGGGCTCGAACTCACAACCCTGAGGTCAAGAGTCACACACTGTCCCTACCGAGCCAGCCAGGCGCCTTGTCTGTTCTTGCTATGACGTATTTATATATGAAGTATGTGCTATAGGCAAGAAGTGAGAGGATAGTATAATTTTAAAGTTGATTACATAGTACAAGCAAATGCAGAAGTGTTAGAGATTGAACATAAGGAATGTCAGGGGCGATTTCATCAAGGCAGAGGGATCCAAGCAAGATCTAAAAGGAGCGATAAGATGCCATCAACAAAAGCAGTAGCTCCTATAAAGAGCATATTTGATTCAGAGGGAGAAAACCCCTATGACAAGGAGAAACAAAAAAACTTAACATAGGACCACAGACTAATACTCTGAGGGTCAGGCAGGTCATGAAAATGAATGGAGACACCAAGTGCAAGGCAATAGGGAAGAGTGGGGACTATGGAAAACTGGGTATGACCCATACTGCATTTGAATGAGGACCCGCATGAGAAGAGGTCTAGCAAGAGACAGAGAGAGAATCAGAGAACTCTCAAAATCACCCTTAATGTGGATCCCAGGACTAAAACTCCCACCCTCCTACAATCTCCTTCCCTGACCCCCACACACCTATGCATACAGACAGAGCCCCTGGATCCCGTCCTCTGTTTCCTGAGCCTGCAGTCTACACAGCATTCTTCTAGGTATTTTCAGACATAAAGGAATCAGAAGGCAGAATCAACAATCTAGTGTGAAACTCAGAAAATGAACCGGAAGGGACTAGAAAGCTAGAAAATTATAGAGACTGAAGTCCAAAGTGCAGATAGATGTGCTATGCAGGAATACTGGCGGAAGGTGATGCGGCAACCATCACAGGCTGGCAGAGAACAAGCTGATAATAGAGGGGAAGGGCGTGATGTGGGCAAACTGGGTGGAGCATGGCCCGTTCAGCAGGTGAAACATTATAGAGCCCATGAGCGTCTTGATTGGAGCGTATCTACGGGGAAAGACTCAAAATCCATGTGCCAAGTGATTGGCATAGGTTGCAAAACTGGGGCGAACAGTTTCCTCTTGGGTTTAAAATATACTTTGAGGGGCGCCTCGGTGGCTCAGTCGGTTGAGCGTCTGACTTCGGCTCAGGTCATGATCTCGCGGTTGGTGGGTTCGAGCCCCGCGTCGGGCTCTGTGCTGACAGCTCAGAGCCTGGAGCCTGTTTCAGATTCTGTGTCTCCCTCTCTCTCTGCCCCTCCCCCGCTCATGCTCTGTCTCTCTCTCTCTCTCTCTGTCAAAAATAAATAAAACATTAAAAAAATTTTTTTCCATAAAAAATAAAAATAAAATATACTTTGAGAGAAGGACCAAAGGATATGGAGGCTGGGGCGGGGGCTGAGGCGGAAGGGCAGTGTTGGGGAGAATCCACACTGCGATGTCACAGCACCCAGTAGTAACACCATGATGGGCTTTGAGTACAAGCCTGGGGGCTCGGATTTGATTGGACGGGCGGTCCCCTATAGGTCCTTAACAGTGACAGCAAGAGTCAGGCCTACGCTGAAGGTCACACACGGCACAGACTGGAGGGGTCAGTCTGCAAGGAGGAGGGTCTCCAGGGATGTGGTCTTTGGGAGGTCCAGGGGAAGCCGGTGCCTTCTGAGAGTGAACAGGGCAGTTCCACACCCCAGGCCTAGAAGCCGCACCTGCCATATGTCTTCTGCCCCCAGAAGGCTAGACGCAGCCCCTGTTCTGGGCCCAATGTGGGTTCCCGAACCCCCATCCCTCAGAATGTGACTGTATTTGGAAATAGGATCTTTCTGACAGAGGTCAAGTTAAGATGAGGTCTTTGGGGTGGGCTCTGACCCCATATGACTGGTGTCCTTATAAGGAGATGAGATCGGGAGGCTGACACACACAGAGGGAAGACCGCGTGAGGACACAGGAGAGGACAGCCATCTGCAAGCCAAGGGGAGAGGCCTCGGAAGAAGCCAAACCTGATAACTTGATCTTGAAAAGTCAGCCTCCAGGACTGTGAGGAAAAATCATCCAGTCTGTGGTATTTATTATAGCGGCCCTGGCACAGCCCCGAGGTCCGGTGTAAAGGGGGTCGTTGACCCGTCCCTGGGAATGGCGGGGAACAACACGGGTGGCCCAGGGAAGAGCAGAGAAGCCCCATGGGAGCCTGTGGCACCCCCCCGCCCCCCCTTCAGCACAGCCAAGTCACCCTATGCAGGGTGACGGAATGGGCTCTTCCTGTAACATTGGGAGCCCGGTGGCCCTGTCCCGCCTTCAGAGTGAGGCGGGTCAAGAGCGTGTGGGCTTTCCTCCTTCACTGTCTGATTCTTCAACCAACAGGTTCTTTGTTCTGTCCCAATTTTCACCCTAATTCCAAACTTGTATCCATAACAAAGGATCCTCCTAAGGACCCTAAACAAGTTCTAGTCAAGTGTTTTCAGTACATCTTGAAAGTCTTAAGTGAATGGATCCTTGCTGCAAATGCTCTCATGTCCTGGAGGAATGGAGACAGAGAAGTCTCCACATGGGGACACACTGGGACGGAGACAGAGGTGGCATAGACATATAGGTACGCACGCGGGAGAGACACAGATATAAAACCTACGTTTGCCATTTTCCCCAGGACTTAACAAAATGCCCAAATTCCTCTACCGATTTTTTTTAAAGACATTTTATTTATTATTTTTTTCAATTTATATCCAAGTTAGTTCACATACAGTGTAGTCTTGGCCTTAGGAGTAGAACCCAGTGATTCATCTCTTACATATGACACCCAGTGCGCATCCCAACAAGTGCCCTCCTTAGTGCCCAGCCCCCCATTTAACCCCATCCCCCCACCCACCTCCCCTACAGCAACCAACCTCCCCTCAGTTTGTTCTCTGTATTTCAGAATCTCTTATGGCTTGCCTCCTTCTGGGTTTTTCTCTTATTTTGCCTTCCCTTCCCCTATTTCATCTGTTGTATTCGAAGGAGCACATGCACCCCAAAGTTTATAGCGGCGCAATCAGCAATAGCCAAAGTACGGAAACAGCCCAAATGTCCGTTGACCGATGAATGGATAAAGAAAGTGTGGTGTATGTCCAGCGATCAAAAAGAATGAAATCTTTCCATTTGCAACAATGTGGGTGGAACGGGAGGCTATTATGCTAAGCGAAATAAGTCGGTCCGAGAAAGCCAGATATCAGATGATGTCACTCGCATGAGGAATTTCGGAAGACTTCCTAAGGGAGGCTAGGTAGTTGCATTACCTCTCAGCGCCAGAAGGTGGCTCCTCTGAGCAAAATCATGGCTGCAGCCCAGCGGTTTTCCCGCACCTGTGTCTTCAAAGCAGGGTTCGTAGGTGACTACTGATAGGGGCCAAGCATCTTCCTCCAGACCCTTCTTTGCCCCACAAGGCGAGCAAAGCCTCTCAGCATGCTCCCTGCCCAACCTGGAGCCCTGGATTCTCAGCTTTGCTTTTCCATTTTCTGCACCGGGAGAAAACTTCGAAACTGGATGGACCGGGGATGGCTGGGGGTCATGGCTCCACCACAGTGCACACACACTCAGTGCCAATGAGCCACACGCTTGAAAACGGGTGAGATGGCAAACGTTTATGCTACGTGTGCTTTGCCACAATGAAACGTAATTTTTAAGAACACAGAAGGAGGGGCGCCTGGGTGGCTCAGTCGGTTCAACCTGTGACTCTTGATCTCGGCTCAGGTCATGATCTCACGGTTCGTGAGTTCGAGCCCCATGTCCAGCTCTGTGCTGACAGTGAGGAGGGGTCTGCTTGAGATTCTCCCTCCCTCTCTGCCCCACTCCTGCTCACACTCTCTCTCTCTCTCTCTCTCTCTCTTAAAAATAAATAAATGAACTTTTTAAAAAATCTGCAATTCAAACAGACAAAGCAAACAGGGCAATGAGGTGGGGGGGGGGAGGGTGAGTCTTTTGAGGAACTATTTTCACCTTGACTCCAGCCCGAGTGAGCTTCAGCTCCTGAGTGTCACAGAAAATGAGACAACGCTGCGTTCACACGGGAGTCAACTTGGCCTCTCTGACCTCTCTCCATCCCATTTCAGAGCTCGAGGCACTAAGAGCCCATTTCCGCCCTTTTATCCAAATTACCGAAACTTTGCTTGAGGAGACAAAGTGAGTTCTGAGTGATTTCTGACCACTTTGATGTGGTCGCCAACTGCGAGGGGGGATACAACAGGCCCACTTGGGTTAGCCAAGCCCTCTCACCTCCCACTCCTGGGGACGAGAAACCCACCCCGAGACGGGAAGGACGCTTGAATGCTTCTTAAAGGCATGGTGGCCACAGGTGATGGAGTGTAATGGAAAGACAACGTGAAAAGTGGTGGACAATTAGGATTATTAGAAGTACTATCCTCCCCCAAATGGGCCCTGAGTGGAAAAGGGTTCAAATGTCAGAAACCAAAATAGCCAAGAGACCCCAGATGACAACTGAGCCTTTGCCCCCAAAGTAACGTGACGGGAAAGACATTTCCTAAGGGGAGGGGGAGACGCCACAGCACGCTGGCCCCCCGAAGCCCCGTCCCCATTCATCAGACCAGGCCCCGGGCCGGGGGCTGCAAGTTCAAACACGCTGAAGGCAGAACGCTGTACCCGAAGAATTCGGTCCCATAAAAATCGCGGTAGGTAACGAGGAAACAGGAGTCTATCACGGCGGGATCCTGGTCTGTGTGGGTGAGGCACCCCCCCCAGAGAGGACGGAGGGGCTTGCTGTTAGCCTCTTCCTTGCACCCATTCTATACTGATGATAGCTCAGAGAGGAAAGTATCGGACCATCCACCCAGGAAGGTCCCGCTCTTTTTAACAAGTGCACAATCATAAACTCCTCGCGTCACGTGCGTGTGTCCACACCCACCTGTGACAGTAGCCGCCTTCTGCCGGCTGCCTGTTCCGCACCAAGCACGGTTCGGAGTGCTGTACGCGTGCCGATTCACGGAAACTCCCAACAAATCTGCGGGTAGGTGCCCCGTTTTACGGGCAGTATAAGTGAGGCGCAGACAGGGTATGTAGTTTGCCCAAAGTTATAGAACTAGCAAGTGGCAAAGGCAGGTTGGAAATCCAGGCTGTCTGTGTCCAGGGCCCTTTCGCTTAACTTCTGTGCTATAGGTGCGCACACACACACACACACACACACGCAGAGCTACTCGGGTAGGAGGCACAGAGAGGCAGTCTGGCCCCAATAAAACTCAAAGGAAAGTCAAGGCTGTTCGGCTCCCCTCTTCAGCCACACGCATGTGGCATAAATTTCGTTTTCAGGAACTTCCAAGGAGCGCGCCTGATGTCTCCACTTCTGTGTCCAGGAAGCATCTCAGACTGACCCGCCCCAATCAGAGCACTTGAGTCCACACCGCCCCTCCCTAACCTGCGCCTCCCCCCTGGCGGCTGGTGACCATCACCCACCCCCCCCCCGGAGCCATCGTTGGCTCTCTCTCCCCCCAAGACCCAGTCTATCAGTAGCTCCTGTGGGTTCTGCCTCCAGCCCCAATTCGGTGTACCCCAAAGCCAACCGTTCCTCTGGTCGCTGCTGCTACCTTCTCCCCCCAGCCCACCACCGTCTCTTTTCTGGAAGCCGGCACGGCGCCTAGCTGGCCTGTCCCTTCCCACTTGTTCTCTCATGACCCTTTCTCCACCGTCTTCCAAAGCCATCTCCTCAAAGCACCTGTCAGCTCTTATCAGTCCCCTTGTGGGAACTTCACACGGCTTCCCATTGTAGCCAGGAGAAAATCCACGTCTATACAGTGGCCCACAGCCAACTCCCGACCTTGTCCCCCAGCATCCCACCTCTTGTCCCTCCTCAGGCTCTTGGCGTGTTCCACTTGTCACATCTAGAACTCTCTTCCCCCAGATCTCCTAGCACACAGCTGCTTTGAGGACGCCTAGAACTGAGGTTAAGAGCTCACGCTCCAGAAGGGGATTGTCTGGGTTCAAACCCCAGCTCCATCATCATACCTGGGTGACGCTGGGCAAGTTGCTTGACCTCTCTGTGCCCAGTTTTCCCATTTGTAAAAGGGAGATCATAATTACACCCTCCTCATAGGTATGTTGTGAGGCTTTGTTAACACATGTAAGGCATGGGAAATGGCACTTGGCGCCCAGTAAGCATTCAGAAACCAGCCACTCATTCGAGAAACCCACCCTGATCTACGGCCCATCACTCTGTCACATCCCCTGTCTTGTTTTTCATCACTGTGTTGACCACTACTTACATTAGCTTCTTTACCATGAAACACGGTAGAAGAAAGCCTCGAACTTCCCCTTGAATACATCATCCTTGATCAACTGCAGGCTGTGGATGGAGGTCAGCCCCCGAGTACCCATTTTCGGTCTTCACGCAAAGAAGGTTACAACTCTGTCCATTAACATGGTGCCCCAGGAACTACGGGTGAATTGGTGGGTGGCCCCTGACTTCTGGCCCCTGACTAACCTTTTCTTGATCCTAGAATGAGATAAAATAATTCAGACTCAAATATGATCCATGCCTTCTTGTTCATTTTCTTACAAATGACGAACAAATGGAAAATTAGTGACTGTGTGATGCTATATCTCAGGTTTAGAGAGGGTGACAACGTCACCATCCCTGTGCCTCCCATGGCTCCTGGGACAGCCAGTGCCCCATACATAGTGGTCGATTGATTCATCAGGACACCGCCAGTGTTCCTCCAAATGGCATTTCTCTAGAGAAACTAAGGTCCAGTAGGTCCCCTGCCTATGTTTCCACGTCCACAGAACATGGGCTCCTTTCCGACTTCACTTGAAGATAAGAAGTCTCCTTCATCGAGAGACTCTTGTTTGCAAACAACTCTGTTTCTGGGCTCAAATCACAGAAAGTCATCAGTTGTGGACTCACAAGTCCACGCTATTCAGGCTGCAAAATGGAACAGAAACGCATGCAAGGACTTTTCTTCCCGTCGTGATTCTTTTCCTGTGAAAGACATTTCCTTCTCTCTGTCTCCGTCTCTCTGTCTCTCTGTCTCTCTCTGCCTTTTCACTCCTCATTCTGTACATTCTCTTTCACCAGTGTGTCGGGACTCTTGGCACTTCTAATATCACCTCTGAGCCCAACCACTGATGCTCAGACTTGAAAGTTACTAGATCTTTCTCCACCCTCTGGGGCATATCTATCAGATTAAAGACTTGGAGAAACTTGACTCACCAGATCTTTTAAAGGGATCGGTATATAGGTTTGACTCTCTACTGCAAATAAGTGAAAACCCAACCCAAACCTGAGTTAGTATAAGTAAATGTGGGATTTATTGGCTCAGCAAACTCAAAGTGACAGGGTCATACTGTCTTTTTTTTAACATTTATTTATTTTTGAGAGACAGAGAGAGATAGAGCACAAGTGGGGGAGGGGCAGAGAGAGGAGACACAGAATCTGAAGCAGGCTCCAGGCTCTGAGCCATCAGCACAGAGCCCGACGCAGGGCTCGAACCTGCAGACCGCGAGATCATGACCCGAGCCGAAGTCGGACACTCAACCGACTGAGCCACCCAGGCGCCCCTACAGGGTCATACCGTCTTAAGGATCAGCTTGGTCAGGGGCTCAGATTACATCACCAGGATCCAGCCTCTGTCTATATGTTTCTCTATCTGGGCTTTGTTCTCAGATATGTTTTTCTACTCATGATTCTAGGATGGCCGTGCAGACAGGGCTGCATCATCTCTTGTGCAAAGAACACGGGGCGGGGGGGGGGGGGGAGAAGTGTCCACTCCCCAGACCACACAAACAGAAGTCTCAGAATTGAATCTATAGGCTTCTGATTGGCCTGACTGAAGTCATGTGTCAACCCTAACCAATTACTGTTCTCATCAGCTGCAATTCAATGATTGGCTTGTGCACAGATCACAAGCCCATCTTTGGGGGCGTTTTAGAGCAGCAGTCACCAGCTGGGGAGCGGGTAGGCTGAACCCAACCCAAACCCATTTTTCGTTGGGCCGATACAGTATTTTAAGATCTTTCACTCGAGGTGCTTTTGCCTGATTCCCTCAATCTCCGGTTTCCTGCGTCTGCTCAGCCTGACTACACATTGACATCACCGCTGGCCTTGGCAGATGGTGGAGTTTGGACACTATCATAGATGGAACTCAAGAACTCAGTGTAGCTGAACCAATGATCTTTGAGCACCGATTCATCTGTCTTCAACAAGTAGCAGTGCCTCGCACAAAGGCAGCACGTAAAAATGCTGATTTATACTCATCAATCTACCAATCAACAAAAGGAAAGGACCTTCTCAATCAAGAGTCTACAGGACTTGGGGATTGGGTCCCACTGAATCGTTGACCCATTCATCGTTGAGGATGAATGAAAAAAAAGTTTATTTTTTAAACTTTTTGGTAAAGCTTATTTACTTATTTTGAGAGAGAGAGAGAGAGCAGAGAGGGGCAGAGAGAAAGGGAGAGAGAATCCCACACAGGCTCCGTGCTGTCAGTGCAGAGCCCGATGTGGGGCTCAAACCTACAAAGCCACGAGATCATGACCTGAGCCAAAATCAAGAGTCAGACACTCAACTGGCTGAGCCGCCCAGCGCCCCCCCCCCCCGCAAAAAAAAAGATTTGAAAAATGTATTTCTTCCTGGGGCACCTGGGTGGCTCAGTCAGTTAAGCGTCCAACTTCAGCTCAGGTCATGATCTCATGGTTCATGAGTTCGAGCCCCATGTTGGGCTCTATGCTGACAGCTTGGAGCCTGGAGCCTGCTTCGGATTCTGTGTCTCCCTCTCTCTCTGTCCCTCCCCCACTCATGCTCTGTCCCTCTCTCAAAAATAAATAAATATTTTTTTAAAAAGTTTTTAAATGCATTTCTTCCTCATGCCCAAGCGGAGTGTGGGTGTTCAGCAGACAGCTACCCACGTGGTGTTCAAGAACCAGACTCTGCTATTCTGTGGCTCTGCCATCCCCTGGGCCTTGAAGTCCTCTGTAAGGTCATCTGTGAAATTCAAGCAGACAAAAGGGAAGTGAGAAATTGTGAGGCTGGGCCTAGAAGTGACAAATACTGCTTGTAAGTACATCGCACTGACCAGAACCCAGTCCTTGGTCACAGCTACCTTCGAGAGGGGCTGGGAATGTGGTCTAGTTATGCGACCAGGAAGAAAAGAAAATAGGGTCTATGAACAACTAGCCAGAATCTACGAGAAACTATGACACAAACGGAGGGTCTCATTCACCTGGGTCATAGTCTCCACATCCTTATCCCGGCGACCTCCGTATGACACTTAATGTTTCACATGCACGCTAGGAGACAGGTCTTCTCAAAATGACCCATTTCAATTGTCCTGATTGGCTGTGAAATACCAGCTTTTAGTCATTGTAGCAAAAGCTTTGGATATTCGAGTCCATTTGGTCTCTGAACCCCCCCGGGGAGCAGGCGTCATTATTCCATTTCACCGATGAGGAAGTCGGGGCTCAAAAATAGGAGGTACCTTGCTTGTGTTTAGCTACAAGTGTCGGAGCCAGAAAGCAGACTGCGATCTGTCCGGTTCCGGAAACCATGCTCTTAATAACAAAAGTCAGTTTCCAGATCAGGACCAGGTTTGGGTTGTTGTTGTTTTTTCTGGATGATCATTTTGGCGCAGTTAATTCAGAACCCAAGCTGCAATCTCAATCACCACTTCGGAGATTCATCTCACTGTGGAATCATACGTCTATGCCGTACCCAATGGAACCGTCAGTCGGCTGGACTGGAAACTTGCTGTCGTGCCAACCCTGGACTTGGCTCCTGCTTCCACAAACTTCTGAAGCAATAGACATCCCCCCTGAGCTGGGTGGGAGCCATGTTCAGAGTGGGAGGAAGCCGAAGTGTTCCACAGGTGTCCCTGGTCATCCCGATTTCCTTCTTGGGTATCCCAGGCGAGAGTCAGGAAGAATCAGAAGGTAAGAAAGGAGCGCCCAAACACAGGCTTCTCCGATGCCCATTTTGACGGAGAAGCACAGCCATTTGAAAGCAGTTGAGAGCATTTAGTGAAAACAATTTAAATTCTGAATACACTGAATTTTAGAAAAAAAAAAAGCTTCAACGAAACGACACGTTTATGAAAAATATATGAGGTTGCTTCCAGTAATTATAGATCAGTGCGGATATGTTTCTTTCATTGGCCATTAATTTAAATCAATTATTTATCAAGTCCTGTGATGCTGTGTGCTTAAAACCACTTAGGACTGGGTGCTTTAATGTGTTCTTTAAAGGGACAGATTATAGATTCCACTTCAAGGTTTTCTTTCTCTCCTGTGGCTGGTGTGGAAAGAAAGAATAAGCTGCTGGGATCAAAATCAACCTCATCCTTACAATGAAGTGACTTCCCCCGCCCTCCACCCTCTAAAGTTATGGTGACAATTTTTACAATTTTTTTTTTTTTTGCCATTAGCTTCCTTGATTACAGAAATGAGGCTATTCTTAAGAAGATCCTTGACAGTCCAACACAATGGGCATCTTAGTCGTTGTCCTGGCTCAAATATATTCCCTATTAGATGGCTCATTGGATGTCCTGGCCACACCCACAACTGGAAGACCAGACATGGCCCAGGTTTCTTCATGACATCTGGTCAACCCCCCATGGGCAACATGAACTCGAAACTCAAGTCCAGGGGACAGTATTTAACATACAGCTGTTTTATTCCCTTTTTACCTTTGCGGTCGTTTCTGTTCTTGAATTTTTAATGGTAACTATGGCGCCTACTCTACACAGAAAGGAAACTTCCTGAGTGTCAGGGATAAGAAGAGGGGATGGCAGTGAACATGGCATTGGTGGGGAAGACGCTGTCACTCCAAGACGGGCTCAACTGCATGCACCCACTCATGGGGAAAACTATTGGCCAGCCTGGCTCAACCTACTGAATTCCATCCCACCTTCTGGCTGTGTTTAAATACCAGCGAGCTGGCTGGCCATGGCATCCCATCCCCTTTTTTCACGACCGCCTTTGGTCTCATGCTCCCGATGGCTGAACAACCACGGCCTGAGGCGTTATCTCCTCAGTGTTTTGCACGTCGGCTTGTTCTCTCACCAGGGCATTTTCTCCCCCACTTTCTCTGCCTGGCTAATGCCCACACTCAGCCTTGAAGGGCCCAACTCCAGCATTTCCTGTCTCAAGAACCTCTCTCTGCTCCCACCCTTAGCTCCCCTGAGTCATGCTTCATGTGACCATAACCGCCACTACATTTGTCCCCCCACACAGTGTTGTGACTTCTGTGAGGACAGGGACGATGTCTTCTGACATTCTCAAGGTATTCTGGCATGCCCAGAAAAGTCAGAGAGAGGGTGCTTGGCATAAGCGGTGGAATTGACGAGCTTCGCCAAAACCCAGCCAACAAAGCAACCCTGGACGTACCTAGGGGAAAACCGTTCCTTGTTGACAAGCTTAGAAGTGCCTCATCAGTTTCAAATCTCAGGATGTGAATTCCTTTCTCCTGTGTGATTCACACGCTAGATTCCTTCTATCCCTCGGTCAAATCATGGATTCCACTCAGTAAAAGAATAAGATTTCAAATGGGAAATCGTATCGCCAGGAATAATAATTTCTCGTAATTAAATAGTTCCTTATCAGTTACAAAGAACTTTTGAATATACCGTGTCTTTTTATTTGCCTGTATTTTGGTAACATGCTGGCCTGGATGAAATGAAACCCAGGTGTCTGGGTATTCAGCAGAGCATAGAGGCCATACAGAGCTTGCTTAAGAGGGTCGCGTTGAAGCCAGGCTGCCTGTGTTCCAACTACATTCGTCACAGACAGCTGTGTGACCTTAGGCAAGTTGCGTAATCTCTCTATGCCTTAGTTCTTTCATTTGTAAAATGAAGATAATAATTGAATCTTCCTTTGGGGGTTGTGAGATATAAAATGAGTTAAGGCTGTGGTTCTCAACCTGAACTACATATTAGAGCCATCAGGAGGGTTTTTAAAAATACTGATGCCCAGGCCAGGCCAGCCCAACTATAGCAGAATATCTGGGGTACAGCCTGACCATCCAGATACCAGTATTTAAAAAATTCCACAGGTGGGACACCTGGGTGGCTCAGTCGGTTAAGCGTCTGACTCTTGATCTCGGCTCGGGTCATGATCTCACGGTTTCGTGAGTTCGAGCCCCACGTCGGGCTCTGTGCTGACAGTGTGGAGCCTGCTTGGGATTCTCTCTTTCTCCTCTCTCTCTGGCCCTCCCCCACTCGTGCTGTGTGTGTGTGTGCGTGTGTCTGTGTGTGTGTCTCAACATAAACAAACATTTAAAAATGTTTAAAAAAAAATAAAAAATTCGCCAGGTGATTCTGAAACATAGGCAGGATTGAGACACCCCACCCACCCACCCACCTGAGTTAAATGAGGGAAATCACTTAGCACAGTACCCGTCACATATTATGTAATGTGTAGTATATGCAGCCATTCTTATTTGTGTGCGATCGTCAGTGGGTGTAACGGCATCATCATGGCTGCTGACTTTTGACTTTCACTTTAATCACTGAGTGTCCTTGCCTTTTAGCCAATCTTGCAGGAAAGCTCTTTAAAATATGCTGCACACTGGGGCACCTGGGTGGCTCAGTCGGTTGAGCATCCGACTTCAGCTCAGGTCATGATCTCACAGTCCGTGAGTTCGAGCCCCGCGTCGGGCTCTGTGCGGACAGCTCGGAGCCTGGAGCCTGCTTCGGATTCTGTGTCTCCCTCTCTCTCTGCCCCTCCCCCGCTCATGCTCTCTCTCTGTCTCAGAAATAAATAAACATTAAAAAAATTAAAATATGCTGCATACTTTCCCGTATTCTTTTTTCTGTTGATAAATTTTTTTAATTCACATAGGTAATTAGAAATTAGAAAAGATCAGTACATGAAAACACATGTAAGGCTCCAATAACCCCACACCAGAAAAAAAAAAACCATTCACATGCCATTGGATACTTGTCCAGATTTTAGTAACCAGGTGTATGTTCCAAAAGTAGATCATTCGAGGTATACTGTTTTAAAATCTGCATTTTCCACTTTAACAGTTCAGAATATTTTCATGCTGATAAATGTATTTCTTTTTTTTAATTTTTTTAATGTTTATTTCTTTTTGAGAGAGAGAAAGAGAGACAGAGCATGAGCAGGGGAGGGGCAGAGAGAGAGACGGAGACCCAGAATCCGAAGCAGGCTCCAGGCTCCGAGCTGTCCGCACAGAGCCCGACGTGGGGCTTGAACCCATGGACTGTGACATCATGACCTGAGCCGAAGTCGGGCACTTAACCAACTGAGTTACCCAGGCATCCCTGATAAATATATTTCTGAGACATATTACTCTACTTTAGAAACTACCATAATAGGAGCACCTGGGTGGCTTAGTAGGATGAGCTTCTGATTCTTGACCTCAGGTCATGATTTCACAGTTCGAGCCCTGAGTCAGGCTCCAGTGCTCGCAGAGCACAGAGCCTGCTTGGGATTCTTTCTCTCTGCCCCCTCCCCAACTCATGCTCTCTCTCTCTCTCTCTTAAATACTTTTAGAAACCACCATAGTATATTTAGCCATGCCTCCTCTTTTTTTGAACCAATAAGCTGTCTCCGCTTTATGTATGTTATAAATAGCATTGCAATTAACATTCCTTCATAGGTTAATTCATTCTTTAAGAAATATTACTGTCTACCTTATGCCAAGGACACAGCAAGGGGCCAGAAGAATCCCTTCCTTCCCTTTCAAAGGGGGAAGGATGACAGAAAACCAACAAACATATGATCTGTGGGATGGTGACAAAGGACTATAAGGAAAATCAAACGAGAGCAGCGGGGCGGTTGGTATGTTAATCGGGTGACCAGGTGAGAAGCTGACCCCTGAGCAGAGAAGTCCATGAGGTGAGGGAGTGAGCCAAGCGGACACCCAGGGGGAGAGCATCCGGACAGAAGGGGACGTTCAAGCGACAGCAAGAGGGCCCCTGTGCCTGGACGAGAGCAGACAAGGGGCGGAGGGATGGAGAAGTAGATGACACAGGACGTTGGAGGATGCCGTCCGTACTTGGGATCTTGCCCCAAGGAAGACAGGAGGCACAGAGGGTTCCAAACAGAGGAGGCACAGGACCTGAGTTGTGTTCTTCACAACTGCTGCTTGTGGAGAATGGGCCGTAGGAAGGCAAGGATAAGAGCATAGTCACCAGTGGGAAGGCAATTGCAAAATCCAAATGGGAATGGTGGCTTAGCCGAGGTCAGAAAGTGGTTGCTTCTGCAACCAAGCCTTTATTCCCATCTTTAACCTTCTGTTATGGGTTGAATTGTGCCCTGCCCCCACCAGGTTCATGTGCTGAAGTCCTCATTTCCAGGACCTTAATATGGGACCGGTTTTTCCTTCAGAGTCTCCAGAAGGAATCAACGCTGCTGACACCTTGACCTTGGCCTTTCTAACCTCCAGATCTGTGAGACAATACATTTCTGCTGTTCCGGCCGCCTGGCACTTTGTCACAGCAGCCCTAGGATTGGGCTGACAATTGCCACTTCCTAGGAAACATCGTTACTGACTCACACACACACAAAGAAAACACTTTATCTTTTCATGTTTTCATCTGGCTCTTAATTTGTAATAGTCTATACTTGTGCTAACTTTTTTTTAAGAGTTTATTATTTTTCTATTTTGTTAATGTTTATTTATTTTTGAGAGAGACAGAGTGTGAGCAGGGGAGGGGCAGAGAGAGAGGGAGACACAGAATCCGAAGCAGGCTCCAGGCTCTGAGCTGTCGGCACGGAGCCCGACGTGGGGCTCGATCTCATGAATCACAAGATCATGACCTGAGCCGAAGTCGGACGCTCAACCGACTGAGCCACCCAGGCGCCCCTAGTTTATACTATTACACCAACCTGTAGCCACGTGTGGCTTTTCAGACTTCAAATATGGCTGGTCCTACTTGAGACATGCTATTAATGTAAAATACACATCAGGTTTCGAATACTTAGCATGGAAACAAAGAATATATAATATTCCATTAGTAATTGAATATTGATTACATGTTGAAATGGTAATATGTTAGGCACATTGAATTAAATGAAATACGACATTGACATTGTCAATGACATTATGACATGAAAAATGACATTGAAATAATGTCACCTGCTTTTCACTTTCTCGATGTATCTACTAGTAAAGCTTACAGTTACATATGTGGCTCATACTTGTGGCTCACATCCTATTTCTGTCAAACCATTCTACATCATAAAGATGTAGTGTTTTGTGTATGTAAGTTCTTAATTTTCTTCACTAAAGTAAAATCTGGTATTTCCTTTATGGTTTTGGCTTTCAGTACCAGGCTTAGAAAGTTTTCCATGCCCCACAATCATATTAATGACTGCCTATAATTTGTCCTGATACATTTTGCATTTAAATATTTACTTACCTTGGGGCGCCTGGGTGGCTCAGTCGGTTGGGCATCCGACTTCGGCTCAGGTCATGATCTCACAGCTCTGTGAGTTCAAGCCCCGCATCGGGCTCTGTGCTGACAGCTCAGAGCCTGGAGCCTGCTTCGGATTCTGTGTCTCCCTCTTTCTCTGCCCCTCCCTCACTCACGCTCTGTCTCTCTCTATCAAAAAATGAATAAAAGTTAAAAAAAATTTTAAATATTTACTCACTTTGAAATGTATCTTTTGTTCATGGTGAGAGATTAGAATCTAACTTCTACTTTTTTCTAAATGG
The DNA here is from genome assembly GCF_022079265.1 of Lynx rufus. Taxonomy (NCBI): domain Eukaryota; kingdom Metazoa; phylum Chordata; class Mammalia; order Carnivora; family Felidae; genus Lynx; species Lynx rufus. The sequence continues at coordinate 6,383,465 of NW_025814834.1, forward strand.
TTATTTTGCTTTGTTTCTGAAACTTGGCTAGTCTATTCATATTCTAATCATTATGGCTGTAGAAAGTATTTTAATATCTTGTAGGACAAATAATCCACATGGTTCCTTCTCTTTCACATATTTCCTGCCTAATCTTGTACATTTATAATTCCAGATGCACTTTCTATCCCTTTTATAAATAAAAAAAAAGTGTTAGAATATTTATTGGAATTATGATAAACATATTAACTATGTGGTATGTTCGCAGCATTTTTAATAACGGAAAAGAATGACAACAATGTCCAAGAATAGGGAACCGTTCATGTAAATCTTGGTATATCCCAAGTGAATGCTGTGATGGTGTGGTTGTATATTTATTTGACCTGGAAAGATGTCCATGATATATTGCCAAATGAAAAATACAAGTTCGGGGCGCCTGGGTGGCTCAGTCGGTTAAGTTGCTGACTTCCACTCAGGTCATTACTCGACTAACTTTTTATACTTAGCCATTTTGGAAAAAAAAGAAAGTTACATAGTTAAATATCTAATTGACCAATTAATCCATTAATCCTGAATTAACATTTCTACTATACCATATTTTGTCTAGCCATTCAAGAACATGGTATATCTCTCAATTATTTTTTTAAATTTTTTGCCTCCTTCAAAAAATGTTGCTGTTACAATCATGTCTACTCTAGATATTTCTTAGGATTTCTATTCCAATTGTCCTATTTTTCTACTATATATTATAGTTAGTATTTGGTATGTGGGAAAACTAGAGAATTTTATTTATATATGTCTTGTAATTTCGGTTACCTAGAAAGGGAGGGAGACAAGGGGAAAAAAATTCGGTCACTTAATGAAATCCCTACTTAATTCTACATGTTTGTCAGTTGGTTTATTCTTTTAAATTTTCTCAGCGGACAATCGCATCACCGGCAAATCATCTTGTTTATCCTATCCCGGTGTTTAAACTCTTTCCTTTTTTACACGTGATACATTGGACAGCTCTTTATATTAATACTGATACAGTTATGACTGTATAGATACAATGTTATTAACATACATCCTTATCTTCTTAATCTGCACAGAAATACCCCTGTGATTTTGTCATAGTTACTGCTGTGGGCTCCTGGCTGCTTCTGGAACTCGCTGCCTTGGGGTTGCAGCCTGAGGCAGACCCAGTGCAGCCCCTGCCAGGTTTTGTTTTGACTCGTCCCAGGTTATTGCCACGGAGCTGGCAGGAGAGAGCACATGCTGCTGTCTGGGGAGGGTGAAGCCGCTTCATCGTCTCCGAATGCAAGGGAGTGAGTGCTCGCCCATAAGGAGCAGTGAGCTCTTTCCAAAGGCTCTGGGAGAGCCCCGTTGCTGGAGACGCCAGCCTGATATTCCCGATCTTTCCCAACCAGGACCTTGACCTGGGCACAGCAGACCTGCCTTGTTTGGGGATTTCACCTTTCCCGGAGCTCAGCCCCATTGAGCATTCAGTGTTGGGCCGGGACCTCCGCTCTCTCTGCCTCTCTTTTGCAGAAGATGAGTCTCTTCCTATGCTACCAAAGACACCTCTTCTCTCGGCTTTCTGTTATCTATGCCCAGAACACCAGCCCAGCGTAACACAAGCATCCTATTCTGTTGAAGAACTTTCACTTTCCCCGTGTCCCAACTGCCTGAAACACCGCACCAGCTAACACAGTCCCTTCCAACACCAGCCCCATCCACCACTAGAGAAAGTAGCAACAATTACACCTCCACCTGGTACCTGCCTCCCATCAGGACAGGGTCCAAAACCCCATCTTATCACTCGTGCAGTGAGTTGAGCAATAGTCCCTCAAAAAGCTATGTCTCCTGGAACCTGTAAGTGTAACTGTATTGGAAAAAATGATCTTTGCGGTTGTAATTAAGGCGAAGATCTCAAAATGAGATTATCCTGGAATAGAGGGGACCCTAAATCCAATGGCAAGTGTTTTTGTAAGAGAAGAGGCAGGAAGACAGAGGAGAAGGTGATACGAAGAGGAGACAGAGACTGGAGCCAAGCCGAGCATCGACAAGCCAAGAACACCAAAGATCGCCAGCAGCCGCCAGATTCTCCCTCGGAGCCTTGGGAAGGAGCCAACCCTGTGGACACATTGATTTAGAGTTCTAGTCTCCAGACTACTGTTTTGAGTGATCATTTGTCAGGGCAGCCTTAGGAAGCTATTTACAACCTTCTTTGTAGAACCTCCCTTGGAATCAACTGTCTCGTTGGGTTCCCCAGGAAGCAGACTTTGGGATGGAGTTTATTTTTTTTTTTTTTAATTTTTTTTTTCACCGTTTTTTATTTATTTTTGGGACAGAGAGAGACAGAGCATGAACGGGGGAGGGGCAGAGAGAGAGGGAGAGGGAGACACAGAATCGGAAACAGGCTCCAGGCTCTGAGCCATCAGCCCAGAGCCTGACGCGGGGCTCGAACTCACGGACCGCGAGATCGTGACCTGGCTGAAGTCGGACGCTTAACCGACTGCGCCACCCAGGCGCCCCTGGGATGGAGTTTAGAACACAGAATATTCACTGAAGACTTCCCCTGGAACGAATATGTGTGCAGGGGAAAGTTGGGGGCAGAAGCAAGGGTGGACAGAGGGTTGAGCTGCAACTCAGGTCCAGTGACAGCCTTGGCTGACCGCTGGGTCCTCTGGAGTTGACTCAAATGGGGCCAAGATGGCCACGGTGATCAGTCACGGGTGTGGGCCATCCCAGTTGGGTGTCCCCCACTCCCTGCCCCTGACCACATCCATCCATTGTCGTCCTAACCCCCAGCACCTCAGAAGGCGGGGCCTGATCCAGTATGACTGGTGCCTGTATAGGAAGAGAAGGTTAGGACACAGACACACACAGAGATGACCGTGTGAAGACAGGTGAGGGAGAAAACAGCCACCTCTAAACCAAGAAGAGAGGCCTCAAAGAAAATAACCCTCCCAACACCTTGAACTCAGACTTCCAGCCTCCAGAACTGTGAAAAAATAAATCTCTGTTGTCTAAGCCACCCTGTCCTGTGGTCCTTTGTCATGGCGGCCCTAGAAAATGAACACAGGTTGATTCCAGTTTGGGGCTGTTACTAACATTCTCATAGGTATTCCTTGCCACACATACCCCCTTCTCTAAGGGGACATAAGCTTTTTGGGGGGGTCTATACTCCTCAGGCATAGAAGGGTTGGTTGCAAATGTGTAGATAATGCCCAAGTGCTTTCCAACATAGTAGAACTGATTTACATTCCTGTCAGTAGGACGTTCAAATTCCAGGTGCCCCATATCCTCGCCAACACTTGGTATCATTACCAGACTTTTTTTTAAGTTTATTTATTTACTTATTTATTTATTTATTTATTTATTTACTTACTTACTTTTTTTTAAGTTTATTTATTTATTAAAATAAACTTTTAAGTTTATTTATTTACTTAGTTAATATTTATTTATTTTTGAGAGACAGAGCATGAGTGAGGGAGGGGCAGAGAGAGAGGGAGACACAGAATGCAAAGCAGGCTCCAGGCTGTGAGCTGTCAGCACAGAGCCTGACGCGGGGCTCGAACTCACGGACCATGAGATCATGACCTGAGCTGAAGTCGGATACTTAACCACCTGAGCCTCCCAGGCGCCCCTCATTACCAGGCTTTTAAATTCTTACCAAACCAATAGTGCATGATGGTATCTTATTGTGGCTTTAATTCATATTCCCCTATTAATGATGCAGAGTGCTTTGTCCCATGTTTACTGGCCACTGAGAGTACCGCTGTTGAGAAGGGCATGTTCAAATCTTTGCCCCCATGTTTCTACTGTGTTTCCTGTCTTGTTGATTGGTTCATATTGATCTGGAATAAATATGCTGTGTATTACTGTCTTAGTACATATTCTTTTGTTTTAGTTGCAAATGCCTTTCCCCTACTCTGTTTCATTACTGTATATCTTTTGATGTATAGTTCTAAATTTTTAATTTGGTCAAGTGTATCCATTTCTTTTTACTGTTTATATATTTTTGTGCTTGGCTTCTGTCCTCACCCACTTCTTTCCCCCCTCAGCTTTGCTTCTCTGAGTGATGCCTTCATTCTCCCCTACCGCGCACGGCTTCCTAGATGCCAGGGGGCGAAGCCTGGACACGTGTGAGCCACAGACAGCTTTTGGGGCCGGCAACTCTAGAAGGAAGAAGGCTTCTCTCCCAGCATCTTTCTATAAAGGAATTTCACTGGCCTATCCTAAGTCACACCTTCACCTCTGAGGAGGTAAGGCCAGATGATTCTCAGCCCCACCAGAATCACATTTCATTCTGGAAGAATGGATTGCTGAGCTCATCCACTAGGACCAGAGGGAGAAGCCAGACATTCAAGTACCTAGAAGAAGGTCAGTATTGCTGGAGCACTCTAGAAAGAGAAGAGAGGGTTGTGAGATTAGGCTCAATACATAGGCAGATCTAGATCACACAGTGCCTCATGAACCATGATAACGATTTTGGATTATTTATTTATTTATGTATTTGAGAGAGAGAGAGCATGAGTAGAAGAGAGGGACAGAGAGAGAGAGAAGGAGAGAGAGAGAGAGAGAGAGAGAGAATCCCAAGCAGGCTCCACTCTCAGCATGGAGCCCGAGATGGGGCTCAGTCCTACAACCACAAGATCATGACCTGAGCTGAAACCAAGAGTTGGACACTCGACCGACTGAGCCATCCAAGCACCCCTGGATTTTTATCACTAAAGCAATCGGCTTTACCCTATGTGTATGAAGACTTGGACCATTTAATGCACATTAACAGAGCTGCTATTAAAACACTCATCAGCTGGGGCGCCTGGGTGGCGCAGTCGGTTAAGCGTCCGACTTCAGCCAGGTCGCGATCTTGCGGTCCGTGAGTTCGAGCCCCGCGTCGGGCTCTGGGCTGATGGCTCAGAGCCTGGAGCCTGTTTCCGATTCTGTGTTTCTCTCTCTCTCTGCCCCTCCCCCGTTCATGCTCTGTCTCTGTCCCAAAAAATAAATAAACGTTGAAAAAAAAAAAAACACTCATCAGCTAAAGTATTGTTTGAAGTTCTGCTGTGAGAGGCTGTCTCTGGCTCAAATGAAATGACTTGTCTTTGTGAACACGATCATCTTGAAAATTAATCATTAAGGTAACAAATTTCCATTACATGTGCAACCCTGGGATTAATACCATGGGCACAAAGATGTGGGCCTTGTCTGTAAGCACTCAGTCTCCTAAGGAGATAAAATTAATCTTTAAGGAATTTAGAAAGCAAATCCTTACTGAATCTGAAACTGTCCACATCAAACATTGTTATGATACTGAAATCAGGTCCTCCCTTACTGGATAAATAATGCTGCCTGCTTCTAGTTGGAGAGTTTATTTCAGAAAAGTGACATTAATTGAGACTAAAATATTAGTTAGAATATAAGACCATTAGTAGATAATCTTCCAAATTAAGTTATGAGTCCTGGTTTAAAACACAGACTCATCAGTTATCTGTCGTGATCAACTATCTGGAACAGCCTGTCCAACAAAACTTGATGATGATCCATTGGCCCCTAGCTGCTTGATCCAATATGGTAGCCACTGACCAGGACACCTTTGGCTATTGGGGGCTTGAAATGTGACTACTGTGACTGAGTCACTGAAATTTTAATTTAATTTTATTAATTTTAATTCCAATAGCCACATGGCTGTCTGTAAGCACACTGGACAGCTCGGGTCAAGAACATGGCCAAGAACCCAGGAAGATTTGATCACTCAGTAGCCAAAGTGGGTATTACCATTTTTATGTATAGAAACCACTTCATCCATGGAAAATTACCTCAGACTTTCACGGAGATCATAAAGAATCTGTGTATGATTAGTTCTGACATACTTCTAATAAGTTTTGCTATATGGTTTCCAGTTCACCAAACAAAATTAAAGTGGCAAAATGGAAATGTGAAGCAGAAGTTGGCCTGTTGACAACAAGGAGTAAAAATTAAAATTTCTAGCGAAGAGACAAAAAATGAACATATTTTAATATTCCTTAGATTGTGTTCTGCAGGACACGAGGGTCTTACAATTTTAAGAAGTGATAAAATGTGTTAGCACTTCTACAAGATGTAACTAGCATATTAATGCTCTGAGAATCTTGTAAAGAAGGTAGTTTAACCTAGCTTAAACCAGAGTTTTCAACCAGGGAAATATTTTTTTTGAGATCTTGCAAAATAACTTTTCCACGAAGCACCTTTTGGGAAATGCCGAGGTAGACCTATAACGCAAAAGAATCAGGCAGGAGACATTTATTGCATGCTAAACATGTCTCAAATCTCACAGAGCTTTATCAGAATGTTTTGCCAGTTTTGCTAAACAAATAGTCCCCATGTTATTTACACCTTTTCAACGCACACACACACGCACACACATACACACACACACACACGCGCGCACACACACACACACACACACACACAAGATGGAAAGTTTCCCAATGTACTCAACCCAACAAGCAGTTGCTAAGACAACAAAAAACAAAAATAGGACAAAACAGAGAAAGAAAATTATGGATCCCACTCCTTACAATGATGGATGAAAATAAAGTCCAGCAGCAGGAGAAGGAACAAAGCTCTTTGACCAACTGGGGTTTATTCTGGGATTACTCAACATTGGGAAATTAATGAAGACAATTTACAATTGTAACTGTACTATTACAATTGTAATTGTATTGTACTATCTACAATAGTAGGTGGGCAAAGGTGAAAACCAACACCATCAGACTGAGAGATACCAAAACGGTGGTCAATAAAATTAAAGATCAAAATGTTTAGCAAAATTGGGGGATAGGGAAGTGAAGAGATTTCTTAATAGCATAAAAAAGAATTATCTTGTGCCACAAGCAAATGCCGTGCTCGTGGACTGTAGGGGATGCTGTGCTGTGCCATCCAGACCTTTGCAACCCAGGACTGAACAGGGCAGCACAGTGACTCTCACGAGCCCTGGGTAATGCTCCATTCATGGATCTCTTCCTCCATTTAAAAAAAAAATGCGTACATATATGTTAAAATTTGTATTTTCATGACTGTATTGGTATAAAGACTAATATAATCCAAGCTGGGTATATCCATTTTTTTCTTCTGATTTTAAAAGTAATTCAAATGTTTTTGTGGCTCTTGGAAGTTGAATAACCCTTTGCACCATCCTCCAGTGCCATTGGAAAAGCCGCCCCTCGAGCTGCTTGGTGTGCAGACACCTTCAGCAGCAGTCTCTTCTGGACTCGCCTCATCTGCAGAGGTGCCTGCCCAAGGTGGTGCTCTAACTGGGTGGTCCAGATCCAACAACTGATAGTTGCAGCTGTTAAAAGGCCTGGCCATCTTGGTCCAACGAGGGGCAATCCAAAGAACCATCTAGCACCGGAGCCACCATGGGAGAGGCCGACTTCTCCCTCTGTCCACTCCCATTTCTATCCCTCCCTCCCACAGGGGCCCATCCCAAGTACCCTAAATACACCTCCTGCCTTAGACTCTACCTTAAAGCCTTCCTCCCAACCTGATATGGCAGTACATTACAAAGGAAACCACACCATGCATTTTTAGCTCAGAAACAGGCCAAATAATAAATAATTTGGGGATGCACTCACATTCTGCAAAACTGCAGGAGAGTGAGGGTGCTGTCATCACAAAGACCAGAGGTCACCTCAGTGGGAGTGGGCACACAGGGAGTTTTTGGGGTGGCGTCCCATTTCTTGATCCTTGTGGGTTTCCAGTGGCGTTCGCTCTACGAGTGCTCTTTCCACCTGTACATGGGTGTTTTATGCAGTCCTCTATAATGATAGATCTCACACTAAAAAAAGAAAAGATTTCACCAAGAAAAAGTGTACTTATTGTCATCATTCTTTCACTGTTATCATTTAGTGGTGGCAGTGTCCATTGTTCTGGGTTCTGTCCCCTCCGATGTGCAGAAAGAAGGGAAGACCATTTATTTATTTATTTGGGCTTCCCTGTAAATATGATGGATATCTGTGGCTGTGTGACAACTGTGTTCCCAAACATTGTCATCTAGGTTTCCTGATATAGAGGAATTCTAAGTAAGGGCAATGTAGGTGAGTAGCAATGAGGGCTTTTTCAGGTTGTCTGACAAAGTCATGCCTGCCCTTTTGACCTGTTTCTACGAATAATGAGATCAGGTCTCTTGTTATCTATTCTTCCTAGCAGTGGGATGTATGAGCCCAACTTCCAGGATGTGAGTTTCACATCAAATGACTCTCTCTGTGACATAAATGGACATTCTCTCCTTCCTGAGACTTGTATTCAATTAGAAAGCGAATAGAGACACCAAGATGGATGTAATAATCCCCCACAAACGGAGTGGAGCCGAACCCCATCTTTCCAACAGATGAGCTGCTCCAGGGAATGCAGCCCAAGGAAACACCATGACTTAGAAATTTCCTTGCCATAGTCTCAAAGCCTTCAGAAAAGTTCATAAAAGCCTCACGCTCCGGGAAGGAGGAAAGCCACAGCCTGAAAGGCCACATTGCCTGCTCACGGCCACTCAAGGCTGCGGCAAAGAACTGTGATATTGTCAGACCTTTCTAGGGCAAAGTGGTCCATTAGGCTCCATCAGCAACACGGTAGGTGTCCTGTAAAAGCCAAGAAAGCAAGCACAGAGCAGACACCTGGAAAACGCAAAAGTGCTGGCCTCCAGAAAGACACAAGGAAAGTAATTTAGCTTAAGCCCCTGTTCCAGAGCCATTTAGAAATCTGTCTTTATATTTGCATTAATACTTCTTTGGTTTCCATTTGGCTCTTTAAAACTTGGAAGCTAGATCCAAGAGCTATTCTCTAAAATAAGTTGGTAGTTCTTTCCAGGCCTTAGAAAAACCACGAGCTCTAAGACGCTAATTGGAAAATGGCGCCTCCACCCAGAGTCCTTTCCGACTACATGCTCCTGTCACTGCCTCTCAGGGCATCACAATGAGACTTAGAAGTAACCCCTCTCCTCTGCCTGTTCTCCAGCCTCACACCTGCAAATTACATTCCCCGACAGCCATCACTGTTCAAATCAAGCACTGGGTCAGCTGCACTTACAGAGCTGGTCTGATGAAACTTCCACAACTCTATGGGGTAAACACTATTCCCATTTTGCAGATGATGGAACTGAGGGTCAGATAAATCACCCAAGGTGGCCTTAGTTACAAGTTGCAGAGTTGGGACTTCATCATGGGTTGTCCCCTCCTTTGACAAGATGATTGCAAGATACAATATAAGTAAGCTGCTTAGCACAACCTGCTCAATTAATAGGGTTATTGGTATTGCCAATTTGTTAAAAAGTGGGTTGTCCCAGGATCCAACTCCCTTTCCCCCTACATGACCCTTTCAAAGACTCATTCAGTCAGGACCAGCCTTGAGGCCCAGGATCCCCTGGGCAGAGCCTGTGGCGAACAAAGGACAAAAAAAGGACAGTTTGCAGAAAGAAAAAAAAAAAAAAAAAGCAGTGGCCATTTAACCTATAAAAACATGTTCAACACAATAACGAAAACTAAACTGAGCCAAGAATTTACCTAGATTAGCAGAGGAGAGGAGCGAAGGTCAAAGATTCCGATAAGAGTAGATGTGATGTTGAGGGGGACTTTTCTTGTCAGCTGTTGAGGGGTGGACCCCAAAGTAGGCAGTTTCGCCGTCTATCAAGTAGCACCTGTGATTACCCTTTGGCCCACTGGTTCGTTATCTCTGAATTAATGCTGCTCACCTCCACACACTTCTCTATCTGCCGCGTGCGGGTACAAGGAATTGCAGAGCTCTGGTTTTTGTTTGTTTGTTTGTTTGTTTGTTTGTTTTTTGGGTTTTTTTTATAGTTCAAGATCCAAGATGAGAGCCATCTGCTCAGTGGTAGTAAGTCCGTTAGATAAAGGCGGGTATACACATGGAATGGCATCCTCAGCAGCTGTTAAAGAGTTAACTCAACAAACGCTTAAGGCCCATGCACTATGTAGCAGGAACCAAAGACTTTAAAAATACCATTGCATTTAATTTTCATCACAGCCCCATGAGGAGGGTGCTTTTCCTATCCACAGATGAGAAGGCAGAGGCACAAACGGGGTAAATATTTTCCCAAGGCCACACAACTAGGAGGTAGCAGAGGCAGGCTCCGAACTAGGCTGGCCCAGAGTCCCTCTCATGACTGCTACACTAGGCTGCAGACCCCATCGAAATTATCTTTCACACGAAAGACCAAATAAAGAGCTCTTCAGACCCCCAAAAAAAGGTTACTTTTTAAAGCCAAGAAACGTTATGGCCCGCAGACATACTATAAGAAAGGTTAGGGAAATTCTTCAGGGAGAAGGAATATGATAACGAATTTTAAAAAATGAAGATCTCCAGAAATGGTAAAAATGAAAGTGCACACAAAAAAATTTCATGGGTGTGTGGGTGGATCAGTTGGTAAAGCGTCCAACTCTTGATTGTGGTTCAGGTCATGATCTCGCAGTCGTGAGATCAAGCCCCACATCAGGCTCTGTGTCGGGTGTGGAGCCTGCTTAAGATTCTCTCTCTCTGCCTCTCTCAAACAATTAATAAAATAAAATAAAATAAAATAAAATAAAATAAAATAAAATAATAACAATTTCATGTTTTTATTTGCTCTAAAAAATAATTAACTGTCTAAAGCAAAAATAGAAACCATGCACTACAGGGTGTAGAATGTGTAAAAATAACATGTATGACAATCATAGCACAGGGGACAGGATGGGGGAATCAGAAATACACTGATTTAAAGCTCTTATGCTATATTTGAAATGATACGATATTATTTGAAGGTAGACTGTGAGAAATCAAAAATTATGTTGTAAACTGTAGGACAACCATTTAAAAATGGTTAAGCCAACAGCTGGAGGTAAAACGGAATTGTAGAAAATAATTAACCTAAACATAAACTGAGCTAGAGGACAGGAGAACAAATGAAGAGACAAGAGAAAACAACCAGGAAGAAGGTAGATTGCATTCCAACTATATCAGTAATTACACTAAATGTACATGATCTAAACTGACTGACTGACTAATAAGCAGAGATATGAGATTGAATTTTTTAATGAAATACCCTACTATAGGCTGTCTGTAAGAAATCTATCTTTAACATAAAGACATAAATAAAAAGAAAATGAATGGAAAAGGTTATGCCATTCAAACACTAACCAAAACCAAGAAGGAATGGTTATATTAATAACACACAAATTAGACTTCAGGGCAAGAATGTGCCACAAATAAAGAAAGACATTATAAAATGATAAAGTGATCAATTCACTGAGAAGACATAACTGCCCTAAATGTAGGTAATAGCAGAGTTTTAAAATACACTGAGCAAAAACTGATAGAACTGAATGAAGAAATTGACAAATCCACAATTACAATCGAAAAATTCAAAACTCTCCGCTCCATAATTGATAAAACAAGTAGACAGAAGACCAGTAAGGATATGGAAGACTTGATTAACACGATCATACAACTTGACTTAATTGACATACAACGATTGACAATCACCAAGATTGACCATATTTTGGACCTTAAAAAATCCTCAGCCAATTTAAAAGAACTGAAATCATACAAAGTGTGCATTCTAGCCATAGCAGAATTACACTTGAAATCTATTAACGATAAGGCGGTGGCCAGGGCCTGGGGGTGGGTAAGAGTTTGACAACAAAAAACACAAGAGAGTTTTGGGGATTGATGAAACTCTTCCATATCTTGGTCATGGGAGCTACTACATGACTTTGCATGTGTCAAAACTGATACACCCTACACCAAAACAATGAATGGCAATATATATGAATTATACCTAACTAAAACTGACTAAAATTTTTCAAGTAACAATGAGAGAAAAAACTCTCTAAAGGCCTGATAGACAAAGGAAGTCAGTTTAGATCCTTTCTAAGTCGACACGTCTGTATGTAAACTTTGTTCAAACCCAAAGCCTGACTTATGGCCCGCCATGAGTCTGTGCATCTGCTTTGAGAATGAGCAGCCTGGAGGAAAATCATCTTGTCCACGGGATACGGATCAATGCTCCTACGCCGGGGCATACTCCTTGACGATGAAACTCGCGAGTCCTGCCTATGTGTTAATCTATAATCTTTTGAGATTTTACAAGATGCAAAAAGTATATAATCCTGTGAAAGCTATTCATCCTCCAGAGCACGTTCTTCCCCGCAAAGAGCCTGTCTCCTGGGCAGCTGTCCTAACCCGAGCTCGAATAAAAACTCTCTGTCTCACTTCTAGAGATTCTAAAAGGTTTGTTCATTTTTGCATCGATACCCTCAGGATATAAGGAGTTCATACAGTTCCTTCAGGGATGAACAGACTCAAGGACACTGCAAACAACTAAGGAATGTTCCAGATAAAGGACACATCGGTTTCTGTCATTTCTCCTCCTCTGACTACTAGCAAATTATATCATTAATTTCGGAGGAATGACTGCAAATGAACGTTTTCACAATAAATTCTATGTGTGCTATAAGCACTACTTATGAACCACAGAAAGGAGTAGGTTTTGAAATGGGAGTTATTACTTTTCCTGTCAAATACTTCCCAAATGGCAGAACTAAGAAAATTTGTAAAGAATTCTAAAACACACACCGCACTCAGCAATAGTAAACCCGAGATATGAGCAAGACCTCAAAATTCAGAAGAGGAGAAAACAAAAGAGAATTCCTAAAAAGCCTACATTCTCTGCACTTTATAACAACATTAAGGAATAATCGTGATAAATGAGAGAGACACAGAAATAGTTCTTATCTCCTGTAAGAAAAAACCTTACAGGCAATGGTGAGGGTAGTTGAATATAAAAAGATAAAGAGGGTTGTGAGAAGAGTTCATGCAATGAACGTAAAGGTTCATTTTAAGTAAGGACCGGATGCACTGAAACTTTGCAAAGAAACAGAACAATGTCTTCTGTTCCTTTCAAACTCACCGCAGTTGATGGGGGCCAAGACAGAATTGCAAAGGCCTCTGAAAGGGGGAGGTAATCCTGGAACACTTCTAAGGTAAGTATTTCTTTTTTAAGTAGCTAGCATATTATCAAGTAACCTGGTGCCTCCTGTTTTAAAACTATTCACACATAATAACAGAAGACCTGACCCTTGAATGCTTCAGAGAAAGATGTCCTGAGAGTTTTCAGATCCATAAATGGGGTTGATTAAAAATAGGTCATCCAAATCAATCTAATTGCCTTCTATTTTTAATATAAATTCTTTTCATTGATTTTTAAAATGGATAGTCCATTAAAACACATTAATCATGACCCTAAAAGTCTACTTGTATTGCAAAAAGCCTAAGGTGAAGAATAAAAAGCAATTTCCCACCACACAAAGCTGAAACGGGACCATCACCAAAGAGAGCTAGAGCCCTACTTTTCCTGGGGAAAAAACAAAAACACTTCTGGGTAAAAGCTGGGAGGTGAGGTATCATTTTGATAAAATGTTGTCCAGCTGTATGACAGCAGAATGTAGGAATGTTTGCAGCCTTGCATGTCTTATTTGCCTAAGTGGTCTCTAATTTTGTGGCACCAAGGTAAAACGTATGACTGTGTTTTCTATTACATGAGTGATGTTCGCTCACAATGGCAGGATACCTGTTCAGTCTAGACAATGCAGCTAAGGAAAACTGATATTAAAAATAACCCATAATACCATCATTTAGAAATAACACGGGAAACATTTTGATACAAAACATAGTCAAATTTTAAAAACATACAATGTATGTTTTAAGGGCAGATATATAATACAGGCTTATAACCTTTTATACTAAAAAATCATATATGTTTTAGATGGCAATGAATACAGTGTCTCAAGATTGTTGTGAATGGAATACAGTGCATATGTATTGCCATTTATTCAACCACCCTTTTAGTATTGGACTTTGTAAACAGTGCTTCATTAAAGGTCCTACACCTAAATCTTTGCCAACAGGCTTAAGTACTTAAAAGAGATTTCAGGGGTGCCTGGGTGGCTTGGTCAATTAGGCGTCCCACTCTTGGTTTCGGCTCGGATCAGGATCTCACGGTTCGTTAGTCTGAGCCCCACATAGGGCTCCGTGCTGACAATGTGGAGCCTGCTTGGGATTCTCTCCCCCCCTCTGCCCCTTCCCTGCTCACTCGCTTTCAAAATAAATAAACTTAAAAAAATTGTAATAGGGGCGCCTGGGTGGCTCAGTTGGTTGAGCAGCCGACTTTGGCTCAGGTCACCATCCCGCAGTCCGTGAGTTCGAGCCCCGCATCAGGCTCTGTGCTGACAGCTCGGAGCCTGGAGCCTGTTTCGGATTCTGTGTCTCCCTCTCTCTGACCCTCCCCCGTTCATGCTCTGTCTCTCTCTGTCTCAAAAATAAATAAACATTAAAAAAAATTTTTTTAATTGTAATAAATAAAATAAAATAGATTTCAAAAAGTAGACTCATTAAATCAAAGAATAAACACCTTTTGTGAGCTTCGACGGACACCTTTTGGAAACCCAAATGGTCAGCTATGACAGTCTCTTTCCATCAGCTCTAGACCAATGGAAGGGAGTGACCCCTTTTCTTGGCAGCCTAACGGATGGGGCTTTGCTGCCTGTGGCTGATAATTCATCTCATAAAGACGTTTTCACCAGGACATAGCAGTGGCTATGTCAACTCTGGGACCAACCAAAGCTGTGTCTCCCCAACCACAGATGGTGGTGACATTTCCACACTTTTCCAACACATTATTCCATGGAAATGCTGCAGAATAAACACCCATCTATTATATAAAAATTTTATAAAATTTAGGCGTCTTTTATGAGAACAGTCATAAAATAATTCCAGTGACAATTATTTCCTATGCCCATAATTTTATTTTGTCTATTTAAATTCAAGTTAGTGAACATACAGTGTGGTCCTGGTTTCAGGAGTAGAACCCAGTGATTCATCTCTTACATATGACACCCAGTGCATATCCCAAAAAGTGCCCTCCTTAATGCCCGTTCCCCATGTAGCCTATCCCCCACCCACCTCCCTTCAAGTGACCCTCAGTTTGTTCTCTATAGTTAAGAGTCTCTTATGGTTTGCCTCCCTCTCTGTTTTCATCTGATTTTTCCTTCCTTTCCCCTATGTTCTTCTGCTGTGTTTCTTAAATTCCACATGTAAGTGAGATCATATGATATTTGTCTTTCTATGACTGATTCTTTCGATTAGCATAATGCACTCTAGTTCCATCCACATTGTTGCAAATGGCATGATTTCATCGAGGAGGAGTAGTCCATTGTATGTATATGCCATATCTTCTTTATCCACTCATCAGTTGATGGACATTTGGGCTCTTTCCATACTTTGACTATAGTCAAATAGACTATTGTCAATGTTTGTAGCACTGCAATAAACATTGGGGTGCATGTGCCCCCTTTGAATCAGCATTTTTGTATCCTTTGGATAAATACCTAGTCGTGTAATTGCTGGGTCGTAGGGTAGTTCTATTTTTAAGTTTTTGAGGAACTTCCATACTGTCTCCCAGAGTGGCTATACCAGTTTGCATTCCCACCAACAGTGCAAAAGTGTTCCCCTTTCTCTACATGCTCGCCAACATCTGTTGTTTCCTGAGTTGTTAATGTTAGCCATTCTGATGGGTGTGAGGTGGTATCTCATCGTGATTTTGATTTGTATTTCCCTGATGCTGAGTGATGCTGAGCATCTTTTCATGTGTCTGTTAGCCATCTGGATGGCTTCTTTGGAAAAGCGTCTATTCATGTTTTCTGCCCATTTCCCCACAGGATTATTTGGTCTTGGGGTGTTGAGTTTGGTAAGTTTTTTTAATAGATTTTGGATACTAACCCTTTACCCAATATGCCATTTGCAAATATCTTCTCCCATTCTGTCAGTTGCCTTTTAACTTTGTTGATTGTTTCCTTCCCTGTCCTATGCCCATAATTTTAAACACTTCCAGGGTTGAAAATTCTGTCAAGGCCAGCAGAGGGCGCTGTGTAGGTGCAACCAGAGGCGGAAATAGGGCTGCAGGGCTGAGCATGCCTTCCTCTCGGCCGCTATGGAAACTCTGTGAGACCCTGGGTGCTGTTCCCAGCCCCTTCCACTGCCAAAGAAATTGCAGACTGACGTTGTGATCCTCCCTGTTATTTGGGAGTGTTGTGGAAGGAGTTTGCACGGCAGCTCTGGGGTCCTGGGGTCACATGTATAGGCTGCTCCAGTGGGGCAGGTTGTTTGTACAGAATGGTGTCAAATCAGAAGCATCTTGCAGGGCTCCTTCCTTAGTTGGGCCACCACTTTGGACCACAGGATGGAAAAATTCAGTCCGAGAGGACTGGATGACCACGTGGCCAGAAGGATAAGAGTCAGGCATCGGCTTTGGCTGGGTCAGAGAGGATTGGCCAACGTGAGTCTGTTTGAGGAACTTCAATTAAAGACATAAAGTTGAGATTGAGAAATTGTTCCCCTGAAGTTGTCCAGGAACCCCTGGGTCAGAGGCAGATCCTTGGACAGTCAGTGAAGCGAGGGAGGGTAGCCCTGGAACCCGGGAGTAGTTTCCTAGGAGTGGGCACCAAGCTCTGGGAAAGCCCAATTTTGAGGTCTCAAATCTCTGCATGTGGTAAGTTAAATGTTTGACACTAACTTGCGTGGAAACATAGAGTTGAGGGAACAGCATGTTAAATTTCTGAACACTCCCAAGGGAGGGAGAGGGAGAAAACATAGCCTAGTTGTGAAAATCAGAAAAGTGAGAAACAATGTGTAGATTCAGTGGCCGATTGCATCAAGGTCCTCCAGAGATCACACTGGAAGACCAAGTTAGGGTGCAGGGTGTTTGTCAGGAGGTGCCCTCACCATTGACACCTGTGGAAGGGAGGGGACAAATCAAGAGGGGACACGTTGCCTCCACTGATCCCATGGAGAGCTCAGGAGCTGGAATGAATCATCAGGGCCGCCCTCCGCTTGACATGGAGGCCCAGCCCTCATATACCCCCCCCCCCCCCCGAGAGCTCTCAGTGGATTTAGGCCATTCTGGGGCTGCACACCATGGATCGTGGGCTCTCTGCAACCGAGGCGATTCCTGAAGAGGCTGCCAGCTGAAAGCACCTGTGGACAGCCCTCCAGCAGCCCGGGCATCTTGAAGGCAGATCCAGGCAGCACATCTCTGTGCCCTTCACGATATATTCCCTGGGCGCTTACACTCCACGCACCCCACCGTTCTCACCCCCTACTTCTCCCGTAATTTCTACCCAATGGCCTGATAGGATTGGGGTGCGGGCTGAGAGGAGGTGAAGAGTCCATCCAAGGGACCTAATGGTGCTCAAAGTTATGAATATTCCAGTGTTCTTCATGTGATCGATTACTAGTTTCAGTGATTAAGAAAAGATGCTTGATGATTTCAATCTTCTTGAATTTATTAAGACTAGTTTTGTGCCCTAACACACCATCTGTCCTAGAGAATGTTCCAGGGGCACTTGAGAAGAATGTGTATTGTTGCTTTTGGACGGAATGTTTTGTTTGTATGTATCCAAATCCTTCTGATCTAACACTTCACGCAGGCCAATGTTTCCTTATTGATTTGCGTCTGGATGGTATATGCATTGATGTCAGTGGAATATTAAAGTCCTCTATTATTGTACTGCTGTGTCTTTCTCCCTTCAGGTCTGTTAATATTTGCTTTATGTGTTCGGGTGCTCCAATAAAAATATTTTATTTTCTATATGGATTCTATAACATTTATGGCATTTCTTCCTAAACATATGGTCATTTTCCTCCTCCTTTTGCATTGGTAATTTGGTGGTGTCTTTCTTGGGCACCCTCCCTCCCCCGCCCCGGGGTCGTAACTGCGTCGGGTCCGGGCCCGGAGGGGGGCCAGGGGAGGAAACTGGCCAGGTAATATCTGGGTGAGAGCGGTCCTCACACTGACGCGAGACCCCCGCCCCCCAGCAAGTCACCCAGTCATCTCAGGTGCACAACGGAGGAATCCCATAATTCCACAGGGTTCTCGAGTGGCGCTGCCGATTAACGGGAACGCAACCGGTAGCCGGTTCCACCGGGCCATCGCCCTAAGGCATGCGCGGTGGCGGACACCCCCCCGCCCCCGCCGCCGCCTCCTCCCCGCGGCCGGGCCGGGCTCGGGTGGGGCGGGGGCAGAAGCTCGGCCGCGGATTGGCCGGGAGTAAGATGCGCCACGCGTTTGAAAGGCCCAATCAGCGCCCGGCCTCTCCTCGCCAGCCAATAGAAAGCCGGAAGGGCAAGCAGAGGGGGCGGGAGTCGTTATTTGAACCGGGGCGCCCAAGGGGCCGCGGTACGTCTTGCCGCTGGAGTCGGGTGTGGGTCTCTTCGAGCCATGGAGGGCGAGCCCCTGGGGGAGGACGCGCTGCTGTGGCAGCTCCGGGACAGCCGCCGCCGCTTCCAGACGCGCATGCAGCGGCTGATAGAAAAGGTAGGCCCCCCGCCCCCCAACCGGCCCGCTGGAGTCGGGGAGGCCGGGCGCGATGGGGAAGGGGAAAAACGGGGCTGGGGGCTGGGGTAAGGGTGGAGGCGGCCGAGCACGGGGCCGAAGGTGGGGGAGCGGGGTGGGAAGGGGAGGGGAGAGGGGGTGGAGAGGAGGCAGCGGGATTGGGGGCGCTGGGGTAGACAGGGGAGGTGGTTTGGGGGCGAGAGGGAGGCGGGCGGGTTTGGGGGGTCCTGCAGACTTCCAGCCTTGTGCTGGCGCCTCCTCAGCCGGGTCAGGGCCTCCTCGCGGCCCTCGGAGCTGAGGGGATGCCCCTTTCTCTCCCGCAGTACAACCAGCCCTTCGAGGATGCCCCGCTGGTGCAGATGTCCACGCTGACCTATGAGACACCCCAGGGTACGGAGTGATCCCCCCCTTCTGAATGTTTACAGTTCAGAGTGTGAACAGGATAGTGTCGTCCCAGAGTTTGAAATGCTATCCCTGCTCTCTTGTGAAAATTTTGTCCGCCTAATAAGAACTAAAACATTCCTAGTTCCCTTGAGCCTATAAATTACTTATTTTTTAAATTACCTATTAAAAACAGAATTCTGCAGATCCATAGACACACGCTGGTTAAAAATACCCCCTGTCTGACCCTGTCGGTCTGGGCCGGTTGGGATGATTTTTGGTTTTGGGGGGGGGGGGGTTGTAATTTTTTTCTAAGTTTATTTTTGAGAGAGAGAGAGACAGAGTGCCAGCAGGGGGAGGGACAGAGAGGGAGAGGAGACCCAGAATCCCAAGCAGGCTCCAGGCTCTGAGCCGTCAGCACAGAGCCCGACACGGGGCTCAGACTCACAAGCCGGGAGATCATGACCTGGGCCAAGGTCGGACACTTAACCAGCTGAGCCACCCGAGGCATCCTGTGGGCTGGTTGCTTTAACAGCCAAGGCTGTGTCTCTGTTTCTTCACCTGTCAAATGGGAAGATGGTAGTAATCTTCTTGATGGGGATGTTGTAAGTTACAGGAGCTCCTTGTGAAACTCTTGGAACAAGGCCCGGCTCTTGCAATCACTCTTATTGACTACTTTTTGACCTGTTTGACTTGGAGTATTAGCTGTCCTCCTTGAGATTCTGAGTACTTGGAACTTGACCTGAATATAGGGAGAAGGAGCCATTCCGTTCAGTGGTTGATGTTGTAAGCTGACTTAAATCTCCTGGATTCTCTTTGGTAGCTGGGTGAAGAAAGTTTGCACTGGGTGACGTCAGTTCCTCCCCCTCTGTCTTATTACCAACTCATTAGGACCTGCTAATGAAGGCAGATCTCAGATCCAGTTCTGCCCTGCATTGGACAGACAGGCACTAGAAGCTTCATAAGATCTGCTTCTGAAGTTAAATAAAGTTTTAGCTCTCTGCATTTTTAGCTGACCCAGCCACACCTTGGGTGAAAAGTTTGTGAAGACAGAAGCTAAGATAGTCCAGCTCCAGGCCTCTGTTACTCTCTGGTCTCATCAGGCAATGACAAATCTAACCCGAAGGCAGGACCCAGGGCTGGGTAGGAATCGTTCCCAGGGTGCCATCCACAGGCTTCATTCACTATGTTCTGATGCGCTGTTTACGCAAGGAGTGGTCTGGCCACTCCACAGATCTAGAATACCACTAACTTCACTGCTGAAACTCACTTCTGACTCCGGTTTAATGAGAACAGCCTGTTAAAACGGATCCCTGAGGCCTCTGGCATCGGTGCTGGGTGCAGATTGAGTAAGTCTAACGAGCTCCCGGCTGCTGATAGTACAGTTCCTCTGTCCTGTCGCTCAGCCTGGAGAGGTACTCAGGGGAGCGCCACCGTGATTGGGGTTAGCTGACCACCCTTGTAGCATAAACTCCCGATTTAAGGCAACACCGTAGGGTGTAGATCGGAGCTAACCCTCCCACACCGATTATGACGAGGACAGGAGGGGAGGAATAGATGTTCGCATGTGTGGATAGCTAAGGTGTGCCCTTTGCTTCTGAGAGTCTTGTGTTTTTGATTCTCAACAGCCCTTTGGGGTAGGTGCTGTCTTAGGATCATGGTTTCCTAGCAGAGGATGCAGCAGAAAGATGTAAAGGAACCAGCCCCATGTCACTTAGCCAAATTGGCAAAGCCTTGACCTGACGGAGCACATTTGCTCGGCGTCACTCTGTTCCAGAAAGGCCACAGGGCACAGTGGCCAGGAGCACAGAGAGTCACTCCCCTGGGTTCCCAGCCTGGCTCCACCACGTGGCTGAGCAGCCCGGGCTGGTTGCTGGACCCACTTCTTGCCTCTGTGTCTCCGTCTGGCCAGCGAACTTGGAAAGTAGGAGTTCTGTACAGGTGAGTTGTAGACACTGAATGAGGTGTACTTGGAAAGCGTTTAGAATAGAGCCTGGAGCGTTGTAAGCACCGTGTGTGAACGTTTGCTAGTGTCCTCGTTGGCAACCATCTCAACCCAAGGATCCCTTCTTGTTCACTTGAATTTACCTGGGGGCAAATGGAGGTTTAGGAAGAGATTAAGTATTCTTGCCCCGGTTCTGCTAACGAGTAAGGGGCAGGACTCCTAATCTCCGTGTTTACCCTGCGCTTAGGCTTTGTTCTAGACATCTAGATTGCCCTCAGAAAGTGCTTCCAGTCTATACATAGTATATAGATTGCTCTCAATAAATATATTTTGAGTACAGCACTCGGCACATGTGTGTTCCTTGTTTCTGCTTAACTCTGTGGCTTAAAGATGGAATTGGATAATCTGCCTCTTAGGTAGGAGATTTCCATTAATGACAGATTTCTGTCTAATCTTAATTTTTTTTTAATGTTTATTTACTGTTGAAAGACAGAGAGAGTCAGAGCGTGAGCAGGGGAGGGGCAGAGGGAGAGAGAGACACAGAATCCGAAGCAGGCTCCAGGCTCTGAGCTGTCAGCGCAAAGCCCGACGTGGGGCTCGAACTCACGGACTGCGAGATCATGGCCTGAGCCGAAATTGGATGCTTAACCGACTGAGCCACCCAGGAGCCCCTGTCTAATCTTAATTAAAAAAAAATTTTTTAATGTTTATTTATTTTTTTGAGACAGAGACAGAGCACAAACGGGGGAGGGTCAGAGAGAGAGGGAGACACAGAATCCGAAACAGGCTCCAGGCTCCAAGCCGTCAGCACAGAGTCTGACGCGGGGCTCGAACCTACAGACCACGAGATCATGACCTGAGCCGAAGTCGGACGCTCAACCGACTGAGCCACCCAGGCGTCCCTAATCTTAATTTAAAAAAAAAGACTTCCAGCCTCACAAAGATGAGAACAACAGGTATCAGGAGCGTGGCTTGGTTTCCGTAGATTACGTCTTTCTCTGGCCCATCACGTTGGTTTTCTCTGAATGCAGACTGAACAGACATTCAGCGGTCAGGATTGTTTAGGCGGTAACTTTTCTCTCATTTCTTTTCTGAAGGATTGAGAATTTGGGGTGGAGGACTAGTAAAGGAGAAGAACAGAGAACAAATCCAGGTATTTAATGTCCGTTTTTATTGCTGCCATGTGCTGCTGTGCGGGAATATCGATGTGAATAAAGGCGTAGGTTAGCTGTGACTGCGCCGAGGTCGCCACAGGGCTTCTGTTCTAGGTCTTTCTCACCTGAACTCCCTCCTTTTCCTCTAAGGATTTGCTGAGAAGTTTTTCTCCTGTTGCTCGTCAGGTAGCAGGAGGAGCTGCATTGATGTTTAAGCCTTTTCTGCCCCCGTTTCCTCTGCGGTAGGCCAAGGGGTTCTTGACAACAGCCCCACGTGCGGGGCTGGCCAGTGGGAGAAAGCTGCCCCTGCCCCTGCCCCTGCCCCTGCCCCAGCCTTAGCTGCATCTGTGAGCCTAGTTTGTTGGGTCCTTTACAGAAAAACCCCAACCCAGCTCCTTTGAGGAAAGAAACATGCCTCCTTTCTCTTCTGCAAGGGGAAGAGAGTAGGGAGAGGGTACAGGGTCACACTTCTTTCCGCATGGAGCTGTTTTCCAAAACACTGTGTGGTTTCTCCCGGATGCATCCACTGCTGCTGGGGCACCTCGGCCTGTTTTGTTCACGGGAGGTGCCGATACAGCCTGCCCGCCTCCTGGGAGACCCACGGAGTCTTGCTACCGTCATTTTTTTTGCAGGGATATCTAGAATTCCCTTAACGACTGCCTCCCAGCCCAGAAGCCTGTACCCCAGAACGAAAATGTCAGGGTTAGGGTTCCAAAGCAAGGAACAGCAGTTCTGAAATAAAATTTCTTCCTGATTATTTGAATCACACCCATAATACGTTTGGTCGTACAAATGTTAGAAATACATACAGCCATTAAAATCAACCTGACTCCTATAGTCGCTGATATTTTAGTATAATGTAATTCCCACCTATAATACACATATTTTTACCCCTTCTTCTTTACATACTATACACTGTGATCATTTCTTTTCATCATCCGTTGTATAATTCAGTCACACTTATTTACTTATTTATTTATTAGTTTTTAATCTTTAATTTTTGAGAGAGAGAACGAGAGGAGGGACAGGGAGAGAGGAGCTGGGACAGAGGGTCCAAAGCAGGCCCTGCACTGACAGCCCGATGCAGGACTCAGACTCACAAACTGTGCCAGAAGAGAGGCCTATGAGACCCCTGCTCTCTCATATGCTAAAGGAAGGAGTGTAGGTTTGTTACGGTGGCTTGAAATGTGTTCTCACTGAATCAAGCGTGTCTTTATCCACTTCCGTGCTTTCGAGGACTCCCCGGTGAAGACTTTCGAGGATGCCCCAGACAGCAGGAGCGGCGCTGACCCCGCGGAAGCCGAAGCCCGAGGTCTGGCGCTTCCTGAGCCCAGCACACGAATCCTGGGAGTTGGTGAGTGTCCCTGCGCTAGGAATTGGGGTCGGCAGGGACATGCGTCCCTGTGATGGCATTTAAAGCCCAGATTCCTCACGATGACTTTTTCCAAGGCTTTTTTAAAAGTGGGAGCATCTTAAAGTGCCTGTCACTGCTGTCTGCACTCCCCAAAGGAGCTGTCTGGCTGTTACGTCCGTGGCGCTTACACAGAAACAGTGCTCAAGCGTTCTTGAGTAATGGACATACGCCCTCCCATCAGTTTTTAACTTATTGCCCCTTCCGTAAAAAAATTAATGTCAAAAATATAATGAAACGCCAGATTTGCCATGCAGGCCGTGTTTGAACTGCTGACTTTTTTTTTTTACATTTATTTGTTTTTGGGAGACAGAGAGAGAGAGCACAAGTCGGGGAGGGGCAGAGAGAGAGGAGACACAGAATCCGAAGCAGGCTCTAGGCTCCGAGCCGTCAGCGCAGAGCCCGACACGGGGCTCAAACTCCCAAACTGTGAGATCATGACCTGAGCTGAAGTCGGAAGCTTAACCGACTGAGCCCCCCCAGGCGCCCCTGAACTGCTGACTTCTACAGAACGTTTTGCTGCCCAAACCCCAAGCCAGCCTGTTTTCCGGGGAGTCTGTCATCACCATCTTTCTCTCTCTGGTGTCTCTCTCTGCCCTGGATGCATCTGTTTGAACGTGCTCAGGTTCCACCTTAAGCACACGGAACAGAGTTCACGGCTCTCCCGGTCCTGTGTCCCTCTGTAGCCACCTGCCATGGGTCACTTCCCTTCTCGAACAAACTTACAGCCGATGCTCTGCTCCACTGCCACCCTCTCTGCCGCCAGTTCTGTGCAGGCTCCGGGCTCCATCGGGAAGGCGTAACTCTCTGTGGTCCCAGCCTTCCCCATTGGTGACTCCCACTGGCATTCTGTGGCTTCTATCCCATTGCCCTGTTGGTGGCATTTGAAGCTTCTGGAAATCCTGTAATTGGCCTGTGGCCCTGTGCCCGCTGGGTTTTCTTCCCTCCCAGCCCCTCTTAACTCCCCTCTCTACTGGATGCCCTTTCTTGAGATTGGTCTGAGCCCCTCACTCTGGCGGAAACCCCATCCCAGACCCAGTCTGCATGTGTTTACTGTCTGTCAGCCTCTCTTCTTGAAGACTTTGTCTAAACTCGGCAAATCTAAACCGGAAAGGTCAACCTAGCAGGATTCCTATTGGCTCAAGGCCTACCA
Source organism: Lynx rufus (assembly GCF_022079265.1). Classification (NCBI taxonomy): domain Eukaryota; kingdom Metazoa; phylum Chordata; class Mammalia; order Carnivora; family Felidae; genus Lynx; species Lynx rufus. The sequence goes on from NW_025814834.1 coordinate 6,407,888, forward strand.
CCGTCTTCCCTGTACAATGAGCCAGACACCCAGCCCCTCCTGCCCTCCTCATACCCAAGACGTCCCCCTGCTGTGCCTTTGCCTCCCACCGTCCCTTGTGCGGCTCTGCCCCCGTGCCCCACCGCACCCCCACGGTACCAGCCCCGCCCCTGCTGACACCTGCCATCAGAACAGACCCCCCCCACTTTCACCCAAGCTGTCTACACTGGCTCTCCTCCTGGTAGCAGTTAGCCAGCTGGGTAGACAGGTTTGTAACTGGTCCTGAACCCCCATCTCCTGCCGGCCCTGACCTACAGCCTCTGTCCGCTCTCCCCAGCCCTCGTCCGGCACCTTGCCTGCTCTAGCCGTCTATAAAATGGGTTGAGTCCCACGGGGAAAACTGGCGGTCATTCAGGGTAGAATTGACCTTAAGGAAGGTGTTTATTCACAGGTGTTATCTGTTGACTGGTGTTGATCGAGATTGTAGCTCCACAGATCCTTAGGTCCGTGAGTTTCTGGACTGCTCAACATAACTAGAAATGTTTATCCTAGAGCTGCACTGTCCGGTGTGGTGGTTCAGCCTCCTGTGGCGAGTCAGAGGAACTGAAAGTTAAATCAAATGGAAAATCTTATTTATGTGCCTCACGAGACACACGTGGCCGGTGGCTGCCATACCGGGCGGCAGGTAGGGAACTTTCTGCCGTCACAGACTGGGACGGTGCTGGGCTAGAGCGACCCAGCTCCGAGGACCAGAAGCCACCGAAGGAGCTCAACGTGACAGAAAGCTGCTTCTCTGGCCTCTACCCCCTGAGGCGTGTTCCTGTTCTGATGCATTTGTTGCATTACTGATAATCAGGACAGCGACAGATGGCTGTGTCCTTATTAAAGGGAGCGCCCTAGAACATACTGGAGGGGTGTAAAAACTATTCTTGAGAGGAAAACGCAAGCTTTCTTTAAAATTCTTGGGGTGCCTGCGGGTTTAGTTGGTTAAGCGTCCGACTTCAGCTCAGGTCATGATCTCATGGTTCGTGAGTTCCAGCCCCGTGTCAGGCTCTGTGCTAACAGCTCAGAGTCTGGAACCTGCTCCGGATTCTGTGTCTCCCTCTCTCTCTGCCCCTCCCCCCACTCACACTCTCTCTCTCTCTCTCTCTCTCTCTCTCTCAAAAATAAATAAAAATTTAAAAATATTTTAATAAATAAAATTCTGATTGAGATTTCCTTTTTTTTTTTTTGCTTTTAGATTCAAAAAGCGGTGATGATGCGTCTTTGTGTCCGGAAGATGTAGCTGCTGGGGCCTTCATGGTAAGACCTGCCCTTTGTGACGAAGGGACCGAGCCAGGGCTTGGGGTGCGTGTGTGTGTCCTCATTTCCGGTGTCTTTTTTGAAATCCTCTTGGGAGGCTCACCCTTTGCTGACACCACCCCTCCTGTCTCTGGTCCTCCCTTCACATCCCTCAAGGCAGCAGGGGCCTCCTTCCATCTGGCGCGTGGCAGCCCTTACTGCCCCCGGTTCAAGCCGGATTTCCTGAACTCACATATATGTCGGGTGGTGTTCCCTGTGCAGACGGAACAGTCACAGTTCACGGTGTGCCCAGTACCCTTGATCGAGCACGCTGTGTTGAAAGTTAGGCTCTAAGTTGGTCTTTGCCCGAAGAGACAATGTCATAAGGAAGGTGTTTCTAGGAAGTATTTCCAGGTCAGCCCTTGGAAGCCCATTTAGTCCACGAGGTCGCGAGATCAGGCCATTGTTCTGTGTCTCCCAGGGTGCCCCCGTGGTCCCGGGAACCACCTGTCTCCTCTTCCCCCGACTGGGTCTCATCTCCCCTTCCTTCCAGTGGGATGCACGGGAATACACAAAGAACGCAGTCTGCTGGGGGGTCTTTCCTGGCCCCAGAGTCAGACGCTAGAATGGCTGTTGTGTGTGGCTTTTCTCGAAAACTGCTCTTTTTGTGAAGAATTTTCCCAAACACCCAATGTGTGACTTGTGGCGTCTAACTAAATAAGGCAGTGACAGGGGTCCGGGGGGAAGGCTGTACGTTTTGGAGCATTACGGAGGGGCGGTGGTGCAGGGCTAGGTGGCCCCAGATGTAAAGAACTTCCTGAACAGTGTGCGTGTGTGTTATCCCTGGTCTGCAGCCACTCAGGTGCAGAGAGTGAGGGTCAAGACCCCCCCTGCCCCAGGGCGTGGGCAGGAAGGGAATGGGGGGCCTGCCTCCTGAGCCAGAGTGCTGAATGTCCTTTCCTGTGAGCACACTGATTGGGACTAATTCTAATAGTTGAGTCCTGAACTCACCCAAGAATATTCAGATGGTTTTGAATTGTTCCCTAGCAATGCCATCACACACCTCCCAACAGGCTTATGAGGGTGGTTTTTGTGTTTTGGGGGGATTTTTGTCTTTTTACTTTGGGATTGTTGCCACTGGATGAATTATCTAAAGTTGGGTTTCTGGGTCAGGTGGATTTTCAGAGGGGCGGGCCCACTTTGCACCGCTAACAGCGAGGAGTGAAAAATGACTTCGAGGGGCTTCATTTACCCACGTGTAATTAATGAACTTGCCAGCTAGCTCGAGAATCTGAGAGCTCATCCGGACCTAAAAGCTCTCAAGAACACTGATTCTCTCTTGTGTCAGCCTGCAGAGCCCTGGAGCCCTTTGAAAAATGAGTTACGAAGGAAGTACTTGACCCAAGTGGATATATTGCTACAGGATGAAGGGTGTTTAGAGGTAATGTGTTTCCCAGGACGTGTCTTCAGATAATTGAATCATAACCTAGTGATACACCGAGGTGGGTTAATCAGGTTTTTGTTCGCTCTCCGTGGAGCCTGTAAGGAGCCTTTGGAGCAATTGCTTCCCAGCCGTTTCCCTCCCAGGCTTGCAGACGGGCGCTCGCCTTGCGGGGGCGATCGGGGAAACCCGGGGGGTGTGCCCTCCGTCGCCCACTGTTCTGGGGGGGGGGCGCTCACAGAAACGTAGGGGGCCCCACCCTCTGGGGAAGGGATTGCTCCCACCGCCCCACTTCTCCCCCCTTCCACCCTGTCCACGGTCACCTTGCTGTGGAGCGCACGGGGGCTCCCAGAGCGTGACCGACAGCAAGAAGGCCAACCCTAGTTTCTGTCACATCTTCCCATAAAGAAAACATTTTCGTGTCACATAAGTAGGAGGTACTCATTGTGGGATGACTGACTACTTTATCTCAAAGGCAGCAAACAGGAGCATAGACGTGTCCTTACTGTGCTGCTGACCGGCGAGGATGCTGTGTCTGAGGCCCGTTGATTGGGTGGGGGTACCGGGAATGGCCTTTCCCTTTAACCTGGAGCAGCAGGAGGGCATCCTGGGGGGCGGGGGGGGGGTAGCCTGGAGGTCACGTGGGCCAAGCTCCCAGAGGTTACTGAGACACCTCCCCCCACCATTGCCGGAGGCCGCGGCCGCCGCGTCAGGGAGGAGCAGCCGACCTCACCGACCCGCGCGGCGGGGGGCGTCTGAGGGCGCCCAGAGTCGACACGTGTTCACATCGCGGGCTTCGTTTTCAGTGTACTGGTGACGGAGGTGGAGAGGACGCACGCGTGACACCGAGCCCTCCCCTGGCCTCGCCTGCCGGGCCTGCCCCTGGTAAGTGCGACACAGAAACTGCGTGAACCGCCTCCCGATCGCTGTTGGCAGAGTCGCGGCGCCCCTACCGCTGGGCACCCTCTCGTGTGCTTGACATAAACTGTTCGAGACACCAGCACCTAACAGGCGAAAGCCTCCTGTGTAGTCGGCAAACTGCTTGTTTCCCCTGGGACTCCAGCACGCTAATTGCTGGTTAGCTCTTCAGCTCAACCTACTGCGGTGAAAGTTTTTGACTCTCCGGAAACACAGGATTCCTACACCCTCTGCTCGCGTTTATTTGACAATCGACCTGTTGTCGCAGTTGCTTCTCCGTCCCCTGCACACCCAGCGCCCACGCACACAGCACCCCCGCACGTGCACACACGGACATACGCACACCATGTACGTCATCTGCAGTCACATACGTGTTCTCCTTAAGTGCTTGCAGGTCTCCTAGGCCCAGGGACGCGGCTGCGGCGGGCGGGGCACATGCCAGGGCCTAGTTGTTTCCCGCCGAGCTCTGTCTCTGTGGGCACCTTCCTATCACGACTTTCCTGAATAGTCCCGGCCGCCGGTAGTGTTGCAGCACGTCCCTCAATTTACTTCTCTGGTGGTTTCCTCTAAGGTTAAGTGCATGTTAAACACTTTTGGCAAAAATGCTGCCCAGGCGACGGTGTGTTCTCTCAGGACATCACGTCACTCTGTCCCGTTGTTGGTGACACATGAGCCTGGCCACTTAGCTAAGGAAGGACCCGCTAGGTTTCTCACTACAGAAGTGCCCTTTCCTTGGCATCGTCTGCGGGTGCCCGTCGCCTGGGTCCCCGCAAACCCCACCCCGAGGCTTCGGCGCCAGGCCACGACTCCCGCCTGTGTCCCCGCCCGCAAACCCTTCCCTGGCTTGGCCGTTCCTTCTGTGTGCACCTGTTGGCATCCTTCCATAAGCAGACGCCAAGTCCCTTCGAGCCCTAATTCTGTTCCTTCCTTTATCCCCACATGCTTTCACTTTTTAAAAACAATTTTTTTCTAGAATCAATAAGAACCCATGGGCTTTTTTTTTTTTTTTTTTAATTCACACATTAGTAGCCACTGATGCCCAGTTGTCCCAGATCAGCCTGCAGGAGCCCTTCGTGCTGGCTTCCCTGACCTCTGGCCTGCCTGTCCTGTCTGTTTTTGAGCACTTTGTCCCCCCACCATGACCTTGACCCCACAGGTGTTGCCAGCACCAAAGTCCTGCACTCATTAGGTTCGTCGTGCAGTGCGGACTGATTTCGGAACCACGGCCCCTGCTGCCACATGCTTGCCAGTCTGCTGAAGAAGGTTCAGGAGTCCTGAGCAGCTCTTGGATGCTCAGACAGTATCCCACCAAGGGTGCGCGTTCAGAGGATTGTGTTCAAAGTCACTCAGATCCTTTTTTCTCTTTCCGTTGTCATCACTTCGATACGCACTTGGGTTCTTTTTTTTTCTTTTTTCTTTTTTTTTTTCTATTCACTTCTAGAGTTCTCCTTATCCTTGTTGGTTTAATTTAATTTATTTATTTAAATTTTTTTTTAACATTTATTAATTTTTGAGAGAAAGAGAGCATGAGGGGGATAGGGACAGAGAGAGAGGGATACAAAATTGGAAGCAGGCTCCAGGCTCCGAGCTGTCAGCACAGAGCCCGACATGGGGCTTGAACTCACGAACCGTGAGATCATGACCTGAGCTGAAGTCGGACGCTCCATCGACTGAGCCACCCAGGCGCCCCGGTTTAATTTTATTTTTTTAAATCTATAAAACATTTAACGGGGCGCCTGGGTGGCGCAGTCGGTTAAGCGTCCGACTTCAGCCAGGTCACGATCTCGCGGTCCGTGAGTTCGAGCCCCGCGTCGGGCTCTGGGCTGATGGCTCGGAGCCTGGAGCCTGTTTCCGATTCTGTGTCTCCCTCTCTCTCTGCCCCTCCCCCGTTCATGCTCTGTCTCTCTCTGTCCCAAAAATAAATAAACGTTGAAAAAAAAACAAACAAACAAAAAAAAACATTTAACATGGTGTGAAGGTCAAAGCTGTACGAAGAGGCATATTCAGGAGTCCTCTGCCTCCGTCACCTGTCCCCACAGGTAATCGGCGTAATTGTTGGGTTTCTAATCAGACTTTGAAACGGCATCCAACGTGTAAACCATCACATGGGGGAGGAAGACCCCTTTGGGGAAGCTGGGGTGGAAAGTAGGAATTAGAGTTTGATAACTAGAAAGAAATCTCAGAGGAGAATCTATTCTCACGTTTTCGTGGAGTTTTTTTCTCTTGTTCTTTGAATTGTCATCACGATCCACCCTTTTCGTTCTGTGGTCTCAGCAGATGGACCGTCTTGAACGGTAACACTTTACTCTGTGTGTTTCCCTCCAGGACGCCGTGGCCGTGTGTCCGGAGAGAGTCCTGGTGGCCCAGTGAAGCCGGCTTCACGCCCCTGCTCAGCAGACCTGGCCGTGGTGCCTAGAAGTGACAGTGTCTCGTTGCAAGGGACCGGGGGGCACAGCTTCTCAAGCAGCCTGTCCTTCGAGCCCGACGACATCTGTGACGTGACCATCAGCGACCTGTACGCGGGCATGCTGCACTCAATGAGCCTGCTGCTGAGTGCAAAGCCGTCCTGTATCATCTCCACCAAAACCTCGTTTGTCCTTCACAACTGGAGCTCGAGGAGGAGATGCTCCAGGAGCAGAGTGAACAGGACTCATTGCCGAGGCGGCAGGCGCCCTCACAGGGGTTCCCAGGAGAGGCTCCCAGTCCGTGCCGGGCCAGGGAGGGACAGGGGCGCCTTAAGAGATTGTGAGAACGTACTGGACGCTTCTGGCCAGAAGACGGGTTTAAAACTGGACAAAGCTTTTCTCGAAGTAAACAAACCCCAAGTCCTTAAATGGGGTCCCAGTTGGAAAGAGTTTAAGGAGTTAAGGAGCTTAACACCCCAGGGGCGTTCTTCGTTGCCTTATGGAGACTCCCGTGCAATGTGTCATCTGGATCAGAAGAATAGATACAAGGCCTTAAAATGGTTAATTTCCCCTGTAAAAATCGTTTCCAGACCAAGAATACTCCCAGGCAAGCGAGGGAATCATTACAGGGAAATTGAAATCAGATTTGATAAGCTTCATCAGGAGTATTGCCCCAGTCCCCGGAAGCAGCCCGTCCTGACTTCCCTCCCGGAATCCTCGGCCGTGGACGTGTACAGGGGTGGTCCAGCGAGCCCTCATGGCCCCCGGGGCTTCGAAACCCGCAGGCTCAGTGGAACTTTCGGCACAGCAGAAGCTAAGAGGTTAAATGAGGCCTTTGAAGGGCTGGGCGAACGAGCCAGGGGAGCAGGGAGATGCCTGCAGAGAAGGGGTTCCCCTCCCCCACTTCCAGAGACCAGCCCCGTGCAGAGCCCACGCCGCTCTGAGCAGACACTCCTTTTTCAGGGAAACAATAGTCTTGGAATACTTAGAAAGTCCGCCTCACCCAACAGACCTACTTCAGTAGCAGGGGTGCGGCCTCTAAGCTGTGGCCGAGATCGTTACAAGGAAATAAAAGAAAAATTTGACAAGCTTCATCAAAAGTATTGCCAACAATCGCCTCCGCGGACGAAGGCACTTTTACGCGTTGGAGCATGTCCAGATAAAGCAAGTTTGGAAGTTCAGTATCAGAGAGGCACCTTAGGAAAATTAAACCCAGACTCTGGCTTCCAAAGTCCCCCAAAGCTGTCGGCGTCACCCCAGCAGAGCATAGAACGTCCACTGCGCTTAACCGCCACCGAGGCTCAGCCGTTAACATGCCTTGTGCTCACTGCCGCTAGGGGCCATCGGTCCCCTCCAAAGAGACGCCGATTATCAGATTCTGTGCTGTGTGGACAGTGGGCCAGTTCCCAGGATTCCTCGAGAGTGGTGGGCCAGCCCATCCCAAGGCCGGGGGAGAGGTCGTCTCCTCACAGCCCAGCTGAGAAAAAAAGGTGCGTTTCCGTTCGTTGAACGTGGGTGTTTTACGACAGGATGCTTCTGTGTTCATTTTCCAAACCCTCTCCCAGATTCTTTTCCTTCCGCTGAAATCAGCATGTATATCAAGCACATGTCCCTGTGTGAGATGCATCATGCATCATGGTGGGGCTGGACATGTCCTTACATGGAATGTTTTACACGTTTTCCCCTGGGATGCATTTAGGGGACTTCTCTGAAAAGCCTCAGGAGGGCTCGGTCTGTCCTTGTCACACTGTCGTTCCCGACCTCTCCTGGTCTCACTCAGAAAACAGCTGTCGTGGAGCAGAACTGATCTGGAGGCAGTGCCTTTCCTTGTACTTCTGGATTCCCTAGTGGGTCCGGAGCGGGGCGGCCCGCCGGGGCCACGGTATCCGTGCTGGGCTTTGAGGTGCACCTGGGCCGTCCCACCTCGGCCTACACTGGCGTTTGCACAGATCACTGAGGTCAGGTTTGCACGTACAAGCGCCACTCTGCTTTCTCCAGTGGCGGTGAGGTGGGACGGGTCACCGCGGGCTGTTAGACTTCATCTCGTGAGCTCCGGGCCTTCCAGCGCGCACTTGGTGGGTCTGCGAGCCGGGGTCCCGGACGATGCGGCTCTTCTGACGGGTGCACGTGTGGGGTTTAATGCATTGGCGGTGAGGTTTCCTCTCCCCTCCTCACCCCGTGCGGATGGCCGGCCCCCTCGGCGGTCGTTCAGATGGGCCTCCTCTGCCCTGAGTGTCCGTGTTCTCCTTTTCCACCTGTGCCTGTTTGTCCTGTGACCCATCCCAGGGGACAGTGCGTTCCTCTCCCAGATGAGCCCCGATGAGCCCCGAGTTGTCACTGTCCCCGCCCCTCAGTGACCCCATTGCTCCTGCCCTGCCTTTGCCCACTCGCGCTTCTCAGCGTTCAGACCCACGTGGCTCCCCTCTCGGCAGGTATTTCCAAAAACCACGGGTGCTTTGGCTACAAATGGGGCCGGGTGAGGAAGACGCCCCCCCCCCCCCCCCCGCCCCTGAATGAGCCCAGGAAGCCGGCATTGAGGCTGGCCGACCGCTTCATCAAGGTCAGAATCATGGTCCGGTCCTTTGTCCTCTCGCTTCCGCGGTCTTCGGCTGCCCCCGTTTTCTCAGCCTGCGGCCCTCACCACGAGGTAGCCTTCGTCAGGTGAAGCGGACCCGCCTTGTGATTGGTCTTTCTGGTCAAGGATTGAGGTCAAGGACCTCGGGTGAGGCCCGATGTGGAGCTGGAGCAAAGTGGGGGAGTCTCCCAGACCGGGAGAGCGGCCTGCGCCCCAGGAGGCCCCGCCGCGGGCCGAGTCGTCTGTCTGCCGGGCGGCTGGCTCTTCCCCTTTAGTCCGGGCCTCCGGCTCCTTGCCTGCGCCCGTCTCGGGCCAGGCCACCTGCAGGGCAGCGCGGAGCCACGTTCCGAGTCCTGTGGGGTTGAGGCTTTCGGGGACCGTGGCAGGCACTTGGGGGACGCCAGACCTTCCTTCTCAGCTGAGAGGGGGTTGGTTTTCACCGAAGGCAGCTCCTCAAGTGAGAGCCATGCCCGAGGTGGCCCAGCCCCGACCTGTCAGAGCGCCCTTGTCCCTCCGGCCCTGCTTGTCTAGGCCTGCACCCGCTCACACGCACCCTCCTGACCTGTTCTCTACGTGTCGTGCCCCTCAGGCTCACCTCTGTGGCTTTCCCACCTTGTCCCCAGGTTTGCCGGCAGGTCACGCCGCCCGCTGGCCCGGCCAGCGCAGCGGGGTCACTGCCCCCCGCCCTCTTGTGCCTCAGCTGCACCCGACCCCTGCTTCCCACCTCGGGAACCACCCCCCCCCCATTCACCTGCCCATCAAGGGAATTTGATAAGTCGCGGTGGCCGCCCCCGGGGGCCTTTCGCAGTTCCGTCTGAACCGGTGATACAAACATACTTAACCATTTCCATATTTTTCTTCTCTCCCTACTTAAATCATAAATGTCTTAAGGGAAGGGACCAAATCTTCCCGAACTGTGACTACAGAAGGAATTTGAATGGCTAACGTGTGAGTGCTTTCTGTGTGGAACCTTCTTTACACCCTTCTGCCTTAACCCGCACAGGAACCCTCTGATGAGATCGCTGTCATCCAGTAGGCAGGTTCCGTGTCTTAGGTTACAAATAAGCGAATGTAGCTGAAGCCTCAGGACTCCTGAGTCCACACTCGCATTCAAGGCTGGGCCAGGATTTGAAGCCAGTGGGCGTAACGACTGGCTCACCCGCCTGCCCAGGGGGATTGCCTTCGGGTGGGTCTTTACCTCCCTTACGCTGCTTATTCAGTGTGGTGGCATTTTCTCTAGTGGACCCACCAATATTTACACGTAGGCAGTGGAACAAATATAAAACAGTCCAGCTTTCGGTGGCTTGGGAATTCTAGTGGAATTGTACTGAAATCATTTCCCTTGTCACTTTTTTTTTTCTTTTTCTGAAGGAAAGAACAACACGTCTTTCAAGATGGAAGAGAAAAGTGATTTTGTATTAGAAAAATTCAAAGCTGGAGAAGTATATAGCCAACTTCTTTTAGACTTTTGTCCCTCTTCTCCTTTACTCTACGTGTGTGAGTTTTTTGTTTTTTGTTTTAATCCTCAAGAATATGTGAGACTTGGATTCACTTCCCTGCCCTTGAAAGCAAATTTCCGTGAAATTGGTCCCATTGAAATGACTCTGAGTTCTCGGTATAGAAATTATTTGAATAAAGTTGCTCAATTAAAAGTTTTCGTGTGATCCTTTATAGACCTGTTTTTCTCGTGTGTTCTTTTTAAACTGTAGACATGTCCTGAGAATGCTCTTTATTCCCTGTAGGTAGAGAGCAGCGTTTGCCCCGATACCTGTGTGAGCCCTGGAGACGATGGCCCTCGCGGAAAGAGCTGCTACGGTTTAGGTTCAGAACCAGGGACCTGCTCTCTCCCGTATTAGGAGGGAGCAGGTTGAAAGTAGCTCACCCATGACAGGCCATTCCTAACCTCTTCATGTTTTTAGCCGAAAACGTGCTGTTCTCAGACAGTCCCGGGGTTCTTGCCGCCACAGGGCTCCCCTCGTGGCTCGTGGTTCTCGTTGCCACTGCTTATAATAGGGTACCACGGTGACTTTTTAAATAAAATATTTCACACATTCAGAACACGGTGACAGCCAGTGTGCCAGCCCACGTATTGCCGTGTGTTGTGGATTTCTTGCTTTAAATACGAAGTCAGAGGGGCGCCTGGGTGGCTCAGTCAGTGAAGCGTCCCGCTTCGGCTCAGGTCACGATCTCACAGTCTGAGTTCAAGCCCCGCGTCGGGCTCTGTGCTGATGGCTGGGAGCCCAGACCCCGCTTCGGATCCTGTGTCTCCCTCTCTCTCTGCCCCTCCCCACCCCACACTCTGCCTCTGTCTCTGAAAAATGAATAAGCCTTAAAAAAATTTTTTTAAATACAAAGTCAGAAATGTTAAATTTTGCACACCTTTCCTTCCCGTCCCCTTCTGATACTGTTATGTGCCCCTTTCCGCCTACACCTTCATGCTGGGACCACATTACCCGGGTGTAGGAATTAGCTCAGGCCGCCTTAACAGAATCCCACTGACCAGGGACCTTACACGGCAGAAACTTACTTCCCACGGTTCTGGAGGCTGGGAGTCAGAGATCCGGGTCCCCGGACAGTCTGCTCTGCTGAGGGCCCTCGGCCTGGTGTCTCTTCTTAAAAGGGCACTAATCCCTTCGTGCAGGCCCCACCCTGGTGACCTCATCTAAACCGAATCACCTTCCGGAGGCCCCACCTCAGATTCCATCACACTGGGGTTAGGACCTCCATATGTGGATTTGGGGGTTCACGTTCGGTCCAGAGCCGTGGGAACCAGAAGGGCTGTGCCGCTCGCAGCAGAGAACATTCCGAGAGCCTTACCCCTCACGGGCAGCTCACTCTTCCTCGGCACAGGCTGGCAAGGGGCTGCTGGCCCAGGCGCCAAGGCTGGGGTGGCCTCTGCAGTTCCAGACCTTTCCCTTGTGTTCCTAAGAAGAGCACAACCCACTCTCTGCTCTTTGTCGGGGAAAAAATACCCTTAGCCAAAACGTGCCTTGCCCGCACCACCGCCCCCTCCAAGCCCCGCCCCCCCCCCCCCATGCCTCCTGCCTCATCCCTAGTAGGCCTGTGCTATTGTCTCTGGCCAGGCCAGGCCCGGCTGCAACAGAGACTGGGAAACGGGGATTTGATTATCATCTACAGGAAGAAGGCAAGGGGGAAGAGATTGGGCATGGGTCTTAGCTAATTATTATTTTTTTTGAGAGAGAGAGAATCTCAAGCAGGTTCCATGCCCAGCACAGAGCCCGACACGGGGCTCGATCTCACGAACCATGAGATCACGACCTAAGCCGAAGTCAAGAGTTGGACGCTTAATCGACTGAGCCACCCGGGTGCCAGGGGTCTTAGCTAATTTATGGGATCCGCCAATGAAGGACCCCATAGGCTATATGTGGGGTGGTCTGTGTCTTCAACGTGCACATAGTACTGCTCGCATTCTGCAACCTGGTTTCACAAGAGGTGTTTGCACTTGACGGGAGGTGATGGGCGTGGGTGTCTCGTATCTCAAGAGTTCAGGTGGCTTGTTCCCCCCTCTTCCTGCTGGATGTCTGCTGCTAAGGACCCACGCACAGCCGTGATGCGTGCGTGTGTGGGCTCACCTGTGGCTTACGTCTAGAGGGGCCGGTCGTGGGCAGGTGTCTTCAGCTTCCCTAATTATTGCCAAATCGCTTTCCCAAACGGTTATTTCAGTTTGCGCTCTGGCGGTAGGAGAGGTCCCACCTCCCACATTATTGCCACCAGTCAGTGCCACTTGGGGGGTGTGAGACGTATTGCAGTTTACATTTCAGGGGTCCTGGCTTTTCAAGCGTCCCCTCAGGCCTCTCTTGTTAACTGGCTTTGTTTCTTACCGATGTAGGATATGTCCTGGATGCCCGTCCAATTATATGAACCAATCTCGTTTTATATAAACCGCAAGTGACGTCTATCTGTGATTTGTCATTTAACTTTATGGCATTTAATTGCCCAGAAGTTACATGTTAACAGAATCGGATAGCTTAATCCTTTTATTTTTTTCTGGCCTTTGCTGTTACCTTTTAAAGAAAACCTACTCTCAGAATAAAAAATACTCTATCGGTGGGGCACCTGGCTGGTGCAGTCGGTGGAGCATGTGACTCTTGATCTCAGGGTTGTGAGTTCGAGCCCCACATTGGGTGTAGAGTTTACTTAAAAATAAAATCCTTTGGGGGCACCTGGGTGGCTCAGTCGGTTAGGCGTCCGACTTCGGCTCAGGTCATGATCTCGCGGTTCGTGAGTTCGAGCCCCGCGTCGGGCTCTGTGCTGACAGCTCGGAGCCTGGAGCCTGCTTCCAATTCTGCGTCTCCTCTCTCTGCTCCTCCCCCACTCACACTCTGTCTCTCTCAAAAATAAAACATTAAAAAAAAAAATTTTTTTTTTTAAGAAAATATTTTTAAAAAACACTCTATTGTCTTGCGTCTTTGCTCTCCAAATTTAGGCCTATAAGCCGTCTGGAAATGTTCTGCACAGGCATGAAGGGGACTGAAGACTGTTGTCCACACCTGTGGCCCTTTCCTCCGTGCCTGTAGTGAATGGCTTGTCTGTTCCCGCCTGTGTCTGAAAATACCCTCACTATCTATCCCACGGGAGCCACAAAACAGTGGGGAAACCAGTGGGGTCCCGGGAAGCCTGTGGTGCACCGACGATGATGCTTTGCGCCGTCCAGCAGCCCCCTCCCACCGAGGGGCCCGGGGTGGCGACTGCCTTTGAGAGTCCCACCGTTACCTGCTCAGGAGGCAACCACAGACTACTCTGTTGACGGCCTAAGTGCAGGGAACCTTCCCTGCCCGCCTCCCCTGTCCCCTGCCTGTTGCTTGGACATGACCTTCATTTATTTCCCCTTCTGGCCCCTCAACCGGGTTCTGTTCCAGGCTTTGCCGGGTCCCTGCCCCAGCCTGTCCCATCCGGCCCCACGATGGGAAGAGGGAGGACAGGCCTGGTGTTGTGTCGCTTCCCGGAGACATCCCCCATCGTCCCCAGGCTGGTGGGCACTCCCCCCTCCCACCCACCCCTGCGCCACTGGGGCACTTCCACCCTCCTTCTCCGGATGTGTATCGCAGTCCCCGGCAGAGATGCCTCTTTTCCCTTCAAGGGTGGGGTCCTGGGGGGCAGGGGCCAGACGGCCGCCTGCCTCCCCTCCCTTCCCGGCACAGCGCCTGGCAGGGGACACACCATCAGCGTGGGGGGCACAAACGTGGATTCAGACCCTCACACGATCCGGGGAAAGCGGACGTAAAACGACCCCACTGGAAGTAAATCCTCCCTTTGCCCCACTGCCTGGGCTCGGGGACGTTGTCACCTCCCAAGTCAGGAATCCGTACTCCAAACGGCAATGGAGGCTTATTTTCCCGGGGAAGGAAAGAAAGGGACACTGATTATTTTAGAACGATGCTTTTCGTACAAACTAAATTAAAAAGTGGCTTGCACGGCTGTGGTTGGGCACTCTGAAGAGGCAGCCTGCGCTGTACGTTCGGACCATCTAGCAAATTCCTTCGGGAGAAGCCAAAAGCTGGTGCCGACAGCAAGTGTCCAAGACTTTGAGGGTCCCCAGGGCTGCCCTCCGGACCCCAGGATCCAAGTCCAACTGCAGCTCCTGGAGCGCTGAGAGTGGGCACAAATAGGAGAGTCGGGACCCCGCTCGGCCGTGCCCTCTGCCACGGGCAGCGGAGCTGGGAGGAGGTCCCAAAGCCGCTTGTGTGGCTGGGGGCTCACACGGGCTGCAGAAGCAGAACCCTTTGTACTTGAAATCAGAAGACGGCAGGGGAGCTGCGTCCACACACACACACACACACACACCATCTCAGCCTTCTGTTACTTCTCTGGGACAGAAAGATCGCCCACAGAACTCGCATGCGGTGTAGACCAGTTGAGGGATTCAGGGTGGAAACATCTCGTAGACATTCGTGATGGGGAGGCGGGCAGAAGGCCCAGCGAACGAGCGAAAGGCCTCCCGGGTCAAATCGTTTTCTTCCAGAAAGCCCTCTGCAGGCTCGTCCGTCTCTGTGCACCCTGATTACACGCCCCCGTCCCTCAACCCCGCCAAAAACAGAAACAAAAAAAAAGAAAAAAACAAAACGACAACAAAGGGTGCGCTGGCTCTTCCCCAGGCGCTTTCTCTAAATTCCCCGAATGAGGTCGAGGACTCCGTATAATTGAGTCTTCTCTACTTACAATTCCGTAGTGCCGGAAAGTCCAGTTTCTTCAGGTGAGGCGCAGGCATCTGCTGCATAATAATTCCTAAAACGAGAGCCAGCGAGATGCTCATCACACAAATATTAGGCCAGTGGGAGATTCCGTTTGACCTTAGGAGGTATCTGTTTAGGATTCCGCTGAAGACGCCTAGCTGAGAATCAGGCAGGTGTGCAGCTGGGTGTGATAGGACAGGTGCCGGGGGACTTCCGCCTGAGTCTGGCCCCTCCTGGGCCACCTCCCGCTCCAGGCCTGGGTGTGGCCCTCAAGGTCCCTCCTGCATCCGGAGACATCTGCTCGCTCACCTGCCAGGTCGCACGCAGCAATTCTGATCCTTGGCAAGTTACTATTAACGTAGGTCATTGTTTCTAGCAAGAAGCTATAGAGAACAGCAGGCTTTTTCTGAGTCTGCAAATAGACACAGGATGGACAGAGCCATGGAGGATGAGGCCTTAGAGATGGGCTGCTCACAGAGTGGGTTCCCATCTGTCTGATGCGGGAGGGTCTGCCCAGAGAGGGCAAGTGCACATCCCAGCATCGCACAGCGAATTATTAGCTGGGCAACTTAGGGACTTTCAGCCCCCTGTTACCTTCTGTCTGACCCAGAGAGGAGATCACATTGGCCTTTAGACTCTGTGGCTGTCCCATACCATAGCCACTGGCCACACGTGGCCCTTGAGCACTTGAAACGTGACTGGTCTGAATTAAGTGTCAGGTGCCTCCTGCATTTTGAAGACCGTACCCCCAAACTGGAACATACCCCGTTAATAATTGGCACATTGATTGCATGTTGACATGACGATGGTTTGGATCTACTGGGTCAGATAAAATCTATGATTGTTTGGTTTCCCCTCTTTCTCTTCTCTTAACATGGCTACTAGAAAACGTGGGGGTATGCGGCTTGCGTTATCTCTCTGTTGGACCGTGCTGGCCTTGACGCTTCACGCCTGGAAGGTGAGCACATGGTCACGGGAGAGAGGTCTATGGCAGCCGTGACCCAGAGCCCCAGGCCCCGGGCAGCCCTCCAACAGGCCCACGCCCTCAGCCTCCTCACCGGGATGGAGCACAGCATCATCTGGAAAACAGTCATCTCCTCGGCCGCACTGGTGTTACTTCGGCCCGGGCTGTTCTCCAGGGCCTTCCGGCCCCAGAAGTGCACACACTGAAACATGGTGGTCATGCAGGCCTGGAGGGGCACAGGGCGGGGGATGGCAGGGAGGGCGCCAGGCAGACCGAGGGGGTTCCCACGGTCTGGGGGTAGGGGTGGGGATGGCAGGGCTGGCGTTCCATCGAGAAGCCCGGGGGCAGCCCCGGGGAAGTGTACCTGCGACCGGAGCCCCGCCAGCTACGCAGCCCTCTTGTCCCTCAGTCAGCAACCTCCGTGCCCTCAGCAGCCCTGCCCAGGACCCGCCCCTCTGGGAGATTGGGGTCAGGGGCCTGGCAGGGACAGATAGGACCGGGGTGAGCTTTCTCATTCCCAGACCTTCCCTGAGCACTGCAGCAACCGGGCCCCCCGGCCTCCGGCCTCTGACAGGGTTAGTTCACGGGAGGATAGGCTAGGAGACTGGGCAGGGGGGTGTGGAGAGGGGTTGGGGTACCTATTCGCCAGGGACACGCGGGGCCACCGTGTGCCTGGAACCAGCCAGGCCTTTGCCTCCCTTGTGGCCTCCCCAGCCCCCACCCCTCTTCGCCGTTCCTTCATTAGACCCTCTCGGCCGCCTTCCCAGGCGTTGCTTCCCTGAGGCTCACCCCGCAGGACAGCTGCTGATACAAGGTGAAAGACCAGCGGGAGCCACTGATGGATTTGTGAGGAGAGAGTCTCTGAGGGCTGAGAGCTCATGGGCTGGGTCACCAGAGTCCCCGAGGCCGAGCAGGAGTCAGGAGTGCCCCACGGGATGCCCCTCAGCAACCCACAGGTGCCGCCAGCCCACCCCACCCCGCGTGGACACCCGCAACCCTCACCAGGGCGGGACTCCCGGGACCCCGGAACTGGAGACTGAGGCAGTAGTGGAGCGTGAGCTGCTGAGTGCCCCACAGCTCTCGGGGAGGGGACGGAACCGCCCCTAATCTCAGCCCCCTCTCCCCGGCCCCCCGCCCCAGTCCACACAGGAAGACGCGTGGAGAGAGAAGACAGTGGTCAGGGTCACGGGCCCGCACGGGGTGAGGGGAGGCGGTCGGACAGGCAGGGGCTGTGGGTCTCCCCTGCCCTCCCCACGCCTGAACGGGCAGAAAAACCGGGCCCCCCGAGAGGGAGGGGAAACGGGCCACTGAGGAGGGATTTAAGGTAAGTCTGGAGCGTGAGCGGGTCATAACACCCAAGGGTGATGATGGCAAGCTGTGGAATCCGCTGGAAGGAAGAGGAGGCTGGGCAGAGGGTGCCTGCAGGCCGTGACTGGGGGAGCAGACCGCCGTGCCGTGCCCCCCACAGCGCCGAGATGCCTCAGTAGGCCGGTGGGTGGGTCAGCCGGCCGGACCCCCTCCCCAGCCCCGCGTGAGGAACGGGGCCGACCAAGAGGGACGTGGGGAGGGGCTGAGCCCGCAGACCCGCCTACGTTCTCCTTTGGGGACCAGAGGTCCCCACGCTCTGGGCCACAAAGAGGAGGGCGCGTCTCACCTGGGCTGCCTCGGAGCAGGGGTCCCGGCAGTGCAGCATGAGGGGAATCCAGGCTTTTTTCACTTCCTCCTTGAAGAAGTGTTTCTTAGAGATCCTGACCAGCTTTGCCAGCTTCCCAAACAGGACGAAGGCTTTTAAACGCAGCAGCTCACTCTCCTGTGGTCGACATGTACAGACGAGCCCTGAAATTCAGGACACAAGAAGCCCAACGAAACCCCAGCCACCTGCCTCTCCGCGGACCCTTTGGGCTGCCTCGGCCCCCGCAAAGGCTTCTGGATCATTCCCTCAGGATGGCGGCCCTCCGCCCGCCACCACCCAGGTGCCCAGAGAGCTTCTGCAGGCTGCGAGGCATTAAGAGGAGAGGCTCACACCCTACGAGCAGGGGAGGGGTCCCACGAGTCCTAGAACCAGAGGTTTTGTTTTTCTTTTGCGGGATCCCAGGATCGGCTAACGGATGCGCGGGCACCAAGTCAGACCTGAGGCCCCTCCTGTCCCAGAGCACGTCTTTTGTCCTTTCTTACGGGGATAAGAGGTGCTCGCCCGTGTGTGTGGGCACGTGGGAAGCCCCCAGCGAGGGCCGGGACCGAGAAAGGCCACGATCTAGACTCACGTTGTCGAAGAAGGCCCTGCACCGCTCGGAGATGATGCCGAACGAGGACCCCACGTCGCCCTCCCGGAGCTCAGCCAGGATCTTGGCCAGGGCCTCCATGCCCTCGGAGGTCACGCTGGTGACCACGGGCTCCCGCAGGGAGCCCAGGCACTTCTCCAGTAACAGCTTCCGGTACTGCCTCACCTGGGGTGCGGGTGGGGGAGGGGGCCACGAGGAGCTTCAGTCCCCACCTGGTTCACCTCCCCCATCGGCCAGAACACGCCAGCCCCGGGCCCTCAGCCCCCCCCCAGGCCCTGCACCCTGGGCCCCTGAGCTCAGGGTCGGGCGCAGGACCTTCTTGGGGGCACCCAGGGCCATGTTGCCCAGGGCACGCAGGGAGAGCACCCTCAAGGCCTCGTCCTCCTGGTCCACGCCCTTCTCCAGCATCAACACCGTGGGCTTCAGCAGCTTCTCCTGGTACAGAACCGGGTCGCTCATGAACTGGAAGAGAGAACTTTTTACAGTCACCGCCCGTATAGGCCCCTTTCTCAGCCTCAGGATGGGACGTGTGATGAGACGCAATGCACAGAATGGTCTCTGCGAAGAGGAGAGGATTCGGAGCCCCAGCTCCCCGGGACCAGCTCTGGGCTCCTCTGCTGGCCGGCTGGGGCCCCCGGCAAGTCACTTAGTTCCTCTGAGCCTCCGTGGCCTCGCCTGTAAGAAGGGGCTGACACCAGTACCTGCCTCACAGGGTGGTCGGGAGGCTTCGTGGAGAAATACACGGGAAAAACCTTGTACGTTGTGACCTTACGTTCATTCAGTTACCCTGACAAAGCAGCCACCGTGTCCAAGAGCCGTGCCTGCTGGGCCTGGACAGGAGTGCACGAGGAGCGTGAACTTCACTCATCTGGGACTCCGAGAGTCACAAGGGGCCCAGCGCTCAAAATGCCAGGACTTCGGCCAACGGGGACCCCTCTGACGTGTGTGTGTGCACGCACACGTGTACGCACACATGAATGTGTTTTCGATCAACCTAAAGAGGGGCGCCTGGGTGGTTTAGTCGGTTTAGCGTCCAACTGCGGCTCAGGTCATGATCTCAGGGTTCGTGAGGTCAAGCCCCACGTCGGGCTCCGTGCTGACGGCTCGGAGCCCGGAGCCTGCTTCGGGTTCTGTGTCTCCCTCTCGCTCTGCCCCTCCCCCACCTCTCAAAAATACACACTAAAAAAATTTTTAAAAATAAACCTAAAGAAAACGAAACACCGAATCGGTGACTCCAAAATGGGAAATGTACTATCCAGCCTTTTACAGAAAAAGGTTGCCAATGCTGCCCTCGGTGATGTTGGGCTCCTAAAGCATGTTGGGCATTATGCAGCCAACACAATTTCTCCTAAAAGCTTCTGGCCAATTCCCTCAGGACCCCGAAAGTGCCCCAACTGCACAGAAGGGGAACTGGACCCCAGCGGCCATCACACCCTCCCCCGGTCTTCCTGCCTGGCAAAGCCCCGTTGACCCCTCAAAACCTTCCTGGGAGGCCTCCCCCAGCACCACCGACCCCGGCGAGAGCCAAGGTGCCCTCATCCAGGCCCCTGGGTGTTGCCGGCACTCAGCACAGCACGCCTCACTTAGATGCACACCCCGGATCGTGTGACGAACCAGTGAATGAACACGTCCCCTAGGGGTGGGACAGTCTCCTCCCCCTGACTCAGATGCCCCTCAGAGCCTGGGCTCTTGCCCCCCCAGCCCCCACCCCAGCCCACCCAGCCCTCCGCGCCCTGAGCCTCACTTCCACGCAGACCGCCGTGCTGCTGATGCGACAGCTGAGGACATCCGAGTCCATGCCCCTGAGCACCAGCTCTGACAGCCGCTGCCTGTAGCCCTCCATGTTCCGCATGCAGAACCTGCAGGGGGGGACAAGGCCAGGGGGCCGGGAGGGCTGCTCAGCCGCTGCCCTGTGGAGCTGCTCTGGGGCTGGGCGCCCGGGGGCCATGTCTTAACCTCTCTGGGCCTCTCCCTCCTCACCAGAGGGCTTTGGTCAGGGTTTCGCTGGAGTACCCACTTTTCATTTCCTTTTTATAAAAAGGGACTCGAATGAGGGTCACTCATGAGTGACCTGGACCCAGGAAGAGCTCTCCGCCTGCCCCCTGTGGCCTCGAGCGAGCCCCACCCTGCCTCTGACCTCACGTTTCCTGCCTTGGAGGGGGAAGGGTTGGAATAAAAGATTCCCTCTGCCCTATCCGTTGCCATCCCAGAGTCTGGGACATGGGTCGCCTCGGGAGCGAGGCGTGCAGCCGTGACCTAGACCTCCAGCAAGGAGACGGCCCCGCAGGTCCCACTGCCCGGCACGGGGAGCCCAGATGCCCACCTGGCCAGCAGGCCCGCGCCTTGCAGGAACGTGGAGCTGGTCTGCAGGAGGCTCCACACGCCCCGCTCCTCCAGCGTGCGAACCAGCTGCTCGCTGCTGAGTCTTCTGAACAGAAGCTTCATGGACTTGATCGTGATCCTGGAGGAAGGTGGGGCTATGTCTCGACGAAGCTTCCCCCGGGCGCCCCCAGGCACTGAACCCGGCTCAGAGAAGAGGGGGTCCCCCTGTCCGCCGGGCCGAGCTCAAGGGGCTAAGGGCGATCACGTGGCAGAGTGGGTCCTCGAACAGCAAAAACCACACCGTGCTGGACTGATGTGAGGGAGGGTTGTGGGATCTGCTTCCAGAAGCTTCTCCCCATCAGGAGAGGACAACGAGGCCTCTTGGTGGAGGTGACTCTTGGGATCCGTGACTTCCCAGAGGCGACGTCCAGCTCGGGCCCACTGCTTTGCCCGCCATACCCACCCACCCCCGCCCTCGAGAGCACCTCTGCAGATTGGTCTCCTTGGGCAGGGTCCCCATGTGGACGAGTCTCCACGTCTTGAGGACAGGCGACACAGCCTCTGGCTCCTGGCTGCCGCTGAGCTGCAGCAGGAGGGTGTAGATGAGGTCGGGGAAGAGGTCCAGGACCTTGTCGTCCATATCCATCTTCTGGATGAGGAGGTGAATGGTGCACAGGGTCTGCAGAGACAAGGGCTGAGGCGTCAGGGCTCCTACTCTGAGCCCCCAAGGAGCCCCGGGGCCCGCCCCTGTGACTCACCATCAGAGGGTCCACCGCGGCCAGGCGCCAGATGTCAGCTTTGGAGGTGGCATTGGCCCTGGGGGTGAACCTCGCCTGCAGCCGGCCCATCAGCCCATGGAGCATCGTTCGGGCAAAGGGCACGTTCTCGGCCACGGCCAGCCACACCTCCGTCAGGTGGCTAACCAAAGACAAGAGACAAGGACTGTGGGTCTCCCGCCTCGTACCCTGGCAGGTAAGAGCCCCTTTGGACCCCCAGGCGAGCCCCTGAGTAGGGGTTAGACTCCGGAGGCTGAACATCAGGGAGGTGGAGTGAGCTGCCTAAAGGTTGCATAACTAGAACCCAGGTCCGTGACTCCACATGCTGCTGTCTTTCTCTGCCACACACCCCCCCACCCCGGGAAACTGCGGCTCCACCACTAGGTGACCTTAGAGGCACCTGCCAGGCCTCCTGTCCGATGATTTTATAGGTACGTCCAGCAACAGCTGCCAAGGACCCAATCTGTCGGGCCCTAAGCAGCTTGCAGATAGCACAGCGCCTCCTGCTCCCAACACGCCTTTGAGGACGATGTTTTCATCTCCGTAGCGCGCAGAAGGGGGCAGGAGGCCTGCAGAGGCCAGGCAGCCTGCCAGACTGCATTTGAAGCAGCTCCCCGCCCCCCAAGTCCAAGCCTGTGGCTCTGCCGAGAAGGGAAGGTCCCCAGGATAGGTTAACGGGCCGGGTGTGCACAGGTGCAGGGGAGCGGGGGTCTGAGGGGGCTCTAAAAGGGCTAAAGCGGCAAGTCCGCCAAGATCCAACGGAACAAGGAGAGGCGGACACGGCCCGTGTGAATCCACAAAGCCAATCACACGCGTGCGGGAGGTGGGCTTGGGAGGGCACACGACCCGGTGCCCGGTGGCGGGAACCGAACGGAGACGTGGGCACGTGGGCTCATCAGCAACCACTTCTCATAAAGAGACGTCGGGGTGTAAGGGACAAGAAAGCAGGACCTCAGCCTGCGACGGCAAGAAACAACTGCGTGAGCCTGAGGGACGACCTGGGTTCTGGAAAATCTCAGCCTGGCCGCCACCCCGTGAGACCCTGAACACAGTCCCCAGCTCTGCCGTCCCCAGATTCTTGACCGTGGAAACTGAGATAATAACAGGGGTTGTTCTGAGCTTCCAAGGTGGGGACAGTTTGTTACACAGCCATAGCTCACCAGTATAGCAAAAGCCAGCGTGACCCGGGCCGCCGAGATCGCCAGCCCGACAGAGGCCACACAGGGGCCTGCACAGCACGCCCCCCCCACCGCCCCGCACTCGGCACTGCTCCGAAAGCCACCATCCCCCATCAAATCAAGCAATCCGCACTGCCCTCCGCCCACAGCACAGCCAGGCCTGCCTTTCGCCCGGGCCAGCCCTTGAGGTTCTGGATCTGAGGCCTCTCTGTTCATGTGACAGCTTGCTGGGTGACACCTGTCCCCTCTCCCTCCACCAACGGTCTCCAGGCCTGTCTTTGCTCCGCAGCCTTGGCTGCTCTGGGGGCAGCGCCCACCCCTTTCTGGGTTGTGCCCAGGGAACCCCGGTACCATCGCAAACACACGCCCCCGGTCGGGTGAGACGCTGCCAGCTGCCTGTGTGACACGGTGACAGAGACGCGGGGACTCAGCAGTCCGTGAGGATAACACCGGGAAGCAGGGGGTCACGAGGCCACCAGTGGGGCATGAGGTCCTGCCAGGTCATCCGTTGGGCACCTGGACATCCCCTCTCAGGGCAGCACTTGGAAGGACAGAGGGACAGGGTGGAGCCCCTCTGAGGCCCGCCCGGGCCTTGGTGGCCACGTCCTCAGGCGTGTCCTAGAGCGGCCCAAACTCAGAGGGCGCCCAGAGTTCTGTTCTCCACAGAGAAGGAAAGGGCTGCCGTGGGCAGGGTCCAGAGGGG
Organism: Lynx rufus; assembly: GCF_022079265.1. Taxonomy (NCBI): domain Eukaryota; kingdom Metazoa; phylum Chordata; class Mammalia; order Carnivora; family Felidae; genus Lynx; species Lynx rufus. Next base: position 6,430,906 of record NW_025814834.1, read on the forward strand.
ACGCCTGAGAAACTGCGGGGTCTGGACTCCAGCTCCGTAGGACGGACCTGTAACCCTGGGGCTCTAAGTCCATGGTCCTCAGGGGCCACGCCTCCCGCAGGAGGGGCAGGGAGAGCGTCTGAGCCAGCCCAGGGTCAGACGTGGCAACACTCAAGGCCCCGTCCTGAGATACGTCGGTGGTGGCGAGGCGGGCATGGCCCAGGGGCTGTGGCTCCCTGTCCGGGGCGCCCACCTCTCCATGGGCAGGGGCTGCCTCAGGAGCGATGTGAGGACCGTCTCCTGGTGGTAGTGCGCCAGCAGGAGGATGCCCTCGATGAAGAGACGCCGCACTTCTGGGTGGTCCGCCACGGGCAGGTGGACCAAGATGGCACCCAGGATCTCAGCCACCTGGGGAGGGGCGGGGCATCACCGGCACAGCCTGGGCCCCCACGGCGTCTGCCCTCCCCCACCGCACACCCTTCCTCCAGGGACTCTCGCCCAACTGGACAGCGGGCAGGTTAAACCACCAGCTCATCTTTTGGTCTCTTCCCGGATTTTATCATGTCTTCTATGTGGGGGTCAGTATGCTCGGGGAGAGAGAGCCATGGGCGTCTGGCCCACTGGCCACTTACTAACCGGGCTACCTTCAACGTGTCTCTTTCTCGTTCCAGAACTCTACTTTCTCCTCCTCTTTACCACCAAGGGTTTGGGGAGGCCTTCTCAGAGAGTGCGGCCGGGCCCTTACGTGTCCCTCTAGCCTAGGCGCCCCGGGCAGCCCCAGGCCTCAGGTGGCCCAGCCACAGCTCTGCTACCTTGTCCTCCAGCTCCTTGGTCCGCCTCTGGAGGAAGGTGCCTATCCAGGTGACGGAGGCCTTGTCATGCCACAGGTCCATGGCCCCGATGTTCTCACAAAGCTTCCGGATGAGCGAGACCACCTCGTCACAGTTAAACTGCATGCAAACCACCTAGGACCAGAGCACAGCCCTCCTGGGGTTCAACAACCAAGTTTCAGGCCAACGCCCTACCCCCACTTGTCATCGCCGACGCCCCCCTCTTCCGCCCGACACCGCAGCCCCAGCCCGGGCCCCCGCCATCTCTCAAAACATCGCCAGGGCCTCCTACCCGTCTCCCTGCCCGGCATCTCACCGGCCCCCTCACCAGCCCGCTCGGGATGTTACTCCCCCACCTCAAAGACTCACAGCTCAGTCCAGCTTTCACAGGCTTCTCCTGGAAGGTTCCCCAACCTCTCCCACACCTCACCTACCCGACGCCGCCCACCCCACCTGAACTCTGCTCAGGAAGCTTCACCCGAACGTTGCCCATGTTTCCTTCCCTCAAGCTGTGCCCTGAGCCCTGGCGCCCCGTGACTTCATCCTGCCTCCCCCCACAGGCCCCCTGCTCCAGAAAGCCACCTCGGCCCCCTGAGGTGGAAGTGACCCCGCCCCTCTGCAGCTCTGAGAGTTTGGGGGTCTAGTGTGCCCATGGGCCAACACCGCTGTGCAGGATCCCGAGTTTAATTCTTCCTGGGGCCCCTCCACCCTCAGTGCAGCACATCATAGGCATGGAGACGAGGTAGGTGGGGACTGTGGGACTGTTAAGTGCCTATTATGTGCCAGGCATCACAGCGGGGAACTTACATATCGCACACCGTTTAGATACAGAGGGCGTGGGTTGGACCAAAAGCCTGGGGACTGTGATCCCCTGGAGGAGGATGAAGCCTGTGTGGCCAGGCTGAGCAAGGTCCCAGGCCTCAGACATGGTCCAGGCACTGGAGTCCAGCCCAGGAGCCCACACGACCCTCCCAGCGTGTCACCTTGGCGATTCTGGAAGACGCACTGAAAATCTCCTCCATGTCCAAGCCCTGGAGATCCTCCTTACATTTTGCAAGCTCCAATTCCTCGGAAGGGCCCCACAAAGAGCAGGTCTGGCTTGCTGCGGGGAACACAATTTTAGACACGATCAGAAGGACAAAGGACCCACCCACAGGCCACGTCAAAATGGCTTCCTGCCCTGGCCCATGGGGTTGGGGTTAGGGGCTCCCTGGCTCTGAGGGCCTGGACCACCGTCCAGCATCTGAACATCCCATCTCTTCTTGCCTTTGCTTTCGTTGCCCTGTCTCCCCACACCACCTCTGCACACAGCTCAAATGCCTGCTTTCTGGGAGGCCACCAGCTAGTGAGCCAGAGGCAGAGTCTTCCCTTCTGAAGGTCACCACCCCGCATGTGCCCCTGAGGTCATGTCTGGCCGCTTCTGCTGTGTCCTTGGTATCTTTGAGCTGTCGTTTTCCCAGTGAGGCCCCTTAATACCCAGGCCTTCCCCCGGTGAGTTGTGCCAAACCAGGGAGCCTCTCCTTCCAGAAACTTCCGTGGCCTCTCAGCAAGCTCTGCATCCCCTCCATTACCTCTGCTGGTCACCCTTGTTTGTCTATACAGAGAGGCCATGCTCCCCTAGGATAGCCCCACAGCTGACACCCCTCCCAGCCTCGATGTCCTCATGTCTCCCTACCATGAAGATCCAGCAGGCTGGACAGGACATCCATCGAGGCCATGCGGGTTCTTGTGTGTGAGTCACAGGTGCGAGGGGCAATGAGTCCAACCAGCGTGCCAAACTGCCCCAGCTTCAGGGGGATCTGAGGGACAGGAGACCTCAAGGCTCACACCCTCTGTCCATCCATGCACACCAGGGGCGGCATAACGGGCAACCAGAGAGGGGGAGCCCTGCTCGAAGGTACCCCAGCGGGGCCCTGGAGGCGGAGCAGCCAGGATGCGAGGGTTCTGGCTCAGGACCTGCCCCTCCGGCTGCAGGCCCAGGCTCTATATCAGGGCACCTGCCTTGTTCCTGTAACTGAAACCTGGGTTCAAATGTGAACTCCCCCCCCCCCCCCCGCCCTGCCAACCTAGCTGTGTGGCCTGGGCAGGCTGCTTAGCCTGGTGCCCTCGTGTTCCTCATCTAACGGAGCCTCCCGTTTCAGGGGATGTTGTGAGAATTATGTCAGAAAATCCAAGCGATGCCTTCTGCACAGCGTCTGGCCTCAAACCTAGCATGAGGGTAGGCCCCGGCCTTGCTTTCGCAAGTTCGAGCCCGGCGTCAGGCTCCATGCTGACAGTGCAGAGCCCGCTTGGGATTCTCCCTCTCCCTCTCTCTCTCTCTCTCTCTCTCTGCCCCTCCTGCACTCTCTCTGTCTCTCTCAAAATAAATAAATAAACTTAAGAAATAAAGTGTTCCCTCTCCTCAGGGATCGAGACGGGAACTTTGCTGTGGGTGTCAGAGCAGCAGGCTGGGGGATCAGTGCCCCGGGACTCACGCAGACACCGACGCTCTGCACGTGGATCTGCAGGAGACGGAGATGGAGGTTCATGGCCTTCTCCCGCTCCCCTTCTCTCTCCGACAAGATCCACTTTTCCAGGAGCTGTGGGTAGAGCCCAGAACACAGAAGGGGACATTAAAATCCCAAGGCCAGCCTTTCCCAGCTGGTTATTGCCCACCTGGTCTCTCCCACTCAAGACTCTGACTTCCAGAGGTGTTGGGTGGTTCTGGATACTTCTGCCTCTCCTTCCGGGCACCCCTGCAAGGGAGATGCGGCTGTGGACAGAGAGTCCACAGTCCCCAGCTATCCTCACCAAGATGGCGCCTGGCTGATGCGTTCGGCCCCGTTCCAAATGTTTGCCTGCAGGTGAAGGAGGCAGGATCGTCGCCCACCTTGCACCCCAGGGCCTTAATGTTCACACATGCAGTAGCAGTAGCAGTAGCAGTGCATGAGGCCAAACTACTACAACTCGGAGGAGAAATACATCGATGGTGAGATTCCGAGACCTCAGTACCTCTTTCTTAGAAACTGAGGAACAAGGGGGCGCCTGGGTGGCGCAGTCGGTTGGGCGTCCGACTTCAGCCAGGTCACGATCTCACGGTCCGTGGGTTCGAGCCCCGCGTCAGGCTCTGGGCTGATGGCTCAGAGCCTGGAGCCTGTTTCGGATTCTGTGTCTCCCTCTCTCTCTGCCCCTCCCCCGTTCATGCTCTGTCTCTCTCTGTCCCAAAAAATAAATAAAAACGTTGAAAAAAAAATTAAAAAAAAAAAAAAAAAGAAAGAAACTGAGGAACAAGAAGATGGAAAATCAGGAAGGGAAGAGAAAACTTGAACAACACTACCAACCAGCTTGGTCTAACTGATGTTTAGGAACACTCCACCCAACACAATATACAGGTGCACACAGAGCCCTCACCAAGATAGACCATACTGTGCAACAAAATAAGTCTCGGTTGATTTAAAAGGATTTGGGGCACCTGGATGACTCCGTGGGTTGAGCAACTGACTTCGGCTCGGGTCATGATCTCGCAGTCAGTGGGTTCGAGTCCCGCCTCTGGCTCTGTGCTGACAGCTCAGAGCCTGGAGCCTGCCTCGGATTCTGTGTCTCCCTCTCTCTCTGACCCTGCCCCACTCACACTCTGTCTCTCTCTCTCTCTCTCTCAAAAATAAATAAACATAAAAAAAATTTTTTTAAAGGATTCAAATTATACAAAGTATGTCTCCAGACCACAACGGATTTAAATTAGGAATCAAAAACAGGAAGATCTCTGGAAAGTCTTCCAACATTTGGGAAGTTCTAAATAACCCACGGGTCAAAGAAAAAATTAAAAGAGAAATTAAAATGTATTTTTAACTGAAACAAATGGGAACACAACGTATGAATATTTGTAAAATGCAGCAACAAAGAACAAAGTCAGTGCCTCATACTATCTGATCTTGGTCATAAGACTTATTATAACTAACATCACAGTAATCAAGATAGGATGACATTGGTGTAAAGACAGACAAATACATCAATGGAGCAGAACAGGTACCAGATACAGACCCACACATACATGGCCAATTGATTTTTGACAAAGATGCAAAGATAATTCAATGGACAAAAGTCTTTCCAACAAATGGTTCTGGAACAACTGGTTATCTGTGTGTAAGCAAGCAAACAAACAATTTTTTTAATGTTTATTTACTTGTTTCTAGAAAGAGCATGCATGCACGTGAGCACAAGCAGGGGAGGGACAGAGAGAAACGGGGAGAGAGAGAGAGAGAGAGAGAGACAGAGAGAGAGAGAGACAGAGAGAGAATCCCAAGCAGGCTCCATGCAGAGTTTGACTTGGGGCTTGATCTCACAATGCCATGAGATCATGACCTGAGCTGAAATCAAGAGTCAGACACTTAGCCGACTGAGCCACCCAGAGGCCCCCAAACAAATTTTGATCCATACCTCACACCATATACAAAACCTAACTCAAAATGTTTCATAGACTTAATTATAAAACTGGAAACTACAAACTTCTAAAAGAAAATCTTTGTGAGCTTAGGTTAGGCACAGACTTCTTAGATATAACACCAAAACCATGATCCATTAAAGAAAACAAATGATAAATTAGATTTCATCAACATTTTAAAGCTTCTGTTCTTCAAAAGACACTATGAAATCAATGAAAAATACATCACAGACTGGGGGGAAATATGTGTAAATCACATATCTTATAAGGACTTGCTTTCAGAATATATAAAACCTCTGAAAACTCAATAATAAGAAAGCAAACAACCCAATTAAAAAAAAACTAGCCAATGCCCTTCAAAAATGCCAATATTATGAAAGATAAAGAAAGACTGAGGAATTTTTCCAGATTAAAGCAGATTAAAGAGACGTGGCAGCTAAACACATTGGGTAATCCTGCTTAGAGCCTAGATGGGGGAAAAACCTATTGGGGATACTATTGGGACAATTTGTGAAATTTCAGTATTGGCCATCAATTAGAATACAGCATGGTATCATCAACATGAAACCTCATGATTTTTATCATTGTACCATTGTTATATAAGAGGGCATTCTTGTCCTTGATGTTTGCAAGTAGCTCTCCATGGTTCAAAAAGTGCGTGTGTGTGTGTGTGTGTGTGTGTACATGTGTGTGTTTGTGTGTACAACAAGAAAGATAAGGGAAGAGAAAGAGAGATAAAGAAAATGTGACAACTGGTAAGAACTGTGAATCGAGGTGTGAAGGGTATACAGGAGTTCTTTGTACTGTTTTTGCAACTTTTCAGCAAATCTGAAATTTTATCAAAATACAGTTACCGAAACAATTTTTAACACATACCCCTGTTTTCCATAGACTCTGGCCCTCAGACCAGCTTTCTGGGGGGCGTGGCCATCCCTGGCTCTTGGCCCTCCACCAAGGAACTCACGTGTACCATTTCCTGCAGCCCTTTGGGGTCCAGCTGCCTCTGCATGAGGCCCTCCATCAGGTGTTCCAGGGCCTGAAGCGCATTTGCGTACAGGGTCTATGGCCAAGAGAGGAGAGCACTGGGCAGCAATGAGGGAGTGTGCACAGCCACCCACCAGGACTCTGCAAGGACCAGTGCCAGGGCTGGGAAGTATGAAATGATCTGAAAACCACCCCTTTACCTCTGCTTAGACTGGGTTCTTTACACCCAAATTCTCATGTGACACACAAGACCACCTCTGAAGAGGAACCCATTTTCCAAAGGAGGAAACTGAACTCCCAGAATCCAGTTCTTCTGACTCCCCATCCAGGACCAGGACTTTGAGGCAGAAATGGCTACCTGTCCACAAAAGATTTGTCCTCCTTCTCCACCTTGTTGCTGGGAAACAGCCATCCAGTCAGGAACTACATTTCCCAGCACCCCTTGCATCTAGGCATAGCCATGTGACTGAGTTCTGGCCAATGAGAAGCGGGCAGAGTGGCTCATACATCCTCGACACCCTTTCTCGTTCTCTCTTCCTCTACCGGATGTCAGTGCCCACGGAGACCTTGGGCCACGCATGGAAGATAGTGGGGTCTCTGCCAGCCTCGGTTCCTGAATAACTGCACACAGCAGCTCCCTCTCCACCCCCACTGCCAGCTGGACTTGACTTGAGTGTGAAATAAATCTTCTTGTTAAATCATGGAGATCTCAGGGTTTAGCTGTTACAGCAGCTAGCATTACTTTATACTAACTAATAGAGCCTACTGCACTTTGCTGCACTCACAGGTGGTTGAGGATGGTGGGCTCTCAGCACTGCCCAAGTTATTGGAAACTTCTAAGACCTGACCCAGAAAATGAGGTGGCCCAGAGGGACCTACCTGAATGGACTCATTGTCCTCTAGTGGGGGTTGAAGAGAAATGACAGAGTGAACACTGATATCCATCAGTTCATTGTTTTCCTCTGTGGAGTAGAAAGGCTTCAGACTGCTAAGGGAAGAAGTGGACAAGAGGGGTGGTCAGAGGGGGACTGAGACCCAGCCACCCCACTGCTCAGTCCAGGGTGCAGAGGCATGTCACAGAATGAGGGAGAGACCAGCTTCCTCGGTTGAGGGTGCAGGCATGCATCCCTCCCCAGGTGCCCTGGCTTCACCCGGTCGCCAGTATCCAGTGACTGTGTCTGCGATCGATGGGGAGGCCCAGGGACCAAAGGCCAGCTCTCTTTCTTGTTGCCTGCTCTCAGCCTCTCCCTCTCCTGCTCAGAAATATTCCACTGCTACTCCCTGGCCTTGACCATGGACTCTGCCTCAGAGGCTGGCCCTGGCCCAAGGGCTTTCAAGCGGAATACCTGCACCGGCAGCAGAAACATCACCTTGGTGCTTCTTAGAAATGCAAATTCTCTGGCCCTACCCCAGAGCTACTGAATCAAAAACTCTGGAGAGGAGCCCAGCCGGCTGAGCTTTAGTGAATTCTCAGGGGTGGTAGCTGGCTGCCCGATGGGCACCCTTCTCCTATCCCTTCATCAATAGTTCCCAAGCCTAGGTGCTCACTAGCATTACTTGGAGAAGCTCTGAGGTACCCAAGGGCCACAACCAGGCTCTAGGGATCCTTATTTAAAGGTCTGAGGTGGGGCCAGGATATCGGTATTGTTCACAGGTCCCCAGCTGGCTCTATTGTGCCTCCCTGGTTGGGAGCCGCCATGCCATTTTAACTTTAAATTACTGCCCCCCAAAGGGGTCCTACATTTCACCCTGCTGGGACCTCCAGCTCCTACCCAGATCGTCTTCTTTTGTGTAAGCCCAGGTCAAAAGCCAGATGCCAATGCCTTCTGATCTCCCCTGTTGTATCAACAGAATTGCATCTTGTTCATAGCCCTTTCTTCTTCTGGCCTCAGATTTTTTTTTGTTATTGCTGTTCACCCACAAATACTCAGCTCTGACCCATGATTCCTTCTGCATGTGTTCATCTTACCTCCGAGTCCCCGAAGACATGTGTGTGAAATTTATTTCAAATCTGCCTACGTGCTGCCTCTTCAGGCAACAGGTGGTTATGAGAGTAAACACTGCATCTGCCCCGACGGGTGCAGAATTCCCAGAGACCACCCGGCCACTCTAACCACTGATGTTCCATAACTTCTTTCTCTTCCCTACTTCCCCACCAGTGAATGGACGGCTCCAGGAGGGCAAATCTCAGGTATTATATTACTTTGTATTAACTGCATCAGTACCGTATCAATAAATGAATTCCTTGACCCCACCCAACCCAACTAGATGGCCCAGCGCCCCAGGGCTGCTGCCCGAGACCCCTGCTGCAGAAGCAGGGAGGCAAAGTGGGTGTGGCCCCCCAAGGAACACTGAGGGGTGGTCTTGGACTTTGCCTCTCCCCACGGAGACACCCGGGCCGGAACAGGGGCCCAGCTCACCTCAGGTGCGAGAGGGCCTCTATCGCCATGGTCCGCACAGGAGAAACCAGGCTGTCGGTGGGTTCCGCCTTGATGGTGGCCTGCCCGGCACAGCAGGGCGGTGAATGAGCCACCCGGAGCCCACCAGAGAGGACAGTGAGTGTGGGGGGGCTAGCGTCCAAGGCCTGGCACTTTGTGGGGTGCGGACACCCGTACCACGTTCGCTCTTTTCAGGATCACGTGGCCTTTTAGCATTTTCGGGGGGGGCAGCAAAATCTGGTGTGAGAAGGAGGGGGGCTCCAGACAGACCGGAGCTTCTCGTCCAGGCCCGCCACCTGCTCGCCGTGTGTCCTTGGGCAAACTGCCTCCCCCGCCTGAGCCGTCACGTGTAAAACAGTGCCCGGCTAGCGTGAAATGACACACGGATCGCTGCCGGCCCAGAGCGGGAGCAGGCGTGCTCATTTCCTTCTCGGGGCCTCCTGTTCCACCCCACGTCACTTCCCTCGGGCACAGCTTCCAAAGCAGCTGCGGTGCTTTCCAGGGGCCCAGGGCATCGTGAGGGAGTGGGGAGGTCTGGGGCTGAAGGGCTGTGGCTCCCACAACTCTATCAGCCTCTGTCACGGCTTCTTGCCTTCAGGCAGTTGACATTTTCTAGATCTTACTGAAGTTCGGAGCAAACAAAAAGAGCTCTAAGACCTGCCTGCGGCTGAATCTAGATCCCCCCTGTGGAGAAACACACGGGGCCACCACGGGGCAGACCCGGGGGCCCTCTGTCTCCCAGCCTGGAACGAGCTGCTTCCGGGCACCACAGTATCCCTGGCCATCAAACCCTTTGTCAGATAGACAGATATTGTACTCGGAACTCCTTCAGTTGGCTGGAAGTGGAACCGAGACAGGGAGGGGCTTCAGTGACCCCCGTGGCCCCCTTGTCCCTCAGATGCCCTCAGGGACTCTGAAAACCTCTGAGCGAGGGGAAGCCGGTCAGCAGTCAGACCCCAAAACCACCCGGGAGCAAGGACGCCTCTCACCCGACTTACTATGATAATGCCAGTGAGGCTCATCTTTTGGGCAAATTCAAAGTCCTCCAGGTCCTTGATGTTCCCGATGGCATCGGTGACCTGCACCACACTCTTCAGGAAGGCCATTTTGAGACAGATGTCCTGCGCCCAGACCAAGAAGAGGGAAAGGAGGTAGCACGTCGGGAGTGAGCCCAAAGACTCAGGCTGCCCAAGCCACAGCTCTCATAAGGACCCCGCCACGGCATGAGGGCACTCCTTCCTCTGCGCCAAGGAAGAGGCAGAGTCAAGGGCACCCTGAGAGACGGCAGGCCTCGTCTGTCCCTCGGCCGCCTTGCCCGAGCTTCTGCCACAAGGCCAGGGTGCCAGCCAGGTGCCGGACAAGGCACAGCGTTCTGAAAACGCCACCTCCCTCAACCCCCCTAAGGACAGCAATGCCGGTCAGTTCACACCATTCACCGGCCAGGGGCACCGTGCCCTGCGTGTCGCCCAAGAGACACGCTGAGATAAAAATCTAAGTTGAGATAAAAATCGTTTTCGCCTTTACGGCATGGGCGAGGCTTGAGGACCTGAGGCTAAGTGAGATAAGCCAGCCACAAAAAGGCAACCCGTGTGTGATCCCAGTTAAACGCGACGCTTGTGGGTGTCACTCCAGAGAGACGGAGAGTGGGACGGGCGTTGCCGGGGGCTGGGGAGAGGGGGCGTGGGCATGTGTTCAGCGGGCCCAGAGTGGCCGTTTTATGGGACAAAGAACTCTGGAGAGGGCTGGTGGACTCGGCTGCACGATGATGTGAGTGTACTTAACGCCCCTCAACTGCGCACCTTAAAAATGATGACGATGGCAAATTGTGTTATGCGTATCTTGCCACAACTTCAGAAACAATAACGAAATAGATTTTGCTCCCTTCTGTGCTTCCCCCTCCTTGCCGTTCCAAGAAAGTAGCGAGCCTCTCTACATCCCTGAAGACCCCACTCCTTGTCTTGGGTCAGATGCCAGGAGGGGAGGGGGCAGAGGCGAGGGCTGAGGGAGAGGCGAGGCCGGGAGGAGGGGGCACCTGTCCCGTGACTTCCGGGACCCATAACCGCCCACTTGGCACTGCGGTGGGGAAGGCTGTCCCCTACCTCCCCCTGGAGCCGAGAACACCCAGTTTGAAAAAATGGGCTTCCCCAAAGCTGGGTGTCAGGTGGGACTCCTGGTGCCTACTTGGGGTGGGGGGCGGGGTGCTCGGATTACAAGGCAGGTGGCTCTCAGCCAGCCCGGCTCTGGGTGGGGGGTGCAGCCTCCCGGGGTTACCTGGCAGCTGCTGGAGAAGTGGTGAATGATCTTAGCCGTGATGGGGGTGTCCACGTGGGTGAGGAGCATCTGGGGGTGGCAGTACGAGGCCACGCAGCTGTACATGACCATGAGGGCGCCCTTCACCGTCTCCCGCCTCCAGGGATGGTCCTTCTGCGAGCCCAGCCAGAAGAGGAAGAACCACCGGCGGGGGGGGGGGGGGGGGGGAGGGGAGGAGAGGGGGGTGTCGGGGTTCAGCTGGCCACCCCAGCTGCATGTGGACAGTCTCCGGTCACGTGACCAAAGGAGCCACTGAGTCAGCAGAAGGTGCTTCCACTGATACCTTGAAACGCTCATTCATTCACTCACTTGTTCAACACACCTTTATTGAGCTCCTACACCTTGCCAGGCCCTGCTCTGGGCCGGGGGCTGTCGTGATGCCGGGATGAGGTGCTACAGGCCACCGAACCCACCACGGAGGGCGCGCAGGGCTGCCCGTGCCCTGCCAGGCCTCAGATACGAATCCACGTCTCAGATCCCGCTTTGTGGAGAAGCTGGGGCAGAAGCCTGGGATGCTCCTGATTCTCTCCATCCAAACTGCCAGCCGCCCGGGGCGAGGGTCCTGGGTCAAGGCCAAAGCCTGAGGCATCGGTGACTCTGGATGGTTGCCCACTGGGGCCTCAGCCAACCTGTGACCCTGCGGCAGAGGGGCCCCCTCGAGCGGTCGGCCCACGGGCTGCCTTGGCCTGGCTCCTGGCTTCTCGGCTCAGTGGCCATCTGCATGCTTTTGCACAAGCTTCAGTGCTCTCTTCTATATGACAGCGGGCATGATCGCCCTGCACCCCAGTGCCATTGACCCGTGGAAATACCTACACTGAGTGCTACCTGAGCAGCCTCTTCAGATCCAGTGGGTGTGGGTGAGGCCTGGGACTCTGAATTCCCATCAGCACCCAGTGCTGCTCTGCGGAGCCCACGGTGGGCTAGCGCTCCTTTGTAATATCTGGGCCCTGAAAGGACGCACCCTGAAAAGCTTTGTTGGGGGGAGGCCTCCGGATCTCAGTCATTTCGGGGCCAGGTGATACCAGGGGGAGTTTGCTACTGAGATCTAGCAGGTACCTTGGCTGGTGCTGAAAGCACTGGTCTATGCGACCCCCAGAGACTTGACTGTGGAGCGAGGGTGCCTTACCCGCCAAGCCCCGATCTGCCAGGACTGTTCCGACTCCTGGATCCTCTCCTCAAAGTCATGGAGCACATTCAGCACTGTCTTCACCTGGCCACGGGCACACAGGCCAAAGCACAGAATCACGCCCTGCGGGCAGACACAGCCAGCGGGGGTGAGGGCAGAGGGCAGCAGACAGAGGAGGAGCCCCTCACACGTACACACACACACAAGCACACGCATGGACGCCCCTATGCACACACAGGTCCACACACAGACACACACACACACACACACCCCAGTACACATATGCATGCATGCTCATGCACACACAAGCTTCCACGCATGTGCCCATATCCCCGAGGGACCAGAGGGGTCTGGTGGATGGGGGTGGGGCCACAGGGCACCCTCACCTCCCGGTCAAAGTCGTTGCCATAGTCTGTCTTGTACAGCAGATCCAGCAGCAATGTCTCTACCTTGTCTGCCTCCAGGCCTGTGGCCAGTGTGAAACCCAGGGCCCGATACAGAAAGCCCTGGAAAGGCACAGGAACAGAGAGGGAGCTTCGAGCCTCTCTACTCCACCCTCCAGGGGTTGCTGCCGTGGAGAGTTCCCTACGTAACACTCTAGATTTCTTTCTCTAATGCACAGATATCTATGCATTTCGTACATTCTTTGAAATAAACATCGAGGTTATTCTGGAGCGTCGGACTGTTTGCGGGCAAGCGTATTATAAATAGTGGGGGACCAAATTTCCCTCCTATGGAAGTCGAGCCAGTTTCAACTCACACTAACCAATCTAGAACACCGATTTCCCCACATTCCTCTGTCACATAGGACGTTACCAGTGAGAGGCAGACCATCCACGTTTTCTTGCATTTCTTTGATTATTAGCCGTGCTGATCACCTTTGCACATTCTCACGATCCAGTCCCTGAATCCCTGTCTGTATTCTTTCCCCATGTCCTGTTGGCTCATTTCTCCTGTTTTCTCTTTTATTTGTAAGAGTTTTGTGTGTGTACTTGGAAAAATAACAAAAACAAACATGCATTATTTCATTTAACCCACACAGCATCTCTAGACTGTAAATGCAGTTGCTGTTTGGGGAGATGAAAAACCAGGTGGGGAGGGGTACAACCAGGATATAAAATCAAGCCTGGTCTGGGGCGTCTGGGGCGTTCAGCCAGTTAAGCATCTGACTTTGGCTCAGGTCATGATCTCTCAGTCCGTGGGTTTGAGCCCCGTCTTGGGCTCTGTGCTGACAGCTCAGAGCCTGGAGCCTGCTTCGGATTCTGTGTCTCCCTCTTGCTCTGCCCCTCCCCTACTCATGCTCTATCTCTCTCAAAAATAAACATTAAAAAAAATTTTTAATAAAAAGGATATCTGTCCTTGAATTGACATCAGATAAGATCTTACACCTGCAAATTTATGTTTAGCTATAGAAGACTATCTGTAAGACACACTTGTTTTTTGTTATTTTACATACTCCCCTACAAAGGCTATCTATTTGGATAAACATAATTTTTGGCTGACACCTGTAAAACCTTTTCTCAGACATCTTCATTGAGATATAATCCACATACCATAAAATCAACCCATTTAAGGTTTACAAATTTAATGGTATATTCACAAAGTTGGGTAACTATCATCATAATCTAAATTTAGAACATTTTTGTCACCCCCCCCCAAAGGAAATCCCTTGCCCGTTAGCATCACTGGACATTCCCTGCAGTTTCTGGAAACCACAGATCTACTTTCCATCCCTAAAAAGATGCCTATTCTGGACATTTCAAGTAAACAGGATCATATAATATGTGGTCACTTGCATTCCTTTGCATTTGGCTTCTGTCACTTAGCATAATGTCTTCAAGGGTCATCCTTTCTGTACCATAAATCAGTACTTCATTCCTTTTAATGGCTGAACAATATTCCATTGTATGGATAGACCATGTTTTGTTTTTTCTTTCATCCACTAGTGGACATTTGGGTTGCTTCTGTGGTTGGCTGTATGAATCACACTATGAACATTTATGTATAAGTTTCTGTGCGGATGTATGTTTCCACTTCTCCTGAGCATGTACAACTAGGAGTAGAATTCCTAGGTCACATGGTAACCCTATATTTAACATTTCAAGGAAATGACAGGTTTTCAGAGCCACTGCCCCATTTTCCATTCACACCAACAATATTTGAGTGTTCAAATCTCTCCACATTCTTACCAATGCTTCTTGTTGTCTGTCTTTTTTCTTATAGTCATCTTAGTGGGTGTGAAGTAGTATGTCCTTACGGTTTTGACTTGTGTTTTCCCTAATGGGAATAATCTCGAGCATTTTTTCACGTACTTATTCACTCTGCATGTACCTTCTTTGAAGACATGTCTGTTCATATCATTCGCCCATTTCTAAACTGGCCTGTCTTTTTGTTATTGAGTTATAAGAGTTCTTTATATATCCTAGATACAAATCCCTTATTAAGAACTTAATCTGAAAATATTTTCTTTCATTCTTGGGGCTGTCTTTGCACTTTCTTGATGGTTTGATTTTCAACATAAGAGTTTTTAGTTCTGATAATGTCCGACTTAATCTATTTTTCTGTCATCACTTGGGCCTTTAGTGTATCTATCTAAGAAGGCCTTGCCCAAAGTCAGTTGACAGTAAATGTTAGGTTTATTTCTACACTCTCAATTCTATTACCTCACTCTGTCTGCCCATCCTTATGCCAGCACTGCATTGTCTTGTTCACTGCAGTGGTGTGTAAGAAGTGTTGAAATTGCAACATTTGAGCCCTCCAGCTTTTGTCTTTCTTTTAATCATAATTATGTTGGCTATTCTGGGCCCCCTGTATTCCCACATGACTTTTAGGAGTAGCTTGTCAATCTCTGAAGAAAGAAAGAAGAAGGAGAGAAGGAAAGAAAGAAAGAAAGAAAGAACGAAAGAAAGAAAGGAAAAAGAAATAAAGAAAGAAAAGAGAAAAGAAGAGAAGAGAAGAGAAGAGAAGAGAAGAGAAGAGAAGAGAAGAGAAGAGAAAAGAAGCGAAGCCAGCTGGGTTTATGACAGGAATCACAATGAACATGTAGATAGATTTGGGGAGCGTGCCATCTTGACTATCTCATCTTCCAGGCCATGAACACGGGATCCTTTCTGTTGATTGAGACCTTCTCTGATTTCTCTCAACTATGTTCACAGTTTTGTAAAAAACCTTTTTACAACAAAATACACATACGTGGTCATGAGCCAGTAGCTGGATGAGTCGGATGTGTGGAATAACATCCGGCAATCTACCGGTGGGGGTGGGGACAGTTGGGAGTCCAGCTCTAAACCCAGCCTGCCCACTCTTTCTTCCTTTGTCCCCCTCCCAGCCTCATCTTCTTCACAGCCGAGCTAGAACTCAGCCACCCCTTTAGCCTTCCGTGGCTCAATGTCACCCTCACCATTTTCACTATTTCCCAAAACCTGCTCACACATCTCAGCCCTTGCCTGTTGGACTCTGCTAGGAGACCACTTCAGGTGGAAAGTGAGATGAAGGGTGGGGAAGATGGCGACTGGAGAGGAGGCCCCAGCTTCAGCAAAGCAGGCTTTTAAAGAAAAACAACACAAAGCAAGAAACAAACACCCACTGACTTAAGCCACCCACCTCTCCTCCCAGAACCCCGTGGACAGCTGCAGGTACAGCTGGGCTCACCCACAGTGCGGGACTCCATCCCACTGTCCCTGGTGTCCCCTCCCTGTCTGAACTGTCTTGACACTGTGAGGACAAACCTTCTCCAGGGAGGGGCTGTCAAAGCTTTCGATCTGGTTGTTCAGCTCTTTGCTCAGACGCAAGCTCCAGTTGGAACCTCGAGTCTTCTTAAGGGAGTTTCTCAGAAACTGAGGAGACAGAAGATGTAGGTGGGCAGTGCCCAAGGACCCCAGTCCTGTCCTCTCCCAGGCTGAGGGAGGGCTGTGAGACCTTGAGTCACGGTGACTCACCCTCTCTGGCCCCCTTCCCCAATCTCCAGACTGCTCTACCCATCGAACCCTGATCCCGTGAGCCTGGAGAACAGCTGTGGCTTTGATGCTGGAGGGAGGAGGGTCACCCCGTGCTGCTTCCCTGAACACATGGTTCCCCAAGTTGGAAGGCTCTCTGTTCTCCCCTGCTGGCAGACACAGCCGTGGACGTGCCTGGTGCTCCCCAAGTCTTCTCGGACAGAAGGAGAATGTGTCCTCCAAGGACTCCTAAACTCCCCATGCCGACCCCGCCGAGGGCCCTCCAGTGCACCGTGCACCCTTCCCCTTTCTCCCAGCCCAACCTCAGCAAGCTGGATCATGTCCTCACCTGAATTAGCTTGTCCTCCCAGGTCTTCTGATTCCAAGTAAACTCAGTATGTTCTGAAGAAAGAAGGTCCACATGTGCTACTTTCTCCCGCTGCTCCCTTCTGGGTCAGCCTCGTGGGTCTGGCACTCGAAGCCCTCCACGGATGGGCTCAGCACATGCTGTCGTCCCCTCCCCACTTCAAGCCAGGTGATTAGTACGCCAGCAGGCACGCGGGGAGGGGGCCCCCGGGCGCCTCACCTTCCAGGTACTTGACCAGCAGCGGGATCTCCAGCTCCCACATGTCAGCCATGGCGGGCGCGATGCTCTGGCTCAGGGTCCTTAGGAGGTTGAGCATGGCTATCCCACGGCCCTCCCCCTTGTAGGGGGATGACATCAGCACCTGGGTGGGGGACGCCCAGATGCCAGTGGGGCAGGGCAGCCCCCCACACAGGCACTTTGTTCCCAGAAAGAAGAGGGGCAAGATCATGGGCTTTCTCCCCACCCCAGGCTTCTGCAGAGCATGGATTAATGCCCAGAGTCAACATAAGGAGCAGAACGCGTGCGTGCAAGGCCCCCAGGGGCAGGCGGGCCCTTGGCAGTGTCCTGGGGATGCGCTGGGGCTGCTCAGAGGCTGAGCAGAGGAATGTGGGAGCACGTTCCCACCAGGTTCCTGGGCATCCGAGCACACAGCCCCTGCCACATGTACCCAAGAGGAATCAAAGGGACCCGGAAAGCTCTGTCCTGCCAAGTGTCTAGCTCCCTCCTCCCTTGGGGGGGCTTTCAAGAGAGAGATGCCATGGGCCCTGGCCTCAGTCTGCCCAGGGCACAGCCTGGGTGAGCCACTCACCAGGAGACGGGCTAGCAGTTTCTGGGGCGCAGGCAGATCCACTGAGGAAGAAGGAGATGTGACCCTGCTGAAGCTGCCCAGCTGATACTGGGAGACACCCCATGCTCCCATGCCCCTGTGCCCCTGAGAAGCGCTTTGCCCTAGAAGGTACTTTCCTGAAGCATCCCATTGCCCCCAGAACAGAGGATGGGTTGGCACAGGGACCAGTGATAGGTCCATAAAGAACATCATTTTAAATGGTTGATCCTAGGAAGAAGGGAGAATTGCGCTTTGCGCTGGGGCTTAGAAGACATCGGGGGGGTGGGGGGTGCTAGTCCAGAGCCTAGAGGAGGTCATGAAGAGGACCCTTCACCATTTGCTGTCCCTGGGTCCTAAAGGGCTCCTAAAATCACACCCACCACCAGCAACGCCCATCCAGCAAAGCCCCAGCCCCACGAGAACAGCCCCCTTGGAAGAGCAGTGTCACTCCACCCTTAGGTGGGGCCAGTCACTTCTTGGAGAGTCTGACATGGACAGTGCTACACTGGGGTTACAGATGACTCCCATGGGGCCCAGACAAGTCACATGTGGAGAAAGCCTGAGCCACCATGGGTGAGGTCCTGGGAGGGGTGCAGGGGGAAGGGATGTGAGGAATGACCCGCCAAAGGAAGCTGGCTCCATTTCAACCCCTCCTCAGATATGCTAAGGGCCTCCGGCCTGGCTGTTTGGACTCCTAGACGCTTCCTGGAAAACGGGGAGAAGACACACTCGGAGACACGGAGTGACCGGCCCGCCCGAGCCCCCCAGCCAGCACAGGGACGCCGCCCACCGTGCCTGCTCTCGCCGGCCACGCTGGCCTCCACATCCTTGGTGCGCGGCTGGCGTCCCACCAGGTTTGTGAGACTGATGCAGATGGGAGTCAAGGCCTCGGTGTGATCTGTCTCCATGATGTAGCACAGGAGCCGCAGCCAGAACTCCTGGGTTGGGGGCAGAGGGGCAGGATCGGCGGCGGCATCCGTGGCCACACGAGATCCGTCAGGCCCGCCCCACGGTGCCGGCCTGTGAGTCCAGGACTGGCCCTAAGCAGGTGCCCCCTGGGCTGTGGCCACCGTGAATCTTCTCACTCTCTCTGTTATTCAGATAAGCTGCCCCCGGCCAGGGAGCGTCCAGCCCAGAGTCTCACAGAGTGGACAAGGATTCCCTCCTGATGCCATCATGGTAAATTTTTTGGCCAAATCACGTTGTATTGCAATGAAAAGTTGACACCCTTGTTTCCCTCTTAAGCTTGTGACCTCCTTGGGGAGGCCTCCAAGCCTCGCAGTATAAGCCTTCGTGTCTTCACGTGCTAGGAACTCACTGGATGCTTGTGCAATTAAACAATTAAAATCATATCTACACACACACACACACACACACACACACACACACACCTGGGCTGCAGGGGCTTTAAGGTAATAGACACATCTCTGGCAATAAGTCAATGGATACCTATTGAGGCCCTCTGCGTGCCAAGCACTGCCTTAGTGTCTGGGGGACTAAGCTCCCACCAAGGACCCAGCTCTGGAACTGGACCTTCAAGGACAAGAGCTCAGGTGGTGGGAAGATGGAGGCCCTCCGGGCCCCCCAGGCAGCGGGACTGGGAGAAGAAACAACACAGAGCTCTGGGCGTGCGTCATTGCCCTGTCCGCTCCCTCCACTCCGAGCCTGGTGTGGGACCCACACAAGTCAAGCTGTCGGCTGCAGGGTGACCGCTCACATTGGTCATCCCACTGACGGAAGAGGTTACGATCCGCACGGTGTCCATGGTGACTTTGTGGACCATCTTCTCCTCCAGGTCCCTCTGATAAAAGCTCTCCCGGCGATTTGTCTGGAAGGCAGAACCGAAGGGTCCCTGCTCACGGGCGGGTGCCCTGCAGCCTTCGGTGTGGCCTCCTCACCCCCGTGACGCTCCATGTCCCGGAGCCGGGTCTCCAGGGTTTTCTGGATTCCCTGCCTGGCGTGACTGCGCCCACCCTTACCTACAGCTCACTGCGTCTCTGTGCCTGTGTCACGAACGCAGACTCACGCAGGTTCGAGCACAGATACACCGGGCGGATTCTTGCCTCAGTGCTTCGGAAACCGCCTCCAAGGCCCGGCTGCGCCATGGTCTGCATATCAGGGCCACTCACCAGTTTGTAGGTGGAGAGAGTCAGCTGCACAGACACGTACTTCAGGCCCCAGCCTTTGATCCTGTCCTGGTAGCCAGACAGAGCCAACTGGCCGATGATGCGGAGAATAGCCATCCTTACCTGTGGGGACGGGCAGCAGACAAGCCGGGGACTGGGATGGGCTCCGGGGGAGAAGGGCTCAGCATCTAACGCCGAATCCCGTGACCTGAGACGGCCAGGAATTGGGGGTGCCCTGGGCGGGAAGGAGCCTCAGGGGCTACCACCCACTCTGCCCCCACCCCCTGCCTCGTCCAGGGGCGCCCACTCTGCAGCAGGCCCACCCAGGAGCCCTATCTGAGCCTTCCAGAGACAGGGAGCACACTCCCTTCTAGACAGGCTACTCCCTTCTCAGGCAGCCCTGGAGGGGACAGCCTGACTCTTATCCTGGGCCCGCCCAGGCTTGGGCTCATGTTTGCAAAACCCTACGTGGGGGCAGCACAGAACAAACCTGTTCTCTTCCCTTGACGGCCTCCACATTTTGAGAACAGCGAGGCCTAAATCTCCAGCCCAAATCCCACCCCACCCCCCGCCATGCCCTCTAGACCCTCGCCCTCCTGGACCCACGACCAGAACTGAAGCTACATTCCAAGGTGGCCGTGGCTACAGTGGAAACTGGACTGTGGGGTTTTGGGGGCCTTTATTTGGAGGGCGCAAGGTGTGCATCTTTCCAATTTCAAGTTGCTTTCTTCAAATGCAGTAAAGGCTACACAAAACCCTCAGGCAGCCACGCAGCTCTGGAGGACGCCGGATTCACCCAGCCTCTCCTCTGTCCAGGGTGCCGGCTGGGCCCCTTCATCGGGCAACTCCAGGTCCTTGAGGAGAGCTGTGGTCCTGCTCCCGTGGGCCTCACACTCCTCCAGCCCTATTCAGTGCTGGCCAGGAAGCTAGGTTTTCCATCAAAGGGCCTCCAGCAGGCCGCCCTCCCCACAGAGCTGGAGAGGAGTGAAGGCCGCCCACCGGACTTCCCTCCGCCGCCCCCTCAGAGTGCCCCGAGCCCCATCCCCTTCCGGGTGTCTGCCCCCGTTACCTTGAAGCGGGTGTCAGAGAGGGTGGTCTTGACCACCCGGATGGCCAGGTAGATGGTCCTGACATTCATTCTGGGCTCTGAAAGAGGAACACCAGCCTGGAGGGCCACCGGCCTCAGAGCTGGGCTCTGAGGAGATGCCCGGGACTCCCAGCGAGACCCCCAGAGCAGCAGGCCTGCCCCCCACCTTCTACCAGGAGCCAGGCATCAGCTGGCTCGTCCACGTCACGCCTCCTGAGAGCCTCCGACTCCCACCGCAGCTCGGGGCCGCCTCCCTCAGAGGCCTCGCTCGCCACCTCCCTGTCCTCTCAATGTCTGTCCCACCCCACCCGGTGCCAGGGGAGAGCATGGCTTTTATGCCTCACAGCTTGGCCTTTGCTTTGTGATTCTCATGGAACCCAGCCGGACCCTCCTTGAGGTGAGAGCCCCACCTACTATCACTTTAGCACCTTCAGGTGGGCACATGGCGGGCTGGGCACATGGTGGGCACGCATAGACCGTTAAGCACAGCAGGGCAGAGCCCGGGCTCTGGTACCAGGCTGCCTGGGTTCAGACCCTGTGTCTGCCACAACGTAGCTATGTGACCGTAGGTGAATTCCTCAGCCCCCTGTGCCTCAGTTTCCCTAGCTTTAAAATGGGGATAACAACAGTACCTCTCTCACAGAGCTTCTGTGAGCAGTAATGACAGGGCTTGGCACACAAGAAGTGCTTTGGAAGCGTTTGTTAGTCATAGAATTGAGGACAACCGATTGGGGGAGAAGGAAGATTGACAGAGGTAAGACAGAGGGGTTCCTGGGTGCCTCAGTTGGTTAAGCATCTGACTCTTCACATCGGCTCAGGCCATGATCTCACTGTCGTGGGATCGAGCCCCGCAGTGAGCTCTGTGTAGACACCATGGAGCCTGCTTGGGATTCTCTCTCTCCCTCTCTCTCTGCCCCTCCCCCTGCCAAAATAAATAAATCAACTTAAACAAAAAAGAGAGAGAGAGAGAGAGAGAGAGAGAGAGAGAAGTAAGAGAGAGCCATGAGAAGATTCCGGAGAGGTCCAGTGTGGACAGAATTGCAGTCGGGTGCTCGGGCTCACAGTACACTCAAGGCTACATGTTACTACAAGTCAATTCTGGTGGAAAAGTAGCGGGCAACTAAGCACTAAGAGAGCAGGTTCCAATTTTGAGTTTTTATCTGCAAAATAGAAACTTTTTTTCTGATTCTAAAAATAACGTGTGTTCATTGCAAAATTAAAATAAAAGGTAACCACTCAACAGTTTGTGTCCTTCTACACTCACTCAGGCAAAACTAAGCATATAGATTTCTTGCAAGTAATCAAGACTATGTAACACCCTACCCCCCACACCATACTATCACCCTCAATACAGAGAGGGCCTCTTTCCCATGAAAAAATACAGAGTGACTATATCCTTTAAGGTTGAGTAATATTCCACTATGTGTATATACTATTCTTCATTCCAGAAATTCCCTATAGAAAAACATTTAGGTTGTTTCTAACGTTTTGCTTGTATGCACGACGTGGTAATGAACGTCATTGTCCGGTTACCTTCGGGCAATTATATCCTTCAGACAATTGTCAAGAAGCTAGACTGTTGAGCCCAAGTTTTGGTCCCTATCCAACTGAACATCCAGAATGCTTTATCAACTTACACAAGAAGCTAGTTTCTTTTTTTTTTTTTTTTTCTAGCACAGGGATTAGCAAAGTATAACCCGCAGGCTAAATCCAGATCAAAGCCCATTTGTGTAAATAAAGTTTTATTGGAACATAGCCCCACTGTGCAGTTTATGACTGCTTTTACACAGCTGAGTAACTGTCACAGAGACCATATGGCCTAGAAAGCCGAAAGTATTTTTACTCTCAGGCCTTTCACAGAAAAATGGTGAGGCCAACTCTAGTCATTATTATCTCTGTCCATCAGATAAATCTGCATTTTTTTTTTAAGAGAAAGGTTCACTGTCAGCAGAACGTCCTTCATATAAAGTCGCCCAGTCTGTGCACTGCACAGGGCACTCAGCTGAAGGACTGAACAGGAGTGGCCGTGCTCTCCTCACCAAATCATGAACCTGCCGGGCCATGTGCTCCCAGCAAGGGATGTCTTGCCCCAGTTCACACAGAGGCACTGTCTGAGCTGCTGCCTCACCTGGGGAGAGTGTTTCCCTTTTGATAACAGGGCCAGGGTTCTAGTTTGGGCTTAGGGATTCAGAATCAGGAGTTTCGACTATGATTGGGCATTGGGACAGTGGGGCTTTGGGGCTATGCCTACATGATATAACTAGGCCTTACATAAAGCCTTTGATTTAGTTTTGCGGGGGGTAGTTCTAAGATTCAGATTAAAAGTTGGAGGGGTGCCTGGGTGGCTCAGTCGGTTGGTTAAGCGTCCGACTTCGGCTCAGGTCATGATCTCACGGTCCGTGAGTTCGAGCCCCGTGTCGGGCTCTGTGCTGTGCTGACAGCTCGGAGCCCGGAGCCTGCTTCTCTCTGCCCCTCCCCCACTCACGCTCTGTCTCTCTATCAAGAAATGAATAAACGTTAAGAAAAAAAAGTTGGAAATTCAGACTCAGTTGGAAGCCGGGATTCAGGGTTTGCGGACACAGCTGGGGGTGGGGGTCACAGTGCTGGTTAGGTTCAAGCACAGAAAATGCGAGGCAACAGACAGCCATGACCCCTTGGCCCAGCCAGCGATGTCAACAAAAGAGGAAATGACCGAGTTCCAGATAAGTGTGAGACCCGCTTCCCCTGACTCCCGCCCCACCTGCTGGTCCTGCTCACCAGCTGCGCTCACTATCGCCCTAATCAGGGTCAATGTCCCCACGCGGATGGCCTCTTGGCTCATCTCCATCTGACCGAGGAAGAATTTCATCAGCTCCTTGGGGTAGGACCGGGCTGCAGGGGGGAAGGCTGCCTTAGTCATACGCCCCCTGGGCCAGACAGATGGAGCCAGAGGAGACAGCCCTGGGGGACGGGGACTCCCGGGGGGGGGGCAGGGACTCCCCCCCCCCGCCCCCGCCAGGCTCACAGGGGACCTGGGGGAGCCTCACCGAGGGCTATGAAGCAGTGTACGATCTCCGCCAGGTTTTGGCTGCTGTACTGCTGCTGGGCAGGAGCCTTGGAACACACCTGGGGAGGGGGCGTGCAGGGAGGGTGGTGAGACGACAAGCAGAGACGGGATGCAAGCACGGGGGCGGCCCGGCCGTGGCAGAGCTGCGTGGGCAACCAACGCCTCCCAGCCCCCGGGGGATACGGGAGCCGGATGAACGAGACGGGGGCTCCACAGCCACGCCACCTGCCACCGCCCACTCCCCACGGCAGCACCCCGAGAGTGCTGGTGCCCCGCCAAGCTCGCGGCCTCACCTGGACGTGCAGTTCCGTGAAAATGGTGTGTAGTTGCATTTGGGGGACGGGGGTGTTGGTGGTGACGGACGTTTCCAGGATCTGCCTCAAGACCTGCAATGAACGGGCCGATGATTCGGGGTCAGTGAACTCTGGACTCTTGTGGCTCAGAGGGGCCCATCAGCCGGCGGTATCAGCATCCCCCCTGGGAGCTGGCGGGAAACGCAGAGGATGTGGAGAAACGGGACCCTCTTGCACCGTTGGTGGGAATGCAAACTGGTGCAGCCGCTCTGGAAAGCAGTGTGGAGGTTCCTCAGAAAATTAAACATAGACCTACCCCATGACCCAGCAGTAGCACTGCTAGGAATTTCCCCAAGGGATACAGGAGTGCTGATGCATAGGGGCACCTGTACCCCAATGTCTGTAGCAGCACTCTCAACAATAGCCAAACTATGGAAAGAGCCTAAAAGTCCATCAACTGATGAATGGATAAAGAAATCGTGGTTATTATATACACAGTGGAATACTACGTGGCAATGAGAAAGAATGAAATCTGGCCTTTTGTAGCAACATGGATGGAACTGGAGAGTGTGATGCTAAGTGAAATAAGCCATATAGAGAAAGACAGATACTATATGTTTTCACTCCTATGTGGATCCCGAGAAACTTAACAGAAGACCATGGGGGAGGGGAAGGGCGAAAACAAGTTACAGAGGGGGAAGGAGGCAAACCATAAGAGACTCTTAAATACTGAGAACAGACTGAGGGTTGATGGGGGGTGGGTGATGGGTATTGAGGAGGGCACCTGTTGGGATGAGCACTGGGTGTTGTATGGAAACCAATTCGACAATAAATTTCATAAAAAGAAAAAAGAAAAAGAAAGAAATGCAGTCTATCAGGCTCTTCTCCAGACCTGATGAATCCGATCCTGCATTGTCAACAAGCCCCCAAGCTATTCCCAGGCACAGTGATGCTTGGAAAGTGCTGTGCTAAGCCACTGAGCATGGCATTCAAGGCCCTCTTCCCCTTTCTCCCCTATCCACCTGGCAGCGAATCTCATTCTTTATCCAGAGTGATCGAAGGACGGCCCCCTAAATCTATCGTATTAATTTCTCTGCTCTTTGCTTTTGTAGCTGAGGACCACACCTCTGCTGTAGGTGAGTGACACAGCCCAGGTCACGTCTTCACTCAGAACCCTGCAAAGGTTCCATCCCACACAGGTTACGGGCTATCGTGGGTTAAAGGGTCTCCCGAAAATTCATGTGCACCCAGAGCCTCAGAATGTGACTTTATTTGAAAATGAGGCTTTCCAGGGGCACCTGGGTGGCTCAGGTGGTCAAGGGTCCAACTTCGGCTCAGGTCATGATCTCACGGTTTGTGAGTTCGAGCCCCGCGTCGGGCTCTGTGCCGACAGCTGGGAGCCCGGAGCCTGCTTCAGATTCTGTGTCTCCCTCTCTCTCTCTCTGTCTGTCCCCCACTCGTGCTCTGTCTCTGTCTCCCAAAAATAAACATTAACAAAATTAAAAGAAAAAAGAAAATGAGGCTTTCCGGATGTCATGAGGTAAGGGCCTCAGATGAAATAAATCATCCTGGATTTAAGATGGGTCTGAAGTCCAACAACTAGCGTCCTTATAAGAAGGAGGACACGGAGAAGAGACCACGTGAAGAGAGGGGGACGACGGAAGGCTGCAGCCACCAGCCAAGCAACGCGTGGGGCCACCGGCAGCTGGAAGAGGCAACCAAAGGATTCCTCTCCAGGGCCTTCGGAAGGAGCGCCCCTGGAACCGTGAGGCTACATTTCTGTTACTTGGAGCCGCCCACCCTGCGGTTCTCTTACGGCAGCCCCAGGAAACTAACACGCAACCTCACCGCAGCCTCCAAGACCCTTTGGGATCTCGTCCCTTCCACCTAGAACAGCAGTCTCAAAAATCCAGTGAGTGCGGAGCCCCAGCTTCTACTCAGGTGACACTCCCCCTCCCGACGCGGGACCCAGAGAGCCAAGCCTGCCGCCTCTCACCTGCGTGATGAACAGGGCCTCCAGGCCGCCCCGGTATTCCGCCAGCAGCAGGGGGATGTAGTCGTACAACTGATTCCGAAGGTCGTCGTTGGGCAGGAGGAGGGTCAGCATGGGCTTCAGGGACTTGATGACCCCCAGCTTCACCTACCACAGGAGCCCGGGAGCCCCAGCGAGGCCCAGTGAGGTCACCCCATCCAGAGAGTCCAGGGCACGTGACAGAGAGGGCCTTGGGAGTAGTCGGGGCCCCGCCCGAGACCCCACAGGCAGGCGACGAGGCCGGACTCTCCCTGCAAGTCCCGGCTCTGTCACTTGGGAGAACCTGTCTGAGCGCCTGAGTTTCCTCATTTGTAAAACGGTCCTACG
The DNA here is from genome assembly GCF_022079265.1 of Lynx rufus. NCBI lineage: Eukaryota > Metazoa > Chordata > Mammalia > Carnivora > Felidae > Lynx > Lynx rufus. The sequence continues at coordinate 6,457,032 of NW_025814834.1, forward strand.
GCACAGCTCCTCTAGGTAAAACGCACCATAACAGGGACCCTCCTCCAGCAACTCCTGGGGTCTTTCTCAAGCCAGGCCCCCCGGGGCCCCAGGGCCCGGGCAGGTCAGCTCCTCCATTGATCAGGTCACCGTCTCTCCGGGTTCTGAGAACGAGGCTGGACCCAGTGGTCTCTCAGCCCTCCTTAGCCACACAGGCTGGGGAGCCATGACCTGGGGGAGACCACAGGACCCCCTTGAGAAGGGTGCTTCTCACCTCAGGGTTGTGGTTCCTTAGCCACACGGTCACGAAATAGCGATACATCGGGAACAGCTTCATGGCAAACTGATCTTCCGTCATCACGGGATACACACTGTCCTCCAGATGCCGCAGGTAAAACTGGACCGTCTCACAGAAGGTCTCCATGGCTACGGAGCAGGGTGGGGGCGGTGAGCCCCGAGGGGCAGCAGCCGGACAAGGTCTCCCCAGGCCACCTCCCTCCAGAAGCGTTGGCACACTTCTGTAACCAGCAGGTGAGCGAGATGGCCTCAGACAGCCTAGAAAATGCCTCTCTTCAGCCCGTGCTCTCTGCCTTCCAATTTTTATCAGCTTTCTACCCGTGTGGGAGGGGGGCTGTTAAGCCTACGGGTGTGTCCAGACCCCAGTCCTTGAGATTCACATACAGGGGTCAAGGGTAGGATATGACTCCTTACTCACAGCCCGAGGATTGTCCCACAGAGGGCAGTGAGCACATTTTGTCTTATTCTTCTCAGGTATCAGGGATTTGGGACCCCCCGAAACACTTAAGAAATCAAAACCTGGGGCAACGAGATCAGACCATAAAGAGCATCCGAGACCAGCCCTGGTCGGGCCCAACATAGAGCCATGTTCCCTGGTTCCCTCTCCTGTGAAATCCCGTCGTCCTCCTGAAACGCTCGAAACAGAGCCGGGTAAACCGAGTCACAGAGACAACTTCCTCCCGCTAAGCCGTGTTCCCTTGAAAGCACCGGCCACAGTTCCACCGCCTGTGCCCCCCCGAGAGCCGATCGGGGCCACACGAAGCAGGAGATTGGACAAATGCTCGGGAATAAATGGACAACCTACCTCCTGTTCAGCAAACCCCTCCACCTGCTTGCCCGGGGCCCTCGTCCAGCCCTCTGGCCGGGCCCCACCGGGCACGTACCACTGCAGATCACCTGACACATCTTGGCTTCATTGGTGAGTCTCAGCATCGTGAATATGGTGGCCAGGGTGATGCCCATGTATGGCATGAATTCAAACACTGTGCAGGGGGACGAGAGGTGGCAGGGAGTTGGGGGCGGGTCAGCAGGGACAGGGCAGAGGACAAGCCCGCTTCCTGCCACCTCCCGCCCCCACGGAGCCCAGCGTGCGGCTGAGGCCACAGGATAAAGTGTGGAAGTCAGTGGGAGGTGAAAGGAACAGACCGGAAACAAGTGAAGGGGGAGGAAGCAGGAAAGGAAGGAGACCGGGGACAGGGAGACAGAAGGAGGAGGAAGAGGAGGAGGGGGAGGAGGAGGGGGAGACAGAACCATAGGGAGGAGCTGGCAGAGCAGAAAGTCAGGGAGGGGAGACTGAGCCTGGCTCCTGGATAGATGCCTGGCTCTTTACGTGTCCCATCAAGGTCCTTGGATGAACAAAGACACGGGGAGACAGGCAGCAAGAGAGACCAGAAGAAGGCAACAGGCGGGCAGAGAAAGGAAGGAAACCGAGGGACGCTGGGGGCAGAGAAGAGGCGTTGTTGGGGGAAAGGGAACAGGTGACAGAGCCACCCTCCCCTCCAAGCCTGGCCCCTCCAGCGGCCGTCTCAGAGCAGCTAGTCCCCTGCCCCCCGCCCCACTCTCTCCACCCACCCGGCCCCATCTGACCAGAGCCCCTGCAAAACGGGACACGCTGGCCCCCGGGCCCTTCCTGGGCCACCGCCCTTCTCGCGGCTTCCACACCACCGCCACCCTGTCCCCGTCTCCCTGCCAACTCTCTTCCTGACGTCGGGTTTCTCCGAGCTGGGTTCTGCCCGCCTCCTCTCCTCTGTCTGCATCTGTGGGCGTGGACGGCTTTGAGCACCACCCACACGCCAAGACTCTGGGAGGAAGGCCCCCCACACCTGCCCTCGGACTCGACTCCGCATCCACCCATCAGCTGGCCACCTGACCCCGCCCCTCGAAAGTCCCACAGGAATGTGAACTCAGTGCACCTGCCCGGCAGCCAGCTGCTCACGCCTGAAGCTGGGAGTCTTCCTTGGCTCCTGTTTTTTTTCCTTCACCTCCAGCACAGAACTCATCAGCAAGTCCCATCAGTCGGAGCCTCATTCATCTCTCCCGTCTGCGCCCCCCTCACCAGCCTGGCCCCAGCCTGAGCCACCATCGCCTCTCACGTACACACCTCTCATCCCTTCTCCACCCACACAACAGCTAGAATGTTCTTCCTGGAACCTGCGTGTCACAAGGCAACCCTGCAGCTTTCCGGGGCTCTCAAGTAAGGTCCAGACTCTACCACACCCACCAGGCCCTGCCAGCCTCTCCAACCCCACTTTCCACCATCTGCCCTCACCCTAACGACGCCCACAGTGACCTCTCAGTCCTTCAGAGAAGCCGAGCCTTTCCCTGCCTCAGGGCCTTTGCACATGACGTTCTCCGTGCAGAACGCCCTCCCGCATCTGGTTCTTCACCATCGTCTCGTCCTTTCGGGTCACAGCTGAAATGTCGCTACCCCAGTGAGGGCCCCACAGAGGTGAGGTCCCCTCCCTCCTGATCTCAAACAGCCACCAGGCTGTTCTCGTCACACCACATGTCATCTCATATGATGATGGCCGATTTTCTTGTTTACTTGTTTACCGTCCTTTATGGAGGCGGGACCGAGCGCATTGTACTCACTGCCACTGTGCAGCGGGAGCTCAGCGCCTGCTTGTGGAATGGGGGGGGGAGGGGAAGGGGTAAGAAGGAAAAGAGATGAGAACACAAGAGAACGGGGCCCGAGAGGGAGAGCGGTCTGGAGAAAGAACGGCAGAGGAACGAAGAGACAGAAATGAGAGGCAGGAACACGGAATCTTGACAGCTGAGGGAGACACGGAAACGGAAAGAAGGAATGCCAGAGGAAGGTAAGATAAGAGGGGGGATGGTTGAAGCGGGAGACAGGGATGAAGGAGAGCTTGTGTCGGGATGAGCACTGGGCGATGTATGGAATCGTCAGGTGACTGTATGACATTCCTGAAACTGATATTACGCTGGACTCAAAAGAAAAACTTATAAAAATTTAAAAACTAGAAAAGAGAGAAATGGGGCTGGTCAGAGAAGACAGAGGCAGTGACCGGGAGGGAGCGCCAGGCCGGCCTGCGGGGCCAGACCGCCCCCCCCCCCGCCGCCGCCCCGGGCTGAGGACCCGCGTGTGCCTACCGTTGCCATTGGCCAGTTTCGCCAAGGTGACGATGACAAATTCGTCCGTGAGGTTGAGAGGCTTGAGGTGGTGCTGCAGCTCATACATGACCAAGTTGAAGTGGTTGCGGGACAAAGCCACCAGGGTGTCGCTGGCCACCTCTGCCTTCACGTAGCCCTCCACCTGCAGGGGACGGGGGAGGGACGTGTGTCTCCACCACCCGCTGGGCTGCCATGAAAACCCTCCTGCCCCACACCTGCTCCAGCTCAGGCTCCGCCTCTTCTTGCCCCCCTCCCCACCGGTCACTGGACCAGAGAAGCCAAGCCTCTCCCTGCCTCAGGGCCTTTGCACATGATGTTCTCTGTGCAGAACTAAATCCTGCATCCACCCCAGGCCACCAACATCTCAGCCCCTGGGCTGGCAGGGGAGGGGGGCAGGGCACCGATGGACCCAGGGCTTCACTACCTCCGGGCTCTCCCTCATCTCCTTGGAGGCGATGGCGACCAGCCTCTGGACGCCCTGATCCTCTAGCTCCCCCTCCTGCTGGATGATCTCCTGGAGGATGTTGTAAATGTTGACTTTGCGCTGGGTGGAAATCTGGGAAACGATTACGGGCGGGCGGGAAGATCCTGGAGTAGGTTGTGGCACCTGGGATGGACCCAGCCCTGCCCCCAACACAGCCCACCATCTTCTCCCTCCACTGGCCCTCCTCCCATATACCCGTGATTCGCAAGATACGTGTATTTGATCTTTGTCCCCTTTCTGGTTTCTGGCACAGAGCTCCTAAAACCCTTGGGAGTTTCCTAAGTGATGAGAGCCCTGAAAGAGTTTGTTACCTTAATGAGGTGACTCAGAAAGCACCCAAGGATGGGGGCTGGCTGCCAGGAGAACCATCCCTTTCATTAGAGGGTCGTAACTTTCAGCCTTGGAGTGGGGGAGGGGCCGGAATCCGAATGCATTGACCATAGCCAATGATTCAATCGGCGGTGCCTCTGTAATGAGGCCTCTGTAGATCGCAGATCAGGGCTCAGCGAGCTTCCGGGCTGGCAAACACGTGGGGATTCTGGGAGAGCGGTGCACCCCAAGAAAGCACAGAACTTCCGCACCCGTTCCCCGTGGCTTCCCCTCTGCATCACCTCCATCTGGCCATTCCTGAGTTCGATCCTTTTATAATAGACTAGTAATCCAGCGAGCGGTCTGTTCCTCTGAGTTGTGTGACCCACTCTAGCAAATCAATCAAACCCAGGGAGGGAGTTCGACAGCCAGTAGGTCAGAGGCACGGGGGGGGGGGGGGGAGGGGGGACAAGCGGGGGCGGGGGCAGCTTTGTGGGACTGAGCCCTTAGCCTATGGGATCTGATGCTGTCTCCAGGTGGGTAGGTCAGAACTGAGCTGAACTGTGGGACGCCCCGCTGGTGTTTGAGAACCGCTCGGTGGCGGAGGGGGGTGGGGAACCCCACACGCATTGCAACTGGTTCCAGAATGAGTCATACCCCACCTGGCGGTTGTCCTCAAGCCGCCCAAGAGGCAGGCCCTACCGGGTTCCACCCCCGACACCTTTCTCCGCCCTCCCCCCATCCGACTCATCCAACTGGCCCTGGCGGTGTGGCCCGCAAATCTGTTCTCTCTTCCCTCTTCTCGGTCCGGCAGAGTCAGCAAGACAAGAGTCACATGGTCAGCGCCCCAGATTCTCCACACACTTGTCACTGGCCCACTTGAAAGCCCAAGAACGCAGTCCGCCCTGGTGGGGGAGCACTCAATGCCAAGAAATGTGCCTCTCCCTTTTGATTCCTAGATGGCCTTATCGCCATCTTAAATGACCCCGTTTAAGGTAGAATTGGACAAAGAGACCGTATTCCCAGACCATGGCGATTAAAATAACCCTTATTGAATCAGGCTTGACCAGCTGCTCTTACAGAATGAGTGTGGGCCGTTGACATGGGGGCCATGGCCCGCAAAGCCCTTGGAAAGGGGCCTCCTCTCTGTTGGGAGGGCGGCCACTTCCCAGCAGCCCCAGAGGCCTTGGAAAAGGCACCTCAAGAAGGAAGAAAGTCACTCAAACTTATATGTTCACCTAGTGAAATCTGCTCCAGAGAGTCGTGGCCTTGTTTGCCTGGTGTCGCCCTAGCGAATAACTGAGGCTTCTAAACTCCAACCAGAGATTCCCATGAAAATCCCTGGAAGTAAGAAAACTGGGGGGCCTTGGCCGTTCGGTACTGCCTGGCCCTGGACCAGTGTCCCTCAGTCTTTTTTTTTAGATTGTACCCTAAAGAGCCTTCTTAGACATTTTTTCCTGATTGCACCCCTCCCCATGAAGCCTTAATTCCCCGAGTATATGACGTATCTGTTTATGTGCATCTCTGTAGTTGATACATAAAAAAGTAAGGTTTTCTTCAGCGAATCCATTTTACCCGGGGGTGGGGGGAACAGTATCACCCCCGTGGAGAATGCATGCTCTAGATTTTCAAAGAGAACTCAAGGACACCTGTAGGCTTCATTAACACTCCTGCAGGACCTGTGTAAACAGCCAGGTAAATTTTAATAAGACCAGCCTCCTCTGTGATCAAGAGGCATCTCTGGAGAATATTTATGGTCACAAGGCAAAAACTGTCAAAGACTTGGAAACTGACCTAAAGACAGGCACCAGAGGAGGTCTTGGGGCTGTCTGCAGCCGCTCAAAGATTATGGGGCCTCAAGCGGGGTGCACCCTTGACCCCCCGTGATTGTCTAGGCTACGTTATCTGGGGACAGAAGCTCAGTCCTAGGAAACTGATACGAATGCAAATGCTTCCTCCCTAGCAACAAAAATCATTGCTGTTCCTGGAAATGTCAACGACTTTTGTCTGGTTTAACAGATTTTGACATTCTGCTGGCTGCTTCACTATTCAATGAAGAACGGAAATCTCCGAAACAGGTTAATTTCAAATGTGCCCACGTGTTTAGCGTCTATGTATTGCCACTGATTATTGACGAGGGAGCATGGGGCGAGCTGAGGACAAAGTACAGGCTGACAGCACCCTCCCCCCACCCCCGCCAGGTGGGATACGTGTGATATTCCCCAGACACTCCTGGCTGCCCAAGAAGAGGGGAAAGGAAAGAAAGCAAATGGTTGACTGATGGAGATCGAGGTCACGTAGGACGGGAGTCTCCTTCAGTTTACGGATGACTTAGTAACGGCAAGAAAAAGGCAATCTTATCCAGAACCTAATCTCCAGAAACCTATAGACTCCGTTTGCTGGAGCCCTCATATGACCCTCATCGAGATGTAAGGGGGTTTAAGTGCTTGCCGTGGTGATGTGGGAAACAAAGGCAAATGAAAAATTAGATGCCCGTACTGCCTACAGCCCAGTGACGAGTCCTTGAAACAGACAGAGTGACCTCCCTCTAGGAGCTCGGCTGCCTCCATGATGACACTTTGCTAGGGACAAAGGGGAATCTTGGCTTCACATTATCCTGACCCGCCCCCCACCCCAGGATCCTGTAAGTCTGCTTTAACATATAAAAATTCCTTGATCTTGGGGCGCCTGGGTGGCGCAGTCGGTGAAGCGTCCGACTTCAGCCAGGTCACGATCTCGCGGTCCGTGAGTTCGAGCCCCGCGTCGGGCTCTGGGCTGATGGCTCAGAGCCTGGAGCCTGCTTCCGATTCTGTGTCTCCCTCTCTCTCTGCCCCTCCCCCGTTCATGCTCTGTCTCTCTCTGTCCCAAAAATAAATAAACGTTGAAAAAAAAAAATTTAAAAATTCCTTGATCTCAACTCCCCAAGATACATGCAGGCAATCATACTCCAAGCTTGTGGCCCCCTGATATACATCTGAAGGGTCTCATGACTGAGGTTTTACTCAACAGTTTTCCTAACAGCAGCCAGCCCCTCAAGGACCTGGAAACCTTGCTTCAAAATTCCTTAGAGACTTACGCTGTCCCTAACCCCCTCCCAACCTGAGGTATATAATGAGTTACCTGTCACAACCCAACGCAGCTCTTTCTGCCCACAGGTCCTGTCCCTGTGCTTTAATAAAATCACCTTTCTGCACCAAAGACGTCTTAAAGAATTCTCTCTTGACCATCGGCTCTGAACCCCCCATCACCCCAAAACCCCATCAATTACGGCCTGGGTGTTAATCATGCTCTTAAATGTTTTGTATCTCCCGACACCTCGGGGCCTCGATGACCCTGGAGAGCCCACCCCTCCCAGGCTTAGCCAGTTACTACCAAGAGCAAACAGCTCCCCGGGGAGCATGCTTTTCAAATGCAAACCAGCCAGTCCAAAGCCGGTACCATCCACCTGCTCTCCCACCGGGAGCCACTATCCACCTGCCCCTAATGACCCCAGGGCCACATGCCAGACAACCAGGGACAGCCCCGATACCCAGAGCCCGCTGAAATTGTTCACACTAGCCCATCTTCAGCCTACTCACCCCGCCCGTCCCATCCCCCCCTCCCCCCACCAGAGACCACAATATAGACTCTTGCCCCGTTCCCTCCTCGCTCCCTCTGTTTCCTGGCCAACCCTGGTGCTTGCTCATGTGGCCCTGCATGACATGGCCTGTCCCCTCCCCCCCCCCACCCCGCACCTCCTAATAAACCCACATTTTAAAAGTCTGTTACAAAACCCTTTGCCTGTCTTTGCTCCTCACAGCGGCCACCCATCTTTCTACAAAATCAAGCTTTCTCTAAAGAATTCCTACAAAGATCTCCCGCACTTCCCAGCCCCAAAGGCTACAGGACAGTCTACACTCCAGCAGTTCTCAACGTGTGGTCTCCAGACCAGCAGCCTCAGCATCACCTGGGAAGGTGTTAGAAATGCTGATTCTGGGGCGCCTGGGTGGCGCAGTCGGTTGGGCGTCCGACTTCAGCCAGGTCACGATCTCGCGGTCCGTGAGTTCGAGCCCCGCGTCGGGCTCTGGGCTGACGGCTCGGAGCCTGGAGCCTGTTTCCGATTCTGTGTCTCCCTCTCTCTCTGCCCCTCCCCCGTTCATGCTCTGTCTCTCTCTGTCCCAAAAATAAAAATAAAAAACGTTGAAAAAAAAAATTAAAAAAAAAAAAAAAGAAAGAAATGCTGATTCTCAGGCCAGCCCCACAGACCTACTGAATCAGTAACTCTCAGCACGGGGCCCAACAATCTGGGTCTCAACGAGCTCTCCAGGGGACCCTGATGCTCTGCCCCAAACTCTGCCCTGTCTTGCCCACCGCGATTTCCCGTCACACCGCCCATCACTCCCTCCTACGCCCTCCACCCCACTCCTGTCCCTGGCTAAGCAGTCTCCGGGCTGGCCCAGCACTTTGCACCCGGTTCTGCTACGTCTTGGCTGCCCCAGGTCTACCTGCTTCACTCCTTCAACATCTTTGTGACTACGTTCGTGAGCCCTAGGACAAGGGCTCCCCAACCCACTGTGTCAGAATAAGGCAGCTTTTTAAAAATTATCAAAGCCCCAGGCTCCCATGGGTCCTGTGAGTCAGAGCCTCACGGTCTTGCCCGTGTCTGTGCCCCAGCACCCAGCCCTGTGCCTGCGATGGTCAGTAATGTGTGCTGACCCACGGGTGGCTGGGCTCCGAGGCGGGGCCGGGGGCCAGCGGGCCCTACCTCGGGCACCTGCAGGCAACGGATGAGAGCGTTGATCACCGCGGAGGGCTCCGTGGTGGCCTTCTCCGTGATTATCACCGAGGCCAGCATCTTCCGCATGTCAGGACCTGCCCCCCCAGCAGCGTCCGTCTTTGCTGACCCGCTGTCCATGATGTTGAGGAGGTTTGTGACTTGTTGGAAAGTACCTGAGACAAGGTGGTGCAGGGGTGGCGCTGAGGTGGCCGTCGCGGGAAGTGCTCCCGCGCCCAGGCCCTCCCGACGCGGCCGGGGAAGCCATGCTCTTGCCACGATTGGGCGGGGCCTCCCTGTCCTCTGCAGACAGAGAAACCGAGACCTAGGCTGGGACACGCCCTCAAGGAGTCAATGGCCAGGACTGGACGGGACAGGAATGCAGGGGTGGGGCCGACTTTCTTACCTCCGTCGTCGTCTGGCTCCAGGGGTTCCGGGTCCTCCGTTTCCTCTGCCGGGTCCTCGTTTGAGCCTACCACTGCTTCTGTCATCTCCTCCACAAGCTCTTCGGAGACAAGATTTGTATAAAATCGTTGGTGTACCAACACAACCCAAGAGACCACCGCCCCCCCCCCAAGAGTCACACCCTGCATAACCCTCTCCCCTTCGGTGTGGGCAGAACCGGGACTTGGCTAGACCCGTGTTCTAACCAGTAGACCGAGGCCAAGGTGACAGGAAGCCACCCCCAGGGTCATGTGCTCTCATAGCAGCCTCTGTGTTCTAAGGATGGGAGAGGGAGTCTCACGCTAGCCTTGAAGTTAACGGCGTGGCCTAAACTGCCTGTGGAAGGGACCCTGTGGCAAGAAGCTGAGGACATCAGTCCTCCAACCCCATAAGCTTGGAAGAGAACTAAGCTCCAGAAAGGATGTGTCTGCGCCAACACCATGAAGGCAGCCTGTGAGACCCCCCGACTCCGGATCCCCGGAAACCGTGCGATGATAGACGGGTGTTGTTTTAAGCCACTGAGTTGATGTCATTTATCACACAGCAGTGGCTAACTTGGTTAAGAAGGGCCCTTCCTCTCCCTTCTCTCCACACCAAACACTAACGATTAATGAGAAACCCACCTCCGCCGTCCTCGTTGCTCCTCTCAAGGAGCTCTCGTGACATCAGCAGCTTCTCAAGGGTTGACCAACAACACAGATGTCAAAATGGAGGACTGAATGCTCCCAGATCCGTTCGCCCCCTGACCAGAGTTCCCCAAGCCTGAAACTCCACGGGCTCTCCACCGTCCTGAGCTCTTTCCCTCCTGGGAATCTGTTGAAGAGCTACTCTGGGACTTAACTACTGACCTTTCCTTGGAGTCCCCTCCTGGTTGGGACAAAAATACACCATAAGGAGAGGATGCCTAATACACATCAAAGGTAATGTGGACAAGGGCAGGTGGGTCGTCAAGGAAGTGGGATGGTTGGCTTCTCAGCCGTAATGTGGATGAGGAAGAGGTCTCCTGGCAGGGTGGGAGGGTTTCACTAGAACCATCACCGTTAGGTCGCAGACCCTTGGAACTCTGAGATCTAACTGCCTTCCTGAGTCTTGATCAACTGAGGGTTTCAAGGAGTGCACAGGGCCCTGTGTTAAAACGCCACGTTATGTTGTCATTAGACGTTTCTTTTATCCATATGTGCGGTGGAATACGGTGGCCTGTTTGGGAAAGGGGCATAGCGGGAGCGGGCGTTATCGACTACCACATCCCCTGGGGATGCCCTGTTGGTTTGCAAGCTCCACAGAAGCTTCCGGGGTGAAATCTGAAACTGGCCTCTGTACTCAGAGGGCGGGGAGAGACTGAAGAAGCCACTCCATGTTGGCAGGTGGCAGTTTTCATAAGCAGGAGAACTTACACAGGAGTTTCATCTTGGGCAGCATCAGGACAAGTGGATCTCTGCACCCGCCAACCACAACTTACAAGTTTATACAGAGGTCTTAACCGGGTTCAGTCACCTGTACCGTCAAGGTGGCCTCAACACCATCTCAGTATCCCAAAACGATCTCCTTGGACATCCTCTGGGAGTGGGAAAGGCAAGCAGAACCCACATTCCAAGGACAGGAGAGGGGATGCAAAGCCTCTGATTTCCCAGGTCCAGCTCACAGGTCAGCTGGCAGTCATGTCTTCTCATTGACCTCTTCACTTCCACCCTGAGGTCATAGGACCTCCGGGTGGGAAGATGTGGTCAGGACAGCTGGGGTGGGATGGGTGACAGAGGGGTCCCGGGAAGAGGACTCTTCCTCCCCAAGGACTGGGTGGCTTACAGGATGGGGCAGGGGGTTCCCCCTGACAGGTAAGAGAGCAGGTACCCCATTTTCTGAACCAAAAGTGGAGCCCAAGATTTTCTCATCAGTTGTAGCTGTAACAGGCCAGATCAAAAGTTTGAGCAACGAAATATTGGCCTTTGGAAACTTGCTATGCATTACAGGGCAATAGAACAAGACTCAGAGCCACGTAGGTCCACGACGGCTTAGTGAAAATTCCCACTCAAAGTTTGCCCATGCGGCCAAGAGGCCTGCTCCTCAGTCTCTGATAGCGGGATGCTTTTTGCCCTTTGCAGCCCATTTCTACTTCATTGAAGGCAGATGGTTGGAAAATGAGCTTCGCAGGCATGGTGCTAAACCCTTCTTCCCCGTAAAATTCCTGCGTTGTTCCTCACTCTGCCCTTTGGAGACATACTGACCAATATGGAAGAGACACAAGAAGACAGTTATCACATGCCTCGCTTTCGTGGCTACCTCTCCCACTCTCCTCTGGGCCTGCTCTTTTCCTTCAAAGATCATTCAAATGACACGCTCCCATTCCGTTCCACAGACCCTACCTGCCTGCCCGCTGCGAGCAGCTAAGCACAGCTCTCCATGTAGAAGTGGATATAGAAGTGGGTAGGGCGTGCCTGCATCCTCTGACAGTCTAAAGACCCAACCCATGGAAGATCGTGGGTTTAGGGCCAGCACTGAATGTATCAGTTAGCCATTGCTGTGTAACAAACCACCTCAAAGCTTAAGGACAGAAAACAACCATTTACTGTTGTTCATAAATCTGTGGGTCAGCTGGGTAGTTCTGTTGCTCTGGGCCATCTCTAGCCATGGAGTTGCTCGTACATCTGCAGTCCGCTGGTGGGCTGGGTGAGGGCTGGCTGGTCTAGGACAGCCTCTCACAGGCACCTGGCAGTTGGCTAGCTATTGGCTGAAGAGGCTAGCGTGATTGGGACACATGTCTGTCACACAGTAGGACTCACCCAGGCTGTTTTTACAGTAGGTAAGTGGGCTTCAGGAACAGGAAGGCCTCCTGACGCCTAGACCCAGAAGTGGTACCCACCCACTCTGTCACATGCCACCAAAGCAGGTCACAGGCCAGCCGGGGCTTGAGGGGTGGGGAAATAGATCCTCCTCTCGATGGGAAGAGCTGCAAAGCCACATTGTGAAGGGCCTGGCTATCAGGAGGGGTGCAGAAAGGGGCCGCTTTTTTGTCGCACATATAACGAGTACAGAAGCCATGGAAAAAGTGAGATGCCCCTGCACATACTATCCAGAGAAGACACTAAAGCGATGAGATCAAGGACAAAGAAGAGGGCTGTACTTGGTTTTCTGAAATAAAAATGCTTTTTGGGTTTCTTTTTCAGGGGAGGGCAATAACATTTGACTCCTGTATAATCCATTCATGAAATCAGCCACTCTCGTGTGCTGTCACTCTACCGGGCTTCCTACCTCTGCTTCTACAGGAACTAAGTTGAAAATAAGTATCTGTAGAAACCCGTGACTTTAAATGCACGAGAAGCACCAAGGCAGGATGTGGGGAAAACGGACACAACATAAACGTGTAGTGGACACATCCGGGAGCCTGTCCCCGGCTCACTAGCTCCCTCTCCCCTGACCACCGGGGTCAGTCATGGCTTCTGGTGGCCATGTTTTCCCTGTGCAACCCCTCCCTCCACATTCCTGATTGGACGACCAAAAGTTCGGTCATACTGGTATATTATTTGCGGAATTAGCACGGGTGGCGTAACAGCAAATAAATGCAACAACAATGAAGAGAGGAACACCTAAGAAATAGAATTTCTATGAATTTATTAATGTCTTTAGTTGTGGAAAACATCAGAGAAAATATACTTGTGAGACAATGTGCTTTGGGCTTCCCTCAAATTCAGATCCATTTGGCACACAAGCCATGATGATACCCTTGAGCCCACCACTCATCAATTTTATACATCATTCTTTTCCCTAAAGCCAGAAATCAGACACTGTTCTCAAAAGAACCTGTGCCAATGATTTATTTTGTTAAGTTTATTTTTATTTATTTTGATAGAGAGAGAGAATGGGAGAGAGAGAATCCCAAGTAGGTTCCACGTTATCAGCACAGAGCTGGATGCGGGGCCTGATCTCACGAATGCAAGATATCACGACCTGAGCCAAAATCAAGAGTCAGACGCTTAACTGAATGAGCCACCTGGGCGCCCCTAGGTCATTCATTTATTTCAAGTAAAGGCACTATGCCCTAAAGGAACAAATGTTTCCTTCTTTGTATACACAAAGTGACATCTGTGAAGCATGAATGCAAGTTAGGACCTGCCATTACTGGTGACAGAATTGATCGCAACAGTCTACAGAAGCCAGACGACGATGTTAGAGCTGTCCTTCCAGGTAGAGGGGGTAAGACCACCTGGAACCTGTGCCCCCAAACAAGCCTCATTTGCTGAGTAAGAAAAGTAATGGGAAGTGCAGGAGGCACCTGTCCAACCCCCCTGGAAAGTCATCCGAAGTGACGAACGTAGTCCAAATTAAAGATCCTAAAGGAGGCAGAAAACATATTCAAGTATCTCTACCTCTAGGTGTGACTAGCAGTTAGATTGCTTTTATTTTAAAGTTTGTTTATCTGTTTATTTTTGAGGGGGGGAGGGGAGGGGCAGAGAGAGAATCCCAGGCAGGCTCCACGCTCAGTGCAGAGCCCAACTCGGAGCCTGACCTCACAACCGTGAGACGATGACCTGAGCCAAAATCAAGAGTCAAATGCTTAACTGACTGAACCACCCAGGCGCCCCTAGATTGTTTCTATTTAAAAAAAAAAACCACGGGGGTATCTCCCTTAGGGCTAAGTATTTCTTGAATAAGCATAACAAATTTAACGTTGCCTCTGGTTGCAACTTTGGGTCACCTCACTCCCCACCCACCTCTCAGTGTGTCTTAGACTTGTGAGATTTCTTAACTCGTCCTTTTTTCCCAAAGCACTTCCGGCAGCCGAAGGCGCAGCATTTGTACGTGATGAAGACAATGCCCAGCACAATGGCCAGGAGGAAGCCGATCACGTCCACAGAGTGGTATTGGTACCAGGTGAGATCGTGGGCTGCAGGGCGCAGGTGCGGGGCCCCCTTGTGCCTCATCACGAACTCGACCCAGAACACAGCCAGGTCCAGGGGCTCGATGGGGCGGTCCTTGTGCAGGCTGGACAGGCGCATGATGTTCTCCTTGTAGCTAAACACAAAGACAGTGACGTGAATTCTGGAACACCAACCATACCGACCATCCTCCCTCTAGGCTTGCTGTGGTTGGGAAGGCTCCCAGATTTTACAAACTTGGTAGAGGAAATGTGTTTCTATTATGGCCAAAAAGAACACACACACACACCATACATCTCACACACACACACACACACACACACACACACACACACACACTAACTGGTCTTTATCTCTGAAATTAAAAAAAAAAACGTAGAAAGAAAACAAGAAGCCAAAATTATAATATTAAATTATTTGAACCTAGCTTCCTGTTTTCTTCTCTTCTTTTTCATGATATTTTTGTAGGAAATTAGATGACTCTTTATAATAAGAGAAAGAAATAAAGGAAAAGGTCATGTCAGAAATTATGAGCAGTTTCCCTCTCACAATTTTAAACAATCACATCTACTCAAAGTCAAAGCCATTTGTAAGTGCCCTCGCAAGGTGGCGGCATACTTTCCATTGGTGAAGCATCACACCGTCCAAGTGCTAACTGTAGCATGAGGCTGTGTCTATGCAGCCTGGGAAACAAAATGGGTTTTTGTTTATTTTAGACAGCGTTGGTAGTTGAATCGAAACATCCACATCCAAACTGGGTTAGATGTTTCACCCTTAGTGTGGATGCACTGCGAGAAGAAAGAGAAGGTAGGGGAGGAAAAAAGGAAAGGAAAGGGAGAAGAAAGAGAAAAATGGAAGACGCTTTTATTCAGGAGTAATTATGATAATTGCCACCTTTAAACAGGTCTGCCATTTTATTTGGATACATTATTGTATTGTGATAGCAATATTTGACCATAAGGCCTGTTAAACATCTTCTTTTGTATAAATCTTCTCTTAAACAAGATAGATTTTCTATAACTTTCATTCACTCATTATTTATTGAGCACCTGTTATGGCCTGGCTGCATCGTCTGATGTCTTTATTTTATGTCCCCATGTAGAGTGTTGGGAACAGGGAGATGCACAATTAGGTAGCGAGAACTCACAAACAAATGCAGTTAGCTAAACTCTCAGGCTGATTGATGAACGTTTTTAAAAAATAAGAGAACTTTTACCAAGCCATTTTTAGGTTCCAGATAGTCGTCTGTATCACGGAACAAAAGATCAAAATTGCATTACGAATGTGAACCTCAGGAATGAGTTTTGTCAGCACATGGAGAGAAGTCGGGGTTCCGTGGCGCCAATGTGTGAGCAGCACATCCTGACCCCAACAAGCTGGGCGGCCGGAAGGCGCCATTCAGAAGAGAGGGATGGCACCCACCAGGCACTCTGGGCATTTACCCCTGGGTTATGTGGGCTTTTCTTCTCCATCCATTGGCACCACACATGTGGGCACCCCACCTCTCCCCCATTTTTCCTTGCCCAGTCTCACTGTGTCACCCTGTGCAATGTCTCCTCCCATCTGAACACACTCCAGTTTTCCACATCTGTCCTTCTAACTGATGTCTTTTTCAAGATGAAGCAACTATGGGTGAAGACTCCACTCTCATGGAGACACACACATGCACACGCACTCATACATGCACATGCACACGCGGGCTGTTAATTGTTGGACGAAGTCCACCCTGGCTATCAATTCTTCCCACAAGGTTTTGACCAAGCTGTTACTAGTGAACTTGACATCAATACAATAAATTCCACGCAAAGACCATTTGATCTGATGGCTTTTGCCTCTTGAATTCTTTCAGAGCCATATTTGAATAAACTCACCTTTGCTTTATCACAAGCCTTTGGGATATCACGTGACACCCCCCCCCCATTTATAAATCCCCATGAACAAAATTTCTCACAGGTTTCAGTGCTAGAGAGAACTATGCTTCTAAGCTCTTTGTTTTTATCTTATGGACACTAGGTTCATTACGGAATATTTCTCTCTTTGTAGAATCTCATAGAGTAGACATCTACTTGGTGACAATATTTTTTAACAAATTGAAGTTTTAAGCCTACCAAGGGAAATAATATTTAAAATCAGTTTTGGGGCAGCTGGATGGCTCAGTTAAACGTCTGATTCTTGATCTTGATCTCAGCTCAGATCATGAGCTCTAAGTTTGTCAGATCAAGCCCCACATCATGCTCTGCACTGACAGCCTGCTTGGGATTCTCTCTCTCTACCCCTCCCCCACTCGTGCTCTCCCTCCCTTCCTCTCTCTCTCTCTCTCTCAAAATAAATAAATAAACTTAAAAAATTAAAAAAAAAAACTCTTTAAAATCATTTCTATGAGAAGTTCTCTAGGAATTAAAGCATCCTTTAATGAAATGCATAATAATAATCCCAAAGTCATCTTACTTATTAATTAGGTTTTTATGTATTTGTTTTCACATTTGAATATTTATTGTGAATGAGATGGCCAAGATACAAGTAGTATTCCTCTGTACGTTTTCTCTTACCTTTTGTCATTGATGACAGCTTTTAGGGCATTTGCTAAATCTTCAGAAGTCATTTCCAGGACGTTCAAGGTCAATCCAGCCCCCCGGGTCTCCATGCGCTTCGCGTTGTCCATCTGATCACCAAATAAGGGCAGCATCACCATGGGAACGCCGTTGCATATCCCCTCGTATATGCCATGGGAGCCAGAATGTGTGATGAAGGCACGAGCCTTCGGGTGACCTGAGAAGCAAAACAGGGAAGGATGCCAGCAGTCAGGTCACCGAGTTGCACGGTCTGACAGCATCTATGCTCTGCAAGCATGCTAAGGACTCAGTGCCATCCACATGTGGCTTTTGCAGAAGTCTGCAGAGGAAAACATGGGGTGAGATACCCCACGAGGTAAAAAGCAACGTGGAATACGTTGGCCATGATATGTTCCAGCTAAATAATCCTTTAGAACAGCCACACGCAAGCCACTTTCGTAATTGCACTTGGGTTTGACCTACACGCAGAGCCTGCTCACATACCAAGCAGATCATTTTGGGGAAGCCACTTGACAAGTATTGTGTTCTTCGCAAGATTTGGTGGTGGAGTGCCAGTATACCGCCACAGGACCTTGCAGAGACAGGAACAGAGTTTAAAAACACAATGATTCCGAAACATCTGCCACAGTAGCTAGAATGTAGAGTCCACTGAATGAACATAACCTTGGCAGGGGAGGGAGGTGTAGCAACTGGGAAGGCTCCTGGGGACTGGTAACAAGCTGTGAATTTGTGCAAATCCACCAAGCTGTACATTTATGACTTTTGCACATTTCTGCACTTCGGGGGAAAGTTTACTTAATGAAACGAGTGGGTGTAGAATTATAGGCGCAGCAATGTAAGAAATGAATCCTGTGTCCTGACCAGCAGCTTTTTTTGTAGAAATACTCCTTATGTAACATGAAGAAACACTGTCCTGTTCATCTTGTCGATAAAATAAATTCTCCTTAATACGCTGTTGACTTTCTTAGAGAAAATGAGACCTCCAAGGAAAGCAGACCGCGGTTTAACAGAACAGTTGAGAGTGACATGGTAAAAAGACCTTTGGATTAGTAATCAGGAAGTCGCAGGGAACCCCAAGCCTAAAGTCCAACTGATAGGATTAACTCCGATACTAGAAGTCTGGGGTTCCAACTCTTGTGAAGATACAGATACAGAAGGTACAGAATCGTATGGCATGTTCTTACTGTCTGAGGTATTTTGCCCAAAGCATCAGCAATCTCCATAGCTTTCTCCTTGGGAATCTCTGAGACCATGGAGCCCAAAGAGAACACCACAATTCCATGTTCTCCAGAAGCATTAACATAGGCTTCAAATTCCTAGAACCAGAAGAGAAATTTACAGTTAATTTTCTTCTCACGTTCTTTGGGAACTGCATCCATTCAGCTATGAATCCTATCTCTTCATGTTAAGAATACGCGTGTCTCTGTGTGTGTGTTAGAGACACAAAATATTAGTGCATGTTATAGACTTCCTTCCCCCGTTATTCCTTCCACAGGAGGAAGGCTTCTTGCTTATCTGGTTATCTTCTGGGTTCTTCTTTGAGATGCAGAATCCAGGTAGTGTGCTAATTTCCCAAAGGAAAAGCAATCAGAGGGAAGACCAGATCCACTTCCCAGGGGCTTCAAGCATCTGAGAGCATCTTGGGAGAAAGCAGGCTTTCAGGAAAGGGATTGATGGAGAGAGCAGCAGGCAGTGTGGAAGGAGGGAGGAAAGGTGGATGAGTGTCACCGAGAGGGGAGAGAACCGTTTAGCAGATTGGTGAAGGGAGACATTGGGAGAGAGGAAAGCTGCCCAAAGAGAATTTCAGAAAGCTTTCTGCAGACTCTAAAACTCCTGCACAGCCCCTTTAAGAAAATCCACAGTAAAGATGTGTATTACTTTTCAAGGCTTCTGGAATATTCCTTTTATGTTGAAAGAACGAATGAGTCAAGGCACGAAGCCGCAAATAGCGTTGAGGATGAGGCTCACAATTAAGGAAAACCCTCAAATAGCCAAGACCACCTTTAACAATTCTTGCTTTCCCACAGCCAATACACGGGGGTGATTGGGGATCATATTCATGTCAACTCAGTGCTGAAATTTAACCAGTCAACCTGGCATTTCCCCACCTTTCCTGGAGAAGAGCTTTCTGAAGAATGGAAGTCAACTTTCCTGCCTTAGCAAGAACATACAGAAAGACACCTGAATCTCTCTTTGCTGGTTTCATAAAATACTGTCGAAAGCAGAAAATCTCCCTAAGCGTGAAAGATACAAAAGCGGAAGAGAAAACCTTGCTAAGTGTGCATCAGGATCTGAGCCCCCTCTGTGGAGTTCAGAGAAGGTCAGGGGCATGTGAGAAAACCCTGAGTACCCAAGCCACCGGGGGGGAAGGATAAACAGGCAGTGAGTCTCAACCCACCCAGCACATGACCCCCCTGGAGTGTTCATGTCCCGTTCCAGAGATGCTTCCGTGTCCTGATTCCTTCGAGCAGTATATCCTTCGCCGCCATCCAAGGAAGATTGCAGCTGCAAGGCCGCTCCACTCCTCCAACCGTGACCGCCATCGGGCATTGCAGCCTTGGCTGTTAGGACAAAGCTCAAGACAAAGCAGTGGGGCTTGTTTCTGAAGAAACTTCTGGACCAGATGACCCAAGGAACAAGGAATGAAGAGCAGAGAGGGGCTGTGTGACAAGCCCTCCACCTGGGCCTTGCGTGCAAGACTACGTCATTAGAAAACGGCGGGGTCTAATTCAGCCTTTCCCATTGCGGATACTGCTCTATTGCGACGAAATCATCTTCTTTTTCGAGGAGCAACTTTTTTTAATGGAGTGAGTTTTGGTGTATTTGAACTGCGAGTGGTTTTCTAGTGAATAATGAACCTGACATTCTGACAACCTAACGATCTGTCGTTCCCGTGGATGAAGCAGGGGGATGGGATCTTAGAAGTGTCTGTGTGTATAAGAGTGAGAGACAGTGATGGTGGGGACCCCACTAGTAAGTACAGATCACAGATTATGACCTATTGAGGCCCTACCCCTGAAGTAATAAGGAATCGACTTTAGAGACGGATGTCAAACAAAAGCTCTGAGAGGTAGCAACCAAAAATTAATCCAATCAGAATAGCAGTATTAGCTGCATTGAGTCATGAGTGGTGGCTGTGACCCCCGGAAGAGAGTAAGGAAACCCCCAGACTCAACCCTCAGCGATAATCACAGCTCAGTCTGCTCTGACCCCAACCTTCAAAGCCAACTCCAGAGTACTTGGTCATGAGGCAAAGTACATACACACTCAGGCATGCACACATGCACGTGCACAGGCACACACACACACACACACGTGCACACACACAGCGTGGCAATTCCACATAGAGGAAATAGAGCAAGGTGTGAGTATAGCAATTTCCCCCCAACTGTAGGTTATCAATGATCTAATTAACTCCCTCAGAATCTCCCAAATGGTTTTCTATGTCTCCCAAGAATGCCACGGATATTGAGACTGTGTGATGCAGTAGAGTTTGCCCAGAACTGAGGGGTTTCCTGGGATATGACACTTTCAGTCCCGGACAGACCAGAACACTGGCCACCCTGGAGTGACACATAGAAGACTTCTGACAGGCCTCAGCACACATGATTTTAAGGGACTTTTTTCAAATTTGGTTCAGAGCATGACCAGGAAAGCCCCAACATCTCCTCAGGGGTGAGCCTCCTGCCTGGTCCTCACCCCCATCCCATCCCAGCAGCTCTCTTCAAGGTTTCTAGCTCCTAGTGGCTGTGTCCTGGGCCTTCTCCATGGGGCTCATCTGAAAGGTTGGGAAGGCCAGCATCATCCTCCCCACTGCCATGCTGCATTTTTGGTTTGTGGCAAAGACCTCCTAAGGATGGCTTTTCTGAAGTCCTTCCTCCCCAGGATGCACTACATCCTTCTTTCCTGGGGAAAGATGGCTCCTCTCCAAGGACCTTTTGAGCTCTTTCTCCTGAGTGAAGGTACATGGCTTACCTCACTTCCCAGGACCTTCCCTCCTGCATGAAACCCACTCTTCCTCTAACTATGTCTACAAAGGGCCATATCTGGTTTCACCTCCTTGCACACTCCTCCACACCCACTCAGCACCCAGCCAGGTGTGATTACCGTAAAAAGGAATCCACAGGTCCGTAAACACCCAAAGTTAAATAGCAAGACTAAAGTTTAAATGTCACAGAAGTTCATCTACAGATCACGGAAGGGCAAACTGCAGAGCTGGTGTTGTCATGGGCAACGTCCACTCTCGGCAAGCTCTTCTGGGATTTAATAATGGTGAGGTCCACACCCTACTGGCAAAACTTCCCATGAACCTGGCCCTAACTCCACAGACTCTGGTATGGTCAAAGAGTGAGGTGGTGTGTTAACTGAAGATAATCCTCGATTCCTCCACCTCTTATCCCCTTCCAAAATGCACGAGGCCACCTCTGAAGTGAAAACACCTGCCCACCTCATTGAAGTCTTTAACACAGATCCTAGCTTCTGCTGAGAGTTTAGTATTTTGAGTTCCAGGCCTTTATTAGATTTTGTCTTCCCAAATGGCTTCTGTTTCTCAAAACCCTTGGTAAACATTTGGCATGTTGGAAACCAGTTGCTTTATCACTACGCATGCAGAGCCACTGACAAAGACCACAAGCTTCCTTGCTCACCAGTCTCTCTTCTCTCCACCTCTAAGTCTCTGTTCTCACCCACCTTCTCTTTGGGTGTTTTCCTCAGACCCAACATGTCTGGGTGGATATCATCTCTGAATCGCTGCTGTCCACAACGATGGTCTCTCACTCTGAGCGGGGAACGATATCTTGGAATTCTTGAGCTTCAGTCCTTTGCTCTTAATGCTGTTCTACTATCTTTTGTCCATCAGGCATCCCACACATGTCTGATGCCAGGTGTGCTTTCCCTATGGAGTAGGGACTTCCCAGAGTCCCTATGGACTCTCCTTATCAACTAAATATTGCATCTTTATTCTTGAAGATCAGGACTTTGACCAAGAGCATTGGGACCAGCACGATCTCTGCTAAAGGAATGGGAGCATGGAGTAAGATTCTTTAATTAACAAAGGGGATGTGGGGTGCCTGGGTGGCTCAGTTGGTTGAGCGTCCAACTCTTGATTCCGGTTCAGTTCATGATCTCAGGGTTGTGAGATCAAGCCCTACATCGGGCTCTGCACTGAACATGGAGTCTGCTTGGGATTTTCTTTTTCCCCTCTGCTCCCTCTGCCCCTCTCCCCCACTTGCACTCCCTCCCTCTCTCTCTCTAAAATAAAAAATAAACAAAAGGGAAAAAAGAAAATGAATAGCAACTTGACAAACCAGCAAAAATCAGGAAAAGGAAAAATGACCACATAAAATAAAAATAAAGTAAGTTGGGAAAGTTAGAATCCAATCTATCAATTTTTAAATGAACTGCAAACTGGCAAAATTCTCTCAACCAGGCTAAAAATATCAGCTCCATGTTATTTAAAAAGAAAAAAAAGAAAGCTTGAAGACAAAGGGGTGCCAAAAAGACACTAGGGAAATAGCAAGATAGTGCAGGAGCGGTGATATTAATATCAAAAAAGTGGAATTTCAAATTAAAAATATTAAGTAGGACAAAGAGGGCTTCTGCCAGGTACAGTTTACAAAGACATTCTCACACTGAGGCTTGTTTGCACCAAACAAGGCAGCAACTAACACTCAGTCAACACAACTCACCACTTAGAGAAATTTACAGGGGAAAAAATATATGGAGGGGCGCCTGGGTGACTCAGTCGGATGAGTCTTGACTCTTGATTTCGGCTCAGGTCATGATCTCATCATGATCTCATGGTTCGTGACATTGAGTCCTGCATCAGGCTCTGGGCTGACAGTGCAGAGCCTGCTTGAGATTCTATCTCTCTCTACCCCTCCCTCCTCTGCCTCTCTTTCTCTCTCTCTCAAGATAAATAAACTTTAGGGGCGCCTGGGTGGCGCAGTCGGTTAAGCGTCCGACTTCAGCCAGGTCACGATCTCGCGGTCTGTGAGTTCAAGCCCCGCGTCGGGCTCTGGGCTGATGGCTCGGAGCCTGGAGCCTGTTTCCGATTCTGTGTCTCCCTCTCTCTCTGCCCCTCCCCCGTTCATGCTCTGTCTCTCTCTGTCCCAAAAATAAATAAACGTTGAAAAAAAAAATTTAATAAAAAAAAAAAGATAAATAAACTTTAAAACATATATATATATATATATCAATAAATGATGCTAAAAACTATGATACTGAGAAAGACAGTTGATAAAATTCTGTAGCCACTCCTGTTAAACATCCTAAAGAAGAAAATCATTTAAATAAATAAAGGCTATTTGCCAAAGAACAATGGCAAACATAATACAAAATGATGAAATGAAAATCAATCTTCAGGGGGCACCTGGGTGACTCAGTCGGTTAAGTGTCTGACTCTTGGTTTCGGCTCAAGTCATGAGCTCACAATTCATGGGTTCGAGCCCCACATCAGGCTCCATGCTGATAGTGTGGAGCCTACTTGGAATTCTGTCTCTCTCGCCTCTCTCTCTGACCCTATCCTGCTTGCATTCTTGGTCCCTCGCTCTCTCTCAAAATAAATAAACCTTAAAAGAAAAAAAAAGAAAATCAATCTTCATTACAATCAGGAGCAAGAATCCTCGTGATTGCCAACATTATTCAATTATTTTGAAAGATTCCAGTGAATTCAATAAGACCAATATTTGAGGGGTGCCTGGATGGCTCAGTCGGTTGAACGTCTGACTTCAGCTCAGGCCATGATCTCATGGTTTGTGGATTCAAGCCCCACATTGGGCTCCATGCTGACAGCTCAGAGCCTGGAGCCTGCTTTGGATTCTGTCTCCTTCTCTCTCTGCCCCTCTCCCTCTCACACTCTGTCTCTCTCTCTCTCAAAAATAAACATTAAAAAAAAATTTTTTTAAATAAGACCAATAGTTGGCATGGAATTTACAACAGAAGAAATCACATTTTCTTTATTGATGAAAGCCAGCCTACTGGTTTTTTAAATGACAGAATCAATATTTTGAGTTGGCTGAATTTTTATTTGGGGCTGAATAGTGAGTAGATAACCAGCTACAGGCAGAAATGGAAAAACTATCACATTCACAGTAATGACCAAAAAAAAAAAAAAGGTAAAATACTTAAGAAAATCTGACCCAGAAAGGAACAGAAAAATATGAAGAAAACTACAAACGACTTGATCTTTGGTTAAGGTAATATTTGAAGTAGCACCAGGAAGAGCAAGTCAGTCTCTGGAGTATAAATTTCGTTGCTAATATATATTAGGTGACAAACAGAATGCGGCCCATAGATACCATGAAACATGGAACGGTTTTAAAAACTAGATATAATATTTAGAACCAAAACGACATTCAGGACATACTGATAGGTGAGCAGTGGGGATATATTGTTACCTTATTCGTAAAACGAAGAACAAAAACTTACCTACAGGTACCTATATTTGTATGTAATTGTAGGAGTCCAGAAAACTGGTGGAGATCACTGCCTATCTGGTGACTAGTCCTCAGTTCACGCCCTTTGTTGGTTTTCATTCATTCCTTTAACAAACATTTGGTAAGCGCCTATTAGACTCTGATATTTACGCTGATATTTACACCAATCACGGGCAGACCTTTTGCCAAGTGTTAAGGATGCAGTGACGGGCAGAAGTAGTCCCCACACCCACATGTATGGAAGAGATGGTCAATAAACAATTATCTAAATGAAATGACTGCGGTATTTAATGGGCTATGAAGGAAATAGCACAGGACGCTATCTTGGAGAGAAGGACTCCCTGAGGAAGTGATATCGCAGCTCATCTGAAAAATAAAAAGACAGCCACCTCACAAACTCAGGCACAGCATCCCAGAAGGACAGAGCGTCAAGTTCAAGGGTCCTGAACCGGGAAAGATTTTGGAATGTCCCAGGAGTAGAAAGAAGGCCAGTGTAACGGGGGACATTCCATGCAGGTTTATAAACAAACCCTTCTATTTCAAATGGAGTTTCTATTATGCATGCACATCTCCAAAGTTTTAAATTTCAAAGTAAATGTCAAACAATCATTTTCACTTGGATCCTATATAATGATGCCAAAAATATTTCTCTTTAATTTCACTCTTAACTTGGCCATGCTGACTAGCTCTCTTTCCTTTGATCTATGATGTGCCCACTGGTTTGGTAATATTTCACCTTTTCCTATATATGAAAGAGAATTATGACTGGTTTTCTATTAACATGAGGTTTTGTCGTTTTGCTTTCTAAAAACTCAACACCATCTCCTTTCTTAAGCAGATAACCTCATCAGGCACATACTTCTCCAACAGGCCTGCTGGTCTGTTGGGGTATCAGAATCTTATTGGTAGGAGTCACCAGATGTCACTTCACATTATGGGGGAGGAATCAGAGCCTCACAGAGGTGATCTGGTCATGCAGCAACGGAGTGGAGGCATCCACACAGCACTGGAATTCTCCCGCAGGGTTCTTTCTGCTGTCTAGAGTTTCTCCTTGCCGTGACATTAACATGATCGTTTAAAATGTGAATCACGATGGAGTCACCCCGGAAATAAGATTCAGTGCTGTCTGAGGGTGAGTAGAGTCCCTTTAGTAGAAGCCAGACTCAGAATCTGCAAAGTGCCTAGGTTACCAATGGATCCTCAACCAATACTTGTGAAATAAATGAACAAATGCCCACTGAAATGTGACCTTCTTGGAGAATCCTTCCCAACCTCCCAACTGACAGAGACTCTCCTGCTATTCTCTATCACCTCCATTGAGATGTGGGAAGAAGATTGTGAATGCTATGTTTTTGCATCCCTCAAATCTCTATGGGAAAAAAATTAACTTAGCAGCATTGCAGAGGATGAGACTCAGGACCTTTCTGCCGAATGCCAGGATCGGACTGTCTCATGTTTACTTATTAGAAGACAGGGGACTGCAGGACCCGGCTTCCTAGCAGATTATCGAGTAACTGGAGCTTCAACACCAGAAACATAAAGGCAACTTGTGCCACCATGGTCCATAGATGTCAAAGAATTATTCTAGCAGTCTTGAACCTTGGGTGTCTAACCCAGTTAAGGGCAGGAAGGTGCATGCTGCAGATTTTTGTGCTCTGCAAGGATCCCTGAACTCACTGCTCTGTGCTTACGGCAATTAACCTTTGTTGCATCTAATTGGTTACTCTCCACTGGAGCCCAAAGTATGCTTTCTTAAAGTGTCCTATACAAAGAAATAACCCAGAAGATGATTCCCAAGACAGATACAAATTACGACCCCAGACCCGGGAGATTTGTACAGCAGAAACTAACGAAAGAGGGCATGTGACACTACCTCAGCGTGCTCATTCAGCATATGTCAGGGGCAAGTTCATCCATCCAAAGTACTTGCAAGGAGACAGGCTTGTAAAGCTCCCCCTCAAATACCCACCTGGGACAGTGGCTTTTTGCTGGCACAGTTGATCCCACCAATAAAAACCATGTTGGGCATGATGGGCCTGGAGTAATCCTTTACAAAGTCACTTTTGAAAAGCCAGACCGATGCGGAGCCCATAAGGTCCTGGACAGTCACATCTTTCTGAAGGACTTCCGAAGCAAGTGACGCATATGGGGAATAAACCACATTGCACAGGAAGCCCTCTGACACAAGAATGAGCATGTTCTTCACCCGCTGTAGGAAAGTCATGTGATCTGAGTTAAGGGACAGAACCCTGGGCACATAGGATGGTGGGCTGGGGCAGCGGGTACCTTGAAAATCTAGGCCGCATGGCAGTGAGTGCAAGAAGAACACGACAGGCAGTGCCAGGCGCAGGGCCACGATGGGGCCACAAGGAAGGAAAGGGTCTGTCAACATGGCATCGAAGCCGCTTTCCGCCAGGGAGGCCATCAGCTCCTCGTTGTACAGTAAGTGCAAGCAGGCAGACAAAAGCAGAGCAGAGTCCTTCTTGACCCTCTTGTATGTCTCGACCACACGCTGCAGGAAAGGCTTCTTCTCAAAAACCCCGAGCCCGAGACCAGTAAAAGACGCTTCCACATCCTCCCTCCGGAATGGGACGGGGTAGCTCTTCAAGGTGTAAAACGCTCCTTCTTTAATGTACACGGAGGCCTCAGGGGCTATGACCACTACGTCGTGTCCCCGCTGGTGCAGCCGCTGGATGACCCCGAACAAGCTCAGCCAGTGGCTGCCGTCCACTGGGACCAACAACAGCTTCCCGCCCTGGGACAGAAGGGGATTCAGGGCACACAGCAGCAGGCTCAGCACAAGCGGACGTGGCCCCCGGGACCTCGCTGCCATGGTTCTCCTGTATCGGCTACCAAGCCTCTCACCTGCCAAAGGTTTGCCCTCCTCTACTTATATGTCGCAAGAACCAATCTACACTCAAAGTTAATGTTTGATTGTATCACATGACTGTCGCTGTCAGTCAGCTAAAGATCGTGCAACTAACGAGGGCTAAGAGCTTTTCTAGGTCTCTTTCCCCACCCTCCAAGTATTTTTATTTTGTATTTATTTACTTTCAAGTTCTTATTTTCATTCCAGTTAGCAAACCTACAGTGTAATTTCAGTTCAGTTCATTTCAGGTGTACGATACGGTGATTCAACACTTCCCTACATCACCGGGTGCTGATCAGGACAAGCGTACTAGGTCTCTCATTAGACAACAACCGTTTGACTGGCTGGAATTCTTTTCCAACCACTCAGGTCCCGTTCTTGAGGGGCCAGAGGAGGGAATGCAGCACCAGCACCTTTGAATGGATTAGATGAGTATTTCCACGGACCAAGAGAGTGTCACCAGAGAGGGAGAAAAAGGCTATGGGGTGACAAATTAGACTTCCTTTTCAGGAATGAAATAGAAAGCAGAATATGTCTTTTTAGAAAGGAAAGAACACAGGGTAGCTGGGTGGCTCAGTCGGTTGAGCATCCGACTTCAACTCAGGTCATGATCTCTCAGTTTGTGAGTTCGAGCCCCGCGTCAGGCTCTGTGCTGACAGCTCGGAGCCCACTTGGGATTCTCTGTCCCTCTCTCTCTCTCTTTCTCTGCCCCTCTCCCCCTTCTCTCTCTCTCAAAAATAAATAAGCATTAAAAAAAATAAAATGGAAAGGAAAGAACGAGACACTGCAAGCCTACTTTGGGCCCGTGGTAACCTTGAAGAACGTTCCCCACAGGTGACTCAGGGCTCTCTGCCCAATCACTGCCTCATTTTTTGATTCATTCACCCAGCAAAATACCTACTGAGTCCAGCGTGCACAGCGCTGGGCCTGGGGCTGGGTCTGGGGTAGCAGCAGAGATGAGTCCAGATGAGTCCCCCACCTCCCCAGAACTCCGGTTCCACCGGAAGGGACAGACTGACGACGCAAACAGGTGAGCAGATGCATGAGAGGCACGCCAGGAAGGAAATGAACGCCGCTGGCTAGTGAATGGCGGGAAGGGAAAGCCACCCGAGTGTGCCACATACAGAAGGCCTTTCCAGGGCAGATCCGCGTTCCCTCAGAGAGGCAGTGAGAGAGCACTCTGTCAGTCAGAAACGAAAATCGGTAAGTGAGCAAAAGTAAGTGAAACCGTGCTTGTCACACAACCCCAAGGCCCAAGGAAAGCAGATACTCTGAGAAATTCTGATGACCCCATTGAAGCAAAGGGGAAAGGTGAACAGAAACAGTAAGAATGTATATTTACTGAGCACGCACTAGGTGCCAAGTGTGGTGTTTAGCACTTTACAACACATCTTATGTAATCCCCAGAAGTATCCCCTTAAAGCGGGTACTATTATTCCCATTTTACAAAGGAAGACACTGAGGCTCAGAGAGACAAGGTGATTTGCCAGAGTCCTGAATTTACTAAGCGGCAGACTGAGATCCGGGCCCCAAGCGTCAGAGCATAGAGACCTTGCTCTTACCTACAGCTCCCCATGGCTTCTAGCAGTTCCCAGATCTTACAGCTGGGTTCAAAATTTACAGCCAACTAGGAGTCAGAAGTAAAGCTGTGATTCCCAAGGTCATTACTCAATTGAAATAAATGGAGAGAAGGCAGAGGGCAGGATTTGGGGACCAAGTAGAATGTGCTCCCACAGCAACACCCAGCACTAGCTGGAGCCCCAAAAGATCAAGTGAAGGGTCAGAGAGCAAGTATGGGAGTCGCAAATAGAAATGCCCCTCCCTGGGGCACTTGGATGGTTCAGTTAGTTGAGCGTTGGACTTCAGCTCAATGATCTCACAATTTATGAGTTCAAGCTCCACATCGGGCTCTCGGCTGCCAATGCAGAGCCCACTTGGGATCCTCTGTCTCCCTTTCTCTATCTCTGCCCCCCCCCACTTGCTCGCTGGCTCTCTCTCAAAAATAAAATAAACATTTTTTTAAAAATGCCCCTCTCTAAGAAATGGCAAATCCAAGTGCAGACAGAACTGATCACCTTGTCCTTTCTTTTGGAGATCACTGCTGTACTCTACAATCCCAGGATGAGAGCACAGACCCTGGCATTTTGACCATGGACGTCACTGGCCACCCATATTCAGGGACCTGTTAGAAGGTCATGGAGAAAATGCTAACTTTAAAGTTTTGATGTCCTGTGGGGCATATTCACAGGGCCTCCCTCATTCTGGTGCACAGAATAGGTACTCAAGATTTCCCTTCCCACCATCCTTCCTCCACAGACATCCAGTCTGGTACTTACTTGTATATAGGTGCACTCCTACACATGGGAGCTCCAAAGCTCCCCACCCACACCCACCCCACCCCAAGCACTTTCCATTCTCCAGGACTAAGATTCCGGGTGGGTAGCAAAGAGGTAGCAATGTTTTGGCTCCTTGGGTGTACCCCTATCTGCCATTCTGAAATTCACAATCCAATTTAAACATTAAGGGCAATCATTCTTCTGAACTCTCAGTGTCATAAGAGTTCATCTGTAGATTGCCCAGAGCAAAAGGGCTGTAAACCCACACAGTCACCACTGTGATGATTTTATGACTTTCCCTGCATCACTCAAAGCCTCAGAACTTTTTGAGGCCTCTGTTGCACCTGCATGGTTTGGAGCCATGACTCTACCCTTACAAGCAGGGTTTCGGCTTTGGAATCACTCACTCAGGTGGTTTTGCAGGCAGTAAATACTCAGTAAATGTTTTTTGTACAGAGGTGTCTTCCCTTCTTCCCTTCTCCTTTGCTCAAGGCCCCATATCCATGCAAGCAACTGCTGGATCCACTGTCTCAGAGATGCCATAGTCCTGTATCAGGGCCTCAGACCCCAAGGCTCCCAACCCCCGTCTACCCTCCATCAGCTGCCCCCTGCACTGCCCTATCCCACCACCATCCCTGAAACCTTGGTCAACAATCTCCTAGGACCCAGAATAAAATTCAGAGTCTTTGGGCTTGCCCTCAGAATTCACTGGAATGGACCTTGAGCTCACCTGTCCAAGCTCATTCCTCCTCTCCAGCCCTTTCACTAGACCCCTCCCTCTGCCCCTTTCCCTCCAGTCATTCTGGAGCACTTGACCTTGCCCAATCATGCTTTTCCCACATTGCTTGGTTCACGCTAGACTCTACTCCAAATCCGCTTCCTAATACTGTTTATTCCTTGATTATAAAATGTCAAATCCATGATTATAGGATTGTATTCGGTACCTCAAAATGACCTAAAGTCAGCAGTTTGTTCTGGTGGCATAAAGTCAGCAGTTTGTTCTGGTGACAGAGTGTGCCTTATTGGGTCTACTACCCTTTATGATGAAATATTACAGAGTTCATCGGTTAATCATTTTCCTATTAGAGCTTAGTGACCTTTATTGGTGTTGACTTACCATTTATTAAAGCAAAAAATACAGTGTCAGAGAATAAGGAGAAAATAGAGAGAAGTCAGAGGTCCAAAAATGCCAAAAACAAAATCACAGTCAAGGTAGAGCAGTTTTAGTGGAAATAATTACTGCACCCAAGTTGACCAGCACTGTAAACACAGCAGCAACTTTTTTTTAATGTTTATTATTGAGAGAGACAGACAGAAACAGAGTGCAGGCAGGGGAGTGTTAGAGAGAGGGGGAGACATAGAATCTGAAGCAGGCTCCAGGTTCCAAGCTGTTAGCATAGAGCCCCACGCGGGGCTCAAAGTCACAAACCGCAAGATATGACCTGAGGTGAAGTCAGACCTTTGACTGAGCCCCCCGGGTGTCCCTATTGCCAGCAAATTTTACTAGTTTTGACATACTAGACCAGGAGTTCTCAAACTGTGGGCCAAAGCCCCATGGGAACACCCAAGAATTTTTTAGGGGAATTTTGCAAAGTCAAAACTATTTCGATAATACTATCTGGCTTTTTCACTCACATGATCTCTTTTATGTACAGTGGAGTCTCTCTCTGGCCACATCACCTGTAGTATAGCAATAGATTGCCTGCAGAAGCAGAAGAATCCAGTTCTCTTCTTTTAAACCAGAGAGACACAAAAAATGTAACATGATGCCCTTCTTCAGCAATTTTGTTTTGAAAAAGTTGTTTTCCCATAGAAATATGATTTATCTTAGCGTGTAATGGTTTTATTGCTATTAAATTGACTATTGAGGGTTTTTTTGAGTGCCTTAATTTCTAACGGTGTCAGTATTGATTGTTACAACCTATATAAACTAAAGCAAAAGGGTCCTGGGGCCAAAACACAGGAGAACTGCTGTCCTGGACAAACGATGTGGGTGACCTTCAGCACAAGGTCAGACTAAACGCACCGCCATCAGTCTACGCCCACCGGGCGAAGGGGGGGGGTGTCTGACAGAAAGCCTGCTTTAAAAATACCACTCTGCCCCACCGCCAGAACGTGGGCCCCCACTTCCACCCGCTAACTTCCTCTTTTTCCAGCGAGATTTGTAGGTCACCGGCCCCAGCCGGAAGGCGGGTGGGTGGGGCCAGGTGGTGGGCGGGGCCCCGGTAGGCGGGGCGTCCGCGCCCGAGCGAACCACGCCACAGAGAGCCTCATCGGAAGCGCGGCAGGTCCCGCCCCCCGGCGCTGCATTCTGGGATGCGGCCTCGGCCAATGAGGCGCGGGCTACGTCACAAGGGCTCCCCTTCCCTGCTGCCTGGCGTCGCGGGGCACTCGGGCCCGCGTCCCCTCGTCGTGCCCGTGGCCCGCGGGCCGTGCCGCGCTGTCCACCATGGTGGACTACTACGAGGTGCTGGGCGTGCCCCGCCAGGCCTCGTCCGAGGCCATCAAGAAGGCGTACCGCAAGCTGGCGCTCAAGTGGCACCCCGACAAAAACCCCGAGAACAAGGAGGAGGCGGAGAGGCGGTTCAAGCAGGTGGCCCAGGCCTACGAGGTGTTGTCAGACGCCACGAAGAGGGACGTCTACGACCGCTACGGCGAGGCCGGAGTGGAGGACTGCGGCGGGGGCGGTGGGCCTTTCCGCGACCCCTTCGAGCACGTCTTCACCTTCCGCGACCCGGCCGAGGTCTTCAGGGAGTTCTTCGGCGGCCGGGACCCATTTTCCTTTGACTTCTTTGGAGACCCGCTGGGGAACCTTGTGGGCGGTCGGAGGAGCTCCCGGAGAAGCAGAAGCAGGGGGACCGCGCCCTTCTTCACCGCCTTCAGTGGATTTCCAGCATTTGGGGGTGGTGTTTCTTCTTTTGATACAGGATTTAGCTCCTTTGGTTCCCTGGGGAATGGAGGCCTTTCTTCCTTCGCCATGTCTTATGGTAGTGGTGGGACCGGCAACTTCAAATCCATGTCGACTTCCACCGAAATCGTCAATGGCAAAAAAATCACCACCAAGAGAATCATTGAGAATGGCCAAGAAAGGGTGGAGGTGGAAGAAGACGGAGAGCTAAAGTCCCTGGTCATAAACGGCAGAGAGCAGTTGCTACACATTGACGCCAAGTAATTCCAGTCCAAGTTGAATTCAAAAAACATTGTGAGGAGCAACAGGACTTTTTTTTTTTTTTTTTGAAGATTGCAAGTGCACTCTACTTTCAGAACAACTGTACTCGAGAATTTATAAACAGTTCATGCCGATGCCTATTTGTTGTTATTATTGGGACCATACAATTAGACCTCCATTTGTCTTTAGAACTTGTAAATACCTGTATGCACTTTGCTATTTATTAAACAATCCCGAGGCAGATGCTGATTATTTCGTAGTATTGGGACAAAATGTTTACAGCACCTTGAACCTTGCCTTTCCATTTTGTTTGAAATGTGAGCCAGGTAGTTTGCTCTGAAGTTAACGTTGCCAAGATAACTCGTTTTACTTCCAATTTTTCAACACATGGTAGTAAAGGATGTGAGTATATTAATCCTTCTGGCTTAAAGATGCTTTTTAGTCCCACATAAATGCCAGTGACTAGTAAGAGTTTTCCGGTTAAATATAGTATTAAGTGTAGCCTTTTTAAAAAACAGGTTAACCTGACAAAGTGGTGTATTCGGTTCCATTGGCTATTGGAACAAATTACCACAAATTTGGTGGCTTAAAACAAGACGCATTTATTCTCTTAAGGATCTGGAGGTCGGAAGTCTAAAGTGAGTTTCATGGACTGACATCAGTGTTAGCAGGAACATGTTCCCTCCAAAGGCTTGAGCAAAATGCTTCAGTGAATTCTTCATGGTTACATGATTAGTTAACAACATCTTTAGGATGCTGTTCAGGTCACGTAAGCAGTAAACCAGTGGTAGTGATTACTCAAAACCCAACACAAATAGGATTACTAGCCTGTACCCAGCTTGGTTCTACAACTGTGATTTATGGAAATGTGGAAAGTATTTCCATAAAACTACACAAAACTATCCCATTGCCATGTGCAGAATGTATCTATTTTAAAATAGGTTGACAAAAGCCAGGAAGATTGGAGAGCCTGGGATACTGATTGGGTGAGGCAGCATATGCATATTGGAGAGAATACATTTCTGTTGCCACGGTTTATCCCCGTCGTGAAAACTGTTTTGGGCATGGCTACCTTGGGATAGCCCATCACAAAATGTGCCATCCATCCCCTTTGGTTGTGTCTAAGGAAAAGTGTGCGTAAGACATGGGAACAAAAAGGCCACGGAACTGGATAGACTAAAAGTGCAGCATTATTTGTAATTCTTTACAGGAAGCTCATGTGGCCTGAGCACACTTAATTAAGAACATGTGAAGTTGAGTTAAGCCCAATCCCCATGGAATGGTGTGCATGCAAGACCTCGCAGGAACATAGGATTCAGCCATTACTATCCCACAAGGGCACACAGTCTGTTAAAACCACGTCAAGTGGTCACTGAGGTATCCTGGGCAGTGCTTCTTAGCCACTAATTGTACAAGAAGTATTATAATAAAGAAGACTGCCAGAGCTTTTAAAAAAATGAGTTCATTTGCCTGCCAGGCAAGGGGACTCACCAGTGAAGATATTCATAGTTGTTGGTGGGGAGGGGAGGAGGAGCAGGGGGAGAAGGGATGTCAGGAGTTTCGAAGTGATAGGAAAGTGCACACCTTCATGGTGGTTATGCTAATTAAGGGTTAACAACTACTGCTCTGTGTAGGACACAATAAGTGCATTTGTGTCTGTACAATTGGTTAACATAAGTCTTCATTGTTCAGGAAAGTCTTCAGTTGGGTGGCATACTGGGGTCACTCAGAAGTCATGGATCTCAACAGCTCTAGTGGAAGCAACCTACAATGGATGAGTCAATGGATGAATATAAAAGCAAAATGTGTATCCATACGATGGACTATTATAGCCTTAAAAAGTAAGGATATTCTGACCTAATGCTACAATATGCATGAACCTTGAGGACATTAGGCTAAGTGAAGAAAGTCAGTTACAAAAAAGGCAAATAGTGTATGCTTCCATTTCTATGAGATGCCTGGAGTGGCCAAATTCGTGAAGACAAAGTAGAATGGTGGCTAGTTATAACCGTTGAGGGCAAACAGCATCCAGTTTTGATATATCTGAATTAGTGCTGCTAAGTGGAAAGTTGCCTTTTACAGAAAAAGAAACCATTTTATTTAAAGAATTTTTCAAATTGAAAATCTCTTTTAAAAAATGTCTTGGCCCCAGAATCACAGTCCTGTATATCAATATTCCTCTTTTATGGAAAGGCTTGAGTGGGCTTTCAGAGTGGAGAAAATGGCATTTCCTTTGGTGCAAAAGATGACCATCTCAAAGACCCTGCAGTGGACTCTCCATGGACTCACTAGCACTTTCCCACAGAGCAACCCCAGTTAAATAAGGAAGTAGTTTAAGACACCATTTTCAGAATTGGGGATGTCACAGTTTTTTAAATAGAAAAAAACTTAAATATACATTTTTAGGTGTATCTATGGAACATTTACAAATGTTAATAATAAGTTACCGATCATAGAAGCCACTAGCTACACGTGACTACCAAGCATTTGAAATGTGGCCAGTCCAAATTGAAATATGCTGTAAGTGTAAAATACATACCAGATTTTGAAGATTTAGTATGAAAGCAAAAGAATGTAAAATATCTCAGAGCACTTGGGTGGCTCAGTTGGTTAAGCATCCAACTCTTGATTTTGGCTCAGGTCATGATCTCACCATTAGTGAGATTAAGCCCCACTTTGGGCCCCATGCTCGCAGCACAGAGCCTGCTTAGGACTCTCTCTCTCCCTCTCTCTCTGCCCCTCCCCTGCTCATGCACTCATGCTCTCTCAAGCACACGCATGCTCTCTCTCAACATAAATAAACTTTTTAAAAAAGAAAGTGAAATATCTCATTAATAATTTTATGTTGAGTATATGTTGAAGGTATAATGTTTTATATATATTTGATTGAATAAAATATACCAAAATTAGTTTTACCCTCTTCATGCCTTTTTTAAAACATGCCTACTAAAATTTTTTAAACATTCTCTGATTAAAATATAAAATGATTAGAAAAATAAGAGAAATATAGCTAATATAAACCTTAACTATATGGGAATAAAGAAACAGCTTTGAAGATAGCTATGAGCTCAAAGAGGAAATCCAAACCATTGAGTTACCAAAAACAAAAAGGAAAAATATATGAGCAATTTATGCGAAAACCTAGGAAACACAGGAAAAGTTTTATGACTTTCGGTGTTTCATTATTAAGAAAACTCTAACAGGAACTTAATGCTTACCAAAGGAAAATTAGAAAAATAACTATAACTATAAAATAAACCAAAAAATACAAGAATGACAATCATTAATAAAAAGAAAACTGGAATTAATGCAATAGAAAACAAAAATAGTAAAAAGAATAAACAATTCCAAAAATTATTTCTTTGAGAAAACCAATAAAAGAACTCCACCCATCAGAAATCCTAAGAAAGAAAAGGAGCAAAAATATGAAAGACTTAGACTTCGATCTTTCACATTTGGAGAAAATTTGCATCAAGTACCGAAAGAAGTCACATCTGAGGGTAAACCAAAGTAAGAGAGACAAAATCTCAAAGTAAAAAAGAATTTAGTGGAACAAAAGTGATAATGGTGTGCCTAGCACGTATAATACTTGAGAATTTCAGTGTAAATGATCTTTCGCATACCAAATAAATTGGCACAAACATCTAACGGTCTCCAGATGACATACCTTGTCCTGCTGGGCACTTTTTAAATAATGGTAATAGATAATATTTATTGTATGCTCATTGTGACAATAGTAAGGCCAGAATAGTTGGGTCACCTGCCCACCTGCCCGTTCAGCTAGAAAAACGGGAGTGAGAATTTGAACCAGTGCAGTTAACTCCAGAGGATATATTTACATAGCAACACTAAAAGAAAAGAGCACCAGTTACTTTTTAAATGCCTTCCTATTTTTCAATTTTTACAAGCCTAAGATATATTTTTTAAGTGAATAAATGCATTGCACAAAGGAAAAAGCCAGATAGTATAGCTCGCTTGTGGTCTGAAGCAAAAAGAGAAATGGCATTAGAGTCCTGTGCAATAATATGTACATAAATAAAAAGAGATACAGAAGTAAGAATGCAAAAACTATAAAAGATCTAAAGTCATGGAAGTTAATATAAAGTCAGTGAATATGGCATAAATGGGGGGAAAAAAGATGGCTAACTCAGTGGATTAAGAAATAAAATAGCTCCCATGAGTCCTATTTCAATTAAACCCAAATATCCAGGATTAATGTCAGATGCCTCTGAAAGTATTAGTAAAGCAATAATTTCGACCATGGAAACCTGAGCTGGGAGGGTGGGCCTGGTGATGTGGTCAGCCCTCCCAACAACTCTTTCCCCTTTTAGACTCCATTCTTTTCATCACCGTCCTCCGCTTCACTGGGTTTATAGGCTCCTAGTTTTATCTCTTTCTTAGTCCCTCCGACCAGCCTTTGATGACTTCAGCATCCCAAGCCATTCAACCGACCTGCCATGCAATTCTGCTAGTCCCGAGTTATATACCAGATATCAACACCTGGTCGGAAAACTTGTCAGCACAGCTCCCTCTCTGAAAACTTGAACTCGGTTACTTTCTCGGGTCACAGAGACCCCACCTTCTCTCTTCTGCATTGTCTCACTTCCCCTTAATTTACTCAAGCTCTCAGACACTCCTGCTCCCTTTTGGTGTTTAGGTCTCCTATGATCACACTTTAGTCCCTTCCAAGACGAAGCCACTAAAAACGACCGTGTCAACAAACACAATGCGATAGTTCCTTTGTCCTCCAGGATGAGCAAACACCCACAAGCAAAACCTCCTGATGGATCAGCCCACAACTCGGTTTCTCTGCTCCTACACAGCTGGAGAAAATTGCACAACTATGAAGACGGCGCCTGCCTGGAAGATAGTCTTGGTTGACTCAAAGCAGCACTTGCCAATCCTATCACAGACGCTCACCCCTGCCTCTCATTTTTCTCAGTGACCCTGGCAAACCTTTCCTGCATTAGTGGAGGCACTTCAACATTCATCTTACCAAACTGTCAGGAGAACGAGAGATAGACATCTTTAGAAAGACTGGTAGATAAGTAAACACCTGGAAGTAAATTAAGAAAAAAAAAAACACATGTGTTCCACTTGGAACATTGTAGGCACCCATACAGACCTGTGATAATGGCTTCCTGTTGGCACAGTTTATGCCCCCGATGAAGACCATGTTGGGCATCACTGGCCTGGGGTAGTCCAGTACAAAGTCTCCTCTGAACAGCCACATGGATGCAGAGCTGAAAACATCCACCACCGACACCTCTCTCTGCAGGAGTTCAGAGGCGAGGCTTGCATAA
Source organism: Lynx rufus (assembly GCF_022079265.1). NCBI lineage: Eukaryota > Metazoa > Chordata > Mammalia > Carnivora > Felidae > Lynx > Lynx rufus. The sequence continues at coordinate 6,494,987 of NW_025814834.1, forward strand.
GGAGTGAAAGCAATGTGGCAAATGTACTTCAGGGACAGAGGGTAGAGCATGTTCTTGACCCTTTGCAGGAATGTCATGTGGTCTGAATTCGTTGTTAATAGCCTAGGAATATATGAGGAAGGGTTTGGGCACTGCGTGCCCTCAAAATCTAAGTCGCATGGAACAGAGCGCAAAAAAAACACGGCAGGCAGTGACAGGTACTTAGCCAGGACTGCCCCACAGGGGTAAACAGGATCTGTTAAAACCACATCAAAGGAACTGGAGTTCAGGTGCCCGATCAGGTCCTTGTTGTACATCAGCTCCTTGCAAGACCTTTGAAAAATGAAAGAAGCAGTTTTCAAATTTTCCGTGATTTTCAAAAACATCTTTAGAAAATGTACTTTTTCAAAAACCAGATAAGAGTGGCTCAGAAAGAGGTCATTAAATTCCTCCTGGGTGCACGGAATGGCGTAGGTCATCAGGGTGAAAAAGTCCTCTTTTTTGATATTCAGATTCACCTCCGCCGAAACGACCACTATTTCGTGGCCTCTGGCGTGGAGCTCCTGCAGGGCCTTCTTCATGCTGAGCCAGTGGCTGCCATCCGTGGGCAAGACCAGCACCTTCCCACTTTCAGCCCGGGGCCCAACACACAGGAACAGCAACAGCCCCGTGAGCACCGGCAGGGGAACCAGGAATCCTGCAGCCATGTCCGTGGAAGATCAAAGCAGCTGACTTTTCCAATCAGGCTGTGTCTCCTGCATTTATTTCCATCATCTTTATCTTATCATTGAGTCACTCAGAAGGGCAAGTAACTGGCAGGCAGCGTGCCTTCCTTATGTTAATCATTACAAACTAAATCTATGCCGGTCGTTCACCGCTGGCCCCACCCTTCTGCTTGCACACAGGGAGAGATCAATTCCCTGTACGTAGGGAAAACTCACCTGCCTTCGCTGCTCTCTCCAAGGATCATTCTAACTCACTCTCTTGCTTTTTATCCAATTCTCAGAACAAGACTGTGGATACCCGCTTCATTGGCTCTCCTATTTCTCTGTTAATGGCATCCTAAAGGGCTGTGACCAAGCTCTGAGGAGTCCCCAATGCCCCAGTCTCCAAGCATAACTAACCTCTCTGGTGGATGTGCCCTTAACTGACAACTCTTAATGCTCTTTCCTCCCATGCACGGGTAACATGGAGCACACCCAGAAAGATCTATAACGTTGCTAAGGCAGCTTTCTCTAAACGGGGAGTGCAACACTAGCTCTTTGGTTTTGTCCTTTTTTTTTTTTTTTTTTTTTTTCCACATCAGGACGTCTCTTGCAATGGTCAGGGAAGACTTGAGGTGGCTGTCAAATATGGAAATATCTCGAAGGATCCTGCGTTGGAGACTCGAAGACAACACAAGTGTTTGTTGAGCATTCTATATTTACTCCACGAAATAAGAGTTGCTGTTATCTACAGCATAAATGGGCAAGGTGACCCTTAGCGATGACCTAGTGGGGGCAGAGAGCACCCTCGTGCAGGGCATGCTCACCTTGGAACAAGTGGACACCATGACCCAGCCTCGACTCAGGCTCTGTCTCAACTCCTCTTCTCCAATCTTCTGCTATTCTGTTTAGGGATGGGGGTCGTTTGCTAATAACTTCCTTGCCCCACCCTCCTTCCTTTGAAAACCATCCATTTTGTACAATGCCTCAGAGCTCCCCTCTGCTTGCTACATGAGATGCTGCCGATTCATGAGTCCTTAATAAAGCCAGTGGATCTTCAAGTGTACTCAATTGGATTTTTTTCTTTAGCAACTCCAAGATATAAATCTGGCTAGAATAAGTAAAGGAGACATATACCATCCTGGATGGTTAGATTTAACATTGAAATGCTCCTGGTTTTGTCCCAAATTAAGCTATAGATTTACAGATGGGAATTTTTAACATGACCAAAAACTATTTTTCAATTCGCTGAGAAGCATTTCTGGCTTCTGGTAAGAGGAGTCGCTCCTATCAGACCAGTGGCCCCACGGAAAATGATGATAAACTCCTGTAAAATGTTAGGCAGCAAGCAGAAGCATGCAGAAACTAAAGGGGAAAGGGGGGATGGGATGGCATAAGGGTGGCCAGGAGCCAGGGTAGAGTTTCCCACTCTTCTGAGCACTCACTTCTCCTACTTCTGCCCTCACCCATTACATTGCTAGCTCCTCCCTGTTAATAGGGGATTAAGATCCCATTTGTAGCCACGTAGCAGAAGATGGCCAGCACCTCAGTCAACCCACTACCCACCATCGGGTCTCTGCCCCCTTCCAGAGCTTGGACCAAAGTTCTAGAGGTCATCTCTTCCTGCTGTCTCTGTCGTAGTGCCCAACCCATGCCTTGTCTGCCAGCCCCGAAGCCAGCAGAGCAGCGGGCACCGCACATCCTTCTCCAACCTCAGCTCTTCTTCCAACCTTCTAACTAGACCTTCAGCCTCTAGTTAAGCTACGGAGGCCCACCAAGCCTCCCACAGTAGCAGTCCACCCATCCTGCAGTCATTTGTTTCTCTTCTCTGCCACAGAGCACTCTGCACAGTGGCTCCAACGAGTGCACCAAACCAGCCAGTGTTTTCATGTGTCCCCATACTCATCTGGGGGTCCATAAGCATCTGACATATATGCCACCTCCCGCAGAAAGGCTGATGGCCAACTCGGGATTTCTCCTGTGACACCTCTTTCCCAAAGCCCGTTTCTTCAGTTTCCTGGCTGGTTCACCAATTGTTGGCTCACAAATTGGTCACTGTACATGGAGGGCAAGGAGAGACCGAAGACAGAGGCAGACCACTCTAGATTGATGGGTGTTGGGGTTAATAAGCAAGGGAACTTACTCACAAGGCTTGTCTTGAGTGGCTGCAAGGTCAAGTGATCTTCGCCCCTGCCTGCCAAATCTTAAGAGAGCCCTTAACTGGGTTCGGTCATGTATACCATCCACATGGTCTACCATCAACAATTATCTTCCTCTCTCAAGGCTACATCCTCGGAAACAGCTCCCACTGTGATAACAGTGGGCAGAGCATACATTCCGGGGACAATGGAGGAGCAGAGAAGCCTGGATTCAGCCCCCAGATGTAACCCAGCATGAACATCCTCCCAACTGCTTCCTCCGACACTCAATAAAAACAACAACAAAAACCAATTTTTTAATTTGCAAAGCATTTGAATAGATTGTCCAAAGGTCAGCAAGCATATGAAACTATGCTCCACATCAATAGTCATCAAGGAACTGCAAATAAAAATGAGATATCAATTCTCCACCACTAGGATAGCTGTAATAAAAAAACTTTTAAATGCAAAATAACAACTGTTGGCAAAGATGTGGGGAAACTGGAATATCCATACATTGCTGGTGGGAATATAAAATGGTGTAGCCACTGTACAAAACAGTTTGACAGTTCCTCAACAAGTTACGCATAAAATTACCATCTGACCCAGCGATTCCACGCCTGGGTATATACTCAAAAGAATGGAAAACAACTGGTTTTTTTAGTTATTATTTTAATTTACATCCAAGTTAGTTGGCATATAGTGCAATAATGATTTCAGGAGTAGAATCCAGTGATTCATCCCCTACATATAGCACCCAATGTTCATCCCAACAAGTGCCCTCATTAATGCCCCTTGCCCATTTAGCCCATCACCCCCCACCCAAAACCCCTCCAGCAACCCTCAGTTTGTTCTCTGTATTTAAGAGTCTCTTATATTTTGTCCCCCCTCCTTGTTTTTATACTATTTTTGCTTCCCTTCCCTTACGTTCATCTGTTTTGTATCTTAAATTCCACATGAGTGAAGTCATATGATATTCATCTTTCTCTGACTGACCAATTTCACCTAGCATAATACATTCTAATTCTATCCACGTTGTTGCAAATGGCAAAATTTCATTTTTTTTGATTTCCAAGTAATATTCCATTGTGAATATGTACCACATCTTTATCCATTCATCAGTTGATGGGCATTTGGGCTCTTTCCATACTTTGGCTATTGTCGATAGTGCTGCTATAAACATTGGAGTGCATGTGCCCCTTTGAAACAACATATCTGGGGCGCCTGGGTGGCGCAGTCGGTTAAGCGTCCGACTTCAGCTCAGGTCACGATCTCGCGGTCCGTGAGTTCGAGCCCCGCGTCGGGCTCTGGGCTGATGGCTCAGAGCCTGGAGCCTGTTTCCGATTCTGTGTCTCCCTCTCTCTCTGCCCCTCCCCCGTTCATGCTCTGTCTCTCTCTGTCCCAAAAATAAATAAACGTTGAAAAAAAAATAAAAAAAAAAAAAAAAGAAACAACATATCTGTGTCCTTTGGATAAATACCTAGTAGGGCAGTTCCTGGATCGTAGGGTAGTTCTATTTTTAATTTTTTGAGGAACCTCCATACTGTTTTCCAGAGTGGCTGTACCAATTTACATTCCCACCAACAGTGCAACAGGGTTCGTCTTTCTCTGCATCCTCACCAACATCTGGTGTTGCCTGAGATGTTAATTTTAGACATTCTGACAGGTGTGAGGTGGTATCTCATCATGATTTTGATTTGTATTTCCCTGATGATGAGTGACATTGAACATCTTTTCATGCATCTGTTAGCCATCTGGATGTCTTCTTTGGAGAAATGTCTATTCATGTCTTTTGCCCATTTCTTCACTGTGTTATTCATTTTTTGGGTGTTGAGTTTGATAAGTTCTTTATAGGTTTTGGATAGTAACCCTTTATCTGATATGTCATTTGCAAATATCTTCTCCCATTCCATCAGTTGCCTTTTAATTTTGCTGATAAAAACAACAGTTAAACAAAAATGTGTACACAGATGCTCATAGAAGCACTATTCACAACAGCAAAGAGTAGAAACCCATCAACTGATGACAGAAATGTCCATCAACTGATAAATGTATAAATAAACAGTGGTCCATCTACACAATGGAAAATTATTCAGCCACAAAAAGAAATGAAATAATGGGGCGCCTGGGTGGCTCAGTTGGTTGAGCATCTGACTCTTGATCTCGGCTCAGGTCATGATCTCACAGTGGGTGGGATCATGCCCCGTGCTGCTGAGCTCTGTGCTGACAGTACAGAGCCTGCTTGGGATGCTTCTCTCTTTCCGTCTCTCTCTGGCTCCCCCGCCCCCGCTCACACTGTCTCTCTTTCCCTCTCTCAAAAAAATAAATATTTAAAAAAGAAATGAATTACCAATAGATGCAACAACATGGATGAACCTTGAAACATTAAGCTAAGAAGCCAGATATAAAAGTCCACTTTTGTACGATTTCATTTCTTTCTCTTTTTTTAAGTTTATTTATTTATTTTGAGAGAGAGAGAGAGAGAGAGAGAGAGAGAGAGCAGGGGAGGGGCAGAGAGAGATGGAGAGAGAGAATCCCAAGCAGGCTCCACAGAGTGCAGAACCAGACACAGGGCTCGAACCCACAAACACGAGATCATGACCTGAGCCAAAATCAAGAGTCAGACGCTAAACAGATTGGGCCACCTAGATGCCCTTATACAGTTTCATTTCTATAAAATATACAGAAGAGGCAAATCTATAGATGGAAAGCAGATCGGTGGTTGCCGGGGGCCGGGGAGGGCAGAATGCAGAGTGACTACTTACAAAGGTATGTGCGCGTCTTTTGGGTACGATAAAAATGTTCTGCAACTAGGTAGTAGTGATAGCGTACAACACTGGGGAGATACTAAATACCACTAAACCGCACACTTTAAAATGGTGAAATTTGGGGCACCTGGGTGGCTCAGTCGGTTAAGCTTCCCACTCTTGGTTTCGGCTCGGGTCGTGAACTCACAGTTTTGTGAGTTCAAGCCCCGCATTGGGCTCGGTGCTGGTGGTGCAGAGGCTGCTTGGGATTCTCTCTTTCACTCGTACGGTCTCTGTCTCTCCAAAACAAGCAAACAAACAAACAAAAACCCTTAAAATGGTGGACACTTATTTTATGGGTATTTTACCACAATAAAGCAAATGGAGCAGGCACTTTGAAAGCTAGTCTGGCAGTGCTCCAAAGATAAAAAATAGACTTACCGCACAGCCCAGTTCTTCCACTGCTAGGCATGTACCGGAGAGAATTGAAAACATATGTCCACACAAAACTTGTACGTGAATGTTCACAGAAGCAGCGTTCATAACGGCCAAAAAGTAGAAAGAACCCAGAAGTCCATCAACTGATTGGTAGATACACAAAGTGTGGTATATCCACAGAAGGAAATATTATTCACCAATCAAAATAATGCTACACCATGGATGAACCCTGAAAACATTCTGTTAAAAAAAGAAACAAAAACCCAGTCACATATTCTGTGATTCCACTTGTATGAGGTGATGAGAATAGGCAAATCCATAAAGACAGAGTGCCAGGGGCTGAAGAGTGACTACTAATGGGGCCAGGGTTTCTTTTAGGGGCGATTGAAAATATTCCCAAATGGATTGTGGTCATAGTTGCACAAATCTACAAATACGCTAAAAAAAAAAAACCCGAATTATAAACTTGCCATGAATGAATTGTATGCTCTATGAATTATATCTCGGTAACGTTGTTTGCTTTTGTTTTAAACCCACTTAATCTCATTCTCTTAGAATTACATGAATTAGGAATCAAACAAGGTTCGAGTTTTTCAGATACTCATGTGGAATACTTTTTAAAAAAATACTGACTCATTAGCTATTCTGGATAATTACTTATTAACAGAAACAATACTGTCAAAACGCTCTGCACGTCTAATCAGTCATAAAGATAAACACATTTCAAAACCCTTTTTGAGAGGAAAACAAACCATGAAACGCATTGTAGACATTGGCGTAAGTCGTGTATTTCTAAAAGTGCATATTAAGAATGACTTGGCATTTTGAGGTTTTCTTCCCCTGACTTGCCTAGAACTCAATCCTCAGCTGCCCAATAAATGTGGACACTGCAGCCCGAGTGACTATTACTTGTAGAGACCCCTGAAGGGAGACAAGATGGCTCAGAGAGTGGGCCCTGCAGGGTAGAAGTTACTGATATTCACGTGGAATTTATTTAAATCAGTATTTCTCAACGTTAGCGCCAGTGCCTTTTGGGGAAAGAAGATTCTTTGTTGGGAGAGGGTGGGTAGGTATCTCTTGGCTTCATAGATAGGGTTTTTAATAGCATCCGTGGTCTCTATCTACTAAGTGACACTGTCATCCCCTAATTGTGACACCAAAAATGTCTTTAGACGTTGCCCCCCAGGGGACAAAAATTGCCCCTGTTTGATTACCACCATCTAGATGATTCCAGAACCCAAGAGGGGGAAACCTGGGAACGCAAGAATTGGTCCTGAGGAATCGGGAGCTAGCTTTCTGAGAAAATGCTCCCCAAAGCGTACTGCGAGGAAGCAATGTTTACATCACCTCACAGAAATTCTCAGCCTGCGTTGAGCTAAGGTCCAGAGAAGAGAGGGACAGGGACCATAGCTTCCCTCAATAGTCCACAAAGCACCTTCACACGCTGCCCATGTGATCCTCAAACAACCCTGTGAGGAGCGAGGCACATGCTCTCAGCCCCATTCTAAGATGAGAAGGCTGAAGTCCAAGGCCACATGGCAAAGACGAGGCACCTGAGATCGGCTGAATCGTTGTTCAGTCTCCTTTCCTCCCTTCAGGAGGCTGCTACTCTCCAGGTCTTGTATCCCTGGAAAAACAGTCAGGCCAACAGTGTGGTCTCAGGGTGAGAGAGTGACAAGGGAGTGGGTTCTCACTGCAGCCTGTGACCTCGGGCACCGCACTTGGTTTGCCTGGAAGCTTCGGTTTGCTCGTTCGTGTGACAATTGGACTGTCTCCTATCTGAGGGGTCTCCATCCTGTCACTCCAGCCTAAAGCAGCCTGTCCTGCATATGTTGCGTGTATGGTTTTCAAAGTTCTCCCGCAAACACCATCGTACCTGCCCCCAACCCCAGAGTGTCCCCATTCCACAGATGGAGAAATGAATACCCGGAGAGAAGCCACCTGCCTTGGCCACACAGCTGGGCTTGAATGCAAGGCTTGTAGCTCTTACTTGACTAATGTAATGGGGGCGAAGGAGGGATCCCAGGAGCCAGGAGGGGAGGGAAAGTTGCCCCTTTCCCACCCTGGCTCAGGCTAGGGCTGGGCTTTGGTTCATTCCCTCCCATGGAGCAGGCTGTGCAGAGAGGATGTGCTGGTCCGGGAGCCTGAGCTCCCTCGGTTTGTGTGGCCCCAAAAGGGAGAGTGGAAACCTGTCCTTGAAGCTTTGAGCAGTTCTCTGCTTTGCGAGTGGAAGAGACTAGAATTTTTCTCTGAATTCCTTTGTTCTAAGAAAAACACTTCAATGCCCCTTCTAATAGTGACATCAAACTCTCTTCTAAAATGGGGATATTGGAAACCTAAGGAAAAGAGGTTAGCCACGGGAAGGATGGGTATCAGTTAAGAAGCAAGGACAACAGAGAGACTGTTCCAGCATCTGACCTGGATTGGAGCCCCTCTTGGCACAGGGAAAGGCACCTTTGAGAATGTGGCCTGAGAAGAACTGCTCTGGGGGCAGGTGACAAGGTGTATGGGGCTGGAGAGGGGGCCCTGGGTAGGGCTGGGATAAGCCTCAGGACATCTCAGGCTGCCCCAAGGTCCAGCCTCTGAAGGTCTCCCAGTGGAAACCATCAACCAGGCAGACAAGAAACCAGGGAGCTGAGGTGGCCGAGTCCCTCCCTGGGCAGAGGACCCAAGAGAGTCTGCAGTCAGTCACTCTAACATGGGCACTAGGAAGTGATCTCTTGCTGTTGCACACAAGCAAGAGTGGGAGCACACAGGTTGCCCTGAGAATAATCACACTTCCCCAAACTGTGAATCATAGCATTATGCATGGACCGTTCTCCGAGCTCTGGCTTTCAAAAGGCTCTGCACATTAGCAAGAGCGTAATAAGAAATTTACTATCCCTGTTTTAGAGGTAAGCCAAGAGTTACCTATAAGACATGCTTGCTGATTTCATAAGCAAAATTGAATCTCGTTGTTTATTAATTTGAATTTCTTGGATTATTTCTGAAGTCAAATATGCTTCCAAACTTTTCGTGGCCACTTGTATTGTGGTTACGGATTACCCAACCAAGTTATTTGCCTACTAAGGAATGTTTGGTTTTGGGGGGTTTTTTTTCAGCTATAAATCAGGACTTTATTTTTCCTGATCTATGATGTATCTTCTTTTTCAAGTACTTTTTTATATGAGGTTACGTAAGCGAATTAACTATTTTAAAGTGAACAATTCAGTGGCATTTAGTACATTCACCATATCATGCAACCACCACCTCTACACGATCCTAAAATATTTCCATCACGGCGAAGTACAAATTTTTTTTCACAGTGTTGACCTGGTTTGATCATTTAATGAAAAAACTCTGACTCTGATCCCTTTAATTCCTAATTTAAAAGTACAAGTTGATAATTACATGTTGCATAATTACATGTTGCATAATATGGTGACATATGATGTCACATCATAATATGTTGGGATGACAACTGAGATTCCAGACTAAGTTCATGATGCTCAGAAAACACATTCACCACCATCTGGTTTTTCGATACGACTAAATACATTTCTGTTTTTGCAAAAATAGAATGGTCGGTAACAAAGGTAACAAAAGTGCTATTTTTTTCCTTCTTATGCCAAATTCTTCTTATATTTTTGCTTATGAACTAACTACTTGGTTCAACTTTCCTGGCATATGGTATTTCTATTTCGTGCCCCATGCCTTATAGAACCAGTCCAATTATGTTCATTTATTCCACATTCCTGCCAGCTCTCGTAGGTATGTCCAACTATCCCATGTGTCAGCAAAGAAATCACCCGATGTTAAAGAGGGATAAGGGTCTTTGGGACCTACTTGAGGATTTCTTTCTGATGAAAAAATGCACTGAAAAGGAGAATTCTGGTGTGAAAGAGTGATCTGAAGCCTTTCGAAGGTGTAAATATTAAAACAAAAACAAAAACAAAAAACTCACAGGCTTTTACTTCCCAAATAGCTCTGGGCTCTCTTCCCATACGTCAGGAAGGCATCTGAAAAGACATACTTGCCTTAGGTCAGAAGTCAACATGCTTTTTCTATAAAGGGTCAGGTAGCAAATATGTAAGCTTAGTGGGTCATGTACATCTCCCTCCCGTATTCTTTGCTGTTGCTGTTTTTAATATCCCTTTGAAATTCTTAGCTCTGGGCCATATAAAAAACAGGCCTCTGGGCAAATTTGGTCCACTGGCTGTTGTCTGCGGATCTCTGGTTCAGAGTTCTGGGAAAGAGTGAGGCACAGAAGTGGGAGAATAGTTTCCACACGGACTGTCCTTTCAGATCTGTGTCCCCCCCCCCTTTTTTTTTTAATGTTTATTTATTTGTGAGAGAGAGACACACACAGAGCACAACTGGGGGAGGGACAGAGAGAGGGGGACACAGAATCCGAAGCAGGCTCCAGGCTCTGAGCTGTCAGCTTAGAGCCCAACATGACCCTTGAACTTACAGACCATGAGATCATGACCTGAGCCAAAGTCAGTTGCTTAACCGACTGAGCCACCCAGGCACCCTCCCTTTTTTTTTAAGTTTATTCATTTATTTTGAAAGAGGGGGAAAAAGAAAGAGCTTGAGCAGGGAAAAGGCAGAGAGAGAGAGAGAGGGAGAGAGAGAGAATCCCAAGCAGGTTCCACTCTGTCAGCACAGAGCCCTACCCAAGGGTTTACCTCACAAACCATGAGATCGTGGCCCGAGCTGAAATCAAGAGTCAGATACTTAACCAACTGAGCCACCCAGGCACCCCTCAGCTCTGTGTCCTCTTGGTCAAGGCTTCACCTGTTTCTTCGGCAGGTAGGTGTAGGGTTTGGACTGGAAATTTCCAAGACTCGTTCTATGATTCTATGACTGTCCCCAGACAACCTCGCTAAAGATACTGCCTGTTATTGGCACGCATGTACCCTGTCTTCATTCAAAGCCTCTCCATCGTTCAGAACCTCAGCCTCTGACCCCCTCCATGCCAGTCCACTCCGAGCCTGGCATCCCCTTCCTCAGGAAGCCCTCCCAGGTTGGCTCAAAGAGCCAAATGCATGAGGGAAGATTGTGCACGTGAGAACGATGTCTGCCCATGAACACACAGAGCGATCAAAGAGAAACAAAGCCACTGACCTGAGACAGGACTCCCTTTTCCTTGTAGTTGGTCCCTCCAATGAAAACCATGTTGGGCATGACTGGTCTGGGATACTCGAACACAAAGTCGTATCGTAACAGCCAGACGGAGCCCTTCCGATACAAGGTGGGTAAGTGCACATCTCTCTTGAGGATGTTGGATGCAAGGTCTTCATACTTTGAATACGAAGGTAGGTCTCCAAGTAATGAACGAGGTAGTTGGCCACCCACTGGGGGAAGGTCATCCGGTCTGAGAACTGAGTGTAGCATCTGGGAATGTAGGATGCGGGGTTCGGGCTCTGGGTGATCGCGTGCCCCAGGGAGCGTGGGAAGCCCCTGAAAAGATACATGGAGGGCAGGCCTAGGTGCTCTGCCAAGGTCACCCCACAGGGCAGGGCTGGGTCTGTGAAGAGGGTGTCGAACTTGCTCTCCCTGAGGAAACTCAAGGTGGCGAGTCCTCCAGGAGGCTCTAGCAGTTGGCGAAGTATGTGTCGGTAACAATCATGGTATTCCTGTCCTCCCTCACAGCAGGGTTCAGGAGCCACCTCTCAGCGAAGTGACTGTTTCCAAAAGATCAGAAACGGTGCTCTGGCTCTTCCGGGTCAAATGGCACTGGATAGATTTTTCTCGTGTGGTGTTTGGATTCCTTCAGAAGCAGATTGACCTCTGACACCAGCACTACCACGTCATGTCCCTTCTCACTGAGAAGCTCAACTGCGTCCTTCAGACTGAGCCCGTGGCTTCCATCCTGAGGAACCACCAGCAGCTTGTCACCTACGACCTCACTCCAAAGCGCTAAGAGGAAAACCCCTGCGGAAACTTTCTGAAACGCATGGGGGAGGCAGGCCATCGCGGGGGGCAGGGGGGGCAGATACAAGCAGCAACAAGGATAAATAGTTTACGATCTCTCAGCTTCAGGGCTGCCGGCTACTTTCCCTCAACTAACCACTGCTCTTCACAGCCCTTGCCTACCTCTCCTGGCTCTGAATTTTGCCCTTTGTTTTAAAAGAACCTAAATGAATATTAACCATTTTCATACACACGGCAAACTTGAGCCAATGGGGCCCCTTACCAGCTTTCACCTGAACCCTAGGTGTGCCTCTCCTTCCCAAACTCAGTCACACTTTGAGGACAGCTTGGGAGGCCCCTGGAGGCTGGTGGCAGTCCTCCGTCCTGAGCTGTTTGGATTCCACAGCAAGGTGACGATGTCCATGCACGAATAGCTATTAGTAATTCTCTACTTCCTCAGCTTTTCTCAGAAGGGACGTGTCAACAGACGCCAAACTCACAATTTGACACACCACACAGCTGCCCAGTCCCCATCCTGGTGGCCCGGTTACCTCAGCAACAGCTGGATTAGAAGGTGGGCCACAGGAAGCCGAGTGGGCACAGAAGAGTCTGATACAACTGCCCCCCACACTCTGGGCAAACCACCATTGTTTGGAGTTTTCTGTTCTATCAGAACACAGAATCTAATGCTAAAGATATGTGCTCTTGGGGCCCCTGGGTGGCTCAGTCGGTTAAGCGTCTGACTTTGGCTCAGGTCACGATCTCACAGTTCTTGGGTTTGAGCCCCGCGTCAGGCTCTGTGCCGACAGCTCAGAGTCTGGAGCCTACTTCGGATTCTGTGTCTCCCTCTCCCTCTCTCTCTGCCCCTCCCCCATTCACCCTGTGTCTCTCTCTGTCTCTCAAAAAATAAATAAACGTAAAAAAAAAAAAAAAAAGGAATTAGCATTCTAGATCGGGGGGATGGCAGGGACATCCCCTGAGGGCAGGGACAATATTTCTTTTGTTCTCTGCTATATGCCAGCGTCTGGAAGAATGCCAAGCATACAGTAGACTCTCAATAAATGTTTGCTGATTAATGAACTAGCCTTTGGTTTGCCTACCTGTTTTATTGTTACGTTTCATTTTTGTTTTTCAAGTGGTGAGAATTCACACATGAAATTTAAAGAACCATCGCTCTTTTTTGAGAAGAAACTGGTCAGCGACAATGTGAGCAGGTAACCGGTCACTTGCCTTTAGGAAACTCAGATTCTCAGTGGAGCCAGCACGTGGTGAGGGCCCTGGGGCAAGAGTCAGACTACCTGGAGTCTGCTTCCAGCCCTGCCACCTGTCAGCCCCAGGCATGACCCACCTCTTGACGGTCAGGTTTCTCAACGGAGATCCAGAGAGAAAGGGTCATGTTTATCCTGCGTGATCTATCACATGGCTGAGGGAGGTCCAAGAGGATGATGGATGTGGAAACCAGGCTTTCCAAGTGAAAGGTGAATCCTAGCCTGGCTAGAACAGACGCACCCAGAGCTAGTCACGCACAGCTAGACTGACACACAAGTGCTTGTCATAACCCATGCCTGTTGGCTCAGGAGGCATGTTGGGACCTAGGAAAGGAGAAGAAGCCTGAGGAGTGGCATGCCAGGACTGGCCCCAAGAACGTGGCCAAGACACAAATTAATTGCAACCTCGCAGGGGGAGGGACGCCAGCAGGGTTTCCCACTTACAATGATCAGAGGCAGGAGGGTGACAGCAATCAGACCTCAAGATGGTTACAAAGCGAGCACAGAGCAGGTGCACCGCTCCAGGCAGGCAGGGGCTGAGCAGGTCCTCTGTAAGAGCAGTACATCCGGAGGGGGAGAGGCTTATGCAAATGTGCGGAGGTTGGAAGGGAGAAGCAAAATGTGCTACAAACCTCAGATGCTTCACACCAGACCCCCCACTTCTGCCGAGGACCTTGGCCTGGGCCCTTCCTAGCAGAGCCCTGCTCTGGTCTTTGTGTTGCTAAACAAGAAGTGGGTGGAAAAGCACATGGCTTGTCTGAGAGGCCGTTCTCTTTCCCATCAGGTCCACAGGGACGTTCACTGGAGGCAGGAGACAAAGGAAAGGAACTAACCCACTTTGCAAAAATCACCAGAGAGCCGTCTCGCAAATTACGAAAGATTTAGGGACACCTGGGTGGCTCAGTCGGTTGAGTGTCCAACTTCGGCTCAGGTCATGATCTCGCAGTCGGTGAGTTCGAGCCCCACGTCGGCTCACTGCTGTCAGCTCAGAGCCTGCCTCAGATCCTCTGTCCCCACCCCCTCTTTGCCCCTCCCTGGCTCGCTTTTGCTCGCGCGCTCTCTCTCTCAAAAATAAATGAAAAAGTTTAAAAAAAGAAAGCTTTAGAAAGCATTTCTCTTCCTCCTTCCGAGAGCTGACTATTTCTAAGAATGTGTGTGCACACAGGGCAATGGGAACAAGAATCCAGTATGTCTAACAGTCCCAATGGTGTGGAGACCCTAAAGGTGAGCTACCCTGGAGACCAGACCTGCCCTGGGCGGTGCTGTGGAGCTCGATGTGTCCTCAGGCATCACGGAGTATCCAGGAGAAGGCCAATCTCTTCTCAGGGATTCCTGCAGACCCAACAACTAAGCGTGGGTCATGTATCAGTGGAGACAAAGAGGCAGATCTTGGGATGAAACCCGAGGTTTCCCAGAGGACAGCAGAGGACACCGGGCATTTTGAGTAGAGGGGAGTCGTAAAGGTGAGCATGGAGGGAATGACAGGATAGGAGCAGAATGTTAGAAAGGCTGCCCTTTGAATTACCCACAAGCCTAGACCTACCAGATTTAAAAGCCCCTGCAAAGTGCCTGAGACCTGAAAAAAGACATTTGCTGAACGCAGGACACAAAAATGGCAAAATCAAATTAATAAATGTTTTATTAAACAACTACACAAATATATCTCCATGCGAGTGGTCCACGGTGGTTCAGCTTATCGAGTGACATGGACAGTGTGTGTGATGTGGGATCCTGGGGCAGGTTAATCCATTGAATAGGGTGCGGGGACAGAGCTGCAGAAATCAGTGGTCTTTGCCCAGGTCCCGGTGCACATCCAAAATGGTCAAGTCTGAGTCTCCATGGGTGGGACAGGACCGTCCAGAGAGGTATGGCTTGCTCGGCTGGACATCTCCAGTGGACACTTATCCTACTGTAAGGGCTGTGTCTGTGACGGCCCTGGGAGGTCCCCATTGATGTGGGTGGTGGTCTCAGAAGCCAGGAGCAGAGAGGAGGGGCACAGGCCACTAATTAGTCATGACAAAGGGACTACTCAGAGGGTACAGACAATAAGACTTTCACCTGCCTGCATTTACGAGATTAAGAGCCCCTCGAACACGGGGAGAAAGAGGACGAACATGCCTGGGTCCCAAACATTAAAGACCTCGTGATATGTGGTTTCATGCCACACCGGCTTCTCTTCTTGGCACGCTCTTCCCCAACTCCTCCCGAAACTGCTCCTCCTCAGCCTGCAAGGCCCCCTATTACCAGCTCTCTTTAAACCCTTTACTTTTCTCCCAAAGTATGTTTCAAGATTTGTAATTGATCAATGTCTGCCCGCCCTACTGGGCAGCAAGCCAGGCACACAGAAGGACCTTCTGTGTTAGTTAAATCACTAAAAAAAAGGAGGAAGGGGGCATACGATTCTGTAACACCACAAAACCAACAAAAGTCATGCCCACTGAGTGATTAGAAGCCATGGGGTGTATTGGGATGCCTGGCTGGCTCAGTCGATGGAGCGTCTGACTTCGGCTCAGGTCATGATCTCACCGCTCGTGAGTTCGAGCCTGGAGCCTGCTTGGGATTCTGTGTCTCCCTCTCTCTATGCCCCACCCCCGCTTGCACTCTGTCTCTCGAAAATGAATAAACGTTAAAACATTTTTTTTTTTTAATTTGGAAGCCATGGGGTGTAAGTCAAGCCTGCCCTTGGCAAATTTCACCACATGTAACATTCCCCAAAGACCACAGGCAGAACATTTTCCGAGATGTTTCCAGTCTGCACAGGGAGGGACTCAAGCATAAAGGTTAGGCACATGGGCTCTAACATCAGAACGTCTGGGCTCGGATTCAGTGTACATGAATGTTCACAGCAACATTACGCACGGGAGCCATCAAATGGAAACCACCAAATGCCCATCAGCTTGTAAATGGACAAACGGAATGTGATGTCCATACAATGGAATATTATTCAGCCGTAAAAAGGAATGAAGTACTGACTCGTGCTACAAAACAGATGAATCTTGAGAACTAAGCAAAAGAAGCCAGTCACAAAGGACCATGTGTGACTCCACTTCTATGAAACGTCAGAACAGTCAAATCCACAGAGGCAGAAGGTAGGTGAGTGGTTGCCAGGGGCTGTGGGATGGGAATGACTGCCAAGGGGGACAGGGGGTTCCCTTTGGGGGCGAGGAACTGACCTGGAATTAGACAGTGGTGATGGTTCCTCGTATCTGTGAAAATACTAAAGACCACTAAAATGCACATTTTCAATTTTTTTTTTCAACGTTTATTTATTTTTGGGACAGAGAGAGACAGAGCATGAACGGGGCAGGGGCAGAGAGAGAGGGAGACACAGAATCGGAAACAGGCTCCAGGCTCTGAGCCATCAGCCCAGAGCCCGACGCAGGGCTCGAACTCACGGACCGTGAGATCATGACCTGGCTGAAGTCGGACGCTTAACCGACTGCGCCACCCAGGCGTCCCTAAAATGCACATTTTTAAAGAGCAAACTTTACGATACATGAATCGTATCTCAATTAAAAGAAGAAAAAAAAAAGGGGCGCCTGGGTGGCGCAGTCGGTTAAGCGTCTGACTTCAGCCAGGTCACGATCTCGCGGTCCGTGAGTTCGAGCCCCGCGTCGGGCTCTGGGCTGATGGCTCAGAGCCTGGAGCCTGTTTCCGATTCTGTGTCTCCCTCTCTCTCTGCCCCTCCCCCGTTCATGCTCTGTCTCTCTCTGTCCCAAAAATAAATAAACGTTGAAAAAAAAAAAAAAAAAAGAAGAAAAAAAAAAAGAATGTCTGTGTTCAAATCCCCGCTTCCTCACTTCCTACTGGTGTGACCACAGGCAGGCCACTCAACCTCTCTGCGCCTCAGTTTCATTATCTGCATAATAGGACTAATAATAATATCAATGTTCACTGGCTTTGTAATATTTAGTTTGGAACCTCTCCCTGAGGGTACAGTCCACCCATCTGAGGCTTAAGTAATTCATGGGAGGCTCCCAAGAAGAGGGGATCATTGACATCTGATCGTGTGCTTGATCATACGATTGATGTTAATATTGTGGAGGTAGGAAATAATCTGTGCTGGGAAATGCATGTGACCCACCCAATTATGGCTGTCACTGGCTCCTTACTGCATACCAGGCGATCTACATGCACTGTTGCATTTAATCTGGAAAAGAGCTCTGGACAGTGGTACTACCTTGTTCCTGTTTTACCTATTTAGAAACTACGGTTCTTCCCCAAGCTTACATCGCTGCTCAGTGAAAGAGCTGGAGTATGTATGAACCCAGGCTGGGATGGTTCCAGAACCCACGTGCAAAGCCTGTATACGGTACCTCCTCCTGAAGTCCTCCGGTGCCTGAACCATGGTGGGGGATTCAAGCCTCACTGCCTCACTTATTAACTACCCACGGCCACCAGGCATGAGTCAGCCAGTACACGTCCCTCTTTGCAGAGCCCTAGTGGCAGGGCTCAAGGTGAGGAGGTGACACAGACAGGAAAGACATGGGTGGGAAAGGAGATAGAGAAGGGGAACAGAATAGCGAGGCGAAGAGGGGTGGGGGGGATGGGAAAGGAGAAGGGTCTACAGAGGGATTTTGTGAAATCCGGAGGCAGTTCCGTGTGCCTATCAGCTGAGGTCCTCTGGCCCCTTACAAGCTAGAGAAGATTGAGTTGAACGCCCACTTAACACCGAGTCAAGAGCTCCAGCCCTTCCCCATCAGAGTATAACCTTCTGAGTCCTGTGTGCAGCTTCCGATGATTCCAGGTCTTCCCTTCTCTATCTTCTGTATATTCTTTTATTTCAAATCAAACGTGGGACCCAGCCCCTTCATACCATCCCCGAAGCAACTGTAAATGCCAGGCTGTTTCATGCTCCTAAGGAAGGAGCACAGAGAAACCTACTTAAAAGCACAAGTAGAGGGGCGCCTGGGTGGCTCAGTCAGTTAAGCGTCCAGCTCTTGGTTTCATATTGGGTCATGATCATATTAGGTTTATGAGTTCGAGCCCCGCATCAGGCTCCACGCTGACAGTGCGGAACCTGCTTGGGATTCTCTCTTTCTCCCTGTCTGCCCCTCCCCTGCCCACTCTTTCTCTCTCTCTTTCTCTCTCTCTCTCTCTCTAAATAAATAAACTTAAAAAAAAAAACTTTTTAAAGCACAAGTAGATACTCTTGTTCCTAAAAACCCTCTTAGCCACCAGCGATCTCACTTATGTGACCCCTGATGGTGACCAGTCTGCTCTGCTCCATTCCCTAACACTGGGAGGTCTCAGAGAGTAGAAGTGAATTTTTGGAAAGTGGTTTGACTGAAACATAGGGCACATACAAGCATTTGCCCCTAGCCCATCCTGCAAGGTGCTTTGTGTTCATAATGGGAGGGTAAAAGTCCACAGCCTAAGGAGTCTGACATGGGACACCTGCCATTCGTCCTCTTTAAGCGATCTTCTGAGGCCCAAGATCCTCAGGCACACCTCTCTCCTCCAACTTCTTCGTTCATCTAGCAGATGTGTTATGGGCACCAGGCTGAGTGCTGGGGACAGGGCGATGGAAAAGCCAGATGTGGTTCCTGCCCTTGTGAAGGTTACAGCACAGAGAGGTGTAACAGACACTATACAGAGTTGTCAAAGAGTTCGTTAATTGCCACTGTGATAAAAAAGTAAAGGTGATAGGGGCGCCTGGGTGGCTCAGTCGGTTAAGCGTCCGACTTCGGCTCAGGTCATGATCTCATGGCTTGTGAGTTCGAGCCCCGCGTCGGGCCCTGTGCTGACAGCTCGAAGCCTGGAGCCTGCTTCGGATTCTGTGTCTCCCTCTCTCTCTACCCCTCCCCTGCTTGAGCTCTGTCGCTCCCTCTCCAAAATAAATAAAACATTAAAAAAAAAAAAAAAAAGATGATCTAAGAGGCGCCTGGGTGGCTCAGTCGGTTCAGCATCCGACTTCAGCTCAGGTCATGATCTCACGGCTTGTGAGTTCGAGCCCTGCGTTGGGCTCTGGGCTGACAGCTCGGAGCCTGGAGCCTGTTTCGGATTCTGTGTCTCCCTCTCTCTGCCCCTCCCCTGTTCACACTGTCTCTGTCTCTCTCAAAAATAAATAAACATTAAAAATTGTTTTTTAATAAAAAAAAGTAAAGGTGATAGCAGGCCTCAGGTAGGGTGGAACATGGGGGTGTGAGAGAGTGGAAGCAGGCAGTATGGCAGGAACATGACGAAAGAAAGGGCTACAGGGAGAAGCAGGCAGAGGCTAGATGACACAGAGTCTGGTCAACTGCGCCAACCATGCCTGGGATCCCCAAGTCCGCACCGAAAGATCACTGGCTAACGCTCGTCCAATCTAACCCGTGCTTGGTCACTGGGTCTTGAGTCCCTCAGGACTGCTGGGAAGCCAAAGCAGACACATGACAAGGTGACTCTCCACCTGAAGAGTCAGATATATGGTGCCTTCCAATGTGATACAATACAAAGTGCACAGCGCTGGGGATGAAGCTTGCCTGTCAAACAGTGGAACATGGACCCATCAAAGCCACGCCACACCGACTTCCAGTTTGCAGGAACGGCTTCCCCACCACTGCCAGGGAGCAATCAGACAAACTAGAAGAAGGGTCGTCCTCCAGGACACTGACCCAGTTACTACAAAAAGTCACAGGAGTTTTGAAAAGGGAGGGAATGGTTACAGATTAACAGAGTGTTAGAAGAAATGATGCAAGGTGGGAAGCTGTTTGCATCCTGTTCAAACAAATCAACCTTTGGAAGATACGGTTTCTCTTTTTAAAAACATTTTGGTCAGGGACACCTGGGTGGCTCAGTCCGTTGAGCCTCTGACTTCAGCTCAGGTCATGATCTCACAGTTCATGAGTTCAAGCCCCACGTGGGGCTCTGTGCTGACAGCTCAGAGCCCGGAGCCTGCTTCGGATTCTGTGTCTCCCTCTCTCTCTGCCCATCTGCTAGATCTCTCTCTCTCTCTCTCTCTCTCTCTCTCGGATTCTGTGTCTCCCTCTCTCTCTGCCCATCTGCTAGAACTCTCTCTCTCTCTCTCTCTCTCTCTCTCTCTCTCTCTCTCGGATTCTGTGTCTCCCTCTCTCTCTGCCCATCTGCTAGAACTCTCTCTCTCTCTCTCTCTCTCTCAAAAAAATAAACCTTAAAAAAAATTTTTTTAATTAAAAAAAAAAGAACATTTTGGTCAAATTCACATGACCTAAAATTCTTCATAATCATCCTGAAGCTTACAATTTGATAGCATTTGGTACAGTTGCAGTCCTCTGAAACCACCACCAAGATCTAGTTCCAGGACATTTTCATCTCCCCAAAAGGAAACCTCTTCTCATTCAATGGCCATTCCCCATCCCTCCTCCCTTGAGCCTTTGGCAACCCCGCATTTGTTTTCTATCTCTACAGACTTGCCTATTCTGAATCTTTCACACAAATGGAATCAGTACATATGGCCTTTTGTGTCTGGGTTCCTTCATTTAGCATTACGTTTTCAGCGTCTAACTGCATGATAGCACGTCTCAGGTCCTCGTCTGTTGTTACAGCTGAATAACATTCCATCGGATAAATAGACCACGTTTTGTTTATCCATTCACCAGTCGAAGGGCATTTGGGTTGTTTCCGCCTTTTGGCTGTGATGAACAGTGCTGCTATGAACAGAAACCTTTTCTGTTTCTGTACCTGTTTTCAATTCTTTAGGTACATTCCCAGGAGCAGAATTACTGGGTCACGTGGTAATTCCCTGTTTCACTTATAGGAGAGCCGCCAAACTGCTTTCCACAGCAGCTACACCATTTTACATTCCCACCAATAACCTATGAGGGTTCCAGGTTCTCCACATTCTTGCCAATACTTGTTTCCCCCCCCTTTTTTTTTTAAGTATAGTCATATCAGATATGAACTGGTATCTCTTTGTGACACTGATTTGCATTTCTCTAGCATGTAAAGATGAGCATCTTCTCATGTGTTTGTTGGCCATTTAAATATCTTCTTTGGAGAAATGTCTATTCAAGCTGTTTGTCCATTTTTTAATTGGGTTGTTTGTGAGTTCTTTGTCTGTTTTGGATACCAGAATCTTATCAGACACATGATTTGCAAATATTTTCTCCCACTCTGTGGGTTGCCTTTTCACTCTCTTGTCCTTCAGTGTATAAAAGTTTTTTCAGGTTGATGAAGTCCA
This sequence comes from Lynx rufus, assembly GCF_022079265.1. Taxonomy (NCBI): domain Eukaryota; kingdom Metazoa; phylum Chordata; class Mammalia; order Carnivora; family Felidae; genus Lynx; species Lynx rufus. The sequence goes on from NW_025814834.1 coordinate 6,516,296, forward strand.
GCTTATCACTTTGTTTGTTTCTTGTACTGGTGGCGTTTCACTTAAGAAACCATTGCCAAATCTAAGGTCGTGAAGATTTAGTCCAATAGTTTCTTCTAAGAGTTTTATAGTTTTACTTTTATATTTAGGTATTTGATCCATCTTACTTTTTATATATGGTGTGAGGTAAGGGTCCAACTTAATTTTTTGTCTGTGGATACCCAGCTGTCCCAGCAACATTTTGAAGAGACTATTCTTCCACCATTGTACAATTTTGAGACCCTTTGTCCAAAGTCAATTGGCCACAGATATGTAGGTTTATTTCAAAATCTGTAATTCTATTCCATTTATCTATATCTAGAAAACATTTTTTTGAGACAACTGGGGAAATTTAATCATAGCCTGGAAATTAGATAATATTAAAGAACTGTTGATTTTGTTAGGTGTAATAATGATATTGCAGTTACAGAAAAAAAAATGTTTCCTTATTTTTTATATTGAGTGAGTCTTTAGGAATGGAATGACTTGTCAAGAACTTCCTTTAAAAAATATGGGGCGCCTGGGTGGCGCAGTCGGTTAAGCGTCCGACTTCAGCCAGGTCACGATCTCGCGGTCCGTGAGTTCGAGCCCCGCGTCAGGCTCTGGGCTGATGGCTCGGAGCCTGGAGCCTGTTTCTGATTCTGTGTCTCCCTCTCTCTCTGCCCCTCCCCCGTTCATGCTCTGTCTCTCTCTGTCCCAAAAATAAATAAACGTTGAAAAAAAAAATTAAAAAAAAAAATAAATAAAAAAAAAATAAAAAATAACAGCCAAGGGGCACCTGGGTGGCTCAGCCAGTTGAGCATCGGACTTCAGCTCAAGTCATGATCTCGCAGTTCGTGAGTTCAAGCCCTACATCAGGTTTCCTGTCATCAGTGCGGAGCCTGCTTCAGATCCCCTGGCCCCCTCTTTCTGCCCCTCCCCTGCTTGTGCTCTCAAAACTAAATAAACACTAAAAAAAAAAACAGTCAAAAATTGTTAAGAAAGAAAAAAAGGAAAAGATGAATCAATACAGCAAAATCTTGAAAATTATTAACCTAGGAATGGACATATAGGTGTTTGTTACTCTACAGTCCCTCCTGTGCCTGTTTGAAAACTTTGATGATAAAAAGTTGAAATAAATAATGTTGGTGAGAGATGCTGTGTTTCCCACTAACAGATAAACTTAAATTTGAATTTTGGAATAAAGCCAGAAGCTAAGAGAAATGGGGAGGGCACAGATCTTTTATTGCCGTGTAAACTCATCCTGCTTCCAGTTCTCCAGAGCTGGAACAACTACCCTGATTTGTATAGGCTGAGCCTGAATTCTTTCCAGCTGGACCCTGCAATCAATTCTGATGGAACGCACCAAAAATTGGAAAATACTGGAAGTGATTTTTTCCCCCATTAGAACTATTTTAATGTTCTTCTGAAGGATGATCTGTCATCCTTGTTATTTAGTTACATCCTTGAATATACAACTCCCCTGAACAGACTAAAGGAAGTTTTGCTCTAGGAGACCCTCAGGAAAATCCCCCTCATGGGGCCTGAGCCACGGCACACGGACACAAATACACACATGCATAACACACACTGTCATCAGGCTTTGTTTCCTTCTATGGGACAGATGAGGTTGAGACTATGACTCCTGTTCTCAAGCAAGATACAGTAAACGATGTCCCTTTTCTAAAAGACAGCCTGACCCTCTGAAACAAAGCAGGAGAAATTTACAGTGTCCACAGGTCTTTCGATGAAACTTACTTTTGCAGTTATGCTGTATCCAATGCTCTCTTTTTTTTTTATGTTTGTTTATATTTGAAAGACAGAGAAAGAGACAGACGGTGTACAAGTGGGAGGAGGGGCTGAGAGAGAGAGGGAGACACAGAATCCGAAGCGGGCTCCAGGCTCTGAGCTGTCAGCCCAGGGCCCCAAGCAGAGCAGTGAGATCATGACCTGAGCTGAAGTCAGACACTCAACTGACTGAGCCATGCAAGTGCCCCGAGGCTCTTTGTTAAAGGGCCCTCTTTGAGATCAGAATTCCTCTTTTAAGAATTCTGTGGGGTGCCTGGGTGGCTCAGTTAGTTAAGCATCCAACTCGGTTTTGGCTCAGGTCATGATCTCACCATTTCGTGAGTTTGAGCCCCACATTGGGCTCTGTGCTGACAGTGTGGAGCTGCTTAGGATTCTCTCCCTCTCTCTGCCCCTCCCCTACTCACGCTGTCTCTGCCTCTCTCAAAATAAATAAATACACTTAAAAATTTTTTTAAAAAAAGAATTCTGCTTACTTTGGGGTGCCTGGCTGGCTCAGTCAGTAGAGCATGTGACTCTTGATCTCGGGGTTGTGAGTTCAAACCCCATGTTGGACATAAAGCAAGAATTATACCTACTTTAAATTTATATTTATAAATATGTGCTTTAAAATAGAAGCACATATTTATACATATATAACCTTTTACATCTATAAAACCTCTCATATATATATCCTCTAGTAGATATATAAAGCCATATGTATTTTAGATACATTTATAAATATGTATAACCAAGCATAGACAAAGCTATATATGGTTCAATACATTTTATAGATCTCTGTATGATAGGGAGCTATAAAAACATATACGGCTTTATATATCTCTAAACCCCTCTGAGCGACCCAGTTCAGCACTGATTTGGGAAGCTGCAGGACCCCACCCTTGGGTACCTGGGTGGTGCTCGGTATTTTCACTGATACAGAGCAAACCGGGGAGGCCCAGCCCCTCAGAATCCTGCGACTCGATCTCCTTGCCATCGAGACAACCACAGACTGTTCCTGCCAAGAGCAGAAAGTCGTGCCTGATCGTGACAGGTCTAACCACCTGGATTTTAGAAAGAGCATGATCTCACTTTGCCATCACTTGGCTGGAAAGTTACTTATTCACCAAACATCTGCTGAGAATGTGCTGGGTCCTGAGCATGAGACTAGACACCTAGTCTAGGGGCTAAGAAAGGTCCAGGGGGTATATGGGATGTCTTTGGTCCTTCCGCTCAATTTTACTGTGAACCTAAAACTTCTCTCAAAACATGGAGTCTATTAAAGGAAAGATGGAGACTCACCCCCGGCCTCCAGGAGAGCACCTCGGGCAGGGGAGACAGACAGGCAAATGATGCCGTGCCCAGCGAAGGTGACACTCCTCTGCCAGCTGTCTTATTAACCGCCCAATGAGCGACGGCGGAGGATTTAGACCCACCTGCTGCGCCATCACCACACAACAGCCACAAACAGGCGCCTTTGGGCCACCCTTGGCTTGCTTCTACCAGCCTGGCTTCGTGGGCAGCAATTCCAAATTCATATCAGCTCAACTGAGGCCACCACTGGCACCCTTGGGCCGCACGTGGGTTCCCTCTGCTCCCAGCCCCGGGTACTGGATGGCCACGCTGGAGAAGGATTGGCTCTTGCTCCTTCACACCTTCCCAAGGCTGGTGTGGCCCCCAGCTCTGTCCTTAGCCTGAGCGGGGACCGGGCTAAGGGACTTGGTTTTCATTCGGGCCCCTGGCCTATGGCCGAGAGACCATAAATGGGCAAAGCAGGGCTGGCCCTGGACTATCTGTGAGGTTTGACTCCCACTTTTCCAATCAGCCTTTCTGACCCAGGTCTGATTCACCTCCTCTCCGGAGCCTCCCTGATTTCCCTGGCCACGGTTCCAGGCTCCCCTTTCTGTGCACTTCTGCACAATGTGTGGGCATTTCCACTTCCCGAGTCTATCCCCTGGACCAGAGCGTCCCCAGCCCTCTAGCTATAGCACAGACCTAGCCCCATTGCATTCTGAATGCAAGATGGAAAATATCAGTGTAGAACCATCACATCTCAGCATCTCTTAGTAACTTGGTTGATAGCTTCCCAACAAAGTCTGTGAGTTGAGTGTCTCTTCCAGGAAGAAAGAAAAGGCTTTTGTTTTCTACCTTTGGGAAGCACTAGTTGAAGCACTCCTGGGCTGTGCAGGGGAGAGAAAGTTCAATGACACGACCCAGGAAATGTTCCATCCCTTCGCAGGTGAAGGACAAGGTTCCCCCCGCCCTCATCCCGCTCCACCCTCCCCTTCCTGCACAGGGAAAAGTCGGAAGTGAGACAACCAAGGAGAAGGGGAGTCAGATGGGCCAGGACAGAGACCTCAATTGGCCACACGGGTAGCCATGTGCAAATCCTAAATGAGGAGCATCAGGGGGTCAAGAACATTACAAAATTACCTTGCTTCCAATGCATTTGTTACGGATGGAAAGATGCGTGTGGGGGAATGTTGGAACCCCAACTGTAGTAGCATGAACATAATCTTTGCATCCAACCACAATATTTTTCTTTAAAAAACGAATGCAAACACAAACCATGGGTCCACAGCTGATCAGAAGGACTTTGGTTATCCCCCAGATGTTTTAAATTTAAATGTATGACTCCTGTAAGTAACCCTGCTTTGTAACAGTAGCATTCATTTACAGTAACATATTTCTTAGTACCTGGTGGTGTAGTGGTTTTTTTTCAGGATGAGTAGAGTATTACCATATTTCTAAAACTTAAAGTTTTCTTACCAGATTCCCCTTCTTCCTCAATTATCTCACTTCTGACTTTTCCCTAGGGGGCCCAGAAATCTTGTTCCCCACCTCTGAGGGGATGGGAAAATTTGAGCAACCTGTTTTTTGTATGGCCCGTGAGCTAAGGATGGACTTTGCACTTTTAAAGGGCTCTAAACAAAGAAGCAAAAAATGGAAAAAAAAGATTGCAAGACAGAGATTGTATATGACCTGCAAAGTATGAAACATTTGGCTCTCTTGGGACACCTGGGTGGCTCAGGTCATCGAGCATCCGACTTCAGCTCAGTTCGTGGTTTCCCAGTTCCTGTGTTCAAGCCCCACATCGGGCTCACTGCCAAAAGCACAGAGCCTGCTTAGGTTTCTCTGTCCCCTTCTCTCTCTGCCCCTCCCCTGCTCACATTCTCTCTTTCAAAAATAAATAAAACATATAAAATAAAATATTTGCTTTCTTGCACTTTACAAAAGAGTTTGCCAATCTCTGATGTAGCATCGTAAATTTAACAGACAAGAAACATTGTCTGCTACAACACTTAAATTCACTTTTAACACATGTGTGATGGAAAGTGCTTAATTACTCTTATGCCCCCAAATTTTCCTCATATAAATGGGATGCATTATATGAGACTATATACCCTACAGGCCAACAGATCCCTTGATTCTCATTTGCTTGCGGTCCTGCTAAGTAAACCCTCATTATCATTTTAGATTTCTTACATGGGGGGGGTGTAATCTGAGTGCAACTTCTTCAGCTATGTGAAGATCCTGATGCCCACAGCGGGCAGGCAAGGTGAGCAGAGCCCCTTACAAAATGCTATCTTTGCCAGACGTGGTTCAGGCTGTGAGTAATCCGAGGTATACAAGTCCACAACACAGATTTACTGAGGGCACGATCCATTCCTAACCACTCCTGAGTTCAAAGGGGGAAAAATCAGGCTCCCAGTATATGACAGAATGTGACTTTTACAAAATTTACTGAACCTTGCAAGCATCCAGATCAATAGATAAAATGTAGAGTATGTCCCTAGTAAAATAAGTACTGGCGCCCAGGGGCGCCTGGGTGGCTCAGTGGGTTGAGCGTCCGACTCTGGCTCAGGTCATGATCTCATGGTTTGTGAGTTCGAGCCCCGTGTTGGGCTCTGTGCTGACAGCTCGAAGCCTGGAGCTGCTTTGGATTCTGTGTCTTCCTCTGTCTTTGCCCCTCCCCCGCTCTTGCTCTGTCTGTCTGTCTGTCTCTCTCTCTCTCTCTCTCAAAAATAAACATTAAAAAAAATTTTCTTTTAAAAAGTAGAATGAAGCCAAGAGGCTAGAGTGGTATGGGCCTGCAATTTTAGGAAAAAAATCATAATAATAAAAATAATTAACTGAGGGGCACCTGGTGGCTCAGTCGGTTCAGCATCCAACTTCAGCTCAGGTGATGATCTCATAGTTCATGAATTTGAGCCCCCCCCCCCATTGGGTCCTGTGCTGACAGCTCAGACCCTAGAACCTGCTTAGGATTCTGTGTCTCCCTCTCTCTCTCTGCCCCTCCTACCCTCGCACTCTGTCTCTCTTTCAAAAATAAACAAACATTAAAAAATAATAATAATAAAATAAAAGAGAAACATGCCACCAGGTGTTTCATCCGGATTTAGATGTGATTCATTTACGAGGAATCTTTTGTATTTGTCAAGACCTTTTCAACTACAATGACTGAACCCCAAATCAAACTGACTGGACCAATTACTTAACATTATTAAATGTTTGTTTATTTATTTATCTTGGAGGGGAGGAGCAGAGAGAGGGGGAGACAGGAAATCCAAGGCAGGTTCTGCCCTGCCAGTACAAAGGCCTATGTGGGGCTTGAACTCATGAACCATGAGATCATGACTTGAGCCAAAGTTGGACACTCAACCGACTGAGCCACCCAAGCACCCCATGGACCAACTATTTAATGTTATTCATGAACTATTGGATAATTGTTCTGAACTAATTGTTCAACAATGTTTTGGAGGTACATGCTCCAATAAAGCAAAATGAGAGGTGTGAATATGGGGAGGGATTATTACTTGCAGATAATATTGTATACCTAAGAGTCTTACAAACTAATAAGAGAAATTAGTAACATGGATACAAGATAAATCTGCAAAAACCAACTATTCTTTAATTACTAATAATCAGTTCAAATAGTAATGAAAAACGTCCTGTTCACAATCATTTCAAAAATAATAATATGCCTAGGAATAAATTTTAATAAGAAAGGTGAAAGACATGTAAAGTAAAATGCAAAATTTTCTCAATAGACTTAAAGATCTGAATAATTAAAGAGAAATAGTTCAATCCTAAATAGGAAAATTTCATAGCCTAAAGATGTCAATCTTTCTCAAATTAATAAAAGCATTTTATGTAATATAAACAGAGCTCTAATGTTTTCATTTTTATTTTTGGAACTAGATAAGACCTTTTTTTTTATTTATTTTAGAGAGAGAGTGAGATCAGGGGAGAGGGGTAGAGGCAGAGAGAGAGAATCTTAAGAAGTCTCCATGCTCAGCCCGACTCAGGTTTATTTTATTTTTTTTTTAATTTTTTTTTCAACGTTTTATTTATTTTTGGGACAGAGAGAGACAGAGCATGAACGGGGGAGGGGCAGAGAGAGAGGGAGACACAGAATCGGAAACAGGCTCCAGGCTCTGAGCCATCAGTCCAGAGCCCGACGTGGGGCTTGAACTCACGGACAGCGAGATCGTGACCTGGCTGAAGTCGGACGCTTAACCGACTGCGCCACCCAGGCGCCCCCCGACTCAGGTTTAGATCCCACAACCCTGGGATCAGGACCTAAGCTAAAATCAAAAGTCAGACGTGGGGGAGGGGCCAAGATGGTGGGACAGCATGGAAGTTTTTTTTGCATCCCTCGTCCCTAAAATGCAGCCAGATCAACACTAAACCATCTTGCACACCTGGAAAACTGATTTGAGGATTAACACAACAGTCTGCACAAACTGAACCACAGAACTCGGCAGGTATGCGATGCACAGAGGTAAACTGGGGAAGAGAGAAGCCATGGAGGGCAGGGAGCTGTTTTTGCTTATGGAGAGAGGACAGAGATGGGGGGCAGGGGGAGAATATGGGAAAAGCACCCCCCCCCAAAAAAAATCAGCTGGAGAGAAAGTAGAAGAGTGGAAACATCTGCAAGGGACTGAACAAAAAGGGAAAAGGAGAAAGGAGAAAGGAGAGGGTTTAAATTCCATTAAGACTCTATAAATGGGGAGAGCGCAGAATCTGAAACTCTGCAGTTAGATACCTGGTGGTGTTCTGGTGGCAGAAGCGAATCCGCAGGAGCAGTGAGCAAGGTCCAGGGGTCCTTGGGCCACACAGGGAGTGGTGGTTCCCCTCCTTGAAGGACATTTGGTAGAGGCTGTGAGGCCTCCCCACAAACAAAGGTCCCAGTGGACCCTGGAGAACAACCACATTCACTGGTGCTGGAACGAGGACGTTAAGGGTGAAGCCTGGCACCAGATGTGTGTTGTGATTTACCATGATCCCTGAAACGATCACCCAAACTTTTTCTGGAGCAAACTCGCACCCAGCCACAGTCTCTGAGCATTGGCAGCAGCGTGGCCCCGTGAACGTTCCTGGGGGCAGGCCAGAACCTGGCCACTGCTCAGCGAGAACTTCCCGCAGATGGCCTGAGCAGATCAAAGCCACAGTCCCTCAGAAGTGAGGGGCTGGGAAACACAACCCCATCTGAGATCAAACTCAGCAGGGAGGTGCTGCGTGCAGCCTGACAGCTTCCCGGATGGAAGCTGAAGACAACGGAGGGGTGCTTGATCGCCAGTTAGGGAGAGCACAGAGTTCTGATACTAGAGACTGGGCAGCTGGGCGATGCCACTTTCACCCCTCCCGTGCATGCTCATATATGCCTATACGTGTCACAGCAATCCATCCCAGTCCGCTAAGCAGTGGCATCTATTGGAGAATGGAGCCATTACACTAAGTCCCTCCCAACTGGGCCAACACAAGTCTCTCCCCCTGCTTAGTTTATGAATATAAAGTGCTTCATAGTTTGACTTCTAGGGGAAACAGGATGTAATTTCAATCGTATTTTATTCTGTTCACTGGTCCATCTATTCAGTTTTTTTCAATGTGAAATTACAATGTACTTTCAATGTACTTTTGTTGCATCCACACGACTCCTGAAACAGAATGCTATGGGCACCAGTGACAGTCACAACAAAGTTTATTACAATGAGAGGCAAGGCCGATCGATCGGGACCAACACTCTTGATGAGAGTGTGGCCCCGAACAGCTGGGGTACAGAGTGTTTAAAGCTGATCACATCGTTTTATTATTACCTGGGAACAGAACAGAGAAACAGTTCCCAGATGAGTTAGAAACAGTTGCCAGATGAGTTAGAAACAGTTGCCGAATGAGGTGTTTATTTTAGACTTTCTGCCGCTAAGTTGCAACCAGTGGATCTCCTTGACCTTGTCTCTGATGCTCTTTTCTTTGAGCTTCTGTTTCCTACATTGGTGAAGCCTGATTTACAAGAGTATGAAGTGTGATTTACAAGAGTAAAAACAAGGGTGTTATCTTTTGACCTTCAGTGTCAGAACAAAGCTGTTATTTTTCAAGCCTAAGCGTTAGCCCTACACTACAATTTAACCCTTACACTTTCACATTGAAAGTAAGGGGATGGAGAATCATCTATCATGTTAATGCCCACCAGAAGAGAGCTGGAGTAGCCATACTTATATCAGACAATCTAGGTTTTAAAATAAAGACTGTAACGAGAGATGAAGAAGAGCATTATATCATAGTTAAGGGGTCTATCCACCAAGAAGATCTAACAATTGTAAACATTTATGCTCCAAACATGGAACACCCAAATATATAAATCAATTAATCACAAACATAAAGAAACTCATTGATAATAATACCATAATAGTAGGGGACTTTGACACCCCACTTACAGCAAAGGACAGATCATCTTAACAGAAAATCAACAAGGAAACAACAGCTTTGAATGATACACTGGACCAGATGGACTTAACAGATATATTCAGAACACTTCATCCTAAAGCAGCAAAATACACATTCTTCTCGAGTGCACATGGAACATTCTCCAGAATAGATCACATACTGGGACACAAATCAGCCTTCAACAAGTATAAAACGATTGAGATCATACCGTGCATATTTTCAGACCACAATGCTATGAAGCTTGAAATCAACAAGAAAAAATTTGGAAAGATAACAAATACTTAGAGACTAAAGAACATCCTACTAAAGAATGAATGGACTAACAAAGAAGTTAAAGAGGAAATTAGAAAGTACAGGGAAGCCAATGAAAATGATAACACCACAGCCCAAAACCTCTGGGACACAGCAAAGGTGGTCCATAAGAGGAAAGTATATAGCAATCCAGGCCTTCCTAAAGAAAGAAGAAAGATCTCAGATACACAACCTAACCTTACACCTTAAAGAGCTGGAAAAAGAACAGCAAATAAACCCAAAAATAGCAGAATACAGGAAATAATAAAGATCAGAGCAGAAACAAATGCTATCAAAACAAACACACAAAAAAAGAAAAAAAAAAGCAAAAACAAAAAGCAGTAGAACAGATCCATGAATCCAAGAGCTGGTTCTTCGAATGTACTAGCAAAATTGATAAACCACTAGCTACTTTGATCAAAAAGAAAAAGGAAAGGACCCAAATAAATAAAATCAAGAATGAAAGAGGAGAGATCACAACCAACATGGCAGAAATACAAACAATAATAAGAGAATATTATGAGCAATTATATGCCAATAAAATGGGCAATCTGGGAGAAATGGACAAGTTCCTAGAAACCTATAAACTACCAAAACTGAAACAGGAAGAAATAGAAAATTTGAATAAATCCATAACCAGCAAAGAAATAGAATTAGTAATAAAAAAAAAAATCTCCCAAAAAAACAAGAGTCCAGGGCCAGATGGCTTTCCAGGGGAATTCTACCAAATATTTAAGGAAGAGTTAACACCTATTCTTTTGAAGCTGTTCCAAAAAATAGAAATGGAAGGAAAACTTCCAAACTTATTCTATGAAGCCAGCATTACCTTGATTCCAAAATCACAAAGACCCCACTAACAAGGATAACCGAAGACCAATTTCCCTGATGAACATGGATGCAAAAATCCTCAACCAGATACTAGCCAAATGGATCCAACAATACATTAAAAGAATTATTCACCACAACCAGGTGGGATTTATACCTGGGATGCAGGGCTGGTTCAATATCTGCAAAACAATCAATGTCATACATCACATTAATAAAAGGACAAGAACCATATGATGCTCTCAATAGATGCAGAGAAAGCATTTGACAAAATACAGAATCTTTCTTGATAAAAACCCTCAAGAAAGTAGGGATAGAAGGAGCATACCTCAAGATCATAAAAGCCATATATGAACGACCCAATGCTAATATCATCCTCAATAGGGAAAAACTGAGAGTTTTCCCCCTAAGGTCAGGTACAAGACTGGGATGTCCACTCTCACCACTGTTATTCAACATAGTATTGAAAGTCTTAGCAAAGGCATCCAAATCGGCCAGGAGGAAGTCAAACTTTCACTCTTCACAGATACTCTATATGGAAAAGCCAAAAGATTCCACCAAAAACTGCTACAACTGATCCATGAATTCAGCAAAGTCACAAGATATAATCAATGCACAAAAATCAGTTGCATCCCTATACACCAATAATGAAGCAACAGAAAGAAAAATCAAGGAATTGATCCCATTTACAATTGCACCAAAAACCATAAAATACCTAGGAACAAACCTAACCAAAGAGGTGAAAAATCCATACACTGAAAACGATAGAAAGCTTATGAAAGAAATTGAAGAAGACACCAAAAAATTGAAAAATATTGCATGCTTTTGCATTGGAAGAACAAACATTGATAAAATGTTGGTACTACCCAAAGCTATCTACATATTCAAAGCAATCCCTATCAAAATAACACCAGGAGGAGGAGCCAAGATGGCGGAACAGCATGGAAGTTTTTTGTGTGTCTCGTGTCGATGAAATACAGCCAGACCAACGCTAAACCATCCTGCCCACCTAGAAAACTGATTGGAGGATGAAAACACAACAATCTGCACAACCTGAACCACAGAATTCAGCAGGTACGCGGCGCGGAGAGGTGAACTTGGGGAGAGAGAAGCCGCGGGAAGGGAGGTGCTTTTGTGGGTGGAGAGAGGATGGAGATGGGGTGGAGGGGGAGAATACGGGAAAAGCACCCCTCCCCAAAAGCAGCTGGAGAGAAAGTGGAAAATGGGAAACAGCCGCAGGGACTAAACTAAAAAGGGAGAAAGGAGAAAGGAGAGGGTTTAAATTCCATTAAGACTGTAAACAAGGGGAGCGCAAACATTGCAACTCCGCAGCTCCATACCTGGCGATGCTCTGGTGGGAAGGGCGAGTCCCCAGGAGCAGAGTGGGGTCCGGAAGGTTCTCGGGCCACACGGGGAGAAGCGGTTCCACTGCTGGAAGGACATTTGGTAGAGACTGTTGAAGCCACCTGGTCCCGGCAGACCCCAGAAAACGGCCACATTCGCTGGTGCTGGAACAAGGTCGTTAAGGGTGAAGCCTGGTGCCAGAAGTGTGTGGTGCTTTTCCATAATCCCTGAAAAGCTGCTGCTACGCTATCTCGCGAATTTTTTCTGGGGCGGGCTGGCACCTGGCCGCAGTGTCGGGGCACCGGCAGCAGCAGGGTCCCACAAGCGTTCCTGGGCGCAGCTGACATTCGGCATTGCTCATTCGGCCAGTGCTCGGTGAGATCCTCCCACAGAGGGGCGGAACGGGTCAAGGCCGCGGTCCTTTGGAAGTAAGGGGTCGGGGAAAACAGCCGCGTCTGAGACAGGGCTCGGGAGAGAGGTGCTGCCTGGGACTAGGTCATGGACAGTGAAGAAGCCGGGAGTGGACGAAAGCTGAAGACAGAGGACGGTTGAGCGATTGCTGATTGCAGAGAAAATTCCCATACTAGAGACTGAGGAGCTGGGAGACGCCATTTTCAGCCCCCCGCGCATGCGCATACGCACCTACGTGCTCCGCAACCCTCCACCCCAGTAGGCTAGCAGCGCCATCTGGTGGAGAACGGAACCAATACACTGAGCCCTGCCCAATTGACCAAACTTGCTCTTCAAGAACACAATCTCACCATCCATCGGCTTAGTTTATGGACTATAAAGCGCTACATAGTCTGACTTCTAGGGGAAAACGAAGTAATTTCAGTCCTATTTCAATCTGTTAGCAGGTCCATCTATTCAATTTTCTTTCTTTCTTTCTTTTTTTTTCTCTTTTACACTACTTTTCTTTGTCTTGAATACAAAAAGAGAAAAAATACATTTTTATTTTCAATTGTTATTAAAATATTTTTCTTTAATTTTTCTACTATATTTTTTACTTTTTTGTAAATTTTTTTCAAATTCTATTTTACTTTCATCATTTTATTTTAGTCTACTTCAGTGTATTCACCTTTTCAAATTTTCAAATGATTTCTTTTTTCTTTTTCTTTTTCCTCTTTTTCATTTCTTTTCTTTTTCTTGAATGCAGAAAGAGAAAAACTTTATTTTTACTTTCAATTTCTATTAAAATATTTTTCTTTAATTTTTTTACTATATTTTTTGCTTTTATGTAAATTTTTTCAAATTCTATTTTACTTCCATCATTTTATTTTAATCTACTACAGTGTATTCACTTTTTCAAATTTTCAAATGATTTCCTTTTTTTCCTCTTTTTTATCTTTTTCATTTCTTTTCTTTTTCTTGAATACAGAAAGAGAAAAAATTCATTTTTATTTTTATTGAAAATATTTTTCTTTAATTTTTTTCTACTAATTCTTTACTTTTGTGTAAACTTTTTCAAATTCTATTTTACTCCCATCATCTCATTTTAGTCTACTTCAGTGTATTCATTTTTTCAAATTCTCAAACAATTTCCTTTTTTTTTTCTTCCCCCCCCCCTTTTTTTCTCTAATCTGTCAAACCACTTTCAACACCCAGATCAAAACACGCTTAGGATCTAGAATCATTTATTCTATTTCTGTGTGTGTGTTTAATTTTTTTAATTTTGATATTTTTTAATTTTAATTTTTTTACCTCATTAATTCCCTCTCTCCCTTCAAAATGACAAAATGAAGGAATTCACCCCAAAAGAAAGAGCATGAAGAAATGACAGCCAGGGATTTAACCAACACAGATACAAGCAAGATGTCTGAACCAGAATTTAGAATCACGATAATGAGAATACTAGCTGGAGTCAAAAATAGATTAGAATCCCTTTCTTCAGAGATAAAAGAAGTAAAAACTAGTCAGAATGAAGTTAAAAATGCTATAACTGAACTGCAATCACGGATGGATGCCACGGCGGCAAGGATGGATGAGACAGAACAGAGAATCAGCGATATAGAGGACAAACTTATAGAGAATAATGAAGCAGAAAAAAAGGGGGAGATGAAGGCAAAAGAGCACGATTTAACAATTAAAGAAATCAGTGGCTCATTAAAAAGGAAAAACATCAGAATCATAGGGGTCCCAGAAGAGGAAGAGAGAGAAATCAGGGTAGAAGGGTTATGTGAGCAAATCATAGCAGAAAACTTTCCTAACCTGGGGAAAGACACAGACATCAAAATCCAGGAGGCACAGAGGACCCCCATTAGATTCAACAAAACCTACCATCAACAAGGCATATCATATAGTCAAATTCACAAAATACTCAGGCAAGGAGAGAATCATGAAAGCGGCAAGGGGAAAAAAAGCCCCTAACCTACAAGGGAAGACAGCTCAGGTTTGCAGCAGACCTATCCACAGAAACATGGCAGGCCATGGCAGTCTCCTTCAAAATAGAAGGAGAGATAAAAAGTTGCCCAGAGAAAACAAAAATTAAAGGAGTTTGTGACCACTAAACCAGCCCTGCAAGAAATTTTAAGGCAGACTCTCTGAGGGGAAAAAAGATGGAATAAATAAATATATAATATACGTACAAACATATATAATATACATATATATTTATACATATTATATATATAAACATATATAATATATATTTATACATATTATATATATTTATATATATTATAGACATGTTTGTATATATAATATATATATTTATATATATATATATAGCAACAAAGATTAGAAAGGACCAGAGAACACCACCAGAAACTCCAACTCTACAAGCATCATAATGGCAATAAATATATATCTTTTAGTACTCACTCTAAACGTCAATAGACTCAATGCTCCAATCAAAAGACACAGGTAACAGAATGGATAAGAAAACAAGATCCATCTATATGCTGTTTACAAAAGACCCACTTTAGACCTAAAGGCACCTTCAGATTGAAAATAAGGGGATGGAGAACCATTTATCATTCTAATGGTCAACAAAAGAAAGCCGGAGTAGCCATACTTGTATCAGACAATCTAGACTTTAAAATAAAAATTGTATCAAAGAAATGCAGAAGGGCATTATATCATAGTTAAGGGGTCTATCCACCAAGAAGACCTAACAATTGTAAACATTTATGCGCCAAATGCGGAGCACCCAAATATATAAATCAATTAATCACAAACATAAAGAAACTCATTGATAGCGATACCATAATAGCAGGAGACTTCAACACCTCATTCACAGCAATGGACAGATCATCTAATCAAAAAATCAACAAGAAAACAATGGCTTTTAATGACACACTGGACCAGATGGACTTAACAGATATATTCAGAAAGTTTCATCCTAAAGCAGCAGAATGTACATTCTTCTCCAGTGCCCATGGAACATTGTCCAGAATAGACCATATACTGGGACACAAATCAGCCCTAAGTAAGTACAAAAAGATCAAGATCATACCGTGCATATTTTCAGACCACAATGCTATGAAACTCGAAATCAACCACAAGAAAAAATTTGGAAAGGTAACAAATACTTGGAAACTGAAGAACTTCCTACTAAAGAAAGAATGGGCTAACCAAGCAGTTAAAGAGGAAATTAAAAAGTATATGGAAGTGAATGAAATGATAACACCACAACCCAAAACCTCTGGGACGCAGCAAAGGCAGTCATAAGAGGAAACTATATAGCAATCCAGGCCTTCCTAAAGAAGGAAGAAAGATCTCAGATACACAACCTAACCTTATGCCTTAAGGAGCTGGAAAAAGAACAGCAAATAAAACCCCAAACCAGAAGACAGGAAATAATAAAGATTAGAGCAGAAATTAATGCTATTGAAACAAACAAACAAACAAACAAACAAACAAAAAAGCAGTAGAACACATCAATGAAACCAGAAGCTGGTTTGTTTGTTTTTTTAATTTTTTTTAATGTTTATTTATTTTTGAGAGAGACAGAGACAGATTGCAAGTGGGTTAGGGGCAGAGAGAGGGAGACACAGAATCCAAATCAGGCTCCAGGCTCTGAGCCGTCAGCACAGAGCCCGATGTGGGGCTCGAACCCACAGAGCTGTGAGATCATGACCTGAGCCAAAGTCAGACGCTCAACCGACTGAGCCACCCAGGCGCCCCCAGAAGCTGGTTTTTTTGAAAGAATTAACAAAATTGATAAACCACTAGCCAGTTTGATTAAAAAAAAAAAAGGAAAGGACCCAAATAAATAAAATCAAGAATGAAATGGGAGAGATCACAACCAACACAGCAGAAATAAAAACAATAATAAGAGAATATTATGAGCAATTATATGCCAATAAAATGGGCAATCTGGAAGAAATGGACAAATTCCTAGAAACATATACACTACCAAAACTGAAACAGGAAGAAATAGAAAATTTGAACAGACCCATAACCAGTAAGGAAATCAAATTAGTAATCAAAAATCTGCCAAAAACAAGAGTCCAGGGCCAGATGGCTTTCCAGGGGAATTCTACCAAACATTTAAGGAAGAGTTAACACCTATTCTCTTGAAGCTGTTCCAAAAAATAGAAATGGAAGGAAAACTTCCAAACTCATTCTATGAAGCCAGCATGCCCTCAATTCCAAAACCAGACAGAGATCCCACTAAAAATAACTATAGACCAATTTCCCTGATGAACATGGGTGTAAAAATTCTCAACAAGATATTAGCCAACTGGATCCAACAATACTTTAAAAAATTATTCGTCACGACCAAGTGGGATTTATACCTGGGATGCAGGGCTGGTTCCATATCCACAGAACAATTAACGTGATTCATCACAGCAATAAAAGAAAGGAAAGGACCATATGATCCTCTCAATAGATGCAGAGAAAGCATTTGACAAAATACAGCATCCTTTCTTGATAAAAACCCTCAAGAAAGTAGGGATAGAAGGAGCATACCTCAAGATCATAAAAGCCATATATGAACGACACAATGCTAATATCATCCTCAATGGGGAGAAACTGAGAGCTTTCCCCCTAAGGTCAGATACGAGACAGGGATGTCCACTCTCACCACTGTTATTCAACACAGTATTGAAAGTCTTAGCCTCTGCAATCAGACAACACAAAGAAATAAAAGGCATCCAAATTGGCCAGGAGGAGGCCAAACTTTCACTCTTCGCAGATGACATGATACTCTATATGGAAAACCCAAAAGATTCCACCAAAAAACTGCTAGAATTGACTCATGAATTCAGCAAAATTTCAGGATATAAAATCAATGCACAGAAATCGGTTGCATTCCTATACGCCAACAATGAAGCGATGGAAAGAGAAATCAAGGAATCGATCCCATTTACAGTTGCACAAAAACCCATAAAATACCTAGGAATAAACCTAACCAAAGAGGTGAAAAATCTATACACTGAAAATGGTAGAAAGCTTATGAAAGAAATTGAAGAAGACACACACACACAAAAAAGGAAAAAGATTCCACGCTCCTGGATAGGAAGAACACATATTGTTAAAATGTAGATACTACCCAAAGCAATCTACATATTCAATGCAATCCCTATCAAAATAACACTAGCATTCTTCACAGAGCTAGACCAAATAATCCTAAAATTCTTATGGAACCAGAAAAGACCCTGAATAGACAAAGCAATCTTGAAAAACAAAACCAAAGCATGAGGCATCACAATCCCAGGCTTCAAGCTATACTACAAAGCTGTAATCATCAAGACAGTATGGTACTGGCACAAAAACAGACACTCAGATCAATGGAACAGAATAGAGAACCCAGAAATGGACCCACAAACGTATAGCCAGCTAATCTTTGACAAAGCAGGAAACAATATCCAATGGAATAAAGACAGTCTCTTCAGCAAGTGGTGCTGGGAAAACTAGACAGCGACATGCCGAAGAATGAACCTGGACCACTTTCTTACACCAGACACAAAAATAAACTCAAAATGGATGAAAGACCTAAATGTAAGACAGGAAGCCATCAAAACCCTCAAGGAGAAAGCAAGCAAAAACCTCTTTGGTCTTGGCCACAGAAACTTCTTACTCAACACGTCTCAGGAGGCAAGGGAAACAAAAGCA
The DNA here is from genome assembly GCF_022079265.1 of Lynx rufus. Lineage (NCBI taxonomy): Eukaryota > Metazoa > Chordata > Mammalia > Carnivora > Felidae > Lynx > Lynx rufus. The sequence continues at coordinate 6,534,326 of NW_025814834.1, forward strand.
AAAATGGACTACTGGGACCTCATCAAAATAAAAAGCTTCTGCACAGTGAAGGAAACAATCAGCAAAACTAAAAGGCAACCGACAGAATGGGAGAAGATATTTGCAAATGACATATCAGATAAAGGGTTAGTATCCAAAATCTATAAAGAACTTATCAAACTCAACACCCAAAAAACGAATAACACAGTGAAAAAATGGGCAAAAGACATAAATAGACACTTCTCCAAAGAAGATATCCAGATGGCTAACAGATGCATGAAAAGACGTTCAATGTCACTCATCATCAGGGAAATACAAATCAAAATCATGATGAGATACCACCTCACACCTGTCAGAACGTCTAAAATTAACATCTCAGGCAACAGCAGATGTTGGTGAGGATGCAGAGAAAGACGAACCCTGTTGCACTGTTGGTGGGAATGCAAATTGGTACAGCCACTCTGGAAAACAGCATGGAGGTTCCTCAAAAAATTAAAAATAGAACTACCCTACAACCCAGGAACTGCCCTACTAGGTATTTATCCAAAGGACACAGATGTGTTGTTTCAAAGGGGCATATGCACTCCAATGTTTATAGCAGCACTATCGACAATAGTCAAAGTATGGACAGAGCCCAAATGCCCATCAACTGATGAATGGATAAAGATGTGGTATATATATACAGTGGAGTATTACTCAGCAATCAAAAAAATAAAATCTTGACATTTGCAACTACAGGGATGGAACTAGAGGGTATCATGCTAAGCGAAATTAGTCAGAGAAAGACAAATATCATATGACTTCACTCATCTGAGGAATTTAAGATACAAAACAGATGAACATAAGGGAAGGGAAGCAAAAATTATATAAAAACAGGGAGGGGGACAAAACCTAAGAGACTCCTAAATATGGAGAACAAACAGAGGGTTACTGGAGGGGTTATGGGAGGGGGGATGGGCTAAATGTGTAAGTAACATTAAGGAATTTACTCCTGAAATCATTGTTACACTAACTAACTAACTAACTAACTTGGATGTAAATTTTAAAAATTAATTAACTAATTATTTTTTAAAAAACGCTCAACTGACTGAGCCACCCAGCCGCCCCTACACAAGACAGTTTTTAATTTTGTGAAAGAGAGTAAATTATGAGACTCACCAAGAAAATTTAGAAAAGTAGTGAGTATGGGGCTTGCCCTACCACATATTAAAACCTACTACAAAGCTATTATAAGCAAAATAGGATACTGGCACATGAGTAAACAAATAAATTGAGAGAATAAAACTGAGAGTTCAAAAGTAGATGCAAGGGCACCTGGGTGGCTCAGTCGGTTGAGAGACCAACTCTTGATTTCAGCTCAGGTCATGATCTCACAGTTCATGGGTTCAAGCCCCACACTGGGCTCTGCACTGTCAGTGCAGAGCCTTCTTGGGATTCTCTCTCTCCCTCGCTCTCTGCCCCTCCCCCATTCTCTCTCTCTCTCTCTCTCTCTCTCTCTCTCTCAAAAAAAAAAAAAAAAACTTTAAAAAGTAGATGCTAATAAATATGGAAATTTAAAATATGGTAAAGGTGCACTTCAGCTCAACAGATGAAGAATGGATTTCTTATTAAATGATGTTGGGACAATGGACTATCCAATTAGAAAAATAATGAAGTTAGATCCTTACACCATGTAAATTCCTCACGTAAAAAATATAACTATTAACACTGGAGGAATTAAAAACACTAAGACATAGTATGGAAAAAACTTTTCCAAGGTCGTAAAAACAATGAAAGTCTGAGAAACCTGTCACTATTTAGAGGAGCCACTAACTATAATATTTTATTCTGGATGGTATCTTGGAAAAGAAAAGGAAATTAGGTAAAAATTAATGAAATCTGCATATAATACAGACTTTAATCATAACTTATCAATATTGGTTCATTCGTTGTGACAAATGCATCATAAACAGAAGTTATTAACAATAGGAACCTGGACGCAAAATATATGGGAGTTTTTTCAACTACTTTTTGCAATTTTGTTGTAAATCTAAGTCTATTCTAAAATTAAAATTTTATTTTTAAAAAAGGAGACTCCACAGACTGGGAGAAAATATTTGTGGCGCATATATCTGATAAAGAACTTACATACAGAATATATAAAGAACTCTTGAACCTCAGTAATAGGGAAAAAAAATTTTTTTAATAGGCAAAGACTTGAACAGATATTTCACCAGAAAATATAAAGGTATGGAACAGGTACATGAAAAGGTGTTCCACATCATTAGTCATTACAGAAGTCAAATTAAAACTATAATTTATTTGCAAACCTATTAGCATGGTTAAAATTTTTTTAAATTAATTTATTGTTTCTAATTTTTATTTAAACCTAGTTAGTTAACATACAGTGTAATATTGGTTTCAAGAGTAGAATTTAGTGGTTCATCACTAACATATAACACCCAGTGTTCATCATAACAAGCTCCTTCCTTAATGCCCATCACCCATTTAGCCCATCCCCCCACCCACCTCCCTCCACCAACCTTCAGTTTGTTCTCTATAGTTAAGAGTCTCTTATGCTTTGCTTCCCTCTCTCTCTCTCTCTGTTTTTTTTCCTTCCCATATGTTCATCTGTTTTGTTAACTACATTCCATGTATGAGTGAAACATATGAGTTGTCTTTCTCTGACTTATTTCACTTAGCATAATACCCTCCAGTTCCATCCACATTGTTGCAAATGGCAAGATTTCATTCTTTCTGATGCCTGAGGAATTGTGTGTGTGTGTGTGTGTGTGTGTGTGTGTGTGTGTGTGTGTGTGTATTTCTTTCTTCCTTCATCAGTCAATGGACATTTGGGTTCTTTCCAGAGTTTGGCTATTGTTGATAGTGCTGCTATAAACATCAGGGTGCATGTGTCCCTTCAATTCTGTATTTTTGTATCCTTTGGCTAAGTACCTAGTAGTGCAATTGCTGGATCATAAAGTAGTTCTATTTTTAACTTTTTGAGGAACCTCCATACTGTTCTCCAGAGTGGTTGCACCGGGTTGCATTCCCACCATCAGTGGAAGGTGCATCCCATCAGGTGCATTCCCACCTTTCTCCATACCCTCGCCAACGTCTGTTGTTTCCTGTGTTGTTAATTTTAGAGCACAGCTGAAATTTGAAAGATGGACCACACCAATTGTTGGTGAGGGTGCGAAAGAGCTAGACCTCTTGGATGCTGCCAGTGAGACCTTGCAATAGTTTGGCAGTTTCTTGGGAATGTAAACAAACATACACCTGCCATATAACCCCAAGTTTGCCATTCCTAGGTATTTATCCATGAGAAAAGAACGCATACTTCCTGAATTGCTTATATTTTCCATTTTCCATATATGGTGAAGTTTTGACATCTTAAAAAACCTTCTGGCTGGGGAGACTACCCCTTCCCACACTTTCACTAGCACTAATTCTTAGAGATAGCAACGTGCCCAGCCCAGTGCACGACTTTAATATCCAAAGTAACCAATCTAGAACCATAGGAGGCAATATTCCCCTGCCATAATCATCCCAGGGCTAGAGACCAGGTAACCAAGGAATACCCCTATAGCTTATAGCCTACCAAAAGTATTCAAACTAGGCAGTCCTAAGCTGTTTGCCCTGCCCTGCCCTGCCTTGCCATTCCATGGCCTGGGTCCTCCCCTGGCTCTTCTGCGTCCTGAACAAACCTGGTACTTCCCCCACGTAGCCCTGCATGGCATGCCTGTTGTCTGTAGGACTTGTGAGTATAATACACTTTGTTTTCCTGAGCTTCTCCTGTGTCTCCTCTTGTGGCCGTACCTAAGGGAACACCATATAAGAGGACGCAGAACTCTGCCATACACAAACTGGCATATTGTGGAGTTATTTCTAGAGCCCTGTATCATGAGCCCTGGAGGGTGAATGGGGTCATAGCTGAAACGTCAACAATATTCTGGTCTCAAGGCTGTTGAACACAATATGCGATAGTGTTATGAGATACGGAGCCCTATGATCCCACAGAGGACAGTTAGATCCAAAACCCTCTGTAACTTCCTGACACTCCTGGGAGTTGCACATGCCCCCTGCATGCTTTCACTAAGATCCTTTGTGTTCTCTTCCAAGACTTTGACACCCTCTAATACTTATATCTGATAAAATATAAAATAAAAGCTACATACAATCTAATGCTGCTGCTGCTGCTGCTGCTGCTGTCTCACAGGGGCAACCCTGCATGCTCGCTCAGTCTAGTGTCTGAGAACTTTGTCTTCAGTGCGCGGCCACAAGTGGCCCTCTAACGGGGACCAGAAGAGTCTGACTGGTTCCTGGCCACGTACCTCGTCTCTCAAGTCTGACGAAGGGAAAGGACGTCCACTCATCCAGGTGGGAACTATGGCACTCAATGCCTGTGATGAGATGATAAGAGCATCCCTAATCTCTTCTGTTCCAATCAGGCGTGCAGAATCCCTTGTCTTCTTGTTTCTTTTACTTTCTCTTTCACTTCTGAAATTCTGCTTCTGCTCATCTGTCCAAGCTGACAGGCTTGAGCTCTTTCTCTGTCCTCTGGCCTTTTATCTGCCTCCAGGCTTCTTGGCAACACCTCACCTCTTCTGCCTTCCCCTCCCCCTCCACCTGTTTCTACATCATCTCAGGTACCACCTGCGTAACTCACTCCTCTACCATCTGGGTGTCTCTGGCACCGTGGGTTCCTCCTCTTTCTTCCCCTCACTGTCAAGGAACAAAGAACACCCCCTTGGACCTACACCGCCCACTTCAGATCTCCCCACCAATGTCCCAGGTAAAAATTGACAATGGTGAACAAATTTCTTGATTTTTAAATGGACACAAATGCAACATATTTGGTATTGTATTTAAAGTAATTTAAGTTTGTTGGTTTAACTAAGACAGACCTGTCTTTAGAATTATCAACATTAAATGTAAACCTTTTTCTACCTATGTTTACTGAAGGTCAAATAAGCTCGTGTTATCTCTGTTGCAATTTGTTAACAAAAAGATGACTTAAAATGATGGTTAATTCTGTCTCAAAAGTTTTCATGGGTAATTGTTGAGATAGCTTTCAAGGTTTTTGTAACCTGAAACTTTACAGTTTTGTTTGGATGATACACTAGATTAAATTCATTGGACATTTAGGCCTTTTCCAAATTGGATGGAATGCTGAAACACTGATTATTAAACATAGGTTTGTATTTTTAACTTATTGCAGAAAGACTAAGGATATTTGCATCTGTTAAAAAACATGCTTTGTGCTTAATTGATTCAGAAATTTGGCATCTAAAAAATTCTAATGCAGCAGACAGTTCACTATTGGTTACTACCTATTTTTCACTGGAGACTAAGGTTTCTAAGAGTTAAGATTCTGCCAAATGTAATTAAGACTGACGGAAATAAGGAAAGCAACTCTGCATGTAGAAAAGAAGGAGATATGTAAAAAAGATATAAGAAATGGGAACACATTTTTGTTGAATATAAAGTAATTTTGTCCTAAATGAGACTGGCTATTTGGAGAGAAATGGCTTGGGACAAAATCTAAATGCAAAGGAAAGTTGTAGACGTTTCATGAAGGGAAATCTTTGGGAAAAATTTTTTATATGTGGTTCAGATGGATTAGGGTTGACTTTATGAAGCATGGAGCCATAAAGCCCCTTGGAAATGTTGGCCTGATACCTTGCTTACTGAGTTCCCAGCAGCCTTACAAGGTGATAAAGAATGGCACTTCCTGGCAGGTGCAGAAACCTCAGGATATTTTGGTAACCTCATGAAGAGAAATTCACCCAAATCTACAGGTATTGCAGGCATGTCTGATGGCAAGTATTTGGCTTGGCTCCTGGCCTGGAGAGACTACTAAAAGTTCAATCTAGAGATTCCTTATAAAAAGTTCCAGCAAAGCAAACATTAAAAGATCTATATGACCAATCACCGTTCTTGCTAAGCTTATGTAAACAATAAGGCTGAGTTTGTTAAAAACTGGACTTGTCCTACAAACAAATTAGTCTTGATTTGGCTGTCTCTGGAAATGAGGGTTTTTAGAGAGAAAAACTATATTTCAATAATGCACATTTATGGATGTTACATTCTAGTTCTGATTGTCTTTAAATGTTTGTTGTTTGCCTAAACTAGACAGCTTGAGGTAAACTTCAGAAAAATATCCCAAAACTCACAGATAGACAATCTTTGTGCCCGTTGCTCTATGGCCCATTCAAACAGATCGCCACAGACATTTGAATCACAAGACCCCCCCCCAAAAAAAAACCCAAGAACCAAAAACCAAAAAACAAAACCATCTCATTACCTCTGCCTATTCACACTCCATCTGAGGATGCTTCAATACTGACATCTAAAACTCTTCTCGCTGGCAGACACTGGGTTTATAATTTTGCTCTAACCATTAACCCCTATTGTTCTTGTTTCTATTAAAGTGTCTCTTATTAATTACTTGATTGTTTACTAAACAAGACAGAGTCTATATGATGGTTAACACCACCTATTACACAATGAAGGCCTTAAGTGATTCTCAAAATAACATTCTATTATTGAACACTAAAATAACTCAAATGCATTAAACAGCCCTACAAAATAAAATGGCATTAGATGTTTTAAGTGCTACACAAGATGGAACTTGTACTCTCATAAAAACAGAACACTGTGTACACATTCCAGATTACCACAAGAATACGTCTAAGGTTTTAACTGACAAATATATAAACCGGTCCTTTAAATGATCCCTCTCTTTCCTTTAATAACTGTTTAAACTCCTAGACTAAAGAAAAATTTTTGCAACTGTCAAAGGACTCTTGTTTGAGCTTTTTCTTTTTGTTATTTTAATCGGGTTTTGCTGTTTTTTCCCATGTCTCTCCACCTGATGCCAAGACTCCTTCACTGGCACAACTTCAAGCCAACAGATGATCCTTTTGGCTCAAGAGAACACTCATATTATCAAGTCTAGATACAGCTGCCTGAGCCTTTCCTAACTCCTGTTAAATTCTCAACTGGCCAACCTTGGCCCATAGGTAGGGACATTTCTACACCCGCTATTCAGCAGGAAGAAGCTAAAGAGGATGAGACCTTCCGCCTTTGACAGCCTTAAAGATTTAAGGGTCAAGGTTGTTCAGGGGGCAGAAATGATGAGGGAAACAAAGGCAAGAGAAACGTAACACAAATCAAATCTCCTTATAGCTCGCAGCCCACTGATGCATGCAGAGTGTGACCTTGCTCAAAGAACTCATGGCTGCCTTACTTCCTTAATGTTTTTCTTTTTTTAGAGACTAAAAGTAACCTTATCTTAACATTAGCTAGCCCCTCAAGATCCTGAAAACCTTGCTTTCAAATTCCTTAGAGACTTATGCTATCCCCAGCCCCCACTTTATACAACAAGTCCTGGGATCAAATACATGGATATCTTAATCGGGTACTCGATTCACCCCTAAATGTCTCCACTGATAACCTAAAAACTAGGTTACAAAAACAATTATGAGAGCTTCAACGGGAAAACCAACAAGCAGTGATTGATGCTGTCAATGACTTTTCTCATTGGATCAACCCCAAAAACTGGTTCTCTGCGTTCAATCTTCATTCTTGGTTTACTACTATTATAGTATTAGTCATGATTTTGTTTCCCATTGCAGTCTTCAAAATGATGACGTCTCTCTGCTTCACATCACCTAAGGTGTTCTTTGTCGATACCCAGATGCTCACCCCTTCCTCTGCAACCCCTGTTCCTACAACCAAAAGACAAAAGCGGGAGATGTGGAGTTATTGCTAGAGACTGTATTGTGAGCCCTGGAGGGTGAATGGGGCAGTAGCTGAAACGTCAGCAATGTTCTGGGCTCAAGGCTGTCGAACGTGATAGCGTTATGAGATACAGAGCCCTATGATCCCACAGAGGGCATTAGATCCAAAACCCGCTGTAACTTCCTGACACTCCTCGGAGCTGCACGTGCTCCCTGCACGCTTTCACTAAGATCATTTGTCTTCTCTTTCCATACTTTGATACTCTCTAATACTTATATCTGATAAAATAGAAAATAAAAGCTACATGCAGCCTACTGTTGCTGCTGCTGCTGTCTCCTGGAGGCAGCCCTGCATGTCTGCTCAGTCTAGCGTCCGAGAACTTTTTCTTCAGTGCACGGCCACAGCATGTGAATATTCACAGCCACTTTATTTGCAGTGTGAAGAGCTGGAAACAGCACAAAGGCCTATCAACAGGTGACTGGATAAACAAATTGTGGTATGTCCATAAATGAACTGCTTCTCGACAGTAAAAAGGAATGACTTCCTGATACATGAAAGAACAACTACTCTTTTATCCTAGTATTTCAACCCACTGTCTTGTCCTCTCCACTTTGGTGACCACTGGCCCACTCTGTATAAAGTGGGCATACATGGGGGCGCCTAAGGGGCTCAGTCATTTAAGTGCCCAGCTCTTGACTTCAGCTCACGGTTCGTGAGTTCAAGACCCATGTCAGGGTCTCTGCTGACAGCATGGAGCTTGCTTGGGATTCTCTCTCTCCCTCTGTCTCTGCCCCTCCCCTGCTGGCTCTCTCTCTCAAAATAAATAAACTTTTAAAAATTAAAAAAAAAAAGTTTGCACAAATGTTTTCCACGAGGTCAACAGGTGGTCGAAGACAGTGGCTTTCAAAGAATTTGGGTGAGGATTCACAGAGATAATTTATATATAACATTCAAACAGTACACAGATATGGATCTCCTCATGACTCTGTTTTTTTCCATCTAATCCCATCCTATGCTATTTCTTTTCTTTTCTTTTACCTCTGTCTCCTTTTAAATGCTGATTACAATCCCCTCTGGATAGATTTTATAACCCACTAATAAGACATGACTTTCAGTTGGAAAGAACCTTTTTAAAAATTTTTTTTAATGTTTTATTTTATTTTTTGAGAGGCAGGGAGAGACAGAGCATGGGCACAGGAGGGGCAGAGAGAGAGGGAGACACAGAATACAAAGGAGAGCCCAGGTTCTGAGCTGTCATCACAGAGCCTGATGTGGAGCTCAAACCCACAACCCGTGAGATCGTGACCCGAGCCGAAGTTGGACACTTAATCAACTAAGCCACCCAGGCGCCCCATTGTTTGAAAAGATTCTTATTTATGGCACTGCATAACAAATACATTGTATAGTAAATGACACGGTGTAGATAAGGAAACTCATAATATGTTAAATAAAACTAAGTTTTTCAGGTCAGGGTCTTTTACCTGATGCCAACCATTTGGGGCAAAAATCCCAGAGTATTTGTAAAAGTAGCTATGAACCTTGACAGAGCTGGCCTTAAGCGATTACTGCTTATATCTATTACTATATCTGTGGGATCTCTGTGCAGTTTCTGGCCGGGGTGGACCTCTAGGTGTGGTGTCATTCCACTGTATGCAGGATGCCCTGTTGGAGAATGTCTGTGGGCAGTACCCAAGAGGAAGAGAAACTTCCACCCAAGCGCAGAATCAGGAATCTTGGGGGCTGAACCGTAAATCGACTAACCTGGTGTTCCCCAATCCATGAACCAAAAATTCTCCATCCTCTCACACCCAGGTCCCTGCCTGTCCCCTCCCTAATAACAGCACTTAGGATCTAGTTCCTGATCATTAGGATCTATGGAAAAGGCCTAGGTACAAACGTCTATCCCAGCGCTGTCCCCTAGAAATACAACATGAGTTACATACGTAGTTTTACATTTTGTAGTAGTCACATTAAGAAAACAAAAGGAACAGGTAAAATTAATTTTAATCATATATTTTACTTAACCCAGTATATGCAATATATGATCATTTCAACATGAAATCAAATAGGAATGAGATGTTTTATATTCCTTTTTTCATACCAAGTCTTTTAAACCCATGCTGAATGGGGAGCTTCCTTGGGATTCTCTCTCTCCCTCTTTCTCTAATCCCCCTACTCTCTCTCTCCCTCTCTCTGTCTCTGTCTCGAAATAGATAAATAAACTTAAAAAAATTAAAGTATTAGCTTTTAAAACATCCTTTGCCACTATTTAAAGTTTTAGCGAAGAAAAGATTTTAGATGATTACTTGAAAACAAGTATGTAGCTTTGTAGCTCTGCCCATTGCCTGGACCTCCGGCCGACACGTCAGCTGTTCAACCCACCCTGGAGACAACCTGTTCCATCTGTAGACATCCCAGACTTTGGGGAAGCTCTTTCTTATGAAAACAACTCAAAAGCTGCTCCCTGGTCCTGATCTATATATTCTGGAAGTACAGATCAGACTCTAATGGCATTCAGATCCTACTTCACTAGCTTCTAAAATTTAGTCTATCCAACTCTCGATTTCCCTACATGACCTCTTCCTTCTCTTCCCAAGTTTCCAGGCTCGGTAATGATATTTCCATCTATCAAGTACTTCAGGTCACAAAGTGTACAAGCCCCACCATTCGCCCCATATCAGACAGCGCTCAATCAGAGAAGTGAAGCCACCAAAGATACATATGGTCAAGGATTTGTTACAGGGAATTGATTTTATACTAAGTGGGAGCTGGTTGGACGATTTCTATAAACAGTCCTCATGTCTGATGCTGGAGCTTAAGGACAGCAGGGTGGGTCTTCAGAAAGGGTGGATGGGCGTGAAGTGGGGGAAAGCAAAGACAAGCTGGTACACACAAAAATGGGCTGAAACCCAGAAGAAGGGACTAGAAACCTGCAGTGTGCTCAGTGTCTCCAACCTTGATGACCGGCGGTCCTGCAGGAGAAGCTCACGCTCTTCCTCACAGAGCTAAACACACCTGTTCAGGCGTAGGAGGAGCCAGGGAAGGAGCTCACAGGCGACAACTTGTGGGAGCCACAAAATCACCTGTCCTGAACATCCGCACATAAGAAGACAATAATGGCTTCGGTCTCCCTTCCACCCTGTAATTTCAGGCAAAAACATCGGGGACACATCCTAATCAGGAACATCCAAGGAAGGGAATTCCAAGAAATGAAATCCAGCCTGACCCGCCTGACTCATTACAAAGCCACCACACAACCCATCGCCGCGTCCTGTCCTACCTCCAAAATAGATCTCCAATCTGCCCTCTCTCGACCTCCACCTCCGCCATTCTGCCACGATCACTTGCTTGGATGCCAGGAGTAGCCTCCTGACTGAAGGTTCTGCTTTCAGTCTCGCCCTGCAGACAGAAGCCAGAGGGGTCTTTTCCAACATCGATCACTAAGCTATCTCTTGCATAACACCATTGAATGCCTTCCCTTGGCCAAAAGGTGCTGCGTGAGCCTGGCTCCCATCCACCTTTTTTAACCAACTCCACTTATTCCCTTCACTCAGCTTGCTTTCTACATCTGGAACACGACAATTTCTTTCCCACCTCAGGACCTTAACATTTGCTTTTCTCTCTGCCTGGAGTCATCTTCCCTGGGCTCTTCATTTGTTAGCTCTCTTCCAAGAAGTCTACTCTGAGGACGACATCAGAAACAGCCCCCACCCTCATGCCAGCCACTCACTTTGTCACATCCCTCTATTGTCTCCCTGGAGCCACTTATCACCGTGCACAGCTCTCAAATAGCCTTTTCTCAGTTTCCTCCACTCAAAATTGAGCTCCATGAATGTAGGCACCTCAATATGTCAACCTTATTAATATTACATCTTAGATATCGAGCTAGCCCTGTGCTTGCTAGTGAATGCTTATTAAATATAGTTGATGCTTAGGAAATATTCATTGAAGAATGAGTGAAGGAATGAAGGAATGAATGGAAAAATAAAGGGAAACTCATCTCTCCTTGCCACCCTACCCTACCCCCACCGTGCTCTTTCATATCACTCCGTCTCATAACACCTGTTGCTGTCTGATGTGATCATGTTTGCTAGCTTTCCCAGTACTCTTGGTGTCCCAGATAATGTCAGCTGCAGCGAGAGCTGGTCTGTCAGGTGTGTCCATCGCTGGAGGCCAGCACACCTGCAGCCATGCCCAACACCCACAACCGCCCAGAGCGCACTTGCTGAGTGAAGGCTGAACTGTAGCGTGTGGGCCTGATCTGTGCAGGGGCATGGAAACAGGAGATCGAATCTAGTGTGTGGGGGGTGGGGGGGAGAGCTAGCAGGACTGTGGTTTGAATGGGGTGGAGTTATAAGGACGGGTGTAGATTCAAGAATGGCTTCTGGGTTTCTTGCACAGGCAGAGGGAGAGGTGATGGGATCACTCACTAACACAGAAGGGAAGTCGATGGGGGCAGGGGGAATGGGGAGATGGATTTAAACCCAAAGGTGTCTGCTGGGTTTGTAATTGGAGGGTAACTGCTGCAGGGGCGACAGGGCAGATACGGCGCAATCCTTGAGTTGGAGACACTGACAAAATGATCATACGTGACTTTGCGAGATTCACGGGTTACAGGAGTGTTACATATAATCCCAAAGGCTTAGTGAAAGAAAATGTCATGTCGTGTTTAGAGAGATGTGGAAAACTTAATGGATGAGTCAGGGTTTGAGATGGGTTTTCATTGGAAGGGAGCGAAGGGAGGATCTGAGAGGACAGATATCCCTCACAGAGAGGACAACGTGAAGCAGGCCACAGAGGCAAGAAGGCAGACAGCACATCTGGAACACTTTAAGTAGAAAACAGGTGAGTAGTGAGAAATACAGCATGAAGGGTGCTGGGGCCACAGTGGACTACAAACATCACAATGAGGAGTTTCTAGAGTAGACACTGGGGAAACGCTGAAGCTTCTCGATAGGAAGTGTGACCTCAGGGTGGATCTCCTAGTGACATGTAGGATGGGATGGATAAAATGAGATTCCACTGAAAAGGCGGTCATCCTAATGCAGGTGAGGCTCAGGGAAGGTCTGATGGGCAGAGGGGGAGCATAGGAAATGAAAGAAGTATTGTCCAGGCAACACAAATGGTCGGATTCATGGACAAAAGATGAAGTTTCAAATACAGCTGCAAGACTCTGATGCTGTATGAGAAGGATGATGGTGTTAAGAAATCATTCATTTATTCAACAAATATTTATTAAAAGCCTGTGATGAGCCAGGCACTGTTGAGGTGGCTGGGATACACCTCTGCGGAACCGAGAGCCTGTGTCTTCACGGAGCTGACCTTCAGGCGTTCATTCTGGGTCAGGGAATGGAAGTTTGAGGACTATCTACTTTTAGGAAAAGGAGGATGAAGCACAGCAGACAAGGGAGAAGGAGTCAAAGGCCAGAATATCGCAGGATAGAATATCATGGAACCAGGGAGCAGAGTCATGAAGAGGAGGCTATCAAGGGGGCAAGGTTACCCAGTGATGACTGATGATAACAGGGAACGGCCATTCCCACTGTGGTTTCCTAATCTTAACCTTTAGCTTCCTCCCGCTGGTCCTCTGCCTCTGGTTCTTCCTCTACCAACACTCCCTGAATAGTGCAGCCACACTCGTCTCCCTAAAATGTTCCAAGTACAGGGGCACCTGGCTGGCTCAGTTGTACAGCACGTGACTCTTGATCTCGGGGTTGTGAGCTCAAGCCCCACGTTGTGTTTCGAGATTACTTTAAAACACTAAAATCTCAAGAAAAAAGAAAAAGTTCCAAGTACAAATCCCTTAGGATTTACTTTGACACCCGCTTTGCCATTTTATCTATCACTATTGCTGTTCTCAATCTCTCAGACCTTCCTGCTGATGTAAAAACGGTGTTCTCCCTGTCTTCCTCGTTGATTCCCGGATGGAAGCTGGATAAGAGAAGAAGATGCCAGAAGTAGAGCCTGAACAGGCTATTGAAATAGTCCACACTGAAGGTCTCCGAGGGGACGAGAGGGAAATTTTGAGGTTTTTACGTACTCCTGGGTATGCTACTTAGACTTGGTACAGACAAAATAAACACTGAGGATGTCATAAAGGTTTACGGTTATGTGAAACATTTTTCCATGAAAGAGCGTGGCAAACTTGAAGCCCTACAGTTTCCAATGTGCAGGTAACTTGGAAATTAGCCATGCCAAAAGATTAGTTTGGATTGCGAAAAGCAGTCAATATAAGCTCTTAAAACGTCAACGCACGCGTGGCCGGCGGACCAAACTGACCCGCGCACCCCTGAACAGATGGCATCTCCAACGTAGCCCTCCCACCACGACTCCAGAACTCTGCGGGCAAAAGACTACATTGCCCATAAGGCGCCGCGCGGCGGGCCGGCGCTCTCGCGGGGCGTCCTGGGAAGCGTAGTCCGCGCGTTGCATAAATCCCTCACGCTCCGGGCCGCGAGACAGCGGCCCACGCAAGCATGGCTGCGCCCGGTTGGGGCGCGTACGTTTGTTTCGACCGTGGGTCTGGGCCGGCTCGTGGGGCTGGGCTTTAGGCAGTAAGTGAGGCTGGCGGCCGGGGTTCCCGGCGTGGGGACGTGGGAGGCGCACGGACGCTGTGGGTGGCACACCTGAGGACGGCGAGGCGAGGGGGCTGCCCGGGCGGCCTGGGGACGCGGCGCCCTCCTGGCGTGGCGTCAGCGGTGCGCGGCTGCGGGGACCCCTGTCTCTTTGCGCCCCTGGGCTCCGTGGTGGCTTGCAGGGCCTGAGGGCCTGGCCTCGGGCCCCGGCGTGGGGGAGACCGGAATCCAGACCACGAATTCGAGGCCGGACGTTCAAGTTCCATTTTTTTTGTGCTTTTTTTTTTTTTTTTTTCTTCTTCTTCTGAGGAACGGGTTGAAAAGGAATATATTGCATTTCAGCGCTTCCTGTCCCTTAGCAACTGTGCTAGGCGCTTTGTATTTCTCATCTCCAAGTGACCCTCCTCCACTCTCGAGGTGAGACCTTGAGCGGGTCCTGTAGGTTCCCAGACCTAATGTTGGCATCACTGGATACGTGTTGGGGGGGCCTTTAGGCTCGTTGGTTTTAATGGCAGTTTTTTCTCCCAGTGAACCTCCTTCCCGCCCTCTGGCTTTGGGACCATGTCCTAAACTGCCGTAGAGATGAATTTGTTCCATTTAATTCCTTCGAGTGGCATAACTTGGTACAAGGAGTGTGAGAAGCTGAGATTTCAGGAGGTGGTTGAACGTCCCCAGGCCCTTATTAACTCGCAAGAGTCTAGGATTGGCTTTGCCACCCCAGCAGTAGATAAGGGTTAATGAAGGGTTTTCTTTCTTTTTTTCACTAGGGATTCCAGTATGCCTTTTTACTTTTTTTATATACATGTTTTTGTTTATTTAGAGAGAGAGAAAACAAAACGTGAGTGGGGGAGGGGTGGAATCTCCAGTGGGCTCCAGGCTGATCGCTCAGGGAAGAACCGACCTGGGGCTGTATCTCACGACTATGAGATCATGACCTGAGGCGCAATCAAGAGTCAGACACTGAACTGACTGAGCCACCCAGGTGTCCCTCAATATGCCTCTTTTAAAACAGCTATTATTTATTGCGAGCCAAACCCTGTGCACCAAGTGCCTTTCTTAAATTCTCTCAATTGGTTTAAAGGACCTTGAGTGATAGGTGGTATCCCATTGTATATGTAAAGAACACAGGTTAGGTAACTTGCCTGCGGTAACACAGGCAGGGTGTCGTAGCAAGGATGAGAAAATCCAGGTCTTGCAGTCTCCAAAACCCCAAACTACTGGATAAATTTTGTAAGGAACGATTTAAAAGAGACATTCCCAAGCATAAGATAGGGAGATGTGTGGAAAATGTGTTTTAAAAATAAAAGCATTTGTGTAACCTGTCTTTTTTTTTTTTAAGGGTAGTATTTAGTGTCACGATGTTTGGGGATCTGTTTGAAGAAGATTATTCCAGTGTGTCAAATTATCAGTATGGAAACGAGAAGAAGTTAAAGACCAAGGTTTTGGAGCCACCGGCTCCTAGAGAATTCACCAATTTAAGCGGAATTAGAAATCAGGGTGGAACCTGTTACCTCAATTCCCTTCTTCAGACTCTTCATTTCACACCCGAATTCAGAGGTATGCTGTGTTACATGCATTTGATTAGTCAGTAATATGCACCCTTGTCTCTACTTGTAATCAATTGTGCAAAATTACAAAAGTATCTTAAAGTTGTATTCCACAGCATGGGTGTATTACTGCTGCTGAAAGACGTAAATTGGTAATTCTCTCTGTAGAGAAATGTGAAGCTTACATTATCTTAAATATATTCTGTGTGATCACGGTAGTTTTTTTTTTATTTTTTTTACAATTTTTTTTTTCAACGTTTATTTATTTTTGGGACAGAGAGAGACAGAGCATGAACGGGGGAGGGGCAGAGAGAGAGGGAGACACAGAATCGGAAATAGGCTCCAGGCTCCGAGCCATCAGCCCAGAGCCCGACGCGGGGCTCGAACTCACGGACCGCGAGATCGTGACCTGGCTGAAGTCGGACGCTTAACCGACTGCGCCACCCAGGCGCCCCGATCACGGTAGTTTTTAGTAACGAAAACAAGGCGATGAATTGCTTTTCTGATTCCTATAATTTAAAATACCACATAAAGACAATTTTGTCGTGAGTGCCAGCCTTCATTATTGTTATGCTATTTGTATTTTTAAAATTAAAAAAAAATTTTAATTTCACTAAAGTAATAAACACTCAAGTTACCTAAAACAATCAAATCCTGCCTTTTGGAGCAAGGACGGGATGTCCCATTATTTATACAGTCCACAAACGTTTATCTGCAATTCTGAAATCCAGAACATTCCAATAACCTGGTCTGAACTTGTTTAGCCTCAGAACCCAACCACACGTGAGGCTGTTTATAGTCTTAGCTGTCTCACTTGGGTGGATATTCATACATTTATTCCAGGAATGTGAACTCCTTAATTAATGGATACTGTTTATCCCAGATCCTGCTGGGGATGTAATGTGAACATATATAATGCTTTCTTCTTATTACCTTTCTCAAAGCTGGAAATTCCAAAGACCCAAGATGTTAGACAAGGGACTATGTGCAAGGAACAGAAACACACTCAATTAGGTCAATTAAAAGGGGGGTTTACTACAAGAATATAAGGGAATCTCCTTGAAACCACCTACAGGGAGCCAGCCTGACCTCACTGGACCCTTGATTTCTTGCCACTGTATTTCTCTTTATGTTTGTACCATTCTCATCTCTGCAAACTAGCTTCCTCCACAAGGGTCTTAGTCTCTTGGTTTCAATATGAACATTACCTTCACGTGGCCCCTACTGGGGCCTTGAACCACACAGCTGCATGACTGTGCCTCTGCTCTCCACAGTGTCTCCTCATGCTGAGGACAGACAACCTGGCTCATCCTGTATCCAGTATCTCATCCCCCACTTCCCATCAGTACCGAATTTAGCAAAATTTTTTGACATTTTCTGTTGCTTCTTAGCTTGGAAAGACTTCCTGCCTCCAGAGATTTAGTAAATATTTACCATCATCCCCTTCCCAGGGCCATTCTAATGGATGAAACTGCATGTGGGATTTCAGAGTGGAGCCATTTGTCCTTGACTCCATCTTCTCCGTAAACATATCTCCCTAATGTATGCAGTTATTCCACCATTAGAGATTTTCAGCATAAATTTCCGCAGATTCCTAGGAGATTAAAGTCTTTCAAACTTTAATACAGTTGCAGTAGAAAAGTAGCCTTGAAAAGAGACTGAGGAAGGTGATTGGTGGGCAGCAGTCCAGGTCATAGAGAGGGCACCTGAGCAAAGATAGGGCTGAATGGAGATGGCCACTGAGCAAAAGCCCAGGCCATCTTATTCTCAGCAAAGGAGGTCACTGGCCAAGCACATATCTTAGTGTGGACTGTGCATTCCTTATGTGGCTTAGCATGGATCCTGATGCCTACTGAAGAGGAGATACAGTTTTAGGAGGGGTAGGAATTGGCAGAGTACTGGGGGGAGAATAATTTTGGAACCTTCTGGCACAGCGTCTTGAGTAGGGCTGGATTGGTTTCCACTGTACTGGTTCAGGGTGACGGAGAGTAGTGGGAAATGATCGTAAAAGTCCTTGTATGGTTTTATGCTTTAACCTTTAGATTTGTAGCTCATTTCTTCCCATTTCCTGCCTGGAGCTCAGAAGGAATGTAGCATTCGTAATGGTAATCACCTGGGCAGCAGTGGTCTGCAGAGGGAAACAATACCCATCCCATCCATTTTCTCCCTGGAGTAGATCGAAGTGTCCTAGTAGGGGTTCCCATGTGGTTTGAATGTAGACTTCCCATAAGATTCAGATATGCCCCATTGAGCGACATGCCTAGACTTGGGAGTATAAAACAGATGTGGAGATTAGCACTCCAGGTAAGGTCACTACCATCTGTTACTACCCTTAACACAGAAAAGACATTGTTATACTAAAAACGAAGGGTGTGATCTCAGAGATCAAGGTGGTCTTTCTCTTCAAAGATGGTTGAAAGCCTCACATGTGGCTTATAAATGAACATGTGATACTTTTATATATTGTATGTTTCCTCATGTGGCTTTTGGGACCCACTGCCATAGCCAATAGAAAACCCTCAAAGATTTCTGATATTACTGTTTGTACTTTCATAAGCATCATTTTCCTTGTGGAGATCTTCCCTACTGAAACCTTAGCATGCCACTTTATAGAGTCAGTGGTTAAAAGTAATGTTATCAGGAAATAAAATGTATGGAGTCACAGTATAAACATTGCCACAGTCATACTTCAGAATCTCTAACTGATTTTATTTACTGGAGGCTTTGGCTTTCTAAAACAGTTTTCTAAAATGAAATAATGACGTTTCTCTATCACTGATTCTACCTTTTTGTTTAGAAGCCTTGTTTTCCCTTGGCCCAGAAGAGCTTGGTTCATTCGAGGATAAGGATAAACCTGACGCAAAGGTATTAAATCTGTGATTTACAGGTGTTTTTGTGGGTTTTTTTTTTTTTGGAGTATTGAGGAAAAATTTTTTTTAATGTTTATTTTTGGGACAGAGACAGAGCATGAGCAGGGGGAGGGGCAGAGAGAGAGGGAGACCTAGAATCCAAAGCAGGCTCCAGGCTCTGAGCTGTCAGCACAGAGCCTGACGCAGGGCTTGAACTCGTCAACCATGAGATCATGACCTGAGCCAAAGTCAGAGGCTCAACCGACTGAGCCACCCAGGCACCCCTGAGGAAATGTTTTTCTGAGTAAGGAATTAAGTTCTTTGCTCATAGAAATCCATAATTTTATTAATTACTGAATATTAATCTTTATTTTCAGAAAAGTGATTTGGCTCATACACCGTACTGGTAAGGGAATCTTCCTCCCTAAAAAGAATTATTTCTCCAAATATAGTGCTGGAGCGGCTTTATAGACACAACCTGATCAAGAAGATATTCGCAAATGACCCACACTAGCCTACCAAAAAATCTACCTAATACATATGTAACAACAACAAAACTTAGACACTGGTGCTGTTTTAATTTAGTAGTCTGGAAATAAACCACGTGAGGAATTAGAAAAGTGCATTTCTAATCGTGTCCCTCCTTGCCTAAACACCATTCAGAAGTTTATTGCTTTCAGGCTAACATCTGCACTTCGTAATAGTCGTCTTCTGTGATCCAGCCCAGTTCTTCTGAGACCACCTGTGTTTGAAGAGGCAATTTTTACCTATTTCCTTTTCTTCCCCATCTCCTGCACGTCATACTTTGTAACATGTAATAAAAATGTGGCGGCAATGATGTCAGATTGCCATAAAGGTGTCTAAAGTAAGTGAAGTCTTACTCTCACTTTAGATACTTAAGTCCAGTCTGCCCAAGAGGCTCTGAGCAACATTCTCTGCCTGCCCTAACCCGCCCCACACCAGATAAAGCAGGAAGCAGGTGAGGTGGGTGCAGCCAGCCCTGTGAGGTGTCCGGACTCCAGAGTGAGTGAAAATCGTGACTGGAAAATTCCTCCTGGGGAGTGTGTCTCTGAGAGATTTTAGAGAGGGAGTGAACTAGTAGAGACTGAAACTGCTGTCAGTAATTGGGTGGTTTCTTAGAACTATTTGGGTGTTAGTAATGATCGTGTACCGTGTCGAGGTAGAAAACTCCAGATAGCTAAAGCTTTTTGGATTGAATTAGAATCTTAATAAAAAAGTGAATCTTAGTTCACCCCGTGTAATAGTTATAAACTTCCTCCTGGTTGGAGTGAATGGACTAGGAGAAAGGAGAAAACTGGTTTGCAGTTCTTTTAAAGCTCCCTGCCCCCAACGACACTTAAAGGACCTCATTTAGAGATGCAGACCTCATTTGCTTCTCTTTCAGGTTCGAATCATCCCTTTACAGTTACAGCGGATGTTTGCTCAGCTTCTGCTCTTAGACCAGGATGCAGCGTCCACCACGGACCTCACTGACAGCTTCGGGTGGACCAGCGATGAGGTACGAAGGTCAGCTTCTCCAAGGAACAGAGTTATCAGCAATAAAGAGTAAATGTTGGTTTAATAACAGTATCTGACTTCCTTTCATTTTGTCTTAGGGTCTCAAGAAATAGATGAAATATTTGCTTTTCACGTTCAATAATGACAAGCCAGAAATCTATTTCTAGACACTTGCTCTATGCGAGATTTTATGAATGGGTGTGATTTGGCTTTGGAGAGAGGGTTGTGGACACAGGGAGAGGACACAGGGAGACTTGTACAGTCCCTGTCCTTTATATAGTCTAGTTGAGATCATGGTGTCTATTACATGGAAATTCTCATTTATGTAACAAATTGCTAACCAGCTTAAAAAGCGGCCGACAACAATTCTGTCTGCCTTGATCACATGCCTTTGTGTTTGAATCTGGGTATTCTCATTGGAACATTTGCTTCAAGGAAAATGGTGAAAACATTCTTAGCTGGTCTTTTCATTTTTCTGTCCTGCTTCCCTCCTGACTCCTCATTTTCTTCCCGTATCCTACTGTGTGTGCACGTTCTCTCGTTTTCTGTTGGAGTTTCTAAAGGGTACTTCACTACATGCAAACACTAAACATGTCAGCAGCGAGTAAAGGTGCTTGTTGTCGATATTGATGAGCTGTGATTTTTTAATGGAGTAAATGTATTCTTACAAGAGACAGGTGTGGGAGACTATTGCAGAATTTAAAGAGGCAATGACCAGAAAAATGTAACATTGCCTTCAAAAATAAACTTCGAACTGTGGTCTTCTAATGACGAGCAACTCCTAAACCAGATGATGCTGTGAGGTTGAAGAGGTACGGCTTGGGTTTTGAAGTGAAGTGGGGTATTACGCAGTTAAGTTTCTGGGTTAGAGCAGGCGCTTAGGGTCGAGTCCTTCTTTCCTTGTTTTAAAAATGACAGCTTTGTGGGACGCCCGGGTGGCTCAGTCAGTTAAGTGTCCTACTCTTGGTTTTGGCTCAGGTCATGATCTCTCAGTTCGCGAGTTTGAGCCCCACATCGGGCTCTGCGCTGACAGTTGCAGACCCTGCTTGGGACTTCTCTCCCTTTCTCTCTGCCCTCTCCCGCTTGTGCTTGCTCTCTCTCAAAATAAATGAATAAACTCAAAAAAATTATAAAAACATTTAAAAATGACCACTTCGTTGAGCTATAATTCACATGCCATAAAATTCACTCATAAGGGTACGAGTCAGCAGCTGTTCAGTATGTTCACAGACTTGTACAACCATCACTGCGGTCAGCTTTAGAACGTTTTCACCATCCCAAAAAGAAACCCCATACCCATTAGCAGACACTCTCCCCCCAGACCCTGGCAACCACTCATCTACTTTCTACCCTTATGGATTTGCCTGTTCTGGACATTTCACAGAAAGGGAGTCATACAACATGTGATCCTTTGTAACTAGCTTCTTTCACTTAAATCATGTCTTCAGTTTCGTTTGTGTTGTTCACATCAGCACTTCATCCATTGTTATTGCCAAGTAATATTGTACAAGAGGGCTATGCCACGCTGTGTTTGAATCTAGTCATCTGCTGATGGATTTTCCTTTTAGATCATGAGCTGCCACTGAGTTGCTGATTTCATACTCTTAAAGCAGTGAAAACCTTATTATTTATTACTTTCTAAATAAAACCTCTCAGGAAACCCTCTAGGACTGGTAGAGAGGGACTCTGAGGCACCTTTTGCAGCCTCAGAATTATTCAGAAACAGAGCCTGCAAACTTCCACACGGTCCCTTCAGAGCCAGTGATACTGGGGAAATTTACATGCTCTAGTATCTCAAAAAATCAAGAAAAAAGATCCTGGAGCCCACTTCTTGCTCCAGCTTTCATCCACTGTATCAGCTTCTTTTCACTCCCTCATGGTCTCTACTTCTGCACCTTTCATTTGTCCCTCTATCTCCTTTCTGCCTTCTTGTCCAAGTCACTCATGACATCTACGGGCCAAGTTCCAGGAGACACTTCTCTGTTCTGAGCAGGCTCTCGAGAGCACTCCCTGCTCCCCCCCCCCCCCTTAAAGCACCAGCTTCTGCTGCTTCCTGTGACTCTCCCCCGGCCCCGGCTCTTCCTCCTCTGCTCCACTTCTGAGTGTTGGCGTCCCCTTGGCTCTGGATTATCAGTTGTGCTTAAGGCGCTCGGTGTGTTCACACGCAGCTGCATGACCCCTGGTGGAGTGAAGCAAGTTGCTTCAGAATTTTTCTCAGCGCTGTGTTAGTTGGTCTGCATGTGCAAACAGTAAATTCTGGTTCTTTTCAAATGCTGGTAATTCGGATCCCCTGTTGTAAGGGAGATTTCGCTGTGCATACACTGCCGGCTCTTAGACACTGCTCTGTGCCTGCTGTGTTCTCCCTCCTCTCCTGTGGTGTGGCCGTGTGTGTGGTTTCCCACAAGAATGAAAGCACTTTCCTGTTTTCAAGTGAGTTGAGTTATATGTACACACTGAACACCCCTGTTCATGTTTTCGTTTTGTAGTGAAAGTAAAAACTGGTGATCTCTTCACCTGCTCTCCGTTTGCTTAGCCCAGTCATCCTGGTATTTGATCAAGGCTTAACTTCGGATTTCTAGATAAATCTTATGTTTTGTAACTAATACCACTTTAAAAATCTGTTTTTAAAAACCTGAAGCACAAAATCACATTTAAAAGTTACCTGTTTTATAGGAAATGAGGCAACATGATGTGCAAGAACTGAATCGAATTCTCTTTAGTGCTTTGGAAACTTCTTTAGTCGGGACCTCCGGCCATGACCTCATCAATCGTCTGTATCACGGGACCATTGTTAACCAGGTTGTTTGTAAAGAATGTAAGAATGTCAGTGAAAAGCAGGTGAATATATATACAAGAGTGTTTTAGTAATAAGTTATATCATAAATTATAATTCACATAATTAAATCTGTGATCTGTAATACCACATGAGGATTAAAGCGTTTGTTACTAGAAATAACTTTATCAGTTATTTTCTTTTACTCCAACTACACCTAAATCCTGAGTTTATGATTCAGATTTCTTCATATAAACTAAAAGAAGCAAATATCTTAAAACGTAGCTTTAATCTTTTCTTCAGTACTCTAATCTTTAGAAAATAGATTTGGGGAATGTTTATAGGTAGAGATCTGTGGCCTCATGAGCAGACCCAATTTCATGGTTGGTTGGAGTATTGTAACAAAAGTTAATTAAGGAAGTGATAGAAATAGAGAATACTAAAGAATGTTTACATTGACAAACACCTATAATTAAATATTGGATTTAGTTTATTAATATCCTTTAGAAAATTCATTTGTATGTGTGAGCTTATGTTGTCCATTTAATCTACTTGAAAATTAGATATTGGAAATTTGCTCCTGTAAATATAATGTCTCTGCTTGCTTTATAAATCTTATGCAGCACATAATTGCATCACTGAACAGTTGTCCCTTAATAGCCTCTTTTTATTATGGCAAGAGTTCTAGAAAATTGCTGTATTTGACTGTATGAGTAAAATATTAAATGCCATTTTCTAAATGTTGCATTAATTGCTTCTTTGGATATATGTCTATATTCTTTTCCTTTTTTTTTAATGGAAGAGTTGGGGTAAAAAAAAAAACTTTTTGGTCCTTTTTGCCTGTGCTGATAGAGGATTTGGTCAGCTTAATTTGGAAATATTAAGACGTTGTATGTCTTTGGATTACCATATGATTGACTTAACTAATAATTCACAAAATAATTTTAAGACATAATGTACATGAAGGCACCTAATAAGTTATAGACATCAACTTTTCATAGGTACATATTATAAACTACATATAAATGTTGCTTCTATGCCTTTAGATTTCCACCATGAGCTAGTTAGTACTGTTATTTTACAGTCCCTGTAATCCCTTAGGGCAATGCTGTTACACCCACAGAACTATGTATGATTGAAACTGATCAGATTTCACGTGTTTAGAAGTTATAAGTAAGTTGCAATTGAAATGCAGTTACAGCAGACTTGACAGACTGTTGTTTGCAAAATACTGTCCTCGTTTCAGAAAAATACCTTTTTATGCTGGCTCAAAATAATTAATTTTCTTACAACTCCCGTAAACCAGCCCTAGCAGAAGATGAAGAAGCAGGGTTTACATTAGAGGGTCCAGCCCTGCCTGTGCCATTCTAGCCTAGAGACAAGACAGAACTCGTAAGCACTGAACACATATGCTTCTCAGTCCAGATGTGTGTTCAGTGGCTTATTTCCAACTAAAGTAAGTTTCACTATAGCTGCCGGGAACTTACAGACTAGTTCGTGACATATTTTAGGCCAAATTACAATTTGATTTAGGGTAATATTGTGTGATGAATTTCACAGTATCCAATCAGGCCATCTGTCCCCTCATACTACGTACAGTGTTTTAGGGAAAAGTTATCTCTTATTCCCAGCATATGTAGGAGTTGGTGATATGTTTGTGAACCACTGTGAAATTGTTTTCTTTCAATATGACATTCATGTGTGTTTCAGGAAGACTTCTTAGATCTCACAGTAGCAGTCAAAAACGTATCAGGTTTGGAAGATGCACTCTGGAACATGTATGTAGAAGAGGAAGTTTTTGACTATGACAACCTGTACCACTGTGGGACTTGTGACAGGCTGGTTAAAGCAGCCAAGGTAAAGACAGACACCTGCCTTCTCTTGGGCGCCCCCTCCGCACTCGGCAGCACCAAGGTTTGTCAAGTGAAGCCAACTTGCGTGAGACAGTCTGGAGGATACACAGGAAGCCCCTAATTGCAACCGAGGAGTGAAAACACCTTTCCATTCCACAGATCTGTATTTAATTTTTTACAGTAAAGCATTTTTTTTAAGTTTTCAACCCAACAGTTCTCACAACTTCTTTCCCTCCCAAGAAAAATATATCTGTACCTCAGCATTTCTTAAAAACACCTTTTTTTTTTTTTTTTTTTTAAATAGACTGCCCATATCCTTGCTTTTGGCAAAGTCCCACTAGGAAGAAGGCGGTATGTTTTTGTTTCTGCCAAAAAGCTCATTGCGCTTTTCTTTCTTTGCCTCCTGCTGTGACAACAGACGGCCTCATTTCCTGCACATGCGGTTATTTTACGATATTGACAGATAACACCTCCCTGACTCTAGCAAATCGAATAAGCCCTTTCCTCCTCCCACAGAGGAGGGAAATACTCAGCCAGAGTGCTTCCTTTCTCACTGTGGGGATGACAGGAGGGCTAAGCCGTAGTGACTAAGCCACTGCTGCCAGATGATTCCATAGGCTGCCCGGTCAGTGGTTACTGAGCACTGGCTTCAGGAGCCACCACCGAAGATGGGTCTTTGCAGGTATTCTGTGTGACAGAGAGCACCATCCCTAGAGCGGACAGTTCCTAAATTTTCCAACAAAATGAGGACTGATTTCGATAACACATAATACTGATTTAGCTCCTGGCGGTTGTAGGTGAGAATGTAAAAAACAAATAAAAAACGAAAATCAAACTCCATGCCTGTAGCTTTTCACAATAGGATTTGAAACCAGTGTGAATGTAACATTCTTTAGTATGCATTTCCATTCAGCCTTTGCCTTTTTGTGACACACGGAGAGGTTCATTGTTTTGCTTATTTATTTGGTATTTCACCTTTGGTATCACAACTACAGTCTAGTAAAATAAATATAAAATTCAGAGGATGAAAGGTCTCGGAAAGATACGTAAACACGTTCTTTGTTTTGGTTGAACTTAATTAGCACATTAGTAAAACAAGAACCCTGAGCTCAACAAAAGCAGTTCTTGTATGTCAGTGGTATGTCATTGGTTTAATTTTTTTTCAATGGAAATTTTTTGATCTTGGTATTTTTTAAATTGCATCCTAAATTTCAGTTTGGTCGTGCTACCTAAATTAATGTAGATTTCCTTATTCTGAGCACAGTCACTTTTCTCAGCCTTGTTGTAGATGAGATACTCGGGTTTTTTAGGTGTATTTTTTTTTTTTTTAACTTCTTGGAAAATCTGCCATGTCATGTTGCCATTTTCTCACTTAACTTTTTAACCCCCAATTTGTGGAATTGTCTTAAATATATTTTTAAGAACGTTAGATATTTGTATGTAAGGATGATAATACCATTAACGATGATTTAACAGATGAGAAGGTTTTTTTGCCACTCCCTAGCCAGCATACCATTAGAGCTAAGACACTGGGGGGAAGCTGATGACTTTTAAATAAAAAGCAGCTTCATTTAGTGCTTTGTCTTAAAACAAGGAAACAAAAATATTTTTTTATCTGCTTTAAAGGGCATTCATTATAAAACCCCAATCATTGGGTCCTTTGTCCTGGGCGAAGGAGGAAGGTGAAACGCCAGGGCTCATGCAGGGAGGGAGCACTGTTAGAGTGGGGAGCACCAGTTACAACATGTTTGTTGGACAGCTTTGATTTTGGGATATCCGCGCTAAAAACATGAACTCGGGTTGTGACTTTTTAGTTGTAAACATAAGTAAGTGATAAATCACCTTGGGTCCCGTGAAATAGATGAGTTCATGTCAGCTGAATTGAATCCAAGGTGATGAATTTATGTGATTTAAGGACATTATTTCTCTTAAAACTGCATCATGGGTTGCCTTTTCAGATCTTAAGATATCTTACATATTCTTTTCTATAACTCTGCTTTTTAAAAAACTGTAAAAATTTTTCTTTTAACAGTCGGCCAAATTACGTAAGCTGCCTCCCTTTCTTACTGTTTCGTTGTTAAGATTTAATTTTGATTTTGTGAAGCACGAACGATACAAGGAAACTAGCTGTTACACGTTCCCTCTCCGGATCAATCTCAAGCCTTTTTGTGAACAGGTTTGAACTCTTTATTTTGAAATTTTTTCTTTTACCCTGTCAGGATTTAATCTTTATCGGCCTGGTTTTCAGTTGACTTACTGCAGAATCTTTCAACCTGGCTCTGTTAACATTTTGAGTTGGGTCATTCTTTGTTGTGAGGTCTATGTCCCATGCATTGTAGGACTTTAAGCCACACCCCTGGCCTCTACCCACTAGATGACAGTAGCATCCCACCCTCCCACCCCACCCCTAGTAGTGACAAAAATGTCTTCAGACCTTGCCAAATGTCCATGTCTCCTGGGGGGAGAGGGTTGGTAAAAATCAGCCCCAGCTGAGAACCACTGGTTTATTACAGTCCTTTTGAATTTCTGAAGTATGGTTTGTTCTCAGTTCTTTTTATTAAACTCTCCTTGGAAGATCTTCGAAAGGAAAATTTAAGAACAAAATTAGAAATGACCCTACATTAGGAGAGATTACCATTAATTAGTACTTTGCTATTTGGATTTAGTTTACATGAGATGCAGGAATGAATTACACATGTGGAAAGTGAACGGGTAATGGGAACTTTGCTAGAGTTGATAATCCTTGAGGCACGTAATTTGAAAACAAATTATTACAAGCAACCTACTTTATAAGCCATTTTAAACTATTGTCTATATAATCACTATACATGCCAACATCAGAGCCACGAGACTGCTGTGTTTCTTATTTACAAATCATTATTTATATGTTCATTAAGACCAGGACATTTATTAATTAACTACTGAATTCCTATGTATAAAAGTAATATTTCATTTATTCTTAAATTCAGATGGGCCTTCCTCTACTCCAAGCCTAATTTCTGAGCTTTTTGGGTTTTATTTTATTGGGACATACGGAATGAGCAGTTTTTCCAGCATAAGTTAATATACTTGTCCCCCTCCATTTACTGCCTGAATAAAACAGGATAATTGAGTTAATTCTTTTTTTTTATTTTCCAGTTTTACTGAGAAATAATTGATAGACATCACTCTGTAAGTTGAAGGTGTATATAGCATGATAAGTTTTGATTTACGTATATTGCGAAATGATGGCCACCACAGGTTTAGTTAACAGCCACTGTCTCCTATAGAAAAACTTTAGGCCCTTTTTAAAAAAGTAGTTTGTCACATTATTTTAACATACTTTGAAATAACAGAAGTGAAATAGGTAAAACATTGAGCACTTAGCTAGGAAATTGACCATAATTTTACTTTTCGATTTCTATATTAATGAAAAAAATTATCACTTTGCATCTGTTTGTATCTCTCATCTTTTGCCTGAACCAGAAATACTAGTTACTTTCCAAGTAAATAAGTTTCTCAGATAATTGGCACCTTTCAAGTAAACTATCAATGTTTATGCTCTTTTCTCTTATAGAGTGAATTGGATGACTTGGAGTATGTTTATGACCTCTTTTCGGTTATTATCCACCAAGGTGGTTGCTATGGAGGACATTATCACGTGTATATTAAAGATGTCGATCATTTGGGAAACTGGCAATTTCAAGTAAGCATAGAAATTAGTTTAGAAGTATCTTTGCACTTTTTCCCTTTTTTGGTCTTACTGTTTTGGTGAAAATGACCTTTTGCCATTTATTATATGTATTTACCCTAGAAAATTTTTATAGGGAAGCAAAGTTAATAGTTAGAAGTTTTAAATTTTTATTTCTAAAACGTTTCATACAGAAGAAAAACCAGCATAGTACAAACACTTTCTATATATTCTTCACCTGGATTCTTTAGTTGTTAACAATTCACCAAATTTGGGGCACCCGACTGGCTCAGTCGGAAGTGCACGTGGCTCTTGATCTCAAGATCCCCACATTGAGGGTAGAAATTACTTAAAGAGGGACGCCTGGGTGGCTCAGTCGGTTGAGCGTCTGACTTAAGCTCAGGTCATGATCTCACAGTTTCTGAGTTCGAGCCCCACATCAGGCTCTGTGCTGACAGCTTAGAGCCTGGAGCCTGCTTCAAATTCTGTGTCTCCCTCTCTCTGTGCCCCTCCCTCACTCGTGCTCTGTCTCTCTCTGCCTCTCAGAAATAAAGAAAACTAATTAAAAGAAAGAAAGAAATTACTTAAACTTTAAAAAACAACAACAATGGAGCACTTGGGTGGCTCAGTCGGTTAACCTTCTGACTCCTGATTTCAGCTCAGGACACGATCTCGCAGTTCGTGAGATCAAGCCATGCGTCAGGGTCTGCGCTGACTGTGGAACTTGCTTGGGATTCTCTGTCTCCCTCTCTCTCTCTGCCCTTCCTCCCTCCCCGCCGCTCCCCAGCTGGCCTTTCTCTCTCCCTCTTTTTCAAAAATAAACAAACATTTTAAAAACAACAGCAATTTGCCAAATTTGTGCAAACACACAGCTAACATCTTAGGAGTGCTGAACCATTTGAAATTAAGCTGAAGACATTCGGCCCCTTTACTCCTAAATACTTGAGTATTTATCTCCTGAGAACAAGGATGTTCCCTTACACAAGCATAGATCACAATCAGAAACTTTAACATTGAAACATTTCTACTCTCGAATAAAGGGTTTATATTCAGATTCTACCAGTTGTCTCTTCCAGATCCTTTACAGCATTTCTTCCCCACTCTAGTGTCGAGTGCAGGTCCCACGTTATACTTAGTTAGCACATCTCTTAAGTCTCCTTTAATTGGTAACTGTTCCTCGGCTTTTCTGTCTTTCATGGCACCAACCAAAGATGATAAAGATTTTCTTCTTGTATTGTCTTCTAAAAGTTTTATAGTTTTGCCTTATATATTTAAAACTTCTCAGTCTTGCGGCGCTTGGGTGGCTCAGTCAGTTAAGCATCCACTTCGGCTCAGCTCATGATCTCACAGTTCGTGAGTTTGAGCCCCGCATCAGGCTCTGTGCTGACAGCTCAGAGCCTGGAGCCTGCTTTGGATTCTGTGTCTCCCTCTCTCTCTGCCCCTCCCCGCTCACGCTCTGTCTCTCTCTCTCTCTCAAAAATAAACATTAAAAAACTTAAATAAAACTTCTCAGTCTTCCCAGAATGGTTTCCTGTGAATGTTGTGTGACTTTTCCCCCCATATAGGTATCTGGTTGCCCATTCCCATTTACTGAATAATCCATTCTTTCCCCACCAATCCCCAGTGCCAGTTTTGTTCTGTCAGTTATTTGTGTTATGAGTCCATTTGGGCATCTATTGTGTTCATTGTTCTTTTTTCTATTGGCAGGCAGATACCACGTTGTTAATTTCTGTAGCATTATCATTAAGTCGTGATCCAGGCAAGTCTCCCTGTATGTTGTTATTCTTCAGGAGTATTGTTACTGTTTTGGCCTTTTACTCTTCTACAGACATTCCTAGAACCAGCTTGTCAGTATTCTCACACATGTACACACCTTCTCAGAAGTAGTAGAGTTTTGAATCTAGATATGTAAACCAGATAGATCTTTTCATATTTTAGAGCTTCTTATAAAAAAGCTTTGTAATTTTCTTAAGATGTTCTGAAGGAAAGCACTAACTGAAGTCTTAGTTCCAATTAATTGCAGTGGGAAAAATCGTAAGGTGTAACACACCAACCCCAGTCTCTTGGCCAGCTTTCTAACGTGTAACTAGAACACGGTGAAATGTCAGTATGTAAGTTACAAGCCATCACGGTAGGAATAGGATGCTTACGACAGCTTCCTGACGATCAGACAATTGGGGTTGTTCGTGAATAGTTGGCCACACGCAGTAGTATCGCTTCTCTTAGTGCTGGCAGTGTTGCAGATGCACGTTCTACCTGTTGGTGTTTGCTTTCCAGAGCACCTGTCTGCATTTCTGATGCTCTGTCAGTTGTACTTGGATATTAAAAAGCATTTGGATGTTTAAAAAGTCAAACTGTTCCACCAAGAAGATGTTCTGTGGGGCTGTGGCCGTACTTTGTATTTCTTGGACTATTTGTGGCTAGCGTACGAAATGCAATTACCATTAGTTTATTGATTTTTACAACCAACCATCTCGCTAAACGCCTCTTATATTGCAGACATGTTTGGAGAAGGACTGGTTTGTGTCCCCCTTTCCAGTCCGTTACCTTCCATTTTGTTCTGGGCCGAGAGCGCCACGGAAGCATCACTCTCGGGTGCTTGTGCCACGTTTGCCAAGACGTTAGGTGTTGGGCACATTCCCAGTCAGGTGAAGAGAAGTTCTTCCGCCCTCATCTGCTCTAATTCAGCCCTCAGTGTGTCCGTACTTAGTTTGCGCTGATTCTTATCATACTACCTTTCTTCATGCTGCTGTCTTTAGTGTCCGGGGTCCCGTAGCAGAGACCTCTGGTTCTCTAAGCAGCCGTTCTCCCCCCACCCTGTTCAGACAATTAAATTAGCTCAGTTCCCTTCTCTCTAAAAGATGATGGTGAAGGTTTTTCTTAGTTTCTGATACAAGCTTGAGGACAGATCCAATAAATACCGGTGGTTCATTTATTTTTTTTCTCTTTGCCTTGCCCGCCGTGGTCTTGACTTCTTTTTTTCCAGCTCCACCCTCATCTGTGTAACCTTGTTTTCCAGTGTTGCCCTGTCTCTTCAGTCTGAGAGAGCACTCCCACTTTCTGCACCGGTCAGATGCCAGGGCAGGGAGCGTGTCTCCGCTCCCCTCAATACCCACGGCAGATTTTCTTCAGCCGCTGTCTGATTTCCGGCACTTTTATAGTTGATGAGATTTATCATCAGTCTTTGTTCTTTTGCAGTTTCATTTTCAAGTTTATCGTGGAGGTCACACACAGAGGTGGACTCCTGCAGTGCTGAGGTAGTGTGTCTCAAGCATTGATTCTGTCTTCCGTGTCTTCGTTTTGGGTTGTGTTTCCCTGGATATCCCTGCCCTTTTGTGTTCATTTCCTCAGAGTTAATTAGCTCTTTTCTAGCATCATTGGGCTCTTCTCCTGGTTCTGTTATGTGACTGGGGAAGAGAGACAGGCATTCTTCCGTTTGGTTTTGCTCTCTGCACTGCCTCTCTACGCTTGACGCTTTGTTACTTTAGCAAGGTCTTTCTTGGGGCTTAAAGAACAATCAGAATGCTTCCCTTTGTGCTTGGTATATTTTACTATTCATGCCTTCTATGAAGCATCCCGTTTGTTAAATTTTTTCCTTTGTTCTTTCAGAATCACTAGTTTTTTCATCCAGAGCTTTGTGATGTTCAAATAATGATTAATGCTTTAAAAATTTCAACCTCAATACGTACATCTGCACACTGCTTATCTTTGTATTGCCATTATGCTGAGAGATTGCTTGTGCCTAGAGACATAGGATTCCAAATATTCTAATCATAGCTACATGTCCTTTCTGCTTATAGTTTGGCAATTTCTTCTTCCTTTCAAGGAGCCGTTCTCTGCGTTTATGGAGTTCTTTAGTAGCTGCTGTCTGCAAAGGAATAACTTTCATGACCAATCTGACATAATTTTCATGAGTTTAAAGTCAGCTTTCCAGGGGTGCCTGCCTGGCTCAGTTGGTAGAGCATGGGACTCTTGATCTTAGGGTTGTAAGTTCAAGCCCCACGTTGGGGGTAGAGTTTACTTTAAAAAACAATAATTATGTATTATATGATATAATATAGTATAGTATAATAAAGGCAACATTTTAGTCTCCTTAGTGTATCTAGAAGATGATCCCTTTTCTTCTAGTATGGAGGCCATTAACTGCAAAATGTGACTCTAGATCTGGTTGTAAAAAGGAGCCTGATCTTTGCTTTCTGCTTCCTTTTTTTCCCCCCCCTGTTTATTTTGAGAGAGAGGAGGGGAAGGTTAGAGACAGAGAATCCTAAGCAGGCTCTGTACTGGTAGCGCTGAGCCCAACATAAGACTCAAACCCACAACCCGTGAGATAATGACCTGAGCCAAAATCAAAAGTCAAATGCTTAACTGACTGAGCCACCCAGGTGCCCCTGCTTTTTGCTTCCGGAGAGACCTTTTGCTTCATTGATGGTTATTGACATCACTTTGAATATTACCTTGCACATTTGAAGAAAGGGGTCAGAGAAGCCTTCACAACAACTCCCAGTAGGCAGCCCAGGGCTAGTTCCTACTGTCCGGACAAGGCCAAGGTTGGACACTGGCAGAGTGGAGGAGGACTGGGCCTAGCCTGTCGGTTACCCACACCAGCGAGACACGTAGGGGCAGTGCTGGCCTGCCTTTCCTCTTCTACCATTTTTAAACCTCTTATTCTTTAGTCATGTCTTTAAACATATTATTTTATTCTAATAATTGCAGTATCTGAAGACTTTGTAGGTCTGCTTGGATATCTACTGCTTCTATTTCCTTGGGATTTTGTTATTTTAGATTGTAGTCTTGCTTGATTGGTGGTTTTTTTAAGAACATGATTTACTGGAGTAATTCATGAGCTAGGTTGAAAGTGCCTTCCTCTGAGAAAGATAAGTTTTTGTCTCTACCACATGCCTAGGGTCCCTTCCAACCCTTAACTTTGACCTAGTGGTTTTGGAGCCATACCATGTGGGCCACAAACCCAAGTGGGGACTTGTGATTATAAATTTAGAGGCGGTGTTTTTCTACCTTCATCTAGTATCAAAGTAAAAGCAAGTTTCTCATTGTTTTTTATTGTGGGGTGGATTTTTCTAGGCCATGTTTATACTGAGAGGGTGGCTCTTTTCAGGTTTCTAGCATTTTGCTGAAGTCTGTCTATGTGGTATAATTAAAAAATACATATTTATATTCTGTCTTTGCCCCAGGTTCCTGGAATAGAGCTTGAAATTTCCTGAGTGTAGGCTTGTCTTTTGTTATTCATAATGAACCCCTTTCAGCCATATCCGAGTTCATGCTAATGGGATGACTCTTGGTGGG
The DNA here is from genome assembly GCF_022079265.1 of Lynx rufus. Taxonomy (NCBI): domain Eukaryota; kingdom Metazoa; phylum Chordata; class Mammalia; order Carnivora; family Felidae; genus Lynx; species Lynx rufus. The sequence goes on from NW_025814834.1 coordinate 6,568,116, forward strand.
AACCTAGATACCTTCGAAATGAGGGCTGATCAGCAGCAGAACCAACCACATGCTTAGAGGGTTGGTGTTTTTAGCCCCAGTCCCTGACCTGGGGAGGGGCTGGTGATTGAATTCAGTCCATCGGTAATGCCTGCATACTGAAACTTTGATTAAAATTCTGAAGCAAGGAGACTAAGGGAGCTTGTGGGCTGGTGAACACATCCATGTGCAGGGAGGGTGCCCATCCCGACTCTACAGGGACAGAGGTTCCTGCTGTACTCAGGACCCTTCCTGACCTCACCCTGTCCACAGGGTGTATAAGTTCCTGAGTTCTGTGAGCTATTCCAGGAAATTCTCAAACCTGAAGTGGGGGTTGTAGGAACCCTAGAATTTGTAATCAGCCAGGCAAAAGCACAGGTGGCCTGGACCCTGCACAGGACCCCATTTGTGGCTGTTGTCTGAAGTGGGGACAGTCCTGTGGGACTGAGTGAAGTTAGTATCAGAACTGGATTGAATTGTAGGACACCCAGATGGTGTCAGAGAACTGCAAAACTGGTTGTTTGGAAAACCAGTCATTCAACTCCATACTTTTGGAGGTCTTGAGGCTTTGCCTCCCAAACCATGTCATGTATGAGCATCAAAGTGGCAGCTGCATCAGCCAGGTTGGATGGCTAGAGGCCTCAGCTCTGGATTTCCTCCCTGGATTCCCGTTTCACTTTTTCCCTCAGGATTTCCCTGATACTCTCTTGCTAATTCAGTGTGTGTTTTAAAAAGATGCCTTTGCTTTTTATTGTTGAGTTTACTTTATCCAGCATTTTTAGTAATTGGTAAAGATGATTATACTTAATGTACCATGTTGTTTTACTCTTTCTGTATTTTGGTCTTATGTTAATTGTTTAGGTCTATTTGTATTTATGGTTTTAAGTCAAATTAAAATGCTTTTGCAAGATGGCATGTACCAAAAATCCAATAAAAAAAAAATACCTTATTTTGATATGTTCCCAAATAACTTCATAGAATGGGGTGAAAACTTAAGACGACTGGGAAATAGAAGGGAGCCTGAAGCTGAGCTTGCTAGTGATTCACACACAACCTGTCAAGATTTGTAGGGTGCAGCTGGGGTAGTGCTTACTGGGAGAATGTCAGAACCTGCCGAGCGTGTGTTGTGCTGGAGGCTTATCTCATAATTCCATTTGTAGATAATGATCGAGAGCTTAAGTAGTTTATTCAGGATTATTCAACCAGAACTGGAATTCAGAGCCAGGTCTGCCTGATTCCAAAGTATATATAAGTTATTACGATGCTGTTACTATCCGTGGCACAAACATTTCTCTTTTGTTAATTACCTTTTAAGGGAGTAATGATAGAAACCTTTTTATTGTTTTCCTTTCTAGGAGGAAAAAAGTAAACCAGATCTCCAGAATAAAGAGGAGATTGATGATGATCCATTGATAATTCTAAAAGCAATCTTACTACAGGTAGAGTTTATATTTTCATGTGTGTGTATTACAGACATGCACATAGGTACATGAAATTTCATTGATAGAACTGATTCTGGTACTGTTGACAGTCTTTCCTTTGGGACATTCTCTGTGTCTATTTTTATAATTTTTTTATTGGAGACTTTCTGGTTATAAAAAATTCATATTTGTGGTAGAAAATTTGAGAGAAAAAATACTAGGAAATATATCAAGATAATAAAAATATAAATCAAATATCCAGTTATTGTTAATACTTTGATGTATATTTTTTACATTCTGCTTTTTGTCTGTGTTTATGCATATATGTATTGGGATTGGGTTATGGGGTTTTTTGGTACTACTGTCCTTTTGAATGGAATTGGGATTCACTTTACATATTGTTTTGGAATTTGCTATTTTCCCACGTTATCCTTCCTAATGCCTGTAATACCTGAAGTTATGTCCTCTTTTTCATTCCTAATACTGATACACTGATAATACCTCAAGTATGTGACTTTTAACGTTTGCGTAGTGCTGTGTTGTAAAGGTGGTAGGTCTCCTTTTACGTATTTATTCATTCCTGTGAACAATTTTTCTTAATTCTTTACCACGGACCTAGTCTGAGTCCTTTAACTGCATTGGTCTGTGGCCACTGTATTAGTTTGCTAGAGCTGCCGTAACAGAATACCACAGATTGGGTGGCTTAAACAACAGAAATTTATTTTCTCACAGCTCTGGAGGCTGGAAGTCCAAGATCAAGGTGCCGGCAGGTTTGTTTCCTCCCGAGGCCTCTCTTCTTGGCTTGCAGATGGCTGCCTTCTCGCTGTGTCTTCACATGGCCTTTCCTCTGTGCATGTGCATCCCCAGTGTCTCTGTGTGTCCATTATTTCTCCTTCTTATAAGGACACCAATCAGATTGGACTAGGACGCACCCTAATGACCTCATTTTTAACTTAATCACTTCTTTAAAGGTCCTGTCCAAATATAGTCATAGTTGAAATCTTGAAGGTTCAGGAGTCAATGTATGAATGTGGGGGTGGGGAGGGGGTACATTTCAGCCCCAAACAGTCACTTCCTATTCCCTTTTAGAACTGGTTTATATCTGGAAACATTCAGAAAACATATTGATAATCCTTTTTTGCGCTTAAATATCTCTTGTAAACATCCCATAAAATATCAGGAATTTACCAAACCTCAGAATACTCTTTGGATATTGGCTCCTTAAATGTTTGAACTTTGGCACAGGAAAGCGCAATTCAGGTTTTCTAAACTGAGGCTTAATCTACTTGTAAAAAACTTTTTTTATTTTGAAGTTGTTATGGTTAATCCACTTCCATGTTCAGCTGTCATAGGCACATTTAATTAGATATAATCTTATTGGCCCCTTTGAACTTGTAAATGTTACATTTACATCTCATCAGATTTTCCTAAATGATCTTGTGTTTCTTTCACAAGGAGGAGAGTAATCTGATTCCTGTTGATCAGCTGGGCCAGAAACTCTTGAAAAAGATAGGAATATCTTGGAACAAGAAGTACAGAAAACAGTATGGACCACTGCGAAAGGTAATACATGACATCTGTATAGGAGGTCCCATCCCGGGAAATTTTACTATGATCGCTTTGCAAAGGAAATTTGAATTAAGTGAAAATAAAATCACTTTTTTAATTTAATGGTTAAAATTCAGTTAAGTTACTTATTAAGTTATCAAATCAAATAATTTATAGAATCAAGAAGTAAGCAGAAAAAGAAGGGCTTTTAATACAACAGCATCATCACAAGTGCCCTCCTTAATGCCCATCACCCATTTAGCCCATCCCCCACACAACACCCCCTCCAGCAACCCTCAGTTTGTTCTCTGTAGGTAAGATTCTCATGGTTTACCTCTTTCTCTGTTTTCATCTTATTTTATTTTTCCTTCCCTTTCCCTATGTTCATCTGTTTTGTTTTCTTAAATTCCACGTATGAGTGAAATCATACAATATTTGTCTTTCTCTGACTGACTTATTTCACTTAGCCTAATATACTTCAGTTCCATCCACGTCGTTGCAAATGACAAGATTTCATTCTTTTTGATGGCTCAGTAATATTGCTGTGTGTGTGTGTGTGTGTGTGTGTTTACACCACATCTTTTTTATCCATTGATCAGTCAGTTGACATTTGGGCTCTTTCTGCAGTTTGGCTTTTGTTGATAGTAGTGCTGTAAACATTGGGGTGCACGTGCCCCTTTGATTCAGTATTTTTCTTATCCTTTGGATAAATACCTAGTAATGCAGTTGCTGGGTCATAGGTTAGTTCTATTTATAATTTTTTGAGGAACCTCCATACTGTTTTCCAGAGTGGCTGCACCAGTTTGCATTCCCACTGACAGTGTAGGAGGGTTCCCCTTTCTCTGCATCTTTGCCGATGTCTGTTGTCTCCTGAGTTGTTAATTTTAGTCATTCTGACAGGTGTGAGGTGGTATCTCATTGTGACTTTGATTTGTGTTTCCCTGATGATGAGTGATGTTGAGCATTTTTCATGTGTCTGTCAGCCATTTGTAGGTCTTCTTTGGAGAAATGTCTATTCATGTCTTCTGCCCATTTCTTAAGTGAATTATTTGTTTTGGGGGTGTTGAGTTTGGTAATTTGTTTATAGGTTTTGGATGCTAACCCTTTACCAGATTTGCAAATATCTTCTCCCATTCTGTGGATTGCCTTTTAGTTTTGTTGATTATTTCCTTTGCTGTGCAGAGGCTTTTTATCTTGAGGAAGTCCCAAGAGCTCATTTTTTTTTGCATTTGTTTCCCTTGCCCCCGGAGATGTGTCTAGTTAAAAGTTGCTATAGCCAAGGTCAAAGAGGTTGCTGCCTGTGTTCTCTAGCATTTTGATGGTTTCCTCCTCTCACATTTAGGTCTTTCATCCATTTTGAGTTTATTTTTTGTGTATTGTGTAAGAAGTTGTGCAGTTTCATTCTTCTGCATGTCGCTGTCCAGTTTTCCCAACACTGTTTGTTGAAGAGACTTTTTTCCATTAGATATTCTTTCCCACTTTATCAAAGATTAGCTGACAACATAGTTGTGGGTCCATTTCTGGGTTCCCTTTTCTGTTCCATTGGTCTATGTGTCTGTTTTTGTGCCAATACCATTGTGTCTTGATGATTACATCTTTGTAATACAGTTTGAAGTCCAGAATTGTGATGCCTCCAGCTTTCGTTTTCTTTTGCAATATTACTTTGGCTATTTGGGATCTTTTGTGGTACCATACAAATTTTAGGATTGTGTGTTCTAGCTCTGAGAAGAATGCTGGTTCTATTTTGATCGGGATTGCGTTGAAGGTGTAGATTGCTTTGGGTGCTATCAACATTTTAACAGTATTTGTTTTTCCAGTCCATGAGCACGGGATGTTTTTCCATTTCTTTGTGTCTTCAATTTCTTTCATAAGTGTTGTAAACTTTTCAGAGTACATATCTTCTACCTCTTTGGTTAGGTTTATTCCTAGGTATCTTATGGTTTTTGGTGCAGTTGTAAATGGGATTGATTCCTTGATTTCTCCTGCTGCTGCTTCATTATTGGTGTATAGAAATGCAACAGATTTCTGTACATTGATTTTATATCCTTGCAACCTTGCTGAATTAGTTCTAGCAGTGAAGTTCTTGGTGAAGTCTTTCAGGTTTTCCACATAGAGTATCCTGTCATCTGTGAAGAGTGAAAGTTTGACTTCTTCCTTGACAATTTGGATGCCTTTTATTTCTTTTTGTTGTCTGATTGCTGAGGCTAGGACTTCCAGTGCTATGTTGAACAACAATGGTGAGAGTGGACGTCCTGTTGTGTTCCTGAACTTAGGGGAAAAGCTCTCAGTTTTTCCCCATTGAGGATGATACGGGTCTGTTGTATATGGCCTTTTATGATGTTGAGGTATGTTCCTTCTGTCCCAGTTTTCTTGAGGGTTTTTATCAAGAATGGATGCTCTATTTTGTCAGATGATTTTTCCGCATTTATCGAGAGGATCATGTGGTTCTTATCCTCTCTTTTATTAAGGTGTGTATTACGTTAATTGATTTGCAGACACTGAACCACCCCTGCAGCCCGGGAATAAATCTCACTTGATTGTGGTGGATAATCCTTTTAATGTACTGTTGGATTTGTTAGGATCTTGTTGAGAATTTTTGCATCCATGTTCATCAGGGAATTGGTCTGTAATTCTCCTTTTTAGTGGGGTCTTTGTCTGGTTTTGGAATGAAGGTAATGCTAGCCTTATAGAAGGAGTTTGAAGTTTTCCTTCCATTTCTATTTTTTGGAACAGTTTCAGAACAGTAAGTATTAATTCTTCTTTAAATATTGGGTAGAATTTCCCTGGGAAGCCATCTGGCCCTGGACTCTTGTTTTTTTGGGAGATCTTGTATTTCTGATTCAGTTTCTTTGCTGGTTATGAGTCTATTCAAATTTTCTATTTCTTCCTGTTTCAGTTTTGGTCATTTATATGTTTCTAGGAATTTATCCATTTCTTCTAGATTGCCAAATTTGTTGGCATGTAATTGCTTATAATATTCTTTTATAATTGTATTTCCGTGGTGTTGGTTGTGTTCTCTTTCATTTGTGATTTTATTTGTTTGGGTCCTCTTTTATTTTTGATAAATTTGGCTAGGGGGGGTTATCAGTTTTTTTTAATTCTTTCCAAGTACCAGCTCCTAGTTTCATTGATCAATTTGTTCTACTGGTTTTTTGGTTTCTGTATCATTTGTCTCTGCTCTCATCTTTGCTTGCTGTCCTTTTTCCAGTTCTTTTAGGTGTAAGGTTAGGTTGTGTATTTGACACTTTTGCTTCTTGAGGAAGGGCCTGTATTACAATATATATTACTTCTTATGACCACCTTTGCTGCATCCCAAAGGTTTTGGACTGTCGTGTTTTCATTTTCATTTGCTTCCATTTATTTTTTTAATTTCTTCTTTAATTTCCTGGTTAATCCATTCATTCTTTAGTAAGATGTTCTTTAACCTGCATGTATCTGAGGGCTTCCCCAATTTTTTCTTATGGTTGACCTCAAGTTTCATAGTGTTTTGGTCTAAAAATATGCATGGTAAGGACCTCAGTCTTTCTGTACTGGTTCAGGCATGATTTGTGACCCACCATGTGATCTCTTCTGGAGAATGTTCCATGTGCACTCGAAAAGAGTGTGTATTCTGTTGCTTTAGGATGAAATGCTCTGATTATATCTGTTAAGTCCATCTGGTCCAGTGTATCATTCAAAGCCTGTTTCCCTGTTGATCTTCTGCTTAGATGATCTGCCCATTACTGCAAGTGGGGTGTTAAAGTCTCCTACTTTTATTGTGTTGTTATCAGCAAGCTTCTTTAAGTTTGTTATTAATTGATCTGTACATTTGATTGCTTTCAAGATAGGGGCATAAATATTTAGTAGTTAGATCTTCTTGTTGGATAGCCTCCTTTATTATGATCTAGTGCCTTTCTTCATCTCTTATGATAGTCTTTGATTTGAAATCTAGTTTGCCTAAGTATGGCTACTGCAGCTTCCTTTTGATGTCCGTTAGCATGAGAAATGGTTCTCCACCCCTCACTTTCAATCTGGAGGTGTCTGTGGGTGTAAAATGAGTCTTTTGTGAGTCCGCATATTGATGGGTCTTGTTTTTGTGACCATTCTGATACCCTGTGTCTTTTGATTGGAACATTTTAGTCCATTTACGTTCAGAATAATTATCAATAGATATGAATTTAGTGCCATTGTATTACCTGTAAAGTTTCTGATTCTGTGGATTGCCTCTGTTCTTTTCTAGTCTTGGTTGCTTTTGGTCTCTCTTTCCCTGTCTAAGGGTCCCCTTTAATAATTCTTGCAGAGCTGGTTTAGTGTTCACAAACTCCTTTAGTTTTTGCTTGTCTTGGAGGCTCTTTATCTCTCCTTCTATTCTGAATGACAGCCTTGCTGGATAAAGGATTCTTGGCTGCATATTTTTCCCATTTAGCACATTGAATATTTCCTGCCACTTCCTTCTGGCCTGTCAGGTTTCTGTGGACAGGTCTGCTAACCTTATGTGTCTGCTCTTGTAGGTTAAGGACGTTGTGTTCCTAACTGCTTTCAGAATTCTCTCTTTATCTTTGTGTTTTGCAAGTGTTACTGTGGTATGTCTTGATGTTGACCTGTTTTTTGCTGATTTTTTTTTTTTAACGTTTATTCATCTTTGAGAGACAGAGAGAGAGACAGAGCAGGGAAGGGGTAGAGAGAGGGAGACACAGAATCCAAAGCAGACTCCAGGCTCTGAGCTGTCAGCACAGAGCCCAACGCGGAGCTTGAACTCAAAAACTTTGAGATCATGACCTGAGCCCAAGTCGGACGCTCAACCGACTGAGCCACCCAGTGCTCTGAGTTTTTTTGCTGATTTTTGAGGGGAGCTCTCTGTGCCTCTTGGACTTGAATGCCTGTTTCCTTCCTCAGATTAGGGAAGTTCTCAGCTATAATTTGTTCAAATAAACCTTCTGTCCCTTTTTCCTGCTCTTCTTCTGGAACTCCTATGATACGGATATTATTGCACTTTATGGATTGCTGAATTCCCCAAGTCTGTATTTGTGATGCAGTGGTTTTATTTCCCTCTTCTTTTCAGCTTCATTATTTCCATAGTTTTATCTTCTGTGTCACCTATTCGTTCCCCTGCTGCTTTGATCTTCCTTGTGAATACATCCAGTCAGTTTTGCATCTCAGTTAGCATTTTTTATTTCAGCCTGATTTTTAGGTCTCTTATCTCTGCAGCAGGAGTTTCTCTGGTGTCTTCTATGCTTTTTCAAGCCCAGCTGGTATTATTATGACTGTTGTTCTAAATTCTTGTTCAGATATATTGCTTATATCTTTTGTGAGCAAATTCCTGGCTGTGGTTTCTTCTTGATACTTCTTTTGGGGAGAATTCCTCCACCTTGCCATTTTGTCTAGGTTTCTGTTTTTTGCATGTTACGAAAGCTTACATGTCCTGCTCCTGAGAGTAATGCTATGTTAAGAAAAGGGGTCACGTCCAGGCTGCCCAGGCCTAGCGCTTCAGGAAGCTCTCCGGTGTATGCTGTGTGCACTCTGCTTTGTGATTTGGCTTCTCTTTCCCCCAGGTCAGTCCTACACAGAGTTTATCCTTGCTTGCAGTGGGGAGCATTTGGACCTTTAACTGGGCATGCTTTGATTTGTTTGTTAAAATAAGACTGATTTTTTTAAAAAGCCTGATTCAAAAAAGGAACAAAAAAAAACAAACAAAAAACTGTAAGCCTAGTTCCAAAAAAAAGAAGGAAAGGGGAAAAAAATAAAAAGCCTGATCCACTCAACAAGAAAAGGAAACGAAAAAACAAATGAACAAATAACTATAAGCCTGATTCAAAAAAAAAAAAGCCAAAAAAAAAACCTGGTCCTATTTCCCCCAGAACTGAAGGTGATGCTTCAGAGCACTTTATGTTCCATAGACTTGGTGCATGTGGGGCTGGGGGGCGTGCTGGTCCTCTGGGGGAGAGTCTTGCCGTGCTGGCTCACAGTCAGACCTGCCCTAGTAAAGGTGCACCTGCAGGGGCACCTAGGCACCTAGGTGGCTCAGTCAGTTGAGTCTCCGTCTTTGGCTCAGGTCATGATCTCATGGTTTCAGAGTTCAAGACCCACATCAGGCTCACTGCTGTCTGTGCAGAGCCCGCTTCAGATTTTCTGTCCCCCTCTCTCTGCCCCTCCCCGACTTGCGCTGGTTCTCTCTCTCTCTCAAAAATAAAACATTAAAAAAAATAAAAAGATGCACCTGTAGGGGACAGGGTGTGTGGTTTGGTGTAAGCAGTTCCACCTTCCGCTGGTGGGGGCGCTGTGCTGGCCTTGCTGGTGGGCGGAGAAAGATGGTGTCACCTTGCTCTCTTCCCCAGAGAGGAGAGGGGCACTCACATCTGCCACTGTTCAGGTAGTCCTCACAGACCAGCGAACAATCTCCCCTTCTGTGTCCCAGGTTTCTGTCAGATCCGCGCTCTCAACCCTTCTGTGCCCAGGCCGTCAACACACAGCCTTTGGTTTATCTCTTGTGGTTATCTTTGGCACGCAGCTAGGATTCGGAACTCCAAATTTTAAAGGACCCTGCACACGCCGGATCCACTCCGCTTCAGGGAGCCTCGCATTCTTGCAGCGCTGCGCCTGGTGCCGGCCTGTCCCAGAAAAGCAGTCGCATGACCGAGCAGGTGCCTGGAGTTTATGGTGAAGCACAGCAAAAAGCTGCGGCCAGGTTATCCACCCTCTGTTTGCACCTTTGTCCCCTGGTGCTGAACGGCTGCTCAAAGGCACCAGCCAGGTCTTTTGTCCTTGAAGAGGCAATATATTCTCTTCCTAATGCACTCCAGGAAATGGAACGTTCTCTCCCAGTATAACCTGGGGCATCCCCACACTCCACTGTCCTCTCCCAGGCCTTTGCCCTCCTCCTCCCCAGGAGCACAGCTGCCCACCGAGATCAACTCCTGTGAATGCTGTAGACTTTGATAACCTCCAACTTTGAGTTCCACTCTGCAGAAACTGGTGATATAGTCCATTCCTCCTGATTCCCCAGTCACTGGGTTTGGAGGAGTGCTTTTCTTGCACGAACCCCATGAGGTGTCTCTAACCCCTCTCCCTTTCCTCTCCGCAAAAAGGGCTTCCTCCCTTCCATGCACCACAGCTCTTCTGTCCCCTAATTCATGTCACTGCACCTGCACCTGCCACATTTTCTCCCTCAAGATGTGCAGAATGTTCTCTTAATCCTCCAATTGATTTTCTAGGTGTGAATTCAGAATCATTTGATGTTGATCTAGCTGTTTTCGAGGAACAAGGCAAGGCCAGGATCCCCCTACTACTCCACCATCTTAACTCCCCCCCCCCACCCCAGGTTTTCCTTTAAAACAATTGGGTAAGGGCCCCTGGGTGGCTTAATTAAGCTTCCAACCTCTGCTTAGGTCATGATCTCATGGTTCGTGGGTTTGAGCCCCACGTCGGGCTCTGTGCTGACAGCTCAGAGGCTGGAGGCTGCTTCAGGTTCTGTGTTTCCTTCTCTCTGACCCCCCCCCCCCACTTGTGCTCTGTCTCTCTCCCTCTCTCAAAAATAAATATTAAAAATTTTTAAGAAAACAAAAAACAAAAAATAATTGGGTCAGTGTCTCGGTATTTTACTCTTGAGTATGATATTGTGCAGATTTTTTAAAAATATAAATACCCTGGGGCACCTGGGTGGCTCAGTCGGTTGGGTGTCTGCCTTCAGCTCAGGTCATAATCTCATAGTTTGTGAGTTCAAGCCCCACATTGGGTTCTGCTTTGCGCACAGAGCGCCCTTTAGATCTTCTCTCCCCCTCTCCCTCTCCCCTTTCCTCCCTCCCTCCCTCCCTCCCTCTCTCCCTTCCTTTTCCTCTCTCTCTCTCTCTCTCTCTCTCTCTCTGTCGAAAATAAACAGAATACTTAAAAGAAAAATATAAATACCTTTTGTAATTTTGAGGGAGTTAGCTTTTAATTCATAGTTGATCATTTCATCTTGAGTAGAGGTTGGATTTTATCAAATGTTGACTCAGTTTTGTGGGTTTTTTTTGTCTTGTACATACACCTTTTTTTCTGTTAATGTGATGAATTCCATTGATTGACCTTTTTAATGTTAAACAAATCTTATATTTCTGAGAATAATCCCACTTGGTCATGATACTCTCTATATTGCTGTCTTCATTTAGCTCATATTCGGGATTCTCGTGTCTGCATTTTATGATACGAGTCTTGATTTTCTTTTTTTGTAAAGTCTTTGTCAGATTTTAGTATCAAGGTTATATAGGACTCAGAAGTTGGAAAATACTCCTTTTTTTATATTTTTGGAGGAATTCTCTCAGATTGATAATTTTTTTCTTAAATGTTTGATGAAGCTATTGAGACCTGAAATTGTATTTTATTTAATTCCAGTGTAAGTAACATACGGTGTTAATATTAGTTTCAGCTGTGCAATATAGTGATTCAACAGTTCCCTGTATTCTCAGTGTTCTTCATAAGTACACTCTTAATCCCCTTCACCTGTTTCACCCATCCCCCCCAGCCACCTCCCCTCTGGTAACCACCAGTTTGTTCACTCTCATTAAGAGTCTGTTTCGGGGCGCCTGGGTGGCGCAGTCGGTTGAGCGTCCGACTTCAGCCAGGTCACGATCTCGCGGTCCGTGAGTTCGAGCCCCGCGTCGGGCTCTGGGCTGATGGCTCAGAGCCTGGAGCCTGTTTCCGATTCTGTGTCTCCCTCTCTCTCTGCCCCTCCCCCGTTCATGCTCTGTCTCTCTCTGTCCCAAAGATAAATAAACGTTGAAAAAAAAAAATTTAAAAAAAAAAAAAAAAAAAAAGAGTCTGTTTCTTGGTTTGTCTCTTTTTTTCCTTTGCTCATTTCTTCTGTTTTTTGTTTTCTTTTGTTTCTTCAATTCCACATGAGTGAAATCATATGGTTTTTGTCTTTGACTGACTGACTTCACCTAGCATAATAGCCTCTAGCTCCATCCATGTTGTTGCAAAGGCAAGATTTCATTTGAATAATATTCCGTTGTATATAAGTACCACATCTTTATCCATTCATCTATTAATGGAGACACTTGGCTGCTACCATAGTTTGGCTCTTGTAAATAACGCTGCAGTAAATACAGGGGTGCCTATATCCCTTTGAATTAGTGTTTTCTTATTCTTTGGGTAAATACCCAGTAGCGTGATTACTGGATCGTAGGGTAGATCTGTTTTTAACTTTGTGAAGAACCTCCATGCTGTCTTCCACAGTGGCTGTGCCAGTTTGAGCTCCCACCAACAGTTTACGAGGATTCCTTTTTCTCCACATCCTCGCCAACACTTGAGATTTTGATTTTAGCCATTCTGACAGGTATGAGGTGATATCTCATTGTGGTTTTGATTTGCATTTCCCTGATGATGAGTGATGTTAAGCATCTTTTCATGCATCTATTGGCCATTTGTATGTTTTTGGAGAAATGTCTGTTCATGTCTTCTGTCCATTTTTAATTGGATTATTTGGTGGGGTTTTTTGGTGTTTGCATTATATAGTTTTTTAATATATTTTGGATATTAACCCTTTATCAGAGATATGTCAGTTGCAAATATCTTCTCCCATTCGGTAGGTTGTCTTTTAGTTTTGTTGGTTTTCTTTGCTGTGCAGAAGCCTTTTATTTTGATGTAGTCCCAATAGTTGATTTTTGCTTTTGTTTCCCTTGCCTCAGGAGACATACCTAGAAGGATGTTGCTACAACCAGTGTCAGAGAAATTACTGCCTGTGCTCTTTTCTACGATTTTTATGATTTCAGGTCTTACATTTAGGTCCTTAATCCATTTTATTTTTGTGTATGGTTTAAGAAAGTGGTCCAGGTTCATTCATCTGCATGTGGCTATTCAGTTTTCCCAGTACCATTTGTTAAAGAGACTTTTTCCCATTGCATATTCTTGCCTCCTTTGTCAAAGATTAATTGGCCATATAATTGTGGTTTTACATCTGGGCTTTCTGTTCTGTTGAGACCTGAAATTTTTTTGGAGTAAGGTTTTTTAATTATAGTTTAAATTTGTTTTATTGTAGAGTTCTTTAGATTTTCTCTTCTTGCATTATTTTGGAAAATTTTGTTGTTTAAGGAGTTTGTTCCTTTATCTGTGATGTCAAATTTATTAGCATAAAATTATTCACAATATTTTGTGTTTTCTGTAGTGTCTATAGAACCTGAAGTTGTTTCTTTTTTTTCATTCCTAATATTAGTAATTTGTATTTTCTCACTTTTTTCCATCAGTCTTGCTTGGGGTTTATCAGGTTTATTAAACTTTTTCAAAAACTTTTGCCTCTTTTGATTTTCTCTATGGATCATCTCTTTTCTATTTCATTGATTTCTGCTCTTGTTTTTAATTATTTCCTTCCTTTTTCCTCTGGGATTTAATTTAATCAACTTTTTTCTAGTTTGCTGGGTTGGTATCTGAGTTGCTTTTAACCTTCCTTTTTTAAAATGTTTGTTTACTTATTTACTTTGAGAGAGTGAGTGAGTATGAGCAGGGGAGGGGCACAGAGAGAGAGAGAGAGAGAGAGAGAATCCCAAGCAGGATCTGCACTGCCAGCATAGAGCATGGAGCACAACTTGGGGCTCAAACCCATGAACCCATGAGAGCATGACCCAAGCCGAAATCAAGAGTTGGACACTCAACCGACTGAGCCACCCAGGCGCCCTTAAACCTTCCTTTTAATAGATGCTTTTTAAAGCTGTCAATTTCCTTCTCAGCACTAATTTAGCTGCAGCCAAATCTGACATGTTTTCATTATCATTCTGTTCAAAATATTTTGTAATCTCCCTTGTGGTGTGTGTGTGTGTGTGTGTGTGTGTGTGTGTAAATGTGTTGCCTAATTTCCAGATATTTGGGGATTTCTTTTTATCTTTTTGTCATATCCATAAATTGATTTCTAGTTAATTCCATTGTACTCTTGAGAACATGCTAACCCTGATTTTAATTCTTTTGAATTTATTGAGATTTGTTCCACACCTCAGAATATGGTCTGTGTTGCTGAATATTCAGAATTTACCATAAAAGTTATTTTCTGCAGTTGCTGGATATATTTTGTAAATGTCAACTGTGTCACATTGGTTGATAGTGTTCTGTTTTCTTCTCTGTCCTTACTAATTTTTCTGTCTTTTGGTTGTGTCTTTTGGTTTAAATATCCAGCTACAATGGTGGATTTCTCCCTCCCCCTTTTACTTTGGACAACTTTACTTCATGTACCCTGAAGTGATACCATTAGCTGCTTACACATTTTGAATTTTTATGGCCTCCTGACATACAGTGCCCTTCCTTTATCTCTGCTAATATTCCTTGCCTTGAAATTTACCTTGTCTAGTATTGATGTAACCTTGCAAGCTTTTTTATATAAGTGTGTCTCTTGCAGTGTGAAGTTGGCTCTTTTTTATTTGGGATAATTGTGATTTTTAAGTAATCTCTCCTTTTATTTAAAGCATAATTTGTTAGCATAAAGTTGTTTGAAATATTGCCGTGTTACCTTCTTACTGTCCATAGGATCGGATGTTCCCTGGTTCATTTCTGATCTTGATAATTTGGGTGTTTCGGCTTTCTTTTTCATCAGTCTTGCTAGGGGTTCATCACATCTATTAAACTCTTTAAGAAAGTAACTTTGTATGTGTTGATTCTTCTATGCTGTTTGTTTTCTATCAAATAATAGTTTGATAAGTTTCTTTTAATTAGAATGTGTAGTCCATTTGGTTTTAATGCATTAATATGGTTGAGTTTGAATTTACCATCGAGGTATTTGGTTTTTATTTGCCACCTGTTTTTTTCTCCTTCTTACTTACCTTTTAGATTAATCAGCTGGTTTTTAGTGTTTCATCTTTATCTCCTCTGTTGGCTAATAGCTGTATTTCTGTAGTTTTTTTTATTCTAGGGATCATATTATACGTAAGTCCGTATTACCAATTACAGATTCATCGCACACCACTTCATGAACAGTGTAACATGCTCACAGTGGTGTAATTGCATTTCTGCTACTGTCTTATGTTTTACCATTACAGGTAAACTCCACTCTATGTTATTTATTTTTATTATTATTAAATTTTGCTTTAAACACTCAGGCAGCTTTTTTTTTAATGTTTATTTTTTTGAGAAAGAGACAGAGCACGAATGGGGGAGGGGCAGAGAGCGAGGGAGACACAGAATCCAAAGCAAGTTCCAGGCTCTGAGCTATCAGCACAGAGCCCGAGGTGGGACTCAAACTCAAGCACTGTGAGATCGAGACCTGAGCTGAAGTCGGAGGCCTAAGTGACTGAGCCACCCAGGCTCCCCAAGCAACTTTTTAAAAAACTGAATGAAAAAATCGTGTTTTATGCTTATCCATTCTGTTGTTCACTGGTTCTTGCACATTCAGCCATGCATCTGGTATCACTGCCCTGGAATGTAATAGAACTTCAAGTCTTTTGAGAATGTCCCTCTTCGAGTCTTGGTGAAAATATTCTCGGCTCGTTTGATTGAAATTGCTATTTTGTCTTCAGTTTTTTTAAGGGATATTTTTGCAGGATATAAAATTCTGGTTTTATAGGTTTTGGTTTTTATTTTTTCCTTTCAGTACCTTAAAGATGACACTCCATTATGTTTTGGCTTCCATTATTTTGGTTCCGTGACTTGAACGTAATGTGTCCTTTTCTCTGCCAGCTTTTAAGATTTTTTTTCTCTTTCTTTGATTTTTAGCAGTTTATTTTTTTTTTGTTTTTGTTATTTTTAAAATTTATTTTGAGAGAGACAAAGTGTGAGTTGGAGAGGGGCAGAGAGAAGGGAGAGAAAATCCCAAGCAGGCTTCACACTGTCAGGGCAGTGTTTTATGGCTAAGCTGAAACCAAGAGTTGGCCCTTACCGACTGGGCCTCCCAGGCCCCCCATGGTTTTAGCAGTTTAACAATAATGTATCTCAGTATGGTATTCTTTGTGTTAATTGCTTTGTATTTGCTAAGTTTTTTGTATCTGTAACTTAAAGTCTTTCTTCAGTTTTGGCCACTGTCTTCTTAATTTATCGTCTGCCCCATTATCTCTCTTCTCCTTCTGGGACTACAGTTACATATGTATTAGAACATTCTGGATTTCCTCACAGATGTTAGATAACTGGGTTTTTTTTTTTCTTTTTCTGAAAATTTTTACCTCTCCTTCAATTTGGATAATTTACATTGCTTCATCTTCAAGGTCATTGGTTCTCCTGCTATATTTAGTCTTCCATTAAGCCCAGCTAGTGAACTTTTTGTTTAGATACTGTATTTTTCAGCTTTAGAATTTCCACTTAGCTGTAATGGAGAGTGTCCGTTTCTCCACTGAAACTCCCTATCTGAACCCACTCTGTTCATCCTTTCTTATAAATTAAATACATTTTTGAAAGTCTAATTGGCTTTATTAAGCTATATAAATTAAGTATTTGTAATAATTTCTCGGTATCATAATGTCTGGATCGTTTCTGGGTCTATTTGTATTAACTTTTTTTTTCTCTTGTGAATTGACCGTGTCATCTCTTGATTATGAAAAACACTGTCCTGTTTGCATGTCATTTAATCTTATATTGCCTATGGGTGCTGTTCTCTAAAGAGTTTCACAGTATGTCATACCAGGCTGTTAAATTACCTTTGAATCGTCTTGATCCTCTGGTAGCTTCGTTTTACAGTTTGTATGGTGGGCCTATTGCAGTGTTGCTATTAGTCCTGAGACATGCCTGGTCCTCCCTCTTAAGACAGAGGTTGCCAGGATATGGCCACTGCCTGTTTTTGTACAGCCCTGAGCTAAGAACTCTCTTTGCATTTTTAAATGGTTATTTTAAAAAGCTATATAGGTGCCTACATAATGTCCTCAAGTTTGCCTCTTAAGTTCACAAAGCCTAAGGTGTTTACTGTCCAACCTTTTACAAGTTTGCCAGCCCCCAGCCTAAGGCATGGCCCTTCTAGGATTTCAGTGGAAAGCCCGAGATGTTTGTCATACTCCTCTAACTTGCCAGGACCTTAGTTTCACGTTCTTCTATCCAGCAGCAGGATGCTAAAGTCTCTGCTCAGATAGAATCTGCCAGCTGTTGCTTCCTGTGGGGTTTTGTGCATCTTGGATTGTGCATTTACTGTTCAGGAGTCAGCCAAGGATTCTAGGGGGATTTGGAGTAGATTTGAGGCTCCTTTATACGGCTCTTTCACTTTCTAGCCTCTCTGGCATGTTCAAATTCTGTTTCCTTGGCTCAGTAAGACTCCTGCCCTTTGCTTGAACCCCTCTACCGCTACAAACTGGGAAGCAGTGGGTTAATGTAAAACTCATCGAGTTTGCTTCCCTTTGAAGGATTATGTCCCCTGTTTTATGCCTGTTTTTGGTTACTCTCCAAACATTTGTTTTCATTATTTTGTCTAGAGTTTATCATTTCTTTTTTTTTTTTTTTTTTTTTTATTTATTTTTGGGACAGAGAGAGACAGAGCATGAACGGGGGAGGGGCAGAGAGAGAGGGAGACACAGAATCGGAAACAGGCTCCAGGCTCTGAGCCATCAGCCCAGAGCCTGACGCAGGGCTCGAACTCACGGACCGCGAGATCGTGACCTGGCTGAAGTCGGACGCTTAACCGACTGCGCCACCCAGGCGCCCCGAGAGTTTATCATTTCTTATCAGGAAAGTTAGTCCAATAAAAGTTCTCTGCTGTTACTGGGACCAGATTGTGCCAAGTTTGAGGCTTAAAAGAATTAATCCTCAATTATTAAACAAAGAAAAAAATGGCTAACCAGAAAGTTCATTACTCAAAGTTTTCAAACTGTTATTTGATTGTATCTAAACAAATTAGCTACAAAACTATTTTACTATCTTTTATACACAGTGTTAACAATACTGTCTGGGTCATATACTCATTCCCTTCTGTTGGTGGTACCATCCTACTTTGATGAGAGAGTTGGCACTGCTGCACATTCATTCTTTCCAAGTGGAAAATGAGAGAGTCACCTTTCCATATTGACTGATGGACTAAGCAGATGTTGTGCATACCTCCCAGGTGGTTTCCTGCATAAAGTAACTTTGTGCTGTGAGGCAAGAAGATGCAAGGCCACACAGCAATCAGGGAGTGAGAAGGGACAAGAGTAGGGCTGAAAGAGGGGATAGGCAACGAGGAAAGAATGGTTTTTTCTTTCTAACCCTTTAGCGAGAATTTGATTAATAGTTTTTAGGATTAAGACTTAAGCCTTCTGTGCTTTGATTTCCTGAGCTAACCTGTCAGCTTCCTGGACAGACAACATTTCAATTTAGTCCATGTTAAATGAGAATTTCAGCTTATGATTATTACTTTATTCCTTTATTACTTTATTCCTTTATTACTCAGACAGAGTTTGTCTGAGTCACTAGTTTTGAAATTCTCTTCCGTAACGTTTCACTGTTGTGATTGCCTTTGTTTTATGCTCTGTTTATACTCTGTTTGAAACATCTCAAAAGTGTTTGTTCTGCCTAATCTATTTTAGTAAAGTACTTTTCAAAACTAGTGTTATTGAGGTATAATTAAAGTATTTTTTGGCTTGTGGCACGGCAGCTTTCTCCCTTGATGTGACTATTACACTGTTTAACACTGTTTAAAGGAGAGCACTCTGATTGTTATTAAATGTCTCATCAGGACTCAAACGGATTTTTTTTTTTTCCCTTCTTAGCTGAGTAGGCCAAAAATAAAGGTGAAGTTCAAATATTTAGTCACAGAAAGGAAGATGTAGTTTTTTATTTAAAAAAAATTTTTTTTATTAACCTTAGTATTTGTTTTTTGTCTCTCTGTAGTTCTTACAGCTTCATTCTCAGATATTTCTGCTCAGTTCAGATGAAAGTACAGTTAGTCTCTTGAAGAATGGTTCTCTCCAGGCTGAGTCCGATTTCCAAAAGAAGGATCAACACCTTTTCCAGATGCATACTTCAGAATCCCCAGGATTAAATGATAGAAACTCCTGTCCCCACTGGTTTGATATAAATGATTCCAAAGTCCAACCAATCAAGGAAAAAGATATTGAACAGCAGTTTCAGGGTAAAGAAAGTGCCTACATGTTGTTTTATCGGAAATCCCAGTTGCAGAGACCCCCTGAAGGTATGGAAAGAAAAATGTTCTATTTGTTTAAGTTGATGACGTTAGGTGATAAATATTTAATGCTGTTTGAATTTTTACCCTTTTAAAAGAAAGTTTACTCTTGGGCACCTGGGTGGCTCATCGGTTAAGCATCTGACTCTTGGTTTCAGCTCAGGTCCTAATCTCACGGTTTCGTGAGTACGAGTCCCACATGGGCTCTGCAATGACAGCAAGGAGGGATTCTCCCTCTCCCTCTCTCTCTGCCCCTCCCCCACTCATGCTGTCTCTGTCTCTCAAAATAAATCAATAAACTTAAAAAGTTTACTCTTGGAACATTTTTAAATATTTTCAAGATTAACAGGAGGAAACGCATTATGCAAAAGATATCTAACCGTCATTTTATAATTATATATTTCTATTTATTTTTTCTCCTTTAATAATATGAGGCCATAGTTAGTATTTCAAAATCGGGTGCTTGGATCACATAATGGGTTCTTGTTGTGTGGACCGACTTGCTTGTGATTGCCCTATGCTTAGGCTTGGCTGTGTCGTTTGGCCATGTGTTTGTTGCCTTTGAGTTGTAAGGGGCCCTAGTCTTGTTTTCATATGTCCCCTTTTCTTTTTTCCTTTCCCTCAAGATAATTAATGTAGTCTCTGAGCAATTGAAGTATCTTCAAAACATTCTTTGTTAAACCTTCTAAGACAGCTCATAAGACAGGGAGGTTAAACACTGAGACCCACAGTGATACATTATTTTAAAGTGTTTATTTGGGGGGGTAGGCAGAGAGAGAGAGAATCTAGTGCTCTGTCAACATAGGGCCTGACGTGGGGCTCAGTCCCACAAACCGGCAGATCGTGACCTGAGCCAAAATCAAGAGCTGGACACTTAACCGACTGAGCCACCCAGGCACCCCCACAGTGATACATTTTTAATTGAAAGCACTAACATGAATCAAAGTGTGTAGACTTTGGTCACTTCCCAAAGTCCACTCAAAAGTAAAAATCCTAACCAGGGAAGTTCCTTGGATTGAGGCAAATCTGTGGTTGCAAATGAGGACACTGTTCTTAGAGAATGAAAATAGTAATCGTTTTTATAAAGAACAAGAAGAGAGCAGTTACTAATTTGCACATGAGTCAAAGGAAATAAAATTTCTGGATCTAAAACTGTTACACAGTTATTCTGTTTAACCAGAAATTCTAGGCTTTATTTTTTTGAAGGGGGAAAAAATACGGTAATGGTTCTGATAAAAATACTGTGAAGGCAAAATTCACAGTTCTAGAAATATATATTAACAACAAAAAAGAACGTGTTCAGATGGAGTATTTCTTTTTCCCCAAATTGAATTTTAGTATGTGTATGATTTGACTAGGTACTAAATGATAGTTTTCTAGTTAGCTTATAAATTGAATAAAGATCTGGCTGAAATCTTAATGGACTTCTGGGGGGAATAAAGGGATGGAACATGGCAAAATGATTCTAAATTCACCTAGAGAGGTGAGTTAATGGAAACTGACGCGGGACCTACTGAAGGGAATTCACTCCATCAGTAAAAACCTGTTTGTAAAAGCTCTAGCAGTTCAGACAGCACAGTGCTTAATGTGGAGAGGTGGGCAGATCACTGGAGTAGAGCTAGCCCAGATACCCGTCTAGGGTTTTTAAGGTTTTAACCTGTGGTAAGGTAACTTTTCAGCTAAATGGGAGGAAAGGGAAATCACTCAAGAAATAGAGCTGGAAGTAAGCTACTAATCACTTGAATTAGCAGTCAGTGTAATCAAGTGACTGTATTCGTCGCTTGAATGAAATTCGAGTTCCTTTAATGTTTTTGTTAAAAGGGAACCTTAAAATGTATAAGCATATTTTCTTTTTCTTTCTTTAATTTTTTCAATGCTCATTTATTTTTGAGAAAGCAATAGAGTGCAAGTGGGGGAGGGGCACAGAGAGAGAGAGAGAGAGAGAGAGAGAGAGAGAGAAAGAGACAGAACCCAAAGCAGGCTCCATGCTCTGGGCTGTCTGCACTGAGCCTGATGTGGGGCTTGAACTCGTGAAACGTGAGATCCTGACCTGAGCCGAAGTTGGTCACTTAACTGACTGAGCCACCCAGGCGCCTCATATATTTTCTGATCTTAAGGTAGAGAAGACCTTTCTAAGCTTAAAAGGAAAAAAAGAAAATTTAAGGAAAAATGTTACAAACATTTAATAATCTAAAAGGCAAATGACAAGCCCTGTGGGAAACAGGAAAATATATGACATTTATTTCCAGTCTGCAGAGTGCTCTCGTGTATATTCCATTGTGCTTAATAGAAAATTGGGAAAAGGATATAAATAAGCAAATGTACAAAAGAAGAAAGAAGAGCAACCAATAAAGTGAAGGAAAAAAAATTCAACCTAACTCATAATCAAAAAACAGGCATTGAAACGGCAGTGAGATGCCACTTTTTTCCTGCCAAGTAAAATGTTTCTGCTAATCTTGTTCTCGATAGTTGGCACTTCGTCTGGTTAGGTATATAAAGTAGTATAACCGATTAGGTTATGTGTATTTAAAAACCTTAAACCAGTAATTCTGCAAGTTGGTCTTGAAATAATCAGAGTTGTGTATAAATATTGATGTTCAAAGATGTCAGAGATGTTCGTTACTCCCATTATCTTATAATAATGACTAGAAATCACCCCAATGTCTAACAGAAAAGATTGGTAAGATTAATTCTGCTATTTATAGAATGGACTACTGTGCAATCATTTAAAACTTTGGAGAAACACAAATGTGAAATGAAAAAGCATGTAACAGATTTGTTAAATACAGTGCCAGTCACTTTAAATAAGCGTGTGTATGTGCGCACATGCGTGTGTGCACGTACAGACACGTTGCGCAGGTACATAGAAGAGAGACCAGAAGTATACTTAATAAATTTTAGGAGTATCTCTTGGGAATGGGATTACAGGTAATATCTATTTCTTTTATATTGGAAAAATACTTTCCAGAATTTTTGCAGTGACCAGTTACTACA
Source organism: Lynx rufus (assembly GCF_022079265.1). Lineage (NCBI taxonomy): Eukaryota > Metazoa > Chordata > Mammalia > Carnivora > Felidae > Lynx > Lynx rufus. Next base: position 6,590,100 of record NW_025814834.1, read on the forward strand.
TTTGTTATCAGGGAGAAAATAGTGGGTGTTCTTTTTTAAAAGTGTATTTAAAGAGAATCAAAGAAATGGACTCCTTCTACTAGCTTGGCTTAAAGAGCCATGTATCTTTCATTTGTCGTAATGTTTTCGTTTTTCAGATGGAAGAGCTTAGATCCATGAGAGGTTCGTGTTCACAGAGATAGTTAGTACAAGCTTTCCTAGCTCCCAGCACTTTCTACTTTTCCCTGCTGCCAGGTGTCCAGCCACCAGAGTTCGTGTAGTCAGCCCAAGTTAATGACGTTTTTTTCACAGCTCGAGCCAATCCAAGGTACGGGGTTCCAGGTCATTTGCTGAATGAAATGGATGCGGCCAACATTGAACTGCAAAGAAAAAGGTGAGTTTGACCTACTTTTAGAGTTCGAATGGTTTTTCTGGAGAATGAGGATCTAATTTAGGTCTTAAGTATTCAATCAGAAAAATTAAAAAGGAAAAAAAAAGTCAATTAATGCCAGTGTCTGTGTAGCTGCTGAATTTTTATAGTGAGAGTATCTTCTGCTTTGAAATGATCCTTCTCTGTGACAGCGAATGCAATCATGTCACACGAATGGCCGTTGCTGAGTAGGGATGAAGCCTGGGAACACTGGAGAACTTGGTAAACACACAGTCCACTAAATGAATTGTATCCTGGCCTGTCAGGTGGTGCTCTAGGTACAAAGAGCCCGCTGTGAAAATCACCCCTCCTTATTTTAGTTGTGGAGAAGTGACACGTAGTGACAGAAGACCGAAGGTGGGTAAAAGGAAGGAATGTGGATTCTGCGAACTCTCTGGCAGAAACCACTAACGGGTTATCCCAAGCGCAGTTTGTGAGAACTTGATGATTTCCTGTTCTCTTTTGAGGTGTCAGCTTGGACCCTGAAAAACTGGATCTTTAGTTGCTCTCTGACAGGGTCAGTGGGGTATTGGGTTAGGGAAATGGATGTTCTCGTGGTCTCCACGTGGCTGGCTCATTATGTAGCAGGGATGTGTTCAGCATTTTTATCATTGACTTGAAGCTGGGGGGAAAAAAGTGGCAAATGGATTGAATGGCAAACTGCTGTCAAAGGAAATCAAGACACTAAAAATATACAACCTAGAGTAAAACATCTTAAACAGGAAAGATAACCTGCATGAATGGGTGCACATTAGCAGCGGGTGTTCAGAGCAACAGTAGCAACAACGTAATGGGTTTAGCCAGCCAGCGCTAAGCTTTTTTATGTGAGCATCAGAAAAGCTAGTGCTGTCTTTGACCACATTAATAGAATTGTGTCTGGAGAACCTGAGCAGTGGCCTCACCCAGCTCTCCCTTGGCCAGATTGCCAGGAGTGGAGTAGCCAGCACTGGCCTTAGGGGAGCCGAGCGGATTCAGAGAAAAGCAGCCAGCACCAGGCTGCAGCTGAGGACCTTCGACCTGGGGAGAGTCGACTCTGGAGGATCTTGAGATCCGCTCTGAATATTTTACGGGAGGGTCTACGGGGTCTAGTGAAAGTAAGGGTGAGACAGAAGTTTAAAAATCTGGCACTTAACGCATCATAGGAAGAGGTTTCTAGCATATTTGTAACTGTAGTCTCAGGGTTGGAAGATTCTTTTTTTTTTTTTTTTTTAATTTTTTTTTCAACGTTTTTATTTATTTTTGGGACAGACAGAGACAGAGCATGAACGGGGGAGGGGCAGAGAGAGAGGGAGACACAGAATCAGAAACAGGCTCCAGGCTCTGAGCCGTCAGCACAGAGCCCGACGCGGGGCTCGAACTCACGGACCGCGAGATCGTGACCTGGCTGAAGTCGGACGCTCAACCGACTGCGCCACCCAGGCGCCCCTAAGGGTTGGAAGATTCTGAGCGTGGATACTTTTTCAGAATAATATTGCACAGTGTGTCTTAAAATTCGTTTTCCTTGGAATTCATGGTGGCAGAGCTGAAAACTTGCTATTCATTGAGAAACTAAAACGAGTTACTTTTGGAGCATGGAGGAAAAGGACATTAGTGATAATTAGGTAGAATAGAGAACTTATTTATATTGTAAATCAAGTATTTTTGTTTGGGGATGAAACAGTGTCTGTTATAAAAACTTAGCATTTGTGTATTTTTTATGCCTCTTTAAAGGGCAGAATGTGATTCTGCAAACAATAGTTTTGAATTGCATCTGCACCTGGGCCCTCATTATCATTTCTTCAATGGGGCTCTGCACCCGACAGTCTCTCAAGCAGAAAGCATGTGGGATTTCACCTTTGATAAAAGAAAAACTTTAGGAGATCTTCGACAGTCAATACTGCAGGTAATTTAGCCCTGCTTCCTCTTACTCATTGAGACATTAAGGTCCGTCTCAAGCTGGACTCTCCTTTTCAAAAACCCTGTTTGGGAGACAACTATTTCTTTTGCAGAGCCACTTAAAATCCTACGGCTGCCACTTCATGAGGGTTGCCCCAGATGTTCTCTCTGTGTACATCTTTCAGAGAGGCTTTTCTGCATGCCAACACCCACACTGTCCTGCCAGCAGGTTTTCAGGGGGAGAATCAAGCCTGGTATATTTTATCTGGGGAGAAAGAGTATAAGACTGTCCCTTTTTTGGAAAATTATTTGTTAAAAGAGGAGAAAAAATAAAGATGAGCATGTTGCCCAAAACCAAGAGCTAAACAAACAAAAGCATCTAACACTTCTCCCTTTCCTAAGTAGCGTTTCCTAAGAGCGTTTTGTTGTTTTAAATTTTTTTTAAGAGACAAAAAATTTAAGGCAAAAGAGAAGGCCAGACAGTGCGCAAGCAGGGGAGGGGCAGAGAGAAGTGGGGAGAGAGAATCCCAAGCAGGCTCCACACTTGTCAGCACAGAGCCCGATGGGCTCAAACCCATAAACCGTGAGATCACGAACTGAGCCAAAATCAAGAGTCGGATGCTTGACAAACTGCGCCACCCAGGCGCCCTGAGAATAGCATTATTACTAAAGCTTTTCAGTGAAGGAAAATCGCTCCTGGTGTGCAGTACAAACGAACCTCGTCGTCGGTCATTTCCTCTGAGTAACCAGTCCAGGTGTGCTTTACTGAGAACAGTGCTGCTTACTTTGCTTCCAGTGCCTTCATGTAGATCATGTCCTCTGGTTCTTAATCTCACGGCAACCCAGGGTAAGCTAACTCCATATTACAGGTGAAAAAATTGTGGTTTGGGGACATCTAATGGCTTGTGTATGGTCGGCCTTCTGGTTGTGGTAGAACTAGGCCCTGGTCTCCTTACTCTTTCCTTCCTTTTAATCACACCTTTTCACCTTGTGCTACTTCCTACTCAAGGAAAAGGGAAATAGAAAATGTAGGCATTAATTTCTTGCAGGAATAAATGAATTTTCTGAAAAAATGTATCAATTCCCAGGGCACCTTGGTGGCTCAGTCTATAAGCATCTGACTCTTCAGCTCAGATCATGATCTCATGGGGCTCTGTGGCAGCGTGGAGCCTGCTTGGGATCTCTCCCTCGCTCTCTGCCCCTCCCCCACTCATGCTCCCACTCTCACTCTCTCTCAAAATAAATAAAAAAAACACTTATCAGTTCCCAAAATTACTCACTTTCTCTTGATTTTCCTCTTGTACAAAGAAAAGCAGGCCAATGTCTTTTTTAACTTTAGTGGATTTGAATGATATTTAAATGTTGGATTCGTATCAGGATTTCTGAAATTTCCTAGTGTTTCTGAATTTTTGCATTAAAAGTTCACTCCTGAGCCAGTCCAGGCAGTGTTGTTGTAGGTAGGTTTGGGAAGGGGACCCCATCTAGGGGGACCTTTCAGATGGAAAAGACCTCTTCACCTTCGTAAGTTTCAAATTTGCTCCAGTCTGCTTTCTGGTGTTTTAAGTGCACATCTCTGTTATTCTGGAGGTAAGACATTGGCAAGAGGCTGCAGGGTTGACTCAGTTAACTAATCACCTGTAAAGAGGAGATTTCTTTTTAAGGGAGCTACCTTGTGGTATTGTGGAGAGGAATGAAGTAGGACTGACCCTTACAGGCGATGTTATCCTGGTGAGATGACCAGTCCCCAGAGTCTTAGATCTAGAAACTTAAAAAAAAAAATCCATGGTGATACTATTCTGTAAATTGGCAATGCTACTTTTTGAATTTATAGTGGGAAACATTCCTTTCAAGTTAACAAAAATGTTGGTGTGTGCTTTTCCCTGCACAGTGCTAGTGAAACGAATGATTCTTGCTCTTTGGACAAAGATTTTTGGGCTGGCATGCTATCAGTGTGCCTTCCCGTGGAAGTGGCCTTCCCCGTGAATTAAGTACAGTCGTTGGGGTGGTCATCACGTTCACTGTGTATGCAGCATTCTCCGGTCACTAATGGCTGAGATTAACCATCCTTGGATTTGGCTTATTTAGCAACGAGTGATGCCTCCTTGCCACGTTTTTGGTGCTGGGTGGGATGGATGTATTCATTTGCTAGCTCCCTGTTTCATCTAAACACATGTAAAATTGCACCGTGTGATTCTTTCACCTGGAAATGTGAAATTAATGTTACTTCCCATCGTTCTGTTTTCTTCCACTAATATTCTGTAGCTGTTAGAATTTTGGGAAGGAGATCTGGTGCTTAGTGTGGCAAAGCTTGTTCCTGCAGGACTTCACGTTTATCGGATGCTGGATGGTAAGATAAACAACTGAAATACAACAACTCATCGCATATATTTATATTTTGATCATCTCCTCTGTGATTGTCTTCTCTTAGCCGGTCTCTCCCCCTACTTGCTACTTCCTTAACTAGGCTATCATCACGTTGTCGGTTTTCAAAGAACTAATTTATCTGATTTATGTTCTATGTGAATTCTGCTAGCACAGACGTGGTTTATATTTTTTTTTTTCAAATTAAGGGCACCTCTCCACCAAAACAAGTTTTTGAGAGGCTTTGGATTTTTTTTTTTTTATATTACCACAGATTTTGTAGCAAAGCAGACAAAAATACTTTGAGAACTTAAAAGTATTTGCTACCTGTGAATAACAACTGAACAATAGTAATAGCAGGAGCTGCAGTGACATTTATTTTATACTTCACTGTGCTAAACACTGAGATAAGTTTTCTGTAAATTGTATCCTTTGATTTTCACAAAATTCTTTTATCTCCATTTCCTAAACAAGAAAACTGACGCTTGGGGATGAGGCACACAGGACAGATAGCTAATTAGTGCTGGGTCCCAGGCCATGTGATGCCTAAGCTCACTCCTGCACGGTGTTCATTACGGTCAGTGCTTCCCCTGCTCTCGTGCTCGGGAGGCTTACATAACAACAGTGCGGAAATGCTTACATAAAATGGAAAAAAAAAAAAACCGTAAGAGTATGATGAGAAGAATAAAGATAAACGTGATATCGGGACACCTGGGTGGCTCAGTCAGTTGTCTGACTTCAGCTTGGGTCATGATCTCGCTGTCTGTGAGTTCAAGCCCCACGTCGGGCTCTGTGCTGACAGCTCAGAGCCTGGAGCCTGCTTTGGATTCTGTGTCTCCCTCTCTCTGCCCCTCCCCTGCTCGTGCTATGTGTCTATGTGTCAAAAATGAATAAATGTTTAAAAAAATTTAAGATAAGAGTAATAGTAAATAATACCAGTATAATATTATGACTGCCTTTTCCTTAATTTTCCTTTATGAGAATGCTTTTTCAAACAAATATTTAAGTGTCTCAGGTTTTTGTTTTTGTTCAGTTGTCTTTGGTGATCATGACAGATGGTCTCACTGATGGCCTCTTCTTCCTAGGAGATAACCTGACACTGTGTGAAATGGAAATTGAGGATGGGGAAGACATCTTTGTATGGAATGGGGTGGAGGTAAAAACACATTGAAGAAATATTTGTGATGGTTCTGTTTTTTTCAGTTGTTGAATAAAACTTTATTCAGCATACGTGAAGGCAGCTAGATTTTAGAAAAAGTCTGAAATGTCTGATAAATTGTAGGTATAATCAGTGTTAGTTATATGCTAAAGAGATGTTTATTGAGTGCCTCCATCGAGCCAGATGCTCCATTCAAAAGTAAATAGTCCTTCATGCGTTCTGTTCCGTGTAAATAATTGTACTGATCCGGGTGCTGAAGTAGGGATCTGTGCATATTCCCTGAGGGAGTTCAGAAGGGGGCAAATACTTACACTGAGTTCTAGGAGTTACCTACAAGAGCAGAGTGAGTTTTCTAAGTCAGGAAAGGGGCAAGGAGCGTCTCACCCACTCGGTGGACTGCCCTTGGTTCATCTCCTGTATTTCCAAGGCTCTTTTTCTGTTGTTGTTTTTTCCCCAAGGCTTTATTACCACTACTGGGGACTCGTCCGTCTCTGTCTCCACTCCAGATTTCTCTCCTAGAAAGTAAAAAATGGCTAAGAGAAAGTTTCAATGGAAAAATCTAGAGTTGTTCTTCTGATATATACAAGACATTTGTGAAAATTGTATTTCACTTGAAAAGAAAAAGATGAGAATTCTTCAAGAGTAGTCTTTTACTGTGTTCTGTTGACTTGATCGTGGCAGATAGAAACTATACTAACACTTGTCTTGCTGTCATTGTAGGTTGGTGGCATCCACATTCCAACCGGTAGCGACTATGAGCCTGTGCTCATAAATGTTCTTCATCTCGCAGCAAGCAGCCAGGGGGAAAAGTGTCAGCAGTTGGTAGAGGCCCCACATGTGTTCCCATCCAATGCAGAAGTGCGGGCTGTGCTCACAGCCTTGGCAATGCCCGTAGCCGTCCTCTTCATCAGCACCACCGACTCTGTCGGGGAAGAGAACTGGGTCGCCATTCCCGAGGAAGATCTGAAGAAGACGTTCAGAGAACAGGGCCTCGGGAACGGGAGCTCGGTTCTCGTTCAGGAGTCTAAAGATGATAAGAGGTAGCTTGCTGAAACATAAGAGAATTCCTTTTTAAGAAATTTTAATTATAGTTTTTCTATCTCTTAGAACTCTAAAGCTTTATTTTAATAATGGTAAGAGTTCAGTATTTTCCTTTTGTTTCTAAACATCGTGTTTTGTGCACTGTATACAGGAGTGTTCTGGGTCAGGCAGCTTGGAGGAAAGATGATACTGAAATGGGTTTTTTTTTTTTTAATTTTTCCAGTAAGTATGGTCGATAATATAGGTGTAGATGAGATATAGTCTGGTTTTTTATAAAGCAGAATCTTCGCAAATCAGTTCTGATTAGCACTCACTACAAAACCGAAGGCACATTCTCACAAAGTTCCTGAATTTTTTCATGAGGAGGATATTAAGATACAGCTAAATTTGTCCATTTTGTCACAAGATTCCCAGAAGGCAACTCCAGTTTTCATCACAATCCTTTTTCTGACTCCTGAGACCCTCCCATCTGCCCAGATATGGCACTTAACGTCAGGAATTATAACTTCGGTCCCCATGAGTCACACGGATGCTCCGAAGTGCCGCGTCTCTCCGCTTGTCACCCACGTCCGTTGTGGTGCTTTTCCGTGGTCAATGCGTCCTTCACCGTCACCCACCAGCTTTCCGTCTACTGAGGACTTGAGGTTGCCATCAACAAATGAGTTCGCTCCTTGACCAGTGCCGCGAATATGCTTACATTACAGGCTCCGTATTGTCAGTAATGGTGGCCGTGACATAGGGCGCTCAGAACCGCTTTTATTTTGTATCACATCTATTACTACTGCTCTTTGGGACGAGTGTTTTCCAGGCATTTATTTCCGCACTTTGTTGATTTAACTTAAAAGTTTATTATACATTCCTTTATAACAAATAACATATGTGTGTTAGGACTTGGGGAACGGAGAAGCGAAGACCGAGCGTCCGTGCCCTGGGCCGGCTTCCCTGGTGGTTCCAGGTGCAGGTGTAAGCGCTCTGACACTTCTCTTTGAAAACGGTGGCAACACACAAGACGAAAAATGTGGCACCAGGTTATTTGTATGAGCCAAAGAATAGTTGGAGTCCTGAATACAGACCCTGTAGACCTACTGCCTAACGCTGCCCTAGAAGCATAGTCTGCTTTCTTAAAGCCAGCTCCGTACGCCCTGGTTACCTGCAGTCAGTCACGTCAGAGATGCCTGCGGAATTTTGGAAATAGCGCATAAGGGAAAGTGTTAATTTTCCGATCCTTTCTGACCTGTAGAAGTGCTGTGTAAAAACCCATTTTTTTTAATGTCTTTTTCCCTACAGTTTGCTGCTCAGACAAGGGAAATGGTTCACTGGTGCGAGTGAGACCAGCTGGCTCCAAGTTCAAAATTTATGCGAGGTGGAGTCTGAGGAGAAGCAAGTTAAAATATCAGCAACTGTGAACACAGTGAGTAGGTTACACCTCAAGTTTGGAGGACGGTTTTCTAGTCGGACAGAATTTGACATGGAAAGCAGTACCCAAGGTCTTCAGGACAGTTGTCTCAGTGGGCTTCTAGATCTAAAGAAATCAACTTTTGGGGGCACCCGGTTGGCTCAGTCAGTAGAGCATGCAACTCACGATCTCAGGGTCATGGGTTCAAACTCCCATGTTGGGCGTTGAGCCTACTTTAATAAAAAAAAGGGAGGGAGGAGGAAATAAAAATTTTATTACTAACATTTGATTACTGCTCGTTTACCTGTATCAGTGGCATATTTATTTCAAGAAAATATGGGCCGTTTTTTCCCTCCAGAGGCTGGAGTTAGAATATAGGATTTGCCTATTTAATTAGTTCATGGAATCTGCTGGCTTCGATAAATATAAAATGTTGTTTTCCTACGACCTTTTCTCTATTTTTCAAACCAGGCATATATGTTTTACTTTTGTGTTGTGGTGTTGTTGATCTTCATTTGCTCTACATGCTCTGTATAAAGCCAGCTGCTCTTAAAAGTGATTCTTCACTTTTCCACTTGAAGACCATGACCCTCATTTCCTTAAACATCATTCCAGGAAACCTCTTTTTATATTCACATATTCTCAGTTCATTGAGGTTTTTTTATCTATAACATCAAAAGAAACCTGTTAAAATGTTTTCTTTAAATACTCTAATTTCTTACGGTGCATTAATATTTGTTGGTACAGTAGAGGGGACAGTATAAGGCTGGTGTCCTGAAGCTCGAGAGACCTGCCATCCTGACCCTAAGTGAGGACTTTGGGGAGTCCTGGTTACTCAGTCCTTGTCCCTTCTTGGCACCTTCTGGGGCGCTGCTGGGAGGATCCTGTCCGTGATCGCTGACATCACTTTACCGCTGAATTTCCAGTTTTATGCCCTAGAGGCAATTAGCCTAAACCAAAAAGGAAAAAAAAAAAAAAACAATATAGATAAAATGATTTAAACAGATTTAAATAGTGCCCTTGGATTAGCATTGTACATTTTTATATTTTCTATGCTCATTGGCCCTGAATTCGTCATTCTTAACATAAACAAATACCATTAACTTTGTTTTCTTTTGTTTGCTCTCATTAAAAAGGTTAGTGGGTTTTCAGCTTTTTGCCTTTGTAGCTAGAATTGCTTTAAGTTTTTCCATAAGTGTCTTCTTTCTGCTCCAGTTAACATCAGTTTGGTAAAATCTTAACTATTAAGATCTGAGTTTTTATTTTTAACTTGGTAGAAGATAGAAAATGAATTTCAGGGATAGAAAAAAAAAATCTTTTTTCAAGTAGGCCGAAACCCTGTCCAGTGACTGGTAAGGCAGCTAACCTGTTTACGTGCGCACTGATGACCTCATGCTGTCCCCTCCCGTTGTTCTCCCGCAGAGTCACTAGTTCATTTCTCTATTTTAGGTGGTGTATGAGATTCGAATTAAAGCCATAAAGGAATTAAAATTAATGAAGGAACTAGGTAATCATTTACGTTTGCTTTCGGGTTTTGGGGTTTAATTTAGTTTTGTTTTGATTTTTGGTTGAAAAAACTGTGGGAATACAAAAAGTAATTCAGGAGTGCCTGGGTGGCCCCAGTCAGTTGACCGTCCGACTCTTGATTTTGGGTCAGGTCGCGATCCCAGGGTCGTGGGATCAAGCCCTGCATTGGGCTCCGCGCTGAGCATAGAGCCTGCCTAAGATTCTGTCTCTTGGCCCCTTCCCCCAGCTCGTGCATGCGTGTTCGTGTTCTCTCTCTCTGTCTCTCTCTCTCTCTCTCTCTCTCTCTCTCTCTCTCTCTCTCTCTCTGTGTCTTTCTCTCTCTCTTTGTCTCTGTCTCTGTCTCAAGTAACAGGGAAAATTCATGCACCTACCACACAAAATGGACAATTGTTAACATTTTGTCATGTGTTTATTGTTGTTTGAAACATTGCAAATACAGTTAAAATTCTGTGTCCTGCTCCTCAGACCTAGTCCCTCTCCCTCCCCAGATGCAACCAGTGTATCTGATTTGGGTGTGTGTCTAGTGTATGTGTTCGTATTGTGCTTCTATATTATGCTTCACATTTAAATTAATTCTGTCATACTGAATATAACATTCTGAAACCCACTCTTCACTCAGCATTAGGTTTTCTTTAACAGCTTTATCGAGGTATAATTTACATCCTATGAAATATGCATTTTAAGTGTCAGCGATGATTAGTAAATGTATGGAGTTGTACGGCCATCAGCATACTCCAGTTTCCAAACATTTCATTGCTCCAAAAAGATCCCTTATGCCGGGTGCCTGGGTGGCTCAGTTGGTTAACCATCCGACTCTTGATTTGGGCTCAGGTCATAATCTCACAGTTCGTGGGTTCGAGCCCTGCATTGCGCTCTGTGCTGACGGTGTGGAGCCTGCTTGGTATTCTCTCTCCCTGCCTCTCTCTCTGCCCCTACCCTGCTCTCGCTCGCGCTCTCTCTCTCTCTCTCTCTCCTTCAATCTCAAAATAAATAAATAAACTTAAAAAAAAAAAAAAAAAGATCCCTCATGCACCTTTTGCATTCCAAACCCCGACAGCTGTTCGTCTACTTCCTGTCTCTGTAGACTTACAGAGACATATGGTTTGTAGTCCCTTGTGTCTGACTTCTTTCACTTAGCATACCGTTTTTGAGGTTTATCCATGATTTAGCGTGTACCAGAGTGTGTTCCTTTATTGCTGACTAAATACTCAGTGGTACAGATGGATCACATTTTGCTTATTCATCTACCAGTTGATATACGTTTGCATTGTTTCTAGTTTTAGGGTTTTATGAATAATGCCACTGTACACATTTACATCCAAGTCTCTGTGTGGACATGTTTTCAGTTCTCTTGGGTAGCTATATAGGATTGTAACTGCCGGGTCATATGGCAAATGTATGTTTAACTTTATAAGAAACTGCCATACTACTTTCCAAAGTGGCTGAATCATTTACATCCCCACTAGCAATGTATCAGCATTGCTGTTTGTCCATATCCTTGCCAGTGTTTGTAAGTATCTTTTTGATTATAGTCATTCTAGTGGATGTGAATTGCTGTCATTGTGTTTAATTGATTTTCCTAATGCAGCAGTTGTGAGCACTTTTGATGTGCCTACTGTCTATCTAAAGGATTCTACTAAAAAGGTACTAAAATTAGCAAGCTTAGCAAGAAGTCAGGATTAATACACAAAAGTGTGTTGTTTGTTTACTAGCAACAAAAAAAATGGAAAATGAGATTAAGAAAACATTTACAATAGCATGAGATATCATGAAAAACTTGGGAATAAATTTAACGAAATATGTGCAAGACGTATATATATATACTTACGACAAAAAAATTTTGTTGTGAAAAGTCAAAGAATACCTAAATAAGCAGAGCACTGTATCGTGCTCTTGGATCAGAAAAGATGACATTGTTAAGAAGTGAATTCTCCCAAAATCGATCTGTAGATTGAATGCATCCTCCTCACTCAAAATGCTATTGGGTTTTGCGTGTGTATGTGTGTGTGTAGAAATTGACAGGCTGATTCAATTTATATGGAAGTGCAAAGAACCTAGAGTATCCTGACAGTTTGGGGGTGGGGGTGGGGAACAGAGTTGGAAGAGTTACCCTGTCTGATTTCGAGATTCAGTCCGAAGCTGTAGGCATCAAGACAGTGGGTGCTGGCATAGGAGTAAACATAGGGCAGCAAGCTGCCTAAGCCTGTAACCTGTTTCTTTGCAGTCAGTGAGCCGAGAATAATTTTCATACTTTTAAAGGACTCTTTTAAGAAGAATGTGGAATAGAGACTGTATGTGGTTTTGAACTTAAAATATTTATATTGGAACCACATTGAGAATCCAGAAATAGATACAAATATGTATAGTCCGTTAACTTTTTTAATGTTTATTTATTTTTGAGAGCAAGAGAGAGAGCATGAGGGGGGAGGGCAGAGAGAGGGAGACACAGAATCGGAAGCAGGCTCCAGGCCCCGAGCTGTCAGCACAGAGCCTGACGTGGGGCTTGAACTCAGGAACCACGAGATCGTGACCTGAGCCAAAGTTGCATGCTTAACTGACTGAGCCACCCAGGCACCCCTACCTAATCCGTCGACTTTTAACAAAAGAGCAAAAGTGTTTCCCTGGGGAAAACAAGTATATTTTCAAGGTAAGGTGCTGGATACTCTAGCTTTGCCTTATATCATGTAAAATACTAATTCTAAGTGGATCATAGACCTAAATGTTGAAACCATTTATATACAATTTCTAGGAGAGAACTTATGAGAAAATCTTTGTTACTTTATCATAAGGAAAAGATTTTTTAAAATCAGGACTCAACAGGCACAAACCATAAAAGAAAAAAACTAACAAATTGGCAATATTAAAATTTAAAACCTCTGTATTTAAAAGACATTTGAAAAGACAGGCCACAAACTGGGAGGAAAACAATTTGTGTAACACACATTGGACAATAGACTTGCATCCAGGTCACATAAAATGTGCTTGTACCGTAATCAGAAGACAGCCCAACCCCACATTGGGAGGACGCTTTACAAAAGCACGTCTCTCTGTGGATGACCAGGAAGCCCGGGGAAGGATGCTCGGTGTCATCAGCCATCAGACTGCAACCGTGACAACACAGCACCGCACACCCAGCGGGATGCTTACGGTCACTGGCAAACCCGGTGTTGGCGAAGATGTGGGGCTTGTGCAGCCCCCGCTTGGTGCTGGTGGGGGTGTAAAGCGGTAGCCACTTTGGTAGAGAGTCCGCTTAGTATGAGTTTGAACGTTCACTTACCCGTCCTAGGTGCTTATCCAAGAGAACTCAAACCTATCCTCACAAACACTATACGGTGTTCGTAACGAAAACGGGATACAGTCCAGAAGCCCACGCGCCCGTGAATGGGTGAGCTCACTACGGTGTAGCCTTCTAGAGGGATGCTGTTCATCAGAAAGAGCCGCAAACAACCACCACCTGCGAAACATGTAGACTCTCGGAGTGCAGAGCAGAAACTAGGCACGGAAGAGTTCGTATTCTTACGCTTCCATTTACATGAAGTTTTCAAAAAAGAAAACCTAAGCTGTAGTTACAGGGGTGGAAAATCGGATTGGGGGTGGAGGTTGACTGCAAGGTAACATGAGGGATTTGAGGGATGTGGCTAATCTAGCTCCGTTTGCAGGTGGTTGCTCACTGTTTAAATCAGACTCTTTGTACACGTAAACTGGATGTGTTTTATTGTAACCTGCACCTGAAATTGAAAGCATTTGGTTTATTAAAATGAATACTTCACCCTCTTCCGTGAAACCGGCCTCCCTGCCTTCACTCTTGCTCCCCTCCAAGCCGTTCTCCATTGAGCAAGTGATCTTCTTAAATGGATGCGAATCCGATCGTATCACTCTCCGCCCAGCTCTCTGGAGCCTCCTTCCCCGCCCTCTCCTCCAAGACCTGGCCTCCTCTGACCACGGCCTCCGACTTCTTTCTGGTCCCCTCCTCTGCTTATTCACAACACACCCCCCGTGCTGGCTTTCTGGGTTTCCAGTGTGCCAGCTGTACCGCACCTCACCCAACTTCTCAGGGCTGTCTCCTCCCTCAGCTCTGTCCCCTTCCCTCCTCTTCACTCACTTCACTCAGTTACCCCAGCAGAAATGTTACTTCCCGTCGTCCCGGAACACGCGGTCTGCACTGCTGTCTGTTTTGTCCTGATACCCCGTACCTCCCTTGTAGCGCTGGGGCCCTACCTGCACCCCTTTCCCCAGCAGCCGAGCCTCTGAGCACAGGCTCCATAGCTGTTCCGCCTCCCGCCGCACCGTCCGCTTCTAGAGCGGGTCTGGCACATAGGCGATGTGGCTCGTGGAATCAAATGGGACTATTTTAAGGAGGTGGTATTTAAAATGCATGTTTTTAAGTTGAAGAACTCTCCATAAGCTGTTTCAGTTGTCAAGAAACTTGTGTTAGAATTGTTTGCTAGCTTCATATTACCACCGTGTAACATGGAGAACTCCAGAATTTCAGAGATTTGCTGTGGTCTGGCAGAGTGTGAGCTGGGAAGGCCCGTGCTGTTCTTATCCTCCCAGCCCCCTACTCATATCTGGCCATTTAAGAATTCTGTCTGGACTCAAAACCTGGTGGGCTCCTCCCCACAAAGCAGGAATCCTCACCCCCACAAAAGTAGGGGCCTCATCCACTTAATAAGCATAAAAGTCACTTAATGTATTTTACACGTAGGCAGTGGGCACGAATGTCAGTTACCGTGGCTCATTACGTAACATCAGCCACCCGGCAACATGGTTCAAATGCCAGCTACACTGGACAATAACTGAGTAATTGCATGAAGTACGAACTTGGTACTCGCCCTTCATTGCACAGATCACTGCCTAAACAGCAGACGTGCCTCATGATCAGGGATTCATCTCACCGCAGCACAGCGTGCGATCTGTCCCCCCTTCTGTGGCGACCTGCGCGCTTTCTGCAGTAATGGCTAACCGATCGCTCCACAAAATGAGGGTGCAGCCAAGAAGGTACACAGAGGGATAGCAGTAGCTAACCGTGGGCACGATGGCACTGCGCAGCTTGAGACCAGATGTGCAGCCAGAGGACGTGAATGAATGTGAGGAAAGTGGTTGTGACAGAAAGGATGGCGACATTCCAGAGGACGTGGCGCTGGCAGAGAACCTCACGTCAAAGGAGCTCCTGGAGGCACACCTCAGTTGTTTAACCGGCCAACTCTGGATTTTGGCTTACATCATGATCCCACGGTTTGTGAGTTCAAGTACCGCATCGGGCTCTGCACTGCCAGTGCCATGGGATTCTCACCGTCTCCTCTTTCTCTGCCCCTCCCTCACTCAGGCTCTCTCTCTCAAAATCAATAGATAAAAAACTTCAAAAAAAAAAAAAAAAAAAGGAGCTCCTGGAGGACTTCATGAGGTTGAGCACAACGTAGGAAATTTTGGAAGCAGACCCAACTTAGATTATGAACGTTTGCCAGGGGATAGACCAGATGCCCCCTCCGGATTGTAAGCTCTCCGACAAGAAGAGAGCCCTGTGTAAACTCGTCTTGCTATGTTTTTTACAAAAAAAAAAAAAAAATACTCTCAGGGTCTCTAGTGTTTTAAATATTAGTTTTACTATTTGTTTTAATTTCACTATACACTCATAACCAACAGAGATTTAAATGTTTTTTGTTTTTGTTTTTTCTTTTAAATTTTTTTAACGTTTTATTTATTTTCGAGACAGGGAGATAGAGCATGAACAGGGGAGGGTCAGAGAGAGAGGGAGACACAGAATCTGAAACAGGCTCCAGGTTCTGAGCAGTAAGCACAGAGCCCGACGCGGGGCTCAAACTCACGAACAGTGAGATCGTGACCTGAGCCAAAGTCGGACGCTTAACCAACTGAGCCACCCAGGCACCCCTTTAAATGTTTTTTTAACGACAGTGCTGAAAGGTCACAGGACGTCTGCAGTGGCCCTCATGGCTACTAGGCTGGCTTTGCGCTGTTTCAGCTTGACTGGCACTCCCTCGGTGCTCGCTCCCGCGAAGTGAACGCTGCCTGTACTTGGGGGGTTTTGTCTTGTAGCTCATTGTACCTTTCTGCTAATTAACACAGTAGAGCATCTCTCCTTAGTTTGGTTTGGTGCACTAACCAGCTTCTTTTTATTTTTAGCTGAGAACAGCTGTTTGAGACCTATTGGTAGAAACGGGAAGCTTCTCTGTCCAGGTAAATCGCGGGAGCCTTCAGAACCTACGCACACTCGTGCCATCGGTCCTTCTTAACACTTAACTTCCGGTAATGCTTGCAGTGCTTAACATCCTTAAATTTACCTTTTGGAAACTAATTTTTAGGACATTTTATGGTCCCAGTGCCATCTTCACGTATTACAGAAAATCTTAACCAGAAATTCAGACACTTGTGTCATCTAAAGGAAAACGCCTGCCTTTCTGATAAGCTGATCCTCATTTTAGGCTGTTGTTTTGATCGAGTCCTATCTTTCTAGATTTATTGTCAAAGTGTTTTATTTGTGTTGCTCATTTTATTGTGAGAGCAGTTGTGAAACAGTTTTTGCTCTCGCCTCTGTAATGCACCTTGTCATTCGACTTAGATAATCAATGGCGGTCACTACAGCAGCTTTAAATGTGGAAGAGGCTGGTCCATCACCCATGAATCAGTGGGGAATATTTCGCTTTGAATCCGTGTAAACAGTGGCTCATAGATAGCTGCCTCTTATTTCTTAGCATTGTTGTGCAGATAACTTGAGAGTGTGGAAATTGAAAATCAAACTTAACTATCGTATAGGTAATCTTTTTACATGGAGTGCACCTCATTTTTTTTTCTTTCTTGACACTGTTGATTTGCAAAGAAATACTGGTTTCAGTATGTTATTTTGCCCAGAGAGGTAGGAATTCATAACACTCATCATGTTATCCACATTCTTTGTAGTGCCAGACAGCTACACCGTGAAGGAAGCGGAACTGAAGATGGGCAGTTCATTGGGACTGTGTCCTGGGAAAGCACCAACTCCCTCCCAGGTACAGAATCAGCCTTCCCAGAGTCAGAAGTTCTTTTTCTGTTTTTAAAGTTTATTTGTTTTTGAGAGAGAGAGAGAGAGAGAGAGAGAGAGAGCGAGCGAGCGTGTGCAAGGGAGGGGCAGAGAGGCAGATACAGAATCTGAAGCAGGCTCCAGTCTCTAAACTGTCAGCACAGAGCCCGACGCGGGGCTCGAACCCAAGAACCACGAGATCATGACATGAGCCGAAGTCGGACACTTAACTGACTGAGCCACCCAGGCATTCCCAGAAGTTCTTAATTTCATAATTCTTACCTTAACTACTGCAGCAGTAATTGTTTTTCATAGAAGTTTCTTTCTTAAATGGTACCTTTTATGTTAGGCATACATCCATATGGTTCTTCGTGTTTAAATTTTTTTTTTTTTTCAACGTTTATTTATTTTTGGGACAGAGAGAGACAGAGCATGAACGGGGGAGGGGCAGAGAGAGAGGGAGACACAGAATCGGAAACAGGCTCCAGGCTCCGAGCCATCAGCCCAGAGCCCGACACGGGGCTCGAACTCACGGACCGCGAGATCGTGACCTGGCTGAAGTCGGACGCCCAACCGACTGCGCCACCCAGGCGCCCCTGTTCTTTGTGTTTAAATCAAGAATATCCTGTCAGAGTATATTCATAAAGTTCTTTTTCTGTGGAAATTTTGTGTTAGGGGGGGCATCTAAAGTTGAGTGGCCACCTATTTGAATCTAAAATGCACCCTTTTCCCCCCACATTTTGACATCCGTGAGATTAGGATCCATCTTACAATCTGTAGCATCTGTGATTACTTCTGACACTGTTTCTCTGTTAGAGGTACAGAAAGTAATGAGTAATCGCCACGGCTTCTTAGATTGAATGAAAACAGCGTATTGATCTTGCCCCGAATTACTCTCTGCAGGAGTCTAATAGTCTCATAGCAGTTCTCTTTTTAATCAGTATTCATTTTCTGTGTAAGATATTAGGTCGACCTTTGCGAGAAGCCCTACCTTTTTTAATAAACTTTTATTACCATCCAAAAGTCAGTGTCCTTACTGTTAAGACTCTGTATCCAGGGAAGCTAGACTCCTGTCAGGATCCCTGTGGTTCCTGGAGCCACTTCATTAGTGTCCCAGCTCCCTCCTCTTTCATTCGTTCCTACCGTGAACTTTAGCACGTCAGAGTGCATGACAAGCTTGTGGCGGGGGAATGTGACAAGTAAGATTGAGTCTGAAAGGAAATGAACTGACAGATCAGATTCCCTGGACAGAAAATAAGATCACAACCAAATGACAGAGGAAAAACCCAGCTAATGCTTACAGTGTGTAGCAAATCCTTTTGAGGAGTGACTGAGAAAGAAGTGAAGATCATAGTGAAATAAATAATACCTGTGACAGACAAACATTGACATAATAGTACCTACAGGAGTAAAAACAATGGTGTGAGCATCTTACGTTTCTAGGTGGTTGAGATTATTGTTTAAATTGCATCTTTATTTGTATACAGTATGAGTTTTTTATTAAAATTCCATGGGCCATTGGCTTGTCTTTTCTGGAAGAAAATAACACATGTATAAAATTTTAAAATTTAGATTAAATCGCATTCATTGATCTTAGCTGTTCCTGTTTTTCACTGTGGGGAGTGATGTTCAGCCTGGTACAGAGATGGAGATCATCGTAGAAGAAACAATGTCTGCGAGAGATGTAAGTAATTTTACTATTTTTGGTGTGGGGAAAGGTCTGTGGGCGTTTGGTCTAGGGAGCTGTGGGAACCCGTGTTTGGGTTTTGAGGTCCTAAGGTTAGGATTCACATAATATATTTTAAAGAATTCTGTGCATTCATTAAAAGAGTAATTTGGGGAACTCGGAAATTGGTGAGCCAACCCAAAGTTTTAAAATAAGATGATTATTTTTTTTCTTTTTTGATTACCAATAATACTTGTTTATTACAGAAATCTGGGAGGACTTTAAGATACAAAACAGGTGAACATAAGGGAAGGGAAGCAAAAATAATATAAAAACAGGGAGGAGGACAAAACATAAGAGACTCTTAAATATGGAGAACCAACAGAGGGTTACTGGAGGGGGTGTGGGAGGGGGGATGGTCTAAATGGGTAAAGGGCATTAAGAAATCTACTCCTGAAATCATTGTTGCACTATATGCTAACTAACTTGGATGTAAATTTAAAAAAATAAAAATAAAAACTCTGGGCTATGTAGAAATGGATTAAAAGAAAAAATTAAAACCTCATTATCCTTTATCTCACTAATGTTAACATTTTGGCATATTTCCTACTGGTGTTTTTAGGTTATATTCATAATGACACGCACACTCATGAATGTGTGTGTGTATAGGCTAAAGCCAAACGAAGAGTTGTATTAGTGTCACTAAGAACTAGGACTTTCGGTGTTGGAGAATGGAAACACACATAACATTGGTGTAGTTGCATAGAGCCCGCACTCCTGAATTTGGATCAGAAGAGACAGAATGATCTTGGTGTTTTTAAAATTTTTTTTTCTAGCTCAGTCCCCTAGAACAGCTTAGATACAGTGACTGGCCAGGCGGGAGTGAGCCCCAGCGCCCAGATTGCGATTACTAAATACCATTTCCTACTAGAAGGAATTAGGGCTTCTTGAAGTAGCCATTGATTCTGTATCTAGGTCAGGAACATGTCTGGTGAGCCTGGAACGTCTTGTGCTCACAGAAGCAGTAAACTAGCAAAGACTGCTGGGAGCAGCAGAGAAGTTCCAGGGCCACCTTGGAAGAGGCTTCTGCTGGTCACAGATAAGACCGTTGGAGCTTTTGTAGGAATAATCGTAAAGCTGATGAGTACACATACCACATACATAAAATTCATGAGTTGAGAATGATCCTAAAAAGACCGTCTTCATTGGTTACACAGAGTGGACATGAGTGAGCCATAAGGAAAGGGATCGAGCGTTGTTCCCCTTTTTCTTTTGGAAACGATACTGCAGGGTAACCAAATAGGTAATGAGAAGGTTTTTTTTATAGACCTATCTCAGCTAATACAATGAAGAAAGAATTTTAGACTGTCACAGTTTTTTTTTTTAACTCCTAGGGAATTAATGGATCTAAACAATGATCCTGAAAGACCGCTAACAACCTAGACATTATAGAAGTTCCAAATTGATACCCATGCTCTTTTGGAAAAAAACAAACAAAAAAAACAACAACAACAACCAGAAAAAAATAGTGGACCTGAACTTTTAGGTCTGAGGAGCAGTGTATAAGGAATAAGGGGACAGAGGGATGTGTTCCCGCACCGCAGGACTACCATCTGCACAGTCCCAAGGTGGAAAACTCCTCTTCATGACACCGGTGGCAGGATGAGGTTAAAAGGGACTCGGGAGACTTAGGGGGAGCAAGGGCAAACGACTAAAACTTAGTCCCGGTTTAAGAGAAACTCAGGGAATTAGGGACGCCTCTGCTGGCTGTCGGTGGAGCACGCGACTCCTGATCTCAGGGTCATGAGCTCTTGCCCCACGTTGGGCATAGAGCTTATTACTAAAAAAAATGAAAAAACGGGGGAATGTGAACACCAACTGGGTGTTTGTTATTAAGGAATTCCTAAGTTTTTCAGATGTCATAATTGTTCTCGGTTCACGTTTTTTTTTTAAGAATGTTCATCTTTTAGAGATGAGTACAGAATGTTAATAAATGATACGATGGCTGACATTCTCGCTTCATAGAACCTGAGGGGAATATGGACACACCAGCCGGGCCAGGGCAGGCATGGAGATGGGGGGGGGGGGGGGGCTGGGTGTGGGCGGTTCGTGTTTACCACCCCTGCACGTGTTTGAAATTGTCAGTGGCAGAACATTTTTTGTTACCTTTTGTTACCTGCTGTAAATATTTTCCTGGTTTTTCATTTGCCCTGTAGCTTTTTGGTTCTTTTTAACTTCAAAGAAAAGAAACCACAGAACTTTCCAAAGTAGCGATGTGATGTGCATAATGTGATGTGCATATCTTCCCGCTCTCTTGAACCCGCTGCAGGCAGACTCCTTCCCTCTGTGTTGCTGTGCCCGGGAGCGGTTCTCACTTGTCATCTTCCTGCTCTCCATGGCGTTTTGACATGATTGATGCCTCTCTGTTCCTGTTTTTTCTTTAATGTTTGTTTATTCTGAGAGCACGAGCAGGGGAAGGACAGAGAGAGATTCCCAAGCAGGCTCCATGCTCAGCATAGAACCTGGTGTGGGGCTCGATTTCACAAACCTTGAGACCGTGACCTGAGCGGAAATCAAGAGTCGGACGCTTAACTGACTGAGCCCCCCAGGCGCCCCGGTGACTCTGTTCCTTGAAACACTTTTGTCACTGGCCTCAAGAGACCACAAGTCGTCAGGATTTCCTTCGCCTCACAGGCCTACCCCTTCACAGTTTGCTTTATGCTCTTTTTTCCCCTCGTCAGCACCCCAGCGCTCAGTTCCTAGACTGGACCTCGCCCCAGAGCTCCATGCTTGGGTATCCAGCTGCTCCCTGCTTGTCTGACCGTCATCCCAGATCACCACACCCCTGCTCTGTACACCTGTCCTCTCACCTGTCTCCTGGCCTCACTCACAATTCCAGCTTCTGTCGGTTGATGGTAGCGACTCCATTTTTCTCCTTGCTTACGCCAAAACACCTTGGAGTCGTCCTTGATTCTTTTCTTTATTTCACATCCGGGTCTTCAGGAAGTCTTTTTGGTTCTACCATCAAAATTTATCTAGGATCTGGCTACATCTCTCTCATTCCTTCCACTGCCACACCTTGGTCAGCTCTCATCTGGATTATTCCAACCGCTTCCTGATGGATCTTTGTCTTTCCAGCCTTGCAGTTCCCAGGGTCTGTTCCTACAGAGGAGTTGAGTGATCCCTTTACTGTACTCAAAGCCCTTCTGTGCTTCCCTGTCTCATTCAGAGCCACGGCCAGAGGCCCTGAGTGTTCACTCTGCTCAGCCACATTGACCTCCATGCTGTTCCCCAACACGGCCTTTACATCGGCCATTCCCCTCCTTAGAACACAGCTAAGGTGGATGTCTAGCTGTTTGTGTTTTTGTTTGTTTGGTGGTTTTTTGTTTTGTTTTGGTTTTTTTGCTTTTTGTTTTTTTTTTGAGTGTGCACACAGTGTTGCATCCACACGACTCCTGAAACAGAATGCTACGGGCACCAGTGACAGTCACAACAAAGTTTATTACAATGAGAGGCAAGGCCGACCGATCGGGACCAACACTCTTGATAAGAGTGCGGCCCCGAACAGCCGGGGTACAGAGTTTTTATAACCGATCACATCGTTTTATCATCACCTGGGAACAGAACAAAGAAACAGTTTCCAGATGAGTTAGAAACAGTTGCCTAATGAGGTGTTTACTTTAGACTTTCTGCCTCTAAGTTGCAACCAGTGGATCTCCTTGACCCTGCCTCTGATGCTCTTTTCTTTGAACTTTTGTTTCCTTAATTGGTGAAGCCTAATTTACAAGAGTATGAGGGGTAGTTTACCAGAGCAAAGCAAGGCTGTTATCTCTTAACCTTCAGTGTCAACACAAAGCAGTTATTTTTCAAGCTAAGCATTAGCCCTACACTACAATTTAACCCTTACAACAGCACACGTGGGTTGGGGAGAGGCAGAGAGAGAGAGGGAGAGAGACTAGCAGGCAAGTTGCACGCTCAGGGTGCAAGGGTGCAGGGTCGTGGGATCATGACCTGAGCTGAAATCAAGACTCTGAGCCCCCAGGCGTCCCAGTTTGTGTTTCTTAAATAATGCCTGTTGTGAAGACCGCAGTGTATTTTGCAGCTTCGCCCCATTCCCTGTGTGTTAATGTGATGTGTTCTCATTGTCCTCTTTTTCTAAACAGTCTTTGTTATTTTTAGTCCTACAGCTACTCGGGGATTCCCTGGGGGCGGGTTGGGCAGTGCTAAAGATCCTCCTTGGTCACCAGCCTGTGGTGGTCCCTCAGAAGTCACCATTGCCTTGGGAAGGTGTGATCTGACCACACCCGTGAATGTGTGTCCTTCCAGACTTTGGACATGCACGGACCAACATGGGGAGGTGTGTGTGTGTGTGTGTGTGTGTGTGTGTGTGTGTGTGTGTATGTACAGACGAGGGGCTGGGCTTCTTCGCATGGTTTCTTTTACATCATAAATGGGATCACGCTGCATGTATTATACTAGAATTTTCACTTCAGATATTTTAAAGATCTTTTAAGACCAGCGCATATAAATCTCCTGTATCCTTTTAGCTGTTTTAAGACCTCTTATAGCTTATTTAAATGTTCCCCTGTTAATGGATATTTTGATCCTTTGGTCTTTTTTTTTATTCCTTATTCTTCCTTCCACTCTGGTGTAGTATAAATCACGTTTTATCTACTCTTTTGTTCTCAGTTAATTTGAGAATGTTTTTTCCGTCAGGAAGTTGGGAGTTTCTATTTTTTATTATTATTTAAACTTGTGTTAATCACATCTCGCTTATTGTGTTGTGCTGTGGGGTCGCCACCTGCACAGATCTTTCTCTGTGAGTTTATAGATGGCCAGTGGTATTTCTTGAGTGCTACATAAAGACTAATCTCTCTTTGTAAGATTCAGTTCAATGTGTATCTGTGAAATCAGTCTAATCCTATCCAGTCAAAACCGTGGTGTTGGTCCTCACAAGCAGAAGGTCACACTATAGACCTGGGTGCATCTAAGTCTCAGATGCAAACACCAGGAACTTGTTTTTTCCCTCCTGGGTTTGCTCCAGCTCTTAGGAAGCAGAGCTTGCTTAAATCCTCTCCGTGGCTATGTACATCCTGATCTCTTCGGGAATTATTAAATGTCATAAAATAGGCCCAGAGTCCAAAAGGGGTATCTCTCACAGTACTGTAACTCAAAAACAGAAAACTAATGAACATGGTTTTTCTATGTGTGTCTGTGTGTGTGTGTGTTTTTTTTTAACAGTGTTTAAAGCTCATGCTGGAGAAGTCAGGCCTACCAGGTAAGTTACAGACCACGATGATGCAGTCTTATGTATATCCTTAGAATAAATTACCTGCAAGCCTAATGAAAGCTTTTCAGACATTTTTGGGCCAGGTCTGTTACACTTTACACCTCTGTGTGTACATAGTGAAGTCTCCTGGTTCATATTTGCAAGCTCGAAGAAGTCTGGCTGTGGGTTAGCAGACACTGGCACAGTTAGGATTTATGCCCTCCAGAATTACCCAGGCTGTTCACTGATGGGTTTTTTTTTTCTTTTTCTTTTTAACGTCATGGATTCAGAATTTCAGCGCATTGTGCTTCATGCCAGGATTTTTGTGCTAGAGACTAGGGAATGTAATACAAATGAAGAAAATAAATCTTTGAAGTAGGTACCTGGGTGGAATCACGCGAGCCAGCTCACAGGGGCATCACGCAGCTCTTCGAGCATTTGTGGTCCTCAGACTTCACCGGAGGGTAACCTGTGGTTCCGGTAGCCGGGAGGCAAGCTGACGGGCCTGCACAAGGGGCCCTGTCCTCGGAGCTTACACTCCTGTGCAGGAACAGTGCCTGTTCCCGTCTCACCGGTGACAGAGGCTGAGACTGGCTGCAGGGTTTACTCAGAGTCACATGGCAAGTAGCTGGGCCTCTCTGCCCACAGAACCCGAGTTCTTCCTTCCAGGTTATGCTTGGAAGTAATGGTGTTCACTTTCAGCTTCCTGGTGGTGTTTGCTTATTGTTTTTAAAACACACTTAGATCAAGTTAAATATTGCTGTAATTCTTACGGTATTTAAACCTAGAACTAATGGCAGGAGAGGGTCTGCAAAGAACAGTATTGTAAGGACTCAAACCTGTGGCCTGTGCAGGTGAAGTAGGAGATCCAGGTTTCCTCCTTTGGCTGCAGCTTCTCTGGGTGGGTGGCGTGGCTCACTCTTCACAAGACATGGCTGGTGCGTTTGTTTGTTTTTTCATAACCAGGATTTCCAGCTCTTGCTCTATTCAGCTTCCCTCTCCTCCTCAAAGAATTTCCCATTTCATCTCAATATAGGAAGCATATCGAGAGCCAGTAATCTAATTAAAGAATATTTTACGTTTTTAAGTGTTCATTTACAACAACTTCATTAAAATCCTATTTCAAAAACACTTTTTTTGTTAGATTAACTGATAACTGGATGGGAATAGTTTGTGCATGTTATCAGTTGCTAAGAGACACGAGCATATACTTTCAACCAAGACCATGAAATAAAACAACTTCATAATGATTTTAGAAGAGATTCTGTACTTGGGTATACGTGTACATCTATGTGTACTTGTGTGTGATGGGTGTGGACATGTAAATAATACAGGTATAATGTAAATATCGTGTAATCACAGCAAGCGTTATTTCTGTTCACAAGTATGCAGATCTTAGTGGGATGGAGAGCAAATTAACCAGATTGGAGGAACAACTTAATTTTTTTCATGGCTAGAAGAGATCATTTACTTTAAAAGTTAGTTAGTAGTTAGTAGACCAAATCTCATTTGATATTCATTTATCCAAAAGGGACATCATTGACAAACTCTTAAAATATACTCATCATTTTTTTTTCATACTGATTTTGATTCCTTCACAGGAGACACACGGCATTTACGGAAAATGGATTGGTGCTATGAAGCGGGAGAGCCTTTATGTGAAGAAGTAAGACTATTTCTACACATTTTGTTCTTTAAAATGATTGTTTATTTTGTGTTTCATGCAGGACACCTACCCCCCTCATGAATACATTCGAGAGAAAACTTTAATCGTTTTTTTTTAGGACACAAAAATCTGTACCTGGGTCTACTTTTACTTCTTTACTGTGGGCTTTTGACACAGAGGGAAAATCTCAGCCTCGTGGGAATGTTTCTAACAGCTGTGTTAGTCCTCTTTTGACTTCAGAGAGTTTGTCCCTAGAAATAATAGTTCCCCATTGAGAGACCGAGAACTTCAGAGAACAGAAAACATGTGAGCCGGTGAAAGAATGCAAAGCTACACTCTGAATTTGGAAACCTGAGTATTTTCATCGCCGTTGCTCTGAACGTTACCGATGGCAGAATTCATCTTCCCAGCCGGTCACTCAGGCTTTGGTCAAAACTGCATCTCAGGATCCATCCAGACTCTTCCGGTAGCCTTAGAAACAGTGTTATCACAGGCTAGTTGGAATCTGGTCAGCCGTCTTCTTGCTGATTCAGGTAGCATCAAACCATGGCTCTAAGGAGCCCCAAGATGAAGCTCTGTGAGAAAGCTTAGGCATTTGTGACCAGCCACTCTTCCCGCAGTCTGCCTCTGCGTGCTCTCTGTTCAGTAATAGGCGGTGGCATTGAACATCATCAGAAGGTTGACTCAAGCAGGTGGACTGGGGCCCTCCCACCGGAATACTCTTCGCTGTGCAGGGCTGAGCGAGTCTGCACAGAGAGGCCCCTCTGAGTCTTGGCCAGGAATCTGACTGCCCAGAGTAAGAAGTGGACCTCAGAGAATCTTGGGGACACACGGTTCGGATGTCAGAGAGCGTATCTGGTCATGTGGTCTCTGCGTTTTCTTCTCTGTTAATTCCCACATCGGTATCGGTTCGTCTAAAAGCCATCTCCGTGTCCTCATGACTGGCTCCTCCTCCCAGACCTGCTGTCTCCCAGCCTGGTGTCTTCAGCCCACAGTGGCGCCTCCCCTGCTTACCTGCCTCCTCCGTATTTGGTCTTGGCCTTCGGAGACCTCTCAACTCCTCCACTCCTTCCTGATTCTTCCCACCACTGGCTGCCTGGGCCAAGTTTTTTTCTTCTTTTTTGGCCTCTTACCTAAATTACACCAACCGGCTTCCCCAAGTCAGGTGTCCCCCACTTCAGTATGTCGTTCTGTGGCAGCCAGACTGGTCTTTAAACACCCTTCTCAGAAAACTTGAGTGCCTTTTTTCAAAGCACCTAAAAACTCCTTTATTTCTAGTTCACAGCCCTTCCACCTGTGACACCCCCCCCCCCCCGCCGCCCTCCGATCAGTTCCCTCTCCAACTGACACTCTAGTCGGCCCATCTCTCAGCTCTTCTTGGATTCTTGACATAACCTCTACCGTAACCCTTTTCTTCTCAGGAGAATTCCTTCTCTCGTTTCCTCCAGCTTTTTCCAAATCAAACCCATCCTTTAGGCTTAACTAGAATTTCATCCTGTGTAGCTCAGGCTCTCATCCTTTCTCATTCTGTCCACCTCCCCCCTCCCCTAATCTTTTATGATACCTCCGGTTCATACCCGATAATTTAATACGTAATGATACGCTGTTTTACAGTCTCAGTTTATTTCCTGTCTTCCCCCATAGCTGCCTTACTGTTTCTTTCTTTCTTGAATGGGTAGTAGAGGCATCTGGTGTAAAGAAAAGAACCTAATCTCTGTTGCTGTCAGAACTCATAAAGGAATTTCTTTCCCCAGGACGCATCCCTGAAAGAACTTACGATACGTTCTGGAGATACCTTGCTTTTAATTGAAGGAAAACTTCCTCTTCCGGTAAGATTTCGCTTCTGAATTGACATTTTATAAATCACAGTTACTGCTTTCAGATTACAAAGATGGCATATTCTCATCGTGGGGAAATACGACCCATCATGAAGAGAATGATAAGATTTGGGGTAAGTTCTCTAATCAGACAGCTGCCAGATTCTACATCTTTATAGATTTCCCTCTTATAAAATCAGTTTGTATACAATGTTATTTCCTACTTCTCATATTTCATTTCTTAACCTGACTACAACATCCAAAAATAATCATCATAGCCAGTGTATGCCTTACCATGGTTTAATTCATATATATTCCCGTTTTAAATTTTTTAATACTTAAATACAAATCCTCCTTAAAATTGTTCCAGAGTCAAAATCAGCAAGTCAGAAGGTACGAACTTTTACAGACTAGACACTGTCTGTATCTTGCCACGTTGTTTTCCCAGAAAGCTGCACCACATTGACATCCCTAATCAGCCACATCTGAGAGCTCTTAAATAAACACTGCATGTTACCACTTTTTTTTTTTTTAATGTTAGTGCAAGTGGAGGGGCAGAGAGAGGAGGACAGAGAATCTGAGGCGGGCTCTGCACTGACAGCAGCGAGCCCCAGGTGGGCCTTGAACTCAGAAACCGTGAGATCGTGACCTGAGCCAAAGTCAGATGCTCAACTGACTGAGCCACCCAGGTGCCCCCGTATTACCGCTTTTTAAGACCATTATTTGTTTCTTTGTTTTTTTAATTTTTTTTTAACGTTTATTTATTTTTTTGAGACAGAGAGAGACAGAGCATGAACAGGGGAGGAGCAGAGAGAGAGGGAGACACAGAATCCGAAACAGGCTCCAGGCTCTGAGCTGTCAGCACAGAGCCCGACGCAGGGCTCGAACTCACGGACCGTGAGATCATGACCTGAGCTGAAGTCGGACGCTTAACCGACCAAGCCACCCAGGCGCCCCTATTTGGTTATTTTTAATGTGGACACATGTAAAGGCAAAAGTTAAAAAAAAAATGATCCCAGATTCCAGCACTGAGATAACCATTTGGTTATGATTAGAAAATTCAAATACCATGGAAGGCCATAAAATGAAAAAGGTTTTCCCATATTTTTCTCCCCAGAGAGAGAATGAATTTACTTTCCCTTGCATATCCTTCCAAGAAAAAACTGATGCCTGTTTGTATGCAGAATGTTACAGAAGGATATGTGTGTTCCCTTCTAACGCTTACGTGAAGGGGGTCGTATTCTTTGCATTGTTTTACACTTGGTTTTTGTTTTTATTCACTTACTATATCTTGAGGATCTCATATCAGCACACACCTTATTCTTCTGCATCACTTCTTAGAATTCTGTTTTATTCCATGACCTTTAAAGTGAACTTTTTAATGGGTAATATTCATAATACAAAATTTAAAGTGTATAAAAAGCGGGGCCAGGAAAAGTAAGCATCCCTCCTGCCCTCCAGCTGCTCAGTGCCCTCCCTCTGTAGGCAACCAGTTTCCACTGTATCCTTCCAGAAGTATATACTTTTTAATGTACACATATGCACACACGTGTGTATGTGTATATACGTAGCACATACATACATGTTTGTGTACATGCATGTTTTTCTTTACACAAAAGATCATATGCAATTCTTTTTCTGTACCTCCCTTTCTTCATGAATATTTTATCTCCATATATATGTTACGTTAGTATACATACAGCTATTTCATTGTTTGATGGCTGTGTAATATAGTCCATTGTGTGGACGTACCGTGGTTTATCCAACCAGTCTCTTTTCAAGGTTTTAGGTGGTTTCCAGTCTGTTGATACAAATAACACTGCAAAAAATATCACATATGTGCCATTTGCACGCATGTATCTATGGGATAAGTTCCTAGAACTGAAATCACTTTGTCAAAGGTTATGGCCTACCATAATGTAACCGGTTTGTGGTTTTTGCCACCGTAAACAGTTTGCATCTGTGGCTTTGTGTACGTGGGCTAATATATCAGCTTTATTTCCTGTAGTTTGTATATAGGAATCCCAACTTAGAGCAGTAGGTTCTTCCTTCTTTGTAAAGTTCCTTTAGGAATTTTAATGAGTGAAAACTGCTTCTAACAGGTGCATTGTACTAGTGGAGCTCTTACAATGCCTGAAAATATTTGTACAGTTTATTCTGTTAAATATTTTGTTATCTTGTTTATACTTGTCATTTATTGTGGTAAGATACTACAAGTAAGTGTATCTACTAAGATACTTCTAAGCAAAGAACACTGGATCCCAGTCATCCATCCCAAAGACTAATTTTTATGACTTTAAACTTTTTTTTTTTTTTTTTTTTTTGGGAGAGAGCAGGAGAGGGGCAAGGAAGAGAGAGAATTGCAAGCAGGCTCTGCGCTGATGGCACAGAGCCTGACACAGGGCCCGATCTCACAAACCACAAGATCACGACCTGAGCCTAAATCAAGAGTCTGGTGCTTAACCAACTGAGCCACCCAAGAGCCCCGATCTTAAACTTTTGATTATAAAAACAATAAACAGATGTAGCGTATGGCAGTTAGTAATCTAAAAAGAAAAGTAATACATTCAGGAACGTTTTCTGTTATCAAGATATTTCTCTCTGTGGAAGTAGAAATTCACTCCATGCATGTACGTCACAGAAGTTAGAAATGCTCCATTCTTCAGGGTTTCCTGAAGGTGCCCATCTGGTGGTACCAGCCTGGGGGTCCCTCCGGTCATTGGAAGAGTCATCAGGACCAGGTGGACGGTACCCCTTCTCCAAGTGGGGTCTGGACAGCTACTTCCACCCAAGGTGAGAACAGAACAGTGGCAGCCAGTGTGTCCTAAAGAAAAGTAAAGTGACAAAGGAAGTGTGTGTCTTCAGCGTAAGGCTGAAAATCGAAACCTGTTTATTCCATAACCCATGCCATGATAACACTGTCCTATTTTCCTGCAGTGCTTTGTAACCCTGTAAAGTGCCGGCTCTTATTATCCTTATTAATCAGTGTATCAGATGTTTTCACCCCACAAGATCCTTATGAATTTAGCCCATTTATTGTAACAGATTGGGACACTGAGTCTTTAGTCCCCGCAGGGGCTCCTCTGCAGCCCCCACGGCAGAGACCACACCTGCCGGCTCCCTCCTTCCTGACCCCCCCGCCAGGTCCCCGCCCCTCACCTCTGACTTCTGAGAAGCCCGAGTGCAAACACTGTTTTACTCTAAGTTGTTCTCCACGGACAGAATTGAGCGCGCACATCGTGATGAGCAAGAAGTCACTAGCAGAGAGCTGGAATGTGTCGTAAAAAGATTTTCACTTCATTACAGAGAAAACACAAGTTAGTTTTCCTTGTAGCTAAATAAGGAATATATTTATGGTAGGACCAACTCTTTACATATTTTTTTCCTTTTGTTGTGTTTTACTTCATTATTTAGCGGTTCTAGTGCCTTGAGGTATTACACACTTAATATTTCTTTTTACCTTTTAAAGCCTCAGTACTGAAATGAACACAGATGAGTCACGTTGTTGTCTCCTTACTCTGAAGTCAGGATTATACGTAAGGAGCAATAAAATACTTCATGTTGAATTACCTCTGAAATTGGCATTAAGTTTTTTTGTTTGTTTGGGTTATATTACATACGCACTAATTCTAAAAATGCTTTGGTGGTAGAATATTAATTACATAGAGAATTGGATACAAACTTAAAAAGCAGTGTCTTTCTCCATGAAAGTAAAGAAAAAAGTTTTTTTTTGAATGTTTATTTTTGAGAGAGATGGAATACGAGTGGGGGAGGGGCAGGGGGGGTGCCCAGAATCTGAAGCAGGCTCCAGACTGCAAGCTGTCAGCACAGCACCCAACTCAGGGCTCGATCTGAGCCGGTCGGATGCTCAACCACCCAGGCGCCCCCAAAATAGTTCATTTTTTGATAGTCCTTCTATATCACAATATATGGGAAATATGTTTTCGTTCCTGAGAGTTTCCTAAAAGTATCTTCTGGTGGCATCAGCTCATGGTGTACTTAAGACAGAAGAACCACTCACAAAGAGCTTTTTTACTTAATTTACTTAATCTGATATCTTACTGTGTATTAGCACTGTGCCCAGCAATCAACAAAGCAAAAATGAGTTTTAAATTGAGTTACCAACTTTTGTATCTAGAGTTTTAGATAAGAGAACATTTTGGTTTTGCCTTTTTAAAACAAATGTAGAAAGTCCTTCTTACTGTCAAGGAAATTTTAGTCAGTAAACATTTACTGGCCATTTACTATGTGGCGTCCACCAATCCCAGACACTGGGAAGACCGACAGGATAGATGGAGAATGCCTGCCCTCTGTGGAAAATGACCATCGTCTTGGGGAGACAGAGTAGGAAAGCCATACACACAAGAAAACAGACAAAACGTGTTGGGGTGAGTGTCACGAGAGAAACAAGAAGGTAAAATAGTAAGGGCTGAGGATCCTACCAGTAAAGTCCTCTCTGAGGAAGGAGACAATGTGGAGAAGAATATTCTAGGAGGACATCACAAGCGTGAGACTCCTCAAACCCACTGCAGTGAGAGAACCGTGGCATTGTGCCCTGGTTGTGCATTGTGCATCCTCCCTCCCTGCCAGCGTACCAGGCGTGGCCTCCTCCCGTCCCAGGTCCCCAGGGACCCAATTTGAGGAACTCGGATTCATACTTTCTTGAATGGAGCTATACTAACCCTGTTTGTAATATCAAAACATGGCGTGTATTTCAGAAATAGGAAGCGAACACACGGCAAAGCTCCTCTCTAACCTCCAGCTCTGTCCCTCGTAGGCGCTCCAGGTGACCTGTATGCAGAGGCTTCCCTCCGCCACGTGGGGGACCTCGAGATCTCGGAAGAGGCCACCTTGCTGGAGCTGAAGTCCCAGGTCAGACTTGTTCCCGTGGCGCACGTTAGTGGTGGCGTGGCTTCTTCCAGTGAGATATTAATATCTTCTTCTATTTCCTTTTGCCTCACTTACAGTCTGTTCTGATATGGCATGTGTTATATGCCATGTTCAGTGGTAAGTACCCAACAGGCGACTCACGCATATGGCTCAGACGGCCCCTGGTGTTTGTTTCTGCCACTGGCCTTGTGCCTTTCATTTCCCCCCACTCTGACAGGCATGCTGTGTGCTTTCATTTCAATTTGTCCTCAGTGACTTGCAGCTTATGTTCATTTTGATGTCTGTAAGGAAACATGATTTATTGAAACATCTGTAAAGCATTCACTTTACCCCTTTATTTACATTGTTTTTGTATCATCGTGATCCATGTGTTAAGTGTTGTCCGTTAAAAGACGTGTTATCTGTCTCCCAGGTCCAGACATCAGCTTTACGGTAGGGTGTCAAACTGGATACTGTATCATTTTCTTCTGTATTGACATTAGTAGAGAAAGGGCATTCGGTCCAAATGGAAAGGCTGGATTGAAAACAACACAAAATGCTTAAGAAGCATCTTACTGTTACTGGGCATCCCTTTCTCTTAAAAAAAAATTGGGGTGTCCTGATCTTGACTTTCCTGTTGTGTCCTCGGCGTATGAAATAACCTTCCTCAGAAGCAGCAAATGGTCTTATTCCCATGAGGGACAGGAGGGGAGACTTTTTTGTCTTATATTGGATTGAGAGATACAAAATTGCTGTTTTTAGATAAAAAATGAATACTGGCCAATTTATATACTACAACCTAAATCTATAAATAGTTCTCAGCCCCTGCAAAATTAGTGCAGAAGTTGAGGCCTAGCAGTTGCCTCCAAAGATTCGGAAACATTTCAAATTCAAGTTCTTTCACTGACTGAGGAAACTCTGAAGAACTACGTTAACGGTAAAGAAAGCGGATGATGAACCCCTTGCTTTCATTGGAGCTCTTGTGAGTTATAGAAATTAATTTCTAAGTTTCATTTTCTAAAACATGATTTAAAAGGAGCTTATGGCTCAATAGAAAATTCACTTATCCCACAAGCTGGTTTCCCTAGAGAGGAATACAACAGTTAACTGGACTGATTTCATTCAAGCGATATCCCTGAGATTTTTTTTTTTTTTGATAGATTTTATCATTACGCGAGATACTCTTTCCCTCAGATGACATTGTGTAGGGCTTCAGTTTCATCCAAAACAATACATGTTGCGGGAGTGCTTTTTCACACCATTGGAGAAACGTCTTGTTTCTTTTCTAGGCCATGACCTTGTCCTCCTCTGATTTCGTCATCCCGTCCCCAGCCTTCCTTAGAGCCTGGACCTTGGAAAGTAAGCGCCCCAGCAGGCTTTTACGGACCAACCTGCAGCAACTCAAGTAGGTTCCCCCTCGATACTCTGTCTTCCGTTTCCTCCACCGCTGTGGTACTAGGTGGTGAGAGGCCGGGGGAGAAGGCAGGTAGCCTGTTGTCAGGTAGACGCTTTGAAGCAGAAACTCTGGGCCTTTAGTTTGCCACATTAAGCATAAATGTAGCTTTGTGTGTTTTTACTGTGCTTCAGCTACCGTGAACAGAATTTTGAGGTTTTTTTCAAGCTTTATTGAGATATAATTGACATGTTAGCACTGTGTAAATTTAGAATGATTGCCACCATAGCGTTAGCGAACACCTGCATCGCATCACATAATTACCATTTCTTTTTCATGGTAAGAACATTCAAGATCTGCTCTCCTAGCAACTTTCAAATATGGGATACAGCACTGTGAACGGGAAGAGCTGGGCTGTACGTTAGAGCCTCAGACCTCACTTGTCTTCCTCCCGGACGTTTGGACTCTGTGATCAGCATCTCCTCTTTTCCTGCAGCCCTAGAAACCGTCACGTACTCTCTGTTCCTAGGAGTCCGGCCTTTTCAGATTCCACATATTTGTGAGATCGTACAGGATTTATCTTTCTCTGTCTCACTCACTCCACGTTACTCGCATAATGTCCTCAAGATCCATCCATGTTATCACAGATGATAGGCTGTCCTTCTTTCTCATGGCCGAATGATAGTCTGTCGCTTACACGTATAGACACCACGTCATTGTCTGTGATGGACACTTAGGTGTTTCCAAATCCTGGCTGTTGTGAATAATGCTGCTGTGAATAGTACCTATTTGAGATTTTGTTTTCATTTCCGTGCATACCCAGAAGTGCTAGGTCATATTGGCAATTCTATTTTTAATTTTTTGAGGAACCTCCAGAAAATTGGCTTCACCAATTTACATTCCCACCAACAGTGCCCAGGGCTCCCTTTTCTCCACACCCTCGCCAGCACTTATCTCGTCTTCCTGATGCTAGTGGGAGGTGGCATCTCAGGGTGGTTGCGATTTGTATTTCCTTGATGAGGAGTGATGTTCACCTTTTCACGTGCCTTTTGGCCACCTGTAGATCTTCTTCAGGAAAGTGTCTATTCGGTTCCTCTGCCCATTTTTTTACTGGACTGTTTTGGAGGTTTCTTGCTTTTGGGCTTTCTGGGTTCTTTCTTAACCCTTTATCACATAGATGATTTGCAGGTATTTTCACCCATTTCATAGGTTGCTTTTTCATTGACTGATGGTTTCCTTTGCTGTGCAAAAGCTTTTTAATTTGATGCAGTCAGTCCCACTTATTTTTGCTTTTCTTGGCTTTTCCTTTTGGTATCGGTACCAAATCCAAAGAAGTCATCGCCAAGGCCAATGTCAGGGAGCCTACCTCCTGTGTTTTCTTCTAGGAGTTTTGTGGTTTGTGGCCTTTCATTCAAGTCTTTAATCCATTTTGAGTTGCTTTTTTTTTAAGTTTGTATTATTTAAATACACCATATTAGAGCACATGTCTCTGAAAATATCACAAATAAAAGATTTTTTTTCTTGTTTCAGCAAATTAGAAGTAGGGGGAAATTTCTACACAGTAGCTGCTATGAGCCTGATTTTTTTCCAATTTTTTTTTTCCATTCTTTTTTTTTTTTTCTTCTTTGCCATGGAAGTAGCAACATTAGGACGAGAACACTTACATGCATACGTACACTGTGTTTTACAGAGACACAACAAAAGCGTTTGCGATAGAGTGTTGCAAACGCCACATCTCTTTCCTTTATCTCATGTTCGGTTTTGATTGAAACACATTTCCTTACAACGCTTAAATATACAAAGAGTAAGTAGAATGTTGTCAAGGTAAAACACAGGGTACAGACTCTGGCCAGTGCCCTGCTAATTGTTAATGAGAGTAGAAAGCAGATTTGAATTCTCCTCTTAATTCTCCTAATTAGCTTCATTAGTCATTTCCCTCCTCCCATGCTCCCCCCACCCAAGATGTGCCCCCGTGGATCTTTTTTTCATTTTCTCTACAGTCTCTCCATCAGCCCAGGTTTGTGGGGTGCTTAATGTTCGTATTCAGTCATTTTAATACACCGGTAATGCGGGAAGGGCGGTCAGGTCTGACGGAGGTGCGGTGGCGTGGAGCTGGCACTGGGGCTACCAAAGCGACTGTCTACTGAAGACAACGCGGGATCCACCGTGATGAACGCGGTCTGAGTTGAAGGCACGCATCTGGCATTACTCTGACCTTCCAGCAGCCCGGGTCTGGCAGTAGTGGATGGCACTGAAGTGAACGTAAATGGCCACCGATGAGAGTTGTGGGTCTATCACGTCCACAAAATAAGCTGCCACTGATGTAGCGAAACCGATCTTCTGGGACCACGTAAGACACTGAGATGATGTGCATCGCCTCGGGCCCAGTTCGCGCGCAGGAATCGACTGTCCTTAAGCGCTGCAGGCTCCGCTGTTCCCAGATCACCGACCATAGTCACTTGTGCACGGGACCACACCGCCCTCGGTGTAACAGGACAGGGCTGATGTCGCCCCACTGCGCCCGGCCGCAGGGGCACGCGAGGCTCCAGCTGTGCCAGTAGCTGTCCGTGGCACAGAGCAGACAGTGGCCCGCATCTTGCCCCCCGCGGCCGGCGCACCGCTTCCGGGGGAGCTGCCGCCCGGCTTCACCACGGCCTGCTTTTCCCCTCGAGGTGGCGGCAGAAAGCGAGCGAGGCCGCTTGGCTTCCAAGGAAGAGTTTTTGAGCTGATTTTTGTGTGCAGCGTAAGAGAGCGATCAGTTCCGTTCTTTTGCACGTGGCTGTCCGGTTTTCCCAGCACCGTCTGTTGAAGAGACTCTCCTCTCCCCAGTGTGGAGTCTTGGCTCCTTTGTTGTAAACTCATGGGCCGTGCGTGCATGGGTTCATTGCTGAGGTCTCTGTTCTTCTCCACTGGTCTTTGTGTCTGTTTTTATGGCAAAACCATATTGTTTTGGTTACTGTAGTTTGAAATCAGGAAGGGTGATGTCTCCAGCTTTGTTCTTTCTCAAGATTGCTTTGGCTCTTTGGGATCTTTTGCGGTTCCGTACAAATTTTAGAATTGGTTTTCTGTTTCGGTGAAAAATGCCATTGAAATTTCGATAGAGATTGCATCGAGTCTATAGATATTTCTGGGTAATGTGGACATTTTAACAATATTCTTCCAATTCACAAACGTGGAATTTCTTTTCCACTTACTTGTTTCTTCAGAGAGTTTCTGTCATCAGTGTCTTCAGCATATCGATCTTTTGCCTCCTGGGTTAAAATCTCTTCCTGCGTATTTTATTCTTTTCAATGCTCGTAAATGGGACTGTTTTCTTAATTAGTCTTCCTGATAGTTCACTGTTAGTGTGTAAAACATTAAATGATTTTGTATACTGATTTTGTATCCTGAGACTTTACTGAATTCATTTATTTTAATAGTTCTTTGGTGTTTAGGGTTTCCTATATATGTCATCTGTAACTGGAGACAGTTTTACTTCTTTCTTTTTGATTTGAATGCCTTTCTACTCCGTGTTTCATTGCTCTCGGAAGGACTTCCAGGACTGTGCTGAACGAGGGCAGCGAGAGCGGGCGTCTTCTTACTCCTGATGGTAGAGGAAGGGCTTGCAGACTTTACCACTCAGCATGTTAGCTGTGAGCTTGTCATATATGGCCTTTATTATGTCAAGTTGCGTTTTGTCTCTACTCATTGTGTTGAGAATATTTATCAGGAAAGGATGTAGAATTTTGGTCAAATGCTCTTTCTTCCTCTCTTGAGATGATTAGATATGTACCCTTAGTTTTGTTACTGTATCACATTGATTGATTTGCAGATATTGAATCACTCTTACATCCCTGCAATAAATTCTCCTTGATCACGGTGTAGGATTCTTTTAATGTACTGTTGAATTTGGTTTGCTAAGTCAGGTTTTGTATCAGGGTAAGGCTGGCCTTATAATAAAAATTTACAAGTGTTCCCTATTCTGTTTTTTGAAAGAGCTTGAAGAGGATTGGTATTAATTCTTGAAATGTTTATTAGAATTAACCAGTGTGGGGCGCTTGTGTGGCTCAGTCGGTTAAGCATCCTACTTTGGCTCAGGTCAATCTTGCAGTTCGTGGGTTTGAGCCCTGCGGTGGGCTCTGTGCTGACAGTGTGGAGCCTACTGTGTCTCCCTCCCTCTCTCTGCCCCTCCCCAACTCATGCTTGCGCTCTCTCTCTCTCAAAAATAAACATTAAAAAATAAACACACACACACACACACACACACACCAGTAAAACCATCTGGTCCTGGACTTTTCTGATTCAGTTTCCTTGCTAGTAGTTGGTCTGTTCAGATTTTCTATTTAGTGCATACTAAGTCTAGTATGTTCCAAGACTTACCCATTGTTTTCCAGCCTGTCCAGTTTGTTGGCATCCATTTGTTCATAGTTGCCTCTCAAATATTGAGTGTTCTTATTTAGTATATTCTTTTGCTCAAGAGAAAACTTAGAATTTTCCCCAAAAAATCTAAAAACTTAAATGTCACTCAATAGTATTTTGTTTCATTTCTTTTATCAGGGAGTATAAACTGGGAAGGAAAACGGAGATCTGTCTAGAGCCCCTTCAGAAGGAAGAAAACTTGGGGTAAGCCATCCTATTCCATGTACATGTCTCGTCAGGTGGGTAGTTTCCTGAAAAACTGAACAATGTGATCAGTAGTGAAGGGTTTTTTCCCACTGCTTGAGTAGCATGGCAGCTTAAACCAGATTGTGTTCTGCAAATATGTCTGTATGTCTGGTGTCTGGAATTTAGAACTCAGTTTTCCATGAAAACAGTGAGTCACAAATGCATACTGACTCCGTAATGATCTCAAAGTGTAGGAAGCTGCTCATTCCCAGCTCTCACCAGTGCACTGAGATAGTCTGTTGTCAGACTGACTTAGCACAGCACCTGTCACTGCCCCCCCCCACCCTACTTTTTCGTCTTCGCAGTGCCTGACATATACGTACTGAATTATGTGTTACTGGTCTCCCACTGCTGGGATGTAAGTCTTGTGAGAACACATCCTTTGTGTTTTGGTCACTGCTCTTGCCGCAGTACCTAGAACAGTGCCTGCGTCGTGGTCACTAATTATTGAATAAAGAAACACCCCTAAGGGGTCTGTAATCAACCTTCCTATTTCTTTTCTCATTACAAGAAAGTCTTTTAGGGACACCTGGGTGGCTAGTCGGTTAAGTGTCCAACTCTTGGTTTCGGCTCAGGTCACGATCTCACAGTTGGTGAGTTCGAGCCCCACGTGGGGCTCTGTCCTGACAGTGTGGAGCCTGCTCGGGATTCTCTCTCTGCCCCTCCCCCGCTCACTCTCTCTCAAATAAATTAAAAAATATAAGATATTTTATAAGACCTTCTATCAGTATCATAAAATAGGTTGCTTCTACCTGATGTGATGGGAACACCATTCCTGCTGTTCATCCTGCTGTGTAGTAACCAGGAGCCCTCCATCGACAGGACTTTCATTTAACCCCTCTGCGTTTATAAAAGTGCATCCTTTTTTTTTTTTAATTTACCATTTTTTTTAACGGTTATTTTTGAGAGAGTGGGAGGGGCAGAGAGAGAGGGAGACACAGAATCCGAAGCAGGCTCCAAGCTGTCAGCACAGAGCCCAGCGCGGGGCTCAAACTCAGAAACTGTGAGATCACGACCTGAGCAAAGTCAGAAGCTTAACCGACTGAGCCACCCAGGCGCCCGTAACAGTGCATTCTTAATACAAACCATATGACCAGGAGTAGTTCCCTGGAGGGGGATTTCTGGATCAGATGGTATGGATATTTTACACTTCTTAAAAGTTAGGGTCCTTTCCGGGTGAGTTACACCAATTGCTGTTCCCACAGGCCGTGTCTATGAGTAGTATTACTTTGCCCTCAGTTGCAAGTATTCAGTATTGGTTTGAATGTTTGCTAAACTGATAAATGAGAAATGGTTGTCTTCTCTCATTTGCTTCAGTTCTTTGATTGCTGGTAAGACTGGGTATTTCTCAAAGGCTTGTAATAAGCCATTTGCATTTTGCGAGTGTGAATTAATTCATATATTTTGTGTGATTTTATAACGGGGTCATATGAAAAAGTGGTTTGTGAGTGCTTTCTCAGTGACACTGACCCTTGGTCACATCTGTTGTAAGTGGTACATGTCCCTTTGCAGACCAGGCCGTGCACTTGCTTGGGCCCCCTCCCTGGCGGCTCCCTGTCCTTGACCAGCCCCCAGAGTCCCACACCCCCCCACCCCCAGCCTCACCACACCTGCACCCTCCCCGTGCCGCTGCCCCCAGTTGTTCCCCCATCATGTCACCCCTTCTTTTGGTGAAAGCACCCACAAAACAGAAACGTGTCACTTAAAATCCCACATGGTCTCAGCACCCTAAACGCCCAGCAGTTGTGCCCGCTTCTCCCCTCCCCACCTTCCAGCTGGAACCCCATGTCCCGTACCACCCCACATGCCCAGCTCCTCCCATCCTTCTGCGTTTGTCTCCCTGGGCCCCTCTTCCCCGCGCCAAGCCTTTGCTCGCTTCTCCCTGGCTGCCCCGCAGCAGCTCAGCCTTCGGGCACCTGTTCCATAGCTCTGTCTGGCGACCTCGGCACACTGGCCCTGCCTGGCCCAGCGTGGGAGCTTCGCCCTGCTCGGGGCCGGATCAGCACTGAAGGAAGTCAGAGTAGGGAAGAGTATTAGAGGGTCTTGGGAAAAGCCAGGAGAGTGGGAGGGGAGGCTTCGCCCGTCACGCTCCCCCATGGATACTGCGTTCTCACTTTGTTCAGTCTGACACTCGACTGTTTTCTGGCACAGGCCCCACGACGTGGTGCTGAGAACACAGATGCGCATCCCCGGCAAGAGGGCATACTCCCCGCACGTGGACTTGGTGTGGGACACCGCCTGCGGCTGGACCGCCGGCTCCTTGAGGCAGCGCATCGCCCACTTCTGCTCTCTTCCCGTGGAGAAAATTGAAATCGCCAAGTACTTCCCCGAAAAGTTCGAGTGGCTTCCAGTCTCCAGCTGGGTAAAGTTGTGGGCCTTTCTCAGAGAGCCTGGGCCTCGCCGGTGTAGTCACTAGGCCACGTGCGCTTTCCCACAGATAGGGAACTTAGTGAGAACCTGAGATTGACTTTTCTTTATTCAAGATGCTTGATTTCTCTATAGAACCAGCAAATTACCAAGAGGAAGAAGAAGAAAAAGCAAGATAATTTGCAGGGAGCACCTTATTACTTGAAAGATGGAGACACTGTTGGTATCAAGGTAAGTTACTTAACAGCAAATGTACCACTTCAGTAAAACACCAAGATCAAGTGATCTTATAGAGAAGTTGTATCAGTTCTTCAAGGCTCAGATAATCCCGTCTTCTAGAAATTGTTTCAGAGAATGGGAAGCAGAAGAGAGAAAGCCAGGCAGCTCGTTATGAGGTCAGTAGGACCTCAGTATCAAAACCTTAATCTGGGTTTGACACACATGAAAAAAATGCTTTTGAAGTTGTGTCGTTCAGTGCGTTGCCGTAGGTTTTCGTAGGTTCCTGTATTAGGGGAAGACCTTTCCTTCCGTTCCTACTTTGCTCCTTTTCTTTTCATCCCGAATGAGCACTGTGATACCAAATCCCTACTGTGTCTGCACCTGTTGAATTAGCTTCACAGCTTCCCACCTCTCATCTGGTGTCCTGTTCCTACATCAGTGACAGAGCCACCTGGCTTGCCTCGGACAAACCTACTTTTCACACTGTAATATTTCTAGGTTAAGAATTAGTCATTTCGACCCTTGATTTAAGAATTAACTTCCAGATATTAAGTTGACTAAGGATTAAATTGCTGACTGATATTTTCACATCAAGGAACCAGTATTCCCTTACCCACCACTTGCATTCAGCATTGTAATAAACAGTGGGACCCTTCCCAAAGAACAGTAAATAAAGAAAAAATTGTGAGGGAAATAAAGGAAATTCTAAAAGGAAAGCATGAAACCGTTACGTGCAGTTCTACAGAGGAGATTCAAGAGACTGTACAGATAAACCCTCAGATCAAGAGAGTTGAAAAGACTGCAGGGTCGGTATACGTAAAACTACAAGGTACCCGGGAATGCATCCAGGCAAAAGATTTCGAAGACCTCTCCAGAGATCACAAAAACATTCAGCAGTATTGAAGCTTCAGTTAGACACACAGCAATATTCCACCTCACAGTACAAAGATAGCAGAATGCTTCCCACGTCTGTGAAGTTCGTGCTGGTCAGTAAGAGACATAAACTCACGAGCAGGAGCACAGGGCAGAGAGCTGAGGTGTTTAAAGACCACGGTCCAGGGGCACCTGTGTGGCTCAGTTGGTTGAGTGTCCAACTTAGATCACGATCTCACAGTTCATGAGTTTGAGCTCCGTGTCGGGCTTGCGCTGACAGCGAGGAGCCTGCTTCAGAGGCTCTGTCTTCCTCTCTCTCTGCCCCTCCCCCACTCATCCTCTTTCTCTCAAAAATAAACCAACAGTAGATAAGTAAATAAAAGACCACAGTCCGGGTGCTCACCTCACCAGGTACAAAGTGTCAAGGGCAGGCAGGAGGGGGGCACTTGAAACGACATTAAAAACGGATTATTCAGTAACTGGTACTGGGAAAATGGGTTATTCGTACAGGAGAAATTCTCATAAAGAGGGTCCCCAAATTTATTTGAGCTTCAGGCCCCGGAAAATCTGTATCCAGCTCTGCTCACACCAGATACATCAATACGAAAACTCAAATGTGAAAGGCAGTGATTTCCAACCTTTAGAAGATTTAAGAAATCCTTCTTAACCTAAGTCATAAGGGTTTTCTCAACATGAGAAACAAAAAGCACAGACCAAAAGAAAAGGACGGATAAATCTGCACTAAAAGTAAAAATTACAGGGGCACCTGAGGGGCTCGGTCAGTTGAGCGTCTGACTCTTGAGCTGAAATCAAGTCATGATCCCAGGGTCGTGGGGTCGAGCCCCACATTGAGCTCCGCACTGAGCGTGGAACTTGCTTGAGATTCTCTCTCTAAACAAAGAGTAAAAATTTTAGTTCATCAAAGGAAATGACAGTGAAAAGGCAAGCCACAAAGAGGAACAAGATCGGTCACAAGGATGATGGCCCAGAATGTGAAGGACATCTGTAAGTCAGTTACAGAAAGACAGCCCGACAGGGGAGACCGGGGTGAGGATGAACACACCCCCCCCCCCCCCACCGCCCCGTTCTTGGAAGGAGACTGGCCAGGAAGCAGGGCCTTTGAGGTGAAGCAGCGGCCGCCTCTGGCAGGGGCGCACGCGGGCTGGCACCGGAGACAAGTCCACGCCGGGCAGGACGATGCTTGTGCGCAGCAAACCCCGGCCATTCCTAGACACAACCTGAATCAGCTCACACACGAGTGAGGAGACGTGCGGAGGGCTCACCTCAGCATAGGTCGGAAGAACTTCAGTGATCCTCAGAAAGGGGACAGATAAAACGAAGAAAGGTATTAACGTGGTGATCTAGAACACGGCAGTTAAAATCCGTAAGTCAGGGCGACGTATGTCAACGCGGACAGACCTCCAATTAGGGTTGAAAACAAAGTCACAAAGTGGTCATTTACAGGAAATGTAAAACCCTGTAAAGTGCGGAGGGTCCCAGAGGGCCACAGTCCTGGGTAGTAATCGGGGCGGAGGGAGGACGGCAACAACCAGGCTCACCTCCACGGAGCACTGGCCTCTGACGGGCGGGGGGCCAGCGGCGGAATATGAGTTGTCCTTGGAAAACAAATGTGCAAATGTGGTCAAAGGTCAGTGGTGTTAATAGCGGTCACTGAGCAGCTTTTTCATCTACCCGGCACCGTCCACGTGTATACGTTCACCTCCATTTTTCCCTGTGACCCCCCCCGTAGGAGTAGGGGTCTTGGGACGCACTTACGTAACTGGCTCCCAGGCCACACGCCTGCAGTCTTGCAGGTACCGCTCTGAGGACGTGGACATCGGCCCGTTACCTCTGTATTTCCTCTTACTTTGCAGTCAGCTTTTCTCAGTTTTTAAAAAGCACATCATACGCCACTTACCCGAATAAAGGTTCCTCGTGCAGCACTTACTGGAACAGAAATCGTATCGTATTTGTTACTTTTTCTCACCTGAGAGCTACTTGTAAAAGCAGCAAAACCCTCCTGCGTGTCCTCAGTATCTTACCACGTAGCTGCCCCTCCCAAAGGCACACGACGGAGGTGGTCAGCCACACAAGATGGTGGCAGGTGGCGAGCGTCAGAATGGCCACTTTGGGATGCACATGTTCCTGTGAGCACTGCTCAGCGTCAGGGCCATGTGCTGTCGCACAAGCGACGTGTCCCCATGTGCTGAGCCGGGATGGGGGCAGGGGTGGCCAGGGCTCATGGCGAATGATGTCCACGTACGAAGCCGATGGCACGTGCCAGGAGTGGAGAGGTCTGGTCTCTCGGGAGAACGTGGGAACAGCATCTGGGGACACCGGAGAGTTAACAGACGCCCACGGTGTCACTGTGGAGGTGTGCAGGTGGCCGCTGTGACAGGATTTCTGAAACAGCTGTGCTCCTGGCCGGGGAGGACCCTGTGCCTATGTCGTCCTCTGTCCGAGCCCCTGTGCCGGCCGTCTGTGGGGCTGTGTGCTCAGAGGCCGGCGCGGCATTTCCACTGCTGGCCGAGCATATTTCCAGCACCAGCATGTCTTACGTTCGTTGTTTAATTTACGTCAGTTCAGATATCCTTCTGTTGATGTATTTTTTTGCATACGCCTTAAAAGTAGGCTAAGAAGAGATCCGGAAACATTGTTCCTTCATTATTTTGAAATGTAGAATCTCCTGGTTGAGGATGATGAAGATTTCAGTACCGTCAGAGATGACCTGGGAAAAGAGACACAGAAGCAGCTCGCTCTGGGAAAACAGAAAAGG
The DNA here is from genome assembly GCF_022079265.1 of Lynx rufus. Classification (NCBI taxonomy): domain Eukaryota; kingdom Metazoa; phylum Chordata; class Mammalia; order Carnivora; family Felidae; genus Lynx; species Lynx rufus. The sequence continues at coordinate 6,634,442 of NW_025814834.1, forward strand.
TACGGCCAGTTTCTCTCACGCGGGCAGCGTCCCCTCGAAGGCCCTGATGGCAGCTCTTCCCACCTGTGCTCTTGATCGAGGCTCGGACAGAGATCCTTCTCCGCTGTCCATGCTTGTACATGCTCCTTTGGTCACCTCCTGACAGGCTTTCCGGGAACAGGGACACAGCCCGGGCGACAAGTCACTAGGAGGAAACCCTCCCCCCGCACCCTGGTCTGGTCTCCCGCCTCCTCTCTGCCACTTGCTGGGCCTTTTCCTCCAGACGCCGGCACCCTTGGGTCTCCTGGACAGATGAGCACCGCCATCACAGAGCGGCTCCAGCCTCTGCCTGCCCGCTCACTGCCCTTCATCCAGCACCTCCCTGTTCACGCCAACCCCGCGCCCTCCCCGCTCTCTCCCCACTCTGCCAATATGGACTCTCTCCTTCCTCTTCGTGGAGCTCACCTCTCCCCCCGATCCCCTTCCCCCCACCCATAAACCAGGTACACTTACCAGAATCTGCTGGAATGTTCCATCAGTATTGATACTTGAGACTCCATGTGCCTGAACAGGGCTCTCACCCCCGTATCCGTGTCACCCCCATGCAGGCCCGATCAGGGGCCGATCTGCTCCCTGCTTCCAGGCTCCTGAAGTCTGAGTCCTCAGCTGGCTTTTCCCTGTTCTGATCGCTTCTTACCCGAGTTACTGCCGCAGCCTTCGACGTAACCCACCTGCCCGAGCCCCTGCTCACCTCCTACTCTTCACCTCCTCCTACCCGTCCCCGCCTTGGGTACCGATGTGTCAGGCATGCTGCCAGGGGCACCCGGCAGGGCCGGAACAAACCACAAGGAAGAGAGGGCCAAGCGGGAGGCAGTGTCACTCTGGCACCACACCCACAGCAGTCCACGGGGCTGGACGTTTCAGATCCTTGTGTGTGTCGAGCTTAACACGTTGATTCAAAAGGTAAAGATCACTCTGCCATGAGACGTTTTCATCTGGCAGATTGGAAAAGGCCCCAAGTCTGACCCGCTGTGTGGACAACGTGCAAAAGCCCATTGTCCTGACACAGCGTTGGCGAGGCGGGGGCAGGGGAGGCGTAAATTGAGGTCCTCCGACTGAACAGTTTGTAAATACCTGTCAAAATTGCAAACACGCGTCCCTGTGGCCCGTCGTAACTTAACCCTAAGAAGTTGGAACGGGGGTGCCTGGGTGGCTCGGTTGGTTAAGCTTCGGCTCAGGTCATGATCTCACGATTCGTGGGTTCAAGCCCTGCATCAGGCTCTTTGCTGACAGCTCCGGGCCGGGAGCCTGCTTTGGATTCTGTGTCTTCCTTTCTCTCCGCCCCTCCCCCGCTTGCACTCTGTCTCTTTCTCTCTCTCAAAAATAAACATCTAAAAAAGTTTTTTTTTTTTTTTTTTAAAAAGCTGGAATGAATTTCAGAGTCATTCCAAATCCCCCAACCTGCTGAGGCCTGTGTTGTCCACGACCATGAGTCTATGACAGTCTCTCCTGTCTCCCGCAGCCAAGAAACCCTCCGTGTGCAGAGCAGTGACGTCTTCTCTGGTGTCAAGACGCCTGCCCGGCCCCGTGCACCAGAAGCGTCTCTTTCCATCCACGTCGGGAGTTTCAGATAGTGCGGGCAGCCAGCGACGTCCCCGTGGCCTCCGCACCCCAGCGGTGCCGGTACCGGCGGGTGGTGGGCATGGGCGCGCTGCTCCCCCCACAGCTCACCGGGTGCTGCCGTGCGCGCACGCGTGTGGTTTTCCGCCTCCTGCGGATGGGATTCCAGACCCTCCGTTTATTACGGGCAGAGGGACGTTCCATCCCCGGCCAGACAAGCGCGCTTTATCACGTGGCCGAGCTGCACCCCCACCTGGGGGGCTTGCACAGACCTGGCGGTGTCCCACAGCGGCTGGTCACACGCTGCCCTTGCACCACACCTGACCCCGGCTGCCGTCTGTATGAGAAAGTTCACCCGTTCCCCGTTAACTGCAGGCACGGATAAAGCGGCACGTCGCTACCCTCCGACGGGTCCGCTGTCTGAAGCACTCACGTTCTTCTGTCTTCACGGTTCAGACGAGGTCGCCCCCGCGTCCACAAGGATTCTGACAGCTCAGCTCACGCCGACGGGCCGGGCAGGCTCACGCTGGGACACAAAGGGTGTTTCTGGCCCCCACGCGGCATGTGATCCCCCCTTTGACCGGAGTTAAAACCGATTCTAAAGCGTTAGCTCTCTTTCCAGGATGAGGAGACAGGGTGGCCTCTCGGGCTCGGTGGACGCTGCTGAAGAGAAGGAAGCCTCGGGTGTGGCCACACCGGTGGCAGCTCGGCAGCCCTGAGGTGCCCTCCGCCCCGTGTCATCCGTGATCAGAGCCTTCTCGCTGCTGCTGCGAACGCCGGAGCCTCTGTGTCCGGAAGCCCGGCCGCGGCAGATGGGCCTGGCGTGGGCTGATGGTCCCGAGTTTCCTCAAAACAGAAAACCTAATCCAGGATTCTGTTCTCCCTAATTAAGCTTGGCTAATAAAGACCTCAGCGGTATTTGTGACAGACCTACATCTGTCCCCGAGCCCGTTGGCCAGGACACTGGGATGGTGCACGCAGATTCCAGCTGGGCCGGAGCAGGGTTCCCGAGAAGGTAACGTGCTCTCTTACCTCAGATGAGGCTTTGCGGCAGCTCTCGTCGCGAGGCCATCGCCTCCCCTCCCCGCCGCTGCCGACACCGCACTCGGTGGCGGGAGGACAGGTGCAGGCCAGCGTCCCAGCCGCGGCATGAGCCGTGTGTCCACAGAGCTGGCTGCTTCCGAGCGGCCTGGCCCCGCCCCGCTCCTAGCACGGTCCCAGCCGCCGTGGGAGACCTGGGCCTCCGTGCACGTGTCTGGCGTCGGGCCCCGGGTCGCGTCCCCGTTTGGACTAAAGCGGTGGCGCCGTGAGAAGCCAGACCTGGACCGCAGGCTGCTCTCAGGCCCCAGGGGCTGGATCTGCCCGAGGGTGTCGACGGGCTCCACGGATGCACCTTGCGCGGCCACCAACGCTAGACGCGAGGGGGGCCGTGGCTGGAAGCCCACCCCTCGGCGTAGAAGCTGTTCCGTTCACACGAGCTCCGTGGTCGGTCCCTTCGTGGTAAGGTCATAAAATGGTGACGTAATAACTAAAGAACTTGGCTGTGGAGAAGCCCGAGCCCTCGCCAGACGGTGCCTTCGTGGGCCCGCGGTGAGCCTGCCTGCCTTCTGTCCATCCTTCTGTCCGTCCTTCCACATGGGGGTGGAGTGGGGCCCCGGGGCGGCTGTGAGACCTTGTTCAATAAACCATTCTTCACTGTCATCTCCACATCTGATGTGCACCTGTTGTTTCCTGCTCCAGCCGCTTTTGTTCCCAAACCCACTTCAGAGGCTAAATAAACGTTTATATTTAGAAATGCTGTCTCAGTCCTGCCTCAGAAATTTAAATTCTGGGGACTCCTGAGGAAGACTACCAGAAGAAACTGCAAGTTTCTGGAGAAGGGGCAGTGGTGGTTGCATTACAGAGAACATTTATTCCACTAGGACATTTTTCTGGCAAAAGGGGAGGGGAGTGGGGCACCAGAATTTCTCGATGATCAAAAATCATGCCTTCGAAGATGGCAGTTTCTCTCTGGAAGAGACTTCATCGCGAAGGACCATAGAGGCCACCGACAGCCCCTCACATTCTGTGCTCTGTGACATGCCCATCCGGGGCACGGGTCAGCAAAATAAATTCACCACGGGTGTGTTTACATCCTGGAAATTCTCTCACCTCCCAAGGCAAAGTGTACCCGAAAGGAAGAGCTATTTCTGACTCCATTTCCTCCTGTGCCCCCCACTCACCATGGCGAGAGCAGCCACTCACCACGGCGGCCCGTGTCACTGGCTGCGCGGCATAGTGGCCGGGACCCTTCACTTCCGGGTGACTGAACCCAGGCCAGGCTGTTCGGGCAACGCCAGGAGCCCTCAAACGGAGCCGAGATCAGGCCCACAGAGGGGAACCGCTGGATGGTTCGGGGCTGACGGCGTCCCACCTAATACCCGTGATTCCTCCACCTACGCCCAAACCACACTCGCGTCCCCCGACCCCATCCCGAAGGGAGGCGGCTCGGTTACACGCGGTCCCTGCTCCCGTCCCACGTCCGAGGCCTCCAGACTTCTCACGGTTCGGCAGCTGGTGCCTAAAAGAGCCCTGGAAATCGGGGCGGAAAGTAGTGTACACGGGGGGGTGAGGAGGACCACAACTGAGGCTCTCTTCGGAGGCCACGAATGCATCGGGCAGGACCCGCGCAGCTGGACAGCGACCCGTGAGCTCCCCGTCCTGCCGAGGAGGCAAAGCCTCGCTCGCCCTGCCGCGCTCCGACCTCGGGGTCAGCTGTCCCCATGGGCACACCTGACCTGGACGTTGGAAGGGCTCTCCTTTGGGGTGACGCCACTTGGGCACTCCTTCCTGAGTGTGCACGTCCTGGAGGCCTGGCACTGATGACCTTGCGGCCGAGCGACCGCAGGCTTTTGCCGGCCAGCGAGGGACTTGGCGACACGATTTCTAAGAGTGCTCGGAAGGCTCGTGGTCAATCCGCTTCCATCAACAAACGTGAGCGACAGAGCCTCTGACTCCCAGCCAGCTGCTTTTCCTCTACGAGTTTTGCAAACCTGGTTCGCTTTTGGGATGAAAACCGTGAATGGGCTGTGCCTCAGTTCCTGCCTGATACGGACACACCGTCCGACACCGCGGCCCGGGCTGGTAGGGTCAGAGCAGCCTCCCCTGGCGTGAGCAGGCCCCCGTCCAGGCCACGCTCTCGGACCCCGGCTGCAGAGAGGCCTCCACGCCCCACAAACACCCGCCCTGCGTGCGCACCAGTCTGCCCCAAAGCTTTCTTCGTACCACTTCACCCATCCCCGGGGGTCCCCCTTCTCTGGCCTCACACCTGTATAATAGGTGTAACTCGTGTCTATATGCTTTCGCTTTGGCCTTCCAAATGCAAAATCTTTATGGGAGGAACGCTACAGGGATTAGGTTCAACACAGAGACAAGACACATGCAGTTCTCACATACAAGACGTGTGGCAGGTACAGGGAGGGGGTTGTCCAGGAGCTTCGTGGAGACCATGGAGATGCAAGGAGTAGGCTTCCAACCTCGTGGCCCAGGCTGGCTGCTAGAGCTCCACCCATCAGGTCCACCCTCCAGGCCAGCAGCAGGAGGAAAAAGACAGGCATCCATGTTTTAAAGGAAACTTTCTGGAAACTTCAGTTAGTATTTGTATGTCTTTCGCCCAAGCTTGGTCACATCACTAAGGTCAACTGCAGAGGAGGCTGGAGAATGTGGTCACACTTGCAGGGGCGCATTTGGGCACAACGCGTCACCCAGATGGCGCGGGGATTCTGTTAGTAGGGCCGGAGACAGGAAACTGATGTTTATAAGCATCAAGCAGTGGCTTCTACAAATGCCAAGAGAGTCTGAGGTCTAACGTTCAAGATTAGACGACACGACAGAAGGGTTGGGACTTGGGCAAGCGGAAGCCTCGGGCACAAAACTTGAAGCTGCCCAAAAAACTCAGTAATCAAGACAGAGCAGTACTTAATAACATTTTTAGAAATCAAAATTAATGCAGAAAAATCCATAACGAACAAAGTATTAAAATTTTAAACCAAGATCAATACAAGTTAAAAGTCCTGCCAGCCAAAGTCCTGCAAGCACATGCCCAACCCGCCGTGCCGGCTGCGTCCCCAGCACCTCCCCTTAGCGGGGAGGACGAACTCAGTCGGGGTCAGAAGAAACCACGAGAATCCAAGTTCTCCATTCCATAAAGGATTGTCGGACACAGAAGGGGGGGGGGGACACAGAGGGGGGTGCAAGGTGCTTAGATGTGCCTCAATTTCCTCTCTAGCCCCCCTGCCCAAAGCTTAATTTCCCCCGCGCCACCCTTCGCTATCACGGGGCGTAGACGTGGAGCTGGGAGCCAGCAGCGTGGCCCCGGTGCCTGTGCCAGAGGCCAGAGTTCAGGGGATCGAGGCCACCCGCCACCACAGAGCCACCGGAAACCAACCACCAGAAACAGTGCCTGGGGCCAAGGACAGCCCCTGGGTCACAGATGTCAACCTCCGGTACAAGGTCAGCATCCCGGGCAGCGGGTAAAGGCCACACCGGCCGACGGAACGGAACGCTGCCGACCGGGTGTTGCCAAGGGTCAGTTTGCGGCTGGAGGGCGCCCTTCCTCTCCCCTCAGGGACACGGGCCTCCCTCCTTCCGAACACCCGGAAACCACCTGAGGGAGGAAAGCAGGGCAAGGTACGTGCGTTAACGGAGGGGCCTTCAAGCAGAGCGGACCCAGAGCGGAGTCGGCTGGTGACGGCGGCCCGCGGCCCCTCCCCCCGCACACCTGGCGTGGCTGGGCCCCCAGCTGGGCTCCCGCTTCCAGGTGGGCTCAGGAAACCTCACGCGCACTCGTCCGCGCTCCCCCCACCCTGGCAGGAAGGTGACCGGAGCCACCGTGGCCACGTGGGCCAGACCCCCAAGTGACACGTGGAGGGGGCCGCGGCCGGGGTACCCGAGTGCCTGAAGCACAACCCCCCGTGACTGTTCTGGGAACCAGAATACACTTGGTTTGAGCCACTGCACTCCAAGGCTTACTTGTTTAGGCAGCTCGCCGGCTCACCAGGAGAGATGGCATCAGCCAGACCGCGGAGAGCACGGGGGTCTTGGCGACGAATTCCGAGCCGGGAGCCGCTCCGGTTTAGAACGACTGCTCCGCCCTCTGCACACACCGCGTCGGCAAGTCTTGCGATCGGATTATACTCGAGCCCTCCCCCTCGTCGCCCTCCCGGGAACCGGGAGAGGACAGAGTGACCTTGACCTTGGAGAGGCCACTCCCTTGGCATAAAGGTGCTGGGAGTAAACAGAAGAGCTTGTGGTCTAGTTTTATATGAAAGATTTAGGAGGATGAGACTACTTGCTTCAATGACCCTCCCTCAGTAGGCTGGGCCACGCTGCCTGTGATGAAGTCTGAACCTCTGCCCTACCCGCGCCCCGCCTCCTGGCTGGGTCCTTCATTCCACAGATCCGAGCGGCCACACCCTAAGAGACACAGTGGCTTTCCATTTTGCTTTTCAGCCACGCCAACTTACTTCCAGAGTAGCTAAGATACAAAATCCTGAATCCGGTTTGGAAAGATCTGGGCGACGAGGAATGACGACAAGAAATCTGACAATGGCAGGTTTTATTTATACACAGAACAACCTATTTACAACCCCGATTGGGTCTGTACACAGCAATACAGGAGGCATTTGCTTCCACGGCGGGCACCGTATAAATTAAGATCATAAATATGAGGGGTAAGCCCCGCCCGAGGGCACAAAACCTTTTGTCCAAGACTCCCCAGGACCCTTCCTCCCTCCCTCCACGCTGACGGGACCGGGGTCCCCGCGGGACGGCGCCCAGCCTCGGCAGGGACGTCGGGGGGCAGGCAGAGGAGCGGCCTCCCGGGAACCAACACGGCCACCGCAGCAGATGCGGCACCGGCCGGACGCCAACACACTTCCATGCAACACTCACGTTTACTCCGTTCGCCTCTAACTTACTAGAATCAGAAAAACGGTTTTTACGTAAACAGTGTTGTTTTAGTCACTGACGACATACTAATTCTAAACACCATGCTTCACCCAGCCCTCGGGCTTTCCCAAGGGAGGGCGCGGAGGGTACGGGACGGCCCCACAGCGTCAGCACCGGCCGCCGCTCCCCTCCTCACCGAGCACGTGCCTGTCCCCGGCTCGCCCCGAGGACCTCAGAGCCCAGGGCCCGGCCAGAGGTGACAGAGCAGACGCCGTTCTGGTACCGCGGGCTCGGGACCCCACGGTCTCCTTTGTCAGCCTGTTCTACCTTGAAAGCCGGTGACTTCCAGCGGCCAGATGATCCCTCTCTGCCTTCCCGGGTCCAAAGCAGCCGTCTGATGGCACAGGGGGCGTCGGGGTGGGGAAGGCCACGCACAACAGCTGAGCGCGCTGCGGAGCACAGGCGCCCCGCCCCACCCCGCCCTGTCGCCGCCGCCACACCCTCAGGGACAGGAGCAGGCCAGGTGCCCGCCAGGGTGCCCCCAAACCGGCAGCAGAGGCCCGGCCGGGCTCACGGGGGGCGGGGGTGGAGGGGCCGCCGTGCACCCCAGTGAGGGGGAGGGGCTTGCAGAGGGAACAGCAGGCAGATGCTGTTCAGCGCCCCAAAGGTTCCCCCGCTTTGAGGTTCCCCCAAGGGTGACCGGATGACACCTGCAGCCCCCCCCCGCCCCCTCACGAGGATGAGGGGTGAAGCGAGCTACAGGGTAGGGGCGCGGGGCCCCGGCTCGCAGCTGGGCCGGGTTACAGAGCCCTGCAGGGTGGGCTGTGGCGGCGACGGGGGAGACGGGGAGGGCCGGGGACGTGGGCGAGAGCGGCCCGAGGCAGACGGCCGCCCACAGGGCCAGAGACGGTCGGTGGGGACGGTCCCCCAGGACGGGGCGAGGCATCGCCCCAGCGCCCGGGACGCGCTCGCGCTCGCCAACACCGAGCTCACGCAAACACACCCTCTGTCTGAGGGGAGACGGGAGGCTACGGCATCTCGGGGACAGAGGGACCACGTGCCCACGCCAGCACCTCAAGAGGAGGGCGCCACGCGGACGAGGCCAAAGGCAACCGGAGAGGGGATCTGTCAGCCCGAGATCGTCACCGTCCGTCCGCTCGGCTCGAGGAGGGCGAGCGCGCTTCGTCCTTCGTCTCCGCGCACCGCGAACACGGGCGGGACGGCAGCGCGTCCAGGCCGCTTTCAAAGCAGGAGAGGCCGCGTCTCGGCCAAAGACTCCGCAATACCCGGGGGACATCAGGCGGGGGCCTTGCAAGGCTGCCGCGGAGAACCAGGGTGGCCCGCGGACATGGAACTTGCCGGTGCGGGAGGCTGCCGGCCAGGCCGGGGTCCGCACGCCCGGGGGAGGCCACGCGGCGCGCGGTCACGGGGCTCGCGGCGGGGACCCGCGGGACAAGCTCGCGTGGCCCAGGCGGGCCGCCTCCACGGGACAACCCGGCGCCCGGAGGCCGGGCCCGGCCCGGGTCCCGGGTCGGCAGGAGCAGAGAGGTGGTGGCGGTCCGCCCCACGCGGTGTCAGGGCCGGACGAGGTGTCGTTTCGAAGGTAGCTGTGTTGGTGTGCGCGAGACCCCGGGACGGTCACGGAACGGGCGTCCGCGAGGCTTCCCGTCCGGAGCAGGGGGGAGTAGCACCATGAGAAGGGGCAGCGGGTCCCCGGCCTCAGTCGCGGGGCGAGCGGGGGACGCAGGCCGACAGGGCCACGGCTAGGCCTCGGTGGCAGGAGCGCTCCGGCTCAGCTCCTTGATGCCACACAGGATCCGCTTCACGTGGCCCACCTTGGTCACGCCGAGGTCCTGCAACGAGAGGACAGCACCCTGACGCCGGGCAGGGAGCCGGACCCCCGCGGGCCTTCCCGCCCGACCTTCCGAACACAAACACGGTGAGGACGAAGACGGTGACGCGAGGTGAAAACGACACACACACAGCCGTGCAGACGCCCGCCACACCCCTCCCGCGAGCCACAGAGTCGCCGGCGCCTTCGTGCCAGACAGACACAGACCCTGCCCGGCAGCAGGTGGAGGCAGGTGACTCGAGAGCGCGGCCGTGAGGACGTCCTGGGGGGCCTTTTGCCCTCTCAGGGCGCAGCTCTGGCGCCACCCCCCACCCCCCCTCCCTCAGGCAGGCCCCAGGGGACTCCGCCCGCAGTCCTGGCGCCTGGTCCCCCCGGGGCTCAGCGGCCACAGGCGTGCCTCATCTCACTGCCCCCGCCTCGCCGTGCCCCGCACCTCAGGGTTCCTGGTGGCCTGCGTCCAGCAGGTCCCCCCGGGGCCGTTTTCCCAACGGCGCGAGTCTCTGTGTCACGTGTTGGTAATTCTCCCAATACTTCAGACATTTTGGCCGTTAAATTTGTTACGGTCACCCGTGACCAGTGATGATGGCTCACCGAAAGCTCAGATGACAGCATTTTGCAGCGAGCAAGTATTTTTAGGCTAACGTGTGCACGCTTTTCAGACCTAATGCCGCTGCACGCGTAGGAGCCCACAGCGTGTTAGAAACCTGACCCTCACGCGCACCGGGAAACCAAGGAGTTCACGGGACTCGCTTCCTCGCAGTGCTCTGCGGCAGCTCGGAGGTGTGCCCGTGTGTGGGCTCCAAAGGGAGAGGGACCCACGCACTGGGGGCCGTCATCACACGCAGCCCTTTGCTGGCCAATTAGCACAGGGCTGTGTCCCACAACAGGCTGTTTTTTTTACTTTTAAGTAGCCCCGCCCCCGATGTGGGGCTCGAACCCACGACTTGGATCAAGAGTCACACGCTCCACCTACTGAGCCAGCCAGCACCGAACCGACCCCCCCCCCCCCGGCAACAGGGTTTTTAATGTTAAAATAGTTCATTGGTCCAAGCAGGTAAAGAAAAGCAAGGTCCCCCCCCGTTACTTCTGCTCTGGCTTCGTTTGGCTGTGGCGGGTTGGAGACATCACTGCTGGGGGGCAGAGGTGGCCTCTCGGCCACTTCCACGTGTCACCCCGAGCCATGCACGAGGAGAGTCCGACGACACCGGAGCACGGCCAGGTCAGAGGGAGGGACAGAGAAGGGAGTGCAGGGAAGCCCGGGACGGGTTCCCAGGAGCCGCTGTGGAAGTACCTTGAGGTCCCTCCGCTCCAGGTGCAGGAGCTCGGAGCCCCGGATGTCGTGCCGCGTGAAGATGTCCTTATACTCACAGAGACTGAGGTGCTCCAGCCAGGCAGCAACCTCCTCTGTCCCCCAGAGGTGAACTGTCGGAGATGGAAAAGCACGAATGCAGTGAGTGCCCAGAGCCCAGTGCGAGGCAGGTGGCAGCCGGCACCCGAGCCACCCCAGTAGCAGGCACCCAGATGCCCCGGCAGCCAGCGCCCAAAATGCCAGCAGCCGGCTCCCCGGATGCCCCAAGAGCCGACTCCCCAGACGCCCAGCACCCTGTACCTGAGACGCCCAGCACCCGGCACCCCAGACACCCCGGCAGCAGGCACCCACACGCCCCCAAAGCCGGCACCCAAGATGCGCAGCAGCCGGCTCCCCAGACGCCCCGGCACCCGGCTCCCCAGACGCCCCGGCACCTGGCTCCTGAGACGTCCCAGCACCCAGCACGTGAGACGCCCCAGCAGCCGGCTCCCCAGACGCCCCAGCAGCCGGCACCCGCCACTCAGCCACACGCACCACCCAGAGCTCTGCAGGAAGAAGCAGGGGAGCCACCCGCATTCAGGGGACATGAGCCACAGCAGGAGCTGCTGTCTGTTCCTGCCGGGTTGGCCATCGGCCTTCTGGACATTTGCCGTGTGTCCCAGGGGAGACTGGATGCCACCAAATAAGAGGAAAACGCCAATCTGACTGTGCAGCTGCAGTCAGCTTGCCCTCCTTTCTAGAGGGTTCACTTCGCTTCTGGTCCACAGCAGGAAGGGAAACAGGCAGAGATTTCACATGGTCAGAGCGACCACTGTTACAGAGCCACTATCGTTAAAAGAAACCCAACTGCTGGGCAAACATTCGAAGAAGAAAAATCAAAGGGAGTGACCACCACCTACAAATCCAAACCTGGGCTGCCGGGCACCGGAGGGCACTGAAAACAGCCATGCTCAGAGCCGACCTTCCAGACAGAGATTTTAAGGCCCAATCTACTGACTCTCCCTCAAAACTGTCCTCGAGTGCCACGTTCTATTGATTTGGCCAACCACAGTCGCTGCTGGCCTGGGCTCCAGCCCGGGGCCCGGATCAATGACTCGTTAGCCGGGGAACGGCAGCCCCTCCCAAGAGGCAGGCCCGGTGGGCCCAGCACAAGACCCGAGTGTGAGCTCTGTGTCTCCGGGGGTCCTGTCACCTCTGCTGCCCTCCTCCCACTCTGCAGCCCCGATCCAGGGCGGGCGGGCAGCGTGGTGCCAGCCGCCGGAGGAATCTGCACGGGGAGCGACTCCAGGCAGGAGCGACCGCCTGGCATGGGACTCAAGAAGGCGCAGTTCTCTAGCTACAGACGGGACGCCGCGGCGCAGGCGGGGACCCTGGGGAAGAGCCACAAGGCCACGGACAGAGCGGAGACCGGGAGGGCGCACGCAGCAGGCGCATACGGCCAGAGGACAGCGGGAGGGCAGGTACCCGGGGCTCCCAGGCTACTGCGGGCTTCTCTGTTCTTGCTGTTTTTCTTAAACTTCGTCACCAGGCGGAATTTGCCACTGCGGCTGCGTTTGGAAAGCTCCAGCATCACATTCTGTGGGGAAAGCGGGAGACACGGAGAGTCAGACCCCGACCTAGTCAGGCCCACTTCTCAGACAGGCGGGGAGCTTGGCAAAGGGGCTGCGGTCCCTGCTTCATTTACTCGGTTTCCCTCAGTTTCTAGTCTTGGCATTTATTGATCTGTGACGCCTTTTAAAAGCGGTTGTGCAGTGACTGCACAGTGTCTATTTTCACATTCGGCTTTCATTTTATAACGTGTTTCTCATACGATTAAAAAGCTTCATAAATATCACCTAAATGTCAGCACGTTGTACAAAGATCATCCAGTAGGCTCCCAGCCGACCTAGTGCTACACTGGCAGGCGGGGACCATCGGTACTGGAGTATCTTTCTAAACAAAGCTTTTCCTGCCCTTGGCGCTCTTTCCTTGGGACCGACTCCCTGAAGCAGCGAGGAGGGAGGGGGCCAGAGGGACAGGGGCACTGGGTCCCCACTTGGCAGCCGCCTCCCCACAGAGCCGCCCAGGACACGGGTGGAGCTAACACTGCCCCTTCCCAGCTGGTCTGTGGACCTTCTCGGAGGATGTTCTCACGCCAGGTAGGAAGGGGGTCTCTGCAGTGAAGGATGTTTGCACACACAATGCACTTAACTGTATTTATAACCTGTGTACTCGTATCACCCCTGTATTCACAAATAAAGCATAATTTCCTTATTTTTCAGGTGTGCCTGTTTCTTCCTGCCCCAGAGCCCCGTCTGCCGACGTCCCCACGTCAACCCACACAGTCAGCCTTTCGGCTTTATGGCACTTCCAGATCTGAAAGGGATTTTCATTAGACTGACCAAACCTAGACGGGGTAATAATCCACAGCCTCACGTCTGGAAATGCGCTCTGTCGTACCTCCAATTTTCCTTCTGCCCCTGATGGCCCCTTCATGGATCTCTTAATCAGAAGCATTTCATGTTTCAGGCTCTTAACTAACAAAAGAAACCTCTTACAATTTTCTAACCAATGACTGCAGCACTCAGGAACCATTTTCACAAACATCTTACATTTGGCAAAACTCTCAACTGTCAATTCTAACAGCTCCATTAAAGACCTCCCACGTGACCAGGCTGTTCTGTCCTGAGACTGGCTGGCGCCCACCTCGCTCCCCAACACTTTCCGTGGGGCCCGGCGACCGCAGGGACAGGCAGCTGTCCCGCAGCACGGCCCAAACAAAATCCTACTCCTAACTTCAAAATTTCTTCTTTTTTTTAACGCATACAGGAGTATTACATTTACTTCTAACTTTTAGTAGGAATATTTTCATCCATGCATAAAATGGGGAGACCAGCAGAACAAGCCTCATTATCAACATGTGATCTTACTTCGGCTCCCTTATTTTAAGACCTCAATCTGCTCCCCTCACAAATACTTCAACATGCCACCCATACAGATGGGAATACTCTCTTCTTAAAGCCTCTAACCACGACACCATCGCCACTCATGACACCAGCAAGAATTCACTTATAGTTAATAACATCAACTCTCCCCGACCACTGCAAAGGTTTATCCTCATGGCTGGTTTGTCTGAATCAGGACCGTCATGAGAGCCACAAGTGACACTCAGCTGTTGTGGCCGTCCAAACCAACTGTCTGTCCTGTAAGACAGCTCCTACTGTGACCTCTGACCACCTGCCGGCTCTGGGGAGCGGCCGCGCTGCCCCCTGTCCCTCCCGCCCACACATGGAGCTGCCGATTCCATCCGGCTTCCCACTCTCAGGCACGAGGAGGTCACCGGTGGTGTTGCCACTGCCCTCCTCCCCACAGGGGAGACATGCTGTCCTCTCTCGGCGGGGGGACACCACAGGTAGAGCTACCCACCGAGGATCCCCTGGAAATCAAGCACTTCCCACTGCGGGGGTGGGGGGGATGGCCTTTCAATCCCTGTGCACGTCCCAGCCGGAAAGCTTTTATAAAGAACTGCTTTCAATTATTTGACTTAAAGAAATTATTCTTACGAATCTCCTGATAATACTGAATTTTGAAATCAGATGTGCTAAGCTTTTAAAAAAATGAACTGTTTGAAAGTTTCAAAGATTTGCTTCACAACATTGTGAACATACTTAATGCTACTTAAACCATACACTTAAAAACAACAAATATGGAAAATCTTTTTTAATTTTTTTTAATGTTTATTTATTCTTGAGGGAGAGAGAGAGAGAGAGAGAGAGAGAGACAGAGTGTGAGTGGAGGAGGGGCTGAGATAGACGGAGACACAGAATGCGAAGCAGGCTCCAGGCTCTGAGCTGTCAGCACAGAGCCCGATGTGGGGCTTGAACTCATGAGCCGTGAGATCATGACCTGAGCTGAAGTCAGACGCTTAACCAACTCAGCCACCCAGGCACCCCCAAATATGGTAAATCTTACGCGTTTAAGAATTTAAAAAAAGAACTGGAACAATGTCCATCGTTTCCTAGCTTTGACACTCTTCCTTATATATAGAAATCACACATTCCTTGACATTTTTCTTTTGCAGATGATACTTATTTCTTCAAGTTGTCCTGTGGCTATTCTTTTTAAAATGTCTTCAGATTTCAATCTGTATAGTTTAAATTTTTCCTGAAGACTCAACAGTTTCATCAAGATTTTTAAATTAGCATTTCTTTGAAGATAGTATAACTTGATTTATTTTATCTATTCTTACATGACCTTTATCACTTCATTTTTTCAAACTTTCCTTGATTATATTTGCCAGAGGCTAATTAATTTCTTGCACTTTACGGGGAACCTCTGAACAACGTAGAAGTTACGGGAGCCAACCCCCACCCACGAAACTGAAACTCCAGTGTAACTTCTGACTCCCCAAAGGGTCTGAATGATCTGATTAACATGTATTTTGCATGTATTATATACTGTTTTCTTACTAACAAGCTACAGAAAAGAGAACGTTAGGAAAATCATAAGAGAAAATACATTTACAGTACTGCACTATGTAGTATGTATGTAAGTGGACCCACGCAGTTCAAACCGTATTATTCAGGGGTCAGTACTTTCAAAGAACTAGCTCACAGAGTTGTCAACTTTTTTTTGCTCTCAAATAAATAATTTTCCTATTTTTATGCCAGTAGAAATGTGGCACCGTGCCCTGCCCCTGCTTCTCTCTGCCCACTGAACGCCACCCCAGAGCCGGAGTCCCACAGGGCGGGAACGCGGAGCCAAACGGCAGCCGGCAAAGAAGGCCGGAGAAGGCAGGAGCCCTGGGAGGCCCAGAAGGCCCCAGGAGCAAGAGTGGTTTTCCTTTCTTTCCCAGGACACCTGGCTGCAGGTTCGGCCTTGGGCTCCACAAAATGAATGCCTGCAGGAACACTACCCCAGCCCTCCCTGCTCTGCCCTGGCCAGCTCCAGAGGGTTTCTGGTTTTGCAGCTAAACCTGCCCCTGGAGTCATCTATACAACTTCCCGCCTGTTACTCTGCACCGTCTCATGAGCTCACAACCAGGAACCCTAGAAACCAGGGCCCCTACAGACATGGCTTGAAGGATTCATTAGGTCAGACCTCTGGGGGGGGGGGGGCGCACTCACGCTGCTTTGTTTCTGCAGTGGCTGTACATTTGGTGATAATTTGTTTTGAAACATTTTTATGTTTGAAGCTTTGGAACCGCAGTTCGTGAAATAAGAGCTTTTAGTATTGAGACCCGAAAGTCCCCAAACAAACCAAGCTGACTGGTCACCCTGCAACCAGGCACTAGGCCATGAGCCTCCTGCTGCAGCAGCAGCCGCAGTGCCCACGAACCAAGGAAAATCCTAGCCCTCTGCTGTCTTCAGAGGGAATCTGCACGGAGAGGGGGAGCTGCCCACCATGGGCAGGGCGTGGGAACACAGGGCCCACAGCTGACGGCTATGGTACCTGGGGTTTCCTGTGGCCCAGCACTGGGCTGCTGAAACCACTCTTGGAAAGGAACCAACTTTAACAATTTCCAGGCCACAGTGGACTGGTACTCCCATGAAATGCAATAAAATAAACTACTAAAAAAATGAAACCGAAAAAGGACATATAAAACATAAACCTCAATTTTTTATTATTTTCAACAGAAATATAATTCTGTTAATTGCCTAAAAGTTTCTAAACGCTCCCTCTCAATTTCTAGAATAACAAAGAGATTCCTACTCTCGGTACTTTTTAATGTCCTATGGGCAACAAGAAAAAATATATGCCCTCTTTACAGAGTATAAAGTTCTCTCTCTGTAGACACATGATATATATATGTTCTATACATACATATTTTTCCAAGTTTTTTTTGTTGTTGTTCATATGCTATAATTTATTTCATTAATCATGGACTGGTAGTGATGGTTCACACTACAGTTTGGTTTCTGTCCCTTTCTCTCATTTCAAGAATTTTTTGCTTTACAGATTTTATATAAATTAAAATTTGGAAGGTAGTCACTAAAAGAATAGACAGTATATATTTCCAAACTACTAGAGGGGACAAAGAGAGTTGTGTAGGAGGAAGGAGAGACTTCTCAATCAAAAAGGAGAAATGAAAAGAAACAAAAAAAGAATACAGAACACAAAATATGGCAAAATACACATATAAATACATTAATAATCACAATAAATATAAATAGACCAAACATTCCAGTTAAAACAGAAAATAACAGATTGGATAAAAATCCAACATTTGACAATACGCTAGTCATAAGAGAGACACTTTTGAAAGTAAAAGTATAAAGATGAAAATACCAAACAAGTAAACTTAAAAACAATCACTAAGGGTCTTTACATAATGATAAAATCTATATGCAGCCAACAATATAGCCTCAAAACACAGAAAGCAAAAATAAGACCACAAGGGTAAACTGAGCTATCTACATTCATGTCAGAGACTTTAGAAATAACTGATAGATCAAGAAGACAAAAATAAATTTTATTATTATAAAAATATATTTTGCCAATATAAAGTGATCGGTTTCTATCATTTATTGCAATTCTATTTTTATATTAATATTGTAACTTCAGATTTTATGTGTTTTCTTGAAATTGTTTTGATCTTTTTGTGTCTAAGTTTTTGCTGGGGGTAGGGAGAGAAAATTAGGCTCTTGTGATTGGTATATGGTTAGATTTCCTTTTTAACACAACCTTATGATAATTTGCTTTTCAGAGGAGAAGCTACACCATTTTTTATCTTTTACACTGTTAGCTACATCTTTATTGGTCTCTTATTTTTTCACAATGTAGATTATATTTTGTTTTTGTTTTTAGAAAACTGATTTGGAAAAACATACACCTTTTCAATTCCGTTAGAAACTACCTTTAAGTTTTTAAAGATATTACTAACTCTGCATTTCCCTAATTATCAAAGTCAAGAACTTTTTTTTAAACCTTCCACCTTAAAGGAATTTAACGGCCTTCATTCCTCTGTCCCTGTCTTCTTCCCAGCCTCCCATCTCACTCTCCACTTCACCGGCTTTGGTAACTTAGTCTGGAACTACAGGCTATGTTATCATTACATCTATTATTTTATATATTATTTGAGGAATTTTCTTTTAAATGAAAATTTTGTATTTATAATTCACAATTTAACTAATTTTGATGAGCTTGGCCTATCCCTTTAAAACAAAATGTCCTCTGCATTTGTCAACAAATGCCTGCATGTTCAGAGCAGAGCAGGACAGACTGTTGGAACTTTCCTTTGTACCATCACCTAACTGCTGCCAACAGGTTCTAACAAACAAAACTGGAGATAGGAGTGCCAGACGTGTAACGTCTAACAGTTACTTCTCTGGCAAGACTGCAGAACCCAAGCCTAGGATGAACTTTTCTCCAGGCCCACCTCTGCTCTACCCCTGAGAAGAAAGGCAATCCACGGTTCGTCTTTATCAGGATGCTGCCCACAAAACTGACCCTCCAACAAGCACCTCTCCGGGGCTCTTCCTGCCTATCCTCCTGCTGCAGGAGGCAACGACATCCCAGGCTGCCATATGCCTGGGGTCCTGTCTCTCCTGGCTACAGGACCTATGACAAGCTGGAGTCTCTAAATACGTGCAAAACAAAAACGTGATTGTGAGCGAAACACACTGACTCCATCCCTGACGACGACAAACTTAAGAAGCTGCCATTTATCCAACCGACGTGTCTGCGCACCAGGGGCAAACAGCGGGGCCGGGCTCAGCCTTCTAGGGACTTCCTGGCCAGCCCTGCCATTCTGTTTCTGAGGATGACGAGTGCCCCAGTCATCAAGGATTATGCTCAGTACTAACTCCCAACCTTCTCGCTGCCAGTCTTTTTCCACGCCTCCACGGCATTTTTTTTTTCTTTTTTTAAAGTTTATTTATTTATTGAGAGAAAGGGAAAGAAGGGCATACAGAAAGGGGGAGAGAGAGAATCCCAAGTAGGCTCCACACTGTCAGCATGGAGCCTGATGCTCTGTGAACTGCTGAACCATATGATCATGTCCTGAATCGAAATCAAGAGTTGGATGCTTAACTGACTGAGCCACCCAGACATGCCTATTCTATTCTTTATCTAAAAGTTCTACTCCACGGCATTTTAATAGAGGAGTCTTGAGAAGCCTTATCAGGGGCTGCAAGATGGCCACCAACTTAATCTCAAAGCCGCACGGGTCACGGTGATTACAGGTACTGAAGGGAAAGCCACTGCATCCCGCGGTGCCCAAGCTGAAGCCCCAGGACCCCCTTACCTCCTCATCACCGGGCTCCACGGGCTGGCACAGCCAGGGGGTGTCCGCCAGCTTCCTGAGCTGCTGGTCCATCTCGGCAAGCGCGGCCCCGAGCCGCTCTTTTTGAGGGGGATCCAACTGCTGCTCCGGGCAGAAAAGAAACACAGCTGGTTATCGGCGGTGAGGAGCTGGGGCCACAGCAAAGCCCCCATGCAGGCGTGCAGGCTGCTCCAGCAGAAGTGGTCTGTTTGTCTCAGAGAGTCCTTACAAGAACTCCTACAGAAAGTCAGTCACACAGCACTGGCTAAGGGGCCAAGCTCAGAAGCTCTCCTTCTAAGTAGGTTGAGATGCAGGAACTAAAACTCTCCTCTCGTAAAGAGCGGAATGAACCAAGCTTGTCTGAAAATTGCAATGGCAGAGCTGACGTCTCGCCTACTTTGGTTGACCTGGGGACCCCTGTGTCAGAAAGAGGACAGGCCCAGCGGGCCCACGTCAGAGTGCAGGGAATGCTAGCAGGCGGCAAAGGGGCGGCTGTCACACCCAGAAAAGCAGAGTATTTGGGGATGAAGAGCAGAGGACGGGGTGGTTCTCCAGATGTGGGATCTTCAGCAGGTCGCCCCACCTCCTTGGCCTCCACGTCCTCATCTTTGAAGCAAGAAGGCTGGCCAGACCTTCCCTCAGGCCCTCCCTACTCTGGCTTCTGCGATTCAGTGAGACCCGACCTGCCTGCTCGCCCAGGGCGGACTCCTCGCCAGGTCTGCAGGGCTGAACGAGGAAGGGTGACAGTGCCGCGTGTCTCAGAACAAGGCCCACGTGCCTGGTCGCAGGCAGATGGCTCCACACCTGCAGATTTCTAAGGCAGAATTCTGAGCACAGCGACAAAGGTGGTCCTGTCCACAGAAGTCTAACACACCAGAGATGACGTGGTTGAGATGTGGCCAGAGAGTCTGTTTGAGAACCAACCATACGGCCAGATCGGATGACCTCCAAGGCCCCTTCCTACACTGAGTCTAGAACTCCCCCGGCCAGGAGTTCTAGACTAAAACGTGCTGCCCTGGGTACCACAACGGTCACTGCACGCAAAGCGCGAGGCCAGCCTGCCCCAGCTTACCAGGGCCATCTTCCCAGCCAGCAGCAGTTCGGTCTCGCTGCGCAGAGCTTTGATGTTATTCACCATTTCCAGGACAAAGCTGCAGTTCAGCCCCTGAGAGGAACCAGAACGACAACCATGTAGAAGGCCCCAGGGCTACAGGACTCCCAGGGAGCGAGACCTGAAAAGCACAGGCACCTCTGTGGCTCTGGGCTTGCCGTACACCCGGTCCATGGACTTGGAGCTGGCATTGACGGCGTGGGCAAGTTCCTGCTCCATGTCGTGATGGGACTGAGCTATCTCCCGGATACTAGAGAAAGACAGAGACATGGCACTCATCAGAGCAGGCGAAAGGGCAGCCTACGACGTCACCTTGCTCGAACACAGACCCAGGTTCAGCCCAGAGGGCCAATGCAGACACAGCCCAGCCATGAGAACGAGCACAGGATGACCCCGACCGGCATTCCCTCACCGATGGCAAACAGAGAAGGTCTTAAACGGGAACCATGACATCAAAATCCAAGTTTTTCCGGAAACTTGACCAGGGAGGAAAATCCCCAGAATGAGACTCACACCCTGTAAAATAGCAAGCTGGCAGCTGATCGTCTGTGAGAGGGGACTTGGCCTGCCTCACTCTGTAAATGGGAACGACAGGACCCTCCTCTGTGGGGACCATCCTGCTTCAAACGGCTCAGATCCCAGGAAGTAGCCACAGGCAGCAGCCTGTTGTCCAAGGGACCCAAACGGGCAGGGAGGGGGCGGTGACAGGGTCAGACACAGCCAGAGCGCCAGGGACAGAAGGAGCACGAGAGTCAGGGAAGCTGGCCAGGGAACCACTCGTCCTGCCCTGGGGAAAACGAGGAGCAGCTACCAGACTTCAAACAAGACAGTGAGATGCAGGGCCCCATCTGTGGGGCTGCCACAGGCTTTGAGGGGACGAGAACAAAGACAGAAGGAAGCCAGAAGTGGGTGGCACACCAAGGAACCGAGAAAAAGTGTAAGAAGCGAAGCCATCAGGCCCGGATACTGATTTGGTCACCGGGAACGAGGGCTGCAAAAGTGGCGCTGGCTGCTCCAGACAGAACTCAGCACAGGGCGTGCTCTCGGGGGACCCAGAAGGACCCCGAGAACCAGAAGTGCCCACAGCATTCCCAGGAGAGCCGCGGGCCAAGAGCCTGACGCCTGGGGAAAGGGCAGGGGAATGGCCCCAAAGGGCGCACAGAGCCCAGAGCCCGCAGGGCAGCGATGCTCCCGGCGAGGACAGCGGAAGAGGAAGCCACAAATGGCACCACCGAAGATGGCAGGATGTGGCGGCCGAGAGACCCCTCTGGAGTGAGGCAGGCCAGCAGCAGGCACACCGGGGAGGTGGGGAGGATGGAGAGGGGCAGAGGGACCTCTGTGCTCCAAGTCTCATGGTCCCAGGAGCCACTTCTCCAAGGCGGAGTAAGAGCAGGAAATGCCTCCGGCTGTTGTCTTTTTTTGTTTTTTAAATACCTACAAGGTGTTTTAATAGCAAACCTGCTGTCTGGGATAAAGGAGAAGAGGCAGTAAGTGAGCGATTCTGAAGAATTCGGGATAGGTTTTAAAATCTGTGAGCTGGCTCTGAAAACGCCTGGGGGTTTTAGGCCTCCTCTACATACACCCCGAGCGATCTCGGAAAGTCACGCGAAATAAACCCCATCCGAGGGCCAGCGGAAACCCCAGCCGGGCCCTCGAGGCGGCGGTGGCGGCCCAAGGAAGACCCGGGGGGAGGCCCAGCACGCAGGGAAGGCGAGGGCCCACCTGTGGATGAGGGCTCCCGCCGCCTGCCCGAAGTGGTCCATCTGCGTGGCCTCTTCCTCAGACAGGATCTCCGGGTGCAGAGAGAAAGACGGAGGGCGAGGAAGTTCACACTTCTGCTTGTCTTCCCAGGACTTGAGGGTGTTCTCAAACGCCTAGGGCACGGAAACCTGGCGTCACACTGTGCGACCCTCTCTCAAGAGGCGTGCACGTGTTCAACCGCAAACGCTGCTGGGACACCAGCTGGACGACAGCCAGAAAAGGAGACACAGACTTCTTTTTTACACTGAGGAGGGCGAATCGTCCTGGAAATTACGCCCCTGTTCACTTAATCTCTGCGTCTGAAAAAAGCAAATTCCCAGAACAAAACGCTGGAAACTCCAGGTCTCCTGACAGGAGGTGCACAGGTGTGCCTGCAGGTGAGCCCCGGGACTCACACAGGTGAGTCCCTCTGGGTCTCCGCACGCAGCCCTTCTTACCCTATCTCTGGTGAGCGTCTGTGCCCGGTTCTTGTGGACGATCCGAATGTATCCTGGAGGCTGGACCCAGGCCTCTCCGTCCACTTGCACAGGTACGCCCTCATCCCCCAGGATGGAAATCTTCACCGTGCGACACTGAGAAAACACCACAGCTGTGACTCGTGCGCCGCGCTGAACCAAGGAGCTAAGGTGCTAGATCTCAGCCCTGCAGGAGCCTTCCTGTCCCACACGCCCCTGCACAAGCCAGCTGACATCTGGGGCGACGCCGTGCCCACGGCCAACCACCACTGCGGCCAGAGCATCCCTGTCCAGGGCACGGCTCATGAAGCCCAAGGATCTGTCCCTCCCCACCATCCCCTCACCCAGCACGGCATCTGTGACCGCAGTGAGACCTCAGTGGTCAGACACGAGCACCAGGCCCAGGGTGGGGACTCACGACCAGCAAGAGCCACGGGGCCCTGCTCAAGTGCAAACACTCCCAGAACAGGGTAAACCAGTCCCAACAAGTGGTTAGCGATGTACTGTTTCTCTCTTCAACAGAGAACACTGCCAAAGAGTTCGATCATAAAATTCAAACACCCTACGCTCCGCAGGGACAGACTGAGGCAGGAAGGGCCGTAACATCACAGCCTGGGACTTGGGTGGGCTAGGGAATCAGCCTCCCTGCTTCCTTGTGCCTAAGAACACTGCCCTCCCCAGCCCATCACCAGTAGCAGGGAAGCCCCTTCCCCTTCTCCCCTCTCCGGGTAGGCCTCAGACCAGCCAGGCGAGGCCACACTTTCTCCACCGCTCCCGTAGGCTTGGCCTCCATTCCCAAACTCAGGATGCAGCTCCCGAAAGCTGCAGCCACAAGCCGAGTTCAGTGGGGCCTGTCTCATCTCATCCCACCGGCACCCGCAGAGAAAGTCACGGCAGGGGGCGCAGGCAGGATTCAAGTTGGCCCCCGTTTTGTAAGAGTGTGTGTTAATTGTCAAATACAGCAAGTGGGGCCGTGGGCGGTCCTGGAAAAGCACCCCTTCTCCCGGGCTCTGTGCAGCAGGAGCCTGCTGACAGAGGAGATGGTTCTGGGCCAGGCCCGGCCTCTCCAAACATGCGTGAGCCACGCTGCCTCCCACGTCCCTCCCACCTGCGGGCCCACGGCCGATACCTGGGCGATTCGGTGATGCTGCAGCCTAATGACGCGAGAGACGGCCATCTGCATACTGCCAAATACAGCGACCACCTCCAGAATCTTATCATCGAATGACGGAGCTGCAAAAGTCTGAAAGGGCCCGTGTTAGGAGCTGACCCCTGCTCCAAACCTCCCCGCACAGCCCTCTGCTGTTCACTCTCGGGGCTGCTGCTCTGGTTACAGATAGGCGCACGACTCGGCTGGTGTGTCCTGAGAAGCAGCTGTGGTGTGACTGTGTCATTGAGGGGGTTTCTAGTGAGACCTTGACTAGAACCAGCTGCCTGGGACCAAATCTCTGATCTGCCACTTTCTGGCAGTGCGACCTCGAGCAAGGTACTTAATTTTCTCATCCTCGGTTTTGGGTAAAATTAGCGTGTTCCCCGAGAGGCTCTCAAGAGGACTGAGTTAATGCACGCACAGTGCTTAGAACGGCAACCGAACATCTTTCTTCTTGTTAATTTTCGGTAATCTCTACACCCAATGTAGGGCTCAAACTCACAGCCCCGAGATCAAAAGTTGCACACTCCACTCACTGAGCCAGCCCGGCACCCCGGCAACCAGAACATCCTGAGTGCGCAGTTCACGTTCATTATTTTGTTAGCTATTACGTACAATGGAAGCTGCATCCGTGGTTAAAAGCAAACACTTTCCAAAGTTAAGAGTAATCCCAGACTTCTTCCGTGGATTACACAACCCCACGTGGGCTCGGACTTGTCTGCACTCTGCCCACTACACGCCGTCAGAGAGCTTCCTCCACACCCGTGTCCCCGCTAAGCCTTCACATGTGCTGTTCCAGCAATTACCTGGAACAGCCTCTGCACCCTCCCCTGACCGGACCCAGCCAATCCTGCGAGGTCTCCCTTCAGGTCTCAGTGCAGATGTCCCCTCCTCTGAGAAGTCTGCCCAGACCACCCCAAATCGGAGTCGGGCCTGGCTGCTGGCATCACACCTGTGCCCCTGACCACATCTGTCCTGCCCGGCCTCTCTTCTCACGAGCGGGGGACCATCTCTGTCTCGTTCTCCACTGTCCTCTGACCACCCGCACAAGGGAGGAGTTCTACCCACACCTCCGCACCACCCTCAGAGCCCCAAGAGCCAGAAGGCTCCATCAGGGCCTGAAGTGGTGGACACTCCTTGAAGGGATTACCCACACCCAGCTTGGGCCCGGCCACCCAGAACCCCCATACGTACATCATCTTCCTTGGTGCCCCCCCAGAAGTTGGTCCCTCCGGCATAGCTGGGAATGTTGAGGACAGCAATCCCCTGGAGACTGGGGAGTGGGATGGGTCGCCCATCACACTGTGCGGCAGAAATGCCAGAGAAGGAAACAAGGGAATGACAGCATCAACCTGGTCCTTCTTCACCAGCAACCCGCCCGCCCGCGGCGGCGAAGGCCACCACCACAGCTGGGCTCTCACTGAGGGACCTCAGGGCAGCGGGACCCCACACCCAGCGAGGAGAGGGGCTCACAGGAGACCAGGCGGGCGCTGGCCTGCCTGCAGGAGACCCTCTTGCTCACCTCCAGCAGGACCTTCTGCTCCAGGTTCCTGTAGGTTCTGTGCAGCAGCTCTTTGGTTCCAAGAACTCCGTACCACATCATGTTCTTGGTCCGGCTCCTGGAGGTGGAAAGCAAAGAAGTGACAGGACTCCCGCTCTCTTTATACAGCTAACGGCAGCCACTACCGCAGCCGCAGGAAGACGTCCCATCACACAGCAGTCAGACTCGGCAACCACTCACAGCCCCGACATCTCAATAAGGAAGGGCATTTCCTCATTATGTGCCGATGTAAGATGTGCATAAAGAGACACGTTTAGTGATAGAAAATTCTGCTGAAAAGTAACATTCCCAAGAAAGTAATTTTACCTAAAAAGGTAAAAAAGACATTACAGAACCTCACAAAAAACCGATAATGATTTTTTTTCCAGCTAGAAAATTATGCTTAGCATAGAAAATTTGGGAAGTGCAAAAAAGCACAAAGGAGAAAAAAATCCTCCTAATCCCCACAGCTGTGCGTCCTGATGGTAAAAACTTTGGTGTATTTCTTCAGTCTTTTCTAAGTCTTCGACTCACGTGGGGAAACAGCCAGTTTACAGTCTGCTGACCGACTCTGCTCACTTGGCCCTGCACCCTGCGTCCAGACGCCGGACTGATCACAGCAGGGCCTTTCCCTACGGGCCCTTGTCCACTTAATCCCTGTGACTGGACCCAGCCGGTTCCCAGTCCCAGGCTCCGTAAGTCACGTGGCAGTGGCCCCTTTGCACACACCTCTTTGCAAATGTTTCGTTACTTCTTAGGATAGACTCGTAGAAATGGAATTCCTCTTAGACCTTTTCAAAGCTCTTGATACAAACTCAGGGATTATCCTAGCAGGGGCCCACAGTTCTAAAAATGTATTGCACATGGCTTTGTCACTCACTATCTTACTCTGTTAAATTGCACGCATTCTCATGCCTTTTCAGTTATTTTTGAACTAACGGGGGCCTTTTTAAAGGAGTCGGGCTCGCCATCATGTGCTGAACAACAGAGATGTCCCTGGGGGGCTTCTGAGACACTTTCCTCCACTTAAGAACCCCAGCATTCAAAGGTTTCTTGAATTCTTAAGCTTGATTTTGTTTTCTGAGAAATCTGCACCTACAGAGCACCTGGGTGATCACCAGGGCAACTCCTTAGGTGTGTGAGCCCCTCCCACCCAGCTCTCCCAGCGTCCCCTTCCAAGTGACAACGGCACCAAGGAAGCAGGGGGCACATGGACGAGATGGGACGACGAACAAGTTTGTAGGCTCTCCAGCAAGGGGCCCCGACTCCTGCATCAGCGGCTGTCTCTGGCCAAACTGCACATCAGCTTCTCCTTTGCCAGTTCTAGAATGTCAAAGCTGAACGGTCTCCTCCTCCAGGTGATTACTGAAGGGTGGGGTGGGAGACGCTAACTCCCTGCTTCACTTCTCGTGTTTTCCCAGGGGAGACGGAATCTCCACCTCAACCAAGGAGAAAGCTGCCCATTTCTCTGCATCCCCTCCCAAGGTGGGGAGGGATGAGTAGACGTCATTTAGGGGGAAAAAAGGAACATCCCCAAGGACACCCCTCGGGCCTCTCACGTGGCTGTCTTCCTACAGAGGGGTGTCTCCTCATGGGCATGGTGGGGAGGCAGCCGGGCCGCCCCCAACGCCGCCGGGGTCTCACGTACCTGGCACAGTACCCTCCTAGCACACTTTGTCACCTGTCCCTCTACAGCACCACCACGACTTACGACGCAGACCCTTCTGACTGACTGCAGTCACTCATGTTCTCATGTGGAATTTGTCCTGACCACACCAACCCTGAGGGCTGGAACCCCCCTCCAGGCTGGCCTCCCAGACCCCCAGCCTGGTCCCACCCACATCTCGTGCAAGCACCTCTCTTTCCAACAACGAGGCACCTGGTTTTCACATCTGCCTTCTGCCTCCGCGCTCTGGACACCCACTGCCTCGCTGACTCTAGCGGTTCCCTCGCTACCCGGAAGGGGAAGCGAGGACGAAGGAGCAGTGTGCACACAAGCCCGCCACACCGCCTACCTGCACTTCTCTGGGTGCTCGTCACGCTTGTTGTTGAAGTCCAGGGATATCTTCGCATCCAGGCCGATGCCAAAATAATTGTTCATGACGCACTTCTCCGTGTAATACTCTCTGCAAAGGGGGTTTCGGACCCGTGAGAACCGCAGGTGGCTTCACAGCCTCCCCCTGCAAGCATTTCTCCCTGAGGGCAAAACTCATGGCTTTTCCTTCAGTAGCAGCTTTACTGAGGCTCAACCTCACATACTGCCTGAGGCGCCCACTTAAAACTTAAGACTCTGATATTTGGTTGAAATTTTTTTTAATGTTTATTTATTTTTGAGAGAGTGAGACAGAGCATGAACGAGGGAGAAACAGAGAGAGAGGCAGACACAGAATCCGAAGCAGGCTCCAGGCTCTGAGCTGTCAGCACAGAGCCCGACGCGGGGCTCGAACCACAAACTGTGAGAACATGACCTGAGCGGAAGTTGGACATTAACCGACTGAGCCACCCGGGCGCCCCAGGACTCGGTGATTTTTAACATATTTGGTTGGGCACTACTATGCATTTTAGGGCATCTCATCACCCCAAAAGCAAGTCCGCAGCCCTTCGCCATCAGCTCCCAAACCCCCCCACCAGCCCTGGCAACTCAGATCTGCTGTCTCCATGGTGCGCCTACTCTGCCAGGTTCGTATAAACGGAATCCACGAGCATAATGTTTTCAGATCGCATCCGTGCTCAGGACCTCATCCCTGTTGATGGCCAAACAGCACTCTGCCGTAGACACGTGAGCACCAACACGCACGCTGTCGTGGACATGTTCTCACTCCTCGGTCGTGGCCCCACAGGTGCTCTGAGCCGCGTGGAAACCGTACCATGAGGAACTACCAGACCGGGTCCCAGAGCAGCCGCGCCATCTCGCGCTCCCACCAGCAGCGTGAACCTGACCATATCTATGGCACACGCGCTCTGGCGTCTTCAACCCAAGGCCTCCCACACGTCTTCCTCCCCGAGATCCGATCAGAGCAGTGCATCCCAGGCCCGGGGCCAGCACCGCCCTTTCCCGAGTCCTCTGCCCACGAGACTCATTTCATTCCAGCTTCTCGGCCTCCCCGGCGATCACTGTGGCCACCAGGGCCACACCGGGGCTCCAGGGCTCTCCTTTCCTTCCAGGAGGCTGGCTGAAGGAAGGAGTCCCTGAGCCTCCACCCAGAGGAAACAGCAAGGAGGAAAGTCCGTGCCTGGCGCTCCTGGGCTCTGCAGGGAACATGTCTGGGGTCAGAACTCGAGGTTTCAGCTTAATTTCAGGTTAATTTCAGGTTAACAGGCATGTGCAGCCTGATTTGGGAAGCCATCACCACATGGACGTGTTTTTAGGACACATCTAATCCGAGTGCCTACCAGCTTAGTGAGAACAAAGCTCAGGGAGAAACTGTTTTCTGAAAAGACGACCACGTGCTGACCAGTATCTACAGGTCCTGGGAAAACGGACAGATCCAACTCACAGAACCAGCATGGGGACAGGGGAAGGGGGATGAGGAGACCGGGCGCAGGGGCCTGGGAAGTGGGGGATGGCCAGGCCCCAGGGGCCACCACAGGCAAAGGCAGAATGACCACAAGTCTAGGGGCCCCAAGCTACAGCCCCAGCACACCGCCCTGCGCAGAGGGAGGAGAGCAGCTGGCCTCCCCGGGTTAGGCTCCCGCTTCCTGAAGCGGAGAGGAGGAAAAGACACCGATGCTGCCAGGTGTGGGACTTCTGGTCTCAGGGGAAGGGAACAAACGAAATACTTGGCTCAGGGGGCCCTGTGTGCGCTGCTCACGGAAGGCTGCGGCTCTGGCCTAAGGAAAACGGCACCAGGGAGCGTCAGGACCAGAGCCCCGTGGGGCAGGCAGGAGGCAGTGTTGGGCCCGGGACAGGGACACTGAGGTGCCTGGGCAGGCCAGAGGCTGGCAGCAGGTAACTCCATTGAGGCCACCCTGGCAAATCGGGGTGGCAGAAACGGCCACTCTGCACACTTCCAGCTCTGCTCTCAGAACCCACGGAGTCCGTGCAAGCTGTGCATTTCTGTCCCCTCCCCCAGCATACCAGACACACGCGGCTGGGAACATGCAACCCACTGCCACCGGCCACACTGCCCAGAACTTGCCATCAACCAGCAGAAAGGGAAATCTAGAAGACCAGATTTTCAAAATACCGTTTGTCTCCATAACGGCCTCCATACACACAAGAACGAAGTCCACTAAACTGCCTCGTCAAAGTCCCCACCACCTGAGAAACAGGGCAGAGGACACAGCACCAGCCCACAGAGCAGCATCGAACCTTCTTCCCTGTGATGGCAAACCTGGGACGGTATCTCCCAGATTCAGCCCCAGAATCCAGGCCACTGCAGCACCAATAGGGCAGAGCGGGGGAAGGAAGGATGTCGGGACAAGGTGCCAACGCAGCACTAGCTGGGTACGGGAGAGCGACAGTGAGAACAAGGACCGAGTCAGCTCCCAGCAGGAGTTTCTGAACCTGCCAAAAACCTCAGACCAGGAGAGATGTTCAGGAGCCATAGACGCGTGACCTCATGGGAAGCTGGGATGAGCCGGGACAGGCTATGCCCGTCACACATTTCCAACCAGACTCTTAGCTGAGGCATTTCTAGGTTTTCCTTATCAGCTAACCAAAGCTAGAAAAGGACAACCTAGTCATCTGTACACGAATTCCTCTGGCCAATGCCAAATCTATTTTCTGGGCTCCAATATTCTTTTTGTTGTTGTTGTTGTTGTCTGTTTTTAACATTTATTTATTTTTGAGAGAGAGAGAGAGACGAACAGAGACAGAGGGTGAGGAAAGGAGGGGCAGAGAGCGAGGAAGACACAGAATCTGAAGCAGGCTCCAGGCTCTGAGTTGTCAGCACAGAGCACGACGCGGGGTTCGAACTCAGGAACCGTGAGATCATGACCTGAGCCAAAGTCGGACACTTAACCGACTGAACCACCCAGGTGCCTCATGGCCTCCAACATTCTTTTAACATCGCGCTCGCCTGGTTTACCCCCATACTCACAGGTTTTCTGATTCCGAGTTGAAGGGATCAGCATTAATTAACAGGCGACTGATGACTGAACCTCCAGGCAAGGAACCAGACATCCCAGCCCGAACGTCTGTAGAGGAGAGAACAGGAAGAGACAGCAGGTTGGGATTCAGAAGCTCATGTCTTCAAGGCTAAGGGACACATACTCTAAAACACTATTGTGACTAAATATTTCTAAATAACGTATAAACAGATCCAAATTTTGACATCTAAGTGTTTCAGGTCAAAAATCACCATCATAAAGCCATATTCATGGAGCAAAATCAAACACGGTAGATAGTAGAAACCATCACCTAAAAGTTCAAAAAACAGCTTAAAAAGACGGTTCTCATTACGTGTAAGAAGCTGCACCAAAATGATCTCTCAGTACAAGTAATCTTAGCGTTCAGTCCTACAGCTGCGCAAAACTAAATTCATGAGACAGAAACATCAAGGAACACCCTCAAGGAACCTGCACCCTTAAGTCACGGGGGTGCCTGAGTGGCTCAGTCGGTTAAGCGTTCGACTTCAGCTCAGGCCATAATCTCGCAGAGTTCATGGGTTTGAGCTCCGTGTCAGGCTCTGTGCTGACAGCTCAGAGCCTGAAGCCCCTGGAGCCTGCTTCGGATTCTGTCTCCCTCTCTCTCTCTCTCTGCCCCTCCCTTGCTCGTGCTCTTTCTCTCTCTCTCTGAAATAAACATTAAAAAAAACTGTTTTTAAGTTTTAAAGGCAGAGATAGAACCCTGCTTTTAAACCTTCTGCCAATCCACCCCTTCCAGTAACATCTATGTCTCTGGTTAACCAAATAGGTCTCGTTAGCCTCATCGCCCAAGGACTTCTGGAATTTTCTTTCTATTCAATTGAGATTCACCAAGAAATTGCTAAATCACTATGGGAGCAGATGGTATGGCATGGGCTCTGCCAGGCCCAGGAGGCCTCAGGAAGTCACCTGAAGCTGGTGAAGGGGCTCTTACTGGCAATCTCAACCCCTTGTGCTACTCCTTCCTTCTGCACAAAGTATGGTCAGCCTCAACCCTATGCCGGGAATGCTGGGAAAAATGAAGGCAAAGACAGAAAAGTGGACTGTGCCCAACTCCCCTGGTGGCCAGTTGTGCCCTCCCACCATCATGCTAGAAACGATGGGATGACTCGACTGGCTCCCCGTCACAACCCTCCCCTCCCCTTTTTCCCAGGAGAACTCCTACTCATCCTTCAGTACCCAGCTCAGATATTACCCTCTCAACGACATCTTCCTGGGGCCCCGAGAAGCAATATGGGTGCTTGCTGCCCTTTACACTAAATAAGGGCACTTTTCACACCATGACATAACTTTGGAATCCTGTCTGTTTGCCACAGGCCTGTATATAAACTCTTAGAGGACAGGGACCCGGTCACATTCATTCTCACAACTCAGTGCCAAAGCAACAGATCCTGGACCTCGCTAGTTGGCAGCTTACTGCCCCACGTGCACGGCCCACAGACACTCAGCCAACCCACGGGGGACACTCACTCGAGAACAGGATCTTGGTGTTCAGTGCGGGCAGCCCATCCCGGTTTCCTGACTGGGGAGGAAGAGAGGCAGAACTGCCCAGTGTCAAACTTCCTTTGCTTATCAGCTTCTCACATGGGGATCTGGACACTATAAAATTATAAAACAGAACCAAAACCCATAAAACTGTCCAAAACAGAACATTACTCAAGTACTGGAAATGGTCATTAGAGAAACGACCGTTCCGAGGGCTGAGGGGACTGGACAACAGTTGCCAGCCGCTGGTCAGCCCCCTGCAGAGTGTGCAAGAGGAAAGAGGAGGGGAACGGGAAGGGGGACAGAGAGGCCAGTGGGCCTGGACGCCCTCCGGGGGGAACACAGGTGCAGCCGAGGCTGGGATGGGCAGGAGGGGCTCGTTCCCGGTCACAGGCGGGGCCCAGTGGAGCTCAGAGCAGATCAGAGCAAACCCCCCTCCGGAAGACACCTCCCAGCAGCTGGTACAGGCTATGAGGGAGGGGGCTGCACACAGAGGGGAGGCCGTGTCTCTCCACAGCGGCAGTCTGCGCTGGGGGCCGGTCCAGGAGGGATAAGCATCCCCAGGCAGAGCACCCCAAAGGGCTAGGTGGTGCCCCGGCCAAAATGCCTGGCAGCCTGGCCTGGAGCAAACTGCACAGGTGCACAGAGCTCGGAGGCTGCAGCCAGGAACGCCTGCGCCCCAGGTCGGGAGCTGCGGTGCGCAGAAAGGACCACAGGCCTGAGCCCTGCTGGGTCTGGGGTATACAAGCAGGTTCTGAGGAAAGCGCACGCCTTCCTACGGGGGTCCCACTGGGTCTCCCCCAGGCCAGGGAGGTGGTGCACGGAAACAGGCCATGCGTCTGCGACTTTTTATACTGCCCGTGGCCAAAGCAATTATGAGAAGGCACCCTAAAACGTCCGGGGCAGGCTTTCCCACTACTGCAAACCCAAGGGGCTGATTGATGATGGCACTGGGATCAAGACCGGCCGGTACCTTTGCGGAGGCTCCTGGCCTTGGCAACCCCACAGCTCTCCGTGGGACACACTCTGTCATCCTTCGGGTCTTTTCTCTCTTCCGACTCAGAGAGACCTAAGGTGAACCCCTCCTGTTCTTGGGTCTGGGCGTTCTGCTCATCGACAGCTGCAAGGAAAGAACGCCCACAGCTAAGCGCGCAGCCACGGAGTGCGCAGACGACGACGTCTAGTGACACGGCGCCTGCTGTGCACAGGCTCCTCTTGGACTCGGTGAGCTTTCTTCCATATCCTCTCAGCAGAAGGCTCACAGCCCGACACTGCCACCCCGTCCCCACTGTTCTCCGAGTGCCCGTAAGAGTGCCAGGCACCTGGGCATCCATGCGGACGGGCTGGGGAGAAGGGGGAGAGCCGAGGGCTGGAAGATGTGGAGAAGGGGAGTGGAGTGAGGGCACACAGTGCCCAGAGGGGACGTGACAAGGGGGCCTCCGCCTGAGGGTCACACCGGTGCGGGGTCACAACCCGTCATTCTCACTGGAGGACAAAGATGGAGTGAGTGGGAACGGGGTGGGATTTCCGAGGGTAACGTGAGCATACACAGACGGAGAAGGAGACAGTCCGAGTGCGGCTGGAAGCAAGGAAGCGCCCACGTCACCGTGCGCCTGCAGCGTTCCCTTCAAAGCTCAGAAACCAAGTCTAGAAAAGGAGTGACCAGCCGGCAAGTCTTTAATCTGACCCAGCCGGTCCCCACCCCCCCGCCACCGCTCGTGGGCTTGTCGTAGAGCGAGCAGCCTGGCCGCCAGGCCCCGAGTACCATCGGCACCACAGCCTGGCGCCCGCCACACATCAGCCCCCACGGTGCCGGTGCTCCCACGGCTCCCCCACTGCTCCCACCACCTCCGGCTCGCCGGCCTCCCACCCCCGCCCTCCACTTCCCAGCCTCTCTCTCCATCTCTCAGCTGACAGCCTCAGCCACGGCCCCGACCCCGCCCTCCTCCCACAGGGCCCGCCCCTCCACAAAGTCGCTGAACCGCTGGGGCCACCGCCTGCCCGTTTCTGCCAAGCTGCGCCCGGGGTCGGGGCAGTGACAGCAGGGCCAGGCCCCTTCCAGGGAGCGGACCCCCACCCAAGGACCGGTCTGCATCTTCCCCAGTTGGGGACGCTCTCTGCTCCCTCCAGTCCTTCCATCAGAAGCGAGTGCAGTGAAGAGGGAGAATGTTCCCCAGCAGGTTCTCGGATACAAGGTACTGCCAGTGACCCCTGGGCATCTGGTTTCGTCCTACACAGTGGGTTGTCTGTCACCGTGTTTGGGGGGAAAGAGAGTGCCAGTCCTTGCCTAAGAAAGTTACTTCATCATTAAGCGACCTACTACCTTTTTCTGTGTGTTCTATGATCTGCCGGATGGCTTTCTTCAGGCTATTGGCTCTGAGCATGAGCTGTTCCCGTGGACGGAATATCTGCGGCCGGGAGGGGCACGTCGACCCCACCGAGCGCTCCCCAGTGGAGCCGCAGCCGCTGCCCGCCCCGTCTCCATCTTCCACCTCCTCCGCGATGGTGGGGGGCGGGGTGGGCAGGGAGGACGAGGCCTGGGACTCATCGTCCAGGGTCTTGAGGAGAGAGTCCAGCTTCTCTTTCAGGACAGAGCACTGGCGGGAAACAAACGGAATGGGGCGGAGTGCTTCTCTGTCCTACACCCTCCCGCCCAGGAGCCCAGGGACAGACCTTCTTGGCCATGACCTCTGACTCCTCTGAGCTCTCTGTGGTCTTCTCGTAGGCCTTCCCCACCCGAGCCACAAAGTCCTTCACCGTCTCGCAGAGCACTCTGTGGGAGGAAACATGGAAAGACACTTTCAGAGAAAGTTCTGGCCGGGAACCAGGCACCCTGCGAGGTGGACCCCCGGCTCCCCCAAAGCCACCGGGCACTCACTTGGCTGAGGAAATCACCACCGAGTGCTGGTCTGAGGTCAGGATTTTAGAAAGGTGGGCCGCCACTGAGTCTTCATAGAAGAGGATTTGTTGCACCTGCAATTATCCCCAGACAGGGGGTGCGGTGACTGAATGCTCCCAGTGAGTTCCTCGCCCACTCTCCCTGCCAGCCCGGGGCCTCGGTCCACTTCACACGCCAACCTGAGATTCGCCAGTGCCGGCTCAAAGATTTCAAAAGCTTGCCCGAGCTGTGCACAGACAGATCCTAACAAAAAAGGCCACGCCAATAAAAGCCTGCAAACAGCTCGTGCTGCTTTTAGTCTGATTCCACACCACCAGCCTGTGCTGGTCGCTGCAGGCTTTCATCGCAGCCCCTTACAGCAGCAAGGTGGACAGGCAAGGCCTCACTCACGGAGGTTCCATTCACAGCGGACAACACGTTTCTCGTTCTGGCTGGGAACTTGGCCCTGGCCCCTCTCCTTCTCTCGGTGTAAATTACCCCCTTCGCCACTGAGCGCTGCCTGCTGAAGCAGGATGACTGTGCGACAAACAGGCCCTAGCCCGGGGCGAGCCAGACG
This sequence comes from Lynx rufus, assembly GCF_022079265.1. Taxonomy (NCBI): domain Eukaryota; kingdom Metazoa; phylum Chordata; class Mammalia; order Carnivora; family Felidae; genus Lynx; species Lynx rufus. Next base: position 6,669,417 of record NW_025814834.1, read on the forward strand.
GTAACTATTTTAGTCTTTGCACGTGCATCCTTCCTCTCTCAAAACCTACAAACCGTTCTCTGCTCATAGGCCCTAGCCCAACGTCCCTAACCCTCCCGATGGGGAGACAAATCTTGGCAGAGTGTTCTCTCCGCTCAGCCAGCTCTTCCAGTGGGGAGGAGCACAGCCGAGGGCCCCGCGCTGCACCAGCCTGGGCAAAATCTAGGCCCTGAGGGGACCATTAAATCCGTAAAATGAAGAGAAGAGTTGAACACTGAACGAGCATAGCCTAACTGCACGGGCTGCAGGAGGGAGGGTGGTCACAGAGGATGTGGGACTAGAGAGAGCGCCTGGGGCCCGCGGGGGACAATGGCAGTGGGGGCGCAGCCCAGGCAGTGTCCAGTGCAAGAGCAGGAAGTCCTAGGAGACTGTCATGAGGGCCCCCAAACCCTGGGGTAGCGCCAGGAAGCCCCCAAGCGACCCCGAAGCCCGCGAGGCAGTCAGGATTCACTCAGGTCCAGCGCACCCCTGGGCTGCCCCTGCCCCCCTGCGGGTCTGACCTAGGGCAGGACGTTTAAGGAGCGGCTCATCACCAAAGGGTGGGGGAGGCGGCGAGAACCGGCAAGCGGGCCGGTGAGATAGTGCCGGGGCGGGGGGTTAGGGCGCGACAGCAAATACCTCAGAGCCCTCGCTGAAGTCCTCAGTGCCAGTGGAAGAGGAGGCCGGCCGGGGCAGCTTGGTCTCGTAGGCCATGACGCTCCACCTGCACACACGAAGGCGGCTCTCAGCAGGTGGCCCGGCCCCCAGGCCAGCTCGAACTTCATCTGTAAGCCCTTCCTCTCAACTCTGCCTCCCTTCCCTTAGCTGACAACAACCTTCACGAACAAGGCCCCGCAGCATCCCTTTAGGAGGGGAAAGGGATCCCACAAACGACCATCTGCCTCTGCGAGGAACGGGCTCCCCTTCTGCAGGGTGCAAACACCCCTCGGCCAGCGGACAGCTCGCCGGGGTGTGAGCGCTCCACAGGCACCGAAGGCACACACACCTCCCTAAAGAGAGAGGACGTGGCAGGGGCAGCCAGAGCGTGTGCTCAGACTCACGCTGTGAATCGCAACTACCGGATCCTTCCTGAGACTTCGAAGTGTTTTCAGTGAAACCAATTCGCCACAGGCATGTAGTTAGCAGGCTTCCCCACAGCTAACTCAGAACTAAAAGTAGCTCGCTCAAAAAGGACGCCGATCGGGGCGCCTGGGTGGCGCAGTCGGTTAAGCGTCCGACTTCAGCCGGGTCACGATCTCATGGTCCGTGAGTTCGAGCCCCGTGTCGGGCTCTGGGCTGATGGCTCAGAGCCTGGAGCCTGTTTCCGATTCTGTGTCTCCCTCTCTCTCTGCCCCTCGCCCGTTCATGCTCTGTCTCTCTCTGTCCCAAAAATAAATAAACGTTGAAAAAAAAAAATTAAAAAAAAAAAAAAAAAAAAAAAAGGATGCCGAACTATTTTTAAACCCACACAGGACAGTCACCCAGAACTTCAGATTCTTCTGGGAACACAACACGGGAACGTGGGACCACTCAGCCATGCGACAAGGGCGACTCTGCCGACAGGTGTCCGAAGGGGGCAGAGCCGCCTTCTCCAAAGCCCTGAAGGCCTCTCGAGACCGGACTACTCACAAGCGCTCGGTTCCTAATCTGTTCTGTTGGCTTTTACCTTCTGCTTAATCTGATGAAAAGTTAAAAACTATTAGAAAAAAAGAATTCCTACTCAGGTCCAATTTTTTCTCTTTTCAACAACAAAAAAAATATTAGAACTGACCAAATGCACAAACTCTAATCTCTCAACAAGAGCTGAGATTATTTTTCTTTTACTGACAAGAAGAGTAAGCTGCTCAAGTTCATGCAACTCCCTGTGACAGGGCAAGGATTTACATCTCAGATCTGTTTGACTTTTTTATGTCTTTTACTGAAGTATAATTAGCACGCACTGTTATGATAGTTTCAGGTGTACAACATACTGATTCAACACTCTTCATTCAGGTCCAATTTCTACAAACAGTTGCACAGGACCCATATTTAAGCATCCGACTGGATGGCTCAGTCGGTTAAGCATCTGACTTTCACTCAGGTCATGATCTCACATTTCGTGAGTTCAAGCACCATGCTGAGTTCGCTGCTATCAGCGTAGAGCCTGCTTCGGATCCTCTGTCCGCCCCCCACCCCACCCCCGCCTCTGTCCTTTCTTTTTGCGTGCGCTCTCTTCCTCTCTCAAAAATGAAAGAAAAGAAAAGAAAAGAGAAAAGAAAAGAAAAGAAAAGAAAAGAAAAGAAAAGAAAAGAAAAGAAAAGACAAGACAAGACAAGACAAGACAAGACAAGACAAGACAAGACAAGACAAGACAAGACATACACCTGGTCAAGGTGGCCTGCCTTGTTCAGCACAAGTACGCCCTCCACTCACCGGTCCAGCATCTTGGTGCTGGCTCTTTCTAGCTTTTCCAAGATCTGCGGGAGCTGGGTGTCATCATCACAGGCTGAGCCCCAGCCTAGCACACGAGCCAGGTCGTTCCCTGTGCCGAGGGGCAGCACTCCCAGCTGACACTGACAAGACACAGAGGAGAAGACACAGCATTGAACACTCTCCTTGTCTGGTTACCTACAACGGTGGTTAAATCCAGCAAGAGGTCTCGTCTACAGTGGCATGGCGCTCAGGCTCTAGGCAGAGCCCGCTGGACAAGACAGGGGATCTTCTAACCTGAGAGATGATTCCAGAACCATCTGACCCACCCTCTCCCACACCCATTTCTCATCCTGACACTTAATCCTCTAGGACCTCTCTGACGTAGATTTCCAAAATCTCCTCCCTTCCCCTTTTCACTGTTCTGGCCACAGTCCTGTCCCTCCCTGTGAGTATCTGAACCCCACAGAGAATCATTCTCTGAGTCAACACCACCTCTCCATCCACTACATCTTACTAATGCCAAGCTCATCTTCCAAAAATATCACTAGTGTCCTTTCACCCCACTAAACACACCTTCCGTGCTTCTAAGTTCTACCAAAAACAGGTGCCAGAGCACCCACAGTCTGGTCGCCAAACCTGAACATGTGCCAGCGCCCTGCCTACAGCCTTCCGCCAGACCCTCCCCCGAGCAACGGTGGGTACTGCTCAGGCCCGACCTCCACCCGGAACTCTCATCGGGCCGGTTTGGTCTCAGGGAGCCCTCCAGACGCTGGATGCCCAGAATCTCCACCTCCAGCCCCACCACGCAGCCTGTGAAAGAGCTATCGGTCCTCCCGAAGCACAGCCTGTGGCCACCCACCCTGACCACCCTGCCAGGGCCAGCAAGTCAGACAGAAGGCCCCGCATGCCCGAGGGTGAGAACAAGGAAGCCCAGCAAGCCACGAGGAGGGGACCTGGCACTGGAGCCTTGGAGAAAAGGAGCGGGCAGTGCAGTGAAGGCACAGCAGTGTTCTAGGTGGAGAGGTGACCCGCCTGCCAAGTCAGGAGACAGGAAGTCAGGGAAGCAGAGAAGGAAGAAGGAGCCACACCCAGGGGGCTCTGATAACCATGTTAAAGTCTAGACTTTATCCTCAAGCCAAGGAGGCGTCCAGGAATGCTGGGGGGGGGGGGGGTGGTGAGTGGCACTGCCCCTGGGGGAGGTCCCCGTGGAGGAGCAGACGGACAGAGGCCCAGGGTCAGCTGAGGTGTACCCAGCAGCACACAGTGGGTGGCCTAGACACTCTGGGGTAGCAGATGATCCCAGTGATTCACTAGAAATGAGGGAGGGCGAGGGAAGAATCCAGAGCAACTGTCAGATTTCCGGCCTAAGTGCCTGGTGGATGAGATTTTCAGACTCCAAGGAAAGAAATGAGGGGTAGGTGGGGCTGTGTGGTAGGCTCGGTGCTGGAAGTGCCAGGCTTGAGGCACTACAAGGCATCTAGGAAGGCAGGAGGGCAGCCAGGAAAAAGAGAAGGGTGAGAGCGGGGTCTCAGGGAAGCCAGGAAAGTGAGGGACTGACCAAGTGCCACAGAGAAGCCAAAGGAGCTGAATGCTCACTGAACTCAGCATTCTGAATGGATGAAAACAAATGACTGGTCCCCCCCACTCCCCCCCATCCTCTTGACTAGTGATAATGAACTTACAAATAATCCTAGAAGTCACAGAACTTAAAATTGGGCCAAGTGTATTAGTCCAATTTCACCACTGGGGAGCAGTATGTGCTTGAGTTGAGCAATTCACCTGCACAGGCCTGGTTCAGACTGTCCACTTTCCAACATCATCCTGAGCCCAGGGCTAAATACAGACCACAAAAAGTTCAACCAGAGTCAGGAGAGAAAGCTAAGTCTCTGAAAAATATGCTCAAGTCAGGTAGAAGATCTGGGAAAAAATTATGCTGAAAGCAAATGACAAACTAGGAAAAACATGACCAACAAGGAGTTTATATCTCTAATATAACAATCCTTAGAAATCAATTTTTTAGGGCCACCTGGGTGGCTCAGTCATTGTGCGTCTGACTTCGGCTCAGGTCATGATCTAACATTCAGTGAGTTTGAGCCCTGCATCAGGCTCTGTGTTGACAGCTCAGAGCCCGGAGCGTTCTTCAGATTCTGTGTCTCCCTCTCTCTCTGTCCTTACCCCACTCACACTCTGTCTCTCTCTCTCAAAATAAATAAACATTTTTAAAAAAATAAATATTTAAAAAAGACAAATACCCAATAGGAAACTAGGCAAAAGGGGCACCTGGGTGGCTCAGTCAGTTAAGTGTCTAATTTCAGCTCAGGTCATGATCTCACAGGTTTGTGAGTTCAAGCCCTGCGTCAGGCTCTGTGTTAATAACTCAGAGCTTGGAGCCTGCTTCCAATTCTGTGTCTCCCTCTCTCTCTGCCCCTCCCCTACTCTCGTTTTCTCTCTCTCTCTCAAAAATAAATAAAAATTTTCAAAAAAGAAACTAGGCAAAAAACATGAACATGTGATTCATTTAAAAATCCATGTATTGGGGGCATCTGGGTGGCTCAATCGGTTGAGCATCCGACTTCAGCTCAGATCATGATCTCACGGTTCGTGGGTTCGAGCCCCACATTGGGCTCTGTACTGACAGCTCAGAGCCTGGAGCCTGCTTGGGATTCTGTGTCTCCCTCTCCCTCTGCCCTTCCCTTGCTTGAGGGTGCACATGCTCTCTCTCTCTCTCTCAAAAATAAACACTTAAAAAAAGTTTTTTTTTTAAATCCACATATTGACTTCAACAGTATTAAATAAAAATAAAACATATCTTTGCTTGTCTACTTAGGCAAAACTAAGAAGGTGAACAACACTGAAAGGGAAAGGCTGGTTTCTGTGGCACCAGGAGTGTGAAGCGGCGAGGCCCCGGTGGGGAGCAGCCTAAGGCACGGAGGAGGAGCCAGAGCCGGCAGGCCAGCTAACCCAGCCGCATGGCTCTGCCTGATGGAAAACCGTCGCTGGGCTATTTACAGACGTGGATCACAAGGCAAAACACAGTAACAGAACAGCATGGGTAATGGGAGTGTGTTTACATTAAAACTGCATCAACCTTCTACCCTATGTACACACATACATATGTGTATGTATGTCGACAGGAGGTCTCAAAGACCGTTCTCAAGACGTTAGTGGCAGCGGTTAACTTTGGGGAGTGGGTTGAGGATGACAGAGCAGAGAGTGGAAAATCAATGAACACTTTTCCAATCAGGAAAATCTACTTTTAATTTAATAGCAAAACAACAACAACAACAAAAATCCTAAGTCCCGACGTGATGCCCAAGCCTACCTCCGCCCCCTCCCCCCCCGGCAGGAGGCACGAGGCAGCAGATCTATCGCCATCCAACGAAAGCCAGCGGGGGCACCTCGGATGGCAGCCCCAGCCCCACCCAACTTGCTCCTGCCTGGGACCTCCGGGGACAGGAACACTCTCTGGTAGTTCCCTGTACTTCTAGCTGTGAAGTTCCCATCCCCACGTCACAGCTCCTGGGCCCTGCGAGGCCACCAAGCTACCTGCCCTTCCCTCGGAGCCCTTGGCTGTGCCCTGCCGAGGGCCACGGGGCATCCTGTCACCACAGCATCCCTCTCCCCGGGCTGGGCCCCTCCACGTCCACGCACCTGTTTGTGAAGATTGAGGCTGTCAATCTCAGAGAGCACCCAGCCAACGCTGCCATCCCCACCACAAACCAGAATCCGGAATGTGTCAAACTTCTGGAATAAGCGTAAGCTGCAGAGAAAAGAGAAAGTCAAAGAAATGAGGTGCGTTCTAAAGGACAAATGACGGCCAGTCAGTCCTGCCCCGAGAGGCCCCACCTGCACTCGAGGCCGACCTGCACCCCTGCCGTGAATAAGCCTCTTGGAGCCCGTGCCCACATGTGCTGAGGCTCAGCCTGCAGGGCCGCCCACCCACACCTCTGCGCCCACTGCCCCTCACTCACATAGCTCAGGAGCCCCAGGCTGCAGGACTGTATGGGCCCCTCCGTCCTGGGCAGGAGGCCCGTCCCACTCCCCACAAAGCTCATCTCCATCTCCCTCCTGTGTTCATCTTGGTCGCCCCCCCCCCACGTGCATGGCCCTTCAGGACACCCCACAGCCTTCTGCTGACGCCCCACCCTCCTCCTGAGAGACCTTATCCACGTTTCGGCTTTCAGGGGCCACACAGATAGCGATGACCCTGAATGATGACCTCCAGGCCTTCCTGAAGGACAATACCAGCACCTGTCTACCAGAATGCACCAGCCAGTGTCCCATGGGCACCTCCTCGTCCTAGGCTTCCTTCCTTGGGGAATGGCAGCACCATCGACCTCGGTTACAGGCCCAGACCCCATCGTCCCTCGGAGTGCAGCGCCTCTCTCGTAGTCGCTACAAGAGCCTCCGACCTACCTCGTGTCTCCTTCGGGCACCTTCAATTCGTGCCACCAGCATGACCTTCCCAAAACAAGTCTCATCCAGGGTCTAGCTTTAGAAGTTGCCACTCGCTTCTAGGAAAGGTTCAAACCTCTCAGCCAGTGCCACCTGCCCCCACTCCACCAGCCACCCCACCACGTCCACACCCCCTACACACACAGCACCCTCTGTCTAGTAGGTACCCTGCCTCCCTCTCTGCCATTAAAACACTAACTCTCCTCAAATGCCAGCTCAGCAGAGAAACTGAGACTCTCCAGTTTAATTTATATGCTTCTTTCCTGGGTTCCCAAAAAAGGTGCCCATCAGCCTGGCCAGGGACAGATCGCCCGGTCTTGTGACCTTGACTACCTGTATGTGTGCCGTGCACCATGAAGACAGGGACCCCACCCCACTCAGCCTTGCGTCTGACATAGAGTCCAAGCCAGAAGTCCCCCAGAAAACAAGCAGGGGTGAGTGACACTGCACAAAACAGGTATACACAACAGAGCTGAAGTTCTGAAGCAACAAGGCTGCACCTGACCTTCAAGCGAAATGGGCAGGGGGCGTTGCCTTGGGAACACTGGCCTCTCTCGGGCCTTCTTTCTCTGGAAAAGACGTGATACGTCCAGGTTGGGAATCAGAAAAATGAAGCCATATCTCCAAGTTTCATGGTGAGGAACAGGAGGTCAAGGCTGCTTCCCAGCAACCGGAACTTACTAAACCAACCCCCGCTGCACCTCTGCGGGGGCTTGTGAAGCCGCCTCGTCTCCAGCTGACTCCTGCGGGGGCTTGGGGGCTCGCCAAGACGAGCACACGGCCGTTCCCTGATTGTGCCATACGGCTCACCGTGTCCCTCGTCACCCCCCAGCACCCACCCAACAACCCTGCAGCCGTGCTGGGTAACAGCAGGCCCTGTCTGGGATACAAAGGCTTGTGATCCTGCGCCTGCCCCCTTTTTAACCAAAATGACTTTTTTTTTTTTTTAATGACTCTTTATCAAGCCAATAGTGAACATGCTCCCGCGTCTCTCAGTCCATCGGTCTATCCGCAGAAACCCACGGAGCACCGCCTCTGGGGCACAGGCTAGCAAGCTGCCCTTTGTGACTGTTCCCCAACAGAGACTTGCTGCCAGGGGGCAAAAGCAACATGCCAGACCCCCACGGGCCAGTGGGCACGTTCCTCTCCTCCGCCAGGCACCCAGGCTCCTGTTCCACCAACATCTGGCTGCAAAGTAGCACACTCCGAGGAGCCTCGGAGGCAAATGCACACCAGAGAACGCGTTCTACTTTCCCCGACAAACTTCCCGGACAATCCCCCTTCCAGGCAAGGCTGCCTCTTAGAGCCGCTACCTTGAACTGATGCCGCCAAGCACAGAAGCTAAGAGTTCATTCAAATGACACCATTTACAGCAGCAAATGTTCTCCACAAACTGTACAATGTGCACAAGTAGAAAGAACACCCATCAGACCTCCAGCTGGCAGATAAAAGGCATCAGTAGTTTGCCCCATACACTGGACTTCACACATCTGCATGCGTCACTGCACCCGTAAGGTAACAGACGTCTGGTGCCCTCCCACAATAAGGGATCTCCCTGTGGCCTCACCGGAGAAAACATCCTCCTTAGTACTATGCACCATTAAAAAGAACGAGGCAGATCTGTAACCAGTGACATAAAAACATGTCCATGCCGACACACGCAAGGAGCAGGCGGTACACAGGAGGCAAGGGTAGGTAACCCGGCTTAAAAGTGCGTCTGCACAAGTGAAACATGCTTTTGAAAGCTGGAAAGCCCCGCAGCTGTACTCGCTGTTAAGCGTGTGTGCCTCCGCTGATGGAATCTAGGGAGGGGATGGTTCAACAAAGACTATTTTCATCTCCTGTTTAAATTTTTCTGTATCTTTGAATGTTTTCTTCATAAGCATGCATTATCTTCAAAATTGTTTTGAACTCCAAGAAATTTCGATCGATTTTGTAAGCTTCCTACCCAAGGTGTGGTCCTCCGTTCATGAGGTCAAACACTTGGGCAGGGTTCAGCAGCTGTTTGAATCTTCTGAGGAACTTCACACCCTGGTTATCCCCACTTTTGGAGTTGACAAAGACCAACAACGGGCTCGTGCAGGACGGAGGGCACGTGGCCTTCCAGAAGCCTGGACATGAGAATGGAAAGGGAGGGGAGAAAATCAGAGGGCCATCAAAGACTCCGGGAGCACAATCATATAAAAAGCAGCAGACACCCCAAAAAGACCTGTGACTTACACATACACGTCCAGTCACCAGCAAGAGAGCAATAAACAGATCTCCACATCGCCATTCCCTACGAAGAAGGACGGGAGTCCCATCCGGTTTGACCTTACGTTTACATGACCGTGCACCTCACCACTGTCCTTCCCTCTTGCTCTCCATCTGGAGGAGCTAGTTCCCCCAGCTTCCCACCTTTCTACCAACACCTGCTAGCATACATCATCATCTCCCATCTGGACAGTGAGCAGGTACGGAACAGCATGCTGACCACTTCTGCTGCCGGATAAGCCAGCACATGGGACAGCACGAGTGTGCCGGCTCCCGTCCGCGTGTGCCCCGCAGCCATCAGGACCCCGTTTACCACCTCTGCGCGTATCTTCTCCCCACAGCGGTCCGGCCTGACCTCTTCCCGACCACATCCCCACATCACCAGTGTGACCAATGCTGGCATGGCAGAGGGGAGAGGGCATGGAGAAAGAAGGCCAAGGAAACAGGTGAGCCAGGAGAGTGTGAGGCACCCACCGTCAGAATCGATGCTGTTGAGCGCTGTGGGTGGGATGACCGACACCTTACACAGGCCCAGCGGACACTTGGTCTGTAAGGACTCTTTACACGACGTGTGCACCTGAAACAAGAACCCACGCATGACAAGGGTCACCGCATCCCCCGCGACTGTCCCTGCCACCATGGGAGTGGGCACTCCAGGACCGGCCGAGCTGCCGACCCCATCCGGGCGTGTATGGGATCGGGCACGGGGCCTGCACGCACTCACCATGGCCTTGCACCAGAGACAGCGCCAGTCCTGCAGGCGCAGCACGCTGCCACACGTCTTGTCGCACACCGTGCACTTGGCGCTCACGGGCAGGTTCCCTTCCAGCCACTGGTGCGGCATGGCGATCTGCGAACCGCAAAGACGTGGGCGCTCAGACGAGGAAGCCCTCAGGCAAAAACGTCCTCAAATAAACTCAACTGCAGCCACCTCCACAGCACAAGCGGGGGCGGGGCGGGGCGGGGCGGGGCCTGTAGGGGTCTCCTGCAGGAGCCGGCCAGGAGCAGGGGCGCGCTGGACCATGCCCGGCCCCCAACACGCACGAAAGCCTGCGAGCCAGAGGAGCGAGCGCGGGCCTGGGGACGGGGCTCCCTTTGGCCAGCGCCAGCACAAGGCGGGGAGGTCTGCGCAGGGTCGGCAGCCTGGCACAGGGCCCCCATGCGTACCCCGTCCTCATCCTCAAGGATGTCCTTCCCGATGGAGGCCAGCGTGGTCCACTTGCAGTTGTTGGTTGCACGTACAGCACACCGTTTGTGGGCCTTAAATTTGCACACTGTGAGAGAACAGACACGGGACCTTCAAGCCCCATTCGAGACGGTGCTTCCCATGCTGGAGGAGGCGACTGCCCTACTCCTCCAGGACCGTTGGGACCGAGCACGGAGCGCTCCCCATGCTGTAAACTGAACAGCCAGGGCGTGCACAGTCTGACCACAGTGAGACCGGCATCCAGGACAGGCTCTGACCCAACTCCCCAACTCCTCAACCCCGCCCGGCAGCACGAGGGCCACCGCGGGCCATGCTCCATGTACAGACACCGAAATTTAAATGTGACAAGATCCCTATGTCACAAAACTGTCATCTTTTGATTTTTTCCACTTAACATGTACAAACCATTCTTAACCCCACAGGTGGTACCAGAACAGGCGGCAGGTGGGAAGTGGTCCGCGGACCAGAGCTCGACCACCCCTGCTCCTGCCCCCTGCTCCTGCACGACCGCTGGAACCTGCCCTCCGCATCCGGAAGACCAGGTTTCACCGTTTATCCACAACCTGGTTTACCCAAGGTGGGTATAACCACCTCAGGGCCGACAGAGACTTTTAACCTCTTTTCCCTCTGTCCCTTTAATGTTTCTCCTTCGTGTGTCCTTACCACTTCCCTTCTTTCCACTTTGTCTGTTACTACCCAAGATCATTTATCAAACTCCTCAGTAGGTACAATAAGTAAGCACAGAGTCCCAGAAATCACTTTACACGGACTGATTTGTGGTGACCATGCTAAGGTTTCTAAGGTTTCATAAAGGCAAACATCAGGCTACGCTTCCCACGGCACACCACGCCATTCGCACCTTCACAGGACAGTCCGTGCGACGTGACCCCAGACAGAGCCTCGCGACACACGTTGCAGTAGGTCGGCCGTGCATGGGAACACGCGTACCAGTTGTGCATCCCTGAGAAATGGTCCATGCTGTACTGGGAAGGCTGCAAGAACAAAATAAAGATGGCAAAGGTAAGCTGTCCCTCTGACACTCTTGAATGGGACTCAATGAAGTATCCAGGGGAGGGGAGGGGAGGGGAGGGGAGGGGAGGGGAGGGGAGGGGAGGGAAGGGGGGCAGGCTCAGCCAAAAGGTCGAGCAGCAAGCCTAAATTTTACAAGGAACACACGAGAAAGTGAGTTCCAGGCTGCTCGGTCCACACGTGGAAATACTGGGACGGCAGAGTATTCAGGGGCAGGCCCCAAGGAGGGACATTTGTCTTTCTGAACCTCAAAGTGCTCCCTGTTCTGGACGGTCTTCAGCGCTGCAATCCAGTCTTCCATCTCTTTCCTGTGGTCAGCACATAAGATGAGCTTCCTACATGGAGTGATGACCTGTGGGACGAAACAAGAACCAGGTGGTACAGCGAGAGCAAAGGACAAATGCTAACCGCTGCAAAACTTCTCCACATCTCCTTCTGTTATGTGTGTGTGTGTGTGTGTGTGTACATTTGTATGAAAAATGGCCAATTCGTTCGGATTCTCAATTGAACACAACATAAAAATGATTATCATGGGTCATTAAAAATCAAGAAAAATCTCAAACCAAAAAGACAATCAACTTCAATGTATACATTCACCAAAAATCAAGTAAGTGGGCATTCACCAACCACCTGCTACTCGGACATGGTAATAAGCCACAGGAAGCGTTTAAAAAGAAAAAAGAAAACACAGTTGCCATCACTCCAAAGAGCTCACAAACTAAGGTCCAGCACATGACCAGTTTAGGGAAATTGGTCCAAGTTACTCTAGGAATGGTGTACTTCAAATGCACCATACATGATGTCCTTGTACAAAACCTTGTGATATGTGACAAGAGAAAAAACCACCAGTTACTACACTGAAGGGCCTCAACAATTTAACTGGAAATGAGGTCAGGAACCTGGTGATAATCAACAAATGTAAACTGTATCTACAACATATAAAGAGTTTTTACAAACCAATAGAAAAGTCTTTCTTACAAAAAGAGGTTATAAACTTGCATTTCAGAGAAGAAGTACAAAAGGGCTAACAAATAAAAGATGCTTAACTGCTCTAGTCATTGGGGAACACGAATGAAAACAGCCAACAGTCTGCCAACAGACTGGCAAAGTTCTGAAAGATGGTAATCCAATGTTGGCAAAAGTATGGGAGAGAAGAGTTCTCCTCAAGCAATGATAGAAACTCAATAGGATATATATTTTGGGGAAAAAATTTGATAGTGAATACCAAAATTTTAGAAAAATAACCTTTTATGTACTTCCGTTTTACAGTGATGTAAAATATCTGCATGGTTCTAAAGTCAAATCCACAAAACAAGGTATAGTCAGAAGTCCAGCTTTTCCTTCTGTCCCCTCCACCCTGGGTCCCTCCCTTCCCCATATGCAGCTTTATAAAAGTAAATAAGAGTATGGTTTATCCCTCCATTTTTAAGACACATGCAAACACATACATATATTCATATTCCCCTTCTAAAACAGGAGTATATCATACACACTTTTCTCCATCTCTGCTTTTTCATCTAATTATCTATCTTGCCCACCTCTCCTTAGCAACATGGAGCATCTCTTTACTCTTTCTTAGGGCTGCACGGAGCTTTGCTGGACAGAAGCACGAGAGTCCATTCAACCAGGTCTCTATTAATAGAAATCTTTTTTTTTTTTTAATGTTTATTTTATTTTTGAGAGAGACAGAGGGTGAGTAGGGGAGGGGCAGAGAGAGAAAGGAAACACAGAATCGGAAGCAGCAGGCTCCAGGCTCCGAGCTGTCAGCACAGAGCCTGACTCTGGGCTCGAACTCACAAGCCATGAGATCACGACCTGAGCCAAAGTTGGACACTTAACCAACTGAGCCACCCAGGCGCCCCTCTATTAATAGAAATCTTCTGTTGTTGAAAATCCTTTCCTATCTCAAACAGTGCCGCAATGAATGGCCTTTGCACAGACCTCATGTGCTTCCCAGTGTATGTGGGGGAGAAGTTCCTAGAAGCAGAACTGCCCTGACAAAGAATAAGCGCATTTGTAATTTTGCAGCTGAAATCCCTCCCCAGGGCTTGTGCCGTCTGCATTCCCACCAGCAGTGTTAGGAAAATGCCTGCTTCCCCAAGGCTGCACCAATAAAACATGTTAACTTCTGGATCTCTGCCCATCTTCTAGCTTTAATTTATATTATTAGATGATCATGTTTCTGGCTCAGAAAACTTAGAAATGGTGTTTTATAGATTATCTCTTTGGTGATTTCTATAACCACCTATAAAGCTTAATCACAGAAGCGGCTAATTAGAGCTGGGTCACAAATGCATGGTTCATTCTCTCACGTCACCAAGGTGACAGGGATAACTACACACAGGGGCCAAACTGGGTGTAGAAAGAAGGGAAGCTAGGGGAGGGGGAGGGGAGACTGGAGGACAGAGAAAACAGAACCAGAGAAGCTGGGTGCCCTCCTGAGGGTGGGGGTGAGGGTGACAGCCACACTCCTTTACACCTGGACAGTGCCACGAAGAGCCCACATCCCAGCATCTGCTGGGCAAGTGCATGATGAGTGTCTGCTCCACACCTGAGATTCTAAGACTATACAGGCAAGGTTCCCACTCACAGAGAACTTATACTGGGGAAAGGCAGAGAAACAAGAAAACAATTTCAGACACTGACACGGGCCCTGAAGACAAAGTGGTAGTGTGAATGGGGCTGGTGGGTGCTTTGCACAGAAGGCCATGGGAGTGCTGGCAACTGCCAATGGCCTGGGGTCAGTGCTTATGGAATTTTCATCAGTAACCGTCTATAAAATCTCAGCAAACATTTCTTTTCATTCATTCTTGGGTGGGTTTTAATATTTAAGCATTTTTATCGGTGTAATAAACATAGTTAGAGAAGAGAATATATTTTTTATAACTCAGGGATTCTATGCAGAGTTATGCAACATGACAGCTACAGAAAAGAACAATGACATTTTTTAGGTCCGTTCTATTTCAGGTTTTGTTTCTGCTAGTCCGGTGACAATCTTTACAAGATGAAGTACCCACATTATTCCAGAATTCAGCTATGTCATCGAATCTTTGGGTCAACCATCTTCCACGTGACAAAGGAGAGAGGTTTTGTGGAATAGCTTTGTGAGTACTGGGCACCACTGGACAGCAAGTTACAGACAAAACTGTTGTGTTTAAGTTAATGAAACAAAAGACAGATGACCTCACTTCCTCAATCCATGTGACTGTTTACAGGGAGTAAACACTGATGGATGAATATCCAAGAACCTGGTTTCAGCCTTTTTAAAAAAAACTCCTACTTGTGCATGTTTGAAGAAGCCTCAGACAGACTCAGATCTGAACCCCACCCAGCCACTGAGCAGCCAGGAAAAATGGGCAGACTGTCTTCATTTCTATTCTGGAAAAGGGGGATGATAAAGTTACCTGGCCTGGGTTGTTATGGGATCGAATGGGACCAGCATGCACAGGAGTGGCATAGGGCCCAACACACAGCTTTTAAGACGCACCTCCAGGTCTGAAGCCCTGACGAGCTGGGTAACTGAAGCAGCTGACTCCCCTCGCCAGGCCTCCACATGCCCCTCTGGACACTGGGGCCGTAATGACGGTGTCACGCCCCAGGGTCATCCGAGCGTGGAAGCGTGTTCTCACGTGCACGCACCTGCCACTCACCCTCGGCGTTGCTTCAGACTCTAGGGCCTGACCTTGGGGCATTATCTGTTTGATAGGACCACGTGACACCTCCCTCCATTCAAGTTGACACCATTCAAGTGCCAACAGTCCGCGTCCCAGATCATGAGATTTGTCACAGAAGATTCTCTGCTTCTCCTGCTCCTCTCCCAGCACATTCTGTCACCTTCGAGACAGAGTCCCTATTTCTTAGCCACCCGCAAAACTGGTCAACCTCCTCACAAGGCTCCTCCTCACCCTGGTCCCCTGGCAAGGTCCTCAACGGCCTTCTGGCCATGGAGGAAGCTTCCCGAACACCGGCTAGCAGTATCACACGTCCCGGCAAAGGCTCCCGCCAGTCCCTCTTTGTTCCCTGAACAGCAGCCTGGGACCAACGCACGAGAGAGGTGAGGGTGGAGGGCCTATACAGTCGAAAGGAAAACGAGTGACTGTTAATGAGAGCTGTCTTGGACGGGGCTTCTTATTCAATCCCTTGACTTTGGAGACAGAGTGGGCAGGACAGGCCCCAGGAGAGAAGCAGGTGCTGGATGAGACCTCTCCCGGCTGCTCATCCAGCTCAGCAGGGCAGGAAGAAGGCGGGAAGAAACGTTCCTACAAATATTAAAACTGTCCTTCTGTTGGACTGTAGCCAAGATCATCCCTCTTAAAAATCAAGGAACGGTGCAAAAAAAGGTAAAACCGTCCCCAAGGATAAGACTTTACAGACCAAAAAGGCTCTGTGTTTTTCAAGCGAAGAAATGGCTCACGTAACTCAATCAACTGAAATGATAAATGCGAATTAAAAGCAGGGTCATACATGAACTTGATAGGACCAATCAGTGACACCACAGAGATTCGGTGAGCCAGGACCCATGACTGGAATGAGCAGGCTTGGTACCAAGGGACAGGGCAGAGTTAATACCGCAGAGCAAGGTGACAGACCACAACACGCAAACCCACGAGCTGGAGAGTGAAAGTACACGCAGACCTTGACGCTGGAAGGATGAGGGAGGCTGAAAGAGAACACAGGTCACAGAGGAAAGAGTGGAAGCATGTCTCTCCTACTCCTCGGAGGCAGGCTAGGAAAGCAATAAACAGGTGTGAGTCCTTAGTCACTCAGCGAAAGTCTCCTGAAGGTGAAAGAATTTAAAAATCAATAAGAAAATAGACCAACTAACAGAAAAATGGACAAAAGCCTCGAACGCTTATTTCACAAATGACCAACAAGGCACACGAAAATGCATTCCACTTTGTCAGTCATCTGGGAAGCGGGCATTAAAACCCCAGCACGGAACACCTTTCCCAGTGGCTGGGCTGAAAAGATGGACACAAGTGAGTGTTGGTGAGCATGCGGAGCAACTGAACACTTGCTCGGCACCAGCGGGAGGCAGCCGGGCACAGCTACTCTCTAAAACAGTAGAGGTGAACTCTCGTACACCCCATGGTTCGGCAATTCCACCCAAGCACCCATCGGAAACACAAACACGTATCCTCCTCCTCAAGGCACAAAAACATGTATAGCATCACTACTGCTAACAGGCCTACAATGGACACAACCCAAACACCCAGCACTGGTAGAGTGTGTAAATGCGCTGTAATGTATTAATATAGGGGACGATGACAGAACAACAACAAGGAACCATCTGCTGCTAATCCAATAATACAATGTACTTTACATGCTGAAAGAAAGAAGCCAGGCACAGAAGAACATAAATATTCATATAATTTCATTATGCATATATAAAGTTAAAAAAAAATTAAAAAACAGGGGCGCCTAGGTGGCTCAGTCAGTTAAGCGTCTGACTCTTGATCTCAGCTCAGGTCACGATCTCACGGTTCATGAGCTCGAGCCCCACGTCAGACTCTGTGCAGAGCCTGCTTGGGATATTCATTCGTATCCTCTCTCTCTCTCTCTTTCCAAATAAACATTTTCTTAAAACCATATAATCATTTCAATAGATGTAGAAAAAGCATTTGACAAAGCACAACATCCATTCATGATTAAAAAAAAAAACCCTCTGCAAAGCAGGTCTTGAGGGAACATACCCCAACACAGTAAAGTCCATATATGAAAAACCCACAGCCAACACCATACTCAATTGGTGAAAAAAATCAGACAGCTTTCCCCCTTATCAGGGACAAGATAAGGACATCCACTCTCACCACTTTTATCCAACACAGTACTGGAAGTCCTAGCCACAGCAATCAGACAACAAAAAGAAATAAAAGGCATCCAAAGTAGTAAGGAAGTAAAACTCTATTTGCAGATGACATGATACTATATACAGAAAACCCTAAAGACTCTACAAAAAAAACTACCAAAACTGATAAATGAATTCAGTAGTCACAGAATACAAAATCAATATACAGAAATCCGTAGCATTTCTATACACTAATAATGAAGCAACAGAGAGTGATACTAAGAAAATAATCCCATTTACAATTGCATCAAAAACAGTAACCTATCCAGGAATAAACTTAACCAAAGAGCTGAAAGACCTGTACTCTGAAAACTATAAAACAATGATGAAAGAAATTCAAGATGCAACAAAGAAATGGAAAGACATTCCACGCTTATGGGTTAGAAGAATATTGTTAAAACATCTATACTACCCAAAGCAATCTACACATTTAATGCAATCCCTATCAAAATACCAACAGCATTTTTAACAGAACTAGAACAAACTAATGCTAAAATCTGAATAGAACCATGAAAGACCTGAAACAGTCAAAGCAATCTTGACAAAGAAAAAGAGAACTGGAGAGACCACAATTCCAGACTTCAAGTCATATTATAAAGCTGCCATGATCAAAACGGTATGGTACTGGCACAAAAACAGACTCATAGATCAACAGAAAAGAACAGAAAACACAGAAATAAATCCAGTGATGTGGTCAATTAATCTTTGACAAAGAAGGAATGAATATCCAATGGGGAAAAGTCTCTTCAACAAAAGATGGGAAAACTGGGCAGCTACATGCAAAAGAATGGAAGTGGACCACTTCCTTTCACCATCTACAAAAACAAACTCAAAATGGATTAGATCCATAAAAATCCTCGAAGAGAGCACAGGCAGTAATTTCTCTGACATCGGCCAGAGCAACATTTTTCTTGATTTGCCTCCTGAGACAAGGGAAACAAAAGCAAAAATAAACTATTAGAGCTACAGCAACATAAAAAGCTTCTGCACAGTAAAGGAAACAATCAATAAAACTAAAGACAACCAACCTACAGAATGGGAAAAGATATTTGCAAATGACATATTCAGTAAAGGGTTAATATCCAAAATATATAAGGAACTGATACAACACCAAACCCAGCCCCAAGCAATCCAATTAAAAATGGTCAGAAGAGGGGCGCCTGGGTGGCTCAGTCGGTTAAGCGTCCGACTTCAGCTCAGGTCACGATCTCGCGGTCCGTGAGTTCGAGCCCCGCGTCGGGCTCTGGGCTGATGGCTCAGAGCCTGGAGCCTGCTTCCGATTCTGTGTCTCCCTCTCTCTCTGCCCCTCCCCCGTTCATGCTCTGTTTCTCTCTGTCTCAAAAATGAATAAACGTTAAAAAAAAAAAAAATTTAAAAATGGTCAGAAGACAGCAGTCATTTCTCCAAAGAAGACATCCGGATGGACAACAGATCTGGAAACATGAAAAGATGCTCAACATCACTCATCGTCAGGGAAATGCAAATCAAAATCACAATGAGATACCACCTCACATCTGTCAGAATAGCTAAAATCAAAATTATAAGAAACAACAGACGTTGGCGAAGGTGTGGAGAAAAAGGAACCCTCCTGCAATGATGGTGGGCATGCAAACTGGTGCAGCCATTGTGGAAAAGAGTATGGAAGTTCCTCAAAAAGTTAAAAACAGAATTACCCTAAGATCCAATAATCACACTACTGGGTATTTACCCGAAGGAAGAATAAGAAAACCCTAATTCGAAGGGATACGTGCACCTCATGATTACTGCAGCCTTATTTACAATAGCAAAGATATGGAAGCAGCCTGTTTCCATTGACATAGAAATGGATAAAGAAGCTGTGGTATTTACATACAATGGAGTATCACTCAGCCACAGGAAAGAATAAAATCTTAACCCTGCCGTTTGCAAGAACAGGGATGGAAGCAGAGTACGTTATGCTAAGCAAAATAAGCCAGTCAGAGAAAGGCAAATACCATATGATTTGGTGGAATACGTGGAATTAAAGAAACAAAACAAGTGAGCAAAGGAAAAAAGAGACACAAGACTCTTCTCTCCCAACTATAGAGAATAAACTGATGGTTGCCAGAGGGGAGGGGGGCTAGAAGGATGGGGGAAATAGGCGTTGGGGATAAAAGAGTGGACTTACCATGATGAAAAACAAAATAAAGCCTTAATATATGCTAAACACTCTAAAATAGAGCCTTAGAAGTTTTACTTGAACCGAGAACTTTTGCTTCCATCCTTTCATACAAATGGTCTTCCAGGAGGTATGCGGAAACACCTAGCTACTCCAAACAAATCTGAGACACCCCCGCCTGATAAAACCATCTCCCGGTGTCTGGGGGAGAGTTAGCCAAGGAGGTTCCTAAACTATGGGCAAATGGTCTTTGAGAAATACAGGTGAAAAGGGAGGCATGCCAGAGAACAAAGAAGTGATGCTCAAATGAAGAAAGCTGAAGTACTCCTGAAGTACACACACACTAGCTCTTATGACAGGGACAACAAAGAGGGTGTCACATGCCAGTGGCAGGCTCCAACGCCGGGCACTTGGTCGTCTCGGGAAACCTGCTGCGTATTTACAGGTGTTTGCACACCTTGTCTTCTCCACAGCCTGATAAAGCAGGTGTCCAGAGAGGAGACTGAAGCCCCGAGACCCACGGCTAAGGAAGCAGGGGCCGGGACGCCAGGCAGACTGGCTCCTGACCTCTACCCAAGGGCAGTGTCCCTCCCGGATTCCCGGCAAGACTGCAATAGAATAAAGCCAGCACGGAGGGCCTGGGGTGGGGGAGGAGCTGGCACTCACCAACAGTCTTCCCGGGCTCTCAGAACAAGCAGGGTCTGGCACAGTGCATTTCCTTTTTGGCAGGGGCACCGGACTGGGCCACCAGTGCAAGGACGACAGGGACATCTCACTGAGTCATCTGCCCACTGCCCCGCCCACCCCTCTTTGACCAGGTTCCCCAAGAGCTTGAAATGAGAGGGTGGAGAAAGGAGATCTGGAAGATGATGACAAGGGCAGTCCCTGACTCACCAGCCATGTTCTGTCCAGCAATTTCTAATCACAGATTTATCTGGACGTGCCTCTCGTTCATAAAAGTGACCTTAAATGACAAAAAGATCAAGAGCCTGCAGACTCTGTCGTGCTGGAACCACGGGCCAAACCAAACCACCTGAACACTGATTAACACCAGGCCCTGGGCCTGAGATGGTCCAAAGGCCACGACGTGCAGGCGGGGCAGACATGCAGCCGGGACTGAGGGCCGCTCAGACACGCTTTGTCGAATCTGCAGGTCCAAAAAATAAGAAAAGTAACAAGCAGACTTCTGCTTCCAGGAAGAACCTTAGACATACTTCTTCCTACTCCTCTGGCTAAGTACCACTAAAACCCTGGACATTAGATATTTAAAAAAATATGAAAAGACTCTGAAAGGTGGAGAGAAGCAGGCAGACAGGGGCCCAGAGCCTCAGAATGACACATGGTGCAGCTCTGTGGGTTCTCTGCTGACCCCAGACATCCTAGAGCGGGACTGAGAAAGCCAGCAACCAGAAAGAGCAATGAGCCAGGAAGAGTTAAAAAGCCTATCAAGAGCCTGCTTCTCCCTAGGTGTGGGACCAGGAACGGGCAAACAGGACAGAAATCAATAGCAGTAGAGTTGCCAATGACCACGTTACTCCAGTCAAACACCACAGAAAACACTGTGGCCCCCACCCCCACAGCACTGGGCAAAAGCGAGGCACTCCAGCACCCCACCAGGTAGTGTCCAGAGAAGGCCAAGTAGAAATGTCCATCCCTGCAGACCATACCCCGGGCTGTCGGGAGATATGCAGAAGCAAATAAGCACAAAGAAAGGTATCCCACCTCATTAGCCACGAAGGAAATGCTGATTAAGATCACAATGCACTATTACTAGATACCCATTAAATGGCTTAAAATAAGAAACAGTGACAACACCAAATGCCAGAGAGGATGTAGGGAAATCAGCTCACACTGTTGGTGGGCATGTAAAATTGTACAGCCACTCTGCAAAACAGTGTAGCAATTTCTTAAAAAACCAAACGTGCAGCTACCATACGACCCAGCAATTCCATTCCTGGGCATTTATCTCCAAAAAATGAAGACTTGTGTTCAACACAAAAAACGTGTCCATGAATGTCCACAGCAGCTTTATTTGCAATCACCAAAAACTGGAAACAACCCAGATGCCTTTTAGTGGCAAATGATTAAACACACAACACACCCTTTCCATGGAATACTACTCAGTAATAAAAAGGAACAACTATCAAATACACAACAACCTGGGGGAACTCCAGGGAGTTATGCTGAGTGGGAAAAAAGCCAATCCCAAAAGGTTGCATACCGTATTCTCCCATGTATAGATCATTTTTGAGAAAACAAAATTGCAGAAACGAAGAACAGACAGGGGTTGCCCCAGGTTAAAGAAGAGGGTGGGTGTGGCTATCAAAGGGCATGAGATGGATCCCTGTGGACATGGAAACATTCTTGACGGTATCTATGTCAACATCCTGCTTGTGATGTTGTACTATAGTTTCACAAGACGTTACCGCTGGGGAACTGGGTAGAGAACACAAAGGATCCCTGTACTCTTTCAATTCCATGTGAATCTACAATGGTCTCAAAATAAAAGGCTTAATTAAAAATAACCGCAGTCAACATTTTCTAATATCTAATATGTTTAAATTGGGAAAAGAGGGAGTAACTCCAGAACAATGTTGCATTTCTTTAAGGACAAGTGCATCTGTGGTCTCACTCGGCATAAATTAAAAGTGTAATCTTATCGGGCGCCTGGGTGGCGCAGTCGGTTAAGCGTCCGACTTCAGCCAGGTCACGATCTCGCGGTCCGTGAGTTCGAGCCCCGCGTCGGGCTCTGGGCTGATGGCTCGGAGCCTGGAGCCTGCTTCCGAGTCTGTGTCTCCCTCTCTCTCTGCCCCTCCCCCGTTCATGCTCTGTCTCTCTCTGTCCCAAAAATAAATAAACGTTGAAAAAAAAAATTAAAAAAAAAGAAAAGTGTAATCTTATCTTGTTAAAGTCATTTGTAGGTAGTGCAAACTCATGAAACGTCTGACTTGCCAAGGAAATATGTGGACACACCTTCAGTGCACATTCTCTAAGAAATCCAAAGCAGGTCCTCTCCGTATACCTGAGTGCAGGGAAGCACATGTGAAGGTCACAGAGCTCACGGTTATCCGGCTGTGACACGTGGCCTGGAACTCAAGCCTCCAAAAAAGAGAGCACCGGAAATGGCAGGACTCATTTTGACACACGACAGTGCTTGAAAAATCAATGAAGCCGTGTCTCGTTGCAGCCACGGAAGGAGGATGTCAGAACCACACACAGCACCGCACTTCCTGGACGGGGCGACCCCAGCGCCCCCACCCCAACTGCAGGTGCGCTTGGGGAGCAACCAGAAACCCCGCAAGACAAGCCGCTCCCCCAGCTCCAGACCCACAGATCCCACCGCCAACCAGACAGGACCCTCAAGGTCCCCGCTCCCACTTAGACATGTCCTTCTGCTGACAGTCCCCCACAGGCCAGCTTCACCTCCTCTCCCACGCCCCACCCTCCTGTTTGGGCTCCAAGTTCTTCCTTTCTTCTCAGAAATAAATTCAAGCAATCTTTCACTTGAACAGACAGGTGAAACAGATAAGACCCTGCTCTCATGGAGCTTACATTCAAATGCAGACAGGAAATGAATACTAAATACTTATAGTAGATTATACAGCATGGGGAGTAGTGGCTGGTGATAAATCTATCGAAAAAAGACCAGACAAAGGAGGTCGGGGTTAACACGGGCCTCACTGGAAAAGACTGGAAGGACGTGGAAGGGAAGAGGTGGTCCAGCTGGTGGCTGGAGCAAAGTGAACAGGGGCAGAGGAGCCAGGCATGAGCTTGCAGAAGGAACTGGCCATGGAGCATCAGGCAGGCACCACCAAGAGCTTTGGCCTTCACGCCAAGTGAAATGGGAAATGGTGGAGCTTTTGAGCAGAAGACGGACATGGGACTTAGGTTTAAAAAGCAGCATTCTGGCAGCTTTATTGAAAACTGAATGCACAGGGCCGGGCAGAAGTCAGGACCTTTGGGGGAGGGTGCGTGGCACTGCCATCCAGAGAGAAGGGAAGGGGAGTGGCTGCACTCTGGCGTCCTGAAGGCAACAGGGTTTCCGGACACGCTGGACAGGGCACAGGACAAAGAGGGGCCAACAAGCACCCCTTGAATAGCTGGCAAGATCAGCTCCCCTCCTGGGATGGAGGAGGCTGAGAACAGGCCTTGAAGTGGGGGGAGCAGTCTGTGGCTCAATCTCAGACACGCTGAGGTTGAGGTGTCTATCGGTCAAAATCTTGACCGTGACCAATGCCTTACCACATCCATGGGGTCTGCGCCTTGCCGTGAGCCTGGCTACGTTAAGAAAAGAAATGAGGGGCGCCTGGGTGGCGCAGTCGGTTAAGCGTCCGACTTCAGCCAGGTCATGATCTCGCGGTCCGTGAGTTCGAGCCCCGCGTCGGGCTCTGGGCTGATGGCTCAGAGCCTGGAGCCTGTTTCCGATTCTGTGTCTCCTTCTCTCTCTGCCCCTCCCCCGTTCATGCTCTGTCTCTCTCTGTCCCAAAAATAAATAAATGTTGAAAAAAAAAATTTAAAAAAAAATTAAAAAAAAAAAAAGAAAAGAAATGAGACCGCTCATAAATTACCACTGCTGGTGGGAGTTTTAAAAAAATCAAGTTTTAGAGAGCAACCTGACAATATCTCGTCAAGCTGAAGACGTTCACACCTGACAGCTCGATCCTTACAGCCACACTCTAGAGACTCGTGCCCGGGCACCCGGGGAGGCAAGCGTACGAATGGCAGTGCTGTTTGTAACGGCCAAAGCTGGGAAGACACAGGTCGAGTGTGGGATGCTCCGCACGCTGGGCCACTACGTAAGCCACACACTCACAACTGAGCACATGATCCTCAGACGACAGCCGTACCCGTCCAAAGTTCTGAGGTTCGTGCCCCACTCCCCAGAAACTGACTTAATTCCAGGAATCAGGAATCAGTCATTTTAAACCTGGAGCCACTTAACTGAAGACAAACGTGTCCACACAGATAAATCTTGGAAACGCAACGCTGGGGAAAAAGGGCACGCTGCAGGAGATACAACATGGCACGATGCCATTTACTCACAACTGTAAACCCGGCCAAATATGACATGCTGTTTATACCTACATATGGAGTAGAAAAAGGATAAAGAAGCACGCACACGATAAACACCAAACTGAGAACTAGGGTGACCTCTGGGGAGGGAGGGCAAGGGGGATGGGTAGGCAGGATCTGGACTATAAAAAACATCAACTATATCCGCACAGTTTCGTTCTCGTTCTTGGGCTGGGAAGTATACACAGTTGTCCACCGTGTCACTTTTGAAAGCCTGAAATATTTAATAATGTTTTAAAGGTTAAACATTTTGGCACAAACCTACGCTAAAACCCCTAAGCCAGGGCTTGAGATTACACAGTATGTCTTACATTTATAGCTTATCGTTTATTGTATGTGTATATACAAAAATACACACGCACGGTGCACACAGTTTAAGTACTTCTAGCGTATGGTCTAGCCTCGGAGAAGGGAATGGCTCGGCCCGAAAGCATGCCTGCGGACAGATTCTGCCCCTGAAGCAGAACCGTCAGCGCGCCTGAGCACGCCGTGCTGTTCCCGCACACGATCACGCAGCGACGTAACGCCCTCCTGCAGGCGCTCCTGGGGCACTGTGCACCCGGCTGCCTCCGCTGGCTGCTGTGCCATCCGCGGCAGACACAATTATTCCCGATTTGCCCTCCAGCTTCTCACCCTAGAACAGACTCCTGCATTCTAAAGAACTGGCTCAGTGTGTGAAAAGAAGGCCGACAGTTTATGGAGGGAGGAAGGGGAAGGTACCGGTTGGACTGTTGAGAAGGAAGCTTTTAGAGACCAACAAAAACACCTCTCCAACACGCCCCTTTCCGTGAATCTTTAGGATGGCAGCCACCGGAAGCTAATATCAAACCCTAGAAACTTCCTTTTCGAGGATTATCAAAGCACACGGAGATACACGTCCTGCTGCTCGAGGACAAGCCCGCTCAGTAAGCCTGAGTGAGGGTACGGGCACGTGGCAGAGAGGGCGGTACCACACAGCAGACAGACAAATATCACAGACCCCGGTGCAGACGACCTGTCCCTAAGCCTCAGCTTCTCAACCTGCAAAATGGGCGTCAGCGCCTGTCACTCGGGCTCATTCTAGGGGGAACGCAGCAGGATGCCCCTGCCGTTGGCAGCTGGGGCCATCACCTGCTGTCCTCCAGCAGGAAGACGTTGGTCGGTCCGCAGGCCAGCACGGGTCAGAGTGGACAAGGCTCCCCAGCTGCCCGTACGGCGAGATGGTAGTCACAGCGGACAGCTGGGCGCGGGGGACACCGAGCAGCCCACGTGGGCATCTGGTCAGCAGCTGCCCGAAGTGCGGTCCAACAGCACTGGGAGACAATCACTGGAGTCAACGGCACTTCAAACAAGGAGTGAGCACTCCGCCTGGACAATTTTCCAGGCTCCGTACTACTTGTCTCAGGGATGGTGGGGTGAAATCTCTCCCGTGACAACGTTCAGACAACAGAAATTCATCAAAGAGAAGTCTACCCGACCTGCAGGCTTTCTACCTGACCAGGTAGAGACCAAAGAGGTTTCTAGCATGTGGGTGAAGTCACATCACCAAGCCTATGGCTTTAAGAATCCCAGCCTTCCACTTCTAAGAAATACGAGACAAAGATCAACCCTCTAGGGATGCTTACAGTAATCTTCAATTCCTTCCTCTTACTTCGTTTTAAGCCCTTACTTCTCAGCTGCCTTCCCACACAGCATCACCTGGCCCTACTGCCCCCCAACACCTGGGACTCTTACCTGCCCTCTTGGAGAACATTTTCCAACTGCTCAAAACTGGGTCGGAACTGGAGTGGCCCAGCAAGAACAAAACTTGAGCTTTAAAACTGACGGACAGACAAGACCCCGTGGGTCACCGTGGTAGGCCAGAGGCACCAGAGTAACAAATCGGCACCTCAAAGTTCAGCCACTGACCAAAAGAGGAGCAAAGGAACAGTGTCCGGGCAGGATCAGGAACCTGGAAATACTGTACTAAATATAGCGCCCCAGCCTGCGGGACTCGGAAAGGTGGCCAAGAATAAGTATCTGGCGCATTTGGTAATTTCTGTCACTTCCTGTTACTCACATCCTGCTGTTCTGATGCTGCCCAAAACTCTGGATTCGCCACACACACATCCCTACCTTGAAGCCCCCTGAGACCCGGACTATTCAAAACAGCTGGGATGTGCGTAGACAACGGACTTCCTCACAGAGTGCCATACACAACACAAAAATAGCACCATGCAAACAAGCTCCTGGAGGTGCCTGGGTGAAAGCAGCCCCAGGATGCAGGTTCAGACCCCCAGGTACCCAACTGCTGTGGCCAGACCCCCAGAGAGGAGCCCAAGTGCAAACTGCTCACAGGACATTTGCTCTCTAAAGCTGCACTCCTCTCCAGTCTCAGGACAGCTTTGGGGTCAAAAGGAGGCCCCAACCACAACTATGCCACCTGCCCAAGGGCCCAGAGCACACAGCCTAAGCCAAACACCCCCTGCCCCACCCAAGCCCCCAACCCGTCTCAGGATACCAGTCCCCGGGAACACAGGATGCTCAGGTAGGGAGCAAAGCCAACCGGGCCAGAGGCCAAAAGCACATGTAATCCATCAGATGGTACATTTTTAAAAAGGAACAAAAAGCAAGACGAAGCAAAAAGTAAAAGTTATACCTAAAACAGAAATATGACAAACACTTGGGATTATTTCTTTATTAAGCTTTGAAATGTGCTCCAAGTGTGGAAAACTTTACAGACTGGAGGACACCCTGAGCAGGATGCTGGAGGCAGCGGGCCCCGGCAGGGGAGGGAGGGGGCACTAACAAAGGGCACCCTAGGTGTGCAGGTGGTGCCCACACTGCCTCCCCCGACCCCGACAGTGGGCAGGAAACAAGCAGCTGAGGCACAGAAGGCAAAATACAAACAAACAAAACCTAGCGTGCTTCCAGCGGCAAAACACTACAAATGACCTAAATCTCCAAAAACTCATGCCATGATCACACAGGGGAATACCATAGAGCCAAGGCTTAAAAGCACAACGTAAGTGTATATTCATGGACACAGATGTTCATAATATAATACATTTCAAACACAGGTTATCAATTAGTATGTGTAACTAATCGTACTGTTTATAAAACTATTTACTAATATTCGTAGGAAAACACCTAGAGAACTATTTGTCTGACCTGGTGCAGCCATCTGGAAAACAGTATGGAGGTTCCTCAAAAAACTAAAAATAGAACTACCCTACGACCCAGCAATTGCACTACTAGGTATTTATCCGAGGGATACAGGTGTGCTGTTTCGAAGGGGCACATGCACCCCCATATTTAGAGCAGCACTATCAACAATAGCCAAAGTATGGAAGGAACCCAAATGTCCATCGATGGATGAATGGATAAAGAAGGTGTGGTATATATACACAATGGAGTATTATTCGGCAATCAGGAAGAATGAAATCTTGCCATTTGCAACCATGTGGATGGAACCAGAGGGTACTATGCTAAGTGAAATTAGAGAAAGACAAATATATGGCTTCATTCACAGGAGGACTTTAAGAGACAAAACAGATGAACACAAGGGAAGGGAAGCAAAAATAATATAAAAACAGGGAGGGGGACAAAACCCAAGACACTCTTAAATATGGAGAACAAACAGAGGGTTACTGGAGGGGTTGTGGGGGGGGGATGGGCTAAATGGGTCAGGGGCATTAAGGAATCTACTCCTGAAATCACTGTTACACTACATGAAAACTAACTGAATGTAAATGTTTTAAAAAATAAATTTGAGAAAAGGGGGAAAAAAGAATTAGTAAAATAAAATAATAAAATAAAATTAAATTAATTAAATTAAATTAGTAAAGTAAGTTTCGCTGGAACAAAGCCATTCCTGTTTATTTACATATTGTCTCCAACTGCTACATATGGCCAGAGAGACCCTACAGCCCACAAAGCCCTCTAAAGAAGTTTGCCACTAGCCCTGGACGTATAAACCATTCGTCACGTGTATGTGAGGAAGAGCATAAAGAGAATGTGGTGTGGGGGTGTTAAACGCAATGTGCCACAAAAAAATGGAATTTGCACCTTGTCCGTCTCCCTGACTCTGGCTCCACAAAGGAAGGGTCTCCATTCTGTCCCCAGAGGAATCCCTGGGTGCCTGGCAGGTAGTACGTGCTCGATGAATACTCACAGAATCAAAACCTCCCCATCTACAACGAAGGGTCACTCACTACGCAATTTAGGGTGAAAACCCTCGTGGACATGGAACATACCACCGTGACGTGTCCTTGAGCACAACTCCCCTAACCCATCCTGTCCCCACCTCACGGGGAACATTTCCAGGTGGTTCACGCTGCGCATGGAGGAGTCCCACGCTCCCCCATCCTCCTGCGATTCAGTCTGGGAGCCACGCTGTCTGTGAGAGGCCCACACCCCACACTGAGGCCACAGGGCGACATGCATGGGGACGCGCTCAAGTCTTGCTCCCAGCAAAGCCAGAGGCCAGCAGGAGCAGGAGCGGAGGTGTGGGTCCTGTCCACCCCTTACCACAGCCCTCACGGTCTGCTCCCAGGCAACCCACCTCCTCCCCTCCAGGACTAACCGAGGACCATGGCTTCAGACATGTTACTGACACTACAAAGTGAAGGCTTCAAATCTGATGGTCGTGATGCGAAGCTGGAGGAGGAGGAGGAGGAGGAGACAAAGACGGCTGGATGTGAGCCCTTGCTCTTCACAGCTCACAGCTGTCGAGTGGCTCCGCTGTGGTTCCGCCGGAAGCTGAGGTCACAGACTCACGCACATGCCTATGACTGGGCGACCATCTGTCCTAACCCCGTTTCACGCGCTGGGACGCAGATACCCGGAGAGGACAGATGACTCCCCAAGGCCACATGCTTGTAGGAGGCAGAGTGAGGGCCAGAAGACAGTTGGCCAACCAGTCACATCCAGGGCACAGTGTGGCCCTTGAGGGATGCTTGAGGGATGGAGCGCCTGCTCCGCCCCACGTGGTCTAGGGGAGCAGCGAGAGCCAGCAGGGGCCCGGGAAGAACATGGGACCAGGAGGGGCACAGCTGTTGCTCTCAGCTCCCTCACCCAACCTCTGCAGCTGCTGGAGGTGCACACAGACCCAGCCCCCGAGATGCAAATGAGAGAGGGGGGCACCGGACCTGAACAGGGTCACATCCTCACAGAGATGCCCAGTCCAAATCACCCTGTCCTGTCTACCCCCCTGAGTGATCCCTGTCCTAACCCTGAGTGATTAATATACTCAGTCCGGAGCTGGCATCTGTAAGCAATCCAGGGAAGGACATCTCAGACCACGTTTCCAGTCAGGCAGGTAAATCACACACTACGTCAACCGCCTTTTGGGATCATCTCGCCCCACGTATAACCCCCCTTCCTAACTTTAAACAATTCATCCCTTTCCTCTGACCAAGCTTCCTGCAGTCCTCTGGTGTTTCAAGTATATTTCAAAACTGAAAAGAGTAATTCTAACCACAGGATTTAACATTTTAAAAAACCAAAACAGAAAAAAAGTTGAAAATATTTCCCCCCTTCTCGGCAGGTCGTGACTCAGAGGTCTGTCTACCAGGGCTGTGGGACGCATCACCAGGTTATCTGAACAAGCCACCGTGGGAGGGCATGGCATGCGGGTTGGCTGAGGCCAGCTGGCCTGACTCAGGAGCCACCTTCCTTTGTCATGGCACAGCTATGACACAGGCCCATGTGGACAGAGAAGACAGGAAAGCTTCCCAGAGATGCCAAGTGGCAGAGACACAGGAACAACAAACCAGTTAACCCAACGGATATTTACAGAATGCCTACTTTGTGCCAGGCATACGGCTCTGGGTGCTGGAATAAAGAGAGAGTCAACAAGCCCCAGGAAATCCCTTGTCTCACAAAGTTTACAACTCTCCCTCCAACAAACAGAAATCAAGAGTGGGAAAGAAAGGGTGCGTATGTTAATGTTGACATAAAAAACAGAAACTCTAAATAGCCTACATCCAATAAAAATTTTAATTCATAATAAAAAATGTCAAAAGGTATTATCAAAAACGTTCCCCAAAAGGAAACCCCACACCCAGTGGCACTGGTAAATTCTAGCAAAACTTTAAGAAAGAAGTAACACCAAATTCCATCAAAAATGGGGGGGGGAGTGATATTGCCCCCTTATATTATGATGCTAGTTTATGTTTTATAAAGCCAGCTTAACCCATGTACCAAAACCTGGCAAAGATAAAAGGAAAGAAAATTCCAAATCAATATCTTTCACGGATATAGATGCAAAAATCCTTAACAAAATAAAAGCAAATTAAATTTAACAATAAATAAAAACGATAATACATCATGAGGAAATAAGGTTTGTTTCAGGAATACAAGGTTGGTTTAACATTTGAATATCAATTTAATTTGCCCTTTTAACAAAATTAAGGGGGGAAAAAAACCATGATTACTTCAATAGATGCAGAAAAGCATTTGACAAAATTCAGTACCCATTCATAATAAAAATTCTCAGCAAGTAAGAAAATCCTCAAACTGATAAAGGGTACCAACAAAAGGGCACCTGGATGTCTCAGTCAGTTGAGTATCCAGCTCTCGGTTTCGGCTCAGGTCATGATCTCACGGTTCGTGGGTTTGAGCCCTACATTGGGATCCATGCTGACACTGCGGGGCCTGCTTGGAATTCTCTCTCCCTTGCTCTCTTGCCTCTTCCCCACTCACGCACTCTTTCTCTAGCTCTCAAAATAAATTTAAAAAACTTTTTAAAAAAAGGTGCCAACAAAAAGCCTACAGCTAACATCATACTCAAAAGTAAAAAGCTGAATTGTTTCCTATTAAGATTAGAAGAAACGAAAAAATTCCTGTTTTCACTACTTCTATTCAACATTGTCCAAGCAATCCTAGCTTTTGCAATGAGGCATGAAAAATATAAGGCATTTGGGTAAGAAAGAAGTACAGCTGTCCCTATTTGCAGACGATATAGCGGTTTATACAGAAATTTCTGGGGAATCTACAAAAGAACTACCAGAGTTAATAAGTTGTTTTCCAAGGTCACAAAATCCATTGTATTCTTATATATTTGCAGCAAACAATGAAACATATTTTTAAATTTCATTTAACAGGAACAAAAATCAAACTACACAGGCATAAATCTAACAAAAGACATGAAAGACATGTACCCTGAAAACCACAAAACTTTGATGAAAGAAATTAAAATAAGATCTAAATAAATTATATCTAAATAAATTATATATCACGTTCATGGAAAAATTCAATGTTAAGATATCAATTCTCCCCAAACTGATTTATAGATTCGATGCAATTTCAATCCACAGTCCAGCAGGGGGGTGCCTGGCCGGCTGAGTGGGTGGAGCACACGATTCGATGTCAGGATTGTGAAATCCAGCCCCACGGTGGGTGAAGAGATTACTTAAAAATAAAAGCTTGAGAAAAAAAAAAGATTCCAGCAAACTTATTTTGTAGAAATGGACTAGTTACTCTTAAAATTTACATGAAAATGGAAAGGACCAAGAAATAACCAAAGCAATTTTAAGAAAGAACAAAAGTTAGAGGACTTGCCCTGATTTCAATACTTACCACGAAGCTATGATAATCAACCAAGTATGGTACTGGGGTAAGGTGAGATGTATAGATAGATCAATGGACCAGGAGAAAAAGTCGGGAAACAGATTCACAAATATATGGTCAATTGACTTGTGACAAAGGTGGCAAGGTGATTCAATGAGAAAAGGAAAGTCTCTTCAACAATGCTGCTGGAAAAACTGAACATCCGTAAGGAAAACAATGGGTATCAACTCTTTCCTCAGACTACACACAGAATTAACTGTACATCAATCATAATCCTAACTTTTAGCAAAAAACCTTTGCGGTGCTGAGGTAGAAAAAGGTCTCTTGGATAGAAAAACAAGAAGCATGAACCATGAAGAAAAAAACTGATGAATTCGATTTCACCAAAAAGAATGACTCTATTCTTCTAAAGATGCCATTAAAGGGGCGCCTGGGTGGCACAGTCGGTTAAGCGTCCGACTTCAGCCAGGTCACGATCTCTCAGTCCGTGGGTTCGAGCCCCGCGTCGGGCTCTGGGCGGATGGCTCGGAACCTGGAGCCTGTTTCCGATTCTGTGTCTCCCTCTCTCTCTGCCCCTCCCCCGTTCATGCTCTGTCTCTCTCTGTCCCAAAAATAAATAATAAAAAAAAAAAATGTTTAGGGGCGCCTGGGTGGCGCAGTCGGTTAAGCGTCCGACTTCAGCCAGGTCACGATCTTGCGGTCTGTGAGTTCGAGCCCCGCGTCAGGCTCTGGGCTGATGGCTCGGAGCCTGGAGCCTACTTCCGGTTCTGTGTCTCCCTCTCTCTCTGCCCCTCCCCCGTTCATGCTCTGTTTCTCTCTGTCCCAAAAAAAATAAATAAAAAACGTTGAAAAAAAAAAATTAAAAAAAAAAAATGTTTAAAAAAATAAAAATAAATAAATAAATAAAGATGCCATTAAAAAAAAAAAAAAGGCAAGCCACAGATTGGGAACAACATTCATAACACATGTCACACAACTCAACAATAAGACAACCAATTCAATACAAAAATGGACAAATGGTTCTACCATATACTTCACAAAAAATGACAAAATGTCAACAGGCACATGAAAAGACGCAGACGTTATCTGTCATCAGGGAAATGGAAATTAAAAGCACAGTAGGATACCACACCGCTACCCATCTATCGGACCCGTAAGATAAAAGACAAGTGCTGGTGAGGATGTGGAGAAGCTGGAACTCACATGCACTGCTGGCGAGAATGGTAAAGTCCAAGCACTTTGGAAAAGAGTTGAGCGGTTTCTTAAAAAGTTAAACATACACCTACTATATGCTAAATACCCAGCAATTCTACTAGGTATTTACCAAGGTAAAAGAAAACATGTCCACACAAACACTTGTATACAAATGTTCATGGCAGATTTACGTGCAATAGTTCAGAACTAGAAACTGCTCAAATGCCCACTAACGTACACGGATCAACAAATTGTGGGAAAAGAACAAACTGTGGTTATACTCAATGTGGAAAATTTCAAAATCATTATACTGAGCCAAAGATGCCGTAAAAAGGGGGACATACTTTCAATTTACAGTGAATTATTATTCAATTCAATTTACATGGGATTATTCAATTTATACAGAATTCTTTAAAAAACGCAGAATAATCTTAAAGACAGAAAACAGATCCATGTCTGCCTGGGGAGGGGTGTAGAGAAAGGATGGATCCCCAGGAAACCTTCAGGGGGATGGAACCATTCAGGGGATGGAAATGTTTGCTGCCCTGACCGGTGACCGTTTCAACAGAGGTGGGGGCGGGGGTGTGAACACCCAACAAGCCTTACACTTTAAATAGCGCAGTTCCTTGTACCGCAACGACACCTCAACTAAGTTATAAAAAGTACATCTAATGCACTGGAATAGTCTTTAAAGGACAGGGTGAACCTTTCTCTGAATGACTGGGGTGACCATATAGTTTTATCATCCAAGCCAGGAAATTTGTGCAAGTCAAAGTGAGTGCTAAAAATAATTAACGGGTGTTATCTCATCTACAACAGGGTGTGTGAGCTGGCAGTGCCCTGCACAAAACAGCGCTTACGGCTTTGGGAACAACAAATACCCAATCTATCCCTCGGTGTGATTAGATACTTGTTACATAAAGCAAACCGCAACGTTCACTC
The DNA here is from genome assembly GCF_022079265.1 of Lynx rufus. Classification (NCBI taxonomy): domain Eukaryota; kingdom Metazoa; phylum Chordata; class Mammalia; order Carnivora; family Felidae; genus Lynx; species Lynx rufus. Next base: position 6,703,515 of record NW_025814834.1, read on the forward strand.
CTCAGAAGACAGCCAGAGCTGGCAACGGCCAGCTGGAAAGCAGTCACGGAAATGGTGCTGGTCTTCAGTGTCGCGCAGGACAGATGCCAAGGCTCCCGCCTCAAGGTCAGTGTCCCTCCGGCCCCATCAAGGATGGGGTGGGGCCCAACCCACTCCTAACTACTCCCCAAATGTGTTAATTACTCTGATCTACAATCTCTGGACTTTGGCAGCCAGGGACCATCAGGCAACGGTGGAGAGGACACCTGACACGACCAGGTTGTTGCTGTTGTTGTTGTTTTAAGTATATTTTGAGAAAGAGAGAGAGACAGCACAAGCAAGGAAGGAACAGAGACAGAGCGGGGGAGGGAGGGAGTGAGAGAGAGAGAGACAGAGAGAGAGAGAGAGAGACAGACAGAGAATCCCAAGCAGGCTCCGTGCTTTTAGCGCAGAGCCTGATGCGGGGCTGGAACTCATGAAACCACAAAATCATGACCTAAGCCGAAGCGGGTCACTCAACTGACTGAGCCACCCAGGCACCCCATGAACCAGTTTTTCCAATGCAAGTCCACCAGGGGACACCTGGCTGGCTGAGTCAGCAGAGCACAGGACTCTGGATCTCAGGGTCATGAGTTCAGGTTGGGCATAGAGCCTACTTAAAAACTAAATTAAATGTAACTGTAACTGTAAATATAAATATAAAATATAAATATAAATGGTACAGAAGAGACAGCCAGTGAACAGCCCTGTGCAGGGGGTGCTCCCAGACTTATGAGAACACCTCAACACCGGGCTGAAGTCTCGAGGTTTAGCTGAACAGAGAACTGGGACAGCAGTTCCTACAGTCCTCCTCCTGACTAAAAAAAAAAAAAAAAAAAAAAAAAAAAAGCAAAGCTGGGGGTTGGGGGGGTGGGGATCATGTGTTTCATTCTTGGGTTTACATTTCAAAGCAGGTGCTTCAACTGTGGAGAGGGAGGGATTATTGAGTCAATAAACCAGAGCCTCCCCACCACAGGGCAGGGAATTATCTTAATTTGATAACAAGTCGTTTCAAGGAAATAAAAGGATCCTATTCACTACTCTACCTGCTCTGAAATACCAGGTTATCCTGGGACAGAAAAGTAGGGGTTTTTCTAAGAAAAAATATAATATCCTACAGAATGATTCCATTTTCCTAACTTTCAAGGGGAAAAAAAAAAAAAAAACCAGGACTTGACTCAATCATATTCCTGGCACATGTACCAAAGAATATTGGGTAAAGGATGACTGAAATTATTACTTTCCTAGACACCCTAAGAAAAAACTCACGCACATCCACATACCTTCTCCAGTGTTTGTCTTCCCGAAAAACTCTAAATGTACTAGAGTCAAACTACAGTCTCTCAACTGTCCATTCTGGTTGTTTCCTCTATCATTTGTAACTAAGAACAATTAGAAGCATCAACAACTCTCTCTCTCTCTCTCTCTCTCTCTCTCACACACACACACACACACACACACACACACACACACACTCTGAAAATGGCTTACATTTCACAAACACAACCCCTCCTGGACAACACCACACGGCCCAGACCAGTGAGAGTCCTCCTACACCCCCACCTCCAAATACACCTAAGAGACCACCACTGGCCCCAGCACTCACCACAAGGTTGTCAGGAAACAGTGTCCCCTCCCTCTGCCTGCTTGGAACAACTGTAAGACCTGAGTCTGAACCCCTGCCGTGGAGCACCTGGCTCGGAGGCTCCAGAGGCAAGCACTGCCCACAGCAAAACCCCACACTTAGCAAACACACGCTACCAATTTGGCTCAACGCCTGCTTCTTCCTGCTTCTTGAAACTGAGAACACAGAGTGGCTTATGAAGCAGAGGATTTGCTGGATTCACTTCCTCCTGCAGCTGCTCACTCGGTCCCATTCCACCGCCCAAAGGCTGTTTTAACAATCACAGCCTTTAATTCGCTAAGCACCTACTATGTGCCGGGCACTTGCCCCACCAGCATACGTGAGTGCTGTGACAATGGGAGGACAAAGCGACAGGTGTTGAGAAGCGCAGGTCCCACAGCTGACAGCTGGCACAGCCAGGACGTGAGGTCAGCTCTCCTGGAGCCCTGTGCTTGAGCAGGAACCAGGGTGGGCTTGCTCGTGGCAGGGAGCCCAGGTGGCAGGCGCTGCTGTCCTAAATACGTGGGGCTTCCCATCTGGCACGTGGTCTAGCTTAAGAGGACACATGGGACACCCTCAACCCACGAGAACGACCTGCCCCACCCCAGCTCCAGGCCTGCAGTCACAGAAATTGGGAAGAGTTTTTCCATGAAGGAAATTTGCCAACTATATATATAGCTTTTCCTCTCTCCAAGCCAAAGTGACTGGCGTAGGGGTTTTGCCCAGGAAATATCCGAACTCCAAACAAGCTGAGAAGGAAAACTGATGTTGAAATCTGGATAAAGGTCATGGTTCCTCGGCAAAGGAGCAGCCCTGATCACCCCACAGGCTGACGTCGACTGGAAACAGCTGAGAAAGTCAGGTCCAGGGTTCCACCCTGTGCAGTTCTACTAGGGAACGTTCATTCATTCAACAAACATGAATGCCTAACAGACGAGATTTAAAACCACTAAAAATATTACTTAAAATCATTGCATAGCTTCTTTCTTACTTGAAGTTATTAGGCAATAACTACTAAAAACAGGAACCTTTTATTTCTCCTGTTTTTAGTAGTTATTGCTTGATAATTCTAAGGATAATAACTCTCCCAATACCTACTCTTCAGCAGCAGATGCTATTTTTTAACACTCTCTGGACTCCATCTAAAATTCCTGTGTAGGGGCGCCTGGGTGGCGCAGTCGGTTGAGCGTCCGACTTCAGCCAGGTCACGATCTCGCAGTCCGTGAGTTCGAGCCCCGCATCAGGCTCTGGGCTGATGGCTCAGAGCCTGGAGCCTGTTTCCGATTCTGTGTCTCCCTCTCTCTCTGCCCCTCCCCCGTTCATGGTCTCTCTCTCTCTGTCCCAAAAATAAATAAACGTTGAAAAAAAAAATTTTAAATTCCTGTGTATCAGAATAACTGCTAAGTGTGCAAGTTGAACCCTATTACCTTCTTACTATCACTGATGAGTGCCAGTGGAGATAGAAATCGGGAAACCCTCAGAGGGCACTTTTTTGCCAACCCAGTGACCTAGGAGAGGCTATCCCATTTCACAGATGAGAAAATGGAGTCACACAGCTAACAAAGAAGACCACCTTTATAATAGACTTCATAAAACCTCTGCATACAATTAAATATTTCAACAATAACAGGGTACCTGTCTGGCTCAGTCAGTAGCACATGTGAGTCTTGACCTCAGGGTCATGAGTTCAAGCCCCACATCGTGCGTAGGGCCTACTCAACAATATTACTTGGGGAAAGGGAAGTCACAAATACAGACATGACAAATTACTCCTCTCTTTGCAGGGCACGGTTATCCTCACACGGTCATTTCAGGGCAATCATTAGGATGACACTAGGAGCAAAGCCTGCTGGATCAATCCCCATCCCAGCAAGCCGTGCGGTGTGGAAACATGACCCGGCAGAGGTGCACCATGATACTTCGGGGAAGCCACGTGAGATTTCAATATGGCATTCTGCAGAAGCAGTCCTCTAAACACGTATATCCCACATGAGAATACAATTCCCAATTTATAGGAAATTACACTGAAATATGGCACATCTTTTTTGTGCCATGGACCCCTTGCGACAGTCTGGTGAAGCCTATGGACCCCTTCTCAGAATGTGTCTAAATACAAAAATTGAAACACTTAGGATTGCAATGGAAACCAATTTTAATAAAATATAGTCATGTCCACAGACCCCTTGCAGGAATCCAAACGTAAGTTAAAAGCTGCTACCAGGCAACACACTTTCTTCTCTCTTCCCTCTCTCTTCTCTCTCAAAAGGAGATACAAGGGGTGCCTGGGTAACTCAGTCAGTTAGGCATCTGAGTTCTGCTCAGGTCGTGATCTCACAGGTCGTGACCTCACAGGTCATCAGCTCTAGCCCCGCATCGGGCTGTCGGCAGGGAGCCCACTTGGGATTCTCTGAACACCCCCCACCTTTGCCCCTCCTCCGCTCGTTCTCTCTCTCTCTCTCTCTCAAAATAAATAAACTTAAAGAGAGAGAGACAGAGAGAGAGATAAAAGGGGACTGACACTCTGGCACTGATCTGGAGCTAGGAGAACCGAATTCTGGAAGGACCCAGATGACTCTGTGGAACTGCCATACTGACCAAGGACTGCCTTCTTTTGCATGGAATAAAACTTTACATGTTCACATCATTCTTATTTTGGCATTTTTTCTTATAAGCAGATGAAGAAGGATGAATGATGGCCTCCAAGATGATACGTGCACATTCTATCCCCTGGAACCTGTGAACATCAGCTTGTTTGGAATAAGGATCTTTGCAAATGTAATTAAGGATCCAGAGATGAGATCATCCTAGGTTATCTGACTGGGCCCTAAATCAGTGACAAGTGTTCTGAAAACAGACAAGAGAGGAACCAGGAAGCAGGGGACAGCCATGTGGAGACAGGCAGAGACTGGAGGGATGTGGCCACAAGCCCAGGAGAGCCAGGGGCTGGGAGGGGCTGGCGTGGAGTCTCCCCTAGGCCTCGGGAGGAGGCACAGTCCCACCACACCTCCGTCTTGGATTTCTGACCTCTAGAAGGGTGACAGAATAAATCTCTGTCGTTCTAGTCTGTCCTGGCAGCCCCAGGACACTAACAGTGCAGCCAAACCCTCTTCTAAGAAACACATCTCTATGATTTTCTAAACATTAAATACTGGGAATTCAATATAAACTCCCTTTTATGCATGCAGTGTTATATATGGCATGATGCCAAAGTGGCCCTCTAAGCATGAATATCCTACACTTAATTCTCATCCAGTTCATACTGAAAACCCTCTTTCTTGTCCATCCCCATTATTTGCAATCCATTTTCCTGAAATTTAAAAATAAATTTAAATTTATTTAATAGGGCCTTCTCCTTCCCTTTACTCTGTTCTCACATGATGCCAACAGACACTGGCGTCTCGCTTCCAGCCCTCTGCCCGTGCCCCTCTGCTCCCTCTCACACCCCTGCCCCTCATGCCAGCGTGCACTCACTCATCCTCTGCCCTTCTCCAGCCCACCCTTCTGCTCTCGCTTCTTCCTTGGCCAGCTCAGCTCGGTCACTTCCACCCAGGTCCCCTGATTTGCCCGCTTCCTCATCATCAACCCAGCCTCGCCTCTATTCCTTTATCACAGGCACGTGACACGCTCACCAGAGATTCTGGGGAATCAGGACACAGTACAGCCCCAACCATGATCCATCTGAAATGAGGTAGACAGAAGCCGAGGAAGCTGTAAACCAGAACCAAGCCCGAATCAAATAGATCAGGCAACAAAAAGGACACAAGACAGAGCGAAGGCTGCCCTTTCAAGGAGAACTGCACCCTCTCTTGGGCAGGGGGCTCAGCACAGGGGCTGCTCTGCAAGGGAGACCACACTCATTTTCCCAAACGTCCCTCCTGTGGCCTACGATGCTTGTTCTAGCCGTACCATCTGCACGAACACCTGAACGCATTCTGAGCCCCCAGTGCTACAGAGCGAGGAAATAGAGTTTAAATGATCAACTTTGCCACATCTACAGATGAAATGTCTCCACCTACACAAGTGATCGTTGTAGACCCATGATGTGGAAGGGCTTACGATGAAAATGTAAAGTTACACACACACTGCTCTGCGTATAACATGGGAAAAGCAGCATACGCCCCCGGCAAAAGCCTGAAGGGACTCGGAGAAAGAGAAGAGCTGCTGAACTGTGACCTTTCCTCCCCTCACTTTAAATCTCCTCTAGAACCATTATTATGATGTAAGCACTCTGCACAATAAGGGGGTAAGCTGCCTGCACGTGTTCCGGTCCCAGGACGCTCCTGGGGCCCGCCCCCCAGCTCACTCACTCACTCGCCCCTTCTCAGTGGCCAGTCCAGCCCCCGGGCCCACAGAGATCTGCCCCACGCTTGCACTGTGTTCTGCCCCTTCTGCTGTTACACCTGTCACGGGACACTATAATCACTTCTTTTCACGTCTAACAGGCTGTGAGAAGTCCCTGAGTGCAGGGGACATGTTTATCCATGTCCGTCTGCCCTCAGGCACTGGGCAGAGAGAGTACCTCCACGCTGGATCCTTGAAAGAAGGAAAAACAAGTCTGTCCAAAACCTGCGTCTTTTCCAATTGGTTTCTGTTTGTTTTCAGAAATCAGAATGCCAAGGTACAGCCGGAGTGTTGTCAAATTGTTGCTGGGCTCTCCAGGGGTAGATGAGAAGTTTTCACACTGTCAAACTTAAGGGAAACACACACACACACACACACACACACACACACACACAAATGAACACCACCCAGGGACACACAGACAGACACACACATGGACATACATACACGGGCGTGCGCGCACACACACACACACACTCACACTCACACAGAAAAAGGAGCCGGACCCAACCCATAGCTGCTCCTCAGAATCCAAAGACGCACAGCTCCCAGCAAGCTCTCGGCCCAGTACGAAGGGCATTTGTAAGAGGGTAACAGCAACCCACAGCATAGTCCACTGCGACGAACGAACCATTCAATATCCTCTCTGAAGAGAAAGACGCAACAAAGCCTCCTTCCCGGCTCACGCTCGCCGGCACAGAGCCCATGTGCATCCTGCACGGGGAACAGCAAGCTTCAAAGAGAACCCCTAGCCTCAAATCAAGACCTAAGAAAGTGTGACCAAGTGCACAGATTACTAAGGAGCCTGTGCGCATCTGGCATCACAAGGGTGTGAGTCCCAAACGTGGCTGCACTGCAAAATCATGGAAAGCACCGAAAAGTCACCCACTTACAAATCGGCATCAGAATCTCTGGGGATGGTGCCGATATTTTTTTCCCAAAGGGTGCTCAGGCACAGCCAAGTTTGGGAACCGCTGCCCTGAGTAAGCAGAAGGTGGCAACATGTTACCTTCTGACCACGGCATGAACACGAAGACCTCCCAGAAGAGACAGTTGTCACCCTACCTTTGAGGAATGGACAGGTCTGTAGAGGGAACTTCAGCAAAGGGCCCCCATACTGAGGAGCCCCACCAAGACCAGGGTGACCTGTGCACAGGGTACCGGTTCCCTACAAAAAGCAGGTCAGCTGGAGCAGGTCCGTGGCGAGGCGAGAGGCTGGGACAGCTGGGGAGCACCACGTCCCATGGACTGGAGGAGGTAAGAACTGAGGTGGCCCTTGATGATTTACACTGCTTTTAGAAATGGGCAGAATGTGACTCTTTTTAATGGTTTTATATTTCAGGCATATTCCAGTCAAACTTGTCTTTCCTCTTCAAGGTCCAACTCAAGTGCGGTTGCTGCCAGGACCCCAGGGATAAGAGTAAAACAGCCCGACTGCTTTTAGGGCCAGTGAAGTCTAGAATAATCCACAGTGATTTTAATTAGAAGTTATTATTCAGCAAACAGAGAAAGTATGAAACATTTCACTTAAGAAATGTAAGTAACTCAAACTAAAAGAAAAAGGTCTAGTTAAGTACCAAAGGATATCATAAATTAATTTGGTCCACTGCTTTCAATTTACCCACTGAATAGATAGGCAGTGAGTGCCTATAACCATAATGTTAACAACAGCCAACACTTACGTCATGTCTACATTTTATCAGCTCATTTAATCCTCACAGCAACCTCATAAGTAGGTACTATTATTATCCCATGTCTCAGATGAGGAAGCTGAGGCTCAGAGTTGTTCAGTGACTTGCCCAGGGCCACTCAGCTAGTGAGCTGAGATTCATGACCTGGCTTCCCAGTCCTTGTCTCTGAGCCCTGCTGCTTCTGCACAAGGTCCCACGCTGGGTACTTTCAGCAGTGAAAAAAAGAATATAACCTAGTTCTACTGTCTAGGTTCTTACACTTGAGGAAATACAGATCCCAGACATTCAAAGACAGAGTCCCTGATTCCTCTGGGAAAACCAGAACATGGAACACCACATAGCACATCATTTTCCCCAAAAATGAAGTAAAGAGTAACCGAACCTGTTACAGCCTGAGTCCCTAACACACAAGCTGCGTAACTTATAAAGCCCCGTCCTTTCCTTGGGATCCTGTTCCCCCACAGCGCTGGCTTTCTCGGTCCCTGATGACGTCAGCTTCCGTCCCCGCCCTCTGGCTGCTCAGGGGGGACCCAGAGCCCCACCGAGGGAGGGTGCCGTGGGCACCCCCACCCACCAGCCTGGGGAATGGGACGTGCACCTGGACAAGACCAGAACTGACTGCTGGTCCCAGGGCCAAGGTACCGTCCAACACCAGCACCAGAGCCCAAGGGGTTCGAGGCGGGGGGTCAGGCCTCAAGCTCGTGATGCTGGGACAGCAGATGACCTCCCCGACAGAGGTAAAGGGCTCCAGAGTGCGGAATGAACTTCCAGAGAGCCACCGTCCTCTCCCAGGCAATGCGGGTGCAAACGCCTCACAATCCCCGTGGGCCCCAGACTCCCTGCCATCCAAGGGACACGGGCCAGTACTCGGCCTGCACCCGCCTGCAGTCAGCCCTCAACCTGCTTCCCGCTGTCCATCAGCAGCACCTGAGTCACCCTCCGATGACGAGTCCCTCAGTCCTACTTAGCTTAGAAAACCTTCACTAAATTCACCTCGGCTCATTCTACCTCCCTCAAAAGGGACAGAGCCTCTGACACCAGCAACCATGAAGTCAGCGTCTGAGGTGAAATTTACAGAACTGGAGGGGTCAGTGATGCACCCCTGGTAAAGGGAGGGCGTCCACAGCCACCCCTGAGTCTGGCCCTGCACGCATGTACCGTGGGGCCTCGTGCAGAGCTGCTTTCTGGGAAAGCAGCAATTACCAACTGCTCAAAATCCCATTTTTCCTCACCACCCTACTGAATTCCCAAGTCATGCAAGACAAGGAACAGCATGGTAGCAACGAGAAGTGCCTAGCCAAAGCGCCTGCAACCCTGCTCTCCATCCGGCCCCTCCTCTCCACAGTAGCTCCATCGAGGCTTCCACACGTCCCACTGGGCCACAGCAAGGCCACCCGTCCGACCTCCACACATCCATGCTGACCTCCTCTTCCTGCAAGACCTCGTCTTCGGCAGCAGCCAGACTTGTAACAAAAACAGTCACCAACCCCGGCTTTGGTGACTTAGAAGAACCTTAACGGCTTCCCAGCACCCATGACAAAAAAGTCCAAACTCCGCATGGCGTGGAAAGCACTTCACCTCTGACCTCTGCCCATCTCGCCGCCCTCACACGCTCTGCCCTCTCTGGCGGGAACCACTTCCACCCCCTGGACACTCGCATTGCTGGCCAGGGCTCCCTCTCAGCCTCAGGCCTCCAAGACTCTCGCCCCTGACACCTGCCCCCCACCGCAGCCCCGAGCTGGTTCCTCCCCGGCCCGCTGCGCCCACGGAACCACACACCACGTGAGGGCAGACCTGCCCAGCCGCCCGGAGTGCGCACTGGAAGCGTTCTGCTGGTGAGATCAGCCAAAGGAACGGGGCGGGGCCCAAGTCATCCTGGAGTCAGCGGCAATCAAGTCACCCTTCGAGCAGTACCGTGTGGGGGCTCTCAGGCACAGCAGTGAGCAAAACTAAACCCTTGCTCTCGCGCAGGAGATGCTACAGCCCTGTGACAAGCAGACCCAAATGGACTCAGAGGAGGGGCTCTCAGGGACGGGGAGGGGGGAGGCGGGGGGGGGCAGGGGGAATGGAGCTGTGCCACGCCCCACTACTTGGACTTGTTTTTGCGGCCTTTTGACACTTCAAGTAACATTAAAGGAGGTGATGACATTTCATCGAATCTTTATTAAAATAGGACAAAGCTTTAAATGATGAAAACACTGACTTGGCAAAATAAGTAAGAGCACTAAACTCTGATGGCCCTGCTCCTCCTTGCACACTCTACAGCTCTATGCCGCTCCGGGAAGGTCATAAAAGAAGCCAGTGCGGGACTGGAAGACAAAATCACCACCGAAAACTCAAAGATAAAGAGATCAGGCAAGGGGGAAATCCAAATCAATGAAAACATTTGGAAGCCCAAGAGAAAATGGAAAATCTTTCCCGAAGCAGAAAATGACATTAAACAGAAAGAATTTTTAGAATCTCTCTCTATCTGGGTGCCTGGGTGGCTCAGTCTGTTAAGCGTCTTGATTTTAGCTCAGGTCATGATCTCCGGGTTGTGAAATTGAGCCCCACATCGGGCTCCGTGCGAAGCGTGGAGCCTGCTTAAGATTCTCTCACTCTCCCTCTCCCTCCTCCCCAACTTGTACTTTCTCTCAAAATAAAGAAATTAATTAAAAAAAAAACAACAAAAACCTCTCTATCAAATGAGAATTGGCCAGGAGATAAAAACAAGGCAAAAATAACATGAAAGCTATGCTGGATGGGGGTAAAAATCATAAGGAAATGCAATAGGAAATAAAATTAAAACTTTCCTAAATAGAATCTGGGAAAATCAACAAATTTAAATAATGCAGGAGAACTCGACAGACACGGAGATACAGAACCCTCCTGGACAAAACCTGACACCTTCATCCGCCTCCACGGGGCTGTGCCGATGGCACCACCTGTCCAGTGCCCGCCCTCCGTCCCCCTCCACTCAGAACCAGCAGCAGGTGGTCTCCCGCCGCCTCCTACATACCCTCCGCCCTCTCCCTTCCTCCTCCAGGTCACCCTCCACATTGCAACCAGAGTATAACATTCTCACACTGCAAGTCTGGGAAATTCACCAAAAGGAACGATTCAATGGTATTACCTGGTGAAGGATGAAGCCTGGAGCCCTCCCCCTGGTCTCTCTCTCCCCCTCAGGCCTCAGCAGCCACACAGCCCTTCTTCCGCTTCTTCACACAGGCTGTGCCGTGTCCTCCATCACGAGGCCTTTACACACACTGGGCCCCTGACCTGCCCCATTCTAGGGTGCCTACAGGGGCACACACTTCCTTCAGCTGATTTACCACTAACCGGTCTTCACATCTCAAGGAAAATATCACCTCTTCAGGGGCAGTCCTCCCAACTCCACCCCAGTACCAGTGGGGGGGGGGGGGGTCCTCACTATGCAGGCTTCCTTCCCTACCACCTGCTTCAGCTGTCACCTCTTCCTGCGTGCTGCCCTGAGGCCCAAGGAGGACACAAGCTTGACGAAGAGCCCCTCTTTTCTGCTCACCAATGAAACTCCACCACTGAGAATGGTGCTCCGCCCTGGGCAGGCCCTCAATAGACATATTCTGAACCAATAAATGAGCAAACAACAAAGTTCCCAAAGAACAAGACAAAGCACATGAACCAGAACTATACAGAAAATAAAAGGAAAAAAAGATCTTTGTAAAAGTTGGAAAACCAAAAGCAAGTCTGGAAGACAGAAGATTTAGTATATACCAGACAAACTAGTAAGCAAAATCCAACAGCACAGAAGAGAAAAAGAATCCCACAAGATTTCAAGCAGAAATGTACAGATATCCTCGACGATAACGACAACAGCAAGGCTAGCTTCAGATGCCTCCCCTCCAACACCAGGATCAGAAAACATGATGTTGTTGGAATTATCTAATAAAAAAAAAAACAAAAAAACAAAAAAAACACCATATTTTGTTTCCTTTGTGGAAAGCAGAACATTCTACATTATTTTTCTTTGTTCCTCGGTGCCTTCTCATTTTCATTAGTGTAATACAAACAACAGTTGGTGAAAGAAAGCACTGAGAAGCGTGTTCTATGTGACTAAACACCCTGTCAGTTACAAAGGTTGACCAGAAAAGGACATCACCAACTGGGCTGGCTATAAGCAGATACAGCATAAGAAAATCTGTGAATTATAAATGTATTTTTTAAAGGAATTTTAAACTCAAATCATTAACAAATATCAACAGTGCACACCACTCACAAAAATGCCAAACAGAAGAGAGGTACCAAGGAAGCATCCAATCAAGAAAGCACAACAGTCAGCCACCAAACACAGGAGTCCGAAGTGCACAAACCCTGACAAGTAGAAAATGTCTAAAGTCCACTATTACAGGCAAAGAGCTCCAGACTGAAGTAAAACAACTTCTAACCACATACTGCTTACAAGAATTACAATCTAAAATAACAAGGAAAAACTGAAGCTAGAAGTGAGGGTGGGAGGGAAGTACACATTCTTAAATTCTGAACAAAAAAAGATGGCAATATTAGTATCACAGTTAGTGGTAAGAACTATTCAGTGTAAAAAAGATCGTACCTTATTGACAAATGGTTACTCAGGAATGGTTAACATCCACGCGCTTTTTTTTTAAAAGAGCTTCAGAAATGATGAAGGTGAAACATGTTGCAAATTTAAGAATAAAATGACAAATATAATTGTCCTGAAATAGAGTAATTCTTCATCAGTCTATGGAAGATCAAGTAAATTAAAAACAGGATCATAAGAAGACCTAAACAACAAATTTCATAAATGACAAAGGCCAAACATTATTCCCTTTGGTAAATACATCATCCTTCAAGTAAATGGTATCTCACGTTTTATAATCGGTGATCTTAATGTCAGACACCTATAAATATCACTGAGTGACAGGATGCAGAAAAAATTAAACTAGTGACAACTGCAGATTCATTCATAAGTGGGTTCACTCATAAGTGGAAGAGGCTGAGACGCTAAACAGAGCTTCTGGTAATACCACAGGACTGGTGGGAAAAACACAAATTCAGAGCCCAATAGAGAACGAATACCTCAAATTTATAGATGAGACTTCTGAAGGAGTATCCCATAAGGAGTGCAAAGAGACTGGCCAATGGAAAAAGTAAAGTCCACATTCAAATTAGCTCTATCACAAACTGGATTTAAGATAATCTGCTGCTACCCTGCTTACCTAACTAGAAGCAAAAGTAAATGCTCTCTAAGGGAAGACACCATCACCTGAGCATAAAATTATCTTGACAGTTTTCCAACAATATTTGTCAACCAAAATTAACAGGCATGCAAGAAAAAAAGACTAAAGGAACAAAAGCCAACAGAAAGGCCAGACAATAGAAGAAGACCCATAAAAGAACCAGATATTTGAGTTTTCAGACATAGACTTTAACATAAACATGCTTAATATAGGGACTTTGGCAGGCAACTAGAAATCTTTTTTAAAAAATCAAATGAAAATTCTCAAGCTGAAAGACAAAAGAACTGAAATGGATTTTTTTAAGTTCGTTTATTTATTTTTGAGAGAGAGACAGAGAAAGCAAGGGAGGGGCAGAGGGAGAGAGAGAGAGGGAGGAATCCCAAGCAGACTGTGTCCGGACAGCACAGAGCCCAGTGTGGGGCTCAAACCCACGAACTGTGAGATCATGACCTGAGCCAAAACCAAGAGTTGGACTCTTAACCAACTGAGCCACCCAGGTGCCCCCTGAAATGGATTTAATAACAAACAAGAAAGACCTGAAGAACATCAAAAGATAATAATGATAATAAAACACCCCGAGAGAAAAGAATAGAAAATACTCTTTTTAAAGAATACAAAAAACAAATGGAAGAGAGTGAAAAGATCTAACACACAAGCCCCAGAATAAGAGGAAAAAATGAATGGGTAGAAGCAACACTTGAAGAAATAATAACCAAGACTTTGCCCAAACTGACAATAAAAGGAATCTAAATCCATAGATTTCAGAAGTGCTAGGAATACTAAGCAAGATAAATACAAAGAGCTGTGCCTGGAAAAATCGTAAAAAAACATAATAATTTTTAAAGTAGTAGGAAGAATATACTACTCCATCCAAGGAGCAACAATGAGTTGCTAATGAGTTTCTAACAGAAATAATGGAAGCTAAAATACAAGGACTTTTTTTTTTTTAATGTAAGCTATCTGTGCAACGTGGGGCTAAAACTCATGACCCTGAGACCAAGAGTCGCATGCTCCACCAACTGAGCCAGCCAGGCACCCCTACGATAACATTTCTAGATTGCTCTAAGAAAATAACTGCCACGCTAGAATTGTGTAACAAGCAAAAACATCCTTCAAAAAGGTGAAATAAAGGTATTTCAAACAAAAAGAGAAACCTATACTAAAGAAATACTGAAGGGAGTTTTTCCACACAGAAGGAATATTACCACAAATGGATCACAGAAATACAAAACGAAATGAAAAGCAACAGAAAGGTTAAATATCCATTATAAATCTAAATGAAGGTCCTATGAGGCTTCAAATATTTATAAAATTTAAGAAACCAGCAGAAAGGCTAGAGGAGAGTACAGAGATGGTTGTTGTTTATTTAAGTACCACAACTTAATTGTAATTTCAATTATGACTTCAGCAGCAATGAAGAGTATAGAGAGTGTAAAGGCTCTAGGGTCCTTGCGTTATCTGGGAAGCACTAAAAGTACTTCTTTTTTTTTTTTTTTTTTTTTCAACGTTTATTTATTTTTGGGACAGAGAGAGACAGAGCATGAACGGGGGAGGGGCAGAGAGAGAGGCAGACACAGAATCGGAAACAAGCTCCAGGCTCCGAGCCATCAGCCCAGAGCCTGACGCGGGGCTCGAACTCACGGACCGCGAGATCGTGACCTGGCTGAAGTCGGACGCCTAACCGACTGCGCCACCCAGGCGCCCCTAAAAGTACTTCTTTATTACTTTAGTACTCTTATTAGAATTTAATTAAAGTCAAGGATGTATTTTGTAATCTGTAAAATATACACTAAAATAATGTATACACTTGTTTTTAATGTTTGTTTATTTTTGAGAAAGAGAGACAGAGCATGAGCAGGGGAGGGGCAGAGAGAGAGGGAGATACAGGATCTGAAGCAGGCTCCAGGCTCCAAGCTGTTAGTGCAGAGCCCAATGAGGGGCTCAAACCCACGAACCGTGAGATCATGACCTGAGCCGAAGTCAGACGCTCAACTAACTGAGCCACCCAAATACCCCTAAAATAATGCATACAAAACAAGCCGTAACAGGGGCACCTCGATGGCCCAGTCAGTTAAGTGTCCAACTTCGGCTCAGGTCATGATCTCACGGTTTGTGTGTTTGAGCCCCACATCCGCTGGCTCTGTGCTGACAGCTTAGAGCCTGGAGCCTGCTTTGGATTCTGTGTCTCCCTCCTTCTCTGCCCCTCCCCTGCTTACACTCTGTCTCTCTCTCCTTCAAAAATAAATAAACATTAAAAAAAAAATTAAAGAACTGAATCTTAAAAAAAAAAAAAAACAAGCTATAACAGAAGGTAAAAAAGAAATAATTAATCCATTTAAGAAAGAAATGTGTGAAAAAAATATAAAAAGACAAAAAGAATATGTTAGATTTATACCCAAATACAAGAGTATCTAAACTAATCACAGATTAAAAATAATCCAACCCAACTGAAAATATAATCCAATTAAATAATACAATGGTTAATTTTAAAAACCACAAAACCATATGTTGCTTACAAGAGATACACCCTATATATAAACAAAAAGGCTTGAAAGCAAAAGAATCGAAAATTATGTACCATTACTTACAAAATAATTACCAACCACAAAAAAGCTATTGCAGCTATAGTAACATCAAAGTAAACTTTAAGGCAAAAAAATATGAAGAGAACAGAAGGTTATTTCATAAAAAGCTCAATCTAGTAAGAATATAAAATAACCCTAAATCTATATGCACTTAAAAATAACCCTCTACATATATAAAGCAGGACTAGCAGAATGAAAACAAAAACCAGGTAAGTCCAAAATCACAGGAGATTTTAATCAATCTTAATAACTAATAGGAAAAGTGGAAAAACAAATCAGTAGGTTATAAAATATTTGAGAAAAATAACTAAACCTTTGTCCTAATCAACTGCATACAGGAACTACTGAATCTGAGTTACAGTCAAATGCACATGGAACATTTATGAAAACTTGTAGGTGATACAAAGTCTCATCAATTCCAAAGGTTTAAACTCACAAAGTATATTCTCTGATCATAGTAAAATTAAGCTAGAAATCAATAACAATACAACAAGAAAAATCCCCCAAGTGCCATGATATTAGGAAATGTACAGATCACAAAAGATACAAAATAATATACATTATGAGTCCCATTTATACCAAATATCTAAAACCATCAAAACTAATCTACAGTATTGGATGGTCAGGATAGTGTTTACATTTGGAGAGGGGAGGGTAACCATGACTGTGAGAGATCACGAGCGGAGCCTCTCTGGGCCTGGATATGTTCTATCACTCAATCTGAGTGGTCATTACACATCAAGCTTGCACTTATATTCATGTATTTTTTGGTAGGCAAGTCATTTTTCCATTTAAAAACTTATCTGAAATATATAGTTTCAGTAAAGTGGAAATTCTGCATTGATAAACTCCTTTGGAAAGTTATAGTAGTAAAAATACACCTTCAGTACAAATCTGTAATTTTATGATCATAAAGCTGAAAATAATTTTAAAACATGTTAGAAAATGAGAAGGAAAGAAGCATGAAGGTAAATGAGAATTTTTACCTGGTAACTTCAGCCCCACCATTACTAGATGAAATCTACTTTAAAAGGAAAAAAAAAAAAAAAAAAAAGACAGGGGTACCTGGGTGGCTCAGTCAGTTAAGCATCCAACTTCAGCTCAGGTGGTGATCTCATGGTTCATGAGTTCGAGCCCTGTGTCGGGCTCTGTGCTGACAGCTCAGAGCCTGGAGCCTGCTCCCAATACTGTGTCTCCCTCTCTCTCTGCCCTTCCCCATGCTCGCTCGCTCGCTCTCAAAAATAAAAATGACAAAGCACTAAAACTATCACAACCAGTGAGGGCAAATTTAGATAGACAAAGCCAATGAGTAAGGTAATTTGAACCCTAAAAATACAGTGTCTAACTATCTGAAAGCCCATGAAAAAAAATAATTCATAAAGAGAGAAATTCAAATAGCCAACGTTCAACCTCACTTTGATAGTTGAAGAAACAAATCAAAACAAATTACCCTTTTTATTTGAGAGAAAGAGAGAACGTGAGCAGGGTAGAGGGGCAGGGGGAGAGAGAGAATCTCAAGCAGGCTCCACATTCCGCGTGGAGCCAGATGCAAGGCTCAATCCCACAACCCTGGGACCATGACCTGAGCTGAAATCAACAGTTGGACGCTCACCCGACCTGAGTCACCCAGGCACCCCAACAAATTACCATTTTTTAAACTATCAAAATGGCAAAGATATCCTAAAATGTTAAAACATGGTGTTTGTAAAAGGATTTAAAAAAAGAACTTTTAGGGCGCCTGGGTGGCTTAGTCAGTTAAGCATCCCACTTAAGCTCAGGTCATGATCTCACAGTTTGTGGGTTCAAGCCCCACATCAAGCTCTGTGCTGACAATGCAGAGCCTGCTCAGGATTCTCTCTCTCCTCTCTCTCTGCCCCTCCCCTGCTAGAGCATGTGCACATGTTCTCACTCTCTCTCTCTCACTCTCTCTCTAAAAATAAATAAACTTAAGAACAAAAGAACTTTCATGAAGTCCCACTGATATAAGTTCTAAGGGCAAGTTGGCAATGAGATATGAAAAGCCTCTAAGTTTTCAGAGATTAGGATTAACATGTTTAATCATCAGAAACATATAATTTCACATTACAGAGGCTGGAACCTAAAGCTGGCAAATTCCCTTCTCCTATTCACGCCACTTTTTTGGCCTTGTGAGGGGGCGGCCCCACCTGAAGGTGAGAAGGCAGAAGACACCGTGAGCTCTACTCCCCATCTTCTGGAAGGTCCCGCTGCTGCCAGGCCACCAAGGAAGAATCTGAAGGCAATCTCTACGTCTCCAGCCTCACCCCAGCCTCACACTGTTCTTAAAGAACAGGATGACAAGCAGACCCCCTCTAGTTACATGAGCCTCGTTTGTGACACCTCCTCCATCCAGCCTGTCTAAAATCTCTCCCCTCCCCACATACCCTCCCCCATCTCCCTTGGCAGTCTCTTGTCCTATGGGCCCTCATTTCTTAACGTTATAGCTCTCTGGCCATCCGGGGGAGAAATAAAAATGGAGCCTTTTGTACTGTGGAGCAAATGTACTCATGCTTCTCAGCTACAAAAGGTTTCCAACTGCAGCAGCTTTCACGGACTGATTGTAGCAGGCAGGCAATTTAGTAGACATTGTGCAATTGGGGAATTACTCCAGGAATAGCTGGAAAACCAAATGAGATGTCCCAGGAAACGTAGCAGCTTCTGGACAAATGCATTCGTCCTGCACTTGCTCCTGGCGCACGTGTGCCAAGCACCGGCCAAGTCCACGGCTGGGCCCTGCCTTTCGGGAGGGCCGACTTCAGACAGACCCACACAGGGACTCGGGCAGTTGGCTGTATGGTAAGCACCAGGTTCGGGGTGCGGACGAGAAATACTGCAGGGGTGACTGAGGGGGAAGATCATCAAGTATGAATTTTAAGCCAAGAAAATACTTCTATTGCTCACAGCTCCGGAACTGCCGGACTCTCTACGGAAGCATGACTGGCGGGAAGCGGGCCGTGAACTCGCCCCGTGTATCTTCCATACGCCATCATGGATCACTCATGGGATGAGCTTGCCTATCTACGCATGTTTCTGGGTAACCTCAGTATTAATCTTTCTCTTGTCCCCTCTCAGTACATCCTCAGGTGAAAAGGCAGTTTTTAAAGCACTAACGAAATCAAAAATAAATGTGAGAGAATCGGTGCCTCGTCCCTGAAGGCTGGGAATCGTCCATGACTACCTGACAGAGATGTGGTTCCAGAGGTTTCTCCAACACAGACTGCCTCCACATCTGCAAGTCCAGTGTGGGCACTCTGAACACATTTCCCATAGAGACAACATACAAATCAGGGTTCACTGTCGGAGCAGGCTGACAGAGCTCCATATTAACTCACGTGGTACCAAAAGCATAGTGCCATCCTATTGTTTCCATATTTTTACCGAGATATAATTCCCACACAGTTCACCCTTTTAAAGTGTACAACTTAGTGGCTTTTAGCATACTCCCAAAGTTGGGCAACTATCACCTGTATCTAATTTTAGAACATTTTGTCACCCCCTGAAAAAAGCCTGTACCTCCAGCAACCATTCCTCCCTCCTCCACAGGCCCCCGCCCCACCACTCAGCTACTTTCTGTCTCTACAGATTTGCCTACTGTGGCATTTCATATAAATGGAATCATCAAATATGTGGCCTTTTGTGTCTGGCTTCTTCCATTTAGCTAACGTTTCCAAGGCTCATATAAGTCGTGACCTGTATCACCCATTTTTCAGAGGCCTTTTAACAGCTCCTACTTTGTACCTCAAATGGAATTCCATGTCCAAGAATTTAAAGAAATAATCAGAAATGCACCAAAGGATCTGTGTACAAGTGCATATCACAATATTACTTACGATAGGAAAATACGTTCAATGTAGGGACTGGTTAAATTTAACAAACATATACGCTGAAATACTATGCAACATTAATACACAAGATTTTAGAGGATATTACAAATGAAAAGGCTCACTGTTAACTAAAGAAAGAAGGTTAAAAAACCGTATTTTATAAAATGTATTTGGTGGGAATGACATCGGCCGAAATTATTACCAGTTATCTTTGGGTAATAGGAATATGGATTGTTTTAAATTTCCTATTTACATTTACATACTTGCAAATTTTCTTCAATAACTGGATCAGAAAAGTGTTTTGTCTTTTCATTTTAAATTTTTTTTAATGTTTATTTTTGAGAGAGAGAGAGACAGAGCGTGAGCAGGGGAGGGGCAGAGAAGGAGGGAGACACAGAATCCAAAGCAGGCTCCAGGCTCTGAACTGTCAGCACGGAGCCTGACACAGGGCTCAAACCCACGAACCAGGAGATCATGATCTGAGTCGAAGCTGGATGCTTAACCGACTGAGCCACCCAGGCACCCCTGAAAAGTATTTTGTCTTTAATCACACTCTTCTACTGGGAGAAAAAACAACTTTCAGAATGTGAACAGAAAGGCACTCAGAGTTCAATTAAGAGTCCCTCGTGTTTTCATCACATAGACAATTTCATTGTGTATATAATTATATACATACACACACACATAACGAAAATGAGAATAAGCTAATCAGTAGGTTGTTTTTAAAAGTTGTGAAAAGCAGAAAAGAGACAATGAATATAAATGCAGAAACTCAATTAGGTGCCAGAAAAAATGGAACTGATCAATAATCCAAGAACTGGTTCTCATATAAAACAACAAAAGTGATGGAGTTTAAGAAATCTGACAAGAAAAACAAAAGCTAAACAAAGGCAATTAGAAATACAAAAGGGATAAAACCAGACACACTGATGTTTCAAGTGCAAATAATATACGCCACTGAATTTGAAGGTGCAGGATAAGGGGGAAAGTAAAATACAAAAATGGAGTCAAGCAGTAAAAAAGCTCCAATCATCAGAAAGCAAAAACAAACCTTTTCATAGCCTTACCTCCCTGAAGAGTCCTTATGACCGAGAATTTAAAGTAATTTCTCTCAGCTTTTCAAGAAACCATCAATTCTAAAGCCATATAAAGTGTTCCAGAACACACAAAGTTATGGAAAGTTACTAAATGAATTTTATGGGGCTAGTCCAACTCTGAGATCAAAACAGCAAAGGCTACCTACCTCCTACTCCAGAGGAAATGTCCATCCATACACATTAGATAGGAAAAGCCTAAACAAAACGAGGTTGTAAAATCTAACGTGACCAAGACCAACATATTATTAGGAAGTGTGTAAATACCTAAAACCAACATGATCAACTAAATTAATGCTCAAAACACCCCAATAAAAGTCAACACCTCTTCCTATTAACACTCTAAAAGCCACAAATCACAGAATAATCCACTTACATAGTTTTCAAAGTATCTCCCCAGCTGGTA
This sequence comes from Lynx rufus, assembly GCF_022079265.1. NCBI lineage: Eukaryota > Metazoa > Chordata > Mammalia > Carnivora > Felidae > Lynx > Lynx rufus. The sequence goes on from NW_025814834.1 coordinate 6,724,332, forward strand.
AGTAGACAATAAAATTGATGGTGAAAAAGTAAAAACATTCCAAGTAAAACGAAGAATCAAGTAAGAGAGACCACCAGGGAAGTCTGACTAATTCGATAAGCCATGAACCAGAACCAAGAGCAGTTAGATATATCAAAACAAAATAAATAAAAGTTTAAATGGAAGAAGAAAAATCCCATTTGCAACAGCAACATCAATAATCAGCCCGTAAATAAATAAAACAAAACCTGAAACTATCCAAAACTAACATGCAAAATGTCAGATCCTAAATGTAAAGAAAGTTACGCACTTTGATGGAGTTACAAAAGAATTGAAAAAAAAAAAAAAAGAATCAGGTAGCATACTTTACTTCTAGATGGACTAGCTTAATCATAGAAACATACTTTTAAATACTCCACTCCTGCCCTTAGAATCACACTTTATACAGAACGATTTTAAAGTCAGCCCCTGAAACCAAAATTACAGTCACACCAGAAATGCTATCTATATAGTGATTAAAAAATATGAGGAACATTTAGATCAACTGACATGGAAAAATATCCACCATAAATTCTCAAGAGGGGGGAGGGAAAAAAAAAAAAAGCAAGTGTAAAACAAAAGGATCATAAAAATCTCATGGTGTATGTGGGTGAAGACACACATATTTAGAAATAAAGATAGGGGCGCCTGGGTGGCTCAGGTTGGTTAAGCATCCGACTTCGGCTCAGGTCATGATCTCACACTCCGCAGGTTTGAGCCCCGCGTCGGGCTCTGTGCTGACAGCTCGGAGCCTGGAGCCTGCTTTGGATTCTGTGTCTCCCTCTCTCTGACCCTCCCCCGTTCACACTCTTTCTCTGTCTCAAAAATAAATAAACATTAAAAAAAAAATTTTTTTTTTTTAAAGAAATAAAGACAAACACTCTAGAGTGAGCATCTGGCTACCTCTGGACAGTGAGGTCACATGAATTTATGCCATTAGAACTTTTGCAAAAAGTACAACATAACTGCTAGAAATTGGGCAGTTGGCAGGGGGTGCGAGGACAGTCTAAAAGTAAAGAAGAAATACACCAAAATATCAACAGTATATGTCTTGAGGTAGCTGAATTATGGTTACGTGCTTCAACATATTTTCCCGTGTTTTCCAAATTTTCTACAATAATCATAAGAAACAAAGCTCTGTGCAAAACCTAGAGAAATGTAACAACACGTTAAAAACAGTTCACTTGGACCCTCTTGTTCTTTCGAGCTTACATGTGCCAAATTCCCAGTTTTTCTCCAACCACGGTATGATTTTCAACATTAAATTCAAAATTTACCAGGAAGCATTCCAATCAGAGAAAAGAACTGCTCACACGCACGTGTTCAAATTAAAAAGGAAAGCTACACATGGTGAAGAATCGAGAAAGGTGTGGTCGGAGTCTTACCGTGAAACTGTTGTTGACGTTCTTGGTGCTGGATTCAGCCACGCTGGCATCTGTCAGGTCCACCTCGTCAAATATGATGGACTGCAGAGAGGCACAGGCACCACGGTCAGTGCGCGGCCAAGGCACCCAGCCCAGCATGGCCCCCCCACTCTCCTCAACCCTAGTCAAACACCCACAGATGCCCACGTGCCTGGAACCCTGGAACCTTGGAACCTTGAGCACTTGACACTTGAGGACTAGAGGTGCAGTGACTACACACGGAGCCCACAGGTAGAGCTCCAGGGGTTAATCCAGGAGTTCATTAGTGATTGCATCCGTGGAAACAAAACAAAACACTGTGATTTCTGTATTTAACTTTTGTACTCCTCAGCATTTTTTTATATGTGAGATATGCCTTCCCACAGAGTCCACCTGAGGGAACAGGGGTCCAGACTGAGGATCTCCTTTCCTTCCGGTTTTGGTTTGTCCGGCCAATGCACTTCGCGGGAAAGGTCCTGGCTGAAATAAATGATTCTAGGAAGAGAGACCAACCCAAACAGAAGGGATGTGGCCATGAACAAAACAAAAAAAAAAAAAACCAAAAAAAAAAACCAAGGGAGCAGAGCAGAAGGAATTCAGTCCTGAAGAGAGAGACCACCAGACTCCAGGAGGAGGTTGGGAGAATGAGTCCTGGGACCTTCTCCCCAGCCCATTTCCACCCTCACTCTCCCCCTCCAAATCCCCTCATCAGTCCACACCTCCCACTTACCTTACTGTCCCCTCTAAGAGGAGTCCACTGGGAACCCTGGAGGAAATGCTAATGACTTAGAAAGACTCAGCCTTTTAAGTAACCTCCTCCCCCCACTCCATACACACAAAGAACTAAAATAACTATGAGTGTTTTGTTTTGTTTTTTTAAATGAGGGATGTGGTCAGAACCCTATCTAAACAAGTTGTTCTGTTCAATTTCACATTTGAATGCACTCTCTAGGGATACATCTCCAACACAAATCTGGAAGCTGAATCATTTACATTTTAATACCAAAATATAAGTATTGACAACAATACTAATACTGGTATTCAGAATACCAAAAACTAGCTTTGCATTTACTGCATTTATGTAACACAGCAGTAATTTAGTAGGTTTGACTGGCTCCTTGTCTTCCACTAAGCTGCCTGGTGGCTCTCACGGTTAAGCTCACATACAAGATTGCACATGGAAAGAAGGACCACGGCTAGAAGCCTAGAGACAGAATCTCAGTTCTGCTCACACACCAAGAAGCCCAACGTACTTCAGAAACACTTTCAGTTTCACAGATATTTACTACCTGTCTCCAAACTAAGCTGTACACGTTAAAGTTGTACAGATTTTGCTTGCCAATTATACCTCAATAAAGCACTTTTTTAAAAAAGACGTTTTAATTTTAGTCCGTAATTAAAGAGTTCTAAGGCTGTGACCCCCCAATCCTTCCGAAAGAAGGATCTCTAACTGTAATTTGATTATTTCTGTGACATTTCCCCTTTTCTTCATTGGTGACATATGACATTAAGGAAAGAGAAAAATGAGTAAAAGTGTCTGTAAGAAATAGAACATGGCTTGAGACAAATTAAAGCTAGCACCCTAGAGTATTGCCAAACTCACTGGAAGTAACAGATCCAAGAAGCGAAGGTTTCTCCCAAGACGCGGACCCCGTAGGAACCCTCTCCCCGGCGGCCCCTCCACCGCATCTCACCTTGGCCGTTTTTGCATAGTACAGCGTCCGCCCCCGCAGCTTGAAGTATCTCCTTTTTGATCGCTGGAATGAATTGTTCTGTTTGGTCAGCATCCCCTCTTTGATGACAGTCTGAAAACACAGAAATGATTCATGAGCAAGCGTTTGCATGGTGCCCTCGGGCCCGTCCGGCAGAACTGCACACAGACGGGCCAGTGCGTGCATGTCCCTAACGGGGCAGTGGCCTAACTGAAGGAGGGATTCCCCCACTCTCCCCAGACCCTGACTACTTATGGACCGGCCGAGCGCGCTGCTTGGGGGGGGGGGGGGGGAGGGAGGGGGGAGCGGGCTACACGATTCTCTGAGGGACACCAGCGTGCCTGAGTGGTGAGGTTGTCTGGGGCCCAAGGTGTGCCTGGCTATGCCCTGGGGATCAGCAGCAGGGGACATGAAGGCTTGCAGGCCAACAGTAGGCAGCAAGGGGCCAGAGCATTTTCCAACTTCAGCGTTTGGTATTTTTCAGCTATTCTTGGCCCCGTCTCCGTGTTCTCTGGCTTCCTGCCATTTCTCAGGATCCTGTTGCCAAAACTGTCGACGTAGGTTGCTGTGGGGTTCAGCGTAGCTCCAGGCCTGCACCCCACTCAACCATCACCCCATTCACAAGCTAGGCATGTGCCTCCGCCCACGCTGCAGAGAGAAGTTCCATGACCAAAGTCACGAAAACTCCTCTCATCCCATAAATCTGATGCATCCACCACAAACTGGAGTTCCCTTAACAATCTAGGTGGACAGCACTCCACTCACCTTGGCTCAATTAAAGCCAAGAATGGGACATGCCTTCTCCTGGACCTGCTTCCCTCTTGTGCTGTCCCCTGTGCTGGTCTGACAGGACAAAAGGAGCCCTGCAGAGCACTCAGAAGTTAAAATGCTCAAGGAACCACTTGATCATTACACATCTGAACCGCTGGGAGCCACTAAGAGTCAAAACAAATAAACAACGTGCATGAAACAAGAGCCTGGCTCTCGGCATGTGCACCCCGTTTTCCCCAGCTGACAGAAACGGCCATTCTCCACAGAGTCCCACCATGGAGTCAGGCAGAATGCACAAAACTCGGCTCAAGTACACAAATATGGTTCAGAGGAGTTTGGGTTGAATTACCCAATCCCACATTGCTTTGCACCCTAAGTAACTTCTTTAAGAAAGTATCTGTCGGAAGCACTTGGGTGCCTGTGGCCACTGAAGACAACGTAAGACAAAACCAGACACAGAAACTTCACGTAACCCAAACACATCACAAGGCGAGAGTGGAACACCGGCGCTGCCCGGTCCCAACATCAGCCAACATCAGACAGAGAAGTGGGGAGCTTGGGATGCAGTCACCCCCCACCCCAAGAAGCATGACAAAGAAAGCCTCCCGTCCCACACACACCACTAACACCGGGTCAGGCACCAGAACCCCAACCTGAGCAGCCCAGGGGGGGCCTGGGATTGCGGGCCGTTGCTCTCTCCTTACCCTGCCACAGGGCATCCTCTCCATGGGCCTCCCGGGCAGGGGAGCCGCACGTGCCAGCTCCCGACCACGTGCCAGGTAGCATGGGGTCTGTGCGGGCAGGGCTGGCCTAGCAGGACGAACAGCAACCTTCTCCGACTCCCAGGAGAAAAATCACTGAGGAACCTCCTTCCTCAGGTAATAAAGAGTGCCGGCAGGAGAGAGAGGAACACAGCATCACCCAGTGATCAAAGAACAGACTACTGACGACAGTCACAGAATGCAAACTGCCATCCTTAGCTACAGGACGGCGCTGGCCTTTCTGAAGTGCGGGAGCATGTGCTGAACCAGAGGCTGATCCTAGGCGGAGAGAAAGCCCCACCTCTGAACCCAGGAGCTGCAGGTAGAAACCAGTCCTCGGTACGGAAGGACTACCAGGTTGTCTCCTCACATTGTTTTCAGACCCAAGTACACATGGGACACTCATGTCAACGTGCTCTTCAGACACCTGATGCAGACCCACGGGCGCCAGCACTGCGCTCCGGGCCAGCCTCTCCTCCTTGGCCTCAGAGGCCTCGCTCACAGACGAAGCACCTCTCCTCGCCCCCACGCCTCTTGCTTACCTCTGCAGGGGGGGTCACCACTTCCATCTCTTCCCTAAATGCAAAGTTAAAAAAAAAAAAAAAGACGACGACGACAACAAAACCAACAAGCTCCGACCCAGAAAAGTTATTAATAAGTTATCTTTAAAAGATAAACACTGCAGTATTTTTTCTTGCATCTCCCGCCACACATCTCACACATAAAAGAAAAGAAAAATTAAAACACAATCCAGTCCACCACACACACACACATCTTTCAGAAAGCGGATGAGAGCTGCGCTCTTGGGCTACCCGAGGAGGGCCGCTGTTCTATTTATAGAACAAGAGCACTCAGAAAAAGACTCTGGTGGGTTTCAGCGGAAAAGGCTGGGGAAAAGATAAAGACCAGTATTTCTTTGAAGCTTTCTCAGAAACTGCGTCTCTTCTCCTGATTCGCTGCTCGAGAATACTACAGATATGCTGCAGAATATTTTTAAACACTCAGTCAAAAGCAATGAACTAAAAGTGGTCAAGAAAATAACACCCCTGAATAATCTGCTATGTTTTGCATTTGGCAGCTTGTAACTGGCACCCACAGGAAACACTGCTCAGCTGGCAGGGCTCCTCCTCATGCCCAACAGAGCGGAGAACCAGCAGTCAAAACCCCAGACTCCAGCACAGCTCGCTCAGGGCGTGCTGGGCGGCCAGGCTCCCAGAACCGTTTGGTCAAGTTCCGTGCGCAAACAAAAGGGCCCACTCTGTCCTTCCAGCCATCCAGGGCACCTTCATTACCATCAGGAACAAGAAGGGACAGATTTGAAACACACTCAGGCACTGAGAATCAGGTAGAGTGCGAAAGCGAGCCCCATGCCCACCCCCAAACAGGGAGGAAGGAAATCCCCAGGCTGGACTCCAGGGATGAAACCAGCAGTCTTCAGCCTGGGCGCCACGGCCACCCGCAGTGAGCAGACAGACCGCTCCTGGCCCATGGGCGAGACTACCCGGGCACCTGCTGTTGGGGAAGTTCAAGTCTCCAGTCATCCTGCCCGGGAACAAAGGGCTGAGGAACGCAGCTCTGGAAATGCCCTTAAAGAGGCTTCAAACCAGTGGGCAGGGAAAGGCGAGAGCAGGCCCCACAAGCCCTACTCAAACCTGCTCTCAGATCACTGATTGTCAGACCTGTCGGTCTCCGGCCTTCATGTACACTTTGGAAAGATGGTTCTGGCCGCAGTGTGGAGGAAAGGGGGAGGGAAATCTGGAGGCATGCAGAACACTCCAGAAACTCTTATAAGAGGGCAACCAGCAACAATGAGCATCTGGGAGGGAGACAGGAAGAAGACGGCCACAGACAGGGGCAAGGAGGACTCAGGTCTCATGGGTGGGGGGATGGGGGCCTCGTCTGGGGCATGCCACAAGGGCCTCGATGCTGCCAGGGCCAGCTGAGCGGAGAGATGGCTGCGGAGAAGAGGTCAGGGCGTGAGAGAAGGTTTAACAGGGAGGTGCTTCAATGAGGCCCGTATGGAGGAGCAGAAGGAGAGCAGGCGCGGGGAACAGGGAATCCCAGGACACCGGCTCGGGTGCAGAAAGGAGGCGGGAACCCAAACGGAGGATAGAAGAAAGTGGGCACAAGGCCAGGGGCGAGGAGAAAAAACCCAAGAGGACACACTGATGATGTCAACTGGGAGGAGCCGGAGGAGGACCTGCCAGGGCAAAGCCAGAGTACAGCACCCCAAATGTGACCGGGATGGGAGGAAGCAAAAATGGGAGGTGGGTTTTTTTTTTTAACCTGCACGTTTCTTAACTTTTTATAAACGTGAAATCATAGTGCACATACCGTACTTTAACTTACTATTTTTTCTGTCGAGATATATTGTCAACACCCGTCCATATTAGTGAATCTACCTCTGTCAGCTGCAGAGTATCTCCCTGTACTGATGTGCTTTATCACTCAGCTCACGCCCTGCTGCTAGAACAGGTGGAATGCTTCCCCCCTCTCAATACTACCAACAAGGCTATTGCTACAACAAAACACCTGCACGTGTCCTGGGCTATTCCTTAAAGCAAATGAGAAGCAGCAGCATTTGGGCCTCAGGACAGCCCAGAAATAGATGCTCACAGATTGGAAAGTGTGACATGTGACAACAGCAGCTTCTCCAGCTGGGGGGCGAGGAGGGACCAGTCAGTGGCCGGCCTAAGACAGCAGGTCACCCAAAGGGAAGGACGCTCGCAGTCCTCTACCGCACACGCCACAGACACAAGTCAGCCCCGGGGGGGGAGGGGGGGGGCCTACAGATGCGACGCAAAAGGCAGAACTTGAAGTTTCAGCAGACAATACAGGAGAACTGCCTTATGACCTTGGGACTGGGTGGCAGTGGAAGAGGGGATGGATTTCTTAAATAGGATTGAAAAAACACTAAACACAAACTGTAAGACTGCTAAAGCCAACTACATTCCAACTGAGAACTTCTGTTCATCAAAGACACCTTACAAAGAAAGGGAAGGGTGAAGTCACACGCTGGGAGAAGATACGCGCGACACTGCCAACAGCCAGAATATTCTAAGAACCCCTGCAAAATGGTAACGAAGAAAAAGAAGCTGCCAAACGGTAAACTGACAGAAGGCATGAACCAGGGTTAAGTCCAATGGAGACTGAGAGATGCTGAAGGGCAGCGGGCTGGACAGAAAGGAGCCCTGAGGGTGACATCCCAATACCCTGCTGAAAGCCTGGGCTCACACGTGCAGTTTTGCCACGTGCGTTTATGCTGCACTGACGTTTACATACATGTTCTTTAGTATGTAGAAAGAAAGGGGAAAACAAAGTCAATAAAAGGACAGAGGTAAAACCTCAGGCAGAGCTCTGCTGATGCCATCAGCGTCTCGCGCACTGTAAGCATAAGAACTTCCACACGTTCCTTGCTGGCCAGCCTGCCTGAGAGGACAGGGCTAGGGGCTGCAGGCAGGCCAGGAAATAAGGAGGGTGGGGAACGAGGCGGGGGAGGAAAAAGAAAAGAAGAGTGACTGGGGCGCCTGGGTGGCTCAGTCGGTTAAGCGGCAGACTTCGGCTCAGGTCATGATCTCGAGGTCCGTGAGTTTGAGCCCCACGTCGGGCTCTGTGCTGACAGCTCAGAGCCTGTTTCAGATTCTGTGTCTCCCTCTCTCTGACCCTCCCCCGTTCATGCTCTGTCTCTCTCTGTCTCAAAAATAAATAAACATTAAAAAAAATTTAAAAAAAGAAAAGAACAGTGAAAAAATCAGCCATCGATTTGTCCTTAAGCCTTTTGGGTCCTTCAGCAAAAACCTACATAAACCTGATTACACTAAGTCCACGCCATCCAAATTCACAAAGTTAAAAAAAAAAAAAAAAGTGGGGCTATTACCATATAAAGTTAATAAACAAAAGAACTATTAAAATGTTTCTGTGAGGGGCGCCTGGGTGGCTTAGCCGGTTAAGCGTCTGACTTGACTTCAGCTCAGGTCATGATCTCAAGGTTCGTGTGTTTCAGCCCTGTGTCAGGCTTTGTGCTAACAGTAAGGAGCCTACTTGGGATTCTCACTCTCCTTCTCTCTCTGCCTCTCTCTAAATAAATAAATAAACTTAAATTTTTTTAAATAAATAAAATGTTTGTAAAAAAAAAGGTTAGTAAAAGTTATTACCGTAAATTTGCATATCACTTGAAATTCTCTGGAGCACTTTTGTATCTATTACCTTTCTTAACAGAACAAACACATGCTAATATCCCAACTGATAAGACAACTGGCCACTGACAGACTGAGGAACTTCTCCACAATTAAATAGCTAATAACAGACCACAAAGAAACAATCAGGCCTCCTTACTCTTACATTGAACCTTCTATGGTTTATAGTATCTGAATACCATAAACAGTATGGTTTGTTCACAAACCCAATGACCTAGAGGTTATTTTAAATGCTTACTGAGGGGCGCCTGGGTGGCGCAGTCGGTTAAGCGTCCGACTTCAGCCAGGTCACGATCTCGCGCTCCGTGAGTTCGAGCCCCGCGTCGGGCTCTGGGCTGATGGCTCAGAGCCTGGAGCCTGTTTCCGATTCTGTGTCTCCCTCTCTCTCTGCCCCTCCCCCGTTCATGCTCTGTCTCTCTCTGTCCCAAAAATAAATAAACGTTGAAAAAAAAAATTTTTTTAAAAAAAAATGCTTACTGAGTGAGTACCCACCATACCTACTACGTTCATGCAAGACATTTTTACCTTTTAACCTTCACATCAACTTCAGAGGTATGTAATAATACTCCCATTTTACAGATTAGGGGACTGAGGGTCTGAAGAATTACGGAGGTCATTCAAGGCCACATAACTAGTAGACAGAAGACCTGTAATTCAAATCTAGGGCCTAGATAGTAGGCAAAAAATATTTGTTGGCAGAATGAAACATAAAAGTCTACTGATAGCTCTGATTTAAAACAAAGTAAGCAAAGGTAAATTCCTTCATCAATTCAAGACACCACCCACAAATCCATCCCAGTTCATCCGGATTTGGAACTACCTGCAACTTACCTACAACTCCCCTCCCTACTCACTACCACCCGGTCTTATCACATCCTATCAGAAACTGAGGAAGTGTGCACACCTCAGGCCACAACTGATTATACACATTAAGTGTCTCCACGGCACCAGCAACCAGCAGGAGAGAGAGGGTACCTGCTGGGTACACATGGGTACCTGCTGTGCTGGAGAATTCCTCCCAACTCTGCACAGCCAGAACCCATATCTGAAGCCAACAATCTGACACAAAGGTGCCCCACATGAGTTTTCTAAAGACCCCAAAACCGCTAACTCGTGAAAAAAGGACAGCCTTGTTTTCTACCAATCAAGAGAACCCAACTTCCTCTTTGCCACTAACTACCCTGGTTTTCCTCCTTCGATGCACTGCCTGCAAGATGAAAAGCAACCATGTCCCCACGCCCCCGTCACTTGAGAGTTAGGGAGATGTCCCATTCCTGTCCCACTAATATGAGGAAGGGCCAAAGCAGAAAAGCCAAAAAGTGGCCGGCCCCAAAGCATAATGCCCAAATCCCTCCAAAGAGCCGCTCCTCAATCTGCCCTTCCCTTGGTGTCCACACCCACACCCCCTAAACCTGAGGGCTCTTCTATCACTGCGGGATGGCCCCCCCAACTCCCTGCCCTCTCAGCTAATGCAGTCTCAGTTCTGAGCGGGCTAGTTGTACCGAGTGTGACCAACATCACAACGCTGAGCACGCTTCCCCAGCCCCAGCCACAGGATTCAGTCTTGGTCAGACAGACCTACATGAACATCCTGCGGGGGCTGCGAACTGCTTCACTGATGTGTGAGAACACGTGTGGCTTCAGCTCCCCCCTTCCCCCTCCCTCTTGTCTTGAATGCGGACACCGCGTGTAGAGCTGTGGCAGCGATGCTGAGACCCCGAGGTGGGAGCCAGCTGGTGAGGCAGAAAAGCACAAACGACGTAGGTCGTAAGGCATCATCCATCTGCCAGATGCACTCCTGTCTAGTCAAGGTGGGTTGGCTGAGTTAGCTCCTGCTCCGTCACCATCAGTGGCTGTTCTACTACCAAACACTGGTGTCCCTAGGTTTCCGAGGCCCCGCACCCTAAATGTGACTCACATCCAACCAGCCTCTTCATCAGCCCCTCACTTTCTAACTTGCTCCCACCCCTCGGTATTTCCTCTGAACAGCACCATCAAAGCTGACAGAAGCACGAGGCATATGCCACTCGTTCCACCTCCACTCCCCGCCCCTAACTGGTTACCCAGTACCGACTCCACTTGTTAAAGTCACTCAGGACTCCGCTCTATCTTCAGGCCCTGTGCCAGAGCTTAGTTTGGACCCCCACCTCGGGCTTCAATTACTGTCTGTCTCTGTGTCTCTCAGGGAGGACCCAGGCCACCAGGGTCAGAACCCCCGGAACACTCACGAAACCCACTGTTCCTAAATCCCCGGAATGTGAAGACAAGAGCCCCGGGCGGTGCCTGAGCACACCGCAGTGGGGGGAGTCCCTGCCTTCCGCTACCACCGTGCACCCTCCGGCCTGCTGCCAGCCCCTGCTGCCTCTCAGGTCCACCACCAGCAGCATCACCTAGCAAGTTCTGAAACGCTGCCGGCCGCTCCCCAGCGGGGGACCAGGTAGCCACAGAGTGCAAAAGCTCCCCTGAGGATTCGGATAAGCACCCTGCCCTAACCAAAGCGTCCCTGGCCCACTCGCAAACATCCCCTTGTTTTCCTGTGTCTTGAGGGAAGCCAACTGTGGCCCTTCAAGGCTCTTTTCAATCCCTCCCACCCACCCCAGAGCCTACTGCCTCAGCCCCAGAACCATCCGACCCAAACACACCGGCTCCTTTGTAGCCACCTACTTTTGGATAGGTCCTTCCTCTGCTTGGAATCTTCCTGCGGATAGAAAACTCCTGCGCCTGAGACCCAGGTCAAATGCCACCACCCCAGGAGCCTTTCCAACCCCCAGGCAGAGCCGGCTGTCGTGTGTCTTGCGAGTCTATGACCCTCCATCATGTGGCTGACTCCCTGACCAGACCAAGGGCGTCCCAAGCGCTGAGGCTGTATTAGCGATCTGAATCATCCCCGTGCCCACGCACAGCACATTCTGAGGAAACTTTCTCTAAAATATCATAAAGGGCTAAATCCCCAATCTACAACAGCTTCTAAAATTTGTGAATAAACTAACAATCTGATAGAAAAATGGGCAAAAAAACATGAATAGCCATTTCATTCATTCATTCATTCATAAATAAATAAATAAATAAATAAATAAAGAGGGGTGCCCGGGTGCCTCAGTCGACTTTGGCTCAGGTCATGATCTCGCGGTCCGTGAGTTCGAGCCCCATGTCTGGCTCTGTGCGGACAGCTCAGAGCCTGGAGCCTGCTTCGGATTCTGTGTCTCCCTCTCTCTCTGCCCCTCCCCCGTTCACACTCTCTCTCTCTCTCAAAAATAAACATTAAAAAAAATTTTTAATAAAACAAATAAGTAAAAATGGCCCTTAAAACACATGAAAATTTGCTCAATCTACCTTTAAAAAAAAAAGAAAGAAAACTAGGGGCACCTGGGTGGCTCAGTCAATTGAGCATCTGGCTCTTGATTTTGGCTCTGGTCGTGATCCCAGGGTCATGGGATTAAGCCCCAAGTCGGGCTCAGTGCTGAGTTTTTCTCTCTCTCTCTCTCTCTCTCTCTCTCTCTCTCTCTCTCTGCCCCTGTCCCCCCTCACTCTCTCTAAAATAAAATTTAAAAAAAAAGAAAACTAAACTAAAATACATTCTCACCGTCAGACTGACAGAAAAAACAAACAGGCACTGTGGGCAAGGCTATGGGGAAACCAGTACTCTCAGCACCGCTGATCCAACTGGGCATGAGGTGAGCCCTGAGCACAGAGACCTGCCAAAACCTAGCAAACCCACACCACCACCCTTTTACCCTGCACACCCACTCCAGGAAACCTAGCCCACAGATACTATGGCAAAGAGCATAAAATGAAGTTCGTACAGGGCTATTTGCTGCAAAATATCATGGCAAAAGACTGAAAATAATGCAAGTCCTTGAATAAGCTATGGTACACTAAAAAAAAAAAAATACTATACAATTGTAGAAGGAATGAGGGAGAGTTGTATACAGCTATGGATTCTATGAAGTAAAAAAAAGAAAGGTGTAGAACATATAGGGGGCATGCTACCTTTGTGTAAAAAGGATATCTGTGTGTGTGTGTGTGTGTGTGTGTGTGCGCGCGCGCGTGTGCAGAGATAAAACTTAAAGGCAAGTATGTGCATACAGTATCTTTAAATTTTCAAACAACAGTGGAAGAATTAACCAAAATAATAAAACAATAAAAATGGTTAGGTGGTTACCTCTGGGCGGGGGAGGGACAGAGCAGACAAGACGGGGAAGGAAGTGAGCCAGCCCTCTGGAAGGTACGTGATTGTATAAGGACACAGAAGGGGCAGCTGCCGCCGGACGCAGCACCCCGGACAGCTCTCATGGCCCCCGTCTAAGAGCTTCCACAGATGACCCCACTTTGTCTACACAACCCACCCAAGAGAGACACTGCACCCACTCCCATTTGCCACAAACCAGGCAAGAAGAGAAAGACAGGGTCGGTATCTGTGCAGGGCCTACTCCATACCAGGACAGGAACTTAGTTATCAGAACCTCATTCAATCCTCACCGCACTGAACACTTACTACCCCATCTCACTTATGAAGACACTGAGGTCCATCCAGAGAGGACCTATGTCCACAGAGAAGGGACAGACATGGGGTTCAAACCCATGTCTGTCTGATTTCAACTCTCCACATTTCAATATCAAGTGAAAAGATTAAAAAGCATGCCTGAGGTAAGGTTTTCTTTTGTTCGTTTGCCTTTACATGTAAGACTAAAACTACAGCCATAAACTGCTCCTCCCACTTCTTGGGGTGAGCGTGTGGACAAACGTGCATGTCGAGGCACAACCACCCCCCTGCACACCACGTGGGCAACCCCAACCACCAACAGCAGGAGCGACTTCCAAATACACACACGCTGTGGTTCAGTCAAGGCACCAAAGGCTCGCCTGGCTTCTGTGAGCCTCCAGAGGAAAACCCGTCTCCCCACGGACCTGTGGAATGAACGCACTCTGTGTTTCAACAAATATTTATTGAACACTTAAGTGCGAGTACGGCTGGGAATATGATGATGAAAGAGACAAGACCCTTGACCTTTAAGGAAACTGTGCAGTGAGAGAGGGATACTTTTACAAAGTAAAAAGTACGAGAGGAATTTGCTTTAAATACTCAGAAGAAAGTGGGGCTCGGGGGTGGGGACAGACGAAATATGAAAGACACAACACTGACGACTGTTTACACCCAGTGACTGATTAAAACCCCTCTCCTTACTTTTGTGTATGTTTGGAAATTTCCATTAGAGGTACAGACAGGGTGCTTTGGAAACTCAGATATGAATGAAACACACCAGAGGCTTGAATGCAAGGCCCGGAGCCGCTACCACCGGGGCTAAAGGCAGCCACCCCCCACACCCCAGTTCCTGACCTGCCGATCCCACCTCAGGGGTGCTGCACAGAGCAGGAAATCCCTGAGAGAAAGGCTCACACATGCTGCAAAGCGCCACACAAACATAAAGCAGTGTCATAACCATCACTACTCAAATGCCCCTTCCCTGGGTTCCACAGCCCCTCTGTCTCATTTTCAGACATAAGGTAGAAGTAAAGTCTCGTGTTAAGCAGCCAACTCGGTCGACGTGCTTACGGGAAGTGCTTTTTCTTCACTTGAGAACATTCAGCCCAGCCATGCTAACACCTGCCACTGACATCCTGCGATAACATCCTTCGTGTTTTCAGTGCATGAATAAAACAGAAAAGTGGGGTTATGTAATACACAAATTATTTAATGACCTGCTTTTCCAAATATATTGTGACCAGATCTGTTTTTGTGTTTGTTGCTCTGTATCCTATTTCTGGTTCATCTTTTCAAATGTTTAAGGATACTGAAATAACTAGGAACAAATCTAAGAAACTGACAGCATTTCATACATGAAATAATTTCAATGTCAGGCTAAAATATATCTTCTTTAAAAACATATCTTGGGGTGCCTGGGTGGCTCAGTCGGTTGTGCATCCGACTTCGGCTCAGGTCATAATCTCACAGTTTGTGAGTGTGAACCCTACGTTGGGCTCTGTGCTGTCAGCACAGAGCCTGCTTTGGATCCTCTGTCTCCCTCTCTCCCTGCCCCTCCCCTGCACACACATGTGCACGCACACGTGCACTCACTCGTGCTCTCTCAAATATTCTTAAAAATATAATAAACAAATAAAATATATCTTATTTAGGGGCATCTGCGTGGCTTAGTCAGTTGAACATCTGACTCTTGATTTTGGCTTGGGTCGTGATCCCAGGGTCGTGGGATCGAGCCCCATGTCAGGCTCTGCATTGAGCATGGAGACTGCTTGGGACCCTCTCTTTCTCTCCCCCTGCCCTTCTACCTTACTCTCACTCTCTCTAAAATAAAAAATTTTTAGAAAAGCTTGGGTGGCTCAGTCTTAAGCATCCAACTTCGGCTCAGATCTCACAGTTCATGAGTCCAAACCCCACATCGGGCTCTGCGCTGACAGTGCAGAGCCTGCTTGGGATTCTCTTTCCCTGCTCCTCTCTGACTCACTCTTTCTTTCTCTCTCAAAATAAATAAGTAAACTTTACAAAAATTAAAAAATTAAAAATTAAATTTTTTTAATCTTATTTATATCAAGACCTTTAGTTCTCTGTTTAGGTAAGTTTAGCATTATTTTCAACACAGGAGTTAAAAGTTTAAACAAAGGGGAGGTGCCTGGGTGGCTCAGTCGGTTAAGCATCTGACTCCTGATTTTGGCTCAGGTCATGATCCCTGAGTTGTGGGATTGAGCCCCATCAAGTTCTACACTGAGCATGGTGCCTGCTTAAAATTCTCTCTCATTCTCTCCCTCTCTCTCTCTCTCTCTGTCTGTCTCTCTCTCTCTCTCTCTCTCTCTCTCTCCACCTCTCCCCCACTCGTGTGCTCTCTCTAAAATAGAAAAAAAAATGTAAGTTTAAACAAAGGGGGACATCACTAAGATACTGCATATAATGTACACATTTATTAGGATACTCTGGAGTTTAAATCCTATGTTTTTGCAAGTCATGCCCTTCTGTATTATCTGGCTCCTTAAACTTCATCTGTTTTGATCCTGAGAGTTGGAACTGTTTCAGCTGTGTTTCAGGACATTCCAGAGAAGAGACTAAGGACAGACTCTTCTCCATCTTCTGCTACCAGCACACAGCATCCTACACCATCCATGTCAGGAATTCTCAATTGAAGGACAGCCCTGTTTCTGTTTCCTTTAGTATAAAATCATGCTCATTTTAGGAAATTCAGAAAAGTAGAAATAGAAAGAATCCAAATTGCACCACCCCTGGTATCAGGGCACAATCCATGGCATTAGTTTGGAAACTTTCTTCATCTTACTTCCCATGCACGGTGTTTTGCACAAAGCTGAATGGCCTTCTGTACACAATGCCTCTCTGTTTCCCCAGCATCACAAAGTACTGTCCACATTACTGCCTTCCTCAATCACCTGAATGGCTGCTGTACGCACAAGAACTGCCACTTCCCAGTTCTGTGGCCTGGACACTCGGCCACCTCATGGCAACCTTCTCACACTCCTGAAGATGAAGTAAGACCACCTATGCATGGTGCGGAGTGCCAGCACACAACAGCTGTCAGCCGTGGTCATTAACTCAGTGAGTTGTTAAACTGGAGTGTCTTCTGGGCTTACAATTTTTATGTTTAATGCTGCAATAAACACAACATCCTCTGTGCTTTTTCATATTTAAGATTATCTCCTTGGGACAGGATCCTACCATGGAAATTACTGAGTCAAGAGTAGGGACTTTCTTGGAGTTTTTCAAACATGTCACCAATTGCTTCCCCAAATGGTTGCACCACATGTGCTGCTGGAGGGTGAAGAAGCTACAGGGTTTCTATAAACAGCAAAATTCCAGCTCATACACAACACTGGCTGGATATAAAAATACACTTAGACAATTATGACTAGTCGACAGTAAAAAAAATACACTTAGATAATTAGACTCATAACTCAGTATTGACAAACCTGGGTTTTTTACTTGCCCTCTTAAACTAAATGAAAACACAGAGAAAAGAGATAACAATTTCTGACTTCCTTTTCGCTCAGCTTCTGAGTACTAGTCCCTCTTTATCAAAGAGTTTAAATACAAAGGCTACCAAGTGGAATTAGACTTAACGAGATGAGTATTTCAAATTTTCCCAAACCATATAAAGAATGAGTCTGCACTCCCAAACTTGAAATATAGAAGAGTTCTAGGATAATAAAAAGTCAGAAATACAGATATTTCCTTTCAAACCCTTCACATACGTAAATGTCTCATAACCATCCATAAGATTGATTCTATCACGCATCCCTCTATGAACTCCACTGAGACCAACCCAAAATGTCCAAGAATACCAACCAATTCTGAGAAGTTCATAGCTGATTTTAAGTATTACAGCGTATGTAGCTTGAGAGGCCAAATCCAGATGGAAAAAAGTGGTCCTCTTCAACAAACAGTGCTGGAATATCTGCATGGGAAAGGGTGAAACTGGACCTTTTCCTTCCACCACATACAAAAATTAACTCAAAATGGATCAAAGACTAAATAAAAAGATAAAACAGTCTTAGAAGAAAACACTAAAGTACATCTTCGTGACCCTGGATTTCTCAAATATGACACGAAAAGCACAAACAAGAGACGGAAAGCATAAGGCGGACTTCATCAAAATTTGTAATCCTTTTGTGCTTCAAAGGACACTATCAAGACAGTGAAAAGAGAACCCACAGAAGGGGAGAAAATATTTGCAAATCACTGATTTGATAAGGGTCCAATATTTAGAATATATAAAGATTTACAACTCAACAGAAAGATAGCCCAACTTAAAAATGGGCAAAGGACTGAAATAGACATTTCTCCAAAGATATACAAATGGCCAAGAAGCACATGAAAAAACACTCAACAACAAAAAGAAAGACAGACAGACAGACAGACATGCCCAACATCGTTAGTCACTAAGGAAATGCAAATCAATACCAGGAGATACCACTTTGCACGAATCAGGATGGCCCATTTAAAAAAAAAAAAAAGTGCTGGCAAATGTGGAGAAACTGGAATGCTTCTCTATTGCTGTTGTGTTGTTGGAAATGTAAGATGAACAGTTTAGATGTTCTTCAATAAGGTAAACACAGAATTACCCAGCAATTCTTCTCCCTGGATAAACACTCAAAAGAACTGAAAACAGGTATTCAAACAATAACTTGTCCATAGCAGCTCTATTCATAACAGCCAAACAGAAGTGATTCAAACATACATCAACATATGAATGGATAAACAAAATGTGGCATATCCATACAATGACATACTATTAGGCCATAAAAAGGAACGAAGTCCTGATACATGCTACAACATGGATGAACCTTGAAAACACTATGCTAATGGAAAGATGCCAGACACAAAAGGCCACATGTTATATGATTCCATTTATACAAAATATCCAGAACAGGCAAACCCATGGAGACAGAAAGTGGACGAGTGGCTGGGGAAGAGGAGGGAATGGGGAGTGACTGCTCAATGGGGAAGGGGTTTCCTTGGAGGGGAAAAAGTTGTGGAACTAAATAGTGGTGCTGGCTGCACAACACTGCTAATGTACCTAATGCCACTGAATTGTATACATTTAAAATGGTCAAACGGTAAATAAAAAGAATCAGAGTATCCCTCTTCTATCTTGGCGCAAGGGACAAAGCACTGCTCATCTTGGAGCATGGGGTGTACCTCACCACGGTGGGGCCAGAGAAGCCGGCTCAGGAAAACCACCACTGCCCAGACACCATCACCTTCAGATGAGGAAGAGCAGAGCCAGCCAGAAGTGGGTGACAGGTGACCCAAGGCACCTCACTGCTCAGACCGAGGCCGCAGGGATGGCCCGGCCAGAGCAGCAGGCACAGCGCTGGACCTGTGGCCAATATCAGGCGGGACTCACATTCCCTCTGGCAGCCAAGCACACAGCTAATGGCAGCTCAAACCCGTAGACTGGCAAACACATTCTAGGACTGATAAATCAAAACAAAAAAGCGGAGGTAAGAGGCTGAAGCTACACTATAATGCACATGAATAAATCTAAATGAATTTATTACAGAAACTGGAAGACCATTTTAGAAACTATGCGCTTCTTGTTGTAAGATTACAGGAAGACACTGACTCTATTAAAAAATTAAAGTTTTTTCAAGGACAGGGTGCACCAGAATGAGAACATGATGAAATTAAAGTACAACAAGCTGCGATACAGGCCATGATTAGAAAAGGAAGCAAAAACAATCACTCCAGCAGAATTAAAACCCACATGTGAAGGGCTAAAGGGAAAAATGTACACTGCAGAAAATGTCACTGGTCATGAACAAGACAAAATTGAGACACAGAATGCTGTAGCCTACAGTGGAGAGAAGAAAAGACAGGGGAAAGCTCTCCAACAGATTGATAAAGGGACAGATCAGCCTACAATAAGAACCATCCAAAAGAACACAAAATAAGCAGAGATGCAAAAATCTGAAGTACAAACCCAAAAAAGAAAAGCAAAGACCTGCCAGGCTGATGTGCCGAAATTCCAGGCACAGGAGGGAGGAGGGCAGCCTCCCTCACTCAGCCCAGACTGGACACGGTGCCCCACAACCCCACCTCGGGGCTCCGGCCCAAAGATGAAACAACAGATTGCAACACAGCAAGCAAATGTTCAAAGGCCAAAGAGCCAGCTTGAAGGGGCTCTCCTGGGGAAATGTAGACAATTTGAGCATCAAAAGGAATGACTGTGACTGATTGTAAAACACTGAACAAAAATAGTGAATCCATAGGGAGAGAGAGAGAGAGAAAAGAAAACATCTGCCTTCTGTTGGGAATGACTCTTCTACCGAATCCTTACTTTGAAAATTGGTAATTAAACAGAATCTAGCAATTACCCTGCCTTTTTTTTTTTTTTTTTCAGGAGAAACTGTAGTCCTTCCCCAGTTGAAGTGGGTAAATTTTACAGAATACCAACAGATACACATGGAAGAAATGACAGAAAGGGGCAGGCGGGGCGGCGGGGTGGGGAACTCTCCATTTTGCAAACTCTTAACGTAGCTGATTCAGGCAAGTATTATGTATGAATGCTCAAGAAAGCAGCCGAGCAGATTGTTAAAGAAAAGGATATTTGCACGGTGCCCAGGAAGCACCGCACAGGTTACCTCCTAACTGCCAAGAGGGAAATCTACATTTTCAGCAGGAAGATCTAGCATCTCCACATAAAGCAAATGATGACACAGCAGAGGGGACAGCCTAACAGGACACTGAGAATCCCAGATTTAGGAGATTTGCCCAAAACATCAACCTGAACGTATTCGAGTCTTCAAACCTCTCACTTCCAGTTTACAGCAAATAAAAGGATCAAAGAAACCACAAGGAAACAATCAGACAAATCCAGACACAGATTTAACAAGACCGCTTCCCTGGTCTCTTCACAGAGTCAGTGTCATAATGGGGAGGAGAGGGAGAAGGTGGCTATGGGGAGCTGTTCTAAGCTGAGAGTCTGAAGAGGTACAACAACCAAACACAATGCATGTGGGGCGCCTGGGTGGTTCAGTTGGTTAAGCATCCAACTCTTCATTTCAGCTCAAGTCATGATCTCACAGTTCATGAGTCTGAGCCCCAAGTCAGGCTCTGTCTCTCTTCTATTTTCATAGAATATATGGTACAACCATTACAAGGGATAAGAATAAAGAGATTTTATTTTTTTAATGTTTATTTGTTTTTGAGAGACAACGAGAGCAAGTGGAGGAGGGACAGAGAGAGAGAATCCCAAGCAAGCTTTGAGTTGTCAGCACAGAGTCCAACTTGCGGCTCAAAACTCATGAACCACAACATCATGACCTGAGCTAAGTCAAGAGTCTGACGCTTAACCGACTGAGCCACCCAGGTGCCCCAAGAATAAAGAGACTTTAATAACACGAGAAATACCTGTAACATGAAAGTGGAAACTTACATATACGTTCATTCCAACTCAATTAAACACACCCAGAAACACAGTCTGGAAGGAAACACAAAAGTAACAATAATAATAGTGCAGATGGACCTCTGGGTGCTGAATTCAGGAATTTACCTTCTTCCCCTCCCCTCCCTTCCATCTTCTTCCTCACCAGCTTCTCACTTCCTTCTCAGATTGGTTCTCCTGCTCCCCCCCACCTCTGAAAGCCAGTGGCCAGAGCTAAGTGGGCCCTCCCACTGTGCCACTGTTCCCTCTCTCAGCCTCCAGGAACCACCCCCACTGTCAAGGGGCTGGGTAGGACCCAGTAGGAAGAGGTGTGGTATGGAATCTACAAGGCTTGGGTGGCACACTGGCGAGCCACCTAACTGCTCTGAGCCTACATCCCTCCGCTGTAAAGTTGGGATAGTTGAGAATAAAGAATCCAGGGTACCACTGCAGCAGGGCACAGTGAGGGCAAAATCCCAAAGCTGGTCCCCACCAGTCCTCAAGCAGACCTCCTTATGTCAGAGAAGAGCTCCAGTTATCCCACAAGCCTCCTCTTCCCCAACACCCACACCAAACCATCACCAAGTTCTCACAATGTCAAATCCAACTAAGTCTCCCTATTACCACCACCACAACCTCGGCCCAGGCTACCAGCACTCACTCAGCCAACGACAACACAGCGAGAGCAACCTTTTCAACATAGATCAGATTATGTCTCGCTCCTTCCTGAAATCTTTTATTTATTTTTTTAAATGTTTATTTATTTATTTTTGAGAGAGAGCAAGCAGGGGAGGGGCAGAGAAAGAGAATCCCAAGCAGGCTCTGCACTGTCAGCACAAAGCCCAACATGGGGCTCGAACCCATGAACTGTGAGATCATGACCTGAGCCAAAATCAAGAGTCAGACACTTAACCAACTGAGCCACCCAGGCGGCCCTAAATCTTTTTTTTTTTAATGTTCATTTATTTACTTTTGAGGGGGGGAGGAGAGGCAGAGAGAGAAAGAGAGAATCTCAAGCAGGCTTTGCACCATCAGCACAGAACCCAGTATAGGGCTCAAACTCACAAACTGTGAGACCATGACCTGAATCAAAACCAAGAGTCAGGGGCGCCTGGGTGGCGCAGTCGGTTAAGCGTCCGACTTCAGCCAGGTCACAATCTCGCAGTCCGGGAGTTCGAGCCCCGTGTCAGGCTCTGGGCTGATGGCTCAGAGCCTGGAGCCTGTTTCCGATTCTGTGTCTCCCTCTCTCTCTGCCCCTCCCCCGTTCATGCTCTGTCTCTCTCTGTCCCAAAAAAAATAAATAAACGTTGAGAAAAACAAAAAAAAAAAAAAAACAAAAAAAAAAAACCACCAAGAGTCAGATGCCAACTTTTAGCCAACTGAGCCACCCAGGCACCCGTTTTTTGTTTTTGTTTTTGTTTTTGTTTTGAGAGAGAGAGCACAAGTGAGCGAGGCACAGAGAGAGAATCTCAGGAGGGGCAGAGGGAGGAGGGGAGACAGAGACAGAAGCAGGGCTCACCGGAAGAAGGGCTCATGGGGTGGAAGCTCACACCGTGTGGGGCTGGAGCTTACTAACCATGAAATAACGACCTGAGCCAAAGTCAGATGTTTAACGACTGAGCCAGCCAGGTGCCCCTGTCTTTTTTTTAAAGTAGGCTTCACACCCAGCATGGAGCCCAAAAGGGGGCCTGAACTCAGGACCCTGAGCTCAAGACCTGAGCTGAGATCAAGAGTCAGACGCTGGGGCACCTGGGTGGCTCAGTCAGTTAAGCCTCCAATTGTGGCTCAGGTCATGATCTCACAGTCCATGAGTTCGAGCCCCATGTCAGCCTCTGTGCTGACAGCTCAGAGCCTGCAGCCCATTTCAGATTCTGTGTCTCCCTTTCTCTCTGCTCCTCCCCCACTCACATTCTGTCTCTCTCAAAAATAAACATTAAAAAAAAGAAAAGAAAGAAACAGAACACTACCAGCACTCCGGAAGCTCCCTCTCTCATGGGCCATCCAATCACTACCCATATCTTCCCACTGTGCAAACTTCTCTGGTAATCATTTCTTTGCATGCAAACTTAAAGACACAGGCAGGCAAGACTAAACACCTTAGTATCCTATCCATTCTGAATTTGATCTAAATGGAATCACACATAACATTCTTTAATGTCTGGCTTTTTTGGCCAGACTACATTAATGCTGTAATTAATCCTTAACTCAGCAGGTAGCAGTTCATTTTCATTGATGCATAGTATTCTCTTGAAAGAACATACCACGATTTATTCATCCATTCTACTGTTGACTGACATTTGGCTTCTTTCCACTTTTGAGCTACTACCAAAACTACGCTAGTAATATTCTTGTACGTGGTGCCTCTTGAAGTACATTAGCTTGTATAAGCTATTAGATACACACACCTACAAGTGGAATTGCTGAAATACAGGATACACATTTCTTTAAGAGACTTTAAGAGACACTGACAAAATGTCTTCTAACATGGTGTCACCAATTTAATATTCCCACCAACGGCAGGTCAGTCTCCCCTTGCTCCACATTCCTACGAACACCTGGAAAGAGACACCACATGGAAGAGATGTGCAGGGTATGTATGGGAGTGGGGAGGAGCAGAGCTTCCATGCCCTCTCTGGGCATGCCAGCCCCCACCCCTGCCCCACACCCACACCCACACCCACGCACACACACTAGTATGTTCACCAGCCCAGCAACTCCTCGAATCCCCTTGTTAAAGAGTTGTTATAACTCAATCTCCAAACCCCCTCTGCTCCTAGAAGTTGGGAGTAAGGCTGAAAGTTCACATCTTGAATCACTTGTTTGGTCTTTCTGGTGACCAGCTCCCATCCTGAAGCTATCTTGGATGACTTCAGCCACGCCCTGAGGCACCTCGTTAGCCTAAGTTCAGGTAAAGCCAAATGGGGCTCATTATGAATAACAAAAGACACTCCTATCACTCCTGTTCCAAGTGAACATGAATTTTAAGGGGATGCTCTTCCCACTACAGACCCCATTACTGAACTCAGGGGAAAAAGCAGGGAGCCCCAAATGCCAGCTCACTTCCACAGACCTTCATCCTCCCTGGTTCGCAGCCCTGTGCTACTGCACTGTCTCATCAGCTGCCTCCTGTTAGCAGAAGCTGCAGACAGCTTCTCAGTTACCTGGCCCACCATCACCAGAAGCAGAAGTCACTTTTTTGCCACTCATCTCTCCCTACCACCACCCTCCCGTATCAGGTCAAATCGCCCTATTGTCTCCTCCCAAAGCACTCTGGCTGTCACCTGCTTAACGCTCATCAGTGTCACAATGCCACACTAACCGTGCGATTATCTTACCCACGTCTGTCCTGTCTTCAGACTATTAGCTCCAGGAATGTTTTTTGTTGTTGCTCAGTAAGGCACCCCAAGTGCCTAGCACACTTAACAATATTTGCTGAGTTAAAAATGAATCTGTGAAACAAGAAAAATAATGACTAGCTATGATATTCCCACTAGGATTCCATAAATTAATTTTTTAAGAAAGATTTGCATAGCTAATTGTCTGCCAGATTCACTCTTACTTGCTCTCCTGGCCGCTGGAGACGAAGAATCACTCAGCTTGAGCTGAGGGAGGAGGGGTTTGGGGAGAATGACCAAAAAGGCAGAAATAATCCTAAAAGAAACCATTTACTGAATGCTGACGATACACCAGGCACTATGCTAGCTAAGTGGACACAGACTGTCCCATTTACTTCTATGACTTATCATCATCACCTCTGTTTTAGGGTTCTGAGAACTACTATTATCCTTTCTATTTTGCAATTTTGCAGATATGGAAACTGAGGCTCAAGAACACATGTCTCACATTTACTGGTATTTTCCCTGTTTCAGATCCGGAAACCAAGTCTTAGGAGAGGAGGTTTGGAAACCTGTGATCACGTGTCTCATAAGTGGGAGAGCCAGGTGTGAATCAACTTCACTCGACACCAAAGTTTAGGCTCACACGTGAGCTTTAAAAACCTTTCATACCACCATATACCCGCTAGGATGGCTACAGTCAAAAGACGTAATAACTGAGGACCTGGAGAAAACGGAACCCTCACACACTGCTGGTGGGAATGTAAAATGGCACGGCCACTTTGGAAAACAGTCTGGCAATTTCTCAAAGGTTAAGCACAGAGTTACCTTGTGACCCAGCAAATGTAGTGGTAAGTAGATACCCAAGAGAAATGAAACATACGTCCACAAAGAAACATGTACATAAATGTTCACAGCAGCCTCATTCAGATTAGCCAAAAAGTGGAAATAACCCAAATGCACACGCTCTAACATAGACGAGTTTTGGACATTTACGCTAAGCGAAAGAAGCCAGACACAAAAGGCACATACTGCATGCTTCTATGGATGTGAAATGCCCAGAATCGGCAAATCCTTACGACAGAAAGGAGATTAGCAGCTAAGGTTGACAGAGTTGAGAAGGAATAAGGAACAGATGCTAAAGGTTATGGTGTTTCTTTTGGGGGTGATAGAAACGTTCTAAAATTGACTGTGGTAATGGTTACACAACACGCATATACTAAAAACCACTGAGCTGTATACAGTTTAAGTGAGTAAACTGTATGGTATGTGAATCATATCTTTATAAAGCTATGTTTTTAAGTCTTTTACATTTTGCCTAATTTCTACTAGTTTTCATTTCACAATGGGAAAAACGCTTTGTTTAAATTTGAAATCAGGGATGTAAGCACTTTCATGCACAAAGCCAAAATGTTAACGTTTTTAAAACCTAGAAATAGATTAAACTCAGTCTTAACTGATATACTTCACAGAATCACACTGTTCTTTACTCAAATTTCAAAATAACCTATAATGAGCTGGTGAATTAATTTACCAGTGTTATTTCTTCCATTTTCTTTTTCCCACTCTTAACTATGTGGTCCTATGGAGTCGTTATTGTGCACTAGTTAGGAAATACAAACGAAGTGATGTGTTTGCTAGGGACAGTTGGAACTTTTAAAAATATCAGACATGCATGAAATGCTAAATAAATGACCATCTCAAATCTCCCCTCATCAAGTTTTCAGTATGCTAAAGACTCCG
This sequence comes from Lynx rufus, assembly GCF_022079265.1. Classification (NCBI taxonomy): domain Eukaryota; kingdom Metazoa; phylum Chordata; class Mammalia; order Carnivora; family Felidae; genus Lynx; species Lynx rufus. The sequence continues at coordinate 6,750,156 of NW_025814834.1, forward strand.
GGAAAAGTTTTAAAAGAACCTCATTAACAACTAAAGACTGACTTGGAGTTTTGGTAAGGCTTCTCTTTTTTTTTTTTTTTTTTTTAATTTTTTTCAACGTTTATTTATTTTTGAGAGACAGAGAGAGAGAGAGACAAAGCATGAGGAGGGAAGGGGCAGAGACAGAGGGAGACACAGAATCCCAAGCAGGCTCCAGGCTCTGAGCTGTCAGCACAGAGCCCGACGCGGGGCTTGAACCCACAAACCGTGAGATCAGGCTGAAGCAGCTAAGCATCTCTTGAGAGTTGACTAGAAATGACTCTCAGGCCCCACCCTAGACCTACTTGACCAGAATCTGCATTTTAACAAGATCCCCAGGGGATGCGCCTGCACATTAAAATCTGAGAAGCACTGGACTGCTATTTCAAAAACTTGAAATACATACAGCTCTGGTCCTGGGCCAGCTTGTCCTGGGGGGGGGGGGGCTGATCCCGAACGCGCTGGGGTTCCCAAGCAAGAGGCGGGCGGGGTTAGACAGCAGCTGCAGCAGCGCCCTCCAAAGGCTCCAGGGCCAGATGACCTAGGGCAGTTCAGCCTCTGGCAGGTGGGAGTTGCTCCTGGGGAGTCTGAAATGCCATGCCCTCCCCTGTCCTCCAGCTTAGGGGTGACAATGGTTTCCTGTTTGTTGCCTCATCTCAGGGTTGCTTCACTGCCCACTGTTTGCATCCCCAGTCCTTCACCGCCTGGGAGACCACCCCCTACACTGAATTCCCTCTGTTTTAAATGAATGGTTTCAGCTTTCCCGTCTAGACCTAGAACGATACCCCATACCATTTTGGATCTCTCTCTTATGCACCACATAATCCCAGTGCAATTTTCTGAATGGCTTATCTGCTTAAAAAACGGGGCGGGGAGGGGGGGCGGATAGCTAGTGCACACAGAAAACCTCACACTTCCCACATTCAGGCAATCTCTAACAACCCGAAAGAAAAATTAGCCTGAAGCTATTTGTACAGCAGATGTGACTGTATTCAGCAACTCAAGTCGTCAGGGTGTATTTTTAACACTCTACCCATCACTCCTCCTCAACCACAACAGCTGGTAGGTACAGCAACTATTGTGTTGGGGAATGGGGGGGGGGAGGGAATGCCTCCTAAAGAACAGAATTCTGGACAAACACTGGAATCTCTGAGAGATCTAATCTTAATCACACTTGTAAATCATATGATCTACCCCACACTGGGCACATACCATGCTCCAGGACCAAACAACAGGGGAGAGCAACTCTTATCAGTATCATTTAGGGCTACTTGGAGATCTTCCTAAAAGCACATCTGACTGGTCACTCCCATGCTCTGAATAACCCTCAGTGGCTCCCTCTTGCTCAAGGCCAAAAACCCAACTCCAGGGTTGGCCCTTTAAAATCCAGCCCAATCTACCTTTCCAGCCTTTTCTTAATCCCCCTCAAATTGACCCACTCACCTTCTGACCATTCCCAGCTGTGCCTACACCTTCAGCTACAATGTGTGTCAGTATCTGTCAACTATGTGGAAAGCGCTTCCTTCCCCAATTAGCTTGGCAAACTTTTTCTCTCAAGATCATGGTAGCTGCATTCTCTGTCCCCTGAGCTTCCACAGGACTTACTATGTCATACTGTCACGTGCACAGGTTCCATCTTCTACACGGTAGGATCCAGACTCCTACTGTCCATCTTGGGATCCGATGGTTCCGATCCAGATCCACATTTATTACCTGTGACACCCTGGGCCAATGCCATCGGATGGGGATGATAGGTAACACCCAACTCAATGGGTTCTCCCTAGTACTACATGAGTTAACCCACATAGAGTGCTGTAAAGTTAACCCAAGAAAAATGCCTGGCACCTTGCCTGGTAAGCACTGAAGAATTGCTACCTTACAATTAATTGCCATTACTGCTATATCTGGAACAAAGGAGGGGTTCAATCACCTATTTGCCGAATACCTGGAACACTATACAATAAACCTGTTTGTAACATGCTAAGCCCAAAGACTACCCCACCACAAGTATCAAAGGCTGACAAAAGGTAAAGCAAGAAATGGCTCCCACGGTGAAAGTACCAGCTGAACCTAACTGGCCCCGGAGGAAAAGCGCACTGCAGCAGGGTGAGAGTCTGTGCCAGCTGGATCCGCCAGGGCTGCCCACAGACCCGGCATGCCCTCAGCCACCTGTCCAGCCACCTGCCTCAGGCAGCCGTGTTCTAACAGAGAGGGCTCACCTGTAGCAAAAACCATAAGCAGTTTTCAACGGGAACCGCAATGGGAAAACAAAGGGCGCAACTTTCCTCCCGCAGAAAGGAAATGCGTCTTTCTGCAAGCGAGTATTTGGCGTCTGGAGTTCTCCACCGAGTTAGGTGCCCAGCGGGTGCGCCGCCAGGGAAAGCCCCCCTCTCCCGGCTTTCCCGAGGGAGGGTGAGCTGGTCACAGAACGCGCATCCCTTCCCCTAGGGCACGAAGACACAAGCGAGTCAAGTCACACCCGGGTCCTGTTGAATTTCCCGGGGGACCACAGGTGAGTCCACAGAGCACCCGGCGGGAAATGACCTGGCCAGTCCTCAGAAACGCGGGGCTCGGGGAGCGTACGCTTGCGGGGCGCAGCCAGCAGCCCCCATTTCTGGGGCGCTCGCCCCCCGCCTCTAGGCCTCAGTTTCCTCCGGGTCCTCGCGGCGCGGGGCTTCCTCGCGGCCCACTGCGGCTGGCGCCCCTGGCCCCGGCGCCCCGCCCCACTCGCCCGGCCCCGCGCGGCGCCCACCTGCGCCCCCGGCCCGGGGTCCCCGCCGCCGCCTCGCCGGGAGGGCGCGCTCAGCCCCGGCGCGGGGCGGGGCGCCCGGCCCGTTACCCCGTGGGGCGCGCTCCGCCCGGACAGCGGCGCCCGGCGGGACCCCGGGCCGGGCTGGGCCGGGCCTGGGCGGCTCTCGGGCCCGGCCGCGGGCCTCACAGGGCTGCCGCGGCGTGAGGGGCGCGCGCCCGGGCCGCCGCCGCCGCGGGCTCACCTTCTGACGGATCTGGCCCGACGTGGACACCTTGCGGATGAGTTTCTGCGGGGAGCCGGGCTCCGCCTCGGGTTCGCTGTCGGACGACTCCTCGGGCGGCGGCGGCGGAGGAGGTTGCGGCGGACCCGGCGGAGGGGCGCCCGCCGCCGCCGCCATGCTGCCGGGCCAGCGCGCGCACAGCGGGCGGGGGCGGGGCCGGGGGCGGGGTCTGGAGGGCGGGGCCTGTCCGGGCGGGGGCGGGGCCGAGACTGGGTGGTGCCCCCCCGCCGCGCCCCCTGCCGGTCACGCGCGCAGCCGCAGATGGAGTCGCGCTCTGGCCCCTCCGCCTCCACCCGCGGTGTCCCCTGGCCCCTGGTCTCAGCATCTGTTTATTTTCTGTCTAGGGCACGATTTGCGTCATTTTGTTCCTGTGGTCACTTTTTTTTAAATCTTCAGTCTTTTCGTTCAAGAATGTAAGTGATCTCCAGGAGGCCGGAGACTCTGTCTTGCCCTGCATTTTGTCGCCAGCGTCAGAAGCAGCGTCTGGCATTTAGTCGTTAGTTGCACCATAAACAATTCGGAGTGGAGGGATGCATGCATGAATGCAAGAAAGAAAGAAGAAAGTACTTGGACGGACTTCTGGGATGCCAGAAGAGGGGTACACAATTCCATCTGGTAAGGGTTCCTGGAGAAAAGATGCCCAGGAGAAGGAAAAGGCTAGCAGGAGTTATCCCTGACAGGGGGGGAATTGTGTTCTAAGAGGAGGGACCAGATTGTGCAAAGGCCTGGAGGCAAGAAAACAAGTGTCCAGGAAAAAAGGAAGTTGTAGCCTAAAGGGAGGAAAATAACACCAAGAGATGAGCCTGGGGGTGGGCAGGTCAGATAGAGCTTTGTCAACCCGATAAAGAGGTTAGTCCTGAGGGCAACAGGAAGCCCTTAAGGGATTTTAACCCTGGGTGGGGCTGGGTCACAAAGCTGGAGCCTGTGATCCAGGCTTTGAAGTAATCAGGGCAGGTGGCTGCCTGGGTCATTGGGAGGGGCTGCAGAGATAAAGTAGACGCAGAAGTAGGTGGAGGCAGGAGGCAAAGGTGACTAAGAGGCCCTGGGTGCTAACCAGGGCTGCCGGATGGTAGATGAGGTAGGTGGAGCCCTTCCCTGGGGGGAGCAGGAGAATGCACTTGTTTTCGCTGCCCTTTGAGACGTACAGGTGTTTGAAAAGAGCTTGGTGCTACCTGAGAGGGGCAAGTCCTTAGGGGACTGCGTGACTGTCCCCTTGCTTTCAGAGGGCTGCTGCTAGAGACTCAGTGGCCTCTGGCCTGCCTGCTGGTCAGCATGCTCTGGCCCCTGCTCCTCTGGGTGATACTTTTCAGAAGCAAAACAAGTGAAACCCCCTCCCCCCCACCGGGGGACACAGAATAGCATCTAGCATGGGGAGGGACATGGCCAGGGGAATGGACGCAGAGCCAGGACAGAGCATGTCAGGGCCTAATGCAGGAACACTCTGGGACAGGCCCCGAGCCCCTGGCTGCACTGCCCAGTGCCATAGCCACCGGCCACATGTGGCTACTTCAATTTCAATTTCAGTTAATTATAATTAAATTTTCGGTTCCTCAGTCACACTAGCCACATTTCAGGCACACGATAGCCGTGTGTGGCTTAGCAGCTACCACAAAAGACAGCGCAAATATACATTTCCATCCCCACCGTGAGTTCTGATGTGCACAAAGATAGCGATGGCCCTCGTACGCTGCCCGCCCAGCACGCACCAGACACTTGAGCAGTGATTTTAGTCTCACACACCAGCCCCACAAAGCAAGCTCGCTGGGCCTGTTCTGGCGATGGAGACGGTGGCCTGGGGTTCAGATACGTCTTCCAAGGAGTGGAAAAGAGACCGGGTTTGGACATGGACCGTGTGTCTTCCAGGCCGGCTCTCCCACAAAGCTGGGCCCAAAGGAGCTCGTAGAAAGCAAGAGGGGAGAAGGGCCTGTTCTGGGCCGAACCGTGTCCTCCCCCCCCCCCCCGCCAGCGTCCCCCCAAACGTTCATAGGTTGAAATCCTAACCCTCAGTACATCAGAATGTGACTGTGTTTGGAGATAGAGCCTTTAAAGAAATAATCAAGTTAAAACGAGGCCATTAGGATGGGCCTTAATCTAGTGTGACTGGTGTCCTTCTAAGAAGAAGAAATTTGGACACAGACAGGCTCAGAGAGAAGACCATGTGAAGACACACAGAGATGCCATCAACAAGCCGAGGAGAGAGGGAGGCCTCAGAAGAAACTGGCTCTACCACACTTGACTTCAGGCTTCTGGCCTCCAGATCTGTGAGAAAAAGATCTATTGAAGTCCCCCCAGTACTTTGTTATGACAGCCCAAGCAGACTAAGACCAATACAGGCACAGAGGAGAGGGTGTCCCGCATCCCCATGGAGGTTGGTCATTTTGTATCAATTAATTACAAATAGTGTGATACGTAAGTGCAAAACCTAGGGGAACTGATGATTAATGCATCAAGGGTGTTGGAAGGCTCTCCGGAGGAGGGGCGACCCCAGCTGGGTTTGGACATTTGAGAAGAAAGGTAAGGGCGTGCAGGGACTCTCTCGGGGAAAACACAAGGCAGAAGACTCCCGGGCAAGTTGAGAGAATGACACGGCTAGCCAGCCGTTGGTGAGGAGAAGAGGAGGCCAGGAGGGTGTGGAGCTGTGGCTGGCCTCGGAGCACCCTCTGTGCTGGCCAGGAGCAAGGACTCTGTCCCTCGGGCACCGGAGCCACTGAAGGGTATTTAAAATATATCTGGACAGAGAGTGATCCAGAGGAGGAAAGACTAGAAACAGGGAGGGCATTAAAAAGTGATTCGCCAATCCAGGCAATCTTGATTTGGAGCAGAATCAAGGCCGTGGTCACAGTGGTGGAGAGAGGAAGTGACACGCAGGAGACACAGCAGAGATGGAAAGGGAGCGGGTGCCCTAGTAGGGAGATTAGGGATGCCTCCCGGGGACACGGCTTTCAAGGAGGATGCTGTCCCCAGTGACCACAAGTAGACCTAGTGGAGGTGAAGATCAACTCGGTTTTGAACAAACGGAGTTTGAGGTGCCTGGGTGAGCTGTTGCCTACACCTGAGAGAAGCTCAGGGGACATGTGGGCTCCAGAATCCATCATCTTAGAGGCAGGAAGCCACAGACATGAACATGAGTTGGGAGGTAGCAGCTGAGGCTGGATGGGAGTGTATCTACAATCATGAGAAAATACTACAGATTGTCTCAGCAAAGAGGAGCCTTTAAGAAGACAGAATGTCATGTGGGATCCTGGAACATGAAAGGGACATTAGGCAAAAGCTACAGACGTCTGAATAAAGAACGGGCTTGAGTTTAATAATAACATGTCAATATGGGCTCATTAAGTGTGGTCAACGTGCCAGCCTAGTGGAAGATGTTCGTAATAAGGGAGATGGGCGTGGGGGAATTCACTGTCCTATCTGTGCAAACCTTCTGTAAATCTAAACCTACAGGACTTGAAAATAAAAGGTGTATTTTTAAAAAAGACATTCGGCTCGTTAAGAATTGTATTATGTTCCTCAACCAGCGAAACATAACTCTGGCATATTTTTCTCTGATGAGTGAAAAAGGTTTTCTGTTCTCGGGTGACTGCAGAGCACAGTTCCCTCCGAGAGCCCCCCCCGAAGTGCTGTGCCTGTAAGAGCACACTCCCTCCGGTGCCTCTTTACGGCATGAGTCACGCTGTGAATCATCTCTAACAATGTGCAGCTCCCTGAGTTTACCCCACCTTAAGGGCATATCAAGGTGGCAGTAATAACACACTTCACATCCAACCTAATCTTTCTTGACCTGTCAACGTAGAAGTGCACGCACCTCCTGTCAGGAAAACCCGCTCCATGTTAGAATAAATGATGCGGTTCAAAACATGGTAATTTTTTTATTTTTTCTTGGAGAGAGTGGGGCGGAGGGAGAGAGAGAGAGACAGAGAATCTTAAGCAGGCTCCATGCTGACTGTGGAGCCCGACTCGGGGCTCAATCCCATGACCCTAGGATCATGACCTGAGCCAAAATCAAGAGTCAGATGCTCAACCGACTAAGCCACCCAGGCACCCAAATGTGAGAATAATCTGATTTTACCTTGAACTAGGGTTATGATTGACATTTGGAGCAGGACATCGCTTCTCTCTGTGGGACATATAATTTTCCTGGCCCCCAAGCATTGTGACACCCAAAACCACCCCCATACATTTCTAAACAAGCCAACAGGGGCCCCCCACCTACCCCAGCTCCCCAAGGATTAGTGAGGTAACCGGTACGGGCTGTGGCCTTGGAGTAGGATGGGAGCACCGGGTAGAGTTACCGGCATAGGCAAACAGACTCTCTATTTAGCTAGCTACACGCATGATAAAATTGTAGCGCACCAAATATGCTCACCTCACGAGGACAAGTAACACTGGGGAAATCTGAAGCCGATGGGTGGGGTGTACCAGTGTCGAGGTCCTGGTCGTGATAGCATACACCATAGTTTTGCAAGACGTTACCCTTGCGGAAAATGCAGGATCTCTCTGTATTAGTTCTTACAATTGTATGTGAATCTACAGTTCTCTCCATAACATGTCAATTAAAATAAAAAAAGAACTTACAGGCAGCCAGTGCTGAACCATAAGCGCTAATCTCCCCCTCTGGCTCTCCAAGGTCTCATATACTTATTCAGCATCAGAATGTGAGCAAAGGTTGGGGTATAGACTCAGGGAAACCAGAGTTCAACTCTCGACTCTGACCTCTCTGAACTGCAGTTTCCCCACCTAACGACTGGGTATGACGGGACCCCCTCACAAGCACAGAGGGAATGATGAGACATTAAGGTACTCAGTGCCCCGCGCAAGGCAGGCGCCCAGTAAGTAGCAGGGATTCTGCTTCTCCAGGCTTCTGCTTGCCGGTTGCAGAACTTTCTCCCAGGTTCCCAGCCCCACTTTCCTCATGTGGCACGCTCAGTTCCTTGGTACCCTGTTTCTTCCAAATGCAGCTACCTGGAAAAAGCCCCGGGCCACACAGCCAACCGGCGCAGGCACATCCTCCCTCCCGACATGCCAGCAGACCCTCGCGTGCATGCCCAGCCCAGGCAGGGTTCCCATCCCATTCGCAGCAGCCGGCTGCTCTCTTCCTGCTCCTACCCCCAACCCCCTCCCCAGGGTGGCCAGCTGCAGGCTGTATTCCTGCCAGCACATGGAAGTCTCGGAGTTGGGCATTTGGGGACTAAAATAACCTGGAGGGCAAGAGCTGTTCTGACCGCTGGTGTGCAGGGACTGGCCTTCCAGCTCTGGTCTCCAGCTCTAACCCACACAGTTCCAAAGGTCAGGCCCACTAACGTCCACCCTGACTGAGGATGTCCCGGGATCAAGCGATGCAGGACCCAACAGGCTGGTCCTCTGGCCAGGCACCGCAGGGCTGACTCCCGGGTGCCAGCTCGCCTAGGATCTCTAGTGGGAGCCAAGCACAGCTGGCCTGTGGGCTTGGGTGGAAACAGAAGAGGGGCTCGGATCCCCAGAGTGGCCTGCTGCCCTGATCCTTCCTGAGTATCCTGAGAGGGGGCGTAGGCTGGCATGGGAACGTGCTCTTCTCTTCGAATCGGAGAAACGCTAAGGAGAAATTGTGTCTGACCCCACAAACCCACAGGCCAAAGGCCCAGTCTTCTGCCTATTATTATTATTACTATTCCTTCTCCAGAAATGAATCCTCATCCCTGTCAATATCAGAATGGCTCAAACTTGACACATAAATCCACACCCTCCTTTGTGTATATGGGAGCCTCCAGCCTAAATCCCAGTCCCCAGGACACAAGCCAGCCTGGAATCCTGCTGAACAAGCCCAGATGTGGAAGCCTTCGTGTGCATGGAACCCAGGCTGCTGTGCAGCCCTCTGCCACTGCTTGTGGTCCTGGAGACCCCACCCCACGTGTCCACCCCACCCCTGTCCCCTCCTTTCACCCTCCTACCTTCTGTGAGGGGTAGACCTGTGCAGAGCTCTGCAAACCTCTTTGTTCCTACTCCCTTGAAACATGGACCAGAGCCTACACACCCCCCAAAGCCCCTCCATGGCCCTAGCGGCCCCCAAGCTGGCAGATACCACGGGCCAGGAAGGGGACTCTGAAGGACACCACCAGGCACCACCTACAGCCCCCCTGCTCTCCTTTAGCCCCCCCTTCCTCCCTGACACATAGCAGCCTGTCCCCCACCTAGTCTCAGGGAAGACACCCTGAGAAGTGCCCCCTTCCAGGACAAGCCATTCCTAGGGCTGGGTTCTGCCGTCATCGGCCGCTGGGCATTGACCGACCTGACCAAAGCTGGGCCAGCCAGATTCTCTGTCCCAGGACCTACACACTGGAACCAGAGACCCCGAGGCTGAGGGTACCTGGTGCCAGGCCACCACTAACGGAAGAATGGCTGTCCAGAGGGCAGCCCCGGGAGCTGCTGATTCCTGCCCACCTCAGATTCTTCCTTTAATTCCATTCTCTGAGCCCCTCCAAGGTCCTTCCAGTGCACTCCCTGTTTTCCCTTAAACCAGCCAAATCTGATTTCATTGCTTGCTTTCAAGAGAGACTTAACCAACAACCCAGAGCTCAAACAGGGACTTGGAGCAAAAGTTAAGCGAGTGATGAAGAGTGTTTTGGCCACATTTGTCCTCTGCTCTGTTCATCTCAGGAGGCTCTTGGGGGGCCGTGGAGCTAGGATTGGTCAGGTCACTAGAAACATTGCCTCCCCCCACCCCCTCCACCCCCCCACCCCCGCCGCCTATATGTTTCCAGGGAAACTGTTTACCCCAGGCCCCCCGGTGAAAGCCCTGGACACACCAGGCTCCACCAGGTGAGCACACCACATCTGGGATGCCTTCCCACCTCGATGAGCCAGCGCTGAGCAGGTCGGGCTTCCTTTCTAGATCCCGCCCTCCCCCACCTGAGACATGGGGACTCTGATGGCTGCAGCTTGCATGTGGGTGATGTCACCTGGGCCCCTCAACAAGCCAGCCTGAATCAGAGCAGAACAAACTTTATTTCTGTGAGTAGACCCACGCTTCGGTATTTAGCATAACTAAAGGACTAACTGTGGAGCTCCGCTCATCAGGCTGTGAACTACCCCGTTTCCCCAGTGCCAAGGGTGACCTCTTCACTCATCCGCGGCCTCCCGGTCTTTCTTCCCTTCCTCAGTATCTCCCGAGTCTTTCAGATTTTGGCGAGCAAACTCCTCGAAAACCAAATTTTCATCCTGTAAACTACAATAAAGCAAAGGACGTTTCGATCATGGCATGCTCTTCGAAGCTTACAGTGAAATCCCAAGCAAAGCAAGATCTTTGTTCTTCCTTTTGCAACAGATGAACTGATCAAGATTTTTCTAAATGATGGAGCAGGGCATCAAGCCATCCTCCTCACAGCTTTTCACATAAAATCTCTTAAACAAAAAAGAGACAATGAAGAAACCCACAAGGCAGACACACATACCCAGTATAACTGAGCACGCACACATGCCATAGTGCTAGGGAGCAAAAAGAAAACCAGGGCCTGAGGTGGTGTTGAGAGCATGGGGTGTGTACAAAAAGAACCCCAGAAGGGTTTGGACCCAAGGAGGGAGTCACAGAACAAAAGGGACACTCAGAGCAATGGCTCACCTGTCCTTTGCTGTAGCAGTAAGCATGGAATAAAGGAGAGAAAGAGAAATCTATCAGAATAAATTCTGTCTGACAGTTGCACCTGAAAAATTTCTTCCTTATTTTGGTGACTTTATAGTCGGAGGGATAAGAAGCCCAGATACGCACATTTCACAACAACCCCACGTAATCCCCACCTCTCTGTCTTTTCCAGCTCCCGTAGCCCTTCTCCCTGCACATTCGAACCACGGCCTCCTTTACAGAGTGCCTGCCCTCACCTCCTCTACCCTCACCTCTAGGATGCTTTCTCCCTTCCTGTCCTTTGGACTGCATCTAGAGCAGAGTCCCAGGTGCTGTAAGGACCCGCTTGCCAGGCCCGGCTCACACCTTCTCCTCCGGCTCGCTACGGGGGTGTCCTGGGACTGGATGTCTAACCAGCACCTCCCGTGGTTGGGGTATTTGGGGTACACGCTCAAGCTTGGGAACCACGCCCGGGCCCCTCAGGGTCTGATTTCTCTGTGAACAGGTTAATCATGTTGTTGTTGTCATTGAGTTATGTTTTCAGATACGTTGTGCAGCCCCTGATTGACTGCTACTCGTTTGAATGGTCCTTTGCTCTTTATTTGCTCCTTTCGCTTTCTGCCCACTTAGTAAGGCGCTGTCGTAACCCTCAGTGGTGAATCAGCAAGAGCTAAGTGAAGTGAACAACTCCAGAGGGTTTTTCTGAGAGCCCAGGAGTGATGGAGAGTCACTGCTCTGGTCTCTCAAGCACGGGGAGGGAAGTGTCTGTGCGGGCTGCTGACCACAGGAAAACAACAGAGAGGCCCCTGGGCAAGAACCATCCTGGGCCCCCACGGTGCTATCATGATTATACTAACTGGGACCATCAGCCTTAAAGAGAGTCAAATCAACCCCTGCCTTCCATGTGGATGCTCTTGACATGGGATAACAAAAACTTGGTAGCATTTCCGTAGTGTGTATTAGGTACAAATCAATTGGCCCCTGGTCCTGGCAAGGCTTCTTAGCTACAGGTTACACCTTTCCTGCTCAGTCTACCTGTCTAACTCAGAGCCAGGAACTAGACAGGTAAGATGTGTGCACTCCTGTGAATGAAACATCTGTGACTCAAATCAGAATCCAGACTGCAAAGTCAGAATTTTGAGGCCATGGCGTGATTTGTCCTTTCCCCCTGAAATCTCACAGCATAAAAGATCATTGTGTAGTCTTGATGTTGTGATATGTTCAAAGGGAGGGCCCCAATGACTGAAACACGAAAATGTCATACCCAAAAAAGGAAGAGCCCCATTTTCCCCCAAGTGAAGTTTAAAAGTCTGCTCACAGCTCTAGAAAACAATCTGGCATAAATGGTGACATCCCCTCAGGTCATAGTTTTAAAATATTCTTTTTAAATGTCCTTGGAAGGGACCAGAATGCATCTCAATCTCACAGAGTTAAAAAATAGTATCTGAATGATGCCAGCGTATAGGAATAAGAAAAATGTGGCCAGACTACTTTTTCCCCCAAAGTACATTGACTATTTGAATCCAAAACATTTGGAAAAAAATACCTTGAGACAAAATATTTTTGAGACCAACCCAAAATGAGTATGGGGGTGGGGCTCATTCTAATGTCTAAATGCCGTTTCATGATCAATATTTAAAAACCTAGAAAGTGTAAGAAAAATAAATCTTCCTTGTTTATACCACTTTTGTTTGTTTGTTTGTTTGTTTGTTTAGTAATTTCTACACCCAGCGTGGTGCGTGAACTTACATCCTCAAGATCATGAGTCGTACGCTCTACCGAATGAGCCAGCCAGGCGGCCCTGTTTATAACACTTTTACTTAAAATATTCTTTGTTGCTCTAACTAGGGAGGGTTCTCATTCACCCAAGTCTATTTTCCTTTCCTGCCAACTCAGCCACCTTAACATTAACACAGTGGAGAATTTTCCCCCAGAATTTCTGAGCTCGCGCCTGTGTGCTGTTTGCCGCTCCATTTACTTCCTTTAAAAGAGCCGTGTTGAGATCTAATTCCTATACCACACAATTGACCGACTTACATGCACACTCCAGTGGTTTTTAGTATATTCACAGAGTCGTACAACCCTGGCTTCGTTTTCTTCAGACAGCCATACAAGAGCCAACAGATTTGCAATTCAAAGGAGAGCCAAGGTGTCAGGAACTCAGCCTGACACTCTTTTCTAGTATTTTCAGTGCTCTCACGATAATCCTGTCAAAAATCACTGTCCAAAATACTTGTCAGGCATTTTAAATGCCTGTTAATGTTTTCCCATGAAATGCAAAAGTTTCAGCCTCTTAAATGCGTTTTTTGCCTACATTTTCTTTCAATCTCAATCAGGTTCTATTCCCACTTGAGCTTCTGCTTTTAAATCATTCCTGATCAGGGCGCCTGAGTGGCTCAGTTGGTTAAGCATCCGACTTCAGCTCGTGATCTCATGGTTTGTGGGTTCAAGCCCTACATCGGGCTCTGTGCTGACAGCTCAGAGCCTGAAACCTGCTTCAGATTCTGTGTCTGGCTCCCTCTCTGTCCCTTCCCTGCTCGTGCTCTGTCTCTGTCTCTCAACAATAAACAAATGTTAACAAAATAATAATAATAATAAAAATAAATCATTCCTGACCCAACCCAACAAGAGAGCCTATGTCCAAGAGGAGGGATGCCCTGTCCTCCGCGTTCTAACTGAAGGTAGACAGGCCATGGCTCATGGATGAGGGGATAAATCCTCCCCTGTGGGCTGGCCCGGGGCACCTTGAGGATGGCAAACCATCACCTGTTGTACCTACGCCCAGAGACACCCAGAGACTCAATCAGGAATGACTACCAATGGATAAATAAGAACTCTGCAAACAGTAAACGGTTAGAGAAAACCACGACAACGTGTGACTGACCTGGGTCCTCGGGCCGGGGGTGCATGAGGCGGAAAGGCACCTCAGAGGCCACTTCACTAGAAAAAAAGAATGCAGATAGGTGAGAACACGTGCACGATTATAAATCACGCGGAGAAGAGCTGTGGCTGCAGAGATTCCCAGCTGGCAGAGGATTCAGCGTGATTTGAAACAAAACAAACCAGAAATCAGGAAGTGGTCAAGTAGGAATCTTAAATGTATTCCCTGGAATGTGGTCCAGAAAGTTCACTTAGGCCTGGCAGAGACAGCTAGGATTTGTAGGCTCCCCATCCCTCCTGGATTCTAGTTTCAGTGACATGATGTTCTGGGGAGAGGAGAGGTGAAATCCTGGAGAAAGGATGGTTTTGGAAAAAATCTGGCAAAACCGTACACGACTTTTTAAATGTTAACTCCACATTAACAGTCACATAGTCGCTTGCTAGAAAGAACAGAGCTGAGCAGGGCCCTCCAAATTCCAGAAGCTGAAAGGCTTCGGGAAGACTTGGAATTTATACAAAAAGAAGGCAGGAAAGGAGTCAGGAAGGAGAACAGAAGGGAAATCTGGACCAAGGAAGAATGGAAAGGAAAGGGTGACAAAAAACAAGGGTCTCTCCTTGCTTCACCCAGGACCCACGGCCTCCCCCTGCCAGCTTCCATCAAAGCCCATCTGTTTATAAGGCCACTCTCGTCAGTCCCCAGTACAGGTGAGGTCTGGGAGGAAAGCTGTACCCTGGGTCCCGTGCGAGGGATGGAGATGGTAAGGGTCTGAGGGAAGGACTGTGTAAGGTCAGTGCCTGCCTCAAACATCCCTTACCCTGCCTCTGTGGACACGATTTATAAAAGGTAACCGTTACCATTCACAACACCCGGAAGGCGGAAACCACCCAAATGTCCGCCCCCTGATGAACAGATGAACAAAACGTGGTGCATCCACACAGTGGAATATTGCTCAGCCACAAAACGAATGAAACACTGACACGGGCTACCTCACGGATGAACGGCGAAACCATGACACTCAGCGACAGGAGCCAGGCACAGAGGGACGAATACTGTCTGATTCCGTTTAGGAAATACCCAGAGTAGGCAAGTCCATAGAGGGAGGAAGATTGGGGGTGGCCAGGGACCAGGAAAAGGGGGAAATGGGAGAGCCCACTTAACAGGTCTGGGGTTTCCTTTTCGGGTGGTAAAAATATGAAGGACACAGATAGTGGTAGCCATGGCACAACATTCTGAAGGTCCTCGATGCCACTGAATTGTACATTTTAAAATGGGTAAAATGAGGGGCGCCTGGGGGGCTCGGTCGGTTAAGCATCCCACTTTGGCTCAGGTGGTGATCTTCCAGGCCGTGAGGTCAGGTTCCACATGGGGCTGTGTGCTGACAGCTAGGAGCCTGGATTCTGCTTGGGATTCTGGGTCTCTCCGCCTCTCTCTCTCTGCCCCTCCCCCCCTCAAAAATGAACATTAAAAAATAAATGCCTAAGTAAATAAATAAATAATAAAATAAAACCAAATGGTTAAAATGGTCAGCTTTGTGTTACACACAGACACACAGACACAAAGGCAGTGGCCTGGAGCACGCCAGCTCTCTGAGTGTGTGTGTAGCTGTGTGTCCCTGCCCAGGGGAGGCCCGGCTTGCAGTCTCGGGGGGAAATATCCCCAGCCTCACACCGACGAGGCAAGGTTCACATGATGCATCCTAAAAGCAAGTGGGCATCATTTCATAACACCTCTGAGCATAACTGCCAATAAACCGGATTTCACTGCTACTGTTTTGAACCTCAGATTTGGTCCCCTGCGATATCCTGGGAATAGGGCAGGGAAGGAAGGTGACGAGGCTTACCTGGAGGTCAGCTCTCCAAGAAGGCTAGAAAACACAAAAGCAAACAGGGCTGGTGACTGTCCCAATTGTAACGTGACCTTATTTCCCATTATTCAGCGGTGGACCTGTCCCAGGCACGCTCCTCACTCACAACCTTCCCGTAGGTTAGGGATCGTGCATCCCCGTAACAGGCAACTCAACTAATCCTCTCTACTTGTGTTTTCATCTCTTTCTCAGGCGGATTAGCGAAAAAGAGGAATCACTTGGGTCCAAGCCCTGATGTTCAAGAATAAACCACAAAGGTCATTGCGAAATACCTGTTATTCACTTATCTTGACTGCTAAAAGAAACTCTGTTGAATGCTTTAGATCCTCTCAGAGAAAATCAAAGAAAATGCTACACACTTTGAAAAACACTACACATATGGACACCGTAGTAACAAAATTTGTGAAATCAACCCATGCTCTATTTTGTTGTCCGAAGCAACGTTTGGGCAGCTCTTTATCGACTTAGATTTATGGAAAATATGCCCGGACTTGCCTTTGATGGCAAGCGAAAGGTGATGGCCAGGTGAAAGGCCAGAGCCTTTGGCAATAGATTTTGAAAGGAAAAGGAGAATTCAAAGTTTTTCCTTTTGATGAGATTTTTTAAATAGAAGTTCATCTCATTAAAAAAAGGGAGGGGGGAGGGTGCTGCCTGGGTGGCTCAGTAGGTGGAGCGTCCGACTCTAGATTTCAGCTCAGGTCATGATCTCACGGTTCGTGAGTTCGAGTCCTGAATAGGCTCCACACTGGCAGTGTGAAGCCTGCTTGGGATTCTCTCTCTCTGTCTCTCTCTGCCCCTCCCTAGCTTGCTCACTCTCTCTCTCTCAAAGTAAATAAAAAATGTTTAACGTGTATTTATTATTTTTGAGAGAGAGAGAGAGAGAGAGAGAGCGAGCAGGGGGAAAGACAGAGAGAGAGGGAGACACAGAATCTGAAGCAGGCTCCAGGCTCTGAGCTGTCAGCACAGAGCCCGATGCGGGGCTCGAACTCATGAACCGTGAGATCATGACCTGAGCTGAAGTCAGATGCTAAACTGACTGAACCACCCAGGCGCCCCCTCAAAGTAAATTAATTAAAAAAAAAAAAATTTAAATTAAAAAAAAAAAAAGGAAAATCAGTTCCCCAGAAATCTGAGGTATCTGTGCTCTCGTTATGAGAAGGAGACTCCCAAATCCTGTGATTACATGCTGGGGAGGAAGGAAAGGTGTTCCCATTATGGATGGTTGCCTCCTGAGATGCAGGCATGAAGATCTGCCCGGAGTGTGTCTGCAGTGGCCATTCCCTCCTGCAGGGCAATATAGTGCGAAACTTATTTCCCTTTTTTGCATATCGACTTCCACCGCGTGAGCATACCACGCTCACTTTTGCCAAGCAGTACTAACAGGGCACATCCCTCGTAGTTCGCTTTTCTACTTTTTTCCACGTGCTGTCATATCAGACAGAATTGACAGCCAGACGGGTAGGATCTCTCCAAACCTCTACTTGGTCAGCGATTGAATCTGCAAACCTTTCTTACTTTCTGGCCCCTAATCAATCATTCAAGGAAGGGTCAGTTCAGACTGGGAAAGGCCACGACAGCAGACAGCGTTGCATCTTGAACACTCACCCTGACACCGTGAGCTTCACCTTGATGTGGTAAGACACCAGGATGCCCAGGACAGTCCGGTCTATGCCCTCCTTCAGTCTGCTCAAACAGAAGGGAAAAGGGGAAGGATGTAGTGCAGCAGCAGAAAGCAAGAGCCGGATGGATGAACAAAGCCCTCACCTCCATACAAGCCTATTACAAGGGGGGCATCTTCTCAAGGAACCAGTGAACTCACTCAAGCTGTCAAAGTCCTAGAACTTTCCTTACTCAGGGAAGGGGATTCCTTTCCTGCATTGTAGCCTGGCATTTTCCCCCTGGACGTTCAGAGGCCACAGTGTGCTTCCTGGTTCTCCCTGCTCCGTCTCCACTGATGCTCACCCACCGGCTTATCAGCCAGAAACCCCTGTTCTCCTCGGCTCCTCCCTCTGCCCCACCTGCCATCTACTGCGTCCCTCCCTGGGCCAACCAACGAGTCCCTCATTGACCTCTCCTGCCTATATTATCTCAGTAACTTACCTCCCACAGGCCAGGCTCCTTCCCTGAGCTCTCAGCCACCCTGCAGCCAGAGAGCTCTCCCAGGGTCAAGTCTAGCATGGCCTGGGAGGCAGTCTGGGGGCTGGCCTTGCCTGCTTTTGCCACCTCAGGCCCTGCTATGCCCCAGCGTCTCCCATGTGCCCACCTTGCCAAACATAATGCCTTCCTCCTCTGCTCTCTAAGATCTCAAGTTGAAGTTGAGCCTCCTTTGTGAAGTCTTCGTGCACACCCACCAAGCAGCTTGGGTCTCTCTCCTTTGTGCTCTGGCCCTGTGTCCCCAGCACCCAGCACCGTGTTGAAGCAACATCGAGTGAACACGGTGCGTGGGGCCATCACGTGTGCCCCGGAGACAGTGCCGTCTAACTTTCCCCAACGGAAACTCCATTTCAGGTTCTACCATCAGGTGCCGAGCTCCTGCTGTCTGATAGGCACCGTGCTGGGCATCGGCAACACAGATTATCGTTTCATTGGTCTGATGTGGGGACGTTAAGTATTCCCGGATGCCCAGTCACAGGAGTTATGGTCTGAAAAACATCATGACATGCTAACTGGAACAGTGTGAATGACAATAGATAACGTGGCCAAGAAAGCTGAAGGCTTGAGGCAGAACGCAGGGGGAATGGTTGTGCTGACAGGTGTGAGAAGGGTCTGAGAGAGTGCAGGGCACGTTCTGGGCCCAAAGACCCCAGCCCAGGGATCCATCTCACGGGATGGGATGCACCTTGGACGTTGTTCCCAGAGTCGTGATGCCCCCTGAAGACTCCATCGGCTCATTCATTAGTGCCTGGAGCTCCTTGCGGAGGGCAAATGCCTTTGTCTGGAACCGTGGATGTGGTCACTCAATAGAGAGAGGTTGCCACCAAAGGGGGCAAAAAGGGATACAAGCCTGAGACCCTACCCTGTTGCCAGGACTGACTCTCTGACTTGTACTGAATGGGGTCAAATAGCTGGAGAAGAGAATGTGCTTCGTCTCATGCCTGAGAATATCCTGCAGACTCTCTCCTCTGCCATTTTCCTTGAATGCATTAGGCTGTCTGCTCCCCCCTAGTCTCTCTATCTCTATCTCTGTGTCTGTCTGTCTGTCTGTCTGTCTATCTGTCTCTCTCTCTCTCTCACACACACACACACACACACACACACACAGATTGGTTAATCTGGGTTCTGCTGTGGTTGTCGCTTTCCAGAGCCCTGGAAGACAGCCCTGAAGGTGGGGGTAAGTAAAGGACTCAGGTTTAGGGGTGGACTTTGCTGTGTCATCAACTGACCAGGTGACCTTAGTCAAGCTGCTCCCTTCTGGCTGAACTTCAATTTCCTTATTCAAAAAATGAGTATAAACTCACCCTCCACACAAAAGTGTGGACGACTTACATGTTTGTGAAATAGCCCATGAACCCTAAAACATTTTCACAAAGGCGGCATGCCATTGCCGGTGTGGTGATCACACACCCTGGAATAAGTTGACCTAGCGTCAGTCTCCTAGACCTTCACCAAAGCGCCTGAGAATCCAACATACCAACTCGGCAAAGTACCCTCAGAAAATCCTCTGACTCCTGTGATGCTGCTTTCTGCCAAATGTCTGCTGACCCCACTGTTGTCTCAGAGAACGTGTGCTACTGAGCTATGGGGTCATGGAGGTCAAAGAGGCGATCCTCTGCCCGACAGCATCGCCTTGGAGGCGGCCTGCTGGGGCCATGGAGGGAGCCCCAGCGCGCCACACGGGGGACGGCAGCCAGTGGGCCTTGAGCCTCGGCCGCGGCTCCGCCCAAACACTCAGGGCTCCCCAACAGACATGCTCCGGGAGTGGAAGCCTCCAAAGATGGCCAGAAGTGGCAGTGGAGAGTTGACCTTGAAGCTTCACTCTCGGTTTTGCTAGATCCGCTGGCTGAATGCAGCCAGCGGTTCTTTGAGTTGGGGTCAGCAGATCAGTGAACTTCATTTAAATTTAATTGACATCTGTAGCTACCAGCACTTCCTGTTCTTTACCTTTCCTGGTAGAAATGAATAAATGACATTTCCGTCATTCGTGCGGCCAACTGCATTACGACGTTTGTTATATGTGAAGGGCGCCACACTAGCGAGTGATACTTTTAGAAGGGAACGGCTGACATTTCTGGAACGCTCACTGCGTCCCAAGCACCACACTGTCCATGGATTGTCTCCCATAATCATCCTAAACCTCTCCAGGAGGAAAGGCAGCACCCCCCACCGCACAGACAGGAAAACTGAGGTTCTCAGCTCGCGTAATCTGCCCAGGGTGGCCCAGACTGGACGCAGTGGAGCTGGACAGCCATCATGCCACACGTGGGCCCATGAGACCAGGGGGTGAGATGAGGAGGGAGGCAGACGGGCACCACCTCTGCGCTGAGTCCCAGGGGCCCGTCTCCTGAGCTACAAGGACTCACATGGTGCTGGATGCCAGGTTCGTGTCCTCGTGCTTGATCTTCCCATCCAGGGCGATCCCCCTTCTCTCACGGTTGCTGGCCAGCAAGGGCAACAGTGTCAGTCTCGTGGTCAGAGTGCTGTTTGGTAGCACTTTCTCTCTGCAGGAAGAAAGACAGGATATTTGGCCAACTGTTCTTCTGGTCATGAAGCAACCATCGGATCCAAGTTCCCTGCAACCCACAGGGAAGACGGTTCAGGTATCTGAGCACTTGCTTTACGACAAGCATTATGGCAGCTCAAAATGGGCTAGCAGTTGGGGTGCCTGGGTGGCTCAGTCGGCTAAGCGTCCGACTTCGGCTCAGGTCGTGATCTCGCGGTCCCTGAGTTCGAGCCCACGTCGGGCTCTGTGCTGACAGCTCAGAGCCTGGAGCCTGCTTCGCATTCTGTGTCTCCCTCTCACTGCCCCTTCCCTGCTTGTGCTCTGTCTCTCTCTCTCTCAAAAATAAATAAACATTAAAAAAAAAAAAGGCCGCCAGCAACATTAGGACATTCCTTCCTCATCCTGTTCTGAGTCGCTGAATTTCTGGAGTATTTTGTGGGGTTAAATGAGACTGACTAGCACAAGGGTCAGGGACCACACCAGGAGGTGTATAGCACGTGTCCAGGGGAATGGATCGCTGAGGAGGGCGCGGTGCCGCCCTCTGTGAGCCCCGCAGACTGGACTGGTTTGGATTTGAGGCACACGTGCTCTGTCTCTCCCAGAGCTTCCCTGTCACTGGCCGGGTGGTGAGTTTCTCAGCATCTGACAGACACAGGGAGCCCATGACAAACCGTGGGTCTGCAGGTCGGGGATGGAGCTGGGGACACAGCAGCAAGGGGTCTGGAGCATCCCTGGCTCATGCAGCGAGAATGTGGGACTGAGGCTGCAGGACTGGCTCTGCCATTCACCCGCACAGCGCACACCAGGCCTATGCCCAAGAGTGGTCACGCGGCCGCAGGGCCCGGCCAGCCCGCAGCCTGTGTCAGTGCTCCTGGCACACCCTCCATCCTTGTACCCAGCCAGGAGAAGGCAGAGGGGGGCCCCGAAAACACAACCCAGGAGTCGGCCCCCAGGGTCCTGGGTGCCCCAGGGTTCAGGGACAGTGACTCAGGCTCTACAGCCTTCTGAGTGGCTTCTAGTCAGAGACCCGTGGGCACCATCCAGCCCAGGTTTTTCAGTCTCCCTGCCTCCCACCCTTGGTGGGGGGGGGGGGGGCCCTAGAATGATGGCCAGTTTCCTGGGAATCATTTGCTCCAAAATGCACCGAATTGCTGAGAAGAAGACCAGATAATGGGCTCTCTGAGAGAAAAACTCGGCCAGGGGCCATTTTCTCCTCTCATCATTGAGCATGTGCCAAAGGTGAGCCCGGGAGACTCCGGGACGCGAGGATGTACGAGGACGCACCTGCAAGGGAGAACAGGCCCCGCCAGCCCAGCACCAAGGGAGCAGCTGGTGACTTACAGCTCTTTCCTCCTCCCTCCCCTCTGGATCTATATTTAAACCTGAGGCCAGATCTGCTTTGAGTAATAGTTTATTCCAAAGTTGTCTTTTAAACTTGACGTCATGTTCTCTTGCTGAATCAGTCTGTCTTTCCTCACCAGTCCCCTTCCTGTAACTCTGGTAATATTTTTTGCATACAACGGTGCTTAGACACACCAGCAAGACAAAGAGGAACAGGCCTGCCCAAGCGACACGCTCTGGGGGAGGCGTCACCCCAGTGGCCTGTGTGGGAATGAAAAGCGGGGAGCAAAACCAGGCAGGTCTCTCGCTCCAGCGCGAAGACGCCATCACAGGACTCTCATCTGTTTCTGATTCTAATGAAGGGAGAGAAATGATTCACGATGCCGGGCTCAGAACTGATCTATCATTGGAACCGGCTGTCACTGGTACCACATTTTCAAATTGAGTTGAAGATCAAAACACAGAGAACCTTCGCTTGAGCTGAGAGATCATTTGCTTATCTGCTCTGGGGGCAGAAATAGGATCAAATTCCTACCAACGTATTCCAAGGATCAACAGAAAGTCCCACCTCTTCCCACTTGGACATTTGGATCTTTATTCCTCTCCTTTCCGTCATCCCTTGTGAGCGAGATCTCGCAGAACTCTTGTGAGTGAGAATGGAACTGAGATGCTAACTTTCTTTGCAGCCCTTGAAGTGAGAAAAAAGGAAGGAAGCGAAGCATCCTACTTCCCTCTTCAGCATGAATGAAAGGGGAACTTGACAAAGAAGCCTGAGCTGTCCAGGAAGTAGAAACCCAACAAGCGACTCACTGTGTTTCCTCCTCGGCAACCGGCTTGGTGTAATAATCACTCGAGTAGAGAACCACGTTGGCCACTTGTTCCACTGCAAAGGAGGGACAGGGGTGGTGATTCGACGTGGAGTCCTCCGCACATGTGCACGGAGCCTGCAGGGGACACGGTTGGTCTCCCTCTCCAGTGGCTCTTGGACTGTACTTCTCAAGCTTGGCTTTAAGGCTGAGGTTTCTGGGTTCTGTGCTCAGGACACTTCTGTTCACCAATCATCTGCTCTGTGGCAGCTCCCAGCCATGGGCCAGCCTCCCTCAAATGGCACCTCTTGGGAGACCCCTCTCTGCAGAGCCCACAGCATACCCCTGGGTATCCTTCCAAGTGTTCTGGAACTCACCAATTGCTCTGTCTCCAGACCCACCTTTTCCCAACACTATCTTATTTAATGAGCACCTCCTTCTAGTTGTTCAAGCTAGAAACCACCTGCCGGCAGCATAAGACTGACAGGAAGGTAGGCTTGGAGCCAGACTACTTGGGCTCAAATCCCAGCTTAGCCATGAGCCGCAGGGTGAGTTACTTAGCTCGTCTGAGCCTCAATTTCCCCATCAGCAAAATGGGGGAGATAATTGTATCTAACTTACATGGTTGTTGTGATGATCAAAAAGATAATTTTTAATCTCTGTTAAAACCAAATTTGAGGATTAAAAGAAACAATTTGCGTGAAGCACTCAGCACAGTACCCAGCATATAAAAAGCTACTAAAGGGGCCCCCGGGTGGTTCAGTTGGTTAAGCATCCGCTCTTGATTTGGGCTCAGGTCATGATCTCACAGTTTGTGAGACTGAGCCCTGCATTGGGCTCTTCGTTGACAGTGGAGAGCCTGCTTGGGATTCTGTCTCTCCCTCTCTCTCTCTCTGCCACTGTCCTGCTCTCTCTCTCAAAATAAAAAAATTAAAAAAAAAAAACACATGGAAAAAATTTTTTAAAGCTACTAACATCTTGCTTCAGAAAATTCAACCTTCTTTCAAAAATTAATGGCTTCGATATTAGAATCCATAAAACTTTGAGAAACAATTTAAAATCAAAGTATCAAGTGATATGGGGCTGCCTGAGTGGCTCAGTCTGTTAAGCATCCAACTCGATTTCGGCTCAGGTCATGATCTCACTGTTCACGAGTTCGAGGTCCGTGTCGGGCTCTGTACTGTTAGCGCAGAGCTTGCTTGGGATTCTCTCTCTCTCCCTCTACCTGTGCCCTCCCCCCACTCACCCATGCTCTCTTTCTCTCTCAAAATAAATAAATAAACTTAAAAAATAAAAAATAAATTAAAAAAAACAAAACAAAAAATAAAGGATCAAATGATACTTTCTCAATCCTGCTGCTTTGTGGAACACTATGTTGGATACTACACACAAAAGATGCTAAATAACTCCAGGTCCCACAAAGACTAAATGCAGACGAAATAACCAACATAAAACAAAGCTGTGAGCATTCATATTCGTATCGGGAAAACTCTGTAATTCCTTAGTATGCATTCATCAAAACTCCTGAACCTCCTTACTGATGAGGGACACACAAACACAGAGGAAAGTGGTGTATGTATGACACGAGCGATCAACCATCCTGATTTTCCTGGAACTCGCCCCACTTAGCATTGAAAATCCACACTCTGCGTCTAACTTAGTCACTGGGGGTTTGAGTTAGCAGTGAGCTTACAGGTCACCCTCCCTGGCCATTCTGCTGTGTCTTTTTTACGTAGCCCCTGTAAGACCATGACATCAGACCATCCCCTGCACTTTGATGCCCTCTGAGCTGAAGAGGTGTGTAGAACAGCAGGCAGGAGGCGCCCTGCTGGTAGCATGAGGCCAGGCGTGGTCATCGCCTCGTGGTGTTGCAATAGCAGCAGAGACGGTAGGGCTTTGCCGTTCACAAAGCACCTCCAGTGTGGCCGGTCCCTGCAGCCTCATGAAATCCAGGCAGGTAGACCGGGAATCAGGGCCGTGGATCTCAGCTGGGATTCAGAGAGGACTCACACGGCTTGAGACCACAAATCAGGCCTCTGGCTGTCAGTCTAGTGCTTTGCCCACTGCACTGTGCGGTATCTACCAACAAAAATTCCTTCTGATCCGAGAGAGAAAACTCCATGCCTTCCCCGGAGATCTGGCAAGGGGCTCCTCCAGGAAGGCATGGCATGGAAAAATGGAAGATGGCCTGTCAGGGATGTTGTTTCAAGACAAAAGACAGCCCTAAAGCAGACACGAGGTTTCAGGAGGTGATGCTGAAGGTCTCGCCTCCAGCAAGTCCCTGCTGTCCATGACAACAGAGATAAACAGGCAGTTCCAAAGACCCAGGAAGTCTTTATCCAACCAGAGGAGAGACCCTTGGGAAATAGGACCAGACTGAGAAGTTCTAGAAGACACTACCCTCCCGTTTTGAGAAGAGGGTCCTACCTAATGCTTTAATCTTCTTCACTGTCTTG
Source organism: Lynx rufus (assembly GCF_022079265.1). Taxonomy (NCBI): domain Eukaryota; kingdom Metazoa; phylum Chordata; class Mammalia; order Carnivora; family Felidae; genus Lynx; species Lynx rufus. The sequence goes on from NW_025814834.1 coordinate 6,774,808, forward strand.
TCTGTGTTGTTGGTCACAGTAATGGTCACAGTAATGGATTCCCCATGGAAATAGATCTGTAAAGGTCAGCAGACAAGTCAGAAAAAAGGAACAGAGGGTGGTGGTATCTTTAATCTCATGGCTTTTTCTAGGTTTATCTCAACCCTTTAACTAGTGTAAAAGTGACTGAGTTCCCACACTTTCAAGGAAGATAAAGTGACAGCAACATGTTTCCTTTGGTGACAGTCCAGAACACAGCCTGCCTTGCGTGTGGCATAAACTGAGGAAGACTATGGTGACCAACGTGGAGGGGAGCGAGGGTATTCCCGCCTGGAACACCCAGTGCAGAGGGTCTGAGGGTCACGGCAGAGGTGGCCATGGGGGTCCTGAGTGGAATTATAAGGCCATTTTGGGGCAGGATGAGTGCAGTGACTGGGAATCACTGGGAGCCCAGTAGCCGAACTCCCATCTGCAGTGCTCCCCACATGATCTAGGCCCAGGTGGGCACACCCGGACATACATGCGCACACACAGAATGCGCGTGCACACACGCGCACACACACACACACACACACACCACGCAGTATGTTGAGCTTTTGCCCATGTGTGTGCCCAGCTCTTGGCAACCAGAGGACCAGAGACGGCCTTGGCCGGTGCTTCTTCGCCCTTTTCCACTGTGACATACTTGAGTGATGACATTCACGTGATTCAGTCACCCCTTCCTCATGATGTTGAAACTTAAATTTCCCAGGGGAAGTAAACCATTTGCAAAGCTGCACCCACTGGTGCTACACTGGTAAATGAGGCCCATGGGGGCAGAGGGGGCGAAAAAGAGTCTGGGGCAGGGGGATGTGGAGACCACCACCCCTTTCCCTAGTTGGTCGGGACTGGCGGTGTAGGGGAATGTGGCCAGCAGGACGCTATTCTAAGGGTCACCTCCATGAATTCCAAATTATGAAAAATGCCAACTGCTCACAAATGCTGGTGCTTTAACTGTGCCTAGAAACAAGATCGCGTGCCACACGCTCACAGCAGACGGGGGCCCGGGGCCTGTCCCCCAGGCCTGCTCCCACATGGGACACACCTCTTTGTCACCTGCTCACCTCTTTGTCAAGGGAGACCGCGAGGTGCAAGGGCTTGTCGGACATGAAGAACTGCCAGGCGGCCTCTGCTTGGGGCTGGGGGCCCATCTTCAGGGGCGCGTGCTGTACTTTGCGGATCAGTAAACGCACGGAGCTCCTACGGATGAAGATTTGGGCTCGGGTCATGATTTCACAGGTTGTGAGTTCAAGCCCCGCGTCAGGCTCTCTGCTGACAGAGCTCTCCCTCTCTCTCTGCCCCTCCCCCACTCTCGCTTATGTGCGCTCTCTTTCTCAAAATAAATAAACTTAAAAAGAAAGAAAGGAAGGAAGGAAGGAAGGAACGGAGGGAGGGAGGGAGGGGGAATCTAGAGTCTTTCAGAGGCTTATGTGAACCCCTGAGGTTGCTAACTCCTCTCCATCACCCCTCAAACGATCAGCCACTGACTCGCCCCGTGCATAGACAGTCTTTCCTGACTGTCTGGCCACGCAGCCCTGTGGGGAGAGCTCCTGTTCACGGAGCCAAAGCGAGGGGTGGTTTTCTACCCCAGTTCCTTGCCCTGCCCCCCCAGCGCCGCCCCTCCTCCCACAGCTACACTCTTACTTCCTGGGCACTTTGTCCTCCTCGTCCTCCATGCTGTCTCTGGCGAATGCTTTGACCTCAAAGTCGACCCCACAGCACTGCAGGGGGCAACAGAAGAGACAAGGCCTGAGTCAGCACCTCCCTTCCTGGGGGCTGGGGTCACACTGCCCACGGGATGTTATGTGGCACCTTCTCTTTCTATCTTTGCCATGTCCTTTTTGGGGCTGCCCCAGTGAGGAGAGATTTGCCGTGTAAGGAAATAATGACATCAGCACGAGAAGCGCACCGTGGTCCCCAAGCCCCCAAGGTGATCATGTATGGTGTCCACCCCCCCATTTAGTTGTCCCTCTAGATGTGACCCTGCACGTGTGTCACACTACCTACAGTGGGGCCAGACTCAGGTGCTCACGGAGCAACAGAAGGCCCTCGACGGCCCATGCCGGCCACCAACGCCCGGCCCAGGGTGGGGGAGGGGGGCAGGGAGGGGCACGGTCAATGGCCAGGCTGGACACGGTGGGGGGGGGTCTGGTGCTGGCGGCTCTTCCAACTTGTGCTGAGAAGCTGGAAATGGAATTTGGAGCAAAGTCTGCTAACATTGAAATGAACTACCTAACGGTATGTTGCATGGGTAAAGCAAAAGCGTCCCCCACACCTTCCACCACCAGCCCCACAGGGCCCCACCCCAGCCTGCTCGTCTCTGCACATTATCACTCGTGGGGGGCATGGGGGCCGCACCGCCCTCACCCACTGCCCGGAGGGAGAAAGGGCACGAGGCTAGCTGCGTTGATGGTGACATACCAGCCACAGTCTCATTGGCTCTGCAGCTGTGGAATCGTGGCGAGTCTGAAATCTAGGTCGCGAACGTACCGGCGCCACTACCCACCATCACGCCAGCACTGCTTAGTGGCATGACTGAGCCCTCTCTGTCCCTCCTCGCTCCCCCTGCACCCACTTCGTTAAAGATGCTGCCTATACAAGCCAAGCCCTCACTCTGGTCCACCCTGGACACATGCTGTTCCTTCTGCCCGAACGCTTCAAGCCTCTCTGTCTCCCTCTTTTTTATATTTGGCAAACTCCTTGGTGTTCTTGCCGTTCCAGCTCCAGGGTCTCCCCAGCTCTAGGGCCCCGAGGCCCTCGGCCGTGCAGCCGCTCCCCTCCCGGGCTTCGTGGGCCCAGCCCATGCCCACAGCCCTGCTGCTGGGATGGAGTAGAGGGAGCACTTGGGTTGGCACAGGGTCCCCCACTCTGATTTAGTGACCTCGTCTTCCTCCATCTTGGCCACCCACATCTGGGTTTCCCTGGACCAGTGGCTTTCAAATGTTTCAGGCCACCCCCACGGTAAGAAGCAAAGTTTATAATGTGGCCCAGTAAACAGACATGCGTGTGTGAAATGGCTCGGGAAGTAACACTGAGCTTTGTGCAGATTCCCCATTTTATCCTATTTCATTCTATTCGATTTTTCTCACATGCTCCTTCTGGTTCACTGCACCGATTTCACAAACCACCAGTGGGGCAAGATCCCCACATCGGAAATCCCTGCCCAGATTGTGGCGTCTGTCACCGTGCCCCTCTGTACTCGGGGATCAGCCTCGCCACTCTGGTCTTCACTTCACTCCTGTCTAGCCCTCTCGCTCGTGACACCTCCGATTTCAGGGCCTGTAATCCCTGGGTCCTGGCACCTTTCACTCTCGCCCCCTGTCCTCACCACCCTCCTTCAAGGCTTAGAGCCTCTGCCCACCGCGTAGAGCCCCCTGGCCACTCCTCCTTACACACACTCAGCCCCTTTGCTTCTCTCTTCCTTTGGAGCTCATGCTTGACCCATCCAGCCCCTCGCAGTGCAGTGGCCAGATTCATTAGAATGTCTCTCTACTTTTGTATCTATTTGAAATTTTCCACAATATATGGCTATTTTTAAAAGTCTTTTGAGGGGCACCTGGGTGGCTCAGTGGGTGAAGCGTCCGACTCTCGATTTCGGCTCTGGTCACGATCTCACCGTTCATAGGATGGAGCCCCACGTTGGGCTCTGTGCTGGTACCACTGTAGCCTGCTTGGGACTGTCTCTTCCCCGCTCTCTTTCTGTCCCTCCCCTCTCAAAAAAATATATATATATCAAGTCTTTTGAAGGAATGAATTAATCCATGGCATTTCTTTTTGAACTAACCTTCCCCGTATCTTGTGGAGCAGGCTGCAGCATCACTGAACAGGGCAAGTAGTCAGGAAACTGTGGGAAGAAACAAATCATTTTGTTCAGAGGGGGTTCTTCCACGTGTAATATGCATTCAATGTACAGAAATTGGAAGACGATGACGAGCAAGCAAAAACCACAAAAACAAACAAACAAAAACACCGTGGTCACCCGGAATAACATCACAGACACAAACTTGCAAGCGTCCTATGGGCACCCTTGCCCACAAACACGTACGCAGATGTGTGCTCTACAGAAATGAGGCCAATGATGCACATTTCCTGTCCTCTGCTTTGCTCACATCGCCACCCTAGCCCTTCTCAGAATGCGTTATGACCATTTTTCTATGTGCGAGCTCTGCACCACTGTTTCTGGGGCTTTGTTAACACCACATTTAATTTCGCCGGCCCCCTTCACAGGCTGGCCCTTCATGAAATGGTGCTTTGTTTTGTTTTTTTTTTTTTTGCCATGATAAACAATGCTGCAATAAACCTCCTTCTTCATCTACCTTAGCACAATTTTCTCTAATTAAGTCCAGAGGCTATGCTGCTAGAAAGGGAACCATCAGGTCAAAATCACATTTTAAAGGTTCTTGATACATGCTGGCTTGTTATCTCTAAAAAGTTATGGCAATTCAGGGACGCCCGAGTGGCTCAGTCGGTTGAGTGTCCGACTTCGGCTCAGGTCATGATCTTGCGGTTCATAAGTTCAAGCCCACGTCGGGCTCTGTGCTGACAGCTCGGAGCCTGGAGCCCGCTTTGGATTCAGTGTCTCTCTCTCTCTCTCTGCCCCTCCCCTGCTCGTGCTCTGTCTCTCTGTCTCTGTCTCTGTTTCCGTCTCTCTCTCTCAAAAATAAATAAACATTAAAAAAAAAAAAAAGTTACGTCACTTCAAACTCCCAGTACAAGATCACAAGGACACGCACGACCACAAAACTTTTTTTTTAAGTGATTAAAAAAAAAAAAAGGTTGTGGTAAAATGCATAATGTAAAACTTAAACATTTTAAGTGTATAGTTTATTGGCATGAAGTTCATCCAACCTTGTTCTGCAATAATCCCCACCATCCATCTCCAGAACATTCCTCTTGTCCCAAACTGAAACCCTGTACCCGGTCAACACTGATTCCTTCCCCGCCACTCCCGGCCCCCCCTCCCCCCCATACCCTGGCACCTGCCATTCTACGTTCTGTCTCGATTAATCTGACTGCTCCAGGCCTTTCCTGTCGGTGGAATCATACAGTCTGTCCTTTTGTGTCTGGCTTCTTTCACTTAGTCTGATGTTTTCAAGGTTCGTTCGTGTTGCAGCATGTGTCAGAATTTCCCTTCCCTTTCGAGGCTGAGCCGTGTAACTTTGGAGCAATAGATAATCGTAAGACACACAGACACGCTCATAGGGACGGCAGTAGCTGCTTTGGCTGTACTGAGTTCACGCCCAAGTGTTCAGAGGCACGCAGGCTGGCACCGTGGGTCACCAGGTCTCACCAGGTGGAACAAAGCCCCAGGAGAGGTGGAGCCACTCATCCGCCGTGACCACTGAACATCGGTCAAGGCTACAGACGACTTCCGACTTCAGTAAGCTCTCCCATCCTGCAGGGAGCCCTTTCACATCTAGAACGAGTCCAGGCCAAACGAGGGGCACTTCTTTCTTTTTATAGATCAGCAAGTGAGGGAATAACGTGCCCGTGTAATTAGCTGGTCAGATGAAGGGAAATATTTAAACCGTGGGTTGAAATGGTGCCTTCAAAGGCTGAGAGGCTATTTTCAAGGACTTAAAAAAAGACAATCACAGCCCGTGCAATCTAGAATTTCCTCCAAGGATGCAATTTGAAGGCCCACAAATGTGAAGTCATTACTCTGTCCCCTCCTCCTTCGCTCCTGGTCGCACTGTAAGGTGAAGGAGCTGGAGCAGGGGAGAGGGGAGAAGGGAGAGGAGTCACCCACCGTGAGCAGGAAGGGGTATGTGTTCTCCCCCAGCTTCTTCATCAGGCTCTCCTGAAGCTTTGTGGGGGCCCCCACGGCCCCCACAGGAGGGAACACTTGGACCTGGGAGAAGTACAGGTCCCTGCGGAAGGTCAGGCCAATCACATCGATGTCTTCCTGGCCGTACCGGAAGGCGCAGGTCAGAGAGACGTACACTGGAAGGGAGACAAGAGGAGGATGGGCTTGTCCCACTGGCGTGGCGCCTCTGCCTGGCTGAGTGGGTGTGGGGCAGCCACCGACATCCACCCATTAGCATCTAGAAGCACAGCACCCACCTGTTTCTGCAGATCCGGCACCTTCCCTGGGGCTTGTGTTAATTACTCTAAAGCGTATGTCAGAGGACACAGAGGCACCTTCCATGAACCACCTATTTTGCCTTCAGGCTCCCCTGTGTCCTCCACCCTATCACCCCCTCCTCTTGACCCGCCTGCTCAGGGACCTCAGGAGGTGCGAGGTCGCTGGGCTTCTGGGGACAGGATGTCTGCATGGAGTTGAGAATGAAGGTGATAAGCAGAGGGAAACAGCACTAGGGAGCAAAACAGACCTGTGCCAGACAGGGGCCTGCCAGAGGCGCTGGCCAGGGCCTTACGGACCAAGAGGACAGACGAAATCAGATCCCAGAAACGCTTCTTTCACATTGCTCAGAAACCCACCAAGCATTCTCTAAGCCAAAACTTCTGCAAATTCAGGTTAATCAAACAGATATAATCTGTGCCTCCAGTGAACCAAAAGGATTATATAAAAACTATACGTTTTGAGGGAGGGCTATTTACAACAGTCTTTAATGGGGTAAATAAAAGCGTGCAAAGCTCATTATTCTTGAACAGGAAGCATATCAGAAGGGGTGCCCCCAAGTCCTAGAAGTCATCGGTTGTAGATTTTGTCTGTGTCCTCCCCACTAAGCTCAGAAGAGCCAATGATCACTTGCCTGTCCCTCATCCAGTGTTTGTAAGAGAAGGTGCCCAGAGATGCCCGGGCGTTACGCCTCCCTCACTGGACAGTGCTTTCCCTCAGAGCGGGAGGCCTTCTCCGGCCAAGGGTGTGGGCTGTCAGGGCTCAAACCAGGATCCTCCTGGTGCCAGAGGGAAGCAGGATACCCAGGAGGAAGTCAGAGACAGCAGAAGGGGTGGTTTTCAACCCCATTTCTGCCATGACCCCTGGGTGCTGATGGCCCCACCTCTGACGTGCTTCCGTGGTCACATCCAGGGGTGGGAATGACGCCTTGTAGTTGCCAGTAGCAACCACTCTAAAAAGCGTATTCACAGTGGAACAGACTCAGTAACGTTATCATAAGGAGAACTGGGGTCTGCCCTAATTTAGTTCACACAACTGTTATTAGCACCAAATTACTTGCCACACACACCACAGCTGCCAGACGTCTTCAGGGATGCTGTGATGCTGTGGTTCAGAACCACCACAGTCAGCATTTAAAAAAATGAGCCTTCCAGCAGGGCTCAATTTCCCATCAATTTCCCTCCTGAGTTTGCCTCCAGCAGAGAGCCACAAGGCACAGGGTGACCACAGAGCTGATGGAGCCCACAGACTTGCTCTCCACGCTCCGTCCACCGTTTACCTGTCCTGCCACCCTGAACAAGTGACTCCCTTGGGTCTTTACCTTCATGTGGGAAATGAGGACGATGAGCTCTGACGTGAACAGGACAGGGTCCTGAAGATTATACCAGGGAGTGTGGGCGACAGGGCCTGGCAGCGATGGGTGTGAGAGAGCACCAGCGGACTCCCCGACCCTCCGCCCCCAGAGCCAGCCAAGACCAGACCAGACCAGGTCCTCAGAGTTCAAGAAGCCCGCCTCACCTTTCTTTCCCTTCACAAGTGCAGGATCCACCAACACGACACCATCTACACGGAAAGGAAAAGAATAATGAGGGCGGAGAAGATGAAAGAGACCAGAGGCCTTCTTTATATATTTATCTGTGGTTCTTTAATTACACGGTAATCCATGTTCATTATAGGAAAATCAGAAAGGACAGTTAAGCAAAGAGCAAACAAAGTCACCCAAATTTCCACCACTCAGAGATACCCATTGTCAAGATATCGGCACAGGTTTTTTTTCCAGATGTATATACACTTATATGGATGATTTTACTGAAAAATTGAGATCCCACTCTATATACTATTCGGTTAACTGCTTTTCTCATGCAACTATATATTGCAAACAGCTATTCTTACACACACACACACACACACACACAAATGTACTAATCATTTTAATGACTATACACTGCTATTGCTTCATTGAATGGATGCACCATAAATTATTTAATTAACCCCCTCTTGTTAGGGCATTTAAGTTGTTTCCAGTTTTCCCCATTATAATGAGTATTGCGAGGACCATCCTTACTACATACATCTTTGATCTATCAATGGTAGAACCGGATTTGGCTTTTGATGACATATTGCCAAATAACCTTCCAGAAAACGTTCTGCCGAGGGACATTCTCATCCTCAAGTGCCTAAAAATACCAGGGTTGTTTTGTTTTTTTTTTTTACAGTCTTTTTAAAAATAGCTATTTTACTTGAAATAATTATAGATTCGCAGGAAGTTGCAAAGATAGCACAGAGAGTCCCTGCGTATCCTTCGTTCAGTTTCTTCCAGTGGTTACATCTTAGATAACCGTCCCGCAATATCGAAACCAGGAAGCTGACATGGGTACAGGGTACGGTGTGTGTATAGTTCTAAAGTCATTTTATCTCATGTGGAGGTTTGTGTAACCACCACTGCAATCGATACAAAGAGGTTCCCCCCACCATAGAGCAATCTCTTGGATCATCCCCTCCCCCACCATCCTCTGTCCCCGGGGAACTACTCATCAGTTTATCGTTTCTATAATTTGGCCATCTCTAGACTGTTATATAAGTGAAATCACATGGTATATAGCCTTTGAGACTGGCTCTTCCCGCTCAGCACAATGCCCTTGAGATCCATAAGCTGTGGCGTGTATCAGCGGCTCATTCTTCCTCATTGCTGAGTAGAATTTCACGGTATGGATGTACAGTATCTCGCTTAACCTTCTTCACATATTGAGAGACATTTTGGTTCCTTCCAGCTTGGAGCTGTCACACATAAAGCTGCTATAAACAATCGTGGACAGGTTTTTGTGTAGACGTGAGTTTTTGTTTCTCTGGGATGAGTGCCCGGAATGCAATTGCTGGGTCATCTGGTAAGTGTATGTTTAATTTTTAAAGAAACCCCAAAACTATTTTCCAGAGGAGCTGTTCCACTTTACATCCCGGCCAGCGATGTATGAGTGATCCAGTTCCCAGTATCCTCACCACCATTTGGTATGGTCGCCATTTTTATTTTTTTTTATTTTTTTATTTATTTATTTATTTTTTTTTTAATTTTTGGGACAGAGAGAGACAGAGCATGAACGGGGGAGGGGCAGAGAGAGAGGGAGACACAGAATCGGAAACAGGCTCCAGGCTCTGAGCCATCAGCCCAGAGCCCGACGCAGGGCTCGAACTCACGGACCGCGAGATCGTGACCTGGCTGAAGTCGGACGCTCAACCGACTGCGCCACCCAGGCGCCCCTGCCATTTTTAATTTTAGCCATCCTGACAGGTGTATAATGATATTTCAACTCACCGTGCTTTAATTTGCATTTCCCTAGTGGCTAATGATGCTGAACATTTTTCCATGTTCTTATTTGCCATACATACATCTTCTTTGATGAACTGCTTTTCATGTTTTTTGTGTGTTTTCTTTGTTTTAGGTAGAGTTTTACTCTATTGTTTTTAAGATTATTTATTTTTGAGAGAGACAGAGAGAGTGAGTGAGTGTGCGACCAGGGGAGAGGCAGAGAGAGAGGGAGAGAGAGAACCCCAAACAGGCTCTGCCTGTCAGCTCAGAGCCCGACTCTGGACTCGAAATCACGAACCATGAGATTAGGACCTGAGCCAAAATCAAGAGTCGGATGCTTAACTGACTAAGCCACCCAGGCACCCCTTTGTGCATATTTTCTAATTGGATTTTGTTGTTCTTACAGTTGAGTTTCTTTATATATTCTAGAAATGAGTCCTTTGTCTCCCCCACGCTCTGAAATTGTTTCCAATCAGCATTGCACCTCATGTTTTAATTTGCATTCCTACAATTAGATTATTAGCAAAGCTGATTTGAACTGACTTGAAAGAAATACAAAACTAGCAGTTGTCTGATGACTTAAAGGAAAACCATCATTAAAATTACAATCTTGGGGCGCCTGGGGGGCTGTTAGTTGAGCTTCCGACTTCGGCTCAGGTCATGATCTTGCGGTTTGTGGGTTCAAGCCCCGTGTTGGGCTCTGTGCTGACAGCTCAGAGCCTGGAGCCTGCTTCGGAATCTGTGTCTTCCTCTCTCTCTGCCTCTCCCCTACTCACGATGTGTCTCTGTCTGTCTTCAAAAATGAATAAATGTTAAAAAAAAAATTTTTTTTTTTTTTTTAATTACAATCTTACTCCAAACTCAACTTACCCACAGGCTCTATTTGGTCAACATGGTCTATATAGTCTCTCTTCCCCAGGTAGATGGTCACCTGTGGGAAGAACACATGTGGATTCCAAGTGGCCAAAGAACACTAAAGCACTAAAGCGTTCATGTTAAAAATCAGCAACAACCGAAAAAAAAACAAAAGAAAACAAAAAAACCAAAACCAAACAAACAAAACCCCTGGCCCCACAACAGCTGGCACATTTTGATTCGTCTTGAGCTGCTGCCTGGCCCTGCAGCTTGCCCATCACCCACTCTCTCCCTGCTTGGCTGTGGGCAGAGACTATGGATTGCAGGCAAGGTGTGCTCTTTCTTCAGCCCCATAAATCTGCTCCAAGGGATTCTTCCCACCCCCTTGGATGGTCCCCATTCTCCCACCTTTTCCCAGAGCCTGGAGGTCTGGGAAACCCAGATCTGACATCCCAGGTCTGAGATCATCCAGGTAACCTTGTTGAATTCACTGATAATACTTCCGTGGAAAGTTATGCTTATGCACATGAGTCTCCTCCCAACACTTAAGCCTCTTACAGCTGGCTGTTGAATGAACCAGTTTCCCCTCCTCATTAGAGGAATTTCTGAACTGAGTAAAGAGGCAGGAGGAGTTCCGTAGTCCCTGAAATCCTACCAGATGAGCTCCTGTATGGGAAAACCTGAACCCATGCCCTGAGAAAGAGGGTGTGGGGAGTTGGGGGGCAATGACCATGGTTTTGGTTCTCTTGCTGTCTGTTTCCATGCCCCTGGTGGTGAAGGTCTCTGCCAACCCCCTTTATGGAAGCACATAGGTCGTGTTCATCAAAGCGCACCGCTCTAAACCACAGGGTTGTGAGTGCCTTAATGGTAAGAATTCTTTCACCTTTCAGCCATCAAGGTTTCTGCCACAGTGTCTGATACACTGCAGGGATCTAATCAGCATTTGCTAAGGGCCCCAATGAGTGAGTTCACGCACCCTTCCTAGCCCCTTTCATCCCTAAGCCTCTTAAATTCATATTTTTATTTCCATGAACCACCCAAAATAATTTCTGTTCGCATTCAATCATCTCCTAGATCTACTCCCTCACATCAGATACTCTGGAGTGAATCCCCGTGCCTTCTAAGTTATTTGTATTATTGATGAAACACCCGAAGGACTGCATAGTCGGGTGGCTGGGAAGGATGGTGTGAGGATGTTTTCTGGACAAAACAAACATTAGTGTATACAAAGCCCAGAACCAAGAGAATGCTTCTGGAACCAATGGTTTCATCTGTAGGTGAAGGGCCACCAAATGGGGATGCAGGCTGATGGTTCCAACCTTAAAGCTGTTGAAGCATTTTAAGCAGGACGAAAGACTGAATAGCATTTCGGTGCTTATCATGTCCCAGGTGCCAAGCTAAGCACTGACTACAGTATTTCACTGAATCCCCACAACTACTCTGTGAGGTAGGAATTAGCCCCATTTTATAGAAGAGATGACATTGGCATCAAAGTGGAGAATGGATGGACAAGAGGAAAGCCAGTTGGGCAGCTGACTGAGGTAGGGAGGAGGGAAGAGAGAAGGTAGATGGAGAGAGTGTGTTTTCTTCTTTTTCAAGCTTTAGCTTGGAGGAAGAGGAGCTGGAAAGGTGGTAGGTTAAGGGGAGTTTGTTGGTTGCTGTCTTTAATACACCTGAGGTTCGGGGGCGCCTGGGTGGCTCAGTCGACTAAGCATCGGGCTTCGGCCCAGGTCATGATCTCATAGTTTGTGAGTCTGAGCCCCATATCTGGCTCTGCGTTGACAGCTCAGACCTGGAGCCTGCTTCAGATTCTGTGTCTCCCTCTCTGCGCCTCCCCCACTCATGCTCTGTCTCTCTCCTTCAAAAATAAATAAACATTAAAAAATGTTTTTAAAATATGCACAAGGTCCATCCTTGCTTTTACGTTCAGACAAAGTACTGGTAGAGAGGGAAGCTGATGGTAAGACTCTAAGGAGGAAGTGGACCGAGAGACGTACATGTAAATAGCATGAACCTTGGATGGGAGCAAAGGCGTGTGTTCTGCTGCAACTGGAAAGGGAATGGGGGAAGGGACAGGAGCAGGTAGGGAAGTGGGGCCGAACAATGCAGAGGTGCAGCCGACATGTTGTTTGCTCAACCAACGACCCATGTGCCCTTCTTCCTGGACAGAAGTTGCCAAATGCATTCAGGGTTCACCATCCCCATGGGGCCCAGGCTAAGAGGAGGCCAGCCCCAGAGGATAATTCTTGATTGGCCTGATCCAATGATGATCACCCAATTCCTTTGGCTCAGGATTGGTTTAGGGTGGGCATGTGAGCCAGTTTTGACCAATCAGATATGACAGAAGTCTGCTGGAGGCTACTGGGAAAATATGTTCCCACTCTTAAGAAGAGACACCAGGAAGGCAACAGTCTTTTCCTTTCTCAGGAAGGAAGTGAGGATGAGATGGCTGGAGCTAGGGCAGCCATCTTGCCACCAGCTGGAGGATGAAGACCACAGAAGAGGGCAGAGTGGAGAGAATCACAGAGAAATGGGCCCAGGGCTCCTGGTGCACCCTGCCTGGGGCCATACAGAGCCTGCAATTGGAATAATCCTAATATGTGAGACATTAATTGATAGATTTGCCCACACGCACAAAAATTCTAAATTTCTCAGTTCAAAGGATGTCTATCTAGGTGTGAGGAATAAAATAGTGGGAAAAACATATGGCCCAGCAGGAGTGGTTTCTCTCTTCTTCTGCCAGAAGTTGGGAAGACACAAGTGGGAAAGAGTTTGGAGAATAAATGGTTGAGGAGTCCCCAAATTATCTATCACCCCACAGTGGAGTTCCTCAGCTGGGAGCAGAAAGGGCAGAGTGCCCTGTGCAAACCTGTTTCTCTTGTGTTGCACTATGAGGGTCACAGAGTTTCCTTTGGGCCCAGGGAGGCTTAACATTTGATAAACCCTGAAGGAAAAATCCAAAGTTCAGTTTTACAAAGCACAGAAAATAGAGCGCTGAGAAGTCCCTGGAGCACCTGATTTCAGAACTGCATGTGCTGGCTAAGCGTCTACTTGGGCCGATGATGATGATTCTCTGTGTCCTGCACATAGACTCAGTGTCAGAAACAGTCTCCAGGTCTAAGCTGCTTGAGTAAAGAGCGGACTGATCCAACTGTATCAAGAGCCTTTGAAAGGAAAATTCTCAACCACTTCCGCGGGAACCCCTCAGAAGTCAACTAGAAGAATGATCTAGATCTACACCGTCCAGTGCAGTGGCGACTAGTTACAGGGGGCTCCTGGACACTTGGAATATCATTCCAAACTGACATGTGCTATAAATGTAGAATGCATACCAGACTTCAAAGACTTAGAAAGTGAATGTAAAATGTCATCAATAATTTTGATATCATTTGCATGTTGAAATGATAGTTTTTTGGCTATATCGGGTTAAATAAAAGTATATATGAAAATCAATTCCATCTGTTTCTTCTTTTTTATAAATGTGGCTGCTAAAAACTTTAAAATAACATTTGCAGCTTGAATTGGACAGTGCCGAGCTAGATTGCTGGCCCCTAAGAAGCCATCAGGTGGAGCAAGGAGACCCCGTCCATGGAGGTTGTGGTGTAGACCTTCCATCAGGCTTCCCTTTAAGATAGTGTTTAAAATTTAAGTCATTGGTTCAAGGCCAGCCAAGTAAAATGGGGGGTAAGGGGTGGGGACTGAGAGATGAGGAGAAAATGACAGGTCTCAGGACTAAATTCTTGATGAGACTGAAAAGAAGTTGTATTTGTACAATTCACTCATTCATCCATATCTCATTGTCATCCATAGAGACAGAAAACAGACAAAGAGCTTCCTCAACCTCACAGGGTTTTGATGTTGATTGTGTCTATTCTTTTTGTTTTCTTTTTTCTTTTTTCTTTTTTGAGCAATCTCTACACCCAACGTGAAGCTTGAACTCACAACCACAAGGTTCAAGAGTCGCATGCTCTACTAAGCTGGCCAGGTATCCCCATCCCCATGTCTATTCTTGAAAAAGCTCCTTTAAAAAAACTGCATCAAGTTGCTCACTTCTGTACCACTTACCGATTTGTCCCGGGAGATCTTCTTGAAGATAACGTGGTTTGGTGCAGCCTTGCCGGTCTTCCCGATGGCCGCCATGTTCTCTGTCCCTGGAAGCTTCTTCCACCGCGGGATGTAAGTCAGGTGTTAGAGGGCTGGGGAAAGGTAAAATGATCCTCAATATACAGTCAAGGACATTCTTGGTATAAAACCAACTTGTGAGATGCTGTGGATCCATCAGACATTTCTCTGGATCTGCTTGAATATCGATGTTTGATTAAATAAGGTCTTTGTCTAGTTTCTATTACACAGTGGTGTGCTTTTTTAAAAACATGTGTTTTATTTCTCTTGATAAGCCTCAAACATTTCTTAGAAAACCTCACTCAGAAGCCCAGCTAGATTCCAATGAGAAGGTTTTAGTTCCTGATTAGCCTTTGGTATCATAACACTTAGCCAGGTTGGATTTAAAATTCTATCCTCACAATGTCTTATGGTAATTAGAATAGAGAAAGTTCCTGAAGACCACTATATAACCACTTCACAAATATTATTTTCAAACTATGTCAAGTCCCCAGAAGTTCTTTTTTTTTTAATTTTTTTTTAACGTTTATTCATTTTTTGGTAGAGAGACAAAGCATGAGCATGGGAGGGGCGGAGAGAGGAGGAGACACAGAATCCAAAGTACGCTCCAGGTTCTGAGCTGTCAGCACAGAGCCCAACGCGGGGCTCGAACCCACAAACTGTGAGATCATGACCTGAGCCGAAGTCAGACGCCCAACTGACTTAGACACCCAGGTGCCCCAAGTCCCCAGAAGTTCTGCCCAGCAACTCATACTCAGCTGTTTTCCTATCCTGTTCTCTCACTGCTCCCCAGCTTTACGCACAGTGGAAAAGCCATCTTAGCTGTCCAGAACTCAGTGAACTGAGCCTCTTTAGCAAGCAAAGTCCCTGAAACCACACGGAGAAGGCAAACCTGGGACACACTGACCACATGAAAATGCCCATCGTCCTGACCCTTGCTCTTCCCTGTGCTTGCCCCGGGTTTCCGAGAAGCCTTGTGCTGGGGATGGTCATGTACCTTGTGCAGCCAGATGGGCCCGGGAGGCGAGGAGAAGGGCTCTGTCCCTCTGGGGTGAGCAGCCGGCCCTGGCTCTGTGTAACCAGATGACCCCACCGAGGTCCCCGGCTGATGTGCGTGGGGAATTTGTAGGGAACTTGGGGAGGGTGCCCACACCCGGGTCTCAGTGTCTAGAAGCCAAATCCCATTTAAGGAGCAGGGTGGAGAAGGGATTAGGGTTGAGACGGGCGAATTGGTGGTTTCAGCAGTTCTAAGCATTAGGCAAAGGCACGAGTCTCCGTCCAGAGGGGCTCACAGGTGCAGGAGCGCCAGTGGGGAAGGCGTGGTGCGGGGGAGGATAGCTCAGGAAAAGCTGCTTTTTATCCTAACCCTCTTTGGGTTCTGGAAATAGACTCATTAGCCCTTCACCCCCAGTATCACCGGGACAGGGGATTTTCGAGTGCTCGACAAACTTGATTAAACTCAGCAGGTGGCTAATGCAACCTTGGGCGTGGGGATAGAAACAAAAAGGTCAAGGAGAAATGTCAACCTCAAGATGAATCCTGGTGTTATTCAAGCCAGACCAGATGAGTGCCTCCCCTCCACCCCTTGCCCTCCTGATTATTGTCCCCAGTCTTGTCTGTTCCTCCCCCCACATGCGCCCCTCCTCCCCCCTTGTCTCTGGAATCTGTCCGCATCTTCTCATCCCCGGAGCCTCCTCCTGAGTCCACACCACCCCCTCTGCTTCCTTGGACCATAATGTCTCCTGCCGTCTGACTACCTCCATGGCCAGCCTCCGGCTCCTTGTCTGCAGTGGAAGAGGGGCCTCCCAAACCCTGACCTGTCCCCTCCGTTTAGTATCTCCCACTGTTGTCAGGACACGGGCACCATCTTGAAATCTCTACCTGCTTTCCTCATTGTCCTGTACCACATTTCCCCCCACTCCCCCACCCCACTGTTCTTTTTTGCCTGGAACAATCCTCTTCTCGGGGCGCCTGGGTGGTTCAGTCGGTTGGGCGTCCGACTTCGGCTCAGGTCGTGATCTCACAGTCCGTGGGTTCGAGCCCCGCGTCAGGCTCTGTGCTGTCAGTTCAGAGCCTGGAACCTGCTTTGGATTCTGTGTCTGCCTCTCTCTCTGCCCCTCCCCCACTCACGCTCTGCTCTGTCTCTATCAAAAAATGAATAAACGTTTAAAAATTAAAAAAAAAAAAAAAAAGAACAATCCTCTTCTTCTGTCTTCAACTTGCTGACTCGTTTCACCCTTCGTGCTGTAAGTGAGGAGTCCCATCGTCCAGGGAGCCTTCCCAACTTCCGGGGCTGGGTTGGAGGCACAGCTGCATTTGAGGCTTGTGTGGTTATTTTATGATCTTTCTTCCCTCACTTGACTCTTGGCTCCAGGAGGGCAGGCACCCATCCTGTTGTTTCCCTCACCTCTGCGTTCCCGGTGCCTAGAACGACAGCTGCTCACAAGAACACTCAGGGAATGAACACATGGACACTGCAGACACATTTACCTATTGGACTTGACCTTGTGTCCGGGAATGAAGCCAAGTCTAAGCAAAAAGCATGTTCTAACACTTTGGGGTGTTAGCATCTATGGAAACATTCCGGGGGCTCCGCCTCTGTCTGGACAATGCCTGCAAGGCCCTCCCAGATTTGCTCCCCTGTTACCTCTTGTGAGAAGTAAGGGAGATGACTCATTTTCAGAAATACCAAATAAAAGCTACACTGTCTAGTTAACAAGTTTATAACCTATTGGAAGTATGTACAAACCCCCCCCCCAATGGAGTCCCAAACCCTTACACACTTCACTTCTTGGTTCTTCTTCCCCTCTCCCTTTTGAGCGCTTATTTCCAGAGGCCAAAGAACATGCGTCAAAGAACAAAGGGAGGAGGGAATGAACATTTGCCCCAATCAGACTACTTCACTTCACTTCACTTCCCTGTGCGCTGAGTCTCCACATCCCTCCTTTGAGTGGGCCGATGGGCTTATTTCTCACTACCTCACCCACTTCTCCGGCCTATTGGTCTCTTCGCTTTTCTTTAAAGCTGCCACAGGGCCTTTGCGCTTAACTGTTTCCTGTTCTGGAACACTCCTCTCACAGAGAGTCGCTTCCTTTGGGTCTTTACTTCAATGTCACCCCATTCACCCCACAGCCTATAACGTACCAGCTCGCCCAGAACTTGCAGCCTTCTCTGCATTATTTTTCTTGTCACTTATCACTGTCTCACATACAGGAGAAGCTGTGTGCCTTGTTTTCCTGTCTGTCCCCGGCCCCATCGTTCCTGGAATGCATGCTCCAGGGGGGATAGCGACTTCCGACTACCTATCCCATCTCCAGCACTTAGAAGAGGGATCTCACTAGCCTTGAAGCAGCACATCGATGAGTCTCTGGATTGCAACAGTGTAATAGCTGGCAGAAACTTTTTAAATTTCTAAGGGGGAAAGCTTTTTTTTGTGTTGCTTTTTTTTTAAACCAGAGGAATGCCAGCAGTAGCTGGCAAAAGGAATGACAGAATTAGAAAAACATCATTTGACAAACTCTGATTCCATTAGCCAGCCATGCCTTTTGATTTTCTGTATTTTAGTATGTAAGTAATCTCTACAGTCATTGTGGAGCTCAAACTCACAACCCCTCACAACCCCTCGATCAAGAGTCACCTGTTCTTCTGAGCAAGCCAGGTGCCCCATATTTTCCGTTATTTCTGTTGCCTTGACATCTGGGGCTCTGCGGCCCCTGGAGACTGCTAGCCCTTTCCTAGAGACAGCCTTTCATACGCAAAGTAACCAATTCAGAGCCCACACACCTTGGAGGCCTCCTTTCCTCCCTGGTCAGGCTCTCACACTGAGCTACTCCCTGGTCAGGCTCTCACACTGAGCTACTACTGCCCTGCCCCAATTATCCCCAGACCAGGATTCAGACACTGGAGAGAGTCCATCACTAAAGAGCCAGAAGAAGTTATTCAAACTCTCCCAATCTTCAACCCACATATCTTGCTTCATCAGCTCTTTCCTGGGGAAACCACAGAGACTCTTGCCCATGTTTTCCCCTCCATCCCTCTGCCCCCTGGCGGAATCTGGTGCTTCCCCATGTGGCCCCACGTGGCATGGGCTGTCCCCTCCTTTTGGGAACTGTAACAGATTATCTTTTCAGTGGCCGTTGTCTCCTGATCTGTTGGCCTTACCGTGGCTGAATGATAGTGAAAGTTACTATCAAATACTGATGAAATGATTGACTCAGACAATTATTCATTGGAGTCAAAGGCCTCAGGTGAAGAGGTGATGGGGAAATGGCTGCCCCTATAGCACCAAAGTGATGGCATTTGGATCCTGGGCTTATCACAAGGTGCAAGCCTCACAGTACTGGGGGGACCAGGCATGGTCCATGGTCAATCTCAGAATTGGCAATGATGCCAACCAGATGTCACGTGTCACCTTGGGTTAACTGGAATCCATTAAGCCTTCAGACATCACTTCTGGTTTATAGAAATGCAGGGAAGAGAGGAACGAGCTAGATGGCACGAGAGAGTGACTAGATGAATGGAAAAGTGGCTGATGTCTTTTCATGAGTCAATGTCACAGAAAAGGGAGGTACTAGATCAAAAAACGTTAAGGGACCCAACCTCCAGATGCAACGTGTGGTCCCAGACTGCATATCTCCAATCGGAAAAACCGGATCTACAGGACATTTTGGGTCTACTGGGAAAATCTGGATATGGTCTAGGTGGCAGGTAAGACGGAAATATCTGGAATAAGAAGGGAGAGCTAGTGACTGCACAAAGAAGATCATAGGATGGCATGCGTAATATGATCACACCTTGCAAATACACACCTATGCACCTATGCAAACTTGTACCTATATGTGTATACACACATATGCATGTTTAATATGCAGAATCTGAAAGGATATGTACAAGGAACTAACAGTGGTCTCTGTGTGGTGGGTATGTTAGGTTTCACCTGTTTTAAAAATTTTTTCTCCAAGAGTCATTTACTTCTCCCATAGCGGAATGGTTAAAATATAACACTGTCATAAATTTAAAAGAATCTCTGATTTTTTTTTCCCCTTAAAAACACGCACATAGGGGCGCCTGGGTGGCTTGGTTGGTTAAGCGTCCGACTTTCGCTCAGGTCATGATCTCGCAGTCTCTGAGTTTGAGACCCACGTCAGGCTCTGTGCTGACAGCTCAGAGCCTGGAGCCTGTTTCAGATTCTGTGTCTCCCTCTCTCTCTCTGCCCCTCCCCTGTTCATGCTCTGTCTCAAAAATAAATAAACGTAAAAAAAAAAAAAAAAAATTAAAAAAAAAAAAAAAAAAAACCACGCACATAAGAGAAAGGCAAATGACCAGGGTGCTTCTTTTAGCGTCTGCATCAGAAGGGCTGCCCTGAGCGGTGGCCGCAGCACCTGGGACCCGCCTGCAGCTGTGGGTGCTCTTGGGACGCCCGTTCTCTTAGCACCAGGCTGCTGGGAGGGTGCAGATCAGCAGACTTCAGTTACTGACCTGCCGACGCCTGGCAGGTGGAAAAAACTGGGGGTGGGCCGGATACCAGACCTCATTTTTTGGGAAATGGAGTCTCTGGTAGTCGTTCCCAGCCTCTGGTCTGTGATGAATTTTTCTCTGCTTGGCAGAAAAATGAGAAAAAGAAGGGCGCTGTTGTAAGTTTTGTCATGGAGCCAAATGCATTCAATGTAAATTATCCTAAGGTTATGAAGTTCTCAGCTTTTGGATATTAAAATGTCCTTTTTCTCTCTCTCTTTATTGAGGCATTCTTTACACACAAGTAAATCTGCCCATTAAAAAAATTTTTTTTCAATGTTTATTCATTTTTTTTTTTTTTATTTTTGGGACAGAGAGAGACAGAGCATGAACGGGGGAGGGGCCGAGCGAGAGAGGGAGACACAGAATCGGAAACAGGCTCCAGGCTCCGAGCCATCAGCCCAGAGCCCGACGCGGGGCTCGAACTCACGGACCGCGAGATCGTGACCTGGCTGAAGTCGGACGCTTAACCGACTGCGCCACCCAGGCGCCCCTGTTTATTCATTTTTGAGAGACAGAGAGAGACGGCACGAGCTGAGGAAGGGCAGAGAGAGAGGGAGACACAGAATCTGAAGCAGGCTCCAGGCTCTGAGCTGTCAGCACAGAGCCCAATGCAGGGCTCGAACCCACAAACCACGAGATCATGACCTGAGCCAAAGTCGGACGCTTAACCGACTGAGCCACCCAGTTGCCCCAAGTCTGCCCATTTTAAAGTGTGCCGTTCGAGGAGCTTAACTACCACTATGGTCAAGACAGAACATTGCCATCACCCCCAAAAGTTCCCTGGCCCCTATTTCAGTCAACTTCTCCACCAACCTCCCCAGTCCCCGGCAACCACTGATCTGCCGTGAGTTTTGCGTTTTGTGAAATCTATTGTTTAGAATGTAGGGAAAGGCTGGAATAATACAAGCGACACCCACACAGTCAACGCTGGGCTTTGACAACGAACACTTCCCTGTGTGTGCTCCACCTGTCTATTCCTTGTTCCTTTGGAACCCTTTGAAAGTAAACTGCAGACATCATGACACTTTACTCATAAATGTTTCAGAATGCAGCTGCTAAGCGTAAGAACAAAATGTCCTCTCTCTCATAAAATAAAGATTAGAGTAGATGGAAGTTCAGAAAAAAAACATCCTTACTTGGCCCAAAGAAAAAGTTGTCAACCTTTCTCTGGTTATTTTGGAAACTGACTGCTCTTTGAACGCTCGCCGTATGGGAACCACTGGCGACAGCAATGCCAGCTTCTCTGGAGTCGGCGTCCGGTGCCACGAAGCTACAAGCCCTGGGCTTCCCCTCCCAGTACCAGACGCAGCACCAGGCTGGGGATGTTCAGCTTAAGAAGCTTATGGGCTTTGGGGCTAGGTTATCGTGTTAGGGTTTTACGAGGGCACATGTGCAAGGAACACTGGCATACTCCGCTAAACGTCAACTACAACATGAAAACCTTGTGTCCTCATTGCCTTGGTTTCACCGAGGCAGAGAGGACCCGAGAAGACTGGGGTCTACTGGATTTACGAAGACTGCCAGGGAATCAAGAGCTTTTAAAAGCCACCTTAATTCCAACATGCACCTCTCGGTCAACTGACCTAAAGAACAGATAGCTGTTCTAGGTCAGGCTGGCTTAGAGCATCTGAAACCATAAATGGAATCCTGTGGGTTTGGGCAGACACCTCGGAAAAGAACGTAGTCCAGGGGCACCTGGGTGGTTCAGTCGGTTGAACGTCCGACTCTTGGTTTTGGCTCAGGTCACGATCTCGTGGTTCGTCAGTTCAAGCCTTGCATCAGCCTCTGTGCTGACAGTGCGGAGCCTGCTTGGGATTCTCTCACCCCCTCTCTCTCCGCCCCTCCCCTGCTTACTCTCTCTCAAAATAAATTAAAAAAAAAAAAAAAAAGGATGTAGGCCACACTCCACCCCTAGCTTGGTTCTACTCTATATCCACAATAAGAAGTGGCTGAATGCTTCCAGGGATGGGGAAATCATTACCACCTTTCTTTCAAACTGTGTGTGACCCATGGGGAAATTGTTAGGAAGGACTCAGCTTCCCTTCCACCTCTCTTCATTGCTGCAAATTAATCCAGTATCTTCTACGTGTGACTCTTTTCATGATCAGGACACAGATGGTCATTCCTCATGGGCATCGAAACCCTCTCACCATGCCGGAGGCCCACCCTTACGCAGATTTCGAATGTCCGTGCTGAGGCGTCATGTAGGGAATGGTACCTGGCGCTCCAGGTCTCCATGTAAAGGAGACATGTGGTACAAACAGCCCCAGACTGGAGTCCTGGGCTCTGTGGCCTACGGATGGGTCCACTGCGACCTTGGGGAGGTAGCTGGGCCTCGGCCTGCCACCTACAGACTCCTGACTTGCAGAGTTGGGGAGATGCATCAAATGTGCAGGTGAGTCCTATAGAAGGAGAGTCCCGTGCAGAGTGGAGGCAGGGGGATCCTGGCCAACACTTCCCTTTGTCCTCTCCCACGAGAGGCCAATGACATGTGCCTCGGGGGCTTCTTCACCCTGACCACGCCACGTGGGTCCCAACACCAGAGGGTCCTTCAGGGGTCATGAAGCTGCCTCAACACAAGATTTTGGAGCCGATCACAAACTGAGCAGCTTCCTCGTGACGCGGATCGCACGGAGAAAGACGCCTTTCCGAGGGGAGTACTGTTATGGATTGAGTTTGTGTCCACCCCCCACCCTGTGTGATGGGGCGCTGGGAGGTGATCAGGGTTGGATGAGGCCACGAGGGTGGGGCCCTGATCTGATAGGATTAGCATTCTTGTAAGAGACACCCACTCTCCACTCTGCAAGTGCAGCAGGAAGTCAGGCGAGCACGCGGTGCACGGCAGTGACCTGCAAGCTAAGGCTGCAGGACGGAACCCACCTTGTCGGTGCCTTGACCTCAGACTTCCCGCCTCCAGAAGTGGGAGAAAGGAGTATCTGTTGCCTGAGCTGTCTGAGCTGGTCTGTGGCGTTTCCTTAAAGCAACCTGAGCTAAGACAAGGGCGCACGCTTTTCTTCAGGTAGATCAACTGCTCTAGATCAAAAGAGTTTGGAAAAAAGCACGAACCTGGTTTCAAAAATGCCCCCTTTTTTGGTTGGAATTAGACAGGGGTGGTGGTTGTCCAGTGTGAATCCGCTTTAAAATGGCTCATTTTATGTGAATTTCAATACATCTAAAAACAGTACACATTTTGCACTGTGACCCCAAACCTACAGCTACATGCACACAACGGCTTCTACACAACACTTCCACTTCCTCTGTGGTTTATTCCTAGATTTTAACTACTCTCCATCCCTCCCCCTCTCTTGTCCCCTTGGCCCCCCTTTGGGGGCTGTCTGGTTTGCTTTTTGCTGACTCAATCCTACTAAATAAAAACGCGACCAAGCGCCCACTGTGCCAAGCACTGCCTGGGGGTCCAGGATACGGCTGCTCCTGAGACTTTACTCACAGGCTCTTGGAACCATCTGGGCGTGTCCTCTAGGGATCAACACACTTCTGATTCCCGACCAGAAACCAGACTGTGTCCAGCCTGCGTGCTGCCTGGCCTGACTTACAAGCATAACTGTGGTTTCCTAAGTCTGTTTCTCTGGGAGAAGGAAGCCCAGAGCCCAAATTCACCTGCCCTCCTCTCCACATCTAGGGCCAGAGCAAATCCACAGAAGCCTGGGACACAGCGACATGCAGGGCTGCTTGTTCCCACGTGGGACACACGTACTGCCTCTATGAGCAAAGTCAACCAAATCCAGCATGCGGCATAGAAAGAAGTCTGCAACAGATACTGTTCTGGAATAAAAAAGACCAAAGAGGAGAACAGAATGTGGCCTTACTGTGGACAATTCCCTTTCCTGTCCCCATGCGGCGCCCCACACTCAGGCAGATGCCTGTGCCATCTGCTCTGGCCAATGGGATGTGATAAAGGCGACCCAGGCAGAGTGACAAGTGCTTGCACACTGACGCATGCATACTTGGTGCGTCACCCGTGTTCTCCTAGCTGCCCGCCAGACGTGAGGCCACCCTCTACTATTCATCCTCAACTGGGCCGGCCCAGCCCTCTCACAGAATCGGGAGAAAGAATCGTTGTTTCAGGCCATTACTTTTTAAGGTGGTTTGTTATGCAGCGAAAGCTAACTGGATCCTGATCCAAACAAGCCAATCGTAAGAAACCCATTGTTGAAACAACCAGGAAAATTCAAATATAGATTGGATAGTCAGGGACATGGAGTTCCCGTTAATTCTACGAGGTGTAACTTACGGCACAGCGTCCTGGTTAGCTTGGGATGATGCATGCTGATTTATGGGGAAAATGACATGCTTTCAGTTTGCTGGACGGGCAAGGGGAGGGGCACCGGGACTTCTTCTAGCCTCATCAGGTTCTGCATCCACCCGGACGTGGGTGTCTTCACTGTGCCCTGTGCCAGTCAGTCAGGGCTAGATGAGGGCCGCATAGCCCTGGGCAGAGTTGAGAGAGACGGGAGTGTTCGAGGAGCACAGCCCAGCTAGAGCACAAACAGTATGGAAAAAGTATCTGGAAGGAAGACAGGGAGGGGTTGGGAGGCACAGACAGAAACCAGTAGGGCTGTGCTATGAAAGCCAGAGCTTCCTGAGGTACGAAAATCAAATTTTGCCGAGATAAAGCAGGTTAAGAATAATTTTTCTGATCAGAGACCAATCTTACTGGATCGCACCAATTTCCCTCCATTTTCTAACAAATGGGAACATTTCACTTAACTCAAGATTTCCAAAGTTTATTATTGGCTTGCAAATTTGGGATTTCTAGCGAGTGGGAATTACAGTAGGGCACAAGAGGAGAGACGTAGTGGAGGAAAGGCATCAACTCGGCCAGCCTGGGGCCGAGCCCGCGGGCCTGGAGGAGCAGGCAGGTTGCAGGCAATGGCGCCCACTAGGGGTCAGGACCCTAGAACAGCTTCTTGCCAAGCTGTGAAACGCCCCGACTTGTGACACGGGATGCGGTTGGGAGATCACAGGATCTGAGAGCCACAGGCTCCTTATGACCACCCAAGATCTCGCAGAAATCCAGAAACGTTTGTGGTTTCGTGTGTGGGGCGTTTCATCATGGCTGCTCTCTCTCCCGGTGCCCACAAGGGTGAGGAGTTTCAAGTGCACCTTTCAAAACGTCCAGTTCTCTAAGAGCACGGTCGTGCTACGTGCTACGCATGTGAAGACCCTGGTACACTCAGCAATGTGGAACTTCCCAAGCAGCTCACCCCTGGGGGCAGGCAGGCCCCTCCCAGCTGAGAGCAGCTTCGCCCACTCACGCCGGCATCCATACAAAATCTGTGAGCCACGACGTGAAAGGTGAAAGACGCAGGGGGCTTTGCAAGATTTCTAGGACAAAGACTAGCGTGTACACAGTATGTGCTTCACGAGTAAGGCGCCGAGCTTGATTTATCACACTGTTTGGGGAAACGACCTACGGAACAGTTCATCTAAAAAATATGTCAAAACAATCAACTTCTGAGGTATGTTAATGTCCGGGTCAAAGCCGACACCGCTTCCACAGGAGCGTACCAGCTCCGACCACCCAGACTCACCTGGGAAACGGGAAAACTGCGCCCACCCCACACCCCTGCCAGCAGAAGCCGCAGCAGTGGGGCAGGGCCCCAGACCTGACAGATGGGAGCATCAGGACCGTGAACTGGGTGCAAATCCTATTCCACTGCAGTGGGCGCCCGCACACTGAACAGCTCAGCCCTGGCAGTCAAGGGACCCGAAGAGCGCTTCACAGTGTGGACGGACCTCAAACTGAAGCATCTCTGTTCAAAGTAGAGAGCAGCCAAGCTTCCCTGCAAGTTCAAAGAAAACAGGATAACCGGAGGCTACTGCAATGCTTACTTGAGGCCTCTTCTGAGAATGACTCACCTCCTTGAAAGTGAGTACAAAGAGCTACAAAGGGCTCTCTCAGCTCTTTGGAGGCTGCCGGCTGCCTCTGAGACTTCAGATCGTGATGGAATCCCAAGCCCAGCTGCTGGGCTAAATGGACTTTGGCAGGCCCCTCAGTAAATGCAGCGGTAAGCGGACCGGACGGCGGTCTCTCAGGGAGGGTTCCGGAACGTCAGGACTCGTCCTAGCACTAGGCTGCTTGCTAGAGACCAGAGTGCCCACGAACAAATCACTCCTCTGTGAGGTAACTCATGCCCCTTCAGCAAAGAAGAGGCCAGAGACCAGCAGGAGACAGGTATAGCTCGTCGCCAATCCTACAGGCAAGGTCTCCGGTGAGGAACTTGGAGGCTCACATCTGCCACAGCACTGAGCTGACGGCGGGAGTTTCGTCGGCGCGCTGGGCTCTTGGAAGGACAGATGCCCAGAGGCAGGAGACCTTTTGTCGGGTTAAGACTCACATGTGACGTGAAACCGGAATGCTGGTTTTCAGGCAGTGGCAATTTGGGCTTAAATGCTGAATGACAAGGAGAGATTCCAGAAGAATACTAGCTGTTATTTACAAATGAACAAACACCAGGAAAAGAGATAAAAGAAACAGCTTTTTCTCCTAAGGACAGAAGAGAATAAAATAACCACCAAGAGACACAGAGTTTGAAAAGTATAGAACAGATTTCTTTTTTTATTTACAATCAAGTTCTGTTGGGCAACATAATTAAATAAATAACAGCTGCGCCCTGGCCTATGAATTCCACCTCCCCTTGAGCTCTTGGAGCAAGCTGAAATGGGGGGAGGAGGGCCGGGGAAAGAGGGAGGACGGCGGCGGCCCCCCTCCTCACCCAGCTCCAGCTCTCGTCACCCACAGCTGTCCAGAGAACAAGTGCAGAAGGAAAAATATAAAGTGCAAATTAAAAGGTGATAAAAGTATTGGTGTTTCAGTCACTCAAAAACTAAAATGATATACACAGGTAAAATGGTAAGGATAAATGTGTAAAAAAACCAAACAAACAAAAAAGAAAGCCACAGGCCAGTTGCCCCCGGCCTTGCTCATAACTCCTGAAACCTAAAGATGACATTCCCATGCTTCTTGGAATGGGCTTCTCGCACTAAAGCACCGAGGGGCTATTGCACGTAGGCTTGGCAAAAGGGCAGTGACCTGGAACTACCGGCTCCAGGCGAATACATTCGAGGCCTCCAATCCCTCGTCACCCGCGGGTAGAAGCGAGGCACCCGGGAAGGTGGCGTGCACCCACTTTCTGGGAGTCTACAGACGGACACAGGAATACACTCTGCCCCTGCAGCACACTTTCCTGGAAGAAGGTTTGCACCCTTCCTCTCCCGCCTCCAAAAAGTATTTTTTAACCAAGTTGGGATTTCTCTCTTGACTGAGAAATTAGTATATAGCACTGTTGGGGAGAAAGGACGCTCAAAGCTTTGAAGAACAGAGGCTTTCTAAGAACAGTCTGGGAGAGCTAAGGAAATTCCAACAGTAATCAGATGAGATCAGAGTGAGAGCCTCGTAATAATGACACAGACCAACGGGGAGGGACCACAGTCCTGTCTCCTCAGAAATCAGGGCAGCCCCCGCAGCCGAGGACAGGGGTAATCCTGTTTGGGTTTCTGTTAATCCAATGATTAAAGCGAGTTCACCAGGAAAATGACCCCAGGGTGACAGGACATGCATTCGGCCAGAACCAACCGTAGAAGGTCGGGAGAAAGCCTGGAGGGAGAACCGACCCCAGGCGTGTGGGGTGTTCCCGGCACTGCCGGCCTGCGAGGAAACCAGTAGATGTCCCCGCTCCCCCCACTGAGGTATGGAAGATCAGAGCCAGTAGTGTTTCCCACCGAATCAGGGCAAGAACCCGCACCTCTGCTGAGTGACTACAGGGTCAGGTTCTTGCACTGTTATTCCTTCAGGCCGTAGAGACCTCAGCCCAAATCCTCGGAAATCCCGTGCAAAGGAAGCCACTGCACCACGTGGCTCGGGCTCTCCACTGGCGGTCAAAGCCACACCCAACACACCCCCCGCCAGGACAGAGCTGCGGGAGCCTGCGTGCGTCTCCGGCTTCGGCTCTGCTCTCTCTCGAGGAGGTGCCGTCAATATTCTGACCACAGCACAGCTTTGCTTCCTTTGTCCACACTGACCACGTGGGAGCCGGAGGGGGACCACGCCACTGCATTGATGGACGAGCTTCAAAGGGAGAGGTCGGAACATGTGTGAGATCTCGGTGAACTGAACACTAGGTCCCCTTCATGTTCAGGGAGCAAGGCCTTTTCCAGGGCCTGGTTTACTTGGCAGTATTGCTCCCACTCACAGGCAGGCCCTTACTAACGTGCCAAAAAACCCGAAGGAACCCCGCGTTGTATTTTCGGAAGCGGTTCAGGAATGAAAGGAGCCAGGCCTTATCAAGGCTACTACCCCAAGGGGGCAGCTCGTACCCTCAGACGAGAGCCTCAGGGGGCTGAGGGGCGGGCAGTGGCCACTGCTCTTGGGGGCGGAGAGAGGTGGTGACGGAGGAAAGCCCGGTGTCTCACTAGCAGCGAGCTTGGGTGGAGAACAAAGCTAAGACATAAAGGAGGCCGGGGGAAGACTGAAAAATAGCACGCGAAAATCAGTGTTTACGAGCAGTCAGTTTCCTGTGCAAAGGGGCTGAGAAGGGAGGAGAGGCGGAGAGGAGGGGCCAGTTAACGAGGAAGGCAGACTGTCGCCCCAACCTCTCTCCGGCAGCCACTACTCGAACGGCTCTAACCGAAACAGCCCGTGACACCAATAAGCAGAACGCCGCCCTCCGCTGTACTGCACAAATGGCCCCAGCTTCTCTCCACCGACCCAGCTCACGGCAGAGCGAGCGAGCGCACGCTGCCCTCACGGGGCTGACTCAGGTCCGTGCCCGAAGAGGAAAGGACCCCTGGGATGAAGTCACAGGACCTGCTTACGACCGCAGGGGGTTAAGAGGGTTCACCTTACCCATGCTGCTTTGAAAGGACCTTCTCCACTTTCCCCGAGAGCACGCTCCAGACGTAGAGGGAGCCCTCAGCCGAGCCCGCTGCCACGTAACCACCGTCAGGGCTGGAGAACACGGAAGACCAGATAAGGTGTCAACCGCCCACCCCCGATTCAGCGTCCTGCGGGAGAAGCGCCACACAGGCAGAGCCAGAGCTAGGCAAAGGGGCTGCCCTTCTCCAGAGAGCCTGCCCGGCGCTGTCCCGGAGAGTCGCCCACCCTCCCCGGAAGCCTTCAAACAGTTCTTAGGATACCAGAAAGGAAGGAGATGGTGATAATGACCCCTAGTGATGAGCTTACATACAGGTCACTCTTGGACACTCCCTCAGGGTGAGAGGGTGTGCAAAGGCCCCCTGGGGATGCACTGGGTGGGGGGTGGGACGAGGGTCGAGGCGGGAGGAGCGCCACCACTCACCTGAACACAACTCTGGTCCAATCAGAGCCGCACTTGAACCCAGGGGCGCTGCAACCAACAAAGCACTGTTACCCCAAGAGCTCACCGCACTCGGGACTTATGAGCAGGGCCAGGGCCTCTGGTGTTCACGTGACCCCCCCAGGAAACTGGCAAGATTCAAATGCAACCCCAAACCAACGGGTCCAGTTACCTAAACGTCTGTCTGACGGCGTTTACTCGAAGATCGATGATTTTTAGAAGATCATCGCGAGAGCAGCTGAGGAGTTCGGTTCTCTCCGGGTTTAAGTCCAGGGCAGTGACCTTGCCCAGCAGCTCCATCTCCCGGACGATGCTCTCCGATCTACAAAAGGGAAGGGAAGTCTGAGAAAACGGGACACCGAAGTGTCAGAACTTGCCCATTTTCACCAGGATGCCGTGTTCCACAGAGAAGTGGGGAGAAGATAATTCGACTGGACCGCGGTACTCTTCAAGGACAGCGAATGTGTTCCAACCTTATAGAAATCGCCTCAGTGGCTGCTTTTGTTATTTTTTCTGTCAGTAAATTCTACAGTAATATTTTAAGTACCAGAACTCTGAATCTGGGAAGAACTCGTTTCCTTGCTCATTTGGGGATGATGTGAGTGCCAATCAGAGCTCCGGATCGGCACAAACCGAGCAGGGCTATCATGTATTTAAGGCTCTTTCAGTGATAACACTTTGCTGAACCCAAGGGCTCAGAAACTTGCTCTGGTGGGTCCGGGATGCTGTACTGTGCGTGGACGCACGTGTGGCCTCTCACGGGCTCCCTGCCTTACAAAGTTCGGCTCCGGGACCCCCAAGTCCGGCTGCGTGATTCCAGGTGTGGAGCTGGACTCCAGGGAGGAGTCCCCGGCCAGGGCTGTGAACGGCAATCCTGCAAGGCCCTGTCAGGTGATACAGCCAAAGGAGGTGTGGACCCTTCTGTAGTCACTTTGGCGTAGGCTTTCAATGAAATGATGTCCTACCCCAAACCCACGCTAAGTAACAGTGTTGATCTCATCGTCGCTAAACATGTGGCTGGAGGCAAGCCGATGCCCTTCCCTGCACCTCAGGGTCTGTCTTCATCTGTCCAATCAACGGGTGGACCAGGAGATTCCCCATACCCAGTTCGACATTAACACGCCATGTTTCAGGTTCAAAGAGGCTAACCAGGGGGTATGAATACAACTTGGAAGGGCTGCCCAGGAGGTGCCAGCTTCACACCAGGCCTTCCTAAGCATCATCTAGAAGCACAGGCTCCTCGTCCCCACCCTCCACAACTGTCCTGCGTTCACTGGGACCAGTAGCGACCTCCCTCCTAACCCACCGGCCTCGTCCCACCGGACTCCCCTCGCCCTCAGACTCCTCTGCTCCCCCACCCGTGGCCCAACAACAGGACCCTCCAGCTCCCTCCCCATCTGTGACCACCCTGCCTCGGTGGCTCCCTAAAACGCGGTCTCCTGTTTCTCGGGCCACCGCTGAGTAACTCTGTCCTCACGTCTTTGGAGTCCTCCCGCGAGGACTCGTTTCCCAAAAATTCTGCTTCGGTTTACCCAAATGTCCCTTGGAAAGCACAAACGTCACGTCCTTATCTGAACATAGAATCTGTCGATTGTTCCCCGCGTGGCTTCAACTCTCCCCTTCCTCACCCCCCAAATGCAGATTCTCCCTCAAATCCACTCCCCCGCCTGCCTCCCACGCTGCTGGAGGAGGTCCCCGTTCCCAGGACACCGTCCAGACAGCACTAGCACCGTCTGCTCACTCGTGCGCATGAGGAGCAGTCCTCCCTTAAACACCCGATGGCTCAGAGGCTCAAGTCATTTACAAACACTGATCTGCTCCCAACCCACCACCTGCTGGTCCTGTCTGCCCACACCCCGATCTGCCATCTCAGCCACACCAGGCCGTCCCGCTGTCCTGTCTGGAGAGTCTGCCAGTGAGCTTTTCTGCCATGTGACGCCTGCTCACTGCTCCAGACTCATCCTGACCGGTGTTTTCTCACATCCTTGGACAGAGGTGCCCAGCTCTACTTCAGAACACTGCAGGCTTGCGTGTCAGCTTTAAACCACCGAGCTGTCCGTCTTCGCTTACGCGGCACTTGGTAAAGGGCCCAGTGAGTGCACAGGGCACGCTCGTAAGTGACCGCTGAACGCAGCGGTCTGCCTCATGGTAAAGAATTATGGAACTGTTACGGTAAGTGTGCACTCGGAGCTCATTTCTGCCACTTCCAGGGACTTTAAAAAACACAACCCAGACACAAAACATCACCAGAGTTCCACCACAGACAGACCCTCCCCTCAGCCGCCTCCACCGAGCTCTCGGGTTTTATACCGGATGTCCCAGAAACGAATTTTCTTGTCGAAGTGTCCACTCATCACACACTGCTCTGTGCAGACGATATCGTTGCAGCTGGATCCTGCAAACACGGTCTTTATGCCTGTGGGAAAACCATACGTTAGTGATCAGGCAGCGGCCCCTCGGTGGCCGTGCGCATAGCAGCGCTGCCCTCTCGCCCCAGCTAGCCAGAGCTCCTCATTTAAACAAAATCTCAAACGTGAAAAGCTGTCACTACCTCAACGCCACTCTGAGTATGAAACCGGACTTGCAATTCAAACTGTATCACACTAAACGCAGGCTTTCGGGTGGAAACAAACACCTCGCGGTTAACGTCTAATCGTACATATATTCAGAGAGACTGATTTCCTCACAGACTTTGCTGCGGAGATCCCAGAGCTTGAGGGTCCGGTCATGACTTCCGGAAACAATGCGCGCGTTGTCCAGCAGGAACTTGGCAGACAGCACTTTGCCGCTGTGTCCTGTGAGCGTGTGCTAGGGGAGAGAACACAGCAGGGGTGAGCCTTGGGGGACACACGCACCACGTCGGGAGAGCCAGCTTCTCAAAACACCCAGAGATCTGGTCAGGAACACTCAGACCAAAGGATACGTCATGGAGTGCGGCAAAACATCCAGAAAGTCTGTCTTTCGGTGCTGCCCAGGGGTGAGGTATCCAGAGGAAGAAGAGAAATCTCCCAGCACATTCCAAGACAAAACAAAAGCAGCGCAAACGTCACACGCCTCCATCTTCAAAACAATGGGACAGACAGCTGGAGTACCTTTTTGACATAAGCCCTGGGACAGATGCCACGAGTCCGCAGTACTCTCGTAGCTTTTCTGTAAAGCTGGCTTATATCAAATTACAAAATTCTAAAAGCCTCGGTTTTACCCAGTGCCTCTGAAAGTCCAGACCCTATTTAAAGTCAGGACAGGTTCCCTGCAGGCATAATTTACAAAAGGAAACATCAGGACTCTTTAAATAAACAATTAAAACCCCTGGGGGGTTTTTTCAATCAGAGGTCTCAGCTTGAAAAGTCAGCTGGGAACCACAGACACCAGCACTCCCGACAATCAAACCCCTTTGTGGCTGGCTGTCGGGTGCCGGCCACGGAGCCCAGAACTGAGGCCTCACCTAGGTCCAGCAGCCCCCCTGCCCATCACAGCACTATCCGGAGCCCCACGGGAGGCCAAGGGTTAGGGGAGGGGAGCCGGGGAGTCTGACTGTTCACGACTCATCGGTGACCTCTTTTCAGTGTGGGCCACATGCTTATGTGTGCAAACTGTCAAAGGCTCACTGGGTATTCATTGGTTTTTGGTTTTTTTTCTAACCATGTAACTAATAAGAAAAGAAAAGAAAAGAAAAGAAAAGAAAAGAAAAGAAAAGAAAAGAAAAGAAAAGAAAAGAAAAGAAAAGAAAAGAAAAGAAAAGAAAAGAAAAGAAAAGAAAAGAAAAGCTTTAATATGCTTACTACAACTGGTAACTAACTTACTGGGTTTCAACCCCAACTCCCGAGGAGGAGATCTCAGTTTTGTGTTACACATTTAGTGCTGGAATTTTTCAAACCAATCTTCCCTCCCTGCTCAGCGGAGCGGCGCCACTTCAGCCCAGGAACAGAAGACGCAGGCCCGCGCGTCCTCCTCCCTCAGGAAGGGAGAACCTGGCACGGATTCCAAGACTCCTCTCTCCCACTCTGAGGCTGGAACGGCATCGTACGACTGCTGCCAGCCAGGGGGCAGCTGTGCTGTGGCTGCGGCTGTGTAAAAACCTCCCACGGATCCTGCTCGTAAGATCAAGACAACTCCAGCAACCAGGCTTCCATTCACTACGGTTCAGGAGCGACGGCGCCACTCAGCACACACCATCCCGTCTGTACAAATCGTGGGGAGACAAAACACTCGGGAAGGTCCTCCTCACACTACGGAAATTAAGTTCTTAGCAAAGAACTATTTCAACAAAGTACCCAAAGTTTAGGGCACATTCACTGATTTCCTTCTTACTACAGAAGTAAAATCACAGCTCGCCAACACAGGAGAGACCCTGCTCACGAATGGGCTGTGCAAGCGCGCCCATTTTTGTGAACTCCACGTTTGTAATACTTTCTTCTATTTCATGTCAAAGTACTCCTAGAAGTTTACCCAGTGCTCTTTTCACATTATAGTGCAAGCAGTTTCTCACGTTGACAGCTGAAGGTGCATGGGCTTTGGGGTCACAACGCTTTGGCTTTGAACACCCGGGGGCCGGAACAGCCGGGAGACCACCCTCTTCCTCACGCTGTCCGGGTAAGGACCAAACAAGGTGACCTAAGCACAAGGCCCCACGGCCGGGGGCCCTGGCGCTCATCCCTTCCGCACCCCCGAAGAGTGCTCACGGTTACACGGGACGGTTAGAATCACTTTAGAAGTCGCGAGGTCATCGCAAACGATGCTGCAACGAATGGCTACGAGCACACAGCTTTCCCCTAATTTCCCAGAATAAAACTCATGGACTCCTCGAAGAAAGAAAAGGGATACTGTTACTTCCTGGCTCTTCATACGTAGGTTGGCCAAGTCTGGCCCGCTGCAAGCCTCGTTCCTGGAGGAAATCCAGCTGACAGGCCACATCTCCATGCTCTCCGGGGTACGGAATGTAGCTTCCTACAGCATTTGCTCTTTTGCATAACTTAAAACGTCCTTCTCTTAAATGGATCAGTTTTACGTAGAATTTTTATCCTTTCGGTGTTTTTGATGTTTCTTTTCATTAATTTTAACACTTTTAAGGGGCGCCTGGGTGGCGCAGTCGGTTAAGCGTCCGACTTCAGCCAGGTCACGATCTCGCGGTCCGGGAGTTCGAGCCCCGCGTCGGGCTCTGGGCTGATGGCTCAGAGCCTGGAGCCTGTTTCCGATTCTGTGTCTCCCTCTCTCTCTGCCCCTCCCCCGTTCATGCTCTGTCTCTCTCTGTCCCAAAAATAAATAAACGTTGAAAAAAAATTTAAAAAAAAAAAATTTTAACACTTTTAGCTTTTATCATCCTCTTCTCAACAGGGACTCCTAAGAGATGGGGCAGTGGGTTCAGATGTCACAGCAGCCTGAGCCTCCCTCAGAGCAAGGGCTCTGCCAGGCGCCTCTGTGCCTCAGGGCGGACTCGCAATCAAGCCGGCACCGGACCCCAGAAAAACGCACACCTTGAGGAGGGAGGTCCTGAAACAAAGCCAGTCCTGTCACTGCGGTTACTTTCCCACGTCAACATTAGGGAAGCGAACAGGTGGGTTCTTCAAATCCATTTGCTCAAGTCACATTGAAGTTTTGCAGTGACCTTCCGGATTTTTAAGGGGGTCTAAAACATCTGCTTGGTTCAAGGGAGTCCTCTGTCATGGACTCCTTTCAATACCAGGCTGTTTCTGGGATACCCTTGCTACAAGGATTTTACAGTAAACACTCAACCAATTGCTCCCTGCATTCTGGTCTCTCCTAAACACCATTCCCTTATCATAAAAGCTAAGGAGATACCGACCGACCAAGGCCTGGATCCTGAATTTCAGAACGTGGGGCTCCCTCCATTCATGTCTTCCGATATCTTCTGTTAACTAGGGTCTATCTATGTAGAAGCCAGAACCTCCTACAACAGGGAGCCCGTTATTTCCTGGAGCGTGGTTAAGAGTTTCATGTGGTTTTGCTGGGCACAGACAATCCTTAAAAAGGCCTCCCGATCTTCATCACACATTTACCGAGAGCTGACCAGAGGCCTTCAAAGCCAGCTAGCTCAGCGAAGGAGGCTAACCATCCTGGCACCAGCTCCCCAACCTGTCAGCAACCCCAGCTTAGGCTTGGTGCCCCAGCACCGTGAGCATCTCTCCAGTGGAACCCAGCCCACCTCTGTAAGCTAGCTCACTTGAAAAGAGTGTGCCAACATCGTGACCTCTGTCTTCCAGGTCTAGCTCCTGCCTCCAAGTCCCTTTCTTATTTCCGCCCACCTGAGCAGAACTCTTCCACCAATGAAAAATATCATCCTACGCAACTAGCTGACAACTCAACTGTTTGCTTTTCTCCTCAAGGGCCTACAATGTAAGGAAGACTGTATGTCCCTCTTCACTCTTAGACAGTTTTGCTATACCTCAGTCTCCGGAGGTACTAGAATAATCCAGGTCAATCAAACACAGAGAAGAGTACAGGCTTCAGTTCCAACTCGCATCTTCTCATCTGTTAACTGTGTGACCTTAGGCAATTTTGTGGGCCTGAGCCTCAGTTTCCTCACATACCTACTCACCTCACCTTGTGCCCCTGGCAGTTAAAAAGCAGTAATGTATATAACATATCTCAGTGCTGGGCCTAACACGTAAGAGCCACTCCAGAAGAGATCCCTTTTCCTTTAGGCAAATTAAGGACTCCAGAGGTATTCAACCCTGTCCCAAATGTCCAGTAAGTGATCGACAGGGAACAGAGTAGAGCACACGGTATGTGGATTACAATGCTGCCACGAGAACAGGCTAGGCCGCGTTGAGGGGGCAGAACTATAGGGCCTGAACTAAAAGCTTGTTCAAATGCCTGAACGGCAGTGAGCACTGCTTGAGCAGAGTCCAGCCCCGTCCACGGGCGCCCAGCTGCCCACCTCCCTGTTCTTCCATTCAGTCGAGAACATGCCTGAAAGCTCTCCAGCTTTCACAAGGGAACATCATCTCTGTCACCTTCACATCCCACACTTTGCACGTGCAGCCTTGGGTCTTCTTTCAACTGAGAATGACGAATTCTCACCCCGGAGGTCCCGACTACCATCTAGTACTGGGGATTTTCCATACAGCTCCTTAAAGAAAACGGACAGCCTGCGTGATACGGTAACCGTGCATTTCTGAAGATTCTTCCCGCCGCGTGGCTGCGTCTTCAAATCAGACGACCGGCACCTACCCAATGGACCATTCTGCCGCAGCTCCCCACCTCTCTGCGATTTATCTTGAGGTTTTAACATCATGTCCTACTTTTCATGGGGGCTGACATACGAAAGCTTGAATCAAGCCTTTTTCTTCATAAAAAGTGCATCCTCCACCTTACCTGTCAACAGCCTTTCATGAGCTCATGTGAAAACTGCTTCAAGCTTAAGAAGAAAAACGGAACGTCTCCAAATTAAGCTACTTGTTTTTCATTAGAACAAAAGTGAGACAGGGGCGCCTGGGTGGCTCCGTTAGTTGAGCGTCTGACTCTTCGTTTCGGCTCATGATCTCACGGTTCGTGGGATCAGGCCCTGCATCGGGCTCTGTCTCCCTCTCTCTCTGTCCCTCCCCTGCTTGTCCTCTCTCACTCTCTCCCAAA
The DNA here is from genome assembly GCF_022079265.1 of Lynx rufus. Taxonomy (NCBI): domain Eukaryota; kingdom Metazoa; phylum Chordata; class Mammalia; order Carnivora; family Felidae; genus Lynx; species Lynx rufus. The sequence continues at coordinate 6,811,634 of NW_025814834.1, forward strand.
TATAAATAAACTTAAAAAAAAAAAAAAAAAAAAGAACAAAAGTGATAGAACCATCAAGTTTTGGTCTTTGTTGTGGAGGCCAAGCAACTTCTTGGCAACTCTGGGTTCCAGGGCAAACCCCTCCACGTCCAAACCTGTCCTTCTCCCTCTCTCTCACACCTGTCTCCCAGCCTGGTTATGATCGCTGTCCTAAGTGCATCCATATGCATTCCTACGTCCTACTTTCAGCTATACTCTGTGAAGTGATTATTAAGTTTTAGAGCCCGTAACAAACACAATTTATACAATGGTGTCAGGATCGCTGAAGTTCAGCTAAAAGTGACACGTACCCAAGGCACCTGTTCTGAACAGGAACACGGAGACTTTCATGTGAAATGTGAGGGTTTCCTGCTGCAAATATTCTGAAACTGAACCTTGGACTAAGAAAGAACGTAATGTGGAAATGTAAATTTTCCCAAGGGAGAAAGGGAAAAGGGCAGAGGGAATCAAGTATGATTTTCAGGAAAACACGATTCTCCTCATTAATCAACCTGCCATTTCCTACATTTTGTCCCTAGAGAACCTCATGGAAGTTTGGAGATATTAGCTTTCTTAATTGAGTCTTACCCGTAACCGATAATCATCCACAGTCCAGATTCGACTTGCAAAATCATTTGAAGCTGCTAAGAGGTAAGATCCCTATGGGAATGAGGGAGAGTGGGGAGGGGGGAGACAAATTTTAGACGAATTAGAAGATCTCAGTCCACACAATACAAATTCCCCAAGAATCAGGTCCAGGAAAGGTTCAGATGCCTAAAAGCTGCACACCTGATGTGGAATACCAACCGTTATCCCCAGGATTCTGTCAACCCACCAATTTTGGTAAATCCACTTTTCTCCTGAGTCTGCTCAATCCCATCCCATCAGAATGCTGCAGACCCTCCAGCTCAGCCTGGAACTTGTCCTCTTGAGTTCACTAGTGCCCCCACCCCCCCTTCAGTAACCCCAAATACCAATGCTCTCTACACACTGTCCAAGCTGCAGAGCCCAGAGGCCCTGGCTCTCCCCTCCCTCAATCTCCTAACTACTCTCCTCGGAGACCCACGCATCTCTGATACATCTGGCCAGACCCCCTCTCCCCTCCACCTGCACCGCTGGGACTTCAGCCACGGCCTTTATCAAGTCTGCAGAGACAATGACAGGCTGGGGCACAGCAGACCTGACCCCCCCCCCCCCCACATCTTCATCATAGTCATTGTTGTGGAGGCCAAGCAACTTCTTGGCAACTCTGGGTTCCAGGGCAAACCCCTCCACGTCCAAACCTGTCCTTCTCCCTCTCTCTCACACCTGTCTCCCAGCCTGGTTATGATCGCTGTCCTAAGTGCATCCATATGCATTCCTACGTCCTACTTTCAGCTATACTCTGTGAAGTGATTATTAAGTTTTAGAGCCCGTAACAAACACAATTTATACAATGGTGTCAGGATCGCTGAAGTTCAGCTAAAAGTGACACGTACCCAAGGCACCTGTTCTGAACAGGAACACGGAGACTTTCATGTGAAATGTGAGGGTTTCCTGCTGCAAATATTCTGAAACTGAACCTTGGACTAAGAAAGAACGTAATGTGGAAATGTAAATTTGCTGCTGTGCCAGCAAAGAACTGATAATCTACATGCATCCTGACCTATCACTGATATCACTTAAGACAGAGAACAGCAGACAAACCATTTGAGTTAAACTCCAAGAACCAGATGTCTTACATTTTTTCTAAGACCTTCTAAACTCACCCATTTCCCCGGATACTATATACTTACAGCACTGTCAAATTCAATGCTTGTAATTCCTGCATTACTGCCGGACAGGGAGCCCTTGAACTCACATTTATCTGGAAAAAAAGAAAGATTGAGGAAAGAAATGAAAGAAAGAGTAAAGCCAATACTGAAGTTACAATGGGGCACCTGAAACACAATGGAAACCAATTACAGGCTCATAACAGCAGCTTTCCTGCACTGACGCAGAGTCTAAGAATAGCAGGACAAATACACAGTCAGCTGGAAGGACGATGCATGTGTACATGGACGCAGAGCTTAGCAGTTCGCATGCATTCAGTTGGTCTTTTCAAGAAATTCAGAGTCATTAATTCCCTTTACAAAGAGGTAGATGCGGGAATTTCAAAGACATGTCAATGCACCTAGAGACTGAGTTTTAGTTCTGGTACTTCTGAGTAAAATGTTTCTAATTCAGATAAATACGTCTTTGGGTTTGATCAGTATTCGCGTCAATTGAGCTATCGCTTCTGTAGAAGCTGACCACTAAATTTTCAGGATCCATGTGATAATTCTCATTCGGAGCTGAAAAGAATTTCTTTTTTTAGTTCTGTGTAACTGGCTAGTCCTCAGAATGCCAGTAAAGCTAGTTTGGAGTTTCTGGAATTTCTCCTTATGCTTACTCTGTCTCCGGGAACCTAAGATTCTGGCAATCCCACTGCCTGTCAATGCTCCCCTCTCCCCAGCCGCCTTCACCAACAGGCCCAGCCACGTGCCCGGGTCCTGCTTTCACACAGCTCTGGCCACCCACGCAGAAACTTTAATGATGCAGGCACAAACGTGTAAGTACGAGTCTCAAGATGATGTGACTAAGTTCCTTTTTTAAAGAGCAGCTTAATGATGACAAGTCCAGAGAAACAATTAGGGAACCATTCAAATCAAATTCATAAAAGGGGAGCACAAAATAGGGAACATTACAAAGAACAGCCTTTTCTCTTACTGGTAAAAACTATGATATAAATACTGGTCTGGAGCTGTCAAATATTTAGGGTCAGGATTACTGAGGGCTTCGCGAATCCCTCCTTCTGAATTTATCTGCAAGATACCTGTATAGCACATTTAATGCCTTTTATTGATCCCAGCTTTCATTAGATTTTCAAAAGTCAAAAAGAGGCCAACATCCACTAATTAAGGTCTTTATTTAGATTAGATCTTTACAAAAATATTACCGTACATTCTAAGAAATATCTCTTTGGCTTATGCCCAAGATATCGGTCTACTTCTCTGGCAGTTGACACAGGCCAAAATGTAAGAAAGGATCAATAAATGCTATTCTACATGATCTCAAATGACCAAAAAGACCTTACCAAAGCTCTTTTATCTAGAAGACACCAAGGGACGCTATGTCAACAGTATTTATATAAATAATTCCCAATGGAGCTTGTGCTTTTTATAGAATGAGCAAGGACAAATGTTCCTACTGGGCAGAAACTGCAGTTATTGTGATATTTTAAAAGGGTAAAAAACAGGACCCCCTCAAACTATTTCATAATTTCCATTAGCGTTTACTTCCTCTTTGGCAGCAAAAATGTAACACTGTTACTAAAGGTTGGTTCTCATTTTCTAATAGGTGCTCTTATTGACTCAGAAGTAAAAAATATTTCTAGGGTGATTTTTATTTAATCACAAGGCACAATCAAAACAGACTACTGGGGCGCCTGGGTGGCTCAGTTGAACATCCGACTTTGGCTCAGGTCATGATCTCACAGTTCGTGGGTTTGAGCCCCGCATCAGGCCCTGTGCTGACAGCTCAGAGCCTGGCGCCTGCTTCGGATTCTCTGTCTCCCTCGCTCTCTGCCCCTCTCCCACTCGCACTCTGTCTCTTGCTCTCAAAAATAAATACACATAAAAAAAGTAAAAACAAAAAACAGCTATCTACCTAAAATTTTAAAAAACCAAATCTCATAAAATTTCCATCATTACTCTATGGCTTTACTGTTGTCTTCCCAACAGTTCCCGCAATTATCATTCATAAGGTGTTTCTGGGTAAAACGGCACAAATCTTGATGGCCTTCAAATAGCTGTAACTGCCAGGAATTCAATTAGAGTCACTTTCCTGTGGGGGGGCAGAGCACACAAGTTTGGTGCTTTATTGATAATCTGTTATAACCAAAGGGATCAATAGATTGCTCTTGCTCTGAACACACTAAAAGCAGCAACACAGGCTTAGCAGCTCTACAGCTAAAGGGAGGCAGCAGTGGGAAGAGCGAGGGCTCCGCAGTCACAGGACCCAGGTCAGGTCCCGGCTGTGACCCTCCCTTGCCTCACCGATCAGTTATCAGCCATGTAAACCAACAACGCAAATCAAGTAGGGTCTCTGAGTCTTCCTGTTTTCGTCTTGTCAAGTAGGGGCGACACATACCTTTCAAACTGCACAGGGCTGTTGTGAGGATCGGGGGAAACGATAGAGACCAGGGCATCCTGGAGCTACTCACCGCTGGACAACAAGCGTGCGTGTGCTACAACTGCAGAAACTTGACAAACTGGTTCTTACTAACACCTTCAGCCTTATCCCTTGACCTTGCTTTATTTAAAAAAAAACCAGGAGTAGCTAACTAAATCTCAAAATGCTGAAATTGAGCTATCCCCAGCTTCAGAAGTCTAAGAGATGGTTTCATTAAGCCCCATTTCCTGTTCTAATGCCACTGCATTTCTGAGTACTCAGAGGTCACTTCGGAAACAAGGTCTAATCAAAGAGACTGGGTGTTGATCTTTGGGCTCTTGATGATAAGCTGCTCGTTAAATACATTTTTTCCTGGGAGATACACCCCTCTTTTTCTTCCCAAGCTTAGATATGACCTCAGTCATTTTCCCCCAGGCCAAGGCCACTTGTGTTCTTAAATGCACACACTTTAGCTCAATGCGTAGTTTAATTATAAAGTCTAAAACTTTAAGACTTTTCATTTTCCTTCTAAAACCTGTGCTATCTTGGAAAATATTCTAGCACGTATCTGAGAAAATGCAAACATGAACGTATCTGTAACTTAACAGCATTTTCTAGTCATTACTTAAAAACTCAGAGCAACGGCCACTTGGCTGTAATGTCTGAGATGGTAATGCTGCTTTGGTCAGATGATCCCTTACACAAAATACTGTATATTTTGAGAAGATGAACAATTCAAAGATTGCCTGAAAGCAAGGTCAACCAGATGTCCCCAACACAGCCTCCCTCTCTCACTCTTCAGGTCTCACCTCCAAACACTTCCCAAAGCTTAACTCTCCGATCCATGCCTCCTGTGGCCAGCAACCGGGAGCCCGGACTGAACTGCACAGCGTTGACTTCCCCATCATGAGCGTCCTGCAAGACAAGCACCCTGCTTCAACCCCAATCACTGTCATTCTTGAGAAGAGCGAGCCCAATACAAACGAACATTCTGGATGCCTAACCAAAGGTGTCAGACATTTATCCATAAATAAAGGAGATCACTCATAAACTAACTTGGATTCCTAGCCTAGGGTTCCCCGAGACTCTGCTACCATTTTATTCTTGTAAGTTACAGTTCCATTTTTTAAATACAGAGCAACCTTCTTAAAAAGGAATCAAAATCTGTGTAGGTTCACCGCCTAAAGTTTGTCTTTGCCTTAATTTTATTTCTTCTTAAGAAAAATGCAATTTCAATCTATATTCTATGATCTTCATAGCTTAAAAGTAAGCCTCTGATTTAACTGCCTCTTTTTTGGTCCAGATTATATTAACGCCACACACTAAACTCTTTATCTAGTGGAAGTACAGCATGACTTCTCATGATTTAAAAAAAAAAAAAAAAAAAAAAAAAAGCCTTTATGGTTTTCCTTGTAGGAGTAATCTGAACTTGGAGTCCTGATACGAGTGGATGCCATTCCTGCTGCTACAACACACATCAGTGTAACAGGGGGATTCTATTCAGTTCTGGAAACATGGCTCTCTAATGTGTACTAGCAGGGTGACTTCGGCCAAGTTTCTTAGCTTCCTGAAGCCTCAGTTTGCCCATATACAGGAAAAGACTTCCGCAGGTTTTGTGACCTAGGACCGTGCCTGACCTCGAGAAGGCCTTCAATAAAATAGGTGTTACTTTGGGAGAATTTAAATTCTTCACAGGGAAATTTTTGAGACTGGCATTCAAACTAGAACAAATAATCTGAAAAGGTGGCATGTTTTCTGTGTTCAGGATGGGAAGGGAAGCGGAGTAAAAAGCATCCTCTCCTAAGATGGAAGAAAAGAATATGAGAAGATTCACTAAAAGACTACAGACGCTGCAACTTTTGTGGATGAACTACGATGTCTGCAATCTGCTTTAAAGTGCTCCGGTAAAGTGTGTGGGCGAGAGAGTAAGACTGGCAAACGTGGCTAACTAGAGCTGCCTGACAGATGATGGTACCGGAAGTTCTTTTTCTGGATTTGAAAATCTCTATAATTAAAAGGGAGAAAAAAAAAAGACTGGAAAACACGGATTACAAGTAGTAGATCACTGGGGTGCCTGGGTGGCTCAGTCAATTAAGCATCTGACTCTTGATATGGACTCAGATCACGATCGTGTGGGTCGTGAGATCAAGCCCAGTGTCGGGCTCTGTACTGAGCACCGAGCCTGCTTGGGATTCTCGCTCTCTGCCCCTCCCCCTTTGTCTCTCAAAATAAATGAATAAACTTCAAACCAACCAAACAACCAACAAACAAGCCAAGTCATTAATCACTTGCCGAAAACATCATTTTGGGAAGACAGAATCTGTCACATTTGCTTGGGACTGAAAAAGATGCTTGAAATATTATCAGAAACATGACCATTAACTGATGGCGATAGAAACATCACTTTATTACTGTCTTACTATTATTCTCCCTGGTGATGACACCCCCACCTCAGCCCTTCTGAATTGCTGAAAAGCTGTAGGGGGACCAATCTTTTTTGCCTCCATGTGACTTCCTTCCTTTTCCTTCTTTATGCTTTCTACTTGGGAGGTCTCAGATTGAAAACTTGAGATCATGCACCATCACACCCATAGCTGCCACTCTTCAATCTCCTGCACGGCTGGTTCTGTCGGATATTTGTCAGCTGTGAACTGTCCACTCTCAGAAACACACACTGACAGAATCCCAAACTATCAGCTGCTCCATTACCCCGTACACATGACTTAAATGTGACAGGAGGAAACAATGGGCTGCTGGGAGGTGAGGGCAGGGAAGGGGCTGTGATGTTTAGTGCAATCAGACCTTTTACCAATCATCACTGACCTCCGCAGGGTGCCTAGGGCCTGTCAGGGAATCACAGGAGTGGAGGAGAAACCGAAGGGGTCTTGACTGTCTCAGTTCAACTCCTCATCGAGAGGGTGACTCCCTTGACAACATACAAGGTGGTTAAACCACTCAACCAGTTTGCGGTGTGGAAACCTCCCGAGTTCCTCCTTATGCCTGGAACTGAAAGTTTCCCCCATATAAATTTCATCCCATTTTGACAGCGAGTCTTTCTCTACCCTGAAAGCGAGCTCCTCTAACTCACCCCATGCAATCCAAGAGTCAGCCCAGCTACCTGGGCCCTGCTCTGCCTTTCGATCCCCACCAGCCTCCTGACTGCTGGCCCTGAGCCAGGTACTCTGTGTTTCTCCAAGCTGGGCCCAGTGCTACTCAATCACCCCAGTGGGGACCTAATTACTCCTCGGTACTAGCACCCAGCTCTGAACTCCAGCTGACAGTCCGGCTATCGAGTGGCCTCTGCCCAGGACAGTCTCCTGCTTCCAACCTTACTCCTCCTAACAATCGCAAGTCACACGGGTTTGGGCAGATTCATGAAGCAAATAGCTGCCCTTATCAACCTTCTAAAACAGACTACTGACCAGAATCTCCATTCTAGATGGAAGCCAACTGGTGATGACAATTACATGCATGACTGTAACTTCTCACCAACCCTAATCACTTCTCCCTTTTCCCATCTCTCATGTTACCAATTTCTCTCAGCCAGTCCTATATTAGAGAATGGTTACAATAAATCCTGCCCCCTGAACCTAAGCAAAATGTATCAATCCCTTCCTTCAGACAGAGCCAACAGGCGTAAGAGCTTGCTATTGCTACAAATAAAATGGTAGTAAACTTAGCTACAGCACAGAATGGATCCTTTAACTGTCAGGCTCTGTTACCATACAAAGCTTGCTGGGAGTGGGGTTAAACCATACTTACAAAGACACATATGGCGGTCGTTGGCACCCTCACTTCTTTACTAGAACCAGGATGAGTATCCACGTTATCCTGGGGAACTGGAAAGGAAGAGACAGAGCGCCTCCTAAGAAGTAACATAAAGGAAACTATTAGGACTGCACAGGGTTTAAGGTCCACCAAACGCCCAGAAGGGCTTCACAGACGACTTTTGGCAGCTTCTTCTCCCTCCTAGACTCTCCAAACCACAGAGTGATGCACCCGATCAGAAGCACCCTCACCCAAATGACACCCGGACAGATCTCCAGCACATACCTGTACTCTCCGGCTTGCTAACTCATGGACTCCAAAACCCAACACCGAAAAGCAATCCCAAACTATTGCTTCCCAGTCAATAAACTGCTACGAAACGTTTTCAACATATTGTAATTGCCCGCTCAGAGGGAGCTCGTCTGTATTTTTATAAGATGACTTCAAGGTGACATCTATGCCTACTTATAATCACCCTCAACGTACACCGTGGCCAAGGAGGAGTCGAATGCATGCCAAAGGAGAGAGGGATGAGAGCGTGACTGCTGGGTAAAGAGCTCAACCTAGCGCCTGCTCAAAAGGGTGAAGCGCTCCTAGGAGCATGCACAGCGGCCTGGGTGCACATGCACATCCGACCATGGCGGGGAGGGGTGGGCGGTGGGGGATGGTGAAGCGGTGATCAGCACGATTACGATTATCAAGGAGCCACGCTCGCATGCCGGGCCAAGAGAGGGTAGTATTTTCACCTGGCAGCATCAGAAGAGTGATGTCCCAAAAGGGGAGACTCGGACAGACTAAAGGAAAGGCCAGAGATCAGCACGCAGCGGGAGTAAGATAAAGAAAATGGAGGAGAAAAGGAAGAAGCTAAGTGAAAAGCTGAAATTAAAGCATCTGTCTACTCAGCACCACTGAAATTTTGGTGTACATTTAAAATGGTGATAAATCCTACATAATACTTATGAATATCCACACACATTTAACAAGGAAAGGTGAAGGTTTTCTAACCTACCCAAAGATATTAGTGATAGAATCCAGAAGGCCTCCAGCAGGCTGCGAGAGTCGCTTACTAAAGAGGAGGGGAGCATAGGTTTAAACCTTAGAAACATTTTGCCCAAGTCATTCATCAATAAAACACAGTCCACAAAAATAGACATCTGGGAGTATGTTTCCCATGGAGTCCCCAAACCCCAGCTGAGAAACCCTTCAGAGGAGCAAACCACCAGAAAACAGTGGGAAGGCAGGAGGGAGGACCTAGCTTCCAAGTTTTAAAAGAAACAAGGTTCCCACACATTAAGTTAACTGTCCTGGAAATCGTGCTTTAGACAAGGACACAGTTAATCTGACCTCAAGGGGTCTGTAAATAACCAATCCCCACCCTTTCAGTTCTGCTCTAGCAAAGAGAAAAAATCCTGGAACCCAAGTAAGAAGTAAGCAGTCTGATCTGCCCAACAAGGTGTGCCTGTCCCTCCTGCAGAAAGCCACTACACTCTTTTCTGCCTCCCCTCACAGCTAGTGGCAGCACGAAGGGACAGCTTGTCTCCCATTAAGAGGTGACCTGAGGAAGACGGGGACACTCAGGAGCCCGCACGCTCCATGCCTAGGACGGGGGGCCGGGCGCTCTAGCGAGGGCCCTGGATGCATCAGGCTGCTCATGTCCTGGCCACAAATGTGCTGTCAGACTGTGGCTCGAGCTCTCCTCTCCCGGCCCACCCCATCCACTTACGTGGCCGCTCTGCTGATGGCTCGCACAGGAGAAGTCTCCTCGGCGTGATCAGAGGTTTCATCCACGATGACTTCAATGTCATCATCCCTGGAAAGAAAGGCAAGGGGCAGAGTCTTTGATTCTGCTCACCAGGAGCTCCGAGGCGAGTCCGCTCTACGAATGTCATCACCATCGCCTAGTCACGGCCTGTGCGCCTCAGAGACGGCCAAGGGTTATCTGGAGGACCAGGGGCGGCCACACTCTGAACGTACTAAGAGAAACATTTAACCTGCTGAAATCAAATCCAGAATTGCAGCTGGAAATAACTTGAAAAGCGATCTTTTGATCCTGTGAGGTGTGAACGCAGCTCTCACTCAGCAGGCAACGACAATGGTTTAGTAAGTCTGTAACAATATGGCGTGCCAAGGGACAGTCTTTCCAGAAGTCTGGCTCACAGCTGCAGGGCTCCCGCACACTGAACTGCAGTGCTCCCGATACAGTCCCGTGAGATGGGCTGAGCGGCACAGAGGACGGCCGGGGCAGGTATGGAGTACAAGAAAGAAAAGGGCAGTGTAGGCAGGAGGCCCAGGGGGACACGAAGGACTACTGGAAGAGCAATGAAATCAGCAGCTGTGTTACTATCGGGTTCAAATAGTGCTTTCATACTAAAAAACGGGAAAGCAAAATCTAAACCCAATTCATTTTTGACTCTGGGTATTTTGTGGTTGTGTTCAAACACTTGGTCCTTCTGACATCTTGGGAGTCAGTCTATCGCATGTCCCACAAGATAATCAAACCACAGAAAGGCACTGCTGTTTATCCCACTGGATACAAAGTACCTCTGGAAGGCACTCCCCTCCCCTTCCTGGTTCAGGGGAAGGCAAGTAATTATTTTGGTCTTAATGACCTCCTGCCGAGTTGCAATCTTCACGGAGAAGTAAAGTAATAAAACTAACAACCCAAGACTTTATCACCTAATATTTGGACTCCTTAGAACTTGAAAGCAAGATTTTTCCATGATTATCTGGATTATGTAAATATATACTTAACTTGTTACCAAGCAAATTAAACCAAGTCAAAGTAAATTCATTTTCCTTGGCTATTGATTTTAGGACTCCATGCAACTGACCCCAGTCTTGGCAGGGATGTCGGGAGACCAAAGGCAGGCCTGAAGAAAGAGAACAAGGCTGGCCTTTCTTTTCTTCGAGGTTGTGGGTTGGGGGAGTCACTTGTGTTCACACAAGGGCGACAACAGAGCAGCAAACGTGAGCTGACCCTATGTGAACACTTTCAGATACTACAACGTGAAGACACTCAGACGGTGCAAAGGCCCAGGGCCCTAAGAAAACACCAGGATGTGGCAACTGGTAATCGAAACCCTTCAAAGACAGACACGGCCTTTGACCCAGAAATCCTACTGAGTGGGAAGCACAGAGACTAAGAACAGGCCTCTATAGTCAGACACCCCTAGGTTAGGTTTGCTCAGCTCTGTTCTGTGAGATCCTGGGCAGTATGCGGGACCTGAGTCGTGTCACGCCCAGCCACCTCTTTATGCTGCAATCAGGAGGCAGCATAAACAGCTTCCATAAGCTGTCATTTCTAGGTCAATCATTTTTTGTAGTTTCCGGAAAAGCTGTCATTTCTAGGTCAATCATTTTTTTGTAGTTTCAGGAAAATACACTGCAGATTTATTTTCCACATCTGGGAGTACAGAAGAAATGTACATATTCTAAATCTAAAGCAGGGCCTCGGTATGAACACCTTTCTCCTACAGGAGTCACCAACCAAGAACGGAGAGCAAGAGATAGAACCCCAGCCCGGCAATACAGGGCAACAGGCCCGACGAGGGGTAGAAAATGGATCAAAGTGTCGAGAGGAAAGCAGCAGGCAGGCAGCAGTCACCTGTTCAGAGTGAGGGAAGTCAGACCTCGCGCTCATGGCTGATGAGGAGCATACACTAGAGGTGCCTCCTGGGAGGTAACGAGTAGGTTTTTATCGGCTCCCTTAAATCTTTTAGTTTTCTTTCCACTAATCCATAACACGGTTTTATAGAAATAAAAACATTACAAAGTCATTTAAAAAGAGTGAATCAAATTACTAACAGCACAGTTTTGACGGGAATATCTCTACTTACTGTTCAACAGGTAGAGGTTCCTTTGCCGCTTCTGCAAGCTCTTTCTGCAGCCGGGCTTGCCGCCGCCTATTAAAACAAAGCCCACTGGTTATATCTGCTTGAAGAAAGCATGGGGTTTCGGCTCTCAATAAACTTCTAGCTCTAATGACACATCTGAATATCCAGCGCATTTAAAATAACTGCCCTGGGGGGCACCTGGGCAGCTCAGTCTGTTCAGCGTCTCTTTTCAGCTCATGTCATGATCTGACGTTCTCAAACCCTGCGTCGGGCTCTGCACTGACAGTATAGGATCTGCTTGGGGTTCTCGCTCTCCCTCTCAAAATAAATAAACTCAAAAATAAAATACAGTAACATAACTGCCCTGGGCAAAGCTACCAAAGTCCCAAGCCCACACCAGTAACATCAGTAAGGAACCCTATCTTAAAGGATTCCAGAGCAAAGCCCAGAAGAGGGATTATGTTCTTAGAGAAAGCAGTGAATGAACTAGTAAGGGAGAAGCCTGCCTGTCATGACCCGGGGCCTCTCAGGACATAAAGGCACACCAGGTTTATGCAGGGTTAGTGGTGGTCTAGAGCTGGCTTTCTGCAGCAATGTACCCAGAGCACGAATGGTAACAGTTAAGATTTACTTAGAATTTACTTCTGCTTGGCTTGGTATTATTACTTCCAGGTTTTAACTCATTTAATCATTAACAATGCTTTGAAATTAAGCAGTATTTTACAGATAAGGAAACTGAGGTAGGAGATTCTTGAACTGTCAGAACGCACATGGCTTCAACTGACCAGGGCTGGACACAAGACGTCTCGGCTGCAGACAAAATTTAATGTGGTCAGCAGCTGAGTCCACTATTTCCTTTTCTCAGAACAATTCTTGTCTTTCCCCAAGTCCTAAATTCAAGATCTCCCTAACTTTTAACCTTGGCCTCGTTTTCTTTTCCACGGCAAGTTCATCTCTAGTGGTTTTTACCCTTTATGTGGAGATCCCCCAATGCAGAATTCTAGCACTGCTATCAAGCCCCAGCCAAGAATTCTGCTGGAACTTTTTGTAAAGCTTCGATCACAGCGCTAATTCTCAAAACGGGGAAAAGTTCCCTAGGTAGCATATCTGAATCTTGGGAAGGGATGACGCTGCAGCTTAAGAAAGTGCATCACACTCTTAATTTTCTATCTGGAAGACGAGAACAGGACAAATGACAAACTTTAATAATTTCTTCTTAGCTGGAAGAGATACCTTTGAGGGAAACTGGGATGTCAGGGTGGGGTGTGTGACCCTCCTCTACTGGAAAGGCACCTGCTGCAAGCAAGGGACATAGGACAGACTGAGGGTCACAGGGAGGAGAGAACACCAGCAGCCCGGCCTTCATTAGAGGAGCCAAAAAGAAACGTCCTCCTTGGATACCCCCCGAGTGTGTGTGACACGGCAGCCGCTGTGCCTGACCATGAGGACAGACCTCAGCAGAGCATGAACAGCTACGTCAGAACATGGAATGGGCCACGCTATCAGGTAAACAAAGGCTGCTAGGAGGAGGACATCTAACCTGGGGATTGGCAGGAAGGAGGGAAAATTTCTAAGGAGTAAAGTCTAAGCAAAGTAATGAAAAGAAAGCCCAGGCCCTGCCTACGCAATCAGATGGTAATACCCCCGACAGCATATTCGCAGGAGGACATTCCAAAGGAAGGAACTAGAGCACACATGTAACATGCTCTCATCCCACTCTCAACCGAAGTCTGTATTATTCTCCCATCCGCTGTGATGACCAAGCTCCTCATCCTGCCTGCTTCTCCCTGGGCAGGTGTTCAACAGGCAACACTATGACTTCCAGGCATCCCAGGGGAGCTCACCACCCTGAAGCTGCCTAAGGACTCCACAGCAGAGGCCGAGCTATTTTACTTAAAGTGAACACGGGGGCACCTGGCTTGCTCAGTCGCAGGGCATGTGACTCTTGATCTTGGGGTTGTAAGTTCAAGCCTCGTGTTGCCCATGTTGGTTGTACACATTACTTAAGAATAAAATCTTACAAAATCACTGTTGCACTATATGCTAACTAATTTGGATGTAAATTTAAAAAAAAATAAAAAATAAAACAAGTTAAAATTTAAAAAAAATTAAAAAATAAAAAATAAAAACGAAATAAAAATAAAATCTTACAGGAAAAAAAAAAGTATATGAGACAGAATCCAAAAGGACAGCTCAATTTTAATGCAACAGAAACTTAAAGTTAGAAAATACAGAAAAGTATAAAATGAGAAAACGAAAGCCCCATTCTCACCACCCAGAACTAAACACCATTAACAACATAATTCCTTTCAATCATCTGATTTCATTCAAATTTTAGATGTTCTATGAAAACACTTCCCATCCTATTTTTAGTTGCATTAATTTTATCCATTTTCTCACATCACTAAGTATTCCTAAAACATGTATTTTTAGATGACTTTGTAAAATCCCACTGGAGGAAAATATCCCTATTTATTTCTCCCCCAAGGGCTCTAGTGCTTTTTCACTATGAGTAATGTGCCGTCACAAAACAACATCCGTGACCAAGTCTCCGTACCAGCTTAGGATGAAGCCCAAAAAGTGGGAACACTTTTCGGGTCCTGCCCGGGTGCCCTTCGGGAGGTGGTGGAACGGGCTCGCCACGAGCAACGTGAAGGTGCTTTTCGTCTCCTTCCCAAGCCCGTGGGGGCCAGATGGACGGACCACATGCGCTCGTGCTTTTGCGAACCCCCTGCACTTCCCACCTGTGCAAGGGCTCACCTACTCCTTAATCCAATTCCATATCAGGAGATTTACTTGACAATCACATGTCCCATTGATTGCTTTTGTGTTCTCTGACTTTAAGAAATCTGAAAATTTTACACAGTCCACTTTTTCTGTTACTTTTAATGTTTAGAAAGTCCTCTTAGGAATTTTTCATACAATAGCAGATAACCAGGTTTTTTTACTTCTACCTCATGGTTTCAGTTTTTACATAGATTCTGAAATCTACCTGAATATGTTATTTGGTAGGAGTAACTATCACTATTACTCTTTAAGACCTTTTCCTATTTTCATTCTTTTAGATTATTAACGGGGGTTTTCAAATTCTAAACTACTGACCCAGGGCTTTAAAATCGTATGTTCCAAGCTCTGGTGAACACTAAGCGCTAGTTTTTCTCAGGGGATTTTCTTGGGCTTTCTAGGTGGATCAGCATGACCCCTCTCCCACCCCCACCCGCTGCTTCTAGTACCTTGCGTTCCGTGTCCTGGTTCTGATGTGTTAGGGACTCTGCGGGAATTTTCAACACACATTTCCCTCCACTGAGACGGACTCCTGGGGTCTGAGATGGGAGGCTTCCCCGTTAAGTACACCATCAGCTACTGGCTGCAGACAGGTGTTTTTATTAAAAGCTTCTGTTCCAAGTTTAAGGGTTTTTATCAGGACTGGGAACTGAGTCTGAACAAATGGCATTTTGGGGATCTACTAAAGTGGTCATACTGTTTACCATGCAAGGTGATAGACTTAATTGATCTCCTAATGAACCATCTTTTCATTCCTGGGATAAATCCTAGTAGGAAAAAAAAAGTACCAGTGAAATTTGAGACTTTGGAATTTCCCATCTATATTCATGTGAGATTAGATCGTACCCCTCTTGTATACTAGCCAGAACCTCATATGGGTCTGGACAGTTTTATGAAGTTAGGGGTGGGGGAAATTCCAATCTTTTTTGAATTCTGCTTTACCTTATACTGTTCAAGAATTGGCTTTTCTGGGGCTCCTGGGTGGCTCAGTTGGCTAAGCATCCAACTTTGGCTCAGGTCACGATCTCATGGTTCATGAGTTCAAGGCTTGCATCGGGCTCTGTGCTGACAGCTCAGAGCCTGGAGCCTGCTTCGGATTCTGTGTCTCCCTCTCTCTGTCCCTCCCTTGCTCACACTCTTGTCTCTCAAATATAAACATTTAAAAAAAAAAAAAAAAAAAAAGAAAGAATGAATCAGCTTTTCTCCTAGAAAACTGAAAGAAACTGGCAAAAACTGTAACAGGCCAAAAACCCTTCTGGAAGGTAATCCTCTGCTCAGCCACAAAAGTGTTCTTATAAATGCAAATCTCTTCTATATCCACCACTGCTATTTCTAATTTGACTAGTGTTTTCTGACTGTCTCATCCTGTCCCCCATCATCAGAGCTACAGATTTAGGTTTTTTTGTTTTCAGAGAACTAGGCTCTACTTCCCCCAAAACGGAAACCACTAACAGTGAACTGATGTCTCACCTTGAATCCTTCTCATTCTCTGCATTGAGGCGGTTGGCTTCCTGGGCTTTCTCGGCCATCCATCTGGTGACCAGCTCCTGGTTCTCTTCAGTAGTTTTCCTCAGTTTCTCCTCCAAGGCAGTAAACGTGATCTGCAGGGCATCATACTCATCCTTCAGGGTCTGGTTGGCTCTTTCGAGGTCCTGAAGCTTACCACGCAGTTCTTGGCACTCTGTCTCCAGGTCAGAGATGGTCTGCAAGCACTCTGCAATTCTGAAAGCAGGACACAGAGAGGAGGAATGGCACCACGCGAGAGCCCTGTGCCTCAGCCAGCACACCTGGTGCCATGGAGGACTCTTACTTAGCCCAGCCCAGCCCAGCCCCAGTGGTTTCCAGGACAAGCCCATTAGGAGAGGAAATATGTAGGGTGAAATTCATCCAGATGATGAATGACTACAAAAGCAGGATCCCCAGAGGGAGCTTTGATGCCTAAAGTGGGGGCTTAAGAGGAGGCTGGAAATTCTGCACATTCTATTGATTCTATCATTCATGGAGCAAAGATGCCTTTCTAAGCCTCTGGAGACCCCTGTCTACAGAGAAAGGGAAAAAGGCACAGATGAAAGACAGGCTCCCCTCCAGCTCAAACGTCCTAGGACTGGGAATCCCAGGCTTCTCCCTGATCAAGAATAGTCCTGCCCACAGACTCATCCCTGTTCCCAAGGGCCACGCACTCACATATGCTGGCCGCATCTCCACCACAGAAGACACCGGCTGCCATATGCAGTGCCCACAGGGAGAGCCATGAATGCTTCAGGAACACTCCAAGGGCCAAGGGTACTTCCCAGGGGTGTGCTGGGAACCTGGGAGACTGAGGGCACTGTCCTTACCTTTGTCTCCCTTAGAGCAGGTAGGCTGTGCATGCACAGAAATGACACTCTTGCTGAGCCCGGTGTGGCTTCCATCCACCAGCCATCACCGCCGGCCCCGCCCACCGGCCGACAGTAAAAGGACAAGTGCAACCCATGACCAGTCCCAGAAGGGTCGCCTCTACTCACTTTGCTTCATTCATCTGCATCTCCCTATCCTTCTGCTGCATTTGGTTATTCAGGTCAATCACCAACTGAGCTAACTGGGGAGGAAAGAACACTTTCATCAGTGAGAGATTTCAGGACCTCAGCTGGAAACTAAACAACAGTGGGTTACTCTAGAAAACATGCCCGTGGGATTCAGCCCAGGCACCAAGAAGAAACGAGCTAGGTGGCAGCGAGGAGCAGAGGGGTCAATGGGGACATTCATGGGAACGCTGTGGGCTCCCCGCCTGCCGACAGCAGCCGTGGGCAGACGAGAAGTGCTACAGGTTCCCTCTGAGGACACCTGTCTGCACCCCCCACCCCTGCTGGCCACCTTTTCAAACCCTTCAGCTGATAAAATGATCAACTGAGCTGAACTGATAACTTTTTCTTTTTACAATTTGCCATCAGACCACCACCCAGGATAAACACAGCCCAGAACTTTTTCATTCTTTCTAATGAACTTTTCTGAAATTGCAGGGTTCACTCTCAAATGCTTTAGGAAGGTATTAGACCTTCGGTAGAACAAGCAGCAAGCTCTTTCCTTCGAGGTTTCTCCACTTATACCTGTCATGCCACCTGTGAGTGTGGCAACCAGCAGTTATCCCTCGGGCTCACCCTTCTGCTGGTGGAGGGGAAGACCTCACCTTTCCCGATGCTGCGTTCTCAGAGACAGGCCGATGCCACAGGCAGCTGGGATGGCTGCTAATTCTAGTGTGCCTGCCCACCTGTTCCCCCACCACAGGGCCCGCACAGAGCAGAAGACAGATGGGGAGCGGCTATCGGTACCTCCCCACGTTTCTTGTGTAATTCAGTCAGTTCTTCTTGGTGTTTAATCCTCAGCTGGGCCATTTCTTGTAGCTGACTATCATTCCATGCACCGTCGTGGCCAGGACTAAATCCCCAAACCAGGAAGACGAAGAGAACGTGCAAAAAAGAGAGGAAAGGAAAAAAAAAATCAGACCTCAAACCTCTTCGATCAGGCAGTGAACAGTAACTTCAGAATTTCAAACCTGCACATGACAACGTAGCCAGTAAAGCAGTTCAGTTCCTCCAAGCAATGGAGTTCTAGAAGGCAGGAAACATGAGACACTTGGTAAAATAAACCAGCCACAACCCAAACACTGGTCGTGTCAGGAACAAAGCATGGGTTCCAGATGAAGTTTAGGTAAATATGGAGAAGACAAGGTCCATTTATGCCAGGCACTGACCTTAGAGCTGGAAGAAGGAAGTAAACACAAAGCTTTGCTCTCATGTGAGTGAAAAATTTTTTTGAGAGAGAGAAACAGATCGTGAGCAGGGGAGGGGCAGAGAGAGAGGGAGACACAGAATCCGAAGCAGGCTCCAGGCTCTGAGCTGTCAGCACTGAGCCCGATGCAGGGCTTGAACCCACGAACCCCGAGATTATGACCTGAGCCGAAGTTGGATGCTTGACTGAGCCACCCAGGCGCCCCCTTGTGCAACTGATAAACAGTTAAGAGCAGACAACAGACAAGTAAATACATGAAGTCAGATGGTCAGATGTGAAGAGAAACTAAGGGTAAAGAGGGGAACACAGCAACAGGGGTCCTGTTCTATATAGGGCACTCGAAGGCTTCTGGGAGGCAACACATGACTGCAGACTGGAAAGAAGTGAGGAGCAAGCTATGCAGCCCCCAGGGGCTGGAGCCTGATGCACAGAAGAAACGTCAAGTGTTGGAAAGGCTCGCAGGCAGTGGCACAACTGGTGCACTCGGGAGAGTGTGAGAGGAGCCCCGCGTGCAGGAGGGTAGAGAAGACGGTCAGGGAGGAGGTGGGGCCATCATGCAGTGCCTCCCAGGCCCCTCTTCGGACCCTGACTTTTCCTAGGCATGACTGGAAGCCACTGTCATGCTGTGAACAGAAGAGTAACGTATGCTTTAAAAGCACAGCTATGGTTGCTGACTGCAGGGGGGCAGGGGTAGAAACAGGGAGATCAGTTAGCAGGCTGTTACACAGTCCAGCTCACGTCGAGGTGGTAGCAGCGGAGGGAGTGAGAGGTGGTCAGATCCTAGATCCATTCCAAAGAGAGTCCTTGGATTTGCCTTGGACTTGGCTGTGGAGTCTACAAGAAAGACAGCAGTCAATGAGGACTCCAAGGCGTTGGGAGCAACTGATAAAACACAGGTGCCACCTACTGAGATGGTTAGGACTAGGAGGGAAGCAGGCTTCGGGGGAGGCCTGAAGAGTGCGGTTTGGACACCCAAGCTGGTGTGTGGAGTGGAAACCGGGTGTCAGAGTCTGCACGTCACGTAAAGAGGTCCAAGCTCAAAGAGAGCAAGTAGAAGCTGTCAGCAAACAGATTATATCTGAAACCACAGAACTGAGTTCAGATTCTCTCAGGGTCAATGTGGTTTTGGAGACTTCACAAGGGTTTACATCCTCTCTCAGAAACAGCAGATGACTGAACTGTGGGCTTCCAGTTCAGGGCTGGGGTCTCCGTTGCAGCTACAGATGAGAACCATCAGATGATAGTCAGACGTTTAAACCATCACCCAGGAAAAGCACAAGATGGAGAAGAGGAAGATGCTGGAAAAGTAGGACACCAGCACCCAAAGGGAGGGGGGAGAACAGCCTCCTCTGTCTGCCCTGTAACAAACCAGAGGGAAAAGGGAGCAGCAGCATGACAGTCCCTCCTAACTTTACCCTTGATGTCTAAGCTATTTCTATCACATGTTCTAAGCACATCCTAATACCTCATCCTTTGAGGCAACTTAATCCTTCCCCAATTTTAGCCCATGAAGTCGAAGCCAAGAGATTAGAAAGTGGAACGCTTTACAAGAAACCATCCTAAACTAGGCAGAAAGACTAGAAATTATTTGTACTAAATCCTCTTATTTTAATGCAAAGCAATGTGCAATATGCAAATGTAAAACTAGTCCCTTCTTCCAGGACGCTAGCATCAGGCCACTCATTGTACCCCTCAGGTGGTGCAGCTAGCTGACAAGGACTCCTGGGCAGCCATGGTCTAAAGCAGTGGTTCTCAGGACCACCTAATTACAGATTATGGTGGCCCTTACCACCCTCATCCCTGCACCCCCAGTTTCTGAAACGGTAAGTCTGGTCGGGGGCCCAAGATTCTGCATTTCTAACAATTCTGCCAGATGCTGCGGTCCAGGAAGCATACACACACACAAAGACAGGACTGAACGATTTCTGGGCTGAGGAGTTTAATGTTGACCTATTCAGAAAGCAAAGGGATTAAAACACTTCAGAAGAGACTCAGATAATTGATCCAGATAAAGCTTTTTAAGCACGGGCAGTAGCGTTTTAAGAATAACTAGGATGAGACAGGCAGAACTTAAGGAGACAGAAGGCAGAAGGAAACAACCAGGCCCATCTTCTGCAAACACCCTTACGACACCATCAAACACCCCTTGAGCTAGTCTCCCCACCGGATGAAGGGACAGATGCATTAAGAGGCTGTGAGTGAAAAATGAGCATGCCTGAGTGGGTGACTACCAACAAGGAGGGGCAGGATACTGAGGGAAAAAGGAATCATAGATGACTTGTGGAAAATAAGAACACCATTAATAGAAACAAGGCGGTCAGGAGGAGAGGCCTGATTAAGGGGCTCAAGTTTGTAGGAAAGGAAGGACCTCCAATTAAATTACCACTCCAGTGATAGTCAAAAGAATTACTGTGTATTTGT
This sequence comes from Lynx rufus, assembly GCF_022079265.1. Taxonomy (NCBI): domain Eukaryota; kingdom Metazoa; phylum Chordata; class Mammalia; order Carnivora; family Felidae; genus Lynx; species Lynx rufus. The sequence continues at coordinate 6,832,396 of NW_025814834.1, forward strand.
TTATTGCACCTTTCCAAACAAATAAGCTTGGCTGACCAATAAAGAAGTATAATCACCCAGAATCTAACTACATAGAAACAAAGTATTACAAGTTTTCAGTTGACTGAATTTACATGAAAAAGGTAAAATGGCATTTTCTACACCTAAAATTGACCAGAACACTGCAACTAATATTTTAAATACTACAGTAGCCCCCCCTCCGCTCATGCCCGCCCCCCACCCCCCACCCCGGCCACAGTCAGGCAGGATCTCTTGAATTTATTATTAAGCAAGGACAAACCCTGGGCTGGGCCATCTGTTCCTCTTGCCCACTCTGGTGTGCTGGGAGACCATCTTGTGAAATGAGGAAACATGGATGGCAGATGGTTATACAGCAGATTTAGCTACAGAGATAAATAAATTCAGCCACACCTCACATTTCTGGGTTTTAAAAAAATCGCTGAATTACTACCAACTTGTTTTTGTTGGTAAATGTTAACGGATAGGCAAAAAAAGTATATAGATTTTAGAGCAATAATGGGAACTATTCCCATACAAACTCTCATATGTAATATGCAAACGTGATAAACATGGAAAAAATAATAACACTACAGAATGATTCTATGGTAAACTGCTTTTGCTTAAGTCTGGCTATTAGATTTTCTTGGACCTTACCCCCCAAAAAGAAATACAGTTTACATGAATAACCCAAGTAAACATATCAAACTTCCCATTGTGAACACATATTTGCATGTTTAATGAAACAACTTACCCTTTCTGTTAAAATGCAGGTTTCTCCTAATCTTTCTTAAAAAAAAAAAAAAAAAGCTTGTTGCCACCAGCTAGCTTAATTTCACACTCTACTAAAATATGTTGAAATCCACCGAACTAAAAAGGATCAAATAGACCTGTACTATATACGAAGCACTTTATATGTTTATGCACCAGGATATAATCCAGTATTAACAAGATTCGTGTAAATCTGCTCAAGAATGCTTACTGATGTGATTATTCAGAGAAAGTGGACCCCGAGGCTGAAGAAGGAATTGGCACAGTTACCTGCCTTGAGCAACTTCTCAAGCTCACAGCACCTACTGCTAAGCCCTCTGGGTGGGCATATACCTTCAGAAAAGAATTTTAGGTACTTGGCTTCAGAAGTTCGTATTTGAAAGGAGCAGACACAAACTGGAGCACAGACGCGGTATTCTGTTCGCCTCTAAACGAACAGTGACAACTCAACGCAGACACGTTTCTGCTGAAGAGACACAAGCGATACAGGATAGTTCCAAAATACCTTATCTCATGCCTGTTGGGGACGTCATGCTTTTCAGCTTGTAGCTTATGGGCCAGCACTGAATGAAGATCTGACTTTTCTAGCAACTTGTTATCTGTTAAAAAAGAGAAGAAAAAAAATTTTAACGGTGCACGCCTTATTACTACTTATTATCCTATAAAGATCTGGACCAAAAAAACAACCAGAAGACTAGATAGGTTTCATTTTCAAGAGGCCTCAAAGTCCTAGGTACTACACTTTGACAGCAAAGGTAGCAACCGTCCAACACCCAGGAACATACGCTCCTTCGATGCTTCTTGGCCTGAGCATGAGCAACCCAGTCAAAGGAACCCGTGGAAACTTCGCTGCAAGAATGTCCCCCACTTACCTATTTTTAATCATAGGAGTAAAAAAATAAAACGAGACAAAAACCACAACCAAATACAATGGAAAAATGACACGTTACACACCTGTAAGCAATGCGAAACAGCTTTACCGTATTATTACATTTGGAAAATTTAATTTTTAGATCTGGGCACTAGAGATACAACTATGAAAAGTCCTTGACCTCAAGGAGCTCAAGTATAACAGAGGGTCAAGCATAAAAGGGAACAGAAGAGTGATCTTCCCTCATTTGCCTGGGTGGTTTTACAGGTGAAGATGGTGGAGTCCAGGCAGGAGGGCAGGCAGTCATCTGGTAAGTGGCTAGAAATGAAAACTTGGAGCCAGCCAACACATGAACGAGCAGAATGAAAAATTCAGACCTTTTCTTACTGGCAGTGGTGAATTAACAGATTTGAAAAGCAGGCAGTGACACGAATGGAGATTTACTAGTAAGAAGTCAAAGATTATCCTGAAATTCCTTGCTCAGGTGACTGGCTGCAAGATGCTAACGTGTCAAGAACACACGAGTGGAGAACTTAAGAGAGAAACTGAGTTTTCTTTCTGAAAAGTAACAAAAGTGACAGGAAGCATGGCGCAGGAATTCAAATGACAAGTAGTTAGGAATGACAGTCCACGGGGACTAGCAAGAGGGGAAGGGGCACTGAGCAGAACAAGAGATTGATCACGGGACACTTGCAGAATAGCTACATTTGATGGGGGTTGTCACAAATCCTACAAGTGTGAGATCAGAACCGCTCTAGAACAAAATTTCGATAGGGTTCGTGCCAGTGAGTACTCCTGTCGGAAGGGCTTATCTTTCTTCTAAAAGAGTCTTGAGCCCCACTTCTCCTTTACATGTGGAAAATGGAACTCCTGGACAGAAACAGAAATACTCTTGGTCTAGATTAATTTCATCCATCAGTTCAACAGAACATGGAAATGTGATTGCAACCTTGGGTGTTCACTCACATCAAAGGGCTCTAATAAGGTCTTTAAAGTGTCACACCAGAGCTGGGTGCCCTGGGATCATCAGGTCTTAAAAAGGACAGGAGGCATTCCAAAGGGATCCTGCTTGAAAGTTCTTCGCACTACAGAGAAGGATCCAGGGGCACCTGGGTGGCTCAGTCGGTTGAGCAGCTGACTTCAGCTCAGGTCATGATCTCGCGGTCCGTGAGTTCGAGCCCCGCGTCGGGCTCTGTGCTGACAGCTCAGAGCCTGGAGCCTGTTTCAGATTCTGTGTCTCCCTCTCTCTGACCCTCCCCCGTTCATGCTCTGTCTCTCTCTGTCTCAAAAATAAATAAACGTTAAAAAAAAAAAATTAAAAAAAAAAAAAAAAAGAGAGAAGGATCCAGCTGAGGGAGAGCTGCCACCTGTCCCTACAGTCTCTTTTCATCTTTCTCTTTAGGCTCAGGCAGGAACTGAACTTGACTGGCCTGGGAAGGCAAGAAGGAGTGGAAGGTGTTCCACAGGCAAACTGGAAGTGACCTCCCCAATGTCCAAGAGAAAAACTTAACAGGCAAAGGTTGTCTTGCTCTCCAGCCCTCGAACTACCTCTCATCTCAGTCGGGGCTCCTAGCCCCTCAGGCATGCGCTACTGACTACAGCTATTTAATGATGGGTTCCCTCTCCAGGATGGTCTCCTTCCGACTTTCCTCCTACATCCTCCCCACCCCACCGAAATGTCCACTGTCAATGCAGAAAAACCATTCGATCTCTGTCAGTACAATTACAAGCAACTTCTGTTTATGGGCTATTATGTAGATGGCTTTCAAAGCACTCACACACACAGTTTTTATGAAGCAGACAGGGCAAGCTTCACCTGCATTTTATAGATGCAGCAAACCAGACCCAGAAAGGTAAGTGAAAAGTTCAGCAAGGTGTGGAGTCAGACTTCCAGTCCAATGTGACTTTCGGTATGTGTTAGCTTTTAAGATTAAGCATTCAATAAACACCTGACCGCCTGAATTTATGTAACCCACGTGCATTTGCCTTGGAAGGGTTTCCTGTGCTTCTGGCGGCCACATCTCCTAGAGTAAAAGGAATTCGCACAACAGCACATCACCTCTCTTTCCTTCCCATCTTTTTTAAGAGGGTGGATTCAGCGAAAGCGAGGAAGGGTCATTTCTTGGGGGCTCCAGCGAGAAAAACAAAATGCAGGGGCTCCTGGGTAGTTCAGTCGGTTAAGCATCTGACCCGCTCAGGTCACGATCTCACGGTTCGTGAGTTCGAGCCCTGCGTCGGGCTCTGTGCTAACAGCCCCGAACCTGGAGCCTGCTTCAGATTCTGTGTCTCCCTCTCCCTCTGTTTCTCCCTCGTTCATGCTCTGTCTCACTCTCTCAAAAATAAATAAACATTAAAAAAAAATTTTTTTTTTAATGCAAAAGTTAGGACCCATCACATCCGTGTTCAAATCCAGACTCCAACACGAATCTGCATGCCTCCCCAAAGAAATACTTAATCTCTCTTAGCCTGGGTTTCCTAAGGCAACACTAGGACCTGCCTTATAGAATTTTCAAGAAGATAAAGTGAAATAACACATACCACACATTTACCACAGCACTCAAACTAGCCCACATATTAGAAATACTTGGGGAGCACCAAAAACCACTCATACCCCTGTCCCACCCTAAATACTGCAATTTAATTGGTCTGGGCTTTTTAATTCTTAAAAGATCCACGTCATACCAACATGCACATAAGATAGGGAACCACTGATTTAGCACAGTCAGAATTCAATACCCCTATTGCTTTGAACCTCATCATCGACATTAACTCCAGACTTTTCTCCAAAGGGCAGATGGAACCATAGGACTGAAAAGGGCCCATTTCTTCCCCCAAATGTGTCATCAGTTAGGTAAAATTGGGAAGGGGGGCAAAGAAACGCTCATTAGGACTCATCTAAGGGTACAAACACTTTTGTCCTCAAAGTGCAGAGGGGTGGAGAGAGGAGGAATCCACCTCTTCCATATTGAAGTTTTCAGTAATAGTAAAGACCACAACGTCCCACCTAAACAGTAAGACTCAAAACCTCTAACAGTTAAAGAACACCGAGGTGGAGTAAAGACAAGAGGTCTGAGGACTCCAAGGCTGAACATTTCATTACACTAAGAGGACAACATTACTTGTGCGAGTTAAGGCTTAAAGTCGGTGACCGTTTCATAACACGAGGCCCGAAACGGGCCGTTTCCGGAGCCTATTCAAGTACACAAAGCGCGGCTGCTGGATTTCCAAGCACAAGCACGAACGGTGCCTGCCCCTGGAGAACACACGGTTTAGTAGGGAAACCGTCTACAGTGAAAGAGAATAAGATCCAAAAAAGGGTTGGGGCGGCCACAAGGCGCGCGGGCGTCGCCAGGGCTCGGCCTCGGCTTCCCGCCGGCTCTTGCGGGGCCCCGCCCGCCCACTCCCCGCACCCGCCCGCCGCTCACACTGCAGGATGATCTCTTCAAATGCCTGCCTCTGCAGCCGGTCCCGCCGCCTCAGCTCCTCCGAAATGTGGCGCTTCCAGCGGGGGAAGTCGGCGGCGCGGAGGCCCGACGACATTTCGCGCGCTGTCGCCCCGGCGCCTCAGCACCGCCAATGCGAGCGGGGACTGGCGGCCGCAGCCCGCGGCATGGGGCGACTAGCCGGCGCTGGAAGGCCGGCGGCCCGGAGCTCGCTTCCACACACAGGCCGCCCCGAACGCCGTCCGGGACGGTCTTCCGGCTCCTGCAGGAAATGGTTTGAATCTGGGCCGGAAGACCCGCCTCCTCACCCGACGCCTTACGCCACACGCACGCGCGAGGCCGATGGCGGCGCGAGGCGCTGGGTATTGACGCCCTCCCGAGGCCGGAAGAGCAGGGAGCAGGGAAGCGGCCGCTGGGAGGCGTGCGGGCTACGCTAGAAGTTCAGCTGCGGGCGGGAAGGAGACCGGGAGGGTGCCGCCCGCCAGTTTAAGTTGACTTCTCTGCCTCCCCCCCCCCCCGCCCCGCGATTTATATTTTTCTTGGCCTGCCTCCCTTTTCTTCATCGCGTCGTTTACAAGCAGAAGTGGGAGCCACTCCCCACTTAGTAGCTGAGTGACTGTAGATGAGCGGCAACCTCGCTAAGCCTCAATTTCTTAATCTGTAAAACGGGGACCCTGCTGATATCTACCTCACAGGGTTGCCGTGAGGATTAAAAGGAATAACCTATGTAATACAGTGTGCACCGTACTGTGCCTGGTATATTGCAAGCCTAACTTCGCCTAGACCGCCGGTATCTTCCAAGGCCTACCCAAAGTCTGGCTGCGCTAGACTTTAGCAAGCGTGTCCCGTTGCCCTTGGGAACTTTATTTTCTTTCTTTTTTTTTTTTTTTTTTTTTTTTTACAACGAAGACATGGAATGCAAAGAACGGTTAAAGAAAAATGTAAATAGATTGGCTATGTTAAAGATTAGAAGCCTAGAAATTATCTATGATCTAACAGTAAATGGGTTCTTAGAAGATAAGCTAAGGGTGCGGAATGTAAACAAGAGGAAGAGGCCAGTTTGCCAGTAGATACTGAAAATGGTCAGTGGAAGACAGTTTCTTGAGAAGATGGCGTCTGTCAACTCAGAATGGAAATGGCCTGTAATAGAATCGTCTGAGCTTCATTTGCCTTTAACAAGTTAGTGAATTTACTGCATGAAATGGAATTGGACAAAATAGGAGGCCAGGGGAGAGGAAAGGAGTATCAGAACCGGGCTCCTCTTCCAATGTCTTAAGTCCAGTGGAAGCTCCTTCAGAGACAGATACAAAAGCCTTTCCTGTGGAGCCCGGGAGTAGCTCAGGCTTCTACAGCCTTGTTGGAGATACTTCATCGGCAGTCAGCACTGAGCGATCTGAATTTGTGGAAAGGACAAGGAAGAAGCAGAAATAGAAGGAACTTTCTCACATGCTGAGGAAAATGAGAGAGCAGTTTTCTGAAAGTCACCAAAAATGCCTCCAAATGTAACAGTGGTACTAACCTCAAAAGACCATAGCATCACAAAGCATCAAATCTTGACAGTTGAATGTGCTTATTTTCCAGATAAGATTCTCATCAAAACATGTTGACAAGTTTGCAGAAACAGCAATTCCACTTGTAGAAATTTGTGTTACATATTTGGACAAATGTCCATATATAAAAACATCTTTCACAGCATTGTTCATAACTGGAAAATTGGAAATGATCTGTATTTTCAACAACAAGAGCTGGGTTAAATAAGTGTATATTTATTGTTCAAAAAAATGTCCCTGGGACACCTGGGTGGCTCAGTTGGTTAAGCGTCCGGCTCTTGATTTCGGCTCAGGTCATGATCTCACAGTTCGTGGAATCGAGCTCTGAGTCGGGCTCTGCTCTGAGAGTGCGGAGCCTGCTTGGGATTCTCTCTCCTCTCCCTGTGCCTCCTTCTGATCATGCATGCATGCACACTCTTTCTCTCTCAAAAGAAATAAACTTAAAAAAAAGTCCCTGATAAAAACAGTGAATGGTATAAATCCGCTCTATGTAAAATAAATGCATCCCTGGCTCCTCACAGGCAAAACTTGTCAAATGCGTAGAAGGTATAATTTCTAAACTAAGGATACTAAGCTCTGCTAGGTGTGCCCTCTCCCTAACTCACCAGCTTTATCTGGTACACACTTCAGCCTGCCATCACCATACTTCCTCCCACAGGAGGGCCTTTGGATTTATGGCGCTCGTGTTATGCACACTCCTCCCTTCTGATTTCTCTGAGTTGATTCCTAGGAGTTAATCCTCAGCTCAGTAATCACTGCCCCAAACTTCTAATAACAGACCTTCACAACCAGGTCAGGTCTCCCTACACACGCACCTCTCCTTTACAGCAGTGATCACAGTTGGAGCTTTTTTATATAATGATACATATTTATATCGTTACTTGACGAAGGCGTGTCTTCCAGACCGTAACCTTTGAGGCAAGAGCTGTGTCTCTTTTTGCTCAACATCATAGCCAGCAAGAGCAGGAAGCTTGTTATGTATTCGGTGCTCAGTAACTGCTGTTTAATCATTGAGTGGAATACATGAAAATGCTGAGAGTACTAGCTCTGGGCAGTGGCATCGCTGGTGTTTTTGTTTTTTCTTTGAGTATAGTTGACACATTTTTTGTTTTAGTATGTTTTTTCTATGTCTTGTGTGTTTTCTAATTATTCCACATTACACCTGTACTTCGTATGCAAGAAAAAGTTATAGAAATGAACACGTGTGTACAAAACCATTTCTTCCTCAAGGTGTATGTAAAACATCCCAAGATTCTTGTCGTGTGTTAAGCAGCGCATATTTGCTCACGGAATGGAAGAGGCATCACTCACCGAAGAACTTTCTTTGTGTGAGGTTTAGTATCACCGAAGGAAAGTACAACTAGACTTAACGTAACAGCATTTCCACTGTTAAAAACTTCCCGCAGGAGCGCCTGCGTGGCTCAGTCGGTTAAGTGCCTGACTTCGGCTCGGGTCATGATCTCGGGACTCGTGGGTTCGAGCCCCGTTGAGCTCTGTGCTGACAGCTCAGAGCCTGGAGCCTGCTTCGAATTCTGTGTCTCCCTCTCTCTCTCTCTGCCCCTCCTCCACTCATTCTCTCCCTCTCCCTCTCTCTCAAAAATAAACAAAAAACATTAAAACAAAAACAAAAATAAAAACCCTTTGCAGAGACTTTCACCTTAACCATCAGCCTGTACACCTCACCTGGGAGGTCCTCTAGTGCTGCCCCAATCCTGAGGACTTCCAAGTCCAACTTTCAGACAACTGTCCTCTTTACTCTTTCCTTCCCCTCTAGGCCTTTCCGAGCCCCTTTATCTTTCAATCAGCAAGTGCAAACAGTTGGGTCCTAGTGTGGGTCAGGCACAGAGGTGAGTCCTATGTGGGGGACAGACAGCCCAGGCTTGGATCCTGACCTCACAGGGCTCGCTCTTCAGGAAGGGAGATGTGAAGGTGCATTATTTCCAACTGTAAGGAATAAAAGTAAAAGTGGGCTGGCCAGAAGGCAGTGCCGGGGAGATTTGCCTCTCTCCCGTTCTTTTTCCTTCTTGCTCTTACTCTCTTCTAAAATACAATCTCTCGTTAAAACGAAACACTGGTGATTCTTTATTTCCACTCCTTTCCAGCTCTTCCCAAAATTAGATCACTAAAAGTGAAAGTAAGCTAAGTTACCCATGCTACTGTGTTAACTGTCTACTGTATAGACATAGAAGCTCCTAGAGTTAACCAAAAGATGGTTAAGAAGCCAGCCAACATAGGCTTTCAGACATACTGATGATCCCTCCAAATACCGCCTTTTTTATGACAATAATCATGCTCCCTTATAGACATGTGTTGCTTGTGTTTGCCTATGTATGGACACTGCAGGAAAACGTCATTATAAGGAATTTCTAGATTCTGTACCCAGACTAAGCCACATGCGGGTCTGGTCATCTACTCTCTCTAGATGTTGACACTCAGATGTCATATTTTAAATATGACAGTGTCTGAGGTGAGTGTCATCCTCATACTCCAATACGAGCTTTCCAGCAAAGCTCAATTTTCTTAGGACAAATTTATCCCTCGTCTATATTGGCAGCCAAGCATCTGAAATGGTGGCTGGTCGTTTCAACATGGCACATCTAACAAGCTGGGAATATGATCCCTGGCTAGAGAGTGTGTTTGTGGGAAGTTACTCTCCCGTGGCTTGCTTCTTTGATCTTCAAAGAGATGATTACATTTCTCCCAGACACTCCTGCCCTACTGTGCCCTACGGTGCCCTACTGTGAATAACAGCTAATATCGAGTGGTTTTTGCGTGCCAGGCACTGTGCTCTACATGGTTTAACATTCCTTTCCCCGCCCTACACGATCGCAGGTGCTGTTAATATTTCCTTTTACAGGTGCGGAAACTGACGCACAGAGGTCAAGTGGCTTGTGCGATGTCACGGAGTTAGTACGAGGCAGAATTTGGATTCATTCGAGGAAAACCGATGCCAGACCCCCCCCCACACACACACACACACATGCACACACACGTGTGTGTTTAATCATGCTGTTGTGCCATATGTCAACGCATCAGGGTTGTAGCTGGTTTTTAGGGTGAGATGGAGATCAGAGTGCTTTTTTTTTTTTTTTTAATTTTTTTTCAACGTTTATTTATTTTTGGGACAGAGAGAGACAGAGCATGAACGGGGGAGGGGCAGAGAGAGAGGGAGACACAGAATCGGAAACAGACTCCAGGCTCCGAGCCATCAGCCCAGAGCCCGACGCGGGGCTCGAACTCACGGACCGCGAGATCGTGACCTGGCTGAAGTCGGATGCTTAACTGACTGCGCCACCCAGGCGCCCCCAGAGTGCTTTTAATTACAAGCGATAGAAATGCAATTTGTGCTTCCTTAAGGGAAAGGGTGTTGCATCGAGTTGGCACCACGGATGTGGCTGGACACCAGGAATCACTGGAACCAGGATGCAAATCCCATCAGAATGCCCAGCCCTTGGTGTCTACTTCCCTGTGTGAGTTGCCGCTTCCTTTTCCTCTCGTCTGGTGCCCCGGCTCCTTGCCCCACCCCCGCCCTCCCACTGAAAGTGAAGAAATGTCCCTTCCAACAGCCTCTCAGTACAAGCAAGCCATAGACTGCTCTGGCTCCTCCGAGCCCCAGTTCTAAACTCCTGGGGAAGGACGCTTCCAGGATGCCTCCCTCTGGACAGAAGGAAAGGGACGGTTCTCAGAGGAAGGAAGATATAGGACACATCTTCTGTTCAGACTGCCCAGCCCCCTCTTCTTTTATGGACACATTCTGCCCTCCTGACTACATTCATGGTATTTCCCTGCCCCTCCACACCACAAATCGATCCCAAGAATGGGCATAGAAACCCCTGCCAATCACTGTCCTCCACAGGAATTTTTTTACCTGGGTCTGGGAGAGAGGGCCCCTTTTCTCCTTTGGGTAGAAAGTCTGAGGATATGCATCAGGATCCGCTAGTGGCTGTGTCTCATGAAAAGTTTAATCTGAAAAAAAAAAAAAAAAAAAAACAACTGGGGCAATCAGAAGGGGTAGAGGAGACAAGAAACCAAGAATGTTGATGCCATTGGAGTCCCTGGTTCCAGCCACTCCTGAAACTAGCCCAGCCCTATTGTCCTCCCAGTCCAGTTACTTGAGCCAATACAGTACCGCATTTCACTGAAGCTGGTTTATATTGGGTTTTTATTTCCACTTGCCATCCAAGAATCCTGATTAATACACCAGGCAAGCCCAAGAAAAAACTAGGGCTGGGCAGGCAAAATGGTACTCCGTCCCCCCCAACACACACACACAAGGTGGGCACTAAGGGAGGGTTTTCCCTTTTACAATCTTGACAAACACGTTTCTCTTCTCACCATGCACTTTTCGTGTTAATCGGCATCCCATTTCCAGACTTATTGGGGAAGAGGGTCTAGATCTGAGATCTCCTAAACTTTTGAGTGAGTTAAGCTCTGTTCTAAGTAATAGTATCTGCCGGTGAGAGAAAATCTTAATAACCCAGAAGTTACAGTTAGAAATATTAGAATAGACCTGGAATATGGGAAAATACTGTTGCCATATGTTAGAACTATTTTCTCTTCCCCCTCAACGGAAAGTGAAGGGACACCATTTCAAGCAGCACTGTTGGAGTGACTCACGGGGTATTAATAACTCTGTGGAGCGCCTACCAACATCGCAGTAGAACCACAGAGAAAGCAGACAGCGGTGGAGTACGATTCTAAGTAAATAAGTAAATCCTGCATGTCATGAGATATGGCTCTTTGCTGAGGTATCAAATGGATCTTTTGTCTTCAAAAAGGTCTAAAGTTGAAACAGCAGTCTGTTGGGTTTGCTCTGCAAATCTGAATGCCCAGGCCCTTCACCTCCGGGAGGCAGAGCCCCAAATAAGAAGGAACGAGCCAGGGACGCAGTGTCCAACAGAGACGGGGCACAGGACTGGCCACGCTGTGGTGTATGACGCATACGGGTTCCAGCTTTTTTGTCCTGAACCTCTTCTTTCCGATAAGCAAATTTTTCTATCCCAACGTGTGCATTGGGCCTCTGTCTCTTAAGCTTCCCCACAGTGAAATTGCCAAGCTCCCTTAATCTTGTCAAAGCCTGCACATGGATAAATGGCTTCTCCAACTCCCTGGGTAATTCCAGCACAGTCCTTGTTTCCGGGGGTGTGTGGGGCAGTCCAGTCCAGGGCAGAATGATCTAGCCTGTGAAGTCCATGTAGGATCTTGGAAAACATTCCATCATCCTTCCTCACAGGTTCAAGTGATCCAGTCCAGCTCTTACAGAGTCTGCATGGAGGTAGAGATTCAGGAATGGCTCCTCTGGTCTTTCCAGCTTGCCTCTGAGATCTCCCGTGGGCCTGGGCCCTGCCCTAGACCTTGGGGATGCACCGTTTGATCACACCCTGGTGGGCAAAGTGGCCCACACCCTCTCTTCCACAATCTCTCTCTGTCTCACTCTCTTTCCCTCTGTCTCTGTCTCTCTCTCCCTCCCTCCTTCCAGTTTCTTTCATTCTCTTTACCTCTTTTCTCTCAAAGCCCCATCTCCTTGGGGCCCAACTTGACCTCCATCCCCGTGAAGGCTGTTTTTCAACCATTCTCAGCTCTGTATCCTCATTTAGGAATGTGTGTGTGTGTGTGTGTGTGTGTGTGTGTGTGTGTGTTGGAGGCAAGAGTAAATGACCCCTCTGCTGTGTTTGGGATTGGGGTACCAGGGAAGCATCTAACAGATCTTGATTCCTGGTAGTGAGTCTCCTGTGCCTTGGTAAACTCTAAGAGTACCTCTCCCCTTGCAGGTCTCTTACAGAAGCCCTACCCCCCACTCCACACCTGTTACTTTACCCTCGAGTTATGCAAGCAGTAAAGCGAGGCACGGTCTGCATATTTGTAAGCCTGAGTGTCAAGAATGAATTTACGCTGGGAATTAGAACGGCAAGCAGCCTTACATCAGCATTCTGGTGTCAGCCGTACTTACCTCTTGTGGAAGTTAGGAGGATTTCAGCTGTGAGCAACAGAAACCTTAATCCGTAATTTAAACCAAGGATCAGCAAAAGATGGCCCTCGGGCCACATCCGGCTCGTCACCTGTTTTTGTACAGCCTTCAAGTTAAGTAGTTTTTGCATTTTAAACTCAAGAAGGGCCTGTGTGCTGGCCTTTGAACTTGTGCCTCTCAGCTCTCCTACTGGGAAAATGTAATCTACTAACGGCCCCGGCTGCTGCACTCTGAACCCACCAGCACGTCCAGACCATGTCCGCACTACCCACGGATCCCCCGGCCGGTGACCAAACACTGCAGGCGTGCTGAGGCAGGGCAGCTCCTGAGCCATGGGAGACCCCTCTTCCGACTTTGCCTCCAGAGCACTGTCACGGACTGAATGTATCCTCCTGAAATTCACATGTTAAAGCCCTAACCCCCAGTGTGATGGTATTTGGAGGTCTTTGGGAGGTGATTAGGTTATGAGGGTGGGGCCCTCATAAGTGAGATGAGTGCCTTTTAGGAGGGGACACCTGAGAGATGATCGCTCTTTCCCCACGGTTGTCTGCAAACTAGGAAGAAGGCTCTTGCCAGACATAGAACCTCTGGAAGCTTGATCTTGGACTTCCCAGACTCCAGAACTATGAGAAATAAGTGTCTATTATTTAAGCCCTCCAGTCTATGGTATCTTGTTATTGCAGCCCGAGCGGACATCTCGGAGAGGACCAGCCTTGTCCCGTGACCTTCCCATCTTCCCCCAGAGGCATCTCCCTCAATAAATATCTTACATCAAGTCCTCCTCGTCATGTGCTGCTCCTGGAACCAGAGGAGGTGGTGATGGAACCCAAATACCGGGAGAAGACTGGGGAGGGAAGGAGCTACCACTTCTGCTGTAGACATTCAGAGGGGGCGTCCTGTCCCTCCCAAGTCCACTTTTCTTTTTCCTCTGATAACATCATGGCTCTGGTGGCTAAGGTTCTACCATGTGACTGGACCTTCAGCTCTCTGGACCAGCAATGGCCCTTTGGCCCAAGCTGGGCCAAATTCCTCTTCCAGGGGTCCTAGAGTGGGGAGCTGGGCCTCAGGGGTCTGAGCAGCCAGGCCAAGACAAAGCAAAGCCAGGGAGACCAGGAATGGGCAGAAGAGCCGTCTGTGGACAGGAGCAAGGAAGAGGTGGGCAAAGGAAGTGTCTGGAGAGAGCAGGGCCCAGGGTGGGGCAGCCCTCTGCGGGACAGCCCTGTTCCCACCACCAGGGCGTGCTCTTCGTCAGCTCTCCATCTGCAGCTAGTTTCTCTTCCTTGTAAGCAAAGAACCTTGACTGAAAGGGAAATTGAGAACTTTAGGGTAGGAAACCCTCAGGGAAAGACTCTGGGACCGAGGGAGAGGGGCCTCTCTGTGCCCTTTCTCAGGCTCTGATTCGTGACCATGACCACGGAGGTGAGGCCCTTCATGCTGCAGTGTGTGGGGGAGGGGGACCTGTCCTTCCTGCCACACCCCAGGTGACCTCTCTCTCACAAGGCCAAGGGGGCAGGTCTCCTGCATCCAAGTGAGTGCAACCTTCTCCACCCCTCCCCCCAGCAGTCCGTATTCCCATTTGTGGTGATTTCACAGCATCCTTAAGATAGACGGACAGGCATTTGCTTTACCTTCCGGGGACTAAACAGGGCATTTCTATTAATTTTTCCAAAGTAAATGAAGTCTGGGTGGATATTTTTAGGAAGTAATAAGGGAAATCTTTTGCTACAGAAGCACCACCTTCCAAAATTGGAAGTTGCCAGCAACCTTGTAAGCAGCTTTCCTGCTAAAACTTAAAAAAACAAAAGCTTAAATTGTATTTTCGGTGAGTGCCTGTTTCATGGACTAAAGCTATTTTTTTAATAATTTTTTAAAATAATTTTTTAAGTTTATTTATTATTGAGAGAGAGACAGAGAGCACAAGCTGGGGAGGAGCAGAGAGAGAGGGAGACACAGAATCCGAAGCAGGCTTCAAGCTCTGGGCCGTCAGCACAGAGCCCGATGCGGGGCTTGAACTCACAAACTGTGAGATCATGACCTGAGCTGAAGTCGGACGAGCCACCCAGGTGCCCCTAAAGCTATTTAAAAAAAAATTTTTTTTTAATGTTTCTTATTTTTGAGAGAGAGAGAAAGAGAGACAGAGAGCAAGCAGGGAATGGGTAGAGAGAGAGGGAGACACAGAATCCGAAGCAGGCTCCAGCTTGCTCAGCTGTCAGCACAGAGCCCGATGGGGGGCTCGAACTCACAGACTGTGAGATCATGACCTGAGCTGTAGTCGGCCGCCCAACCGAATGAGCCACCCAGGCGCCCCAAGCTATTTTTTTTTTTAATCAGTGAATGTTTTCCCTGAAAAATAAACTATCCATTGTTGATGAGTCTATTCTAGTGGAGACAGAAAAAACTCCAATTTTGGTTGATTTTTAGTGAGTGAAGTTCGAAGAGAAAGAATATGAAGAGACTTCAGAAAATGTTTTTGGGGGGAGAATTTTGAATTTTGAATTATTGAATTTTGAAAATAAAACAGTTATTAACATGGCTCCAGGTTACGAAAAGCCATGTGCAGACGGAAGTTTCCAGAACTATGGGAAACATGATTCAGCTGTCAAAAGTACACAAAATCAACAATTCCAATTATAAGACTAAATTCCTGTATTTGTTGGGCCACAGGGTAAACGTGACAAAAGTTGTCCTTGTGCACACACGCACACACCCTCACTCGAAACGACGCCCTCACGCACTATGCTTTCTGAAGCCCGTCTCTGCCCTGGCTGGCGTCTGCATCTCAGGTGGAAGGGTTTACATATTTTGATGCTGGATTCAGCTCTATTATCTGACTCAGGGGCAAAGTCAAGTTATATGAAGAAAATGTGTACAAATGGCATTTCAGCCTGAGTAAATAGAATGTTTTTGACAGAGCAAATGGCCTTTTGGTCGCACATTTATCTGAGGATTTATAAAATGTCTGAGAGACCTGAAAACATGTTTGTCACCAGAAGTACAATTTCTTTTTTTTTTCTTAAGAGAGAGAGAGTGAGCACAAGGGGGGTGGGCAGAGAGAGAGAGGAAGAGAGAGAATCTTAAACAGGCTTCTCGCCCAACACAGAGCCCAACACAGGGCTGTACCCCAGACCATGAGATCATAACCTGAGCCAAAATCAAGAGTCTGATGCTTAACCGACTGAGCCACCCAGGAGCTCCCGGAAGTATAATTTCTTTTTTTTTAATGTTTATTTGTTTTGGAGAGGGAGAGAAGCAGAGTGTGAGCAGGGGAGAGGCAGAGAGAGAGGGAGACACACAGAATCTGAAGCAGGCTCCAGGCTCCGAGCTGTCAGTGCAGAGCCCATGCAGGGTTTGAACTCATGAACTGTGAGATCGTGACCTCAGCTGAAGTCAGACGCTTAACCGACTAAGCCACCCAGGTGCCCAAAAGTATAATTTCCTAATAGAATTAAGAAAAGAAAAGGAAAGGGAAAGGGAAAGGGAAAGGGAAAGGGAAAGGGAAAGGAAAGAAAAGGAAAGGAAAGGAAAGGAAAGGAAAGGAAAGAGAAAAGAAGAGAAGAGAAGAGAAGAGAAGAGAAGAGAAGAGAAAAGAAAGAAAAGAAAAGAAAAGAAAAGAAAAGAAAAGAAAAGAAAAGAAAAGAAAAGAAAAGAAAGTTGTCCTTGTGATAGAAAGTGAGGCCAAAGAAAACGTTTAGGGAATCTATTGCCCACTCACGCAAGTAATCTGCTTCTCTCCCTTTCTCTTCCTGCCATTTTAGTCCTGCTAGAAACCCGAATGGCTGGTTTCAAAAGGCCTCCCTGCCTTCCACCATCTGAATTTCAGATTCTACCGAACAGGTTTCCAGCAGGGCTCTGACTCTAGTAGGTTAAAGATGATGAAGACAGCAAAGTCTCTAAAAACAGCTGGCCACGCACTTTCCATCAGCCTTCACCACTGCACCTTCCACCCGTGCTGCAGAATGTTCGTTGTGACCACATCTTCACCAGTTTGGGTAGTACAATAGAAAAAAAAAATCTTCTCAGTTTGATAGATGATAATCACATCCAACTGTTGTTTTACTTTGCATTTCTTTGGTAACATTAAACATTTTCTCATCAATTCCTCTCTTCATCATCCATCCTCTTTGGGTAATATCTGTCTAAATTCTTTGCCCCTTTTGCCCAGGCTAGGGGTAGACAATTACCTATGTGTTCTTTGGGGGGATGGCTGGAAAGATTTGATTTTTTTTATATATATATATTTTTCAGGATTTGTCCAAGATAGCTTTTTTTATCAGGCAGGTAGAACGTGGCTATTGGCCTGGTCACTTAACTTTGGTAAGCGTCCTCCCCGGAAGGTGTGAAAATTCCTCATTTCCTGTTTATGAGGCATTGTCGTATCTTTGAATGAGAAGTTCTGCTAAGTAAGGTATTATCAGGGGGACCACAGTTTTCCCAAGATGCAACTTCTTTTTTTTTTTTAAGGTTTATTTATTTTTGAGAGAGAGAGAGAGAGCAGCAGAGGGGCAGAGAGAGGGAGACAGAGGATCTGAAGCAGGGTCTGCACTGACAGCACAGAGTCCGATGCGGGGCTCAAACTCATGAACCACAAGGTCATGACCTGAGTCGAAGTCAGATACTCAACCACCCAGGCACTCCCCGAGTTGCAACTTCTGAGGGAGAGTGAAAACCAAGTTATTTCAGAAGGGTAAGTAGAAGCTGAAGTCCTCCAGCTCAGCAGCTGTGTTGGGCGGGACCCAGAGCATATTGTAATGGTGACCCAAAAATGATATCATCCATGTATTCCTGGAAGTCGGGGTACCCCTCCTGCAGGTCCCAGTGGGTGGAGAGGTATAGAGGCATAGGGCCTACATTCCCAGTGGGTTGGCTAGAGCCCTTGTATATCATCTCCTTCCTTAGGCTCTTGACTGCCTCCTTTGTTTGGGTCAGGGCCCCTTTGAGACTTAATTAGTGAATTCAGCAAGTATTTATTAAATGCCTGATATGTGCCAGGCACTATTCTAGGTGCGATGGCTAGACCTGTATTTCTTTCCTTAAAGAGTCTCCATTCTAATGGGGAGAGACAAGCCAAAAAAAACCTGGGCATGTGAAAGAAGCAAATTATGTATGCGTGTGGGCAATGGGAGCTATGGACAAAAAGAAAAAGTTGAGCAGAGTAAGGATGATGGTGGGGGGTAGGGGTATAGTTTGCATGTCGATAGGGTGGCCAGGATGGACCTCACTGAGAAGGTTAGATTTTGTTTTTTAAATGTTTTAATGTTTATTTAATTAAACATTAAATAAGATAGAACACGAACAGCAGAGGGGCAGAGAGAGAGGGAGACACAGAATCCAAAGCAGGTTCCAGGCTCTGAGCTGTCAGCACAGTGCCAGATGCAGGGCTCGAACCCACGGACCACAGGATCGTGACCTAAGCTGAAGTTGGACACTTAACCAACGGAGCCACCCAGGCACCCTGAGAAGGTTAGATTTTAGCAAAGACCTTAAAGAGGTGAAGGAGTTAGCTAAGAGGTTATCTAGGGGGAGAGCATTCAGGCAGAGGGCCCAGCTAGGGCAGGCTCCGTAGCAGGTGCAGTTGGAGGCCACCCAATGCTCTGTAGCAGCCTGTGCCCCCGGCCCCCTGTTGTAGTGGCTGTTGGCTGTTAAAGGCTCACACTCGTCCCCTTCTCTGGAGGATTGCCATAGGCTGACCTCCCTTCCTAGAGATGCCTGGGAGGTGGCCAATGACTGACTGATAGGAGGCGGCATAGGTGTCCAGTGCCCTAACCTCTGCACAGGACAATCTCCATGGTGTGATGTACGTCCCTTCCCAAGCTGCCCAGGGGACAGGCTTAGGCTTGACTTCTTCTAAAACTACAGTTCTGCCTAACTTCTTTGACCTATCCTGCTGCCCTCAACGCCTCTCCTGATGCTTGGATTGAGAGCATTTCCTCAATAAATCCCTTGCACGAGAACCCCAGTCTCAGGCTCTGCTTCTAGGGAACCCGGCCCAAGGCAGCCCTAAGGCCAGAGCTTGCCCAATATGTCCAAAAACCAGCAGGGAAGCCGTCGAGGTTAAAAAAACCTCTCCGGGAAATGTACCATTATGTATGCATTTGCATACAACTCTGCCTGAGACACTTTGGAACCAGATTCAGAGTTCTGAATTTTCTCATGCTCTGCCTAAAGGCTGGAAACCCCGCATGTTGACTTCCTGTTACACCATCCCTTTCTGCACCAAAGGGTTGGAAGGGTACCTTCTCAGACAGGACTTTGTGTCTTCATTAGGAAAAGCTTCCCACTTGCACCTTTCCAAAGTTGCTTTCCTGGAAAATGACTGACTCCATCTCCTATCAGCTGACTTGGGTCGTCCTCAAAATTTGTGTGCTGAATCCCTAACCCCCTAATGTGACTATAATTGGACACAGGGCTTTCAGGATACAAAGTTAAATGAGGTCATAAGTGTGGGGCCCTAATCCAATAGGAATGTTGGCCTTATAGAAAGAGGAAGAGGAGAGAGATCTCTTTTTCCTCTCTCTTGCCATGCACGTGCAGACATTGAGAAAACTGCCGTCTGGGGACCAGGAAGTGGGCTGTCACCGGAAACTGAACGGTATGGTGTTTTGTCGTGGCAGTCGGAGCAGACCGTCAAAACTACAAAATCGTGCAAACTGCAAAAGACGAAGGGAAATTCTAGAGGTAGGTTTGTGAGGATTACTCTTCTGATCCCGCCGGGATGCGGTTCCATCACCCCGGGCCATTGATAGTGGGTTTGAAAATGTGAGGCAAACCAGGACTCAACTTGCTTTTCTATTTTCACTCCTAACCAAAAGATGGAAGCATTGTAAAAGGTCTGAAGATAGAGACTGAAGGAAAGTTTTCTTAGAATTTTGATCATTTCCTGTGTCACTGCTGTTCTGCGAATGCAGAATAGTCTCCTCTTGCATAGAAAATTAATTCCGAGAGGTAATTAGCTTATTTTTTCTGTAAAATGCTTAACCCACCTCTACGTATCCTAGCAATACAACCGAACGCTTGACAAGGAGTTGGAAAGCATGCATTTGAAGACTGAAGACAGTTTGAAGACTTGGTTCTCCACCTTTCTTCTGTGGACTTGGCCAAGTGCCCTGACCTCCCTGAACCTCAGTTTCCTTCTCTATAAAATATGGGCAAGACTCACCCTACTGAGTAGTGAGGATCAACCGAAGAACGCGTATGACTGTGTATTTTTATTTGGCCTTAAAGGCAACTAGTATTGGGGCGCCTGGGTGGCGCAGTCGGTTAAGCGTCCGACTTCAGCCAGGTCACGATCTCGCGGTCCGTGAGTTCGAGCCCCACGTCGGGCTCTGGGCTGATGGCTCAGAGCCTGGAGCCTGTTTCCGATTCTGTGTCTCCCTCTCTCTCTGCCCCTCCCCCGTTCATGCTCTGTCTCTCTCTGTCCCAAAAATAAAATAAAACGTTGAAGAAAAAAAAAAAAAAAAGGCAACTAGTATTAGAACCTCTCTTAGCAATCCTGAGATAGGTAACCCGCTAGATGTTCGTAAATTTACCCTGTTTGTGATTAGACTGTCATGTGGCCAGGCCAAGAGAAGTTCAAGAGCCGAAGGACGGTCCTTAATCCTAGATACACACCTGCCTCCAGCCCGGTGCTGAGAGGATGCCACGTTCAGGAGTCTGCCCCCAGGTGAGGGAATGGGCAGGTCCCCCAGGACAAATGGGCTTGCTACATCAGCCAAGCAGTTACATCAGCATCACCTGGGAAGTTGATTAAAATGCATGTGCCTGGTTTCACCTGGCCCTGTCCCCAAGGGCTACTGAATCAGATTCTCTGTGAGTGGCCCCCAAACTTGCATTTTGAAGCGGATTCCTCGAGTGATTTTTATGCACTCCTAAGTTGGGAAGAATGGTTCTGGCGGAGCCACTTCAGATATTATAGTCACTAACAGGTTACTGTCGATGTTGTCCCTAAGTTATAAGTGAACGTTTTGAATGGCTTGCTTTGAACAGCTTGCGGTGTAAATTTATTCCCCATAATACGCAGTATTCATAGGCTGTTTATTGACCAAAAAAATTGGAGCTTATCATATATCATCAAGGATTAGTAGTTAGATTATGTAAACTATTCAAGTCATAGATGATCACGTACTCATGTCCAATTAGGGTGATTTAAGAGGAACAATTGGAAACTCTTTTTTGCATGTATTCACTGAAGGTCAGTTACATAAAAGATCAGGAAAGTCCCACAGTGGTAGTTAGAGGAGCTGGGCACAATCAAGACGGTTGCATTATGAGGTCTGATTCTTGTTTTGGTGCTTGTGGGTCTGATGCCAAGACGCACAGCCAATTAAATGGCAACGAGCTGTATTTTGCAATGAACGAGAGCAAAGGTTCACTTAAATTTAGCATTCTGACTTCATTAAAATCTTTTATGCCAGCACATAGAACATGCTGTGAAAAAGAAATCACAGAATGACATAAAACAACCCTTCTGTCATCTGGGAATCTATATTTAGAATCATTTCTAAATGGTTCTGCACCATCGGGACTGTGCGAAAGATTTTCCCTTTCGTTATGTTACTTTATGAACCAGAACCAAAAATCTAAGATGGCTAGTTTTAATATTTTTTGTTAACACCATATTGTTGGATGGTATAATGCCAGCAGCAAGAGAGATTGGGTAAAAACCTGTTGTCCGTATGCTGCGGGATGAATAATAATTTCCTGAGTGGAAACAAGGAAAGAGTGAGCCTCGAAAACTCTGAAATGTATGAAATATGCTGTCTCAGTGATGTCCGTTGAATGCAAGGACATAGTGCTGGCCATCAGATCCGGCACACCCTATAGGTGCCGTCCTCATGGGTCTTGTAAGGTAGGACTCCCAGAACCCAATTATCTTGAGAAAGGCTCAATCAGGAAGCTTCTGGGTACAAACAGTGAGCACCAATGTATTAATCATGACTTTCACTTTTCATTTATCACTTCCAAGCATATGTATATTTATGTATATTTACTCATGTGTATCTATCATCCTTTTCGCAAATGAAGGAGAAGGAAACTGGTCTCAACTAATCAATGGCAAAGTTGGGATTTGAACCCAGCTCTGACCCCAAACCATTCCCCCGCTTTATTACACCACTTTGCTTCCTTTGTGCATGACTATGTGCAGCAGTTTGAACAGCAGCTCCCCACTGAAATTCAGATTCCTAGGCATCATCCGGACCAAGGGAACCCTGCACTCTGGTGGGCCTGGGAACATGCATTTTGCAGGTTGGGCAGGCGATCCTCACCCATGGCAAACTTTGAGTGTTATTATTTTGGGGGGGGGGGAATCCAGAAGAAGCCTGAGACAGAGTAGCTGCCCTTCACGCTTCTGCAAACCAGCTGGAGAGAGCAGCTCCTGGGAAACCAAAGCAAAACCTGCCATTTACTTCTGCGCCGTTTGTAGCAAATTGTGAAACCCCAGGCTGTCTTCCACCTGGTGCTCAGTGTGCTTTTGAGCCGTCCCGCTTTGTGATCAGGTGGTATTTACTTGAGGAATCAAATCCTCGTATTAACAGAAGCAAAACATAATTAGGAAAATCTGTTATAAAAACCATTCTGCTTTCCAAGCCAAATATAAATTACTTTGGAGTAAGTCATGCCAGGAATCCCACTCCATTAGCTCATGTAATTAAGAGCGGCTGTCATGCCAATTACTGTCACTGTCTAGTTTTATTAATTGTTTAAATATGTGCCCCCCCACCATCTTTTACTCCCAATGTATGTCTAGTTTGGAAGAGTTGCTGGCAAAAGGTGATCTTATCCGTTTTTGTAGCGGATTTTGCTGCTGATTTTGGTGCCGTTGTCCGCTCACCTCCTCCATTCTTTGCGCTTCTCGGTGTGTTCCCTATCCAGAGGCTGACCCCCCTACGGACAGTGTCGCCGCCCGAGCTTCCTTGCCTTCTGGCCTCTGCTTTGGGCTTGGGCAACGGAAGAACCAGCGCGGGATAAAAGAGGAGAGGGGCGCCTGGGGGGCTCAGCTGGTTAAGCGTCTGACTCTCGATTTCAGCTCAGGTCACGATCTCATGGTGCCTGAGATCAAGCCCCGCGTCAGGCTCTGCACGTAGAGCCTGCTTGGGATTCTCTCCCTCTGCCCCTCTCCTGCTCACTCTCTCTCAAAATAAATAAATAAAACTTGGAAAAGAGAGAAGGAAAAAAGGGAGGGAGGGGTGCCTTTAAGCCATGTCCTTCTCTGCTCTTCCTGGTTTCTTTTATGGCTACAGCTTCTAGCAGGGACCCCTCGTTCTGACTCTAACTCTCACTGCCTTAGATAGTAAGTGGTCTAAGGGAGGTAGTGTCTTCCTCCTGTGGCTGGTCCCTGGGTGCCTCAATACCCTTGCTGGCTCTGTCCACTCTGCCCGAGTCTCTGTAAACAGGGTCTCATTTAAGGTATCCCTTGGGCATGGCCTTTTCCCTATACGTTCAGGTGTATCTATTTATATTCACAGCTATGTGCTCACAAAGAGGTCCAGTCTATCCCAATTACTGGCTTAACTGGAAATACAATTCCTGTGTGAACTCTTGGATTCACTTTAAAACATACACACGCACACACGCACACACACATATATATACAGCTGACCTTGAACAATGAATGCAGGAGGTGACAGCACGAAACCCCCTCATGCAGTCAAAAATCGGCAGATAACTTTTGGCTCCCTTAAAACTCAACTAAGAATAGCCTTACTGATAACATAAACAACCGATTAACCTCTGTTTTGTACATGTCTTACCTACTGTCCTCTTACAATAACGTAAGCTAGAGGAAACAAAATGATATTAAAAATCATAGGAGAAAATACATTTGCAGTATATTCTGTATAAAAATAAAATCCACGTAGGAGCGCCTGGGTGGCTCAGTCAGTTAAGTGTCTGACTTTGGCTCAGGTCATGATCTCGCGGTCCGTGAGTTCGAGCCCCGCGTCGGGCTCTGTGCTGACAGCTCAGAGCCTGGAGCCTGCTTTGGATTCTGTGTCTCCCTCTCTCTCTGCCCCTCCCCTGCTTATGCTCTCTCTCTGTCTCTCAAAAATAAATAAATGTAAAAAAATTTTTTTTAAATAAAATAAAATCCATGTAGAAGTGGACTCTTGCAGTTCAAACCTGTGCTGTTCAAGGGTTAGCACGAAAAATACTAAAAGTGACTACCTAGCCTCACTCCTCCCCCCTTCCCGAGGCGGGAAGACTTCGTTGGTTCCATTGAGGAAATTGCCAGAGGTGGATTACAGGGAAAGGGAAAACATGAGCATCTAAGTGTAGCTTGGTGTAAGAGGAATTGCAGAGAGCAGAGTGAGGAAGACTGGGCGTCAGTCCTGGTGGGAGGAGGGGGAGGGGAGGAGAGAAGCAGCAGGATGCCCTGATCTGTGGGGAGAACTGGCAAGGAGGATGTTAAGAGGCTTCCTGTGGATTATGCGGCCCAGTTATCAGCAACATTTCTTTTCCAGGCTGTGGGGTTTTAAACATGTCTGTGAGGGGCACCTGGGGGGCTCTGTTGTTGAAGCGTTCAACTCTCGGTTTCAGCTCAGGCCGTGACCTCAGGGTCATGAGATTCTCTCCCTCTACTGCTTGTGCACTGTCTCTCCAAACAAAAACAAGGGGCACCTGGGTGGCTCAGTCGGCTGAGCTTCCGACTTCAGCTCAGGTCATGATCTCGCGGTTTGTGGGTTTGAGCCCCGTGTCGGGCTCTGTGCTGAGCGCTCGGAGCCTGGAGCCTGCTTTGGATTCTGCGTCTCCCTCTCTCTCTGTTCTTCCCCCGCTTGCACTCTGTCTCTCTCTCTCTCTCAAACATAAATAAAGATTTTAAAAAATTAAAAACAAAAAAGTGAGTTCTTTGACACTTCCCCCAACAGAAGGTGAAGCCTGGTTCTCTCCTGGAATGTGGGCTCGCCTCACCTGGAATGCAGCACAGCAATTCAGAGCCTGGGCCATAGACGTTCCCACACCACTGAGGTCCCAGCCGACAGCCAGCATCAGCCACCAGGCCTGTGAACGAATGAACTTCCAATGGGTCTGGCCCCCGGCCTTCAGGCTCACCCAGTAACGGTGATGGGAGCTGAGACCAGCTGTTTCCAACCAGCCCTGACCAAATTGCAGATTTGTGTGCAAAATGAGTGTTGTTCAAAGCCACTGGGTTTTGGGGTGCTGTGTTACATGGCAAGAGATGGCTGGCACAAAGTTTTTACAGTCAGATTTGGGCGTTTTAAACTGGCCTTCAGGTGGCCCTGTGTTTGTCAGTAACAAGGAGATGATACAGAGAAATAGCAGATACTAGGATTTTTTTTTTTTTAATATTCTAAGGAGGCTTCTGAAAAGCCCTTCTTAGGGAGGGTTGTGTATGTGACAAACACTGGGTGCCCAACGCGTAGGCGGTGCTTCATAAATTGATATTTTGGATGAGCAAATAAGCCAGATGGGGAGTGGGATCCCAGAGGGGACACTTCAGTACCAATAGCCAGTAAGGGTGAGCTTTGATGCTTCTAAGGCACTTGTTTGGCTCAGGACCTGGACGAGTGGATGATGCAGGTTTGCGCTGCAGCTCATTTGCTCCGTTTACTAGAGAAGGGAGCCAGGAGACAGCTCCACAGTGTTATCTGTATGTAGGAAGGAAGGAAAATGGGTTTAAAAGCTAGTACTGGAGTTTTTCAGAGAGGAAACTACTTTTCTGTAGCAGAACATCTTGGAGGATCATGCCTACTGTGAGGTGCTGACCCCCAAGGCATGGCCAGGATGGGCTTTGAACGAGATGCAGAACATGTTACCCAATAGGACAAAGCGGGAAGATCGTGGAGGGCAAGTGTGGGGGCAGGGGGTCCCGGGGAAAGGAGATCAGGGAAAAATTGCTGGTGGCCGGGTAACTGAAGACTTGTAAGAACAAACCTGTCTAGGGCCGCCTGGGTGGCTCAGTGGGTTAAGTGCCCGACTCTTGATTTCGGCTCAGGTCACGATCTGACGGTTCGTGGGATCGAGCCCTGCATCAGGTTCCATGCTGACAGAGTGGAACCTGCTTGGGATTCCCTTTCTCCCTCTCTCTCTCTGCCCTTCCCTGCTCTCTTGCTCTCTCTCTCAAAATACATCAATGAACTTAAAAACAAAAAGAACAAACACGTCTCATAGTTATTTGTAAGTTGTTGGCCAGGATGTTCTGTGATGGACCAACCATGGAGCCTGCTTGGGATCCTCTCTCTCCACCTCTCTCTCTGCCCCTCCTCTGCTCGTGTGTGCACACGATCTCTGTCTCTGTCTCTGTCTCTCTCTCAAAATAAACAATTTAAAAACAAACAAAAAGAATCCTACCCTAAAACAAGCACTCCCGTAGCTTTGATTTGGTTCTCTTTGATGGGAAACCAGAACTTACAATCCAGTCTGCAGTGAGTGTTATTTCCTATTGCTCCTCTTTGCTTGCTACAGACGTGTACCTGAGAGATTTGAAGTGCCTCATTCCGGCTGTGGAAGCACGGTAGTCCTCCTGCTCTGGGGGACGGGGTCTTGGAGTCTTCATGGGCTCCTCAGATAGATGGAACATCCCTAGGGTTGCCAAATAAAATTCAGGATACCCGGTTAAATTTTAATATCAGATTTTAAAAACCCTGGGTGGCTCAGTTGGCTGGGCGTCTGACTCTTGATTTCAGCTCAGGTCATGATCCCAGGGTCATGGGATCAAGCCCCGCATCAGGCTCTGTGCTGAGCATGGAACCTGATTAAGATTCTCTCTCTCTCTCTCTCTCTCTCTCTCTCTCTCCCTCCCTCCCTTCCTGTGCCCCTCCCCAACTTGTGTGCCCTCTCTCTCTCTCTCTAACAAAAAAACCCATACATTTTTAGTGTGAATTATTTGAGACGGACTAACTGTAGAAATAAGTGAAGACCGATCAAATGAGAAAGACCAAGGCTATCCACTCAGAATTTGCTAGAGCGAGGGGGACAGCCACAGTCCCTGCCTTGCAGCAGAGCCTCAAAGGCAGGCAGGGGAGTGGGGGAGCTCACAGGGGAGACGGGGAGTCTGCAGGTGTGCCCCGATGGGAGCCTGGGGCCCAGGGAAGCTTGGAGACGGGCTAACTAGAAGCGAGTGGCTATGGGACTGGTTGTGGGGGGCATGTTTGGCTCTCTGCTTGGTCCCAAGTTGGAAGCAGGCACAAAAATTAGGGAAGCTCTCGGTTATTAATCGAATCCTGGCTATTTGGGGCCAGTTGTCAGAGATGCTGTTGATCTCTGGGGGCTGGCTGGACTGTCACAAAGAGACTGCAGGCTGCCCCCCTGGGCCGGTGACTGTGGAGGACGGCTTGGCTTCCTGGCAGCTTGCGGGTCAGAGTTCTAGTTCCATGTATGGTCTGACCGCCGTCTGTACCTTCAGCCTCTCGTTATATTATTCGGGACACACGTACGCTAAGTATCTCTTCAGACGGTGTCTCTGAGCACTCAGGACTATCAGCCCAAAAGCACAGAGTAGAAACAGGAGAGGCCGGCGGGCACTCTGGTTGGAGTGGAGCTGGTGGAGCAGGTACGTTGGTGCCCCACCATGACACGCTGGCCGCCGGAGTTGTCTCGGCTGCCCGGGCCAGAAGAGCTGAGGCATTAACACCTCCAGAGGCGGCCCTTCACCGAGGCTCATGGGAGCCGGGGTGAAAGCCCCCAGCTCTCTCCTCTGGTGGGATGATGCAGGCGTGGGGCCCACAGAATAAGTCCCACCTGGTCGCAGGGGCTGCCTGCTCCCACGGCGTCCTTCACTGGCTTCCTTCCCTCCTTGGTCTTAATTCCCTACTTTGTCACAAAGACTGTTTCTGGGGAACCCAGACTGCTAAGACAGGGGAGGTTAGCGGACCCCAAATGAAGCTCTTGGGAGTGTTAGACGTAGGACATACTGAGCGAGGGCTAGGACCGTGGGCCAAGCAGAGACAAGAAGCAGCAGAGTGGTGAATACGGTGGCTGGCATCCCATGGCATCTCAGGACTGGGGCCCCGGGGCTGACCCTGGGCTCACACGGGGCTCGGACCCCGACGGCCATTCCTGCTCCCTCCAGGCACGGCTGTGAAGCCTCCTCGCTTTCCAGACACCCTGGTGCCAGACCCCATCCCCTGAGGTGACCCCCACATCTTTGTCCCTTGAAGGGGAGGAGCCCAACTGGCCTGGTGCTATTTCTGCAGATGTGTGGGGAGAGCCTCCTTCCGGGTCTGCTGCTTTTGGGTGTCAGAAAGTGTGTCCGTATCTTCCCCAGAAGGAATAACTTTCTCAGGGGAAGTGTGGTACGGGAGTTATTCACTTCCGGGGATGATTCTGCCCCTCCCCCGTCACCCACTGGGACATCTAGCAGCGTTGGGGAGGGGGCGGGGTGTCCTGGCATCTGGAGGGCAGAGGCCAGGGATGCTGCTAAACACCTACGACGCCCAGGACGGCCCCACAACATTGATTTGGCCCCAAGTGTCAGTGCTGCCACGGCTGAGAAACTGCTCTAGGGTGAGCAGCCCTTATCTTTTTTTTTTTAAGTTCATTTATTTTTGAGAGGGAGACAGAGACAGCATGAGTGGGAGAGGGGCAGGGAGAGAGGGAGACGCAGAATCCCAAGTAGGATCTGCGCTGCCAGCACAGAGCCCCATGTGGGGCTCGAACGCACGAACCATGAGATCATGACCTGAGCTGAAACCAAGAGTCAGATGCTCAACTGACTGAGCCACCCAGGCGCCCCCCCCCCCGCCATCTTTATTTTTAGTTCCAGATGGGCTGGTTCCCCTAGGAGGTAGCCTGCAAACGGGGGCTTGTTCGCACCAGGTCTGCTTTGTCCAGGCCATCCAGGGCCGAGCGGGTTCGGGAAAAGTGTGGGAGGACCAGGAGAAAGGGTGAGCGGGCTGGTGTGGACGCAGCCTCGCTGGCACCGGGAGCCGGAACACGGGCACGGGCCCCACGCCACTGCTGACGGGCCCAGGCCACTAGCTCTCCTGTCCCAGGTGTCACGGACACGTGTGGCCCTGGGAGTGACCAGGCCAAAGCCATGAAGTTCGTCAGATCCGGAGCCAGGACCTGGCCCAAGAACCCGGGATCGAAGGAGTCACCGGGAGAAGCGGTCGTGAGGGGCAAAAACTCGGCAGCTTCCACACAAGTGGGCTCTCTGGCAGCTGAGGCTGAAATGGAAACACGAAGACCTACCCTGCTTTTGTCAGATCATCACTCCGGCTACAGCAGACGTTCGTTGAGGCTTCGCACGTAGCCACGGTTGATTCGTCACGGTTAGGCCTCTCCACCCTCGCGACGACAGCCCGAGTGCATGACATCACTCTCTTTTTGCAGGTGGGGAAAAGGAGGCGATGCCAGGTGAAGCGCTTAGTCAAGGTCATGCGGTGGGTGGGGCGGCAGTGGGACCAGCGGTGTGACCCCAGAGCCCGAGATCCTCACCACCGTGGTCATGGCCTTTCTAAGTGCTAAGTCGCAAAATGTTTCCCCAGCTAACTCCTGAAGGAAATTCAGAGCACGGGTCTGTTGTCCACACACCTCTTACCGCGTGGTAATATAGCTGTTAGCCCGCAAACGTGCCTCTGCTCGAAGCTGGGAGCACTGCCTCGTTCTTTGGGGGTCCTCCCAGCCTGGCATGGCGCCTGGCTCACTGGGGGCATATGCAGGCACTCTGGCTCCAGAGTCCGTCCTCTTAGCCACTGCCCATACCGCAAGCTGGTTTGTAAAATAACCGAAGCAAGACAAACCGTGTCTGGGGATATGCTCAAAATTAGACGTGAACATTCTATTGACATCCCATGCACTAAAACATGACTCCACAGAATTCCAAGGACAGCCTCTCCTGCCTGCCTCTCCACCCCTTCCCTCTCCTCCCCGAGGCCCCTGCTGGGGCCGCAGTTTGGAGCACTGCCGACCATCACTCCTCCTGGCATCCACGGGCAGTGCTCACACCCCCCCCCCCCCCGCCCCCCCCCCCTGCTCCAAAGGCCGGGGCCGGGCAGAGGCAAGACCGGTGCTGGGGCGCTACATTCAGGTGGTGCAAGTTCAGGTGGCCACCTGGGAGTGAATGCCCCTGACCTTTTACTCCCAGGAGCCTCACTTGCTCTACTCTGTCCTTGACCTGCCTCAACACGTGAGCAGCACGTCACTGTCTGCTTGAGTCCCTGTGGCCCCTCAGTGCCTGCAGGATGAAGCATGGGCTGTGACTCATTCACTTGGTTAGGGAAGGAGGAAGAAGCCAAATGAGAGAGAAACAGAAGGGCTGGAGCAGTCTTCCATGGGACGGGGCGATCCAGAACGGCCCAGGCTATGCGGCCACTGGGACTGCCAACATGTCCCAGATGGAAAGGAGGGCGGCCCTGTGAGGTATGGCTGGGTGCCCGCACAGGGACGTCCTCGTGTCCTTGAGGCCTGTTCCACTGGCTTAGGCGGTCTGAGTGACTCTGGTCTGTGTAGCCAAAGCAATCCAACCAGAGCCCTGGCCTCGACTAGCCCTTCCTTGACTTCATCTAGCCCAGCTGGCCCCAGCCAGCCCCGTTCTCAAGGCTTCCCTACCCCCCGCCTTGCTTGTCTAGTCATTCTCTTGCCCAGATGTTGGAGGCCTTTACCCACCACCTTCTAGGACATTCCTATAGTCCCAAGAAGCCCAGCTCAGCAACCTCCCTGATTTCGGCCTGCTTCCCCAGTGTGATCTCTCCAGAGCCCTCCCATACCACTGTCTGGTCTCCTAGAAAGAGGGAGAGGCTAATGTTAATGTTCAGTGAAACCCACACCAGGGCGGGCCCTGAGTCTCTGCAGAGCTGAGCTCACGAATCTGCACAACTGCACCATGCAGATGGCGTCCTCCCCATTTTATGGACAAGGAAACCGAGGTTCAGAAAGGCTAAGGCCCAGTATGAGATCATATTTTTAGGAAACGGAAGACATTTAAACTCCATTCTGTCTGACCACCCCTCCCCCTTGAGGTCCCCTTTAATAGGCGTGCTGACCCCCGAGGCCCTGCACATGCCACCAACACCTACGTGGCTGGGGGAACGAAGGCAGGCCATGAGCTGTGCACACGTAGCATGTAAGCACTCACAGATGAGTCTGCGGTGACCTGAGAAGAGGGGTCTCAATTAGCAAAGAACAGGAAAAAACCTGCCAGTGTCGTTCTGGAGCAGTGCAGATTTCCCAAAATGAGATCTTTTTGGGTGGGAGATGTCCCTCTTGGACTGTGGGTGGGGTTGTCTGTGGGGGTGAGACCAGGCATTTGCATTATAAAGGTCTCTTCCATTGCGTTTGCTGCCTTGTAGAAGCCTCCCAGGCCTTCAGATGGCTGGATCTCCATGGAAATTAGTTTGCAGAGAGAAAGGAGCTATTTTAAGGACCAGCGAAGATGAGGACCTGTAGGCTGGGGTTAGGGAAGGTAGCTGTGGGAGAGAGCTTTTCTGAATGACTCACTAACTTCCCTCTTATCGAGGTGGAAAAAAATGGCATGGAAAAAGAACGGAAACCCAGGAACAAGGAGGAGCAGTGTGGCTGACCCCCTCCCCGCCAGGGGGGTCGGGAAGGGGGGTTGGCACGGAGCTGCAGCAGGTGCCCCCCAGGCCGCGCTGGGGGTGGCGATGCTGGGTGTGAACTGCCATTAGAGAATATCCATTGTGATTATACCTTCCCGTCAGCATAAACTCTGCCATTTGAACCAGCTTTCATACAATCACACAAGGAAGGAAAATTTTGCTTCTTCAACAACAATGGCTGGAGCAACTTCTGCCATCACAGAGGGCGACAGGATGCATCTTCGGGGTAGGAGCACCCTTGTAGGAAAGCGTGTTAATCAACCTGTCTTCTCGGTTAGGGAGCCTGGTGAAGGCTAGCTGAAGCTAAACACAGGTCAATTACTCAAGTGACAAAGAGGTGGGAATTTCTGGGTCCCCAATCATCCTGCCAGATGGACGGGGGTCGGCTGTTTGGGAGCACGGCAGACGCGGCAGAGAACTCTGGCTGGAGTGGTCCCCCAAAGCGGTGGCAGGACAGAGCCCAGGGAGAAGGTGGTCAGGGACCCTGGGGGGGGGGGGGGGCGCAGGGCCGAGTGGCCGGGAGGACAAGGGTGAAGCTTACGTTTCAGTTTCCAGTCCCAGACATCAGTGGCCTCTGTTACCCATCAGCTGACAGAGCCTGGTTGGTGCTCGCGCAGCCTGTGGCGGAACTTGGGGGAGACGCATGAGGGGCATTGCACTTGCTCAGGCAGTGGCTAGAACGCAAAGATGATGGGGAGTCCAAAGCACACCCCCCACTGCTGGTCCTCAACTCACTTCCCCTGGGAAGCCTCAGAAATGGTGGGAAGGGCCTGGACGTCCATCCTGGGTGGGGGTGTAAGTTCCAGGTCTATGCTCTTCCTCTGAGTGGGCAGCTACAGGTGGCTCGCAGAAGGCCCACCCATCCGGGCAGCCAGTGGGTCCCCAGGAGCCACAGGTATCATGCCCAGGTCCTCAGCCGTGGGGTGATGGCTAGACGGGGGGGTTGCCCTAAAGGATGCCTGGGTGTCTCCAGCTGTCCTTCCACCTTGGCCCTTGGCCTATCGAGTCAAAGGCTGGTACCTGGGGACTCCGGTGTTTCTGTGTGAGGAGCAGGAAGTGAGCCTGCAGGGCAAGGGGGTCCCATCTGACTGCGGGAAGGAGATACAGCTGGGATAGGCTTTCCCGCTCCACGGGTGCAGGGCAGCAAATGGTTTGCTCCACGGCTGCTGAGAACACCACTCCTTCCAGCTCCAGGCCTGGTGTCCGTGGACCTGAGCAGAGGCTGGGTAGCCTGAGGTGGTGGGGACAGCAGCCCCGGGCCAGAGCACCCTGGAAGGGGGGGGGTGGGGGGGGGGGTCAAGCACACCCACACTGGCCCTCCCTGAATGCAGGGAGCTGGAGGCCCACAACCTGGGGACTGTTTACATGTGTTCACGGTCTCCGGAGCTCAGCCACGAACACTTACAAGAGCCAGCAGGACCTGGCGGCTGCAGGACAGCAGGTGGTGGTGGTATGTCCGGGGCGGGGGGGCGGGGGGGGACGACACTGGCGGAAGCTGGACGGCTGCCCGAGGCCTGGAACCCACAAAGCCGTGTAACATCTACTGGTCTCTGGTCAACTTCAACCCCGTGCTACAAAGTCCCCTCTAGTCAGGGTAATGAGTGCCCGTCACCACCACGAACCCCAACCTCCTCTCCTCCCGTGCCGGCCGCTCTGCAGCCCCAGCAGCCTAGGAGCATGTCTGTGGCTGAATGTCAGGAAAAAACGCCACACAGATGGGATCTGAGTGAGAAAGTCACAATTTATTGGTCACACAGACTGACACACACGGGGACGTGGGGTGCGTACCCATTCTCCTGTACTCACGCTTCTGGATTCGGTTTCCTACACTAATTCTGTATGTCAAAAAAGCAACACAAGAAAAGACGCCACCAACCTACCCTCCCAGTAACCAAGGAAGCAGAGCCAGAAGCCACGGAGTTCGGGAGGAGATGGCTACGCTGTCCTGAGAGCTGGAACAGAGAGGATCACCCTCGCTTGGCAGCCAGGCAGGAGAGCTCGGCTTTGGGAACGACGGCAGAGACTTTTCTCTTAGCACGATGAGATAAGTGCTGGGGGGATTGGCTCAGCCCACCGCCTGGTGATAGCTGCCCACCTCGAGGAGGGCCTGGGTGTCTCCAGCACAGGTGGGAGCCGGATGTCTCCA
This sequence comes from Lynx rufus, assembly GCF_022079265.1. NCBI lineage: Eukaryota > Metazoa > Chordata > Mammalia > Carnivora > Felidae > Lynx > Lynx rufus. The sequence continues at coordinate 6,865,654 of NW_025814834.1, forward strand.
CCGTAGAGTAGGAGCTGATTTTCCTTCCCTTTCCGACTGAAGAACTGAGATCCCTTCCCTCGGCGCCAGCTCCACTGGACCCCCCAGGGCTTTAGCGAAAGCAGTGGGCATCACTGAAGCTAGACAAGGCCAGGTTTGTTGTACCCTAAATTAACCACTCACTCTTCAGCCCCCTAAAGGCCAAGCCCTGTCTCGCTCCAGGAAGGCACTGGCCTTAATTCTTAATGCTTTGTCCAAACCACTCAGAACACACTGTTTTGAACTGGGGGTCTGGGATGTGGTTTCGGTTGGCTGAAGAAGACACAACTTATGTTTGTAAAGCACTTAGCACAGTACCTAGCATGTGGTGAGTGCTCCATACATGTAGCCATTATTATTATTAATATTAATATTAATATTATTATTTTATATCTCCACCTGCAAATCAGCGCTTCAGTTCCTTTCTTCAAAATGATGACCGGAACAAGGCTCATGGGTCCCAAGTACCAAGATCAAGCTGGGGGCCCAAGTACACTTTCCCTTCCAACCTTAGCATTTGGTGCCAAGTTTCACAGCCAGAGCACTCTGTGACCACACAGAAGCTAGGCCCTCTCCTGAAAAATAGTAAGCCTTGCACAGGAAGCTAGGTAGGAGGAGTCAACAGGGGGTCCTGAGAGAGGGTCCAAGTGGCTTCACGCTGTTCCTCTGGGCTCCTGTCTCGCTGGCAGTTCACCGGGGGCTTTACTGTGGGACAAGAACAGAAGACTCTCAGTGCCAAAATCTCCACCAGGCCAGATCTAACTGAAGGTGCCCACGTCCTTACACAAGGTGGGCTAGATCAGGCTTCCTTTAACATGGTGCTAGAAAGAGCCAACACACTGTTTTATGTAATTGATTTCTAATATATACGCACATATGTTATATGCATATGTGATCATTATAGTATACGGAAGAAATAATATGTAATGTATAATATATAGTTAATATGTAAATTATAACATAGTAATAACATATAATAAAATGCAACCCTCCCTATAAACCTATGAGGCAGATTCCATTAATAGCCCCCTTTTACAGATGAGTAAACTGAGGCTCAGGGCACAGAGCCAGAAAGTGGGAGAGCTGGGATCCAAACCCAAGACAGTCTGGCTCCTGAGGTAGTTCTTAACCACTATTAGTTTTGCTCAAAAAAAAAAAAAAAAAAAGAAAAAAGAAAAAAAAATCTATTTTATAGGAAGGAAGGGGACAGCGCATCTGAAGTCTCCAAAATACTGGGAAACATTTAAGTACTAACACTAATGATGGTGACAGTGAAATGTAAACGATCCGGGGTCTTTGTGTTTGTGGAGCCTGAGTTCCTGAAGGCCAGACACAGGAGGGCTCAGAGAGTTTGTCCCCAGAGCCTTATTTAGCCCTTTAAGTGTTGGAGCAGGGACTGGAGGTCTGGGTTCAAATTCTGAGATTTGAACAGGGGCCTGCTGTCTTATCACAGGCATGCACAGGCACCCCTGGGCACGCCCCCAGGCACAGGGGGGCCGGGGACACCCCCCCCCACTCTCCCTCCCTGGGCACGCCCCCAGGCACGGCTGCGGTCTCGCGCGCATGCGTACACGCACCCTCACCGCGCACCTGCATGGCCGCCCGGCCGAGCGGCGCGTCCTCGGGCCGGTGCTTGCCGTGGTGGGGCAGCTCGGCGTTCTCGCGGTAGTCGCGGCCCTTGGAGTGCTGCAGGTGCAGGACGGCGGGGCTCTTGACCGGGAGGGGCGGCCGCTGCGCCGGCGCGGGTGGGGTCTGCTGGCTCAGTTCGGACCTGGAAGGCTTGATGGGCCTCTTGGCCGGCACCGGGGCTTGGGAGCCGGCGGGGGCCTTGGCCTTGCCCTGGCTCTTGTCCCCGCCCGCGGGCCGGCTCTCCGCGGAGGACGAGCAGGTGAAGGAGCGGAGCCGGGGCGTGGGGCTGAGGAAGGGCGCGGGCGCGGGCTTGCCTGTCCCCTTGGTGCCCTCCGCCTCCTGGGCTTTGGGGAGCAGGATGCTGGGCGACAAGATTCCCGGGTCCGGGCAGGGTGGCGGCTCCTTCCTCAGCATTTTGGGCGATTCCTGCTCTTTCCTGGGAAGCAGCTTAGGGAAAGAACTCACAGACCCATAAAGCGGGTTCTCAAACATCTCAGGCTTGGTCAGCTGCGGGTCCTCCTGAGGGGAAGGTTCTGCTGAGTTCTTGCCCATGTCGCAGGGCCTGAAGGGTGGCAGAGGGGAGACACAGAGAAGCACGTGTGAACAATGGCTGCTTAATTCCGACGGGGTTTTCTTTTGCGGGGATCAAAACGTTTGGAACCAGATGGAGGTGATGGTTGCCCAACTTTGTGATTGTTCCCAATGCGCCCGAAATGTTCAATTTAGTATATGTGCTGCTGAAGCGAGCGCAAGTGTTCATTTTCAAATGGTTAATTTGGGGGATGCCTGAGTGGCTCAGTCGGTTCAGCCTCCAACTCTTGGCTCGGGTCATGATTTCAAGGTTGGTGGGTTCCAGCCTACACTGGGCTCTGAGCTGGCAGCAAAGAGCCTGCCTGGGATTCCCTTTCTCCCTCTCTCCCTTTCCGTTTCCCTTTCCCCTGCTCGCGTGAGCTCTCTCTCTCTCTCTCAAAAATAAAACATACAAAACAAATAAACAATAAAATGGTTAATCTGAGGGCAAGGAATGGGCTAAATGGGAGGTGGGTATCGAGGAGGGCACAGTCTTGAGCACTGGGTATTATATGTAAGTGATGAATCACTGAATTCCAGTCCTGCAGCCAGTATTACACTAAATGTTAGCTAGAACTTAAATAAAATTGAAAAAAAGAAAGAAAAAGAAGCATCCAGCAATGATTTTCCTGGAGTTTCATATAAAAGATTTCCTTCAATTTTGACCGCGATGAGAAAAAATTTGATTATTTCTTTTTTTAACGTTAAAATAAATTTTTTTAAATGTCTGTTTTTGAGAGAGACAGAGTGCAAGTGGGGGAAGGGCAGAGAGAGAGGGAAACACAGAACATGAAGCAGGCTCCAGGTTCCGAGCTGTCCAGCACAGAATGCAAAGTGGGGCCCAAACTCACGAGTCTGGGCGCCACCAAAATTGAGTATTTCTATTCTTTAAAAAAAAAAAAAAGTTAATTTTGTTATGGGCATTTCACTTCAATTAAACAAATCTAAAAATGAGAGGAGACGGTGCCGTGTTGCTCATCTGTTGATGATCTCACAGGTAAGCTCACCTCTTGCCTTAGACCTTTTCACTGCTCACACTGGAGCACTAGGGAGCAAGGTGGGGGCTTCGCTGAAGGTTTCATAGGAGAAAGGGAAGAAGGAGTTCACTTCTATGGCACCATCAATGTCAAAGGCACCTCTTCAGTCCTTGTCAGAGAAGCCTGCCCTCCACACCCCCGCGCCTCACAGCAGCTAACGGACCTCCTTTCCTGGACTCCCCTCATAAGAACCCCACAGCCTCTATGTTGTCTCTAGCAAATTCTATTCAGACCCTCAGAACAGAAGCCTGCGGGGGACCGCACCCCCTCAGCGACCTATCTGTGCTGCTCCAGGGCCCCAGCTCAAGGAGTTCCGTTCAACAGACAGCAGGGGCCCCCAGTGTGTGGGATGCTGCCTCAGGCACAGGAGGGGGCCACGAACCAGACAAAAATCTGTGCTCAGGGGACCGATGCTCCCAATGAGCGCAGCATTCTTCCCAACCACACAGCCCTCTCTCCCTGGAGAGCTCCTGGTGAGTGTGGTTTCCTTCACTCAAAGAGGGAAAGAAAAATGGGGTGGCCGTGCCGAAACTCAGAGGGAACCGGGAGAGACGTGGGCCAGCGCCGGGCAAGCGGACAGGCCTGTCTGACTCGGCAGCGCCGACACTCCGGGTTCCAACTGCAAGGAGGGAAGAGCTGCCTGTGTTGATGTGTTTCCTGAATTGTTGCTGCTTTGACTCGAGGTGATTTCCTGCTGAGCGAATTATAATCCGGAATGGGAACACGTTTTACTTTCTGGCCAACAGCACAGTCTCCCGGGGCGGGGGGGCGGGGGGGGAGTGTTCTGGGTTCTGCTTTCTGCAGAAAGGGGAAGCTGTCGTGAACAAGCAGGTCCCTAGGAAACCAATGAAGTGTTGAGGCCGCGACGCCTCTTACTGATGGAATGTGCACTGAAACACTGTTCCAAAGTCGCGGAAAGGCCAAGGCTAATAGGCTCTTCAGGGAATAGGCGTGGGCTCCAGGGACAGAGGCGAGATGTCACCCTCACATGGGTCCTCATGAGACGAGAGGCCACGGGTGTGGGGGAGGCGAGCCTCGGGGACATGCCAAAGGGGGCTTGACTGTTGACTTGGGGTTTTTGCTCATTACCCTTTGGAAAGACTTAGAAGCAGCTGCATAATCAGAATTGTTGGGGCCTTGAACAAAGACTTTGAAAGCTGCCCTTCCACGTCAGGCCACCCTCTGTACCCCTGCTGGATCCTCAAAGATCTTGGCTATGAATTGGTGCAGGGAGGAAGGTGCAGGAAGGTACAAGCAGCATCGACCAGACATTTCTGATAGAGTCAAGAAGCTGGAAAGAAAAATGCATGGCCTGATTCCTGGCAGCTGAAATGACAGGAGGATCAGGGGCAGGGCCGGGAAGAGGCCACTGGGGGTGAGTGTTTTGGTGATTCCAAAGTTCCTTCCCTGGGAAGAGAGCAGGAGGCAAGTTAAGACTTCCACCTGAGGGGGCTCTTGTCACTCCGAGAGAGGGGTCTGGTGGGGGCAGGGCGACTGGGGAAAACCACAAGAAATTCAAAAAGTCTTATATCCCTGACCGCAGGTTACAAGAAACCAAGTTCCAGAGGAGGCCATGGCTGTGGAATGAGTGAACCGATATCCAGGGGGCAAAATAACCCCACTTGTCAGATTCCAGAATCTTCCTTTCTAAAGCGAAGCACTGAGCGGGGTCTGAGATGGGCCCCCCTTCCTCACCACACGACTTCAGCCCAGAGATATGTCCCAGCTTGCCCAGGATTCAAGAGTTCCCTGAGACGTGGGTTCCCAGTGCTGAAATGGGGACAGTCTTGAGCAAACGGAAACGGCTGTTCGCTCCACCTGGGTGTGGGGTGGAGGTGGCAGGGAACAGAGGGTGCTGGGGACACCACCCCCCCCAGCCTTTCACTCAGGCTGAGCCGGGGGTCTGAGTAGTGGAGAGGGTTGCCGCCAGGCATGGGAGCTGCTGGCTTGTTGCCTAGAATCACCTCGGTTGTGCGAAGTGAGCTTAGAACCCCACCCTGGGGACCCCTTCCCTACAGATGTGCCCGTTCTGAAGCTGTCACCCGTGGAACCAAAGAGAATACATCCCCACCCAGTTCCAGGCTATGTGCTGTGTTCAAGTTGTTAAGTACAAAGATACACTGACTTTGGCAACTTAAAATCATTACACTTAAAGAATCAGGACTGCCACAGAGGGACCTCAGCACCCGTCAAACGGTGGCTTTTGTTTTCATTTCTCAGGGAGAAACCTCTTCCAAGGCTCTTACAGGATGACCACAGTCCAAAAATATTATCAACAAACCCTGAAGACTAGGGCCACAGAGAGACAGGGTGAGGCTCAGGGGCCTCGCGACTGCTCCTGTCCTATCACATCCTCCTCCCCTCCGTGCATCTGTCCAATTTGTTTTTAGCAAAAATGCTTGAGAGGCAAACCTGTAAAGTACCCCTCAATCCAAAGGAAGCTCCTGCCAGGCCAGGTGTGCTAAGCAAGAACGATGATGTGTGACGACGGTCCCTTCCCTGGCTCCTCATAAATGATGGAAGACACCACTGAGGAACAGAGGACCTCAGAGGGGAAGAGAGGTCCAGAAGCAGCCCCCTGAAGTCATTACCAAGACAGCGACCAAGGAAAGACGGTGCTCATGATATTTTGTACATCTCCAATCATCGTTAATCGGGATCTGCACTTCTAATTTTCCGATCATCCTGTGCTTACTGGAAAACTCGTAGGGCTCCCTCTCTGGCATTTCCACGAGGTGCTAAAGGATGGGTTCACGTGTTACGTGGCACAAGTGAGAAGTGGATGGAGATTTGGCTGCCTGGCCTGAGCTCCTCCTGGCTCTGTCCTCCTGACCCAGTTCTAGATGCAGGCCAGCTTTCTCTGGGCTCCTGGCCTTTCCCAAAGTTTTTTGGCCAAACTCCTTCTGCAGGCCGGCTGCCCTCCCACCCTTCAAAATCCATGCCCCCACCCCCCACCCCATAGCTACTGCTTTTTCTTACTGGCCTCAAAAGGAGAGATGGAAAAGTTGTGGATGGGAACAGGACCCTTGTGGCTGAAGAAGCAGGGGAACTCAGAAATCCCCACCTGTTCCTTGAGAGGTTGCATGAAGGCTCACTGGTGATAGAAACATATTTTCCAATAAATGTAGTTTTTACGGGAAGTTGTTTTTTGGGGCACTATCTTAAAAAATGTTCTATTTTTTTAAGTCTTTCCAATTTATACCAATAGGGTAGGACATGGCGATTTCATAGGCATTTATTGAGTGCCTACTGTGTTCTAGGCCCTGAGGATGAGTCGATGACCAAAGTGGACACACAACCCTAGCTTCATGCAGCTTCTATTCTAGGGTCAGGTTTCCCGGTGATGAAAACCCAGGGAAGGGAGAGGACTTGATGAAACGGACGCTCACCTTGACTCCTGTGTCCTGGGGCAGGGGCCCCGGGTTGTTGTGGAGGACGAAAACTTCTTTGGTGATATGGGTGCCTGGGACGGTGGTGTTGGGGGGCTCTCTCCCCTTCCAGGCCCCAGGGATGAGTCCTTTAGTGGCTGGTCATAGCTCCAGGCTGTGGGCTGCTGGTCAGGGGACAAGGACTGTTTCATGTGTCCGAAGGGCACCACCCCCATGTAGTTGGGGTTGATGATTTCTGTGATGCTGGAGCCACTGCATGGAGGGACCCTGGAGGGGAAAAACGCCCAAAGTCACACCCCAGGGCTCCCTTCCCTTCTCCAGGTCAGCACCCCATGAGGCCAGCATCCTCTGATGTCCCCCGGGGACCCCAGGTCCTCCGCGATTCCTTCACTCTTTGGACAGTGGATTCATTCATTCATTCATTCATTCATTCATTCATTCATTCCTACAGCAAAATAGTTATGGAGTGCTTAGTAAGTACCAGGCCCTGGGCCAGAAGGTAATATGGGTGTGAACAGAGCAGCCAGTCTCTGTTCTCATAAAATCCACGTCTGACAGGCAAGAAAACAAAAACACAGTGACTAAGAAACACGGTGTTCACGTAGTGCTGAAGTCTGAGGGCAACAAAGGAGGCAGAGACAGACTAGCTGGAGGGCTGGGATGAACTGGGCACAGGGCGAGCCGAGAAGACCTGTCTGGGAGGCAGGTAAGGGAGGGGAGACGGGGTGGGAGGCCCTGGTAGGAGGGGCTTCATAGTCCTGAAGGGCTGTGAGCAAGTGGGGAGAATGGATAAGAGGCCGGCGAGGTCAGGCTGCGTGGGTGGGGGGTGGCAGGGCCGTGGAGGGGGTGGTAAATGAACGGCTGGCTCCATCCGGAATGTGTCGGCTCGCACCACTGCGTGAGACATCAGAATGGGGATGGCCACGCAGGCATTTGGAACGATGGGCGGGAGGTCACAGAAGTCAAGGCCGGAACCTCGAATGTCAGGGGGAGTCAGCTTAACACTGTGGAGGGCTGAACACTGAACTGGCTGAGGTGACCCTGGGAGACACACACACCGTGCTGCCTCTCGGCGACAAGAGTGTCGTCCTTCCTTGTGAGAGAGTGCTCTTATGAGAACCAACTAGTAGAGAGCTGAGTATACGGGTTACGAGCAAGGCTTCCCAGCTCTCATCTGCTCAACCAGCCTCAGTCTATCTCTTCCCCATCCGTCAATGCCTATTTAAGAAGCATTAGTTCGGGGCGCCTGGGTGGCTCAGTCAGTTAAGCCTCCCACTTTGGCTCAGGTCATGATCTCATGGTTCCTGAGTTCGAGTCCCACGTCGGGATCTGTGCTGACGGCTTGGAGCCTGGAGCCTGTTTCAGATTCTGTGTCTCCCTCTCTCTGTGCCCCTCCCCCACGCAGGCTGTCTCTCTCTCTCTCTCTCCCTCAAGAATAAATAAACATTAAAAATTAAAAAAAAGAAGAAGAAGGAGAAGCGTTAGTTCTAATACTAGCCAAATGGAAAAAGAATTTGTTGACCCTCACTGATCCTGATTCTGGAACCAAACAGACATCTGAGAGTTAGGATACATTCATTGATGGGATAACATTGGAAGAAAAAGATCGAAAGGGAACATTATATGGCTCTGAGGGTCAGAAGTTGCAAGTGGGCGAGGGACTGGCTGGGAGAGGGGAGACCTGGTGCATGGGTGGGGCAGGTGCGAGGACAAGGGCTGGAGGAACAGTGGTCTGGGGGCCCGAAGGAGGGGACTAAGCCGGGCTCTGCAGCGGCGTCTGGGATTTCGCGTTGGCTAACCAGCATGGCTTCACCCCGTCAGCAGGCAAGCGGGCACAGGGACCATGACGACGCCGTCTGGTTTGATGCTAGGACTCGGGACCCCAGCAGTGAGCTGAGGCGGCCCTGCCAGTGGGGACTCCTGTCCCCCGGTCACATAGACTTTAATGTCTGTGTGATTCCCAGTCCAGGCTCTGCCAAGAGCAACCTGTGTGCACTTTCCTCAGTGATTGTTTTCCCCTTAGCAGCAGGATGGGTTTGTTGACCACAGAGCCGCTGCTGTCACGGGTCCCCAGGAGACGCGGGAACCATTCCCCGTAGTCACCTCTGCAGTGGCTTCCCCCTGGACTGGCCATCTTGCTGCTAGGCCGGGAGTTCCCAAATCAGGGGCTCACCTACTTTGCCTTGATTTCTCTGGACTCTGACACACGCCAAGGGCTCGGCCAATGTCAGTGAAGTCCACTGCTCTCTGACACGGAAGCGTCTCCCAGGCCGCACACAGACAGGCACACCCACCTGCCCGGGGCTGGCAGCCGGACAACGCCTCTCCCTGGCCAGAGCTCTCATTCCCTCCCGGCCCCTGGTTTCCTTGTGCTCCACTCACCCTCCCCTGGGTCCTGGGTCTGCATAATCACATTAGTTGGTGGGGAAGCCCTGGCAACCCCCCCTGTTCTACCTGTTGGCGGCAGGTTCCCACTGCTTCATGGGGTCATGGCTGGTGAGGCTCTTCAGGGACTTGGGCCCGCTGGACTCATCTCGCTCAGTCTTCACAAAGTCTGCAGGGTGAGATACAGCAAACAGCACGTGAGGGCCAGAGCGCCCAGCATGGGCCAGGATGGTATAGAAGTTTCCATTGGCAGCCGACGCGGGACAGTCAACCGTGGCTGTCTGGGAGGTGGGCCAAGCAAGATTCTGAGGCCTCACATGAGTTCAGTGATCGAAGAAAGATGCGTGCCCCCGCTCCACGGGGAGAAGAGTCCACACCCAGAGTTGTCTTATCATGTGACATGTCCAACTTATTGGTCTCACAAGGGGCAGGGAAACATTTCTTGGCAGATCCGAATGAAACAAACATTAACAAGGTGGCTCCGTAAGAGCATCTGAGACCAAAGCCAAGTTCGTCTAAAGGGGAACTGGGACACCATCTTCCTTTCGGACTCTGGCTTGTGCTTGCACAGGAGACAAGTCCCTCTCCCCGCAGCCTGTGGTTCTGCTGGAGAAAGGAGCTCCCACAGGGCAGAAGAGGGAGCCCCATCCACAGGAGATAGTACCCCTGAGGGCCCAGAGCCCTCCCAGAAGCAGGGAGTGCTGACCATCTACACACGGTGAGTCCTGCTCTCATTATCCATGTGAGACTCAGGCCCCCGTGGGGTTTATGAATTCCACCTTAGCACCCTGTGAACCTGTACTCTCACCCTGGGCTAGGCGCCTGCTAGATATATGACCTTCAGCCAAACACTGAACTTCTCTGCGCCTCAGTTTCCCCATCTACCACACAAGGACGAAACCGGGCTGTCAGGGCTACTGCAAGGCATTAATGGGATGACATTCATAAGACCATCGTTTCCCACATTATCCAGCATCAAGTTAAAGTCCAACTCATTTTAGGCATTGTTGTTAGAGTGCTTTTGAATAGGAATTAAAGGCAAAAGGAAGGAAAAACCACCTGTTGTTTGTGTGGGAAGCAAGAAATGCTTGATTAACTCATTTTGAGCAGCTCTGTATCCCTCAAATCATTTATTATTTCAAGCAGAGACGTTTTAATGTGATGGATACTACTGAGGACTCTACATGCTAGTTTCCAAGTTTAAAATTTTGGGGAAGGATTCTGAGAAAATTACAGATTTGAGTCTAGAAACGTCCTCGTGTTCCCGGCTATTAAGGTCTCTTGGCCGCGTTTCAATATTTCCCAGAGGAGCAGTGACAATTCTTATCTAGAGATGAGGCATCTACAATTCCCTAATGGAAATCAGCGGAGTCTCCTTTGGGGACAGACAGGAGAGGACTCCCCAAGGCTGGGACATCACGTGGGGTGAAGAAACACTGTCAATGAGCATTTGTTCCCAAGCATGGCTGCACAGTGTCCTTTCTGAGAGCCACGAGAAACGTGTCCTCCTGACGGCCAGCAGAAAGAAGCAAGTGTCGTTTTGCAGGACACAAAGAGTTGAGGTCAAGCTGGAAGAGGTGCTGGGGGACCCTGCCAAGGAACAGAGGAGAAGATGCCGCTGTTTTGGTCGGTGGGTGGGGCCTAGGTAGGGAGAAGCCAAGGAAATGTGCAAAGTACGAGGATGGGGCCGCTTTTTAGCGCACAGGGTGTGTGACAGCAATCTGGAAGGCCCAGAAGCCCTGGCCAGCACCACGAGGGCAGGGCGTAGCTACGTAGGTATGTATGTGTGAGCTGCAGCCTGGAAAGAACTATTCAGAATCAGGCAGGTTTATTGTATAATCTTGGTCTTTCTGGTGGAGGTGCTAACTGGGAGTGACAAGGCCTAAAAGACTAACAGGAGACAAGAGCAGCAGAGCATCTGGAAAATTCACGAGCTTCCCATCCTTCCAGATGGAAGGTGACTGGGGTCAGGGAACGAAGACGTGCGGCCGTGGGATGTTGCGGTTCTGTAGGGACATTCTTGAGTCAGTTAAGAATCGGGCCAGATGGTCTCTGACATCCCTTGTGATGCTGGATTTCTGTTCTGAGGCCACAGCAGAGAGAACACGCAATGGCTGAGGGGAGAGAAATGTCTTTCCTATCCCTAAGCCAGCAGCACTGAAGAGTGAGCAGGGGAGGGCTCGTGCCCACTCACCATAGAGCTTTTCCCTTGTCTTGCCCTGGGACGTCTGCAGCTTAATCTCCCCCCGGAAGTGGCCTGTCATCTCTCCGTGGTGGGTGAGAGGCGTGTAGATGGGGAGCAGAGTTTCCGTGGCCTCTAACCGTAAAGCGATGCAGCCTTCGCCTGGGCAGGTGGGGAGAACAACAGTCATGTCAAGAGCCGTTTCACAGGAGAAACACCATGCATTCAGCCTGGAGATTAACTCCACCGTCCAAAGATGATCCTTCAAAACAATGTCCAAGGTGGGGATTATCGAATAAAGCTTTTAGAACAACGCCTCAGCAATTTGGGAAAAACATTTCAAACCTTACAGTGGAATGAACTCCACGTGGATTAGTTGATGTAAAAAAAAAAAAAAAAAGAAAAAAAAGAATTAAATCCTAGAAAATCCAGCAGACAAGCAGACTTAACCACTAATCTGATTGCGGGAGCGAATGATAACTTCCTAGGGCTTGAGGCAATGTAAGAAATGACAAAACAGACCGACAGGTAAGAAGATATAAAACCTTAAAACTTCTGCACAGAGACAGAAAGGAAAATGTGAAAGAGACCGATGGCTTCGTGAACCCCACAAGGAACTCCTCAAAATCAAATCCCAGCAGGTAACTGGGCATATAACCCAAACAGGTATTTCACACAAAAAGAATTGTAACTGGTTAATTTCAATGAATGGAAACTAGTTCAGTCTTCCCTGCCATCAAAAATGCAAATTAAGGGGCGCCTGGGTGGCGCAGTCGGTTAAGCGTCCGACATCAGCCAGGTCACGATCTCGCGGTCCGTGAGTTCGAGCCCCGTGTCAGGCTCTGGGCTGATGGCTGGGAGCCTGGAGCCTGTTTCCGATTCTGTGTCTCCCTCTCTCTCTGCCCCTCCCCCGTTCATGTTCTGTCTCTCTCTGTCCCAAAAATAAATAAAAAACGTTGAAAAAAAAATTTAAAAAAAAATGCAAATTAAGACAGCACTAAGGGACTCTCTTACAGACAGGAAATTAGTACAAGATGGAAGGAAGCAAAAGAATCCCCAGAACCAGCAAGGATCTGGGGAAACCCGTACCCTTGGACATGGCGAGGTCAACATGGCAAGACTTTTTTTACAGCAATCAGTTTGATAACGAGTGTCAGGAATCACCAACGTATTTGTGCCCTTTGACCCGGCACACGTGGGAACTTATCCTAAAGAGAGGATTCGAAAGAATAAAAATGTGGCTGAAGGAGGATCAAAAATGCTCACAAAGACATCCATCTCAGCATTATTCAGAACACGGACAGGAATAATCAACAGCAGGGTCTCACAGGGTATCAGCAACAGATCACAGGGTATCATTAAGCCATTAAATGCAGCCGTCGTGAAGGCCGCACAGGAGGATGATCACGAAAACGTGTATCGTCTGACATGTCTATCACCGGGGGAGAAAGAAAATTAAAAATGGCACCTCTGTGGTGGTTGTAAATATAGAAATCTATGTACGCCTATGTATGAGGATAGAAGTATGAGACCAAAATAAACATGGTTCCCGTTGTGGGGAATGAGACTGTGGGCTGGCTTTTTTTTCCCGTTATTATTGCGATATGCTGTTTGTGTGAATACCAAGAGGCAGAAACAAAGGAAGAGGACAGTATTTGAACAAGAAAACGGAGCCATCCTTCCTGTGCTCCTGTGTGCTACCACCAAAACTTCAAACATTCGGACTCCACGTGGATCCGTTCTCTTTGCCCCGACATGATGGATGGGGGTTCCCCCATCCAGGGCCGGTACAATCCTCAGGCTCTGGCCACCCCTGGCCTGGCTCTGGGACCCTCTGTCCAGTGCTGTGCTAGGAGGGGGTGACGGGCAGGATTCTGGAGCTGGGTTGCCGGGGTTCAAGTCCAAGGTCACACGGTAGCTTGTCAAAGTCACTCCGTGGCCAAGGACAAGTAACCTTGGACAGGTCACTTCATTTCCTCACCTCTGCAGCTAAGGTAGCCGTTGTACCTACATTCCAGGGCTTTTGGCGAGCCTGGACAGTAGGCCACCAACACATAGACACCCTTGTGTCCTCGGCCTCTTTGTTTCCTGACTTCCCCCGATTAGCATTTGAACGCCTTCAAATTCCTTCCATTGAAAACTGAACACCCTCCTGGGACCAGGATTCATTTTTGTTTGTCTGCCTCTTGCAAGGAGCTGCTTGATCTGGCTTCTGCCTCCAGCCTCGCTCTGGCCACCTGCCCCTCTTATCCCTGTGTTCCAACCACAATGAGTGTACGGAGTTCGAACCTGACATTGGGCTGGAGCCATGCACTGGCTGAAGAAAATGTCATAGGAGATGACGTCGCTCTAGTTGGTGTCTGCCCAGTATGGGCACTGACCAACGCCAGACAGACATGGGCTCAAATTAGGGCTCAGCTAGTTTCTACCTGTGACTTAGGCAAGTCCCTTAAGCTCTCTGAGCCTCAGTTTACTCACCTACCGATTGACAGAATAGTACGTGCTTTATAAGGTCTTGTCAGGATTAAATGATCCCTGCAAAGCACCTGCCACAGACTCTTGACGCAGGAAAGACTACATAAACGAGAGGGGCTGTGGCTGCTGGCTATTAATCCCAGAAGCCTGACAAGGCAGGAAGGAGGAGTTCCCAGTAACTGTCCCTCCGGCAGCCCTGGGAGGGGGAGAGGGGGGACAGGAGAACAGGATGGGGAGCGGGAGCTGGGCTTTCTGGAACGGAGATGCCAGTGCCTCCCTTACATGAGAGGCCACCGGCTAACAGCAGGTGCAGCAACCTTTCCAGGGACCCTTACCATACGATTCGTCGCTGTCAGAGGACTTAATGCTAATCAGGATGTGCTGGTCCAGCAGGTACTCGGGGTCAGAGATAATGGGCTTCAGCTGCACAGAGAAGGGGACAGGGTTAGAGCTGACTCCCAGGGGACACGATCATCGTGGTGGGAGTGATGGTGGAGCGCAGGGAGCTTCTGTCAGGGTGCCCTGGTGGGATTATAGAGGGTACAGAGAGGGTGCCGTCAGGTGACAGGGATGGGTGGAGGGTCAGGGGGCCCCTTAGGTGCTGTGGGGGTAGCGGGTGAAGCTGGAGAGTGAGGAGGGGGCTGGGAGCCAACTAGATAAAGAGGGGGAATGCCAGGACCAGACAGGCATTCCAGAAAGTTCCATCAGGCTTCAGGATGCCTCAGCAAGGAGGCGGGTGGGACGGAGACCCTGAGGGAGGCGGCAGTGAGGTGGAGAGGAGGGACAGAGGCAGGAGGAAGAGCAGGTCTTGGTAGCAGTGAGGATGTAGGGCCAGGGTACCCTGGAGTCCCCTGAACCAGACGGGGGTACATGTGTTATATGGACGGGGACGCTGGCATCTTTCACAACTTGATCGAAGGAGGAGATGGGCCATTTGGTTGCCGTGTGGGGCAGCCGGGAGGGGAGGAACGGAAGGCTCGGGTGGGTGGCTGAGGCAGGATGTCACCTTGGAGACCTAAGCCACAGGGATTCAGGTACCTGAAAACAGCCCCATTATGAGGACTTTTGACAGCTATGGCCTTGTGGAGGACCCCGATCAGAAGTGCTCTGCAATTAGGAGACTCTGTGACGTGGCCCAAGAACGGGTTCCAATTAACAGCCCCCCAAAACTGCCCATGTCCCACCCAAGCCTTAGGAGAGGATGGGTCCTTCCGCCTGTTTAAGGCCATCTTGTAAAGCTCACCTTGAGTGTCACCTCTGAGGGAACCTTCCAGGAGAGCCCCTGGGACTCTTGCCGCATACAACAGATCTGCCTGGCCTGAACTCCCCTCTGCATACCCTTTCCTCATTATGTGACAGAAAACCCCACAAGGTCCTACTCCGCCGCGCACCCAGCGTGAACACCCAGACGTGGCCACCGTCAAGTCAACGTCACAAAAGCTTTTCTGGGTCCCAGGTAGAACACCAATTTTTTTTTTTCTATAAGAAAGAGGAAAGTGTTGCCAGTATGGTCGGTCTATGTGTTTTCAATTCCACCCTCTGCTATCACGGGGCCATGGACACGTCAAGTTCTTTCTGAACCTAGTGTTCAGGTAGGAGCAATGAACTCCTCTCTGCCCCTTCACTTGATCCCCCAAGCTGGGCTGAGCAGGTGAAAGTCCACTGCAGGAGGATCAGGACCTCGGGGCCTGGGGCCTGTCATTGCAGCTGTGTGGCTGTGTGACTGTGAACCAGCCTCTCTGGGATCTGCCTCAGTTTCCTTCTTTGCAAAGTCACATGGTCAGACAAATCTATCTCTGGATCTCTTCCGTGATCCATTAAGGAATGCTGGGGCCACAGGGGCTGGTGAATGCCAAGTTCTCCCCGGCTACATCCTGTTCTTGACTTACCTTTGGAAGGGTCTCGCCAAACTTCACCACCAACTCCCCCTCACTTCCTTCTTCATTTTCTCCCTCCTGACTCTTGACAAAACCTGACAGAGGATAAGAAGGCTGGTTTTCAAAGAACAAACAAGAACCAGACAGAGAAGACTCCTAGGGTCGCCCCACCCAGATCGAGGAAGATATTCTCCCTCTTTCATCTATAGGGGCAACAGCACTGCTTAGGAGTCAGGCTTGTGGGGGATTCTGTTTTGATGCAGGGGATGGTCATTTGCCAACACGGTTGGATTATTTTTAGGAAAAACTCAGAGACTTCCCTCCTTTTCAGCTCTTTTTTTGCAACAAACCAGGCAACAAAGAAATCATCACATCACAGGCAAGGAGATTAGGAAACATGACAGCTTGTCCCACGCCACTCAAGATAGCAGCCTTTCGAAATGCTAATTTAAGCTTCCTAATATGCTGTTTCCATAGAAATGTATGCAAATGTCTCGATAGTTTATTAAAAACACCCGCACAAAAATCCTCATCATTTTTGGAGGTGCCTTGCCCCTGCTTGGTGACTCGGGACCTGGAAACTTCGCGGAGAAGGCAGGTCTGTCAGCAAGACTGAGCCCGGGCTCAGTGGGAGAAGGAAGGGAGGGGAGTGGGGCAACTCCTCTTCTGGATTTCTGGAAGCAGCCGTCATCCTGTCCCAAAATGCCTCCTTCGATGGAGTTGATTCTGCCCCCTCCCCCCCCTCCAGACCATCTCGGCGAGGGGAGCTAGAAACCACCCAGATCTTGCCACAAAACAGCTTTAGACAATATGCCTAGAAATGTCACCCGGAAATGGTGTTTGCTAAACACAGTTTGTGCTAACTGCTGCTGGCTGGGAGCAGGCCGTCCGTCTCTCGCTTGCCTGTAGATGCTCCAGAACACCTGAGAACGATGCCCGTCGTGTACCAAGGAGCAGAGGACTCCGGAAGGAAGGACAGGTGGCTACCAGCGGCTGGTCAGGCCCAGCACTGGCCTCCACGAGCTCTGGACCTCCGCCCAGGACCCTCGGGTTGAGTCAGAGCCCCAGCTTGGGGAGGGGAGGGACCCTCGGGGGCTACACTCGAGAGGCAAGGAGAGGAGCCAGCGGCCCGGTCACCTCCAAGGGCTGACGACAGGTCAGTGTTTCAGTGACTGTCCCTGCCTCTGAGGCCGCAATGGCAGGATCACAGGCCGCTGGGGGGTGCCCCTACAGTAACCACAGACTCCAACGCTCCCCCTGCAGACCCCCGTGAGGCCCATCTGTGAATCCTTCCCAGAGAGAAGAGGGGCGAGGCGCCACCAATGAAAAGGCACCTAAGAGAAAGAGTCCTGCCTGCACGGCCAACAGGTAGCAGCTCGGCACCCACTTACTCTCTAAGCAGCTTGAGTGGAACTCTAGGTAGAACTTGGTCTGGGACTTGGTCTTCAGCGTGGCAAAGCACCTGAGAAACTCGATCTGCCCTTGGCTGTCGACGGTCCCGGGGCCTGGAACAGGTGACAAAGAGATGTGGCTCCACAATGTGCCCAGAGAAGGTGAGGTCCAGGTGAAGGAGAGGTTTTCCTGAATCCCACCACATGCACTGAGCAACCGCAATGGTGGGAACGCCCTCTCTGATGTGCGGAGAGCAGGGTGGGAAGAGCAAAGACTTCAAGGAGCCAAGAGCCCGACGCCCTTAGCCTCAGTGCTTCAGTCTCCCCATTTGTTCTGGCAAAGAGAGCTTGTATAAAGGCTCTGGTCGACACCCAAATCTGTGTCGTTTCTAGGTCCGGGTAGCAAGGGCTCCCTGCTCTTTCTGCCTCTGGCTGACCTCCCTCCACTCCTTCTTTACCCTCATCCACAGTTGGCTCCTCATGGCATTCACGGAAGGGATTGTGTTTGCAAGTGTCCTCAGGCTGGCTTTGAACAAGGTCCATCCTTCCGTGTAAATTCTGAGCCACCCGAGAGCAAGGACAGACATCCCGGTCCTCCGTCCCACCCGTGCGCCCTTCTTTCCTTTCCATTCCTTTTCCCCCAGCTTTATTGAGGAATAACCAGCAAACGTGATTGTGCACATTCAAAGGGTACAGCGTGATGCTTTGATACACATATACGCTGTGAAATGCTTACCAAGATCAAGACAATTCACACATCCGTCACCCACATAATTAACTGGTTTGTGTGTGTGTGTGTGTGTGTGTGTGTGTGTGTGTGGTGAGAATGCTTCAGATCTACTCCCAGCAAATCTCCAGTTTACAATACTGTATTATTACCTGTAGTCATCATGCTATTAGCTCCCCAGAATTTACTCATCTTGTAACTGAAAGTCTGGACCTTTTGACCTCCATCTCCCCCATTTCCCGCTCCCTTCAGCCCCTGGCAACCACCCTCCTACTGTTTCTACGAAATCGGCGGTTTCTTCCAAGATCCTGCGTAGAGGTGATACCATACGCCTATGGTACTTTTTCTCTCTGGCTTATTTCACTCAGCTTTCTTTTATGTTCTTAAATCCCACAGCATCTAGACCAGGCTCTGCTTAGGAAGAGTCAACCTATGCTCAATCCAGGTCATGGCCTTTGTGTCTTCTGTGTACTGGGTGCCAGTGGAGGGAAGACAAGCCTGATACCGATGATGTGATGAGGGTCCTCACCGAGGGTGTGATGGCATCAGCCACCCCATCAAAGCTGCAGGAACTCAGAGAGATGGGAGATGGGTGAGAGGCCTGGGAGACATGGAAGGTTCTGGAAAGACAGTGCTCAGAGCTAGCATGGAGACAGGGTGGTGGATTAAGGCTGTGTGGAGAGGGGAGGTCACGCTGCTAGAGTAGATGTTAGACCCAACAGCATGGAGAGGAGTGTCCCAGAAAGACAGTACTCCAGTCATGCCCACCATCCTTCATGGCATGAAGGACACACAGTAATACAGGTTATTCCTACCTGCATTGAGCCCCCCACTCAACCTTCCTAAATTAGCCCGGACTGTCTGCTGACCACAGAAGAGGGGTGGGGGAGGGTTACAGAGGAGGTGACAACATGGCTCCCCAGTCACCCAGGCCCAGGCTGGATGCACCACAGAGAACACCAGACCCCTGCTGGGATAACGGTGGCCTGGTGAGCCGGGCTGAGCTGGATTACTTGAAAATTTACCTGCAGATCTAAGTATTATTTACTCTAGCATTTCCCAAACTCAGTCACCACATCCCACCCTTACAATGTTCACCATCTCCGCCCACCGTGCACCCACGTGAATGCTGACTTAATATTTTCTTTAAATAGACTCACTGTTTAAACTTAGGCAAACATGTTTAAGTAAGAAAGGACACCACGAGACTGAATGAAAAGCCAGCATGGCTTGCCTTTACACAGAAGAGACAGATGCAAAACATGTCAAAATAAACGCATTACTCTCGAATGTTCATCCGTGGCCCACTCGGAATGGCCTTTGGTGGTGGACATGCCACACCTTGGATAAACATTCACTTACTCAACTTTTTAAATTTTGTTTTAAAAAACATTTTAGGTTTATTTATTCATCTGAGGGAGAGAAAGTAAGCAGGGGAGGGGCAGGGAGAGAGGGAGAGAGAAAATCCCAAGCAGGCTCCAGGCTGTCGGCACAGAGCCCGATGGGGGCCCAAACCCACGAACCGTGGGATCATGACCCGAGCCGAAACCAAGAGACAGACTTGGCGGCTTAACTGAATGAGCCACCCAGGTGCCCCTCGTTTACTCAATGTTAAGGACTGGATTCAAACTGAGGCTCAGAAAGCTGACGTATCTGCCAAAGAGAACAAGCAAATGCTCTGCACTGAAACCATGATACGGCCTGACATGGACTGTGGACTCGTCTGGAAGGATGAGCCCCCATCTACCACGGACAACAGATTGCTGCAATCAGAAGATGAGTGCCCGAAGCCTCTTGTCATCGAGGACGACAGAGGGACGGACACCATCCACCACTTACCGTTCTTGGAGACAAACTGGGAGGTGACTCCTGCCTCAAATGTGGCAAAAACAGGGCTGTGGTCACTTGTCATGATGTCGCTGGTGCTGCCTGCAGGGGAGGGAAGGAATTTCTGAGCAGGGAAGGAGAATTCCTTTCTGGTCAAACCAAGGAGGTCAAACCCATGGTAGAAATCAACTTGTACCTATGGAAGCCTCCAGAAATTTCATGATTTTATACCTGTTAGTCCACTGGCCTTCCACAACCACGCTCAAAAGTCTCAGTGGAAGTAGGTGACACTCTCTCCTCCGTGGCAAAAATGGGCCTGTGCTAGTTTTTCCTCGAGACACACGAGTTTTTAAATAGATCGTGGAGCGTTCGGACTTTTCTGGTCTCAGCACTTTGTTGCACCGATGAGCTCACGGCCCAGTGTGGGACGGGGATTCAGGTCACCGAGCTCATCAGCAACTGACTTGGTGCCTTCCCCCATCCCACAATGCCTCGTAGGATTGGGAGACAGTGGAACGTGCAGTGTAGACAGAGCGTAGACAACTCTTTTGAGGAACATGGCGCTTGGAGGGACATGCCAGTGAGGCATGTCTGGAGGGCGTAAGGGAAAGAACACAGCTCTAGAAATACCGAGTTCTAAGTGCTTATAATAGAGCCACGTGGAGCTGTCCGGCTGGGTACTCGAGGCTGGAGATTTATCTTTAGGTTTGGAGTCACGATGTTGGGTGGAAGCAGAAGTCATGAGGATGTTTGGGCTCCACAGGGGAGGTGTGCAGGAGGCCCAAGCTACACCGGCCAGTGATGGGCAAAGAGAAATAGCACAGGAGACCAAGAAGGCAGGAAGGCGATTTACATCCTTTCCTATAAAGTGTTAATAAATCAGCAAGACAAAGGGCAACAGCTCACCCTTCAACCCACCAAAGGACACGGGCAGAAAATTCCAAAAGAAATACGGATGGCTACCGAACATGGAAAATCATGCTCACTTGCTAACAACCATCTGAAACAACGAGACAGAATGAAAGAAGAGAACACGGAGGAAGGCGGGGGTACTGGTCTGGGGAAGGAAGAAGGGATGGAGGAGAGGGGCCAGGAGAGGGGGAGGACACCCCTTCTCTGAGACAGAAGGGAAAAGGTAGGAAGGGTGCCAGCCTAAGTCACATTTGGATGTAGACAGGAAGAAGTCAGGGAGGGTCCAGTGCTGTGTGAAGCAGGGAGGCGGGGGAATCAGGACGAGCGTGGGGTGTTCTAGCGACAAGTTAGAGGGTAGACCAGCGTTTTTAACAATATTTACATACGTATCAAGCAGAACAGCACTAGCAGTATGAGATGCCTGTGCCCCGAAAACTGGGAGGGCGATGGTTACCTGGGTGGCCTCTCTGTAACCACACACTGTATGCCCCCCTCCCACAGTGAGTCTGGGCTTGGCTTTGTGGCTTCTTTTGGCCAGCGGGACATTAGGAAATGTGAGACAAGCAGAGACTCGAAAAGCTCTTCCACATCTGGGACCCCCGGGACCAGGAAGAAGCCTGGACTAGCCTGCTGGGTGATGAACACAGCCGAGTTACCACCATCGCCCCTGTTGACAGCTAGCTAACCAGCCAACCAACCCCCAGTTTGGGTGGGCTCCTGGCCTGAGTGCGCCCGCCCAACACCAAAGAGAGCAGAGAGGAACAGTCCCAAGTCCAGCCCAGAGAACTGTAAGCTGTCAAGTTTTAGGGCAGTTTGTTACGCAGCAGATTAACTGATACATCTTATTTATGTTAATCACCATAAGACTCAAGCTCCCAGCTGACCCCCATTTCCTGAGCTCTGGACATTCATTCCCTTCTCTTTCCTAGTTTCTTGCTCAGTCCCAAATCATTAAACTCTTCCTCCACACCCTCCGGCATTCAGTGAAATATCATTAGCAAAATTCCCTACGTCTTCAACTTTCCCTTCACATTCTATACCTGGTCCTTCCTCGGAAAATACCACAGCGTCTCAACTAAGGGCTATTTGTCTGCTTTGTCCCATATGTGGGTCCAGAAAGTGGGAAGGTGTGTCCCCTTTGCTCCTCAATGCCACTTCCAGACCAATCTCCCTCCGTTTTCCTAAAAATCTCCACTATGGAGTTTTTTGGACGCCAAGCTTAAAGAGCTTCAAAGCGCAGTAATGCTACAAGCCAGTACTTTCTCCCGAATCGCCACAGAGACCTGCTGAATAAGGCAGACGGTGGCATCTTCCTAGAGACAAGAATTGGCAGGACTCATGGAGTTGCAGGATGTAGGAAAGAGGCACCACTGAGAAATGGGATGATTGACAACGGGTGGGATAGGAGTCTTCATTGGTCTTGAACGCGGAATAATTCTTTGGCTGTGGCTATGGGGGTGGGATGCTTTTCTGCACACCTAAAGTGTGAAGTTTGTCTAGTGAAGTCATTTCTGGGAGACAGAGCTCAGGTGCTAGGGGACTGTGGGGTGCATTCCTTCCCAGGGTAGTCGCTTTGCTCCCCTCTGGGCATCAGGAGGCATGGGCAAAAAAGAAAAAGGAATGGAAATCAGTTCAACCTGTTGGGACCGGACTTAAACACGGGTGTTTGCTGGTCCCCAGAGAGAGGATGGGAGCCACAAGGGTGGCCACTGGGCAGCAGCAAGAACCTCCCTTTGGTGGGTGGGGTAGGGGTGAGGTCATCAACAGTCCACCAGGGGTCTCAGGCCAGTGACTTGGGATGGGAACAAGGATGGCCCTCCTTTGGATGTCACTGCCTGAAAATCTGCAATGTTTCAAAAATAATATCACAATGGTCAGTCAGTGAAGTGTTCAAGGTAGTTCTGCTCTGAATTTTTAAAATTTATTTTGTATTTATTCTGAGAGACAACGTGAGCGGGAGAGGGGCAGAGAGAGGAAGAGAGAGAGGGAGACACAGAAGCCGAAGCAGGCTCCAGGCTCTGAGCTGTCAGCACAAAGCGCGACATGGGGCTCGAATTCACGAAACCGTGAGATCATGACCTGAGCCGAAACCAAGAGTCAGACGCTTAACTGACGGAGCCACCCAGGCGCCCCTGCTCTGAATTTCTAAGTACACAGTGCAGAAGAGTTCCAAATAATGGGAATTAAGACGTAGCCTTTAAGAATGAGCACTCAAGCAATTATGAATTCCTTCAGTATATCTTAAACTTCTAGAGTCAATAATTATTGAATTGTTTTGCTAACTTTTTCATAATTATTTATTTTAATATTGCATATTATAACTTTCTCATCAATGTAACTCAATTTATCTTTAAATCTCCATAAATACATACGCGTATACCCATGGTATATGTTAGGTTGAACCATATGAATTTCCAATAGTTGACTATTTCTGACCTACAAAAATACCACTTTCGTGTGGTTCAAACCTAACGCGTTTTCAGAACAAGTCTGGGTTTCTTTTAAGAGGGGCTCCTTAATTCTGGTGTTTCCCAGATCAGAAGACACTTGTCATGCTGCAGCCTGAGACACGAGAGGATACGTCAGCTCCTTCGGGTCACCTGACCAGGGCTGCAGGGACTTCTCCCATTTCACAGAGACGGACTGCAGCCCGTTAGTTTCAGGGAGTCGAAGCTCCCAGCTTGTCACTCACCGTAGGACTGACAGACCACGTGCACCAGCGGGTAAGACTTCCAGAGGACTCGGTCACACCAGGAAGGCAGGTTGTATTTCATCTGTAAATCACAGGCACGAGTTTTGTGAGATGCCTGCTAGTCTATTTAATAGGTAAGTCAGTAAAAGAAAAGATTAACATGTGGCCTCTGTAATCCTTGAATTCACGTGCTGTTGGAGCTTTATAGATTTTCCCCATAGGTGGCCTTCAAGCCTTTTCATTTGCCTTAAGTCCTGAGTCCACTGCTGCCCCCACACCGTCAGATGCCTTGGATTCCTGCTTTGGAAGATCGACTCACTTGACCATGTGCTCATACCTATCCTCCGCATTATTTCAGAAGTTCCTGTTTTTATCTTCTCTTTTTTTTCTGACTCAGGTGAACCCCACACATGGGTACTTTCAACGCAGCCTCTGCTTATCTTCTCCAGCTCCTTACTTTAATAACACACTCCAGCCACCCCTCCCATCCACACAGCCATCCACCTCTCTACTTATCCAGCCAGCCAAGCATCTACTTATCCATCCATCCATCCATCCATCCATCCATCCTTTCACACAGCCATCCACCTCTCTACTTATCCCGTCAGTCAGCCACCTACTTATTCACCCAACTACCTGCCCATCTACCCATCCACCCACCTACCTACTCATTCACATATCCATCCACCCATCTGCATATCCATGTAACCATCCAATCAGTCAAACAAAATGTATTAAGACAAGCCCTCTCCCGGGCTACACTGGCAAGCGAGATGCTCACTGGGTGTGACAGACAAGGCACATTGGCAATATCCTTTATCCCTTTAAGTTCTAGCCCTTTCTGCTCTGCCTATATATTTTTTTTATTTTTTTTATGTTTATTTATTATTGAGAGACAGACACAGAGCGTGAGCAGGGGAGGGTTAGAGAGAGGTGGGAGACACAGAATCTGAAGCAGGCTCCAGGCTCTGAGCTGTCAGCACAGAGCCCCACGCGGGGCTCAAACCCACAAACCGCGAGATCATGACCTGAGCCGAAGTCGGTTGCCCGACCGACTGAGCCACCCAGGCGCCCCTCTGCTCTGCCTATAAATGTAAAGGTACTCATCATACAAGAGCCTACCCCTGCCATCCCTTTCAATCACTTTCCTCTTTTTATCAATTTTCTTTCAAGAGTGTTCTATTCTCATTGCCTCTGCTTTTGGACCACCCATTTAGTTTTTTAAACTTGAGGTAAAACTTACACACAGTAAAGGGTACTAACCTCAAGTATACAGCTTGAGGAATTTTTATTTGTACACACCCATTTAACCACTACCCAGATCAAGATATAGAAAATCTCCATCATCTCAAAAGGTTCCCTCATGTGCCTCTGTATCCATACCACCACCTTGTAGAGGTGAACGTTATGGTGACTAATGCCTCTACTGATTAATTTTGCTTAAACTTGAACTTATAAATGGATTCACTCAGTACATATCATTTGATGTCTGGCTCCTTTCACCTATACTGTTGTCTGTAGAAGTTTATTTGCTGCACTGCTGTGGTTGTATTCCACTGTATGTACATACTGCATTTATCTACTCTACTACTGACAGAAATAGGGCTGTTCCCAGTATTTGGACATTGTGAACAAAGCTGCAATAAACATTCCTGTATCTTCCTCTTGACAAACAAATGTACTACTCCAAAGTGGGAATTACCAGATCACAGGGTAGATTAGTTTCATAGGTGCTGCCACACTGTTCCTCTTAGCGTTACAGTCCTCAGCACTGGCTGCCTCAAGAATGACTAGCGGAACTTTACAAAGATACAGAAGGCGGGGCCTGCCCCAGGGCTCTTGCATCAGAGCCTCCGGGGATGAGGCCCAGAGAGCTGCATTTCTGGAAAGCGTCACCAGAGTCCTCTGCACCCACTTGGTAAAAAGCGACCCTCATCCTCCTGAAGTCTGGATTTCACCTCCAAGACTCTGCAAACTGTTGTTCAAGTCCAGTAAACCCTCTGGGCCACAAAGCCAGCTCCTCGGGCATGGTTCACGTGCAGGGCACATGCTCTCCCAGACTCGTACTCCACACTGGCCACCACTGATCCTTGACAGTCTCTCACCCCCGGCTTCTGTGGTGCTGAGATGCCTGGCTGGTCCTCCGGCCACCTACGCGAGCACTCATGTCCCATCTCCTTCCTTGTGTCTGCTTCTTCCTCTCGCCTTCGAACACGGGTGGCCCCCAAACCTGCCCATGGTTGTTCTCTTTGCATCCTTCACTTACTCCCCGACAACTCACCCACCCCCACGGCTGTGCCCATGTTCTCTGCGGGCACAACTCCCCAATCTATGACCCAGTCCTTGTGTCTCCAGCGTCATCTACTATTCTCAACTGTCTTCCAGAGGTTTCCTCTGAGATCGTCGGCTAATATCACACACTAAGTCTGAAGACAAGCTCTATTTACCCCTCCAAGCCTGCTCCGCCTTCTGATTTTCATTTCTATCAATGGCAATCAGATCTGCCAACACGTCCTTTCTTTCCTCTTGCTTTTCATGGTCCGGTTCTGACTCAGGCCCCGGTTGCTCAGCTGGAAGGACCATACGGCCTCCTCGCTGGTTCCCTGTATTCTCATCCTCTACACAGAGGCAGACCGGCCTGTGCTGTAGGTCGCTGCCATGCTGCCAGCCCCCGGCAGAACTTTCAGTGGCTTCCTGATGCCCGTCAAACAGATTAAAACTTTAACTTGGCATCTAGGACCTCCCTCACCCCAGCTAAACCCCCGTCTCTTTCTCCGCATGCTCGAGTCAACCTGGACACGGCCTCACTGCCCCCCCACGTCCCCACGGACCTGCCCTGACAGTGCTAGGGGGCTGCAGGTACACAGCAGCCAGTGGACAACTCACGAGCAGGTGTCTTGCCCTGCGGGTCTCGGCCTCATTCCTGGCAGCGGACCTGGATCTCCTCTCTTCCTCTGTCTAGTTTCCTCCATTGGCTCCTGCTTTGTTTTGGCATCACCCTCCCCCTTGAAGTTCTCCTCTTGCCCCGAGCCCTCTGGCAACATTCTGAACTGCTCTCCACTTCCTTAGGTCTCCAGTAACCCCAGAAACTGGGGAACACGCCATTCCGCACCTGTAACCCCTCAGGGCCTGGCCAGGGCGCTGGCTTCCCTCGGTCAGGACCCAGAAGGTGATGGAGGCCAGAATTTCCTGTCTCCCTATCTGTCCCAGCAATTCTTTCAAATGGAAATAAGCCTCATCCCTTGTCCTGTCCACTTTGGAAATCCAAGCCGTCCCTCAGGCACCAGCCCTGGGCCCTTTGGAGAAGCCTCTCCTGATCTTTCCTTGCCCGGTAGGTCATGTCCTTCTCTGACTGCTCCTCTGTGCATTTGGCAACATCATGTTCTATCTCTGGTTAGTCGCTGTGTGTTGTCTCATCATCTTTGATCTCCTACCACCTAGGAGAGTGCCTAGCCCATCACAGGTCATCAGTAAGTATCTGCTGAGCAAGAACGAATGAAGGTTTTATTGCAGCTTCCCTGAAACACCATTCCTTGGAACACGAGGGGCCTCATAACATAATTGGTATTCCATGACCAATTGAGTTTGGCACACAAATTTCACTGCGGAGAACCACAATGCTCACAAACCTGTAAAGGCTCTGGTAAGTCCTGCAGCAAAGAAGCTTGTTTACTGATGATTCACTTGGCAGATGAGCAAATAGATTTGATCACAGAACTTTGGAAAGAGCTTCAGGACCCAGTTATAGAAATACTTTAAACCCTCTCAGAATCTTAGACTATCTGGACAGAAGGTAAATCCTCAGTGTCACGAGTCCGGTTCCTCGTCATCGGCAAGTGTGGCTGCCCAGCCTCTCCTTAGAAGAGGTTTTTGCTCAGTGATGCCAATCAACACGTGATTGCTAATTTTCCTTTTCTTCCTGTTGCCTAGCGGACGAGGATGCTCAACGGTTCCCTGCTCGTCTTTGTGGGAACGGACACAAGAGGGGAGAGATGTGCAAGGGGGTGGTGATGGAGGGTCAGGGTGACGCCTGTGAAGAGAACTCACTCACCCCTGTGGCTTTCTGCTTAGTGTAGGCGTATTTGTCCCGAGTCAGTCTTTCAAAACGGTAGGTGGGCGCGAACGTGATTTCTTCCTCCTCTGAAATCAAACAAAACCTTGGTTTCTGCTGTGATCCCTGTTTCACATCTGGCCACACTGCCTTCCTCTCCAGGCATAGTCCTTCCCCGCACCCCACCCCACCCCCAACCCCGGGAGGATATTCCAGGAAAAGGGGAGACGGCGATGGCTGGAGAGGGCCCAGGAACAGAGAGCCGCAGCTCTTACCAAAGTGCAGGAAGACTTTCTGCTCCTTCCTCTCCATCAGCAGCTGGTCGTGGGACAGGAGGTCTGCGTACTGCTGCTGCTTGATCTTCTGGACAATGGTTTCTGCCTCCTGGAGCAAGGACACAGCCGGGCCACTGGTGACACGTCCCCCATCCCAAACAGGAGGAGGCCCATCCCCACCCACCTGCCTGGAGCCGCGGACTCTGCACCAGACCCTGGTCCTGCGGCAGCCCGGTTGGCTTTCCTTAGCACTCAACTGTTTTTTGCTTTTTTTAAACGTTTATTTATTTTGAGAGAGACAGAGAGAGAGAGAGAGAGATAGCGAGCGCGTGCGCACGCAAAAGCACGAGTGGGGGAGGGGCAGACAGAGAGGGAGAGAGAATCCCAAGCAGGCTCCGTGCTATCAGCACAGAGCCCGATGTGGGGCTCAAGCTCACGAACCGCGAGATCACGATCTGAGTTGAAATCAAGAGTCAGACACTTAACCGACTGAGCCACCCAGGTGCCCCTGGCACTCAACTGTTTATAAGGAAAACTCCACAAAAGTAGTTAACTGTCAACCTGATAATACAAGCTTTGGCCGTTCCAAATTTGTAGAGGGACATTTTACTTTTTCACACGGACTTTTAGTATTCTTTTTGTTAACACTTCATTAGCGGGTAGGTATGTTTCCCTTGCTGTCTATGGGAACCGAGGCAGCTTGTTGTGAGGCCGTGGAAGGAGTTGAAACCCCAGCCCCTGAATCTGTGGGCATCGGGACTCCCTGATCCGGGCCTGAACTCCCAAGAGTCAGCGCGGCATCAGTGGGATGGAATCCAGCCGTCCTTTCTCCCCAGACTGTTACCTCTGCCCTGGTGAATGCCCTTGGCAGACCTCCCGGTGAGGAAACTTGTGGGGTTCCTTCCTAGTCCTCTCCCGTCTGCCACGAGGGAGGGAGTGGTGGGGACGTAAGGGGCATAAACAGACCCTCGGTTCCTCCTCAGTCTCTGCCGAGCCTCTGGGGCAGCAAGAGGGAGAGGCGAGATGCTTGGGGAAACGTGGGGGAAGAGGAGTGAGAAGGTCTGCGCTCAATCCCAACTCCCACTGGTCAGAAACTGACTCCAGGCTATTTCTTAGCCTGTCGGTGCCCCAGGGTTCTTGCCTCTCTGCTTCTGCCCTCACGGGATGTGGTATGAAGGTTCTCCATCCCTGGCGGGGACGTTCAAGCTGTAACCAAGGTCTCTGGGCAGACTGCACGGCTCTGCACCCAGGCCTGCACCCCCCACCTTCCCGGACAACACTTTGCTCTGCCTGAGCGAGCGAGGCATGTCTGTGTTAGGTGGCCCTTCTGACCACTGCTCAGTGGACCGTGCCTGGGCATCCAACGTAAGTAACTTCTTCCTTAGCTGGCCAGTGACCAGCATCTAGGCAGAAAGTTGTGCTGGTCTCCTCAGACCTTAACAGTTCCTGGAGATCTTGGCCGAGCCACTGGAGGACCAGAACGGCTGGGGCAGTTGTGTGGGAACTAAGTGTGAGCAGCGGTAAAGTGTAAAGAAAGGCAGGGGTTCCATGACAGAACAGCAGAAGAGTGCCGAGTCCCAGAAGGGGAGTAGTTGCCTTGGCCCAGCTCAGTCTGTGCCTCCACGGCCCCATGCCCTCAGCTCACTCAAGGGAGCCTCTGTCCCATGAAGCCCCAGCCCCAGCCCCAGGTGGGCAGCTCCTTCCCCAGGTGGATGGCCCTTTCCCCAGGTGAACCACTCCTTCCCCAGATGGGCAGCTCCTTCCCAGGCGGGTGGCCCCTTCCCCAGGTGGACAGTTCTTTCCCCAGGTGGGCAGCTCCTTACCCAGGTGGGAAGGTCCACACGGTAGTTCAGATCACCAAGCCAGAAGAGGTGCGTAAAGCGGTGAGTGATGTTAAAAGGACTCAGTTTTTTGTCTCCCAGAGCCAGAAACCGGAGAATGTTCATATAGTTTTGGTTTCGCCTATTTAAATGAAAAAGCAGCCATGTAGCATGAGGCCGTTGGTCCCTTACGTCACCACGGTACAGGAAATCAGAGGGAGCTTGGGGGGACTGAGCCTTAACTCTCCGGCCCCTGCTGCAGTGAACCACCTGCACGTGCAGGTGGGGCACAGCCAGGATGCAAAGGGCCTTTCAGGCAGAAATGGGAACACATGGCAGGGGGCCTCCCGGAGCATCCTTTCAGCAGGGAACTGGGATCATGATTATTCTAAATAGCTGTCTTTGTGCCTGGGCCAAATGAGCCGCATGGGCTTTGTCTGTAAGGATGCCCGGATGAGGCTTTTCCCTTTAGAAATGGAGCGGGACTTAGGCACCTATCAGATGAATGACGTAAGGAAATGTGTGTTCCATCCTCCCGACAAAATTCACCCACACGAGAGGTCACTCCTGTGCCACAGTTACGGGAAAAGCCGAGGGCTGAACAGTAGTTCTGGCGTTTAGGGATGTGCGGTCTGCCTGGGCCTCCCGGGAAAGGAGCTCCATTACCTGAGTTTCTTTTCGCTTCCAGAAGTCAAATGGCTGTTAACAAAGCCCAAGGAGGTTCCGTTGAACATAAATGACACCCCCACGGCTCCCTTGTTCCCTAAAGGGAGGGGAGAGGGAAGAAGTCAGTCACACAGGCAAGTTTACCAAGTGGCGGGAAATCAAGGTGAAGCAATATTCTTAATAAAGAGGGAGAGGGGCGCCTGGGTGGCTCAGTCGGTTAAGCGTCCGACTTCGGCTCAGGTCACGATCTCACGGTCTGTGAGTTCGAGCCCCGCGTCGGGCTCTGTGCTGACAGCTCAGAGCCTGGAGCCCGTTTCAGATTCTGTGTCTCCCTCTCTCTCTGCCCCTCCCCTGCTCATGCTCTGTCTCTCTCTGTCTCAAAAATAAATAAAAACATTTAAAAAAAAATAAAGAGGGAGAGAAGCAGGTGTGTGAAAGAGATGGACAAAGGCAGAACAGCTCCATCTGGAGTGGGAGATTCAGCAGGTGGCAGGAACTGGGGTGGGGGTGGGGGGTGCAAGACATTCCTCCAGGACAAGAAAACCGGGTAAATGGCCTGCAGCCTTGAGAGATTTCAGCACAGTGCAGGGAGGAGGCTGCTGGTCTGAGCTGTCCGGGTATCTCCCTCTAGGGGAGTTATCAGTTACCCCAGAAAGAAGCCTTGGGAAGATTCAGAAAAAAGAGCCCAGGGCTGGGGGGGGGCTGACCTTCCAGGTTCCTGGTGGGACCAAAACTTGAGACCACCTCTTTTTCTTCAATTTTTTTTTTTTTTAATGTTTATTTATTTTCGAGAGAGAGACACAGAGAACAAGCAGGGAAGGGGCAGAGAGAGACACACAGAATCGAAGCGGGCTCCAGGCTCCAAGCTGTCAGCACAGAGCCCGACGCGGGGCTCGAACTCACAAACTGCAAGATCGTGACCTGAGCCGAATCGGACGCTTCACCGACTGAGCCACCCAGGTGCCCCCACCTCTTTTTCTTAATTTCAATCTATTCTAGACTAGCGGTTCTCAAAGTGTGTTCCCCAAACAGCCACAGCAGCATCGCCAACAACCGTCAGAAGTGCAAATTCTCAGGCCCCACCCCGGACGTGCCGAATGGGAAATTCTGGGGGTGGGGCCCGGGAATCTGGGTTAAACAAGCCCTGTAGGTCAGGGGTAGGCAAACGCTAGCCCACTGCCAGAGAAAATGATCTTTACATTTGTAAAGAGTTGGGGGGGGGGAAATCAAAAGATTTGGTGACACAGTAAAATGATACGAAGTTCAAATCTCAGAGTCCATAAGGAACATTTTATTGGAACACAGCTATGCCCACAGAGCTGAGTAGTTGCAACAGAGGCGGCATGATCTGCAGAGCCTGAAATATTTACTGTCTGGCCTTTTAGAGGCAAGTTTCCCAACCCCTGCTGTAGGACATTCTAACACACACGGAAGCCTGAAAAGCTGCTCTGGCCAATACCGTAGGCTTGAGCTGTGCACACACTGAACACTTGGACTGTGGCTGGTCCCAACTGAGGTGGGCTTGAATGCAACAGAGGCATTGGAATTTATAAGCCTCAGTAAGAAAAACAGAACGTAGGGGGCACTTGGGTGGTGCAGTCGGTTAAGTGACTCTTGACCTCGGCTCAGGTCATGATCTCTCGGTTCGTGAGTTCGAGCCCCGTGTCGGGCTCTGTGCTGGTGGTGCGGACCCTGCTTGGGATTCTGTCTCTCCTCCTCTCTGCTTCTCGCCCACTTGTTCTCTCTCTCTTCCCCTCTCTCAAATAAATAAAACTTAAAAAAGAATTAAAAAAAAAGAAAAACAATATGAAATAATTACTCATTTTCATATTGACTATCTATGGAAATGGTAATATATGTACATTTTTAATTTATTTATTTATTTTGAGAGAGACAGCCAAGTTGGGGAGGGGCAGAGATACAGGGAGAGAGAGAGAATCCCAAGCAGGCTCCACGCTGCCAACGCAGAACCCGATATGGGGCTCGAACCCATGAAGTGCAGAGATCATGACCTGAGCCGAAACTGAGCGTCGGACACATAACCGACTGAGCCACCCAGGTGCCCAGAAATGGTAATATTTTGAGTGAATGAGGTTTGATAAAATGCTAACTAAAACCGACTTCACCCGTTTCCTTTTACTTTCTTGAATGTGGCTCCTGGCAAATTCGTAACCACCTACACGGCTCACCTTCTGACCGGGCTGGACAGCGCTGGCTGGAGCCCAAGTTGAAGAACCTCAGAGATCCTGCGCCCTGCCTCCTCTGGACCGGCGTCTGCCCTGGGTCCATCGTGGGACCACGATGGGTGGCCCAGCTCCCCTGCCCCCCAGGGAGCCTCTCTTTCCAGCTTTCTCCCCATCCTGCAGTGTGGCCTGGGCTTAAATCCCTGCTCATCACTTTCCTGCCCTTGTGCTAGGGACAGGTTAAGAAATGTCACTGTAGCCTCCAGCATCTTGTGAATGGGTCCAACGACAGTCCTTGTCCCCACAGGGCATTTATCTTAAATGGGATAATACTCATAAAGCAGTTAGCTCTTGGCCATGAACATGTACGTTCTCAAAAAGGCCTTAGTTCTTCTAAGGTGACGTCCACCAGCATTAGCCAACCAGCATTCCCCGAGCTCTGCCCCATGTTGACCATGGCTGGGAACCATTTGAGGGGAGCAGTAGAGAGAGTAGAGGCCAGCCCCAGGGTTGGGGGAGGAAGGGAGGAGCTGGTGCATAGGAACCCCTTGGCCTCCAAGCTACCCGCTAATGGCCACGAAGCTCGGACTCTGCCCAGACCTCATACCTCCCTCTCTGGCCTTGCCCCCGACATCCACTAGAGCTGCGGCCCAGGGGCCTCAGGGCCTTTGCTTCACTTTTCCTGCTGTGTGAACACTACCCATACTGACCCTTCCTTACCCCCGGGACTTGAGTCCTTCTCAGAGAGACCCCTGGACCCACCCCCATCTCAAGTAGAACTGGGGCCTCACTGCCCTGTGCACCTTGCCAGCACGCTTACTCCTAGAAACCATCTTACTGTCTGTCTATCCATGCAAGCAGGCTGCTGTCTGCGTGGTCACTTGCCCAGCGCATAGCACCGCACTGGGGGACACGGTGTCAGCTCTGTAGTGATGAATGAGAGCTGGGGCAGCAGCCGGAGGCGAGGTCTGGCTGAGGTGTGGTTTTATCTTGTAGCAGGGGGTCCAAGCACCTTAGGTCTGTTGGGAAGGGGCCGGGGAAGGGAGACGGGCAGCCCAGGCAGGATGCAGCAAGGAAAGACAGGTTCCTGGGCAGCAGAAGGGCGTGGGCTTTGACAGGGCAGCTACGGAGACAGGAAGGAAGGGGGCAAGTGGGTGTGGACACGGGCAGCTTGCGGTTTGTCAGCAGAAAAGCCGAGAGCTCTCAACATCCTGTTGTCTCTGGGACTCTGTCCTGTCCCTGACTCCAACCACCAGAAACCACTAGCCTTGCCCTCAACTCCACCCACGGCCCGCGTGGGTGCATCTGCCCACACACACTCACCGACAGACTCGCACATGCACTTGCGAACAGACCTGCGTGTGCACTCACACACACAGACTCACACGGACTCGGACTCGAACATGCAGACTTGCACACACACTCAAGCACAGACTTACACATATAGACCCGCATGTACACTCACACACACGTACTCAGACTTGCGTACGAGGTAGACTCGTACATATAGACACACACACAATCACACCTTTACACCCACACGAAGACTCACACTCACAAACACACTCCTGAAGTCTCCGGCTCTTAATTCAATTCTCTGAGGTGCCCTGACAGGTCCCCACAGGCTCACCGCTAAAACCAGCATTTCCACATCCAACCTGAGTCCTTCTAGAACTACACCAGGGGTTGAAAACATAAAGCCCGTGGGCAGGGGCGCCTGGATGGCTCAGTCGGTTAAGCGTCCGACTTCGGCTCAGGTCATGATCTCACAGTTGGTGGGCTGGAGCCCCACATCGGGCTCTGTGCTGACAGCTCAGAGCCTGGAGCCTGCTTCACATTCTGTGTCTCCCTCTCTCTCTGCCCCTCCCCCCACTCACACTCTCTCTGTCTCTCAAAAAAAAAAAAAAAATTAAAAAAAATAGTAATAAGAGGGGCACCTGGATGGCTCAGTCGGTTAAGCGTCCGACTTCGGCTCAGGTCATGATGTCACGGTTTGTGGACTGGAGTCCTGCGTTGGGCTCTGTACTGACCGCTCAGAGCCTGGCGCCTGCTTCGGATTCTGTGTCTCCCTCTCTCTGCCCCTCCCCCGCTCGTGCTCTGTCTCTCTCTGTCTCTCAAAAATGAAAATCGTCAAAAAAATTTCAAAAAAACGTAGGAATAAAAAATTTGTTTAAAAGCCTGTGAGCCAAATTGAGCCCCGACCTGTGTCTGTAGGCAAAGCTTTCTGGAACACAGCTACTCCCATTCAAGTTCGTGCTACCCACGGTTTCTTTTGTGTCGTGGCTGCAGGGGTAAGGAGCAGCACGGACCCATAGAGCCTAAAACATTTGCCATCTGGCCCTTTACAGCAAGTCCATCAAGCCCTGTCCTAGGTCCTGGACTCTCAAGGTGGGGGTCTTTGGGGCCAGCAGCATGACACCACTTGGGAGCTGGCTGGAAACTCAGAATGTCAGGCTCCGCCTGAGACCTGCTAAGTCAGAGCCTGCATTTTGGCCAGATCCCCAGCAGCTCTGGGGTAGACCCCAGATGGGCTTAGGCTGGAGGAATCAACCATTCCGGCTGCCCGGGACCGAGGGGATCCCAGGAAGTGAGGCTCAGTTTTCCACCCAGGGATGTCGCTGTTGGTGGGGACGGGATGGGCACACGAGTGGAGCCGGGGACACGCAGCGGGGGAGCGCGGCCACTCCCTGCTCACCCAGCGTGTTGGCGATGCCCGTCTTCACGTTGTCGGTGCAGATGTGACTGATGCGGTTCTCATGCTCCGGCTTGGCCAGCACCACGATTCGGATATTCCAGAGGGTGTGGATGGCAACCTGGAGGGGAGCACAACATGGTGACCCTTGGCCCGGGCATGGTGCTTGACCGCCCGGCAAGGGATTCCCACCCAGCCCTCACCCCCGAGGTGCCGGGAACCTGTCTAGGACCCCCAAGCTTCACGAAGCCTCCTAATGATGCCTTGCAGGTGCAACAAAGTTGAAGAACCAGGACTGGTAAGATTTCAGTGAAGCAAGAGTGACCTACAAGCAGGGGCAGGGAAGAAGGGACGTGCTAGTGATTTTCAGCAACGCCCACGGACCCCAATTTCAGAACAGGTGCCCCTCTCTGGCCCTGGAAGGTAACGGTGGTGGTGGAGAACGACCAAGGAACATTCAGGCATCTTTGGAAATTGAGAGAGGAGACAGGCTGAGCCCACCCTTGCCTCTGAGATGCTCCTGGCCAGCCTCGCAAAGCCCACTGCCCCTGAGTCCCACCCAGCGCCCTGGCCAGGTGCTCACTGTTTTAAAAGTCATGCTGGTGATTTCTTGCAGGGAGTGTCTGAGTATCTCCAGCCACTCCTTCTCTCCCAGGGGGTCCTCCTGGGTGCCGATCACGTAGATGTCATGGGGGATGTAATCGGCAGAATCATCCCGAGTCTTTCCCTGCCCCTTGGAGAGAAACCAGGACGTGATCTTCTTGGGAGGGGGGGCGTTACCTTCAACAGCAAAACCCAACACCAAGTGAGTCAAAGGCACATCAGGAGAATTCAAAACACAGGTGGGGGAAGTATGCAGGGCAGGAAGTTCACACAGTCACTGAAAAGCATTTGGGTCACCCAACAAAGTACTGTAGATAGAGAATTAGGTACTAATTGTTCCCAGGATGTCAGGTAGGGTCAGAGTGCAGTAACGTTTCTTTGTAAAGAGAACATGAACTTTTAAAGATGAGAACTAGTACCTGAAGATGCCATATGGTGCCTTGAACGAGTGGCACAAGATGTCAAACACCGTCCTAGTCTTTGGGGCTAACTTAGTGACTGAGACAGTCCTTGAGCAATGTACATTCCATTGGCAACGACAGCCCAGCAGGCTGGCAGGTTTGGGATGGGGGCTTTTAGCCCAGGGTTGGGAGACAACAGGGACTTCCTTGCAAAACAGAGACATCTCAGTTGAAAACTAAGAGCCAAAGAAACAGGAAGAGTGTGGAGACCTCCTCCATTTTCATTTCAAAAAATGAGTCAAAGCAACTCAATAAAGAAACGATGAAAGACATTTCTCCTCGAAACACCCTTCAAGATTGAGTAAACTTTTCCCCCAAGGAGATAACCCTCTTGGCTCACAAGTGCCAAGAACCGACGTGACCTGACTGCCATCATTCTGTTCTCTGCCATGGTTCGTGGTGGGACTGTAGACCCCGGGGCCGGTGGTCTCTGCTTGGGGAAAGCCTCCCACCCACCCACCCAGCCAGCCAGCCAGCTCCTTCCACACTGTCTTCTGTGTGAAGGGCACTCCCTCCAGTTGGGAACAGGATGGGCTTAACCACGTCCAGCCAATCTAAGACCTCCATGCTCACAGAGGAAACACGAGAGGGACAGCGTACCCGCATGCACGAACCCGAGCGGAGAGCTGATAGAATCAGGCGGCCAGCAAGAAATACTAGAGAGGACAGAAGAGGACACAGGTCCCCAGGAATGGGCCAGAGTTCTACTTCAGGGCTACTCTGGCCCCTGGAAAAAAATCTGGGCATGAAGGCCTGGTGGCTTGTGGAATCTGGGTCAGCGACTCTCCTGACTTCCCTGTTGGAAGACTAGCCCACTCTCCACTCAGCCGACAGTCCAGGACTAGCAAATTACGTTCTCATTTCCAGATCACTTCCTGTCCCTCCATGAAGGGCTGCCACTCACCCTACTCCTCCCAGAGGACACTGCTAGGTGACTACTAGCCGTGTCAGATGGCAGAGGCTGACTCCGCTCTGGACAGTGCGGGGAGGAGAGACACCCAATTAAATTAAAATATCAGATAAACAACAGATAACTTTTAGAGGAAGTCTGTCCCAGGCAATATCTGTTCAACTAAAATTCAAAATTGACTAGACATCCTGTACCTACTTAGTTTTTCTCTAGCTGAAAACTTACACTAAATAATTAGTATGACTTATATTTAGTGTGATATATTTAGTATATAAATGTATTAGTATTTAAGTATATAGTACATGGTTAGTAAATATATATATATATATATATATATATATATATTTGGTGCATATTTAGTACTTATTTCTAGCTGAATACTTACACTAAGTAATTAGTATATGTTACATTTAGTGTGATATATTTAGTGTATATATATTAGTATATAAATATACAGTACATGGTTATAACTATATATTTGGTGTATATTTAGTACTTATTTCTAGCTGAATACTTCCACTACCTGGTACAACCTATATTCAGTATAATATATATTAACATATAATATGTATCCGTATATAAATATATATAGTATATATTTAGCATAATATATATTTAGTATGTATTTATTTCTACCTAGATACCAATACTAAAAAACTGTGCCGTTTATATGAAATTCAAATGCAATTGGGCATCAGAGCTCTCTCTTCCTCTCAGTAAATCTGACGAGCGAGTTCTCTCTTCCAGGCCTGAGGCCCCCTGGCGAGCTGCTTAAGGCTGGCAGGTGCCCAAGAGCCCCGTCACCCATATATGCAGTTTCCCTAACACTTTCCAGCTTAGACATGCCAGGTAACCCAGCCCAGCTGCTCTTGGGGCATGAGAATCCCAGAGCTCATTTCTCTCATCCATTGTCTCGGGAAAAGTCCACAATTCCCTAGAAAGGAGGCTGCGTAGATGGGCTGGGGAGTGGGGGCGGGAGGAGGACAGGTGTCCCCCACCCATCTGCAGATGCCCGAGGCAGCAAAGCAGAACCCAGAGGGAGGGGATGGGAGGAAGCGGATGGGGGTGGGGGGCATGTGGACCCACCCATGTTCCAGGTGCCGATGAAGATGGTGATCATGTCCGGCTCCGCCTGCTCCGAGTGCTTATTCTTCATCTGCTGGAGAAGCTGACAGAAGCCTTCTCTCTTCTAGGGATGGAAGGGCAGACAGACTCAGAAAGGCCTCCACCTCCCTGCACATTACACTTTCAAAGGGCTTGGTCAGCTTCAAGAAAACTGAGAGGGGCGCAAATCAGTACGAACTTGCAGGAGAGCAATCTGGAAATGTGGGTCCAAAGTCTTAAGGAAGTGGCTTCTGACTGCCATTCCTCTGCAAGGACCTGACTCTAAGAACCACCAGGAAACGTGCAAAGACCCAACTGTGTCACGGGGACCGTAGCGCGCACTTCAACACAGAAAAAATTACAAACGACCTCAGTGTCCAATCCTAGGAAGCAAATTAATAATCGTATTATGAGTCATCCACATGCCAGATAGAATACCGTAGGGTTTACAAGTTTTGGTGCAGAAATACTTTCTCAACAAGCATAGATGTCCAAACTATATTGTTAGGTGGGAAAAGTCAGTTGACAAAACAGTATGAATAGCACTGTTGCATTTTTATAAAAACACAAACAAAAACCATCCAGAAAGACAGAGTCCAAAGTCTACTAGTAGCACAGGTGTGTTTTCATTTTAAATGTTTTGCTTATTTGTTATTTTTCCACCAACGAGAATAGATTACTTATTTATTTGCTTGTTTTCCAGTTTATTTCTTTATTTAGGGAGACAGAGAGAGAATCAGCAGAAGGGGCAGAGAGAGGGGCACAGAGGATCCTGAGCGGGTTCTGTGCTGACAGCAGAAACAACAGACAGCAGAGCCCCAACGTGGGGCTCAAACTCACAAACCACAAGATCGTGAGTTGAGCCAAAGTCAGATGCTTAACCGACTGAGCCACCCAGGCACCCCAAGAATAGACTACGTATTTAATGAAGGAAAATTTAGATCAAGGAAGCTAACAAGAAAAGAACAGATGAAAGCTGTCAGAGTCTCCTTCATAGTCTTCACTGAGTTGTCCCGGGTACCTGGGTATACAGCAGGGGACAAAGCAGTGCAGCTCTCTCAGAGCGTGCTGTCAAGGGCAGGCTGAAAAAGCACACACACACATATTTCAGGTTATACCATATGAAATTACCAATACGTGCCTGTTTCACACCTGCAGAGATGGCAATTTCATTCGATTCACCCTAATAATTGCAAATCCCAGGTAATCACTTCTGAAGAAACCAGCTCACAGGACGTTGTGAGGACTGTCATTATGGAAACCTGTCTTTAGTTACGTACGAATGGCTCCAAATTTGGTGCCTCGGTTTACTGCTGTGTCTCAATCCTGAGCTTGCAGCAACGGGCAGAATTGGTTTTGGGATCTGTGTCCCCGTACGCAGAATGACGCCCAGCCACGCGTTCTTTCTCTCCACCTCCCCCCGCCCCTTCACTGTCATGCCTCTGAGTTCTTCCCACCCTCTCAGCCAGCTCTGGGCACCTTCGGGCCTCCCACTGGCCTCCCACCAGCCCACCCCTGCCACTTCATCCACGGGGCACGTGAAAGAAGCCAGGTCCTGGCACTTGGTAAGCTAAGCTGGGAGCCCTTGTCCCTCTGTCTTCCCGTGGTGCTAACACACAGTCAGCCAACAATCTGATGTGATTAGAGCACTTTGTGCCCTGCCTCACGTGAGCCATATATTAACGGGTGAACAGTAAGGCCAACGTGGAGGGTTTCAGTCCCTGGGTGCGATGTCGTAGCAGAGGGATCAGATCATACGGAAGCCGGACTCTGGCTACACAGAGGCCCCCCGCAATGCCCAAAGACCCTGAGGATTTCCATCAGCCGGCACCACCTCCTGTTCCAGGAGCCAGTCCTGGTGGGACGTCTCACTCCTGCAGAGTGGGGCAAAATGCAGACACGGAAGGAGTGCTGGCTGG
Source organism: Lynx rufus (assembly GCF_022079265.1). Classification (NCBI taxonomy): domain Eukaryota; kingdom Metazoa; phylum Chordata; class Mammalia; order Carnivora; family Felidae; genus Lynx; species Lynx rufus. Next base: position 6,905,449 of record NW_025814834.1, read on the forward strand.
TATTTGGAGCTAAATCTGAGGTGCCCCAGAGGGCTTCTGAGTCCAGCCCAGAGAAGAGAAAAGGTCTCCCAGTGGGGCTCAGGGTGGGATAAGGCACAAGTGATCAAGGACGCGCCCACTCGGGGGCAAGCTGTTCAAATCCCAGCAGACCTGGGACGTGTCCCAATCTCCCCGGGACTGGTTTTCCCAGGTGGGAAGGGGGCTGTGAGAACCAAGTGAGCTAATGGTGCAAATTTCCAGGCACAAGCAAGCCTCAAAAGACACATGTCCCTCACTCCCCTCCTGACCCATCTAAGTAGTTTGTCATCACTCACTTTGGAATCAGCAAAAACATATTCTTTCCGCAAGGTCTTCTCCTTCTCAGTTTCCACCAAAATCACCAACTTGTTCAGAAACTTCTGAGACTTGATGAGCTGCAGGACTTAAGAGAAATGAAAGTGAATTTATTCACTCATCCACTTATCACACTACAATATGTACAGTCTACGCTATATTCTGCCACCTGATCAACAACAATCCTGACTTCCCATCCCCAGGTGAGCACCAAATTTATGCCTAATCTCCTAATTCCCTTTGCTCCTGGCTGTTCTTCTGGACAAGGGCTCATGCTTGAGAAGGGTGGTGCTTTGTACAAGCAAGAGGCAGCCTGGCCAAAGCAGAGACAGTATGAAGTGTCACCTTTTCATGTTCCTCCTTTGCTTTCTCTCCTCCTCCCTACCTCCGTTCCTTCCTTCTTTTGCTTTGCTTTTAGTGTCTAAATTAAAATTGTTCACTTCTATCAACAACCAAGACTCAAATTGTTCTACAAGATTTTTTACAAACATTAGTATCCCCCCCACCCCACCTCCCTCCAATGTCCTCCTACCGACAGGCAGCCACGTTCAACTCCCTTAATGGATTCTTTGGGAACTTTACTGTCTCTAAATAACATGCTTATATTACGTCTTGGTGTTTCAGTTTTAGATATTTCCTATTGCATATCGACTTCCCACTACAGAAGATGAAGGTTTAGATCTCTTTCAACCTGTTTCCCTTCTCACACTCCTCTCCCCCTACTAATGCGTAATTACAGTCCCCTCCTCATCTTCCACTGCTTGCCTTTTCCTACACAACTTTGTTTTTCCTGGAGTTAATAATTGCCATGTTTTTTTTTTTCCATTGGTCCTAACCCTCCTAGTATGTAACTCTCTTTTTCCTGTAATTAAACACTTTTAGCAGGTTTGCCATCCTGGGAAAGCCTCTCCCAGAGCCTCTGGGCCCTCTCTTCTCTGGGCTGGGGACCTCTAAGCCTCACGCATAGCCATTACCTTAGAACTTCCCTCTCCATCATTCAGGAATTCACTCACTTGTCTCTCTTGTACTGGATCCCATTTCTCAGCTATCACGTCTTCCTCTTTCTTGCTTTATGCCCAAGTTTTGGTAGAGCAACATCTCTAAAAGTTTTCCAAAAGGGAATGGGTAATAACTTTTGGAGGCCTGGCATGCCTGAAAACCCTACCTTCACACTTCAGAATAATTTTCCTCAGGACTCTCCCTTTGGAGAACTTGCTCTATCATGTCTAGTTTTGGGCACTGCTGCTGACAAACTCCAAGTCATTTGGATATACCTGTCTGCAGAAGAGTTAACCTGGGAGGCCTGACCACCATCCTTGGAAAGATGCTTGCAAGGTGGTTGTTGAAGGGCATCTGGGAACATGGATTTGGGAAGGGTCCCAGCATCTCCTGACTGATAAGAGCAGCTCACTATCCCCAAACTGTTTCTAAAACAGTATGGTTTATGCTGAACATCCGCTTTCCTCCTGGAAGTCTAGAATTTGGGTATGTGCCAGGCAGAGAGGGTGCCTATGTGACCAGTCGCCAGTAAAAATCCTGCGTGCTGACTTTCTAATGAGCTTCTCTGGTAGATGACATTTCACATGTATAGTCACAACTCACTGGGGGAGTAATTAAGCGTGCCCTTTGTGACTTGTATTGGGAGAGGACTCCTGGAAGCCTGTGCTCGGTTTCCCCATGGAATTCTTCCCATGTGCCCTTTCCTTTTGCTGATTTTGCTTTGAATCCTTTCACTGTAATAAAGCATAGCTGTATGACTTTATGCTGAGTCCTGGGAGGTCTCCTGGTGAGACACTGAACCCAGAGATAGACTTGGGGGGAACCCTGACACAGTCTGTAATCTATCTTTTACCTTGAAGATTTTAGGATCTTTTCTTTGACACGAATGTTGTTAAGAATTTCCAATGCTGTGTGCACCTTAAGGTGGAACAAATTTCCTCTGCTATGCTGGGCACTTTGTGGGCCATTTTCAATTTGGAAACTGGTGTTCAGCTCTGAGAATTTTTCTCATTGTTTCCATTTTCTCTTCCTGACTTATTTTGGTGTTGGACATCTTGGACTGGTCTAATTTTAAATAAGCTCTTCTCTTCTATTTTCCCCTCACTTTGTTCTTTTGTTCTACTTCTGGGAGCCTTCCTCAACTTTATCATTTTACCCTTCCATTCTGTTTTTATTTTTAAAACTTTCTGCTGTAATGTTTTAATTTCCGCTTCCTTATCGTCTTCCCCTCTCTTCCTTCCTCCTTCTACTTTGTTCTCTGGACGTTCCTTTTAAAATAGCACTCTGTTCTTGTTTCATGGTCCAATTTCTTTCAAACTTCATAATTTGCTCCCTCCAAGTTTTTGGTCTTTTTGCTTATTTTTGTCTTGAGTCTCACTGCCCATCCCAGGCTTCCCTTCAATGTCTGGTGATTCTTGGCTGTGTCTTCCAACAGTGACAGAGTCACACTGGGCTTCTGTACTGGGTGGTCTCATGGGCTGACTCTTGGGGAAACCTCTTGATTTTTGCCCCTGGGCTGGTCATGTGCTCTAGAGAAGAATCTTTCAACCTCCTGCCCACAGCGTGTGGACCTGGCTGGCAGCATCCGGGCCAGGCAGGGATGAAGGCTGTGGGATCAACATTCAGAAGTAACTGCTATTTAGTCCTGTGTTTCCAGTGGGTTCCTCGGCCCTTACCAGGCCTGGTGTCCCCCCAGCCTTTACCTTCTCTGGAGAACTAACATCCAGTCTTCTAATGAGTGAGGGGACCTAGAGGGGAGGCTGTGAGGAATGGAGAAAGATCTAGTGGGTCTAACTCTTTTAAAAGAGATTTTCTTCCAATCCTGATGTTTATAATCTCACCTTCACCCCCACTTCTAGGGGCCCCTCACAGTATCAATTCCTGTACCCTTTGTGGGTTCTGTGGTATGAGTCAGGTGTCTCAGTTTTTCCTACTACATGCTTAAAATTGAGTTTTGGTTCCTATAAGTTGGTTATCATTATCCATCTGTTTTTCAGCACTTAGAATTTTGTTGCCATCATTTTCTCACCTGGTCTCTTTGTCCCTGCGAGTTTTGCTTTTAGGAGGGAACTGACAAGTGTATGTTCAACGGCCATCTTGACGGAAATCCCACCCAAGGGAAATCGTGGATGTCCTGTATGCTCAGAAATCCCTTGTCGGCACCGTAAATACCCCATGGTGTGACTCCCACTGCTACCAAGTGGGATCCCCTCAGACTCTTCCTAATCCGCTACTATGAGGCCATGTCTCCTTCCTTCCAAACTCCTGGTTTTCCTTGACATCCATATGCAGGATTGTGTGGCTGCTTCCAAGATGGGACATCTTGCTCGATCAGGATTAGTACTCTACCAGGCCTGGTATGTGGCCCACTTGTCCCCACACCTAGTTAAATAAAACCGGAAGCTCTTTGTGGTTCTCTTCTTTGCCCCTCTACATCCACACATGAGCAGGTGTGAGCAGTTCTACCTTCAGAACATTCCCAACGTCCATCTTTCAACATGTCAAGCCACCACCATGGCACCTGTCTGGTGACTGTCAAGGCCTCCTAATTGGTCTGTCTCCCTGTCTCCCACAATCTACTTTTAGCACAGCAGCCAGAGTTCATCTTCAATGGGATCACACTACTCCCTTTCTTCCAATCTCCTAACAGTGGCTCACTGCCCTTAGAACATACCCGGCTCACCAAGCCCAGGATAGGGGCCCAATCTCCGCACCGTCTGCGCTCCAGCCACTCCAGCCTTCGCACACGCCAAGCTTGCTCCCATCTTGGAAACTCTGCTCAAGGGCTGCTGTCCATGGTGTCTGCATGGCCAGCATCTTCTTGACACTCAGGTGGCAGCTCAAATGGCACCCCTCCATCATTGTCCTATCATCCTGCTTACATTCCCAGCCTAGAGCTTATCACTCCCTGACGCCTTACTGGTTTATATATTTGTGTACTTGGTTATTTTCTCCTCGACCCTTACTTGCATGGAACCTCCCTAAGAACGAGGACCCCCCCCCCCCCGCCCCGGCTTATTCACCTTTGCATCCCCAGCACCTGACACATAATACACCTAGTAACTGCTCAGTGAGTGAATACATTATGGTTTCCTCATACAGCAACTGGCTTTTCCTACGTACAGAAGAGCTCAATGCCAAAGATACCCATGAACATGGTGACTGGAGCAGGGCAAGGAAGCTCCAACACCTGCAGCCGAAGATTTCCTTCAAATGATCAGCACTTTACAGAACCATGATTGGAAACTGTGCCAGGACCGGCTGAAGACACGCCTTATCCCACCAGCGCTCACAATGACCCTACAGGAATTCGTTTCATGGCCATGGACATGGAGTGTGAGTGGTAAAGCCACTATTCAAGGTCAAACCACTACCAAGCTGTGGAGCAAGGATGCAGACACAGTATGTGAATCCAGTCTACCCAGAGCTCCTCGCTGCTGAAGCACCCCGCCTCCGGTGCCAGTTATAGACAAGTCCCTAAACACGCGGCCCCATGGACTGTGTTACCGCAATGGTCTTGAACTCATTTGTTCATTCACCCACTCAGGGATTCACTCAGTATGTATTTATCAATCACTTACTCTGTGGAAGTGTGGCTGTAAACTCTGGGGATTTAGCAGTAAACAAAAAAGCCCCACTTCCTGGCCTCTGTGGAGACCACATTTTTCTGGTGGGCGGGCGTGGGGGGTGGGAATTTATGAGCAACATTGCAAGCGCCTCAGTCAATTGGCAATCCCTGACTATGCACCTGCTGGGTACCTGGTCCTGTGCAGGATTTCAGAGGGTGTAAGATAGGGACTTGGCCCACTTAAGGGAGGGAACTTGTGAACAAGTAATTGTGTCCTGATGTGACTGACAGATGCCATAACAGAGGGTGAGCTGGGCTCCACGGACTGAGAGGACAGGGACCAGGTAGGTGCGGCCCGCAGGCAGTCTGGGCCGGCAGGCTCTGGGCATCCATGCTTCTCCTTCAAAGGCTCATTAACCTCCACTGTAACAGTGCATTCTCGACACGAGCTGGGTTTTCCCAGGGCCGCTCTTCTCCAGCTTGGCTCTTTCACCCATCCCTGATCTGACGGCAACTCTCACACTGCCCATAATCCCAAGGGGTATATTCACTCCTCTAGGAGGTCAACCCATCCATCAGTGCTCTCCGTTCCACAGAACGTCTCCAACTTTTACTTTGGCAGTCAGGGCCCTGTCCACTCTGGGACCCCATGCCCCACTGCTCCTCCCCTTGGGGCCACAAGTAACATGAGATTTCCCTAACACCCTGCTCCGACATATGCCACTCAGTCCTAGTGCCCTCTCCTACCTTATGCTTGGTGAACTCCTATTCATCCTTCAAAGCCCTAGACAGAGCCATCTGTAGTATGAAGCCTCCCTATATATCCCACAACAGAGCTAATCAATTGTCCTTCCAGGCTAACCTTGCATCTGACACACGTTCTAATACGTGCTCACAAGTCAACTTTCCTTCTAAACTGCTACATCTTTGAGGGAGGACTATACTCGGGACTGGTCCGTGGAAGATACTCCAAGGAAAAACGTCCACTGAATTAAACTGACAAGGGTGAACAGTGCTTCCCAGAACCCTCGAGTCTAGAAATTCGAGATCTTTACTTCAAACCCTCATACGCCCCGTGTCTCTGGCCCTGCCTCAACACTGTGACCCCCACTCTGCATGATCATGACAGCCCGTGTCTGTGTCTGTGTCACGACACCCCCGTGTCTAGGGACTTTCTTTTCCTGGTCTTTCCTCACTGCTGTATCCTGCCCTCTCCATCTTCTGCCTTACCTTGGAAGGATGATTAGAACAGCCACGGTGTTTTCACGAGCACCTACTACTTACTATAAGTTGATCTCTTTAAGACTTGTGGCAGCCCCACAGGATGTGTATCCTTATGACAAGAGCACACGGAGAGAGGCACTAGACCGAGGTCACGAGTGGCCAAGCTGGGATTCCAGGCTGGGCTTCTACCGTCTCCCCTGCGCCATCTACGCTCTTCCCCTCCCTGCACCCCACTTCCTGCATGGGGCTGGTCCCCAGACTCCCACCCCACCTGCTGCCCTGAGAGCATCCCTTGGACCTTGGTGCCACAGCCCAGATAGGAGCAAGAGGTTGCAGGCCCGAGCAGGCCCACGTGGGGTTGACCTCTCTCCCCTGGCCTCTGCCTGGGCACTTTGCCATGGGGCCGGTGCTGCTGCTGGGCACAAAGGAAGTGCTCTCAAATGCCTCAGCTCATCTACTCCGCATGACAAACCTAGGAGAAATCCATTATTGTTATTACTATTACTATTATTCCCATTTCACAGATGAGGGAAATGAGGCACAGAGGCCATAAGTAACCAGGCCAACATGACATCACTAGCAAGTGGCAGGGCCTTGATCTACCCGCACTCCTCTCTGTCCCCTTGTGCCCAGCACAGTGTGGCACCAAGCCAGCACTGAATATAGAATCTCCCTTCCTGCCAGTCTGCAGGCCCAGCCGTAGGGGACTCTGGGGGATGTTGCCGTAGGGCTTGGCTGTCGAGCCAAATATCTGCCATCTGAAGAGACAGCTCAGGTGAGTGTTCTTGATGGGTAAGTCTAGAGATCCACGTGAAACATGCCATGAGATGCTGCGTCTGCCATCTCTGTTGATGCTTACTCAGGCCCAGAGCAGTTGGGCGATGCGTCCAGGGTCACACAGCTGCTGAGTGGCAGAGCTGGGATATGAATTTAGGCAGTTTAGTTCCAGAACCCACATGCTTGAGCACATGCTAAACTGGGTCTCAGTCTACGCTACGCTAAAAGATGCTGACTGGTCCGGCAACCCTTCCACGTGCAGGGCTCTGCACGGGGACCGTGCCGTGGCCTTTTGCAACAGCCTGGCTCCTAGTGGGGAAGTGCACATTCACAAAGAAGTGCCCCCCGGCCCCCGCCCGGCGCCGAGCATGTAAGTTCACTTCCCCAGGCTTTGGTGGAAGGCAGTGGAACAGACGGAGGGCCTCGTGAAGGAGGCACATGTGAGGTGGGCCTCGGAGCCGGGCGGGGGACCCACAGGCAGGGTGAGGGGTGGTGAGCATCCTGGCACAGGGGTGGGCGTGCCTGGTGGGACTTCCTCTCTGGCGGTCCGCTACTGACCGGCCAGGCGTAACGGCACCTGCAGAAGGGGAGCGTCACGGGTGTGGGAGGGGGTCTTACTCTTATTGTGGCTGTAGAACTTGTCCTCAGAACCGTCCTTGGACTTCTTAATTATCAGTTTCCCAGACTCCACGTCGACCTTGAGCTGCAGCTTCTGAGGAATCCCCAGGGATTCTGACTTTACCTGCAAGGAGAGGGGAGACGTGGGTCACCCTCTCTCTCTCCAGACTCTCCCGGAGCCTGTGAGCCCTTTGTCCGTGGGGCCGCACAGCCCTTGGCCGCTCCAGCCCTGGTGTCCCGTCGGTGCCATTGGGCTCCTACCTCCCAGCGTCCCTCGCCCCAGAGCCCCAGTCCATGTTTCTGCGGGCAGCCCCCGAGAACCTGGCGAGCGTCGTGTGCACATCAGCTGCTCTGCCAACAGGTTTGGCAGAGGGAACAGGTGAACTACCGGAAACTGATTCATTTCACTGCTTAATTTGACAACACTCATTAATCTGATGTGTCATCTATTCCCAGAAAGGATGTTCATAACAGATTTAAGCTCCTGGGCCTTGTTACAACCAACAATTTAACATTTACTGATAACAATAAGGAAAAAGACAATTGCCTAGGCATGCTCAGAAGCTGGAGATGGAAATACAGAATCATCATCAGGGCCAGAAAGGGCCTTTGGGGCGCATCTCGTCCTGTGTTTTGGAATGTGGGACCAGGGATGGGCTGGCTGCACCGGAATCTGTGTGGATCGTTAAGAAAAATAAATTTCTGTATCTGAGCTCGGAGGTTCTATGTAAGTCACGCTCGGGGAAACCATGGAAATTGTATGTTTTCCTGCTCTTCTCTTGAGGCACTACTTTGCTGCCAGTTTCGGGGGCCCCTTTTTGATGTCACTGACTGCCACGAGTTGGAAGATACAGTTTAAAGCATCTTGGGCCGAGGAGCTCTCCCCTGGGGAGCCTTCCCTGAAGGGGGTTCGCACACCTGTCTGGGTACCAGCTCCACACGTGGCCCTGCCAACCAGCACTCTCAGTGTCGGGCTCCTTGCCTTCATACCGCTGAGCCAAAAGGCTGTCCTTCCACAGGGACCAGAACGGCCCCCGGCTTCCTGGAATACAAGGGCACACAGCCACTCACCTCAAAGGTGACCGGAGGGATGAGGGAACGTCGATGGGGAGACTCAGTGCCTTCATGCAGCAAGGCCTTGACCTGTGGGCATGAATGCACAAGGCTCTTCAGGTTGGGGGGCACAGGGAAAGCAGCGTCTTTGGGGACAGAGTGAAAGGGAGCAGAGAGCGTGCACACTGGGGCATTCTCTAAGCGAAGAGAGGACCAAAGAGAAGCCCAGAGAAGCCGCATCCCGGGATGTCCTAATACCTTGTCTTCAATGGAGGACAGGAGGCTCGTCAGTTGGCTGAGCTTGGCCACCATGTTGACTGGATTGGCCTCACCAGGCGCCTGAGGAAAAGAGCAAGTGGGGACAGCAGTCACAGAGTGTCACCATCCAGAGGCATTCCGCTGGGCCCTTTCCACGCTCTCTCTCATTTTGCTCTCCCCGCCGACAACCCCCTAAGTGCTATCACCCCCCTTCGCAGACAAGAACATCAGCTATGCAGCATCACCTCAACATTATCGTAGCCAAAGAATAAACCTTCATCTGCTTCTCCAATTTCCTGTCACCTCAAGTTGCTCAAAAAACATTCCGGGATTGGCCTTGATTGTTACCTTTGTTCCCCCTACATCTACAGCATTGGTGTTCCTCCTCTACTTCCAAAATATAGCCATCTCACTGCTTAAAACCCACCACCGGGAGAAAATTATTTGAACTCCTTACCCTGCCCTCTGAGGCTCTGTATGGTGACCCTTCACCCCCAGCCGCTCTCCTCCTCACCTGTGACCTGCGCGTGGCCTTGAGCTACACTCCCCGAGGAATTCCCAGAGATGTGGGGGTCACCTGGGAGGACCACCTCCTCACTCATGTCTCAGATTTACAAAGGGGTGTTCGTGGACCACACTAGCTAAAGATGACCATCTCTCTCAAATCACTCTGCTTTGTTCCATATCAATCACCTAGGTCATTCATCTGTTCCTTGTGTTTTCCCTGCTAGAACGGGAGCTCTGTGAGAACTGGGGCCATGAGCATGGCATGCAGGACTAGCACCTGGCCATAGAAGATGCTCCGTGAAGTTGGTCAACACGTACAGGAGGCCCAGAGAGCCGAAGTTCCTTGTCTGAAGTCACATAGCCAGTGAATGGCAGAGCGGGACTTGAATCCATGACCGTCTTGAGACCAAATCCACGGTCTCAAGCGTTTATTCCCAGAACCGACATTTATAAAGCATCTACTCTGAGCCAGATGTGCAGTCACACATGTGGAATTAATGATACCATCCCTGCCTTCCAGAAGCTGGAGGAGAAAATCAGACATGTGTATGGAGTGGAACGAGGGTTATCGCCAACCAGGTGAAATCCTTTTACCTCACCCCTTGCTTAGGAAGTCAGCCGCCCTACACTTTTGTTTGACATCCAATTCCACCCCCCCCCCCACTTTAGTGTACTACCTGTCCCATCACCTCGGCTACCACCCCCACCATGGCCATCACAACTGCCCCCAACCACCCTCATCACCCCCCACAACCCTCAGGACTTTGTCAACACCTCAAACACATCCGATTTGTCAACATTTCTCTTTTGGTTTTGCCCTGCTCCTTAACAAAGCTCAAGGTCAAGCCTCAGGTGGGGTGGGGTGGAGGGGCATCGGTGGGGGTGGTGCAGACCAGCTGATCAGCAGAGGGACAATTCAGGATCCCTTTGTTCCGGGTTGTTTTTCTCATAAAAAATTTAAAAGATAACAGATTTGACCTCCTTCTCTCCTTCTTGGACACTTGGAATGACCTGCTGGCTTCCCGGGGCAGTCACCTTGTGGATTTAGGCTGCTGTCTTCTTCCCCTCTCCTGTCTCTTATGAGGCAGGCTCGGCAGAAACTTACCGAGTGTAAACAAAGCTATTGACAAACTGGGGGTTGGTTCTCAGGACCGAAGGGATTAGCATGATGCCTGCACTTGTGGGTCCCAGCCCGCAGAACATACGGGAGAATCTGAGGAGTTCTGCTGCTGCCAAGCACATTTTAAACGCATCCATTCATCTAATCCTAGCATGAATTGATTCTTCTAACCCTTGTTTTGCGGACGGGAAATTGAGTCACAGTTGGTGAGTCAACTTGTCCGAGGTCACACAGCCAGTATAGACCTGAGACTTTCAAGTAGATCTAGCCCAGTGTTTCTCAGCTGGTGGTGATCTTGCCCCCCAAGGGACATTTGAAATGTCTGGAGACATGTTGGGTTGTCACAACTGGGGGATGCTAATGGCATCTGGTCAGTAGAAACAAGAAGGCGTTAACATCCTACAATACACAGGACAGTCCCCCACAACCAAGAATCATCTGGCCCCAAATGTCACGAACGTCAAGGCTGAGGACATAATTCACAGCTTAGCCTAGAAGTGAGCGAATTGGTCTGAGTGATACCTGCGGGTTCCCATAACTGGCCCAGTTATTTTACTTTGCTTTTTAGTTGCCCTTTTAAAGGGAGGATGTGGGTTCCAGGGTTAACGACTCTCCCTTCTCACCCCGGGCAAAGCTAGGTCTCTCCTAACGCTGAAGTCCGCAGTCATTTTAGTAACGTTGCACCTCCCATCAGTTTTCAACTAAATTCCACACACGGGTCCAGGTGTCCCCAGCAGGTCTCGCCTACCCAAGGAGAAGGGCCTAGTGTCATGTGATCTCGCACAAACATTTCACTTACTCCTTCAAAAACCCTGCAGTATCAGACACGCTATACCCATTGCACAGATAAGGAAACGAAGGGCCACCAGGGGCCCGTCAGATGTTGAGCTCATCTGTTTCTGAGTGTTCTTTCCTCTACTGCTGGCAGCCTTGGAACTTCCTCCTCCATTTGTGAACTTCTGAAGGCAAGAACCACCTCTCTGCATTTCTTTGTGGGTCAGGGTCTCTTAAGGGAGAGTGGGAAGGAGAACCCCCTCTCTCCAACCTCATCTGAGGTTTCTCTCCATCCTGTCCCAGCTCTGTCCTGCAGCACCCCAGCTTGACTGCTGTCACCTTAACTTCCTGGGGGCCTCTACCTCTTCTGGTCCATTTCAAAAATGTGGGCATGGTCTTCGGTTCGAACTATGTAAATGTGAGGGTCTGGCAGGGCCCCTGTTTTGCCTGGATTTGCTTTTACTTTCCCAGAAATTAACGTATCATCCTTCACTTCGAGGAAAGCAAAATCACCTTTTTAAATTTCTGGTGAATTCTTAAGCTGTATAAATAGCACATATACATTTTCTCAGTAAAAAAACCTCTTAGCAAACACTCTTAGCAAACAGTATGGTCAAACCCAAAGTCCCCCTTGGCCTATCCCATTCTCCCTCTGTCCATCCCCCCTGGGGGGTGACTAGACTAGCCCTTTGGGTATAAATCCTTCTGGTCTGATTTCCACATATAGATGTACCTCGTAGTTTATATTGTTTTGCCATTTGCTTTTTTCCCCTAAGACAGCTGCCTACATATAGAACCGGGTGCTTTAAGGATGTGTGCAATTAACATGGTCGTTGCAGATAAACAATGTTTCAGAAACCCCGTTTCTACTCCCAGCTGCACACCAATGAACGCAGAGTCCCTGACCCCAAAAGCCCGGCCAAGCCCTGACTTCACCAATCAACTTTTTGCTCATCTGATAGGCAAGGTTATGAATGTCATTTGCCAGTTACTAATGAGGTAAGGCTAAACAAGTTTTTGTATATATATTGGTCACTCCCACCCCTCGTTAGTAAGAAAGCCTTTTTTTATAACCTCTCCCCATTTTAAAAATAGGGTTGTTTTTACTTCATTATTTGTAAGAAGTTTTTCTTTCTTTCTTTCTTTCTTTTTTTTTTTTTTTAACATATTAATCCTTTGTCCCTTATATTTGTTGCAAGTACTTTCTCTGGAGATGCTGCTTTTGCTTTTTAACTCTGCTGGTAACACCTTTCAATATGTAGATCTTTGCTCCCTAGATGACTTGGCCTTGGCTCCTGCGAGTCTGTGAGCCTGTGTGCGGATGGGGGCAGGGAGCATCTTCACCGTAAGGGGCAAGAGGCAGGATCAAGCATCTAGGCACCTCGTGTTTTTCTTTCTAATAGTTTCCGATGAACAATGATGAGAAAAGGCCGTGCGTACTCCCTTATTCAACACTAACAGGCAGTTCTGCTGAGTATGTAATTTGAAATCTTTACTCAAGTCAAAATCAGGCATCAGGGAAATGCCTTACTGGTGGTACAGGGTCCTGAATCTCCCACCCCCACCGGCCACCCCATGCTCTGGTCCCCCAGCCAACTCAGGGCGGGAGTGGATGGGGGGCTCCCTTCTGAGCCCTGGGGACTCGGGCTACCTTACCCCCCCACACCCCTCACCTCCACCCCAGTTTATCAATCTCTTCTTTCCAACCCCAGAGCCATTACCTGAGGCCGTGGACGGAGGCCAGGGGAGAGCTGCTGGTCAAACAGCCTCTGCAGAGACTCCAGGGAGGGGAGGGTCCGGGTGATTTCGCTGGGAGCAGGAGACAAGGTGAAGGTCAAGGATTAGTGAGGACCCAGGGAAGGCATGGCAGGATCCAGCCAGAGGCATGGCCACACCCAGTCTGGCAAAAGACAAGCCCGGGCAAAGATCCAGGCCTGCCAGTGCGGGCCCCCCTCCCCCCACCAAGACCCCCACTCTTCCCATCCTGTCGCCCACCCTGGGCCAAACCATTGTCGCAATGCGTAGATCCGTAGATCTGATTTACCTCTGGTTAGCCATACTCACAGGCTGCAGATAACTCGAATCTAGGATCGCGAAACTACTATGAAATCACTTAGTAATCCCTGGTTCCCAACCTCGAGTGTTTAGAAGAATTGCAAACACACCCGGGTGTTAAAAATGCAAATTTCTGGGCCCCAACCCGATTTGGTCCAGAATCTGCATTTTAAATGCGTGCCCCAGGGGCTTCCTGTGCTAGCAGTCGTCTGCGCCTTCTAGTTCAAATCCCCTCCCCGCCCCCGAGACGGACGCCTGGAGAGATTTTTTTCATTGTCTAATTCCTTGACAACTCCTACCCATTCTTTGCTCCTGTCTTTTTCTATTGTTTTCACATTGTTTTAAGCACAGTGGCAGACAATTCTGAGTTCTAGTTCTCCGTTATTTCACCCCAAACTTCATGTCTTTACATGTTTAACGCTCTAATGGTGTTGAAATATTCTATCGAGTAAACGTGCCAAAATGAATTGCTAGATACTTGGGTTATTTTGAGATCTTGGCGATTACAAATAAAGGCTGCTCTGAACAGCTTTGTTCCCATACCCTTTCTTTTCTTATTTTCAATTAAATTTGATGATAAACAGAGATTGTGTCTCTTGAGCAGTATTGCTAAGCCTTTGAGTGATGGTACCCATCACGGGCCAGGGGCACTGTCTGAGCCTGCCCATTTGATGTGCTGTCCTCATTCTAGGATTTTCTTCCCCTCTCTCGTTTAGTGGATATAACACTGCATTTCAATATTGATGCATTGATTGCATACCTTTAATTTATTGTCATTAAATATATTTCTACATAGTTGGTTTCTACTGTATTTCTTTTTGTATAAATTGTTTGTGTCCTTTGTCAGTTTTCTGTTGGGAATTTTGCCAGAATTTTTGGACGTTGGTATAAACGTTACCTACTGCTTTGCTTTTTATTTAACCTGGATGTTGCACTTTTTTCCCCATTCTGTTATTTTCATCCTGGGCAGGTTGGATTTCATTGCAAAGTGCTTTATAATTTTTTGTTGTTCTATTTTTCATCTTTTCCTTGGTAATTCTTTGCTTCCCTTAGTTAAAAATTTATCATCAGTATTTACTAGTAAGCAATTATTAGCTCATTTTAATTTGGTTTCTTACTTACTTTTTTTTAAGTTACATTACATATGGGTTTTTCTTGTCGATATTATATTTTTTAATCCCTTACCTCATCTAGATTTTTTTTTTCAACGTTTATTTATTTTTGGGACAGAGAGAGACAGAGCATGAACGGGGGAGGGGCACAGAGAGAGGGAGACACAGAATCGGAAACAGGCTCCAGGCTCTGAGCTGTCAGCAGAGAGCCCGACGCGGGGCTCGAACTCACGGACCGCGAGATGGTGACCTGAGCCGAAGTCGGATGCTCAACCGACTGAGCCACCCAGGCGCCCCTAGATTTTTTTTTTTTTTTTAAATATGGGGTGGAACTAGGTTCATCTTTCTCCGTATTACTATTCAGTTTCACTCAACAACACTTGCTCTGTGTTACATACTTCTTTTGGGCTCATCGAGCATATAAGCTCTTCTAGAATATGGTAGGATTTGTTTCCAGGCTCCATATCATTCATTTAACTACAAATCCAGAGCTCCGCATGTGTACCAGGCAATGCCAAGATGGCAGATTTACAACGTCTCACAGTTTCGGGGATGGTGTTTTAACCTGCTGGTTTTGAAGGCATCACAAGTGGGTCTACTCCAGGGACCAGGAAGGGTGTGGAGGGAACTGACTGGCAAAGCAGAGAGAGGGGAAGGCTGGGCAGGCAGGTTCTGGGTTTCCCCAACCCCTCCGCCAGAGTTCATTCATCTGTTCATGCAGCAGTCTTCCCTTTATTTATCTTTAATATTTATGTATTTGTTTTGAGAGAGAGCGCACGTGAGCAGGGGAGGGGCAGAGAGAGAGGGAGAGAATCTCAAGTGGAGCCTGACACGGGCTGGATCCCACCTCCCACCACGATGAGATCACGACCTGAGCAGAAATCAAGAGGAAGAGGCTTAACCCACTGAGCCACCCAGGTGCCCCAGCAGTATTCCCTTTAAACTATCATTTTCATACAAGAATTCTGGGTTAAAATAAAAAAATTTCCAAGGCACTAATTCTGAACATGTTTTAACGTCAAACAGATGTCCCTCATTGTTCTCCTTTTTAAAAATGTTTTCCTAAAAACACAAATACACATACACAAGCTGAATCCTTAGGGTTTTCTAAGAATGATGCTGGTTTTCCTTCTATTTTTAAACTGTAAAATCTTGACAAATCTGACTGGCTCCCAGATGTGTCTAGAAATGTTGGTTAGGGTCCCTCCTTTTTCTCATCTTACTTTGGCCAAAATTTCCCATACAACACAAAACCAGGTGATAAAGGGCACCTTTTTCTTCTGTTAAAAAAAATTTTTTTTTTTAGTATTTATTTATTTTGGGGAAAGCACAAGCAGGGGAGGGGCAGAGAGAGGGGGACAGAGGATCCAAAGCAGGCTCTGTACCGACAGGCTGATTGATGCGGGGCTTGAACTCAAACTGTGAGATCATGACCTGAGCCAAAGTCAGCAAAGTTGGACGCTTAACTGACTGAGCCACCCAGGTGCCCCTCTTTCGTTAGAATGTTTAATAGAATGATTTTACTGTTTCCCTGTCGAGTGTAATTGGTTTTACATTGACACCTATTGCATTACTAAGGAAGTAGCCCTCTATTCCATTTGTAAAATGCTTTAAAATTAGAAATGACTTTTTTTTTTTTTTAACAGAGAGAGTGAGTGGGGGAGAGGGGCAGAGGGGGAGAGAGAGTGAGAGAGAGAGAGAAGGAGAGAATCTCAAGCAGGCCCAAGCTCAGAGAAGAGGCAGACTTGGGACTCGATCCCACAACCCTGGGATTGTGACCTGAGTCAAAATCAAGAGCTGCATGCTCAACCGAGTTGAGCCACCCAGGCACCCCAGAAATGACTTTTTAAAAATCACACATCTGTTAGGATACTATGCAAATGATTCTTTCATCTTTTAATCTACTAAATGATGGTGTTTTATGTTGACTTTTCTTTGAAGTGAGCTCTTTATCCAAGCCTCCATTTTTCATATTACTAAATTATATATACTAAAACATTACTGGGGCACCTGGGTGGCGCAGTCGGTTAAGCGTCCGACTTCAGCCAGGTCACGATCTCGCGGTCCGTGAGTTCGAGCCCCGCGTCGGGCTCTGGGCTGATGGCTCAGAGCCTGGAGCCTGTTTCCGATTCTGTGTCTCCCTCTCTCTCTGCCCCTCCCCCGTTCATGCTCTGTCTCTCTCTGTCCCAAAAATAAATAAATGTTGAAAAAAAAAATTTTAAACATTACTGAAATATTAAACATTTATATTAATAAATGGATACCGTTTTATTTCAGGCTGCTATCTTGACTATTGTATTTTTCTTGAAGACTGAATGAGGTGATTTTTGCCATTCAGGAATAATTTATAGATTATGGTCCTCATTTGCTTCTTGAAATTTCAAAGGAGGGCACTCATGGTAATTTTTATGTTTCATATTGTATGTAAAATATTTGTTCCATTTAACTATAATATGAAGATCTGTAGCCATGTCAATGTGTATCATGTTCTTTTTTAATTAAAAATTTTTTTTCTTTTTTAATGTTTATTTATTTTTGACAGAGAGAGACAGTGTGGGCAGGGGAGGGGCAGAGAGAGGGGGAGACACAGAACCTGAAGCAGGCTCTGAGCTGTCACCGCAGATCCTGATGAGGGGCTCTAACTCAGGAACCTGCCAGATCATGACCTGAGCCGAAGTCGGACTCAACTGACTGAGCCACCCAGGCGTCCCATCCCCGTGCACTGTATTCTTGATTTGCAAATCTTTAATGCAGATTACTAAGTCTCTTATGCTTCCAAATTTTTTTAAATTTGTTTAATGTTTATTTACTTTTGAGAGAGAGAGAGCATGCACGTGAGCGAGTGGGGGAGGGGCAGAGAAAGAGGGAGACACGCAATCCGAAGCGGGATCCAGGCTCTGAGCTGTCAGCACAAAGGTGGGGCTCAAACCCAACCCAAGACCTGGGAGATCACGAGCTGAAATCGGATGCTCAACCGACTGATCCACCCAGGCGCCCATCTAATATTTAAAATGGTAACTGACTGTTTTCCTAATTTATTTCTGATTTTATTTTGACCATACCCCCTCTAACAGTTGTTGTTATTGTTTATTTGCTAGACAGAGACCTCTTAAAAGACTCTGTGTGGGTCACTGCTGTGTCTCCATCCCTGGAACAGTGCATGACACATACTCAGCACGCATTCAATCTCCGTTCATGAGCACTGAGTAAACACATGTTTCTGGTACTTTGCTGGATGTGGGAAACAGCAAGGCTATTAGGACTTGACCCACGATAACCTTCAAGAGACTCACAGTCTGGATTCAGTTTGTGTGTTTGACTCATCCTACCCCCTTTTTCCTAACAGAGCATCTAAAGCTATGGCTTTTCCTCCAAGTAGTGCTTTGGCTGTGCCGTACAGAGTTCTCCTACGCGGTGGTCTGATTACTCAGTGCCCCCACACTACCCATAAAGGGTACCCCTCGTGTCGGTTCTTTCCTTAATTTAGCTGTGATTTAAGAGGCTATCTGAAAGTGTGCAGATGGTTGGGTGGTTGTGGCTAGTCTTCTTATTTATTTCTATTTTTGTCATGTTGTGTTCTGGGAGTATAGAATGAACACTTTTGCTTTGGGTGTATTCATATCCAGCTGCTCAGTAAGCTGCTGGGCTCTTATTTTTAGGACCACCAGCACTCTAAGATTTCTGGAAAAAAATTCTCAGATCCTTTTTAAAGGAAACACATGTGATTAGAACATTTTTACAAGTTTTTAAAATCTGCAAAGACTCCCTGTGCTCTTTTTATTTTTAAGCTTATTTATCTATTTTGCGGGGGAGGGGCAGAGAGAAAGAAAAGAGAGAATCCCAAGAAGGCTCCGTGCTGTCAGTGCAGAGCCCGACGCGGGGCTCAAACCCACAAACTGTGAGACCATGACCTGAGCCGAAGTTAAGAGTCGGGCGTGCAACTGACTGAGCCACCCAGGCACCCTGACTCCCTGTGCTCTTGAATGACATCTATGTTCCATTAATTCCAGGTCAGTAATCTTCTCCTTGGAGATACTGCTTCAGAATTTATATTGTATTATCAGGCAGTGGGAATGATATTACATATTGCCATTTTTTAAAGTAAGGGTGCTGTTTATAATTATTTACTTTCTGAATTCATCTTCCCTTGTCGTTTGGAAACTTTGTAAGAAGAGATTTAGGGACGCCTGGGTGGCTCAGCCAGTTAAGTGTGGGACTTCAGCTCAGGTCATGATCTCATGGTTCGGTTCGTGGGTTTCATCCCCACGTCAGGCTCTGTGCTGACACCTCAGAGCCTGGAGCCTGCTTCGGATTCTGTGTGTGTCTCTCTCTCTCTCTCTCTCTCTCTCTCTCTGCCCCTTCTCGGCTCACGCTCTGTCTCTGTCTCTGTCTCTGTCTCTCTCTCTCTCAAAAATAAATAAACATTAAAAAAAGAGAGAGAGGGGGGCACCTGGGTGGCTTAGTCGGTTAAGCATCTGACTTCAGCTCAGGTCATGATCTCACAGTCCATGAGTTCAAGCCCCATGTCAGGCTCTGTCCTGACAGCTCAGTGCCTGGAGCCTGCTTCGGGTTCTGTGTCTCCCTCCCTCTCTGCCCCTCCCCTGCTCATGGTCTGTCTCTCTCAAAAAATAAATAAATGTTTAAAAAAAAAAAAGAGAGAGAGAGAGAGATTTAGATGGTGCTATTTGGTTGTTCTGCTAATTGGATCTTTATGAGGCTTCTCAATACCTGGATTTAGGTCCTTTATAAGCCTGGGAATACTTTTTTCTTTTATATACTTAGCCATTGATTATGCATTGTTTTTTCCTGCTTCTTCGAGAGCCCATCCTACCAGCTCTAAGTTGAATCTCTATGAATGCCCTCTTTCCAAAGACTATCACAATTTTTTATCACACATTCTTTCTATAAGCTTAGTTAGCTCTCCCGTGTTTTCTATATATACTTCCCTGACATTCTGCTGTTTTGTGATTTTTCAGATTTGATTAGAAAACTATGGGTTTATTTTTATGGCCTCCAATGAAGCAGTTGTAATGCGGGTGACGTATTTTTGTTTCGGGTTTATTTGTCTATTAAAATCTTAACCCTGCTCTCATTAATAGATAAAATACCCTCTTCCACACTTGGACATTTTACTTTAAAATTCCACTTGGAGTTCTTCTCATTTCTCCATTTTAAGCATTACCAAATATTTCCAGACTCTGGTGACGTTGTTCTCTCTTCTTTTTTTCTCTGGAAAAGTTTCTGTCTGGTTCTAGGGAATCTAACTTGGGGTCACAAATCGCCCTCGAGCCCTTGTGCCGCTGACGTTCAGACGCGCACACTCAGCATGACGTTTTGCAGGGGAGGCTCTGGCCCTGTTTCTCACTCCTCAGTTCTCTGTCACCTTCCCACTTAGGGACGTTCCTGTCGGGCCAGGCCGTCTGAGTGGATGGACCCAGTCATCTTCGGTGCTACCCTCACTCAGTCCCTCTTCCGGCTCCTCCTTCCTATACCCCACATCTAAACGTCCAACCTGGGTCCCCTTCTCCTCCATGCACCTTCCCCCTGTGGTGACCTCACCCCACCTGTCTCTTTAAGGCTTTAAGTGCCAACTGCACGCTAATGAGTCCCAAATGTAGATCCTGCCCTGAGGTCTCCCGGGTTCTAAGCTTCTGGCATAACTCCAAGGTTGGTGGTTCAGCTGGCGGGATGCCTAATAGTGCTTCAAGCCCACTGCAGCTTGAGAAAGGTCCCCCCCCCCCAGCTCCACACCCTCCTCCTCAACCTCCACTTTTAGTAACTGGCATCCCCATCCACTCAGCTGCTCACACCAAAAATCTAGGGGTCGCCCTCCGTTCCTCTCCCCCGATCCTGCATCCAAACAGGCAGCAAATGTGTACCAGCCCCAGCATCCACACATGCCCCAGGTCACACTACTGTCAGTGCCTGCACACCCCCACGTCCAGGGTCATCATACTAAACTAACATCTATCAGCCATTTCCACGTGCCAGGCATTGTCCCAAACCCCGGGACTCAGCAGGAAGCAACCCAGACACATCTCTGCCTTCCCTTCTCATGAGCTGCCCTCGCATCACAGCCCCTGAGCTTGGAACTGCTCTCCTGCTTTGTGTCAGCCTCCCGAGATCCATTCTCCGCAGCCGGAACTCAGATCATGGCACAATCCTGTAAAACCTCGAGAGTCTTGTGAGGTGTACCTGCTGTGGCTCCTGCCTAACGCCACCAGATAAGACGCAGGAGATCCAGTTGACTTTGAATTTCAGATAAATAATGGATAATCTACTCGAATGAGTATATCCCAGCACTGCATGGCATATACTTACACTAAAAACGTATTTGTGATGTATCTAAAATTCAGACTGAACTAAAATTCATCCTGTGTCTGGCCCACCCCATACCCACCTGTCCCCAGCCTCTGCCGCTAACACTTTCCTTCCCTCATCGTGCTCCAGCCACACAGACTTTCTGTTCCTCGCAGGCTGGCCTCATTCCTGCCTCGGGACCTTTCTTCATGACATCCCTCCACGAAATTGCTGGGTGGCTAACTGCCCCTTGTCACCAAGGTCCCAGCTCTATCACCACCTCAGAGAGGCCTCCTTAACCCCAAAGGACACTGACACCCTCCCACCCAATGTCTCTGTCACTTTTACCTGTTTTATTTTGTCACAATGCTTATTAAAATTATCTTTGTTTACAGACTTAGTCTACTATGGTGCTCCTGAGACGTCAGCTCCAACAAGGTCTCAAAGAACAGAAGGCTTGTGCATTGTGTTTTTACTGGCTCCTAGTACCCAGAAGTTCAGAGGGGGGCCCTCCACACACATTGGTTAAGTAAATGATTGACTGACAGAATGAATGAACTGAAGACCTGTTCCAGACAAAGCAGTTTGAAACCCACACGTTCAGAGGTGTGGAAGGGGAAACATAACTTTGCTACTGTGTAAGATTTTCTAAAATTCCATCCCCCAGTTAACCAAGTCTTCCAATGCTTTTGCCTCTGAGGGTGAAGACAGACAGGTGTGCAGTGAGATACATCACAGTGTCTCTAATTCTAGCCGGGTTAAGTGTTCAGTGAAGAGAGACAGGGAAAGCAGGAAGCCCAAGGAAGCTTTCCCACCAGCACAGAGAGGCAGGCCCGCCGGGGAAGTTGCTGTGTCCGGAAAGGGAGGCAACCCAGATCCAGGAAAGTGCAGGTGGCAGTGAGGTGGGGAAGGTGTAGAAGTGACTGGGGTGGGGGGGTGGGTAGCCAGCGGAGAGACTTGGAGATGTACTTCCTCCCACACAAGGAAGCAGCAAAGAACAGGATCTCCTCTGGAACAGAAATAAATGCTTGTTCCCAGTCGTCATGAATCTGTGTCTCTTACAAAGAAAAAGTGCCGTGTGTGTGTGTGTGTGTGTGTGTGTGTGTGTGTGTTTCCTAGTGAGACATGATTTATAACAACAGTATCAAGCGGAAAAATATCTCTCCAAGCAAATCTATAAAAATGGTTCTAGGTCCACTTGGCTGAAACTACATGAGTTGAAAGCCAATTCACCAAAACAAAAGCCCGACTGGCCAATCTGATGAGTGTGCTCCATTTGTCAAAGAAAATTATTTGTTAAATTTACCGAATGTACTGACTGTGCTTTTAAGAGCCTTTCAGAGGAAAGTTCAATTTGATTACTGATGATGAAAGATTCTTTTTGGCATATTAGCTAAGCTAAGATGGATATGGCAGCAGAGAAATTGACCGGAGAGTTCTGGAGCTGCTGCTGTAAGTTTATAATAAAATACACAGGAAATGGTATAGGCTGAAAAAGACTCACCCACATGAAATGCCATTTTTCCCACCAAAGTGTTGACCCTTCATTTAAAATGGGATTGTTTTGGCTCCTTATGATATCTTGTGTATGGTATTTTCTGTTTTTTTTTTTTCCCAAGTATTTAAAATAGCCCTTTGTCAATTCTTCAGATAGCACAGCAGCCTTAATTTTGTACTTCTAACAATTAAAATATACTGAAGCTTGAAGTTAATTTTAACATTAAGTTAAACCATAAAATTTTCAAAATCTAAAAGAAATCAGAATTTTTCCCAATTGGTCATTCAATGAATTCAATATTGGAGAATGAAAGCTTTGGAGACCTGGCTCCCTTAAAAAAAAAACAAACTGGCGACCCTGGGCCTTCCCCACCCATGCAGAAGATTGGCTGGCTTTAATTTCTTTCCTGTCAGAGCCCTTTTGTGCTTGTCCGAGGTGCTCGCTGCAGCAAGGAGGGACAGTGCAAAAGTCTTACTGCTGGATCCTGAGCAAGTGTGAAAGGGCTCCCACTCACCCCTTCCCACAGCAACTGGCCTCAAATTAACTTCAGTTAAAAAAAAAAAAAAAAAAAAAAGGCCACAGTTTAAATACCATGAAAGGGGCGCCTGGGTGGCGCAGTCGGTTAAGCGTCCGACTTCAGCCAGGTCACGATCTCGCGGTCCGTGAGTTCGAGCCCCGCGTCAGGCTCTGGGCTGATGGCTCGGAGCCTGGAGCCTGTTTCCGATTCTGTGTCTCCCTCTCTCTCGGCCCCTCCCCCGTTCATGCTCTGTCTCTCTCTGTCCCAAAAATAAATAAACGTTGAAAAAAAAAAAAATTAAAAAAAAAAAATAAATACCATGAAAACAAAACCTTGAAACAACCACAAAGGTTTCTAACCTCTGCCAACTCTGCCCTATTATTCTGAGTACAGCTGAGGTATTTGGACAGCCAGGCGGAGAGCCGGGCTCACTCTAATGAGCTGAATCTCTTCCCCGGGACTGTCCCCACTGTCCCCGCCCCTGGGGGATGGCCACACCCACGGAGCCATTACCCATAGAGCTCCTTGCAGAGGAACATGGTCAGTTTCTTCAAATGAGGGAGGCTGTTGGAGCCTGTCTTCACAAAGTCAGAATCCAGGGCGAGCTGAGTGGTTAAATAATCTTGGATGGCTTTAAGATGCTCTTCGGGAAGCCTGAAAATAATAGAAAGAGAAACTTGCTGCTTCTGTTCCTTTAGCTGCAAAGCCCAACCGTAAAGGAAGAAATCATTCTCTGCATCTCGGCCGAGATGCCGTCCTTCAGAACATGTGTACACTCCTGGATGGCTCCCCTGGTCTCAGGGAAAGGGTCGAGAAGCAGGTCTGGGCAAGTTTAAGGGTCGGCAAGGGAGGATGCCTCTTCACCCTGCCATAAAGGCTTTTTCCCAAGCCCATACTTGGAAGGAAGTGATACTGGTTGGAAATAAACATTTCCATAAACATGTTTATCCTTTAAAAAGGAGACAAAACAACTGGAAAATGTACAGCTGACTTGTTTCCCTACCTCCTTTGCCTTTAAAGACAGCACCTGGGGGCTGAGTGATGCTTAGTGTAGAGCTGGCAAATGGTTCTAGCTTACCTCCCAACTCCAAATTCACAGTCAAAGGCCACCTGGAGCTCTGTGTTTAGGATGTTCTGAGCTGTGCTGGGCTCCAAGGGGAAGTCTCGGTGGTGAGTGATGGGCTGGGAATAGGGTGCCCGGCTCAGTGCCCTGCCCTCGCCCTCCCGGGTCTGGCTCCAGGCCCCTCAACCTCTGGGCGACGCACATGCAGGCAGGACTCGCTCACTGTGCATGACGGCCCAGCAGAGGCAGGGCCCAGGCTGTGTGGCACCAGGTCCATCACGTGAATCTAATGGTCCCTCTGTATCCTCTCTCCCAGCACATTCCCCCTCCTGCCACCCCCCTGCCCCCGCCCTGGGTTACTTTATTATTATTATTTTTTTTTAATTTTTTTTTTCAACATTTATTTATTTTTGGGACAGAGAGAGACAGAGCATGAACGGGGGAGGGGCAGAGAGAGAGGGAGACACAGAATCGGAAACAGGCTCCAGGCTCTGAGCCATCAGCCCAGAGCCTGACGCGGGGCTCGAACTCATGGACCTCGAGATCGTGACCTGGCTGAAGTCGGACGCTTAACCGACTGCGCCACCCAGGCGCCCCTATTATTTTTTTTTTTAATTTTTTTTTTTAACGTTTATTTATTTTTCAGACAGAGAGAGACAGAGCATGAACGGGGGAGGGTCAGAAAGAGAGGGAGACACAGAATCTGAAACAGGCTCCAGGCTCTGAGCGGTCAGCACAGAGCCTGACGCGGGGCTCAAACTCACGGACCGCGAGATCATGACCTGAGCCGAAGTCGGACGCTCAACCGACTGAGCCACCCAGGCGCTCCTGGGTTACTTTAGAGTCTTTGTTCCTGCAATGATTCAAATCATAATCACAGCAAATATTTCCTGGGCGTAACATAGCACTCACTCTGCTAAGCACTTAATGCCCCATTTCCCTGTTAGTCTCCAAACCAATGTTAGGAGGCAGTTATTATTATTATTATTATTGTTATTGTTATTATTCCTATTTTACAAATGAGCAAGCTGAGACTAAAGGTTGTTGATCTGCCTGTGTGAAAAAATTATTACAAGCTTTAAAAATCTTTGTTCCAGCCTTGACGTATAATCAAGTTGGTGCCACAGGATCTTTGAACGACTGGAAAGCTGTTGCTCCTAAGCTTTCCTTAAAGCTGGAAAGGCCCTCGGCCATTGGCCATTCGGACTGACTTAGAGTGAGAAGTCAGCAACTATTTACACACCGGCTGTCATCACATTGAAGGTTAATCTACACTCATTCTGGGTCTTGACATCATAAAAATCCAGTTTCTGCCTGAGTCTGTCTCTGAAAAGGACAAAGTCACTCCCACGGCAGTAAGGTATGTATTTTAACGGTTCCAAAGACTACCGGACTCATAATTCTGAGACCACGAGTGCTTGTTATAGGAAGCTGTATTTGTTAGGACGTTTGTTGTAGGAAAGTGTTCACATAAAGATGCAAACTCTGTTTATCAGAGAAGCCTGATTTCACTCAGCAGTCTCATAATAACTATTAACTATGGCCTGATTAGATCTAATTAACTTGCACAAAAGACTGTGCAGGCTGTCTTATAGCGAAGAATAATCAAAAGGCAGTCCTTCAAGTAAAAAGCTATTTTCCATGCAAAACAAACTGACTTTATTACTTACTTTTTTAATGTTTATTTTATTTTTGAGAGAGAGACAGGGACAAAGCGAGAGTGGGGGAGGAGCAGAGAGAGAAGGAGACACAGAATCCGAAGCAGGCTCCAGGCTCTGAGCTGTCAGCACAGAGCCCGACACGGGGCTTGAACTCACGGACCGCGAGATCATGACCTGAGCTGAAGTCGGACGCTCAACTGACTGAGCCACCCAAGCGCCCTAAAACAGACTGACTTTAAAACACAAGGCAGAATCTCAGTCTTCCACGACCCAGAAGAGCACAGAGGACAAGCCCTGTGTCACTGCTTCTGTGGTCCCGCCACTGTGCTCCGTTTACTCAGCCCCAGCTCCCAGCAGAAGTGTGAGGAGGGCCCCACTGCCATGTGTTAGCTGAGGAGCAGAAACAGAGAGCACACAAGCCCCCAGCCGCCCCCTGCCCTCTCTCTCGAGGCTGCACACCTCGTCCTGTGTCACTGTGCCGGGCGGCCCCAGAGAGCACCTGTCCCTAGAGAGGAGGGACTGACCAGGACTTGCCAGGGAGTCGGGAGCCTATTTCCCCAAGGAGCTCAGTCCATTTAGCATCTAACCCTGGAGAGAAACAGACCCTCGTGGAAACTGCACGATGGCTCTATACGGAATGGTTTACTAAGTAGTTGTTATGTGCACACAAGGAGGGAGTAGGGGTGATAACACCTCGACAGGTTGAAAACATTGGGGATTTAGCTATTTCAGGGACAACACAAGTCATTCAAGGAGTGCACACAGGATGTGACCTGGTGGGCCTACAGAAGAATCCAGGGGTATTCAAAGTGGAAATATAACAACACCAGGTAGCTTAGCAACCAGGCGGCTCGTGTGTACTTTCAGGCATTTCCTCTGTATTTTGCCAAATCGGATGGTGGGAGAGCTGTCCTCACTGATCCTTCAGGCTAGAGAGATTGCATTAGCCCTGAAGCTAATTAGCCCTGCATCAGCCCCTCGATATTCTTCGAGGGGGCCTTTTTCTCACAAAGAAACAAACAAAAAAACATATTTTTAAGATTCTTAATGCACGGAAGTCACCGCGTACTAACTTATTAGCTCATTCAGCACCACCTGGGCAGTCCTCCTCCGTGCCAGGCAATGTGCTGGGCACTGGGGCATCTTTCCCCTCAGAGAGCTCCCTCCTGTTAAAGCCACCCGCCCTGGCCGGTCTTGTACTCAAGGGCCTGTGGCCTGTAAGACAACTCCCACCCCTCCCACGCGATACCCCCACTTGCCACCACCCAGCAGGGGAAGTGTTGGGCCTGCTAAGAGAGACACAGGAGGGCACAGCAAGGAAGCTGCAGGGTCTCATCGACACGGACCCGTAGGAGCCAGTGTGGGCCTACATACGGGACAAGATCCCGGGAGCCTGGACTCAGATCAAGGAGATTCTAAAGAATTAGAATGACTGCATGTCCCACGGAGAAAGGAGAGGCGTGCGGTGTAGATCACAGCCCATACCATACACAGAGACACTGATCTGGCCGATGTACGGGTGACCAAGGTGGCCCCCTTGGAGCTGGGCCCAGAGCAGGAAAGGGCCACATGGCAGGTCCAGCCTGCAGTGAACCCTCTGTGGCCCATCGGACTCCATGGACCCCACGGCAGTCGCGATATTTGTGATGCGAGAGGATGCCACGTGCGGTTCAAGGCGAGCCCCGGGCAGGGGATCACAGCATAGGCCCCTGACATCTGGACCAGGCCTCTGCATATGGACCGCTCGTCCGTCCATAACCAGCTCCTGCCAGGCAGCCGGGCGTGGTGGGGACGGAGGCGGGCCTCTGAGACGCGAGCCACGTGGTGGAGGGACTCACCCACTAGTGTCTATGCTCTGCAGTCGCTGAAACAATAGCTCGGAAAGGCTCGACCAGCTGACCTCGGTGGCTCTCGGATTCTCGCTGGAAGCAGGGGCCTCCTTGGCCTCACATGGCCCGGCAGGTAAAGGGATGTTTCTCGGTGGCAGCTCAGGAGGGGACAGGACACCTTCTACTCAAGAGAAGAGCAGGAACGCCATTTGGTCTGAGCACTCGCTTCTCTCAGGGTCACCCCCCGCTACAGAGGGTCTCTGGCGTAGTGACCCCTCCCGTGTCGGGGAGGGGGGTCCAGGCCGCTGCGCCCAGTTACAGACCCCATCTGTGCCTGCATGGTCCCCTCTGTCTCTGCTCCCTGACTAGATGGGGGGCCTGCTGATGGCAGGGGCCCGGTCTTAGAAGTCTGGCCGTGCGGCTAGGTTGGCCCATTGAGGCGCTCAGCAAACGCCCGCCAGCTGGGCACCGGGCAGGGCTGCTGGCCTTGGACAGGTGGAGCCAGCAGCCTCAGCGGGAAGGCCAGCTTTCAGGGCTGAGGCAGGGGCCCTGGATGGGGCACAGGCCCAGTTCCCCAGACAGGAGGCGCAAGGGTGGGGAGCAAGCAGGCCCGGCTCCTCTCTCTCCCACCCCGGCCTCCCTTCCTCTGCTTTCCCTCCAGCTTCTGCTGTTCCTTCTCTCCCCACCATACCCTAGGAGGCAAATAAAGAAAGCGAGGGCCTCCTTCACCCAGAGAACTGAAGTATAGAACAAACAACTTGAATTTGGCCTGGAAGAAAGGACTCCTGCACATTCACCCTCAGGGGAACTGCTCTCCTGTGCACAGCACAAATAGACGAGGGATCCGAGCCCCTCGGGTCCAAGACCTCCTGTCTGGGGCCTCCTCCCACACCGAATGGCCACACCAGGGCCCCCTGCCACAGGGCTGCCCCGGGGACATTATCTTTAAAGGATGAGCTCGTCACACTCTCCGTGGCCTGGGGTTCTTGCGGTGATATGAATGCGTTTTGAGCCCTGGGGGACTGGCAGCACCTTGAGACCTGAGCCAAATCAGACCCCTGGACCGGGCGGAGGGGGTGACTGTCACACTGCTTGGGTTCAAGCCCACAACTGCGCCTCCTTTGGGGAAGTGAAGCCAGCCTGAGACTGGGTTTCTCTTCCCAGCTGCTAGTGAGGGTGCCGGGGTCTTTCTCTAGACGGCCATCCCCGGAAAGCCATCAGGTGTGCTGGGAGTGAGGACACCAGCGTGT
Organism: Lynx rufus; assembly: GCF_022079265.1. Lineage (NCBI taxonomy): Eukaryota > Metazoa > Chordata > Mammalia > Carnivora > Felidae > Lynx > Lynx rufus. The sequence goes on from NW_025814834.1 coordinate 6,933,965, forward strand.
GAAGGGCATTTCTGCAGGACGGCTTCTCAGCATCAAGGCCGAGGCCTTGGGGACAGCCGGGGGACATGTGGCCGTGGCATGGAGCAGGTGAGTGACCCTGGGCTCACCCGGGAACACGTCATCTGGGGCTATTTCAGATGAGGGCACCTCTTACTCAGCGGAGGGAGGTGAGAAGGGACATGGGCTGCCTGGGCCTCGTCTCAGTCTCCACGGAGCTTCGGTCCTTTTCCAACACTCTGCCTGGCCCTCACCTCCTCCGCAGAGAACTCCGCTCCTCAGAGTTTACCCTCTGCTGAGGTGGTCTATGAACTGTGCAACCACTCAGAGTGGGTCCCCAGGAAGTCAGGAGGAAGATGGGCCCGTGGCCCATAAGCCAGCCCGTGGGAGTGGGGTGAAAAGGGCGCCCAGCACATGGCGGGCAGCAGCCTGCAGGGACAGGGTGGGAGCCAGCCCAGGGACCTCAGCATCTCTGGTCTAACCTGCCCCCTCTTGGGGGGGGCAAGTCCAGGGGACCTGTTTCCAGGCCCTGGGACTTAGGAGGAACCCTGACCAGTTGAAGGGCTCAGTTACTTATCTCAGGTTTTCTTTTAGGAAGTAAACTTTTTTTTTTTTTTTTAAATGTTTATTTATTTATTTTGAGAGAGAGAGAGAGAGAGAGAGAGTGCGCGAGCAGGGGAGGGGCAGAGAGAGAGGGACTGAGAATCCCAAGCGGGCTCCACACTGTCAGTGCAGAGCCCAGTGTGGGGCTGGAACCCACAAACCATGAGATCATGACCTGAGCTGAAATCAAGAGTCGGACGCTTAACTGACTAAGCTGAACAGGCGCCCCAGAGAGCGAACTTTTGAGGCGAAAAGGGTGCCGTCCAGGTGGGGTTCTGTGCTGCAGGGTCCTCTGCCGGGCTCCTGTTTGACTGGTCCGTGGCCCTCCACGGTTTTAAGGGGAGGCCTGACTCTCACAGACTTTTCAGGGGCTCTACTGTTTTTTCCTTTTAGAGATGATATAAAGAAACACCTCTCTCACAGGCCTTCCAGTTAGTTACAAGTATTTCCTCATCCATTCTCTTTACAGTGAAATGCAGCTAGTTATTTTGATGAGGATGGTAGCTGCATATATTGAGTGCTTACTGTGTGCTACATTCATTGACTCATTTGGTGACACCCTGACAGGCACATATTATTTTTACTGTCTCTTTAAGAGAAGTCTGTGGTTCAGAGAGGTTAAGTAGTTTGCCCAAGGTCACACAGCTATGAAGCTCGGGAACAGGAAGTTTGACCCAGGTCTGTCTGACCCCAGAGCTACCTTGCTAGCTCGTCCTTAGCCACCACGTCACCCTCTCTCCCTCTGATAATCAGACTCACTTAATCTACAAGGCCTTGTAGTGAAAGAAACCTCCCGGGGCTTCTCCCCCCATAGTGCTTAGAGGGTCCCTGTTCCCCTCCTGCCTTCCCTTCCACCCCTTCCTACCTGTGTCCTCCTCTGGCTCATCACCTGCGTCCTCCTCCTCCAGGGGCACCGGATATTGCAGGTGGGTGACCAGACCCATGTTTTCTTTCTTGTAAAACTCGATGAGCTGGTCCAGCTTGGTGAAGAACCTCATGGGGACACCTTCGGACGCCTGAGGACAGAACCCCAAACAGAAACACATTTGAACTGGCTGGGACATCACCTAACCACAAAGGCCACCTGTAGCAGAGAGCAACAAGGCCGAGGGAGTGACCTCGATCCAGAAAAAGCCCTGGGCTCCCACGCAGTGTCTGTCCGCCACGCCCACACCCTCACATCCTGGAACCAGCAGCCCCAAGAGCCAGTCTGCAAAAGGCACAAATAGGACAGTTTTAAAGATTCTTTTTGTTTGTTTTTTTTTTAACTTTTATTTTAAAAAGCATTTGGTTATACAAGTAATACATTTTCATTATGGCAAAATTAGAAAATACAGACTTTTTTTAAAAAAGAACTCACCTGTAGTCCCAAACCCCAAGAGACCTACTTTTTTTAAATTTAATTAAATTTTTTTTTTTTTTTTTTTTTTTTGAGAGAGAGAAAGACAGAGTGTGAGTGAGGGAGGGGCAGAGAGAGAGGGAGACACAGAATCTGAAGCAAGCTCTGGGCTCCTAGCTGTCAGCACAGAGCCCAATGTGGCGCTCAAACCCACAAACCATGAGATCATGACCTGAGCCAAAGTCGGATGCTCAACCAACTGAGATGTCCAGGCACCCTAGACCTACTTTTAATACATGGGAATAAGTTTTTCTAGACTGTGTGTATATGTGTGTTCTGTTGGGGAATTATTTTTATTTCTCCTCAACCCCCCCCAAGATAATTTATTTTTAAACACAAGGCAATCTATTCTGGCAATTGTTTTGCTTTAATTTTAATATTTTCATTTGTTAAAATTCTGTTTTATCAAAACTCAGAAAAATGGTGAGGCAGCACAGTATTTTTCCCTGATTTATATCTCTGTTGCTGATGACAGAGGAGCCCGCAGGTGATTCTGCAGTGCTGTTCAACTGCCCTGGGGCCAGGTCTCCTTCCTCTTGCTTGTACAGTGGCTCCGGCAAAAAATTCAAGGTGGGCCTTGGGCAGCCAGCATTGCTAATGGAGGCCCCACCCACTGAGGCCCCGCCCATACCAAGAAGCTATCAGGCGGCGCGGGGCTGGATGTGAGAACCGCAAGGAGACTCACCTTCTCTTGAATGCAGTACCCTACCCTCCTAACCCACCGTGTCCCCGAGTCCTGTCCGCCCTTCCTGTCCAGTACCTTGCCTGCCTCTCCTCGTGCTCCCTGTCTCAAGGAATGGCAGCATCATGTCCCCACTGGCATAGCCAGAAACCCAGAGGCATCTGGGACTTCTCCCTCCCTCTGGCACAGAGGGCAAACGTGGACAGTGTGAGGCCGGGTGTTCCGGATCCAGCCAAGAAGCGGTTGAGTGGGGTTGCTGCCCTGGGTGGAGGAGGGAGATGTAGCCGGGCTCTGGGGAGGAGCAGTGAGCTTGGTGCAGCTGGACAGGGGAAAGGGACCAGGCTGTTGGTGGGCACAGGGATGATACAAAAGGACGCCCCTTTCTGGGCGGGGCTTCCCTGGAGTCAGAGCACAGCCATCTGGGTCCTAACACTAAGTTCACCTGCGTTTTCATAACACCCATCTTGTCCACGGCAGTCATGTAATTTTATTTGTTTATTTTCAAAATGTTTATTTATTTATATTGGCAGAGAGTGCACACAAGCAGGGGAGGGGCATAGAGAGAGGGAAAGAGAGAATCTCAAGCAGGCTTCATGCTGTCAGCGCAGTGCCTGATGTCGGGCTGGATCTCATGAACCGTGAAATCGTGACCTGAGATGAAATCAAGAATCGGGTGCTTGACCGACTGTACCACCCAGGCGCCCGCTGGCAGTCATGGAATTTTACAATAAGCTGAGAAGGTGCCATCACTGGAGTTTGAAACCAGAGGTCCAAATGCTCCCCTGGGGGCTGCCAGCAGCCTTCTTGCTGAAGGGGCTGGGACTGACCACAGGTGGGAAGGAAGGCCAACAGGACAATAGGGTGGGGGATGGAAAGCCTGCCAGGTGGGCGAACGCAGGGGGTCTGGCTTAGTGTGGCCGGACCGTCCTGACTTGCCCACCTCCAAGTCAGGTACCCATTACTCCAGCATGGTTGGGACTGATGTGGGAGGCTGGGGGTGGCTGCTTGGTCTGGAGGTCTTCACGAAGGGCTATAGGTAAGTGGGATTGGGATAGCAGACGAAGCAGCATGACCCAGACCGGGACAGACCCAGACCTCTGGGAACATACCAGGACTCAGACCTGTCCCTGAGGCCCTGCTTCTGGTGGTTAACCCCATGCTGTAGTGAGGATGCATTTGCCTTCAACAAGAATCCACCTGACTTTCACCTTGGCTCTCCACGTGGCCTCTCTGTCTCTCCAAGTGTATTCGTTTGTGCATTTGCACCAGACGCATGCAAATCTGTACGTGAGGCTATGTGTGTGTGACTGTGCTGTTTAAGCCAGTTAGTAAATTTATAGTTTAACAAAGGGTTTTTTTTAAAGATTATTTTCAATAAATTCCCTATTGTCACAAAGCCCCATGTTAAGCAATCTCTTTCAAACATTATGGAACCAGAAATCTCTAAGCAGCAGACCTTCTCAAAAGCAACAAGAATAGGTTCAAAACCAAAAATGAGCAGAATAACAACAATAATCTGACATGATGCAAGGTCAATGAACTCACTTCCATTAAAGCGGCCGTGGTGAGTGTCACCTTGCCAAAGAATTTGCAGCTAATGGACGACAAGCTTTTAGGCGTATGGAACGAGGATATGAAACCACCAAAGAAAGCCAAAGGGAAACGGCTCATATGCGAGTGTGGAAGAGGGTTCTCTGCCAGGAATGTGTGTCTGAGGGGGGCACGCTGGAGGTGGGACTTAAGAGGCATCGATGCTAAGACACACGTTATTACGCATAGCCCTAAAAAGGCTAACGCGTAAACTATGATCCGCCATTAAGCATGGACACGTTTTATTTCAGAAATGTTTCATGTGACAAAATAAGCGTCTTAGAACGGATGAAATACAGTGTCTTAAGCATGCAGAGGAACAGGGCCCCCTAACACGAATCTAATCCCTACAGATGCCGTGAGGCAGGAGGCAGGCGGGAGGACCAGGCAGCCAGAAGCAGACGCAGAGTGCTGTTGGTGGGACAGACATGCCGGACCCTGCCTGTGTTTGCACGGTTCACGGAGGCCAGGGAGCCAGGGCCTGGCAAACCCAGGAAGGCAGACGGTGAAGGTTGAGCCCAGGCCTCAAGGACTGTCTTCGGGGACGGGCGCGCAAGCCAGTGAATGGTCACTGAAAGACACTGCTTCCTGGGGGGAGGGGATGCCTTCCTGCACCTCCCCCACCACTCCTGAGAGGGAAACACCCAGGAAAGGCATGGGGCGCTCGCCAGGGGGCAGGTCTACACGCAGCAGATCCCACGCGGAGTGAAGACACGCTGTGCACGTGTGGGTCAACAGGGAGCAGCCTGTCTCAACAGGCAGCACAGACGCGGAGGAAACGTGGATGGCAGGATGCCAATTAGGCCAAAGTCAGGGTCTCTCCGGAGGAGGAACTGCTCTCATCAGTATTTGCTCTTGGCACTAAGATTTGAAGGGGTTCGCAGAGACTCCTGGAATAACTTACGTTCAAAGCACATTCTAGAACGGCAACAGGAAGAGAAAAAGGTCAGGGTGCCCAGGATTCTATAAGCTCCTGAGCTGGCCCAGGCTGAGGGTGGGGTGCAGGGGTGAGGAGTGCAGCGCAGACAGGAGGTGGGCGTCCCCACCTGGCAGGCACAGAAAGGGGCAGCCCAGCTGTGGCCTTCCTGCTCCTCAGCCGGACCTAGAAAGGCTCTCCACTCAGGTAGGGTGGCCAAGAGGGTGGGGTGGTGTGGCCAGCAAGGGGATGGGGCTGCTCAGAGGAGAGCCAGACTTGGGGGCCACCTAGCAAACACTGTCAAGTCAATGACAGGAGCAGGGAGTCAGCTGTCGGGGCTTCCAGGTGAACAGGGCGCTGACCATGGGCCAGCGGGAACACTGAGGTCCCTCGGGGCCAGGGGCCAGGTCACGTTCATATCCACGTTACCACGTACCCTGTGGACAGGGGCCAGGTCTGGGGGCCCTGACAGTGGGAGGTCCCGGCAACTAGTGGCTGGATGGACTTGCTCTGGTGGAGTCGGGGTAGGAGCCGGGTATCTGGAGCCAGGAGAGATGGTCAGAGAGGACCCGATGTGGGTCCGGGGCAGGCGGATGCGAAGAAACGGGGTGGGGCGGTGTTGGCAGTGGGGAGGTCCCCCCTCTCACCGCCCAGGACCACAGCCCTCCCTCAAAAGTGCTGCCTTTCCAACAACTTGCACCTACAAATGCTGACAAGAAGTCTGCTGTATGTATCACTCAGGTCCTGGCAGGAGCCGGATGTCACGTGACATCAGGGCCTTGGGGGAGAATTTAGTGGATGGGGGTGCAGGGATACCAATGAGAGGGGCACAGCCTTCCGGAGCCAGCAACAGGGGAGCAGCTGCCGCCCTGTGGCACCACCCACGAAGCGGGGCAGGTGTAGGAACCCCAAGAGGGCTGTCCGGCAGGAGCTGTGGCCCTCTGTGGCCAGGACAGGCCGTCCTGCACCCTCACGTGGCTGTGCCTCCCCTCCACCAGCTGGAAACCAGGGCTGGGGAGGGAGCGAAGGTGGGCTCTACCAGAAGAGCCTCGGCACATGCAGGCGGTGAGGCTGGGCCCCCAGGGAAGCAGTGGGAAGGCAGCGCTCGCGTGGGCAGAGGGAACCGGCCGCGCTTTCGGGGAAGGGGGGCTGCCCTCCATCCTTGACTGTTGGGGCCTCCAGACTTTGTTCCGCATTCCGCAGCCACTGCCTTCCTGAGGAGATTTATCAAGTCATTTTGAAACAGAGAAACCCTGAAGCCCCACGTTAGACTTGCACTGAGAGCGTGAGCCCCACGTGATTATAGACCCTCCCCAGGGTACTGCCAATGGATGGTCGGCTTTCCGCTCTGTGGCGACTCCCCTGCCACCAGGAGTGAGTTCCTTCCCTCTTCGGCAGACACCTAGAGCACATACCAGCTCGGCTTTGAAAATGCAAAGAGCGAAGCATCTCCCGCGCTAGGTCAGCCTGTCAGCTTACGGCGTGTGGGCACAGAGCAGACAGGCGCCTCTCGGGATTTGTGGGATCGACAGAACGGACATGAATTTATGTTCATCACCAAAAGTCACACCGGAAAAAATATGGTAGGGGGTAGTTCAGATGGTGAAACAAAACACCGGTCTCTTCTGTCTCCGTTACAATCTCGTCTCTGGAATGTTCCAGGCACTTTCCAGCACTAGCATTTCCACAAAGCCCTCGTCCCCACACCCAGCGATGCCTGCCTTCCCACAAGTTTCTAAGTCCTAGAAGGAAAGGGACCCTGCTTGGCTCAGCCTCAAACAGTCCCTGAAGCCCCTTCAAGGGTAATGACCCGCCCCACCTCTGTTTGGGGAGATGTGCTCATGGCATAAAACAGGCCTCGCGTTTGAAAAGTTGCAGAAGGAAACAGAGATGCGGGTTGCCAGGCTGGGCCTTGCAGGGAAAGGCCTCTTCCCCCACCACTTGGCCCCTGAGCTCACCCAGGTACAGTGCTCCTGGGGAAGGAACAGCAAGGGAAGAGGGCCAGCCCCAGCGCCAGGGCTCAGGAAGAGACCACCACCAGGGTCTTTGCGACAAAGGGCAGCTGTATATCCAGTCTGTTGGAGACTCAGGGCTGTGCACTCTGAGAAATGTGGTATGTCCAGAAATAACTGCGAATTTCAGACACCCTCCGGAGGAAGGGCGAGCAGGGCAGGGAGGCCAGAGCGCTGGATGGGCTAAACTTTCCCAGGGGGTAACTTTAACATCAGCACTGTCTGGGATCTCTGAATGGGGAACCGAAAGAGCCCTAACACACAGGAGGAAGCCAGCACAGGGAGCAGAGTGGGATCCGACGGCGGCGGAGCCAGCAAGCCACTGCTGAAAGGCGCCCCCTCCTCAAGCTTCCGCCAATTAACAAGCATATACAATCGCTTTAAATTAACAAGCATATGCAGTCACCGTGCAGAGGACGAGAAAGTACTACGGAGCGGGGGAAGAAGCCCCAGACCGTGTTCGTTACCCCACTACAGCAAAGCATTTCATTTAAGTTCAGGGAGAAAGTCACTGGAGGTTCTTGAGCAGGTGACGATACCGTTTGGCTGCTGTGAAGAAGGGGCCGGGAGGGCTGTGGGGGGGCCGGTGTCACTGTTGTCCCCATTTTCCCTTGGAGGCTGGAGAGGCGTTGGAGGCCTCAGAGGGGCAGTGGGGGCAGGGCTGGATTCAGCCCAGGCCTCGTGGCCCCCCCCAGACCCGGGGCTCCCACGCATCCCCTGAGGCACCGTGCCAATGGAGCAGAGGGAGGGGTAACGTCCAGGCCCAGCCTCCGTTTCTGGGGCATCACCTCCTGACCTCTGAGGTCCAGCAGTGTTTCGTCTACTCAGAGAGGAGCTCAGCAGGGGCTGGACACCGCTGTCCCCTCTGCTTCCAGCTGCAGCTGGGACCCACCTCCCTTTGGCCACCGCCTCTGCCTCCCCTCTGTTTTCTCTCCTTGGCTTCTTTCTGCCCTCGGGGTTGTTCTCAATCCCTTACAACCTTCTCTCTCTCAACACCTCTTCCTAAGAATTGCAGACTTGGGTGAAGAAGGAGGAAGCAGAGAGACCTCTGGGGCGTTGCAGAGTCTGGATTTTGCTCTAAAACTGATTTGGAGCCACCAAAGACATTTAAGAGTGTGTGCGTGTGTACTTGATCAGATTCACATTTTTGAAAATGTCAGTTTGGCTAGTTAGTGTAGGGCAGGATAGAGTCTGCGGGGCGGGGAGCCTAGCAGCCCCACTCTGGTGCCTAAACGGGGGAGGTGCGGTGGAGGGCCAGGGGCCAGAATGGAGCCAGAGCTGTGCCCGGAGCAGCCAGGGAAGGGTCGGTGAGGGACAAGGGGCCGGGAAGGACGCTCCAGATCTCTGGTTTTAGTAACTTGGTTGATGTCAGTGTCCCTTAATGAGGAAAAAGGAGGGGATAGTCCTGTTTGGGAAGAGCTTTGGAGGCCAACTTCAGATCTAGAAATCCCTCTTCAACTATATGGCCTAGGAGGGACCCCAGGATGTGTCTCCTTAAAAACCAGTCAGCCCTGCCCTTCCCTCCCTCCCCTTTTCTTCTTCTCTTTAATTTTTTTTTTAATGCTTGTTTATTTTTGAGAGAGAGAGAGAGAGAGAGAGACAGAGCGTGAGCAGAAAAATGGGCAGAGAGAGAGGGAGACACAGAACCCGAAGCAGGCTCCAGGCTCCGAGCTGTCAGCACAGAGCCCGATGCTGGGCTTGAACCCACAAACTGTGCGATCATGACCTGAGCTGAAGTCAGAGGCTTAACCCACTGAGCCACCCAGGTGCCCCTTTACTTCTCTTTAAGACATAATCATCAGAGGGCGTCTGGGCGGCTCAGTGGGTTAAGCATCTGACTCTTGATTTCGGCTCAGGTCATGATCTCACAGTTCGTGAGTTTGAGCCCCGCATCGGGCTCCGTGCTGACAGTGTAGAGCCTGTTTGGGGATTCTCTCTCTCTCTCTCTCTACCCCCCTCTCTCTCTCTCTCTCTCTGTCTCTCCCCCCCGCCTCTGTTCCTCCTCTACTTGTGTTATCTCTCTCACTCAAAATAAATAAAGAAACTTAAAATAAACCATATTGATGGGTTTGCTTCCTCTCCCTGCTCTCCCTTTCAAGGGGCCAGGGCCAGCAGGGCTTTGGGGGCCGGGGCCAAGGAGGTGACCAGCAGGCAGAAGACACAGGTGGGACAAGGAAGTGGCCGGGACCTTAGAAGGAAGTCTGACGGGGGCCCAGGGGCACAGAGCTATGCATGGGGAAACGGATAAAGGGCGAGAAATACACAGACAGGGGAGCAGAGCTTCTCACTGTCAAAGGAGTCGGGCTAGAATGAACTCCGTAGTGTCGTATTGGACGGGGACGTATCAGGGTGAACTCCGGGCGAGTTCACCTGTTTACAGGTAAACACTGATGCCCGTGTGAGCGTGCATGTGTACCCACACGCGTCCCAGCTCTGTCTGCTGACGCAGCCTGGAGGCAACGACAGATGCCGCAGTGGCAGTCAGTAAACCCGGAGCTCAGGTCTCGGTCGCTAAACACCACTCAGCGCTAAAAAGAGCCGGGCTCCCGGGAGAGAAGGCCGATTCCAGGGCCCGGCAGGAAGGGTTTGCGATCGACCTGGGGCATCTGTTGTCCCAGAAAATAAGGAAATGCTCAGAAAACAAAGAGGATTATCTGAGCTCCGTTTGAGCAGCAAAACGAATACTAACAATAATTATAATTCATGGAATAAACGCGCACTTGGTGAGTCTGTTCTGATGGAAACAAATGAGACGGAGACGCTCTTCCTCACAGGAGACTGCCAATTAATAACTGCTTAAGGAATGATGGAAGTCGTCACTGTTTGCCAACCACCACAGTAACAAGAGATTCAGGCAAGCACGCACAGACGCTAAATATGCTGACGCCAGCCGGGAGCGTCTGGAGAGGAATGGGGTGTACAAGTGGCCCAAAATGTACCCTCATAACATAATGAGTAATTTTTTTTTTTCAACGTTTATTTATTTTTGGGACAGAGAGAGACAGAGCATGAACGGGGGAGGGGCAGAGAGAGAGGGAGACACAGAATCGGAAACAGGCTCCAGGCTCTGAGCCATCAGCCCAGAGCCCGACGCGGGGCTTGAACTCATGGACCGCGAGATCGTGACCTGGCTGAAGTCGGACGCTTAACCGACTGCGCCACCCAGGCGCCCCCATAGTGAGTAATTTTAAAGGCAAAGAGAGTAACTTTGTGTGGCGCCTGGGTGGCTCAGTCCATAACACTACCTACGCTTCATCTCCGCTCAGGTCGTGATCCCACGGTTCCTGGGATCGAGCCCCGTGTCGGGCTCTGTGCTGATGGTGTGGAGCCTGCTTGGGACTCTCTCTCTCTCTCTCCCTCTGTCTCTGCCCCTCCTCGGCGTTCTCTGTCTCTCTCTCAGTCTCTCAAAATAAAGAAATAAACTTTAAAAAATAAATAAATAAAGGGAAGGATGGTAACTTTACAACTTATCTTAAGATTAATTTATCTTACTCTGCACCTCGGTCACATGTAAACGCTTTTTTGAGCTATACGCAGTAATTAAATAGATTTTAAAATCTGTTTTTGTAACCTAGCCCATTTAACACACACACGTGCACACAAGCAGACACACACAGAGGAGAGGGGTTTACAAGGCATCTTGTCTAAGAGTGCCAGATTTTGAAAAAGTTGGGTAAAAACGTTTCTGGAGGCTTGTGTACAAAAAATACATCTTGGAAACATCTTTGATACTCAGAACTGTAATAATACTAACATACCAAGAATGGAAAGACAACCGTAGGGGGTCACACGGCACGAGCGGACAGAGGCAGGGGCAGGGACCCTGGTGACCTCGGGGTACCCAAAGGGCAGCACAAACTTCTCCAAGGGCCTCCCCTGCCACAGCCCCTCACAAGCGGGAGCGGATGAAGGAGAAAGGGACAATGCTCGGTGCTGGTGGAGGGCACATTGAGGGGTCTTCGAGGGTCTCAGAACTATTTGTGGGACCTTTCAGGGGCACCACTTTCTGGCAGTCACAAGAAACTGGAGCCGCCAAGTTTTGTTTTTTTAATTTTTGTTAACGTTTACTTATTTTTGAGAGAGAGAGAGAGAGAGAGAGAGAGACACTCAGAATCTGAAACAGGCTCCAGGCTCTGAGCTGTCAGCACAGAGCCCGACGTGGGGCTTGAACCCACAGACCCGAACCCATGGAACCGTGAGATCACGACCGGAGCCAAAGTCCTCTGCTTAACTGACTGAGCCACCCAGGCGCCCCTGGAGCTGCCATGTTTTGTAAACAGCCTGGTGTTGTGAGCTCAAGGGGCTTGGAGGGTGGGAGCTGCGGAGCACTTGGAGGGGAGGGAGGGAGCAGGTGGGGAACAAGGACTCTCCAGGTGCAGGGGAGAGGCTCTACGCCACCTTTCCTCGTTTAGGAGCCGTGAACAGTCCAGGCGTTGGCCACGGGAGACAGAAGATAAGTTTGTGGTAGCAAGAACACCGTTGCCTGCTGTCGTCCTACGCCAGGGGCAGGGGAGGGGTCCCTCTGAGGGATCTCCTGGAACCTCTCTGGGGTGACGACCCCACCCTCCCCAAAGGGAAGAAACCGAAACCGGGCCAGGTATGTTAGGTATGTTGTCTAATTTACAGTATACCTAATATCACAGGTGGGTGCCGTTGCCCCATTTGACAGCTGAGAAAACAGACTCAGAGTGGGTAAGCGACTTGTATGGGTGACGCCGTTGGAAGAACGGCACCCAAGGGAAAGTTTCAAGACAAGAGAGGCGGGGGGGGGGGGGTGTCACGGACTTTCTAGCTAGACAGGAAGGAGGAGAGCAGACACAGGGAGCTGCCAACTCGGGGTGGGACCAGGTGGCTGGAGATCCCCTGGCACACTTCAGCCCCCAGCGGCGCAATGGGCTGGCTGGGTGGTATGAAACCCCGCGGGTGGGAGAAGCTCATATCCTGGGTGGCAGCGGGCCTGCCCTCCGAGCTGTGATGGGCGGCGATGGGGGTGGGGAGGCTGGCATCTGCAACCCGTGGGCACGGTTCTGTCTCCGATGGACCTGCCCCGTGGCAGCACCACCCCCCCCCCCACCCCGATCACATGTCTGAAGGAGCCGAAAGCATGAAAGCCAACGCCAGGCTGGTTCGGTCTCACATGTGGCAGCTCTGTGAGGAGGCAAGTAGCTCAAAGGAAGAAAAGGGCGGACGGCCAAGCCTGCCCCAGCCCCACCCACCAGCTGCAGCCAGCAGGGCGCACGGCTCCCAGCTCACGCCGTGCTCACCCCCAGCTCCCAGGCGGGCACCAGGCTGCCCACTGGGTCCGGTGAGCCCGGGACTGCATGGGGTGGGGGGCTCTGTCTCACTCCCGGCCATCAAGCTGGGGTCTCCCATCTACCTTGTTCTAACCTGTCCCCGCTTCCTGAAGCTGGGTTCTTTGGCTTTCCTCTTGCCTTGTCTTGGGCAGACTTCCCAGAACGACTTGGCATGAGTTCTGCTCCCTGCCAGTCTGCACTTACTTCTAAATCCACATCCCTCCCCGGCGCTCCGAGCCAACATCTCCCTTTCTCAACCCATGCCCCTTCCTCAGGCTGGGAACCCTCCGCCTCTCGGTTCCCGGCTCCCGCTTCTGTAGCAGCCAGCCCCCTCCCAGACCGCCCCGCGCCCTCACCGACACTGCCAACGGCCCTGCCCACTGCACTCTCCCGCCGGGGAAGCCCCGGGTGTCGGGTCAACAGCCCTCGCCCACCAGGCATTCAGCAGCTCGTTCAGCTTTATCGCTCGTGAGCTGGCATCCCCACTGGGATTTGAGATCACGAGGTCCCAAATCTCTGCCTCTCGCTCTCTGATATCTGTGCAGGGGGAGTAAGCCCCGCGCTCTCCTCGCAGACTTGAACAGCTTATAAAGTGCTTTGAACCTCTCACATCAAAGGAGCTGCAGCTTGAATGGTAACGCGGTGCCTCTGGCTGGTTCTGAAATGACAGTTCTGAGATGCGTCTCCGTCGGTGCCACCACAGTCGGGGCCAGGGGTCAGGCAATGACAACGCTCTGCCTGCCAGCATGTGGTCTGGGTGTTTCGATGGGGGAATCCCCATCTGGGGACTTCAGGCCCACAGTGCAGACCCTGGGAAAGGCTGGGTCCTTTGTCAATAGTCACAGTTGACAGCTAGAAACTATGCGTCATACCCAACATCCCAGTTAGGCTGCCAGGCCCTGTGGGAAAGGTTTCATGCTTTCTCTAGGATCTCACATAAACCGAAGCCCGGACTTCACTCTACTTGGGAAGGAGGGCTGAGGCTGAGTGGCCCTTCCCTGCTACAGAATTTCACAGCCACACCCCTCATCATGGCATCTTGCAACACCTTGCACTACAGTGTGAAGAATTTACTTCTTTGCCCACCGATGTTGGGTCTGGCCACGTGACCTGCTTTGACCAACGCAATGTAGGCAAAAGTGCCAGTTCCAAGTTCAGGGCTTAATGGGCAATGTGGGGTTCTGCTTGCCCGCCCTGGACCCCTGCAATCTGCCATGAGATGACGTGCCCTAGGGAGCCTCTGGCCCTTCAGCGTGGGCTAAGGATACAGGCATGAGGAACAGACCCGGAGCTGATCAGAAACGTGGAGTCCAGCCCAGCGTAGCTGAGTCCAGGAGATCCCAGCTTAGATCAGCCAACCAGCTGACCTGCAGGCCCAGGACCGGAAAAGAAATGTTTCTTGTTGTGAACTGCTGAGATTTTTTTCTGAGTTTGTTACGCAGCAAACACTGACAGATACAAGCTTGAAGGGAAGAATGAACTTTTCCTGAGAGTCTTCCTTTTATTGAAACTTCAGGGCAGAATTATCTCCACTTACCCAGGAGGAAGCTGAACGTCCAAGAGATTAGGTCAATTGCCCACTGTGACACAACTTATTTTATCACCAGGACCTGCCACAGGGACGACTCCTTCAGTTCATGCCCTCATTCCCACAATGTCTGCTCTCCAGCCTCCAAGCTTGTCCTCTGCGCAGGCCTTCAGGCCCCTCTGGGCTCCACCATCTTTCCAACAAGCCTGCAGCCCTCCGTGGCCACGAGAGCTCCTAGCACCATGGGACCACCCCCACCCCCGCCCCACACCTCTGCAGGCCCTGCCCATCCAAGCCACTGTCCAGGATCAGCAACCCAACCACCTTCTGTACCTGAGCACGACTGGAGTAAACCAGAGCCAGGAAGCTCGTGGAGCCACTCACACACATTTGTTAACCTCTTGCCGTGGGGCCCACCCAGGACTTGGCCGCAGGCTTTCACCAGGGACCAACACAGACCCAGTGCTGGTCTTGTCCACAGTCTGGCAAAGAAGTGACATATGGTACAATAAACAAGTAAATAATTCCAAGGTGCAGAGGCTGTGAGAAGACCGTGGTGCCCTGGGAGGATCGTACAAAGAGACTTTGTCTGGTGGGTCAGGAATTATTTCTCAAAGAAACAACACTTGGGCTGGGGTGCAAAGGGTGGATGGCAGTTGATGAGGCGAAGAGAGGGGGACATCATGGCAGGCAGAGGGAGCGGCTCGCGCAAAGTATTTGCGTGAATACAAATTATGGTTTTCGATCACAGCTAGGTCCTTAAACGGAACGCTATTGGTGTCCTGCCCCGTTCTCCCAGGATCCCTTCACCACTCTGCTCCCGTCCCCACTCTCCTGGGGGCTCTGTGCTTTGCTGCTGAAGGCCTGACTCTGCAACCTCAGATGATTCCGCTTGGGCGCTGGAGCCACCTCACTCGCACGGAGATTCGGGAGAGACTCTGCGTTCCCTGTGCCCACCCAAGGTGGCTGACATGTGCTTGGGGTGGGTGTCAAAAGCCCAGCTCCTCGCCTCCGTGTGGGACAACACCCGAGATGTGACTCACACTCCAGAGCTCTTAGCGGATCAGGCTGGGTCTCAGGCTTTACCTGCACCACTTGCCTTCACCCCTTCTCTCTCCTGCATCTCCCACTGCCTTCCAGGCTTCTCCTGGGAGCTCTTCTCTAGTGCATCACTGGTCCTCAAGCTCAGGGTGTACTTCTGGGAGAATGTGACCTGTAAGGCTCAACTCCCCAACCGGGTCCTTGTCCATCTTGAGCCCTCCCTCGACAGCCGATCCAAGGACTCTCCCTCACGCCCTGCACCCAGGCCCCCGGCCAACAGCAAAGAATTTGGAACCCTGCCCCCTCCCCCCCCACTTAATGGAGGAACTGATCAGACCTGAAGCCCTTAGCTTCCTCTCCCCCCCCAAACATGGCTGCCCATGAGGACCACTACCATCCCTCCCTGCTCCCTCCCTCCTCCCCTCCCTGGGGCTCAGCACACTCTCGTGTACACCCTGCCTCGCCTTCTGCGCAGACTAGTCCAAAACCCTCTTGGTAGCTGGGCCTCTGGTCCCGTGAGTCCCTGAGTCAGCTAGACTCAATGCCCTGATGAGACTGAGTGCACTCAGAAACTCAGCATTTGGGTGACAAAACGCATCACGTATTTACTTCAGGGCTGAGAATGAAGGAAGGAAGGATGACTATGTTTCAAGTACCCAAACAACTTTCCTTAAGTTTCTGTTGGTCTTCCCACTTTGCAGAGGAAGAAACTGAGGCTCAGAAGGGCCAAGTGACTTGGCTCGTAAGAGGCAGCACCAGGACTTGAACCAGGTCTCAGGTCCCTTACTCCAGGCTCTGTGCTCTTGCACTCCGAAAGGGGGCTACCCTCCAGTTTCTCTGCCTGTGTGTTCTGGTTCCTTTGGTAGGAGGCAAGTCTGGTTGTTTTTTGTTTTTAAAGATTCTTTACTTATTTTGAGAGAGAGAGAAAGAGAGAGAGCACAAGCATGCAAGTTGGGGAGGGGCAGAGAGAGAGGTTGAGAGAGAATCCCAAGAGAGGTTGGGGCTCAATCTCACAAACCGCGAGATCATGACCTTAGTTGAGATCAAGAGTCAGCACTCAACCAACTGAACCACCCAGGCGCCCCGAGGCAAGTCTGTTTTGAACTCCATCCAAAAGTCCTTATTTACTAACGGATAATATATATTTAACAGCCCCCTCTCCCTCTACCCTTCCCTCCGCGTCTGTGTTTTATAAAGGATCCAGGTAGCCCGCCCGTTCTGCAGAACCATCAGACGCAACTGTAAACATGTGTATAGTCTATGACACAGCGTTTTCACCCCTGGGCATATGCCCCGAGCGTCACCGTGGGCCACCTATTTGGATGGCCATCGCAACTTCGGCGGCGGCAGAGATCTGGGTGCCCAGCACTGGGAGAGTGGACGAGGTAAAGTGCAGTCCCAGTGCATGTGAGGAGTCACACAGCAGCCAGAGGCAACATGGAAGGGTCTTAAGAAGATCCTTTGGTGAAGAAAGTAGAAAATAGACTGAGCGCTACGATATCGTCTCAGCAAATTAAAATTGTACACGAACGACAATATACATTTCACAGGAGCATAGTCAAATAAAAAGACAACCCACTCAAGTGGTTGCCTATTAAAGGAAGGGTATGCAGGTGCATATGGGGACAGAAGGGACCCAAGCCGTTGGTAAGACATTACTTTATAGCGAGAATGCACTGCGGTTTTGATCGTGACGCCTGATAGCGAAAGGTGGGTTCTTTGCTGTGTTGTGGCCTTTCTGATTTGACCTGAATTAATTACCTAAACCTTCTGTGTCTGTTTTTCTCTTGGTCAAGTGGAGAGGGAAAGGGGCAAGGGGAAGTAACTGTTAGTCACAAAGCAATACGGCCTGTAGGTAAAAGCACAAAATCTGAAGCCTGATGTGAGTGAAGCAGGCAGGGTGGGAGGCGCTAGGGAGAGGTGGGGACTGTGGCACAATGGAAAAATGTCCCTCTGAAGGGACCAGCTTCGTGTAGCTCCGATTATATCCCTGTGGGGTGACATGGGCCTAAAGTTGCCAGAACTTCAGAATATTCAAGGGAAGTGGGGCGCCTGGGTGGCTCAGTCGGTTAAGTGTGCTACTCTTGATCTCAGATCAGGTTGTGATCGAGCCCCTCCCTGGGCTCTGTGCTAACAGCATGAAACCCGCTTGGGAGTCTCTCTCTGCCCTTCCCCCGCTCACAGTCTGTGTGTGTGTGTCTCTCTCTCTCTCAAAAAAAAAAGAAAAACAAGTATCTTCCCCAAATACGATAAAAAGGAATGGGTGAAACTGAGTTAAAATAACGTATAAATAAGGGTTTGGGGATTAAAAGGACTTTAAGTAAAGCAGAAGTGATTATTAATCTGGCTGACCCCTAACAAGCCACGGGAGTCTCTAATAAAGACGTCTACTGTCCCAGAGGCACGCAGACTCGGCCAGGGCAGGAGCAGGTATACATTTATAATCTCATGCCAGCTTGTGCCAACTCATACCGGCCCAAAGCCCAATTTTCCCAGAACCCCAAGAGCTGGGTATTACATGTGGCCACTATGGTGAGGTCACGGTGAGCGTATTTACACCACAGGAATTGGCCAGCACTGCAAACCGGCATCTTGTCCTCTTCCCTGGAGAACCTGTTGTCTTTGCCACTGCATGGGCCCCGGCGACATTCACAGCTTTGGCAAAATCATCCCTTCAATTCCTAGAGGCCTCACGGACGCACCTGCCTTTCGCGCCGCACGGCCCCCAACCTCTGGAAGCAACACCGGATCAGGAAACAGTATCGTTGACAGAAGATGGCTGGTGATTTACTGGGTCGGGGGGGGGGGGGATGTGGGGGGGGTGACCTTTCAGCGAGGAAGAGCACTTTTTCCCTTAAAGACGGTAGAGATCCAGGTCAAATCAGGAAGCTTCCCACCTGCCTGCTGGGGAGGTGAGATTGTCTACAAAGGACGGCAGCAAAATGTTCTGGTCGGCCAGATGCAGGGATGAATGAACCCTCCAGAGCCCCCTTTCTGGGGGGTAAGAGGCTCAGGTTAGGTAAACAGCAGTGAATGGGCAGCCTAGGGTAAACATATGCTCTGCAGAGGAACCGAAAGTCACCGTGTGCAGGCTCCCGCTGGCTCTGAGGGACCGATATAAGCACCTGTACATCACGGGTCCAAAGCCCCAGACGGAAACGGGGAACACAGCCATACCTGCTTCTGCAGAATCCAAGCCTCCCCCAGGGGAGGAAGTGCAATCGGGGTGGGAAGTCAACCACACGGTACTGACCAGCTGGAGGGAAGGGCAGAGAGGAAGGCCAGATGCCTGCGGGCAGGCCAGGCCAGTTGTGATTTTCACAGTGGGTCAGGCGGGTTCTTCTGTAGCTTACAGTTGATTGAGTGAGCTTTGTGCTCGTTTTGGGCAAGATTCTAGATCAGATTACTAACGGCAGGGTTGGTGAGACGTGCCGGAGCAAGGAGAGATGCTGGGAGCCGGCAGGAGTCTGCTGGGACCAGACCAGGTCAGGTGAACCTGTTTTTCTTATTTTATTTACACAGAAGGCTGATGTAGGTTTGCTAGCCTAAAGCATTAGATCGTTGGTTGTATCTGATAGAGGTCACAGCTCCGTTGCCCACCGAGGCCAGGCAGCCGGTATAAACAAGGGGAACAGGCTGGGAAGCAAGGCAGTAGGGAGAGGTGGGGACCTTGTCACGTCAAAGAGAAACGCCTCATTAAAAGGGGGAAACTTCCCGTGGGGGTAAGACAGGTCTAAGCTTACCAGATCTTCAAGTTTTTCAAGGAAAGTGAAAAATTCAGGATATTTTATGAAATCTCAGAATTCCTAAAACTGCTTTTAGCTGGTTCATAATTTTTAAAAACATATGTCAGGCAAGGAGAACACTAAATCCAACACAGCAGGGGCTGTGTGCCAGTCTGTGATCTTCGATATAACATACATAGTTCCAATAAAACATATTGTGATATTCTTGCATGATGTTTTGTCGAGAGCTACGTGGAGGGATATGGACTGGGATGAGAGAACATCCCCGTCCGCCTGAGCATGGCCTCTGGTGCTCTTGGGCTCTCCTCCTCGTTTACACCAGTGATTCAGACTAGGATCCGGGTGGTGGGCTCACCAACGTGTGGCCACCTCCAAGCCCTCCGGCTTCTCAGATTCGCTGGGTGCCAGACAGAAGCAGGTGGAAGCAGAGCTCCGTGATCTGAGGCAGTGGGCGAGTCAGACGGAAGGCCATTGGGCACCGACCACCTGGCCCTGCTTAGCTTAGCTTCCCATCCGCTGCGTCTTTCCCGTTTGGGCACTGTGTGGCTGATACCCTCCCCTCCGCCTCCCCCTTTTTATTCCTTGTCTTTGATTCGCACCCTCCATCTGGAGCAAAAACGTCCTCGGAAATCAGAAACGAGATGAGTAGTACCACCGTAACTTCCCTAGACATCGACAAGGCCCACTCGGAAAACCACGGAAGAGGACGGATTCTGTCTGCCAAGGTAACCAAACTACATTACATGTAAGAACATAAGGCGTAAGAACTACAGTGAGAAAATATAAAAGACAGCACAAAACGGACATAAAAGGAAACCTGAACAAACGGAAGAGGTGCTACGCTCTCAGATAGAAGGACTCAGTAGTGGAAAGGTACGAATTATTTTCTAATTAAGCTATAGATTCAATGTAATTACATGAAAACGCCAACGGATTTTTCAGAAGAACTTTGCAAGCTGATTATACAATTCATCTGGGAAAGAAAATGTACAGAAACCCCCAAGGAATAAAAACAAGCTCGATAAATAGGAAGTTAGCCCACCGGATGGGAGCACAGAGAGCAAAGCCACGTCACGCGGACGGGACGGAACCAGGGCAAGAATAGATTCGTCAGTCCGCGCATCCGAAGGAAGAGCCCAAAAGCATTTTAGCGGGATGTGGGACTTAGTGTGTAATAAGATGGGGTGAATACTGTCTAACAAACGGTACAGCTATCCATTCGGAGGATGGGGTTACTGCCCCTGTTTTATATCAAGTGTAAAAATAAAGAGATAAACATAAAAGTTTATCATGGGGGCACCTGGGTGGCTCAGTCAGTGAAGCATCCGACTCTTGGTTTCGGCTCAGGTTATGATCTCACAGTTCGTGGGTTCAAACCCTGCATTGGGCCCTGTGCTGACAGTGTGGAGCCTGCTTGAGATTCTCTCTCTCTCCGTCTCTCTCTGCCCCTCCCCCACTCATGCTCACATGCGCTCTCTCTCTCTCTTTCTCAAAATAATTAAACTTTTAAAAAAAGCTTATCATGAAACTGTTAGGAAAAACTAGTATTTTCCCTGGATAAATAATATTGAAATGAATAATTCACAAAACGCAGAATACATAAGTGAAAACATGTGACTGCATAAAAGTTGTTAAAATTCCACATGACAAATGAACCGCAAACAAAGTTTTTAAAACATGACAGGTTGGGAGAAAATATTTACATCATAACTAACTAACCCAAAAATTAATATGCAAAACATATAAAGAGGTTTTTTTTTAACCAGAAGGATTTTTTAAAAGGAAAAAGAACTGACAAACTATAAATAGGCAATTACAGGAAAAGAAATATGAATGGTCAGTGAACATAGGAAAAAATGTTTATCCTCATTTATTTTCTTTAATGTTTATTTATTTATTTTGAAAAAGAGACCGTGAGGGAGAAGCAGAGAGAGGGACAGAGGGAATCTGAAGCAGGCTCCACTCTGTCATGCATAGCCCAACACGGGGCTTGAACCCATGACCCTGGGATCATGACCCAAGCTGAAATCAAGAGTCAGATGCTTCACTGACTGAGCCATCCAGGTGCCCCATATCCTCATATCTAATGAAGGAAATGCAGAATAAAATATTGAGATTGCATGTTTCACCCCTTGCTTGGTGAAAATTACAGACACTGATGTCTAGTATTGAGAAGTTGTGGGCATCTGGTGGGCACCAAGTGACATCAGGTGGGAGGGCCACTTGGTAGCAGTTTCTGGCAGGATGAGCAGACTGTATCTATGATAATATGCATTCCTTCAACCTACTGATACCATCTTGAAGAAAACTTGCACATGTGCACAGAGGCCAGAGCAAGCCTATTGACTGCACCACTTGGTTTTTGTACTAATGACAACAAGGACACTTGTTGTGAGTGTAAGTGTGTAAATGGCTGTCCACAGAAGGATGGACTGTATGGTACAATGGTTGAAAAGCACAGAGGTACGTGAACTGAATGGACAGATCTCAAAGACAAGGTGTTACGAGAAGAAAGCAAATTGGGCAACAATATGTACAGCATAATCCATTTAATTTTTTTTAAATTTTTAAGAGAGAGAGAGAAACAGACTGCAAATGGGGGAGGGGCAGAGAGAGAGGGAGACACAGAATCTGAAGCAGACTCCGGGCTCTGAGCTGTCAGCACAGAGCCTGTCACGGGGTTGGAACCCATGAACCATGAGATCATGATCTGAGCCAAAGTTAGATGCTTAACGGACTGAGCTACCCAGGCGGCCCACATCATCCCATTTATTTTTTTTTTAATTTTTTTTTTCAACGTTTTTTATTTATTTTTGGGACAGAGAGAGACAGAGCATGAACGGGGGAGGGGCAGAGAGAGAGGGAGACACAGAATCGGAAACAGGCTCCAGGCTCTGAGCCATCAGCCCAGAGCCCGACGCGGGGCTCGAACTCACGGACCGTGAGATCGTGACCTGGCTGAAGTCGGACGCGTAACCGACTGCGCCACCCAGGCGCCCCCCATTTATTTTTTAAAAAGCTATATATTTGTACAAGCTCATATCTCTATGTAAATGCACACCACATCATTGGCAATGGTTACCCCCACAGAGGAGAGAGGGGTATGGCGATGATGAGGGCAGAATTTTGCTTTCTACTCTCTGTGCTTCTGTTTTGTCTGAACGATTTTAAGTATTTTTTTAAATTATTATTTATTTTGAGATGGGGGGGTGCAGAGAGAGAGGGAGAGAGAGAGACTCCCAAGTAGGCTTCGCACTGTCAGCACGGATGCTGGGTTCGATGCTGGGCTCGAACTCACAAATTGTGAGACCACGACCTGAGCCGATGTCAGACGCTTAACAGACTGAGCCACCCAGGTGCCCTTGTCTGAACACTTTTTTTTAAAAGATATATTCACATTTCATTTGGGTTGAAAAAGAAAACAAGAAAAAAAGGGCAGGAAAACGAGAAAGAACGGGAAGGAAAGAGAACAGGAGCACTTCCCTACAAGGGTCTTGATGTCAGGGAAACGGGCGTAAGGAATAAATGATAATTTAAAAAACAACAACAACTCACTTTCAAATGGTTACTCTATGTGTCTGGGGGTTTATGCTGGAATGATGAAAATGTCCAGGAACTAGACAGAGGTGGTGGTCATGCAGCATTGTGAATGTACCAGATGCCACAGGATTGTTCATTTCAAAACAGTTAATTTCGTGGGATGGGAATTTCACATCAGTTACAAACAACCCTCCATGACTCCCTCCTACCCACAGAACGGTCTCTGACCTCCCCAGCCCAGCATTCAAGCCCTTCCTCAATCAGGTCTCAGGCTCTTTCCCCAACCTCTATGGGGACTCCCGTTTGGGACCCCAAGCTACAGCAACCTCAGCCCCAGATTTTCTGACACGATCCCATTTCCTGTAGTAATAATTTTGAAATAAAGGCAAGAAGTGAAATATTAAAAAGAAAAATAATGATTAAGGGAGTTCCACCTCAGCCATGGTTAAAAAAAAAATTTAAATGGTACTAACGGCTGTAAATTGGAAAGTAGAATCCCTTTCTCTTGTTGGTAACCCCCCCGATGGCCCGAAAATGCCCCTTCTCGTTCCACCGTGAACAGTTTCTCAGACATCTTTCCTGTTATTCTGATGCATGCGTAGCTTTGTGTATATAATCTATCCCCTAACAAAGCAATTGTACTAGAATACATATCATCCTGCAACTTTTTTAACATTTTGGAGAGATTTCCAGCTTATTGTGCACAACTCTGCCTTAATTTTTCAAATAACTGCAAAATCTTCCACTGGCCAGGCCACAATTCACGTATCGGTTCCCTATTAATCACAGTCAGGTTGTCTGCCGTTCTCCCTGGTCCCCTGCTTGTAAGGATGGCTGCAGTGAACGCCCTTGTGTGTATCTCTGACCATGTGACCTATTGGACGCATTCTCGGTGGCTCAGCCATCCTCACGGGCCCAGGCACTATCTGTGCTCTTGGATACTGCTGATTTGCCCTCCCTCCCGTCGTGTGTGAGACCAACTGCCATCCCCCCCTCCCCCCCCACACACATGGTCTTCAAACTTGGCTGTTGCTTGAGGATCTTGTTTAAATTTTTTTTTTTTTTCAACGTTTATTTATTTTTGGGACAGAGAGAGACAGAGCATGAACGGGGGAGGGGCAGAGAGAGAGGGAGACACAGAACCAGAAACAGGCTCCAGGCTCCGAGCCATCAGCCCAGAGCCCGACGCGGGGCTCGAACTCACGGACCGCGAGATCGTGACCTGGCTGAAGTCGGACGCTTAACCGACTGCGCCACCCAGGCGCCCCGAGGATCTTGTTTAAATGCTGCTTCTGAATCAGTACCTCTGGGCCTGATGCTCTGCATTTCTAAGAAGCTCCCAGGTGACGCTGGTCTTTGGCCCACACTCTGGGCTCTCCAATAGAAATACAACTCGAGCCTTATATATGATTTTAAATTTTCTAGTAGTTACGTTAGAAAGAATTTTTTTACATTAAAAATAAATTTAAGGGCACCTGGGTGGCTCAGTCATTAAGCATCTGAGTTCGGCTCAGGTCATGATCTCACAGTTCACGAGTTGGAGCCCCACTTTGGGTAAGCCTCGCTTCTCTCTCTCTCTCTCTCCCTCCCTCTATCTCTCTCTCTGTCCCTTGTGGGATTCTCCCTCTCTCTCTCTCTTTCTCAAAAAAAAAAAAAAAAGAATTTTACGGGGTGCTTGACTGGTGGTGCATGCAACTCTGGATCTCAGGGTTGTGAGTTTGAGCCCCACATTGGGCACAGAGATTACAAAAAAAAAAGTTAAAAAAAGGTTTTTAAAAAATCAGGTAAAATTAAGTTGATGCATATATTCAACCCAATAGAGCAAAATAGGAGGATTTCAATCTGCAATAAAAAAAATCACTATGAGATATATTATTCTTTTCTTTGTCTCTTAAAATTTTCAATTTTCTTTTTTTGTATTAAGTGTTTGAAATCTGGTGTGCATTTCTCACTTTGCACATCTCCATTCAGACCAGCTGCAACCCAAATACTTTATGTCCTCCTGGGGCCAGCGGCTGCCTCATTCCCCAGAACTAGAGAACCTCTTGGGCTCTACCAGGGAGGGAACCAGGGGACAGCACAGGGCGAATGGGGCGGAGGCAGAGGAAGGGCACTCGGGAGGCACTAGTGGGAACATTCTTTGGCCAAAGGGAGTGTGGCCTGAGGCTGCCTCAGGACTGACAGTAGCAGGAGCTCCAGATGGCATAAGGACTTCAAGCAATGATGCTCTTATTACTACCAGCACTATCACTGACCTGTTCCTAGGCAACATTTCCAATAAACTCTTTTTTACATTAAAAAAATTGAGGGGCCCCCGGGTGGCTCAGTCAGTTAAGTATCCGACTCGGCTCAGGTCATGATCACACGGTTCGCGAGTTCGAGCCCCACATCGGGCTCCTTGCTGACAGCGGGGAGCCTAAATGGGATTCTCTCTCTTTCTCTCCCTCTCTCTCTCTCTCTCCCTCTCTCTCATGGGGTTCTTCTCTCTTTCTCCCCCTCTCTCTGCCCCTCGCTCACTTGCGCCCTCTCTCAAAAATAAAGAAAAACATTGAGCTGGAACTGACATACAACATATTAGCTCAGGTGTACAACATGATGAGTGGATATAAGCATATGTGTTGCAAAATGATCACCACGTGTCTAGTTAACATTCAGCACCACAGTTACAATTTTTCCCCCCTGTAATCAGAGCTTTTGCCATATACTTACTTTTTGCAACGTTCAAATGTACAATACAGTTCCATTAGCTACAGCTACCATGCTATACGTTGCCTCCCCACGACTTACTTATTTTATAACTGAAAGTGTGCACCTTCTGACCACTTCCACTTTTAAAGGGAATCATAGCACACTTAAAATTGTGTTTGCTCTAGCTGACCGGGCACAACACCATCGTTGCCAAATTTTTGCAAATCTCTCCCCCACGTATGGGAGGAGTGTCACCATTTAAAGAGTGCGTTAATGAGCACTCAAAGTACTTTTAAGACTATTTTTAAGACGGCAAATATGTCACAGGTTCTAAAGTTACATTTTAGAGAAACACAGTTACACGGACGGTTTCCCAGGAAGCAAGGCATGGCTCAGGGGCAGGGGATTTCATTTCTGCTTAGTATTTTCGGTTTGAACTTCCTCACCGTCACTTACTACTTTGCTAAGAGCAAAAGCAGAGATAACACACATTGGTCCGCAGTAATCCTTCTGAATGCAAAGAAAGAAAAGTTAGCCAACAGAGTGATCGAGTGGTCCTAGCCGGGCTGTGTAAGCAGGAAGACAGGAAGACATCGCTCTCAGGACGTGCTCCTGATTTACCTTTCCGCTCCTGCCTGCACAACCATTTTCACCACGGGGTCCAAATGTGTTCACCCGCGCCAGCAGGGGTACGTCCTTTAGGTGGGAAGCGTGGGTGGGGCTGAGGGGGGCAGGGGGCTGGGGTGGGGGCACCTGCGGGCCCAGGACAGTCGTGGGCTCCGCAGTCTGGCTCAGTCCAGCTCAAGACTGATGGGCCGGGAGGCAGGGGAAGGCGGGGGTGCTGCCGGGGGTCTCTTCGTCCCCCTCCACCTCCAGTATTCGACATTCGCCTTCGGAATCGCCATTTCCCTCTGACGCTTGCAGAGAAGGAAGCCCATCTTCTCCTTCCCTGTGTCCAGTTCCCCTTTTGTCTCCTCCCCAAGCAAAGGTTCTGTATTTAACACGCCTCACGCTTCAGTCCTCCCCGTCAGGAAGTTAACCACATGTCTTTTGGCACTGCTTGGATATAGGTGGCGTTTCTAATTGTACAAGCTCATCCATACCAACAACCTGTGCTAATCATGATCTTTCCAAACCCCACATGGTTCCCCGGGTCCCCGGGACGGGGGCATTCTCTGTTTCTCCGCTCCTGGGAGGCGAGGAGGGATATTTTTATCCTTAATTACAGGTCCCTGAGATGGTCTTCTTTCCAGCTTGCTTCATTTCTCTTTGTGAAGCTCTCAAGGTGCTCCGGGGGAGATAGAAATGACAGCTGGCAGACAGACTCTGCGTCCTCAGCCTGGAGAGGAGCTGCCTGGGGGGGACGCCGCCTGGGGCAGCTCCCTAGTGAACTCCGCTGCTCGCCCCCAAACTCCCCTGCTGCCTTCACTTTGTTCCAGACCCAGCGCCTGCCACGCCCGGTGTGCCGCCACACCCCGGAACAGATTATGAAACAGCTGCTCCGAGCACCCCTTCTCCTAAACCTTGGTTGAGGTCATTGATACAGAAGGAATCGTAGACTTTTAGAGCACAGAGGCCTTTGATGGTCCCTACCCCACTCCCCTCCACTGAGAGGTAAAGAAATGCAGGCGTCTCCTCCCACACTCATGTTACAAATTGACCCCTTCATTCAGCCATTTAGCAAATATTTATGGTGAACCGCCTATGTGCCACGCGCTCTCCTAAGAGCTGGGGATACAGTGGTGAGCAAGCTGGCCAAGGTCTTAGCTCCCCTGTGGGTTTCATATCCTCATGGTGGAGACAGAGGACAAACAGGGGAGTTGGTAAATAACAAAGACAGTCACTGGGGTGGGCTGAACAACAACCCACCAAAGAAGGCCACATCCGGATCCCAGACCCCTGAATCCCATAGATAGGTTTTCTTGCATGGCATTGGGGCAGGTGGGGGGGGGGGGCGATTAAGATGCAGAAGGAATTAAGGTTGCTGATGTACTGACCTTGAGATAAGGATAGCGTCCTGAACTATTCAGGTGGGCCCAGTCAAATTCCAAGGGTCCTCAGAAGGGACAGAGGGAGGTAGGAGAGTCAGAACCAGAGACATGGCATGGGGAGGAAGCCTTGACTGGCTGCTGCTGACGCTGAAGATGGGAAAATGGGCTGTGAGCCAAGAAGGGCAGGTGGCCCCCAGCAATTGGAAAAGGCGAGAAGAGAGATTTCCCCCTACGTCTCCAGAAAGGACCACAGTCCAGCCAATACCTTGATTTTAGCCCAGTGAGACCCATTTCAGGCTAGCAGCCCCTAGAACTGTAAAATAACACATACGTGTTACGTTTTTTTTAATATTTTATTTTTTATGATGCTTATTTATTTATTTTGAGAAAGAGAGTGTGTGTGTGTGAGCAGAGGAGGGGCAGAGAGAGAGAGGGAGAGAGAAAATCCCAAGCAGGCTCCATGCTGTGAGCACAGAGCCTGATGCAGGGCTTGATCCCACAAACTGTGAGATCATGACCTGAGCCGAAATCAAGAGCCAGATGCTTAACCGACTGAGCCAGAGCACCCAGGTGCCCCTAAAGATTTTAGTTTTAAGCAATCTCTACACCCGACGAGGGACTCCAACTTACAACCCCAAGATTTAGAGTCACATGCCCTACCAACTGAGCCAGCCAGGCGTCCCACATTTGTGTTGTTTTTAAATCACTACATTTGCAGTTATTTGTTACAGCAGCAAAAGGAAACTAATACGGTTGCTGACAGTGATCAGGGCTATGAAGAAAGGGGTATAAATAGAATGATTGTCAGGGCAGGGCATGACTTTAGACAGGAAGACCTGGGAGTAACTTTGGGGCAGTTAGCTACATGGTAATCTAGAGGGACAGAGTCACAGGCAGAGGGCAGGGCAAGTGCAAAGATCCTGGGGCAGGAAGGAGCTTGGTATTGGTAGAAGTAACTATCTTTACTACCTCCTTGATGCCTTCCCACAAAAAGAGAGCCATTCTGTTGTCCGGTTTCCCAAGCAGTCAATGGTTTTTCTTGCAGACTTCTGAGTAACCTTGAAATCTGCTTGTCTGAATGTCTGGTTTCCCTCCTTAAAGCCTGGGACTGTGTCCCTGTGTCCTCTCCTTGTCCTAGTATGAGGTACTAAGGCCTCTTCTTAGGGTCTTAAGAGTATATATATTTGCCAGAGATACTGGATTTTGGAAAACACATTTCTTCATTTCAAAACTTCAGAAACTTTCCCCCCAAGTCATGAAGGAGCATAAGTGTGGCGGAGAGACGGGCAGGCACTGAGGGTCTCTCGACTTGGACTGTCAGGAGGAGAAGAAATGAAGGGACTTTGAGATCTTCCTACTCTCTTATGGTGAATTTCTTTGTAAAAATGACTAACGGGTTATCTATTAAGTCATTCAATACTTAGGAAGAAATTTGGATTTTTCCTTCTTGCGGTTGCTCAAAGTAGGGCACACCTCTGCCAAGAAATGGGGGGATTAAGATTAACCTCCAGAGGTTTTGTGAGCCCTGAGTGGTAAACAGAGGCACCATTTTCAAGCTAAGTCCAACCGGGCCTTTTGTTGGACAAATGCTTATGAACCTTCTGTCTTGTGCCAGGCTCTAGGGCAGCACAGAACCAAACGAGCCCTCACACATGTTCATGAGGCACCCACGGTTCACCAGAGCGGGGGCGGGGGGGGGGGGACAGACAACAGAGCTGAGGACCACCCACACGGAGAGGGCACGGTAGCGGGAAAAGGGGGAGTGCTATGGCAGCACAGAAGAGGGAGTGATGATATTTTAGGGGCATTGGTCGGGTCGTTCATCTCCTCCCATTTGGGGCGGGCTCCTTTTGCTACAGAAACACCTGAAACACCTCTACTTCAAGCGATATAGATCTCGGTCCAGGGGACAATCTTGATGATGGCTTGTCATCAGTCTCTGGGGTGAACATCTGTTCCATAAGGGCAGGAACAATGCCTAGGAAGTTGGCTAACTATTGTACCCCCAGCGCCCAACCAGAAGTTGCTGCGTGAACAAGCAGATGTACGAATGGGGCATCTCTGAGCTAAGTCATTCTGGAATGACAAGTCATTAAGGAATATGGTCAGGAGATATGGCTACAGAGCTGACTGGACTCGGCTTAAAAGTAGGGTCATCTCGAGCCTCCTTCAAGAAGGTTAAAGGCTCAAATGCCATACAACTCACAGCTGGTTCCATTGCTAGGGCCAAAGTCCAGTGGTTGGGAAACCAAAGGTCGAGAGCCAAACATGGTGGCAGCAGCAGACTCAGTCTGGCGCTTACCTTCCAGCCGGAGGCCCAGGCTGCCGGGTGCCTTAGTGACTAAGAGCCAAGCTAAGAAGAGAGGGAGGGTGGCCTGGCCAGAGCCAGAGCACGGCCGGTCAAATAACAGCCTTATCCTGTCACTGACTACTTGTGTGAACCAAGCAAATAGTATCAGCCCCTTGGTTTCCTTGTATTTAAAGTGAGAATAATGATAACGATACTCCCTTCCAGGATTAAACTAAAGAACACATGTCAAGTGGCTGGCTCCAAGAAGGGCTCAATCGATGGGGGGCAGTGGTGAGAAGGGACGATGAGGTAGGACCCAGGGGGAGTGAGAGGACCCTCCCTCTGACCTCTCCGGTATCCTCAAGGCTCTCTGAGAGCTGCCTAGCGGGGACCCCAGCCACCGGCCCCTGCCCTGACCCCCTCCTTCTGTCTTCCCTACTGCTTCAAAGCTGGGAATGAGCAGGCCTAGGCCAATCACAGTTCTCGAACAGGTCCCCTTCCAGACAGGACAGAGAAGCCCAAACTTGGTGCCTCCCTCTCCTCTCTGCTCCTGGGCAGTAATCTGGCCAGTCAGGATGCCTGGCCACTCACACTTCTTCCCAAGCCCCTCTGACTGTCGTGTACCAATCCCAGGACTCCTGAGTCTTCTGTGTCCCCAAATGTCTGGACTTTCTGCCTCCCCTGCAGCTGGCATCCTTAACCCTTGGCAGGCCTGGGCTTCTGCCTGGGGGTTGCTTAGCTGACTGGCCTCCTTGCTTCTCTCCCCCGTTCCTTGTTGTTGTAAATCGATCATTCATGGAGACACACATATATCCAACACTGCACTACGTGCCTCACATAAACCATCTCCGTCCACCCTGGAAATCTGCCTACGAGACACGTACTGCCTTTATCCCAGTATTTCAGAAGAAGAAACAGAGGGTAGAGGGAAGAAGACGGGAAGGAGCCTTCTCTGAAAATGCTGTGGCAGAAACTAGGAAAACACCCTGGGAAGCATCTGATGTCCTCACACAAATGTAGAAGGCGGGACCTTTAATACCCAGGAGTGAAAACCCACAAGAAGAGGACAAAGGGAAAAACCAACAAATGACAGGGCCAGTTAAAGAGGGAGATAAGCCAGATAAGGCAGGCTTGCAGCAAAGTGAAAAACTCAATGGTGAACTTCTAATCCACATGGGAGGGAGTGGCAGCCAAACGGAGACTGTGGGACAGAGGCCGCTGCCCAGAATGCAGAGGAAATTGGCATTCTGAAGGCAATGAGAAACAGGGCACGAAAAACAGGAGTGAGTAGTCAACAGATAAAGTGGATCCCGTGGAGACCCAATTTAGGACTGCTGAGTGCGGCTAGGGCAAAACAAGTTGTAACTGAAGTATGTAGCTCTTTCTGTATTCTCAAGGGTGGCAGAGAATTCATTCAGTCCATAAATATTTACCAAGTGGCCACTGCATGCCAGAGACAGTTCTGGGACAGACAATACATGAATCAAGTGAGAAGTATATAAAATCAGGTAGTTACAAGTGCCACATGGAAGATACAGCAAGATATGGGGACGGGGGTGCGGGTAGATATTTTTATGGAGTCGTCAGGGCAGGCCTCTCAGGTGAGGTACGTTCTTAGAGGAAAGACTCCCTTCTGTTGGGTAACACTACGTGGCTTCTTGCATGTGCCACAGCTAGACCCAGGACCTCATCTTGAAAGGCAAAGTCCAGAGGAGGGGCTGACTCATCTGCCGTAAAACGCAGCCGAGGTGCCTTCCCAGGGCAGAAGCTGCTAAGCTACGGATTGGTTTCTGTGCTTTTTTTGTGGTTACAGCTGGAGAAGGGGACACTGAACGCCAGGATGTTTGGCCTGGAGGTGCGTCACAGGCAATATTTGGGGGGAGGGTTGGGGAGTGAGTCCAGGAACACGGTGCAGGCGGCAGCTAAGGACAGCGGAAAGGCAGAGACCACATGGGACACGTCGTGGGCTTGTGGGCTTGTGGGGCAGTGAAACTGGATGTTCAATTTAAAATTTTCGTTTTCTGCTTTGAAATTCCCCTTAGGGAGCCCGAACCTTTGCATGTTAGGACACTTTTGGCTGCAGGTGACAGAAGACCCTAATTCAGTTACTTGAACAGAAAGAAAGACTGGACGCAGGGCGGTGACCAGGTTGGCTAATTGCGTTCAGTTCATTTAATGGCCTCATGGGGGATGGTGGCCTCAGATGCATTTCATTTTTCTGCTCTGCCCTCTGCCTATTGGCCTCTCTCTCCAGCTGCCTCTTGGGTGCGGGGGGGGGGGGGGGGGGGGAGGGGCAAAAGCCCCAGCTACCACACACTATGACAGCTTCTGAAAGGAGAAAGGGGACCATTCCGTCTTTGTGTCTCTAAGACAAATCAACCTTTCCCAGAAGCCCCACAGAACACTTCCCTTCACATTCCACCGGTTACAATTGCGTCCTATCCCCGTGCCCAAGCCTGTCAACCACAGCTGGGGATGGCCCTAGGGAGCTCTGCTTTGGGCAACAAAGAGGAAACGGGCCCATCTCGGGGGGCAAGGTGGACCAGAAGGCTTAGGGCACGAGAGGCAGGGACAGGACAAGATGTCTGGGGACAGGGAGGGGGGTGCGTAGAGAAGATAAAGACAGTCACGTAGAAGTTGACATGACAAACACAAGTCAGAAGAGCTGGCATATAAAAGCTTATTCAAAGACCAAACAGGAGAGAAGTCTGAGCCAAAGACAGACCCAAATTTGCAGAGCAAACAGGCTGAACACATTCCAGGAACTACTGACGAAAGGAAAAGGACAAGGGTAGAAAACAATTCACACCAGCTTCCAAGCAGAGAAATTAGAAAAAACGGATTCCCCATAATGGAACCAGCCCCAGGATGGCCTTGGGTTTTGCACTGGGGGCTGTTTTCTGAAGGCACTGGAAGGGTACCTCTTCCAGTGGAAGGCACTGTTGGTCCTCAAAAAATTTTATCCCCATCAAATTTCCTTTTGAGTGTAAAGGCAACTGGGGACGTTTTGAGATGTTCAGAAGCTTAGAAAACTGGCCTGCGTTCTGCAGCAAGCAAAATTTTAAAAATTCACAAAATAAATTCAATTCGATTCAGTTCAAGCCAATTCAATTCAATGTAAAGAAATGCAGCCTTCTAGAATGTGGCCTTCAAGGCCTGAAGGGACTGCTCGGCCCCCACCAGGCCCACTGCCCTCTGCATGGCCCCGGGGTGTCTTTTGCTGCCTGCACCTTCTCTGCTCCCTCTCGTTGTGCAATGTCAGGAAATGTGTGTTAGAGCCACATCCTTCGCCCAGCAGCTCAGATGGAATCTTTGCTGCACTTGGTGACCACTCAGAACAATAACAGCTACCACCCTCTTCCTGAACTTAATAACAATGGCTCAACCGTTTACCCTCCGGGACACTGTGACGAATGAACAACTTTTAGAAAGTTGTTTTGTTTTCTGTCTCCAAAAGCCACACTGCCCAGAGCAACATGACAGCCACTGTCAGGGACCAGGAACTGAGTCATGAGCCTCTCACCCGAGCGGCTTGAGCCACCGGGCTTTTTCTTCTAAATCAGGAAAGAAGACCGAAAGAGTCTATGAGGCAGAGTTTCAAATTCATTCCGTCTTCACTTAAACTTGCGTTAAAACTCGTGCGTGTTCCTGTCTTTAACAGTCCATATCCTGGATACGGTCTCAACCATGAGAAAAGACAGGAAGTTCACCGCAAACACTGATGTGACGGGGACCAGGGGCCGTTTTTATTTTCTGCTTTATTCTTCTTGGTAGGAAGGATGTCAGAACAAGGGCAAAGGTTGAGGGGTTGTAGGAATACAGCTGAAAGGACTGTGTGGACTTCGACTGTGGTGTTGGCTTTGGGACAGCCTTTTATGAGCCATGTCGTGAGCCTCCTCTCTCCCCCTGCTCACGCTCAGGCTGGCCCATCAGGACCACTCGTGCCGCTTCAAACTTGTCCGTAATCTCCCACGGAGGAGGGCCATTTTAAAAGCCACAGAGGCCTAACAGCTCATTCTGGAGTCAATGTTCCTCAGAGGAGTGTCGCTTCCCTTTCCAAGTCAGAAAAGGAGTTTGGGCTTTACAAGAAACCCAAGCTCTGGGCCTGGGAAACTCAGGCGTGAGGGGCTGAGCTGGTGTGCCTTCCTCTGGCCTCACACAGGGCTCTGAGCACTGCCCACCCCTGAGGACCAGAAGGTTCTCATGCCTTGGGGGGCAGAGAGGCTGTTGAACACCCCTCTCTCAGGCCCCTGAGGTAACTGAGACACAGAAATCCACAGCCCAAGGAGCAGAGCAGAGGGAGACCGGTCACCACAAGATCTGCCCCCTTCCCACCACCCTTAGGCACTTGCCTAGAATCTTCTAGAATACCACCTCCCCTTCTCCCCACCTCCCCTTTCTCTGCTGGCTCTGCCCCACACCTATTTCCACGCTGTCTTCTGTCAAAACAGCCCCCCACCCTCACCCACCTCTACTCCTCCCCCTTCCTTCCTTTTTTCTTCCTCTTCCTCTTTTTCTCATTCATTTCTCTTTCCTTCTTCCCTGTCTCTCCATTGTCTTTCTCCCCCCATCTTTCCATCTCATTTCCTCCATTTTTCCTTCCCTCCCTCACCTGAGCATAAGGTAGGAGTGACTTACGTTGGTTTCCTCTCGGCCAATAAAGACAGCAGTGGCGGAGGTGATGGCTCCCCCATGTCAGCCGGTCACCCGGGTGGGTGTTCTACACGTTTTATGCTTTCCTGCCTTAGTGCCAGCTGCCTCATTGATTCGCCACAAGGCCCAAATGCCAGTGACGACCAGTGTCATCAACAACCGTGGGAAGGAAGAGAGGCCTCTCTGAGAGGCCACATGGCCCTGCCTTCTCATCCTCCCTTGCCAGAGTTCACCCTTCCCAGGGGGCCAACACCCAGCCAGGTCTGGACACGCTTTTGGGGTGGAGACCCGGGTCTGAGCTCCACCGTCTGTACGCGTCAGCCACACTCGTACTTAACAGCAGGGGTGGGGGTGGGGGGGGCGTTGAACGAAGTTAGTTTACATCCTTCCCTCCCCTCTCTGATCATCTGGAAGCCTGAGAAAGGTGGAGAGAGAGCAAGGTCACAGAGGGCCAGAATTGCTTCCTCTTGCGGGTCATGATGCACTCATCATGAGGTCCCTCTACAAAGAACGGACGGATGGACCAGGAGTGGCCCTTTGGTTTTGCCAAAAAGACAGACGCCCCAGGAGAAGAGCGGACGCAATTAACACGAGAAAGCCAGTAAAGCCTTTGCCGCTTCACTTGGCCAAGTTTTTCAGGCCCAATTCTTATTTTAGGAGCCTCACCTTCTGGTGGCACCGAGCAGACTCAGGTGTAAGGAGTGAGTTATTTAGAAACTGTGGCTCAGCTCAGAAAAGAGTATGAGGTTTTGCCTCGACATGAAAAGAGGAACCAGAGTTAAAGTAAGCGGCAGTTGGCGGGGACCAAGGCCCCGTCGAGTCTCTGACTTCACCTCATGGCGCACGTGCTTTAACCAGCCCCTCAGCAGCCAGCTACTCTCGTTATTTCGGTAAGGTGCTGTCTTTTTATAGGAAGCTGTATCCTTAGGCGTGGAAGCTTCCACAGGCTGCCCAGTCCTCACGGATCCCCGCACCCTGGTGACCTGCTGTTGGCCGCCAAAGAGGTCGCAGGCCCAGTGCCGGGGTCGGGAGCACACGTGTCCAGCGGGGCCCCAGCTCTTCTAGGGAACCTGCCCGCCCATCACCCTGGCTGGGCGTGGTCTCAGGTAACCCTCTGTCCTCACACTCTGACTGTGGGGCAGGTAGTGGCTCAGGCAGCCCTTTCACACACAGGCCCGTGGCCCCCGAGTGGCCTGTGCAGAGAAAGCTGTTGGTGGCTGAGCCACCCAGATTACCTCTGGGGACTGGAACTGAGAAGTGCACCTGTTGGTGGGAGAAAGAGCGGACCCACAGAGAAGGGCTGAGTCGCGGCAGGCTGCACCCGGGTGCAGGGCCCCAAACCCTCTGGTCCCAGGCCAGGCCTTCTCCCTCGGTGCCCCGCCACCCCGCCACGCACAGCCACACAGGCCACCCAGCAGCA
This sequence comes from Lynx rufus, assembly GCF_022079265.1. Classification (NCBI taxonomy): domain Eukaryota; kingdom Metazoa; phylum Chordata; class Mammalia; order Carnivora; family Felidae; genus Lynx; species Lynx rufus. The sequence continues at coordinate 6,969,355 of NW_025814834.1, forward strand.
AGGGCGTGAAGGTGAGTGGGGGGGGGCGGGGCACACTAGACGCAGTCTATACGTGTTTACAGGCCGTGGGTACCGCTGTATATACAAGAAGCCACAAAGTTGTGTCTTTTCCAGCTTAAGGCCTAGTCATATTTAAAGTCTTCTGCCCTTTGAAGGAAAAGAAGAAACCACAAGGGGAAAAAAAGATCAAAAGCATTGACCAACTTTTAACTTAAGAGAGTGTAGACTCCTTTCAGCAAACCACCTGTCAGGGATGCCAACCCGGCCAGGAAAGTTCACACGGTCCTAGACATACGGAAAGTTGTAGAGGCCGCTGAGGCCCGCTGCCCGCCCCACACGGGCCTCCCCGAGGGCCTCACCCTGCAGGCGAGGAGCCCACGTGAGAGACAACCGTACCAGTGGTCAGCGGCCGCCAGGGACATGAACGGACAGTCTTATACTAGATGTGCTACCATTCATCCCTGGTGACCAAGCCGAGACAGGGGGACACCCCAGGCTAGCCAAAACTCTTCAGATGGATACTCTTCAGATACTGGTGTAGGTGCACATGTGGAAAGGACGAAGAAGCCAAAAGCGGCTCTCAGCCTGACCTCTACCTGGTGGAGTAATTCCGAGTGAGCCCAAACTTGTATCTCCCAGAAGCCCCTGCATCAAACAGCCCCAGCTGCCTGAGGAGGCAGCTTCACAACGCCCTGGGTTGGTTCAAGCATGCCCTTAGGACATCACTCTCTGACAAGTGGCTCATTGAAGTGATTCCTTTGACCCTGTAAATAGGCTCCCCAGAGGCGCTCTACTCCACACAGCTTCTCCCCAGAGGCGCTCCACTCCACACAGCTTCTCCCTCTTGACACGTTTCCAGTGACCTGTGCCCCAGGGACTCGCCTGCTGTCCTGCCCTCTAGTCCAGCCCTGTTTCCACAACTGCATCTAGTTCTGCACAAAATGCATCCTTCCCTTCACGTCTGGAATCAACGATAGGGCCCCACCTCTCTTCCTCCACTTTTACTTTCTTTTCAACTAAAAGAAAGACCCACAGACCCCGTTGCTGCTCCTACATGACACGGTGTCCCAGCCCTGCTCTATTCCTCCGCTCTGCTCCACACACAGGTGCACCCCATTTGTGGGTGCCTCTCGAGAACGGAGCATGACTCCTCTGTCCCTGCTGAGGACACTGAGAGCATCACCTCCTTTGTTCTGACCACCCCCATGCTCTCTTAAAGCAGCCAGATAAAAATAGCTCCCCTGGCCTCCACCCCACTTGGTTGTCATGCACTGTGGTCACACAGAGCCCGTGGTGTTTGTCATGCAAACTATGTGTAGGGTGGTCTTTCCAGACTTGGAAAGACTTGTGCAGCTGATTCTTTGTTAACATTTAACGGCAAGTTTTACACACTTGGACTTTACCTGGTGCAGCCAGATGCCATGAGCATCAGCCTTGGGCAGAACAGGCGTCTGTGAAGTGAAAGTTACCGTCTCACGCCAACCCGCCGGGCAATCATCTAGTCCCTCAGGAAAAACGGTCTGTTCTCCTGGAAGCTCCCCCTCCTCTCCTCCCTGGCCCACTGACCTTCACCCAGCTGAGCTCACTGAAGAAAAGAATTGACAAGCCACAGTCCCCTTCCTCTGTCTCTGGGCATCCTTCCTCACCATCATTCTCCTTTGCACTCAGGAACACAAGTTAATGTCTGTCAGGCCTGCTTCCTCGTGTCACAGAGCGGGGTTACTCTGCAGGGTCACAGTTTAGCCACTAAGCCACCCCCAACCACAGACTTCTGGGGGAGAAAGAGGCTCAGCCAGGCCCTCATGTCCAGGCTGTCTAGGGCACAGGCTTTTCTCCTCTTCTTCTTCTTCTTTGTCACCTACTTCTGCCAACACGGGCTCCACGCAGGGCCAGGTGTCTAGGTTGATAAAGGGCTTACCTGGACAGTGAATTTATCATCTTCATTGGGCAGAATCCTGTACGTGTAAACACAATTCCGATACCTGAAATAGACCAAAGACTTTATCAGAACCCATGCAAGAGAATTCATTTCTCTGGAGAATTCCTGACCTGGCTGGAGGAATCTGGGCATGATGTCTCTGAACTTTGGAGCTGATCATACCGAGGTGGAGATCGGCCTTGACATAGAGCAGTCCTGCACCAAGCCCCCTTCCCCGCCCCCTCCACACCCAAGGAACTTTAGGAAGAAAGGCAGTGGGGTCTTTTGCGTGTGATTTATGTTGGTGCTTGACAGCTTTGTGGTCTGATTTAAAGGAATCCCCCATCAAGACATAGCTTCGTTACAGGAGTTCCACTTACTCAGCCCCTCCTGGGTGCCTGGCACTTTGCTCAACATTTATACGTGTTGGGTAACTAGATCTTAAAATTATACCCCGATTTTTAAAAATTTAAAACCATGCAGAAAGGTAAAGGATGAAAAATAAATGTCTCCTTCTCCTGCTCCTATGGAGCCCCACTTCTTAGATTTACTACTCCTTTTTGTAAGCCATTCCGGAACTTTTAAACAGACATGCAAGCTTATATGTCCCTCTCTTTTTAAATGCAAATAATATCATAGTATACATGCTGTTCTGAAATTTGCTTTTCTCACCAAAAAAAAAAAAAAAAAAACCAACAAAAAAAAAACTTAGAATTCTTCCCAACTCATGTTCCACCATGTGGTTGTGTGATCATTTATTTGACCAGCCTATGATGAGAGATGAGTAGTTACTTCTTAACTTTTTATCATCTCTGTGCCTACATCTCACATGCACTGGTGAAGTCACAGATTCAGCCTCCCCGTCAGTACAACGGGGACAGTAACAACACCTACCTGTTGCTGTGTCGATTAAGTGAGTTAACGTACGAAAAGCATTTCTTCTCATTTTTTAATGTTTACCTATTTATTTAGGAGAGGGAGAAAGCACATGCACGTGGCCGGGAGAGACAGAGAACTCCAAGGAGCACGACGTGGGGCTTGAACTCACGAACTGTGAGATCATGACCTGAGCCAACGTCAAGAGTCAGATGCTTGGCCGACTGGGCCAACTGGCACCCCTGAAAAGCATTTGAATATGCCTGGAGCACGCTAAACCCTGCACGTGCTGACATTTACTAGCGGTTGTGGGGAGGTCGGCATGAGAAGAGCTGGACACGGACTCTAGATTTTGAGACAGGGACTACCGATTGCCTTCCCGTGAGGCTGTGTCACTTTTTTCTCCCACTAACCGGATATGTCTGCTTCCCCACACCCTGCCAACTGGCTGTTATCAGACATTTCAATCTTTGCAAATCTGAGAGGTGAAAGAAAAATGATCGCTTACTTTAATCTGCCTTTCTTTATGAGGGAGGTTGAACGCGTTCTCTTATGTTTCATAGTTGTCTTTCTTTTTCTGCGAATTTCTTTTTACAAACTGACATTTTCTGCGAATTACATTTTTTAAGATCATCTTTTGTTTATTTATTTGCCAGACTTTGATAGATGCTACACTATTTTGGAGTTGTCATTGACAGTGCTCATGGGACTTTTTTTTTTTTTTTTTTTTAGCTGTGTTTTACGATTTTATGTGGTCAATTTTACAATCTTTTTTGGCTTTTGAACCAATGGATATTTCAAGAAAGTTTTAGAGAATGTTTTGTGTAATTTCACTTCCACCTGGTTCAGTTCTCACAGGGAAGTTTCTTTTCCTGTCTTGTCTCATCTCTGAATTCTCAGCAACCTGCACCCTGTCTCCAGAGCCTGAGCTGACAGCACACCTGGCTTATATCAGAGATGGCAGGGATGACTCTCTAGGCCACTGCCACGTCACCTCCCGCACAGGTCCCAGAAACGGAGGACGGCCCCAGGACCCCAGTCCAAGCCCCCCGTCGCCATCCCCTCCAGCCTCAGCCCCCTGTGCAAAGCAAGCAACAAATGCCAAGAGTGGCTCCGCCCTGCTACCCCCTTATCTTCCACTGCTGGCTCTCGAGACACTTCCTCCAGTAGATATGCAAATGATACCAGGGCCAGAAGAGTCTCATTTGGCTGAGGGCAGCTGGTTTGTGCAAGAAGTTCAGCAGGCCCAAAACACCAGCCCCTAAAGCAAAAGAACAGGGTCCCAAGGAGAGGGGCGCAGACAGCTGCACGGAACCGGAAAGGCCCTTCAGTTAATCAAGTGTGGCAGACGAGCCGTTATGGCCTTTTCAGAGAAGTTCTAGGAACACCGAAAGACAGACTCAGTTCCATGTTGTTCAAACAGACCAGGATTCAGAAGCTAGTCCGATAGGAAGAGAGGACATTTCCCCTTAGACAGTGATATCTCAGCAGCCCCAGCGCACAGGGCCAGACAAGCCAACCCCGGAGCCGGGTCATTTCAGGTCTTTGTGGGGAAAATGCACGACGTCACCACCACCACCACTCATGCCACACACACAGCCCACAGGAGATGAGTTGGTCCAGACTGGATGCCGTGGGGCTCCGGGGGCTCCGCGGGCAGGTGGAGGGGGGCACCCCTTGGTCTCCCTCACTCCTCAGCAGCTACACCGCATTCCGGTCCCAGATGCACAAACGTTGTACAAATACACACATGTACACACACACAACACGCATATACGTGTACATACAAGCGTATATCCACATACGGACGTGGAACCGACATGTACACGCACAATCTCACATGTAAAATGTTTCAAGTGAAGATTCCACGACTCTATCAGCTTTGACAACGACCACACGGGAACGCAATCCAGACAACGTGCTTGGCTGCGTCATCCAGCCCTTCCCAGCTCTTTTGGGGTGATTCAGTAACAATTTAGGGTGCTAACACAGGCCCTCGACTGCTACTCCTTCCAGTGAGTGGGTCGCATTTCAGGGTGACTGTGTTAGCAACAGTCCCACTGGAGACCCACGTTGGGATGGTGCTGGGCTGGGTATGGAGGAGGCTGTCCCACCTCAGATGACGTGGGGCTTACAGCAAATTTCCCGCATGACTCCCGACAGCTGCCAGGTGCCCATCCTGTTCTAAGAGGGAAGATGCTTCCCGGGAAGGGCATTTCCTGATCAATCCCAATATGGTTGCAGAAGTTATACGTAAATGCAAGAGGACAAGCGGGGGCACCTGGGTGGCTCAGTGGGTTGAGCGTCCAACTCAGCTAAGGTCATGATCTCGCGGTTGGTGAGTTCAAGCCCCACGTTGGGCTCTGTGATGACAGCTCAGAGCCTGGAGCCGGCTTTCGGCTCTGTGTCTCCCTCTCTCTCTGCCCCTCTCCTGCTCGCACTCTGTCTCTCTCTTTCTCAAAAATAAATAAACATTAAAAAAAATTTTTTTTAATGCAAGAGGACAAGGAAACAGAAGTAGGAAGAAACACCACAGCACTTTTATTCTCTCAGATAAACAGGACTATATCTGTATGACTATTCCTAGCCAAATAAACACTGACGAGCATACCCAGAAACATCCTTTGCCACGGCGAGCCCCATGGGGGGAGAAAGAGAGAGAAAGAGAAAGAGGCAGAAATCAAACTCTAAAATTCAAGAACCTCATGAGTGTCTCTGTCTCGCTTTGCTGATTGGCTTAGCATGCCCTATAATTGTTTTTAAGTCCCTTTGTAACTCTTGTTACATATCAGTTCAATTTCTAGTGCTGTTTGTACATGTTTTGTTTTTCTTGCTTAAGTGTTGTAGACAAGATGGGGTGGGAGAACAAGGGGTGGAAACCTTGTGTTCAAAAAAGCCACTTGGACCCGTATAGAAACAAGGGAAAATGTGGGTCAGCCCTAGGAACCAACAGTGTTTGTTCACCGTTCACCACCAGAACCTCAAAGAATCCCAGAGAAAGAGAGTAAGAAAATGGATGAATTACAAGAAGCCATTAGTTCAGAAGAGAGAAGGTGAGGGAAGGCCAGGTGGCCGGGTGAGAGGCAGAGGGGAGGCAGCCAGAGTGCTGTTGGGGGTCTGCTGAGCACCCTGCCCCAGCAGTCTGGGGGTCCAGCACATTGTTCCTTATATGAGACCCCTGGGAGGAAGCCCACCTATCCTTGAGGCCATACCACCCCTCATCACTTACTCCCATCAGCTAGATCTCGGATCAGGGCTCCCACCCCCATCCTTGCTGGTCCTTTTTTTTTTTTTTTTTTTTTTTTTGCTGGTAAGAGGATTTGGGCAAAAACCCACTCTGATCTCCAAAAGAATCTGACTCGACGTTTCCTGACAGTTCTTTGTCAGAAAAGAAAAACCACCAGGCATATGAAAACATAATGCCACTCAAAAGAAGGGCATCATTTTTCTAAGGACTCAAAGGCGTTACCTCCATGTTTCATAGAATCACTGCGAAAAGAATAAAAGACATTCTGGAGAAGTCTGGTTGTGAACTCAGCACACCATTGCATTGCTGGTGTGGGAAAAGTCAGTTGTGAGAACTGAGCAGCATGAGACAAAGGAAAAGTGATCAGAAGTGGAAAACGTGGAGTTCATGAGTCAGCACTAAATACCACAACAGCTCGTGTCCTGGGGAATGTTAACGGGGAAGAAAAGTTCGAGAAATTCAGTACAGAAAGAAAAGATAGGGAGGGAAGATAAGCGACAACAAGGATCTCTGTCCGCATACACGCATAAAAATAGGGGTTTCTGAAAGCACAGATGCTTTTTTTTAAAGCTTTTTAAAAAATGTTTATTTATTTATTTTGAGAGAGAGAGAGAGAGTACACGCATGCAAGTTGGGGAGGGGCAGAGAGAGGAGAGAGAATCCAAAGCAGGCTCCATGCTATCAGCACAGATCCTGATGCAGGGCTTGATCCCATGACCCGTGAGCCGAAATCGAGTTGGACGCTTAACCGACTGAGCCACCCAGGCACCTGAAATATTTAAAAATTATCTCTGGGGCACCTGTCTGGCTCAGTTGGGAGACCATATGACTCTTGATCTTGGGATCATGAGTTCAAGCCCCAAGTTGGGTGTAGAGATTGCTTAAAAATAAATTTTTTTATGGGCATGCAAGCTGGTGCAGCCACTCTGGAAAACAGGATGGAGCTTCCTCAAAAAACTAAAAATAGAACCACCTTACGACCCAGCAATTGCACTACTAGGCATTTATCCACAGGATACAGGTGTGCTGTTTTGAAGGGACACATGCACCCCCATGTTTATAGCAGCACTATCAACAATAGCCAAAGGATGGAAAGAGCCCAAATGTCCATCAATGGATGAATGGATAAAGAAGATGTGGTATATAGATACAATGGAGTATTACTCGGCAATCAAAAAGAATGAAATCTTGCCATTGGCAACTACGTGGATGGAACTGGAGGGTATTATGCTAAGTGACATTAGTCAGAGAAAGACAAAAATCATATGACTTCACTCATCTGAGGACTTTAAGAGACAAAACAGATGAACATAAGGGAAGGGAAGCAAAAACAATATAAAAACAGGGAGGGGGACAAAACAGAAGAGACTCATAAATATGGAGAAAAAACTGAGGGTTACAGGCGGGGTTGTGGGAAGGGGGATGGGCTAAATGGGGGAGGGGCACTAAGGAATCTATTCCTGAAATCATTGTTGTACTATATGCTAACTAATTTGGATGTAAATTTTAAAAAATAAGAAATAAAATTTAAAAAAATAAATAATTTTTTTAAATAAAAAATAAATGAAAAATAAAAATGATCTCTATAAGTGGCTCTGAGGAAAAGCACCTCTGCCCAACTTTTTTAAATAATGATGATGCCACATAAATGTCTCCATATTTTATAAAACTTACATGACTCTTAAGCCACAACCTGACCCAAATCACATAAATCGATCTCCCCTATGCACACGTACACAAAAATCCTAAATAATTCAGAATACAATCAAAAGTTATCATGATCAAAACCAGTTAATTTTAACCATGCAAAAATGGTTAATGTCAGGGACTTTATTTATTTATTTATTAAAAGGTTTTTTTTTTTTACATTTTATTTATTTTTGCAAGACAGAGAGAGAGAGAGAGAGAGGGAGACAGCACGTGAGCAGGGGAGGGGCAGAGAGAGAAGGAGACACAGAATCCGAAGCAGGCTCCAGGCTCCAAGCTGTCAGCACAGAGCCCGATGCGGGGCTCAAACCCACAAACCATGAGATCATGACCTGAGCCGAAGTCAGATGTTTAACCAACTGAGCCACCCAGGCGCTCCAATGTTAGGGACTTCATAAAATTAAGCTATTATACTGAAATAAGGGAAACAATGTGTCATCTCAATAGACACTAAAAAGGCATTTGATAAAATTCAATACTTAGTCATTCAAAACTATTTACAAACCTAGGAAAAGATGGGTCCTTGTTTAATGTGACAATGAGCAACAACTAACTTTTATCAAGTGCTAACTCCATGCAGGTATTGTACCAAATTCTTTCCAGGAACTGTCACGTTTGATTCTCATAGAACTTCCTGAGGTAGATATGTTCTCTTCCCAATACCCTCCGCTGCAGTGTTTTAGAAATACTGGCCAATGTAATAAATTATGAAATCTAAATCAGAGTTATAAGTATTTGGACAGTAGACCACAAAATGATCACGATTTACATACAACAGGATTGTCCATCAAGAAAATCCAAGAGAAGCAAATGAAAAGCAATTTGAAACAAGGAGGAGTAAGGTAACAGAATAAAAGGTGAATTCATGAAACCTGTAACTTTCCTGTATGTTCTCAGTTACCACAAAAGGGTAACTGCAGGGGGAAAGCTATCATTTACAAAACTAACAAAATTGTAAAGTAATCAGAAGTAATCATAACAAGAAATATGAAGGATCTGTATGAAGAAAATGACACAATTTTAAATAGGGGTAGCTATACTTATCATTAAGACTAATACTAAAATGTCCCTTTTCGCAAGTTATATTATGGATTTCATGGAATTCTAATTGAAGGTGCAACTGTCTTTTTTCCCAACTCGACAAAATTATTAGCTGGTTTGCCTGGGAGGATACTTGAAAACAATAGATGTGAAAATCCTAAAATAAAATCGTTTATAAAATTGTGGTGATGCATTTGGCATGATAGTGATGTAAGAAAACAGACAATAGGCAGAACAGGGTTGACAGGCAAGAAAGAGATATATAAGACTTACTATACAGTGAAGGATGAATCAGAAAAGGAAAAGAAGTAAATCATTCAGTGAAAGTTCTTGAGAAAGACGATTGGCTACTCGAAAAAAATACACATACATCCTTGGCTTAGGCTACTCATTAAATTAATTCCAGAGAGATTAAAGTGTCAAATGTAAAAAACAAAACAAAACAAAAAACAAAAAACTGGGGGCACCTGGGTGGTTCAGTCGGTTTAGCATCCCACGCTTGATCTTGGCTCGTCATGATCTCACAGTTGGTGAGACTGAGCCCTGTGTTGGGCTCTGTGTTGACAGCATGGAGCCTGCTTGGGATTCTCTCTTTCCCTGCCCCTCCCCCTCTCTCAAAATAAATAAATAAACATACAAAAATGAAAAATTTATCATCTTTCCATCTGTTTTTCCCAAATACTTTGCACATGATGTACAATTAAATTCAATCCACCCAATGACACTACTACATAGGTATTATTTAAACAATTTTTTTTAAACGTTTAATTTTTGAGAGACAGAGAGAGACAGAGCATGAGCAGGGGAGGGGCAGAGACAGAGAGAGGGAGTCACAGAATCTGAAGCAGGCCCCAGGCTCTGAGCTGTCAGCACAGAACCTGATGCAGGGCTCGAACTCACAAGTGAGATCATGACCTGAGCTGAAGTGGGATGCTTAACCGACTGAGCCACCCAGGCACCCCAAAAGGTATTCTTAGCCTGGTTTTCAGATAAGGAAACCAAGGGCCCGTGGAATTAGACAACTTGCTGGAGGTTGGACAGGCAGAGTCCTCCTTAGCCCAAGTCTATCAAGTTCCAAAGGCCCTGTCCTAACCCTCCTGCCTCCCACTAAAAAAAAAAAAAAAAAAAAAACCCAGAATATCTTGAGCGGAGGGACTCTCTACATTTAAAAGCAAAGGAGAAAGAGAGAAAAAAATCACAAAGGAAAAAGAAGGAAAAAGTCTCTGAATGTCAAGAAAATCACAAAGTTTAACCACAGTGCAAATATTTGCAACAAATGTGATACAAAGACTTTATGCAAACAGATAATAGAAAAACCACACAGCAGCTTCAAAAGCAAAATGTCAGAGAGAATGGACAGACCATTCGCGGAAGAGGAATGATGAAGGTCAACGCACCTGTCAAACAAGTTTACCACGACTGCAATCAAGAAATGCAAAGAGAAATGAACAGGTATTAACCACCTTTCACCTTGCAACTTAATAATGTTTTTTTAGGAGCAAAGATTCAGCACACGGCCGCTGGAATGAGGTAGGCACTCTCTTGTACAGCCGACCAGAGCACAAAGTGGAACCACATTCTGGAGAGCCGTTGGTCTTTCTGTATCAAGAATCTAAAAAGTATTTCTATCCTTTGATCCAATAATTCCACCTCTGGGAATCTATACCCAGAAACGTCACAATTCTGCACAAAGACCTCCATCACCATCGTATTTATAACAATAAAACACTGCTGGCGACTTAAATGTCATATCACACAAGTCATTTCATCAATTGTGGCACATGTTGTGCTAGAATCTTGGCGCCCGCTAAACATGATATTTAGGAAAATTTTTAACCAACTGAGGAATGTTAATGTAACACAGACCAAAATTATGTGCGTATAGCTAGATATAATATTACAGAGATTTCTACATCCCTGGAGAAAGAGGAATAAAGAGAATGAGAAGGTACACATACAAATTAGCAGTATTCACGTTTGTCTCTCAATAGTTGGGTGATTACTTTCCTTCTTTATACCTCTTTGCACATTATGCTTAATGCTATTTTTTTAAGATTTTTTTCCAGTTTATTTCTTTTGAGAGAGAGAGAGAGAGAGTGAGAGAGCAAGTGGGAGAGAGTCAGAGAGAGAGAGAGAATCCCAAGCAGGCTCTACACCATCAGCGCAGAGCCCGATGTGGGGCTCAAACCCACAAACCGCCAGATCATGACCTGAGCTGAAGTCTGATGCTTACCTGACTGAGCCACCCAGGCTCCCCTTAACACTATTTTTTTTTTAAGTTACTTGAAAGAACACTGCGCTGTTTATCAGAAGATCTATTTCTGCATCGTCACTGACGCCTGTGATGGCCTCAACAAGCCTCGAGACTCTGGAGGGCAGGGTCCTGGCTATGAGTGCAAGGCCGGACCAGCTGATGCTCTGGGGACCAGCCCTGTCTGGGGTGATTTTTACAACGCAGTTGAACCCAAGTTGTTTGGGTCCTGGTACTTGTTAATACAATGCTTTTCTTCCTTTCTTTTTTTTTTTTAATTTTTTTTTTAACGTTTATTTATTTTTCAGACAGAGAGAGACAGAGCATGAACAGGGGAGGGGCAGAGAGAGAGGGAGACACAGAATCTGAAACAGGCTCCAGGCTCTGAGCTGTCAGCACAGAGCCCGACGCGGGGCTCGAACTCACAGACCGTGAGATCATGACCTGAGCCGCAGTCGGACGCTTAACCGACCGAGCCACCCAGGCACCCCGATACAATGCTTTTCTAATTAACGGACAACGGGGGTATGAAATGAGCACGGGAGAAAGGAAAGATCTGGTCCCCAGAGCTGCAGGCTTATTCTACCCGCTCTGCTCCGGCAGGGCCCGCTTCGGCCACCTGCACTGATCCCCACCCCGTCCACATGCTGGGCTGGTTCCCTCTGCAGAGCCTGAGGACTTTTGTCCCCTCAGTAGCTCCCTCCCAAATGGGAACTAGTCAATCCCTCTTAAGACGGCCTCCATTCCTTGATTTTATCTTCAATCTGCCTGGTGCTTCTTCCTGGCATCCATGCCCCAGACCCTTCTCTCCGTCAGGCTTCCGGGAGCTCAACCCTGGCCCCAGCGGCCACTGGACACTCATGCGCCATTCAAGTGCTCTTCCTGCCTTATCTTTTTGAGCACTTCCTCTGAGGAGGCCCCACATGACAGCTCACTGTCTCCCGGAGGCTCCTACAGGGCTCCAGGAAGTTCTAGAAGTGTCACTCTGCCGGTGCTCTCTCTCCTTCTGCTGTGGAACTTTCTCCACAGAGGGGCCCTATACTCCTCTGCATCTGAAATGTCACTACTCACTTTATGAGTTGTAAAAAATAACGGCCAGGGTTTAGTGGGTGTTGACCGTGTGTGCCTGGCCTTGGGTCACACATTTTGCCCACATTCTCCCATTTTTACCCTCTCAGTAATCCAATGACAACAACAGAAAGACAAATAGGCCGACTTTTAAAATGGGCAGAGGATCTGAAGAGACATTTCTCCAAATAAGATAGACAAATGGCCGGGGCGCCTGGGTGGCTCAGTCGGTCGGGCGTCCAACTTCGGCTCAGGCCATGATCTCACAGTCTATGAGTTCAAGCCCCGTGTCGGGCTCTGTGCTGACGGCTCAGACCCTGGAGCCTGCTTCGGATTCTGTGTCTCCCTCTCTCTCTGCCCCTCCCCCGTTTGTGCTCTTGTCTCTCTCTGTCTCAAAAAGAAATAAAAACATTAAAAAAAAAAAAGATAGACAAATGGCCAATAAACACGAAAAGAAGCTCGACGTCGTTAATCATTTAGGGAGACGCAGCCCCAGGTCACAATAAGATGCCACTTCACAGCCACCAGAATCATTATCACCAAAAAGATAGTAACGGGGGTTGGTGAAAATGTGGAACAGTCATGGCTGATGGGAACGTAAAACGGTGCAGCTCCTGTGGAAAACAGTGTGACCGTTCCACAGAAAGCTACCATTACTATTTGACCCAGCAATCCCACCCAAGACCATTGAAAACACGTGTTCGCACAAAACCTTGCACATGGGGGCGCCTGGGTGGCTCACCCAGGTAAGTGCCTGACTCTTGGTTTCAGCTCAGGTCACGATCATGGGCGCGGTTTGTGCATTCGAGCCCCACGTCAGGCTCTGCGCTGACATTGTGGAGCCTGCTTGTGATTCTCTCTCTCCGCCCCCCCTTCTGCCCCTCCCTCACTTGTGCTGTCTCTGTCTCTCTCAAAATAAATAAACTTAAAATTTTTTAAAATGTTTATTTATTTATGAGCACGAGAAGGGGAGGGGCAGAGAACGAGAGACGCACAGAATCAGAAGCAGTCTCCAGGCTCCAAGCTGTCAGCACAGAGCCCGACGCGGGGCTCGAACCCACCAACCGTGGGACCATGACCTGAGCCGAAGTCAGACGCTTAATCAACTGAGCCGCCCAGGCGCCCCAATAAATAAACTTTAAAAACAAAACCAAACCACAAAAACCGTGTACATGAATGTTGACAGCAGCATTTCTCATAATAGCCAAAAAGTGGAAACGACCCCAACGTCCACCAACTGATAAATGGATGATTAAAATGTGGCCTAGCCACACAACGGACTATTATTTAACCGTAATCATGCTACAACATGGCTGAACTCCAAAAGCATTAATGCTGGGTGGAAAAAGCCAGACACAAAGGCCGCATATTGTATGATTCCATTCACATAAAATATCCAGACCAGGCAAGTGTCAGCAAGTCTATTAGTGGTTGCCAAGGGTTGGAGGGTGGGGAAATCCCGAGTGAGTGCCTGTGAGTACAGGGTTTCTTTTTGGGATGATGGAGTTAGACAGTGGTGATAGTTGCACAACGCTAAGGATGTCCTAAACACCACTGAATTGTACACTGTGCAAAGGGTGATTTTATGGGATGTGAATTATACCTCAATAAAAACAAATTAACCCCAGGAGTGGGCACCTCTCCAGCGAGGACGCTGGGTGGGCGCAGGCAGGTTAGCATCTCGCAAACACTAGAACTCACATCGAACGCAGCCAGTCACGGAGGGCTGTCCGCTAAGCACTGTGTCGCACGGCATGGATTGAGGCGGGAAGGGCAGACTGCCTGTCAGCCCATCTCTGGGGCAACGAGGAACGCCTGGCCAGGAGCACCGCAGCCATTTCACCACGTTTGGGTTCACACTCCAGGAGAGCGGACCCTTCGACGGGGAGGCACCAGTGTCTGTGCCCAGGTGAAGTTAACCCGCCAAGCAGGCCAGCTTGCAAAACACACCGAAGCCAGAGCCTACGCTGGTTCTGGAAGAGCTGCCCTGGTGTGCTGGGCACGGGCGCAGAAAGCCTGGAGACCGTCAGCTTCACCAGGTTGTTCTGAGTCCCTCACCGTGCACAGAAGACGCCAGTGAGCCATTGAACCCACAGGCCTTCACGGGCGCTCCACTCTCTCCCGTCTTGCGCACAGAAAGAAAACTCAGAAGAAAAGAACACTTGGACCAACTCTGACGTAAACTGGGTTTCAAGAGCCCGTGGTCCTCCGGCCTGGCTAGAGGCTACCGTCTGGGCCAGTATTGGGCCCCACTTTCTGTCAACACCAGCTACGAAAACCAGTGTATTTCTTTGCATTGCACAAAAATAATCAGTGAGCAGTGCAAACTTGACTGAAACTTTGGAAGCGAATTGGAGGAAAGGGGGTTGTATCCATGCGTTCACACCACAGGAAATGGCTTTATGCCTCTCCTGGACATTTCTGCCCCCCCCCAGTCCCTTCTCTGTGTCCCCCCTTTCCGGGCCTACCCGATCCCACACAGCCCCAGGCTTGCTGGCTCCCCTCTGTTTCTCCTTCCTGAGAACGGCCTGAGTTCAAGTCCTGACCCTGCCATTTATCGGTCCTGTAAACGTGGCATGCTACCTAACCTCTCTGGGCCTCAGTTTCCTCGTCCTTAAAGTGGGGATAATAACAGGACTTCCTCCGAAGGTCGCTGGCGACGGTGAGTTAATACATGTAAAGAGCCTGGAACAAAGCCTGGCACATAGTTAGCCTTCGTGAATCTCTTGCGGTTATTTTTAGGCAGAACAGGTGAGCAACCACCTTTTGTGAGGGGAGCAAGGCTTAGGGCCTGCTCTACCCCAACTGGCCTGTCACACTTCCTAACGAGAAGGCGGCCTTCTCTGAGGGAGCTTTTGGTGACTGAATGTCATTCCTGTGCTTCTTCATCTTTGGGGCCGTGCTGACGAGGCCACAATCCAGGCTGCCTGGCCGCCGTCCCCGGGAAGGAGGCCGTGGGTGGACCTGGGCGTCTCGGGGAAGGCTGTGTGTTGAGGAAACCGAGATTACTTCCCCACCCCCCCCACCCCGCCCCCCCAGCTGGCTGGACGAGGCAGCACATGTCTGCCCCTCCTCCAGGAGGGAAGCCAACTCTAGTGTGCTACAGTGGGAACGCCACTCCACTGGGCAGACTGTGTTCCCAACCACGCTGGGCCATTGTTCTGGTTCTGCCTGTGTGGCCTGAGCCAGGGGAGGCTGGCCCTGCTGACTCCTGGCTCTTACATCGGGGGGACCCCCATCCCCAAAGGTATGTATCTCTTTTCTGTAGCATAAAGCACCTAACAGGTGCACTGGTGCCACGTGGGGGTGCTGTCCTGGCCGGAGAGGAGGGCACAAGCTAGATGGCCTCTTAGTATGCCCATCCCAGCTGGGCCGGATGCCCCCTCCAGCCTCCCCTGCGGTGGGACTGAGTGTGGTCAGGTGAGCACGACGGAGGCCCCATCTAGAAGAGCACACTGTCGCTTGTGTTTCCAAGCCCCCTTGCCCCAAGACGGCAGAGCTGCCTGGGGCCTTCCCCCTCCGGCTCTCAGGGCCCAAGACGGGCCTCCAGGCCTCCCTAAAGCGGGGTTCTCTGAGCTGCTGAGGAGAGGCCTGAGCTTTCCTGCCCAGTGGCAGGTGGGCGGTAGGGCTGACCTCTCTGGAGGAAATGCGGGTTTGCGAGGTCTGGGGTGAACGTGTGCTCTCATCACGTGGGTGGCACTGAATTGCAGCCTTGTCTTTTGGTGCCTTCCTCACCCCCCTCTTCGTTTCATTTAAATAGTCAAATCCTGTTCTCTTTCCTGAGCACCAAGGCCACTGGGGAGGTTGTACTCAGTTCCTGGTGCTCTGAACACAGCTGCCTAAACCAGCCGCTGGAAGCCCCCTGCTGTCCCCTCACTCAGCAGAGGGGACTGGGGACAGGCTCCAGGCAGTGGGCACAGGCAGAATGAGGCCTGCGCACGCAGGGCCATGAGGTCTCTTTCTGTGGATATTTCTAGAGCAGGAGGGGAGTCTTGGTGGTCTCCTCCTGCAGTCCTGGCTCACTTTGAGAGCCCTGACCCCACACCTGCACCAGCTGGGTCCCCGTACTCCCAGCTGACTTCCAGAGAGACAGCAGAGGGGCGAAGCCTGTCGCTTGTGAAACCGAGGACATTTCGCCCAGTTGCTTTTCACCCCACAGGCCGTGGACAGGACGGCGTGGGGCAAGGTCTGCACCGGGCCACGGGGAACAGAGAAAACTAAGGATAGTGGGCTTTGCTTCCCAAGAGGTTAAATCTATTAGATTTAAAGGACTGGTGTTTGCTTTGTTTTTTTGTTTGTTTGGTTGGTTGGTTTTTTGTTTCGTTTTTAACGTTTATTTATTTTTGAGAGAGAGAGAGAGAGAGAGAACATGAGCAGGGGAGAGGCAGAGAGAGAGGGAGACAGAGAATCCCAAGCAGGCTTTGTGCTACCAGCACAGAGAGCCCCCGATGCAGGGCTCAAACCCACGAACCATGAGATCACGACCTGAGCCGAAATCAAGAGTCAGAGTAAGCTTAACCAACTGAGCCACCCAGGCACCCCTGTTTTGTTTTGTTTTTAAGAGTACACTCTTACTGCTTTTCGGTGTTAAAGGATGCTTTCTTCCATGAAATGAGCCTTTGGAAGGTCCAGTGAGTTGTCATGCATTTAGTCAGTTTTTCATTTTTAAATCTCCTCCATTGGCAAAATGAAAGGTGGCAGCAGGATTGTGTCTCACAGGTTTGGGGACAGTTTGGTGGTCCCTGGCATCCCACAGCCTGGAGTGGCTCCCGACCCTGCGGGAAGGATGGCTTCCCTTGAAAAGCAGAGGGGCTCGGGGAGCCCCGGGCCTGGCCGAAGGGCAGGGTTCCCAGGGAAGAATCCAAGCCCTGGGGTCTAGACCTGAAAGGGTTTCGAGGACAGGAACTTGATGACAAGTCCAGGCCTCGGTGAAGAGGACAGTAGACAGCTGGGCACCACGGGCGCCCTCCCTAAGATGCAGACCCCGAACTCTCTACAGCTCTGAGAGTCATTGCATGCAGAAGAGGGGACGGGGGTGGGGGTGGGGGAGGAGGAGCGGAGGAAGGACAACGGGAAACCAGGCCTGGATCCCAGCCTGCCGCCAGCTAGTAAGGGCAGTGGAGACATAGGCCTCACCCTCTCGAAGCTCCTTCCGCTCACTTGCAAACTCAGGGGTCATCGGATGAGAGGTTCCCAAGGCCTCCACTCAGCCCCGGCTCTGGCCTCCATCATGCTGCCCGTATGGAGTCAGAGATTGCATTGCAGCCGGGGCACAATCAGAGCCCCTTGACCAGAGGGCTGCTGCACCAGTTAGCCCTGGAAGGTCAGCGGGGGCTCAGCACACAGCGAACACCCAACAGAATCGGCCGCTCACTGGGGCAGGAGACCGGTCCATGCGGGCCCAGCGGAGTCAATTTGGAGTCTCCCCACTATTTCCCAGGCCCTGTTGGTGGGTCCCCACGGGGGCACTGCCTGTGGGGAGGTCCTGGGTCCCCTCCCCTGAGTGTGAGACTGGGGGGCATGGGAAGCTGGCCTTGGGAGGTGGGCCTCTGGTGCCATCAACACTCAGGCCTGTTTAGGAGCATTTTCTAATACTCCCAGCTGGTCCTCGTAGACACCTTGGCTTCTCCTGCCGTATCACCCGGAACCTAGGCTCACAGCTTGACAGGGTGAGGAGTGGGGTGGCCTGGGTGCAGCCTCTGGGGTCAGATGGCCCTGGCTTCGACCGTCGTCCGTCGCTTAACCTATCCGAGCCTCAGTTTCCTCAACTGCAAAGGAGGGGGGTGACACCAGCACCTGCGGTTCAGGTTGCCGTGGGGACGAAATGAGATAACGCCCCGACAAGTACGTACGCTTAATGCTCAAAACGGGTCTGTGTTCAGTGACCTGCCTCCCTGCTGCCTGGTCACAGGGAACTTCCTGCAAGCCCAGGGATGCTACCTGAGAAGTGCAGGGGGACAGCCCGTCCCCTGCTGTGCCCTGGTGCTGCCCTAGGCCGTGCAGGGGTGCTTAGATGCCAGGGCTGCAGGGCTGAGGGCCTTCTTCAGACATGGGTCAAGAAGGGTGTTTTAAAAAGGAACCTCCAGCAAGTGGCTGGTTCCTCCATTGTTAAGAGAACCAGAGCGTTGGGCGATCTCCCGGAGCCGGGAGTGAGGTGAAGCGGGTAGATGAGGGTGGCCGAAATGGGTGGGGGACACAGCCCGGTGCCGGGGTGAGGAGGGAAGAGGCTCTCCCCGTCAGTGATGGTGACTTCCTCTGCTCTCAGGGCCCCGAATGCAACTTCTAGGTGAACTGAAAGGTCCTTCTTGAGCGAACCCACCCCACATTCTGGCTCCCGAACAACGGCGTCCTCCAGGGACCCAAAGCCTAGGCGCCAGAAGGGTCCCCGCTCGCCACGCCTGCTCCCCAGAGGTCTGCACCAGGGTCTCCGGGCTGGGCATCTGTGACCCACACCTGAGCCGAGCCAGCCGCTGTCTAACACGGGCACCACCTTGGAGCCCCGAGCTCCCGCCTGCCTCCCAGAGCCTGGAGACCCTCGACCCGGCCCCTGCCCCCGCCGCTCGCGTGTGACCAGGCCCAGAGTGGCTCTGGGGGGTCCGGCGCTGAAAAACCTGAGCTCCAAGGCCACGCAGGCCCACAGGGGGCCTCAGCAGGACCCACCAACAAATCCGGGCAGCACACAAGTGGGGCCCACGCATCGCGTGACCCGAAGCCACCCTGTCCCCCGGCGGGCCGCGCCTCCTCCCGTGGGCCCGGCGCACTTACAGCACGCAGAGCGCGTAGGCCTTGGAGATGGACTCGCTGGCACGCACGAGGAAGCTCCCGTCCTTGCCCGTCCTGGACAGCAGCTCCTCGGCCTTGGAGCGGGTGATGTTGCCATGGTTCCAGCAGGGGACCATGGCGGCCACGGGCCTCCCCGGGCCGGGCGGGCGGCCACCCCAGGACCCACACGCCACCGAGGGGAGCTGAGGCCCCCGCACCGCGAGCCGCCGTCGGTCCCCTCTCGGTTGCCCCGCTGCTGCCACCAGCTCCCTGCCCGACTTCCTGTTTCAGGAGCTCAGCGAGGGAAAGGAAGCCAGCAGCGGCAGAGAACTTCCTCATTGCGGAGACCGGCCGGGGGAGGCCGCGCTCCACCTTCCCACCCCGCCCACCCGCCGGCCGCCCCTCCCGCTGCCCCCCCAAGGCCTCCCCGGGGCGGCAGCTGGGTCGTCGTCGGGGTCAGGAGGCTCACGGCCGGCTCCCGGAGAAGCGCGGCCTGGCAGGTGGACGGGCCAGGACAGTGGCCACTGGAGGCCTGTCTGGATGCTCACGCGGGATGGCCACGCCCTGGCCGGATCCCTCGCCCTCGGCTTTACCCTACTCCAGGGGCTACTCAGCTGGGACCACCGCCTGCCCCCCAGGGCCAGGCGAGATTGAGGGAGAGGGGCGCAGTGGAGCCCCCTCCCAATGTGAGAGACTCAGGAAACCACCACACAGCCTTGGGTGCTGGAAGGACCTTGAGGGACACCACCCTAGGGCTCCAACGGCCCAGGTGACAGCTCTGTGACACGTTTACACTCGTCCCCAAGCGCCGGTGGGTGTGAAGGAACCCTGTTCTCCATGGCGGTCCAGCTTAGCCACACACGAAGGGGGTGGAGGGCTTGGGGACGTTGACCCTTCACAGAGAGAATGCGGGCTGGGTTTTCCCCTCTGGGTCTTTCCAGGATGCTCGGAAATGACACTTCCCCACAGGCTGACCACCTGGCCAAGGATGAAGAACGTGGCTTCCGGTGCCGTTTATCCCAGGAGAGTCAGGGTGGCCAGTGGAGTGCCTCCAGGCTGCCATGGTTGCACTTGCCGGTGGCTGAAAGGAGAGCTGCCCCCATGGGGCCACCATCCCGGACCAGCAGATTCTGAGGGCTCCAAAGCAGACGTCCACTCGTGGGGTGCACTCCGTTCTTGGGTCAGGCCCAGCAGGGTCAAGGGGCGCTGCTGACCCATCGCACAAGGCAGTGGTGCCCCCCCCATCCCACAGCCAGGCCTCGCCCCACCCCCCAAGACATGACAAGAGACCCCCTCCAGAGGCCCGAGCTCAGTGAGCCTCCGTCTGAGCCCCCCAGCTCTACATCGGAGCTTCAGGAGCTGATCAGACGTCTTTCTCTCAGCTGAGGTTTCCTCTTTTCTACCTTGAGGAAATAACCCCTAAGGGAGCTCGCCTGTGCTGAAGAGCCCTTAGCACCTCCACCTGCATGGACCTCCACACGGCAGGTGATTCTGAACAAGCATGTCCTGATTATGAGGCCAGAGTGTGGCCTCTGGGCTCCAGGTGACGTTCCTTCTGGAAACTCCGGCTCAGTGAACTCCCCAGTCCTCACTCCCACCTCCCTAAGCCACTCTGAGCTTCCTCTCCCCTGACCTCTGACCCTGCCCGGCTCCTCCCACTGGACTAACCACTCAACTCCCAAATTCTCAGGACATAGGAAGCAAGGGTCCTCTGGGCAGGCCCTGAGCTAGGCGTGGGGACAAGAGCTGGCCTCCACACTCCAGCCTTCTGGAAGCCAGCTCTACGCTCCCATCACCACCATTTAGCACCCTTCTTGCCTCCCTGCTGACCCTCCAACAACCTCCTCCTTGGTCTCAGCCTCAAGGCCCCTTGGTCTCTTTAGGGCCCATTAGAAGGATCCATCTGCAGTCCTGACCCCTTAATACCTTGACCAGACCCTCCACCACGTCCAAGACTCTTGCACTTATCACTGCCTTCCTGCCACTTTCTCCAGCTTCCCACACTCCCTCTCTCAGGCCTCTGTCCCTACCGAGTCCTGCCTTTCAGCAGAGTCGGGGGGCCAGTGGGACCACCTTTGCCCTTTACCCCTGTGATTTCCCTTGGACACACAGGACACATACATGACACACGCATTTCCCTAATTTTTAAGGCCCATCCCATTTCTACTTCCATCCAACCCAGCTGCCTGAGCCATCTGACATGGTCAGCTTCCTGGTCTCCCTGCCGTTCTGCTGCCCTGTTCGGAAAACCACAACACTTAGACCAGGGCCGCCCTCTCAGCGGGTGGGTGGGGACTGGGTGAATATTTTTTGCGGGGCCCCTGTCTGCATAAACAACGTACTAAAAATTTGTATTATAAAATTCATGCACCCACGTGAGGTACAGTGACTTATCATTGAAGATTTAGTATAATGGATAGAGAGGAGGTAATTATCTATGTGTTCAGTGTCCAGTCAGTGCACTGAAGAGTCTTTTGTGACATCCAGGCTCTTGCTTCCTGTTCAGACCCTGTATTTTAGTGTCTTGGGTTCACGGAAGCCCTTGGCTGTACCTCAGGGCTCCCCACGGCCCACCAGCCTGGGCAGACAGTCACCCACTGATTCCTACTGGAGGGCAAAGGAATGAAGGAGTGAAGGAAGTGTTGACTCACTGAGTCACCAAAAACAGAGGGAGCCGTGATAGTCAATTTTCTGCAACTTGGCTGGGCCATTATTCTAGATGTCTCTGTGAAGATACTTTTAGATGAGATTAGTATTTATGTTATTTAAAAATTTTTTAGATTCTGTTTTTTAAGTAGCCTCTGCACCTAACGTGGGGCTCAAACCCACAACCCCAAGATCAAGAGTTGCATGCTCTGCCAACTGAGCCAGCCAGGCGCCCCAAGGTTAGTATTTAAATCCGTAAACTCTGAGTAAAGCAGATTACTCTCCATATGTTGGGTGGGCCTCATGCAATCAGTTGAAGGCCTTTATAGAAAAAGACCGAGGCTCCCATAAGAAGAGGCAATTCTGTCACCAGATTGCCTTCAGCTTGAACTGTAGTTCCCCCCCCCCCCCCCCCCCCGCCCCAGCCAGCCAGCCAGCCAGCCCACCCTGCAGATTCTGGACTTGTCAGTTTCTGTAATCACATGAGACAATTCCTTAAAAATAAAGCTCTCTCATATATATGTACATACACACACACATCCTGTTGGTGGCGTTTCTCTGGAAAACCCTGACCAATACAGAAGGAACTGTTTGAAGGCTGCCCGCGGGGTGGTGTCATGAGGAGTGAACTGCCCTCACCCCCCACCCCCAGACCTGAGAAAAAGGCATCTTGGGCTGAAGAAGGAGATGGGGTGGCCATTCCCAGAAAACCGGGATAGGACCAGGAGGCCTGAGCCTCCTGTGGTCAAGCAGCGTTGCTCCCAGTGCCAGGGGGCCCAGGGCAAGTGGGTCAGCGCCCCCATCAGGAAAGAGTGACACCCTCTTCTGCCCTGAGAATATACCCTGCCCCCATCGGCCCCTCCCAAATCAAAGGTCAAGGGCTCTTATTATCGAGATGGGGAAGGGCTCACTCTCCACTAGAGTGAAAGACGACGGCCCAGCAGAGATCTCCTGAGGGCTGAGACACCTCCAAACATAGCAAGGATCATCCCCCTGACCCTCTGCAGGGAAGGAAGGGTGCCTCCTTCTTGGGCCCTCTCTCTCCCGGCTTCACCTCTGTGGGTTCTCGAGCGCTATCAGGGTGCCTGGCTCCACCTGCCTGCCTTCTCACAGACTTCCGGCTCCGCGTCCGCTATGGCATCTTCAGGTGGCTTTCCCAGATCCTCCCCCCAGGCCCCTGCAGACATTAATTCTGCTCAGCAGTCCTCTGAGTGCTGGGCGGGGCTTCTCCCGGAGGCCGGAGCACCCCGAAGGGTGGGAAGGCAGGGTCTCCGTTCACGGCGCGCCCACACTATTTTCCCTCCAGTCTCTAGTAATTCTATTTCAGGGCTGGAAATCAGACCCCGAGGCACACACCCAGGAGCAAGGCCGGGTCTGAGCCCCAGCTCTGCCCCAAGATCCCTCCGCTACAGAGTGTCTGTGAAGTCACTAAAGGGTCTGGTGCGAGGCAGGTGCTCTCCGATGAGACGGCTCCCGTAGGGGGCCCTCCTGACCGGTGGCTGGACGACAGAGTCTTGGGGGGCCCCAGCCAGCCGCCAGTGCCATTGACGCTGGCCACTGATTTAACAACCCTGGTATGAAAGAGAGGACTCTATAAAAGTGCTCTTTACCTACAACTAAAAATAACCGAAAATAGGTCAGATTCTGAGCCTTGCGACCCCCTACCACCAGGGGGAGCCTCCAACTCCTGCCTCCACCCATGAGTTCCTGTGTGGGGGGAGCTGTTCCTTTCCAAGAGTCCCGCCTCTGCCGTTCCCATAGTAACGACGCCGTAGGGATGGAGGCTATTTCCCAAGGGGTCCAGGGGCGGAGTTCATCATTGTGCTCAAGGATTTCCCTCGAATACCAAAGGCCTGGCAGCGAGCAGCTCTCCCCTTGCCAGAAGATGAAATAGGCCTGAACTGCAACCAGGAGAGTAGGGCTCGATTTGGGGGAAGAATTGGGTAAGAGAGAAAAATCACATCCACAAAAATAACTTGTGCCTTTTGCCAAGATTGTTAAGGACACGGGGACATATTCAAAATACAATGGTAAGTTAAAAAAAAAAAAAAAGGAAAAAAAAATCAGGAACCGAGTTGAGGATACAACATGAATGCAGCTGTGGAAAAAACTTTATCCTGGGAAATCACCGAATCTGAAGAGTGCTGAGTTAAGTGCCATATCCACGAGCAATTTTTTTTCCCTCCTTCTAGTTTCCCAGATTTCCTTTAGGACCACATGCGACTTTTATGTAAATAGAAATTAAATAAACACAAAGACAACTAGGGTTCCAGAAGTTCCGCGTGAAATCTTTCTGGACAACTTGGCCCTTGGGCTGGTTGCATCCCAGGTACATGTCCCTCTGGAATCATAAGGAAGAGAGAGGAACCAAGGCCTCATCTTTTTTTTTTTTTTCTTTTAACCCTGTCATACAGCTTACTTTTTTCACTTCACAATATTTCTGAACATTTCATGGAGCTTTTTTGTATCTACCATAGTCTTTGAAAAGCTAGCATACTAGGGCCACCGGGGTGGCTGTAGGTTGAGCATCCGACTTTGGCTCAGGTCAGGATCTCGAGGTTCGTGAGTTCAAGCCCCACACTGGGCTCGCGGCTGTCAGCGAAGAGCCCGCTTCCGATCCTCTGTCCCTCGCTCTCTGCCCCTCCCCCACTTGTGCTCTCCCAGAAATAAATTTTTAAAAAAACTTAAAAAAAAAAAAAAAGCTAGCATACTATTATATGCCGTAGCATCATGCACTGTACCAGTCTCCTACTGGTGGCCCCTGAGAGTGTTTCCAATATTTATTACAAATCCCAGTCAGTGTGTCTGTTGGATATAGATCCTCAGAAGGGCGACGGGGTCCAAAGGCAGTGCACGTTCTTCTTTGGGGTTAATTATGCCATATTGTCTTCTATTCTTAATTTTTTTTCACGTTTTTACCGATTTTGACATCTGCACGTCACCTCCAGCCTCTGTCCCAGCCCCGAGCGCTTCCCCATCCTCCCTTGCCTGGGCCCGTCGCTGCATTTCCCAAATGCATTTTCTGCCAACAGCCGTCAGCTTTCCGCGGCGACTACACGTCCGTCAGCTCCTTCCCGGCTTCGTGTTCGGTCGGTCTTCCTCTTTGCCTCCGCGGCCAGCAGAGCTCTTCACCAACGCCCAAACCAAAAGCAAAACCATGCTGTTGCTTCTAACTTCATTCCCATCAGCATCTTCTGCCCGCTGTTGTCTTGTGAACTTCCTCCTGCGCGGAGGCCCCTGGCTGGGAAGCCCTGGGATTTCTTGACCGCATCCCTGCTCCCCGAGGAGGTCCCCAAGCTGTGTGAACGTCGTCTCTGAAATGCCCCTCTGAGGACCCTCTTCCTGGCTTGCAGATGGCCGCCTTCTCGCTTCCTCCTCACGTGGCCTGTACGAGACGGGGGAGGGTGGGAGACTTTCTCTCTCTTCCTCATTTTTTTTTTAATTTTTTAATATTTATTTATTTTTGAGAGAGAAAGAGAGAGAGAGCAGGGGAGGGGCAGAGAGAGAGGGAGACACAGAATCTGAAGCAGGCTCCAGGCTCTGAGCTGTCAGCACAGAGCCCAATGTGGGGCTCAAACTCACAAACTGTGAGATCACGACCTGAGCCCAAGTCAGAGGCTTAACCGACTGAGCCACCCAGGCACCCCACTCTTCCTCTTCTTATAAGGCTACCAAACCTCTAGGATTTGGACCCCATCTTGATGAACTCATGTAACCTTATTTACCTCCTAAGAACCCTATCTCCAAATACAGTCACACTAGGGGTTAGGGCTTCAACATGTGAATTCAGAAGGGAAACGATTTGGTCCATAGCAGTACCTACTAAATATTTGCTGCATTATAACAAAAGCTAATATCTATCTACCAGCTACTATGTGTGAGACACTGTGCTAAGCTCTTGGCATATGAATTGCTTCATTCATTCCTCGTGATACCCCATAGGGGGTCTCATTATAATCTCCGTTTAACTGGCAGAGAGATGGAGAACCAGAGACATTAAATAAATAATTCATCTGCCAGTTAGTGGCAGATCAGAGATTCTAGCTCTTGTCTGCTTGACCTCATAACCAGTATGCACATTGCACACTTTGGGTTGGATGAGACTGAAATTCTGTGTGGACTCTGGAATCCTTAGGTGGGAGCCTTTGGTCCATTCACCTAAAGGCTCCCCTGCATTGTCTGTGGAAGCCGCATGGGCTCCCATTGTTGGGAGTAGCACAGGTGAAGGAGTAGCTGGGTTCCAGGCAAGGGTGCTGGTCTCCTGCTCATAAGAGTTTCAGAATTAGAACACGTTCCTTGAGAACAGAAGTTTGGTTCACACTCAACCCTCCAGGTTTCTTTTTGTTTTTGTTTATTTATTTTTTTATTTTGAGAGAGAGAAAGTGCATGCATGCAAATTGGGGAGGAGGAGGAAGAGGAGGAGAAGGAGGAGGAGGAGGAGGAGGAGGAGGAGGAGGAGGAGGAGGAGGAGAGAATCCTAAGCAGGCTCCGTGCTGTGCAGAGCCCAACACAGGGCTCCATTTCACAAACCGTGCAATCATGACCTGAGCTGAAATGAAGACACTTAACCATCCGGTGCCCAGGTGCCCCAGGTTTCTTCCCGTGAACTCAAGTGTGGTGTGATGACCACCTGGTAGGGGGCACTGGGGCCTTGGCTGCTTGTTGAACCTGTCGACCTGCAAATCCCTTCCCGTCTGGAGGTCCCTGTTCTCCTCGTAGTAGTGGCCAAGCTGATCTCCCAAATCTGCAATTCCAAGCCCTGGGCTACAACCCAGACTGCAAACAACCTCCAGGGTCATCTTCCTAAAGCCTTGCTTTGGTCTAGCCACTTCCAACTGAAAATCCTCTGATGGTTCCTGGCTGTCCGTAGAACAAAGCCCCTGCAATTGCAAATCCTGCATTTGCAAAAACTCTAAGCGGGCTCACCAAATTAACCTGTGTCCCTTCGTCCCTTCGTCCCTTCTTCTTTCCCGCCCCACCTTTGGGGACTTGGTAGGAGCCCTCCTGACTCCATGTCTGGAGGGGCATCTACTCCCACGCCTGTCCATTGTCGCGGTGCCTACTGGAATGTGTACAACCAAATCTTGACCTCCAGACCTTGCTCTACCCCTCAGACCACCACCTCCCTCCCTTCTGTCTTCCACAAACCTCAGTCCTTACCCTTCCCCCCTTCCCTTGTCCCCATGACGGGCCTCTCTCCACCCTCAACTCCTCTCCCCGCCCCTTCCTCCCACCACCCCTCCCTGAAAGCCTCCAGTCAGGTTCTTCCCTCGGATGGGGTGCTGACCTTCCCCAGAAAAACCCCTTACCAGGCAGCTCAGCCTGGACAAATGCGCAGCTCCCAACCTGCATGGCGGCCAGGCTCTTGTAGACATGCCCTCTGCCTTCCCCACTGGCCGCCATCCCAGAGCCAGCGTTTTCCCCGTTGGCCTACCTCACCTCCCCATGCTCCTCAGAGCAGCTCACCCAGAAGCCAGAAGCCATCAAAAAAGAAACCCCTCACTTTTCTGCCCAGGTAGCCGGGCCTCCCAGGACACCTTCAAATGCATCTTCATCCGCCTCTATCCTCACCATTCTGGGTTCCCGTGTCACCTTGCTGGGACACCAGCTCCTGAAGGCACCCTGCCCCCCCCCCCAGATTTTCTCTCTCTCTCTCCTCTCCCTCGTCCCACAAGGAAGCTTAAAATTTTTCTATCTTAAATCAGCAACAACCCTCCCTGCCAAGGGTTCCCAGCCTTGGCTGTGCGTTTGAAAGGCTCCACACCAGCCCAATTAAAGAGAAATCTCTCAGGAGGGTCTGGACACCCCCGGCGAGTCCAGTGGGCGGCCGAGACTGAGAGCCAAGTCCCCACCTGCTTCCTTCATGCCTGGGTATTGCCCTATTCTGTGCCTTCACTGGTGATCCTTTTGAATAAACTGTCCTTGCTGTCACAGCGTCTTGTATTCCCACTGAAAACCTCTTGTCAAAATTCCAATCGCTCCCCTCTCCCAACATTCTCGCTGTGGCATGCCGCCTTTCTGGAACCCTGACTGCTGCCCCTCTGCCTTGCTGTTCCTCCCTCCCAGGCTGTCTCATCCCCATCCCCTGATATACGGGTGCTTCCCCCACTTTTGTTCCTGGCCTTCTCTTTTGTCTGTCTGCTGCTCTCCCAGGGCCCTTTCCCCACAAGGGCTTCCAAATCTGCCTTTCCAGACCTGACGTCATTCCTAAGCCTCGTCCACACTTCCCACTGCCCAGGTGGTTTTCTTACAGGCACTATAGCCCTACTTCACCTGAGTTTCCCAGTTTTACGCTGAAAACCTGTTCTTCCACATGGTCACCCAACTACCCAGTCTCCCGAGCCAGAATCCAAGTCTTCATACCCCCTCCTTTCACCACCTACATCTGATGAATCACCCAGCTGTAGAACCCTCCGGAATATCCACTCCCTTCGATGCAGCCTCTCTGGTCCTGGCTTCGTTCACCCTGACATCATTTGCCCCCTGGACTTTTCCAGAGGACTGTCACTAGCCTGTCCTCCTTCAGGATCCCCCGACCCCCAAACACACGCACACACACACACACACACACACACACAATCTCTCACTCTGTCCTCCAAATTTCTACCAAGCTCTTTCTGAACTGCACCTCTGAGTCTGCGTCTCTTCCAGATCAGATCTCCTGATGCCTTTCTTTTATCACAGGATGAAAGGCAAGCTCCCTGGCAGGTTGTACCAAGCCATTCAAGACCCATCATGGAATTGCCTGATCGTCTCATCCCCTACACTCCCTCTGGGCTCCAGCATGACCACATTGGTACCTTGATGTGTTCGTTCGTTCATTCATTCATTCACTCATTCAACACATAATGACTGAGAGCTCCCATACACCCAGACACTGTCTTAGACCCCACGATGTAGCAGGGGACACAGCCCCTGTCCTCCTGGACTTGCACTCTGCATTGGGATTTCTCGCTCTGTGCTATGATACTTGTTCATGGTTGAACTCCTCCCCAGCTGTCATTCCCCTTCGGCCACACAGGACAAGGGCAGACTCGGGAACCTGACCACCTGGCTCGGCCACTTACCGGCTTGTACGATCCTGGTCAAGGGGCTTCATCTTTCTCTGCCTCAGCTTCTTCCTCTGTAAAATGGGGACAATAACAGTAACCTGCCTTACAGTATCGGGATGAGGAATAAATGAGTGGACACCTGCAAAGGGCTTGGAATAATGCCTGGTGCACAGTCAGGCCTCAAGGGACATTCACTATTGTTTTCTACCATCAGCTCAGTGCCTGAGTAATGAGTACTCGATACATGTTTTCTGGCTGGATTAGAGAAGAAAACAGTAGAAGTAGTTAGCACACTGGAAGTTTGGTTCTCAGTGGAAACCAGGTAGCCCTGGTGTTACAAAGCCACGCTCTCATTAAAAGATCTAGAAAGGAGAAAAATGCTACCCACGGGGAAATAGCATGACTCAGGTACCAGTCACTGAGCTCCCACTGACCTAGCACCTCCTTGGGCAGAAAGGAGGGCCTGCATGCTCAACCAGTGACCCATTGGGCCCGAAGAAAAGTAAAGGAACTGACAGCCATCAGGATTCCACCTGCTTTTGCTGGGACCCTGGAACTTCCGGTCCAGAGCAGTAGGAGGGAGGTGGGGGGATATACAGGGGCCTTTGAGCAAGTCATGCCCCCTTCCCAGGACTTTTTCCTTCATCAGATGAACACAGTTAGACCAGAGAATACTCGGGGAAGGGCTTTCTTACCTCTGTGATTCTAGAATTTCCTGTATGTGTGTCTACCACTGGTCTTTAAGCCAGATCATAAACCATGTAGGGAGAGAGTAGGAACCATGACTTATGAATTAAGGAACAAATACGTGACTTAATTCAATTTTTCCAGGAGCTCAGAATACAAATATAAAAATATGAAAAATATAAAAGAAAAAAGCCATTTCAAGACATTTTAATTCATAATGAAGAGTTGCACTTTACATTTGCAAACAACACATCTCAAGGGATTTCACACGTTCATCTTCGACTCAGTAATTCCTTTTAGAGGATTCAGTTTACAGAATGATCACAGATAAAGACAGAGGTTTACTCACAAAGATGTTCATCTCAGTGTTTTTATAACAGAAAAGAAGTCAAAGTACCTTCAATTTCTAATACCCAAGAATGATTGCATAATTCACAGTATGTTTCTTCGACATATTATCTTTTGCAAGAATATAACATGGGGGAAATGCTTCGGGTATAATGTCAAGTGGGGAGGAAAGGCACCATCCCACATTGATTCTGCGGTATGATCTCAGCAAATCTCACAGATAGAAGACCAGAAGAAAATGTGCCTCTGCCTAGTGGGATTACGGGTGGTTTTATCCTGCCTTTTTGTACTTCCAAATGGTTGGCATCTATTCCCTTGAAATCCTCCCCTAAAAACAGTACAAAAATGGAATTTGAAAAAGAAACACCTTGCCAAAAGTACAGTCAGCTTTCTCACCTTGTGAGCAGTGTGATTAAAGTATCACATTTAAATACTGGATTTCTTCCTTTCTTCTTCACGGGATGGGGATTTGTGTGGGCGGTGGTGTGGTGCTGGCTCTAAAATCTCACAGCGCAGAGCAGGGACTTGGAGCACCAAGCTCTCCGACGCCTCTCGGCTCTGCAGGAGGTGCTGCCTTCCCAGACGCCCGGGCTGGCATCTCTCCGCCCTCTCTGGTGAGGCCACGAGGCAATGCCAGCGAGGGAGGCGTTGCGCCCGGGGCTAACCAAGGGCACAGGCTCCAGAGACAGGCCGAGCAGAGCTCCACGTCCCAGAATCTGGACACACAGACCCCTTTGTACTCCTTGGATGGTCAGACAGGGACAATGGAGACAACTC
This sequence comes from Lynx rufus, assembly GCF_022079265.1. NCBI lineage: Eukaryota > Metazoa > Chordata > Mammalia > Carnivora > Felidae > Lynx > Lynx rufus. Next base: position 6,999,735 of record NW_025814834.1, read on the forward strand.
AGAACAGAGGTGGGGACGCTGGTCAAGGGTCAGAAACCCACTTGCTTTCCCGGCCCTGCCACGGGCTGTGTGGTCTTGAGGAAGTCATTGGACCTCACAGAACCTGCTGTCACCTCCTCCCGTCCCTCAGTGAGGAGGCTGGACTTAAAAGACTTCAAGTTCACTTCCGTCTCTACAGGCTAACATGCTGTGTCTCACCACATGTGGCCTTACCTCTAAGAATGGACAAGTTCCAGTAATTCTCTGTGGCTACCGTGTTGCCCTCAGCTCATCGCGCTGTGCAGAGACAGAGTCTCTCCTGAGAGGGGCAGATCTTCTCTACGGGCACCGCTGGGTTGAGCAGACCACCCTGCCTGCCCTCTCTGCGGGGCCAGGCTCTGGGCCTTCCGAGGCGACCGCCCTGGACGTGCCCCAAGCCCTCTCGTCTCCTCGGCCTCACACGGCAAGGGGAGGGGCTATGTATCGGTCTGTGGATACGTGTGTGTCTCCATGGACACAAATTATAGTAAAAATTCAGTTTCACTAAATGTACTAAATGTATCCTGGATTGGATCCAAGAACAGAAAAAGGACATTAGTAGAAACACTGGTGAAACCCGAATGAAGTCTAGAGTTTAGTAATAGTGCATCAACGTTAATCTCTTAGTTTTGATACATGTACCACAGTTACATAAGATGTTAACACTAGGGGAAACTGAGTGTGGGATATATGGGAACACTCCATACTATCTTCGCAAATTTTCTGTAAATCTAAAATGGTTCCCCCTAAAAAAGTTTATCACAAAAATTCATTTCTGGGGCGCCTGGGTGGCTCAGTCAGTTGGGTGTCCGACTTCGGCTCAGGTCATGATCTCACGGCTCGTGAGTTCGATCCCTGCATCGGGGTCTGTGCTGACAGCTCAGAGCCTGGAGCCTGCTTCGGATTCTGTGTCTCCCTCTCTCTCTGCCCCTCCGGCGCTCATGCTCTGTCTCTCTCTCTCTCCTTAAAAAGTAGACATTAAAAAAATTTTTTTTTTAATTAAAAAAATTCATTTCCAAAGTTTTATTACAACCCAATATAATATACTGATTTGGAGGTTTAACTAGCAAATCCACTATTCAGTTGAACTTTTAAGGTACGCAAATCTTGTGTGTACAGCTCATCGAATTCTCACATGAGAATTAGCCCTCCTAAGCTGCACCAGATCAAATAGTAGAATGTTTCCAGCACCCAGAAGACTCCTCCTAGCTCCCCATGAACAGCTATCCTCCTCCAGAAATAGCTACCTTCCTGATTTATACACCATGGATTTGTTTTGCGTGTTCCTGAACTTCATATAAATAGAGTCATCAAGTATGTAGTCTTTTGAATCTGGCTTCATTCGCGCAAATATATAATGTCTGGAAAACCACCTACGCTCTCGTGTGTAGCAGTACTTCATTCTTCTATTATCGTGAAATATTCCTTTGCGCGAATATTGCCCAATTCGGTTATCCATTCTGATATCGACTGACATTTGGATCGTTTCCCCTTTGGGACTCTTACGAACAAAGCTGCCAGAAACATTCTTAATACGTGCCCTTGGCAGCTATATGCATTCATGTCTTTTAGAGACGTACTGCAGAGAGGAAGTGCTGGGTCATAGAGTATTTGCATGTTCAGTTTTAGTAGATACTACTGAACAGCTTTCCAAAGTGGTCATACCAGGTACGCTTCCTCCAGAAATGCATGAGAATTCCGGTTGCTTCACGTCCTTGCCAATACCTGCTGTTGTCGATCTTTCTCACTGTAGTCATTCTGGTGGATATCTCATAGTTCTAATTTGCATTTCTCTGACAAACGTGTTTAGCAGCCTTTGTGATATCCTCTTTTGTGAAGTGCCTGTTCAAGTCCTTTGCCCATTTTCGTTGGATTGTCTTTTTCTTATTGGTTTGTAGGGACTCTTTATAGATTCTGGATACAAGTCCTTTGCCAGACATGTGTGTTATAAATATCTTCTCCCCGTCTATGGCTTTTCTTTTCACTCTCTTAGTGGTGTTTTTCAATGAGTGGATAAGTCCGACTTTAACCAAATCAACTATTGCTTTTTTTCACTCAAATCAGAAGACTTTGATATTTGCATACATTTAGAAGTAGAAGGAACTTTAGAGATCATCTGTGCTAGCAGTTCTTGATCCTTATGTTCACTAGAATAACTTGAGGAGCTTTTGAAAAAAATACTCATCCCTGGACGCCACCACCAGAGATTCTGTATCAGTTGGTCAGGGCTGGAGCCCAGGCATCATCACGGTTTATAAGCTCCCCAGGGAATTCTAAAAAGCAGTTGTAATGGAGACCCACTGACTTGTGAACAGAGAGAGTCTAAGGGAATAATTTTCTGAGCTTGGCAGTGTCCGGATGTCTTATCGTATTCCCGACTCATCTCAAGACCCTTAGCAGATGATTGACTCTTCCAGAGGAGTTAACAGAGGCCAGCTCCCGATACAATCCTCGGTGGGTCTTTCTCTCTTAAAGCTCTCAGTTTATCTGGGACGGTCCTGGCTGATGCCCACTGTCTTGGTGTAATTATTAATAACATTCTCCTTTCACTCTCAAAAGTGTCCTGATTTGAATAACACACTGTGGCACCACCCTACCTCTAAACCTCTTAGTGCACTGCTCCTGGCCTGTGTGGCCCTGTCCTCGTTCTCCTGACCAGGCCTCTGGCCTCTGCATAGCTAACTTTGCAGGGTTTAGAAGACAGCAGGTGACATCCCCAACGCAGAGGAGCTCTACTTTCCGCCCCAGCAACGAGCAGGCCCTAACTCCTTATCCTTCCAGCTGGATTTCACAAAACCCCACACAGAGAAGTAGCACCCAGATAGGAGGCCAGGGCCGGGAAACACCCAGAACAAAAGCCACACCTCCAGCTCCCTACCCTGTGAAAATTCCATTTAACCACTGCCTGGCCACATGGAGACTCGGCTCCGTTGCAAGAATCCATGACTGTTGTCATCGATCCCTGCCATCAAACTATTAGACTGATCCAATCAGTAGGAGGGGCTCTGATGGGGGGAGGGGGCGAATGGACTTGGGACATATGACAAGAAGCATCAGCCCCCTCCACCCGGGTCGGGCCCCCTCTCAGGTTATCACCCTCATGACAACCAGAAGCGGCCTTCTCCCTGCTCTTTCTACACAGCAAGATCTACACAAGCACACCCCTGCCCCCCTCTCTTTCCACATGGTGGCATACCTGTCATGGCAAAGGCTGAACGCCCCGGAGCAGCTTTGTGCCACAGATGCACATCCAACAGCCCAGTCCCTCTTGCCCACTTCCCTCTTCTGAATTATCTGATTCATCTGAATTTCATTCCTACCTTTAGCCGCATCACCTGTACAAAAATAACTTAGGATGGATGACTGTAGCAGGTTGAGTGGTGGCTCCAAAAGATAGATCCATGTCCTAACCCTCAGAACCGGTGAAAGTGGCATCCTTTGGAAAAGAGTCTATGCAAATATAATTGAGTGAAGGATCATCCTGGGTTACCCAGGTATGAAGAAAAAAACACAGGGGAAGGGGAGAAAGCCATTCAAAGACAGAGGCATTAAAGGGAGGTAGCCGTAAGCCGAGGGCTGCCTGGGGTCACCAGATGCCGGAAGGGGCAAGGAAGGGTTCTCCCCAGGTCCTGCTGACACCTTGATTTTGGACTTCCGGCCTCCAGAACGGTCAGAGAATGAATTTCTGTTGTTTTAAGCCACCAAGTTTGTACTGATTTGCTACGGCAGCTTGAGGAGTTACCTTAATTTTCCTAGCCCCGCTTACCTCCCTGCAAAGCTGTCTTCCATGCTGTCTGCTCTAAAGCATCATCAAACACACAAACACACACACACACACACACACACGCACATGCACATGCACACTCACATGCACACACACCCCTCTGCTAATTTGTCTCCGTCTCCTCCCAGGAACATGATGAGCGTTTACCAAGAAGAAATGGGCTGGACTCGACCATTTATCAGGACCCGCACGGAAGCCGGGGCTGGGGGGGCAACAGGCAGGCTGAGCCATGCAGAGCGACGTCTCCCCATCTTCCCTGTCGAGGGGCCGTGGGAAGCCAGGTTCCTTCAACTTCTGATTGAAAACCGAATCCCTCGGAAGGACGGAAACATCCAAGCAGGAAGAGAGCCAAGAGGCACACGTCTCCACACACTTTCAGCGAGGGGAGCCGAGAGCTGGCCCCCAGAGCCCAGAGGGAAACCCACGGGCCTCTCACTCGGGGTGTTCAGGAGGAAAGGGGGCCCCAGGCCGGCGGGAGTCCTTCCTGGATGGCACACGGCTGGCTCCCAAAGACAAAAACTCAGCTGGGAAGGCTTGTTTCAGGGTGAACGTGAGGAACGTGACCGCCTCGTAATCGTCCGATTCGTACAGACACCCGAACTGCGGTGACCCGTCAGGGCCGGTGCCCATGCTCTGGAGGTCTGAGTAGGCGCAGCTGCCCGTGGCCAGCAGGGCGGGCTCCGACCAGGCCGCGGGGCCCGGGCGCGGCTTGCTGAGGTAGGCGCCCAGGTGGGCTCTCTGCCGTGGGTCGGTGGGGTGAGTGTAGAGCAGCCATCTGTCCGAGGCGTCCGCCCCCGCCCCGGGGCCGGGAAAGCTGACGACGCTCCCTTGGCAGCCGTGCGGAGGCTCCACGAGCTCCTCCACTAGCTGGGCCTCCTTGAAGTCGAGGCCCTCGTTGGTGCTCTCGGCCTGGACCCTGGCTCTGAGGGGGCTCCTCGCGTTCAGATACACGACCCTCTGCTCCGCACCCCCGACTTCGGCCACCTGACACTCCACGGTGTCCTGGGCCACGAAGTTCCCTCTCTGCCACGTGTGCCCGTGGTCGTGGCTGACGAAGCAGAAGGCAAACGGCGAAGGCCGCCGGTGGGGGTGAAGGTTCCGGTAAGCGTAGGCGGGCACCACCAGACTCCGCGTCTTGTTGCGCAGCTGCAGGCAGTGCCCCGGCCCCACCGCGAAAGTGGCCCACTCCTCGTGGGCTGTGCCGATGGCGGGGCCGGTGAGGTCTCGGGCGGGGCTCCAGGACCTCCCGTGGTCGGGGCTGGTGACCTGGCACAGCCGAGTCACGTTGACCCTGGTGTGGAGCTGGTGGTGCTCGGACACCTGCCCCGGGATGGCGATGAAGAAGAGGAAGAGGGTTCCTGTCTTCTCGTCGTACAAGGGGCTTGGGTTCATGGACCGGTGGCCCTCCAGCTGGGCCTGGGCCACCACCTCCTGAGCGTGCCACTGAATGCGAGGAGACAGGAAGGAGGAGAAGAACGACTTTGAAATGGCCGGTGACAGCGGCAGTGACAGGAACTGCAGTGTGGGGAGACGGGCAGGTGGCGCATCCCACGGGAGAAACGTCAAAGGTCTCGCGGCACGCGTCCACCCGCGCAACGTCTCCCCGGAGCGCTGGGAGCCCGGCCCCTCCGTACTCCCCCCGAGGCGGCACACTCTTCATTCGAGGGGCTACCGCTGCCGTTTCCAGCAACATACGTTACAGAGCACCCGCAGAGTGCCAGACTGTAGCATGCGAAGAGGATTCGGGCACAGCCGTTCCCAGGTTCATCCCGGTCCCTTCCACTCACCAGCCCGGTCCAGTTTCCCATTCTTGAAAAATAAAGCCTTAGAGTAGCTCCGGCAGTCTGACCATGACGGGGCAGAATGTGACAATCACCTCCCATTTGCCACACATCACAGTCTATTAATGCAGCCTAGGAGGGATAGCACCACAACACCGAGGACTCACGAGGAGTTTCCACGGTTCCTGAGGCTGTGGCCTACATGCAGCAGCTCTGCCCTCTATCTCCGTCCATTAATAGCCCTCCACCAGTGAACGGTTCGAGGGGTAGACACCGTGCCCAGAGCACGATGTCTGTTATGCCGTCTAACACTAATCCCTGACTCCTGGGGGACAGGTGTCACCAGCTCCGTCTGCCGTCTGGAGAATGAGAGGCTTAGACAGCATGGATGAGTTGCCCAAGCCCATGCCTCTGATAAGTGGTAGAACCAGGACTTGAACCCAAGTCCATCTGCTTCAGACCCCATGCTCCGGCTGGGTACTGTGTCATAAAGACCATGGAATAATGATAATAGTATATTAACCCCTTCAAATGTGATAAGCCAGCCTTGGGTGTCTTCATCAAAATTAAATACTTGGTCTACGTGCTGCAATCTCAAGACACAAGTTCCAACCTTTACCTTGCTCCCCAGGTTAATTTTACTAAAAGGATACACTCCCCCCCCCACCAGTTATGTGATACTAAACTACCCCTCCCTCAGGTTTTCAGGGATGCGGGGAGCTGTCCGAACATCAGTTTCCCTGTCCAACTTGTCCTGTTATGCAAGAAAGCAGAAGCAGCCAGGCCAGCTGAACTTGCTCACGGTGACCCCATGTGGGTCACCCTCACTGGGGACACCTTCTCTGCCCCACCTCTGATGGGTCTCTGGGCCCCTCTTGGGATTCAGCGTGTCTTGTCCCTCTGTTCCCCAGACGCCGGCCATCTAAGCATGTCATGGCCCCTGGATTCCCAGCACTTGTAGCCTCGCCCTGCCTTACCTGGACCTGATGGGTGGATGCGTCATAGCTTCCTCTGCGCAGGACGATCAGCTCCGCGTGCTCATCCTTCTTGCTTATCCGCTGTTCCGCGAAGGCCAACACTGTCTTCTGCTCAGGCAGATACAGCAGAGCGGGGATCCTGTAGGCATGGGCTCCTGACTGGAACACTCTCTCCTTCTGCAGGATGGGGCACGACTCCATGGGGCTTGGGGGAGGGCACAGGACAGGCAGGTGAGTCTCTTGCATTCACATCCTGAGACGGGGCCACGGCCACCCTCCCAGGCAGGGGCTGCTCACCCCGCGGGCAAGCCACCCGACGTTGGGGTGGCCTGTCCTTCTTCCCAGTGGGGGCTCATCCCCCTTTATGACATTCCAAGACCCTTTCTGCCAACTGTGCACATGCCCCTCGTAGGGCCTGGCAGCCGTGTATGCGTGAGACATGGGAGACGAGGTCTTCGGAAAAGAGTATTCTGTGCCGTATTTTTATTATAAGTTAACAAACCTCCTTACAACAGATTTGTGATAACCTTCAACTGCTTTTCCCAAACCCAACTCATCAATCAAATGCTAAACCCTGAGTGGGAAAGGAGTGCTTGCCGAGGGGCTCTCCGCAGCTGTCCGGCTGCCAGAAAATGACACATGGGAGTTTTTTTTTTTTATAACTGCAGAGCCCTAGAAAGTTGCCTTAGCAAAAAGAAAAAAAAATGTGGGGAAAAAAACCAGGCTCCATTCTCAAGGCTCTCGTCCCCAGGCTGCCTGAGGGGAGGCCCAGTTGCACCCACCATGGGGGCTCCCCGCCCCCCCCGGGGCAGGGAGGGGGTGCAGGCAATGAAAGACAGAGGCTCCTGACACCCCACCCGGGCTGGAAGGGTCTTCCGGACATATAAGAAAATAAAAGAAAAAAAATAAATATTTGGCCAGAAAGGGTAGGGAGAGCTGGAGGTAACTTGGTGATGGTGGGTGACAGTGGTCCCTGTGCCGGGCCACCTGGTTCCCCCTTCAGGGTGACTTCACCCCCAGCTTCAGGGAGTGCTGGCTGCAGAACAGATGGGCCTCAGCTGTCAGCCCAGGGGAGGGACGGGACTGCCAGCAGCTGAAAAGAACCAAGGTCATACCCCAGGAAGGGCTCCACCTGCCAGTCAGCCTGCCCAGAACGTAAAGACTTGGCTCCCTCGTCCTACCTGGGATGCTCTCAAGGACCAGCCCAGCTCCAGGGCTCCCGTGGGCTCCACTGAGGCTTCCCAGACACTGCATCACAGCCCCCCTCTCCTGCCTGCTCCTACTGCCCTCCCCTCCCTTCCACCGAGCTGACCCCAGGAGGCGCCCCCACAAACCTCCTGTCCATTTCGGAGCCTGCTTCCTGGGGAGCCCTGCCTGCAACAGGCCTTCGGGGAGGGGAAATGGAAAGCGGGGTGAGCAGTAAGCAGCACACAGCCTCTCCTCTGCACCCTTTCCTACCACGTCCGGGGATTCTCTATTTAAAAGTTAATTCAACGTTTCTGGGAAACGAGTGCAATCTACCGATATTCTATTCAATCCACAATGAATATTATTGCTAGGCCAAAATAACAAAATAAAACTAATGAGGGCAAACACTGCACAAGGTAAAAATGTGTGTTTGCCTAAACGTGAGCGGAAGAGGCAAGTCTTCATGGTAAAATCTGGACCTGGAAACTGTCATCCAGGAACATGGAGTTTAGTAGACAGAAGGGTGGCTACGTTGAAACTTTGTTATGAAACGTAGGTGGGAGGGGCGCCCGGGGGGCTCAGTCGGTTAAGCCTCTGACGGCCCACTTCGGCCCAGGTCCTGATCTCGTGGCTCGCGGGTTTGAGCGTCTGGGCTCTGTGCTGAACAGCTCAGAGCCCGGAGCCCGCTTCAGATTCTGTGTCTCCCTCTCTCTCTCTCTGCCCTTCCCCCGCTCACGCGCTGTCTCTTTCTGTCTCTCAAAAATAAATGTTAAAAAAAAAAATTAAAAAAAAAAAAGAAATGTAGATGGGGAAGAATCAAATATGATTAAAAATAAAAATGAAATGGGGGAGAAAGAGGCAGGGTAAACAGTGTTCTCCAGAAAACCGATCAACAGTTTATTGGGCGTGTATCTTGGGTAATGTACCTAGGAGTGGAATTGCTGGGTCATATGGTAACACTAACTGCCTGACTGTTTCCACATCAGCCGCAACATTTTACATTCCCACCAGCCATGTCAAGATTCCAATCTCTCAATGCAACACAGGTTATTGTGTTTTTTTTGATAACAGCCATCCTACGGGGGTTAAGTAGCATCCCACTGTGGTTTTGATTTGCATTTCCGGGATGACTAACGATGTTGAGCTGGTGCTCACTGACCATCAGAGTTGGATTTTAGCCTGGAGGCAATGGGAAGATTTCGGATTTGTTTAGGCAAGGCAGTGATCTACCCGATTTATTTTTTAGGAAGTCCCTCTTTTGGCCCCAGGGAACTGTTGCTGAGGGGGGGGGGGAGGGAGGTGTTGCAGAAGATGAATTTGTTACAAGCTTCCAGGTTTGCACTGTTTTCCAGACACCTTCCTTAGACCCTGCTCTCCTTTAGGGTGGGGACAAATTTTTTCATTCAAATAGCAAATATTTATTGTGCTTCTACCTTGGGCCCTGCATTGTTCTAGAAACTCAGGATGCTTTGTGAATAAAAATAAATAAATAAATAAATAAATCCGTGGACTGGTGGAGTTTGTGTTCTAGTGAGGATGGGAAGGGTTTAACTTTATTGCCAAATACCAAATAGTGCTCACTAGGACCAGGACCTGTCTGAGCACTGGACAGGGATGGCCGTACCTGACCTCACAAATGCCCCCACCAATGCCTTGCCCTCTGAAAACCTGTGAGGCTGAAAGCCACGCCCCTGTGGGAAAAGAGCCTGGCATGAGGGGGAGGCTGTAGACATGTGCTAACCCTGTCCCCTAGGGGCTGCTAGGCTGAGTCTTTGCCCCATGTGTATTTTGAGCCAAAGCAGACACAGGAGGGCAGGTGCGGAGGAAAAAGAGAATCTGGAGGGCTCATCTCATTTTTGGCAACTCAGCACCCGCCTGAACTGGCACGCCCACCGACAACACCGATCCAAAAATGTCTTCATAATCATCATAACCAACACTTACACGGCCTTTACGTAGGGCCGGCACTCTTTTAAGTGCTCTGCTATATTTTAAAAAGTTTTTTTGTAAATTGTATTTATAAACTGTATTTTATTTTTTAAGTTTATTTATTTATTTAAAGAGAGAGAGCTCACACGCACACACACGCGGGTGGGGGCCAAGGGGTGGGGGCCAAGGGGTAGCGGCAGAGAGAGGGAGAGAGAGAATCGGTGCAGAGCCCTGCATGGGGCTCGATCCCAAGAACCGTGGGCTCATGACCTGAACCGACACCAAGAGTCGGACACTCAAGCGTCTGAGCCACCCAGGCACCCCTATAAATTTTAGTATTTACAATTTATAAATATTCACTTATTTAATACCCGTGACACCCTTACGAAATCGCCACTTTTTTTTTATCCCATTGTACAGATGAGGAAACTGAGCTCACTAACACTTAAGTGCCAGAGGTGGGACTAAAGACACTTCTAACTCCCCGCAGTACTGACTCTGGGAGGGGTTCTGGAAAATGCCATCTTCCGGCACCTCGTTACATTTCTGGTGCTTTATAGCACCTCGTGTTGGTAGCTGGCCCATCTGGACCCAGCTCTGGCTCCCATATCATGGCAGCAGCTTGAGAGCAACACAGGGAGAAGAGAACTGAATTAGGAGTAAAAAAGATCAGATTCTAGTCCTAGGTCCCCTCCTTGTGTATCTTTGGGCAAGAACCTACCTCCCTGGGTTCCATCTCCCCACTTGACAAGAAGGGAGCTATAGGAGGTGACCATGCAGGCCCCTCCCATCTCCAGCGGGGGCTGACTCCTTGGGGGAGGGGAGGGCAGGGGGCCTCAGCATAACCCAGCCTCAGATGCCACCATCCAGGCAGTCAGCCAAGTGACAATGTCAGGCTGAGCCATGAGAAACCACCACACTGTAGGTCAAAAATGGTTGAATTGCAGTGATTTCAGACGGTCCCACAAAGGAACCAGCGGCTGACACGGCTTGTGGTCTTGTGGGGCCCAGGCCCAGAGCAAAGCATCTTACATAAGGAAGCTCACTTCTCCCCACCCAACCCGAGAGGCTGGCTTAGTGCTGCCATCTCGGACGTAGGGAAACTGAGAAGTGGAGTCGGGGGGCAGGAGGTGGCCTCCTGGAGTGGGTGGCCCCCCAGGTGCCAGATTCTAGAGCCCACACCCCTAACCACGGGGCTCTGCTGTCATGGGACCCATAGCTGAGACTCAGATCGAAAAGGCTTTCCTAGAAAACGCAAGCAGTCCGGCCTGCCTTCTCTCTCTTGTTGAGAGGACAGCCTTATGGGTGCCTTTCACATCCAGAGGCCTCCATGTGCCCACTTCAGGAAGATACCTTGGCAGCTTAGATTTGCACTGAGCACCCTCTAGGTGCCAGGAAACAGATCAACAGATAAGTGCTGGTCCCTGCCCTCCAGGAACCTCTAGTAATAAGAGAGAACCAATAATTTTGGGAACAAGACAAGAGGCACTCTATGCAGCTTTTCCCAGGGGAATAGCCCTTGTTCTTGGGGGTTAGATTTGGGGGGAATGTTTGCCTGTTGGCTGCCATGTTGAAATACCAGCTCTCCAAAGAGCAGGAAGCTGCCCGCATCTGGACTGCCCACAGCACCAGCAAAGCAAGCATGTGGGGACCACAAGACTGAAGTTCCAGCAGCTTCTTTTCCCAAGAAAACTCTGTTTCCAATGGGTTCAACAACTCAGCCTGGGCCCAGTGCATTGCTGGGATTCCTACCCCGGGCTGAGAAGAGCTTTCTTGATTCCCATGCCAGTATAGGACCACTGAGCTGCCTTCTCGAAGTCCAGACCAGCTATATAACTTGGGGCCAGGATGAGGAGTTTTCCTGAGCTGACCAACTAGAGCTTTCTCCACATCTTTCCCCATCCAGCAGTACTCTGGGCTCCCCAAGAACAGAGTGGGTGCCAAGACAGGGGGTTGAGGGTGATGAGCTGTCCTGCTCTTTAGAACTGCCATGGTCTAAGACATTCCCATATCGCTGTCACTTCATAATTACCTTGCACAGAAGAGCTCTTATGTTAACAAAGGAACAGGTAGGTCAGTTCCAAGAAAAGCTGTTGGTCAGCTTTTGGAGAGTGTTCCAAGTCAGATCCTGGCGTCTGGGTGGGAAGTCAGAGTATGTAGCAGAGGCAGTGGCAATCCAGCTTCCAGAAGAACAGTGGGGCTCCTGAGTTCCTCTGGGCTCATCTCGAGTCTCAGGGCCTCCTCTATTGTGCCAGTGCCTATATATATCTAAGGGAGGCCCTATTTCTGTCACCCACTCATCTGCCAATGTGCTCCAGGGCGATGCCAGTTTCCAGGCCCAGCCCTGGCCCAGTTAGGACGCTGGTACTCATTAACCAGGAGGAAGTCTGTCCAGGTCCCTGCATAGTCATAGTGAATCAGAATGAGCCATGGACAGCCTGAATCAAGCTTGCTTCTGAAATGGCTGCAACGAGCAAAATGTGTGCTCAGCAGGAACCAAGCTTCCCAAGGCCTGGGACACTTTGGAAGTACAGGGAGGGCAAGAGCAAAGGCTAGAGCCATGCCGGACTCGGCTCCTTTTCCGGCTCTGCCAGGGCCAGCTGGGTAAGGAAGGCAGCTTTCTTGACCTCTTGGACCCCAGTTTCCTCCTCTGAAAAATGGTAGAAAAAACATCACAGTAGATTCCAAGCTGCGTGAGAGCAGAGACTATATGCCTCATCTGCTACTACAACCCAGTATTGAGAGAAGTTTCTGGTATATCATCGGTGCTCCATCAGTGCTCATCAAACGAGCAAACGGATGAGGCTACCTTTCCAGGCAGGGCCAATGCCGTGAAGATCATACAAGATAAACCCATTTAAATCTCTTAGCCCAGCATCTGGCATGTGGCAAGGACTCACTAGGTGCTAGTACCTGGCAAAGAGCCCTTTTCTTCCGCACCCACCATACCCAAGCCTAACTCATGGACCGTGAGTTCATTCCCAGAAGGATGAGTCATCCGCGTGTGCACAGCCAGAAAATACAGAGCTTCTTTAACTTATAATGGGGTTACATCCCAATAAACCCATCAGGAGTTGAAAACACCACACACTGAAAATGCATTTAATACGCCTAACCTACTGAACATCCTCGCTTGGCCTAGCCCACCTTAAACGTGCTCAGAACGCTTCCAGTAGCCCGCAAGTTGGGCTAATCGTCTAATGCAAAATCGTCTAACACAAAGCCTATTTTGTAATGAACTGTCGCTTAACTCATGTAATGTATCGAATGCTGTGCTGAAAGTGACAGGACGGCTCTGCGGGCACAGAACAGCTGTCAGCGTACCAGTCGTTGACCTTGGGGGTCGCTGGCTGGCTAGGAGCCCCCGCCGACCCGCCGTCACGAGAGAGGATGGGCTGCACATCACTAGCCCGGGAAAAGATCCAAATTCCAAGCGCCATGTAGGGTTTTCACTGAATGCATTCTGCTTTCACACCATCTCGAAGCTGAAAAATCCTAAGCTGAACCGTCGTACATCGGGGACCACCTGTATAACCCACCTCGCCTCAGCTCACCACCAGACTGTGTGGCTGAGGCTGAAGGAGCTGGAAAAATCAGAAGGCAGTCCAGCTGGTTCAAGGTGCGCTTTCTGTTGTAGTCTAGGACGGAGGGCTGAGGGAGGTCTTCCTAATCTGTTCCCCTTCCGTCCACTGAACAAAGTCCTTTCACAGTACCATGAGCTCCAGACAGGTCCGGTAGCTCAGAGCCAGGTGCAGCCACACCTTGGCACATTCTCTCCCGGGGGTCAGCTCTCTCTGGCTGCCTCACAGCAGAGGTGTCCCCTGGATGGCACGTTCTGGGCTCCCTGTCCTGCTCTGGTCTAGAGCCCTCTCAGTGTTCTCAGAGAGACAGTCGTGGTCTGACCTTGAACTTTTCTTTGAAAAAAGCCACGCCCGAAGGCCAGCCTATGTGAAAAGCCCAGTAAACCCAGCCTCCTAGCTCTGACTCATACCCCATGTGTGGGAAGTCTGGGAATCACCTTGAAGCTGATGCCTTCACTAAGTCCTTCTTGTCTTCTGGCTAACTCACTGGGCCACAGAAGAGGCGTTTTAAAAGTGGGTTAATAAGCGTAGGCATAGTGACTGGTGAATGCAATTGCCATCCATCCATACAATGGAATATTAGGTACCAGTTAATTAAAATCATGTTTTAAAGGGGAACCTGGGTGGCTCAGTCACTTAAGCGTCCGACTGCAGCTCGGGTCATCTCGTGTCTCATGAATTCGAGCCTTGCGTTATGCTCTGTTGCTGACAGCCCAGATTGGGATTCTGCGTCTCCCTCTCTCTCTGCCCCGCTCACACTCTGTCTCTGTCTCTGTCTCTCTCCAAAATAAACAGACATTAAAAAAATTTTTTTTAAATCATGTTTTAAAGATTAGGCAACGCATGAGAGAATGCCGGGATGGTGGGAAGTATAAAAAGCAGGATACATGGCATACAAGGTAGGATCCCACTTTTGTAAATGTGTTTCTTGTACACTCAAGAATCTATATAAAAATAAACAAAAATTATATCAAAATACGTACTGCTCTACCCCCCAAACTTAGCACACTGCATGGAACAAAACTAATTAATTTTAATTAACTTTAACTAGTGGGGTTACAATGATATTTATTTACTTCCTTGTATTCCTCTAGGTGCATATGAATATTATTAGTTTAAAAAGGTATTATCTTGGGGCACCTGGGTGGCTCAGTCGGTTGGGCGTCTGACTTCGGCTCAGGTCATGATCTCGCAGTTTGTGAGTTCGAGCCCCGCGTCGGGCTCTGTGCTGACAGCTCAGAGCCTGGAGCCTGCTTCGGAGTCTATGTCTCCCTCTCTTTCTCTGCCCCTCCCCTGCTTGCACTCTGTCTCTCTCTCTCAAAAATAAACATTAAAAACAGTTAAAAAAAATAATAAAAAAATAAAATACTTCAAAAAAAATAAAAAAATAAAAAGGTATTATCTTAAAACCAATGGTAAGTAATATAATGAAAGACTTTAAAATGTGGCTTAAGGGTAGCTATTAACTCTATCCTGGCCAGACCATTGAGTGCAGAAGTATGGTTTTAAAAGGACCTAAAGAGCGTATAGAAATGAGGTTGGGGCACCTGGGTGGCTCAGTCGGTTGAGTGTCCGACTCGATTTCGTCTCAGGTCATTATCTCATGATTCGGGAGTTTGAGCCCCGTGATGGGCTCTGCGCTCACTGCACAGAGCCTGCTTGGGATTCTCTCTCTCTCTCTCTCTCTCTCTCTCTCTCTGCCCTACATCCCCCAAAATAAATAAATAAACTTTTTTAAAAAGTTTAAAAATGGGTTTGATTCAGCATTCAAATTTAACTTACATTTGACTCCAAGGGATCAATTGATTAACTGTTCAAAAGTATTCATCGAATACATCCTATGTAGCCAACACCATGCTGACCGAGGAGATGAAGAGAGGTCATGGATGAGGTCCCAGAGCTCCAAGTGCTGATTATCTATCTGGGGGGAAAAGGCAAGCACACGAGCTACAGAGGCCAGAGAAGGTAGATATATTGCTCAAATGACCAAATCTAAAGTTGTGTCTATCTAAGCTTTTTTTTTTTTTTAAGATTTTATTTTTAAGTAATCTCTAGACCCAACATGGGGCTCAAACTCACAACTTTGAGATCAAGAATCGCATGCTCTACTGACGGAGCCAGCCAGGTTCTCCATAGCTAAGCATTTTTTAATGCAACATTTTAATATTTCTACAATTTCTATTTAGCTCTTCTTTGACACTACTTTTTTTTTAATTATTTTCTTCCACCCTAAAAACAAATGAGCTATCAAACCATGAAAAGACATAGAGCGCATTACTAAGTGAAGGAAGGCAATCTGAAAAGGCTCCACACTGTGTGATTCCAAGTCTATGACATTCTGGAAAAGGCAGAACAATAGTGACAGTAAAAAGATCAGTGGTTGCCAGGGATTGCAGAGGTGGGGTGAGTAAGTAGGGGAAACGTAAATGATTTTTTTTTTCCTGCAGTGAAAATGCTCTGTAATGTACCAAAATAATAGATACATGTCATTATATATTCATCCAAACCCATAGAATGTACACCATTAGGAGTGAACCCCAATGTAAACTATGGACTTGGAATAATAATGATGTGTCTGTGAAGATTCATTTATTGTAACAAACATACCACTCTGGTGGGGTTGGTGATAGTGGGGGAGGCTGTGCACGGGTGGGGACAGGGGGTAAATGAGAAATCTCTGCACCTTCCTCTCAATTTTGCTATGAATCTAAAACTGCTCTAAAAAATGAAGTCTTAATTTAAAAAAAAATTAATTTCCTATTCTTGTTTTATATAGTTTACTACTTTACCTCTTTAAGCACTTGAAACAGACTTATTTTTTAAATGTCACTTTTTATATTATTCCATTGTTTTCATCTCCTCCTATGTCAACTCTCATTTTTATGGAACGTTTTTCTTCATATTGGACTTTCTCAAATGTTTTATGATTTGTTACACTAATGTTTTAATCATTTATATTCATTTATTCCTTCATATTGGTCTTCCCCAAACGTTTTATAATTTTTATGTATGAGCTCATCCTCATTGGGGATTATCTTTTGGGGGTGGTGGTGGAGATGCCCCCAGAATTGCCCCAGATTGTGGATGCCTCCCCACAGTTGTCTCAACCTAAGTCTTAAGGGTTCACAGTTTCTCAACTTTTTCTTAATTTCTATCTTAGAGTTATCTGTACTTTGTAAGTGGCAAAAGCTTTAACCCCATGTACAAACCCAGCTTGTTCTCTATTTTCTTTTCAGCGATTCTCTTTCTACCCATGGCCTGGGACTTCTTTTCTTTTTTACGTCTGAGACATAATTCCTTTCTAAACTTTCTGCTGTATTCAGGTCCAGAGTATTTATTCTTGTGCCCTCACTGCTGGGAACTTAAAACAAGCATATACCCTGGCTATGTCTGTACAGTCCCTAATAAACTAGCTCACCAGCTAGTAAATAGAAATAGAAATAGAAATAGAAATAGAAATAGGTAAATATAGAATTACCTATTTATTTATGGCACCTGGAGATTTACCTTTCTTACTTTTGAGATCAAATATGTATTTGAGATCAAATATGATATATGTAATATATATATATATATTTTTTTCCAGCATTTCTGTATGTTCAGGAAATTTCACATGACCTTGGGCAAGCTACCGAACTTCTGTATACCTGGCTCTCTCATCATAAGACCGTAGTGATGGTTAAACAAACTAATTAGTGTAAAGTGCTTAGAACAGAGCCTGGCCCAGAGGTGGTCAATAGATATCATGGTAATTATTCATGCTTCTGCTCAGTTCTCTTCCCTGATCAGGCCTTTATATATTTCAAATGTATTTTAAAAATTTTAACATTTTTTTAAATTTATTTTTTTGAGGGGCGCCTGGGTGGCGCAGTCGGTTAAGCGTCCGACTTCAGCCAGGTCACGATCTCGCGGTCCGTGAGTTCGAGCCCCGCGTCAGGCTCTGGGCTGATGGCTCAGAGCCTGGAGCCTGTTTCCGATTCTGTGTCTCCCTCTCTCTCTGCCCCTCCCCCGTTCATGCTCTGTCTCTCTCTGTCCCAAAAATAAATAAATGTTGAAAAAAAAAATTAAAAAAAAAAAATAAATTTATTTTTTTGAAAGACAGAGAGAGACAGAGCACTAGTGGGGGAGGGGCAGAGACAGAATCTGAAGCAGGCTCCAGGCTCTGAGCTGTCAGCACAGAGCCTGATGTGGGGCTTGAACCCATGAACTGGGAGATCATGACCTGAGCCGAAGTCAGATGCTTAACCAACTGAGTCACCCAGGTGCCCTTCAAATGTATTTTTAAAATAACCACTACAATTTTTTAAATTTAAAACATTGAAATGTCCTCTCCTCTCTCCACTCCCAAGAGCAAACTCAACACAGGAAGTTAGATAATCTTAAAAGAAATTCTCTTAATAAGGAATTCAACTTCATACACTTGAACATTCAATTTCTGCCAATGCACACTTATAATAGTCATTTTAAAATGATTATTTTGTGAGTATTAAGTCCATTAGTGATCTATCAAAAATTATCACCCAGAAAACATCACAAAAGCTTCTGATCAAGGACATCTCAGGTTTTGAAAGGGATTTCTCAGTGCCTTAGTCCATTTGGGTTCCTATAACAAAATACCATAGACTGGGGGTGCTTATAAACAACAGAAATCTATTTCTCACAGTTCTGGAGGGTAGGAAGTTCAAGATCAAGGCACTGGCAAATTCAGTGTCTGGTGGGACCCCTCTTCCTGGCTCATAGATGGCCATAGTGGAAGGGCACAGGAGCTCTCCAGGATCTCTCTTGTAAAGACTTTATAGGTTCCTCATAGGCAAATTCTCATGACTTAATCACCTTCCACAGATCCACCTCCTATACTATCACTTTGGGGGTTAGTTTTCGACATACGAATTTTGAGGGAAACAAACATTGAGTCCATGGCACTCAGTATCATCCCAGAATATATTACGGGAAGTAGTAGCTGGCCATTAAAGAGTGAAGGACTCCAACGTGTGCAGAATTGGAAAAACACCAAGACAACATAGAACAGTGTGAACATGCTGTGACCCCACCTAAGGAAAATACAGATGTGTGTGTGTGTGTGTGTATGAGAGAGAGAGAGAGAGAGAGAGAGAGAGAGAGAGAGAGGTTATATACAGACAGAACATTTCTAGACTAATGCTCATGAAAGTGTTCTCAGAGGTTATGTAAAGTGTTTTTGAGAAAGAAAGTGACAAGATCAGGGCTGTTAGCAGATTCACAAGGCATACGGAGTGGGATGGAGTGGGAAGGACTGGAAGTAATTGAGCCAGGAGACCTGTTTAAAGGACGTTGCACTAGTCAGGATAAGAGCTGCTAGAGGCCTATTCTGAAGCAGTGAGATGGAGTGGTGGAGAAAAAAAAAAAAAAAAAGAAATCAGATTCACCTTCAAGATGCTACCAATGGTATCCCCAGTGCCTAGCACAGTGACTATACTTACTAGATGCTCACCAAAGGTATGAAATAAATTGTCTCCCATATGAAAGATCTGACAGTTCCTCTCCCAAGACATCCACTGGCCACCTCAAGATGTAAATCCCACAGACCTCATCATCTCTCTTAAGAGCTCACTCACTCAGCCCTGGGCCCTGGGGAGCAGGGTCAGGAGATGGGGACATAAGCAGGTAGAGCCAGGGCCCACGTTCCCCTTGCGCCCCTCTGGCCCTGCCCAGCCAGGAGCGTAACCTTCCTGCTCTACCCCTGCCCTCACTTCACCAGGCACCCCACCAAATGTCTGCTTTACTGCAGACACAGCCCTGCACTGGGCGTATGTGGCAGAAGGGGTGTCTCCAAAAAGCTTCAGGCTCACTTCCCTTGGGAGCTAAGGGAAGACAAGAAAACTGCTAATGAGGAAGGGGGAAA
Organism: Lynx rufus; assembly: GCF_022079265.1. Classification (NCBI taxonomy): domain Eukaryota; kingdom Metazoa; phylum Chordata; class Mammalia; order Carnivora; family Felidae; genus Lynx; species Lynx rufus. The sequence goes on from NW_025814834.1 coordinate 7,018,874, forward strand.
GCATGCCAAGAAAATCAGATGGAACCCTACACAGATGCACTCACACACACAGGCATGCATGCCCCGGCTACCATAACACTTCACACGTAGGATATGCTTAAGATAAGGGTTTTTAACAAGTGCAACAATGAAAGGAGAGTGAGCACGAAGAAAAAGAGTTGCAGAAGTGTAGCATATAAGGGCCAGTTGAAGGAAAGGTCCTCCTGAAGAATAGCTGGTTCGGCGGACACACCCTGAAATGCCTGTATATGTGGAAGCCCAACCAGGAGCCTTTGGTGGTGGGGGACAGTGAAGGCGAGTAGGGATAACTATATTTATTCTGATATCTTCTGAGCCTAATAATGTGGGGTCTGGCTTAAAGTATCCTGCTGAAATGTTTGTTAATTGAATGAAGGGATGTTTGGATGGATGGATGGATGGATTGGTAGATGGGTAAATGGGTGAATGGATGGATGAGTGGATGATGGATGGATGGATGGATGGACGGATGGATGGATGAGACTACTTCTCTCTGGTTTTCAGAGGCAAAACTGAAACCAGTGTTTGTGGTAATCAGGTGGCTGTGTAGATAGCTTTTCAAAGATGGCCTACTTTTTCTTTTTACTTTTCTTTTCTTTCTTTTCTTCTCTTTTCTTTTCTTTCTTTTCCTTTCCTTTCCTTTCCTTTCCTTTCCTCTCCTCTCCTCTCCTCTCCTCTCCTCTCCTCTCCTTTTCTTTCTTTCAGCGATCCCTACCTACCAGTATTAATGCCTTTGTGTAATCCCCTACCTTTGATTGTAGGCTGTACCTGACGGCTTTCTCCTAATGAGTAGAAGGCAACAAAAGTGATGGGCTGTTACTTCTGTGAGTAGACTACAAAAGACAGTGACTTCCATCTTCCTGGTGACAAGGTGTCATAGTAGAGAAGCCCATGTGGTGGCCTTAGGCCAACAGTCAGTGAGGAGCTGAGGCCCTCAGCCCACCAGCCCACAAGGAACTGAATGCTGCCAACAACCTCTTAAGCAAGGAAGGAGACCCTTCCCCAGTGGAGCTTTGATATATAATCCCAGCCCCACCAGCACCTGCATTACAGCCTGTGTGAGGCCCTGAGCAGAGAACCACCTAAGCTGTGCCCTGATGCCTGACCCACAGAAACTATGAGACAACAAATGTGTGCTGTTTCAAGCCACCCCGTCTGGGATTAATTTGTGGCCAGCAAGAGATAGCGAACACAATGGCTGATTTGAGTTTACAAAAATGAACATTCTGACAATTAAACTTGGCAAATGATGGTAGTGGTTAAGAATCCAGGTTCTAGAACCAACTGGGCTAGTTTGAATCCTGGATCCCCAACTTACTAGCTGTGTGACCTTCGGCAAGATGATCAACTTCTCTGAGCCTCTGTTCTGGCATTCTTAAAATGGGTAGAAGTCTCTGCTCATAGAGAATACACAAGGATTACTTGAAGTGCTTAAATAAAGGATTTAGCTCGGTACCTGTCCCCGAATAGAAGGTAGGTGCTAGCAAGAATGATAATGGAGCAAGTTCCCTCACAAAACGGCGAGTGTCCCACACCCGGAAGTGATCAAGCTGAGGCATGATGGCAACGTGCAAGAAGTGAACGGAACCCCGGGGGACACCAAGCGCATTCCCAAGCTTCAGATTCTAGTGCCGTGTGGCTGCCTAGCTATTGCTGAGGGGTGAGGGATCAGGTGTGCCACGGGACCACTGGGCCTGTTACCTTGTACCAGGGTTTGGTGACGGCCGTTGCCGGCCTTGACCATGGGTAAGCACCTGCATTCCTGTATCCTCTGGCCAGGTGTTCAGCCTCCACCCTGTCTGGGCCCATGGAGCCCAGGAAGGTAAACACCCAGCCAGGAAGTGATTGTCACGGGCACGGGGCCAGCTCTGAGCCGACGTGGGTCTGAAGGTCAGAAATGCTTCACAGGGAGCCTTCTCCAGGAGAGGACAAATTGCCTGGCTGCAGGCTCTCTGAGACGGGGTGGAGGGTGCACAGATCTTGCTGGGGACACGGCGGCTTGCTCTGGGGCCCCGGACAAGACAGAGGAGAGGTGAAGGAGTCGTCGAGGGGGGCCCAACTCCCCAGGAGCACCTCATTGGCAGGTGAGCAAATGATCTTGGTATTTTTAATGAAAGAAAATGAAATAAGAGATGGAATGGGGGTTTTGGCAGGATTGGAGACACCCCAGGCAGGTGCGTGAAGGGGAAGGAGGCCACCACCCATCCACTCATTGAGAGACAGCCCCAAGAGAGAAGACAGCCCCAGATTTCACTGTGGAGACCAAGTCTAGTCTTGGCTTCACCACAGCCTCCCGGGACTCAGTTTCCCCATCTGTGAAGTGGGGTAATGATCCATTCCAGGCTCCTCTCCTGTGATGGCTCTGGGGGGGGGGCAAGTGAGATTAAAAAAATAATAACCCAGGACTGACTACATAATTTGCAGGGCCCCATGAAAAATGAATTTGTGAGGCCCTAGGTTCAAAATTAATTAAGAATTTCAAAAATTAAGAATGAAAAATTATTAAGAATGGCAACAGTAGAGCATTAAACCAAGTGAGGGGCTTTTCTAAGAGCAGAGCCCTGTGTGGCCGCCTAGGTCACTTGCTCGTGGCTCCAGCCGTAATAAAAAAACGTGTATGTAAACTGTGAAGGGCCAAACAAACCGTGATTACTATGTGCCGTGGCTCAAATCTCAAGGTCAGGAAGCACACCTGGGAACGGAAATCTTAGCCCCGAAGTGGTAGCCCATCGCAATGCTGCCCCCTCTGCCGGGGCCTCTGCTGCTCAGGGTCCCATCTCAAAAGGACAAAAGGCCCGCTCCCCCCAAACTTCCAGACCTGCACACCTGTCTGGCGTCAAGCCAAAGCATGGTGTGACTCAAATGTCTGGGGACACCGTGCTCTTGGATGTGGTGGGGTAGTTTCTTTCATTCTGTCTCTCGGTTTGAAATTCGGGACGTTCGCGGTCATTGGCAAAGCTCAGGTAGGACCCGCTGCTCCCGTACGCGTGACCGTTCTGCCGTGTTGTGCCGACTGCCCACACGTGTTTGCCTTTCGGGCAAAGGCTCGTGTCAATGCAGTGAGACCATTGGTGGGAACGTCCCAACTGCCTACCCCCTCCCCGCCCACCATCACATCTCTATCCTCCCCTCTCCGTTTCTCACTCAGGCTTTCTCTTCCTTTTTCATTCCTGCCCCTTCTCCAGTGCCCTTGGCATTGCGCAGCTCACAGCACTGGGAACCAGTGTCTCCGTGGGTGTCCTAAGCTTTCTGGGAAATCAGACATCAGACCATCTCCTCAGCCCCACTGTCAACCCCGCCCCTTCCTGGAGTCCCAAGTGTTGTGTCTTGCAAACCCCTCCCTTGGGAGGACCCCCTCCTCCGGCCCCTGGAGAGGGGGGCTAGAACCAAGGCAGTGTGAGTAGGGGGCCACAGCTTTGTCCCCGGTGGCCCGAGATGGAGGAAGACAATTGCCTGGAGAGCCCCACCTTGCCTGTGGGAGGCCTCTCTGGCCTCAGCTCGGAGGCCCAGGGGGCTTACATCAGCGGACAAAGCAGCCCAGAGGCTCAGCGGAGGCCGATCTAACAGCCCGGCCTTACTGGCTCCGCTGCAGACCCTGTCTGGGCAGCCAGCGGGCCCGCCAGCCCGAAGTCCAGCGTCCCCCACGCACATGAGCCCTTTGCCTCCCCAAGTAAGGAGTCAGCTCTGTCGCCTGGAGTTACCCCTGGCACCACCGCAGAATGACACAATTCCTTCCTTTATTCCTTCATCAAACAACTGCCGAGCACCTTGGGCAGGTGAGGCTTCCCAAAGGGGCTGGGGGCACAGATGCGACCAGGGTGACAGAGGAGAATCAGAACCCCAAGGCCAGGTTAGGGGCACTCCCTCCAGGAAGGGGGCACAGTATACCCTCCTCACTCCAGAGATGGGGGTGGATTGTGGGGCTCAGAGGCATTTTGGTGTGCTCAGCCAGGAGGTTACATCTCTGAGCCTACCGGCGTTTCTTTCTGGAACTCTCCTTGACGTCTCAGGGACCTCCCCTCAGCCTCCTCACCTTGGGGTCACCTTTCCCCACTTTGGGAGCTGTGGAGCTCCAGGCATGGAGGAAATACCCAAGGGAAGACTGTCAGCCTGCACCCCTTTCCCTGATTGGCAGTTGTCCTTGAGAGTCCCCAGAGGCCACACTGGGTCAGGGCAAAAGACTGAGCACTAGGGGCGCCTGGGTAGCTCAGTCGATTGAGCAGCCGACTTCAGCTCAGGTCAGGATCTCACAGTCCGTGAGTTCGAGCCCCACGTCGGGCTCTGTGCTGACAGCTTAGAGCTGGAGCCTGCTTCCGATTCTGTGTCTCCCTCTCTCTCTGCCCCTCCCCTGCTCGTGCTCTGTCTCTGTCTCTGTCTCTCTCTCTCTCTCAAAAATAGATAAATGTTAAAAAGGGGGGGGGGGCGTTTGCCTGGAACATCTCTTCGTGTTTTTTGGGAGAATAGCTCAAGTGGCTAATTAAGAACCTGGGTGTCTGGGAACCTGAGTCAGGCCATGTCTCACTCTTTCTCCCTCAACTGGCCCACCCTTTGGGATGGGGGAATGAAGGTGGGGGTTATCATCAAAGGGATGCGTGGAGAAGTGGCCTTGGAGCTGAGTGTCATTAAACAACCTTACATCACTTCTTAATTATTTACAAGAGGAGAATTGATGGGTAGGGTTTCATGTATTATAAAGCAGGCTCTCTAACTTGAAAATAAGGTCATTTTTTTCACACTTACTCTAACTGAATGTCGCAAGCTCTTCAAATAGCACACTCTCGGGAAAGGGACAGCAGAGTTTCAGCAAGGTGGAGAGGGAGCCCCCCAGGGCATGGGATGGGAAGAGGCAGAGGTGTGGACCTGGTGAAGCATGAGGACAGGTGTGCTGGAGAGGAGGGAGGGTGGGTGGAGGGGGTCCGCCACCCACGATGCCTGGACCCCAAAGCCTCCTGGAGATCACAGTGGGGCGTCTGTATGGCCAACACACCCCACGGGGAACTCACCCTGCACTCGTACTCCAGCACTAGCTGGCCTTGCCTCAGTTGCCTTCACTTTCGGCTGGAGGTTCACACACCAGCACCGGTGTCTCCCACGGCTAGAAGCTCTGCCCGTCAGTTTTCCAGGTCTTTGATGAGTCTAAAAATGGGGCGCTGACTCATTATTATTTAATGAGTATGCTTCCTCCAGAGACAAAGCCTCCAGGACAGGCTTCCCAGAGAACAAGCATCTCGGATGATGCCTTCAGAGGCTCAGAGAAGCTTGGGATCCCCTGGGGCAGGGACCAGCTGGGATAAGGAAGGAAGGCAAGCTGGGCCTGAGGACCCTGACCCCCAGGTCCTATCTGGAAGCGGCAAGGGTTTTTCTCTGTGGCTGACTCAGGAAGTGTTGCTCAATCCCGAGTACAAGTTCATACGACCTGCTTGTGTCAGTGTTTCAATCCCCCCCCCGCCCCCCCCCGCCACCAGCGGTGAGCTCCTGCCACACTGACCTGTTAGCACTGCCTTCAGCCAGTCGGTGTCTGCTGCACGCCTGCCCTGGGCCGTTAAGATGTGACAAAGATGGACAACCCCTGCCCCTTTCCCAGGGCCCCTCGGCTGCCTCTCCTCCCCTCCTTACTGCTGTCCAAACAGGTAGGTTAAGAAAACCCAATTTCCACTCACAGCTGATTCACTCGGCATTGCTGAGCCAAAACAGATTCCCGTTAAATCCCACTAATGGGACAAAAAACTTCCAAGCATTTTTACGTTTATAAAACCCTGGCATAATGGGCTTTATTTTTCATGATGCTCTATAGACCTAAATCCACTCGTGAAAGTGAGTATGTCTATGAAGATATTTTTTTTTGCTCTCATCTGAGTGATAAAAACATTCCTTGGTGGATTCTTGAATGCTGGACAGCCTTCTTTTCTTGAAGTTCCTTTTTAAGGCAGTTAGCTTTGAACTTCAAAATGATGGTAAGGTTTTTTGTTTCCGGAGTGAAAAGGCAGCTGGCACTTGGACAATTTTTCCTAGTGCCTGCGGTATCAGAACTGTTCCCTGGAACGTTGTTTCTGCAGTTTTCTGGCCTCTTGGGAACCTGTCCAGAGGCAAAGACCGAAGTCCCTTGTATTAGGCAAACTTGGGTTCCAAGTCAACGGTGAGACACGGAGAGATTCTAGCTGGGGGTCACAAGGAAGCCATCTTGATGCTGAATCTAATATAAATAGACCCACCTAGGCTGTGTTTGGAAAAACATTATTATTTGTGTATCCCTTGGAGAAATATCACAGAAATTGTCAAAATAAAGGAGCATGGGTACATGTGCATGCATCTTTTAACTGGGGGCGGGGCACAGGCTTTGGAGGCCAAGGTGGCCATACTCTAACTGCTTGGCCCCAGGCTGGGTCACTGTCTCCTTTTTATCTCTCTCTGAATTCTCTATAATCTTACAAGGCTGTTTTCTCAGGAAAGGCTGTTTGCTCCACGTCAGAATGTCCTAAGTTAAAGGTGGCAAGGAATAGTTTAGAAATCCTGCTCTTTGCCAGAGCCAGGCTGCCTCCGCCACGTTCTGGCTGTGTGACGTTCGCTGAGTTGGTTAACCTTTCTGAACTTCTACGTCCTCCATGGTACACATGGAGGACATGGGGCAAAGGTAGTAATGATCATTAGGACTGCCCTGAATGTTCCGTGAGATGATGACTCTATCGGGCTTGGTTTTCACTGTTATCCCAATAGAGAAAAAAAAGAATAGATCCTCTTTTCTAATATAAAAGTTGACTTAAAGCAGTAGAGATGTATCAGTTCACATAGAAAACTGAGCACTCAGCATGAAGGTGTACATGAGAACCCTCAAATGTAAAGAGAACTGATGTCTTCGGACAAGTCTGCCCTCCTGCTACAAGGGCTTGGAGCCCAACCAGCTTTGGGAAACTCCCTTCCCCTGATGGCACCACTCAGGTCTGCCTGTTGTCCACGGGGGAGACGGTACACCTGCCCAAGGTCTCAGCTCATCTGACCCAGTAATTATTTCCCTCCAGTGAGTATTTCTTGACAAGTGAAGGTACTTTTTCTGGCAAAACCATAATGCTCTAATCTTAAAAAGCCAAGTCTGGTAACTGCTGGTATGGAAAGAGTTTGAGGATGGGGCACCCGAGTGGCTCAGTCTGTTAAACGTCCGACTTCGGCTCAGGTCATGATCTCACAGCTCGTGAGTTTGAGCCCCACGTCGGCCTCTGTGCTGACAGCTCCGAGCCTGGAGCCTGCTTCGGATTCTGTGTCTCCCTCTCTCTCTCTCTCTCTTCCCCTCCCCGGCTCATGCTCGTGCTCTGTCTCTCTCAGAAAGAAAGAAAGAAAGAAAGAAAGAAAGAAAGGAGGAAGGAAGGAAGGAAGGAAGGAAGGAAGGAAGGAAGGAAAGAATTTGAGGAAATCAATGGTGGGTGAACCTCCAGGATTTAGGGCTCCACTTGGAAAGAGTGTATTAGCTTCATGTTGCTGCTGTAACAAATGAGCACACGCTTAGTGACTTAACAACAATATAGACACATCACCTTTCAGTTCTTGAAGACAGGAGTCCAAAATGGGTCTCACTGGGCTAACATCAAGGTGTCATCTGGGCCACTTTTCTTCTGGAAGCTCCTGGGGACATTTCCTTGTCTTTTCCAGCCTCTCGAGACCGCCCCCATTCCTTGTCCCGTGGCCTCCTCTTCCCTTTTCAAAGCCACCAATGGTAGCACCTGCAGATCTCTCTCTGCCCCTCTTGCTCTCCTCTTATAAGGACCCTGGTGATTACACCGGGGTGGGGGGGGTGGCCACACAGCAGTGGCCGAGTTGGAGAAGCAGACCCTGGTCTGTGATTTGAGCATCTGTGCTATGTACCAGGTTCTGCAGGACCAGAGAACCCCGCCAGGTGGAGTTTGGAGTGGGGGCTGGCCAGCTGTAGCCCCAGGAGACCTCAGCGTGGCCTATGGTCGGGTGCTATGACCATCGGACCCACTCATCCATTACCGCAGGGCCAGGGGCACGTGGGTGCTTGGCAGTCGCTGGATAGAGGAAGGGGTCAGTGGATGAACAGGAGTCTCTGTGGGCGTCACTGTGGACTGAGTGGGCCCGGCCCTCGGGTGGAGCACTGGAGGACAGAGCTCTGAGGAGCTAGATGGCAGGACCACGTGGGGCACCAGCATGGACCCAACGGTCGGTCTAAGCTGGAAGCCACACCCAGAGCCCTGTCAGGAGGAATAAAAGGAGCAGCCCAGACGGACAGACAGCATGGACTCGGGAAGGGGCACAAACACAAAGAGACCCAGGCTCTGAGGAGACAGCGCCAGCCAGTTCTGCTGTGATTTGGGGGGTTTGGGCAGCCCCGGGTTAGGTCCTCGAGGGTCTCCTTGGTGTGGGGAGGTCCCACGTACCCACCGGCCACTTTGTTCATGCTGGATGTCCCTAGCCGATGGCCCAGCAAGGTTTGGGTTATTTATGATTAAAGCGCACGGATTCACGAACACGGCAATAAGCGGCAGAGAAACGGGGTGCAGGAACATCAGAGCGGTGGTCTTCGCCCTCTGGGGGCCTGAGGAAAGCCGTGGACGGCCCCGCCCCAGCCCACCCCACACAACGTACAAACACACCCTCCTACCCTCGGTTTCAAAAGACTTTCAGCCTCACTGAGGTCCTGTCGCAGAAGGCTGAAGAGGAGAATTTCTCAGAACCCCCGGAGGGCTTGTCACCACACAGCGCTGTCCCCTCCCACCCCAGCCTGCCCAGGGCTGCCCGTGATTCTGCACGTCTTAAGAGCTCCCAGATATCGCAGCTGCTCAGAGTGAGCCTCGTTCTGGGAAGCCCTGCCACACTAGAGAGGGAAGAGAGCCTTAGGTGGGAAGACAAATGAATTCTGTGGTGTCTGGGTCATCCAGGTAATTTCAATCCAGTGTTTCTGGAATGTCGCTCATCTACCCTGCACGTTTACGATTGTTAACATAGCTGTGTACCACCTGTGCTGTTAATATTTTCCACAGATTGGCTTTACAGGATATTCTCTATTTATTTTCGTCCTAAGTATTAATTCCTATGAAATCGCAGGTCTGATGTGCTAACTGGAATTTTTCTAAGGTGCATCAACTCTGTAGCTATTAATTTTTTGATATTTGGTTGTACTTCTAAAAATCAGCTCACAGCCACTGGTTCAAAATCCCGTGCAGCTGGAAGGAGAACAGGGGACTATCTAGGTTCATCCCAATGCTCTGGATATTTTAGGGGAGAAATAGTTGAAGGAAACCAAAGGCCCCCCAACTTCTCTGCCACTATTGCTGTTTTGTTTTTGTTTTTGTTTTTTTTAAGATCTCCCTCTTGAATAACTCACTTACCCAAACCAACACAGAAATCCTAGCCCTGGGGCTCCTGGGTGGCTCAGCTAAGTATCCGATTCTAGATTTCGGCTCAGGTCACGATCTCACGATTCTGTGTTGACAGTCGGGAGGGAGCCTGCTTGGGATTCTCTCTCTCCCTCTCTCTCTGCCCCTGCCACATTCGTTCATGTGTGTGTGCACGTGCGCTCTCTCAAAATAAATAAATAAACTTAAAAAAAAAAAGAAAGAAAGAAAAAAAGAAAGGAAGGAAGAAACAAAGAAACAAACAAACCCTGGCCCTTCTGCCCCTGTTAGCTCACGGCTCTCTCACCTTCCACAGGCCTCTAGCATTCTGCAATTTTTGGCTATTCCTACTCCCCTCTCTGCCCAGGCACAGGCAAATGGGTCTTAATTGTGACAGTGCACACCTCCATAAACCTCAGTTTACCTAACCTCCTCGGTAAACCTTCCTCAGGGCCTGAGTCACCTCCCTCCCACTTGCGGGCCTCTGGGGAGATCACAGGACTTACCAGGAGGCACACAGAGTCGCTTAGAATGCTTCCAGCACTGCACGGATGACAGAAGGTTCTAGAAGGAAGAGAGAAGCCAGAGGAGTCATGCTTGGAATGATGAGCCATGTTGGGGAATTCCCTGCTGCCTGCTCTGCTGGGGCCCCAGGGCCTAGCACTGTGCGGATACTAACGTGTGGGTGGACAGAAACCACCCGCGACCCAAGGTCACAATGGACCCAGCTCAACCTCACGTCCTCAACCAGACACACCACAGATAGGGCATCCAGTGTTGGACCACTGGGAAGTGATGCATTAGAATCCCTTCAAACCAGGGTAAGAAAACAACTTTAAGAGATTTTACTGGGAAAATACAAGGAACTGAAGGGCAAAACTAACACCCAGCCTGCCGAGGGCTGGGAACCAGAAATGGGAGATGGGAATGCCACGCATGTCTCTCTCCCTGGGCTTTCATTCTGCCTTGCACACTCTCTCTCTGTCTCTCTGTCTCTGTCTCTGTCTCCGTCTCTGTCTCTGTCTCTCTCCACATTGGCTGCACTGCTACACCTATATATGACTTGTCCTGGACAATTAAAAATGCGCTGCCCCCCACCCATGGCCATCCAGCCCGGAGCCCCCCTGCTTAACTGGCCTGGTCCTCATCTCAATCTTCATCACTGGGAGAGCAAATCTGATTCGCTCAGCCCCAGCCTCTGGCTTGATTCCTCCTGGGTCAAAGGTCCACTCTCTTCTGGGCAGCTGTGGCCAGGGGGCTGGCACCAGGGGCACTCAGGGTCCTCCCCTTCCAGGGCTGAGGATGAAGCCAACTCTCTAGGAAGGGGTTCTAGAACAGGAGGGAAGGACGGCCGCTTTCTGGCAAAAGGACTGGATCCCCGGAGCCGTTTTGATCGCACCCCCCTTTGTTCCTTTGCCAGTTGTTATGTGCCGAATATTCATGTTCCCCAAAATTCATGTTAAAGCCCAAACCCCCAGTGTAATGGCATTTGGGGATGGGGCCTTTGGGAGGTCAAGAAGGTGGGGTCCTCAGCCTTAAAAAAATTTTTTTAAAGGTTGTGGGGGCTGGGTGGCTCAGTCAGTTAAGCACCCAACTTCGACTCAGGTCATGATCTCAGGGTTCATGGGTTCGAGCCCTGCATCAGTCTCTGTGCTGACAGCTCGGAACCTGGAGCCTGCTTCGGATTCTGTGTCTCCCTCTCTCTCTGCCCCTCCCCCACTCGTGCTTGGTCTGTCTTTCTCAATAAATAAATGAACATTAAAAAAATTAAAAAAAAAAAAAAAGAAGGTGGGTCTTCATGACGATATTAGTCACCTTCTAAGAAGAAGTCTCTCTCCCTCTTTCCTTCCTCCTCTGTCTCCTGGGCACACACCAAGAAAGGCCATGTGAGGACATATCTAGAAGGTGGCTGTCTACAGGCCAGGAAGAGAGCCCTCACCAGAACCCCGCACCTCCAGCCTCCAGAACTATGGGAAAAGAAATTTCTGTTGTTGAAGCCACCCAGTCTGTGGTATTTTGTTAAGGCAGCCCGAGCTGACTAAGACATCAATACCGGTCTTGTCATTTTTAGCAGGCCTTTTTATAAATCCTCTCGAATGTGGGTTGATAGATGAGTTCACAGCAACTCCAACATGCAAATGGCCCCACAACTAGAACTCCACAAAGACCCAGTGTTGAGTGTGCAACTTCCTGCATATAAATATCCCTGTTTGGCTACGGAAATGACATGCCCACTTTTCTGTAGCGTCTGCTTTGCTCTGTGACGGGGAGCCTGGCTGCCCTGGCCGGCGTCCCTCTGGCTGCGTCCAGCAGACCTTGGCCCACTGGCGGGGCGGGAGCTTGCCAAGGGCGGTGGCCAGCTGAGGCCACTCACCCCGAAGGAGTGGTCCTTGTCCCCAGCTCACTCCCTCCTCTCGCTCACAGCCTGTCTGATGACTGGATTTGGAAAACAGTGAAAGAGGGTCAGCTTCCATTAATTAGGTAAAAGTTCTCTTAATAAAGGAAACACTCCAGGAGCTGCTGGGGCTTTGAGAAAGTAGGTTGAGCCTTCTCCTCCCCCAGCCAGCTGAGAGTGACTGCTGTCACCAAGGTGCCCAGAGGGGACAGGACTCTCAGGAACTGCCACCAGCCAGTCCCCAGGGACAAGGCATAGATTTCACTCACTGGGACACAGCCAAGGCTCTGATGACCCCTGCTTCCTTTTTTCCAAACCCTATCCCTGCTTTTTATATTGAAAATTATAAACATTTTACCATCTTGAATTTTTTTTTTTTTTTTTTACTAAAAAGTAAAGACAATTTGAAGAAGTGGATCAGTCCTTTACTCTTTACTTGGAAAGAGTAAAAAGTGTAGCCTTTTTAGGGAGTGTCACTAACGCTTAGGCAAGTTGATGTGATGGCAGGCACCCTAATCTCGTTGAATGCTTGCCTTACCACCGCACAAGTGAGAGATGTTTCCAGAGGGAGAGAGAAGCCTGAGGATGGGGTGCTCTCATGTTTCGGACGATGGCAGGTGTCAGAATATGGCCCCCGCTTGCTCCCCCGGGGCCCAGTGCAGAGTCAGACAGAGCCACGCTCGGCGGGTGAATAAATGGAACCCACCGAGGACAATGGCTGACCAGTTCAACCCCGTGCCAGCTAGGTACGGCCCACCCTCACATGGGAAGCTGAGGATCGAGGCTATCTCAAGAGCCCAAGGAGACCCATCCTGAGAGCCTGCCAGGGCGAGCCACACCTCGGGGTCCCCTCCACTCCCGGGTCCCTTGACTTCAGCCTGACTTGGGCTCTACAGAAGGAAGACCGCCCAACACTTGCCGGGCAGTACAAGAGGTGAGCTGCTCGGGCGGCCACCCACCCCCACTCACTAGGAAGCCTGGGACTGGCCGTCATCGTCACCGGGATACCTGCAGGCCGCAGCCACTGTGGGGAGGGCCCCTGCACCTGGCCTGAGCCCCTGCTGCCAAACTGCCCCGGGCTCCCCATGAAGAAGCCACCATACCACGTGGAGCGAGGGGCTTGCCGGACGGGCCCCGGGAACTGATAGACCAGCCCCCAGAGAGAACAGGGCTGGTCTGGCCTTGCTTCTGGCTTCGTCTCCTGCCACGTGCGCCTGATCTTTGCTCTCTGGTTAGGGCTACGCTGCTTCCTAGGCTCATGCCTGGCCTTCCCCTGTGTCCGCCGCAGTCACTCCTTTCCCCTCAGCCGTGGGGCAGGGCCCCGGGACCGCAAGACCCGGGTTCGAATCCAGCCTCGGCCACTTACCGGCCGTGTGATCTCAGGCAGATGGCTGAGCGTCTCGGAGGAGGGCGTGGCCGTGGGAAACAGTTAAGCCCCTGAAGCAGATGAGGCCCTGAGAGAAGGAGTGGGAAGGTCTGGCAGAGGACCCAGGCTAAAAAACAAGGGTGTATGATACATGGTGCAGGGTGAGGGGCAACACAGAGGAAGGGCACCGGGGGCCTTGCCCGCCTGCGTCTGAAGCCGGAACGATGGCAGACATTGGAAAGAAGAAGAAAGTGAGCCCGCTGGTGCTGTGCGCAGCTGGACCCTGGGGCCTCTGGTATCCGACCAGTTTATGTTCTGGAAGCCCCCACCGTATCCTGCCCACTCCTGAGGGAGCCAGAGAGCCCTGGCGAGGCCACGAGAATTCAAATCGTTAACAGCCTCCTATTAGGCACAGGACAGCAGAGAAACTAAATCCTCTCTGACCCCAGCTGACCACTCACCACAGAGGCCAGCGTCAGCTCAGGACAGTGTCCTGGGTTCCACCCTGGCCCTGGGAACGCCAGCTCCGGCCTCCACCCCACCCTGTCCCTCCACCCCTCCTGCTACTCGGTGTTGCCCCTCAGTGATTTCTGGAAACAACAGTAACAACAAGCCCAGACTCCTTTTCCAGAGGAAAGGGGATTTGCCCAAGAGGTAGTTCTCAAGGCGTGCCCAGCGGTAACAGCTGAGAACGTGCTAGAAATACAAACTCTCTCTGGGGCGCCCGGGTGGCGCAGTCGGTGGCTCAGGTCACGATCTCACCGTTTGTGGTCCGAGCCCTGCATTGGGCTCTGAGCTGACAGCTCAGAACCCGGAGCCTGCTTCAGATTCTGTGTTTCTCTCTGTCTCTCTCTGCCTCTCCTGCTCGCACTCTGACTCTCTCTCTTTCAAAAGGAAACATTAAAAAAAAAAAAAAAGGAAGAAATACAAACTTTCGGCCCCACCCCAGCCCTCCTGCATCAGAAACTCTGAGGGGGGCACTCAGCAATCTGTGTTTTAACCCCCTGAGGCCCGCTCCACTGTGAGAATCACTGCTTCCCAGCCATGAGAACAAACTCTCCAGCAAAGACACGAAATAACGTGGAACAGTGTGGACGGATCTCACAAGCCGATGTCACGAGAAGTCAGACACAAAAGAGAACATTCTGAACTATTCCATTTACATAAAGTACCGAACCAGGCCAGGAGCAATCCACGCTGTTAGAAGTCAGAGGTTACCCTTAGGAGCAGGGCAGGGGAAAGGGCAGAGAGACTGTCTGGAGCGGCAGTGACGTTCTCCTTCTGGGTGCGGGTGCTGGTTACACAAGGGAATGATTCTAGGATTATATTAAGATGTTTTCGGAGGGCGCCTGGGGACTCAGTTGGTTAAGCGTCTGACTTCGGCTCAGGCCATGATCTTGGGGTTCATGGGTTCAAGCTCCACGTCAGGCTCTGTGTTGACAGCTCAGAGCCTGGAGTCTGCTTCGGATTCTGTGTTTCTCTCTCTCTCTGCCCCTCCCCTGCTCACACTCTGTCTCTGTCTCTCTGTCTCTCAAAAATAAATAAACATTAAAAAATACTTTTTTCTTGGGGCACCTGGGTGGCTCAGTCGGTTAAACGTCCGACTTCGGCTCAGGTCATGATCTCACGGTCCGTGAGTTCGAGCCGTGCGTCGGGCTCCGTGCTGACGGCTCAGAGCCTGGAGCCTGCTTCAGATTCTGTGTTTCCTTCTCTCTCTGACCCTCCCCCGTTCATGCTCTGTCTCTCTCTGTCTCAAAAATAAAAAAACATCAAAAAAAATTTTTTAAAAATACTTTTTTCTTAACTCCATGAAAGGCAAAATAGAACCACTACTTGCCTCTTCTTGACTAGCCTAACGCTCGGTTGCAACCGCGCGGGGATAACCCGGAGTTCTGTCCCTCTAATCCAGAGAGTAGAAAGCTGGGCTTTCTTTTATCCTTGGCCAAAAAGGTCTTATGAATTCAACCTAAAAAACGGCCTCAACAGACGTCAGAAGAAGCAGGCTAATTAAAACCAGAAAGCACACATCCACAAGTAACGCTGCCATATTTGGTAAATGCTGTTGCCCCGACCTTGTCTCGGGTTTAGAGATAATGTTTTCAGAGAACAAGCCGCCTCTTTCAATTACCTTGGTGGCTATTTCACAAAGGGTTTACCTTGGAAGGGATACCAGGAAGTAATGTTGCACAAGGCAAGACATTCTGCGGATGTTTGACTCCGGTGTTGGGGGTGGGATGGGGGCCAAAAGAAGAATCTCATCTCACTTGCCAAGGAATTTTTCCAGGCCAGACGTTTCAAGGCCTTGACGCCACAGCATGGAGCTTTGTGGCTCCATTGTCTATCTGCCTGTGGGCTAGAGTAGATTCGTAACACTGTCCCTTATGAGGAAAATCTTGGCCCACCTGGAGGGATCCCGTGGGCTCATTTTCCTTAAGGATGTCGATTCTCCCCCACCCCCAGTCTACTCGGAGTGGGTAGTTAACAGGCAACACACACACCACCCCTATGTGGCTTATCTAGGAGCTCTGTCCCAAGATGATTCCACCAAAGCTTCCCCAGAGATTCCACGGGGGAGACGGAGAATCCATGTTTCCTTCCTAAACCCCTCTAGAGCCTCCCCTGCTCAGGCAGAAGCCTGAACCACGTCACCCTGCAGAATGACTTGTGCTTGGTTGTGTTTTTTACGAGAAGCCACCAGTTTACAGCAAAGGAAGCACAGAAGAGTCTTAAGCCTGTTGGCGTGTGCCTGTGCAAACCTTGTGGGTCCAGGAGAGAGACTCTACTGGATGGAATAGACTAGGGTCCATGTATTACCTGGACTTCCTCTACAATGCACGTTCCTGGGATCAGGAACCTTGCCCCAAATGGGACATAAATCCGGGAATCCATGTATTTAAGGAACTCTTTAAAGTTTAAAAATCACTGCACGAAGCTCCTTCTTCCATAAAAGCCCTTGAGAGAGATCACTTAGCTCGTCCTAGTGCCAATGCAATTTCTCCTGAGCACGTGGTCAGTTTTTATCCCCGACTGCAGTAGAATGAGTCACTGACACATTCCCCCTTTTCACCTTGGCTCCTAGGAAGCTTAGGCACAATTTGACCACGCCCATAGCAAAAGTCTTTGTAATAGGAATTCTTTAAAACTTATCCCCCATTGAGTTTTATGTCTCCACTCCTTCATTCCTCTTTCTGTTGTCCCCTTTTTGATTTACGCCATGTTGGATGAGCGAGACATAAGTAGGAATATGGTTATTTTTATAGATGGAAATATTACCTGTGTTGATTTGCATAATAATTCTTAGAAAAAACAGCGACCACACATTGTGTGCCAGCACTGTGCATCCTCACATTAGTCCCAGTACTTAGCGAAGATCTGTCCTGCCTCCCTGACAGTAGAGGAACAGGAGGCCCAAGGGGAGGAGACGTGTACTGCCCGTGCGACCCGTAAGGGACTGAACAGGGTTGACAGCCCATGCTTGCTTGGTGCCAGGGAACCACGGTGCTTAGTGCCTATACTGCTTTCCCCAGCGTTCCATAGCAAGATTTGGAAACCGTGGACTTCCTTCTCCAAATGTTCTATTTTCTGACCCCTGACAGGTGGAGGGGCCTGTCCCCACGCTGCCTTGACCTAGTTTCAGCCTTGTGTATCTTTTCTTCAAGTAACCTGAATAACTGTCTCTTTCTCTAACCAAAAAAGAGCCTAACTTAAACACACATTAAAAAAAAAAAAACAATGAAAACAAAGCAAATAATAGTAAAACAAAGGAAATAGAAATGATGTATCGTAGAATATTATGCAAATATTAAAAGGGGGATGTATATACCTAGTTCATCGGAATGCCACATTTTCCAAAACTAGTTGTTTAAGGGGAGGAAAAAGTCATAAAACCATATGCAATTTTTTTTAATGTTCTCTAGTTTGAAGAAAATATTTAATGCTTTAATTCTGTTGCTGTTTATTTAGGGAATTTATTTTGAAGATCAAAACTCAAATGTTTTTCCCAAACTGCTTACTAGCATTCCAAACTTTTATTGACGTTCCTCCTTTCTTAATAACAATTTTATGGAGATATAATTCACATTCCACACAATTCACCTTTTTAGAGCACACAGTTCAACGGTTTTTAAAGTACAACCACCACCACAACCAATTTTAGAACATTTGCATCATCTCAAAAGAGATCCCGCCCCCATTAGCGGTTCCTCAACCCCACACCCCACCATCCTTCCAGCCCTAGGCAAACACCAATCTATTTTCCACCTCTATGCATTTGCCTGTTCTGGACAGTTCTTACACATGAAATAAGACAATGTGGTGTTTTGTGCCTGGCTTTTTTTCACGTAGCAAAATGCTTTCGATGTTTGGTTCATGTTATAGCATGTGTCAATATTTAATTTATTTTGAGGGCCGAATAACATTCCATTGTGTGGAAATATCATATTTGTTTATCCGTTCATCAGTTGGTAGACACTTGGATTATTTCCACTTCTTGCCAGTTATGAATAATGCTCCTATGAACATTCATGTACAACTTTCTGTGTGGACATACGTTTGCATTTCTCGTGGGAGTACACTTAGGAATGGAATTGCTAGGTCATATGGTAATTCCATGTTTAGCCCTTTGAGGAACCGCCAGGCTATTTCCCAAAATGCCTGCACCACTGTATGCTCCCATCAGCAGTGTATGAGGGTTCCAACTTCTCTATATCCTCACCAGTATTTGTTATTATCTGTCTTTTTTATTATAGCCACCCTAGTGGATATAATGCAATATCCTAATGGATATAATGCAATCTCATTGTTGTTTTGATTTGCATTTCCCTAATTAGTAGTGACGTTGAGCAAATTGTCATGTGCTAACTGTATACCTTCTTTGGAGAAATGTCTGTTCAGATCCTTTGCCATGTTTTGGTGTTATCTAAAACACCATTGTCTAATCTGATGTCAAGAACATTTACACGTATGTTGTCAGCTAAGAGTTTTATAGTTTTAGCTCTTACATTTAGGCATTTGATCCATTTTGACTTAATTTTTGTATACGGTGTGAGGTAGAGATCCAAATGCATTCTTTTGTGTGTGAATATTCAGTTGCCCCAGCACCATTTGTGGAAAAGACTATCCTTACTCCACTGAATTGTCTTGGAACTTTTGGCATCTATGGTCAAAAATCAATTGATCATAGGGGCACCTGGGTGGCCCAGTTAGTTGAGCATCTAACTTCAGCTCAGGTCATGATCTCACAGATTGTGGGTTTGAGCCCCACGTCAGGCTCTGTGCTGACAGCTCGGAGCCTGGAGCCTGCTGTGGATTCTCTGTCTCCCTCTCTCTCCCCCTCCCCTGCTTGTGTTCTGTCTCTCTCTCTCTCTCAAAAATAAATGAACATTTTAAAAAATCAACTGGCCATAGATGTATGGGTTGATTTATGGATTTTCAATCCTATTCCATTAACCTATAGATATATATACCCTTATGTCGGTCTTGATTACTATTGCTTTGTAGTAATTTTTGATATCAGGAAAATGGGTCCAATTTTACTCTTCTTTTTCAGGGTTGTTTTTGCATGGGTCCCTCGAATCTCCATATGAATTTTACAATCAGTTTATTAATTTCTGCAAAGAAGCCAGCTGGGATTTTGATTTTGATTGTGTTGAATCAATTTGGGGAGTAATACCATCTTAACAATATTCATTCTTCTGCTCCACGAAAATGGAATGTCTTCACATGTATTTAGATTTTCTTTAATTTCTTTCAATGATATTTTATAGTTTTCAGAATATGTTTTGTGCTTTTTCTGTTAAATTTATATTTTGAAATCTTTTTTGACATCATAAATGGAATTCTTTTCTTAATTTCACTTCTGGGTGTGCTCATTCCTACCACATAGAAATACAGTTGATATTTGTATATTCATCTTATATCCTGAAGCCTTGCTGAATTTGTTCATTTCCAACAGTTTTTTAGGAGATTCCCTAGGATTTTCTAAATACGAGACTATGGCATCTGCGAATAGAGAGAGTTTAATTCCTTCCTTTCCAATCCTTTATTTCTTTTTCTTGACTAATCATCCTGGATAGACTTTCCATTGGATGGGCATCCTTATCATCCTCCTGATTTTATAGGAAAATACCCAGACTTTCATAATTAAGTATGATATTAGCTGTGGGGTTTTCTTTTATTATTATTGTTATTACTATTATTATTATTTTATCTTTTATTTTTTAAACTTTACATCCAAATTAGTTAGCATATAGTGCAACAATGATTTCAGGAGTAGCTTCCTTAGTGCCCCTTACCCATTTAGCCCATCCCCCCTCCCACAATCCCTCCAGTAACCCTCTGTTTGTTCTCCATATTTGTGAGTCTCTTCTGTTTTGTTCCCCTCCCTGTTTTTACATTATTGTTTCCCTTCCCTTATGTTCATCTGTTTTGTCTCTTAACGTCCTCATATGAGTGAAGTCATATGATTTTTGTCTTTCTCTAATTTCACTCAGCATAATACCCTCCAGTTCCATCCACGTAGTTGCAAATGGCAAGATTTCATTCTTCTTGATTGCCGAGTAATACTCCATTGTGTATATATACCACACCTTCTTTATCCATTCATCCTTCGATGGCCATTTGGGCTCTTTCCATACTTTGGCTATTGTTGATAGTGCTGCTATAAACATGGGGGTGCATGTGTCCCTTCGAAACAGCACACCTGTATCCCTTGGATAAATGCCTAGTAGTGCAATTGCTGGGTCGTAGGGTAGTTCTATTTTTAGTTTTTTGAGGAACCCCCATACTGTTTTCCAGAGTAGCTGCACCAGCTTGCATTCCCACCAGCAGTGCAAAAGAGATCTTCTTTCTCCACAACCTCGCCAACATCTGTTGTTGCCTGAGTTGTTAATGTTGGCCCTTCTGACAGGTGTGAGGTGGTATCTCATTGTGGTTTTGATTTGTATTGCCCTGATGATGAGTGATGTTGAGCATTTTTCATGTGTCAGTTGGCCATCTGGATGTCTTCTTTGGAGAAGTGTCTATTCATGTCTTTTGCCCATTTCTTCACTGGGTTATTTGTTTTCTGGGTGTTGAGTTTGATAAGTTCTTTGTAGATATTAGATACTAACCCTTTATCTGATATGTCATTTGCAAATATCTTCTCCCATTCTGTCAGTCGCCTTTTAGTTTTGCTGATTGTTTCCTCTGCTGTGCAGAGGTCCCAGTAGATCATTTTTGTGGGGTTTTCATAAATGTCTTTTATCAAGTTCAAGAAGTTTTCTATACCTGGTTTGTTGAGTACTTTTATCGTGAAGAAGTGTTGAATTTTGTCAAATGCTCTTTGATGCCAGATGTCTACTGAGATGATCATATAATTTGTGTCCTTTATTTCATTGGTATAGTGCATTATATTAATTGATTTTTGCATGTTAAACCAACCTTGCATTCCTGAGATAAATTCTACTCGGTCATGGTGTATAATCCTTTTATATATCAGTTTCCTGGCATTTTGTTAGGGTCTTTTCATCTATGCTAATAAGAGATAGTGGTGTGTAGTTTTCTTGTGATGTTTAGTTTGCTTTCTTAATCCCTCCATTTTTTATGTTTGTGATGCCTCTTCTATAAGAGCGTTTTTATAGATAAGAATTCATTTCTGGGCTGGCCATTCTGTCCCACTGATTGACTGCCTTGGGGTAATACCACATTCCTTGTATTATTGTAGCATTTCATGATATTTAGGAGAAGTAGACTCTCTCCACTACATATATGTCTCAAAATGTTTGAGCTAATCTTCCCTGTCTATCCTACAATGAATTTCATAATCATCTCATCAAAACATTCCAACAGGTTTTTTGTAATTGGATTTTTTAATTGTAATGTCACTAAAACTATATATTAACCTGATGAGAATTGACATGTTTTTAATTTTCCAATCCAGGAAAAACCCATGCTTCTCTAAAGATGTGAGTCTCCTTGTATCTCTCAAGTTTTTCCTTTATACAGGTTGTTTGCGTTTATTAATATGGTTATTCTTTGTTTTCTGGTTTTGTTACTCCTATGACTGATATCTCTCTACTTTCTTGTTATTGTTGACATGTAGTGTATCTATCCTATTCTGGCTCCAGGATGAATTCTCTGTAATTTCAATAGTTTCAATTGGTTCTCTTGGGTTTTCTAGGCGCACAAATCATATCACCTGCAAATTATGATTATTTTTTAAAATTTGTTTAACATTTATTTATTATTGAGAGACAGAGAGAGACAGAGCATGATCAGGGGAGGGGCCGAGAGATGGGGAGACACAGAATCCGAAGCAGGCTCCGGGCTCTGAGCTGTCAGCACAGAGCCCGACGCGGGGCTCGAACTCACAGACCGCGAGATCGCGACCTGAGCCGAAGTTGGACGCTTAACCGACGGAGCCACCCAGGCACCCCCAGATTATGATTATTTAAACTTCTGTTCTGATAACATTTGTTTTATGTCTCATTACGTTGGTCAATCCCCATGAAACATGTTAATAATGAGGAGAGCAGGATCCTGCCTGGTTTTCCAGCATCACTGTTTTTTTGATGTGCACAGTACTCTTTCTCATGATAGATTTTCCTCCGAGTCTCACTTTTAAAGGTCTTTCTTAGAGATTGGTATTCAATTTTGTCACTAACCCACGGATGTGCTATATTGTATTAAGATTGCTTAATGATTACAAAATGGCCTCTTTTATTTAAATCACCCCGAGAACATTTTAATTAGAGAATTAAAAGATCGCATATAACCATTTCTTCTGTATCTGATTTCTGGGGGGGAAAATTTGGATTCTTTGAAGGTATAAACATAAGACAGCTTTATTTTTTCCCATCATGGCTACCAGTTTTCCTCTCCAAACTCACTACCCAGCTGTATAGCAGGATTCTTAGAGGCCCCTTGGTCAGATTCCATAACTTCTCTGACTCCATTTTCAGAAGGGATTCCTTTTTTTGTTTTTTTAGTGTTTATTTATTTATTTTTGAGAGTGAGTGCAAGCGGGGAGGGGCAGAGAGAGAGGGTGACAGAGAATCCCAAACAGGCTCCATGTTCTCAGCCCAGAGCCGCCACTGGGCTCGATCCCACAAACCGTGAGATCATGACGTGACCCGAAAGCAAGAGCCAGACGCTTAACTAAGCCAACAAGGCACCCCAGAAGTGATTCATTTCTGCATCTAAGATCTATCCTATTCATTTTTCTTCTCAAAAGATTTATCTATTTAATGTATGAATACATACCTTTAAAAAAATAAAAAAATATTAAAAGGTATGTACGTTAAAGTCTCCTTCCCTCCCAGTCCTGTTCCTCACCTGCCCGGGCTCCCTCCTCTAACTGATTGTTGACACATTTCTTTTAACTCCTTCCAGAAGTTTTTAGGCACATCCAAATATATTTGAATATATTTCCCCCTCTACACTGATGGAAACACACACATACATACTCTTCTACTCTTTTTGTTTTCTTGAAATATCCTAGATCCTTTGTTTTTTTTCTTTTTAAGTTTATTTATTTATATTGAGACAGAGAGAGAGCATGGGGGGCTTGGGGGTGGGGGCAGAGAGAAACTGAAAGAGAGAATCCCAAGCAGGCTTCCAGCTGTCACCACAGAGCCCGATTTGGGGCTCCATCTCGTGAGGTCATGACCTGAGTCAGACACTTAACTGGCTGAGCCATCCAGGCTCCCCTAGGATCCTTTCTTTATCAGAATTTAGAGCTCTTTCTTGCTTCTACAACTGCATCTTATTCCATAGATGGAAATGTTTAGAAATTTCTTTTTTTTTTTTTAATTTTTTATTTATTATGGAGAGACAGAGACAGAGCATGAGCAGGGGAGGGGCAGAGAGAGAGGGAGACACGGAATCCGAGGCAGGCTCCAGGCCCCGGGCTGTCAGCACAGACCCCGATGCGGGGCTCCAACCCACCAACCGTGAGATCATGACCTGAGCCGAAGTTGGACGCTTTACCGACTGAGCCACCCAGGCGCCCTGGAAATGTTCAGAAATTTCTAATTGGCGTGACCCATTCCTTACTGAGACATTGTAGCGTCTCCAACCACTTGCTGTCAGATACCTGCACAGACCCCTCCTCACTTGTGCCAGCAGGTCCTTGGGCCAAATGCCTGCAGGCGGGAGCTTTGATAGGCATTGCCAAACTGCCTGCCTAAAAGCGGAATCCTACAAGATCCCGCCAGCCATTTCGGGGGGCCTGCCCCTCGGCTTCACCAATCGCTTCTCAAACTTCTGATTTTTTGCCAATTTAAGAAGTGAAACATGGGATCTCAGTGTGTTTTGGATTTCCTCTCTCCTTACGAGACACGAGGTTGAAACTTTCCCCGGTTTTTGAGAGTGATTTGTATTTCAGTTTCTGTGCACTGTTCGTAGCCTTTGCCCATTTGTCATGTGCAGATTTTCCAAAATCCAACTTCACGTGATTCCAAGTTTTTCTAGCACAGGCTAGGGTATTTGGAGGGTGGGAGACTGGCCCTAAAGAAACCACCTCACCCTCCTCCCCTTCCTCAGCCGTGGGGGAGGGGGCAGGGATCAGGTGTCCTTCCATGGCTGCCTGTGTGTCCCTGGTCGGAGGCATCCCTCTGATTCAGCCTGGCTCTGATGCCTCCTCTGATGGGGTATTTAAGGTTGCCTTGGGCCAGAGTTCACCTGCACCTCCTCCCCTTTCCCGCCCTCCCCCCACTGGAGACCATCCCTCCCAGAGAGGCCACCATATGTCTGTCTGGTCCTAGAGGTACATACATGCTCCCAACCCTTTCTCCAGCTTGGGCAGCCCCTGGGCACCTGGCCACCTGGGCGGCCCCCTACCCCTAGCACTTGCTAACCTCTGGGCTCCAGGGAACCTCAAGGAATTCTGGGCTCTTCTTTGCAAGGGCTGTTCTGAAGGCCACAAGAACAAAGAGGAGGTCAGTATGCTTCATCTTCTAGGGCACACCAGGCCATACTCCCCTCAAACCTCACAGCATGAAGTCCCCCAGCAGGCCCCTGCCTTCAGAAATTCTTCGACGGAAAGCAGCACCAGTCCCATATTCAGTGTATCCCAGGCCTTGAGAAGCATGGGGAAGGGGGAGCGCAACAGGAAGGACAAGACACCCTAGCCTCTGCTCTCAGAACCCTCTCCCAGGAGACTTGGGAGCGGGCCTACGGGCTCCACAGGAGTCCCTGTGACTCCTGGCTGGAGCCTCCGTTCTTGCAGGAGCCCAGGGATTTTTCCAAGGAACCTGGGAACCACTGCCCTCTTTGCATGGAACGTGGCACCCCCAAAACCCAAGCTCCTCCCCACTTCCTCCTTACCTTTTATCAAGGCAGGGTGCAGGGAGGGGGCCGCCCTAAGCTGCAGCAGAAATTTGAATAGAACTAAGCAGCAATTCCAGAACAACTGGAAAAATCCTGCTCTACAGCCTCCGAGGCTTTCATCACCCTGTTCTGAGCTTTCTCCTTTATATATTCCCCTTCTAATCTTGCCTTTTGGTTTGTAAACCATGTGCACAGTTTTTCAAGAACTTCAAAGTACAAGTCAGTCATCGGTGATGCTTCTTAATCTTAATTAGTATATTTAGTGGATGAGCCTGCTGGCATTGCCATAGCTCGATACTTAACTTCAGCTTCTGGTGCAGAGGTGGCTGTCACTGGTTTGTTTGTTTGTTTGTTTGTTTGTTTGTTTTTAATTTTACAGCCAAGTTACTTAGCATATAGTGCAATAATGACTTCAGGAATATATTCCAGTGACTCATCCCCTATGTATAACGCCCAGTGCTCACACTTAATGCCCCTTACACATTTAGCCCATCCCCCCCACCCACAACCCCTCCAGCAACCCTCAGTTTGTTCTCTGTTTTTAAGAGTCTCTTCTGTTTTGTCCCCCTCCTTGTTTTTATATTATTTTTGCTCCCTTTCCTTTATGTTCATCTGTGTTGTAACTTAAATGCCACATACGAGTGAGGTCATATGATATTTGTCTTTCTCTGACCTGTCACTGGTATTTTAGTGGGAGCTGACAGCTGAGGGTACCTCACCCAAGAGTTCACTCTGGTCTCCTGCTGATAAAGGACAAATGCTCAAACTCCCCACACGGGCCAGACAGAGAGCAGGAAAGTACACACGGAGTGGACATCAAGGAATGGGGGAAGGTTCCGTTCCTGGTTGTGTCAGTTCTGTGACCTCAGCAAGCCCCTGTCCCTCCGGCAAGCGGGGATAGGCTGGGGGCTCTTGGGCGCCTTCTCAATTCTCCCCACCCACTCGCTCTGACTTTCACATCCTAATTCTTTGTTGCTTGCTTCCACTGAACACCTGCTGTGTGCAGAAATGGTGAGGCCCGGGGCACCTGGGTGGCTCAGTCGATTAAGTGTCTGACTCTTGGTTTCAGCTGGGTTCATGACCACTCAGTTCATGAGTTCAGGCCCCATGTCAGGCTCTGCGCTGGTGGCACAGAGCCTGCTTAGGATTCTCTCTCTCCCTCTCTCTCTATCCCTCCCCAGTTCTCTCTCTCTCTCTCAAAATAAATAAATAAATGTGGCACAAAAATAGACACTCAGATCAATGGAACAGAATAGAGAACCCACAAATGGACCCACAAACATATGGCCAACTAATCTTTGACAAAGCAGGAAAGAATATCCAATGGAATAAAGACAGTCTCTTCAGCAAATGGTGCTGGGAAAACTGGACAGCGACATGCAGAAGAATGAACCTGGACCACTTTCCTACACCAGACACAAAAATAAACTCAAAATGGATGAAAGACCTAAATGTAAGACAGGAAACCATCAAAATCCTAGAGGAGAAAGCAGGCAAAGACCTCTTTGATCTTAGCCACAGCAACTTCTTATTCAACATATCTCTGGAGGCAACAGAAACAAAAGCAAAAATGAACTATTGGGACCTCATCAAAACAAAAAGCTTCTGCACAGCGAAGGAAACAATCGGCAAAACTAAAAGGCAACCGACAGAATGGGAGAAGATATTTGCAAACGGCATATCAGATAAAGGGTTAGTATCCAAAATCTATAAAGAACTTACCAAACTCAACACCCAAAAAACAAATAACCCAGTGAAGAAATGGGCAAAAGACATGAATAGACACTTCTCCAAAGACATCCAGATGGCCAACCGACACATGAAAACATGCTCAACATCACTCATCATCAGGGAAATACAAATTAAAACCACCATGAGATACCACCTCACACCTGTCAGGATGGCTAACATTAACAACTCAGGCAACAACAAATGTTGGCGAGGATGCAGAGAAAGAGAATCTCTTTTGCACTGCTGGTGGGAATGCAAGCTGGTGCAGCTACTCTGGAAAACAGTATGTAGGGTCTTCAAAAAATTAAAGATAGAACTACCCTACGACCCAGCAATTGCACTACTAGGCATTTATCCAAGGGATACAGGTGTGCTGTTTCGAAGGGACACATGCACCCCCATGTTTATAGCAGCACTATCAACAATAGCCAAAGTATGGAAAGAGCCCAAATGGCCATCGACAGATGAATGGATAAAGAAGATGTAGTATACATATACAATGGAGTATTATTCGGCAATCAAAAAGAATGAAATGTTGCCATTTGCAACTATGTGGATGGAACCAGAGGGTACTACGCTAAGTGAAATTAGTCAGTCAGAGAAAGACAAATTCAGATGACTTCACTCATATGAGGACATTAAGACACAGAACAGATGAACATAAGGGAAGGGAAGCAAAAATAATATAAAAACAGGGAGGGGGACAAAACAGAAGAGACTCATAAATACGGAGAACTGAGGGTTACTGGAAGGGTTGTGGGAGCGGGGGTGGGCTAAATGGGTCAGGGGCACTAAGGAAGCTACTCCTGAAATCATTGTTGCACTATATGCTAACTAATTTGGATGTAAATTCAAAAAATAAAATTCAAAATAAATAAACAAAAAAAGAAATGGGGAAGACCTCCAAAAGATTAAATACTTCATCTTGTTCTCAGAGTGCTTTGGTTCCTTGAAGGGCTGCTTTAAAAATTCCATCATCCTCAACTTTTCCAGAAATCTAAAGTAAAAGGCTTATTTATTTATTTATTTATTTATTTATTTATTTATTTATTTTACAACAGCCGAGGTTTTTCTGCCCTCCCTTGTGCCTGCCATCACCCGCAGGCCTCTTCATCTGGGGTCCTTCGAGACTACCTTCTCCTTCCTCCATCACACACTCTGACACGGTTCAGTCGTGTTCTGGCCTCTGCCATCTGTTCTCCACGGCCCTTCTCCTGGTGCTTGTCATTTACCGCTTTTTGCCAATAGGAACGTCTAGTTTGTCCTTTGGGCCTCTGGTTTTCTTTTTCTCTCAAGGGCTTTCTTCATGTTGTAGATTCTGTACATGATAGATGATAGATAGATAGATAGATAGATAGATATAGATAGATGATGATAGCTATGATAGGTAGATAGACAGAATAGGTAGGTAGACAGAGAGATAGAAATATAGATGAATATCTCACCACTCTGTCATTTGAACAACTGCCTGTGGAAAAGAAATGTGCTCAACCCCTCTTTATCACTGTCTAGTTTCCAGGTTTAAAATTAATTTCACCAATTTCTGTGGCATCATCAGGGAAGCAGTGCTGTTCACAGTTGGTCCACCACAATCGATTTCGTCTTAGGCATAGATCTTGTCTCAGGACCTACCCCCCTTCCTGTCTTCTGTGCGAGTGTGCCGGGCTGCTAGGATGTATCACTGACAGGTGGCGTGGCGGGAAGCACGTGGCTCCGGAGGACTCAGGGCCCAGCTGGAACTCAGCAGCTACGTGGCCTTGAGAACGTTCCTCATCTCGCCTCTAAAGAAATGTTGCTTGGGTTGGAAACTCACTAAGCCGATGCCCAATGAGCTGTCACTGTAATTGGTATCTAACCTTCCAGGTTCTGGTGGGTTCAGACCCTGTTACAAGGACCGTGTTCAAATCCAGCTTCCTGCCAATGTGCCACCTCTCCCTGACCTCTGGCCCGACTCTCCCCTCGAATTCCTGCTTCCTTTCCCACCGTATCAGCTCAATAGCCCTAAAGGAAAACCAGGGTTCATCTTCACTTTTCTCCGTCTCGAGCCAAAAGCAAACCAACAAATCCAGTCTGGAAGTTCTGCCTCTGTCATCCCCAGGGCCTTGCTCTCTGGCTTCCTTCAGGTCTCTGCTTCAACTTCCTCTCGGAGAAGGCAGCTGATTGCGTCTAGTACCCTCCCTCCCTTCTCTTTCAGTTATTTGTACCCCCTCCGCATCAGTTAACCATTTGGAGGTACACCATTTCTGCTTCAGTAGGTGTTCGGTGTAAGCAGACAACCAGGAATTAGGATGTGAAAGTCAGGGAGCGTGGGTGGGGAGAATCGCGAAGGAGCTCAAGAGCACAAACCGTGTCTCCACTTGCTGGAGAGACAGGGGCTTGCTGGGGTCACCGAGCTTCCACACGTGGGTTGCTTCCCGATCTTGGCTATGGTAAATAACGCTGCCAAAAACATAGGACTGTTTATAT